>NC_041737.1:51922271-54422271 GCF_004115215.2 Ornithorhynchus anatinus | reverse complement strand
GGTCGGGGGAGAAGCAGAAGGCAGGACTGGATTTCCAGCGACTCTGTTCTCGGCCCCAGAACCAAAGCCCTGGTCCTGGAGCTGCTGGCGGCCGTGTGCTTGGTGCGGGGAGGTCACGAGATCATCCTCTCTGCCTTCGACAACTTCAAGGAGGTCAGTCCCCACAGCCCCGCCCCCGGGCCCAACCTCGGGGAGGGAGCGAGGTGGAAGATTCGGTCCTGGAGGGCCCGGGAGGCCGGGTCCGTCCCGGCAACTCACCGTGATTGGTTCCTGAAGCAGCCGGTCGGCAAATGGCCTCACCCCAGGAAAAGAGGCTTCTTCAGTGTCGCCCCCCACCCCGCCTGGGCCCATTGCCAGGGTGGGGAGCCGGGAGGTGTTTTGGGGGTGGTCCCGTTACCTACCCCCCAAGGCTGGGTGGGAGACTGGGGCCAGAGAGGGAGAAGGGACCCAGCCAGAGGCGGCCAAACCCCCGAATTGCCCAGGCCCTGCCAGTGTCCCTGATTCCGGGGTGCCCAGGATTCCTTGACCACTGAGACCCAGCTGCCACCCCCACTCTGTCTCCAGCATCCACTGCCCCAGTCAGACAGTCGATCGATCGATCGGTCAGTGGTATTTCTTGAGCACTTTCTGTGTGCGAAGCACTGTACTAAGCCCTTGGGAGAGAACAGTATAACACAGCCGGTAGACATTTTCTGCCCACAGCGAGTTTACAGTCTCGAGGGGGAGGCAGACATTAATATAAATTTAAAAACATGATGGATAGGTACATAGGTGGGGCTGGGGGAGAGGCGAATCAGGGGTGCAAATCTAAGTGCAAGGGCGACACAGAAGGGAGTGGGAGAAGAGGAAATGAGAGCTTAGTCGGGGAAGTCCTCTTGTTCCAACCAGGAAGCAGCTTTTTCCCCTCTGAGCCAGGCTCAGATGGCTCTGTCCTGCCCTCCAGGGGAGGCGAGGCACGGAGTTTACCCTGAAGCCTCAGCCCTTTCTTCAGGCCCCTCTCTTAATTAGTTCCTGGTTTTCAGACCTCGCCCAGGAAACTAAATTGGGGGCAGCAGCAGGCACCCCTCCCGCCCGTCCCCGGGCACAAGGGCCATGGCTGGCCCCAAGACTCCTGGGAGAGACCGCGTCTCCTCCCCGGAATCCAGCGGAGAAACCAGGGCCCGCGCCTTCCCTGGGCCCCTCGGCCCGGCAGCACTGAGTCCGGACGGCACCCCGGGCCCCTCCTTTGCCACCTCCGGGAGTGGAGCCGGGCCCTTCAGGCACCCCTCCGCCCTCCCCTTCACTTCTCCGTGCCTCAGTTTCCTCACGACTACAGCGGGGGTTAAGACTCTGAGCCCCACGTGCCAGGCTCCTCGGGGCAACGGTGTGAGCTGGGGGGAGCCACTCTCGGGCTGCCTGCTTTTCCGGGGCTTGAGGGCTTTTCCGGGGCGTTGCTTGGGCAGGTGTGTAAGGAACTGCACCGCTTTGAGAAGTTGATGGACTACTTCCGCAACGAGGACAGCAGCATCGACTTCATGGTGAGGAGCCGGGTCGGGGGGCCCAGGGCGATGAGGGGTGGGAGGCCACGAGATCATTTGGCAGGGATTGGGATTCGGCGTGAGGAACGGCCGGGGACGCCTGTAGGGGCGGAGGGACCGGAGGAGGTCAGCCTGGAGTGCCGAGGTGGGGAGGGGGCTCCGTCACGACCGGCCAACGATCGCCACGACGACGCTCTCCCCTCTCTCGTCCCCCCCCCCGACCTCGCTCCCCTCGACCCCCAGGTGGCCTGCATGCAGTTCATCAACATCGTGGTGCACTCCGTGGAAGACATGAACTTCCGGGTCCACCTGCAGTACGAGTTCACCAAGCTGGGCCTGGAGGAGTTCCTGCAGGTGAGGGGCGGGCCGGGGGCGGGGGGCG
Source organism: Ornithorhynchus anatinus (assembly GCF_004115215.2). NCBI lineage: Eukaryota > Metazoa > Chordata > Mammalia > Monotremata > Ornithorhynchidae > Ornithorhynchus > Ornithorhynchus anatinus. Next base: position 54,420,372 of record NC_041737.1, on the reverse strand, counting down.
CCAGCTGGGGGCAAACGGAGGCCCCCTACCTCGGCGCCCCCTGAGGCCCCTGGGCCGGGCGGCGGTGCCACCCCCCCCGCCAGTCCTCCCGGAGGGAGCCCTGAAGGGGAGTATGGAAGGGAGCGGTCTCGGAGGTCTCCCCGTGGGGCTCCAGCCCCCTCACCCTCCCACCCCGCCCGCTCCCCCAGAAGTCCCGGCACACGGAGAGCGAGAAGCTGCAGGTGCAGATCCAGGCCTACCTGGACAACGTGTTCGACGTGGGCGGCCTGCTGGAGGATGCGGAGACCAAGAGCGTGGCGCTGGAGAAGGTGGAGGAGCTGGAAGAGCACGTCTCCCACGTAGGTGTCGCCCCCTCCGCCCCCACCCAGACTGTGGGGGGAGCAGCCCCTCCGCTCCGTGCCCCCCTCCGCCCCCCGGTACCCTCCGAGGTCATGCTGGGCCTAGACCAACTTGGACGGAGAAGAACTTCTCTGTGACCCCAAAGTTCTCTAGTTCAGGGGTGACCCAAAGCTGGGCCAGAATCCGAGCTATTCGTGACAGGAGAAGCAGCGTGTCCAAGTGGTTAGAGCACAAGAATGGGAATCAAGAGACCGGGATTCCGGCCCCGGCCCCGGCCCCACCACTTGCCCTCCCTGAGACCTCGAGCCCGTCACTTGAGAAGCCGCGTGGCCTAGCGGATAGAGCACGGGCCTGGGAGTCAGAGCCCCTGGGTTCTAATCCCTGCTCTGCCACTTGTCTGCTCTGCGACCTCGGGCAGGTCACTTCACTTCTCTGTGCCTCAGTTTCCTCATCGCTACAATGGGGATTAAGACTGTGAGCGTCATGTGGGGCAGGGACTGTGTCCAACCCGATTATCTACCCCAGCGCTCGGCGCATAGGAAGCCCTTAACGAATACCATTAAAAAAAAAAAATGGTGGGTGGAAGCGGGCTGGAGCTCGGCCCTGGGTGCCGATCCCGGCTGGGAGCCACGGGGGTGGTCCCAGACCTGTGCTTGCCCCCGCAGCTGTCGGAGAAGCTTCTGGACCTGGAGAACGAGAACATGATGAGGGTGGCGGAGCTGGAGAAGCAGCTTCTGCAGAGAGAGAAGGAGCTGGAGAGCATCAAGGTGCGCGGGGCGGGAGGGGAATACCACTTCCTTCTGCCTCAGGCGCTTTCCTCTCAGAGTCCTTGTCACTCTGGACGCCGGCACATCGGCCCGAAGACCACTCACGGGTGAGGGCGGAGGGGCCTTCCCGTTTCCCAGCGAGAGGCGGGATCGCGAGCTCGGAGTTGGAACTGGACCCCGGGACCACCCCCGATTCTTCTCTCGCCAATCACACCGTCGGCCGGGCCCTGGTCCCGGAGGCCACCGGCCTTCCGTCTCGCCCCCTCCCTCTCGCGCCCAGTCTCCCCGGGGGACGGGGAGACGGACCCGCTGGCCAGGCGGGAGGTAGCCGCCGCCCCTCCCCAGTGCCCTCCCTTCGCCAACCGCGCCCTTCGCCAGCAGGAGACGTTCGAGAGTGCCAACCACCAAGTGCACACCCTGCGGAGGCTCATCAAGGAGAAAGAGGAGGCCTTCCAGCGCCGGTGCCACCCGGACACCCACCCCCAGGGACCGGAGGCGGCAGCCAGCGGCCCCCTGGCCAGGGCGAGCCCCCCTGAGCTCAGCGAGGGGCCTGTGCCTGCCGACCCGGACCTACTCTCCCCCGCCCTACCGCCCGAGGAGACCCTGCCCCCGCCGCCAGCCCCGCCCCTCCCCCCACCACCCCCGCCGCTGCCAGGTAACCGCCAACCCCCACCGCCCCGGCCCGGGGACGGGCCAGCCCTTTGGGGGGGGTTGGGGGGCGCCTGCCTGGTGGGCTGGGTCCGCGAGCTAATCCCCGGGAGCCGGGAAGAGGCCCTGCGTCGCCGAGGTCAGTATCCGGCGGGGGCTGCGCCACCGAGAAAGCGGGGAGGCCCAGATCAGGAGGTAGATGGGGCGACGAGTTAAAAGACAGCACCCTGAACCCAGGGCCAAGGAACGGGAGTGATTCCATCTGGAGAAGGCCAAGGGCGGGTGCCCCGTGTACGGTGGGTGGGGATAGTGATCACCTTCGAATCTCTAAGGGTGTCAGGAAGCTGTTCTAGGCAAGTAGGGCGGCCTAGTGGAAAGAGCCCAGACCTGGGAGTCAGGGGATCTGGGTTCTAATCCTGGCTCTTCCACCTGGCTGCCGGATGACCTTGGGCAAGTCACTTAACTTTACTGGGTCTCCGTTTCTTCATCTGTAAAATGGGGATGAAATGCCTCTCTTCCCTCCCCCTTAGACTGTGAGCCCCATGTGGGATGGGGACTCTTTCCCAAGTAATGATTTCGTAGCTACCTCAGTGCTCGGCACAGAGTAGGTGCTTAACAAATTCCACAACTATTATGATTATGATCATTATGTCTACGGCAAGGGCCTTCCGCTGCAGCCAGAGGGCTAGAGGTTATAATGGGGGAAGCGGCTCCTCGGGGAAACGGCCTGGAGGTACTGGGTGAACGCGGGTGGTGCCTCCCTTGGGCAGTCTGGGCCGGAGGACCCCGCCCCCGTGGAGGCCCAGGGAAGGACTCGTTGACCTCCCCCGTGACTTCTCATCTTCTCTCCCAGGCAAATGTCCCCCGGCCCCACCTCTGCCCGGAGCCTCGCCCTCCGTGGTCCTGACGGTGGGACTGTCCGGTAGGAGAGGGGCTGGGTGGGGAGGGAGGGCTGGGGCTGGACGGCGCGCCGGGCCGGGTCTCTTACGAGTCGGGGCCCGACCGGTGAACGGCTCCCCGTCCACCAGCCATCCGCATCAAGAAACCCATTAAGACCAAGTTCCGTCTGCCCGTGTTCAACTGGACGGCCCTGAAGCCCAACCAGATCAGCGGCACCGTGTTCAGCGAGTTGGACGACGAGAAGATCTTGGAGGTGAGGGATGGAGGGAAGGATGGAGGGAAGGATGGACGGACGGATGGACGGAGGCGGGCGGGCGAGGAAGACAGCTGGACCTGGAGGGTGGGGCCGAGGGAAGGGCGGAGCGGGCGGCTGGAGGGGGGGAGGAGGCGGCCCGGAATGAGGAGAGGGGTCTGAGCGGGGTGCGGCGCCCGCTCCCCGCCCCCCAGGACCTGGACCTGGACAAGTTCGAGGAGCTGTTCAAGACCAAGGCGCAGGGCCCCGCGCTCGACCTCGTCTGCTCCAAGAGCAAAACCTCCCAGAAGGCGGCCAGCAAGGTGACCCTGCTGGAGGCCAACCGGGCCAAGAACCTGGCCATCACCCTGCGCAAGGTCGGCCGTTCGGCCGAGGACATCTGCCGAGCCATCCACACGTAGGCCGTGCCCCCCCGGCTACCTCCCTCTTCCCTCCCCCCGGGCCGGACTGGGCCCCCCGGGACCGATCTGGGCATTCATTCATTCATTCATTAGTATTTATTGAGCGCTTACTGCGTGCAGAGCACCGTACCAAGCGCTTGGGCAGCTAAGGGGGCACCAACCTAACCAGTTAGGGTGGCCTAGAGCAGCCCTGGGCCGACGCCTCTTCCTCCTCCTCCTCCTCCTTCTCCTCCTCCTCCTTCTCCTCTTCCCCCATCCCTCGGAGGGCGGGGCCCGTAGGGGCCGGGGAGGGACGAGGCCGGAGCCGCGGGTAGTCCCGAGCCCGGGACCCAGGCGCCCGTCTCCCCCGCCCGTCCGCATCTCGGGGCGCCTCAGGTTCGACCTGCAGACGCTTCCGGTGGACTTCGTGGAGTGCCTGATGCGGTTCCTGCCCACCGAGGCGGAGGTGAAGTCTCTGCGGCAGTACGAGCGGGAGCGGCAGCCGCTGGACGAGCTGGCCAACGAGGACCGCTTCATGCTGCTCTTCAGCAAGGTGGACCGCCTCACGCAGCGCATGGCCGGCATGGCCTTCCTCGGAAACTTCCAGGACAACCTGCAAATGCTCACCCCCGTAAGTCGGCCCGGACCCCCGCCCGGATCCCCAGCCTCCCCGGCCCCCTAATCAAAAGGGCATTAAAATTGCAATAATAATCACAATAGCATCGTGGGATTGAGGGTATTCGAGAAGCAGCGTGGCTCAGTGGGTAGAACCCGGGCTTGGGAGTCAGAGGTCGTGGGTTCTAATCCCGGCTCCTCCCCTTGTCAGCCGTGTGACTTTGGGCAAGTCACTTTACTTCTCTGGGCCTCGGTCGTCTCATCCGTAAAATGGGGACGAAGACTGTGAGCCCCACTCGGGACAACCCGATGACCTTGTATTTCCCCCAGTGCTTAGAACGGTACTTGGCACGTAGGCAGCGCTTGACGAATACCGTCATTAATGTTATCATCATCCACCCCGGCGCTTAGTAAAGCGCCTGGCGTGTAGAAAGCGCTGAACAAATACCACGGTCATTATTATCATTTAAGCAGTTACTTATCGCCGAGCAGTCCGCTAAGCGCTGGACTAGAGGCGGTAATTAGATCGGACACGGCCCCCGCCCCACACACGGCTCACGGTCTGAGGGGGAGGGAGAATAGGTATTTCATCCCCATTTTACATACGAGGAAACCGAGGCCCAACGAAGTGAGTTGGCCAAGTTTGCTCGGCGGGCAAGAGGCGAAGGTGGGATTAGAACCCAGGTCCTCCGACTCCCAGGCCCGCATTCTTTCCACCGGGTCCGGCTGCCTGTCGGAGGCCCGCCTCCCCGTCTCCGGTCCCCTTCCTCATCGAAGCCCCGGCCCCACCCCCGTCTCCCCCACCCCCCGCTCCCTCCCCCAGCCGCGGGGGTGACCCGCTTCCTCCTCTTTCCTTCCAAGCAACTCAACGCCATCATCGCAGCCTCCGCCTCCGTCAAATCCTCCCAGAAGCTGAAGCAGATGCTGGAGGTGAGGGAAGGCGGGGTCCCGGGGTCCTCGGCTCCCCGGCGGGAGGGTCCCGGGGGAGCCGGGAGGCCCCGGATAGAGGGTTCGGTGCGGGAGCGGGACCCTGACGCCCCTCCTTCCCGCCGGGGCAGATCATCCTGGCGCTGGGGAACTACATGAACAGCAGCAAGAGGGGAGCGGCTTACGGTTTCAAGCTGCAGAGCCTGGACCTGGTGAGGAGGGGGGCGGGGTGCCGGCCGGGGTCGGGGGGTAGGAGGGGGGGGGGCTCCCCTCCCCGCTTCGGCTCCTTCACCCCGCCCTCGTCCTCCCCCTCCTCCGGCCCGCAGCTGCTGGACACCAAGTCCACGGACCGGAAGCTGACGCTGCTGCACTTCATCGCGCTGACGGTGAAGGAGAAGTACCCGGAGCTGGCCGGCTTCTGGCACGAGCTGCACTTCGTGGAGAAGGCCGCGGCAGGTGGGCGTGGGCGGAGGTCCTGGAGGGGCGGCCCCGTCCCCCGCCCCCTTCGGCCCTGACCTTGCCCCGGACACGCCTGGACGCCTCCCCCCCGCCGCCCCCGGCCTCGACCTCCGACCCCTCCTCCCGGCCGTGCAGCGGCGTTCGAAGATTTGGAAAGCCACCCGGCTGTCCCTACTCCTCCTCGCCCCTACACTTTCCCCACTCGGGGAACTGAGTCCCAAGACCTGAAGGGGAGCTGGGACACCCCCTGGGGACCTGTGGCTCCGTGTCTTTGGCAGCGGGGCCTAGTGACTAGACCTGGGTTCTAATCCCGGTTCTGTCACTCGTCCGCTGCGTGACCTTGGGCAAGTCACTTCACTTCTCTGAGCCTCGGTTGCCTCATTTGTAAAATGGGGGTTAAGACTGTGAGCCCCAAGTAGCACGGGGACTCTGTCCAACTCCTGTGATCACCCCAGCGCTCAGAGCGGTGCTTGACACAGAGTAAGCGCTTAACGAATACCGTTATCATCATCATCATCCTCATTCCTGGGGGGCGTGGGGTGCCGGGCCTGGCAGGGTGCGGCGGAGGAGCCGGCTGGCCGGAGGGGGGCGGGGGTCCCGGGCGGGGCACTGAGACGGAGGCCGTGGGGTCCGCAGTGTCGTTGGAGAACGTGTTGCTGGACGTGAAGGAGCTGGGCCGGGGCATGGAGCTGCTGCGGCGGGAGAACGGCCTGCACGACAACGGCGTCCTCCGCGCCTTCCTCAGCGCCAACGAGGCCCGGCTCGACAAGCTGCAGCGCGACGCGCGCACCGCCGAGGTCGGGGGACCCCGGGGACCCAGTCGCGGCCCAGAACGGGAGGGACTGGAGGGAGGGAGGGAGGGAGACCCTTCTGTGGGCAGCAGCTTGTCCTAGGGGAAGAAACCCGGGCCTGGGAGTCGGACCACCCGGGTTCTAATCCCGGCTCCGCCACTCACCTGCCCCACTCCCTGGGCCAAGTCACTTCACTGCTCTGAGCCTCAGTTTCCCCACCTGTAAAATACCTGGGGCACCTCCCCTTTAGGCTGTGTCCGGTCTTCTTATTCTGTATGGTTATGGGCAGGGGACGTGTCTAATTCTGTTGTCCTCTCCCGCGCGCTCAGTAGAGTGCTCTGCACAGAGTAAGCGCTCCATAAATACCATCGATGGATTGATCGTATCTACTCCAGTGCTTAGCACGCAATCGGTGTTTAACAAATACCCTAATGATTACTATTATTATAACCCGGGTCCCTCCCCCTCGGTCCCCGAGTCTCTGTCTCGGTGCCTGTGACCCCCGTGACCCCGGCCTCCCGCCCCTCCCTTCTCCTCCTCAGGAGGCCTACAACGCCGTGGTGCGCTACTTTGGCGAGAGCCCCAAGACGACCCCGCCTTCCGTGTTCTTCCCGGTATTTGTCCGGTTCATCCGCTCCTACAAGGTGAGCGGGGCTGGCGGGGGGGAATTCCGAGGCCGGGGGCAAGGGCCCCCCACCCCCCCCCACCCAAGGGCCACAGAGGGCCGGGCCTCAACCTCGAGGCCCTCTCACTACCTTCGTCCCGTCTACCTCGTCGTCGACCTCTCACCCGCGTCCGGCCTCCGGCCTGGAACGCCCTCCCGCCTCGTATCTGCTAGACAGCGACTCTTCCCCCTATTCAAAGCCTTACCGAAGGCCCACCTCCTCCAAGAGGCCTTCCCTGACCCCCCCTCTTCCTTTTCTTCAACTCCCTTCTGCGTCTCCCTGACTTGCTCCCTTCATTCATTCCTCCTCCCACCCCCACGGCGCTTACGTACGTGTCTATAACTTATTTATGCCCCTGTCTCTCCCCGGCCCTAGACCGTAAGCTTGCGGTGGGCTGGAAATGTGTCTTATCGTTACCTTATCTTCTCCCGAACGCTTAGTACAGTGCTCTGCACTTGAGAAGCAGCATGGCCTAGGGGAAAAAGCCCGGGCTTGGGAGTCAGAGGCCGCGGGTTCTAATTCCGGCCCCGCCACTTGTCTGCTCTGTGACCTTGGGCGAGTCGCTTCATTCAGAGAAGCAGCGTGGCTCCGTGGAAGGAGCCCGGGCCTGGGAGTCAGAGGTCACGGGTTCGAATCCCGGCTCTGCCACTTGTCAGCTGTGTGACTGTGGGCGAGTCACTTCACTTCTCGGTGCCTCAGTGACCTCATCTGTAAAATGGGGATGAAGACTGTGAGCCTCACGTGGGACCACCTGATTACCCTGTAAATCTCCCCCAGCGCTTAGAACAGTGCTCTGCACATAGTAAGCGCTTAACAAATACCAACATTCTCTGGGCCCTCATCTCTAGAATGGGGATTAAGACCGAGCCCCACGTCGGACAACCTGATTACCTTGTATCTACCTCGGCGCTTAAAAGAGCGCTTCGCGTGTAGTGGGCGTTTAACAGATACCACAGTTATTATTAACTTACTATGTGCCAGGCACTGTACTAGGCGCTGGAGTGCCCGCCAGCAAACCGGGTTGGACCCCTGACTGTCCGTGAGTAGCCCCGCTCCCCAGCTCCTCACGGTCACCTGACCCTCTGGCCGGGAGCGGCGGGCAGGGCAGGGGCCGGGCCCTTCCTGCCATTGTTCGGGGCAGGAAGTGCCCCCTCGGCGGGCGGGCCGGTGGCCACCTGGGGTTGGAGGCGGCCTGGCCCGGCCCTCACGTGGGTCCCCTCCCTCCCCTCGCCCCCGCCCACCCCCCGCAGGATGCGGAGCAGGAGAACGAGGCCCGCAGGAAGCAGGAGGAGGTGATGCGGGAGAAGCTGCTGGCTCAGGAGGCTAAGAAACTGGATGCCAAGGTGCGGTGGCGGGGGAGGGGTGGGCAAGAGGGGCAGGGGGGCGAGAACCAGGACTAGTCCAAACCCGGGAGCCAACTCCGTGTTGCCTTTCCATTTGGGTCTGCCGTCCCCCCACACTTGATATTCACCCTCCGCTCCGCAGCTCTTACGTCCGTAGCTGTGGTTGCTTTTAAATGTCTGCTTCCCCCTTCGGACGGGAGGCTCCCTGCGGGCGGCCAACGTCGTCAACCCATTCTGCTGCATCATCCTCTCCCGAACGCTTAGAACAGCGCTCGGCCCCCGGCAGGCCCTCGGTACATGGCGTGGCTTGCCGGAGGGGCCGGGGGCGGGGGGAGGAGCCGGAGGAGGAATGGCCGGGGAAGGGCCGGCTGACCGCCCCCCCGGCCGTCGCCTGCCCACCCCCAGACCCCGTCTCAGCGCAACAAGTGGCAGCAGCAGGAGCTGATCGCCGAGCTGCGGCGGCGCCAGGCCAAAGACCACCGGCCCGTCTACGAGGGCAAGGACGGCACCATCGAAGACATCATCCCCGGTGCGCCGCCCCCCCCCCCCCCCCCCCACACACAGCCCCCCACTCCCGCCAAGGCCGCCGTCCTCCCGCCCCCGGCCGGCCCGCGGGGCCCGAGCCGTCCGGACCCGTCCGGTCCGGCGGCCTGACCCCGCCCGCGTGTCTCTCTCCCGCCGGCTGCAGTGCTGAAGAGCGTCCCCTTCACGGCCCGAACCGCCAAGCGGGGGTCTCGCTTCTTCTGCGACGCCACCCACCACGATGAGTCAAACTGTTAGGCCCCCCCCGGGGCCCAGAGCCCCGTCAGGTACCGGAGCCTCCGGTCTCTGCATGTGCCTGCCCCGCTCCCCGCCCGGTGCCCCCCGTCGGCCACCCGGGGCGGCCCTTCCTGCACGAACGGGCTCTGTCGGGTTCCCCTCCCCGCTCCCATCTGCGTGCCCCGGTGGGCTCCCCGGTTCCTCGTCCCGCATGCCTCACCCTCCCCACCCCTCTCTTCCCAAATTTCCCCTGGCTCGGGGGGCGGGGGGAAGAGGTGTCACTCATCACTCCTGCGGCAGCCCCTCGGGAGGCACCGGGCCCTCCGCCGGGTGCCCGACGCAGAAGCTCTGCGTGTCGGAGGGCTCGTGGCCACGGGTGCCCGGCTGGCCCACGGCCCCCAGCCCGGCCTGCTGCTGCAGCAGCGACAGGAGGAGGAACTTGGGAGCGAACCTCGGTCTCGGGCAGAGCGGGAGCCGCCCGCGGCCTCCTCCCGAGCGGGGCCGGGCCCTTCTGCACCCCCGGCTGAACGTGGTGGGCACCGGCAGGGGCGCCCCGGCCCCCGGGGCTCACACGTCTCTCCCCGCCCCCCGCAGGCCTCCGCGCCGGACCCCCCGGCGGCCTGCGCCGCGCCTGGAGCCACGCCCCGCCCTGCGGCGCCCCCCGGGCCCCGGCCCCACACTGAGGCAGGAGCCCACCGCGGCCGGGAAGCCGCGGGCCCGGCTCTTCGGACAACAAGGTTGGACTCGGTGCCCGGGGGGGGGGGCCTCTCCCTCTGGCCACCGCCCAGAGCCGGAAGATGGAGCCGCCCCGCCACCCGCCCTGGATGGCGTGAGGCCTGCCTCCGCCCGCCCGGTCGCCGAGGGGCCCACGCTGCACTTTGCCCTTCCCCCCCGCGCTCCAAGTGGGGACAGGATGGGGAGGGGGAGGGGTCCGTCCCCTCCGCCCCGCCGCCCCCACCCCTTCCACGCTCCCCTCGTCGCCCCTCCGGCCCGGCCCCCCCGGCTGTGCCCCGGCGATAAGCGGAGGCGGGAAGAGGCGGGTGGCCGCGGGGCTCCCGCGTCTTCCCCGGGGTGGGGAAAGGCCCCACGGTAGACTGCACGCTCGGGGTCCGGGCCCGGCCTGTGGCCCCGGCCGCCGGGCCCAAGGAAGCCCCTTCCCTCCCTCTTTTTGTACGTGTATACGGCCACTCCGCCCCACCCAGTGTATAGACCCCAACAAGGCTCGGAGTGTCGCCCGCCCGGCTCCGCGTCCGTCCTTCCTTGGGGGTGGGCGGGGGTGGGCCTCCGTGGGCGGCCCGGGATCCGCGGGGAACAAAGGAGGAGGAGGTGGCAGGGAGGAGCAGCAGGAGGAGGAGGAGGAGGAGGGGAGGGAGGTGGGCCGCCACCGTCCTCTGCTGGAACCGCGGGGCAGCACAGTCGGCGGCGCCGGGCCCGCTGGAGCGGGAGATGACAGGAGTCCAGCCGTGTTATAAATATTATTATTGTCAATGATAAAAAAACCACAGAACTCGATGGCCCCGGAAAGCGGGGTGGGGGCCGCTCTCAAGGGCCCCGAGCCCCTCCCCACGGCCGGCTCAGCGACGGCCGCCTCCCCCCGTGGTTCCCCACGGGCACCTCCTCACGCCGGCCCCGGCCGACGGGCGGGGAGGGGGCGGGGGCCGGGCCCGACCGCCGGCTCCGGCCTCGGCCCGGGCCCACGTCGGCCGGGGGCTGAAGCGGGTCTCCCCGCCTCCCCTCCGCCCTCCCCCACCCCTCTCGGTGGGTACCTGGGTCGGGCCGCTGGGCCGGACGGGGGCGGGAGAGAGGAGGCCTGGGGTCGGCACCCGATCAGCCCCACCCGGGCCTGGGGTCGGGGTGCTGGGGGGAGGGAGAGAGGAAGGGCGGGGCACGGGAGAGGCCCGGAGTGCAGGGCTCACGGTCACGCCGCGGGCCGGGCTCACGGCTGGTCATCCAGCTGCCGCAGGAGGGTCCGGCGCCGGCGCTCCAGCTCCCCCTCGCTCAGCTCGCTCTCCGACGTGTCCCAGCCTGTCTGCAAGGGCAGGGGGAGGGCGCCGGCTGGGTGGGAGGGCGGGGGAGAGGGGAGACCAGCAGACCCGGGGCGAGGCCCGAGGGTGCGGTCACGGGGGTTCCACAGGCCTAGAGTTCTCCGTCCCCGGTCCCCCCTCACCTTTTCCTTCTTGACCCCCCGGCGGGCCGGGGAGCGGGGCTGGGGCTCCCCCCGCCGGGCCTCCCGCTCTCGCTCTTCCTGCTCCGGCTCTCGCTCCGCCTCACTCTCCGGGCTGTTCTGCAAGGCCCGCGGGTGGGGAGCCCCCCTCAGCCGGGGGGCCGGGGGCCGCTCCAGCCCTACCCTCTCTTCCCTTCCTCTCCCCACATCCCACCGTCCGGCCTCCCTCCTCCAGCCTCCGCTGGCCACTCACCGACTTATGCCTCTTTCTCTTGCTTTTCTTTTTCTGTTTCTTGGATTTTCGGGAACCGTGATCTGAGAGGGGCCGGAGCGCGGCAGGGAGAGTCAGTGTTTGTCGATCGATCGATCGATCGATCCCTATTTATTCAGCACTTGCTGTGTGCAGAACACTGTACTAAGCGCCTGGGCGAGTACAGAATAACAGACACGTTCCCAGCCCACAGCGAGTTTACGGACTGGAGGTGGGCAGGGCTTCCTGGGTGTCAACCTAGCTGATCCCCTGCCTCCAGGCAGGTGAGCGGCTCCCTGGGCCAGAGTGGTTTCCAGGAGAGGGCCCCCCGACTCCGCCTCCCCACCCGCCTGCTTTACTCATTCGTTCCCGAGTAATAGCGGTAGCAATGTTCGTTAAGCGCTCGCTGTGGGCAGAAGACCGTATTAAGCGCCGGGAAAGATCAGACGTGTGGGAATCGGACACATTCCCGGCCCCTCTGCCACACTGAGGCCCGCCGGGTGCCCACCCCCGGCAGCCCCCGCCCAGACCGCCTCTCACCTGCTCCCGGGGGGACGCGGCCGAAGGGGAGACCCCGGGGCCCCGGGCCGGCCCCCCCGCTCTCGGCCGACCCGGGGGAGGACGAGGGCTCGGAGCCCGACTCGGAGGGGTTCCGCTTCCGCCGTTTGGGGGGCGGCGGGGGCAGGTCGTCCTCCTCGGACTCAGAGCCCTGCGGCGGGTGGAGGGGCAGGGTAAGCGGGGGGTGGAGGGGCAGGGTAAGCGGGAGAAGGGCCGACCCGCCGGCGCCCTCCTCCCCCCCAAACCGGGACCGGGAGGCCGGGGGGAAGGAGAGAGGGTCCGGCGGAGGAGGCTGTCCCTCCGTTTCCCTCGGGGACTCACCGAAGGGGAGTGTGGAGGACGCTTGTGGTGGTGTTTCTTGGCCTTCCGGCTGTGCTTGCGACTCTTGGAGATGGGTAGGCACTCGCTCTGTGAGGAGAGAGGCCGGTCGCACCCCGCACGGCACCCCCGCCTCCACCCCCGCCCTCCCTCGTGGGCTGGCCGGATGCCCCGTTATCCAGCATTTAGTACGCTACCCGGCCCATAGTAAGCGCTTGGCAAACACCTTAATTATTAATTACTGTTATTATTACAGGCCCTCGCCGAGCCCAGGGCCCGGCGGGATGAGGCGGCAGGGGCGGTGGGAGGGAGGGGAGAGGGACGGGACCCGGCAGAGGGTCGGGGACCCCAGAGGGGGCCTGGCCTCACCTCCAGCACCTGCAGGAACTCCCGGAAGAGGCGGATCCGCTCGGACTCCAACGTGATCTGCTCGAAGGCGAAGTCGCACACAAAGCGCTCGCGGACCTGCGGGGGGTGGCCGGGGGCAGTGACTCGGGGGCCGGTGGCGACTGGGGTGGGGGGCGGTTCCCAGATAGGGATCGGGGGGGGGGGGACGACTGGGGTCGGGGTGGCGACGCCGGTCCTACCGCCCCCCCCCCCCCCCCCGCCAGCAGGGTGTGGGCGTGAAGGCCCGGAGGCGGGCGAGGTTGTGGAGGGCGGCGGGGAGGACCGTCGCTCAGCTTTACCTGATCCCAGCTGGTGCCGGGCTCCAGCGGAGGGGCCGCCTGCCTCAACATGCCCCTGAACGCCGCCTCCCGCCGCCGCAGCCGCCGCGCCGCCTCCTTCTCCCGCTCCCGCTCCCGCGCCTCTGCCTTCTCCAGCAACTGGGGGTGAGGGAGGGGGGACCGACCCCCCCGGGGCGTCACTCTGAGCCCCCAAGGCCCCGGGGGCATCGCCCCGGACAACCCATCGGTGGTATTTTTGAGCACCTACTGCATACAAAGCACTGGGAGGGTAATACAAATAACGATAGTATTTGTGAAGTGCTTACTGCGTGCTAAGCCCCGGGGTAGATACAAGTTCATCGGGTTAGATACAATCCCCGACCCACACGGGGCTCACAATCTTAAGCCCCATTTTAAATATGAGGTCCCTGAGGATCGGAGGTCAAGTGACTCGTCCTAGGTCACACGGCGGACAAGTGGTGGAGAAGGGATTAGAAGCCACGTTTCGATTCCCAGCCCCGATCTCTTGCCACTAGGCCACGCTGCTCTCCCAACAGAGCTGGTAGACGCGTTCCCTGCCCGCAGCGCACCGAGCCCTCGGGGCCATCACCCCGGGTATCATCCCGAGCGTCACCTCCACTGCCTGGGGCCTCCGTCAGTCAGTCAGTCAGTTGTATTTATTGAGCACTCACTGTGTGCACAGCACTTTCCTAAGCGCCCGGGGCAGTACGATATAATAGAACAGACACATTCCCTGCCCACAACAAGCCGAGTCTAGCTTACAATCTCAGCTCCTTCGGCCCCAAAACGATGGCTCCGCTCTGCTCCGCTCCCCGACCCCAGCCTGGAGTCGCCTCGCTCCCCGGGCCTCCCCCGGTCTCCGGGCCCCCCCGTCCTCCACCCGCCCTGTCGCCTCCTCCTGCCCGCCCCCTCTCCCTGCCCGTTCTCCCGGGAACCTAGCCCCGTATCTTCACCTGCACCCCTCTCCTGCCCCGTCCCCGCTCACCCCCGACCTCACCCTCCTCCTGCCCGGCCCCGGCCCCGGCCCCGCCCCTGGCTCACACTGTTGAAGGTCAGCTTGATGTTTCCGGCGTCCAGCGTGGCCGCCCGCTTGTCGAAGCTGATGACGTGGGCGAAGTCCTCGAACGTCGTGTTGACCTCCACGCCGAAACCCCGGTCCTGCGGGCGCAGCCAGCTCCGTCGGCCCGGGGTCCTCGCCCCCGCCGGCCCCGGCCCGCACCCATCCCCGGTCGGCCCCTGGCCGGCCTCACCCGCAGGACGTCCTTGATGATCTTCTTCTCGTCGTGGAATCGGGCCTTCAGGTCCTCCACGTAAAACTTGAAGAGGTCCAGGGGGGTGGAGCCTGCGGGGAGGGAGCAGGGCCTGGCGGGCGGCCCGGCCTGGCCCGGCGCTGAGCCCGGGGGGCCGCGGGCGGGGCCGGCCGGGGAGGAGCCGGGCCGCGGGGGACAGGGGCGGCGCAGAGGACCGGGTCCGGGGGCAGGGAGCCGGGCCGGGGGGCGGGGGGGGCCCGGCCTCCTTACCCGGCTGTCCCAGCATGTTGGCAAAGCGGACATCGGTGCTGACCGCTGGGTACAGCTCCATCCAGGTGGACATGGAGTGCAGCTGCCCCGTCTCGTGCAGCTCGTCCAGGAAGGTCTGAGCGAGGAGAGGCCCGTTACCCAGGGCGGGGCCGGGGGGCCGGGGGCGGGGCCGGGACGGACCGAGTGAGGGAGACGGAGCCAGAGAGAAAGTAGACGGAGAGACAGAGATGGAGAAAGAGGGAGGGGAGAGATGGAGAGATAAGGGGGGAAGAAACGGAGAAGGAAGATGGGCGGGAGACGCAGGTGGAAACAGAAAGGGAATGGCAGACAGACGGAGAGATGGAGGGAAGAGGAAGGATGGCGATGAAGAGATGGAGGAAGGTGGAAGAATGGCGAAAGGCAGAGGGAGGGAAGAAGGCAGCGAGATGGAATGACGGAGGAAGGTGGAGAAATGGAGGCAAGCGGAGACATGGAGGGAGATTGATGTATGGAAGCAGGCGGAGATGGAGGCAGGCAGAAAGACGGAGAGGAAGGATGGAGGGAGACAGAGACGGAGGCGGGCAGAAGGTCGGAGGGAGGAGGAAGGATGAAGACAGGCAGAGAGATGGAAGGAGGTGGAGAGATGGAGGGAGGTGGAGAGAGAAAGGGAGGAGGAAGGATGGAGGGAGGAGGAAGGATGGAGGCAGGTGGAGAGATGGAGGGAGGTGGAGAGATGGAGGGAGGTGGAGAGATGGAGGGAGGTGGAGGAAGGTTGGAGAGATGGAGGGAGGTGGAGGAAGGTTGGAGAGATGGAGGGAGGTGGCCAGATGGAGGGAGGTGGAAGGATAGAAGGAGACGGAAGGATGGAGGGAGGAGGAGAGATGGCGAGAGGCAGAGACCTGCTCCCAGTCCAGGCCTCCCCTTCCCTACCGAGAGAGCTCCTGCTACCCCCATCCGACTATCTCCCCGGAGCACAGACAGACCCCCACCCGGCCGAGGCCCGGCCCCATCTGGCCAAGCTGGGGAGGGCTTAACGGGGAGGGGGTTCCCGGGGCCGGGGGCCCGGGGTGGTACCTGGAAGTCTTCGCGGTTCTTGCGCTGCTGCCGCCGCTCTCTCAGACGCACTCGCTCCCGCTCCTCCTCCTCCTCTTTCTCCAGCAGGCGGATGTGCTCCTCGAAGCAGATCAGCGCATCCTCCTTGTCCATGTCTGCTGGGGCGGGCGGAGGGGGACCCCGTGAGGACCCCGGCCCACCTCCTGCCGGTCCGCCGGCCCTTGGGGTCGGGGGTGGGGGGGGATTGCGGAGGGGAATCCAGGGAGAGAGAAGGGTGGTGGGGGCCTCACTCTGCAGATCGCGATCCTGAGTGAAGCGGGGGTCGTCCAGGAGGTGCTGCTGTGCCTCGGCCCACGTGGTGTCAAAACTGACGCTGCTCATTCCGTCCAGGATGCGCTTCAGGGCCTGGATGTTTCGCCGCCTGAGCTGCTTGGCCTGCTCCTGGGGGGGTGAGGGAAATGGCCGTGGTAGGGATTAGGGCGGGGACGGGGGGAGGGGGGTACGGGAGGGGGGGGGACGACCCCGGGGGTGGGGGGGAGCCCTGCCGGGGGAGGGGTTGGTACCTTCTCCTTCTTGGCGAGGAAGAAGAGCACATCGTCGTAAATCTCCTTGCGGTCTCGCTCGGGCACCACAGCCCAGACCTCCAGATCCCCGAACGTCTGCTCCGCCCGCCTAAGGGCAGACGGGGACGCTCAGCCGCCATGGCACCGAGCCTTCTGGCCGGAGGCCCCTTCCCCACCCTGTCCCCCCGCCACAGGTTGCCCGGGCCCGGTCCGCTCCGCACCTGGGCCCTCAGGTCTCACCCCCCGTGTCCCCCGGGGGGCCCGGCCCCCGGCGGTGGGCACACACCGGTAGCGGGTGCCCGAGGTCATGCGGCTGTGCCGCTCCAGGAAGCGCTGCAGGGTTTCCTTGGCCTCCTTGGCCCTCAGCCGGGCCTCCTCCTTCTCCTCCTTCTCGCGCTGCGCCTTGTAGGCGTTGAACGCCTGCTTCTTCTCGCTCAGCTTTGGCAGGGCGCTGCGGGGGTTGGGGAGGGAGCGGTCAGGGACCTGGCTCCCCTAAATCCCGCCCGCTCCTGGGGAGCCGGAGCCGGGTGACGGAGATGGGGGGAGGACCGACCGGGCCCTACCTGTAGCGGGGATCAGTCACCACCATCTTCATGGCCTGCTCCCATGAGGCGTTGGAGGTCACGCCCTGAGGAACGGCTAGGATCAGGACCCCTCCCCTGACCGGCCCTCGCCCCGACCGTCACGATGCCACCCAGCAGCCCAACGCCCCCGTCCCTTACCCCCGGGGTACCTTTTCTCGCAGCAGGTCCTTGAAGGCTTGCTTGGCCTTCTCCTTACAGTTCCAGTTAGCCCCGGGCCGCTCCGGCTCCGGCTCCGGCTCCGGCCGAGGCTCCTCGTCATCCCGCCGCCCGCTGTCGCTGTCGGTGGAGGGAGGCGGGGAGAGGAGACCCCCCCGCCGGGAAATTGGCCTAGCATTCCCAGCCGAGGGAGGCCGGGGGCAGATCCGGCTCCGCTCCCACTGGGCCTCCCCGGCTGCCCCGGCCCTCGGGGAGTTGCCCCGGGGAGAATCCGCCGGGCCCCAGAGGCACCGAGGATGACCGAGGCCCCGGGGCCCTGCGGCGCCACCCGGACGCCAGCCACCGACGAGTGCCCCGGGGCTGCTGGCCTCCTGGGTCCCCCCCCCCGACTCCCCCCGGGCCTTCACCTGCTGCTGGCCTCCTCTGGTGGCCGGGCCCCGTCGTCCGGCGGCTCCGCCCGGTCTGGGGGCTCACAGGCGTCCGGCTGGGCGGGCTCGGGGCGCACGGGAGGTTCGGGGGACACCGTGGGGCTGGGGGCGGCGGCGGGGGACGGTTCGGGCTGGGCCGGAGGCTGCGGCTGTTTCCTGCAAGGAGCCCGGGGCGTGGGTTGGGGCAGGCCGGGAGGAGAGCAGGAGAAGGGGGAAAATGGAAATGGGCAAGGAGTGGGGGGTGCCGGGAGCCGGCCCCGAGCAGCAAGAGAGGGATGGATCGGGGCATCGGGTGGCACGGGGAAGCCCGGGGTGATGGGGAACATGGCGCGGAGGGGCCAGGGCGGCCGCCCCGCAAAGGGGGACACCAGAGGGCAAGCGGATGCCGCCACCCTGACGGAGGAGGTGGTGGCCTCGTTTTCCCTCAGGACTCCCTCTCTCCAGCCTTCGGAGACCAGGAGGGGAGGAGGGGAGAAGCCGGTGGGGAGGGGATGGAGGATAAAGGGGGAGGGAGATCCTCCTTTACTCACCCCACCGCCTCCTCTTGTTTGATCAGAGCTGCGCCAAGGAAAAACCGATCCGCAGGATTGAACGGGGCTGAGGGAGTGTGTCGCCCCCACCTCCTCCAGCCCGGGCCAGCCCCGGCCCCCCGCGACCCCCCACAGTCCCCGCCGGCCCCCGGGTCCCCTCACCCTCCAGCTGGTCCAGGTCCGGGGGCCGGGCCCAGCAGGACTCCCGGCTCTGCGTGTTGTAGTAATACGGGCGCCCCGTGTCCGAGCGGAACTCTCTCCACGGGCCCTGGGCCGGCAGCTGGAGGGGGACCAGCGCACAGAGAGCCCGGTGTGGGAACCCGGCGGCGGCGGGGCGCCGAGGGGGGCGCGGGGGGGAGAGGGACGAGTGAATGGGGGGTTGGGGACAGGTTTCTGGGGGGCGGGGCGGGGAAGGGAGTGAGGTGAGGGGGCCGGGAGAGGGGATGCGTGGAGGCAGGGTTACTTAGAGAGGTGACAGAATTTAGAGGGGTTAGAGAGGTGACAGAATTCAGGGATTGAGGAAACCGGGGGTGGGACAGGGGAAGGGTCAGGGGGAGGAGACGGGGGGGCGGTGGTTCCCACCTCGGCCTTGGTCCGACGGGCCCCGGGGACATCCCACGGACCGCGCTCGCTGTCCACGCCGAAGTAGTACACGCGGCCGTCGGGGGGCAGCCGCTCGCTCCACGGGGGCTTCTGGGAGGGCAGAAGTGCGGGTCGGGGGCAAAGGTCACGACCCCTCCCATCTCCAGCATCCTAGGGATCGTGGGATGGGGCTGGGGGGCAAGGGTCAGGCCAGGGGAGGACGGGCTCGGGGGGTGGTGGGGGGCGGAGCGGGTGAGGGGACCCACGCACATCCCGCCGCCACCCGCCCCCTCCCTCCCCTCCCCGCCCCCCAGAGACTCACCGGGGGGGCCCCCCCGGCCCCGGCCCCGACAGCTGAAAGAGAACCGAAGGGAGACGGACTGAGCCGGGCCCAGCCCGGCCCCGGCTTGTCCTCTCCTGCCCTCGCCTGCCTCCCGCCCGCCGGCCCCAGCCCGGCCCCCCGGCACCCCGACAGGCACCGTCCCTGCCCTGCCCTGCCCTGCCCCACCCAGGGGACTCACAGCCGGCCGTGTCCGCGCCCGGAGCCGTCTGCCAAAGGAAAGGATGGGGAGCGGGTGGCCGTCAGGGCCCGGCGGGAGGCCTCCCCCCGCCCGCCCGCCCCCACACCGCGCCCCCAGACTATGGGGGTGCCACGCGGGCATCCCGGGCCAGGCTGCTTCCCTTCTCGGCCCTCCCCACTGCCCACGACCAGCCCAGAGGCGACCACACGGAGGAGGAGGAGGAGGAGGAGGAGGAGGAGGAGGGAGGAAGGAACCGTCTGTCTGCGGGGAGAAGGGCCGTCGAGGCCCGCAGCGCCGGGGGCTGGGAGGAGACCGGGCAGGGGCTAGCCGGGGGGCGGGGGGGGGGCGGGAGCGTCGGGGAGAACGGGGGTAGCCCCCGGTCTTCGCCCCCCCCCCCCCCCCCGCCCTGGGCCCCGCCCCGGGGGTGCTTACCACTGCGGGGACCGGGACGGGAGCAGGTCCTGGGGGCCCTGGGGGCACCAGCATCCCCGGGATCAGGGGGGGGCCCAGCCCCGGCATCTGGGGGGGCACAGACGGAAGGGGGAGGGGTGGCACCTGGGCCGTGTCCACCGCCGAGGGGGGAGGGGGCGGCCGGGGGGGGGGGGGGCGGTTAGGCCAGGATCCCGGAGTCCAACGCCCTCCGCTCCTGGGCCCTCGCTGAGTCCGCTGCCCGATTTCCATCGGGCCCTCCGCCGGGGTTCTTTCCGGTGGCCTAGCGCGGGCCGGGGGCCGCGAGGCGGAGCTTGGGGGGGTCGGGGTCAGGTGTCCGGACGGGACGGGACGGGACGGGGCGGGGCGGGGCAGGATGGAGGCACGGTACCTGAGCCAGAGGGGGGGGTCCTCCCAGGGGCGGGATCATGGGCGGCATCATGCCCGGGGGCACGGCCGGCGGCCTCTGGGGCAGCGGGGGCAGCGCCATCGGAGGGAAGGGCGGGGGGATCCCGGGCGGCGGCGGCGGCGGCGGCATCTGCAGGGGGAGAGACGGAGAGACAGAGAGAGGGGAAGGGGAAGGGGCTGAGGCAGAGGGCCGGGGGGCCCGGCCGGGGGGCCCGGCGGTGGGCAGCCACCCTCGAGGCGGGAGCGGCCTTTGGCTCTGGGGGCCCGCGTCCCCGTCCCCGCGTCTCCTTCCCCTTCCCCGGCGGACGCTCCCTCGGGGCGGGGGTCGCGGACCGGCCGTTCCCGAGCGTTTAGTTGAGCGCTCTGCGCCACAGGGGCGCTCAGCAAACGTGGCTGACCGGCTTGGGGTTTGGGGGGGAGTCGGGATGGAGGACCTGGAGCCGGAGGCCGGATCCGAGCCGGGGGTGGGGGGTGCCCCAAGGCGGCCGGAAGGGAGGGGAGGGGAGGGGAGGCCCCGGGGGGCAACTTACGAAGGGCGGAGGCATCATGGGGCGGCCGGGGGCTGGGAAGGGAGGAGGTGCTCGCAGGGGGCCGCTCCCAGGGTCGGGTGCAGACTGTGGAGGCAGAAAGAACGGCGTCACGGGGACCCGGGCCGGGGGCAGGTCCAGGGCAGGGCGAGGAGGCGGCAGGGGGTGAGGATGGCGCCCCCGGCCCTGCCCCGGACCCTCCCGGGGGGAGCGGCGGACCCCTGGAGAGGCACGGGGTCTCCCCTCGGTGACTACCCCCAGGATGTGGGGAGAGCCCTCCTCCCCGTCCCCAAGCCCGCCCCCCCCCCCCCGCAACCCTAGGCCTTGGCTCTGCCCTGGGCTTCGCCCCCGCAGGCGGCAGGGGCGGATGGGGCCGGGGGCGAGGGGGGAGTTTGCCCCGGAAGGAGACGGGCTGCGGTGGCTGGCCGGGGATGGGGGCTGCAGGACGCTTAGGGTTGCCTCTCCCGGGACGGGCCCGTTTCAGAGATGGGTCAAACCGAGGGGCAGAAAGGGAGACAGGCTCAGGCCGGAGTCGGCCGGCCTCCTCTCCTCCACGTGTCCCCAACCCAGACAGGCGGGGGGAGGGGAGGGGTGTCTTGGGCCGCCCCCATCCTCCGCCCCCCTCTCGGCCGTCCGACTCCCCTGACCCGCAGCGTGGCTCAGTGGCAAGAGCCCGGGCTTGGGAGTCAGCGGTCGTGGGTTCGAATCCCGGCTCTGCCCCTTGTCAGCTGGGTGACGCTGGGCAAGTCGCTTCACTGGGCCTCGGTTTCCTCCTCTATAAAACGGGGTGTAAGACTGTGAGCCTCACGTGGGACCGCCTGATGACCCCGTATCTCCCCCAGCGCTTAGAACAGTGCTCTGCACGTAGTAAGCGCTTAACAAATACCAACATGATGATGATGATGACGATGATGATGATGATGATGATTCCTCTCCCTCCTGAGCCGGTTCAGGCCCAGTGGGCAGGCGGCCTTTCAACCTGGGGGGTGGCGACCCCTGGTGGCCGTGCGTGGCGGCGCGGCTGTCGAGCCGTCCAGCCTGACCCCTTTTGACCTTCCCGCATTTTTTTAATGTTCTTTATCATTAATAATAAAAACAGCATTTGTTAACGGCTTACTATGTTCCAGGCACTGTACTAAGCGCTGGGGGTGACACAACCAAATCGTGTAAAGCACTTACTACGTTCCAGGCACCGTACTAAGCGCTGAGGGAGATACAACCAAATCGTGTAAAGCACTTACTTTGTTCCAGACGCCGTACTAAGCGCTGGGGGAGATACAACCAAATCGTGTAAAGCACTTACTACGTTCCAGGCGCCGTACTAAGCGCTGGGGGAGATACAACCAAATCGTGTAAAGCACTTACTACGTTCCAGGCGCCGTACTAAGCGCTGGGGGAGATACAACCAAATCGTGTAAAGCACTTACTACGTTCCAGGCGCCGTACTAAGCGCTGAGGGAGATACAACCAAATCGTGTAAAGCACTTACTTTGTTCCAGGCGCCGTACTAAGCGCTGGGGGAGATACCAACCAAATCGTGTAAAGCACTTACTACGTTCCAGGCGCCGTACTAAGCGCTGGGGGAGATACAACCAAATCGTGTAAAGCACTTACTTTGTTCCAGACGCCGTACTAAGCGCTGGGGGAGATACAACCAAATCGTGTAAAGCACTTACTACGTTCCAGGCACCGTACTAAGCGCTGAGGGAGATACAACCAAATCGTGTAAAGCACTTACTTTGTTCCAGACGCCGTACTAAGCGCTGGGGGAGATACAACCAAATCGTGTAAAGCACTTACTACGTTCCAGGCACCGTACTAAGCGCTGGGGGAGATACAACCAAATCGTGTAAAGCACTTACTACGTTCCAGGCGCCGTACTAAGCGCTGGGGGAGATACAACCAAATCGTGTAAAGCACTTACTACGTTCCAGGCACCGTACTAAGCGCCAGGGTAGCGGCAAGCCGATCAGGTTGGACACAGTCCCCGTCCCGGGTGGGGCTCACCGTCTCAATCCCCTTTTTAGAGTTGAGGGAACGAGGCTGTAAGCTCTAGACTGTAAGCTCGTTGTGGGCAGGGAATGTGTCTCTGGTTGTACCGTCCTCTCCCAAGCGCTCAGTACGGTGCTCTGCACACAGTAGGCGCTCAATAGGTACGGTTGACTGAATGACTGAGACACAGAGAAGTGACGGGACTTGCCCTAGGTCCCACAGCAGACAAGTGGCAGAGGTGGGCTTAGAATCCAGGTCCTTCTGAGGCCCAGGCCCGGGGTCTAGCCACTAGGCTAGGGAAACAGCTTGGCTCGGTGGAAAGGGCACGGGTTTAGGGGTCATGGGTTCTAATCCCGGCTCCGCCACCTGTGTGACTCTGGGCGAGTCACTTCACTTTTAGGTGCCTCAGGTGCCTCATCTGTAAAATGGGGACTAAGACAGTGAGCCTCACGTGGGACAACCTGATTACTCTGTATCTACCTTAACGCTTAGAACAGTGCTCGGCACGTAGTAAGCTTTTAACAAATACCAACGTTATCATTATTAGGCCAAGGCTCCCTCGTCTCCGCTTCCGGTCCTCCCCCTCCCACCCCCCACCAACCTCTCTTCTGGCGGACCCCAAATCTGCTACCAGCCTAGCTCCTCACTTCTTTCCCAAACCAACGCAAACTCCCGGCCACCCCAATCCTGGGCGGCAAGACCCGAGGCCACCTACCTCTTTTTGGAGGCCTCCTTGGCCGGACCCCTCCCCTCATTTGCCGGCACCATCCAGACCCCCCCCCCCCGGCCCTTACCCCGGGACCAGCCTCTCCTGCCCAAGTCAGCCCTGGGGGAGTCAGGGGGAGGGGTCCGGCCTCCCGTGCCGGCCAGTGGCTGCTCCTGCCCATTCCCAGAGACCCTCCAGGGCCCCCGGTCCCCATCCCCGGTGGCTCGGTTCTGTCTGTCCAAGGCTTTGGCCTCTCGGGCGCTGGACGGCGACCAGAGGTCTGAGACGCCGAGACCCCCAAGACCCTACTACCCGACCCCCTCCCTACCCTCTGCACAGTGTCACAAGCTCCCACTCTGGACTCTGCTCTGAGCCCAGGCCCGCTCTGAGCCCCCCCACCAAGGCCCGGAGCCTAGGGGTGGTGGGAGGCGGGGGTAGCCCACGTACCCGGACACACACTCACCTGTCTACACGCTGGGACACACACCGGACACACACACTTGGGCCTACACACCTGGATACAAGCCAGAGCACCCACTGGACACACACACACCTGGCTACATGGTGGGACACACATTGGACACTCACATCTGGCTACACGCTAGAAGCAGATGCTGGAGACACACACCTGGACCCATCCACCTGGCTACATGCCGTGGCACACGCTGGGCACACGCACCCGGCTCCACACTGGGGCCAACACTGGACGGACACACCTGGGCCCACCCACCTGCCTAAATGCCAGAGTACACGGAGGACACACACGCCTGGGTACCCACTGGACAGACACGCTGGACACACCCACCCGGCTCCATGCCGGAGCACACGCCGGACACACGCAAACCTGGCTCCCTGCCGGGGTCCAAGCACACCCGGGAAGCGCTGACTAGCCCCCATCCCCCCGACCGGTCCGTCTCACCTGCATCTTCGGGTGAGGGCGGGGAGGAGGCCGAGCCAGGCTGGGACAGCCTCAGTGGGGGACGCTGGGCGACCCCTCCTGTCAGTCTAGACCCCCCAATCCCGTCCGCGCCCTTCCCCGCCTCGCAGGATCGGCCCATGCCGGACCAGCTGGACCCCCATCGAATGGCCACCCTCCACCGAAGCCTCTAGAGAGGAGGCTGCTCGTTGGCAGGAATCGTGCCTACCAACTCCGTTCTACTGCTCTCTCCCAAGCGCTTAGTAATAATAATTACGATGATAATAATAATAATAATAATTCTGGTATTTATTAAGCGCTCACTACATGCCAAACACTGTGCTATGCACCGGGGTGGATAGAAGGTAATCAGGTTGTCCCACTTGGGGCTCACAGTCTCAATCCCCATTTCACAGATGAGGGACCTGAGGCACGGAGAAGTGAAGTGACTTGCCCAAGGTCACACAGCAGACAAGCGGCACAACCGGAATCAGAACCCACGTCCTCTGACTTCCAAGCCTGCGCTCTTGCCACTAGGCCACGGTGGTAATGATTGTGGTATTTGTTAAGCACTTACCACGTGCCAGGCACTGTAATAAGCGCTGGGAGTGGATACAGTCCCGGGCCCACATGGGGCTCACAATCTGCATCCCCATTTTACAGATGGGGGAACTGAGGCACAGAGAAGTTAATAGATTTGCCCAAGGTCACAGACCAGACGGGTGGTGAAGAAGATATTAGAACCCAGGTATTTCCGGCTCCTAGGCTCTTGCTCTAGCCACTCGGCCACGCTGCTTCTGTAAAGTGCTCTGCACACAGTAAGTGCTCAATAAGAACAGAGAAGCAGCGTGGCTTAGTGGGTAGAGCCCAGGCTTGGGAGTCGGAGGTCGTGGGTTCTAACCCCCGGCTCCGCCACTTGTCAGCCGTGTGACTTTGGGCAAATGACTTTACTACTCTGGGCCTCAGTGACCTCATCTGTAAAACGGGGATGAAGACTGTGAGCTCCACGTGGGACAATCTGACTACCTTGTAGCTACCCCGGTGCTTAGAACAGTGCTCGGCACACAGGAAGCGCTTAACAAATTCCATCATCATCATCATCATCATCATCAATAAGTGGCATTGATGATGAAGGCTCCGATCTCCCCGGACCAAACGCAAACCGGATTCAATCCTCTGGGGCCGGGGTGACAGCGAGGGGACAGCGGAAAAGGAGGCGGGGGTCCGAGTGGCCCAGAAGCTGACTCTGGGACAGCAGCGGGGGGCGGCCATTCCTCTCCTGTCTGGCCCAGGGAGACCCCCCCTCAGGGTAGCCAGGCTCCGTTTTGCTCCCCGCCCAGCAGGCACACGGGCCCGGCCGTGGCTGGACCGCAGTCCCGAAAAGGTGGACGGCACGGGTTATAAGCGGTATAATAAGGAGAAGCAGTGTGGCCTACTGGATAGAGCACAGGCCTGGGAGACAGAAGGACCTGGGTTCTAATCCCGGTTCCGCCAATTGTCTGCTGGGTGACCTCGAGCAAGTCACTTCACTTCTCTGGGCCTCAGTTACCTCAGCTGGAAAATGGAGATTTAGACTGGGAGCTCCATAGGGGACAAAGACTGTGTCTAACCTGATCTGCTTGTATCCACCCTAGGGTTTAATAATTCATCACTGTGATGTTTGTTAAGCGCTTACTATATGCCAAGCCCTGTAGTAAGCACCGGAGTAGACACGAGGATAACCAGGTCCCAGACGGGGGTCCCAGAATGAGTAGGAAGGAGGACGGCTAGGGATTCCCGGTTTCGCAGATGAGGGAAGTGAGGCCCTGGGAAGCAACGTGACTGGCCCGAGGTCACACAGCGGACAAGCGGCAGAGCCGGGATTAGAACCCAAGTCTTCCGACTCCCAGGCCCGGGCTCTACCCGCTAGGCAGCACCACCCAGATGGCAAGCTGGCGGCGGGCGGGGCCCGGGACTGCCATCAGGGAGGAATCCTCAAGCACCCTGACTGCTGAGGGAGAGGACGATGAGAGAGACACCCCCAGGGGCCAGCGAGGCCGAGTGGGGGCGTCTAGCCACGTACACCAGACCCCCCCCATTCTCCCCACCTTCAAAGCCTTAAGGTAGGCCGCCTCCTCCAGGAAGCCTTCCCCAATTAAGCCCTCTTTCCCCCAGCTCCTTCTCCCTTCTGCATCACCTGTGCACTTAGATCTGACACCTTTGGTCACATTCAATATAAAGTATTTATTTATTAACTGTCTCCCGCTCTAGACTCTAAGTTTGTTTTGGGCAGGGAACGTGTCTACGTTGTACTGCACTCTCCCAAGCATTTAGTATAGCGGTCTGCAAATAAGCGCTTAGTAAGTACCAGTGATTGATCAGTCCCATCTGTAGTTTATTTTAGCGTCTCACTAAAGCGTAAGTGAGAGGGCAGGGATCGTGCCTAGATCCTCGCTCTTTCTCCTGTTTTGTCTGTCCACCCCAGGACGGGGGGGGGCAGGGTCGGGATGTCTTGCTTCTGGGGGACTCTCCCGAGCGCTTAGTACAGCGCTTTACCAGTGACAACGATGAGATCCCGCCATCCCTCCCATCCAATCCCGGAGACACCCGTGGCTCCCGCGACCGACCTCACCATCCTCGCCCCGGAGGGGAAAGGGTCGATCGTTCCCGCCCCCCGCCCCCAAAGCGGCAGGACCCCCGGATCCCCATCACCCAGGGGGCGACGGCGTGTGGGTGACCCGGGCCGGCATCCCGAGGCGAAGCTTGCCCGGTGCCCCCGCCCCTCCAGTCTCACAAACCGAAAGGAATCGAACGGCTCTCCGATCCGTACCGCGGACCCGCATCTGAAGCAGTCGGACCACCATATCTGGGGCTGGGGTTCGGGGGGGCGGGTTCTGCTGTCCCCCCCCAAATCGGGTGGAAGCAGAAATCTGGGTATCCAGGGCTCTCTGCTCTCTACCCACCCTGAACGAGGCCCGTCATCGGGCAGGGACGGTCTCTATCTGTTGCCGAACTGTCCGTTCCAAGTGCTAGTCCGGCGCGCCGCACGTAGTAAGCGCTCGATAAACCCTATCGAATGAATAAATGAGGACTCTGCATGGTGTAGGTGTGTTGGTGGGGGAGAGGGGGTGTCGGGTCAGCCCGCGCCTTGACCTCCTAACCCGCTCCCCCGGCCTGGCCCACGGGGCCCGGGGGTCGGGAGGTCGCGGGGTCCCATCCCCGCTGGGCCACTTGTCTGCCGCGTCGTCTTTGGGCGAGTCCCTTCGCTTCTCCGAGCCTCGCCTCCCTCCTCCGTAAAACGGGCCCGGGGACCGCGTCCCGGCCTCGTTGGCCGGTGACCGCCCCGGCGCCCGGCACGACGCTCGGCGGCGTGGCTCGGCGGCGAGGGCCCGCGCCCGGGGGTCGGAGGTCACGGGTCCAAATCCCGGCTCTGCCCCCGGGGGTGAGCGCGGGCAGGTCCCTTCTCTGGGCCTCAGTCTCCTCCTCTGCAAAATGGGGAGGAGGACTCTGGGCCTCACGTGGGACCACCTGACGACCTGGCACCTGCCCCGGCGCTCAGAGCGGTGCTCTGCACCGGGCGAGCGCCTCCCAGCTACCGACGCTAACGGACCCCAACGTAGTAAGCGCCCCACCGACGCCACCGTACGGTCACCCTCATCCTCAGCCTCCTCCCCGACCCCCGGACTCCCTCCCCGCGGTCCCGAGGGTGGGGGGACGATGCCCCGCTTGGGGGGGGGGGGGGGGAGGGGATGGGGTGCCCTGGCTCCTCTCTCCCGAGGCCTCCCCTCCCCCCCAAGTGTCTGCCTTCATTGGAGGGGCGGCCCCCTGTCCCCCCCCTTGGTGTGTGGGTCCGGAGGGCGCCTTGCGAGCGTTTAGCGCAGTGCTGTGCACGCGATGGAGGGAAGGACCGCGTCCCGGGGCCCCCCGCCCCCCCTCCCCCCGGCGCCGGGCCGTCTCCGGCTGCGTCTCTGGGTGTCTCTGTCTGTCTCTGTCTCTGGGTGTCTCTGGGTGTCTCTGGGTGTCCCAGCCCGGGCGCGCGCGCGCGGCGGCGGCGGCGACGTTACCATGCCAGAGGGTCGGAGCAGCTGGGGCCGGGCCGGGCCGGCCCGCCCCACCCGCCAGTAACAGGCGCTCCCATTGGTGGAGCGGAGGGGGCGGGGCCTGGAGGGGGCGGGGCCTGGAGGGGGCGGGGCCCGAGGGGCGGGGTCCGACCGCCGGCCGCGCCGCCAAGCGCCACCGGGGGGCGCCAGAGCCGCCCTCCCCGCGCGCGGCCCGGGAGGCGCTCCGGCCCCCTCCCAGTCCCCCCCCCCGCCCTGGCTCCCACGTCGTGGGTTCGAATCCCGCCTCGGCCCCCTCGTCCGCTGGGTGACGGCGCGACTCGCTTCTCGGGCCCCCGGGACCTGCTCTGCTAGATGGGGATGAAGACTGGGAGCTCCAGCTGATGACCCTGGCTCTCCCCCGGCGCTGAGAACGGCGCTCTGCACATTGTAAGCGCTTCACAAATACCGACATCATTATTATTATGATTCACTTCACTTCTCTGGGCCTCAGTGACCTCCTCTGCAAAATGGGGATAAAGACCGGGAGCCTCACGTGGGACCACCTGATGACCCTGGATCTCCCCCAGGGCTTAGAACAGTGCTCTGCACATTGTAAGCGCTTAACAAATACCGACATTATTAATATTATTAAGTCACTTCACCTCCCTGGGCCTCAGTGACCTCATCTGGAAAATGGGGATTAACTGTGAGCCTCACGTGGGACAACCTGATGCCCCTGGATCTCCCCCAGCACTTAGAACAGTGCTCTGCACAGAGTAAGCGCTTAACAAATACCAACATTGTTATTATTATTTTTAAGTCACTTCACTTGTCTGGGCCTCGGGGACCTCCTCTGCAAAATGGGGATAATAATAACCATGTTAAGCACTTAATACCGACATTATTATTATCCTCGACACCAGGCAAAGGGCACAGGTCACTCGGGGGGGGGGGGGGTCATGCAACTGGGGGCCCGCCTGCAAATGGGGGAGCTCGTGGTCTGTGTGCAACTGGGGGAGCCGGTGGCACTTGTGTGATTAGGGGAACTCGTGGCCCTCGTGCAATTAGGGGAGCGTGTGGGCCACGTGCAACTGGGGGAACTGGTGGCCCGCGTGTAACTGGGGGAGCTCGTGGCACTTGTGTGATTAGGGGAGCCTGTGGCCCTCGTGCAATTAGGGGAGCGTGTGGGCCACGTGCAACTGGGGGAACTGGTGGCCCTCGTGCAATTAGGGGAGCTTGTGGGCCTCGTGCAACTGGGGGAACTGGTGGCCCGCGTGCAACTCGGGGAACTGGTGAACCTTAGGGTGCTCGTGCAGCTGGAACGGGTGGCCCTTGTGCCACCGGTGGAGCTCGGGGAGCTGGTGGACCTGGAGAGGCTGGTGGCGCTGGTGCTGCTGGTGAAGCTCGTGGTCCCGTTGGTCTCCGCTCCAATGGCCAAATGTCTGAACGGGCCCAGGACCACCCTCCCCTCCGCTCCTTGGCTCCGGGGCCAAGCTTCGCCCGAGACATCACCTTTTCTCCTTCCCAGAAGCCAGTGCTTTGGCCGCTCCCTGGCTACCGGACCACCGGACTACCCCCCACACAGGGCTGAGGAATCCACTTGGGATTCCTCTTCCCTCCTAATCTCTCCAATGTCTCTCTACAACCCGGTCGGCAAAATCTGCTTCTCCAAGACCAAACATTGTTTTTTTTTTTGAATGGTATTTGTTAGGCGCTTACTATGTGGCCAGGCACTGTACTAAGCGCAGGGGGT
Organism: Ornithorhynchus anatinus; assembly: GCF_004115215.2. Lineage (NCBI taxonomy): Eukaryota > Metazoa > Chordata > Mammalia > Monotremata > Ornithorhynchidae > Ornithorhynchus > Ornithorhynchus anatinus. The sequence continues at coordinate 54,390,884 of NC_041737.1, read as the reverse complement.
AGATACAAGCTAATCGGTTTAATAATGTTGGTATTTGTTAAGCGCTTACTATGTGCAGAGCACTGTTCTAAGCGCTGGGGGAGATACAGGGTAATCAGGTTGTCCTACGTGAGGCTCACGGTTAATCCCCATTTGAGGTAACTGAGGCACAGAGAAGTGAAGTGACTTGCCACTCACACAGCTGACAAGTGGCAGAGCCGCGATTCGAACCCACGACCTCTGACTCCCAAGTCTGTGCTCTTTCCACTGAGCCACGCTGCTTCTCTAGATACAGTCCCTGTCCCACCTGGGGCTGACGGTCTCAATCCCCATTTTACAGATGAAGGAACTGAAGCACAGAGGAAGTGAAATGACTTCCCCAGGGTCACACAGCAGACGAGTGGCAGAACGGGGATTAGAACCCTTGACCTTCTGCCCCCCGGGGCCCGGGCTCTATCCACGATGTCATGCTGCTTCTCAACCTAGTTTCTGTACCTCCATCTCTTTTGCCACCCATCCTCTGGCCTACAACTCCCTCCCTCTTCACATCTGGCAGATCACCATTCTCCTCCTTTTCACAGTCCTACCACAAATCACACCTCCTCCAAGAAGCCTTCCCCGACTAAACCTCCACTTCCTTGTCTAAGACCTCCCCCGGGGCATCTATCCTTCAAGTGTTAGTTTCTTGAGGGCAGGGATCCTATCAACTCTATGGCATTGGACTTTCCCAAGCATTCAGTACAGTGCTTTGCACTCCAGAGTGCTCCGCAAATACCATTGATGGATGGATTATAATCTGCCCCTTCCCTTATCTATAATTTTATTGTCTCCTCTCCCTCCCCCCACTAGATTACAAACTCTTTGGGGACAGGGATTGAATCTACCAACCCTATTGGCCTAATGCAAAAAGCCCAGGCCTGGGAGTCAGGGGGCCTGGGTTCTAATCCTACCCCTGCCACGTCTGCTGTGTGACCTTCGGCAAGACACTTATCTGTGCCTCCGTTTCCTCATTTATAAAATAGGGCTTAAGACTTAGGAGCCCCCTGTGGGATGGGGACTGTTCAACCCATTTATCTTCTATCTACCCCAGCGCTCAGTACAGTGCTTGGCACAATTATACATACAATTATTATTATTCTTGTCAATCGATCAATAAATGGTATTTATTGAGCGCTTACTATGGGCGGAGCACCGTGCTAAGCTCTTGAGAGAGCACGGTACCAAAGAATTAGCAGACACGTTCCCTGTTGAAGACGGGAGAGGAGATGAGCCGTACAAACTGCGGGTGGAGGGAGTTAGGGTAGAGGCCAGAGTGGGCTGCGTGGAGGAGACCTTCCAGGAAGGAGGATGACACTGAATCAGATTCCCGCTAATCCTCTCCCGCCTAGGATTAGGGCTGAGACTGGCAGCTGCTCAGCTCGTCTCCCCGTTGGTTGTAGCCACCCCAGAGCTTAGTACGGCGCCTGGAACATAGTAAACGCTCAACAAATACCGTGATGATTATTCTTCTCCTGCCCAGCCCTCTCCCCCCGTCTTCCTCCTCTCCCCCACCCCCAGTTCCACCCTTACCACGGTCCGTCAAGCTGAAATCCATCTCGGCCTGGTAGACCAAGCTCCTAGTGGACTGGGAATGCGTCTTGTACTGTCCTCTCCCAAGCGCTCAGCCCAGTGCTCTGCACACAGCAAGCACTCAATACATATGACAGAATGAACGACTGAAGGAGACCCCCCCCCCATCACGGCCCCGGCTGTGGGGTCAGCCCGGATTTTAGGGGGATGGGGTTGGTGGGCCTCCCCTTGAGCCGCGGTGGATTGGCCTGGTCTGGGTTGGCCCTGCTCTTCCCGCCGGCCCCAGGGTCGCGCCCCCTCCCCTGGACCCCCTCTGGCCCACCCGACCTTTGGGGTGAAAGGGATGTGGGCGGAGCAGGGGGGCCCCCCAATAATGGGGGGGGTGGGATTCCCCCCCCAACACACACATTGTGCTCCCCCTTTCCCCCCACCCAGCAGGGCTCCCCCTAACCAAATCCCCCTCTTCCCGCCCCCGCAATGGACCTCCTTACCTCCAGCTCTGCACCCCAGGGTGGGGGGCCTGGTGGGAGGCCCAGGACGCTGGGGTCCTGCACCGCCCCCCCTTCCCCTTGTCCCCAGGAACTGAGGCCCAGAGAAATGAAGTGACTTGCCCGAGGTCACACAGCAGACAAACGGTGGAGCCGGTATTAGAACCCAGGTCCTTCTGACGCCCAGGCCTGGGCTCTATCCACTAGACCACATTGCTTCTTTCACAGTCAGTCGGGGCCTGCCCCCTCACACGCACACAAACACCCTCAGACATGCTCCCGGACACATACCCCCACCCTCTCTGTCTGGGAGAACCAGGCCGAGCAGGTGGGTGGGGGGAAGGGGCGTATTTTCCATTGCGGTTCCAAGCCCGCTTGGTCCGCAGCCTGATTTCTCTGGCCTCCTGCCTCGTCCTCCTGCCCAAATGCCACCCGCCCCCGCTCGGATTCAGGGAGGGGGGCAGGAGGGGCGGAACCGGGTGGGGAGGGAAGGGGTCTCGGGCACAGGTCCGGCCGCCACAGAGCGCACGCGGCTTGGGGAGGGAAGAGGAACGGCAGAGACGTTTATTCGCCGGGCAAAAGGGGTTCCAGGCGGGGGAACGGGCGGAGCGGTCACCTGGGTGGTGGGCGTGGAGCACGGCGGAGGTCAAAGCGCTCCCGGGGGACCGGAGGAGGAAGCGAGTCCGGCCCTTCCCGTTTTAAAACCACGAAAGGGGGCTAAAAGGGGGGAGTCAGATCCCGGCGGGGGGCCGGGGGCTCCGCGGGCGCCTAGAGGGCCAAGGTGTCTTTGATGAGGCGGCGCACGGTGGTGGTGACGGAGGTGCCCAGCGCGTCGGTGATCTGGTAGGAGAGCTTGTACAGGTAGGGCTGCACGTCTCGCAGGCCCGTGTCGAACACGTTGTCCACCTCCGACTGGGTGGGCATCTTGGGCAGGTAGTCGTGGCGGCTCATCACCTCCACCACGTTGACGATCTTCTCGCAGAGCTTCTCGCCCACCTTCTGGCGGCAGATCTGCCGCTCCTGCTCCGTGGCCAGGCTGACCACGTGCACCTTGACCGTCCACATCTCCCACGGGATGCACTCGTCCGAGAAGGGCCAGCGCGACTTCTTCTTCTGGTAGAACTCCAGGGAGACCTGCCCCATCCCGTCGCCGCCCGAGCTCCGCAGGGCGTCCTGGGTGCCGCCCGGGGGAGGGGAGGGGGACACCGGTCACAAACCGGGCACCTCGGCGCCGGGCCCGCGCCCGCCCGGTCCCCCCCCCCGGCCCGGGGCCTACGGCTTCCTCCCATCTTCCCCGAACACCGCCCTCGACCCTTCCCCGGTGGGCACCCGGCGCCCCGTACCCCCCCGCCAGCCGCCCTCACCCCTCCGTTACCCTCACGTGCCAGTCCACTGTACGTTCAATCGCGTCCTTCGTCCATATTTTGGGGGTCTCGCCTCCCCATTACAGCGTAACTTCTTTGTGGCCGGGGAGCGTGTCATTTCCCTGATTTGCAGTGCCCGACCACTTCAGTGCCGGGCGTCTTACCCCGTGGGTGCCCAATAAGCAGTATTATTATTTCCACCACCGCTATTTATTTATTTCTATAAATGTCTGTCTAGACTGTAAGCTCGTGTGCAGGGAATGGGTCTGTTTATCATTATTATTATATTTGGTAGTATTATGGTATGGTAACAGATAGCGGTATTTGTTAAGGGCTTGCTATGTGCCAAGCACTGTTCTAGGCGCTGGGGTAGATACAAGGTAAGCAGGTTGTCCCTCGTGGGGCTCACAGTCTTCATCCCCGTTTTACAGGTGACATGACTGAGGCACAGAGAAGTTAAGCGGCTTGCCCAAGGTCACACAGCGGGCGAGTGGCGGCGGCGGGATTAGAATCCGTGTCCACTGACTCGCAGCCTGTGCTCTTTCAACTAAGCCACGCTCCTTCTCTCCCGTTCTACTGTACTCCACCAAGTGCTCAGTATACTCAGTCGTATTTATTGAGCGCTTACTGTGTGCAGAGCACTGTACTAAGCGCTTGGAATGCACAAGTGCTGGGCAGACAGTAAAACGCTCAATAAATATGACCGAATGAGTGAAATGAATGAAGACTACCATCCCCACTGCTATTACTAGTAGTGTTTAGTGCAGTGCCTGGCATTCAGGGGAAGCAGCGTGGCTTAGTGGAAAAGAGCCTGGGCTTCGGAGTCAGAGGTCATGAGTTCGACTCCCGGCTCTGCCACTTGTCAGCTGTGTGACTGTGGGCAAGTCACTTCACTTCTCTGTGCCTCAGTTCCCTCATTGTAAAATGGGGATTAACTGTGAGCCTCACGTGGGACTACCTGATTACCCTGTATCTCCCCCGGCGCTTAGAACAGTGCTCGGCACATAGTAAGCGCTTAACAAATACCAACATTATTATTATTCAGGAAGCGCTTAACGAACACCATTAATTATTATTATTACTACTATCACCACCCTCCGGCAACCCAGACTCAGGGAAGAGGGGGAGGCGGGTCAGCGGGACAGACCGAGGGTGGGCCGGGAACCAAAGATGGCCGGGGGAGGTGGTCGCAGACCCGGCGGGTGGGCTGGAGGGGCGACCTTGGGCAAGCCCCTTACCTTCTCTGGGCCTCGGTTAATTCATCTGTAAAATGGGGACTCCCCCCGCCCTCCCTCCTATTTAGACCGTGTGCCCCGGCTGCGTCGGGGCCTGGGTCTGACCTGATGATCCTGAGGCCACCCCAGCCCTTAGCTCAGTGCTTGGCACGCCAAAAACGCTTAATACCTCCCCCCGCTTTTTGTCATTATAAGAACGATGGCGTTCGTTACGCGCTTGCTACATGCCGAGCGCTGTTCTAAGCGCTGGGGGGGGGGGATGCAAGGTAATCAGGTTGTCTCACGTGGGGCTACAGGGTCTTCATCCCCATTTTACAGACGAGGTCACTGAGGCACAGGGAAGTGAGGTGACTTGCCCAACGTCACACAGCTGACAAGGGGCGAGGCCGGGATTAGAACCCATGACCTCTGGCTCCTAAGCCGGGGCTCTTTCCACTGAGCCCCGCTGCTTCTGCTGCGTTGTTCAGAGGTGGCTAATGCCCTGGGGTGGGGAGAAGAGCAAGGGCGGGGGGAGGTGACGGGAAAAAAGCCAAAGTGACGGGGGGAGGGTGTGAGACGAGAACGTTCAAAAACCTTCCCCAGTACTGGGGACCCGTCCCCTTTTACACCCCCACAACACTCATGTTTATATCTATAATTTCTTATAGATATTTTTCGTGTTTATATCTATATAGAGAAGCAGCGTGGCTCAGTGGAAAGAGCCCGGGCTTGGGAGTCAGAGGTCATGGGTTCGAATTCTGGCTCTGCCACTTGTCAGCTGTGGGACTGTGGGCAAGTCACTTCACTTCTCGGTGCCTCAGTGATCTCATCTGTAAAATGGGGATCAACTGTGAGCCTCACGTGGGACCACCTGATGACCCTGTATCTCTCCCAGCGCTTAGAACGGTGTCTGCACATAGTAAGCGCTTAACAAATACCAACGTTATTATTATTATTAATTTTATGTATTTATACTGATGCCTGTTTAACTTGTATTGATGTCTGCCTCCCCTGCACTACACTGTGAGCTCGTTACGGGCAGGGATCGTCTCTCTTTATTGCTGTATTTTTCTTTCTAAGAGCTTAGTCCAGTGCTCTGCACATAGTAAGCGCTCAATAAATACGACTGAATGAATGACTGAGAAGAGCTGAAGCTCGGGGGGGGGGAGCTAAGGGGCGGGGGGATTCCGGGAAGGGACGGAGGAGGGGACAGGTTGATCCGGATTGCCCCGAGGCTGGGGGCCTTGAGGCATCCTCTCCATCCAGGAAGCCTTCCCGGATTGACCCCACCCGGGCCCCGGGTCCGGCTAATCGCTTCGGTCGCCCCTCTGGCCCTCACGTCATTGTCTGAGTTGTTACGACAAGAATAACGATAACTGCGGTAGTCTTTCAGCGCTCACTACGTGTCTAGCACGGTATGGTGTGGGCAGGGAATGTGTCCGTGTACTGTACTCTCCCAAGGGCTTGGTACAGTGCTTTGCACACAGTAAGCGCTCGATCGATACAAGCGAATGAAGGAATGAATTACGCCCGGGGAAGGACACGAGATCGTCAGTCCGGGCACCGTCCCCGAACCCCACGGGGCTCGCGGTCTAAGTAGGAGGGTGAACGGGGATTGAATCCCCATTTTACGGAGGAGGAAAGTGAGGCCCAGGGCAGGTAAGCGACTTGCCCAAGGCCACACAGCAGGCACGTCCCGGAGCCGCGATTAGGACGACGGGACGCCCGGGGCACGTTCTCAACCGGGCTCCCCCTCCGGCCACTCGCCCTTCTGCGGGCGCGGGCGGGCCCGGGGCTGGGTGGGCCCTGCCTCCTGTCAATCCCCCGCTCCCCCGGGGTGGGCTTCCGCCCCCGCCGCCCCTCTGTCCGTCCCATGCTGCCCCCGGCCACCCGGCCACCCACACCTCGCCTACTTTTCCTCTGCCTCGATCCATCCCGCTCCCCGTCCCTTGGCCTAAAACTCCCTCTCTTCCTCCCCAAACCCCATCCTTCCGGGCACCTCCCGGGCCGCCCTCCCGGCCGCCGCCCCCGCCGCCCTCCGGGCCTCGGGTCACCTTGAACTCGCCCACGACCTTGCGCAGGGCCCGGTCGAGCTCGTCGGAGGAGACGCGCACGTAGGCGAAGTCGATGAAGTCGCAGTCGACGTCCTGGGTGCCCACGGTGCTGATGGAGTAGGTGCCCTCCTTCTTGTAGTGGAACTTTCCGGTGGTGCGGTGCAGGAGGACGGTGTGCAGCACGGCCAGCAGGGCCTCCTCCACCTGCCGCCCTTCCACCGACACCTCCAGCACCTCTGCCCGGCAGTTCATCCTCCGCCCGGCCCGGAGTCCCGCCCTGGAACAGCGGCCCCGGGGACGGTCGTCACCACCGGAGGGTGGGCGGGCGGGCGGACTCCCCGGGGGGGCGGGGGACGGGCTCACCCAGAGGGCGGGCTCCCCGGGGGCAGGAGTGGGTCATCGGCGGAGGGTGGGCTCCCCGGGGGCAGAGGATGGGCACCACCGGGAGGGTGGGGTCCCCGGGGGCAGGGGCCGGTCTCCTCCGCAGGGGCGGGGGACGGGCGCTACCAGAAGGTGGGGTCCCCGGGGGCAGGGGATCGGCACCCAATTTCCGGAGCACCATCCCTCGTGCCCAGCCCTGGACCGCACACTCCAAAGACGCTCGGCCTAGGCCGCCACCCAGCCCCGCTCTCTAACCTGCATCCCACCGGCTGCATTTGGTCTTTTAATGGTATTTGCCGAGTGCTTTCTAGGGGCCAGACGCTGTTCTAACCAGGGGGGTAGATACAAGCTTATCAAGTTGGGCACAGTCCCTGTCCCCCACGGAGCTCGCGGTCTTAATCTCCATCTTTCAGATGAGTTAACTGAGGGCCAGAGAAGCGAAGCGACTCGCCCGAGGCCACGCAGCAGACAAGTGGCGGAGCGGAATCAGAACCCATGACCTTCGGACTCCCAGGTTCTGTCCACGGGGCCAGGCTGCTAGGTCTCTCCTGGGCATACAGGGAGATGTGGGGCAGGCAGATGGGGCAGGGAAGCGGTGGGGCCTAGTGGTAAGAGCACAGGCCTGGGAGTCAGGGGACCTGGGTCCTAATCCCAGCTCCGCCACTTGTCTGCTGTGTGACCCTGGGCAAGTCACTTCACTGGGTCGGCGGTCAAGGGACACGTCTCCTAACTCTGCTAGACTGTGCCGACCCATGCCCTCAGTAGAGTGCTCTGCACACAGTAAGCGCTCGATAAATACAACCGATTGATGACCTCATCGGCAAAGTGGGGAATCAACACCTGTTCTCCCGACCACTCAGACCGTGAGTCCCACGTGGGGCTGATTTTTCTTGTATCTGCTTGGCACGCGGTAAGCGCTGAACAAATACAACGCATTAGTATTGTGACCTTGGGCCAGTCAGTTCACTTCTCTGGGCCTCCGTCTGGAAAATGGGGATCGAGACTGTGAGTCCCACCCGATTTGCTTGTATCCACCCCAGCGCTCAGCCCAGTGCCTGGAACACAGTACGCGCTTAACCAATCCGACGATTATCATTATAAAAGTTATTACCGTCGCTGGGGGTTCCCGGCTGCCGTGCCGTCAGGGGGTACGTGATCTTTTCTCTTCCCTGGTCCTTGCTCCCTTCCCGTCCCTCCTTCCCAACCCACGCCAGCCCTGCCGAAGGGGGAAAAATGGGGGGCAGGAGGACCCCCACCCCTTCCCCACCTGCCCACGGGAGGGTGCCCGCTGCCGAGAGGTGTACCTTTAGGAGAGGAAGGTCCCGGCGAGGGCGACGGTGAAGTCCTGCACACAGAGCGGAGCACGGGGAGATCAGGCGGGTCACGGATCCGAGAGCGAGGCCTCAGCGTCGGTGTCGGCCCCCGGGGGCGGCCTCGGCTGGGTCCGAGGGCCAGCCGGGGGGGCGGGACGATGGAGAGAGCCAAACGCGCAGCGGCTTCTGGCCGCCGCGAGGCCCCACGGCGGCAGGCCCGGTCCCGCAGGCGGATCCGGAGAAGGACGGCTAAAAGGAGCAGGAGGCCCGAGGGCCGGGAATCCTCCCCCTGGAAAGGGGTGCTCATTTTGCTCCTCCATCCCAACCTTCTCACCGAGCCTCCGTCTCATCTATCTCACCTCCGACCCCTCGCCCACGTCCCGCCTCTGGCCTGGAACGCCCTCCCTCCTTATATCTGACCGACAATGACCCTCCCCGCCTTCAAAGTCTTTTTGAAGGCACATCTCCTCCAGGAGGCCTTCCCCGAATAAACCCTCCTCTCCTCTTCCCTGACTTGCTCCCCTTATAATAATAATGTTGATATTTGTTAAGTGCTTACTACGGGCAGAGCACTGTTCTAAGCGCTGGGGGAGATCCAGGGTCATCGCGTTGTCCCACGTGAGGCTTACAGTCTTCATCCCCATTTTACAGACGAGGGAACTGAGGCACAGAAAAGTGAAGTGACTTGCCCACAGTCACACAACTGACAAGTGGCAGATCTGGATTCGAACCCATGACCTCTGACTCCCAAGCCCGCGCTCTTTCCACTGAGCCACGCTGCTTCCCATTTATCCCCCACTCCCAGCCCCCCAGCACTCATGAACATATCCGTAATCTTATTTCTATTAACGTCTGTCTCCCCCTCTAGACTGTAAGCTCATCGTGGACCGAGAATGTGTCTGTAATATTATGTCGCCCTCTCCCAAACGCTCATCACAGCGCTCTGCACACAGAAAGTGCTCCATCGATACGACTGACTGAGGGGCGGGGGAAGGCCCGCATATTCCCGCGGGGAGGGAGGCTTGGGATTGCGGCTCTCCCGACCTGACAGAGAGACAAACCTGCTCCCTTCATTCATCCCCACGGCACTTATGAATTTTATTTATTTAATTATCTGTACTACCGTCCGTCTTCCCCTCATGAGCTCACTGGGGACGGGGAGTGGGTCCGTTCATTTTTGTAGTGTCCTCTCCCAAGGGCTTAGTACAGTGCTTCGCACCCAGCACGTGCTTAATACACACGAACGGATGAATAAGCCGAGAGGCGCCTTTCACTCAGCGAGGAAGAAACAGGTGGAAGGTGAGAGGCTGAAAATACCGGCGGGTTCGGGAGGGATTTGCGGAGGGCAGCTGCCGGGCTGGGCCGCTCTGAGGCTGATTGTAGGGGAAGGGGACAGGGGAATGAGGGTTCAATTCCAACCAGGAGGGTGGGTGGGGGTCCGGGCTGGTGATCTCGGTTCCCTGGTGACCCGCAGTTGGGCGTTCACAGGTGTGACCCCGGCCGACTCCTTCGGGTCATTTTTATTATTATTATTATTATTATGGTACCTATTAAGCCCTTACTAGGTGCCAGGTACCCCGGCCGGCTCCTTCGGGTTTTTTTTTATTATTATTATTATTATTATGGGACCTATTAAGCCCTTATTATGTCCCAGGTACTGGACTGAGCCCTGGGGTAGATACCAGCTAATCAGGTTGGACACAGTCCCTGTCCCACTCCCCTTTTTACACGCGAGGGAACTGAGGCACAGACAAATGGAGTGACTTGCCCACGGTGACACGGCAAATGAGTGACGGAGCAGGAATCGGAACCCGGATCCTCCGCCTCCCTGACCTGGGCTCTAGCCACTAGGCCACGCTGCTCTTGCTTAGTCATTTGCTTATTAAAACAGGGAGAGGCAGATTTTGTTTCTCACTGAAGACACACAACGCCTGTTGCCTACCTGGGAAGCAAATTATTATTATTATTATGGTCCTTGTTAAGCACTTACTATGTGCCAAAAACTCTTCTAAGCACTGGGGTAGATACAAGTTCATGAAGTTATAATTCTATTTATATATCCATAATTCTATTTCTCTATTTTGATGCTGTTGATGCCTGTCTCCCCCCTCTAGACTGTGAGCCCGTTGTTGGGTAGGGATTGTCTCTATCTGTTGCTGAATTGTACTTTCCAAGCGCTTAGTGCACTGTACACAGTAAGCGCTCAATAAATACGACGGAATGAATGAAAGTTGGACCCAGTCCCTGTCCCGCAAGAGGCTCCATGATGTCATGGCTACAGCCCGGGCCTGGGAGTCAGAAGGTGATTGGCTCTAATCCCGGCTCCGCCACTTTTCTGCCGTGTGACCTTGGGCAAATGACGTAACTTTCCTGTGCCTCAGTGACCTCATCTGTAAAATGGGGAGCGAGTCTGTGAACCCCCCATGGGACAGAGATGGCATCCAACCCCATTTGCTTGTATGCACCCCAGTGCTTTAGTACAGTGCCCAGCATATAGTAAGCGCTTAACAAATGCCCTCATTATTATTATTACCTCATCTGTAAAATGGGGATTGAGACTGTGAGCCCCACATGGGCCAGGGACTGTGTCCAACCCAATTACCTCTATCTACCCCAGCGCTTACTACAGTGCCTGGCCCTTGGTAAGCGTCTCAAAAATACCATCATTACTAATTCAAGGGGCTCACCCCCCCACACACCCCTACGGTAATCCGGCTCAACCTGCCCCGGCCTCACGACTCCCCCGACCCCCGGAGGAAACTGAGTCCCCGCAGCAAGAGGGATCCAGGAAGAGGAGAGCGGCTTAGTAGCAAGAGCCGGGCTTGGGAGTCGGAGGCTGTGAGTTCTAATCCCGGCGCCGCCACTTGTCAGCTGTGTGACTTTGGTCGAGTCACTTCACTTCTATGGGCCTCGGTTACCTCATCTGTACAAGGGGGATGAAGCCTGTGAGCCCCACGTGGGACAACTTGATGATCTTGTGTCTCCCCCAGCGATCAGAACAGTGCCAGGCACATAGCAAGCGCTTAACAAACACCATTATTATTATAGAGAAGCAGCGTGGCTTGGTGGAAAGAGCACGGGCTTGGGAGTCAGAGGACGTGGGTTCTAATTCCACCTCTGCCACTTGTCTGCTGTGGGGACCTTGGGCAAATCACTTCACTTCTCTATGCCTCAGTTACCTCATCTGTAAAATGGGGATGGAGACTGTGAGCCCCACGTGGGCCAACTGGCTTACCTTGCATCTACCCCAGCGCTTAGAACAGTAATTGGCACATAGAAAGGGCTTAACAAATCCCAACATTATCAGTATTATCCAGGCGGGATGAGCACAGTGTTCAGCGCTTCAAACAGTCCTCGCTCCATAGTAAGGGCTTAACAAATGTCAACATTATTATTATTAAGCAGGTGGGAGGAACACAGTGCTCAGCGCTTAGAACGGTGCTCTTGGTACATAGTAAGGGCTTAACAAATGCCACCATTATTATTATTAAACAGGCGGGAGGAACACAGTGCTCAGCGCTTAGAACGGTGCTCTTGGCACATAGTAAGGGCTTAACAGATACCAACATTATTATTACCCAAGCAGGATGAGCACAGTGCTCTGCGCTTAGAACAGTCCTTGGTACACAGTAAGGGCTTAACAAATGTCAACATTATTATTATTATGCAGGCGGGATGAACACAGTGCTCAGCGCTTAGAACGGTGGTTTTGGCACATAGTAAGGGCTTAACAAATGCCAACATTATTATTATCCAAGCAGGATGAGCACAGTGCTCAGCGCTTAGCATATAGTAAGAGCTTACCAAATCCCAACATTATTATTATTATTATTAAGCAGGCGGGATGAGCACAGTGCTCAGCGCTTAGGACAGTGCTCTTGGCACATAGTAAGGGCTTAGCAAATGCCAACATTATTATTATTATTAAGCAGGCGGGATGAGCACAGTGCTCAGCGCTTAGGACAGTGCTCTTGGCACATAGTAAGGGCTTAGCAAATGCCAACATTATTATTACTATGCAGGCGGGATGAGCACAGTGCTCAGCGCTTAGCATATAGTAAGAGCTTACCAAATCCCAACATTATTATTATTATTATTATTAAGCAAGCGGGATGAGCACAGTGCTCAGCGCTTAGGACAGTGGTCTTGGCACACAGTAAGGGCTTAACAAATGCCAACATTATTATTGTAAGGGGAGGGCCTGGTCTGGGGGGGGGGGGGTTGGGTTTGCGGCTGCGCAGACCGGCCCAAGGTGGGGGGAGGGGTGTCCAAAGGCGGTTGTGGCCGGGGACCTACTCACCGCCTCCCCGCGGGGTCCGGGAAACCAAACCTTCCAAACCTCCACCGCTCCGCTCCGGCGACCCCGACTGCCTACGAGGACGGGACTCCGTGTGTCTCTGTGCGTGTCTGTTTACAAGGACCGAACGGAGCAGGCCAGTCGGGAGGAACCATCCGGCCAGGGGGGGAAACACCCTCACACCCCCCCTCCGCGCTGACCCTCCCACACCCCCCCGCCCTCTCTTCTTCCCCTCGTGTTTCTCCCTTTAAATACATCCCCTCTTCCCTTTTTTCGGGTCTCTTTTGAGGTTACCGACCGCCACCGACAGGGAGACTGAGTAGGTGCACCCCTCCAGGTGGCTTTTGGACTCATCCGAACCACCGAGATTGCCGCGGCGCTTTGGAACGAGGAGCCCGCTTCCGGGAGATAGAGATGAGGGAGGAGAGAGGGGGCGCTCTCTGCCGCCCCCTAGGTTGGAGGACTCGCCGGAGGCAGGACTGCCGCTGTGGCATAAAATAATAATGTTGGTATTTGTTAAGCGCTTACTCTGTGCAGAGCACTGTTCTAAGCGCTGGGGGAGATCCAGGGTCATCAGGTTGTCCCACTTGAGGCTCACAGTTAATCCCCATTTTACAGATGAGGGAACTGAGGCCCAGAGAAGTGAAGTGACTTGCCCACGGTCACACAGCTGACAAGTGGCAGAGCCGGGAGTCGAACTCATGATCTCTGACTCTGAAGCCCAGGCTCTTGCCACTGAGCCACGCTGCTTCCCAAAAGAGAACGGAGGCCAGAGAGCAGGATAATCATGATAATGATGATGGCATTTGTTAAGCGCTTACTATGGGCAAAGCACTGTTCTAAGCGCTGGGGGGATACAAGATGATCAGATTGTCCCACGTGGGGCTCACAGCCTTCATCCCCATTTTACAGATGAGGTTACTGAGGCCCAGAGAATAATAATAATAATGATAATGATGATGTTGGTGTTTGTTAAGTGCTTACTGTGTGCAGAGCACTGTTCTAAGCACTGGGGTAGATCCAGGCTCATCAGGTTGTCCCACGTGAGGCTCACAGTCTTCATCCCCATTTTCCAGATGAGGGAACAGGCACAGAGAAGTGAAGTGATTTGCCCACTTCGGTGCCTCAGTTACCTCATCTGTAAAATGGGGATGAAGACTGTGAGTTCCACATGGGACAACCTGATCAACTTGTACCCCCACAGCGCTTAGAACAGTGCTTTGCACATAGTAAGCCCTTAACAAGTACTACCTTATTATTATTATTCATTCAGTGGTGTTCATTGAGCGCTTAGTGTGTGCAGAGCACTATTCTAAGCACTTGGAAAGTACAATTTCTGCAGCGTAGGCCGAGCCGGCAGCCCCATGCCACTTCTAACACCACCACTTAGAACAGTGCTTGGCACAGAGTAAGCGCTTAACAAATGCCATCATCATCTTCATCATTATTACTATTATCTGCTGCAGAAGGAGACTGGGGGGCTTGTGCAAGACACTGAAAAAAAGGCTGATGATTTCTTAATTATTTAATCAATAATTCGTTGACTTGATGATTATTTTCCTCGCAGAATCATCCAGGCTTCCCAATCACCCTCCTCTCTCCCTGCCTCCCTCTCTCCGCTCCCTGAAACCAGACAGAAAGGCTTGCAACCCCAGCCCCTCTGGCTCCCCAAAAAGTAGCGGGGGGAGGGGGAGGAGAGCCGCTTCTCCCCCTGCTCCCTACAAGCCACCGGAGACGGAAAAGGGGAAGGGCGAGAGCCCCCGGAGAAAAGAGGGGAGGCGAACCAGGAATTGGGGGTGAGGAGGAGGGCCTGGAGCCCAAGGGAAGGGAGCCAGAACCAAAGCACTGAAAACCAGTTTAACCAGCACGGTCTGGCCCCAGGGACGGCTGGGGCTGGGCAGCCGGCACTGGAGAGCCTCAGGCAGAACTCCCCCTTGCCCCTCCAATTTAAACCCTTCCCTCGTACCTTAGGGACCTTCAAAAGCCTGCTGCCTCCAGGGAGCCCTTCCTGGATTTGGTTCTGCCTCTTGTCTGCTGCGTGACCTTAGGCAAGTCACTTCCCTTCTCTGTGCCTCACTTCCCTCCTCTGTCACATGGGGATCAAGACCGGGAGTCCCAGGTGGGACACGGGCTGTGTCCAACTTGATTGTTTTGCGTCTACCCCTGCGATTAGTCTGGAGGCAGCACGGTCTAATGGATCGAGCACGGGCCTGGGAGTCAGGTCGTGGGTTCCAATCCCAGCTCCGCCACTTGTCTGCTGCGTGACCTTGGAGAAGTCACTCCACTTCTCCGTGCCTCAGTGACTCTCCTGCCATAATTATGATGCAAATGATGCCTGGCACACAGTAATGGCTTAACAAATAGCGTAAAAAAGTAAAAATCAGGGGAGACGAGGAAGACCCGCCCCCTGCCCACCAACCCCACTCAAGAAATTGGAGGCTGAGGTCATTCCTTTCATGCCCCTGCTTCCTTAGAGGATGTGGTTTTTTGCCCCCTGTGCTGCCTGTCCCCAGGCCTGGTGGGAATGGGAGGAGGAGGAGAAGGATGGGAGAAAAAGGGGGAAAAGGAAGAGGAGGAAGATGAGGAGAAGGATGGGGACGAGGGGGAGAGGGAGGAGGAGGAAGAGGAGAAGAGAAGCAGCATGGCCTAGTGGCAAGAGCAGGGGAGTCAGAGGGGATGGATTCTAATCCTGACCCCGCACTTATCATCTGTGTGACTTTGGGCGAGTCATTTCACTTCTCTGGGCCTCAGCTACCTCATCTGCAAAATGGGGATTAAGTCTGTGAGCCCCCCAAGTGGGACAACCTGATTACTTTGTCTCTACCCCAACGTTTAGAACAGTGCTTGGCTTAAAGCGCTTACTGTGTGCTGAGCACTGTTCTAAGGGCTGGGGTAGGTACAGGGTAATCAGATTGTCCCACGTGGGGCTCACCTTTTTTAAACCCCATTTTTCCAGAGGAGGTAACTGAGGCCCGGAGAAGCGAAGTGACTTGCCCAAGGTCGTACAGCAGACTAGCGGCGGAGCCGGGATTCAAACCCATGACTTTGACTCCCAAGCCCGGGCTCTTGCCACTAAGCCACGCTCCTTCTCTACCATCCTTCTTAGGATTTCTAAACTATGAGCCTGTTGTGGGCAGGGATGGTCTCTCTTTGGTGCTGAACTGTACTTCCTAAGCGCTTAGTCCAGTGCTCTGCACACAGTAAGCGCTCAGTAAATCCGGTTGAATGAATGGAGAGGAGGAGAGGGAGGAGGAGGAAGAGGAGGACCCCCACCCGCCTCAACGATGAGCCAGAGGCTGCTGCGTCCCGGCGCTCTTTACTCCCCGGGAGCGACCCCGGGCCCCGTGACGTCATGGAGCACTGGGCCGTGACATCACAGGACCGTGACGTCACGGGTCCGGAGCCACCCGGGGGAAGAGGGGAGCCTGAGGACCGGCATTCATTCGTTCAATTCATTCAATCGTACTTACGGAGCACTTACTATGTGCAGAGCACTGGACTAAGTGCTTGGAATGGACAATTGGGCAACAGAGACCATCCCTGCCCCACAACGGGCTCACGGTCTAAAAACGGGGAGACAAAGCAGAGCCAAACAGAACAAAACAAAAACAAGACATCATCGTCAAGATGAAATAGAATCAAGGAGATATACACCTCATTAACAAAATAAATAGGATAATAAATAATACATACGGCAGCCGGGGGATGGGCCCGACACACACTCACACTCTCCTCTCCAGGACCGCCCACTAATTATTATTATTATTATTATTATTCCATTTATTAAGCACTTACCATGTGCCAGGCACTGGACTAAAGGCTGGGCCGGGTACCGGCGAATCAGGTCCCTGTCCCACCTGGGGCTCACAGTCTCATTCCTCGTTTTACAGAGGATGATAATAGTTGTGGCATCTGTTAAGTGCTTCTAGGGAAGCAGCGTGACTTAGTGGGGAAAGCCCTGGCCTGGGAGTCGGAGGTCTTGGGTTCTAATCCTGCCTCCGCCACTTGGCTGGGTGGCTTTGGGCCAGTCACTCCACTTCTCTGGACCTCAGTTCCCTCATTTGGAAAATGGGGATGAAGACTGTGAGCCCCACGTGGGACGACCTAATTGCCTTGTATCTCCCCCAGCGCTTAGAACAGGTCTTGGCACATAGTAAGCGCTTAACGGATACCAGCATTATTATTATTATGTGCCAGGCCTGGACTAAGCGCTGTGGTGGATAAAAGCAAATCAGGTGGGACACGATCCCTGTCCCACACGGGGCTCACAGTCACATTTTACAGACGAGGGGCGCCCAGACAGTGCTCTGCACAGAGTGAGCCACGGAGAAGCAGCGTGGCTCAGTGGAAAGAGCACGGGCTTTGGAGTCAGGGCTCATGAGTTCGAATCCCAGCTCTGCCACTTGTCAGCTGTGTGACCGTGGGCAAGTCACTTCACTTCTCTGTGCCTCAGTTCCCTCATCTGTAAAATGGGGATCAAGACTGTGAGCCCCACGTGGGACAACCTGATTCCCCTGTGTCTACCCCAGCGCTTAGAACAG
The DNA here is from genome assembly GCF_004115215.2 of Ornithorhynchus anatinus. Taxonomy (NCBI): domain Eukaryota; kingdom Metazoa; phylum Chordata; class Mammalia; order Monotremata; family Ornithorhynchidae; genus Ornithorhynchus; species Ornithorhynchus anatinus. The sequence goes on along the minus strand of NC_041737.1, from coordinate 54,373,684 downwards.
TGCTCGGCACATAGTAAGCGCTTAACAAATACCAACATTATTAATAAACACGATTGAATAAATGAATGAGAAGTGAAGTGACTTACTCAAGCCCACACGGCAGACAAGTGGCGGAGGCGGGATTAGAACCCACAACCTTCTGACTCCCAGGCCTGTGCTCTAATCCACTATGCCGTGCTATCAATCGATCGTATTTATTGAGCCCTTACTGTGTGCAGAGCACTGTCCTAAGCACTTGGGAGAGTACAATTCAACGATAGAATGGACACAACCCCTGCCCACCCATGCCCAGGATGCCGGGGGCGGGAGTTTCACAGAACCTATGTACCCCATGGCATTTAGGAAGATATCTGTAATCTATTTTTATTTCTATTAATATCTGCCTCCCTCCAGACTGTGAGCCCGATCTAAGCAGGGAATGTGCCTAGCAACTCTGTTGCATTTTTATAGTGTCCTCTCCTAAGCGTCTAGTACAGCGCCGTGCGCCCGGTAGTAAATACCTTCGATGGATTGATCGGGATGCCCCGACCGGAGCACGTCTCCTCGCCCGTCCAGCTCTGTGTCCCGTGGGGCATGGCTGGGCGTGGTGTGCTGCCAACCTAGCCCGTGTCCCTGGGGGAGCCTGTCTGCCCTCCCCCCGGCCGGCCGGCCACCGGGCTCTCTGCCCTGGGGTGGGCCCAGCTGCTCTCCGCTCAGCCCCCGCGGCTCGCGGCTGGCAGACGGCACCCGCCTGGGCAGTGCCAGGGTGACCTTGTGCAGCCTGGCTGTGCCCCCGTCTGTCTCCCCGACGTCCTGGTGGGTGGGGGAGGTGGGAGGTGGGTATCCAGACGCGGGGCACGGTCAGACCCCCTCTTCTGGGTCCCCCTGGGGCCTGGGGGGCCCGGGGAGGGGAGCTGGGCCTCTGGACGGGGTCCAGGATGCCTACGTGCCACCGAATGGCAACCGTGGGCCCGCGGGTCAGAGCCCGGAACAGCCGGCCCCGGGGCCTGCTGCTTGTTCCCCCGTTGCCTGGAGATCGGGGACCCTGGGGTCACGTCCCACCAGAAACTCCCGCCCACCCGGCTGGACCCTGGAAGCCCCCCGCCCGGATTCATGCATTCAGTCATATTTGCCGGTATCCACCCCGGCGCTCAGTCCAGTGCCTGGCACAAAGTAAGCGCTTAACTAATACCGTCATCATTATTATTATTATCGTGCAGAGCACTGTACTAAGACAAGCAGCGAGGCTTAACGGCAAGAGCCCGAGCTTGGGAGTCGGAGGACGTGGATTCTAATCCCAGCTCCGCCCCTTGTCTGCTGGGTGACCTTGGGCAAGCCGCTTAACTTCTCTGCGCCTCAGTTGCTTCATTTATAAATTAGGGATTGATAATAATGGTGATGGTATTTGTTCAGCGCTTACTAGGTGCCAAGCACTGTTCTGAGCGCTGGGGGAGATACAAGGTTACCGGGTTGTCCCAGGTGGGGCTCACAGCCTCAATCCCCATTTTCCAGAGGAGGTAACTGAGACCTAGAGAAGTGAAGCAACTTGCTCAAAATCCCACAGCTGACAAGTGGCGGATCCGAGATTAGAACCCACGACCTCTAACTCCCAAGCCCGGGCCCTTTCCACTGAGTCACGCTGATTGAGACTGTGAGCCCTACACGGGACAACCTGATGACCTTGTATCTACCCCAGTGCTTAGAACAGTGCTTGGCACACAGTAAGCGCTTAACAAATACCACTATCGTTATTATTTTTACGCGCTTGGGAGAGGACAATACTAAACAGACTTATGCCCTGTCCACAAGGCGCTGACAGTCTAGAGAGGGGAGATGCTGCTCTTTCTGGGGGAGAGGGGTTGGGAAAGGGGGTGTCTGGCCACGAGGGGTTCCCCCCCAGATCCCCGGGGGAGGCCGGGGCGGGAATCCGGCCCCGTCCCCCTTAGGCGCCCCCCTGCCCGACCTCATTCTCCAGGCCGCCCGGCCTGTGGGTGCTCGGGCACGAAACAAGCGGAGCCAGAGGCCTCGGAGAGGGTGCCCTCCGGGGGCGGGGGGCCGGGGACCCCGAGGGGAGCGGGGACGGGACATTCAGGGTGGAAAAAATCTGCTCGGGACTCCGATCTGGACGCACGTCAGGGCCCTTTGACTATTGTGCCGCTTCGGAAACTCCAGATCGATGGGAGACAGACGGGCTTTGTCCCGCCGGGCCGGCCCCCTCCCCGCCGGGCTCAATGGTCCCTTGTTCCTCCCACCCCCCACCCCCAACCCCCGGGGGGCAGGGGGCGGCGTAGGGACACGGTGGATGGGCCCCCCCACCCCAACCTCAGGCGCTCCAGTCCTCCTCTGGAAAAAGGAGCCAAGGCCCCCGGATTGGGGTGGGGTTAGATGGGGTGGGGACGACTCCAGGGAGTCTTGGGATCCCCCGGCCTGAAAAATGATAATAATAATTGTGGTATTTGTGAAGCGCTTATCATCTTCCAAGAACTGTACTAAGCGCCGGGGTGGAGACGAGCAAATCCAGTTGGACACGGTCCCTGTCCCGCGTAGGGCTCACAGTCTTCGTCCCCATTTTGTAGCTGAGGAGACTGAGGCTCGGAGAAGTGAAGTGACTTGTTGGGGGTCGCACAGCAGGCATGCGGAGGGGCTGGGATTAGAACCCCTGACCTCATCTTGTCCGGCCTCCAGGTGGGGTGGGGCCTCCCCTGCCGCTGTGGAGACTCCCCGATGTCTATGGTGTCCCTGAAAGCGGGGGGAGGGGAGGAGTGACTTCCTTAAATCTAGCCTCAATCCCTCCCACTGCTGTCCAGAGTCCATTTCCTCTCGCTCCGTGGGAACAGAGAATAGGGAGCCCCTGTTCCCTACTGAGGAGGCAGATGTGACAACCACGGCGGTCGGGGGGTGGGGCGGGGGGGGGGGGTCCCAAAGACAGGAGAGAAGCTGGCCAAAGTGACTTTTTTATGGTATTTGTTAAGCTCTTACCGTGGGTCTAACGCTGTCCTAAGAGCTGAGGTGACCTTCGCAGCTTGGGGGAAGAGGATGGTGGGGGAGGAGGTATGGCACAGTGAAGAGAGCCCGGGCCTGGGAGTCAGAGAACCTGGGTTCTAATCCCTGCTCTGCCATGTGTCTGCTGTGTGACCTCTGGCAAATCACTTCACTTCTCTGGGCCTCAGTCTCGTCCTCTGCAAAATGGGGATTTGATGCCTAATAATAGTTGAGGTATTTGTTAAGCGCTTACCAAGTGCCAGGTACTGGACTAAGCGCCGGGATGGAGTCAAGCACAGCAGATCGGACACAGTCCCCGTCCCACGTGGGGCTCACGGTCTCGATCCCCATTCTACAGATGTAGTCACCGAGGCAGAGAGAAGCGAAGCGACTTGCCCGAGGTCACGGCAGACCGGTGGCGGAGCCGGGATGAGAATCTATGACCTTCTGACTGCTCTCCCTTCTATTTAGACCGAGAGTCCCCTATTGATGATCTTGTAACTACTTCTGCGCTCTCTGGCCCTCAGTTACCTCATCTGTAAAATGGGGATTAAGAGGGTGAGCCCCATGTGGGGCAGGGACTGTGTCCAACCTGATTAGCTTGTATCTGACCCTGTGCTTGACACACAGTAAGCACTTAAATACCATCATTATGATCATTTATTAGCGTGAAACCACCCCAGCACTTAGTACAGTGCCTGGCACGTAGTAAGTTCTGAAATACCATATCAACAACAACAACAACAACAACAACCACCAAAAACGGCAGGGGAGTAGGCCTCTCTAGGCACGGACAGATCAAACCTTTCGGACCCCGACCTCTGACCGAAGCCGCCCAGCTGGCCACGGTCTCCCCCCGGGGGAGATCAGCAGGGTCACCCCCGTCGCCGGGCAGAAGCGGGCCACCGGGCTCGTAGCGGTGAAATGGAGGAAGCCCAGGGAGACCGGACCAGTGGAATGACAGACATAAGCACGTGACGGCGAGCGGCAGAGCGCACCCGGAGTTCGTTTCTGGGGTTTTCAGGCGGGAGGGTCGGAAGAGAGATCTGCCCAGACTTCAAACTCTCCCCTCCACTCGTATACCCCGCGGGAGATCTCCAAGCACCTTCAACCAAGCCCCCGGCCCTCGTTCTCCGAGCTGCACCAAGCCCCGGCGGACAGCCCCCCACAGGCCAGGAAAGCGGTCACACTCTGGCTCCAGGGAGATTTTTTATTCAATATATTAAATATATTAATCAGAAAAGTCACATCTGTAAATTCAGAAAAATACACAAATAGAAATGTCAATTTCTCACCCTCCCTCCCCGCTTCTTCCTTGGGTTAGGCAGCTTATATACATCGGGGGTGGGGGTCCCCCAGGGTACTTGGGCCCCCATTTATCTGCTCCCCCCGTTCCCCCCCCCCTCCATTTATTTACAGCAGCTTTGGCTATTTACAACTGGCAGGTTCAAGAGGGGTTTGGTTTTTTGGGGGTGGGGTTTTTTGTTGGGTTTTTTTTTTTTTTTTTTACAAAAAGAAAAAAAAAAAAGGAGGAAAGGCTACGACCGTCCCGGGGCCGCCAGGGAATTAGGGGAGGGGGACGGAAGGGAGAGAGGGAGCGGGACCGTGAGCCTGAAGGCACGTGGTGGCGGTGGTGACGACGGATGCGGGGCGGGAGGGGGGTCAGAAGGGCAGCGTGTCCATGAAGATCTTGTCCACGATGGGCGGGGGCGGCACGAGGTCCTCCAGCTTGAGGTAGAAGATGCGCTGCAGGCCCTGGGTGCAGAGGGTCCGCAGCTCGGGCAGCTTCCCGAGCAGGCGCGACAGGCAGCCCGGCCGCTGGGCCTCGCCCGTCGTGGCCGCCACGTGCTCCTTCAGGCAGCCGGCGATGCGGCCCTGCAGCTCCTCCACCCGCCGCGGCTCCCGCAGCCCGTGCCGATCTGCTGGACCGGAGCGCGGGGGGGGGGGGGGCGGGTCAGACCTCCCGGCCCGGCCCCAGCCCGGCCCCCACCCCCACCCCCCCGGCCCACCCCCCCCCTCACCGGTGATGATGACCAGGGCGGAGAGGCAGGCGAAGGCCGGCACGTCCACGCCCAGGCGGTGCAGCCCGGCCGAGAAGGCCAGGATGGCGTCGATCCAGTCCCCGAAGCCGCGGACGCACTGCAGTCGGTGTAGGACCAGCCCCGTGCAGAAAATCAGCTTCCCCTCGCCCGGCTTGGACCTGGGTGGGGGGAGAAGGGAGCCGTGGGTCAACAGGATTGACTGAGCCCCGTGCGTGCTAAGCGCTTGGGAGAGGACAATATAACAATGAACGGACACATTCACTACCCTCGAGGAGTTTACAGTCTAGAAGGATGGGGAAAATAACCCCAAGCCCACCCACCGTCCCCCCGGTGTCTCTCTCTCTTTTCATACGCACACACACACACACACACACAGAGTCAGTCGTATTTATTGAGTGCTCACTGTGTACAGAGCACTGTAAGCGTTTGGGAGAGGACGATATAACGATGGATACATTCTCTGCCCGCAACAAGCTTACGGTCTAGACGGATGGGGTAAAGAAGCCCGCGCGCCCCTGCCCCCCTCCCCCCCCCATACACAGTGTCAATCCTATTTATTGAACGCTTACTGTGTGCAGAGCACCGTACTAAGCGCTTGGGAGAGTACAACAATAAACACATTCCCTGGTTCCCCCCCGCGACCCGCTGAGCCCTCCATCTGGGAGTGACCCAGAACCACGTATACACACGGAGGGTCTGGGACATCCCCGGCCCGTCTTCCCTGAAGGGGCTTCCCAGGTCAGGGAGCAGGCCGCCGGGCCGGGACTCTCCCTCCCCGGACTCCGGGGTCCCCAGCCCGGGGCCCGCCGGGCAAAGGGTGGCGGAGCTGGGGGCGGCACCTGTAGGCCAGACGCAGGATGAAGAGCTCCAGGAAGGCAGACTCGAGCAGCAGGTCCTGGTCGGGCACGGGCAGGTCGGCGAAGCCCTGGATGCGCTGGGCCCAGGAGCGGATGACGTCCAGCGAGCCGCTCAGCAGGTCGTAGAAGAGCCGCACGTCGCCCGGGTCCTCCTTCCCCAGCTGCCCCGGCCCGGACGCCTGGAACTGCGCGGAGCGGGGGGTGGGGATCCCGGTCAGGCCCCACCCCCGACCCGGGCCGCGTCGCCGGTAGCCGGCCCGGGCGTCCGCCCCCACGGCTGCTCTGGGGGGCCCGCGGGGCCCGGGACCACCCACCTTGGAGTAGTCCAGCCTGGTGGCGCTGGGCACGGAGTCGACGTGGGCGCGGACCAGGGCCGTGATGAGGCTGACGGGGGCGTCGGGCGTCGCCTTGGGCTTGGAGGGGAGCCGGCCCCGGCGGCCCTTCAGGCTGTCCGTGCGGACCACTGCGGGAGGGGGACGGAGAGGGACAGGGTCGGCGGGGGCCGAGGGACCGCCCTCTCCCCGCCCGGCCGGCCCCGTCTGGGCTCCGTACCCTCCTTGACCATGCCCACGGCCAGGCACTTCTGGAAGCGGCAGAACTGGCAGCGGTTGCGCCGGCGTTTGTCCACGGGGCAGTCCTTGTTGGCCAGGCAGATGTACTTGGCGTTTTTCTGCACCGTGCGCTGGGTCGGGGGGCAAGGAGGGGAGGGGGGTGGTCAGAGCCCAGAGGTGGGGGCCGGGGGCGGGGTGGGGGCGCCGACCAAAGCCCCGTCTCGCCTGATACTTTCAACGGCTCGGGGCGAGGGGGAATCGCGGGTGGAGGGGAGACGCTGGTCTCCGATTTCATCGGGTGGCTCGGGCCCAAGGACGCGGGTGGCGGGAGGGCTCCCCGGGCGGCACCTGCGCCGTTCAATCTTCCCCTCCGCCCGGCCGCCCCCTGCCCCCCGGGGGGAGGACGCGAGGGTCCGGTCACCGCGCGGACCCGGCCCGCCGGGGGACAGGCTGTGCGCGTCTCCCCGAGGCGCCCCTCCCGCCACGATCCCGGCTCCTCCGCTTCGCTTCTCTGGGCCTCGGTTCCCTCGTCTGTAAAGCGGGGACGGAGACGGTGAGCCCCGCGGGGGACGGGGACCGTGTGCGACCCCATTCGCTTGGCTCCACCCCAGCGCTTAGTCCAGTGCCCGGCACATTGGAAGCGCTTAACAACTGCCATAATTATGATTCTTCCTCTTCTCCGGCTCCCCAGCCCCGGGGGCCACCCCGGGTACCTTGAAGAAGCCCTTGCAGCCCTCGCAGGTGCGGACGCCGTAGTGCTGGCAGGAGGCGTTGTCTCCGCACACGGCGCATCGCCCCTCCGCTCCGCCGCCGCCGCCGCAGCCTCCTCCTCCTCCTCGTCCCTTGGCCGGGACCAGCGCCCCATCCAGCAGCGGGGCCGGCGGCGGGGAGCCGGGCCCCAGGGGCAGCGCGGGGAAGCCGGCCGGGGGCGGTCCGTACCCCTCGCCCTCCACGCGCCGCAGGCCGCCCGCCGCCAGCTTCAGGGGGCCGGGACTCGGGGGGCCGCCGAAGGCGAAGAAGGTGGGCGGGGGCGGCGGGCCCCCGGCCTTGGGCAGGGGCTCGGTCCAGGCTCTCGGCCCGTCGAAAGTCTGGCCGGAGGGGTAAGGCCCCAGGGCGCTGTCCCAGGCCGAGAGCTGGGGGCCGGGGAAGACCGGGGTGGAGGGCGACGGGGCCGAGCAGGGGCTGCCGTAGTAGTCGGAGCCGCTCGACGACAGGGCCTCGTCCGAGGGGGCCCCGAACGGGCCGGGGTAGCACCCGAACACCTGGAAGTCCTCAAACTTGAAAGAGGTGGCGGCCGGGGAGGAGGACGAAGACGAGGACGAGGAGGACGAGGAGGACGAGGAGGGCTGAGGCGGGGCCGGCAGCTGGTAGAGGAAGGTGTCGAACTCGCCGCTGTAGCTCTCCATGAAGGTGCTGAAGCTGGGCAGGACGGTGGGGGCGCCGGGGGTGTCGGGCCCGGCCAGCTCCATGATCTTGCTCAGCTCGGGGCTCAGAGGCTCGGCGGGGAAGCACTCGCAGGGGCCGGGGCTGGGGGCTGCCGTGCCATGCTGCGTCTGGATACAGGGCATCTCTGGGTGGGCGACGGGGTGAGAGGGAGGGCGGGTCAGCGGGCGGGGCCGGGGGCCCCGGGACCAGTCAGGCGTCCCCTCTCCCCGCGCCGACCCCCCGCCGCCCCCGGCCCGGTCCCCCGGCCCCCGGCCCCATCCCTCCCCCCACCCGGCGCTCACCCTGGAGCCCTCCCCCACCGGGGCGGCTTCCTCCCGGCCCACGGGGGAGCGGGAGGGGGGCCCTCCCGGCCTCGGGACCGGACCCAGGCGTCCCGGCTCCCGGCTCCAGAGGCCCATGGAGACTCTGCGGGGCGAGAGAGAGAAAGAGAGAGGCTCCGAGCACCGGACAGGCCTGGCGGCTCATTCGGGGCCGGCGGGTCTCTGCCGGTCGCCTCTCCCCTCCTCCCCGAGGAAGAACCCCCTCCCCTCGGGACCGGAGCCCCTTCCACCCACCCCGAACCACCGCGGCCCTCCCATCACCCTCTTGGGGGGCAGCGAGGGTGGACTGAGCCCCCCCACCTGCACCTGCTTGGGTGGGCCGGGGATCTGCTCTACTGTCCTCTCCCAAGCGGTGGGGACGAGCGCCCTGCACGCACGCAGTCGGCGCTCGATAACTACCATCGATCGATCGATCGATCGGGCTCGTGGGAGCGGGGGGAAGGGAGGGGGACCGCCGGAAGCCCCTCGGCCAGACCCCCCCTCCCTCGGCCCGCTCCTCGGCAGGCGGCTGGGCGAGCCGACCCGGTCATGGGACTCGGATACCTTTAAAGGTCGCGTGCTGGGGGGCGGGGGGGGTGGCGGGCTGCCCCGTGGGGGAGAAGAGCAAGGAGCTGGAGGCAGCAGAGTCCCGGGAGGAATCTCTGAGCCTCCCCGGGAGGACCGGCCCCCGACGTTATTTATAAATGATCTTTCGGAGCTCAGCCCGGGCCTTGGGGCGAGGGCTGGGGGCGAGGCCTGGGCGCTGGCCAGCTTGGGGTGGGGGTGGGGGGGGGGGGCGGACAGAGAGGAGAAGGGGAGGGGGCCACCCCCAACCCCCCAGCCCGAACTCCGGGGGTGGGGGCGTCGGACACGAAAGGCCCAGAGGGTCACTCGAGGAGGGGCGGCTCCCCGGAGAGTGGGCAGCCCCAAGGGTGAGTGGAAAGTTGGAGACACACCCTTCCGCCCGGGCGACCCTCCCACTCTCTCTCAAAGAGGGGCTGGGGGCATCAGTGGGCAAAGGGGTCGGGGTTCAGGACAGCTGAGGGGGTGAAGTCTAGGGAGCCGGCCGGCCGGCTGCAGGGGACATTAACCGTGGGCAGCAGGACCCTCCTGGCTCTCCCCACGCCCACCTCCCCCGGCCCCTCATCTCTGCCCAAAGCGGCACGGCAACTGGAGACGGTGCTCGGGAGGGGCGGAGAGCGCTCCCCGTGCCCCCCGTGCCCCCGGGGGAGCCGCCGCCCCGGCCGCCCCCAGCGACCGGCACCGGGTGCCCCCTTCCCTGCCCTCCCCTCCCCGCCGCTCCGTCGGTCGGATCTACTTAGCGCTTACTGTGAGCAGATCACTGTGCTAAGCGCTGGGGCCAGGTCAGTACAATTCAAAAAAAAACCGATAAAGCCGACGCAGGCCGGGCTCCGGATCTCCAACCGGCGGGTCCTGGGCGCCCCGCCTCGCACCCAGTGCCTGGCCCGAAGCGAGCGCTTAACAACTCCGACGGCTATCGGTGATCGATACCCGAGATCCGCTGCCTTTGCCGGCCGGGGCCCGATGCCAGCCACGCCTGGCAGACTCCCTCCTTGGGCATAAACCCCTTCGGCCAGCAGTCCGGGCCGGTCCCGACGGGAGGGAGGGAGGGAGGGAGGGGTCTGCACCTGCTATGGCCAGCCCGGAGCTGACCCCCTCCCCACCCACCCGCGGGGGTCCAGCGCCCACGGGCTCCCCGGGCCGGACGGGCAGGCAGGAAAACCGAGAGACCCTACACGCCCACCTCCCTCCGGCCCTCTGCTCCGTCCGACCATTCACTCATTCAATAGTATTTACTGAGCGCTTGCTATGTGCAGAGCACTGGACTAAGCGCTTGGACCGTCCAGTTCGGCGACAGATGGAGACCCTCCCTGCCCGATGTCCGGCTCCCAGACTAATCATTCATTCATACAATAGTATTTCTCGAGCGCTTACTATGTGCAGAGCACTGTCCTAAGCGCTTGGAACATCCAATTCGGCGACAGATCGAGCCCCTCCCTGCCCGATGCCCGGCTCCCGATCTGATCACTCAGGCCAGAGTATTTACTGAGCGCTTACTACGTGCAGAGCACTGGACTAAGCGCTTGGACTGTCCAATTCGGCGACAGATCGAGACCCTCCCTCCCCGATGCCCGGCTCCCGCTCTGATCACTCAGGCCCGAGTATTTATTGAGCGCTGGCTATGTGCAGAGCACTGGACTAAGCGCTTGGACTGTCCAATTCTGCAACAGATCGAGCCCCTCCCTGCCCGATGCCCGGCTCCCGCTCTGATCACTCAGGCCCGACTATTTACTGAGCGCTTACTACGTGCAGAGCACTGGACTAAGCGCTTGGACTGTCCAATTCGGCGACAGATGGAGCCCCTCCCTGCCCGATGCCCGGCTCCCGCTCTGATCACTCAGGCCCGAGTATTTATTGCGCGCTGACTCCGTGCAGAGCACCGTCCTAAGCGCCGGGCCCGTCCGACTCGGCGACAGACGGAGACCGTCCCCGCCCGAGGGGGGGGTCCCGCTCTCACCGTCCCTCCGTCCGTCATCCCGGGGATCCCCGAGGGTCCAAACGGAGGCGAGGAGCGGTCCGGGGTGGGGGGTGGTGGGGGGCACCTCCGGGGGCGATGGCGCCCCCTCCCTCCCTCCCTCCGCTGCAGGACACCTACCCGGCGGGGCGCCCCTCGGGTCGCTGCGGGGCCGGCGGCGTCGGCGGGTGGGACGGGGCGGCCGCGCCGGGAGCGGCTTTTCTAGGCGCCGTGACGTCACGGGGGGGCGGGGCCCGCGCTGACGCACGAGGCCCGGGCGGGGGGGGGGGAGGGGCGGGGCCGCTCCGGCCCATAGAAGGAGCGCGGGGGGGCGGGGCGGTTCCGGCGCGCGGGAGGGAGGGGGGCGGGGCCGGGGCAGCCCGAGGGGGGGGGGGGGGGCGGGGCGCGCGCGCGGGCGCGCGGGGCCCGGAATGTCTGCGCGCGTGACGCAGGCGGGCTTCCATTGACGCAAGGACCGGCCCCGCTTTCATCTAAAAATAGCCCCCGCGCGCCCCGACGCCCACTAAAAATAGACGCCCCCGGGCCCCCCCCCCCCCTCCCAGCACGGCTCCGGGATCACTCATTCATTCAATAGTATTTCTTGATTCATTCACTAGTATTTAATGTTAATGTGGGTATTGGTGAAGCGCTTACTCTGTGCAGAGCACTGTTCTAAGCGCTGGGGTAAGCAGGTGGTCCCACGGGGGGGGGGGGCTCCCAGTCTTGATCCCCCTTTGACAGATGAGGGAACTGAGGCCCAGAGAAGTGAAGTGGCTTGCCCACGGTCACCCAGCTGACAAGTGGCAGAGCTGGGATTCGAACTCATGAGCCCTGACTCCAAAACCCGTGCTCTTTCCACTGCGCCACCAGCTAGAGACGGTCCCTGCCCTCTGACGGGCTTTCAGTCTAATCGATAATAATAAGGCTGCTCTGGGTTAAGTGCTTACTCTGTGCAGGGCACTGTTCTGAGATAATGTTGGTGTTTGTTACAGCGTGGCTCGGGGGAAAAGAGCCCGGGCTTGGGAGTCGGAGGTCAGGGGTTCGAATCCCGGCTCGGCTCCTTGTCAGCTGGGTGACTGTGGGCGAGGCCCTTCACTTCTCTGGGCCTCGGTTGCCTCGTCTGGAAAATGGGGATTAAAAGTGGGTGAGCCCCACGGGGGACCACCTGATTCCCCGGTGTCTCCCCCAGCGCTTAGAACGGTGCTCGGCACATAGTAAGCGCTTAACAAATACCAACATTATTATTATTATTAAGCACTTCCTCTGTGCGGGGCACCGTTCTAAGCGCTGGGGGAGATACAGGGGAATGAGGCGGTCCCACGTGGGGCTCACCCACTTTTAATCCCCATTTTCCAGACGGGGGAACCGAGGCCCAGAGAAGTGAAGTGACTCGCCCACAGTCACCCAGTTGACAAGTGGCAGAGCTGGGGTTCGAACTCGAGCCCTCTGACTCCAAAGCCCAGCTCTTTCCACTTAGACGCGCTACAAGGTCATCAGGTGGTCCCACGTGGGGCTCCCGGCCTTCACCCCCATTTGACAGATGAGGGAACTGAGGCACAGAGAAGTGAAGTGATGGCATTGGTTAAGCCCTTACTATGTGCGAAGCGCTGCTCTAAGCACCCGGGGGGATGCAAGGTCATCAGGTGGGCCCACGTGGGGCTCACAGTTTTCATCCCCGTTTGACAGATGAGGGAACTGAGGCCCAGAGAAGTGAAGTGACTCGCCCACAGTCACCCAGCTGGCCAGCGGCGCATCTGGGATTCGAACTCATGACCTCTGACTCCCAAGCGCGGGCTCTTGCCACTAAGCCGCGCTGCTTCCGCGTGATGCGACTGCTGACCCTCCGGCTGCCCCCCAGCAGGCCTCCGGCATCGTCAACATCATCATCGTAATAATAATGTTGGTATTTGTTAAGCACTTACTATGTGCAGAGCACTGTTCTAAGCACTGGGAGGATACAGGGTGATCGGCTTGTCCCGCTTGGGGCTCCCAGTTTTAATCCCCATTTTACAGATGAGGTAACTGAGGCACAGAGAAGTGAAGTGACTCGCTCAAAGTCACACGGCTGACAAGCGGCGGATCCGGGATTAGAACCCACGACCTCTGACTCCCCAGCCCGGGCTCTTCCCGCTGAGCCACTTGTGTGGTGCAAGTGCCGACCCCCGGGTTACCCCAGAGCAGGGCTCAAGGACACAACTGCCCACCCCCGGGTCAGCCCCGAGCTGGGCTCCGGGATGCCACCGCCGACCCCCCGGCCACCCCCGGCTACCCCCCGGTTACCCCCGAGACCCCCCACCTCCGGAGAGAAGCCGGGTTCGGGGCTGGTCCTGAGCCCTTCCGACCCCCTCCTCACCCTCTCTGCATCCGCAGACCCGACCCTGGGACCAATGACCACCCCAGGGTCCACCTGGCCTCTTTTTCTTTTAATAAATAATAATAATAATAACGGCACCTGTTAATAATAATGATAATGGCATTTGTTAAGTGCTTACTACGGGCGAAGCACCGTTCTAAGCGCCGGGCAGGATACATGGTGATCAGCTTGTCCCGCAGGGGGCTCACAGTCTTCATGCCCATTTTACAGATGAGGTCACTGAGGCATAGAGAAGTGAAAGACTTGCCCCAAGTCACACAGCTGACAAGCAGCGGAGCCGGGATTTGAACCCGTGATCTCTGACTGCCCAGCCCGGGCTCTTTCCACTGAGCCACGCTGCTTCTCTTGAGCACTTACTAGGTGCCAGGCACCGGGCTCAGCGCCGGGGTGGATACAAGCAAACGGGGTTGGACACAGTCCCCGTCCCACATGGGGCTCACGGGATCAGTCCCCATTTGACAGATGAGATAACCGAAGCCCAGAGAGGAGAAGTGACTCGCCCAAAGTCACACAGCAGACAAGTGGCAAAGACGGGATTAAACCCGTGACCTTCTGAATCCCAGGCCGGGGCTCTACCCACTCCACCGTGCTGCTTGTTTTGTTTTTCATGGTATTCATTCAGCGCTTACTAAAGAAGCAGCATGGCCCAGTGGATAGAGCACGGGGCTGGGAGTTAGAAAGTCATGAGTTCTAATCCCCGCTCTACCACTTGTCCGCTGTGTAACCTCGGGCGAGTTACTTCACTTCTCTGGGCCTCAGTTACCTCCCCTGGAAAATGGGGATTGAGACTGGGAAGCCCCAAGTAGAAGAGGGACTGTGTCCCACCCGGTTTCCTTGTATCCACTCCGGCGCTTAGTACAGTGCCCGGCACACAGTAAGCGCTTAACAGATACCATAATTATTAATATATGCCCGGCCCCGTACTAAGCGAGGGGGGAACCCCGGGAGCTGGAACTCGGACCTCCCTCGCCGTCTACTCAGTGGATCGGTCGTACTTATTGAGCGCTTACCGTGTGCCGGTGAGCCCTCGGGAGAGTACCAAATAACAACAGAAGAGACACATTCCCTGCCCACAACCAGTTTACAGTCTGGAGGACGGAATCAGACGTTTATTAGGGTTGGCGTTGGACTATTGCGCAGGAGTCAGCAGAGCCCCCTCCCCCCTTCGCCTCCCACATTACCACGGGCTGGCACGCCGCCCCCCACCCCCTCCGTCCCGTTACTCATATTCAACCGAAGACAACCCGCTCGGGAACCGGGGCCGGGGGGGAGGATGCAGGGCGGGGGACACCTGTCTCACCGAGCTAGTCTCCGCTTCCACCAAAAAACCTCAAACCTCTTCAGAGTGAACTTTCGCTCGCTGCCAAGTGACTCATACCCTTTATAGATTACCCCGGCTGCTACCTGGGCCGTCGGCGACACCCGGCTCTTGCTTTTTTCCTCGTTTTTTTTTGAAATGGTGTTTCTTAAGGGTTTAGTATATGTCGAGCACTGTTCTTATCAGGCCAGCACAGTCCCTGTCCCACACGGGGCTGGGTCTGAGTAAAAAATGCCGTCGGTATTATTATTAATAATAATGATAACGAAGGTATTTGTTAAGCGCTTACTATGTGCCAAGCACCGTTCTAAGGGCCGGAAGGATGACGGGTATCGAATCCTCATTCGGCAGCCGAGGAAGCTGAGACAGAGGGGAAATGAAGCGACTTGCCAGAGGTCACGGGGCAGGGATTAGAACCCGGGGCCTCCGGCTCCCAGGCCCGCGCTCTTTCCGCTAGGCCCCGCTGCTTCCTTGCCGTAACTTCTTGGGTCGTTGCAAGGCTTGCCGCTGCACCTGCGGCTCCCCGGGCTGCTTGGGCTCAGTTTCTCCAGATCCCGATATCCAGCTGGGCCCTGGGAAATCTCATCCACCGAGGCCCAGCGGTCTTCCCCGCCCTTCCTTTCCCTCCAGTAGCACGAGAGAAAGATCTCCACGGGAGCGAGGGCCCGTGTCTAACCCTGTTACTCCTCACACTACAGCTCTAGGAGCAAAAACCTCCAAACAGCTTTACTAATTATGGTATTAATTAGGGAAGCAGCACGGCGAAATGGATAGAGCCCGGGCCAAGGAGTCAGAGGGTCATGGGTTCTAATCCCGACTCCGCCACTTGTCTCCTGTGTGGCCTTAGGCAAGTCACTTCACTTCCCTGGGCCTCGGTGACTTCGTCTGTAAAACGGGGATTGGGACGGTGAGCCCCATGGGGGACAGGGACGGTGTCCAACCGAACCGGTATCGAGTCCTGATTTAACAGATGAGGAAACCGAGGCCCAAAGTGACTTGCCCGAGGTCACCCAGCAGGCAAGCGGCAGAGCTTCCCGCTCAGATAAAAAGATAAATGTTGGTATTTGTTAAGCGCTTACTATGTGCAGAGCACTGTTCTAAGCGCTGGGATAGATACAGGGTCATCAGGTTGTCCCACGTGAGGCTCACAGTCTTATTCCCCATTTCACAGATGGGGTAACTGAGGCACAGAGCAGTGAAGTGACTTGCCCACAGTCACACGGCTGGCAAGTGGCAGAGCCGGGATTCGAACCGTCTGCTCCCTCTGGTTCTGTCCCTGCCTCGGCCCCAGGTGGGGACAGCATGCTAACCCAGCAAGGTCCCAAACCACGCCCCAGAGAGGATTCCGGGACCCCCTGATCCCCCAGGGCTTCGTCAGTCTGCAAAAGGTGACTTTAAGGGGTGGGGGAGATGGGTTGGGAACAGGCGAGGCAATGAATGGGGGTCGGCAAGAGAAAAAGCCCCCCCCCCCCCGATCTCTCCCCAATTTGTACTGCTCCAGAAGATTCGGGGCGGGGGGAGGCTCCATCACCGCTGGGGTCTCCCCTTCTAGACCATAAACGCATTATAGGCAGGGAACGGGTCCCTGATTCTGTCGCGCTCTCCCAAGCGTCCGGTACAGTGCCCTGCACGTAGTAAGCGCTCGATAAATACCATTGATCGATTGATTGACTGGGGTCAACATTTGGAGGATGGCTGATCTCTGAGGGTTCCGGGGTTCGGGAGAGACCCCAGCAGTTCTAATCCTCGCCCCGTCCCTGGCTCCCCGTGTGGCCTCGGGCACGTTGCCTGCCCTCTCGGGACCCTTTCCTTCTCCAGTCAGACAAGCAGACACAGTCCGTAGCCTGTCCTGCCTTCCGCGGGGAGACAAATGAGATCAGAGAGGCTTGGCGTAACGGGGCTGTGGGAATTTAAATGATTATTTTAGTAAGGTGAGGAGGGGGCCGCCAGGGAGGAAGAAGTGACACTCACTGCATCCGGCGCCCCCCTCCAATTTCCTGCCCTCAAGATCGCCTCTTTTAGGCGGAGGCCACCCCAGTTCCTCCTCCCATGCCGGCTTGGACCCCTCTTCGTCGTGCTGGGGATGGGGAGGGGCAGGCAGGCGGGCAGGGAGTTTTCCTGTTTGCACTGAGGCGGGGAGGCCGGGTTCCGATCCCGGTCCTGCCCTCAATCATTCGGTGGTATTTACCGAGCACTTACCGTGCGCCGAACACTGTACTGAGCGCTTGCGAGAGTAAGCCGGAGTTGGGAGACACGTTCCCTGCCCACGAGGGAGCTTAGGGTCTAGCGGGGGAGACGGACCTTAACGGAGACACATCCGATCCGTAGTCTCCGGCCTGTTTCTCGCCCACCAACGGGGACGGGTCTGGACGATCTCCACCCTCAAGGGACTTGGGGCCCGCTCCCCCCGCGCCCCCCACCCCCAACCCAAGGGAAGGACGAGGTGGGCGGTGAGTGGGAGCGGCGGGAGGGGCCTTCGGGAACTAGTTGTAAGATGGCTGCTGCCGCAGCAGCAAGAGGGAGTGAGGTTAGACAGCTCGAAAGGCTTTCCGGGGAGAGGGCTGGGAGGGACACCTCTACAGAACTTAAAAGAGCACGCCGGTTCCCCGAGGCTTTAATGAACTGGGGCGTCACCTCCCCTCCCCCACCGCTCCCCCAAGTCTGCCCTCCCTCTGCCCGTCCCCCGGCTCGCCCTCGGCCAAAGCTGAGCCAGCACAGGCCGGCGCCCAACTCGGGGGAGGCTGGGGTTGGTGGGGGGTGGGAGGGGGAGAGGGTGGCAAGAATTCAGAGCCCGAAATAAACCTGCCACCGATAACGACACCGAGCTGGAAAGACTGATGCACTTTCCTATTGTGAAAATATTTTTAGAACGTGAAGATCTGGATTTGTTTAGAGACTCACGTTTAGAGAAAGGAAAAAGAGAGGGAGGCGGGGTGGGGGGGGCGGCGGGGGGAGCGTGCAACCGTGTGCGTAAGGAGCTGCCGTTCCGCCCGTGGCGGAGGCAGGCCTTGGCCTCGTGCCCGGCCCTGCCGCCCGCCCCGGAGGGACCCGGCGGGCCCGGCCGATCGGCCGCCCGGCCCGGAGGGACCCTGTGGGCCCCGTCG
Organism: Ornithorhynchus anatinus; assembly: GCF_004115215.2. Lineage (NCBI taxonomy): Eukaryota > Metazoa > Chordata > Mammalia > Monotremata > Ornithorhynchidae > Ornithorhynchus > Ornithorhynchus anatinus. The sequence continues at coordinate 54,356,196 of NC_041737.1, read as the reverse complement.
ATGGGCCAACGGGCCCGAGGGGACCCCGGGGGCCGGGCCCGTCGGCCGGCCGGCCGGCCGGCACGGTGCCGGGCCCCGCTCCCCAGGCGCGGGGAGCCGAGGGAAGGGCGGCCAGACTGGGGCCCGGACGGGACGAGGTGGGGACGGGGACCCTCCGCCTCCGGGGAAGCTGAGGATTCTGGGAAAGGTCAGAGAAGTACGACCACCTTCCCGGAGCCATTTGGGCTCTTCCCCCGGCTGCGGGCCGGGACCGTCCCAGTGGATGAGTTTGGCCTAGGCTCACCTATCTCCGGGGAAGGAGATTCCCCCAACCTCCTTGCGTTCCTTAGGGCTTTCTTCAGTAAGTCCTCCCTGCAGTCTAACCTTAATCCCTCTTGCTGCGGAGGCCGCCTGCTTCCTCTCGGCCTGTCCGGCGGAGGGTGGGTGGGCCCTGTGTCTTTTTCCAGAGCGAGTGGGATAAGCCCCCCTTCCTCTTGTCCTACACACACGCACGCACAAACCCCCCCCCCCCCCCACCCGGGAACGAGAGCGAGGTGGGAGAGCGAGAAGCAGGTCCCTTCCCCTCCCTGGCCTCGGTCCCCAACTCACCAGGCTCCAGGAGGGTCCTTGGGGGGTCGCTGGGGGGAGGGGGGAGGGCGGGCCTCCAGGCTGGGTGGGAGCGGGTGCCCCGGACGTGAGGGAGCCCAGTGTCCTGGGGCCGTGAGAGACCCAGAGTGTCCTCCTCTGTTTATATAGCAGAAACCCGAGCTGGGGCTCAGGGCTCCTGGGGGCGGGGGGCTGGAGAGGAGGGGGGAACCTGGGACTCTCCGGCCGGCAGTTTGGATGCGACCCAGGTCAGCTGGAGACCAGAATAATCAGCTGACGGCAGGGTAGCCCGAGCCCCTGGGCCCCGGGCCCGGACAGGTGCCCACGTCACAAGACAGGGCAGGGGATGCTCACGGGACCACCCGCAGCTGCAGAACCCAGCCGAGTGGCCTGGGTTTTGCTGGGGGCCGGGGGAGAGCAGGGAGCGGGGCCGGGGCAGGGCCGGGGGGGGTGTCTCACTCGGTCGTTACCCAGGCGACGGGGTAAGCCGGAGGATGTGTGGGCCGGGCTGGCTCGGTTCCAGAGGGCAGCACGCCCACGGGGGCCGGGAGCAGGCTGGGGAGAGGAGAGAGGCAGGGCAAGGCCCGCGTCCCCGACTGACGCCCGAGGGGCTCGGGGACGCGTGCGCCGGGGGTCCCCATCGCCCACCCCCGGCCCGTGGACCCCTGACGACGGGGAACGGGGTCCCCGGACTCCCAGCGGGGGGGAAGGGGCCCCGGGGTTGGCCTTCAGAACACTCGGCGGCTCAGGTATCCATCGACTGCATTTACTGGGGGCCTAAAAATAAGAACTGTGGGATGTGTTAAGCGCTTACCGTGCGGCAGGCACCTTACTAAGCGCCGCGGTGGATACAGGCAAATCTGCTTGGACACAATCCCTGTCACCCCCCCCATGGGGCTCCCAGTCTCAATCCCCATTTTCCGGATGAGGTGACCGAGGCCCAGAGAAGTGAAGCGACTTGCCCGAGGTCCCCCAGCCGACAAGCGGCAGAGCCGGGATCAGAACCCAGGTCCTCCCGACGCCCAAGCCCGGGCTCTAGCCGCTAGGCCGTGCTGCTTCTCGGCAGAGCACCGTACTAGGCGTCTGGGAGAGTGCGATACAACAGAGTGGGCGGACAGCTTCCCTACCCACGAGGAGCTTCCAGTCTAGAGGGAGAGACAGACACGAACAGAAATAAATAAATGACGGAGATGGACCTAAGTGCTGTGGGGCTGAGGGAGGGGGGGAATCAGGTGTGCAATTCCAAGAGCGAAGAGAGCACGGTGGGCCGAGCCAATCTGACTCAGGTCGATGAGGGAGGAGCCCCCAAATCAGCCCGCCTTCTCCCTCTCCGGTCATCCGGTGCGTCCACCGTCTTGGGAGAGCTGCCCTGGAGGGCCTGGATCCTGTATGTCGGGACTCTAGACAGGCACGATTGCCCCTGGGCAATCCAAGTCCCAGAAATCCTGAGTTCCAAGTCCCCGGGGTGGACCATCCCTTCCAGGCACACCCTCCTCCGCCTCCGGAGATAACCGGCCGGAGGGGGTAACTAGGCCACAGCGGGTCTCAGCTCAGCCCAGGAAGAAGATTTTTGGGTTCGCTACAAGTCACGGTGACTAAATGCTGCTCGGCAGAGAAGGGCCGGGAAAAGGGGTCCCAGCCTCAACCAGTGAGTGCCCAAGCACCTCCTCCACATGCCCCCGCCTGCCCCCCCCGCCCTCCTGCCAGAGAAAGAAAGATCTGGGACCGCTGAGGCCCTCCTGGGGATTTGGAGTGCGGAATCCCTTTAGTTCTGACCTCGGCATCCTCCTGAGGGGCAAATAGAAAGCATTTAACAAGTACCACCATCATTATTATTGTTATAAATACGATTGACTGACTGATGGGCAGACACCTCTAGCCGGACACCTGATCCAGAGTGAGGAAACTCCTTCCCACCCCCACCCCCGACAAGCCCACTCCGGGATCCCGGCAGAACTTCCGCCTCCTCTGGGCCAAGGCGGCACCTTGCCTCCCACACCCCGGTGCCCAGTGCCCTGAGGGATGGCACGGAGGAGAGGGATCCAGCGTCCTCTCCTTCCAAAGCCTCCGTCCCCCAAGCCGGGCGGCTCCCAGCGGACACTGGCCCCTGAGGCAAAGCACTGGCCAGCGGCCACTGCCCCCTGAGGAGACCCACTGGCCACGCTGGGGGCAGGAAGCAGCATGGCCTAGTGGATAAAGCCGGGGCCTGGGAGTCAGAAGGACCTGGGTTCTAATCCCGGCTCCACCGCTCGTCTGCTGTGTGACCTTCGGCAAGTCGCTTCACCTCTCCGATCCCTCATCTGTTAAAAGGGGATTCATTCATTCAATCGTATTTATTGGGCGCTTACCGTGTGCTGAGTACTGTACTGAGCGCTTGGGAGAGTACAATGCAATAATAAACAGACGCATTCCCTGCCCAACATAAGCTTACGGTCTAGACTGGGGAGAAGAAATTATGACTGTGAGCCCCTCGGAGGACGGGGACTGCGTCCAACCCGATTAGCTTGTATCTACCGCAGTGCTTAGTACACGGGCACCTAGTAAGCGCTTAGCAAATACCATATTAAAAAAAGGGGTGGGGGGTGGAGGCAGCTTGGAGCAGCCTGCAGAGAGGGAGAGAGAAAGAGAGTCCAGGCTCCCAGAGAGCTGGAATCAGGGCCCGGCCAGGAAATGGCTGGGAACGGGAGGTTGGCTGAGGGAGCGGGGAGGGGGGGGAGTTGGGGAGGGAAGAGGGAGGTGACACGGGGCCTCCCCGGGCTTCACGTCATCGCTCGCGTGGCCCCAGCTGCCGTCAGCCCCCGGCTCTCCTGCCCCCAGACCAACCCCGAGCCAACTGCCCTATATGGCCGCCACGGGTGGGAGGAGAAGGACCTGGGTCAGGTCGTCCAGGCCCCTGCCTCCGTACGGGGGACCCCCACACACGCACCCAAGCCACGCAGCAAGAGGATTCCCTTCCTTCCTCCCGACCCCGGCCAGAGCAGCGAGGGAGTGTACAGGGTGGGGGCAGAGGGGTGTTTATTCCTTCGGAGTCCAAGTGTCCGAGGGGAGCAATGAAACCCCTTCTCCCTGACTCCCCCCCGGCCCCCCAGTTGACGCTCCCCACGTCCCCCAGTTGGCCAGGAAGAGTCCACCTTGGGGGAGCCCTGCCTCCTCGCCGGCCGAGCCCCCGGGCCCAAGTGGCCCGGAGCCAGCGGCCCAGCCGGCCGGGCCGGTTATCTCTGCATCCGCAGCCCGGGCGCGGGGCCCACCGGGTCGGGGGCCGGGAGGGGGGAAGAGGAAGGGGAGTCACCGATTCCCACGACCGGGCCCCGGCCAGGGCCGGGGGAGGGGGGCCGGGGGCTTCAGGACGCACGGTCCAGCACGTCTGAGACCAGGGAAAAGCTTCCCGACCGTGGGGCCGCCCGCTCCCCAAGTACCAACTCTGTCCCCTCCAAGAGGGGCTTCAGGGTTCAGTGAGCAGACAGACCGGGACCAAGGGGAGGTGGAGGGGTGGTGGAAGGGGCAGGCTGTCACTCCCCTCCCCCCAACTTTTCAATCAATCGATCACTTAGTGGTATCTATTGAGCGCTTACTGCTGTCTGCTGTGTGATCTGGGGCAAGTCATTTCAGTTCTCTGGGCCTCATTAACCTCATCTGTAAAATGGGGATTGAGACCAAGAGCCCCAGACGGGACGGGGACAGGTCCAACTCGATATGCTTGGATCCATCCCAGTTCTTAGAACAGTGCTTGGCACACAGTAAGCGCTTAACAAGGACCATAATTATTACTGCTATTACTGCGTGCAGAGTACTGTACTAAGCACATGGGAGACTACGCTACAACAGAGTTATAAAACACAGTCCTGTACAGGATGCCAACCCCAGGGAAGTGTCAGAACGTCAAGTGGCTCATGACCTCAAGGGGCTCGTGACCTCAGGACCCTCCTCTCCTGGGGGTCCCATCTCCCACCATCCAGCCCTGGGCCAACAGCTCTCTCCATGAGTGGCTCCAATCCTGCAGGGGAAGGCGGGGTGGGGAGGAGATGGACCTGCTACAAGCTTGTCCCTCACCGATTCCCCAGCCCAGTGCAATCTGTCCCACCCCCAAACTTCCGCCCCCAGCTAAGGGTGACCAGTGTCACCTCGGTCCCCAGATAATAATAATAATAATAATGATGATAATGGTTATTTGTTAAGCATTTACTATGTGTCAAGCACCGTTCTAAGCACTGGGGTAGAAACAAACTAATCAGGTGGGACGCAGGCCCTGTCCCACAAGGGGCTCACAGACTAAATCCCCGTTTTACAGATGAGGTCACCGAGGCCCAGATAAGTGAAGCGACTTGACCGAGGTCACACGGCAGACAAGTGGTCGGGCACCCCGCCTCTGGGCTCCCGGGAGACCGGAGGTGTGAGGGGAGCGTGGGGGGGAGAGGATGGTAGAGGGTCAAGCCTGCCCTGAGATGAGGTGGGGGTGAACCAAGATGACCCCTTCCAGGATTCCGGAACAGAGCACCCGCTCAAGCACACGCCTGCCGACACGCGCTTCGTTGGAAACCGAGCGGCCTTCCAGGTAGAGCTCTCCTCGGGCCCAAAGGAGGGCACCTGTCGGCTTCCGCACGTGTGTTGATCGATCGATCGGTTGTATTTATCGAGGGCTCACTGTGCGCAAAGCACCGCACTGAGCACTTGGGAGAGGACAACTACAACGTAGTGTAGCGGGCACATTCCCTGCCCATAACGAACTTACAGTCTTACAGTGTGTCTGTCGGGACACGCTTCCCAGGCTCCCACATGTGATTCGGGACACGCTTCCCGGGTTCCCACATGTGATTCGGGACGTGCTTCCCGGGTTCCCCCATCTACGCGAGTAGGGACACGATCCCCGCCAAGCCGGGCCCAGAAAGGGACGGACGGCTGGGGGTAGGGACCAGGGGAAGACCCGGGTCCAGGGGGCTCTGAGGACCCTCATGGAGGGTGGGAGGTGTGGGGGGGGGGGGGGCAACGGGCAACCCCAAGCTCAACTTTCCTACATTCATTAAATAGTATTTATCGAGTGCCCTACTTACTGTGTGCAGAGCACCGTCCCAAGCTCTGGGGAGAGGAGAATCTAAGAATAAATAAAAGGCGCGTTCCCTGCCCACAGAGAGCCAAACGGTCTAGAGTCTAGTGGGGCGTCCCGCCCCGTACACCGAACCGTCCATTCCAAGCGCTCGGTCCAGTGCCGCGCACCTAGTAAGCGCTCAATAAATCCTATGGAATGAACGCACGGAGCCACGGAGCCGCCCAGAGAGCCGTGGGCACCTGCCGCTGGCCGGCCGGGCCCCTGGGGGCGGGGGTGGGCCTGGGGGGCGCCTCTTCGACCCCCCTTTAGCCCGGGGGAGGGGGAGGGGGAGGGGGAGGGGGGGGATCCCCTCGGCTGTTCCGGGCCGGGGTGGCCCTCCCTGGGGCCGGGGCCGGGGCCGGGGCCGGGGCCGGGGCCGGGGCCGGGGCAGCCCATGACGCGCGGGCCCATTGACGTCTCCGGAATCCCGGGCCCCGCCCCCAGCCCCGCCCCCCGCCCCCTCCAGCCCCCCTCCACCCCCCGCCGCGCCCGCTCAATGAGCCTAAAAATAGCCCCCGCCCGGAATAGCCCCGGCCCCGCCCCCGCCTCCGCCCCCCGGGTCTTCCCCCGCACCGGGGCCCGGCCGGGGGGCGGGGAGAGATGGGGAGGGCGGCGGGGGGCGAAGGGCAGCGGGGAGGGGGACACGGGGAGACGGGGAGGGGGAGATGGGGAGGAGGATGGTGGGGGAGGGGGAGATGGGGAGGGGGAATAGGTGGGGCGGGGAAGACGGGGAGGAGGATGGTGGGGGAAGGGGAGGGGGGAGAAAGATGGGGAGGGGAAGATGGGGAGGAAGATGGGGAGGGGGAGGGGGAGGAAGATGGGGAAGGGGAGGGGGAAATGGGGAGGAGGATGGGGAGGAGGATGGTGGGGGAAAGGGAGCGGGGAGGAAGATGGGGAGGGGGAGATGGGGAGGGGGAAAAGGTGGGGCGGGGAAGACGGGGAGGAGGAAGGTGGGGGAAGGGGAGGGGGGAGAAAGATGGGGAGGGGAAGATGGGGAGGAAGATGGGGAGGGGGAGGGGGAAATGGGGAGGAGGATGGTGGGGGAAGGGGAGGGAGAGGAGGAGGGGGAGGAGATGAGGAGGGGGAGGAGGATGGTGGGAGAAGGGGACGGGGAAGGGGAGGGGGGAGACGGGGACGGGGGAGGAAGGTGGGGAGACGGGGAAGGGGACAAGGATGGAGTGAGCCCCTTGTTGGGTAGGGATCGTCTCTGTGTGTTGCCGAATCGTACTTTCCTAAGGGCCTAGCGCAAGGCTGTGCACACAGTAAGCGCTCGATAAATGCGATCGAATGAATGAATGAGGGGGAGAAGTGCGGGGGGAGGAAGATGAGGAGGAGGATGGGAAGACGGGGTGACGGGAAGGGGGAGGATGAGGATGAGGTGACGGGGAGGAGGAGGAGGAGGATGGGGAGACAAAGTGGGGGGAGGATGGGGAGACGGGGGGGGGGGAGAAGGGGAGGATGGAAGAAAGGTGCGGGGGGGATAATGGGAAAGGGGCTAAGCTCCTCTGGTTTTCCAAGTCGCCCCCCTGCTTCTCCCCTTCCCCGCCCCCCCGCCCCCTCGATCCAAGGTGAGGCATCTGGGACCTAGACCGGGGAGGCCAGGGGAAGCCCAGACACAATAATAATAATAATAATAGTGGTATTTGTTAAGCGCTTACTATGTGCCAGGCACTGTTCTAAGCGCCGGGGGGATACAAGGTCATCCGATTGTCCCCACGTGGGGCTCACGGTTTTTAATCCCCATTTGACAGATGAGGTAACTGAGGCGCAGAGAAGTGCCCAAAGTCACACAGCTGACAAGTGGAGGAGCTGGGATTAGAACCCATGACCTGTGACACCCAAGCCCGGCCTCTTTCCACTGAGCCACGCTGCTTCTCCGATGAAACCGTGCCCCACTTCACCGCCCCCCCCCAAGGCCCCGCCTCGACGGAAGGAACCCAGTGGTCGGGGTGGCCCACCCGGCCAAGATGACGACAGCACCAAGTCTTCGAAGGAAACGGGGACCCCGGGGGCCTCTGGGGGAAAATGGAAAGGGGGTTGCCCTGGGCCTCCGCCGTTCCGGCCTCCGGGCTTAGTTTCCTCGCCGCCTCCGCCCACCTCTTCCCCTCCTCCGCCACCGAAAACGTGGGGCCGTCCTCCGCTTTCGGGTGCCGGGCCTCCCCGGCTTCTCCGGCCTCCCCGGCCTCCCCGCCCCAAGGGTTTCTCGAGGCCAAAGGCGCCCTGATTATCATCCGGAAGGGGCTTGGGGAGAGGTCATCTCGTCCAGTCCCCTGCCTCCCCCCGACAGGAGAAACTTTCTCTCCGGAGAAGACTCCACCGCCTCTTTGGGTCTCACCTTCCAGCCCATTTCCTTTTCTTGTTTCCGCTCCTTCGGGGACTTGAAAAAAAACCAAAACCAAAACCCACGTTATTTAATCGTTCTCTTCACGAGTTGCCCTGACTAATCCCAGTTCTTTTCACTGCTCCGTTCAGAGCTGGGGGTGCAAGAGAACCTTCCTTTCCAAACTCCAAAAACGTCCACCACCCCCAATTTCCCAGAAGGGGAAATGAGGGCAGGGAGGGGGATGGGGGAACCACCCACAGGGAAGGAGGCTGGAGGGGAAGCGAGCAATGGAACCCAGGTATCGGGGGCTCCAGTCCACTTCTCTCTTCCCTCACCCCCACTTTTTTCCAAAGAGCACTTCCCCTCCTCCCCGGGAAGGGAAGTGAAGTCTGGAATCTTTCTAACCTCAGCCCCTTTCCTGAACCGATCAATCTATCGATGGTATTTATTGAGCACTCACTCTGTGCAGAGCACTGTACTAAGCGCTTGGGAGGGTACAACAAGACAGAATCGGGAGACACGTTCCCCGGCCGTAACAAGTTTACACAGGGCCTGGACATACATTCATTCATTCATTCATTCATTCATTCATTCATTCATTCATTCATTCAGCCGTATTTATTGATGGCTTACTGTGTGCAAAACACCATCCTAAGCACTGGGGAAAGTACAAGACAATGTGAGCCCTTGTGGGCAGGGACTGTCTCTGTTGCTGCCTTGGTGCTGTCGTCATCTTGGCCAGGTGCTTAGTACAGTGCTCGGCCCACGGTAAGCGCTCAATAAATGTGATTGAACAATTAGCAGTGACATTCCCTGCCCACGACGAAGTGACAGTACCGCCATAATAATAATGATGATGATGGTATTTGTTAATAATAATGTTGGAATTTGTTAAACACTTACTACGTGCAGAGCACTGTTCTAAGCTCTGGGGTAGATACAGGGTAATCAGGTTGTCTCCTCGAGAGGCTCACCGTCTTAATCCCCATTTTCCAGATGAGGGAACTGAGGCACAGAGAAGTGAAGTGACTTGCCCACAGTCACAGAGCTGACAAGTGGCAGAGCCGGCATTCAAACCCATGACCTCTGACTCCCAAGCCCGGGCTCTTGCCACTGAGCCACGCTGCTTTTCTAAGCAATTACTATGTGCCAAGCACATAGGGGGATCTGACCCAAATCCCCCTGTGGCCAGGTTAAACTCCCCCAGAGGACTCAGTTTCCCCAAATCCCTAAAAGACTCAACAGCCAACCCTCTCTTTGCTGCTCTCTCTCTGTCCGCATGATTGGCTGAGCTGTTATTCTCTAGGAACCAATAACCTTGCGTGACGCAAATATACGGATGATCTTTGGTTTCCTGTTGGTTAGTGGGATTGGTGTGTGCAAATGCATAGAAGCGTCAAGGAAATTCAATCGTATTTATTGAGCGCTTTCTATGTGCAGAGCACTGAACTAAGCACTTGGAATGGACAATTCGGCAGCAGATAGAGACCATCCCTACCCAATGACGAGCTCACGGTTTCCAGTCAAGGGATTGGCGGACGGGGATTGTGTCCAACCGAATATACTTGCGTTCATCCCAGCGCTTAGTCCAGTGCCTGGCACATAGTAAGCGCTTAACGAATATCAACATTATTATTATCCCTCCCCCCTAATTTTGCCTTCTTGCACCATGATGATTTGAAACTGTTTGTGCAGGATAGAAAGGGTGAGAATCTTTGGGGGGCCCTTAGGTAAACTCGCGTGGGCCGGGAATATGTCTGCTTATTGTCGTGTTGCATACACCCAAACGCTTAATACAGTGCTCTGCCCACAGTAAGCGCTCAATAAATACGATCGAATGAATGCATGAGTAAGGGGAGGAGACTGTGCCCTTGGATCTGTCTATAGTCCCGTGGGCCTGCACAAACCTGTGTAGTCTCTTCCAGTGCTCTGCACACAGTAAGCACTTAATAAATACCATTAATCAATCATCTTGATTGAGCACTTACTGCATTCAAAGCACTGTACAAGCGCTTGGGAAAGTACAATATAAACCATACAACAGACACAGGTGAGCTTACAGTATGTAGTCTATTATTACTTCTCTGTTACTGGACTAAGCACTGGGATAGATGCAAAATAATCAGGTTGGACACAGCCCCTGTCCCACCGGGGGGGGGCTCATAGTTTTATTCCCATTTTACAGATGAGGTCACTGAGGTCCAGAGAAGTCAAGTAACTTGCCCAAGGTCAAGCAGACAAGTGGCAGGGCTGGGATTAAAACACAGGACCTTCTGACTCCCAGGCCCTGTATGCTACCCACTAGACCACACCGCTTCTGCGTGGAGGAAGGGGTAGGAGGAGAGAGATTCCATCCTTGACAGACAGAAAGGGAGGGAAGAGGTAGGTGAACTGGGCCTCCCGACACCTGGGTCCCCTGTTAAATTCCCTGCCTTTTCTCTCAGTGACTTGAGCCCTCCATCCCTTTCTCCTCCTCAATTCTATTCATTAACATTATTTGTGCTGAGCACATAGTAGGCCCTGAACAAATATAATAAGGACAATAATTCTAATAGTTCTATCGGCTGAAGTGGTGCAAAAGACCTTAATTCGAATCTGAATAATGGGAAAAAAAGTAGGTTTGGGGGGAAGGGGAAAGGGGGTTTCAAACAATCAATCAACCAGTGATATTTATTGAGCACTTACTGTGTGCAGAGTACTGTACTAAGCGATTGGGAGAGGAGAGCATAACAGAGTTAGTAGACACGTTCCTTGTTCCACTGCACCTCAAATATTCTAGGGGCCTCAAGAGCAACCGGCTGGCCATGGAGGAGCCCATCTTTCTGCCCGGGCCCATCACCCCCTACTTTAGCCCTCCCGGTGCACCCCACTCTAGAACCAGGTCCAGGCATGTGGGGGGCTTTGGGAAGTGGGAGCTAAACCCTCTTCTCCCCGCTTTCCCTCTGCTCCTCCCCCTCTCCCGTTCCATCCCCTCAGCACCGTACTCGTCCGCTCAACTGTATATATCTTCATCACCCTATTTATTTTGTTTAATGAGATGTACATCACCCTGATTCTATTTATTTCTATTGTTTTAATGAGATGTTCTTCCCCTTGACTCTATTTATTGCCATTGTTCTTGTCTGTCGGTCTTCCCCGATTAGACTGTAAGCCCGTCAAAGGGCAGGGACTGTCTCTATCTGTTACCGATTTGTACATTCCAAGCGCTTAGCACATGCTCTGCACATAGTAAGCACTCAATAAATACTATTGAATGAATGAATGAATGAGGAGAGAGGAGGGCCTGTGGGTCTTGAACCTTGGAGAGCGATCATCTGGGGGACCGAGGGCCTTGAGATTGGACCACTCAGAAAAAGCGGCCAACGGGGTCCGGCGAGGCAGAGGCCGGTCCGGGGCTAGGCTGGGGGTCTGGGATCTGGTCTGCGCTGGGGCTGGGGTCCCGTCCGAAGATGAGGCGGGGACTGTCCGCCCGGACCGGGACTAGGCCTGGAGTAGACTAGGACTGGGCTGGACTGGTTTGGGGCTGGGAGACCGGGCTGGAGCCAGGGGCCGCCCTGGGAGGGCCGACTCTGCCAGGAGCCCACGTGGCCGGGGGCCCCCGGATTAACTGGATCTTGTGTTCCTGCCGTTGCTTGGCAACCCGGCTCCCTCCTGCTTCCCCCACAAAGGACCACAGCTCCGGTTTCCAGGCCCGAACCCCCGGCTGCCTGCCGTAATAGAGCCGGTTGCCCCCTCTGGGGCTGAGAGGAGGAGGAGACTGAGGCTGGGAGCTCCCTGACTCAAAGTCCTGGGGGAACCCCAGGGGAGAGTGGCTTGAGCTGCAAGGAGCTCCCCAAGATGCTCCCTCCCTCCCCCTCATCCCCTCTCCCCCTTTATTCATTCGATTTTTTTTACTGAGCGCTGACTGTCTGCAGAGCACTGTACTAAGCGCTTGGAAGAGGACAATACAATAATAAATGGACACATTCCCTGTCCACAATGGGCTTCATCCCTCCTCCCAGCCCCACAGCACTTTTGCTTGTATCCACCCCAGGGTTTAGTACAGTGCCCGGCACATAGTAAATACTTAGCCAATACTATTAGTATTGTCATTACTATGTACATATCTGTAATGTATTTATTTCTATTAATGTCTGTCTCCCCCTGTAGACTGTAAGCTCGTTGTGGGCAGGGAATGTGTCAGTTGTATTATATTGTCCTTTCCCCAATATTTAGTACACAGTAAGCGCTCAAGAAATACTACTAATGGACTGAATGACTCTACCCACTAGTTCTTCCTTACCCGTGAACTCTCCTGAATATCTTGGCTCCCCAGAGCCTGTTCATTCGTTCAATACTATTCACTGAGCGCTTACTATATGCAGAGCACTGCTGCATCAGTGGCTCATCCCCTTCCCCTAGGGAGCCCCTCTCCCAAACTGCCATCTTCTCTAGACATTTCCTGACATCCTGAGGGTGGGGCTGAGAGAGGAGCAACGGTGGGGATCTGCGTCCCCCTCCCCTCTGATCCTAGCTCCACAGGGGAGCCTGGATCCCCACTCTCTTAAGTATTATTATTAGCAGTAGTATTAAGTGCCATAGAGTCATTTCTCACTTCCCCAATATCCTTCCATTCCACTTTGCCCTAAAATCAAGCGTACACATGGTCGGGGTCAGGGGCAGGGTAGCTGTAGATGGGTGTATATGCCTGTTTCTGTGTGTACTTGTTTGGAGTATGAGGGTGTGAATGTGTGTATACGTTTGTCTGCTTGGTTCATGGAGTAGTAATAGTTATTCATTAAACGTTGATTATGTGCCGAGAGAGCGCCGTACTAAGTAGAGTACGCACAGGGTCCCTGGCCTTACGGGCCTCCTCATCTTAGAATAGGAGGGGAGAGAAAGGATTGGTGATGAATGGAGAAATAAAATATTATGTATTATGACCTTGGACAAGTCACTTCACTTCTCTGCTCCTCAGTTCCCTCATCTGTAAAATGGGGATCGAGACCGTAAGCCCCACGTGGCACCGGGACCGAGTCCAACGCGATTGGCTTGTCTCCACCCCAGCGCTCAGTACAGTGCCTGGCACATAGTAAGCACTAAACGAATAGTACAATTATTAATTATTATAATTACCTTTGTCAGCTCGTCTCTCTCTCTCAGTCTCACTCTCTCCTCCCTGTGCGAATGGGCAAGGAGTTGAGATGGGGGAAAGGGGGCAAGAGGAGAACCCCTGGCAAGAAGCCGAATGGAAATCGAACTCGGGAATCCTGATTCCCCAATAGCTCACCTCTGCACGGCCCAGCCAGCTCCCCCCACCTCCGGTGACAACCTTCAGGGTCCGAGCGACCCTAGAGCCCCCTTAGCCAGCGGAATCGAGTGGGAGCCGGGTGATCTGGTATCGGGAGGGGAGGGGGGTGACACCTAGGGCCGGACTGGGGGGGTCGGGAAGGAGAAGAGTCTGGGGAGATGCCTCCGGCTGCTTTTAGCCCGTCCTTGACCGAGCCAAGGAGCAGGGCCACCTCAGACCATAAATGTCCCGACGCGGAGTCATTCTGGAACAGGCCCCAGGACACATGAGGAGCCGAGGGGCGAGCCCAGGGCCAGCGCTCCCCGGCTGCCGCCCCCCGGGGACCCGGGAGTCCGGCGGAGGACGGGCCAAAGGGGGACGGAGAGGAGAGGGTAACCGGACCCGAGTAACCTCCTCACCCTGGAGCAGCGGCCAGACGAGGCATCACCGGGCCCGGCTATTTCTAGTCCCCGCCGGGCCGGGAGGCACGTGGGTAGCTTATGTAACACCCCGAGAGGGCGGGGGGCACTGCCATACTTTGGGGGAGAGTCAGTGGGGTGACTGTCGGAGGGGAGAGTCACTGAGGTCAGTGGGGGTGGAGAAGAGAGATATGGTATTTATTAGGTCCTCTAGACCTTAAGCTCAGTGTAGGCTGGGAATGTGTCCATTTACTACTAGACCACACTCTCCCAAGAGCTTAGTATACAGTGCCCTGCAATTCAATTCAATTCAAATCATTTCAATTCTGCTCAATCGTATTTATTGAGCAGAACACCATACTAAGCGCTTGGGAGAGTACAAGACAACAATAAACAGACTCATTCCCTGCCCACAACAAGCTCCCAGTCTGGAGCGGGGGGTGGGGGAAGACAGATATTAATATAAATCAATTACAGAGATGTACATGAGTGCTGTGAAGCCGGGGTCCGGGAGCGGGGGGAGAATAAAGGGAGAGCTCAAGAAATACAGTTGAGCGAATGAATGAAAAGGCGCTATGTGCCCAGCACTGTGCTAAACACCGGGGTGGTCACAGATATTTGAAGTCTGGGTGAGTGAGTGACCCAGGAGCTAGAGGTGCAGAGGGGGGAGCTCAGGGGATGGCTAGATGGTCTCAGGAGCCTGGGTCCAAACAGTGCCCCGGACCTTTTTCTGCACTCAGCAGAACAAGTTAGTTGGGGAACCTGAGGTGGGGGTGAGAAAAGGCCAGGGGGTGGATGGAGAAGGGTCGTGGTGGGAAGGGGAGAAGCAATATGGCACAGTGGATAGAGCATGAGCCTGGGCGTCAGAATGTCATTTATTCTAATCCCACCTCCTCCATTTGTCTGTTGTGTGACCTTGGACAAGTCACCTCACTTCTCTGTGCCTCAGTTCCCTCATCTGTAAAATGAGGATTGAGAGTGAGCCCCACGGGGGGCAGGGACTGTGTCCGACCCCATTTGCTTGGATCCAACCCAGCGCTTACTACAGTGCCTGGCCCATAATAAGTGCTTTAAGAAACACCATCATTCCTACTATTGTTACTGGCTGGGGAGTCAGAGCTCGTTGAGGGACCTTGGGCAAGCCACTTAACTTCTCTGTGCCTCAGTTCCCTCATCTGTAAAATGGGGATTGAGACTGTGAGCCCCAAGTGGGACAGGGGCTGTGTTCCACTTCACTACTTGGATCTAACCCAGAGCTTAGAACAGTGCTTGACACACAGTAAGCACTTTAAAATGCCATTATTATTATTAATAATATTATTTATTCTTTATTAAGAAATAAAGGGCCAATTCCCAGCTCTGCAAGAAGCCGCGGGACCGGAGCGGCGGAGTGCGGGGCTGCAGCGCCCTCTAGCGCTCCCAATTTGCACGTTCCATCACAGTGCTCTGCACACAGTGAGAGCTCAAAAAATACGTTGGAATGAATAACTTCCCTGGCCGGGCGAGGCCGGTCCCTTCAGAGAATCTTATTTATGAATAATCATAATTTAGGTATTTGGTAAACGCTTACTATGTCGTGGCTCCGTGGAAAGAGCATGGGCTTGGGAGTCAGAGGTCATGGGTTCGAATCCCAGCTCTGCCACTTGTCAGCTGTGTGACTGTGGGCAAGTCACTTCACTTCTCTGGGCCTCAAGTACATCATCTGTAAAATGGGGATGAAGACTGTGAGCCTCATGTGGGACAACCTGATTACCCTGTATACCCCAGCGCTTAGAACAGTGCTTGGCACATAGTAAGCGCTTAACAAATATCAACATTATTATTATTATGTGCCAGGCACTGTACTAAGCGCTGGGGCGGATGGGGGTGGGGGAAACTGTGTTTAGCACAGTGCTGGACGTCAGGTTGGACGCAGTCCCTGCCCCACGTCCCCACGCTGTGATTCACACTGCAACCCCATCTGCTTGTATCCGCCCTAGAGTTTAGGGAAGGGTCGAGTGGCGCTGTGGAAAGAGCCGGGGCCAGGGAGTCAGAGGGTCGTGGGTTCTAATGTCACCTCCGCTACTTTCCTTCCTTCCTTCCTTCATTCAATCATATTTATTGAGCGCTTACTGTGTGCAGGGCACTGTACTAAACCCTCGGAAAGTACAATTCGGCAACAAATAGAGGCAATCCCTACCCCAAAACGGGCTCACAGTCCAGAAGGGGGGAGACAGACAACAAAACAAAGGAAAGCAAGTGGACGGGCATCAAGACCACGTTGATAACTTTGCTGTGTGACCTTGGGCAAGTCGCTTCACTCCTCTGGGCCCCAGTGACCTCATCTGTGATGTGGGGATTGAGACTGTGAGCCCCTCGTGGAGCAGGGGCTGTGTCCAACCCGATCTTGTATTCGACCCAGCACTTAATACCGTGCTTGGCACATAGTAAGCATTTAACAAATACTACAGTTATTATTATTATTACAGTGCCTGGCACACAGCAAGTGCTTAACAAATACTATCCTTATTATTACTCACCCTCCAGCTGGAAACCTGGGGGGGCAGCGGCCTCCATCACCCTCCAATCGCTGGTATGGAGGTTGGTACCTCGAGTAATCTGAAAGTAGGACTGGGAAGGAAGGAATGTTGCGGTAGGGGAAGTGCATTGGGAGAAAGTCCGAGAGAAACATTGAGCTGAAGCAATGACGTCTAACAGAAAGATTAAGAAGCAGCAAGACCTAGTGGATAGAGCCCAGGCCTGGGAGTCAAAATGACCTGGGTTCTAATCCCGACTCTGCCGCCTGTTTGCCGTGTGGCCTTTGGGAAGTCATTACACTTCTCTGTGTCTCAGTTTCCTCATTTGTAAAATAGGGCTTAAGACTGTGGGATTCTGTTCATCCTGATGTGCTTAGAACAGTGCCAGGCACATAGTAAGCGCTTAACGAATACTGCAGTTATTCATAGAAATCAGTCAGAGGGCTGAATGGAGATCCGGAGACGGTATCTTACCTCCCTTCCCCTTCTCGCTCCTTGAGGTACGGAAGTGGGGGAGACTCAATCTGGAAAAATGGAAATCTGTAGGAACAGGAGACTCCAGGGTTTCTGAGCCCCCCTTACCTTATTATTTAAGCACTCACTCATCTGCATATCCATTTTTCATTCTTTTCTTCTTTCTACGAATTATTTAGCATCTGTCTTCCCTGCTAAACTGTAAACTTCTAGAAGACAAGGATCATGTTTTAATGCTCTCCCCTCCCACACACTTAGTGCAATGCTCTGATTAATTGATTGAGGGAGAAAAGGGGTGAATGGGAACAGAGCAAGTGCTCCAGAGTGGGGAGGGGCTTGAGGAGAAGCAGCATCAATCTCTCCTGGTCCCTTAAGTTGCAGCTGCTTTTGGGGTGCGCCAGACATCTGACTATATTCTCCTGAGGGGAGAAGGAGGGAGAGGGGAGGGGGGTCCCCAGGCTCAATAGTTTCTCTGCTGCCTCAAGGCCTGGTTTTCAGCCTCCTTAGGAGATCCACCTCCTTCGTCTTCCTTCCCCTCCCAAATCTCTCACTACTCCCTTCTATTTTTCCCCTCTTCTCCCTCTAGACTGTAAGCTCACTGTAGGTGGGGAACGCGTATATTCTGTTGTATCATCTTCTCCCAAGCTCTTAATAGAGTGCTCTGCACATAGTAAGTGCTCAGGAAATACCACTGACTGATTCTCCCCCTTTTCCCTTCCTCCCAGATCTCTCTCTACTCCCCTTTACCTTTCCCCTCTCCTTCCTGTATTCATTTCTTCATTCAATCATTTATTGAGCGCTTACTGTGTACAGATCATTGTGCTGGACCCTTGGGAGAGGACAACAATAAACAGAAACATTCCCTGCCCATACAGAGTTTACGGTCTGGGGGGGAGAAAGACATTAATATAAATAAATAAATGTCAGATATGGACATAAGTGCTGTGGGGATGGGATGGGGGGGATGAATAAACGGAGCAGTAAGACTGTAGACTATAAGCTCTTATGGCCGGGGAACATGCTAATTCTGTTGTTTTTCTCTCCCAAGCGCTTAGAACAGTGCTCTGCACATAGTAAGCACTCAAAAAATACCACTGAACGATTTTCCCTCTTCTCTCCTCCTCTCGGTCAGACCAGCTTGGTGTAGTCGATAGAGCAGAAGCCTGGGAGTCAGCAGGTCAAGGATTCTAATTCCGGCTCCACCACTTGTGTGCTGTGTGACTTTGGGCAACTCACTTCACTTCTCTGTGCCTCAGTTACCTCATCTGTAAAATGGGGATTAACTGTGAGCCTCACGTGGGACAACCTGATTACTCTGTATCTACCCCAGTGCTTAGAACAGTGCTCTGCACACAGTAAGCGCTTAACAAATACAAATAGTATTATTATTATTCTCTGTGCGTAGGTTACCTCATCTGTAAAATGGGGATTGAGACTGGGAGCCCCATGTCAGGCAAGGACCGTTGCCAACCCAGTACCTTGTATCTACTCCAGCGCTCAGTACAGTGCCTGGTACTAGAGAAACACTGAGCTGAAGAATGGCAGCAATTATGTCTAACAGAAAGATTAATAAGCAGCAAGGCTGTGTGACCTTCATTCTTCATTTTTCACTCTTCAGCTCAGTGTTTCTCTAGGACTTTCTCCCAATGCACTTCCCCTACCGCAAAAGCCATAATAATAATAATTATTATTATTATTACCAGGCTGCTCCTGGGGGAAAGGTGAGAAGAGAGAGGGGTCAGCCACTGTTCCCACCAGCAGACAGCACCCCAGGTCTGCAGATCCCCGGCCTTTCCAGACTTGATGGCTCCTGCCCTGCCCAGCCCTGGGAGAAGGGGCGAGGGGCGAGGACCAGGAGGGAAGCAGGAACCCATCAAGGGGCGCACTGAAGAGTCAAAATCCCCGCTGCCCCCGGCCCCAACCTGAAGGAAAGACGTGTCTCGGAGGAGAAGGCTCTCCCTTCCCCTCTTAGTAAGCTCGTTGTGGGCAAGGAATGTCCGTTATATAATAACTATGATATTTGCCAAGCACTGTACTAAGCGCTGGGGTGGAGACAAATTAGGTCGGATGCAGTCCCTGTCCCACGTGGGGCTCAGTCTCAATCCACATTTTACAGCTGAGGGAACTGAGGCCTAGACTGGCCCAAAGTCCCACAGCAGACATGTGGTGGAGCCGGGATTAGAATCTATGATCTCACATCGTTGTGTTGTAGTCTCTCAAGTGGTTAGTACAGCATCCTGTGCACAATAAGCGCTCAATAAATAGGATTGATTGAGCAGTGACTGCCCATCCGCCTTCGCATCAGACGGAAGTGCTTTACCATTGTCTTAAAAGCGCCCAGCTCACCCCCCTCACTTTAACCTCTCATTTCCTACTGCAGTCATTCTGTAAGCTCGTTAAGGGCAGGAAGGTGTTGGTTAATTCTGTTTTTTTTTAAAAATGGTATTTGTTAAGCATTGACTATGGGCCAGGCACTGTACTAAGCACTTAGATAGATACAAGCTAATCGGGTTGGGCCAGTCTATGTCCCACATGGGGCTCACACTCTCAATCCCCATTTTATAGATGAGGTAACCGAGGCACAGAGAAATTAAATGACTTGCTCTTGGTCACCCAGCAGACGAGTGGCAGAGCTGGATTAGAGCCCAGATCCTCCTGACTCTTAGGCTCGTGCTTGGAATATTGCACTCTCCCAAGAGCCTAGTACAGTGTTCTGTGCAGAATAAGCACTCCAAACAGTGGTTGGCACATAGTAAGCCCTTTAGAAATACCATCATTATTAACAATAACAACCCAGCCCGTTCACTTAGATCCTCCAATGCCAAACTGCTCACTGTACCTAGATTTCATCTGTTTCACCACCGTTCCCTCACCTACATCCTCCCTCTGGCCTGAATTTCCCTCCCCCTTTGAATACCACGGACCACCTCTCTCCCCACTTTCAAAAAGCTCCTAAAATCCCATCTCCTCCGAGAGGCCTTCCCAGACTAAGCCACCATTTCCCCTACTCCCTCTCCATTCTACATCACCCTTGCATTTGGATTCGAACTTGGATCCCCACCCTCGGCCCCACAAGGACTCAAGTCCCTTTCTGTAATTTCTTTAAGGTCCGTCTACCCCTGTTGATGCTAAGCTCACTGTGGGCAGACAACTACCAATTCTGTTGCCTTGTCCCCTTCCAAGCATTTAGTGCAGTGCTCTGTGCCCAATAAATACCACTGATTGACTGACTGACCCCAACCTGGCTAAGCATGAGCTTGTCAGGGTAGGGGAGGCAACCTGAGCTTTATAGATAGTCCAAGTCTCTCCTGCTCAGAGATGTCTCCAGGGTGTGGATAAACAGACTCCGCCATCTCCGCCGTCCATCCGGCCTCTCCCATCCCTGCTTGTGTGGGAACTTTTCTTCTCCCTCAGCTCTAATCACGATCTCTCTTGCTGCAGCTAGAGCTGTGAGGACACCAAGCAGTTCTACCCCCTCCTGTGGCTCGGCCACTCTGACCCCCGGCTCTTCTACGCAAGCAGAGCGAGGTTGTTGCCCCGGATGGGATTCCCCAGGCCCACCCGGCCCCTGCCCCGGCAGCTAGCAGACAGGACCCTGGCCCCTCGCTCGGGTCGTAGTGCCTGCAGTGGTGGGTGGGCGAGATGATGAGCAGGCAGAAGAGGCAGAGGCCTAAGAGGCCTACTTGGGGGTGGGAGAGTGCGGCCCCCGGAGGACCAGATCTCTTTTTCCGCCCCGTCCCCTCCCCCGAGTTAATTTTAAATCCTCTCAGCTCCGGTGTTAGTCATTCGCCATCACCCACCTACACGGTCAGGAGCAGGAGCTGCCGTGGGGCTCGCTGGCTGCCGAGGCGAGAGGTGTCCTCACAACTCCACCCGCCCCCCCGGGATTTTTCGCGAGCCCTCCCCCACCCCCCAACCCGTTGCTAAGGGAGGGATCTGCTGTTCCCCAGAACTGGCTGCACGGCCGGCCTCGGGGCAAGGCCCATTTTCCGGAATGAGGAGAGGGGGGTCTAGCCGGCTTTAAAATAATAATGACGATTATGGTATTTAAGTGCTATGTGCCAGGCCCTGTTCTAAGCGCTGGGATGGATCCAAGCGAATCGCGACGGACCCAGTCCCTGCCCCAAGTTAGGCTCGCAATCTCCATCCCCATTTTCCAGATGAGGTAACTGAGGCCCAGAGAAGTGAAGTGACTTGCCCAAGGTCACCCAGCAGGTGAGTGGCAGAGCTGGGATGGATTAGAACCCACGACCTTCTGACTCCCAGGCCCGGGCTCTAGCCACTGTGCCATGCTGCTTGGGCGGGCCCTTCGAAGACGGTCAGCAGCTGAGCGGGGCGAGGGGATGGGAGAGGCGGGTCTTCCCTTTCCCCGCCCCAAGCCCCCTCCCCACGCCCCAGCCAAACTCGGTGGCCCAGATCCCCCCACCCGTCCCCCAGGCAGGGCAGCTGTGCAAACAGGGGGGGGCGGGCGGAGGCTCAGGAAACGTCAACAGCCCCCGGCCCAGCCAACGCTCTGCCAAAGAGGGGGAGGGGGGCTCGGTTACACAGCGCCTGGGGGAGGGTCACGTGCACATAACCAGCCGGGGGGGCTATTTACAGCCCCCCACCCCCCCCGCCCACATACACACAACACACAGAGAGATGCAAAAAACCCCAAAAGGTTTATCTCGTTTGCTCCAAAGCGCAATAATTTGGGAAGAAGTGGTACAGTCCTTTCTCACCGCCCTCTAGGCCCTGTGTCCTCCACACACATCGAAGGGGGGTGGGGGGTGGGATGGGGTGGTGTGTCGTCGTCCCCCCCCCCCCGAGGGTCCGGTGTTTGGGGGGAGGGGCTGACAGGGGGACGGGGGTGGGGTGGTGGGGGTCAGGAAGCTGGTTCCCCCAGCCCAAGGCACTGCACTCCGGCCCCCGCAGCCCTGAATGAATAAATAAATAAATAAGGGTCCCGGCCGCCCCCCCCCCCCCCCGGCTACAGCTGACTCTCCTCCTCCTCCAGGGAGCGGTTGAGTCCCGGGATGAACTTGAGCAGGCGGCGACGGAAGCTCTTGTACTTGGGCTTGCGGAGGCCCGGGCCGCCGCCGTGGCCCGGTTCCCGCGGCTCCAGCCACAGCTGGACGCCGGCGCCGGGCCCCCCGCCCAGCCCCCCGCCCGGGCCCCCGCACTTGAGGCTGGCACTGCGGGTGAGGTGCGGGAGTCGGGCGGGGCCGGGGTCCCGGGGCCGGGCCGGGGGCGGCGGGGGCGGCGGGGGCGGGGGCGGCTTGGGGTCGGGGAGCTCGGCCGCCCCGAAGAAGCAGGTGTGATAGACGGCCTCGTCGGCGTCGGCGGCCCCGGGGCGCGCGGGGCGGGCGCTGGGCTGGCCGGGGGCACCGCCCGGGGCGATGGAAGCGAGCATGGGGCCGAAGGGCAGAGAGCGTGGGAGCAGGCCGGCGCCATACAGGCAGGACCGCACCGACTCCAGGGTGTCGTAGATGCTCGGGTCCTTCACCACCAGGCCTGACCACACGGAGAGACGCGGAGGTGGGGGGCGGTTGGCATGGGCGGGGATGGGGAGAGATGGAGGTTGCCGGGGGCGGGGAGAGAGACAGGGCCTGCCATGGAAGGGGAAGAGGGGGCTGGCATAGTCAAGGGTGGGGCGAGAGACAGGGGCCGGCATGGGCGGGGAGGGAGAGACGGGGGCTGGCATGGGTGGGGAGGGTTGGGGGCTGCCGTGGGCAAGGGTGGGGAGAGAGACGGGGCTGGCGTGGGCGGGGGCGGAGAGGGACGGGGGCCGCCATGGGCAAGGGTGGGGAGAGAGACAGGGGCTGCCATAGGCGAAGGCGGGGAGAGGCGGACAGATGGTTGGCATAGGCACGCCTACCTCTCAGTGCTTTGTGGCTTTGTGGGAGAGGGCAAGTGGACTCCCTCGCCCCACCCCCTCCCCTTTCATTCCTCCCCTGTGGGCTGGGGGAGGGGGAGGAGAGGAGGCTCTGGCACCCCTGGTTGCGTCTGGGGGAGCCCCGCAGGGGTGAGAGACGGCCCAGCCCCCCGGCCCCCTCCCCTACTCACCATGTACCAATCGCTGCTCCTGGACCATGAGCGAGCGGTATTCTCCCCACTTCTCGTACAAGGTTTGCTGCGAAGGAGAGGGGCTGGGTTAGGCGGCGCCGGAGTGGGGGGCTCAGGGTGGCAGAGGGGCTGGGGTGGGGGGTGAGCCCCGTTACATCCAGGATGGAGGCGGGAGCTCCCGGCCCGCCCTCCTACCTTCAAGTACTGCAGGCGGGCTTCCAGCTCTGCCTTCCGTATGGCGGTGCCGTATACAGTCTCCAGCCTGGGGGCGGGAGGGGCGGGTGAACGAGAGCCGGGCTGAGCCCCCTCCCCTCTCCCCACCCCACTCCGGGCGGTTGTCTCCCCACCCCCACCCCCCGACGCCCCACCTCGGGGCCTCGGCTTTCACCACCTTCCGCGCCAGGCCTACTTGGCGCCAGGCCTACCTTAACACGTTGCCCGAGGCCTTGATGATCTCCACAATCTCTCGGTGCCGGATTCCGCTCACATTGAGTCCATTCACACTGGCGATGGTGTCTCCTACACGGACACCGTGCCCTCAGCCTTGGGGACCTGAGGGCCGGGACCCCCGCCTCCCCCCAGCCCCCCCAACTCCCTTTTCTCCCACTCCCTGTGGCGGGAGGAGAGGGAAGAGAAGGGCCGACCCATGGCGGGGACCGTCGGCCTTTGCCAGAGGGGACTGTGGAGGCGCGGGCCCAGGCCGGGCCGGGCCCGAGGCCCCCTCGCTCCAGAGGCTTCTGGTATTTGTTAAGTGCTTACTATGTGCCAGGCCCTGTTCTAAGTGCTGGGGTGGATACAAGTTAATTGGGTTGGACACAGTTTTGCCTTCAGTGATTGGGGTGGGGGGGGGGCCCTGGGATCTCTCCCCCCACCACTGCCCAGCCCAGACCCCGCCCTCACCGGGTGTGAGCCCCGCCAGCTGGGCCGGACTGGCCTCGTGCACGCGACACACGAAGGTGACCATCTCCACACAACGCTCCTCCCGGTGATGGAGCCCGTAGGTCTGCAGGGCAACAGCGACCGTCATCCCCGCCCCGTCACCAGCCCTGGGGCCCTCAAGCTCCACTCCACCCCTCTCCCCCCAAGGGGTAGCTGAGCCCCGTGGGGTTGCTTGGACACGGGTCCCTCTCCGCCCCCACAGTGAGGGACCCTGTGCCCTCCCCGGCTTCCCCCTCCACGGCTGACCTGGATCTCAAAGCCGAAGGCCTCATTCTCCTCCTTCTCCAGAGTGAGCAGCTTCCTGTGGGAACAAAGTGTGGGGGGGGTCTAGCCACCTGGAACCCCCTCCCCTCCCCTCTTGGTTACCCACAACTGTGATAGTTAAGTGCGGTGTGCCAGGCCCTGTACTAAGCGCCGGAGTAGACACGAGACAATCCGGTTGGACACAGTCCCCGTCCCACATGGGGCTCGCAGTCTTAATCCCCGTTTACAGATGAGGAAGTTGAGGCACAGAGAAGTAACTTGTCCAAAGGTCACAGCAGACCAGTGGCAGAGTCGGTATTAGAAGCCAGGTCCTCTGATTCCCAGGCCCGTGCTCCATCCACGAGGCCAAAGGGAACAGGAAAGATGTGGGCCGGGAGAGCGCGCTGAGAGTGAACCCGGGCACCTCTCTACTCTGGGCTTCCAGCTGCCCTGGACCCACTAGCGCTTCGGGCTCCAGTCAGTCCGTCACCCAGGTGACCCAGGCGGCCACGGCAGGGGGACCTGGGGCCTGGCAGGACCCAAAACCGCTGATGATAATGTCGATGTGTGAATTTCCCCCCCTGAATTTCCCCCCCTCCCCCGACCGGGGGCTTTCCCCCCCTCCTGCCCAGGAGATGACTACGCTAGCAAAGGCGGAGAGTCCCTGGGTATGACAGCGGCAGCAGAAGGAGGAGGAGGAGGAAGAGGAAGAGGAGGAGGGTCCGGGGGGAGAAGGTGAAGAAAGGATGAGATGGGGGGAGGAGGAATGGGGTAGGGGGAGAAGATGAAGGAAGGATCGGGTAAGAGGGAGAAGGAGGGATGGGGTGGGGGAGAGGGAGGAGGAGGGATGGGGTGGGGGAGGAGGAAGAGGGATGGGGTGGGGGAGAGAGAGGAGGAGGAGGGATGGGGTGGGGGAGAGGGAGGAAGAGGGATGGGGTCGGAGGGTGGGGGGAGAGAGAGGAGGAAGTTCCAAAGAAGCGGCAGCTGGGGACACCGACCCACTCTGACCCCTGGAACCCGACACCCCAGTCTTTCCCCCTCCCATCCCCAACCCAGAGGGCCGGGGGGGAGGAGGATGAAGAAGGCTGGGGGACGGGATGGGTCACCCTGCATGAACCCCCCCACCCCCGCCCCCGCCTCCCCTCCCCCCGGGGCTCCTCCTCCTCCTCCTCCCCTGGGCAGGCGCGGCTCTCACCGGTGCTGCTCTGGGGACGGGCTGAGGCTCCTCCAGCGGGGTCCAGACCTCTGGGGAGGATGTGACCACATCAGACGGACAGGACAGGACAGCACAGGACGGGGCGTCAGCGTGGGATCCCCAACAGCCCCCCCCCTCCCCCAGATCCGCCTGCGCCCTGGCTCCTCCCCACATCTTTGTCCCCAGACAGGCCGGGCCACCCCGGGGGAACCCCCTCCCCTCTTGGCCTCCTTCCTGTGGCCCCTCACCCTCCTCCCGACCAGGGCAGGCCCCAGACCCCTCGTAGAAATTGGACCACTAAGATTCAGGGCGACGGCTCTCCCTCCCCTCTCCAGAACATCTGTTCTCATCCCAACGCTACATCTGCCTCGCCCAGATGTGTCCCCCCACCCCCGCCCCCTCTCCCCCAGATGTCTTCCCCCCGGCCCCCCGCACCTCCCTGCTGATGTAAATTCTGTGTGTGTGTGTTTGCAAGAACGTGTCTGCCAACTTTGTTGTACTGTACTCCCCAAGAGCTCAGTACAGTGCTCTGCACACAGTAGGTGCTCGAGAGGATCGACTTTTGGGGGGCGGGGGGGGGCTTTATGATGGGCAATTCCGGATTCGGACCTCCGGGCTCCCGACAACCCGGGCGGAGTTCCAGCCGCGGGGTCCAGCCGCTTCCAACCCAGATGTAGTCCGCCCAGCTGTTGGCGGCTCCACTAGCATATTTAAAAATTGTTTTTTTCCTCCTTTTGGGGGAAAAAAAAAGTCTCTAAACTATGCCCCGTCTCCTGGCGGGATGGACACCGAAGGGGCTCTGGGGAGAGTTCAGGGGCGGGGCGGGGGTCGGGGGGGGGGAGTTTACGGGGTTTCCAAGAGCTGCCCCCTCCCTCGGCGTCCTGGGCCTCAGTGTCCCCCTCCTTCTCCCGGCCCCCTTCTCCGGGATGGGATGGTCCTGCCCCATCAGCCGGAGACCCCCCGTGCTCCCCACCCGGCGAGGCCGCCCCCGGACCGGGCGGACCCCGTACTTTGGGGGGTGGGGGGCCGAGAGGGCCCCTTTGTCTCGCTCCCAATCTCATTTTCATAAAATGCAAATTCCCAACAAGCCACTCATTGTCCTGTGGGGGGGGGGGGGGGAGGAAGCCCCCCCCCCCCCCGCCCTCCTTGCCCACAATCCAGACCCCCTCCTTCCCCCGACAAACTCGGTGCCCTGTCCGGGGGCTGCCAAGGGGCTGTAGGAGGGGAAAGGCGAGGAGGGGCCTGGGGGGGAAGGGGAGGGGAGGGGACGGGGGCGGGGGCGGGGGCGGGCGCGGCCCGTATCCTTCCTGCCCGGGGTTGAGCTCCCCCCTCCAGGAGCCACGGGGGCTGCCCGTCCGGGAACAGCTCTCCTCCCTCCCCCTTCCTCTCGACCCTCAACACCCGGGCATCCGGGCCCTCCACTTCTCCCCCTCCTCGGCCACCGAAGGGACGAGGAAACAGGACACCCCCCGAAATAACCCCTCTGCCTTGGAGGGGAGCCCCCCACCCCCTCCACCCCACCCAAGAGGACTCCTCCACCCTCTCAGCTCCGGCCGAGGAGAAGGGGCAGGGGCTGGGTTGGGGGGGCAATCCCTGACCCCCCCCCCCAGCGGTGTGGCTGGATCCCCCCTCCGGGAGGGGCAGCGGGGCAACATTCGCACCCCTCACCTTAGGGAAACAACGGGATCAGGATGTGGTGGGGGGGAGGGAGGCGGAGCCCGGGGGTGGGGGAGAGGGAGAAGGACCAGATGGGAAGAGGGGGAAGAGGAGGAGGAAGAGAAAGGGTGGAAAGGGCCAGGAGAAGGGGAGGCGGAGAGGGGGCGGCGGGTGAGCGGGGGAAGGCCGGGGGCGCCGAGGGGAGGGAGAGAGAGGGGGACGGGGAGGGGGAAAGCCCACCTTGCGGCGGGGCAGTGTCCCCCCGGACACAGCCAGGGCCCGGTAGAGCTCTGCCGGGTGGCAGTCATCCAGGGACGCGTACAGCTCTTCCGTGGGGGCCGGAGGATCCGGGGCCGCCCCCGGCTCCGGCTCCGGCTCCGGCTCCGCCGTCGGGGGGCTGGGGGGGCCCGGAGGGTCCGGCCCGGACGCCGCCTCCTCCTTCTGCTGCAGTTTTCGGAGGCGGCGGAGAGTCATGGCTCCAGGGGAGGGCTGAGCTGGGCTCCGGGCTTCGCTCAGTGGGGTGCGGGGTGCGGGGTCCGGGCTCCGGGGTCCGGGGTGCGGGGTCCGGGCCGGTCCTGGGTCGGCGGGCCGGGCAGCGGGGGCCGCGCCGCGCTCGCTCCGCTAGGGGCCGCCCGCCGCGCCGCCGCCCTATATAAGCGAGCGGGCGGGGGGTGGAGGGGGAGGAGGGGCAGCCCACGGAGAGGACACGCCCCCTGGCGACAACACCACCCAGACCACGCCCCCTAGCGACAACACCAACCGGGCCACGCCCCCTAGCGACAACACCACTCAGACCACGCCCCCTAGCGACAACACCTTCTAGACCGCGTCCCCTAACGACACCGAGGCTAAACCACGCCCCCTAGCGACACCCCCACCAGACCACGCCCCCTAACTACACAACTACTAAACCACGCCCCCTAGCGACAAGCCGCGAGGCTCAGAGGAACTAATAATAATGTTGGTATTTGTTAAGCACTTACTATGTGCAGAGCGCCGTTCTAAGCGCTGGGGTAGGTACGGGGTCATCGGGTTGGCCCACGTGAGGCTCACAGTTGGGAGTCAGAGGTCATGGGTTCGAATCCCACCTCTGCCACTTGTCAGGACTGCGGGGCAGTCACTTCACTTCTCCGTGCCTCAAGTGACCTCATCTGTAAAATGGGGATGAAGGCTGTGAGCCTCACGTGGGACAACCTGATGACCCTGTATCTACCCCAGTGCTTAGAGCAGTGCTCTGCACATAGTAAGCGCTTAACAAATACTAACATTATTAACAAATACCAACATTATTACTCCTACTGACAGCTCACCTCCTCCAAGAGACTTTACCAGACTGAGCTTCCCCTCTTCCCTCTGCTGCCTCTCTGCCCCCCCGCTTCACCCCCCTTCAGTTAAGCCCCCTTTCCCCCCTTTCCTTCTGCTCCTCCCCCTCTCCCTTCCCCTGCCCTCAGCACAGTGCTCATTTGTCTATATTTTTATTACCCTATTTATCTTGTGAATGAGGCGTACCTCCCCTTGATTCTATTTATTGCGATTAAGTTGTCTTGTTTTTGTCCGTCTTTCTCCCCGATTAGACTGTAAGCTCGTCAATGGGCAGGGATGGTCTCCATCTGTTGCCGAATTGTACATTCCAAGCGCTTAGTCCAGTGCTCTGCACATAGTAAGCGCTCAATAAATACTATTGAATGAATGAATGACTATACCAAGGTCCTTAACTAGAGTTAAAAACGACGTCCCCAACCACAGTGAGACTAAACCACGCCCCCATCGACAGTGCGAGTAAACCACGCCCTCTGACTACCCCACGACTACACCACGCCCCCTAGCGACGCCCCGCCCGGACCCCACCCCTAACTCCCCCAGGCCGAGGCGGGAGCGGGGGCCCAGCTCCCCCCCGCCCAGGGAAAGCCCCGGCTGTTGGGGTCGCAGAAGGTGGAAGCCGTTGGGGGACGGGGAGGAGGGACGAGAGGAGGGAAGGGTCCTGCTAAGGAGGGCGAATGTGGGTAATAATAATTTTGGTATTTGTTAAGTGCTTACGATGTGCCAAGCACTGTTCTGAGCGCTGGAGGAGATACAAGGTCATCAGGTTGTCCCATGTGGGGCTCACAGTCTTCATCCCCATTTTACAGATGAGAGAACTGAGGCCCAGAGAAGTGAAGTGGCTTGCCTAAAGTCCCGCAGCTAAGTGGCGGAGCCAGGATTAGAACCCACCATCTCTGATTCCCAAGCCCGGGCTTTTGCCACTGTGCCACGTTGGTGGGGGGGGGGGATGTGAGGGGGTGGGGAGGGTCCGGTTGTAGGAGTGGGGGGCCTGTGTGAGGGTCCGGCTGTGTGGGGGGCGGGTGCGATCGGGGACCCGGACCCAGGAAAACCCCTGAGGAAAGGTGGGGTCACTTGTGTCTCTGTATGTGTGTCTGTGTCTGTGTGTCTTTGTGTGTGTGTGTGTGTGTGTGTTTTGGAGAGACCCCCGGGGTCCCCCCTCCCCCACAACTAGGAGGGCGCAGGCTGGAAGGCCGAACGCCCGCTCTCTGGTGACCAGTGTCCGGTGTCCGAGCCCCAGGGCCGCCCCCAGCCGCTCTGTCCCCAGGATCGAGGGACCCCCGACCCTCACGGTGGGAGAGCGGCCGGGGGCACGGAAGACCTCCACGGCCCAGGGAGAGGGAAGAAGAGGGGGCCACCCGTGGCCCGGCGGGGAGCCGCTCGGGGATGTTGGACACAGAGTCAGAGCTTAACGGAGGACACCAGAAAAGAAATTGTCCCGCAGCTGCCGTGGGTGGGGTCCCCTCCACCCCCTCACCCCCCCCCCCAACCCCAGAGCCCTGCCGAGGCGAGAATCTCAGCCCCGCACCCCACGCCCAGCCGGGCCTCCCCGGGCACAGATGGTGGCGAGGGTCCAGAGGAAAGGGACAGATATAACTCGGCCTGCCCCCGGCCCGGGGGTCACGGCCCTGACCGGACCCTTCCCTCTCGGAGGACAATCTGGACACCCGCAGGCCGGGGAGGTGAAGCAGCGTGGTTCAGTGGAAAGAGCCCGGGCTTGGGAGTCAGAGGTCATGGGTTTCAATCCCGGCTCAGCCACTTGTCAGCTGTGCGACTTGGGCCAAGTCACTTCACTTCTCTATGCCTGTTACCTCATCTGTAAAATGGGGATTAAGACTGTAAACCCCACGTGGGACAACCTCATCACCTTGTCCGTTTAGACTGTGAGCCTGTTACTGGGCAGGGATTGTCTCTGTTGCTGAATTGTATATTCCAATAATGATAATAATAATAATGATAATAATGTTGCTATTTGTTAAGCGCTTACTATGTGCCAAGCACTGTTCTGAGCATTGGGGTGGATACAGGATATTCAGGATGTCACATATGAGGGTCACAGTCTGAATCCCCTTTTTACAGGTGAGGTAGCTGAGGCACTGAGAAGTTGAGTGACTTGCCCAAAGTCACACAGCTGACAGGAGGTGGAGTCAGGATTAGAACCCATGACCTCTGACTCCTAAGCCCAGGCTCTTTCCTCTGAGCCACGCTGCTTCTCTAATAATAATAATGGCATTTGTTAAGCGCTTACTATGTGCAAAGCACTGTTCTAAGCGCTGGGGGGATACAAGGTGATCAGATTGCCCCACGTGGGGCTCACAGTCTTCATCCCCATTTTCCAGATGAGGTCACTGAGGCCCAGAGGAGTGAAGTGACTCGCCCAAAGTCACACAGCTGACAAGCGGCAGAGCCGGGATGAGAACCCACGACCTCTGACTCCCAAGCCTGGGCTCTTGCCACTGAGTCACGCTGCTTCGCTTAGTACAGCGCTGTGCACATGGTAAGCGCTCAATAAATACTACTGAATGAATGAGGACAAGGCAGGGAAGAGGAGGGGAGGGGGGTTCCAGGTCCCGCGATCTCTGATCTCAAGCGATGCGCAGAGAGGAAGTCAAAGTGAGAAGTGCAGAGGCCCCCGGGGGGCCGAGGTGGGCGAGGGTCGGGCCGGGCCGCCCTTTGGGGGGTTCCCAGGCCAGGTCAGTCCAGGCCAGGCTGGGACTCGGTGGCTCTCCCCCGCTCGTCTGGGCCGGTCCTCCTCCGTGCCGCCTCCCCGGCCTTCCATCCGTCTGATGATGATGATAATAATAATAATATTGGTATCTGTTATGCGCTTACTCTGTACAGAGCACTGTTCTAAGCGCTGGGGTAGATACAGGGTCATCGGGAAGCAGCGTGGCTCAGTGGAAAAGAGCCTGGGCTTCGGAGTCAGAGGTCATGAGTTCGACTCCCGGCTCTGCCACTTGTCAGCTGTGTGACTGTGGGCAAGTCACTTCACTTCTCTGTGCCTCAGTTCCTTCATCTGTAAAATGGGGATTAACTGTGAGCCTCACGTGGGACAACCTGATTACCCTGTATCTCCCTCAGCGCTTAGAACAGTGCTCGGCACGTAGTAAGCGCTTAACAAATACCAACATTATTATTATTATCAGGTTGTCCCA
The DNA here is from genome assembly GCF_004115215.2 of Ornithorhynchus anatinus. Classification (NCBI taxonomy): domain Eukaryota; kingdom Metazoa; phylum Chordata; class Mammalia; order Monotremata; family Ornithorhynchidae; genus Ornithorhynchus; species Ornithorhynchus anatinus. The sequence continues at coordinate 54,324,974 of NC_041737.1, read as the reverse complement.
CATGAGGCTCCCCGTTAATCCCCATTTTCCAAATGAGGTCACTGAGGCCCAGAGACGTGAAGTGACTTGCCCACAGTCACACAGCTGACGAGTGGCAGAGCCGGGATAAGAACCCCTGACTGATGGACCGCGCCCCGCTCTGTCGGCCATCTGGCCACCCGCCTCCCAAGTGACCTGCGGGGGTCCCTCCCCGCCCCTAGCCCGGGACCCCACTGAGGTCTGCGCCCCCTCCTCACGGACAGATGGCCGGCTGTGTGCGTGTGTGTGTGTGGGGGGGGTGTATAATAATAATAATAATAATAATGTTGGTATTTGTTAAGCGCTTACTATGTGCCGAGCACTGTTCTAAGCGCTGGGGTAGACATAGGGGAATCAGGTTGTCCCACGTGGGGCTCACAGTCTTAATCCCCATTTTACAGATGAGGGAACTGAGGCACCGAGAAGTTAAGTGACTTGCCCAAAGTCACACAGCTGGCAAGTGGGGTATTGGGGGGCGGGGGGTGGGCAGCTGTGAGAATCCCGTCTGGCGATTCCCGGACTGAACCTGTCGGGAAAACTAAGCCCCCCGCCCCTCCTGGCCCCTCCGGGCCCCTCCAGCGCCACAGGTAAATGAGCAGCCGGCGGGGAGGTGAGGGGACAGGATGGAGAGGGCAGGGGTGAGGGACGGGGCGGGGCAGGAGGGCTGTTCTCGGAAATGAGAACTCGTCCCCGACCCAGATGGGGGTCCCGAGGACCCGCTGCCTCCGGGAACAGGCGAGGGAGGGAGGGAGGGAGGGAGGGGGCTGCTGCTCGTCTGTCCCGCCCCCCACCACCCCGCAGGTTCAGACTCAGAGGCCGACTCAAACTCAAACTCTGTGGCCGACTTGTTCATTCCAAGCGCTTAGTACAGTGTTCCGCACATAGTAAGCGCTCAATAAATACTATTGAATGAATGAATGAACTCAGGACAGCAGCCCGGGGCTCGGTTCGGCTAAACTCAGCAAACCCTCCCCACACCCCCCGCTCCTCCCACCCCGCCTCCCCTATCTACTTCCTGCACCCCGACCACAGGACGGGCCGGTCTGAGGACCCGTGGAAGGGTCCCCACCCCCCTTTTACTCTCCGGCCCCACTGCCTAGCGGGAAAGTCTCAACTAAATCCTTTCTGCTGCAGGGCAGTTTGCCCAGCGGGATCTACCCCCGGCGGGATTGGCGGGGCGGGGAGAAGCCACCCCCTGGGGCCCCAGACGTGATTCGGGACGGGGGTGAGGGGTCCGGACGGCGGGGACCCAGGCTTCACAGAAACAGGAAGTGAGAGCGCTTAGCATCCATCTGCTGGCAGGTAGAGAAGGAGAGGTTTGAACCATTGACCCTGTTCCTCCTCCTCCTCGTCTTTTTGTTAGGGGCTTACTGTGCCCAACACTATACTGAACGCTGCGATGGCTACAAGATAATCAGATCCCAGTGGGGGTTCAGATTTTAAGGAGGAGAGAGTACAGGCGCTGAATCTCCATTTTGCAGACGAGAGAACTGAAGCATAGAGAAGTCAATGATGTGGCGGAGCGGGGATTAGAATCCAAGGCCCTCAGGCTTCCAAGCCGGGGCTCTTTCTACGAGGCCTTACTGCTTCTTACCCCTGCGGGGATGAGGATGAGGATGCTCCCCTTCATCAGGGTTCAAGTTTCTATATCTGGCAGGGGTCGGCTCTGCGCTGGCTTGACCAGACCCTTGGTGGGTAAGGGACATGTGGGAGTGGGGGAGACACCCTCTCCCCGCCATGGGTCCAGTACTGACCCAGGCAGGACTCTTAACTGGCGCTCTCAGTTTCTATCCGGGGAAGCAGCGTGGCTCAGTGGAAAGAGCCTGGGCTTCGGAGTCAGAGGTCATGGGTTCGACTCCCGGCTCTGCCACTTGTCAGCTGTGTGACTGTGGGCAAGTCACAACTTCTCTGTGCCTCACTTACCTCATCTGTAAAATGGGGATTAACTGTGAGTCTCACGTGGGACAACCTGATGACCCTGTACCTCCCCCAGCGCTTAGAACAGTGTTCTGCACATAGTAAGCGCTTAACAGATAGCAATATTATTATCTGTTGTATCAATAAATACGATTGAATGAATGAATGTTCGCGGCCAAAGCGTCGTGGGGCGGCAGCTCCCTCTGCTGGACGTACACGTGCACTGCGGGCCTAAGCATTCCTCCTCCTCTCCAAGTCTTTTCCAGAAAAAAGGTGACATTTGTGAAGCGCTTACTATGTACCAGGCACTGTACTGGGCGCTGGGGTGGATACCAGCAAATCGGCTTGGACACGGTCCCTGTCCCACCATTTGAGGCCACCCCATCCATCCCCCTGCTCGTAGTAATAGTAATAATAAGTATGGTATTTGTGAAGCGCTTACTATGTGCCAGGCCTTGTACTAAGCGCTGGGGTGGATACCGGCAAATCGGGTTGGAAACGGTCCCTGTCCCATGTGGGGCTCACAGTCTCCATCCCTATTTTACAGACGAAGGAACTGAGGCCCAGAGAAGTGAAGTGACTCGCCCGAGGTCGCAGGGCGGACAAGTGGCGGAGCCGGAATTAGAATCCACGACCTTCTGACTCCCAGGCCTGTGCTCTATCCACTATGCTTCTGCTAGGACGCCATATCAGTAGTGGTGCTAGTAATAATAATCGGTCATATTTGCTAAGTGCTTACTAGGAGTGAAGCACTAAGCATAGATCAATTAATAAATCAATAGTACTCAGAGAGACCTTCCTGTGCACAGAGCACTGTACTAAGCACTTGGGAGAGGGCAATACAAAGAGTTGGTAGACATATTTCCTAGCCACAAGGAGTTTACCAGTTTAGAGGAGGGTGATGGGAAATTAAAATGCATTATTCTGTTGTATTGTACCCTCCCAGGTGCTGGAGTAAATCTGTGGGCAGCAGGCTGACGGGGGTCCTTCCTCTGGGCGCTCTACGGGGCAGGGCCGGGCCCTGAGTGCCACCCTTCACCCCAGAACCCAACCGGCTTCGGCGGCCGAGGGAGGGGTGAGGTGTCAGGGGAGGCAGGGTGGCACTTGGGATGGAGGTGCCTGAGGTGGCAAAGTGGAGGTGTCCGGGAAGCAGGGGTGTGAGGGCCTCGGGGCCTGCGGCCCAGGGCAGCTGGTCCCCTTTCTGGGCTAGGAATGAGGGCGGGGTCCAGGGCCCTAAGGCATCCTCGGCAGGACCCCACCCGGGCGGTGGCCGTGACAGCTGGACAACAGCTGGGACGGACAGCGGGAAGGAGGCAGGGAAGCAGGATGGGCAGGGCGGGGATGGCTCCACCACCCCGCTGGAACAGAGGGGCGTGGCTCCCAGTTTGATTTCTGGGAGATGCCGGGGGGAGGGGGGGTTTGGGCCTGTCTCCCCCACCCCGGGAGCCAGAGGGTCCCTTGGCCCCCTTCCCTTAAGGGAGCAGCATGGCTTCATGGAAGGAGCAAGGGCCTAGGAGTCAGAGGACCTGGGTTCTAATTATGGCTCCTCTAAGTGTCTGCTGTGTGACCCCGGGGTAAGTCACTTCACTTCTCTGTGGCTCAGTTCCCTCATCTGCAAAACGGGAATTCAATACTTATTCTCCCTCCTACCTAGACCGGGAGCTCCACGGGGGATCTGATTATTTTCTATCTGCCCCAGCACTTAGTACAGTGCTTGGCACACAGTAGGTGCCTGACAAATACTCCTATTATTATTATCCCCAACGGGGGCAGCTGGGTTTTTTAAAAATGATCTTTGTTAAGTGCTTACTATGTGGAGAGACAGGAGGCAGGGAGGTCAGCAAGGAGGCTGTTAAAGTAATCAAGACGGAATAGGATAAATACTTGGATTAACACGGGAGCAGTTTGGATGGAGAGGAAAGGGCGGATCTTAGGGGTCTTGCGAAGGTGGAAGCGACAAGTGGCGGAGCGAGGAGCTTTGGGGTGGGGAGACAGCTGATCGACCGTATTTATTGAGAATTTACCATGTGCAGAGCACTGTACTAAGCGCTTGGGAAAGTACAATAGAACAATAAAACGGACACATTCTCTGCCCACAACTAGCTTACGGTCCCCAGAGCCAGACTGACCAACGCCTGATCCTCCCGGATGGCTTGGAGTGCTCGACGAATACTATTATTATTATTATGTTTACGAGCAACTTGTGGCGGGACGGATGGGAAGTCCCGACCTCGTCAGGGAGGGGCGGGAAAGGGGAACGTGGTGGGCGGATGGTGGAGAAGCTACTCATTGTTATGGGGAAGGGAATGTGTCCGTTTATTGTCGTCCTGTACTCTCCTAAGAGCTTAGGACAGTGCTCTGCGCTCGGGAAACACGAGCCAATGAATGGTGTCTTCTCCCAAGCGATTAGTACAGTGCTCTGTCCACAGTTGGTGCTCAATAAATACGATGGAATGAATGGCTGAATGGCTGGATGGCTGGATGAATGAATGAGGGGTCACGGGAGCGGGCCGGTTGTCGTGTCCGGATGGACCAATAGGGGGCGCCCCAGGCCGGAGCCCGTCAGGCAGCCTCGGGCCAGGCCAGGCGAGGCCCCAGGACGGGCTTCTCTTTTCTCTTCTTTCCTTTCCTTTGCTTTCCTTTGCTTTCCTCTCCTCTTTTCTTCTCTCTCTTCTCTTTCTCTTCCTTTCTTCTCTTTTTTCTTCTCTCTCTCCTCTTCCTCTTCCTTTCTTCTCATCTCTTCCTCTTCCTTTCTTCTCTTTTCTTCTCTTTCATTTCCATTGCTTTCCTTTCCTCTTTTCTTCTCTCTCTTCTCTTTCTCGTCTCTTTCTTCTCTTTTCTTTCCTTTTCTTATCTTTCATTTCCTTTTCTTTGCTTTCCTTTCCTCTCCTCTTTTCTTCTCTCCTCTTCTCTCTCTTCTCTTTCTCATCTTTCTCTTCCTTTCTTCTCTTTTCTTTCCTTTTCTTATCTTTCATTTCCTTTCATTTCCTTTGCTTTCCTTTCCTCTCCTTTCTTCTCTCTCTTCTCTTTCTCTTTTTTCTTCTCTCCTCTTTCTCGTCTCTCTTCCTTTCTTTCTTTTTCTTATCTTTCATTTCCTTTGCTTTCCTTTCCTCTTCTCTCTCTTCTCTTTCTCTTCCTTTCTTTTCTTTTTTCTTCTCTCCTCTCCTCTTTCCTTTCCTCTCTCTTCTTTCTCTTCCTTTCTTCTCTTTTCTTTTTTCTTTTCTCTTCCTTTTTTTCTTCTCTCCTCTTTCCCCTCTTTCTTTTCCTTTCTTCTCTCTCTCCCTTTCTTTTCTCTTCTTTCTTCTCCTCTCCTTTTTTCCTTCTCTTTTCGTGGTTGAATGACAAGAACACTTAGGTTTAGTGGTTTAGGAGTCAGAGGTCGTACGTTCTAATCCCGGCTCCGCCACTCATCAGCGGTGTGACTTTGGGCAAGTCACTTCACTTCTCTGGGCCTCAGTGACCTCATCTGGAAAATGGGGATGAAGACTAAATCCCACATGGAGCATCCTGATGACCTTGTAGCTATCCCAGCGCTTAGAACAGTTAAGCACATAGTAAGTGCTTAACAAATACCATGTTTTTCTTTTTCTTCTCTTTTTTTGCTTCTCTCCTCTCCTTTCTTCCTGTTTCCTCTTCTTTTCTTTCTTCCTTTTTATTTCCTTTTTTCCTCTTCTCTTTTCTCCTTTCTTCCTATTTCTTTCTGTGTGTCTCTCACATGCACACAGCACCCACAGGCACCAGGCACACACACACAGACATGACAGAGGCCACCTCCCACACCTCCCTCCACCTATGCTGCCGTGACACCCGCTCAGAAACGACTGCCATCACACGACCCTCTCCCAAGCACTTCGTACAGTGCTTTGCACACAGTAAGTGCTCAATAAATACGATTGAATGAATGCACCCCAAGACCAGGGGAAAGAGCCCCTGATGCTAATCAGGGGATTGAGGCAGAGCTGGAGCTTGGAAGCAGAACTCCCGCTTCTATTATCAGGCCTGAAATGTGGTGGTGGTTTGGAGGGGAGGGGGCTCCCAAAGCAGGACGTGTAGCACCTCTTCCCCCCCTGCAACACACACACGCAAACGCTCAGCTAGTCCTCTTACTTGCTTGCTCACTCCACTCCAACAGGACAGGGAGATTCTCAGAATCTGGAGTGTCAGTCAATCGTATTTATTGAGTGCTTACTGTGTGCAGACCACCGTACTAGGCGCTTGGGAGAGTACAACAGAACAATAAGTGGACACATTCCCTGCCCACAACGGGCTTACAGTCTAGAGGAGCGAGGGAGAAGCGGGAGAGGGAGCGGGAGATAGAACGGCTTCCTCCCACTCACTTTGGCATCACCCTGACTTGCCCTCTTTATTCATCCCCCCCTCCCAGCCCCCACCGCCCTTATGTCCATATCTATTTATTCATCCCTATTTTCCAGATGAGCAAACTGAGGCACAGAGAAGTGAAGTGACTTGCCCTAGGTCACAGAGCAGACAATCAATCAATGGGGATTAAGACAGTGAGCCCCAAGTGGGACAGGACTTGAGAAGCAGCGTGGCTCAGTGGAAAGAGTACGGGCTTTGGAGTCAGGGTTCATGAGTTCGAATCCCAGCTCTGCCACTTGTTGGCTGTGCGACTGTGGGCAAGTCACTTAACTTCTCTGTGCCTCAGTTCCCTCATCTGTAAAATGGGGATTAAGACTGTGAGCCCCACGTGGGACAACCTGATTCCCCTATGTCTACCCCAGCGCTTAGAACAGTGCTCGGCACATAGTAAGCGCTTAACAAATACCAACATTATTATTATTATTAACAGGACCTGTGTCCAATCTGATTGGCTTGTATCTACCTCAGGGCTTAGTACAGTGCTCTATCCAGGAGCTCCTCGTATGCAAGGGTGGAGTCTACAAACTTTATCGTACTGTACTAACCCGAGTATTTAGTACAGTGCTCTGAAGGCAGTAAGTGCTCAAGGGATACCACTGATTGATTTTCAGCTTCGTTCTCCATGCCCATCACCCTGAGGGGGAACACGGGCCTCCTGGCTTGCTCGTTGCGCCCTGTGCCTGAGGAGACGTGGTTGGCAGGGATGAAAGAGTGGGGTGGTTCAAAACCATAGCGCTCTAATTCACTCCTCCACTCGGCTTTATTAAAATTTTTTAAATGGTATTTGTTAAGCACTTACTATGTGCCAGGCATTGTTCTAAGTGTTACAGTACCTACAAGCTAATCAGGTTGGACCCAGTCCCTGTCCCATGTGGGGCTCCCAGGCTTAACCCCCATTTCACAGACGAGGGAACTGGGGCCCAGAGAAGTGAAGTGACTCACCCAAGGTCACAAAGCAGACAAGTGGCAGAGTCAGGAGTCAGGTCCTCCGACTGCCAGGCCCATGCCCTGCCCATTAGGCCGTGCTGCTTCTCGGGATCCGTTGAGCGGTGCCCGTTCCACAGGGGTGATAAGCATAGTGGTCCCCACGCCTTTTTGATTTGAGGGTCCCACACTTGCTCACCCGTGCTCCCCGCTAAGACCCAATAAGGTTTCCAATCAGGCTGAAGAGATCCCCAAGATGGTGGCTTCTGGGCCATTGGCTCCTTGAAGCCCGCCAACTAGACTGTAAGATCCTTGAGGCCAAGGATCGGAGCCAACGCGAACCTGGCTTCTAATCTCAACTCTGCCTGCTGTGTGACTTTGGACAAGTCACTTCTGTGCCTCAGTTTCCTCATCTGTAAAGCGGGGATGAGCTGCCTGTTCTTTCCCCTTAGACGGCGAGCCCCATACGGGACAGAATCTGAGTCCGACCTGTCTAAGCCCAGGGCTTAGTACAATGCTTGCCACATAGGAAGTGCCCAACTATTACTATCACCTGTGTTGTGCTCTCTCAAACACGTGTTCTGCACGCAGCAAGTGCTCAATAAATACCACATGGACTGATTATTCCCTCCCAGTCCCGACCCTCCCCACCCCTAAAATCCCTACCTTTTCCCATCTCAGTACTCACAATGAGAAGCTGGCGGCTCTGTTGGTCCACCATTCTCAATCGATCAGTGATTTATTGAGCGCTTACTATGCACAGAGCACCACCCTAAGCATTAATACAACAAGATTAGCAGGAGCCACATTCCCTGCCCACGACGTGCTTACGGTCTAGAGTGATGGAAGACTCCCCCATCCGCCTTCTTCCCCCCTAGACTCTCAGCCCCTCGAAGGCAGGGTGTGGAGGGGTCTTATCTGTCGTTTCTGCACACCCCCTTCGCCCCACCCCGTCCCCCAGCGCTCTATAGATGGTGCCGGACGTTCACCTGCCCGTCTCCTCCCTCCCTCCCTCCCCCCATGTTGGCCAGAGACGCGGGGCTTCTGTGAATAAAACCTTTAATAATGTACAGCAGAAATTGGACAGCCTCATTCTTATATTAAAACAAAAGATTTCCTATATTACAGTGTATTTACATTTGCATACTGAAGAGGTAAAGTGTCTAAGTGGCTATCGTACAGTCCTTTCTAGTAAGACGGAGCAAACACAAACCGAGAAGTACCGAGGGAGCCGGCGGCTTGGCCGGGCTGGGGCCGGGGGCGACCGGGCTGGGGGCGGACGGAGACTCTGCTCCTGCCCCGGCCCGGCGGGGGTCGGGGCGGGCCGCCCCGAGCCCTGGGAGCGGCTGGACAAGTTGGTAATGCACTTTGGGGGTTCGCTGGGTGGGGGGATGGAGGCAGCGGATGCTGAGATTGGACCTTTACGCGGTTGCGATGGGGGGGGAGGGGTCCCCCCCCTCCCAGAGCATCTCCTCTCTCCGCCCAGCCGCGGGGCTGGGGAGGAGGTGGCCACTGACTTAGTGTTAGAGAGGGGTTGGGAGCTGGGGAGAGGGATTAGTGTTAGAGGGTGACTGGATTGTGGGGGTGCTGGGGAAGGACGAACAGTCATCTGCTGGGGTGTTTCTGAGACGGGGAGGGGATTGGAGGGGGCGGCAGTTGGGGCTCGGGAGAAATAAATAAACGGACGTCCGGGGCCTGCCGCCCGGTGAAGGTAAACTGGGCTCCCTCTTTCCCACCCACCCACCCCAGATCCCCAAGTTTTGGCCTAGAATCAGGCTGGGGGGTGTGCGGGGCGGGGGGGGCTGCAGAAGTCTCGAGGCCCTCACCTGATCGAGTTGGCCCCCAAGGCCTTGCAGCTGCCGGGGGCGTTGGGAGGAGGGGGACCCTGCCGGGTCCCCCCCCCCTCCCCCCCCGGGGCACCAGCATTTTGAACCCTGAGGCTTCGAGGTCTAAGTCACCTCTAGGACTTTGCTTTTGGGGGGCAGCAGCAGAAGGGGGGCAGGGCTCGGCTGCGCTCCCACAGCCCCGGGGGACTGGGTCGGGGGGATGCGAAGGACCCCCGCCGGCCCCTGGTCCGCCCGGCACCAAGAACTCACAGCTTCGCCGCCCGGGAGGTGGGGAAGGGGGCAGTGGAGGTGGGCTGGGGGAGCCGGCCGCGACCTCCCCCACGGCCGACGACGGGATCGGGCAGGGCTCAAGGGAGAGACGGTTCCAGTGTGTTGATCAGGCTCTGTGCGTTTTGGGCGCCCTTTTTTTTTTCCCTTTTTTTTTTTTGTCCTTTTCGCAGTGATTTCTTTAAAAACAAACAGGCTGAGAGGTAATCACAGAGAGAGAGAGAGATTTCTGTTTTACAAAGTACGGCATTAAAAAAAGTTTAAAATCCAGACCCTCCCAAGAAAACAAAACAAAAACGAAAATAAAATAAAATCATCATCAAACCACTCCAGTTAAAAGTTATGGCTTCAGAGTGCGCATGTACCCAAGAGAGGCGGAGCCCAAGGACCACCCCCAACGATGCTCCCTTTCAGGTGAACGGGAGGCTTGGTTCCGCCCACTCCCCCCACGGGGGGGCGGGGGGGGGGGGGGGGGGGGTCCCCGAATGGCTGTGACGTCTCCTCACCCGCAAGCCACCCTGATTGGTTATCCACGACGACGACGACGACACCCATGCAGCCCCGCCCCCCCCAGCCCCACCCCCCGCCCCCCAAAATGTACACCGCGGCCCCCGCGAGGGGGCGTGGAGGGGGCGCTCATCCGGCCCGCCGCGTGGAGTCCGGCCCGGGATCTCCCCTGAGCCGGGAGACCCCCTCCCCTCAAAAGTCCCACGGGGAGGGGGCGGGTGGGGGGAGTGGGGAGGGCGCGGCGGCCGGACGGAAGAGCGGCCCAGACCCCGGAGTCCCGAGCGGACCGGGAGGGCGCGGCTCCCCCGGCCGCCGGCTCATGCACGAGAAGCTCGAGTACATACGTGTGCACCCGCCACCCCCTCCCCCCCAACCCCCTGACCGACAGACACAGACACGCACACACGCACACATACACGCACGCACGCGAAAGAGTGTGGCACGGGCTAGGCACAAAGGGAAGACACACCCCGCTCGTGGCTCATGCACACATCCGGCCGGCACGACCGGCACGCGCGACGACCCCTCCCCGGGCCCCGCGGTCTTTCCGGCGGAGGGGGGGGCCGGTCCGCGATAAAAGCCCCGGGAGGGGCAGGGACCCGGCCGTGCCGACTCTCCCCCGCCGCCCGGAGGCCCGGCGGCCCCGGCTCCCCTCGGGGGCCGGGCGGGTAGGGTGCCCGAGACGCCCCTCCTCCGCCGCCAAGGATCCCTCAAGTCTTCATGCTGACGGGAGGAGGGGTGGGTAGAAGAGGAGTCCGGGTCTCACACCCCGCCCGGCCCGCCCCGAGTGGGGGAGCCAGGCTGCCCCGGCGTCTTGCTCGGCACGGCGGCTGAGAGGAAGGGGCCCGCCGCCCCGTCCCGGTGGTGGGCGGCGGGTGGGCGGCGGCCCGGCTAGATCTTCACGTCCTCCTGCACGCTGAGCTGGGACAGCGTCTTCTTGATGCGCAGGGCCGTGAGGCGGGCGGCACCGTTGGCGTACCAGCACTCCCGCATCATCTTCCCCATCACCCGCAGCGCCTGGCGGAGGGGAGCAGAGGCCCCGTCACAAGCCCTCCCTCGCCCTCCACCCCGCCCAGGCGAGGGGCGAGGCCGGGATGCCGGCGGGAGACGTGTCTGCCAACTCTGTTCTAGTTCCTCTCCCCAGCGCTTAGCGATAATAAGAATACTCGAGATACTTGTTAAGGGCTTACAGGGTCCAGCACTCAGAACGGTGCCCAGCACACAGTAAGCGCTTGAATACCATTAGACAAACAGAAAAGGGAGTTTATACACCACGCAACACTGTACCGAGCACTGGGGTAGACACACGATAATCGGGTCCCACATGGGACACGGGGGCCAAGAAGGAAGGAGATCGGGGATTGAATCCCCATTTTGCAGATGAGGAAACTGAAGCCCAGAGAAGTGAAGTGACTCAACCGAGGTCACTGTGGACTAGTGGTGGAGCAAACATTAGAACCTAAGTCCTCTGACTCACAGACCTGTGCTCTGCTAAGCACACACTGTATGTGCACAATAAATATGATCGACTGACTGATAAAAGCCCAATCATAGGAATATACGTGCGTGTGCCCGGCTGTGCCCTCAGAGCCCGACAGCTGGAGACCCCCGCACCCACCAGAGGTGGGGCATCAGGAGATGGTGGAGGCGCCCCGTCCACCCCTAAGATGCCCCCTGGGTGGTGACCAATTCGTGGTCCATAAAGAAGCTGGAAAATGCAGGGAGAGCGTGCACAACCCCCCCCTGGTGCCAGCTGGAGATAAACCAGAGCCGGACGGCCCTGGCAAAGGGGAAAAACATGCCCTGGAGCAGTGGCCCATGCGCCTGCCCAAGGTTCACAGAAGCCAGTTGAGCAACCGGGAGATGCCGCATGACCCAGCTCGCTGCCCCGGCGGCCTACACCCTCTGCCTCCACGGCCCCGGTCACCCCTCAACTCCAAGTTGAGGGCTGCCGCTCGCCTCCCTCTCGGCTGGGCGGTCTTCCCCGTTTGGCCCTCACCCTCCGTCCAGCCTGGCACTCATTCTAGGCGTGGGGGGTGTGTGTGTGTGTGTGTGTAAGGATGGGCTCAGGGACCTCCCTGCTTATCTTCATCAGTCGATGTCTCCCCCCAAAGCTGGGAACGGTCCATCCCCTAACCCCGGGCCACCCAGATGGGTGAAGGTACGGGCTCTATAGCAACCCCTTCCGGTCCCCTCACCCGTGGACGCCCAGGCTGCCGGCTGGTGAGCCCCGAGGCACAGCCCTGCTTGTGAGCGCCCTGGCGGGGGAGGGGGTGATGTGGCGGGGTGCAGGAGGGACCCCTTTACCTCATAGCTCTGCCACCAGTTGGGGATGTTGGGCCGCAGCTTCTGGTCACACACGACCTTCCGCATCTCCTCAATGGAGGGGTCAGAGGGCACGAGGTCGTAGTAGGGCAGCTGGTATTCCTCATGGATCCCTGGGTAGGGGAGGGGATGGGCGGGAAGGGGGCTGTGAGATGCCATTCAGGGAAACCACGAGGCGAGCAGCACCCTCACCCCCCAGCTCCTTCCTCTGCAAGGGGGCTGCCATCCCCCGGGGCCCTGTAGGAGAGGCTGAGGGCACGAAGACTGGGGTGGGTGGGGGGTGCCCGACTTGAGCTTCCTCAGTCTGATTCTTCCCAGCAGGCGTTGCTGGCCCAGTCACATCCTCCGGCCGGGAAGGGGGGTACGGGGATGTCACTGTTCGTCTCAGCCCGACCTGCCCGGGGGCAGCCCCCCGGCCCATCCTCCCAACCTCGGAGCCCGGGCGGCCCGGCCGGGACGGACCCACCTCCTGAGCTGCACCTGCGAGCGATCTCCCAGTACACCAGCCCCAGCGCGTAGATGTCGGCACACTTGAAGGAGTCAAAGTGCTTCATGTTGATGGTCTCGTCCAAGACTTCGGGGGCCATGTACCTGGAGCCGCCGGAGACGAGATCGGGGGAGGTGAGTCCTGGCGTGACCTCCCCCGGTGGGGCATCCCGCCCCTCTCCCCCGTCTCGCCGGCCCGGGGTCCCGGTCCTACCGCTTGGTCCCCACCCGCTGGTTAGGGGCGATGTCGATGGTGTCGGTGACGGAGTCGTGCCTCACGGCCAGGCCCAGGTCGGCGATGGCGCACATCCCGTTCTTCTTCACCAGGATGTTCTTGGACTTCAAGTCCCTGTGCGCGATGCCCGGCTTTCCTGGGCGACGAGGAGGAGACCGGGATCAGGGTGGGGACTGGGATCGGGGGGAGGGAGGGGGAGGACGACCGGGATCGGAGTGGGGAGCGGGAATGGGAGAGTGCAGGGGTCGAAGCAGCCGCTGGGGCCACCCGTCAGACGGGAAGGCTGGACATCGCCTGGCTAGGGTCTGGAGCCGGGTGCAGCCCCTCTGGCTCGTCTCCTGGACCGTCCCCCAATCCTGTTCATTCTACCTTGGCCAAGTAGCTTAGCTCCAGGCCCTTACCCTCCCTCTCCGTCTAAACCGCTCCCACGCTGATCCAAGCCCTTATCCTATCCCGCCTCGACTACTGCATCAGCCTCCTCGCTGATTTCCCAGCCTCCTGTCTCTCCCGCTCCGGTCCGTACTTCACTCTGCCACCCGGATCATTTTTCTACGAAACATTCAATCCACGTCTCTCCACTCCTCAAGAATCTCCAGCGCTTGCCCATCCACCTCCACACCAAACTCCTTACTATAGGCTTTAAGACCCTCCATCAGCTCTCCCCCTTGTACCTCTCCTGATTTCCCACCTCAACCCAGACCTCACGCTTTGCTCTTCCAACGCCAACCTACTCGATGTACCTCCATCTAGTCTATCTCGTCAACCCCTTGCCCATACTCTCCCTCCGGCCCGGAACTCCTTCCCCCTTCATATATGACAGACCATAACTCTCTCCACCTTCAAAACTCTCCTAAAATCCCATCTCCTCCAAGAGATCCTCGTTTCACTCCTTCTCCCTAAAGCAGCGTGGCTTTGAGGAAAGAGCCCGGGCTTGGAAATTAGACGACGTGGGTTCTAATCCCAGTTCCGCCACTTGTCAGCTGTGTGACTTTGGGCAAGTCACTTTACTTCTCTGTGCCTCAGTGACCTCATCTGGAAAATGGGGATTAAGACGGTAAGCCTCAGGTGGGACAACCTGATAACCTTGTATCTATCCCAGCGCTTAGAACAGTGTTTGGGAAACAGTAAGCGCTTAACAAATACCATAATTAGTATTATTATTATCACCTGTGCACTTGGATCTGTCCCCCTTGAGCACTTGTTAGTCACCCCACCCTCAGCCCTACGGCACTTATGACCACTTCCCTAGCCTCTGCCACTTCCCTAATCTGTAATTTAACACCTGCCTTGCCGCCCACTGTAGACGGTAACCTCTTTGTGGGCAGCGATCATGTCTCCAGACTCCACTGCACTATCCCCTCCCGGGTGCTTCGTACAGTGTTCTGCGCACGGTAGGTGCTCAATAAACACCACTGATTGACTCATTGACCGACCGGCTCGTCCAGCCCAGATCTGCCACTGCCCCACCCGGGACCGGCCCCGGGCCCCCTTACCCTGTGTGCCCACGATCTCCATGTGCAGGTGCGCCAGCCCGCTGGCCGCCGACAGCGCCAGCTTAATCATGCCCTCGATGGTCACCGTGTAGCGGTTCAGGTAGTCGAACAGGGAGCCGTGCTCGTGGTAGTCGGAGACGAGCCACAGTTGGGTCCAGGTGCCGTTATCTGCAGCAGGAACCGGGGTTGGGGAGGATGGGGACAGAGGGGTTACGCGTGCACCCACGCGTGTCCAAGTGACGGGGACGACGATAGGAAGGGTAACGTGTTCGTATACGCGTGTGCGCCGGTGGGGAAATGTGTCAACGGGAGGGGTGCGCAGAAGGAAACCAGAATCTCGGTTGGCTGAACAAACACACTTTGTTCACGGAGGTCCGACGGTCTGAGTGAAGTAGGGCGGGTAATGGGGCCTGGGCATCCGGACCCAACCTGCCCGGGCCAGGGGTCGGCTCCCCCCTGCCCAGCCCTGGCACGGTCAGTCTCATGCAGTGAGCTGGACGGTGCCCTCTGGCCCTCCCCTCCCCATTCCTCTGGGCCTCCTGCCTCCCACCCCACCCCCATCACTGGGGTCGGAGTCCACACCTGACTTCCTGTGGCACTGATGTCCTCGCCCGGCCCTGGGAACGGGAGTTTTGGGTACTGCTATCGGGATGGGGACGGTGGAGGGGAAGGAGTCTCGAGGGGGGTTTAGAGGGAGGGGAAGAGGGAAGCCCCCCCAAACCACGTTCCGCCATCATAAGGGTTGAATGGTCACCTCCAAGCTGAGGGTCGGGGTGGGGACCCGGCAGAAACAGTGGTGGAAGAGGAGGGGGAGGTGGGACGGGGGAGAGTGAGCCTGCCAGCCCGCCCCTACCACACGCCCAGACTAGACTGGGATTAGGGGCCGGCTGGGGGAAGGGGGCAGATTCAGATTCACATGGATGGGTCGGAGAGATGGTTCGGACCCAGGACGAGAGTCAGTTAGGACAAGCCCCCGGGGGAGCCGGAACCCTGGGGACCTCGCCGGAGCGGGGGACGAGGACCAAGGGGAGGGACCCCTGGGGGCAGGACGCCCCGACCGGGTCGTGCCAACAGGAGAGCGGAGTGAGGGTCGGTGGGAGGAGGGGTCCCCGAGCGGACACCCGGGACCATCTTCGGGGGGAGCACGGTGAGTCACTTCACTTCTCTGGGCCTCGGTTCCCTCAATTTCAAAATGGGCTTCAATCCCTGTTCTCTCCTGCTTAAGCTGTGAGCCCTGTGTGGGGCCTGATGATCTTGCGTCTACCCCAGTGCTTAAGACGGTGCTTGGCACGTAATAAACGCTTAACAAATACCGCAGTTATTATTACTATCAACGGGACAGCGTGGCCTCCCGTGCGGGGCCACACCGAGGGGGACTCCCACCCCGTGTCCACCCGGCGCTCAGTCCGGGGGGGTGGCCGTCCGAGCCTTACGATGGCCACCCGCCTCACCTCCCCGAATGGCCACCCGTTACCTTTGTTGTCGGCGGCGATGAAGCCGAGGATGTTTTCGTGGCGCAGCATGACGGTCTGGTAGATCTCGGCCTCCCGGAACCAGGACCGCTCCTCCCGCGACGAGAAGATCTTGACGGCCACGTCGCCCCCACGCCACCGGCCACGCCACACCTCTCCGAACCGGCCTTTGCCGATGATCTCCTGAAGGACGATGGTCCGGGCCACCGTGCGCTGGACAAACAGCGGCAGCCCTGCTGGGCGAGGATGGAGATGGGGGCGGATGGCGGGGAGGGGGACGGCTTGAAAACCCACAGGCGGTGGTCCCCGGCCACCCCGTCCCTCCTCCTCTCCCCGACGAGGGAGCGGCGCCCCCAGGCAAAGATAGGGGTCTGGTCCAAGTAGGAGGATGGGTCCCTGGGCGGGTGAGGGAGCTCCGGGTCGCCCCCGGATCGGGAGAGAGGTCAACGGTCTCCCAAGAGACTTTTTAACTAGACCCGGCCGGAGAGAGGCCGCGATCAGAGTCCAGAGGACAGACCCTAACTTCGCCTCTCCCTGGAGTGGGGACGGGGGGAGCAGGGGACACTCTAAGCAGGTGACGGGAGCCAGACGACCAGTGGCTCGGGCCAAACAGCCCCCAATTTGGGGAACACGCCTCCCCTTCCCCCTGCCAAATCAGCTCATTCAAGCAGCCTCAGCACCAAGGATCACCAGCCGGCGGCAACCCCTGCCGGCTTCGCCCGCGCCCCGCTCTCGGAGCGACTCCGACTGCCCCGATTTTCCAGGCGGGGGAAAGCGGCGGGGGGCAGACGGACACACGTGACCCAGGTCTCGCAGTCGAGGGTTGGGAGCAGGCCGCTGCCGCCCGCGCTAACCACCCAGCTCCCTCGCTGGAGAGAATGAGCCGCGATATTCTTCCACCCGGCCCCCCTTGCTTTCTCACCTTCTAAAAATATGCGTCTTTTAAATACAGCTCGCGCTTCGAAGCCCCCGCTGCAGAGCTTAATCGAAGCAGCGGCTGAAGCTCGAGACCGACATTTTGGCTCCAGGCCCCTCCCCTGGACTGGGAACGGAGCAGGGGAAGCAGCTGCCTGGGTAACCTCCCTCCCTCCCCTACTAACGTCGGGTCGCTCCCAAAGGGCACGTTCAGCTTCGAGAGCAAGGCCCCGGGGGGCGGGCCCCCCACCACCAGCCTGTGTTTTCTGCCCTTCATCAAAATGCCTTCCCGACGGCCACCGCAACCTGCCCCAGCTAGGGTGGCAGCAGGGCCGATGCCACGAAGTGCCACCCGTGGGCGTCCGTCCACGTCCAGGCCGGGCATCGCAGCAGAGCGCTGCCTACCGCGTGCCCACATCTGAGCGTGGGACCCCAGGGCAGGCCCGGCTCCCACCCCTTGGGCCCAGAGGCAGCGGGGAGAGGCTGCCCACCGTGGGGCGGGGGCGGAGGCGGAGCCGGGCCGCACGGCAGCCCCGTGTCAACGCCCCCGCCCCCACACACTTGACCTGCTCCCGTCTCCGCCCCTTCCCGGCTGAGTGCCTCGCCCGAGTCCCGTCACTTCTCTAGGCCTCTGTCTCCTCACCCGGAAAATGGGGATTGATACCTGTACTCCCTCCCTCTTGGACTGCGGGCCCCGTAGGGCAGGGAACATCTGCTCTGCCTATACCCTATCTACCCTGGCATTAGCACAGTGCCGGGCATACAGCAAGCGCTCAACACGTACCACAGTTATTATTATTAATAAAAAAATGATCAATAAGGACTTTGGGCTCCCCGGGGGAAGGGGTGGGAGGAGCCCACCAGGCGCCTGAGCCACGATCCCAGACTCGGCGGGGGGCAGCCGAGCTGTGGGAAGCCCGGCGGCCCTGCCCCATCAGGCCGAAGTCCCGGGGCAAGCAGGCCCCGGTCAATGATTCACCAGGCACCCGCCCGCCGTGCCAACATCTGCATTCCCGAGTGCCCCACCTGGGGCCTCCCGGACTAATCATCTGCCACCAGAAGCAGGTGGGCACGAAGACCCGTCCCCTTTGGCGGTGCCGGCTGGAGCCGGGCACTTTTCTGGGAACCTGGACGAGCCGGGACTGGGCAGACGGGTGACCCCGTGACCCAGCGGGCGCTGGGGCGAGCGGAGCCCTCCCGGGCGAGTCCCGGCGGCCCCCGACGGCACCGTACCTGACCCGGAGCCCGAGGTGGACAGGTCGTAGACGAGGTCCTGGAGGGTCTTGTCTTTGGCCAGGCACATCTCACAGGACGGGTCCTCCATGTCCAGGCGCTGCCGGTTGTGGTAGACGCGCTGGTGGTGGTGGAAGATGGAGACGATGACGATGGTGATGATGAAGAAGAGGAAGATGGCGCCTGCGATCATGGCCACCAGCTCCACCAGGCCCCAGGTGGATGGCTGCTCGTTCTCCTTGAGGTGTCCTGGGCAGAGGGATCAGGGGAGAGGGGACGTCAGGCCCTTCCACCCCCTAGGGCCCACCACCTGCCCCGCGGAGGTCCTTGGACTTTGTAAACCGAAGCTCCCTGCCCCATCTCTCCTCCAGGGACCCACCCGCTCCAACCCCCAGTCACAGCCCCGGGTCCGGCTTCAAGCTCTCGACGTCTCTGGCAGCCCCCTAGCCCTAGCATCTCTCTTGATCCCTTCCTGGAGACGGATGCCCACGAGTGAAGGTTCGGCTGGCCCCACCATAGCCCAACCCAGCAATTGCACCCACCCCCCGGTGGCAAAGATTCATTCATTCGTACTTATTGAGCGTTTTCTGTGTACTAAGCGCTCGATGCCAAAGCTCACCCCATATCCCTCCCCGACCGGCCTCCCTTCCCCCCAGACTTTGCGCTCAGCTGCTCCCGGGGGTAGGGGACCGGGGCGGCCCTCACCGCTGGGCACGGTCAGATCGATCTTGTTGCAGAAGTCGGAGTAGCAGCAGTGGGTGTTGCGCAGGTCCTCGGAGCTCAGGCAGTAGAAGGGCTTCCCGACGGGCACCAGCTCGACGGCGGGGATGCAGGTGCGGACGTGGTGCTCCAGGCCCTCCAGGTTGAAGATGGAGACCATGCAGGCCCCGTCCGTCTCACACGTGTAGTTGGCCTGGTTGCAGCTGGTGCACGAACACATCAGCGCTGTGGGGAACGGAGCGGGGCTGGGGTTGGCGCTGGGGAGATGACTTCGCCCTGCGAACACGCGCCTGCTATCCTGGGGGGGGGGGGGGGGGCTGGCTTGGCTGGGGGGTGATAGGGATGACGCACGGTGACAGGAAGGGGCAGGGTCTCTCGGCTCCTCTTGGCCCTTAGGCCTGATCCCACCGTCACCTTTACCCCGAAGCATCAAGAGGAACTCAGGCTTTCCTGCCTCCTCATAGGAGCCAGATAAATAATGAGGGGGGGATTTACATTTTTGGACAAGCATGGTTCTGAGTGAGGGGAACGAGAGAAAGAAAGAGAGTGTGCGCGCCACTGAGGGTAAAGAGCAACCATCTGAGGTGTCTCCTTTAGGCTGTCAGAGCATCTCTCTCTCCTCTCCGCAGAGCGCACTCACAGCAGCAGAGGCAGGTCTGCTTGGTCCCCTTATGCGGGTGAAGACCCAGAGGGACGGAGAGGTGGGGACGCGCCGGAGCCGCCCACCTGGCAGACCTCTGGGGCTCAGACCCCTGCCCGAGGTGCCGGCTGCCCCGGCTCCCCAAGTCCCGAGGCCTAGCGGCCCTCCCCCCACACCCCCCAAGCCAGAGTCACGGCGCCTGGGGCTATTTTGAGAAGAGGGAAAGGGAAGAGCGACAACCCGGAGGCGGGATATTCTGAGAACCAGCGGGCCGGGGGTGGGGCGGGGAGAGGTCGGGCGGGAGGGGGCCGGAGCCCGGCGGTCGCGGACTTTGGGCGGACGAGACCCTGCTGGATGCCTGGGCTCCCGCGCGGTGAGTCATCCTGGCACCCGCTCGCACGCACACTCTCTCTCTCACACACACACGCCCACACCCCCCCACGCGGGGCTCGTTATTTCTGGGAAGTTTCTAACACGGTCTTGCCGTAAGACAGGAAAGAGGCAGAGTGGTGAAATCTCTCCCGGGTCGGTTTGGGGGCGGGGGTGGGGGGGGCCTGTCCCATCCCAGATGGGCTGGGTAAACGGCCCCGGCCCTGCTGGCGTGATGTTCGGGATCAAGGCCGGGGCCGGGAGCTGCTCGGAGAAAGGTTGGACAGACAGACACACATGCGAACGCAAGCGCGCGCCGCCGACAGTGAAGTTCGCCATCTGACTATCGGGGTGGGACAGTCTGTCTCTCCGCCGACCTCTCGCCCACGTCCTGCCTCTGGCCTGAAACGCCCTTCCTCCTCATCGACAGACGATCACTCTCCCTCGCCTCAAAGCCCGATTGAGAGCCCATCGCCTCCAAGAGGCCTTCCCTGACTAAGCCTCCCTCTCCTCTTCTCTCACTCCCTTCTGCGTCGCCCTGACTTGCTCCCTTTATTAATCCCCCCCGGCTCGGCCCCAGAGCCCTTACATACATATCTGTCATTTTATTTATTTGTATTGAGGTCTGTCTCCTTCTCTAGACTGTGAGCTCATTGTGGGCAGGGAATGTGTTTGTTTATTATTTTATTATACTCTCATGCACTTAAGTAAAGTGCTCTGCAAACAGTAAACGCTCAATAAATATAACTGCCTGATGGGGAATGTGTCTACTTATTGTAGTATTGTTCTCTCCCCAGCTCTTAGTACAGTACTCTGCACACAGTGAGAGCTCAGTAAGTACAACTGAATGACTGACTGACAACCCCCTCCTCTTTTCTCCACCTGACTCCATTTTCCGGGGCCCGAACAGGTGGGACCCGTGTTCTCCTCGAAGACGGCGGCCTTGCGCTAACTCTCCCCTGACGACGGGTCTCACTCGGGCTCCGGTCCCATTTACCTGGGTGACCCCGGTGAGCGCTCGGCACAGTGCTCCGGTATGAGCCGCTCCCTCGCCATCTGCTAGACCGACGGGAAGGGGAGACCCAGCGGCAGGCTGGAGGACTCTTTGGAGCCGAGGGGTCCTAAGGGCCGGGTAACTGCCCTCCCTACTTTCAAAGCCTAACTGAAGTCACATCTCCTCCAAGAGGCCTTCCCAGCCTAAACCCCACTTTTCCTCATCTCCCACTCCCTTCTGAGTCCCCCTGACTTGCTCCCTTGGCTCTTTTCCCCACTCCCTGCCCCAAAGCATTTATGTATATATCTGCAATTTTATTTCCATTGATGTCCATTTACTTGTATTGATGCCTGTCTCCCCTATGAGCTCGTGGTGGGCAGGGATTGTCTCTCTTTTTGCTGTACTGTACTTTCCCAAGCACTTAGTACAGTGCTCTGCACATAGTAAGCGCTCAACAAATACTGAATGAACACTCTCCAGACAGACACAGTGTGTGAGCCTGTGTATATGTATGAGTCTGCGGACATTCAGGGTTGGATGTATATGTGTGTGTGTGTGTGAGAGAGAAAAAGAGAGTGTGTGTGTTTGTGGAGGGGCGGTGGTGGAGGTCTGGGTCAGATTTCATGAGCCAGACAAGCTCACGCCCAACCCCACCCCCCCTCCCCCGACGTGTTTTTCCCCCTCCCCCCATTCTCCCCACCAGGAGAGGAGCGGGAACACGGCAGCCTGGAACCCCAAACCCTGTTTGGGCTCCGAAGGGGTGGGAGGTGGGGACGCGGGAGCCCCCGGCAGGACTCGAGGGTGATGGTGGTGTGGTTTCTGGGGTTGGTTTCCGGCTGTGGTCGGGACAATGTCTGCGGTGCGGGGACGGGTGGTGGGGAGAAACCAGAGCAGCCGGGGCCTCGAACCCGCCCCCCGATTCCCGAGGTGGGCAGCGGAGGTTGGAAGTCAGGGGGACACAACAGCATGCTTTCACCGCTCCCCCGTCCCCTTCCCACCCCAGGACAGGGGCCAGCTTGGTCTGGCGGACGGGAGTGGTGGGGGGCGGATCCGGGGATTTTAGGAGGGTTGGACGGGGGGAGCCGACGGGCCGGAGCGTCATCATCTTGGTGCTCGGCCCCACCAGGGAAGGCTGGGGTCTGGATGGAGAGGCCTGCGGTAGGCTTGACTGGGAGCGGGGGGCATCGCCCCCGCTGCTGCTGAACCCCAATATCCGAGAACCTGGCTCTGTTTGGGGGAAAAGCCCAGGCGTCCGTCCCCGGGGTCTGCTCTTGGTGGGAACTCGGGCCCGGCTGCCCAAGGAGACTGACAGCTGGGCCTGAGGGGAGGGGGCCCCCACAGACCCACCTGGAAATGTCCAAGCTGGGGACAGAACCGTCCCGGGACCCAAATTCTGATCTCTGATCCAAGTGAGAGGTCTTGTAGCAAAGAGTGGCACAGAGGGTTGGGGGGTGGGGAGCGAGACAGAGACAGAGAGACAGAGTCTCCCCTCCCCTTCCACAACAGCCAACATATGAGACAAAAAGTGAAGTTGGCACTAGGTAAGAGAGCAGGTGGTGGGGTGTGCGTGTGGAGGGGGGTTAGGAGGTCCCCCAGCAGAGCAGCCAGGGAACCAAGGTCAGGCCCTCCAGGTCGACAGTTAGATCGTGCCCCGCTGCCCCAAACTCCTGTTTGGAAGACCTAGGGGGACTTCATGAAGGAGGCAAAGGGGAGTCAAAAAAGCCAGGTGACAAGCTAGGCGTCTAATCCTACCGACCCCTCGCCCGCCACCCCCCTCCATCAACCACCATGGGGAAACCTGCATCTCCAGAGACCGGTTCAAACATGCCCGCCCGCCTGGGCCTGGGGCCTCGAGCTGCAGCGTGACTGACTGACGGCTTTGTTCTTGTGCAACAAGCCCTTGGCCTTCTCCGACAGAGAGGAGGGCGGGGGGAGGAGGGGAGAGGTCTCTTTGGACGCCCAGAGGGGCGAGCGACCCCCCACCCCCCCTCCCCAAGTCGCCAGGGCCAAAGACACCTCTGCTTCCCAGGCCCCTGGAAGAGCAAGCAGGAGCCTCAGTGTGATGGGGAGGGGAACCCACTGGGTTCGTACCCAAGTTTATAAGTGTGTGAGGACGCTGTGAATGTGGGGAGGGAGTGTGTGTGTTTTTTGCGTTGTTTTTTTTTGAGTGTGTGTGTGTGTGTGACTGACTTCAAAGTGAACTAAGCATAAGTCAATAGGAGGCAGGGAGGTCGGAGCCCCAGGCTGGATTGTTGGGGGAGGGAAGGGAGGGAGAGGGATTGTGTGAATATGTGTGTGTGTGTGAGAAAGAGAGAGAGAGAGAGAGAGAGAAGGAGAGAGAGAAGGTGGAGGAGAGGAGGGGAACAGAGAAAGAAGAATGAGGGGCCTTTGGACGTTCTGGGTTTGGGGGAACAGAGTGGAGCGGCAGGGGGTGCGGGAGGTGGGGATGGGGCTGGTGCTCTGAGAGGCCCCGTGGAGCTGTGGGCGAGGGCAGGCCCCCAGGAGGGCTGGCCACAGCATCTCTGCCAGCCCTCTCCCTGACCGAGGGGCATCGGCCAGCCTGCCGGGGAGGGTCCGAGCCCCAGTGGGGTGGCCGCCCGGGAGGAAGATCAGCCACCCAAGATGGCGCTGGGCTGGGGGTTCTTGCCGCCTGAGGTCGGGGGCCGGGCCATGCCGGGGATCGGATCAGGGCTTCGAGGAGGGGAAAGGGCCGCCGGACCCAAGACCGCGGGCAGCCTCGACCCCCTGCCCCTCCTCAGAGTGACCCTGACTGGACACTGCCCCAGGTGTACCTCTAGACTGTAAGCTCCTGTGGGCAGGGAACGTGTCTACTAATTCTGTTGCACGGTGATAACTGCTGTATTTATTAAGCGCTTACTATGTGCCAGACACCGTACTAAGCGCTGGGGTGGATCCAAAATTGGGTTGGACACTGTCCCTGTCTAATGTGGAACTCACAGTCTTAATCCCCTTTTAACCGATGAGGTCACTGAGGTCCAGACAAGTGAAGTGACTTGCCCAAGGTCACCCAGCAGACAAGTAGCGAAGCAGGGATTGGAACCCAGGTCCTTCTGACTCCCAGGCCATGCGCTATCCACTAGGCCACACTGCTTCTCTACTGGTCCCAAACACTTAGTACAGTACTCCGCCACATAGTAAGCACTCAGTAAATGCCCTATAATGACTGACCGGGTTCTACCCAGAGATAGGGAGAAGGGGGAGAGTCCCAAATTCAAAGCCCTTCTAAAATTCACTCCTCCTCCTGGGGACCTCCCCGGATTGACTCTAATTTCATTCAATAGTATTTATTTCAATAGTATTTATTGAGCGCTTACTATGTGCAGAGCACTGTACTAAGCGCTTGGGATGAACAAGTCGGCAACAGATAGAGACAGTCCCTGCCGTTTGACGGGCTTACAGTCTAATTTACCCCTGCCCCCCACATCCTCATCAACCTTGCTCTCACCCCCATTCCCCACAACCCCGGATCACTCGCGCCCATCTCCTTCTCCTCTATTTCTTCCCCTACCTGGAGATTCGGAGCGCAAAGCTCCTTGAGGGCCGGAATCACGTCTACCGACTCTCTTGTCCTCTCCCAAGAGATCAGTCCAGCGCTCCGCACAGCGTGGGGAGCTCAATAAACACTCCCAGGGGACTGGCAGCGAGATAGAGCCGGGGTGTCCCTACCCTGGAGAGGCAGCGTGGCCTAGGGAGTCAGAGGACCTGGGTTCTCATCCGGGCCCTGCCGCTGTCTGCTGTGTGACTTTGGACAAGTCACTTAGCTGTAAAATGGGGACTGAATTCTACTCCCTCCTACCTAGGCCATGAGCTCTATGTGAGACAGGGATGGTGTCTGACCCGAATACCTCATATCTCCCCAGAACTTAATACTATTATTATTATGCAAGGTGGGGGTGTGGGGAGATCCGCCTGGGGAGGGGGTGCAGACTGGAAAGCTGGGAGGCTACGGTGAGGGAAGGACGGAGGAGGGCAGCAGCAGACTGTGTGTGTGTGTGCGTGCGTGTGTGTGTGTGTGTGTAGTGGGGGGGTGGTGTCTCCAGGCCGGAATGGGTTTGGAGGCGGTGTGAGGGAGAGCAGGGGGCTGAAGCCCTGATTATTCTGGGTGAGACTGTCTAGAGGACCCAGCGCGGAGGTGGGGAGTCTCCCTTCCCAGAGCCGGGATTCTGGGATTGTTGTTCCTGGCGCCAGACGGATGGTTGGAAGGAAGGCCCAGCGACCTGGCCTAGTGGGAAGAGCGCGGGCCGGGGAGTCCCGGCTCCGTCGCTTGCCGGCTCTGTGACTCCGGGCAGGTCACTTAGCTTCTTTGTGCCTCAGTTTCTTCATCTGGAATACGATGGTATCTGTTAAACGTTTCCTACGGGCCAGGCTGTACTAAGTGCTCAGACGCACACTGAAAGCACTGAGAAGCAGCATGGCTTAGTGGAAAGAGCCCGGGCTTTGGAGTCAGAGGTAATGAGTTCGAATCTCGACTCTGCTACTTGTCAGCTGTGTGACTGTGGGCAAGTCACTTAACTTCTCGGTGCCTCAGTTACCTCATCTGTAAAATGGGGATTAACTGTGAGCCTCATGTGGGACAACCTGATTACCCTGTATCTACCCCGGCGCTTGGAACAGTGCTCTGCACATAATAAGTGCTTAACAAATACCAACATTAACATTATTATTAAAGCGCTCAATAAATACAACTGAATGAATGAATGCCCGGACTTCCTCTTCCTTAGACTGATCCCCGTGGGGGACAGGGACTGCATCTGATCTGACTGTATCGCATCTACCTCAGCGGTTAGCACAGTGTTCGGCATACGATAAGCGATTAATAAATACCTCACGTACTGTGATTTTAGAGCGGGAAGCCAAGGTGAATGCCTGGCAGTTGGCCCGTCGCCCCCGCTCAGAAGCCCCTCTTCAGGCCGCCTGCTCCCGAGGCTTCAGAACTGTGACCTCTATCAGGTTGCCTACTAGGGACCAAATACTGCGCTAAGCGCTGGGATAGAATCAGAAGCATCGGCCCGGACCCGGTCCCTGCCACCATGGGGTTCACAGCCTATGAGGGACAACAGCTATCGTCTCCTAATTTCACAGATGGGGAAATCGAAGCCCGGTCAAAATGGGCTGGGGTGGAACTGGGATCTCGTGGGCAGAGAATGTGTCTGTCATATTGTATTCTCCCAAGCGCTCAGTACAGTGCTCTGCACACAGTAAGCGCTGAGTAAATACAATGGACTGACCTTCCGCCAGACACACAGCCTCCTGAGAGATTGGGTTGCTCTCCCAACAGCCATGAAGCAGCATGGAGGAGTGGATAGAGCACAGGCCTGGGAGTCAGACGGTCATGAGTTCTAATCCCGGCTCCGGCACTTGTCTGCTGTGTGACCTTGAGCAAGTCACTTCACTTCTCTGGTCCTGAGTTACCCACTTGTAAAATGGGGATTGAGACTGAACCCCAGAGGGGACAGGGACTCTGTCCAGCCCGATTTGCTAGTATCCACCCGCGTACGTAGTCCAGTGCCTGGCACATAGAGAGCGCTCGGCAAATACCATAACTATTATCATCGTTATTGATGCTCTGCTGGCCCTGTCCACTCCCACCTCAGGTCCTGGGTTCCGCGGGGACACCCCGACACTCAGGACATCCCGCTCCCAGCCTCTCCTCTCCGGTGTCACCCTCGGCCTCTCCTTCTTATGCAACACCGGCGCGGTGCAGTCCGCACACCCACGTAACCAGTTGGGTCACTCCCGCCCGTGTGCCTGCCCTCTTGCCCGGTTGCGGCCCTCTGAACTATCCGGGAACGCTGCCCTGCTCCGGGCACGCGCGGCCGAGACTCATCAGAGGTGGGGATGGGAGGTGTGGGGTGTGAATGGGATCAAGTTGAACCGACTTAAAATGATCTGGAATCTGTTGGGTGGCAGGGCACCCTCAGGACAAGTGGCACTCTGGCCACTGAGTGCAGGCGCTTTGCTCTGATAAGGTGAAAGAGGAGCCCACGGTGGGTGAGGGAAGGACAGAAGTGGGCACCTAAATATATCCGGTTTGCTAGCCGCCCCCCCGGACAGGGGGAAAGGGAAGAGGGGGATGGGGGGGCGCCGGCGAGGTCGCGTGTTTCGGGGCCAGGGTCTGGTTTCCTGGCGGGTGGCGGCCGCGGGACGGAGCCCGGGGCCGGCGAGAGGCTTCGCCGGGGACGGCCCTCGCGGTCAGCGAGGGGCTGCAAATGGAAACCAGATTCCCCGGCCTGATCCGAACGCCGGATCCAAAGCATTCCTCACGCCTCGGCCTTGGCCAGTGGCGAAATCTCCGAGACGGTGGGAATTCTTGCCCTATTAGGAGAGTCCGCTCGGCCCCACCCCCTCACCCCCCTTGTTCGAGTCCAAGTTCGTTCTCCCAAGCGATAACATCTGTCTGGAAGTTCTCGCTCATGTTTGGCGGCCAGTTCGTCACTCGAACACAGGTCTGAGGGCTTATCGTGCCCCCCTGCTTCGTGGGGCGGTGGCTTATCCTGGCAGATGCCACCCATCATTTTCTGTGGTTTGGGAGCCCCTTCGGGACGGCGAGGGACCGGGTCAGATTCTCACTTGTGTAGAGTTCCCCCAGGTGCTTAGAACAGGGCTTTGCGCACAGTAAGCTCTTAGTAATAATAATAATTGTAGGATTTCTTAAGCGCTTACTACGTGTCAGGCACTGTTCTAAGCGCTGGGGGAGATACAAGGTAATCAGGTTCTCCCACATGGGGCTCACAGTTTTAATCCTCATTTTACAGATGAGGTAACTGAAGCCCAGAGAAGTGAAGTGACATATCCAAAGTCACAGAGCAGACAAGTGGCAGAGCCGGGATTAGAACCCAGGTCCTTCTGACTCCCAGACAACCCTGCTTCTCAGTACCACTACCCATCCCAAACAATGTTCCTGACTCTCATGGAGTTCACCGTCTAAGGGGGAGGGAGGCTTAGTGGATAGAGCATGGGCCTGGGAGGCAGAAGGGCCTGGGTTCTAATCCCGGCTCTGCTACCTGTCTACTGGGTGACCTTGGGCAAGTCACTTCACTTCTCTGGGCCTCAGTGACCTCATCTGTAAAATGGGGATTAAGACTGTGAGCCCCAAATGGGACAGGGACTGTGTCCAACCTGATTAGCTTCTATCGACCCCAGTGCTCAGCAGAGTGCTTGATACACAGTCGCATTTAAATACAATTACGATTATCACCATTTCATCCCCATGTTACAGGCGAGAAAACGGGCACAGAAGCCAAGCGACTTGCCTGTGCTCACCCAGCTGAGCTGGAATTAGAACCCAGGTCTCCCGACTCCTGGCCCTGGGTTCTTTCTACTGGGCCACTCTGCGGAGGAGCAGTGTGGCCTAGTGGATAGAGTACGGGCCTGGGAGTCAGAAGGACCTGGGTTCTAGTCCCAGCTCCGCCACCTTTCTGCCGTGTGACCTCGGGCAAGTCACTCACTTCTCTGGGCCTCAGTTACCTCACTTGTAATCTGGGGATTGAGACTTGGAGTCTTATGTGGGACAGGGACTGTGCCCAACTCGATTACCTTGTATCTACCCAGGACTCTGCACGGTGCCTGGCAGTCATTCATTCAATCGTATTTATTGAGCACTTACTGTGCGCCAGGCACTGTATTAAACACTTGGGAGAGTATAATATAACAGACATATTCCTGCCCACAACGAGCTCACAGTCTAGAGAGGGAGGAAGACATTAATATAAATAAACAGGTAGATAAATACATGATTCACAGATATATACGTAGGTGCTGTGGGAATGGGGGAGAGGATGAATGAAGGAGCAAGTAAGAGCGGTGCAGAAGGAAATGGGAGAAGAGGAGAGAAGGGCTTAGTCAGGGAAGGCTTCTTGGAGTAGCACATAGTAAGTGCTTAACAAATAGCATGATTATTATGATTATTGCTTTACCCCTTCAGTGAGAAGCAGCGTGGCTTAATGGAAAGAGCAGGGGCTTGGGAGTCAGAGGTCATAGGTTCTAATCCCGGCTCCGACTCTTGTCAGCTGTGTGACTTTGGGCAAGTCACTTAACTTCACTGTGCCTCAGTGACCTCATCTGTGAAATGGGGATTAAGACTGTGAGCTCCACGTGGGACAACCTGGTAAGCCTGTATCTACTTCAGTGTTTAGAACAGTGCGGGGCACATAGTTAGCGCTTAACAAATACCATTATTATTATTATTACTACACGGCATTTAACTGTAGGCTGTAAAAGCCAGGAGGGCATTCAGAACCAGGACGCCTAGGCTGGGACTTCGGTCCTGGGGCCAGGTCACTTCCTTATTGGGCTGGAAACTCTTCCCTCGTCTGCATTTTGGTCCCTTGGCCCCACCTGAGAGGCTCATCAGAGAGTGGGCGCTCACCACACGGACCGGCATCGCACTCTCCTCCCGCCGGCGGCACCCTGCCGGGAGCCGGGCAGGCCCGGGCGCCTTCGGGTGTCCTCGCCGTGGCCCTGGGCTTTGGCTTTTCCAGAACTGACGTTTCACTCGGGTCCTTTTGCAACCGGGATTTCCGGTGCACCCGACCCTGGCAAGGGCCTGGGGTCGGGGGGAGGGCGGGGAAGAAAGGGAAAAGAAAAATTGGGCTGTCTGGCCAAGTTTAGAGGCCTCCAAGAATGCTTGACGGGTGCTCCGTCTGACTGTCCGACAAACAGAAAGGGGGCCCAACACACACACACACACACACACACACACACATTCTTCCTTGGAAAGTTAGAGAATGTGAACAATACCCCCTTCACAACAGGTCAGGTTAAAGAAGAAGAAAATGACCTCTCTAGGGAAGGCCGGGTGGAAACCCCTGACCACATCAGAACCCCCCACACCCCCGGATGCCAACTTCCGAGGTGTCAGTCACCAAGCGCGTACCTTGGCCCAGGTGACCTTTAACCCTGTCTTCCTGGACTCTGCTCTAGAAGCGGCGTGGCTCAGTGGAAAGAGCCCGGGCTTGGGAGCCGGAAGTCATGGGTTGGAATCCCGGCTCTGTCACTTGTCAGCTGGGTGACTGTGGTCAAGTCACTTCACTTCTCTGGGCCTCAGTGACCTTATCTGTCAAATGGGGTTGAGGACTGTGAGCCCCACGTGGGACGACCTGATGACCCTGTATCTCCCCCAGCGCTTAGAACAGTGCTCTGCACATAGTAAGCGCTTAACAAACACCACCATTATTCCAGCGGGTACTTTTTCCAGAATGCTCAGGCTCCAGCCCCTCCAACCTCGCACCCACCCGGGGGTGGGGGGAAATGTCGTCTTGCACAGTGCATCGCTTTCCTCCCCGCCGATACATTCGTTTCTACTGTGTGCAGAGCACTGTCCTAAACACTCGGGAGAGGACGAGATAACAATAAACAGATGCATTCCTTGCCCACAACGAGCTAATACCGGGCAGGACCTGTTCACCCACCTTCCAGACGGCCTCACGGCAGGCGGGGTTACACAATGCCACAGAGAAGGGGGAAGGAAAAAACACACACACACACACACACACACACACACGCACACCCTCCTCCAAAAACCATGAGGTGCTTAGCTAAGGGAACAAAGAACTGACATTCAGTCTCGGCTCCACGGAACAAATCCATCCCAGGGCCAGAGAACCTGCCACAAGCCATCTCTCTTCTTTCCCCTTAAGGATGAGTGGGGAAGGCTCGTGTGGGCAGGGAATGTCACTTTATTGTTGTGCTGTAATAAGAATAATAATAATGTTGGTATTTGTACTATAATAATAATGTTGGTATTGGTTAAGCGCTTACTATGTGCAGAGCACTGTTCTAAGCGCTGGGGGAGATGCAGGGCCATCAGGTGGTCCCACGTGAGGCTCACAGTGTTCATTCCCATTTTACAGATGAGGGAACTGAGGCCCAGAGAAGCGACTCGCCCACAGTCACCCAGCTGCCGAGTGGCAGGGCCGGGATTCGAACCCATGACCTCCGACTCCCAAGCCCGGGGTGTTTCCACTGAGCCACGTAGCGCTTAGCACAGTGCTCTGCCCACGGGAAGCGCTTAATAAATACGACTGAGGGAACGAAGGAGGGGAGGGGGGAGAGCGTCTCCCCCCCCCCCGCCTGTAAACACCTCCCCGTGTACTGGGTCCTATTTATTGAGCGCTTAATGTGCGCAGAGCGCCGTACTAGGCGGCGGGGAAGGGCCCCTGGGCAATAAATAGCTAATCCCCGAGCACACCTCGAGGGCAGGGGTCGTGGCCAGGCGGTCCGACACCCCGACCAGGAGGAGGGAGGCGGGCCCGGGAGCCTTCCCCCAGCCGGGGGGCGGTTACTCAGCGTTTAGAAGAGGGCACAGCGCTCACCAGAGAGCATGAGGGGGGATGATGAGGAGAGAGAGGCGACCCCAGAGGGCCCCCCGGGGGTCACGGCCCGGACCCTGCCCCTCGGCCAGTCCTTGAGGGGAAGGAGGGGGGGTGAGGGGAGGGGGTCCCCCGCCATGTTGGAAGGGGGAGGGGGCCGCCGAAGCCGGGGCGCGGGGGTCGGCCTGGCCCTCCGGACTCACCTTGGGTCCCCCGGGGCCCGGCCCCGCCGCCGCCGGCCAGCAGCAGGAAGACGAGCAGCGGCAGGAGGAGCAGGAAGGACGACGACGACGACGAGGAGGCCGACTCCGCCATAGTAACCGCCGCCGCCGCCGCCGCCGCAGCCCAGCAGCGCCTCAGCGCGCGCGCCCGCGCCCGGCGCGCCGCCGCCCTCCCCTCAGCGCGCGCGCGCCCGCCCCGCACGTGCCCGCCCGCCCGCCCGCCAGGCGCGGCCCCGCGGAGGGAGGAGGCGCGGCCGCCGGGGAGGGGCCGCGCCTGCGCACGAGCTCGGCCGCCCGAGGGGGGGGGAGAGAGACTCCCGGCCGCGCCTGCGCACGAGCTCGCCCCGCCCTCCCCGCCTTTAAAGGGAAGCGGCCTTAAAGGGGAAGGGCCGACCCCTTTGGGCCGAATTTAAAGCGCTCCCCAGGGGACACGAGGAAGAGGGCGGGGCGAAGGAGAGCCCAGTGGGGCTCGGTGGAAAGAGCCCGGGCTTGGCAGGTAGAGGTCATGGGTTCGAATCCCGCCTCTGCCACTTGTCAGCTGGGTGACTGTGGGCAAGTCACTTAGTACACTAGGCAAGCGCTTAGTACAGTGCTCTGCACATAGTAAGCGCTCAATAAATACTATTGAATGAAAGTCACTTCACTTCTCTGGGCCTCAGTTCCCTCATCTGTAAAATGGGGATTAAGACTGTGAGCCTCACATGGGACCATGTGATGACCCTATTTCTACCCCAGCGCTTAGAACAGTGCACTGCACATAGCAAGCGCTTATCAAATACCCACATTATTATTACTATTAATCCACCTCTGTCGCTTGTTAGCTGTGTGACCTTGGGCAAGTCACTTAACTTCTCTTGGGTCTCAGTAACCTCATCTGTAAAATGGGGATGAAGACTGTGAGCCCTACATGGTACAACTGGTCACCTTGTATCTACCCCAGTGCTTAGAACAGTGCTCTGCACATAGTAAGCGCTTAACAAATACCAACATTATTATTATTAACCAATCGGGGGGGACAATCAGTAGGGGGGTGCAACATACTGGGCTAAAGACTAGGGAGTCGGAGTCGGCAGGCGCGTTCCCTGCCAACATCGTGAAGAAGAGGGGAGGAATAATAATAATAATAGGATTCATTTGTTCATTCAGTCGTATTGATTGAGCGCTCACTGTGTGCAATACACTGGACTAAGCGCTTGGGAAGGAGAATTCGGCAACAGAGACAATCCCTACCCAACAACGGACTCACAGTCTAAAGAGGGGAGACACAACGAAATGAAACAAACAAGTACAAGTAAACACGCATCAATAGCATCAATATAAATAAATAGAATTGTAGATATATATATACATCATTAATAAATACAAAAATATGTACATATATACACGAGTGCTGTGGGATACACAAGTGCTGTGGGAAGAATAAAATGATAATAAAAATTTTGCTAAGCACTTACTGTGCGCCAGGCACTGAACGAAGCACTGGGACAGACCCCAGATAAACAGGCAGGGCACAATCCCTGCCCCACGTGGGGCTCACAGTCTCCATCCCCATTGGGCAGATGAGGCAACTGAGGCACCGGAAAGTGTAGTGACTCGTCCAAGGTCTCACAGCAGACAAGTGGCAGAGCCCCGATAAGAACCTAGGTCCTTCTGACTCCCAGGACCGTGCTCTACCCATTAGGCCACACTGTGTTAGCCTGGGTGAGGAGCATGTGTGTGTGTGTGTGTGTGTGTGTGTGTAAGCTATATTATCTTGAGATCCTACAGAGAGCATGATCAATAAATCGTATCAATCAATGGTATTTATTGAGCACCTATTGTGTGCAGAGCACTGTATTAAGCTCTTGGTAGAGTACAGATAACAGAGTTGGTAGACACGTTCCCTGCCCACAACAAACTTATCATTATGATTATTCTTAATAATAATAACCGCTATTTGTTAAGCACTTACTAGGAGCTATGCCCTGTACTAAACGCTGGGGTGGATACAAACAAATCGGGTTGGACACAGTCCCTGTCCCCCGTGGGGCTCACAGTCTCAATCCCCATGGGGTAGATGCAAGGTATTTGGATTGGATATATAGTCTCTATCCTAGCCTACAGTCTAGAGGGGTCCAAGTATGGTCAAAGTACCCCGGATTAGCCATGCTGGGGTTGGGGACACCTCATAGCATGATGGAGAGAATTCCAGGTCTCATGGAAATCTATACTCTGCTCAGTACAAACTGTCAAGTTCCCTGTTTCCCTCCCCAGCTTCTACCTTCCAATATTGCCCCCCACCCTTGTGCCCCAAGCTCCATTTGGGAGTTTGAACAAACGGCATCTTGGAGAAATCATAATATAGCTGGAAACATGCGTGCACGCACACACACGCAAACACACACAGCACACCAACACAGAGGCATGTACGCATGCTCTTTCACTTCTCCCTGGCACTGCTCCAGCCATTTATTGTGGGAAATTCTCATGGGGAGGAGGAGACAGGAGTCTGGACTGTGCAGACAAAGGTAAACAGCAAGGCTGGGTTGTAATTGCATCAGCGTCGCAGACTCCCCCCAAACAGAATTGATGAAGGCGCTGAACTGGTATTCTGAAGAAGGTAGCCTCTTGCCCTGGAGGAGTTTGCAATCTAAAGTGGTGTTGAGATCAAAATTTGAGGGGTGGCTGGGACCCCCTCAATCTGCCCCTACCTGGGGGAAAGATGGGGGAATGCCTCCCCCTACCCCCGGCAACTCCGTATGCTCATCTTCTATTGCTTCCCATACCTGAAATTTATTTTCCCGTCTCTCTCCCCAGCTACAGCGTTAGCTCCTCTCGGGTCATGTCAACCAACTCTGTTGTCCAATCCCAAATGCTTAGGACAGTGTCCTAGACACAGTAAGCATTCCATAGATGTCCCTGATTGATTGACTGATAACTAGCAGCAGTGGCAAGACCAGTCCCTAATAGTTTCCCAAGAGAGGCCTCCCTAATTCGGGCTGCCCCTACCCAGCGACATCATGCTCGCCGACAGAGTAGATACTAGAACCCCGCTCTTTTGACTGAGTGCCGGAAGCAGCCTGGTGTAGTGGATAGAGCACAAGCCTGGGAGTCAGAAGGGCATGGGTTCTAATCCTGTCTCCGCCACTTGTCTGCTGTGTGACCTTGGGCAAATCACTTCAGTTCCCTGTGCCTCAGTTACTTCATTTGTAATCTGGGGATTAAGAATGTGAGCCCCATGTGGGACAGGGATTGTGTCCAACCCGATTTGCTTGTATCCACCCCACCGTTTAGTAAAGTGCCTGGCATATAGGAAGCACTTAATGAATAAATAAATGAATAAATAAAATAATTATTATTTTTCCATTTGTCCACAATGTCTCCCTAGCCTAGTGACTTCCAGGCACCTAGTACAGAGCTCTGACAGAGAGTGGGAGAGAGAGAAAGAGGATGGTTCCTGGAGAGGGAGAGGTAGAGAGTGAGGCTGTGTCAGAGCTGAGCAGGAAGATGTGATATTTAATAATAATGTATTTGTTTAGCACTTACTGTGTGTCAGGTGCTGTACTAAGCGCTGGGGTGGATACAAGATAATCGGGTTGGACACAGTCTCTGGCCCTTGTGGGACTTACGGTCTCAATCCCCACTGTGCAGAGAGGGAACTGAGGCACAGGAAAGTAAAGTGATTTGCCTATGGTCAAAAGCAGGCAAGTGGCAGAGCTGGGATTAGAACCCATGACCTTCTGACTCCCAGGCCTGTGCTCTGTCCACTATGCCATGGGACATTTTACCACAAAAGAGGTGAAGGGGTTATTATTTTTATCATTATTATTGCTAACATCGTTGTTGTTATTGTTGTTATTACTACTAATAATAGCAACAATAATAATGCTGTTTGTTAATCATTACTATGTGCCAAGCACTGGGGTAAATACACACTATTTTCAGATCAGGCAGAGTCCCTGTCCCACATGGGTTCACGGTTTTAGGGGAAGGGAGAAGAGATATTTAACTCCCATTTTATCAACTGTCTTATATTGTCCTCTCCCAAGTGCTTAGTTCAGTGTTCTGCACCTAGTAAGCTCTCAAAAAATACCACCGATTGATTTTTTTTTTTACCAGTGATGAGGAAAACCGAGGCCCAGAGAAGTTAAATTACTTGCCCAAGTCACTCAGCAGGCAAGTGGTGGATCCGGGGTTAGAACCCAGGCTTCCTGACTCCAAGCCCTGTGATCTTTCCCCCACAAGTTCACCCTGCTGATGAGAAAGGAAGGGGAGAGGGAAGACAGCTTGATGCGAGCGGGAAATGTGTCTGTGGTTGTACTGTACTCTCCCAAGTGCTTAGTACAGTGCTCTGCCCACAGTAAGCACTCAATAAATACAACTGAATGAATGAAAGAATGAGTGAAAGACACTGAGAGATGACTGAGTCTCTGGGAGAATCCAGGACCAGGGAGAGTCAAGAGTCCTGGGAGGGAAGAAGCAGCGTGGCGCAGTGGAAAGAGCACGGGCTTTGGAGTCAAGGCTCATGAGTTCGAATCCCAGGTCTGCCACTTGTCAGCTGTGTGACTGTGGGCAAGTCACTTAACTTCTTGGTGCCTCAGTTCCCTCATCTGTAAAATGGGGATTAAGACTGTGAGCCCCACGTGGGACAACTTGATTCCCCTGTGTCTACCCCAGCGCTTAGAACAGTGCTCTGCACATAGTAAGCACTTAACAAATACCAACATTATTATTATTATAAGGGCATCGGCAGGTGCCCCTAATGAGAAGGAGGTGGAGGCTGTGGAGAGGGAGCTGGGGGGCTGACGGGGTGGCGAAGCTCCTCTGGGCATCCTTCATCAGTGGCCTGGGGAAGGCTGGGTCTGCTTTGAACATCAGTCTGGTCTGCCTGGCATCTTAACACCTCCCCCCAGCCCACCCGAGACCCCTGGAGTCTCTTCTCCTGGAACCTATCCACACTCTCCACCCTCTTCAATCTCCTCATCTTGAGCTCAAGGCCAGCCCCTCCCCCCAATCCCTGGCTGGTACCCGGGGCTCTTCCCGCTCCACAGTTGCCATGGGAACAGCCGAGGTCGGCTGAGGAAGGGGGAGGAAGGACCCACAGCTGAAGACAGAGGAGTCCCTGGGAGAGTTGTCCTCCCTTTCTATTCCAAATCATAATAATTGCGGTATTTGTTAAGCGCTTACCATATGCCAGGCACCGGACTAAGCACTGGGGTGGATACAAGCCAGTCAGGTTGGACCCGGTCCCTGTCCTACCTGGGGCTCACACTCTGAATCCCCATTTTGCAGATGAGGTAACTGAGGAACAGAGAGTTCAAGTGCCTTGCTCAAGGTCACGCAACAGACGAGTGGCGGGGCCGGGATTAGAACCCGGGTCCTTTTGATTTCCAGGACTTTGCTATATCACTAAGCCTCACTGCTTCTCTCCCCCACCCCCACCGCAGCAGTCTCCCCAGAAGCCTCGCCGTCGGGGTCTGGGAGGGAGTCCCGGGGCAGGGGAGAAACTCCCGAGGCCTCCCTGGGTCAGAGGGCCCAACCAGAGGCCCAGGGCTTGGCTAAGAGGGCCACCAGAACCCATCTGGTCCAGCCCCCTGCCTCTGAGCCACATGTATGACTAAATCACCTCAACTGTGGTATTCGTTAGGGCCTTACTATGTGCCAGGCACTGTACTAAGCATCTCTGAAAGGTGGTGCCCTTTCTTCCTCTGAGTGAGTCCCCCCGGATTAGCGGGAAGTCCCTCCTGAATCCTAACCCAACTCTCGTCTGTTCTAAGACCGTTTCTTTTTGTTAACCGCTCACTGGGCATGGAGAATAACTTGAAGGCAGCTCTGGTCAATCAATCGACTAATCAACTGTATTTACTGAGTGCTTACTGGGTGCAGAGCACTGTACTAAGCGCTTCGGAGAGGACAATATAACAGAGTTGGTAGACACGTTCCCTGTCCAAGGAACTTGAGAAACAGCTTAGCGTAATGAATAGAGCATGGGCTCGGGAGTCAGAGGGTCATATGTTCTAATCCCCGCTCAGTGGGGATTGAGACTGTGAGCCCCTCGAGAGTCAGGGGCTGTGTCCAACTCTATTTGCTTGTATCCACCCCAGCGCTCAGTATAGTACCTGGCATATAGTAAGCACTTAACAAATGCCATCATTATTATTATTATTATTATTACTTCAGTGCCTCACATATAGTAAGCGCTTAACAAATACCATAAAAATCAGTGGTCTTTATTAAGTGCTTACTGTGTGCACAGCACTGTACTAAACACGTGCAAGGGAACAGTGCAGTAGAGTTAGACATGATCCCTGCCCACAAGGTAGCTTTCGGCCAAGAGGAAGCAAACATCTGGAAGCCCGAGCTGGGGTCAGAGGTAAGGCCTCAGGGGAGTAAGTTGGCCAATCGGGGCCATCGCCCGTGCCGATCGGAGCCAACGCCTGCGCTGATCAGAGCCGGCTCCTGCGCCGATCGGAGTCAGGGTCTGCTAAGGGCTGCGCTTTACCCCAGCTAACCCTGCTGTTGGTCCTGCCCCTTCCCACTGGGCAAAATGAGCCTGGGCTTCTCAGTGGAGGGGGCCGCTAACCTCAGCCCTCTGACCCTTCCCAATTCTCAGTCCTGACTCAGGCCTGGGAGCGAGGTTTTGGAATCTGGGAAATTCCAGGAAATACCAACGGGAGAGCGAGGGAGGTTTATCCGGCGCTGGGGAGGTAGAGAAAAAAAAAATCTCCATTTAAGTCCACCCCAGGCTTGATTTCCTCTTTCATCTCTTTATCTGTGTTTACCGCTCAGGGTCCCCTATCAGCAGGAAGCGCCTGTCCGAGGCCCAAGGAGATGGAGGCGGATTGGCGGAGGCGGATGAGGACCCTGGTTCTGCCGGTTCCAGCAGCCCGGATTCTTCTGGGATGGGGTCCAGGTGGACCCAGTGCCCGACTTGGAATCGGGCTCCGGGAAGTGGAGGATTTTGCCACCCGGTTTGGCTCATTTTGGGGTCTCTGACAGAGTTTTTACCCTACCTTGTCAACCCTCTGACTCCATAGCAATACGGGAATGTAGCCCTATTACTCATCTTTAATTGCCCAGTTGTGCAATTCTGGGTGATTTTGTTCCAAGGAGAGTTCCCCAATTTCGGGTCAGGAACTGATTCCCCATTTATCACATTATTCCTAATGGGAAAATCGCCTCCGACGTAAAATGATTCAACTTAAGACGCTGTCTTAAATGAGAGGACAGGCTGGATTTGTGGTTTTTTGGTTTTTTTAACTTTACTAAATGCTGCGGTGGATACGCGCAAATCAAGTACTCTCCCAAGAGTTTCCTGCAGTGCTCTGCACACAGTAAGGGCTCAATAAATATGACTGATTGAACGATTCTCTGTGCCCCCGTTTCCTCATCTGCAAAATGGGTTCTAAATCCTGATTCTCCCTTCCCCCTTAGACCGCAAGTCCTATATTTAACAGGGATCGTGTCTGACATGGTTATCTTGGATCTTCCCCACTGCTTGGCACCGGTAACGAATACCATAATTATTAATCATTATTACT
Organism: Ornithorhynchus anatinus; assembly: GCF_004115215.2. Taxonomy (NCBI): domain Eukaryota; kingdom Metazoa; phylum Chordata; class Mammalia; order Monotremata; family Ornithorhynchidae; genus Ornithorhynchus; species Ornithorhynchus anatinus. Next base: position 54,286,160 of record NC_041737.1, on the reverse strand, counting down.
GGAAGCTGAATCGTCCAGCGTGATAGACTGGTCTCTGGTGAGCCTGGTTTGCCTTGTGCCGTGGTTCCATCCTCTGCTTGTCAGTAATTCCCTTTGAGTTCTTTTGCTGGCCCATCTATGATTCTGTTATCCTGATTAGTTGCCTCTCTGATTGGATTTGGTCCCGCGATGTATGATCTTTAAATGAAAGAAAGTGGGGGAGATGTAGCCCGCCCAGATTGGGGGGGGGGGGGGGGGGCGATGTCTGTGTGTGTGTGTGTGTGTGTGTGTGTGTGTCTGCCCGCCCTTCATCTCAGAGGACAGAGGAGACATAAATGCCCACCAATTTCACCTCAGGAGGGGGTCCGGGGCCTCTGTTCTGAAGTCACTGCCATCTTGGCCTCATTGGCCGGCTCAGCCACCGCAATGAGGCCTAGGGGAAAGATCCTGGGCCTGGGAGTCAGAAAGAGCTGGGTTCTAATCCCGCCTCTGCCAACTGCTTGTTGTGTGACCTTGGGCAAGTCACTTCACTTCCTTTTGCCTCAGCTTCCTCGTGGCTCAGTGGAAAGAGCACGGGCTTTGGAGTCAGGGGTCATGAGTTCGAATCCCAGCTCTGCCACTTGTCGGCTGTGTGACTGTGGGCAAGTCACTTAACTTCTCTGTGCCTCAGTTCCCTCATCTGTAAAATGGGGATTAAGACTGTGAGCCCCACGTGGGACAACCTGATTCCCCTATGTCTACCCCAGCGCTTAGAACAGTGCTCGGCACATAGTAAGCGCTTAACAAATACCAACATTATTATTATTATTCCTCACCTGCAAAATGGGGATACCTGCTCTGCATACAGTAAGCGCTCAATAAATACAATTGAATGAATGAATGAATGAGCCCCATATGGGACAGAGGCTGCATCTGACCTGATTACCTTGTATCTACCCCAGTGCTTAGAACAGGGTTTGATACACAGTAATCACTTAACAAATACCATAAAAAAGCACCAACAAAAATAAAGGGTTGGGTGGCTGGGAGAGCCCAGAACGAAGAAGGGAAGCCCAGACTTTGGATGCCATTTCCTGGAGCTGCTGCTAGAGCTGCTGCTAGAAGGTGGAAAGGATCTCCCAGAGAGACCCAGATCCTAGGAGGAGGGCCTAGGACCTCGAAGATTGCCTGCCCAGGGGAGACAGTGGAAGTACCCACACACTTAGTACAGTGCTCTGCACAGAGTAAGCACTTAATAAATACGATTGAGTTAATGAATGAATGAATTCCCCCTCCAACCCCCACAGCACTTAAGTACATATCCATAATTTACTTATTAATGTCTGTCTCCCCCCTAGACTGTAAGCTCGTTGTGGGTATATATATACTATATAGTTTATATTATAGTTACATTGTACTCTCCCAAGAGCTTAGTACAGTGCTCAGCACACAGTAAGAGCTTAATAAATACGATTGAATGAATGAATGAATTCCCTCTCCCACCCCCACAGCACTAAAGTACATAGCCATAATTTACTTATTAATGTCTGTCTCCCCCTCTAGACTGTAAGCTCGTTGTGGGCATATATATATAGGTATTTGTTATGCGCTTACTATGTGCTGAGCACTGTTCTAAGCGCTGGGGTAGACACAAGGGAATCAGGTTGTCCCACGTGGGGCTCACAGTCTTAATCCCCATTTTACAGATGAGGTAACTGAGGCACAGAGAAGTGAAGTGACTTGCCCAGAGTCCCACAGCTGACAAGTGGCGGAGCCGGGATTTGAACTCATGACCTCTGACTCCAAAGCCCGTGCTCTTTCCACTGAGCCACGCTGCTTATGCCCACAACGAGCTTACATACATATAAATAATATATATATATATACATATATATCATATAGTTTATATTATAGTTATTGTACTCTCCCAAGAGCTTAGTACAGTGCTCTGCACACAGTAAGCGCTTAATAAATACGACTGAATGAATGAATTCCCCCCCCCACCCCCACAGCACTTATGTACATATCCATAATTTACTTATTAATGTCTGTCTCTCCCTCTAGACTGTAAGCTCGTTGTGGGTATATACATTTATATTATATAGTTTATATTATAGTTATATTGTACTCTCCCAAGCGCTTAGTACAGTGCTCTGCACACAGTAAGCGCTCAGTAAATACGATTGAATGAATGAGGGAATGAATGAACGCAGGGTGGGGGGCGCTCAGACACCAGTCAGCCAGCAGGGGGCGTCATTGGATCATGAGACAGAGACGGAGCGAGACAGAGAGACAGGGAGAGACACAGAGAGAGACAGAGTCTGTGTGTGAGTGTATGTGTGTGTGTACACACCCACTGTCTTCTGAATTGGGGATCACCACTGCTCCCCGAGAGGAGGGGTTGGTTTGGGGGAATGCCCTGAGCAGGAGCCTGAACCCACCTGGGGCTACAGGAAAGAACCCGGGGCCTGGGAGTCAGGAGACCCGGATTCGAATCCCAGCGCTTAGAACAGTGCTTGACACATAGCAAGCGCCTAACAAATACCGTCATTGTTATCCCAGCTCTGCCACTTGCCTGCTACGTGACTCTTTAAAATGGTGACTCAAAATCGGTCCTCCTTTGCCGCTAGACTGTGAGGCCACGTGGGACAGGGACTGTGGGGGATCTGATGGCACCTTCTCTGTCCCAAAGCATAGTACAGCGCATGGCACATAGTAAGCACTTAACAAATGGCATTACTATTATTATTATTAATATTAAATAATTGACTCTGGTGCAGGGAGAGACCCAGAGGAGGGGATTTGGCTCCAGTACAAACAAGTCAAGAGTGATGTGGTGGGAAAAGTTTATTGTATGGGGGAGGGAAGAGGGGGAGATAGGCCAAGGAGGGTTCCCGGCTCAGGGGGCTGGGAGTGACACATTCCCAAGACATCCCTCTAACGGGATTACCGACCCAGCACCCCCACTTCAGTCACCCCTTCCTCACACCCTTGATGCTGAAGTTCCAAATCAGGGCTTCCTCCCCCTCAGGGGTGGAAAATGGTATTTCCGACATCCTGAAGTTGGACAGGGGTGGGGGTGCCTCGGTCCTTCCTGGGTAGGCCAGCGAGTCACTGTCCAGCTTGGCCGGGCTTCGGGATGCCCAGGGGGCCCAGGTCATGTAATCCACCAGAGTGGCGCTCTCCCCCTCAGACCCTGCAGGTCCGGAGCCCAGCCCAGGGGATGGGGCCTGCTCCCTGCCCACATCCTACAGGCCTCCAGCTGCTCCGGGAGAGTGGTGGGCGGACACTGGGCTGCAGCCTTGAGTGCCCAGGCCTCTGAGAGGGTTCAGTCCCGTGGGCTTTCCTGAGCATCCATTGGGCACCTGCCAGGAGCCTCCACCTGTGGGTCCAGGTAGCCAGGAGAGGCCGGGCGCCCAAGCATCGGGCTACAGGCCGGGGCCGGGGATATTTTGGGGCCAGAGAGAGAGAGAGCTAACTGTATCCCGGCAGAAACTCCTCACTTTTGGTTTTAAAACCCTCAATCATCGTGCCCCCTCCTTCCTCACCTCTCTACTCTCCTACTACAACCCGGCCTGCACACTTTGCTCCTCTAATACCAACCTTCTCACCGTACCTCGATCTCATCTATCTCACCGCCGACCTCTCGCCCACATCCCGCCTCTGACCCGGAACGCTCCCCTCATCATATCCGACAATGAATCTCCCCTCCTCCAAAGCCTTATTGAAGGGCCATCTCCTCCAAGAAGCCTTCCCTACCTAAGCCCTCCTTTCCTCCTCTCCCACTCCCTTCTACGTCGCCCTGACTTGCTCCTTTTGTTCTTCCCTCCTCCCAGCCCCACAGCACTTATGTCCCTATGTGTCATTTATTTATATCTAATAATGTCAGTCTTCCGCTCTAGACTGTTAGCTTGTCGTGGGCAGGGAATGTGTCTGTTATATTGTTATACTGTACTCTCCCGAGCGCTTGGTAAAGTGCTCTGCACACAGTAAGTGCTCAATAAATACAATTGACCAACGGCTCCCAGGCCCTCCCTACCACCCCAGCAGGGTCGGTGTCCCCGGGGAGGGGCCGAGGAAGGGGCTGAGTGTTGACTCCACTGCCCCGGTCGGGGAGCGGAGACGGAGGGGCGACGAGGACCCTGGAGTGGCCGTCAACCTAGTAGGCCACCTTGGGCTTCTCTGGTGCGGGGCTGAGCTTCTTGAGCGTCTTCTTGATGCGTAGAGCGGTGAGGCGTGAGGAGGGATTTGGGTACCAGCATTCCCGCATGGTCTTCACCAGGACAGAGAGCAGCTGAGGTGGGAGGGAGTGGGGAAAACGCGGAAGGAGGGAGGGATGGGGGACCGGGGGAAGATGGGGAAGGTGGAGGGAGGCGGGGAGAAAGAAGGTAAAGGCAGAGCGGGAAGATGAGGGAGAGAGGGAAGGGGAAGAGGCATTTAGACAGACAAGCACCCCCCACAATCCGCCCACCAGCTTCAAGAGGGTGTCCGGTCTCAGTTGGTCAATCATATGTATTGAGCGCTTACTGTGTGCAGATCACTGTACTAAGCGCTTGGGAGAGTATTTTATGATAATAAACAGGCACATTCCCTGCCCACAAGGAGCTTACAGTCTCGAGGGAAAATAGCCCATGCCTTCTGAGTTCTTCTTCTCCTCCCTCCAGGGCAGGGGGCATACTCCCGCTTTCCTCCACCTGGACAGCCCCATCCAGAGCCCCCTCCCTAACCCCAGGGAATATGCCAGGCTGCCTACCTGAGGGAACAGATCTCTGTCAGCCAGTCATCAGTCGTATATACTGAGTGCTTACTGGGTGCAGAGCACTGTACTAAGCTCTTGGGAGAGCACAATAAAATAGACACATTCCTTGCCCACAACAAGCTGTCTAGAGGGAGAGATTAATAGAAATAAATAAATGACAGATATGGACAGAAGTGCTGTAGGGCTTGGGTGGGGGGTCGGGGGTGAATAAAGGGAGCAAGTTGGGTGACGCAGAAGGGAGTGGGAGAAGAGGAAAGGGGGCTTAGTCAGGGAAGGCTTCTTGGAGGAGATGGGCCTTCAGTAAGGCTTTGGAGGAGGGGAGAGTCACTGTACGAGGAGGGAGGGCACTCTAGGCACTGAGTCTGTCTGACCGCCCCTCCAAATGGGGCTGGAAGTCACTCCCCAAACAATCAGTGGTATACTCTGCACACAAAAAGCGCTCAATCAATGCTATTGATTGATCAAATGCTTGTTCAGGGCTTACTGTGAGCAGAGCACCATCCTGAATGCTCAAGAGACAACAATAGAGTTGGAAGGTGTGATCAGATCCAGGGCTTCTTCTGCCCCCACCCGGCTTCACCACCAACCAAGGGGACTCACCGAACCACAACCATCCCCAACCACCACGGGGGGAAAACCAGGATGGGACCCGAGGGGAGGAGGGGATCTCGGTAGCTCTCGGCCCACTCAGACCCCTCTGCCACCCTGCAGTCCGTCTAGACTGTAAGGTCGTTGTGGGCAGGGATTGTGTCTGTTTATTGTTCTCTCGTACTCCCCCAAGCACTTAGACAGTGCTCTGCATACAGCAAGCAGAGCACTGCACACAGGGAAGCAGAATGGCCTAGTGGCAAGAGCACGGGCTTGGGAGTCAGAGGTCTGGGTTCTAATTCCAGCTCCGCCACTTGTCCTGATTAGCTTGTATCTACCCCAGTGCTTAGAACAGCGCTTGGCACATAATAAGAGCTTAACAAATACCATAATAGGAATAATAATAATTAATAATAATAAGCTCTCACTGAGTATGATTGACTGGCCGCAGCAGGAGGGATGGGTGCCCACGGCCCGAGACCTAGGGTCCCGGATAATTGGCCCCTTCCCGAGACCCCCGCCCCACCCGCCACGGCTCCTCACCGGGTCGGCTGCCAGCCGGTTGTGGATGGTCGGTCTCTGCTGGTCCACACAAACCACCTTCTTCATGTCCTCGAAGCTGGGGTCGCTGGGCACCAGGTCAAAGAAGGGCGGCCTGTACTCCTCCACCATGCCTGGCACAGTGGGAGGCAGCAAGAGGAGTGGTTGGGGGGGGGTGTTTCTGCAGCCGAAGACCCCAGCCTGCCCACCTGTCCCTAAGGGCCACGGCCCAAGGGAAGCTTGGGTGGGTAGTGGTTACCAGTCACCAGTACTACCTAGAGGCAGGGGACCCCGGGGCCATCCTCCCCATCATCATCAGCGGTATTTATTGAGCGCTCACTATGTGCAGAGCAGCACATAGTACACAGAAACCGAAGCAGAATGGACTAGTGGATAGAGAACGGGTCTGGGAGACAGAAGCACCTGAGTTCTAATACCAGCTCCGCCACATGAGAGCTGGGGGACCTAGGGAAGTCACTTCACTTCTCTGTGTCTCAGTTACCTCGACTGTAAAAGGGGGATTAAGACTATGAGCCCCATGTGGGACAGGGAGTGTGTCCAACTTGATTAGCTCGGATCTACCTCAGCACTTAGAACTTGACACATAGTAAGGGCTTAACAACTAGCATCATTATTATTATCGTTATTACTGAGCACTTGGGAGAGTGCTATGCAACAAGTTGGGAGACACGTTCCCTGCCCACGGTGAGTTGAATCTCTCTCTTCCTTGGTGCCTGCCTGGTTAGCCTGAGATCGGGCTATACGATTCCGGGAGGTTCCATCCCTGGGCGGAAGAGGGGTTGTAGGGGAGGGAAGAAGCCTGTCTGGGGGAACCTCCATCCTAAACAGAGGGAAGTGTTGGTGGGGAGACGGAATGAACAGGGGGCCTTGGGAGAGATTTGGAAGTAACCAACAGGAAGGAGGTTAACAGCAACAGAGAGACAGAGAGAAACCTCTCTCTGTAATCTGGGGTGTTAATTTTGCATCGTCTGCATAAATCTGTCTGAAGCAGCATGGCCTAGTGAATAGAGCACAGGCCTGGAGTCAGAAAGACCTGAGTTCTCATCTCGGGTCCCCCACTTGTCTGCTGTGTGACCTTGAGCAAGTCACTTAACTTTTCTGTGCCTCAGTTACCTCATATATCAAATGGGGATTAAGACTGGGAGCAGTGAACATTTCTACCGACTCTATTGAAGTGTACTCTCCCAAGCGCTCAGCACAGTGCTCTGCACACAGTAAGTGCTCAATCAATATGATTGTTGACTGATCGCCTGGACTGCCACCTATGATATTAGAAAGAATAATTGATAGGAGAGATCGGGTGGAAGATCCAGGTGTGAGGGGTCAGAGATTGGATGGCCCAGCCTCCCTGGTCAGACCGGGCCCAAGGGCTTCGCGGGCTCTCTGGGCGGCCGTCCAGCCAGCGTCCTCCGACTGCCCGTGGCCACCCGCCCCTAATCAGCTCGGCACACAACAGAGCCTCGGGGAGGCCGCCGGCCCGCTAATCAGCAGGCCGGGCGCTGACACCAGATTATGCTGTTTATAATTCACAGCAAACCGGCCGGGTTTCACGGCCTCAGCTGAGGGGGTGGCGGAGGCTGGGCTGGAGCGGGGAGGGAGGGAGGGCCAGAGAGGGCCAGAGCAAGAGAGAGGGAAGGAGAAAAAGAGAGTGAGAGAGAAAGAGAGTGAAAGTGCGAGAGTGAGCAAGTATAGCATGTGAGAGACAGCAAGAGAGGGTGAGAGAGAAAGAACAAAAGAGAAAAGGAGTGAGAGAGAGAGAGCGAGAGACCAAGAGAGAGCCGGAGACAAAGAGAGCAAGAGAGAGAAAGAGAGCAAGGGAGAAGGGGAGAGCAAGAGAGTGAGAAAGAGAGGGTGAAAGAGAGCAAGAGAGAGTGGGAGAGCAAGAGAGAGTGGAGAGCAAGAGAGAATAAGAGAGAAAGAGAGTGAGAGAGGGTGAGAGAGAGCGAGCAAGAGAGGGAGAAAGAGTGAAAAAGAAGAACAAGAGGCCCCCAGTGGTCCCATACCCCTTGGTGGGCCTGGGACCCCAGAATCCTGGTCCCCCCGCCCAAACCTGTCCCTGGAGGCGGGGCTGGACCGGGGAACCCCACTCCCCAGCCTGTTGCCCGCGGGGCCCTCACCGTTGACCATGGTCCGGCGGGCGATCTCCCACAGCACCAGGCCAAAGGCCCAGACGTCCGTCCGCTTGTAAGACTCAAAGCAGTCCGTGCGGATCTGCTCGTCCAGCACCTCGGGCGCCATGTAGCGCTTGGTGCCCACCCGGGGGTTGTGGCCGAGGTCCAGGTAGTCGCTGGTCTGGGAGTGCATCACCGCCAGGCCTGTGGGCACAGGGGGCACGGTCCTCAATCCAGCCCCCAGAAGCTGGCTCAGAACCCCCTTTCCCCAGCGCTTAATACAGTGTCTAGGACAAAGTAAGTTCTAAACAGATACCATCATTATTATTATTCTGATTAGACTGGCCCTTTCCTAGAGAGGCCACCATACTTTCTCCCTGACTGGTCAAGGTTTCCAGAGGTCATCACATCCATCCCGTTGCCTTTGGGTTTAAACGCCCCTCTCCAGCCCGGTCCGACAGTGGGCAATCTCATCCCGGAGTACACCAGGGACCCCAGCCCCTGGAACGGACCAAAGCAGGTGTATAGGGGCCTTGGAAGCTGGGGAGCAGAGGGGGTCCTAAAAGTGAGGGGTGGGGCCCGAGGAGCAAGTCGGGAGGCCTGGGGGACGGGCTGGCACAGGGTCAGAGATTCTGCCCAGGTCTTAGAAGCCCACACTTTCCGGGACTCTGCCCAGGCTGAGGGAGGGGACCCAAGAGTCCTCTCCCGCTCCAAACCTGGCCCCGCAGACTGGTCTCCCCCGCCAGAAGCAGGTCCCACCTCACACTTACATCCAGCCCAGCCCCTCCCCCAGGCTGGCCTTTAACCCCACCTCCAGCCCCCAGCCCAGTTCCACCACCATCCCTGGCCCCCAGCCCGGCCCTGCCCCTACCACCACCAGCCTCCAACCCGGTTGTACCACCACCGGCCCCCAACCTGGCCCTCATCCTCACAACCTCCCCCTAGACAGGCCTCGGCGCCACCGCCGGCCTCCAGCCCGGCCCCACCACCACCACCAACCGCCAGTCTGGCCCCCCACCCCCCAACTGGCCCCCAGTCCAACCCCACCCCACCGGCCTCCAGCCCGGCCCTCACCCAGGTCGGCGATGCAGCACTGCAGGTTGCTCTTGACGAGCACGTTGCGGCTCTTGAGGTCACGGTGGGCGATGGCCGGCTTGCCCTGCGTGCCGAAGATCTCCATGTGCAGGTGCACCAGGCCGCAGGCCGCCGACAGCGCCAGCTGCAGGGCCATGGCGGGCTCCAGGGCCGAGCGCTGCAAGAAGTCGAACAGCGAGCCGTGCTCGTGGAAGTGCGTGATCAGCCAGAGTTGGGTGCTCGAGCTCCGAGACGTCATGTCCGAGGCGATGAAGCCTGGGGCCGAGAGGGCCGGCGCCGGTCACCTCCTGTGGCCCGTGACCCTCCCCCTCCCTTCCCCTGACGGTCTGGCCCGGGGCTCCCCCGCGGGGTCTGTGACCCTCGATCTGGACCCTGGGGACTCTGGGGATTGTGGGTTTTAGGGAGTGACCTCCCTCACACCAGTTTGGAGGTCTGATCTGGGGGTCGGGGGATGCCACTGGTGGTCCCAAATCTGCTGAACAAGAATTGTACTTTCCAAGGACTTAGTACAGTGCTCTGCACCCAGTAAGTGCTCAATAAATATGACTGAATGAATGACCCATTCCTCTGGATTGTTGCTTTGCCTTCCATCAAGCCCTCAGCCCTGCAACTGCCCTCGGGACCCCAGCCCCTGTTCCCAGCCCAGCCCCTGCCCAGCCTCGTACCGATTTCCCAGCCCCAGGCCCCTCCACCCCATTTCTGACCCTTCTCCAGTTCCCAGCCAGACCTTAGGTCCTAGACCTAGGCCCAAACCCCATCCCAAGCTCCACCCCCCTCCGTCCCCAGCCCAGTCCCTGAGTCCAGGCCGTCCCAAGGTCCCAGACCTGACCCAGATCCAGTCCTCAGGCTGACCCCAGGCCCCCAGCACCCCCAGCCCTTGACCTCCAACAAGTCCCAGCCCCACCCAGCAGCTGCTGGTGGCCCCCTCACCCAGGATATTGTCATGGCGCAGCAGCACGGTGTTGTAGATCTCCGTCTCCCGGAACCAAGACTGCTCGTCCCGCGACGAGAAGATCTTGACGGCCACGTTCTCCCCATGCCACAGGCCCCGCCACACCTCACCGTAGCGACCTTTGCCTGAGGGCAGTCGGGGAGGGGTCAGCCCCTTGTCCAAGCCCCCTCTATGACCCCCCCTTCCTTCCCCAAGGGACCTTGAGGGCAAAGGGGATGGGGTCCCAGTGTTCCCCATCTCCCCTGCGGTCCGGAGGAAAGGAGGTAGGCTCAGGCTGCAGCAAGAGGGACTTAAGTTAGACATTTAAAAGAATTTCCTCATGGGAAGGAGCTGGGGGGCAGTGCCTGACAAGGTTGAGGGTTCCCCAGATCTGGGGCAAGACTCTCACTGACTAGGTGGCTGACAGAGTTCTGGCTGGAAAGTGGGGGCAGAATTGAGAAACAGTGTGGCTTAGTGGATAAAGCCCGGGCCTGGGAGTCAGAAGGACCTGGGTTCTAGTCCCGGCTCCGCCACCTGCCTGCTATGTAACCTAGGGCAACTCGTTTCACTTCTCTGGCCTCAGTTTCCTCATCTGTCAAATGGGGATTAGGGCTGTGATCTCCACCTGGGACATAGAATCAGTTCGACCCAGTGCTTAGAACAGTGCCTGGCACACAGTAAGTGCTTAACAAAATACCATTAAAAAAAAAAAGAGTTAGGAATGGAGGCCGCACAGAAGGCGGGGGAAGGCTGGAGCAAAAGAGGGTCAAAACTCAGGCTTCTGGCAGCACCTGGGCCGGGGTGGGGAGGGAAGGGAAGGCTAGGGTCTCTGCAGGGAGCGGGGGTCCTCATTCTCCTCCGGCCATCCTCACGCCCAACCTTTCTCTCAGCCGGCCCTGCTCACCCACACATTCTGCCAGTGTGATCTGGCGAGCCACCGTCCGCTGCACCAGAAATGGCAAGCCCGAGCCACTGCCCGTGGTGCAGTCACTGTCCAGTAGGTCCTGGGGCCAAAATAATAATAGTAATAAAAATATTAATAATAGTAACAATGGTATTTGTTAAATGCTTACTATGTGTCAAGGACCATTCTAAGTTCTGGAGTAGATACAAGTTAATCAGGTGAGTCCCTGTTCCACATGGGGCTCACAGCCTTCATCCCCCTTTTCCAGATGAGGGAACTGAGGCCCAGAGAAATGAAGTGACTTGCCCAAGGTCACACAGCAAATGGCACAGCTGGGATTAGAACCCAGGTCCTTCTGATTCCCAGGCCTGGGCTCTAGCCACGAGGCTGTGCTACTTCCCTGATCAGGCCAGAGGCTGGGGGGTTGGGTGGGGTGGTTGATGGGGTCAGAGGGCAGGCTGCCCACCTCTGCACCCAGACAGCTGGTGTGGGGCTGCCCGAAGGAAGGGGGAGGGTTGGAATGGCTATATGACCACTTACTTCTGCCTGCCTGTCCCTCCCTCCCTCCGTCTACCTCTTCTACTGCCTCTGTGCCTCCACCTCTTCCCTCATCCCTCCCTCCAACCAGCATGGCCTTATGGATAGAGCACAGATCTGGGAGGCAGAAGGTCATGGGTTCTAATCCTGTCTCCGCCACTTGTCTGCTGTGTGACCTTGGGCAAGTCACTTCACTTCCTCTGGGCCTCAGTTCCCTCATCTGTGAAACAGGGATTAAGACTGGGAGCCCTGTGTGGGACAAGGACTGTGTTCAACCCAATTATCTTGTATCTACCCCAGTGCTTAGAACAGTGCCTGGCACATAGTAAGCCCTTAACAAATACCATAATTATTATTATTATCCACTTTGTCTACTGCCTCTGCCTCCACCTCTCTCCCTCATCCATCCGTCCTGTCTTGTGTCTCCCAGCGTGCTGTTCCTCGTCTGGTTTCCGGCCTCATCCCCCCCGGCCCAGCCCCGGGCCCTCACCCCCAGCAGGCTGTCCCCGCTGTCGGAGGTCTTGAGGACGAGGCTGGACTCTCCGAGCTCCCGGCTCTGCAGCAGCCGCTTCTCCCTCCGATGGCGGCGCCAGCCCAGCCGCCAGCAGGCCAGAGCCCCCAGCACCAGCAGCGCGACCAGCGCCAGCCCCGGGCCCAGGATCAGCGGCAGCTGGTCGCTCGGCGGTGGTTCCCCTGAAGGCCTCGGCTCCTCTGGGGTGTCGGTGGGGGAGAGAGAAGGGAGTTGCCTCAATCAGCCCCTTCCCCCCCAGGCTCAATTCCAGCTCCCCCCTACTCCCTCCTGACCCTGGGAACCCCACGGATGCGTTGGGGCCGGGACGGGGGCGGGTGTCACCAGTGGGTGCAGGTGGGGAGGGGCTGAGGGGTCCTGGGAGGAGGGAAGGGGATTGTGGAGGGGGCGGGGATCCCGATGGCACCCAGGTGAGCCGGGCTGGGTGTGTTTAAGGGTTCACGACGGGGGGGGGGGGGGGGGGGTTAGATGCGGCTAGGTGTGGGATCGTGATTGGGTGTAGGTAAGTGGGGCTGGGTGTGCGAGACTGAGGGGGTCACAACTGTGGGCAGGGAAGCGGCGCCGGGTCTGTGGGGAGGTCACCCTTGCGTGTAGGTGATGCTTGTGGGGGTCACAATTACGTGCAGGTGAGTGGGGCTGGGTGTGAGTAGGGTTACAATTGTGTGCAAGTAAGTTGGGCTGGGTATGGCGGGTGTCACACGTGTGAGGATGAAGGGTGCTGGGTGTGGCTGTGCGGGGTGTCTCCTCCCCCCGTCCCCGGGAACTGGGGTGCACGGCAGGCGGGTGGTCGTACGAGGCAGGTCCAGGCTGATGTTCTGGTTGCACATGTGGCTGTGGCAGCAGCGCAGGGCGATCACCTCCTTCGGGAAGCCCAGGCAGGTCTCCTGGTAGTTGCTCCGCCCGCAGTTCTTGGTGACGTACGGGGGGTCGTCCCGGGGTCTCACGGCCGCCACTAGGCACCAGGCCCCCCGGCACGTGCTCTGGAGGCAATGAGACCCCTCACACACGCACGTCACGTTTCCTGCAGGAAGGACCCCCGGCCCGGCCCGGCTGGTCAGCGGCATCCTGAGAGCCCTCCGGCTCTGCCCCGGGCCAGCGCCTCCACAGAAACTAATAATAATCACCGCGGTATCTGCCGAGCGCTTACTGTGTGCCCAATGCTGTACTAAGCGCAGGGGTGGAAAAAAAGAGAATCGGGTGGGATACAAGTCCCTCTCCCACATTGGGCTCACAGCCTGAGAGGAAGGAGAAAATGTCCTGAATCCCCATCTCACAGGTGAGTGAACTGAGGCCCGGAGAACAATAATAATAATAATAATTTGGTATCTGTTAAGTGCTTACTATGTGGCAGGCACTCGGGTGGATATGAGCAAATCGGGTTGGACGGAGTCCTTGTCCCACATGGGGTTCACAGTCTCAATCCCCATTTTACAGATGAGGTAACAGGCACAGAGAAGCAAAGTGATTTGCCCAAGGCCACACAGCAGCCAAGGGGCAGAGCCAGAATTAGAATCCATGACCTTCTGACTCCCAGGCCCGTGCTTTAATCACTAGGACATGTTGCTTTGGCTCCAGACGTCCCCCTCTCATCTGTAAGCTCACTGTGGGGAGGGAATGTGTCTGTTATATTGTTGCATTTTGTTCTCTCCCAAGCATTTAGTACAGTGCTCTGCACACAGTAAGTGCTCAGTAAATATGATTGACTGACTACGGGCAGGGAACGTGCCTGCTAATTCTGTTGCTTCGTGCTCTCCACATAGTAAGCGCTCACTAAATACCAGAGTGACTGACCGACTGAGAGGGTGACTGGAGAAAAGGGGAAACTGAGGAGGAGTGGTGGGATGGTGGAGGAGATGCCCTGGAGGGGATGCCCTACATGAACCTACCCTGTTTTGCTACAAAGCCTATGGCAGATGGGCTTGTGGAGAGAGTAGTCAAAGGGAAGCTGGTCTCAGCCCCTTCTCTCTGCCCCCCGGCCCCAACTGGATGTACCCTGCCCCTACTTCCCCCCTCCCTCCTGCTCCCCTCCTTACAGTCTGTACACGATCTCCCCCTTTACTCAGCTTTGGGGGGACAGGGGAGGGGTCTCGGCCAGGCCGGGAGATGGGGGAGCCGTGGTGGTTGTCCCGGCTCGTTGGGGTCGGGGCAGGATCGAGCGAGCCGCAGGGCCATGGAAAGGCAGCCCGACTCCGGAGTCTCGGGGAGGACTGGACTGTGGGATCTGGGGGTGGACTGGGGGCATGGCTGATGGCGGGAAACCAGTTCCCCGGCCCCCGAGAGTACACTCGTGGGGTCTCTCCCGCCTTCCCCTTCCCCCACCGGCTTAGGCGCCTCCCAGGGACCCATCAGCCCAGTGGACCAAGCCAGACGGACTCAGGCTTCCCGTCTCCCGGTGCCCATCCCAGACTCACCATCCGTCAGGCCCAGGAGGGAGGCCAACAGTGCGGCTGCAATGCTGCTCCTGCCGGCGCTGGGGGCCATGATGCCTGCTGATCGGAGAGAGGGGTGGGCGATGAGCAGAGAACCCCCGGGGCCCGAACCGCCCCTGGGGGAGCAGGAGCTGCCTGGCTGCCTCCCTCTCCTGCCCCATGCGCCTGGCTCTGAGGAGGAGCACTGACCGCAAGGATCCTCTCAGATGAATGCCCTCCATGGGAGGATGGGCTTCCTGTGAGGGGCAAGGGCCGCGAGCCCAGGGACCACCCAGCCCTCCCGGTCCCGGAGCGAGAGAGGGGACCGGGAGTGAGGGAGGGTTGGGGGGGCAGGGTTCGGAGCAGGGCCTGGTGCGGAGGCTGGAGTGGGGGCCTGGCTCTCCCTTGGGCCCAGCTGCCCCTTCCCCAGCCCACTTCCCCAGGGTCTGCCTAGGGCCCGAGACCTCATCCACCCGGCCCCCTCCTCTGCTCGGACCGTCGGAGCTGAGCGGTTCCAGCTCCGAGCTCGGGTGCTGGCTGCGGGCTCTGGGGCCGGTTCTGGGGTGGGCTGGATGGGTGGACGGGGAGGGTGGACTGGGCGGGCAGACTGGGGGACAGACTGGGGGGGGCGGAGCCTCCCTTATCCACTCCATCGGGGATCCCATGGCCCCGTCTGGGGGAACGTCTCCCAGCTGCTGACTCGGGCGGGGGCCGGGCCTGGCGGAAGGGGAACCAAGGCCAAGATCAACAGGGAGAGGGATGCCCCTCCCCCAGCCCTCTAGTCCCGCCCCACTCCCCTGCACCCTTAGTCCCAGCACACCCCCAACTCTGCAGCTCCCTCCTCTCCCTCCCCCTGCCCCCTGATCCCAGCCCCCAGATCTTCCCTCTCCCCACCTTGTGCCCCTAACCCAATTCCTTGTGCCCCCTTCCTCGACTCCCTCTTCCTACCCCTCCAAGTCTCCCCCAGCCCCTCCCACTCCCTGCCCCCGACCCTGTGCCCCCTGCTCAATCCCTCATGCCCACCTCCTTCCACTCAGCTCCCAGCCCTCACCCAGCCCCCTCCCGCCTCAGCCTCCCAGGCTTCTGGGGGCCCCGCCGGGTAGCCTGGCCCCATCCCGTCCGGCCGACCGGCCGGCCGCGCTCTTGAACACAAACACGCTAATGTCCTCCATTTCCTGGCATTGAGGACACCACCCAGGCCCCGGCCCGGCCCGGGAACAGGAATCAAGATTGTTTAGATTGGGGACTGGATAGGGCAGGGAGTCACGCAAGCTGGCGGGGTTGAGGGCCCCTTCCCCGCGTCCTCCCTGGAGGCCGGGCCTGGCTGGATCTGGCCCTGCACCGCCCCCCCCAACCCCAACCTCGGCCCAGGGCCAGCCCCCTACCCTTGCCTCCTCTTGCTTCTCTTGCCCCTCCTCTTCTTCTTCCTCCCCCAGACCACCCTGCCCCTCTCCCCATACTGACTCCCAGCTTTCTCCCATCATTACTGTGGTATTTCTTCAGCGTTCACTCACCCAGTTGTGTATACTGAGGGCTTACTGCGTGCAGAGCACTGTACTAAGTGTTTGGGAGAATACAAGACAACAATATACGGATACAATCCCTGCCTACTCTGTGCTAAACCCGGGGGTAGATACAAGCTAATTTCAGTCCTCTTTTGTCCTTCCCCTTTCTCCTCCTGTCCTCCCCCTGACCCATCTCCAGCCCTACCTCCCCAGAACTCTGGGTCTTCCTCTCTCACGATCACCCTGAGAGGGTGCAGGCTTGGAGTTGGGGTTGTTGCCTATTTCCAGGCTCTCGGAGTTTCAGTTCCTTCTTTGGGGAGGGGGTGGCCCAGACTTGATGTCTCTGCATCCCCGGCTGAGTCAGAGGGAAAATGCTGAGCTGGAGAATTGGCAGGTGATGGGGCTCGGGGCATGGGGTTGGGACGGGCGTTCTGGGAGGGTGTTCTGGGAGGGCGGGGGGTGGGACCGTGGGAGGGGTCCGGCCCCAGGACTGGTCCCCGAGGGCATCATTTACGAGAAACTGCATGGCCTAGTGGCAAGAGCACAGGCTCAGGAGTCAGCGAATGTGGTTTCTAATCCGGGCTCTGCCACTTGTCAACAGTGTGACTTTGAGCCAGTCACTTCACTTCTCTGGGCCTCAGTTGCCTCATCTGTCAAATGGGGATGAAGACTGTGAGCCCCATGTAGGACGTGGACTGTGTCCAACCTGTGTCCTACCTTGTAACTACCCCAGTTCTTAGAACAGAGCCTGGCACATAATAAGCATTTAACAGATACCGTTATTATTATCATTACTAGGGAAACCTCGGCCTTGATTTTCCCACATGTGAAATGGGCCTAACCCATGGCGGACATGGAACCGGTGATGGCCAGGGTTCCCACAGGAAACCGTTCCTACTTCCACCCATTTCCGGCCGGGCCCACTGGCGGAGGGAGCATCCTGCCCACGGAACCACCCTGACCACTCTTTCCTGGGCAGCTGCCTGACTTGGCCTCAAACTCCTGGAGACCTAGAGAGGTCAATTTGCCCCTGTCAGTGCATGGGACCAACCCAGATCTCCCCCCTTTATGGAGCAGAATCCACAGGCTCCCTCACTCGCCCTCTCCCCGTGTCACCTAACCTTAGCTTCCGGACAGTTCACCCTGATTTCTCCCCCAAATCTCTCATCCTGCAGCTGCCTCCCATGTTCCGAAGGAGAAACGGAAGGGTCTAGATCTGCTGCTTCCTATTTGGTAGTGGACTGGGAGACAGTACCCTTGGGTTCTGGATCCCTCTCTCTCCAACACCCTCCAGGCCCCCCCGGATTCTGTGGTCTCTCAACTCTTTCCCTCCCTTGCCCGGGATGGCCCCAAGGGTAAAACCTATTGGGGTCACAGCCTTGGAGGGGGAGCCAGCGTGTTAGGGGGTACCCCCGTCCAAAGGACTAGGCTGTAAACTTCTGGATGGCAGAAATCATGTTTTTTAATTCCACTGGATTCTCCCAAGTGCTTCGTCTACGCTTGCACCCAGCAGGTGCTCAAGAAATGCTGTTGGCTGACAGAGTTCTGCTACTTATGAAGTCAGTGGGGGAGAGGGAGAGTACGGGCCCAGGAGGCAGATGACTTGGGCCTGCTATGTGACCTCGGGCAAGTCACTTAACTATTCTGTGCCTCAGTCTCCTCATCTATAAAATGGGATTCTTCCTCTCCCTTAGAACGTAAGTCCCGTGTGGAATCGGGAACATATCCAACCTGATTAGTTTGTTCATTCATTCATTCAATCGTATTTATTGAGCACTTACTATGTGCAGGGCACTGTACTAACTGCTTGGAACGTACAATTCGGCAACAGATAGAGACAATCCCTGCCCAACAACGGGCTCACAGTCTAAAAGGGGGAGACAGAGAGTAAAATAAAACAAGCTTGTCTACCGCAGTGCTTAGTACAGCACATCATAAGCGCTTCGCAAATACTGAAATTATTATTAAATTACTACTACTAATAATAATTATAATTATGGTATTAGTTAAGCTCTTACTATGTGTCAGGTACTATATTAAGCACTGGGGTGGATATAAGCAAATCGGGTTGGATACAGTCCTTTGTCCCACATGGGGCTTACAGTCTCAATCTCCATTTTACAGACGAGGTAACTGAGGCACAGAGAAGTTAAGTGACTTGCCCAAGGTCACACAGCAGGTGGGGCCTGTGAGTCATGATCGGTCACCTGGCTGCAGTCCAACCAGGTTACTTCACTGCCTGCCCGATTCACTGCCTGCCCTGAGGCTCATCACCGGGAGGGTCTAACCCCTCGGGGGCAGAAAGGAGA
Organism: Ornithorhynchus anatinus; assembly: GCF_004115215.2. NCBI lineage: Eukaryota > Metazoa > Chordata > Mammalia > Monotremata > Ornithorhynchidae > Ornithorhynchus > Ornithorhynchus anatinus. The sequence goes on along the minus strand of NC_041737.1, from coordinate 54,267,965 downwards.
CTGAAAGTCCAGCAACCCCCATCCAGAAGAGGATGGGTATGAAGGGGAGGTGGGTGTTGGGTCAAGTCTTCCACTCTAATGCCCCTCACCATCTGCCAACCAGGGGAGGCTGCCCACATCCCCACCATCTCAGGTCTCTCCCTAGCCTAATCCAACCCCCTGCCACTCCCTCACTCAAAACCAACTACCCTCACCTCTTCCAGGAAGCCGTCCCAGATAGCTGTTAGCCAAAAGGGGCAGACTGAACCTTCCATCCACTACACTGGAGAATGGACGCTCGGGTCCTGAGTGGCCTCTCCCCTGGGTTCACTCATCCTAGCCGAACCATCCAGCCCCCCAGCACCGGCCCCTTCTGTAGCCCCAGGAATCGCTGCTCCAGGAATTCATCGAAAGTGCTCTTGATGCTGCCTGTATTTTATGCTGCTTTCCATGGGCCCAGAATCCCACAGGGCTTCAGAACGCGCTGGATAAAAAAGCATCTCGGTTTGTCCGTCTGTCTGTCAATCGTACTGATTGAGCACTTGCTCTGTGCAGAGCACTGTACTAAGCGCTTGGGAGAATACAATATAACAACAGAACAGACACATACCCTGCCCAAGACAAGCTTACAGTCTGTGTCCCTCAGGTCCAGGGGTCTCCTCTCGCCCGGAGGGCTTTTGGGGTTGGAAGAACAGCAATCCTGCCCCTCGGGAATGTGAGATTCCGGGCTCTGCCTCCGCTCTGCTTGCCCCTTTCCAAACGGAAGATTCCTAGCTCTCTGACCCCCTGCTCATCTTAGTGGTCCTTCTCCGGACCTGCCCCAGCCCCACTGTGCCCCCAAGTCTTCCCCAGTGCTGCAGGACCAGGCTTGTGGCAGGCTGTTTTCTGGGGAAGCCCAACTGTTATAAAGCAGCAGCGGAATGCCTTATCTTCCCAACCAAACCCTGTCCTCCCCGTCACTTTCCCATCACTGTAGACGGCATCACCATCCTTCCCGTCTCACAAGCCCGGAACCTTGGCCTTATCTTTGACTCCTCTCTCTCATTCAACCCATCACGAAAATCCTGTCAGTTCATCTTTGACAACATCAGTAAAATCTGCACTTTCCTCTCTATCCAAATCACTACCACGTTAATCCTATCATTTATCCTATCCTGCCTTGGTTACTGTATCAGTCTCCTTGTTGACCTCCCTGCCTCCTGTCTCTCCCCACTCGGGTCCATACTTCATTCAGCTGCCTGGATCACTTTTCTACAAATACTTTCAGGACACGTCTATCTCCTCACTCCTCAAAAACCTCCGGTGGTTGCCCATCCACCCCCATATTAAACAGAAACTCTCACCATTGGCGTTAAAGCACTCAATCACCTTGTTCCCTCCTACCTCATCTCACTACTCTCCTACTACAGCCCAGCCCGCACGCTTCGCTCCTCTAATGCCAACCTTCTCACTATACCTCGATCTCATCTATCTCACTGCCTACCTCTCGCCCACATTCTGCCCTCCCTCCTCAAATCTGGCAGACAATGACTCTCCTCACCCTCAAAGCCTTATTGAAGGCCCATCTCCTCCAAGAGGCCTTCCCTGACTAAGCCCCCCTTTCCTCTTCTCCCTCTCCCTTTTACATCACCCTGACTTGCTCTCTTTATTCAACCCCCCTCCCAGCCCCACAGCACTTATGTCCATATCATAATTTATTAATTTATCTTAATGTTGGTCTTCCCTCTAGACTGTAAGCTCCTTATGAGCAGGAAATGTGCCTGTTTATTTTTCTGTTGTACCCTCCCAGAGTAGTACAGTACTCTGCACCCGGTAAGCGCTCAATAAATAGAATTGACTGACTGACTAGGACTTCTGTTTTGACTTCTCTCTCCTTCCTGATGATGAGGAGGACCTCAGACAGCAAGCTCTGCCAGATTTGGGGTAGGGGCTTCTTCCCGTCCCTTCCCACTCTCTCCTGGAGGTTGCCAGGAGAGCGAGTGAGGGACTGAGACCATGGGGAGGTGGTGGAGGGTGTCCCACTCTAAGGGCACTGAGCCCACTTGGGAGGAGCTGAATTTATTCATTCGTTCATTTTAATCATATTTATTGAGTGCTTACTGTATGCAGAGCACTATACTAAGCACTTGGGAGAGGTAAATACAACAATAAACAGACACATTCCCTGACCACAATGAGCTTAGAGTCTGGAGGCAGGGGATACGGACATTAATATAGAGGAATAAATGCCGGATATGGGCATAAGTGTTGTGGGGCTGGGAGGGGGGAAGAACAAAGGGAGTAAATCAGGGTGACTCAGAAGAGAGTCGGAAAAGAGGAAAGGGTGAGCTTAATCAGGGAAGTCCTCCTGGAGGAGATGGGCCTTCAATAAGGCTTTGAGGGGTGGGGGGAGTCATCGTCTGTCGGATGAGAGGAGGGAGGGGGTTCCAGGCCAGAGGGAGGGGGTGGTGACAAGATAGGGGACATCGAGGCACTGTGAGAATCCAGGGAGGAGGGGCTGAGCCCACCCTAGGGCGACTGAGCCCTCCCGGGGAGGGAGCTGAGCCCACCCGGCAGGGGCAGTCCCCTCCCTCCTAAATTTTCATCTGCCCGGCCCAGCCCCCCATAAAGGGAACGCCCCTCCCTCCCTCCCTCCCACACCCCCATATCAGCCCCTCCCAACCCCGACACACACTCTCTCCGTCTCTCTGCGTGTCTCTCTGTCTCTGTGTGCCTGTCTCAGGGCGGGCGGGGCCCTGACTTCTCCCCGGCAAAGCACCCCGGCTTTCGGGAGGGAGGGGCGTCCGCGACCCCCAACCCACCCCCAGTCCAGGACCCTCGCCCCCCACTGACCTCTGGGGCCTGGCCGGTCCTGCGCCGCGGGGGCTGCGGGGCGTCTCCCCCTTTCGGCCTCCGGGGCCCGGGTTCGAGTCCGGCGGCGGGCCGGGGGCCGCCCGGAGGGCTCCGCTCCCCGCTCGTCCCCGCTGCCGCCGGGAAAGGCAGAAATGGTTCTTATTCCGGCTCCTTCCTGGCCTGGCCGGCGGCCACCCCCTCCCCCTAATAAACCGCTTCCGACTGCCCGCCCCCCCCCCGGCCGAACTTCAGGCTTTCCCCCCCCCGGGCCGGACGCCTCGCCCCTCCTCCAGGAAGCCCGCCCGGATTACCCCCTGCGCCTCCTTCGCCTCTCTCTGGCAGGAGGGTCGACGGTGGGGGAGTGGGAGAGGGCGGGGGTCACGGTTGGGGGGTGTCCGTCACTCCACACCACTCCCACGCCAGTCCTGCAGGGAAATCAATCAGTCGATGGTGTTCAGGGACCCTTACTGTGTGCAGAGCGCTAGGCTAAGGGCCTAATAACATGGGCCAAGCACCGTTCTAAGCGCTGGGGTGGTTACGAGGTCGTCAGGTGGTCCCATGTAGGGCTCGCCTTCTTCATCCCCATTTTACAGATGAGGTCCCTGAGGCACAGAGAAGTTCGGTAATTTGCCCAGTCACACAGCTCATAAGTGGCAGAGTAATAATAATAATGATGGCATTTGTTAAGTGCTTACTACGTGCCAAGCACTGTTCTAAGTGCTGGGGTTGATACAAGGTAATCGGGTTGTCCCACGTGGGGCTCACAGTCTTCATCCCCTTTTACAGATGAGGTCACTGAGGCACAGAGAAGTTAAGTGACTTGCCCAAAGTCATACAGCTTATAAGCGGCAGAGTAGGATTAGAACCCAAGACCTCTGACTCCCAAACCCGGGTTCTTTCCACTAAGCTACGCTGCTTCTCCTCGATAATAATAATAAAGGTGTTCGTTAAGCACTTACTACGTGCCGGTCACTATAGTAAGTGCTGGAATGGTTACTAGCAAATCAGGTTGGACACGGTCCCTTGTCCCCCGTGAGGCTCACGGTCTTAATCCCCAGAGGAGTGAATCGACCAAAGTCACACATTACAGAAGTGGCGGAGCCACGATTAGAATCCAGGTCCGTCTGACTCCCAGGTCCGGGCTCTATCCACTAGGCTATGCTGCTTCTCTGAGGTAGACACGATCCCTGTCTTCAGTGAGTCTACAGTCCAGTGGGAAAGGTCCAGGAGCTTGGAATTTTCTCCTTCCCACTCCCAGCTCTCTCACAGGGCCCTGGAGGGACTGACAGTGGTGAAATTGGGGTCCCGGGCACTGGGAAGAGACCCCATCCCTCCCACCTCTGGGACTCAGCCAGCCTAATAATAACACTAATAATAATAATAATAATAATAGTGGTATTTGTTAAGCGCTTACTATGTGCCAAGCCCTGTTCTGAGCACTGGGGTAAATACAAGGTAATCAAGTGGGACACAGTCCCTGTCCCCTATGGGGCTCACAGTCTTAACCCCCACATTACAGATGAGGTAACTGAGGTACAGAGAAGCAAAGCGACTTGCCCAAGTTCACAGAGCAGACGTGACTGAGCCTGAATTAGACCTCATGATCTGAATCCCAAGCCCGTGCTCTTTCCACTAGGTCATGCCACTTTCCTTGAGTTTCTAGAGCTGAGGAGCCGGTCAGTCCCGCAAGCCCTCAAACTTCCCAGCCAGGGGAGGTCCTCCCGGCCTCCAGGTCTCCAACCGCACACCGCTGCTGCCGAGCCCAGCGGATGGGGGTCCCGATTGTCGGGCAGGCCTTTTCCAGCCCCCCACTTTTACCAAGTCTAGCTCCCCACCGGCTCCAACCCACCAGCCCCATCCAACAGGCCCAGCCACGGAGGAGAATGGAGCTCCAGCGGGGAGGTCCGGGGAGGCCAGCTGGGCTCGAAATGGATGCCACGATGATGATCTGGGAGAGGGGGAGGTGGGAGTCTAGGACTTTGAGGGAGTGGATGTGGAAACAGGGCATGTAGGATGTTGTCATCCTTTGCCCCGCTCTGTCCCCAGCAACTGTCCCGGGGTGGATACTGGACTCAAGAAGGAGGTGGGCTCAGAGGAGAAGAGGAGGAGGAGTTAGAGGTCCAGGCAGGGAGGGCTGGGCAAGGGATCAGATCCATGAGGAGAGGAGAAAGGAATTAGAGTAATTCAGTCTGGAGCGGAGAAAAATTCAGAATAATTATTCCTCAGGGGAGCAGAGCAGCTGTTCTATCTCCGTTGAGGACAGGACGAGAGGAAATGGATTGCAGCTGCAGAGATTTAGATTAGATTTGAGGAAGAACTTCCTGACCTGGTGTGGGGAAGGGGGAATTGAAGGGGTTATAGCTTCTCCTTCTCTTCCAAAGAGGGAGGAATGGGTGTCTGTAGGAACAGGGGGATGGACCCATTGATCCTGTCCTGGTCCAGGACGGGGTATGGTCAGTGAGGGTGGATGCAAAGACAGCCCCGGCCCCGCTCCCGGAGGGGACACTAGCCTGGGGAAATCTGCAGCACGGGCTGCCCAGGGACCAGCCTCCACTGGGCACAGAAAGGAGAGATTCTTGTGGGAAAACACCTCATCTACCAACTCTGTTGTACTGTACTCGCCCAAGTGTTTAGTACGGTACTCTGCACACAGTTACCGTTCAGTAAATACCATCGATTGATTGATTAAAAGAGGGGAAGAGAAAAGGCGGGGGGAGAGAAGGGAGAGGAGGGGAAGAGAAGAGGTTGGCGATTGTATGGATTCATTTTGTTTTTATTTTAAACTGATGGAATAGGGGTTGAGAGGATGTAACCCTGCTGGAAAAAATATGCATGTGAGGGCCAAGTAGTTGCAGAATCGACACATGTGAACAGACCCAGACACCCACATGCAGGCAGAGCCAGACGTGTACACACACACACTGCCCCCTCCCCCCAGCTCCCTGTGGAAGATGTTTTGTTTTTGTTTTTGTTTTTTTTCCACTGGCATTTGTAAAGTGCTTACTGCATACCAGGAACTGTACTCGTGTCTATGTAGATCTAAGGTAATCAGGTTGGATGCAGTCCCTGTCCTACATGGGGCTCACAGTCTTAATCCCCATTTGAAAGACAGGGTAACTGAGACTCAGAGAAGTCAAGTGACTTACCCAAGGTCAAACAACAGACAAGAGGCGGAGCTGGGATTAGAACCCACATCCTCTGACTCCCAAGCCTGTGCTCTTTCTGCTAAGCCAAGCTGCTTCACTACTACTAGAGATAGCAGCATGGCTCAGTGGAGAGAGCACGGGTTTAGGAGTCAAACGTCATGGGTTCTAATCCCGGCTCCGCCACCTGTCAGCTCTGTGACTTTGGGCAAGTCACTTAGCTTCTCGGTGCCTCAGTTCCCTCATCTGTAAAATGGAGATTAAGACCGTGAGCCTCACTTGGGACAACCTGATTTCCCTGTATCTACCCCAGCATTTAGAACAGTGCTCGGCACATAGTAAGCACTTAACAAATACCAACATTATTATTAATAATAATAATGATGAGAGCTGATTGGAGCTAGGAGTAAGTGCTTAACAAATACCAAAAAAATCTTTTTTTAAAAATTACTACTAATTCTACTACAACTATTATCAATCAATCAGTAGTATTTATAAGCGCTTACTATGTGCAGAGTACTGTACTAAACGCTTAGGCGAATAAAACAGAATTAGCAGCTAGGTTCCCTCCCCCAAACGATCTCACAGCCTAAAAGGAGAGACAGACATTAATATGAATAAGTATGTAATTTATAATACATAATTTAAATATTTGTACGTAAGTGCTAAGGGGTTGAGGGTGGGGTGAATATCCAGTCTCGAACAACAACTACTACTATAGGTCATGAGTTCTAATCCCAGCTCCACCACATGTCTGCTGTGTGACCTTGGGCAAGTCACTTCACTTCTCTGTGCTTCAGTTATCTCATCTGTAAAATGGAGATTGAGACTGTGAGCCTGGGACAGGGACAGTGTCCAACCTGACTTCCTTGTTTCCTCATGTCCCACTCCCTTCTGTGTTGCCCTGACTTGTTCCCTTTGCTCTTCCCCCCTTCCCAGCCCCACAGCGCTCATGTCCAGATCTGTCATTTTATTTGTTTTGATGTGTCTCCCCACCCCCCCCAGACTGTAAGCTCATCGGGAGCAGGAAAAGTCACTATTTGTTGTTGAGTTGTACTTTCCCAAGCACTTAGCATACAGTAAGCGCTCAATAAGTACGATTGAATGAATGAATATCCACCCCAGTGCTTAGTACAGCATTTGGAACATAGAAAGCACTTAACAAATACCACAATTACTACTATATGTTATATTTATTATTATACTACAGCATGGCATAGTGGTTAGAGCATGGACCTGGGAGTCAGAAGGTCATGGGTCTGGGTTGTAAACCCCGCTCCATGCTGTGTGACCTTGGGCGTCCCTTCATTTCTCTGGATCTCAATTACCTCATCTGTTAAATGGGGATTGCGACTGTGAGCCCCACAGGGCACAGGGGCTGTGTCCAACTCTATCAGCTTGTATCCACCCCAGCGCTTAGTACAGAGCCTGGCATATAGTAAGCATTTAACAAATACCATCATTATTATTAGTACTACTCTCTCCACCACCAAGAGGGAGGGGTCTCATGAACCCTAAGAAGGAGGAACCCCTGAGGCCAAAGTGTGTCCTTTCTGGCCCCCCAAAATGCTACGCCCACCCTTATACAGGACAAACAGATGGAGGGGGTGAAGCAGGGTCCGGTGGGCAGGCGGGGGTCTCCTTACTTAGGGAGACAAAGCCCCCTGCTGAGCTGGGAGCTCAGGAAACACCTCTTTCTGCTTCCAGATGTCTGCAGCTGCTCTTTCCCCTCTCTGGGGGGGCTGGTGTGGAGCTTGGGGAAGGGGCTGGCCCTGGTGGTGGTTGGGGGGCTTGGGTTACAACGAGAGAGCAATCAGAGTTCACCAGTGGATGGTGTGGGGGCCTAGCGTTGGTTGTCCTAGCCTGCAGTTTTGGGATTTGGGGGGCTGGTGGATGGAATTTGGAGATGGGAGGAGGCCCCTGGGAGAGGGATTATCTGCCCCTTTTGCCTCTGGGACTCTTGGCTTTGGAGCCAAGAGAAATTAGAAGGGGAGGCTCAGGAATCTCAGGCGGAGAATCAAAGTGAGGGGTTCAGGAAAATCAGGCACAGAACTAGAGTGAAGGGCTCAGGGAAATCAGGTAGGGAACCAGAATGAGGGGCTTGGGAAAATTAGACAGGGAACCAAAGTGAGGGGCTCAGGCCTGGCATTCTTGTGAAGTTTTGGGTCGGGGGGGGATCTTTGGGTGGGCACAATGTAATCAGAAGCCTTGTGGACCGCCCCCCTACACATCCCTGCAGCTTCCACCATGACCACCAAAAGGCCCTCGTCTCCCTGTGGACACCCAAAATGGGGAATCAGGATAGTGCTGGGCTGGCTCTCCCTGCTCTGCCTTGGGGCTCAGTCATTCATTCAATCAACCGTATTCACTGAGTGCTTACTGTGTGCAAAGCACTATACTGAACACTTGGGAGAGTCCAATAGAACAATAAACAGACACATTCCCTGTCCACAAAGAGTTTACAGTCTGGAGATTCCTAGCCCCTCCCCTGCCCTTCAGCAACCAATTCCCCTGCTTCTGAGGGGGAAGGAACACCTGAGGCCTCTCTGACCCACTCCCTCGCCTCAGAACGACCCTGGTCACAACTCTGGTCATGACCCCCGTCACCTCCCAGAGCGCCCACGTGAGCTCTGAGCTCTGGATAATCCTCTGCTTGTCTCATCCTCTCCTGAAGATGCCTCCCTACGTTTCCCCAGTTTACCCTACCGGCTTGGCCTGGTCCTGGCCTGGCCTGGTCCTGCCTGGCCTGGTCCTGGCCTGGTCCTGGTTCTAGCCTGGTCCTGGTCCTGGCCTGGTCCTGGCCTGGCCTGGCCTGGTCCTGGCCTGGCCTTTCTCTGCCCCTGCCCTGCTCTATCCCTGAGAGAAAAGCTATTTTATTGCCTCAGCATTAACAGAGTAAAGATGGGAGAAGCGGGGCTGTGGCTGCTGGGAGAAAGAAACAGTTATGGCAGGGGCTGGGAGCTGGTGTCTCTCCCAAGTTCTTATAATCCACAGTATATATATATAAATACAATATAGATTATATATTATAAATTGTTCATTCATATTAACGTCTACTAATGATAATAATAATGGTATTTTTTACGTGCTTACTATATGCCAGGCACTGTCTAAGCGTGGGGTGTATACAAACAAGCCAAGTTGGACACAGTCCCTATCCCACGTGGGGCTCACAGTCTACTGGGGAAGCGGCATGGCCTAGTGGATAGAGCAAGGGCCTGGGAGTCAGTAGGTCATGGGTTCTAATCCCAACTCTGCCACTTGTCTGCTGTGTGACCTTGGGACAAGTCACTTCACTTCTGTGGGCCGGAGTTACCTCATCTGGAAAAGAGGGATTGAGATTACGAGCCCCCACATGGGACAGGAATTGTGTCCAACTTGATTTGCTTGTATCCACACCAGCACCTAGAACAGTGCCTGGCAAATAGTAAGCGCTTAACAAACACCAGCGTTATTATTAGACTGTCAGCTTGTTGTGAGCAGGGAATGTCTCTGCCAACACTGTCGTACTGTACTCTTCTAAGCGCTTAATACAGTGCTCCGCACATAGGTGCTCAATAAATGCCACTGATGTTGATGGTGATGAACCTGCCATAATGATGATGCTGGACAACTCTTCTAGACTGTGAGCCTGTTGTTGAGTAGGGATTGTCTCTGTTGCCGAATTGTAACAAGCGCTTAGTACAGTGCCCTGCACACAGTAAGCCCTAAGCAGCGTGGCTCAGTGGAAAGAGCACGGGCTGGGGAGTCAGAGGTCATGGATTCGAATTCCGGCTCCGCCGCTTGTCAGCTGTGGGACTGTGGACAAGTCACTTCACTTCTCTGTGCTTCAGTTACCTCATCTGTAAAATGGGGAGTTAGACTGTGAGCCTCACGTGGGATAACCTACCCCAGCGTTTAGAACAGTGCTCTGCATATAATAAGCGCTTAACAAATACCAACATCATTATTATTATCATTATTAATAAATACGATTGAATGAATGGATGAACGCATTGAGCGGGCGCTCGATGAACACCACTATTTCATCACACTCGAGCCCCCTACCGCCCCCTGGTGGTCGCTACTCAGCGCTGCAGCCTGGCGGCCACTTCCAATCTCAAGCTGCCACCTAGCGGCCGGGCGAGGGACACCCACTTCTGTGGCCGGCTCGTCCACAGAAAGCGCCCGAAGTGGGGTGATTATTATTATTGTTGTTATTATTATTATTAGCAGTGCTGATCATAATATAATGATGATGATAATAATAATGGTACTTGTCAAGCCCTTAATGATGATGATGATGATAATAATAATAATAATAATAATAATAATAGAGAAGCAGCGTGGCGCAGTGGAAAGAGCACGGGCTTTGGAGTCAGGGCTCATGAGTTCGAATCCCAGCTCTGCCACTTGTCAGCTGTGTGACTGTGGGCAAGTCACTTAACTTCTCTGTGCCTCAGTTCCCTCATCTGTAAAATGGGGAATAAGACTGTGAGCCCCACGTGGGACAGACAACCTGATTCCCCTGTGTTTACCCCAGCGCTTAGAACAGTGCTCTGCACATAGTAAGCGCTTAACAAATACCAACATTATTAATAATAATGGTACTTGTCAAGCGCCTACTATGTGCCAAACACTGTTCTAAGCACTGGGGTAGATACAAGGTAGTCAGGTTGGATTCAGTCCCTGTCCCACATGAGCCTCGCACTCAATCCCCATTTTACAGATAATAATGTTGGTATTTGTTAAGTGCTTACCATGTGCCAAGCACCGTTCTAAGCGCTGGGGTAGATACAAGGTTGTCCCACGCGGGGCTCACAGTCTTCATCCCCATTTTACAGATGATGTAACTAAGGCACAGAGGAAGGGAAGTGACTTGCCCAAGGTCACACAGCTGACAAGCGGCGGAAACGGGATTCTAACCCGTGACCTCTGACTCCCGAGCCCGGGCTCTTGCCACTGATCCACGCTGCTTTTCCTAAGCAATTATGCCCCTGCACCGAGAGGGCAGAGGCATTTTTGTTGTTGTTGTTGTTTGTGGTTTTTTTTTATGGTATCTGTTAAGCGCTTGCAATGCGCCAGCCATTCTACTAAGCGCTGGGGTAGATACAAGTCGGTCAGGTTGGATGCAGTCCATGTCCCCCAGCGGGCTGACGGTATTAATCCCCATTTTACAGATGAGGCACAGAGAAATGACTTGCCCAAGGTCACACAGCAGACAAGCGACGGAGCCGGGATTAGAAGCCAGGTCCTTCTGACGCCCAAGCCCGTGCTCTATCCACTAGGCGACACTGCCAGGGGCTAACCTTGTCGGAAGCCACCGCTGTCTCAGGTTACCACTAGTTCGCAGCTTCCACTGGCTGGAACTACGACTGTGGAGGCTATTTCCGTAGAGGCTATTCCTGTGGAGGCTGCCACAGGGAGACCTTTTGGAAAGTCCCTTCCTCCTACCCTTCCTCCTCGCCATTAACCCTCTCGGGGTCCCCACCTCCCCTGTTCCCCACAAGCTGTGGGGAAATCCCAGCCTCCCTGGCCTCCGTCCACCACTCCTCCATCCCTACTGGCCCTTTCCTGACCTCTCCTCACCCTACCCTCATCTTCTCCTTTTTCCCTCAGGGTGAAAGTTCCACTTCCACAAGGGAGAAAACCCTTCCTTTTTATCCGGCAGACCGTCATTCATTCATTTGGGTTTATTGAGCATCTACTTTGTGAATGGAACTGTACTAAGCACTTTGGACAGTACAATAGAACATCACTCTCCCCATCTTCAAAACCCTACTGAAATCACATCTCCTTTAAGAATCATCATGGCCTAATGGAAAGAGCCCAGGCCTGTGAGTAAGAGGAAGTAGGTTCTGATGCTGGCTCTGCCACGTACCTGCTGGGTGACCTTGAGCAAGTCACTTAACTCTTCTGTGCCTCAGTTACCTCATCTGTAAAATGGGGATGAAATCCTCCTCCCTCCAACTGGGTTGCTTTTCCTACCTGTAATTGATTTTAGTGTCTACCTCCCCAGCAAGACTAAAATCAATCAATCAGTGATATTTATTGAGCGTTTACCCTGTACAGTGAACTGTACTAAGGGCTTGGAAGAATAGAATACAGCAGAGTTAGTAGACCCGATCCCTGCCCACGTGGAGCTTACAGTCTCGAGGGAAGCTCCTGGAGGGGGAATCATGTATACTTACTCTTTTGTACTCTCCCAAGCGCTCAGTACAGTGTTCTGCGCACTTTAAGTGCTCAGTAAATATCGTCGATGGATTGATTTATTGGCCGAGCGGCAGCTCTCAAGAAGTTCCTGGCTCCCCAGGCGATATAAACCCATCGGTCACCAGACATCTCTAGCCCTTCAGCTCTTATTTGCAACCACTCAGCATTCGTGTATCTAAGTTTATTCCAGTGCATATTCAATGATTTTTTTTGGCGACTTGATCTGTACACATTTTTATAACTGTTTTCCTGGTTCGAGTGCAAGCTCACTGTGGGTTTTCTCTTTCATACTTCCCGTGTACTTAGGCCAAAGTGGGGCCCTCAGCGGGTGAGCAATACGTCCCATAAGAGATTCTCCCCTGCTTTCTGGGTCTGACACTTGTCATTCATTCATTCAATCGTATTTACTGAGCGCTTACTTAAGAAGCAGCGTGGCTTAGAGGCAAGAGACTGGTTTTGGGAGTCAGAGGATGTGGATTCTAATCCCGCCTCCTCTACTTGTCTGCTTTGTGACCACAGCAAGCTACTTCACTCCTCTGTGCCTCCGTATCCTCATCTGTAAAATGGGGATTAAGACTGTGAGCCCCACGTGGGACAACGTGATCACCTTGTATCTACCCTAGTGCTTAGAATAGTGCTTGGCACATAGTAAGCGCTTAACAAATAACATAATAACAATAATAATAATACCGTGTGCAGAGCATTCATTCATTCAATCATATTTATTGAGCGCTTACTGGGTGCAGAGCACTGTATTAGGCGCTTGGAAAGTACAAATCGGCAACAGATAGAGACAATCCCTACCCAACAACGTGCTTACAGTCTAGAGGGGGAAGACAGACAACAAAACAAAACTAGTAGACAGACATCACTCCCATCAAAATAGATAAATAGGATCACAGATAAGTGCACATCATTAATAAAATAAATAGAGCAATAAATATGTACAAATATATACAAGTGCTATGGGGAGGGGAAGGGGGTAGAACAGAGGGAGGGAGTAGAGGCGATGGGGAGGGGAGGAGGAGCAGAGGGAAAGGGAGGCTCAGTCCAGGAAGGCCTCCTGGAGGAGGTGAGCTCTCAGTAGGGCTTTGAAGGGGGAAAGAGAGTTAGTTTGGCAGATGTGACGGGGGAGGGCATTCCAGATCAGAGGTAGGACGTGGGCCAGGAGTCGACGGCGGGACAGGCGAGAAAGAGGCACAATGAGGAGGTGAGCGGCGGCAGAGGAGCGGAGTGTGCGGGCTGGGGTGGAGGAGGAGAGAAGGGAGGTGAGGTAGAAGGGGGCAAGGGGATGGAGAGCTCTGAAGCCGAGAATGAGGAGTTTTGGCTTCATGTGAAGGTTGATAGGAAACCACTGGAGATTTTTGAGGAGGGGAGTGACAGGCCCAGAGCGTTTCTGCAGAAAGATAATCCGGGCAGCCGAGTGAAGTGTAGTCTGAAAGGGGGAGAGACAGGGTGACGGGAGATCAGCAGTAATCCAGTAGGGATATTACGAGAGACTGTACCTGCAAGGTAGCAGTGTGGATGGAGAGGAAAGGGCAGATCTTGGCGAAACTGTGAAGGTGAGGCTTGCAGGTTTTGGTGAGGGATTGGACATGTGAGGTGAAGGAGAGAGCGGAATCAAGGACGACACCGAGGTTGCGGGCCTGTGAGACGGGAAGAATGGTAGTGCCGTCCACAGTGACGGGGAAGACAGGGAGAGGACAGGATTTGGCAGGAAAGATGAGGAGCTCAGTCTTGGACATGTTGAGTTTTAGGTGGCGGGCGGACAACCAGGTGGAGACGTCCTGGAGGCAGGAGGAGATAAGAGCCTGGAGGGAGGGAGAGAGAACAGGGGAGGAGATGTAGACTGTCCTTCAGCCTTTCTGGTGGTCGTGGGGTCGGCAGGTCCCCTGGGAGAACGGAATCAACCCTGGACATTGGTCAGGCCCTAACTCTCTCTTTTGAGGAGTCAGAGGTCTCCCCTCTGAAGGAATCTGGGGATGGGGGGGTGGCGAAGGAGGCTTCCCAAACTAAGCCCCGCTTTTCCTCATCTCCCACTCCCTTCTGCATCACCCTGACTTGCTCCCTTTGCTCTTCCCCCCTCCCAGCCCCACAGCGCTTATGTCCATATCTGTCATTTTATTTATTTGTATTGAGGTCTGTCTCCCCCTCTAGACTGTAAGCTCGTTGTGGGTGGGGAATGTCACCGTTTACTGTTCTATCATCCTCTCCCAGGTGCTTAATACAGTGCTCTGCACACAGTAAGTGCTCAATAAATTCATTCATTTAGTCGTATTTACTGAGCGCTTACTGTGTGCAGAGCACCGTCCTAAGCGCTTGGGAGAGGAAGATACAACCAAAAACAGTGATTGAATAAATATGACTGAAGGAATGAGAGTGGGGGGAGCTGGGGGTGGTGGGGGGAGGAGGACCGGAAGGAAGGAGAGAGGAGGAAGGGGTCGAGGGCTGGGGGTGGGGGGAGGACGAGGGGACGGGCACTCACAAGGGTCAGCCCTGCTGGGGGTACAGCTGGGTCCCGCTTGGGCCGGCCGCACTGCCCGCGGTGGGAGGGGCACGAGGGGCAGGAAGGGCGGCCGACTCAGAGCCCACAGACTGTCCAGTCTCTGAGGCCTCCGGAGATGAAAATAGACGGAAATCGAGCCACGTGATATAATGGGTCAGAGGCCCAGTGTGGGGGTGGGGAGGGAAAAGGAGCACCAGCTTCCCCCTCCGCCACATCCTATCCCACACTGCAGGTGGACACGAGCACCCAGACCTTCTCATTTCCAAAACACCCCCTCCTGGGGGCCTTCCCTGATTTACCCATGAACACCCCTCTCCCCCCGCACCCAGCCTGGCCTTGTGGATAGAGCACGGGCCTGGGAGTCAGAAGGATCTGGATTTTAATCCCGGCACTGCCTCGTGTCTGCTGTTGACCTTGGACAAGTCACTTCACTTCTCTGGGCCTCAGTGACCTCATATGGAAAATGGGGATGGAAACCGTGAACCCTCTGTGGGACAGGAGCTATGTCCAACCCGACTGGCTTGTATCCACCTCAGCGGTTAGTTCAGGGCCTGGCATGTAGTAAACACTTAACAAATACCATAGTTATTATTAATTATTATTATTACCCCTCTAGGTTGTAAGGTCTTCAAATCTACCAGCTCAATTGCACTGTACTCTCCCAAGAGATTAGTACAGTGTTCTGCATGCAGTAAGCACCAAAAAATGTCACTGATTACTCATGTATTAAGTAGTTACTATGTACCAGAGCCCTATGCACTGGGGAAGGTATAAGATCGTCAGATTCGGTCCCTGTACCACAAGGGGCTCAGAATCTAAGAGGAAAGGAGAACAGGTATTTTATCCCCGTTTTACAGAGGAAGAAACTGAGGACTTGAGGGCAGGGAATGTGTCTGTTTATTGTTGTAATGCACTCTCCCAAGCACTTAGCACAGTGCTCTGCTCAGGGGAAGCACTCAATAAATAGCACTGACTGATTGACTAAGTTACAGGACAGGCAAATGGCAGAACTGGGACTAGAAGCCAGGTTTCCTGATAGTTCTTCTCACTAAGTCACACTGGGTCCCGAGCAACAGAGAAAGAACTGAGGGCTGGCTTAGTGGAAAGAGCGCAAGCCTGGGAGACAGAGGACCTGGGATCTAATCCTGACTCTACCACTTAATAATAATAATAATAAAGGTATTTAAGTGTTTACTGGGTGCCAAGCACTGTTCTAAGCCCTGGGGTAGATACAAGGTAATCAGATTGTCCCACGTGGGGCTCACAGTCTTAATCCCCATTTTACAGATGAGGTAACTGAGGCCCAGAGAAGTTAAGTGGCTCGCCCAAGGTCACACAGCAGACAAGAGGCAGAGCCGGGACTGGAACCCACGTCCTCTGACACCCGAGCCCATTGACTTCCCAATCCGCCAAGCCACGCTGCTTCGCTAGCCACCCTCCTTCGCCGCAAACCATGTTTGCTCTCTGACCTTGGACAAGTCACTTCACAACTTGGGGCCTCTATTTCCTCATTGTGGAGTGCGGTTGGGTGCCCCAACAGGGAAGCTACGGGCAGGAGTGGGAGGGAGGTGGTAGAGGGGCCAGGTCGGAAAGGGTAGGGGAAGCCATGGGAGGGGGCAGGGAGGAGGAGGGGAAGGAGAGAGGAGGATTGGAGGCAGGGAGGGGAGACTCAGATGGGAAGGTTGCCCATCCTCCTCTGCATCATGCAGAAACACCTCGCCCTTGACTTTTAAGTGCTGAATCACCTTGCCCTTCCTAATTTACCTCACTACTCTCCTACTCCACATCAGCCACAGGCTTCGCTCCTCTAATGCCAACCTACTCCCTGTACCTCCATCTGGCCCACCTCGCCACCGACCTCTCGCTCACATCCCGCCTCAGGCCTGGACGCCCTCCCTCTTCATATCTGGCAGACGATCACCTCCCCACCTCCAAAGCCTTACTGAAAGCACATTTCCTCGAAGAAGCCTTCCCTGGCTACGCCCTCATTTCCTCTTCTTCCGCTCCCCTGGGTGTCTCCTTTGCACTTAGATTCACATCCTTTATTCACCTCTCCCTCAAGGCCCTCAGTACTTACGTCCGTATCAGTAATTTATTGATTTATAATAATCACGAGAAGCAGCATGGCGTAGTGGCTGGAGCACGGGCCTGGGAGTCAGAAGGTCGTGGGTTCTCATCCCGGCTCTGCCACCTGTCTGCTGTATGACCTTGGACGAGTCACTTCATTTCTTGGGACTTCAGTTACCTCATCTGAAAAATGGGGATTGAGACCCGCGAGTCCCAAGTGGGACAGGGACTGTGTCCAACCCGATTTGCTCGTATTCGATTGGTGCGGTGCCTGGCACATAGTAAGCACTTAACAGATGCCATAATTATTATTATTAAGTCCGTCTTCCCCTCTAGACTTGTTGTGGGAGGGAACATCTTCGCCAGCTCGTTTATATTGTGCTCTTCCAAGCGCTTAGTACAGTGGTCTGCCCACAATAGCGCTCAATATATATGATTGATTGGGAGGCGGGAGAGGAGGAAGGAGAGAAGGGAATCCTGGAGCAGGTGGGGGAAGGAAAGGAGAACGTGGGAGGTGTGGAGAGAGAGGAGGAGGAGGAGCAGGGGAGGCTGAAGAGGAGGAGGAGTGGTGAGACACGGAGAGGGGGAAGATAATAATAATAATAGTATTTGTTAAGCGCTTGCTATGTGCCAGGCACTGTTCTAATCGCTGGGGTAGATAATAATAATAATTATGGTATTTGTTAAGCACTTACTACGTGCAGAGTGCTGTTCTAAGCACTGGGGTAGATAGAGGGTAAGAGACACAAAGAAGCAGTGTGGCTCAGTGGAAAGAGCCCGGGCTCTGGAGTCAGAGGTCGTGGGTTCTAATCCCGCCCCTGCCGCTAGTCAGCTGAGTGACTTTGGGCAAGTCTGTGCCTCAGTGACTTCATCTGTAAACTGCGAGCCCCGCGATCACCTTGTATCCCCCAGCGCTTAGAACAAGTGCTTTGCACAGAGTAAGCACTTAACAAAGATCACATTTTTTTTTTCGAGGTAATCAGGAGGTGTGGAGAGGAGGAGGGGAGAGGGCGGGAGAGGAGGATGTAGGCTGTGAGCCGATCGTGGATAGGGATTGTCTCTGTCTGTTGCCGAATTGCACTTTCCAAGCCGTTAGACCAGTGCTCTGCACACAATAAGCTTGGGAGTCCGAGGTCATGGGTTCGAATGCCGACTCTGCCACTTCCCAGCTGGGTGACCGTGGGCGAGTCGCTTCACTTCTCTGGGCCTCAGTCCCCTCATCTGTCAAATGGGGATGAAGACTGGGAGCCTCACGTGAGACCACCTGTATCTCCCCCAGGGCTTAGAACAGCGCTCGGCACATAGTAAGCGCTTAACGAATACCAATATTACTAATAAGCTCTCGGTCAATACGATCGAATGAATGAAAGGGAGAGGGCCCGATGTAGGGGAAGGCGGAGAGAAGGGGGAGTGGCGGAGGAAGGCGGGGAGAAGGAGGGGTGACAGAGAAAGGGGAGAGAAGCCGTAGGGGCCGAGTTGAGGACCGGTCCCCCCTGGGCGGGTCCCGGTCCTGCCGGGACGGGCCCAGGGCCCGGAAATCGGGGGCTTTTTGGGGGGAGACTTTCATTTTCCTGTGCGGCCGCGGGGATGGTTTGAGATTTGTGCCCGCGGTGGGTGGCCGAGGTCCCGGCCCCGAGGACCGCATTTCCTCCGGCTGACCCCGGGGCCGAAGCCGGGACCGACCCCGGGACCGACCCCGGAGCTGACCCCGGAGCTGACCCCGGGACCGACCCCGGGACCGACCCCGGGACCGAGCCCGCCGCAGCGGGCAGAGCCGGGAGGTCCGGACGAGGACTGCGGGGTGGGAGCAGCGCAGGACGCCGCCCGGGCCATGGGTGAGGGGGGCACCGACGGGACGGGACGGGACGGGACCGGCCCGGCCCGGGGGGCTCCGAGACCGCTGGCACCTCCGGGCAGGGAGCGGGGACACCAGGGCGGAGGCCGGGCAGCGGAGGGCCCCGGCCGCGGGCAGCGGCGGGACCGGGGCAGGGGGCGGAGGGGGGGAGGAGGGGGAGAAAAAAGGGAGGAGGGGGAGAAGGGGGAGGAGGAGGGTAGAAGAGGGATAGGTGAGGAGGAGGGAGGAGGGGGAGGAGGGGCAGAAAGGGGGAGAAGGGGGATTGGGGAGGAGGGGAAAAGGGGGAGGAGGAGGGGAGAAGAGGGGTAGGGGAGGAGGAGGGGAAAGGGGAGGAAGGGGAGAAGGGGAAAAGGGGGAGAAGGGGTGAGTGAGGAGGGGAAAAGGGGGAGGAGGAGGGGGAGGAGGAGGGGAGAAGAGGGATAGGTAAGGAGGGGGAGAAGGGGTGGAGGAGGAGGGGGAGGAGGGGGGAGGATGAGTGGAGGAGGGGGAGGAGGGGGAGAAGGAGGAAGGGCAGGAAGGGGAGAATAGGGAGGAGGAGGAGGAGAAGGGAGAGGAGGGGGAGAAAGGGGAGGAGGAGGGGGAAAAAGGGAGAAGGAGGGGGAGAATAATTATGTTGGTATTTGTTAAGCGCTTACTATGTGCAGAGCACTGTTCTAAGCGCTGGGGAAGATACAGGGTCATCAGGTTGTCCCACGTGAGGCTCACGGTTAATCCCCACTTTCCAGATGAGGTCACTGAGGCCCAGAGAAGTGAAGTGACTTGCCCACAGTCACACAGCTGACAAGTGGCAGAGCCGGAATTCCAACCCATGAGCTCTGGCTCCCAAGCCCGGTCTCTTGCCAGTGAGCCACGTGCTTCGGAGACGGAGAAGGGGGCTTAATTTATTCAGTAGTATTTATTGAGCGCTCATTATGTGCGGAGCACTGGACTAAGCGCTTGGAATGGACAATTCGATGGGTGAGGAGGGGGAGAAGAGGAAAGAGGAGAGGGAGGAGGAGTGCGTCTACCAACTCTGTTCTAGCGTACTCTCCCATAGTACAGGGCTCTGCACACGGCAAATAATAAATATCACTGAATGATTGGAAGGAGGGGAGAGGAGAAGGAGGAGGGGAGGAAAAGTGTGTCTACCAATCAACGGTGTCGATTTACCGACACCCTGTACTTTCCCAAGCTCTGGGGTCAGTGCCCTGCACCTAGTAAGCGCTCAGTAAATACAACTGATTGATTAACGGGAAGGACGGGGAGGAGGAAGGAGAGAAGGAGGGGGGAGAAAGGGGAAAAAGAAGGAGAGAAGGGAGAGGAGGAAGAGGAGGAGGAAGAAAAGGGGGAGGAGAGGAAGAAGAGGGGGGAAAAAAGTGTAGTTGGGGGGAGAAGGAGTCAGTGGCCAAGCTGAAGGGTCGCACTCTCATTCCTAATAGTGACCCACCCCAGGGACACCAACACAAGGGACACACCCCAAGCCCGGGCTCTTTCCACTGAGCCACGCTGCTTCTTGTGGGCCTGGCGGTCAGAAGGTCATGGGTTCTAATCCCGACTCCGCCACTTGTCTACTGTGTGACCTAGGGTAGGTCGCTTCCCTTCTCTGCGCCTCAGTGACCTCATCTGTAGAAGGGGGGAATCGAAACTGTGAGGCTCATGTAGGACAGGGACTGTGTCCAACCTGATCTGCTTGTATCCACCCCAGCGCTTAGTGCAGTGCCTGGCACATAGTAAGCACTTAATGAATACCACGGTTGTTATTATTATTAATATTATAGCTGTAATCTATTCATTTAGCTATCCATTTATTTAGTCATATCGTCTGTCTTCCCCTCTAGACTGTGAACTCGTTGGGGGCAGGGAATGTGTCTGCTTTATTGTTGTATTGTACTCTCCCAAGGACTTAGTACAGTGCTTTGCGCACAGTAAGCCCTCAATAAATACGATTGAATGAATGAATGACAGGGACTGCACATAGCATTTAACAAATACCATAATTATTAATATTTATTATTATCCCCCGGCCCTTCGCCGGAAGCTTGTCCTGATCCTGTTCTTACCTCAGAGTCTGATCATTTTTTTTTAAATGGTATTTAACTGCTTTACTATGTGCCAGGCGCTGGGGCAGATTCAAGCTAATTCATTCAATACTATTTATTGAGCTTTTACTACGTGCAGAGCACTGTATTAAACGCTTGGAATGTACAATTTGGCAAAAGATAGAGACAATCCCTGCCCAACGACGGGCTCACAGCTAATCGGGTTGGACACAGTCCATGTCCCACGTGGGGCTAACAGCCTCGATCCCCATAGTCCAGATGAGGTAACTGAGACCCAGAGAGGCAAAGTGACTTGCCCAAGTTCACGCAGCAGATAAGTGGCAGAGCCGGAATTGGAGCACTAGGGCTTTCTAACTCCCAGGCCTGGGGTCTACCCACTAGGTCACGCTGCTTCTCCTGGAGATAATAATAATAGTAATAATAATAATGTTGGTATTTGTTAAGCGCTTACCATGCACAGAGCAATGTTCTAAGCGCTGGGGGAGATACAGGGTAATCAGGTTGTCCCTCGTGGAGCTCACAGTTAACCTCCATTTTACAGATGAAGTAACTGAAGCACAGAGAAGGGAAGTGACTTGCCCACAGTCACACAGCTGACAAGTGGCCGAGCCGGGATTAGAAGGAATCTCTCCTTTCTCCCCCTGAGAGGCCGTGAGGACCCCGGGGTTGGGTCTGCCTGCTTCGTGGGGTGGGGGGAGACCCTCGGTATCCCCCTGCCCCTCAAAGTCCACACAGGCCTCTCCGGCACGGAGAAGGAGGGGGACCTGGAGAGTCGGGCAGTGGGAGAGGACGGGAAGGAAGAAAAGAAACTGAGACTGGGCTGCAGGGGGAGAGGGAGGGGAGGGTTGGCTGTGGAAACAGAAAGTGCTAAGCAAATTTCCATTCTAGGAAGCGGGGTGAATCAGAAACACTTCCGTTCTGGCAGGTGTTAACCAGAATAATGTCATCTGTTAAGTAGATACACCCAGCCGAGGACTGTACTAAGTACGATATTAGCAGATTCGGTCAAAGGGAGCTTGTCCCCATTTTACAGACAAGAAAACCGAGGCCCGTACTTTCATTCGATCATATATGCCGTGTGCAAAGCACCGTACTGAGCGCTTAGCCGAAAGGCGACTTGCCCACGGTCGCCCAGCAGGTGAGGGGCAGGGTCGGGATTAGAACCCAGCTCCTCTGGCTCGCGGGCCCGGGCTCTTTCCACTAGGCTACACTGCTTCTCTGGTGTTTGATCTGATCAGGGCGATGTCTTGGAGCCTCAAACTCTCTGGGGAGTTTTGGGGTGCAGACTCGATATGGGAGGCACTGGGGACACCCCCCGCCCCCCCCCCCAGGCCTAAAAAACTCTTGCTTGGGGTGGAGGTGGGGACTGGGAGTGTGAGTAGGGTAGCGGGTACATGAGAATCAATAAACCAATCGTATTTATTGAGCTCTTACTGTGTGCGGATCACTGTACTAAGTGCTGGGGAGAGTATGATATAATAATAACTGTTATTATGGTACTTGTTAAGAATTTACCACGTGCCAAGCACTGTTTGACCACCGAGGTAGCCGCGCAGAAGCAGCGTGACATAATGGAAAGAACAGAGGCCTGGGAGTCAGAGGACATGGGTTCTAATCCCGACTCCACCAACAGTCTGCTGTGTGGCCTTGGGCAAGCCACTAAACTTCTCTATGACTCAGTTACCTCATCTGTAAAGTGGGGATTAAGACTGTGAGCCCCCCGTGGGACAACCTGATTACCTTGTATCTATCCCAGCGCTTAGAACAGTGCTTGGCACATAATAAGAGCTTAACAAATACCATAATTATTATCATTATTATTATTATACAAGTCAAGCATTTTGGACACAGTCCCTATCCCAAATAGGGAGATACAGTCCCTGCCCACAACGAGCTTACAGTCTCTACGGTCTAGAACTGCATCTCCTTGGGAGACTTTCAAGTGGTCCGGGCCTCCGCCCCCCTCAAACCAATCTGACCAAGCCGGGTGGGTGGGGGTGTCCAAGCCATCACCCCCATTTCTCCTCACCCTTTCCCGGCACTTGGTTGGGGGTTCCGTTGCCCATTTCTGTGCCAACCCCAGAGTCAACGTGGTTTTCTGGTACCTCCTTTATTATTTTTTTTTAATGGTATCTGTTGAATGCTTACTCTGTGCCAGGCACTGTACTAAGCGCTGAGGTAGCTACAAGCTAATCAAGTTGGGCACAGTCCGGGTCCCATATGAGGCTCCCAATCTTCATCTCTATTTTACAGATGAGGGAACGGAGGCTCAGAGAAATTAAGTGACTTACCCAAGGTCGCGCAGCAGACAAATGGCAGAGCCGGGATTAGGACCCAGGTCCTCCTGGACCACCAGCTCCTCAGGATCCATACCCCTCCCCAGAGTCAGCTGCACCTCCCTCCCTCCCTCAAACAATGGTCTTTACAGAGCGCTTTCTGTGTGCAGAGCCCTGTACTAAGAGCTTGGCAGAGTCCAATACAACAGAGTTGGTAGATGGATTCCCTGCCCACAGGGAGCTTAGTCTAGAGGGGGAGACCGACATTAACCAGTGAGTCGATCAATGGAATTTACGGAGCGCCTACGGTGTGCAGAGCACCGTACCGAGCGCCTGAGAGAGTCCGATCCGACAGAGTCCGTGGACCCGTCCCCTGCCCTCCGGGAGCTTGCAGTCTCCCCATCTAGACCGTCAATTCGTGGTGGGCAGGGAGTGGGTCTTCTTATTGTTGTACTGTCCTCTCCCAAGCGCTCAGTACGGCGCTCTGCACACAGTAAGAGCTCAATTAACACAACGGGATGAACGAACGAATGACTCATCGCCTCCTCCCCTCAGCTGAGCACTTTGTGGACCGGCACCGGGGGCAGCTGATCGGGCGGGTGACGTCGGTGAAGCCGCTGCTGGACCTTCTGCACGGCAAGGTGCTGTCGGAGGAGCAGTACCAGACGGTGCTGGCCGGGGCCACCAGCTTCGATCAGATGAGGAAGCTCTTCACGTACAGCCTGTCCTGGGATCGGGACTGCAAGAACCTGCTCTACCAGGCCATGAGGAAGATACATCCCCAGTTGGTGGCGGAGCTGGACGGGTACCATCCCTCCCACCCCCTCCCCCGCTTTTTTAAAATCGTATTTATTGAGCGCTTACTGTGTGTAGAGCACCCTACTAAGCGCTTGGGAGAGGACGGTCTAACTATAGAAGAGACGCCTTCTGTTCTAGAGAAGCAGCGTGACGTAGCGGACAGAGCCGGGGGCCTGGGAGCGAGAAGGCCGTGGCTTCTAATCCCGGCTCCGCCACTTGTCTGCTGGGTGACCTTGGGCAGGTCGCTTCGCTTCTCGGGGCCTCGGGTGCCTCAACTGGAAAAAATGGGGATGAAGACTGTGAGCCCCATGTGGGACAGGGACTGTGCCCAACCTGATTAACTCGTATCTACCCCAGCGCTTAGAACAGTGCTTGTCTTAGTAAGCGCTTAACAAGTACCATAATTATTATTTGAGGGGGGAGGATATTTGTTAAAAACAATATTTGTTAAGTGTTTACATAGGACAGGCCCTGTACAAATGCTGGGGTGTTTACCAACATCAGGTTGGCTGCAGTCCTCAGCCCTATTGGGGCTCAGAGACCTACTCTCCATTTTACAGACGAGGTAACTGAGGCTCAGGGAATCAGTCAATCAGTCAATGGTATTTATTGAGTGCCTACTATGTGCAGAGCACCGTTCTAAGCACTTGGGAGAGTACAAGACAAGAGAATAGCGGAAATGTTTCCTGCCCAAAATGAGCTGACGGGCTAGAGAAGTGAAGTGACTCACCCAAGCAGCAGACAAGCGATGCAGTCGGGATTAGAACCCAGATACTCCGGTTCCCGGGCCTGCTCCCTGGGGTCTAGAGGACCCCCGCCTCTAACTCCTGGGCGGTGCTGGGATCAACCCCCTCCCTCCAGCCTCATCTGCCCCTGGACACCCCTCCCCCAACACACCCCAGGCTGAGCCCAAACCTGGGGCTCGGGACTTCCATTCTCCCCGAATCCCCAAGCCCCCTCAGTGAAGCCCAGATCCCCAAATCGAACCCCAGACTCAGCTTTGCGGGGGAGTGGCCACGCCGTCCCCCACTCCCCTCCCATCAAGCTCCCCTCCGTTCCAGCCCCAGGTTCATCGACCGATCAATAAGCTCACTGTGGGCAGGGAATGTGTCTATTTATTGTTGTTTTGCACTCTCCTAAGTGCTTAGTACAGTGCTTGGCACACAGTAAGCGCTCAGTACAATTGAGCAAATGAATCAATCAATCAATTGTATTTATAGAGCGCTCACTGTGTGTATTGTATTGTGCTAAGCGGTTAGGAGAGACCGATTGTACAGTGTCGGTAGACACGTTCCCCGTTCACAACGAGCTCACAGTGTTTGAGACTCACAGTGACGTTCTCGTCTGCCTCTATCCCAACTGCAGGCAGCCGTGGGAGGGCGTGAGCCTGGCGGAGGGTGAGTATACCGTGAGGGGGTCTGGGAACCCCGTCTCGTGCCCTGGACGGGGGGGAAGGCGGTCAAACATGGGAGCCCTGGGAGCACAGACAAGGGAAGTGGGAGGTGGTCAGGACCCCCAGCCCAGCCCAGCCCTCGGAAACCTCCCCCCCCGTCAAATTCCCCGAAAAATCCCACCCTCAGCCCCGTTGAAGGGATGGGCCCAGAGGTCAGTTCCTAGTAATAATAACAATAATATTAGTAATTATGATGTGGCATTTGTTAAGTGCTTACTCTGTGCCAGGCACTGTACTAAGCGCCGGGATGGTTGCAACCAATTTAGGTTGGGCGCAGTCCCTGTCATTCATTGAATCGCATCTATTGAGCGCTTATTATACTATACTTACTATACTATACTAAGCGCTTGGGAGAGTACAGTACAACAGTAAAGAGACACATCCGCTGCCCACGATAAGTGTACAGTCTAGAAGATTTATTGAGCGCTAACTGTGTGCCGAGCAACCTGACCACTAGGCCCAGACGTTTTTCTGAACCCCGCTTCCTCGCCCCGTCGATCAGGGCTGAGGGTGCCCCGCTGCCCGGGATTCATTTCTATTAACGTCTGTCTCCCTCCCTCTAGACGGCAAGCTCGTTGCGGGCAGGGTATGTGTCCCTTCTTTCGTTCACTCATTCATTCATTCTTTCACTCATTCATTAAACATTTACCGTGTGCAGAGCACTGTCCTAAACGCTTGGGAAAGTACAATAATAATAATAATAATAATGTTGGTATTTGTTAAGCGCTTACTATGTGCCGAGCACTGTTCTAAGCGCTGGGGTAGACAGGGGAATCAGGTTGTCCCACGTGGGGCTCACAGTCTTAATCCCCATTTTACAGATGAGGGAACTGAGGCACAGAGAAGTTAAGTGACTTGCCCACAGTCACACAGCCGACAAGTGGCAGAGCTGGGATTCGAACTCATGAGCCCTGACTCCAAAGCCCATGCTCTTTCCACTGAGCCACGCTTCAATGAACGGTGACATTCCCTTCCCACAATGAACTAACAGTCTCAGTAAGCGCTCAATAAATGCGACTGAATGAATGAAGGGTGGGAAAGCTCCATGTGGGCAGGAAACGTGTCTGCTCGCTGTTCTGCGGTAGTCTCCCAAGCGCTTAGCACGGTGCTCTCCACAAAGCAAGCGCTGGATGGACCGATACGATCGAATGAATGAATGGGAGGGGGCTGGGGGTGCCCCGAAAGAGGGTTGGGAGAGGGGAGGGGGCTGGGCCCCGGGGGGCAGGAGGAATCCGCCCTCCCCTAACCCGCTTGACGCCTCGGGCCCAGATTACCGGGAGAAGTACTTAAAGTACGTGAGGTGGAAGTTCCGGTACCTGGAGGAGAGGAACGCCCGTCTGGGGGAGAAGGTGGCCCTGGAAGTGCGCTACACCCCGCTGCTGCTGGTGGAGGAGCACCGCAGCCTGGCCCAGCGCCAGCACGAGCTCCTGGCCCTGGGCCGCCAGCCCACTTCCTGGGTCTCGCGCCGGGTCCACGTGGAAGCCCTCTTCGACCCGGACGCGGAGGGCCTGGAGCCCCCGCTCACGGTGGTCCTGCAGGGGTCCGCGGGCATCGGGAAGACCGTGCTGGCCCGGAAGGTCATGCTGGACTGGGCGGCGGGCACCCTCTACCCGGGCCGCTTCGACTTCGCCTTCTACGTCCACTGCCGGGAGTTGAACCTGGAGAGGAAGCGCAGCGCGGTCCAGCTGATCCAGCAGTGCTGCGACGACGACGGCGTCCCGCTCTCCGAGATCTGCCGGCGGTCGGACCGGCTCCTCTTCCTGGTGGACGGCTTCGACGAACTCGGCTGGTCCTCGGGCGGCTGGCCGGGGGCGGCGGACGACGACGACGACCTGTTCGTCGACTGGAAGGACAAGAGGCCGGTCGGGTCGCTCCTGGCCCACCTGATCCGCAAGCGACTCTTCCCCAAGGCCTCCCTGCTCATCACCACGCGGCCGGCCGCCGCCGAGAGCCTCCGCCCGCTCCTCAGGTGGCCCCGGCGGGCCGAGATCCTGGGCTTCTCCGAGGCGGAGAGGGCCGAGTACTTCCACCACTACTTCCTGGATTCCGGGCGGGCCAACCGGGCCCTGGCCTTCATCCAGGAGAACGACGTCCTCTTCACCATGTGCTTCGTCCCGCTGATCTGCTGGATCGTCTGCACCGGGCTGAGGCAGCAGATGGACCGCAGGGAGGACCTCGCCCAGGCCTCCAAGACCACCACGGCCGTCTACCTGTCCTTCCTGTCCTCCCTCCTCAGGCCGGCCCGCCACTTGCCCTCCCGGGTCCCGCCCGCCCACCTCCGCGGCCTGTGCTCCCTGGCGGCGGACGGGATCCTGAGCCAGAGGATCCTGTTCCGGAAGGCCGACCTCAGGAAGCACGGCCTTCCGGAAGACGGCCTCTCCGCCTTCCTGCACGTGGACGTCTTCGAGAAGGACGTCGACTGCGAGACGCTCTTCAGCTTCGTCCACCTGACCTTCCAGGAGTTCTTCGCCGCCCTGTTCTACCTGCTGGGCCCGGACGAGACGGGGCCGGGGCCCCTCCCGGACGCGAGGACGCTCCTCCAGCACTACCGGCTGTGCGACACCGGCTTCCTGACGCTCACCGTGCGCTTCTTCTTCGGGCTCCTCAACCGCGAGCGCGTGGCCGACCTGAAGGCGACGATGGACTGCGTGGTGCGCCCGGAGGCCCGGCGGGCCCTGGTCGAGTGGATCGACACGTCCGCGCGGAAGGAAGCCCTGCCGGGGCCCACGCTCCAGTGGCTCTACTGCTTCTACGAGATCCAGGAGGTGGACTTCGTGGAGCGGGCGATGGGGAGCTTCCGGAAGATCGACATCGACGTCCGCACCCGGATGGACCAGATCGTGGTGGCCTTCTGCCTCCGGAACAGCCGGAACCTGTGCTCTATCGAACTGATGAGGTTTTTTAACGTTGCGGAAGCAGATGCCGCAGCAGCGGCGGCGGAAAGAACGCCGGAGGTGGCTGCCGACCGGTAAGGGTCACGGTTCCATCAGGGCGTTCTGGGAGCCCTCGCTGTATTTTGCTAGGGCATTCGTTAAGCGCTTACTATGTGCCGGGCACTAAGCGCTGGGGCGGACGCAAGGTAATCGAGTTGGATACAGTCCCTGTCCCACCTGCTGGGGCTCACGGTCTAAATCCCCATCTCACAGACGAACGAAGCAACGTGGCGTAGTCAGAAAGTACGGGCCCGGGAGTCGGAGGGATCTGGGTTCTAATCCCCGCTCTGCCACTTGTCTGCTGTGGGACCTCGGGCAAGTCACTTCGGTTCTCTGGGCCTCAGTTTTACCCCATCTGTAAGATGGGGATAAGAGTTTGAGCCCCATGCGGGACGGGGACTGTGTCCAATCTGATTAACTTGTATCTACCCCAACGCTTGGCATAGTGCTTGGCACGTAGCAAGCGCTTAACGAGTACCACAGTAATGATAATTGAGAGCTCGGAAGCAGACGGTGAGGAGTTTCCATTAGACGCGGAGGTGGACGGGCAACTACCGAGGAGAGAGGGAGACGAGGAGTAGTGACAGCGGGTAGGTGAGGTGGGACGATGTGAAGGAGCGTGGGTAGAAGCCAGACGAGGAGGGGCTTCTCTCATTATCCAAGGTGGCAGGGGGCTGCCGCGGGAGAGACTGGGCCCCTGAGCCAACGCCCCCGCGGCCCCCCGCCCCGCGCAACGACGAGATGAATCGCACTCCGCCTTTCCCTTCCTTCCCACAGAAGGCCACAAGACTGGCTGCAGGACACGCTCTGTGAGAGCCTCTCCGAAGCCTCCGCCAACAACCGAGGCCTGACGCACCTGGCCCTGAGGAACAAGAACCTCGGGAGGCGGGGGGCGGAGCTGCTCAGTAAGGGGCTCTCACACCCCAACTGCAAACTCAAATCCCTGAGGTAAAATCCAGCTTCCTTCTCTTCCTGGGACGTTGTCCATTTTGGGGTGGGCGGGGAGGGGCGGAAGAGCGGGGTCGGCTTTGGGGCATCTGATCTTCCCGGGGCGGGGATTGATCCCTCTGATTTTCTACCCTCTGAAGGGCTTGAAAGGGAGTAGGGAATGGAACCGTTCATTCATTCATTCAATCGTATCTTCTGAACGCTTACTGTGGCAGAGCACTGTACTGAGCGCTTGGGAGAGGACACTATAACGATATAACATTCCCTGCCCAGCCCAGATGAGTCCCGCCTGCCAGTCTCCCCCGTTTGACTGAATGCCCCTTGAGGCCGGGACTGTGTCTTTTGATCCTGTGGCACCCTCCCAATCAATCAGTAGGATTTCCTCTCGTTCATTCAAATCATTCAGTTATATTGATTGAGCGCTTACTGTGTGCAGAGCATTGTACTAATCGCTTGGAAAGTACAATTCAGCAGTAAAGAGAGACGATCCCCGCCCACAACGGGCTTACAGTGTAGAAGGGGGGAGACAGGCATCAAAACAAGTAAACGGGCATCAGTAGCATCAATATCAATACATAGAATTATAGATATAAACACTCTACTAAGCGCTTCGGAGAATAGGACATAACAATAAATAGACACATTCCCTCCCCACAATCAGCTTACGGTTTAATAATGATGTTGGTATTTGTTAAGCGCTTACTATGTGCCGAGCACTGTTCTAAGCGCTGGGGTAGACATAGGGGAATCAGGTTGTCCCACCTGGGGCTCACGGTCTTAATCCCCATTTTACAGATGAGGGAACTGAGGCACAGAGAAGTTAAGTGACTTGCCCACAGTCACACAGTCGACAAGTGGCAGAGCTGGGATTCGAACTCATGAGCCCTGACTCCAAAGCCCGTGCTCTTTCCACTGAGCCACGCTGCTTCTCTCGCGCTTACCGTCGTTCATTCAGTTGCATTTGTTGAGTGCTTACTGAGTGCAGAGCACTGTACTAAGCGCTTGGCAGGGTACGTGTATATATCTATTATTATTTTTATCTATTTTGATGCTACTGATACCTGCCTACTTGTTTCATTTTGTTGTCTGTCTCCCCCTTCTAGACCGTGAACCCGTTGTTGGGTAGGGATGGTCTCTATCTGTTGCCAAATTGTACTTTCCAAACGCTTAGTACGGTGCTCTGCACAGAGTCAGCGCTCAATAAATACGATCGAGTGAACGATACGACAATAAACGGACACAGCCCTGAGCGCTGAGCGGGTGGAGAGCGCTTAGTCGGTCAGTCCTATCGTAAGCGCTCAATAAATACGATCGAATGAACGATACGACAATAAACGGACACATCCCTGAGCGCTGAGCGGGTGAAGAGCGCTTAGTCGGTCAGTCCTATCGTAAACGCTCAATAAATACCAGTGATGGATTGATCAATAATACAACAGGTGAGGCTGGGGGTTCTGACTCTGTCTCCTCCCCTCAGGTTGGTGAACTGCCTGCTCACACCGGACAGCTGCCGGGACTTCTCTTCCATCCTCAGCACCGACCGGAACCTGTCCGAGCTGGACCTGAGTTCCAACGCCCTCAAAGACTCCGGGCTGAGCCTGCTCTGTGAGGGACTGAGGCACCCCAGCTGTAAGCTACAGACACTGTGGTAAGCCCCCACCAATTAATCGGTCCTATTCATTGAGCCCTTACTGTGTGCGGAGCGCTGTCCCAAGACCTTGGGAGAGAATATAACGTGGCTTAGTGGATAATGATAACAATGATGATGGTATCTGTTAAGCGTTTACTATGTGCCCAGCACTGTTCTAAGCGCTGGGGTAGTTACGAGGTAATTAGGTTGTCCCCCGTGGGGCTCGCAGTCTTCATCCCCATTTGACAGATGAGGGAACTGAGGCCCAGAGAAGGGAAGTGACTTGCCTAGTGTCACACAGCTGATAAGTGGCAGGGCCGGGATTAGAACCCACGACCTCTGACTCCCAAGCCCGGGCTCTTTCCAGTGAGCCACGCTTTCCCGATAGAGCACGGGCCTGGGATTCAGAAGGACGTGGGTTCTAATGCCGGCTCCGCCACGTGTCTGCTGTGCGACCTAGGGCGAGTCACTTCATTTCTCCACGCCTCTGTTTCATTCATTCATTCATTCATTCAATAGTATTTATTGAGCGCTTACTAATGTGCAGAGCACTGTACTAAGCGCTTGGAATGAACAAGTCGGCAACAGATAGAGACGGTCCCTGCCGTTAGACGGGCTTACGGTCTAATTGGGGGAGACGGACAGACGAGAACGATGGCAATAAATAGAGTCAAGGGGAAGAACATCTCGTAAAAACAATGGCCAACTAAATAGAATCGAGGCGTTGTACAATTCATTAACAAGTTTCCTCTGCTGTAAACTGGGGACTCAATACTTAATAATAATAATAATAATCAAGGTATTCATTAAATGCCTATAATGTGCTAAGCGCTGGGGAAGATGCAAGTTAATCAGCTAACCTCACTCCTACTCAGACAAAAGCCCCATGTGGGACAGGAACTGTGTCTGACCTGTTTGTCTTCTATTTCTCCCAAAGCTTAGTGAAGTGCTTGGCACATTGTAAGTGCTTAACAAATACCACCGTGATTATTATTATTCCTTTTAACCCAACTAATATTAACATTTAGGATCCCTCAGTTTAATCACATTCATTTCCTCAAATCCCTCGAGAAGCAGTGGAAAGAACACAAGGCTGGGAGTGGGAGGACCTGGCTTCCAATCCCGGCTCCACCACTTGCCTGCTGCGTGACCTTGGGCAAAACGCTACGCTTCTCTGTGCCTCCATTTCCTCCTCAGTAGATCGGGGATAAAACACCTTTTCTCCCTTCCCTCTTAGACCAGGTCCACGAGGAGGGTGTCCGATCCGATTACCTCGTCTCTTCCTCGGCACTGGGAGGTGCTTAACTACACATAATTGTCTAGTTTTCGAATAATCCTGGAATTATTATCGCCTGAGGGGTGGGTTCTCTCCTAGGAATAATTAATTAATGAGTTCCGTCATATTTTTGAGCGCTTCCGGTGTGCAAAGCGTTTGGAAGAGTACAGCGCAACAACAAACCGACACATTCCCTGCCCACCACGAGTTTACAGTCCAGAGACGAGCTCACAGTCTTTGGCCCCTTACGATGGTGATGATGATGGTATTCATTAGGCGCTTACGTCGTGCCGAGCACTGTTCTAAGCGCTAGGGGTAGATAGAGGTAACGAGGCTGGCAGGAGAGTTTGAGTACGCTGATGAAGCTTAGACCTCTGCCATAAAGGGCTTCTCAAAATGGAGAGGTCGAAGCCGAGGCACCAGATAAAGTCGATTCACCTGTGCTGGGCAGCAACGGCATGAGAAAGAGTCAAAGGCGGATGACGGAGGGATCAAGACATTGATCGGAGACAACGGCGGAGGCTCAGGCGTTTCACGGCGCGGAAGGAAGATGGTAAACCACTTCCCTGTCTTTACCGAGAAAACTGCCGATACACGTCCCAGAACGACTTTACGGCCGAAGGTGGGCCGTTCTGGAAAGGGTGTGTCCACGGAGTCGCTATGGTATTTGAAGAAGAGGAAGGGTTGTGTTGGGGATTGATAGATTGATTGATTGGGAAGCTGATGGGCGCCTCCCTGTTCTCTCTCCTACAGGCTCCAGAGTTGTGCTCTTACGTCGGCCTGTGGCCCGGCTCTTTCCTCTCTGCTGACCACCAGTGCAAACTTGACCAAACTGGACTTATTTAATAATGCCCTAGGAGACACGGGAGTCAGCCTGATCTGTGAGGGGCTCAAACATCCAAACTGCAAACTGCAGGCCCTGCTGTGAGTCCCCGATTCTTTCCTCTCTGGAGAGATGCTCCCCCTCTTCCCACGAGGCCGCCCTGCTTCTCTCTTCCTAGCCCGGGCCCGGAAATGAGGAAACGGGGGAGACGAAGCAGCGTGGCCAAATGATTATGGTACTTGTTAAGCGCTTGCTATGTGCCGGGTGCTGTACTAAGCGCTGGGGTAGACGCGAGCGAGTCGGGTTGGACGCAGTCCCTGTCCCACGTGGGGCTCACAGTCTCAATCTCTGCTTTAATAATAATAAATAATGATGGTATTTGTTAAGCGCTTACTAGGTGCAGAGCACTGTTGTAAGCTCTGGGGGGACACAAGGTGATCGGGTCGTCCCACGTGGGGCTCACAGTCTTCATCCCCATTTTCCAGATGAGGTAACTGAGGCCCGGAGAAGTGAAGTGACTTGCCCAAAGTCACACAGCTGACGAGCGGCGGAGCCGGGATTCGAACCCACGCCCTCTGACTCCCAAGCCCGGGCTCTTTCCGTTGAGCTACTCTGCTGCTGCTTCTTTGGATGTTTGATGTGGCCTCGTGGGTGTGACCCCAGGCCTGGGAGTCAGAAGAACCTGGGTTCTGACCCTGGCTCCGCCACTTGTCTGCTGTGCGGCCCTGGGCGAGTCACTTCATTTTGTGCCTCCGTTACCTCATCTGTAAAATGGAGATTAAAGACTGTGAGCCCAACGTGGGACAGGGACCGTGTCCAACCCGATTCATCTGTATCTATCTTAGCGCTTAGGGACAACGTCCAACCTGATTAATTTGGATCTATCCCAGCGCTTAGTACGGTACTTGGCACAAAGTAAGCGCTTAACAAATACCGTTAAAAACCAACCAAACGACGGTTTCTTTCTCTCTCCCGCCCTCAGGCTGCGACACTGCGCTCTCACGCTGAACTGCTGTCCGGATCTCTCGTCCGTCCTGAGCATCAACCGGGACCTGTCCGAGCTGGACCTGAGTTACAACTCCCTCGAAGACGCGGGGGTCTGCCTGCTCTGCGAGGGGCTGAGACACCCCAACTGTAAACTACAGACTTTGAGGTGCTTCGCGCCCGGCGGTAGGACGGGGGAGGAGGGCCGGGAGCCGGGGGACTGCAGTAGGGACAGAGCGGAGGCCGACGGCAGCGTCGATCCGTCGATTTAGCTCCTCGTGGGTGGGGAACGTGGCCCCCATTCGTTCATTCGATCGTATTTATCGAGCGCTTTACCGTGTGCAGAGCGCTGTACTCGGCGCTTAGGAGAGTTGAATGGAACGGAAGAACGGACACATTCCCTGCCCACAACGAGCTGACGGTCTAAACGGGGGAAGACAGGCATTAATAGAAATAAATAACAGATACGTACGTGCCCGTAATAATTCTATCTGGGAAAGCAGCACGGTGTAGGGGGTAGAGCACGGGCCCGGGAGTTAGAAGGTCATGGGTTCTAGTCCCGGCTCCACCGCGTGTCTGCTGTGTGACCTGGGGCAAGTCGCTTCACATCTCTGGGCCTCAGTTACCTTACCTGCAAAATGGGAATTGAGACGGTGAGCCCCGCAAGCGCTTCGTACGGCGCTCTGCACAAAGTAAGCGCTCAATAAATACGATTGAGTAAATGAATAATAATAATGTTGGTATTCGTTAAGCGCTTACTATGTGCCGAGCACTGTTCTAAGCGCTGGGCGAGATACAGGGTAATCGGGTTGTCCCACGTGAGGCTCGCAGTCTTAATCCCCATTTTCCAGATGAGGGAACTGAGGCACCGAGAAGTCAAGTGACTTGCCCAAAGTCACACAGCTGACAGGTGGCGGAGCCGGGATTCGAACCCACGACCTCTGTCTCCTAAGCCCGGGCTCTTTCCACCGAGCCACGCTGCTGTCCAACCTGATTTGCTTGTATCCTCTCCGGTGCTTAGTACAGTGCCTGGTTCGTAGTGAGCGCTTAACAAATATCATTATTATTATTATAAATATATTATAATTATACATCTAAAATTATAATAATGATTCGGTTGTACTGAACGCTCCCAAGAGCTTAGTACAGGGCTCTACCCATAGTAAGTGCTCAATTCCATTCATTCATCGATTAATCATATCGACCTAGTGCTTATCGTGTGCAGAGCACCGTGCTAAGCGCTCGGGAGAGTACGCTACAAGAGAGTTGTCGGGAAGCTGCCTGACCTGGTGGATAGAGCCTGGCCGGGGAGTCAGAAGGACCTGGGTTCTAATCCCGGATCCGCCACTCGTCCGTCGTGTGACCTCGGGGAAGTCACTTAATTTCCGCGAGCCTCAGTTACCTCTTCCGGCAGGTTACAGAAGTGCAAGCTGACATCGCGGAGTTGTTCCGATCTGTCCCAGGCGCTGGGCATCAACCGGGAGCTGAGAGAGCTCATCCTGCACGACAACGTCCTGGGAGACGCCGGGATCTCTGTGATCTGGAAAGGGATTCAACAGCCCAGTTGTGGTCTGAAGATTCTCAGGTCCAATTCCGGCCCCCGCCCCCGTCCCCGTCCTTCAGACCCCAGAGCTGGGAGCGGGGTGACCTGAGCCAGGAGGTCCTGGCAGGGGGCCGGGGGAAGCCGAGAGCTGAGCGGGGCAGGGGTCGGCGTTCAGCAGGCTCCGGACCCCCGACCCTGTCCGTCCCTGCCGCACACCGACCCCCGCCACGGGCCTTGACCGGCTGAGGACTAGCTGATGGAGCCCCCTCTGTGTTTCCACAGGTTGGGGAAGACCCACTTTAGCGAGAAAATGGAGGAGGAGATGAGGACCGTGCAGAAGATGAAACCTGAGCTGAAAATCAGGTACCGGCCCGCAAGATGTTAGCGGATTGTTCATCTGGTCTCCCGGCCTTTGACCGGTCCATTCATTCAATATTATTTATTGAGTGCTTACTATGTGCAGAGCACTGTACTAAGCGCTTGGAATGGACAATTCGGCAACAGGTAGAGACCATCCCTGCCCATCGACGGGAGGGCTGACCCGCAGCCCTCCGGGTCTGGACCACTCCCGCTGTCTATGACCCTGCAGTGAGCCCAGGACTGGCTCCATTAGCCCCAGCCCCCCAAGGAGACGACGACAGGCGGAGGACCCCTCCGTGCCCACCTGCCCCTTTCCCCGCCCCTTCCCATCCCCCTTCACCAATCCCATCTGGGTGAGAACTTCCCTCCGCCCCCCCCCCCCGGCATCCCCCAACTTGGTCTCCCCCCGGCTCAGGTGAACGATAAGGCCCCGAAGCATCCCTCGAGGGACCCGACCGCTCAAACCTTGCTGGAAAACAGCATGAGCTAGTGGGTAGAACATGGGCCCGGGAGTCAGAAGGTTGTGGGTTCTAATCCCAGGTCCACCACCTGTCTGCTGTTTGACCTGGGACAAATCACTTCACTGAGCCTCAGCGACCTCAAATGTAAGATGGGGATTAAGACTGAGCGCCCCATATGGGACAGGGACTGTGTTCATCCTGATTTGCTTGTATCTACCCCAGCGCTTAGTACAGTGCCTGGTACCTAGTAAGCACTTAAACACCACAATTATAAATAATAATAATAATGTTGGTATTTAAGCACTTACGATTATTATTACTATTTATTTAAAAAAAAACACAGGACCACCTTCCTTTTGCACCTTCTGTCCTGTGGAGCTCCGAGGGAAACGCCACAGTGACCGGGCCCCCAGGCAGCCCGAGTCTCAACCTGATTCCAACCTGATTTTCTTTAACTGCTCAGTCAACCAATGCTATTTACTGAACATGCTGTGGGCGAGATGCTATATAATAACTGAGGCACTGGTTAAGCGCTTAACTATGTGCCAAGTGCTGTTCTAATCTCTGAGGTAGATGCAAGTTAATCAGGTTGGACACAATCCCCGTCCCGAATTCATTCAATCGTATTTATTGAGCGCTTACTATGTACAGAGCATTGTACTAAGCACTGTGGAAAGTACGTTACGGCACTAGAGAGAGACAATCCCTGCCCACGACGAGCTCACAGTCTAGAGGGGGCTCATTTTCTTAATCCCCATTTTACAGAGGAGGTAACTGAGGCCCAGAGAAGTGAAGCGACTGGCCCAAGGCCTCACAGCGGACACGTGGCCTTAGAACCCAGGTCCTTGTGACTCCCGGGCCCGTGCTCTAAGCCACGCTGCTTCTCCCAACAGCCGCAGGCAAATCTGAAGAGGAGGTGGGGTGTTTCCGATAGGGTCGATTCTGGGAACCGCCGGGACAGAGGGCATGGTGGGAATCTGGCATTGGCCCCCAGCCACCCACCCACCCCGGTAACGGGTCTCCCCTCGTCTGGTTACAGGTTCCATTGATGGCATCTTCCTCAGGGACGACCGAAGCTGCCTGCGTCAGATGGCGTCAAGGCCTCGGGTTCACTGCCCCTCACCAACCCCATCTGCCCCCACCTGCTACCGTCTGGACTGGGGCTCCCTGTTCCAACCGAGCCCCCTCCCCCGCCAGCCCCCCTCTAACGCCCTCCCCCTCTGGCCAAGCCACGGCTCTCCTCTCATCTCTTCACGAAACCCACCTCTTCCAAGAAGCTGGCTGGGATCACACCCGTTTGCTTTCGGTCACTTCGGTCGCTCCAAGATCCGGGAGCCAGGACACCCGGCACTGGGTTTGAGGCCTTTAGCTCCCGGGGACGAAGATGAAGTAACCAAGTTATTAATAATAATAATGTCTCCCTCCTCCTAGAGCACGGAAGCCCTCTCCGTGACCCACTTTCCCCCGCTCCTCCTCCTCCTCATCGCTGCACCTGTGCCGGCGTGTTTCGATTAATTATACTTTTGGTGCGATAGACGCAGCTCTTCTCGACGATCCATGTTAACGATGCGTGTGTGTGGAGTCCAGGGGGAGGCCATTATCTGCCCGTCTCTCCCCCCCCCCCCCCCCCCCCCCCCCCCCCCCCCCCCCGGCCCCGATCAAACGGGGGCAAGAACCGACGGAGAAGCATCACGGACTAGTGGCTGGAGCCCGGGCCTGGGAGTCGGAAGGATCCGGGATCGAATCCCGGCTCCGCCGCCTGTCTGCTGGGTGACCTTGGGGGTGAGCGCGTAGCCTACCAGACCGGCAAGATAAAATCTGGATATTTATTGAGCGCTTTACTGTGTGCAAAGCAGTGGCAGGGAACGGGTCTACCCACTCTGTTATAGCATACTCTCCCAAGCGCTTAGGACAGAAGCAGCATGGTGTATTGGATACAGCCCGGGCCTGGGAGTCAGAAGGTCATGGGTTCTAATCCCGGATCTGCCACTTGTCTTCTCTTTGACCTCGGGCAAGTCACTTCACTTCTCTGTGCCTCAGTGACCTCATCTGGAAAACGGGGAGCGAGATTGTGAGCCCCATATGGGCCAGGGACTGTGTCCAACCCAATTTGCTTGTATCCACCCCAGCGTTTAGCCCAGTGCCTGGCACATAGTAAGCGCTTAAATACCATAATTACTAAATTATTTATTAGAACAGTACTCTGCACACAGTAGGAACTCAGTAAATAGTAATGATAATAATGATGTTACTTGTTAAGCGCTTACTATGTGCCAAGCGCTGTTCTGAGCAGTGGGGTAGATACAAGGTCATCAGGTTGTCCCACGTGGGGCTCACAGGCTTAATCCCCATTTCACAGATGAGGGAACTGAGGCCCGGAGAAGTGAAGTGACTTGCCGAAGTCACACAGCTGATAAGTGGTGGAGCCGGGATTAGAAACCATGACCTCCGACTCCCAAGCCCGGGCTCTTTCCACTAAGCCACGTGACTGATGAGTCAGTTAATCATATTTATTGAGTGCTTACTCCGTGCTGAGCACCGTACTGAGTGCTTGGGAGAGTACAATATAACAATATAACAGACAAATTCCCTGCCCATGACAAGCTTACAGTCTAGAGGATTACTAAAGGCTGATCGATAAGGAAGAAACTGGACCAGGGGAGGAGCAACAGAGAACGATGACAAAACACACACACATACACACACACACAGCCTTTATCACAATGGCAACACTTTGGAGATCCAATCCCTTCCCCAATCCCCCCCCCCCCCCGTTTCCCTCCTCGCTCCTCCACAGCCTGGCCTTTTCCCCCTGAGGCTAGTAATAATAATAATGATGGTATTTGTATAGCACTTACTTTGTGCCAGGCACTGTTCTAAGGGCCGGGGTGGCTACGAGGTGATCAGGTTGTCCTACGGGGGGCTCACGGTCTTAATCCCCATGAGGTAACTGAGGCACGGAGAAGTTAAGTCACTTGCCCGAAGTGTCACAGCTGACAAGTGGCAGAGTAGGGATTAGACCCCACGACCTCTAACTCCCAAGCCCGGGCTCTTTCCGCTGAGCCGCACCGTACTAAGCACCGGGGTGAAGACAACCTGTCTCACGTGGGGCTCACGGTCTCAATCCCCATTTTACAGATGAGGGAACCGAGGCGAAGAGAAGTTAGACCACGCTGCTTCCAGTGAAGGCAGGAAGGATTTAGATTAGACTCCTCAACTAGGGAGGGAGAGGCTCTCAGACCTCCTGGTGGGAACCACACCTTCCCCCTCCCCTAAAGACATCCATCGCAACTCCCTCTTGGAATCGACTCTAACCCTCTTCGGGGGCCAATACACTTTCCCTATAGCCTGGAGCTCCCGGTGGGCAGGGAACGTGTCCTGCCAATTCTCACGCTGTCCTCTCCCAAGCGCTTAGTACAGAGTAGCTCTCCATAAATACCACCGATTCAATCTGGCTGGTCGCTGGCACTGGGAGAGCCAGTCAGCACAGCCGCCGTTCGGCCAAGCCTCTGTAGCGATCCCCTCTCCCACCCCTGCCTCCTCTCGGCAATCCGGGCAGTGCTCGGAAGCAGTGTGGCCTAGTGGACAGAGCGGGGGGGCCCGGGACTCGGGAGGACCCGGCTTCTCCTCCTGGATCGGCCACTTGTCCGCCGTGTGATTTGGGGTCACTTCACCTCTCCGGGCCTCGGTTCCCTCCATCTGGAAAACGGGGACTGATCAATTGTATCTATCGAACGCTCACCGTGTGCAGAGCGCTGTACTAAGCGCTTGGAAGAGTACAATACGGCACTATAACGGACCCATTCCCTGACCACACGGAGCGTACGGTAAGACGCTCTGTGTGGGGCAGGGACCGTGTCCAACCCGATGATCTGTTGAGTGCCTGCCGCACGGTAAGCGCTCAACGGGTACCACGAATCTTATTATTGTTACTATTCCCGTCTCACCTCCAGCCCCCCCCCCGCTGCTGGCCTCGGTGGAAGCGGGAATGGTCAACCACCATCATTCGAAACCCCCCATTTCCTGCTCCCCCCGACCCCGAGCCCCATCAGTGATCACCAGGTCGCCTCCCTCCTCTCTCTGCCCATCACCTGCCCCTTCCGAAACGGCAGCAGGATTGCCGGGTGCCAGCAGGATTCCCGGGTACCGGGGAGATAGAGTCGCCCCTCTCCCCCAGAATCACAGCAGTCGGCCGGACGGGCCCGGGTCCCTCTCTCCGCTTGGGCGCCGGGCGTTCAGTCCCGACTCCAATCCCTTCGCCCGGGCGACGCCGTCGGGCCGAGACCCCTCTCCTCGGCCAGCGCTCCCCATCGTCGTCCGACCCCCGGCCGGTGACATCTCGGGCCGCGGAGGGGTCCGGCGGCCGAGGCGGAGCTTGGACGAGGGAGCCTCGGGAGGCTTCCCGTCGGCGGGCGTGTCCAGCGGGGTCCACGGCCCCGTCCGCCCGGCTCCGGGCTCCGGGGCCTCGGGCCCCTCCTCGCCCCCGTCCTCGGGTCCGCCCGTGGGGGCGGGAGATTCTGTGCCGCCGTCCGGCTCCATCCGGCTCTGGGTGGTCCCCGGTCCGGCCGGCTCCGTCCAGGGGGGACCGGCGGCGGGGATCCGGCCCTCGCCGCCGTCCGCCGGCGGCCCCGGGGAGCCCGGCGAGGGAGGGAGGAGCCAGGTGAGGTCGGCCGGGGGCTCCGGGGACGGATCGGCCGGAGGCGGCGAGGTGGCCGCCGCGGGCGGGCGGTGGGCCGAGGAGGCGGCGTGGGGGATGAGGAAGAAGATGTAGACGCCCGACACGATCAGCCCGGCGGTCACCAGCACGCCCAGGGTGACGGCCGCGTGGAAGGCCCAGTTGGGCCGGCCGGACCCCAGGCCGGCGGAAGAGCGGGGACGGCCCAGGCGGAGCGGAGCGGGCACGGGATGCTTGGCCGGACCCGCGGGGGGCGGGCGGACATACAGGACGCCCCGGCGGCGGTCAAAGTGGACGGAGCCGGCCGGGGCGTCCGGGGAGGAGGGCAGGGGGTGGGTCGGGAGGGCGGGGGGCCCGGCCCGGGCGGGCAGGAGGGTGGGGCGGCGACAGACGGGGCAGCGCAGGACCTGGGCCCCCGCCGGGGAGGCCAGCGACAGGCGGGAGAGGCACTCGAGGCAGAAGACGTGGCCGCACGCCAGGCGCTTGGGGGTCCGGAAGAGCCCGTCGTACGGGGAGACGCAGATGAGGCAGGAGGCCGGGGAGGCCGGGGAGCCCGGAGGGGTGAGCTGGGGAGGAGACCCCGAGAGCGGGGAGAGGCTGGCCGCCTCCCCGGGGGGCCCCCCTCCATCCCCGTCCCCCTCGTCGTCCTCCTCCTCCGGGGGGCCGGGGGCCGCCCGCCCCGGGCCGGACCGACGAGCCCCCCGAGGTCGACGGGGACAGGAAGGGAGGAGGTGCCAAGGCATGGGAGAGGCCTGCGGAGAAATGGAGAGGGATGCCCCGGGGGGGGGCACCAGGTGGAGGTCGGTGACGGGCGGAGGAGGATGGGGGGCGGGGGGGTCCCAGATGGGAAGAGGGGGTCGGCGGGGAGGAGGGACGGGGACGCCGATCCCGGGTAAGACCTACGCCAAGGCCAGGAGTCAGGGGCGATGCCCGGTGGAGGCAGGAACGGATCCAGACGGGTTTAGGTTTCGGGAAGGTGGGAGACAGGCCCAACGGGTGGGGTCGGGGGTCGGGTCGGAGGTGCCGAGGGGGCCGGGGAGACGCCATCTCTTACCCGTCGGGAAGGTCCTCCTCCTCCGTCGGCCCGGCTCTCCCCACCCCGGTTTTCCGGTCTCTCCGGCATCCCGGTGGGAGGGCCGGGTTGGCTCCTGCCGCCCGGGTCCCCCCACCCCGGGGCGGGTCCCCTCCGTCACCCGCCTCCTCCCGCCGATCCCACCCGCCTGACCGGTCCGACGGCCCCGGCCCACCGCTGACACGGGCCCGGGCCTTCTCCCCCGCAGCCCCCGTCCCCCCCAAGTAGTTGGGTGACAGATGTCACGACGCCGACCTGGGCCCCTCCCCTGGAAGGGTCCGGGCGCGTAACCCCGGCCCCAACTCTGGTCGCCGAGCCACCCGTCACTCCCCCCACCTGCCTTCCCTTCGGACCCAGCTCCGCCAACCGTCACCGCCGCCCCCTCCCATGCCCCACTTCACCCCTTCACCCCTCCCGCCGGTCCGCCTGCCCCAAGTGGCCCCCGGGGGCCGGGCCGGATGGCGGGGGCGGGTCAGTGGATGCCAGGGGATGCCCCGGGCTGGAGTCTTCTCATTCTCCCAAAGCTGGCGTCACCTATTTAACCCCCTCGACACCAGGAAGAAGCCGGCACCCATTGGGCGAGGCCGATGGGGAGGGGGAGGACTGCAGAGGGCTCTCCTCCCCCCGTGGCTCTCGTTTATCGCATTTATTGAGTGCTTACTGTGTGCAGAGCGCCATACTGAGTGTTTGGGAGAGTTGGATAGAACAGAAACATTCCCCGCCCTCGATCTTAGCTTCCAGTCCCTGGTCGCACCCCATCACCCAACTAACGTGGTGACCCCAGGCCCTAGGATTAGGGGTTGGGGAAGGAGACCCTGCCTGACCGACGGGAGACGGGTCAAAGCCACTTGGGGGCCCAAGCTGGCGTAGCCGCAGCCCACTCCCGAGACCCCAGATCTCAGCAGACCAGACCCCCCTCGACCCAGGTGGCTGAGCACAGGCAGACAGGGGTGCCTCCAGGCTCAGGCCCCGTGTCCTCGCCCTCGCTCTCCAGGGAACCGGGCACCAGCCATCCCAGGCTCGAGCGATGGGACACCCCTCCCTTCCCACCAGACGTGTCGGACGTGAACTGTGCCCCTGGCCCGCCTCGGCCGGCACCTTGGGCGCACCCCCTCGACCCCGGCTCACCACACCTGCCCGCGCCCACCCCTGCCCTCCCGCCGGCCTCCAGACACGGCACACAACTCAGCACGGGAGTGGATGCGGCCCCCCAACGGGGGTGGGTGCTCGGTATTTATTTTCAAGCAAATCCCCCTGGGGGAAAAGGCTTTAGCGGTTGGATTTAGCCACACGCTCCAGTTCGTCCTTCTTCTTGA
This sequence comes from Ornithorhynchus anatinus, assembly GCF_004115215.2. NCBI lineage: Eukaryota > Metazoa > Chordata > Mammalia > Monotremata > Ornithorhynchidae > Ornithorhynchus > Ornithorhynchus anatinus. The sequence continues at coordinate 54,224,804 of NC_041737.1, read as the reverse complement.
TGGCGTAGGAGTTCGAGGAGCCCTGAGAGAATAAAGGGAGGGTCAGCAGGGAGGATCCCCTCACCCTCTTTCGGGCTTCTGGAGTTTCCCTCCCCTGCAGGCAGCCCCCCGCCCTCCCATCCCGCCTCCCCACCTTGGCGGCGTTGATGAGCTCGTCGGCCAGGCACTCGGCGATGGTCTTGATGTTGCGGAAGGCGGCCTCGCGGGCCCCGGTGCAGAGCAGCCAGATTGCCTGGAAGTGGGGCAGGATAGACCGGTGAACGCGGGTCGCTTTCACACGTCCCCAACGGCCTCCCGAGAGAGCACCGACCACTCTCCCAAGAGCTTATTACAGTGCTTTGCGCAGAGTAATCCCTCAATAAATGACTAACTCTGGTCAAAAATGTCCAGTCAAACCCCACCCCCTTCCGGCCAAGGGAAAGGTTCAGCATTGGCTCCGGGCTGGCGGGGCGGGGGCCGATCGGGGAACAATGTGAAGGTGAGCACTGATCCTCGTTGGGGGGGTTCTGATCTAATCACCCCCAACTACTGCACTTAATAATGACGGTATTTGTCAAATGCTCACTGTGTACTAAGCACTGGGGTGGACACAAACAAATCGAGTCGGACACAGTCCCTGTCCCAAGTGCGGCTCAGTCTCAATCCCCATTGACAGATGAGGTCACTGAGGCCCAGAGAAGTAAAGTGACTTGCCCAAGGTCACACAGCAGACAAGTGGCGGAGCCGGGATTAGAACCTTCTGACTCCAAGGCCCCTGCTCGACCCACTAGGCCACACTGCTTCTCACTTATTCACCGAGAACCTTCCGTGAGCAGACCACTCTACTCGGCACATTCGTATTAATATCGTTCTCCCCTTCTAGACTACATTCGTTATGAGCAGGGAACGGGTTGGCTAATTCTGTTGGCACTGTCCTCTCCCAAGGGCTTAATACAGGGTCGTGCACATAGTAAGCACTCAATAAAACCACTGACTGATGGATGTAAAATTACTAGACGGGATTCCCGGACTTCGGGTGTTCACAGCCTGTAGGAAGGTGGTATCGACGGACTGAAGCAGTTGAAGGGGGAGGGGAAAATTACATGGGGAAGGGGTGGGGGGAGTGTGCGCTGTTAGTCGACACGGTATTGAATGAATGAGGGGAGGGAGTAAGAGATTGGCAGGAGACCAGAGCGAAGCACAGTTCAGTGTGGAAAAAAATGTGTGACTTAGGGGCAAGGTGGAAGAAGAGCGTGAATAAGTAGAAAGCTAACTAGGCTGCCTTAATCCCCAGGTTTCTGCTTGTGGGGGTGAAGATCGGGCCCCTGGGGTGAGGCGGGGAGAAGAGGAAAGTTATGGCTGGAAAACTTCTCCTCAGCATTCCCAGGATGGGGCCGGGGGGGTCTGGGTGACAGCCGGGGTTTGGGCAGATATGGGGACATTTTAGGAAGAGAAAACTAAGAAACCGGATGGTAACTGGTCCAATGCAATTGCAGCAGTAGCAAATTCACCTTCCTGCTGCACTCTGTGTGGACTGGAAATGGCCCCGAAGACCAGAACGAAAAGACTGTAGACTGTAGAGGTCCTTTCCTCCATCGGTCAACCGAATGGACTGAGTTCCCGGATGGGTGTCGAGCACTGAACTAAGTGCTTAGGAGAGTACACCAGACTTGGGAGACCCTATAGTTTCCAGGTCACCCCAGTAACCAGATTTAGGGTTCCGGCCTCCGCAAGGACCTCTCCAGCGGCCCCCTCAAGTCCTCCCGTTTGAAGTTGGGTACGGACAGCTTCCGGCTCCCAGGCTGAGGGCAGTGACCTGGCCACGATTCACACCCGTCTGTTCTTCTCAGGACCGGGTGGCCCCCCGCCCACTGAGACGCTGGTGGAGGGGAAGGGGGCGAGGAAGGGGCCATCGCGGCCCGGCTCATCTCCGCGAGTCCGGCTGCCTCACCTGGTTGACCCTCCTGAGGGGAGACACGTCTACGGCTTGCCTCCGCACCGTCCCCGCTCGCCCGATGCGGGTGGAGTCCTCGCGGGGGCCGCTGTTGATGATGGCGTTCACCAGCACCTGCAGGGGATTCTGGGAGAGCACGAGGAGAGAAGGGGTGGGTGTGAGGGGCAACATTAAAGCCGCAGAGATCCCCCGCTCAGTCTCCTGAATTCGATCCACCCAGACCACAGCCCCGGGGTCTCTCTTCCCCATCCCAGCTGCCTTCTAAAAACGTTCTCGGCGACGGGCACGGCCCCCCACCCCCTCAGTGTTTGCTGCCTCCCCGGCCGGGGCGGGAGCCATCGCCAAGACCTGCCCCACGCCCCGTACCTCGCCGGTGAGGAGGTGGATGATCTCAAAGGCGTGTTTGACGATGCGCACGGTCATGAGCTTCTTGCCGTTGTTGCGTCCGTGCATCATCATGGAGTTGGTCAGCCGCTCCACGATGGGGCACTGCGCCTTGCGGAAACGCTTGGCCGCGTAGCGGCCCGCGCTGTGGGGCAGGTACTTGGCATATTTCTCTTTCACGGCGATGTAGTCCTGTGGGAGGGGGCAGAGCGGGTCAGGGCACCTCCCTCGGGATTGCCGACCCACCCCGCCACCACCCTCTCCGTCCCCTACCTGGAGGGAGATGTCGTTGATCTGGACGTCATCCGTGCTCCACTTCCCGAACAGCTTGATGTCCGGGGTCTCGGCCACGGCCGGCGCCGCTGTCTCCCACTCGGCCATCCTGGAAAGTTGGCGGGAGGGGGGTCAGAGCTGCGGGCAGACCCTCCTCCCCTTCCCCGGGGAGCCGGCGGACTGTTAGCAGCTGTGTGGCCTAATGGCAAGAGCACGGTCTTGGGAGTCAGGATGTCCTGGATTTGCCACTCGTCTGCCATTTGGCCTGGGGCAAGCCACTTTGCTTCTCTACGCACCAGTTACCTCATCTGTAAAATGGGGATTAAGAACTGAGCCCCATGTAGAACAGGGACCGTGTCCAACCTGATTACCTTCTATCTAACCCAACGATTAAAACAGTGCCGGACATACTAAGTGCTTAAAAAACACTACAATTCTTATTATTTGAACTTTGCAGGTAGGGAAGGCGCCTCTCGGCAACTCAGTACAGGGCTCTGCACGCATTCATTCCACCGCATTTACTGAGCTTTTACTGTGTGAAAAGCACTGTATTATGCCCTGGGGAGAATACAATGAACATATTCCCAATACTTAGAACGGTGTTTGGCACAGCTGATGTGGCAGAGGCAGGATCAGATATAGTTACATCGTTAACAAGACAGAGCAACAAATAATAGGTACAAATATAATGGTGGGATTTGTTAAGCGCTTACTCTGTGCAAAGCACTGTTCTACGCGCTGGGGGTGGGGGGAATACAAGGTGATGAGGTTGTCCCATGTGAGGCTCACAGTCTTAATCCCCACTATACAGATGAGGGAACTGAGGCCCAGAGAAGATGAGTGACTTGCCCACAGTCCCAAAGGTGATGTGGCAAGGGATGGGGATTAGATAGAGACGCATCCCTAACAAGACGGAGTATTAAATAATAGGTACAAATATGATAAGGCGGGATTTGCTAAGCGCTTCCTCGGTGCAAAGCATTGCTCTAAACGCTGGGAGTACAAAGTGATGAGGTTGCCCCACGTGGGGCTGACAGTTTTAATCCCCATTTTACAGATGAGGGAACTGAGGCCCAGAGAAGTTGAGTGACTTGCCCACAGTCCCAAAGCTGATGTGGCAGGGGATGGGGATTAGATAGGGATGCATCCCTAACAAGACGGAGTATTAAATAATAGATACAAATATAACAATAATCCCCACTATACAGATGAGGGAACTGAAGCCCAGAGAAGATGAGCGACTTGCCCACAGTCACACAGCTGATGTGGCAGGGGATGGAGATTAGATAGACACACATCCCTAACAAGACGGAGTATTAAATAATAGGTACAAATATAATAAAGGCGGGATTTGCTAAGCGCTTCCTCGGTGCAAAGCACTGCTCTAAGCGCTGGGGGTATAAAGTGATGAGATTGCCCCACGTGGGGCTGACGGTTTTAATCCCCATTTTACAGAGGAGGTAATTGAGGCCCAGAGAAGCGACCTGCCCCAAGCTGATGGGGGGGGGGCGAGATTAGATAGAGACACGTCCCCAACAAGATAAGCGGAGCAATAAATAGGTACAAATATAATAACGGTGGTATTTGTTAAGAGACACGTCCCCAACAAGATAAACGGAGCAATAAATAGGTACAAATATGATAATAACGGTGGTATTTGTTAAGCGCTTACTACGGGCAAGGCACCGCTCTAAGCGCTGGTGTGTGTGGGGGGGTGAATACAAGGCGATGGGGTTATTAGACCGTGAGCCCGTCGTGGGGCCGGGATGGTCTCTGTGGTGGAACTGTCGATTCCCAGCGCTTAGTCCAGGGCTCCGCACAGAGGAAGGGCTGAATGAAGAGGATCGAATGAGGCCGTCCCACGTGGGGGGGATCCCTCCGTGGCCTGGCAGGGCCCAAGGGGCAGGGGCTCCCGTCGTGGCGGTGACCCGGAGCCCCTCTCTTCCCTCGCCCGCAGCCCTTCCCTCACTCGATCGTCCGTTCTCTGGCTCCGGCTGCCGCCGCCGCCGCCGCCGCCGCCACCGTCCGGTCCTCGCGGCGCCCCGGCTCCCACAGGAAAAGGCCCGCGGCCGCCCTTCCGCCTCTCTTAACCACGGCGAGCACTTCCGGGTCGGCGGGTCGTGGGGCCGAGGCCGGGCGGCCAGGCCTCGGAGCCCATGTGCGCAGGCGCGCTTGCGCCGCCGGGAGGAGGCGCCGCCGACTACGCAGGCGCCGCCAGACGGCCGTCTCCAGGGCGCAGGCGCCTCGGCTCGGGCGCGCGCCGGGAAATAACCGCGCGCATGGGGAGAGGGGGGGGGGAGAGGGAGTCTGCGCGCCTGCGCACTTCCTTTCTACCCCCTCCGACTGCCATTTTAGAACTCGCTTCGCGCAGGGGAGGGACTGCGCGCATGCGTACTTTGTCTTGTATGTCTGGTCCCTCACTGCCCGGCTAACCATTCGTTCGTTCGTTCGTTCATTCATTCATTCATTCATTCACTCACTCATTAATTCATTCATTCAATAGTATTTATTGAGCGCTTACTATAATAATGTTGGTATTTGTTAAGCGCTGACTATGTGCAGAGCACTGTTCTAAGCACTGGGGGAGATACAGGGTCATCAGGTTGTCCCACATGAGGCTCACAGTCTTCATCCCCATTTTACAGATGAGCTCACTGAGGCCCAGAGACTAATAATAATGTTGGTATTTGTTATGAGCTTACTATGTGCAGAGCACTGTTGTAAGCGCTGGGGGAGATACAGGGTCATCAGGTTGTCCCACATGAGGCTCCCCGTTAATCCCCATTTGACAGATGAGGTCACTGAGGCCCAGAGAAGTGAAGTGACTTGCCCACAGTCACACAGCTGACGAGGGGCAGGGCCGGGATTTGAACCCATGACCTCTGACTCCCAAGCCCGGGCTCTTTCCCCTGAGCCAGGCTGCTTCTCTAATTAGTGGTGGCATTTGTTAAGTGCTTACTATGTGCAGAGCACCGGACTAAGCGCTCAAACGGACAATTCGGCCACAGATAGAGATCATCCCGGCCCAACGGCGGGCCCACGGTCTAATCGGGGGAGACAGACAGACAAAAACAAAACAACATAAACACGATAAATAGAATCAAGGGGATGTACACCTAATTAACAAAATAAATAGGGTAATAAATAATACATACAAATGAGCACAGTGCTGAGGGGAGGGGAAGGGAGAGGGGGAGGAGCAGAGGGAAAGGGGCGTAGCAGAGGGGAAGTGAAGGGGGGAAATAATAATAACTAATAATAGTGGTATTTAAGCGCTTACTGTGTGCCAAGCACTGGGGTAGATACAAGATAATCAGGTTGTTCCATGGGGGGCTCACAGTCCTCTTCTCCATTTGACAGATCAGGGAATTGAGGCCCAGAAAAGTGAAGTGACTTGCCCAAGGTCACACAGCCAACAAGGGGTGGAGGTGGGATAAGAACCCACGGTCTCGGAATCCCAAGCCCGGGCTTTTTCCACTGAGCCATGCTGCCGAGTGGAACTGACAGTTCACCTCCTCCACGAGGCCTTCCCAGACTGAGTCCCCCTTATCCTCTGCTCCTCCTCCCCTCCCCATCACCCTGACACTCTCCCTCTGCTCTACCCCTTCCCTGCCCCACAACACTTGTACATATATATATGTACATATTATTCTATTTATTTTATTAATGATGTATATATATATATAATTCTCTTTATTTTGATGCTATTGATGCCTGTCTACTTGTTTTGCTGTCTGTCTCCCCCTTCTAGACTGTGAGCCCGTTGTTGGGTAGGGGTTGTCTCTGTTGCTGAATTGTACTTTCCAAGCGCTCAGTACAGTGCTCTGCACCCAGTAAGAGCTCAATAAATATGATTGAGTGGATGAATGTAATTCTGTCTTTTGCAACCAGGGCAGACGTCCCCATCCCCATATCAATACCGTTACACAGGCTCGGGATCCATCCGCCATATAAACTGGCTCCCTCCTCTACACACCCTCTCGTGTATTTTGGCAAACAGTCAGAGGAAGGAATCCATTCCTTCTGACTCGCCGGCCCGTGCTCTATCCACTAGGCCATGCTGCTTCTCAAGGCGCTTGACGGTATTTGCCTAGAGTTGTTTCTCCGATCCGAACCTAGGGTCGTGACCCCGGCGATCGAGCAGGTCTAGCGGGTTCCCCTGGGCAGTGAGCGTCCGATACTGACCATCGGCGAACACGGGGGTCAACACTTTATTGCCGCAGCTCCTCCTCCAATTCGCTTCCTGATCTCCCCCCACAGCCCCGACCCCTCCGAGTCTATGTAGGCATCTCTCCCTTTCCGTGGAAAGTTAGTTTCAAATCTGCCACGGGGGGGATTTGTGGGCAGAAACCAAAGGTTGCAGCAAAACGTGGCGTCCGCTGGAAGGTGGAACGCGTCGTCTTTGGGGTACGAAGGCAGGGGACGCCGGGGACCGCTGGCCCGGGTCCCATGGGAAAAGGGGTCGGGGAAGCTCAAGGGTCAAATCACCACTGGGCAACGTGCTCCCTTGATACCCAGCTGGACCCCGGAGGGCCGAAGGAACGACTCGGGGGACGCCCCCTGCTCCCAAAGTCCAGGGAGATGTCTAATGCTTCAGTGGCCAAGCTCCCGCTCTCAGAGGGCCCCGGGCTCCGCTGGAACGGTTCCGGATGAGGAAGGAGAGAGAGAAGGAGGGGCAGACGTTTTCTTCTGGGAGCCTTGCTTCTTTCCCGGCCTGCTCCCCGTCATCACCGTTCTACCCCCAGTCGAGTTCGTCGGCCGCCACTCCGCTCCCTCAGCTTAGGAGCCTGCGGTGGGCAGCGGGAGGGACCCCCCGGCTCCGGCCTCGGTGGTAGGCGAGGGAGGGCTGCCGGCCACGGTTCTTCCCAAGCCCGGCACGGTCCGGCGGAGGAGGCGGTCCCCTTCGGCCCGCTGGGGACCCCCTCGGAGTCTCCGTCCCGATACTCGCGAGCCGCTCCTTCCTCCCTCCGGGGTCGTTAGGGGCCGTGCCCCGCGGGTTGGCATTCTTGGCACCTTCCTCCTGATCCTCGGTGGTACTTCTCTCCATCCGGGTGGCGTCTGTAACAAAGAGAGAAGCCACGGGGATGCTGGGGGAGGCCGGGCAGGTGTGGAGGGGGGTGTATGTGTGTGTCGTGTGGGGGGGGGTGCACTTTTGCATGTGTGTGCATGTGGGCAGGGGGCCAACGGAGGGTGCCCGCGGGCGAAATATCTGCCATCTCAAAGGAGGAGCCAGAGGGGAGGGTGGAAGGACACGGGCAGGGGAGGGTGGGGATCTGAAACTGGCTCTCAGAGGGGAGAGTCGGGGGCGGCGTTGGGGATCCGAGCAGGGCCTTCCCGGGGGGGACGGGACCCCACGACTCCAGCGGGAAACCAGAGTGGTGGGGGACCCACACGGCGGCCAGTGGGGAAATGGAGACTCTGCCTACAGGAGAGTCTCCGGAGAGGGGAGGAAGCTTGCGGGGAGGGGTGAGAAGGAAAAGTCTCTTGTGTAGTCTTCCTTTCTCCGTCGCTAACCCCGAACCCTCACTCGGTGGGCCTCCCCACCATTTCTCTCCTCAGTCTCTCTCCCAGACTCTCCCCGCCTCGACCGCCGTGGGCCCGGGGTGTCTCCGGGTCATAGGTCGGAGGGACGTGGCCGGGGATGGGTGGAAGGGGGCGGTGGAGATACGGAGACCCCCCCGCCCCCGCCGCTGAGGGGTTTCTAACCCTGCCGCCGCCGCGGCCCCACGAAAAGCGAGGTCCTCGCCCAGCGACACGGCGTTCTTGTAGTTCTCCCAGATGACGTCGCCGTAGAGCTGCCGCTGCTCCGGGCTCAGCCGCTCCAGCTCCTCCTGGGAGAAGCGCACGGCCACGTCCGCGAACGTCACCGGCCCCTGCAACGGCACCGGCCCCCGGCTTTGGCTCCGCGGCCCCCTCTCCCCCACCATCGGCCGGGGCCCTCGGGACGAGACCCACCCTCCCCACCCTAGGCCCAGTGCCACAGTCCAGAGACCGGGGACGGGGAGCGACGCAGAGGGAGGCTCCCTCTTCTGCGGGGGTCTGGGCTAGGCCTGTCGGTGCAGGGGGAGGGCATTTGAAGCTTCCGGCAGGGAGAGGAAGGACGGAGGAATCTTGAGCTCACCTGGGGTCTGCCCGACAGTGTCTCCTGCTCACTGGGACCCCTCTCCTGGGGGGGGGGCGGGGCCTAGGGGGGCCGCCAGGCCTTCATGAAAGGAGAGAAGCAACGTGAGAGACCGGCCCTCCCCCGGGCATCCTCCAGCTCCACCCACGGGCGGGTACCAGTGTCTTGTTCCTGTGCCCGGCCTTGGGGGCGAAGGGCCCCAGAGAGTTCTTTCTGATCCGAGGACAGGTTGGGGGGCAGCTGAGGCGTAGGGGTCCCATAGAGTCTCTCCTGGGGCCGGGAGGGCTTCGAGTTTTGCCGTTAAAGCGCTCACCCTGCCCACTCCTACGTCACCTGGCTACTCTCCTACTACAGCCCAGCCCACACACTTCGCTCCTCTAATGCCAACCTTCTCGCTTAACCTCCATCTCACCTGTCTTGCCGCTGACCTCTCGCCGACGTCCTGCCTCTGGCCTGGAAACGCTCTCCCTCTTCATAACTGAGAGTCCATTACTCTCCCACCATTCAAAGCCTTATTGAAGGCCCAACTCCTCCGAGAGGCCTTCCCTGACTGAGCCCTCCTTTCCTCTCCTCCCGCTCCCATCTGCGTCTCCTTGCCCTTTATTCATCCCCCCTCCCAGCCCCACACCACTTATGACCGTATCTGTCATCTATTCCTTTATATTAATGTCTATCTCCCCCTCTAGACCGTAAGCTCGTCACGGGCACGGAATGTGTCCGTTACGTTGGACTGTTTCTAACCCGATTTGCTTGACGCCACCCCAGCACTTAGTACAGTGCCCGGCACATAGTAAGTGCTTAATGAATTCCACAATTATTATGACTCTCTCAAGTGTCATACGCTGAGGTGAGCACTGAGGCAGAAACGGGATACTCAGACCGGAGGCATAGGGATAGCAATCAGAGGGAGTTGGGGAGAGCAGGGATGGTCACTTCATTTTACAGATGAAGAAACCGAGGCCCAGAGAGGTCAAGCGACTTGTCTGAGCCCACCAGGCCGGTGGGGGCAGGGCTTGGATCTGTGGCGAGATTTCGACGAGTAGCCGAGGGCCGGCTGTGTGGAAGAAGAGGAGGCGGCGGGGGGGGTCATCCTCACCCACGGACACCACGGTCCGGTAGTTTTCCCTCATGACGGTCCGGTAGAGCTCCTTCTGGGGCCGGCCCAGCAGCCCCCACTCGTCCCGGGAGAACCGCACCAGCACGTCGGCGAACGTCACTGCCATGGCGGCCCGCGGGAGGGACGAGGCCGGGGCCTTCCCGCAGCCTGGGGACAGAACCGACTATAAGCTCGTTGTGGGCAGGGGTTGTGTCCGCATTCTTATACTGTCCTCTCCCAAGCGATTAGTGCGACACACTGCACACGGTAAGCGCGCAATAAATACGACTGAAAGAATAACGGGCTGGGCAGAGGCGGGGAGGAAGGGAGGGACGTGGGGGCCTGAAGGAGGAGGGAGGGGAGTGCCAGTGGAAAGCCGGGAAGACTCCGGCCTGGAGATTTCGTTCTTAAATGTTGAGTGACTTCGGATGGTATTTACTGGGGCCCCGCTGAGCGCGGCGCAAGGTACTGAAGGTCGAACCGGGGCAAGAACCCAGATCGTAATCAATCGATCGATCAAACGATCGATCGATCATCGGGGCCAGAATACAGGTCACCCAGTTCCCATTCTCTTACCCCCGGCCCACCAGCAGGGCAGAAAGGACGAATGTTTTATACAAAGTCAGACCAAATGTCCACCTGGTCCACAATTACGGCCCCAAGAGTAGACATTAACATTTATCCTCCCTTGTCATCCATCCCCACGGTTTAAAAATCTTAAATTTTCCCCCTTTAGAAACCCATCTCTACCCTATTGTTAATAATAATATGATGATAATAATAATAATAACAGTGGTGTTGGTATTATTAAGCGCTTACTGTGTGCCAGGCACTGTATTAAGTGCTGGGATGGATACAGGCAAATTGGGTTGGATACAGTCCCTGTCCCGCATGGGGCTCACAGTTGCAATTCCCATTTCACAGATGAGGTAACTGAGGGCCAGAGAAGTGAAGCGACTCGCCCAAGGTCACAGAGCAGACAAGTGGCAAAGCCGCGATCAGAATCCAGCTTCTTCTGGAATCCAATCTAATTCTCATCTAAGCCCCTGGAACCGAATCCCAGTTCCACCACTCGTCTGCTGTGCGACACTGGGCAAGTCACTTCACTTCTCTGTGCCTCAGTTCCCTCATCATCATTATTGTTAATTGTATTATTACTGTGTGCAAAGCACTGTACTAAGCGTGGGGCGGGGACTGCGTCCAACCTGATTTGCCTGGATCCGCACCAGCGCTCAGTCCAGTGCCTGGCACGTAGTAAGCGCTTAACAAATGCCGCAATAATAATTATTATTAACAAATGCCATCATTATTATTAGTAATAAGATGAGAAAGGAGTCTCAGGGATAAATCGGAGTTGTTTATCCTTGCCGGAAATGCTGGGTGGCTCTTCTGGGGTCCCAGGTTCCTTGAGAAGCAGCGTGGCTGAGTGGAAGGAGCCCGGGCTTGGGAGTCGGAGGTCAGGGGTGCGAATCCCGCCTCCCCTACTTGTCAGCTGTGTGACTTTGGGCAGGTCCCTTAGCTTCTCTGTGCTTAATAATGTTGGTATTTGTTAAGCGCTTACTCTGTGCCAAGCACTGTTCTAAGCGCTGGGGTGGGGGGGGAATACAAGGTCATCAGGTCTTAATCCCCATCTTCCAGTTGAGGGAAGTGAGGCCCAGAGAAGTGAAGTGAGTTGCCCCAAGTCACGCAGCCGAGCAGGGGTGGGGATTAGAACCCATGACCTCCTTCCACCGAGCCAGGCTGCTGCAGTGACCTCAACTGCAAAATGGGGATTAAGAGTGTGGGCCCCGGGCCACCGATAGCCCTTTATTTCCCCCAGCGTTTAGGACAGTGCTTGGCACCCAGTAAGCGCTTAGGCAATCCCATGACGACGCTGGTGGTGGCGGCCCCGGGCCCTGGCGCCCCCTGGCGGCCGCCGGGTCCTGCCTCTCCCCGCCCTCCCCCCCCGGGGCCGTGGGCGGGGCTTGGGGCTGACGGACCAATCAGCGCGCGGCTCCCCCCTCCCTCCCCCCCCCCCACCCCGCACCCCCGGGCAGGTTTTTCCCGCCTCCGCGGCCCGGGCCCCAGGCGTCCCCTTCTCCCGCCTCCCCCCGGCCCCCCCCACGCCCTCTCCTCTCACCTCCAACCCCGAGGTTCAAGGGATGGGGGCGGGTGGTCCGCACATGCGCGCCGGGCGGCCAGACTACATTTCCCGGCAGCCCCCGCGGAGGCGGGCTCCCGCCCCCTCCGGCGCCCGCGCGGACTCCCTTTCCCAGGCTCCCCCGCGGCCGGCCGAGACGGGCCCCGACGCTTCGCCGTTGCCATGGGGACGGTAGGCGGGCCCTACCGTCCCTGGTTTCCGCTTCCCCTCCTACTGGGGGCGGGGGGGAGCATTCATTCATCCATCCATCCATCCATCCATCCATCCATCCATCCATTCATCCCATTCATTCATTAGTCCCATTCATTCATTCATCCCATTCATCCATTCATCCCATCCATCCATTCATCCCATCCATCCATCCATCCATCCATCCATCCATCCATCCATCCATCCATGAATCCATCCATCCACCCATCCATTCATCCCATTCATTCATTAGTCCCATTCATTCATTCATTCATTCATTCATTCATTCATTCATTCATCCCATTCATTCATTCATCCCATCCATCCATCCATCCATCCATCCATCCATCCATCCATCCATCCATCCACCCATCCATTCATCCCTCCACCCATCCATTCATCCCTCCCTCCCTCCCTCCATTCATCCCTCCTTCCTTCCCTCCCTCCCTCCCTCCCTCCATCCATCCATCCATCCATTTATTCATCCATTCATCCATCCATCCATTCATGGATGCGAGAAGCAGCGTGGCTCAGTGGAAAGAGTCCGGGCTGGGGAGTCAGAGGTCAATTCAATTTTCAATTCAATAGTATTTATTGAGCGCTTACTATGTGCAGAGCACTGTACTAAGCGCTTGGAATGAACAAGTCGGCCACAGATAGAGACAGTCCCTGCCCTTTGGCGGGCTTACAGTCTAATCGGGGGAGACGGACAGACAAGAACAATGGCAATAAATAGAGTCAAGGGGAAGAACATCTCGTAAAAACAACGGCAACTAAATGGAATCAAGGCGATGTACATTTCATTAACAAAATAAAAATAAAGGTCATGGGTTCAAATCCCGGCTCTGCCGCTTGTCAGCTGTGTGACTTTGGGCAAGTCACTTCACTTCTCTGGGCCTCAGTTACCTCATCTGTAAAATGGGCATCTGTAAAGTGGGCATTAGACTGTGGGCCCCACGTGGGACAGCCTGATCAACTTGTATCCTCCCCAGCACTTAGAACAGTGCTTTGCACATAGTAAGCGCTTAACAAATGCCGTCATTATTATTATTATCATCCATCCATCCATCTATCCATCCATCCATTCATGCATTCATCCATTCATTCATCCATCCATTACTTGATTCACATTTACTGAGCTCTTACTGTGTGCAGAGCACTGTATAAACCGCTTGGGAGAGTACTATATAACAATAATCTCCTTCTTCTAAGAGGTTTTCCCACAGGAGCTCAGAGCTCTGGGATATTATACGACTGTGAGGAGCGTGGCCTAGTGGATAGAGCACGGATCTGGGAGTTAATAATAACGATGGTATTTGTTAAGCACTTACTATGTGCCAAGAACTGTTCTATGCTCTGGGATAGATGCAGAGGGATCAGGTTGTCCCATGTGGGGCTCACACTTTGAATCCCCGTTTTCCAGATGAGGTAACTGAGGTACAGAGAAGTGAACTGGCTTGCCCAAGATCACACAACGGGCAAGTGGCGGAGCCGGGAACAAGTGGCGGAGCCGGGAACAAGTGGCGGAGCCGGAAGTATGTGGGTTCTAGTCCTGCCTCTGCCACTTGTCTGCTGGGTGACCTTGGGTAAGTCACTTAACTTCCCTGGTCCTCAGTTGCCTCAGCTGTAAAATGGGGATTAAGAGGGTGAGCCCCATGTGGGATAGGGACTGTGTCTAACCTGATTAACTTGTATCTACCCCAGCTCTCAGAACAGTGCTTGGCATTTAATAAGTGGTTAACAAGAGCTATTATTATTATTATTACCCATCCCACCATTCCCTCTGACAGCCGAGCAAGGCCGGTGATCGCTCAATTCCAGATCACGCTCAATTCCAGATCACAAAAATCGGGAATATTTTCCAGTAACCTCAAGCATTCTGCACTACACTTCTCTGAATCCTTCGGGCCGGTCGAAGGTGAACAGGCTGCAGGGGAAGTTGGTGTTAATAATACATCATCATCATCATCATCATGCTCAGTACAGTGCTCTGCACGCAGTAAGTGCTCAGTGGATATAATTGATCGACTGTCTCCAACCTCCACAGGGCAAGAAGTACCCACATCCCTTATGCCCAAGTGGCTTCAGCGGTTGCAGGGGTAGAAGTGATGGAAACGGGTGAATTTAGAAAAGACTTTTTAATAAAACATGAAAAAAACAAAAAACCTCCGGTCAATTGGCATTTCCAAGGAGCAGAGGAAACCAGCGGGAGAGGGGAAAGTGGGCATCTTGTCTTAGGGCGCGGACGTACCCGTGCACAAACGTAATCTCTCGGCCTTCTGCAGGAAGGACCCTTCTGCTCTCCTTTCCCTCTCCCTCCTCCACGGCCTCCCGCGAGTGCCCGAAATCTCCCCCCAGTCCCGCCCTCCGCTGCTGCGAGGGGACTTGCGGGGCTGTGGGTTCAGGAGCCGATGTCCAAGTGGGGCTTGGTCCTGCGAAGAGCGGCCAGAGCGTTCTGGGTCTCCGCCTTCAGCTCCATCCCAAACAACCTGAGGAGATGCAGAAAGAATCAGGGCCTCATCCCCCATTGTTCTTCTTGGGATTGTATGACGCGCCCTCCATTTCTGCTAGACTGTAAACTCCTTGAGGGCAGGGATTGTGTCTACTAGTGGGTTCTAATCCCCGCTCCTCCACTTGTCAGCTGTGTGGCTTGGGGCAAGTCACTTCACTTCTGTGTCTCAGTCACCTCATCTGTAAAATGGGGATTAAGACTATGAGCCCCATGTGAGACCACCTCATTACCTTGTATCTACCCCAGCGCCTGACACAGGGCTTGGCACATAGTAAGTGCTTAACAAATACTATTATTATTATCTCTCTGCTATGGCAGCAAGTGTACTAGAAGCTCAGCAGGGAGGAGGATGGAGCCATGAACACAGACATGAATGAATAATAATAATAATAATAATTATGGTGTCTATTAACCACAAAGTAAGTGCCAAGCATCCTGCTAAGCACTGGGGTAGCCAACAGTGAATTGTAAGCTAGACTGGAATCATCTTAAGGGCATAGAACATTATCTACTTACTCTATCGTGTTCTCAAGGGCTTAGTAGAGTGTTCTACCCCCAACAGGATTTCAATAAATGTGATTGATTGATTGACTGAAGGCACATTGAGCTAGCATACAAATGTCTAAACAATTAATCAATTGTATTTATTGAGTCTCTACTCTGTGCAGAGCACTCTGCTGAGCTATGGGGAGAGTGCAGGGCAACGGCGTTAGCAGACACGATCCCTAAATGGGAATATATATGGCCGTTTTTGAAGAAGTCACTCACCAGTGATAGTGCATTGTTCTCTCCCAAGCGCCCTCATCCCAGCTCCAACACTTGCCATCTATATCACCTTGGACAAGTCACTTAACTTTTCTGGGCCTCAGTTTCCTCACTTGCAAAAATGGGGGATTAAATCCTACTCCCTTCGACCTAGACTTGGAGCCCCATGTGGGACTGGGACTGCGTCCAAACTGATAACTTGGCATCTACCCCAGCCCTTAGAACAGTGCTGGGCATATAGTAAGGGCTTAACAAATACCCTTAATATTATTATTGTAGTTATTATTATTGTTATTATTAATAATTATACCGTGGATTGATGGGATGCCTGATTGATCAATAGGAATGGTGGTATTTCGTAAGCATTTACTATATGCTAAGCACTGTAATAAGCTCTGGGGTAGATATAGGATAATCAGGTCCCACACAGGGAGGGAGAACAGGGATTGAATCTCCCTCTTACAGATGAGGGAACTGAGGCACAGAGAAGAGAAGTCGGTCGATCGTATTTATTGAGCGCTTGCTGTGTGCAGAGCACCATACTAAGTGCTCAGTATAACACAATATACAATATAACAACATAACAGACAGTCTAGAGGCGAGTTCTTGACCAAGGTCACACGGCAGACATCCGGTGCAGCCGGGAAGAGAACCCAGGGCCCCTGACTCCCAGACCCAAACTCTTTCCACTAGGTTCCCCTTGCTCCACTGATGGATTGATTGATTGATTGATTAACTGTTAAAGGAAACAAGCAGCTTTGTACCAGAGCGTCTGCAGTTTGCACGTTGGCTGTTTCAGTCTCTCGCACAACAGGCCGACTCCGGCGTCGCCCAGGGCGTTGTTGGTCAAATACAGTTTGGTCAGAGTCTGATTTTTGGCGAGGACCGAAGAAAGACTCTCACAGGCAACGGCAGTGAGACAGCAACTGTCCAACCTGTGGGGGAATGAAAGATTCACGGAAATGTCACGTTATTACGGTGTTTGTTAAGCGCTTATTCTAGGTCAAGAGCAGGGAAGCACCGGCCTGGGAATCTGAAGGACTTGGGTTCTAATCTTGACGCCGCTATTTAATAATTATGGTACTTGTTAAATGCTTATTATGTGCCGAGCACAGTTCTAAGCACTGGGGTAGATACAAGTTGATCGTGTCGGACACAGTCCCTATCTCACATTGGGCTCACGCTCTTAATCCCCATTTTTTACAGATGAAGTCACTGAGACCCAGAGAAGTGAAGAGACTGGCCCAAGGTCACACAGCAGACAAGTGGTGGAGCCAGGATTAAAACCCATGACCTTCTGACTTCCTGATCCGTGCCCTATCTGCTGGGTGATCTTGGACAAGTCACTTCACTTCTCTGGATCTCATTTCCCTCACCTGTAAAATGGGGATTGAGACTGTGAGCCCCATGTGGGACAGGGATCGTGTCCAACCCCATTAGCTTGTCTCTACTCCAGCACTTAGTACAGTGCCTGGCACAGAGTGAGGATTTAACGAATACCACATGCACACACGCACACGCAAGCCCTCCATCCCAACGGATTTTCCAGAGGAGGATAATCGGCAGGGCTGCATCCCACCTCAGCTGAAGGCCTGAGGCTCCCAGCCCCTCTTTCCCAGTGCCCGATTCATACTTAACCCTCCCAGGCCAGGGAACAGTTGTCGGGCGGACTCCCTCCCCTCCTCTTCCCATCCCACCCATCCTCCAGGAACTCACCAGAGCTTCTGCAGTTTGCAGTTGGGGTGGTTCAGCCCGTCACAGAGCTGCTGGGCTCCGACGTCCCCCAGGTCGTTGAAGCTCAGGTCCAGTTCCTTGAGGTGGCCGTTGGCCCCGAGGGCCGTGGAGACGGCCCCGCAGCCAGCTGACGTCAGCCGGCAAATCCCCAACCTGAAGGACGGACCGAGAGATGGGGGGACGGGGCGGGGGGGACAAGCGCACTCTCAGCGTCTTCTACGCGGGCAGTGGCTCTTGGGCCTCAGGTGCACTTACCAAGGGCCGGAGGAGGCAGAATCCCGGGGGGGGGTAGAATGACTAGTGCTTGGCACTTGGCACTTAACAAATGCCATCGTTATGATTATTATTATTACTATTGTTATCACAACTTCTGTTACTCAGTTACCTCATCTGTAAAGTGGGGATTGAGACTGTGATCCCCACATGGGACTGCGCCCAACCCGATTTGCTGACATCCACCCCGGCGTGGCACATTCATTCAACGGTATCTATCGAGCGCTTACGGTGTGCAGAGCACCGTACTGAGCGCTTGGAAAGTACAATTCGGAAGCGACAATCCCTACCCAACAACGGGCTCACAGTCTAGGAATAGCAAGGGCTTGACAAATACCACAATTTTTATTATTATCGTTATCCCCATCCCCCGCAGAAGAGATTTAAGGAGAAAGCAACGCGTGTACCGGAGCTTCTGCAGTTTGCACTTGGGCTGGCCAAGTCCCTCACAGAGTAGGCGAACTCCCGCATCCTCCAGATCATTCAGACTCAAATCAAGCTCCGTCAGGCTGCAGTCCACGCTGAGAACGGAAGCCAGCTCCATGCAGGAGGCCCTTGTGAGGTGACAGATCTTTAGCCTGGAGAGGATAAAGACAAATCAAGCCGTGTGGCCTAGTGGAGAAGAACCTAGGCTCTAATAATAATTATGGTATTTGTTAGGCGCTTACTATGTGCCGAGTACTGTTCTAAGGGCTTGGGTAGATACCGGGTAATCAGATTGTCCCATTTGAGGCTCACATTTTTTAATTCCCATTTTTACAGATGGGGTAACTGAGGACCAGAGAAGCTAAGTGACTTGCCCAAGGTCACACAGCAGACAAGTGGCGGAGCCAAGATTAGAACCCACAACTTCTGACTCCCAAGCCCGGGCTCTTGCCACTAAGCCACGCTGATTCTCCTGGCTCTGCTGGGTGACCTTGGGCAAATCTTCACTTCTCTACTCCTCGGTTACCTCATCTGGAAAATGGGGACTGAGACTGTGAGCCGCATGTGGGTCGAGGACCGTATCATTATTATTATTATTATTATTAACTATGGTATTTGTTAAGTGCTTACTAGGTGCCAAGCACTGTTCTAAGCCCTGGGGCAGACACAAGGTAATCAGGTTGTCCCAAGTGCGGCTCACGGTCTTTATCCCCATTTATCCCCATCTCCCCCTCTAGACCGTGACCACGTTGTGGCTGGGAATGTGTGCATCGACTCTGTATGTTGTAGTTTCCTAAGCACTTAGTACAGTGCTCTGCACTCAATAAGTGCTCAGTAAATACAACTTACTGAATGAAGGGAAATCAACGAAGCATAATTTCCTCTTTTTTTATGGCATTTGTTAAGTGCTTACTATGCGCCTGGTACTGCATTATGGGCTGGGTAGATATAATCTACTCAGGGTTGAATCGAATTTATGTCAGACATGAGGCTTGCAGTCGTAATCAACATTTTACAGATGAGTTAACTGAAGCTCAGAGAGGTGAAGTGAATTGTCCAAGGTCACACAGCAGACAGGTGGTTGAACTGGGATTGGAACCCAGATCCTTCGGACTTCCAGGCCCAGGCTCTTTCTTTGGGCCTCAGTTCCTCATTTGTAAAATGGAAATGTGATGTGTGTTCTCCTTAGACCATGAGCCCCATGTGGGAAAGAGACTGATTATCTGATAATTACTTGATAATCAACCTTTCTGATAATTACTTGATTATCTTGTAGTCATTCATTCAATTCATTCAATCATATTTATTGAGCACTTACTCTGTGCAGAGCTCTGTACTTAGTTCTCTGGAGAGTACAATACGACAAAAAACTATTACATTCCCTGCCCACAATGAGTTTGCAGTCTAGTGGCAGGAGAGAGACACCAACACAAATAAATAAATTACAGATATGGACATCACTGCTGCACCTCAGTGTTTAATACTGTGTTTGGCACATAGCAAATCCTCAACAAATTCTGTTATTATTCCAAGGAAACACCCTCACAGGAGAACTCCTGAGGAGCAATCCCTACTGGGATGTCTGGATTTCCAGCCCCCCTTAATCTCTCCACCCGCCCATGGTTGATTCCCATCAGCATGGAGAATGGAGCGAGCTCTGACCATAGCGTCTTCAGCCGACAAGATGTCTGCTTCATTCCCACACACAGCAGCTGCACCCCCGCATCACCCAAGGCATTGCCCGTCAGGTCCAGTTCCATCAGGTGGGGGTTGGTGCTGAGAACGGAGGAGAGATCCTCACAGGCGGCCCAGCTGAAGTAGCACTTTTTCAACCTGTGGCCGTGGGAGAGAGAGGGGAGAAGGGGAAAGGGAAAGAAAGGAAGAGAGAAAGATGGGGAGAGGGAGAGAGAGAGGAAAAGAGAAGAGGGAGGGATGGGGAGAGAAAGAGGGAAGGGGAAAGAGAGGAGGGAGAGA
The DNA here is from genome assembly GCF_004115215.2 of Ornithorhynchus anatinus. Taxonomy (NCBI): domain Eukaryota; kingdom Metazoa; phylum Chordata; class Mammalia; order Monotremata; family Ornithorhynchidae; genus Ornithorhynchus; species Ornithorhynchus anatinus. The sequence continues at coordinate 54,204,984 of NC_041737.1, read as the reverse complement.
ATGAGAGGGACAGAGATGGGGGGGAGAGGGAAAGAGAGGGACAGAGATGAGGAGAGGGAGAGAGAGAGGAGAAGAGAAGGAGGGAAGGATGGGGAGGGAAAGAGATGGAGAGAGAGGAGGGAGAGAAAGAGAGGGACAGAGAGATGGAGAGAGGGAGAGGGGAAGAGAGAGGCAGAGAGGTAGATATAAATAGACAGAGAGAGAGAGAGTGACCCATTGAGGAGACTCATATTGGTTCACCCTTGTGCTCTAACAGCATCCCCCGGCCGGGAAGGGATGTATATTGAGCTCCTTGTTTCTCCAAAAAAACCCCTCATCCAACTTACTGGAGCGACTGGAGCCGGCATTTCGGGTGTCTCAGCCCCGCACAGAGCAGCTTGACACCGACATCCTCCAGGGCATTGTTACTCAGATCCATCATCACTAAGTTCTGGTTGGCGCTGAGCGCGGAAGAGATGTCCTGACAGGCCGCGCTTGAAAAGCGGCATTTCTTCAAGCTGCCAACGAGAGGGTCAGCGGGGGTCAGGCAGTCCACTCTTTGCTTTCAGCCTAGAAACGTTCACTACCCCCTCTTCAATTGATTGATACTAACTCTACTGTACTCCCTAATCGATGGCATTTATTGAGTACTTATTGTGTACAGGGCACTGTACTAAATACTTAGGAAAATACCATATATAGAGTTGATAGACATGATCCCGGCCTTCAAGGAGCTTAAAGTCTACAGGGGGAGAGAGACATTAAAATAAATTACAGTAAAGGGAAACATTTAGCTAAGTGTTGTGGGGCTGGGCTGATTATCAGAGTGCTTCCTTCTTTCATTCAATAGTATTTATTAAGCGCTTACTGTGTGCTGAGCACTGTACTAAGTGCTTGGGAGAATACAATCTAACAATAAACAGACCCATTCCCTGTCCTCATTGAGTTAACAGTCTAGAGGCCAACCTTGAGGGATAAACTCTCTTGAGCTCTCCCAAGCGTTTACTACAGTACTAGGCACAGAGTAGGTGCTCAGAAAACGCCACTAATTACTACAGAGTCCCATAGTATGTGCATGCATGTGCCTCTGTGTGTGGACATGTATGTGTGTGATGTCAAACACTGAGAATAAGAACCATACGAGTTTTCCTATGGGGGGGTGGTTTCAGTCAATCAGTGATATTTATTAAGCACCTTCTGTCCGGAGGAAACTGCAATAAGCGCTTAACAATAATTGTGTGTTTTTTTAAGTGCTTACTAAGTGCCAGGCACTATTTTAAGCACTAGGGTGGCTACAAAAAAATCGGGTTGGGCACAGTCCCTACCCCACCTGGGGCTCACAGTCTCAATCCCCATTTTACAGATGAGGTAACTGAGGCACAGAGAAGCGAAGTGATTGCCCAAGGTCACAGAGCCGACAAATGGCAGAGCCAGGATTAAAATCCACCATCTTCTGACTCCCAACCCTATGCTCTGTCCACTACGCGATGCTAGTTGCAGGGGGAAGTCCGCTAGATTGTAAAATCCCTGTGGGCAGGAATGTCACTGTTTATTGTTGTACTGTACTTTCCCGAGTGCTTAGTAGAGTGCTCTGCGCTCAATAAATACGATTGAATGAAAGAATGAATGAATGAAGTGCTTGGGAGGATACACCTCCTTTAGACTGTAAACTTGCGGGCAGGGAACGTGTCTATCAACCCTATTATAACGTACTCTCCCAGTCACTTAGCACAGAGCACTATACACAGTAAGCGCTCAATAAATGTGGATCGATTCATTGATACACTGCCACAGAGTTGGTAGTCGAGATCCCTGCCCTCAAGGGTGAAGGGTGATGGCAGGACTGTGTCCAACCTGATTAGCTTGTATCGACCCCAGTGCTTAGTACAGTGCCCGGCACATAGTAAATGCTAAAGAAATACCGTAAAAAAAAAATACCTCTCTGGGAGAACTGGGGAGTATCTCCCAGAGATTTATATATATATATAAATCCACCGGCCAGAGTCTAGCAGGGTGGGGCGGATCAACCCGGGCAGGGTTCTTCGGGGCAGCAGAAGAGAAGGACGCAGCCGAAACTCACCCCAGGTTCTGCAGTTTGCAGTTGGCATGTCCCAGGCCCTGACAGAGCAGCTTCACTCCCCGGTTTCCCAGGGCGTTGCGATCGAGGACGAGCTCCGCTAGGTTCTGGTTGGTCCTCAGGGCCGAGGAGAGATGCTCACAGTAGGTGTCCGGCAGCCAACACTTCTCCACACTGCAGGGAGGGGAAAGAGAGAGAGAGAGAGAGAGAGAGAGAGAGAGAGAGAGAGAGAGAGAGAGAGGTGAGCTGGCCAAGTACCTCCAAACACCCGTCCCTTAGCTTGGCTCATACTGAGATCGGGGTCCGGTCTAAGAGCTGTACATTCCAATCAATCGATCAATCGATGGTATTCCATAATAATAATAAACTTTGTTAAGTGCTTCTGTGTGCCAGGCACCGTTCTAAGTGCTGGGGTAGATACCTCGATCTCATCTATTTCTCCCCCGACCACTCGCCCAAATCCTGCCTCTGATCTGGAACGCCCTCCCTCCTCATAACCAACAATGACTCTCCCCTCCCTTCAAAGCCTTATTGAAGGCCCTTCTCCTCCAAGAGGCCTTCCCTGACTAAACCTTTCCTCTTCTCCCACTCCCTTCTTCGTCGCCCTAACACGCTCCCTTTTTTCATCCCCCCTCCCAGCTCCATCGCATTTATATTCATATCCGTCGTTTATTTATTTATATAAATGTCCATCTGCCCCCCAGACTGTAAAATCGTTGTGGTCAGTGATGTGTCTGTTTACTGTCATATTGAACTCTCCCATGCGTTAAGTACAGTAATAATAATTGATGTTGATGATGAGGATATAATTACTAGTATCTGGATAAAACCAAATCCGGGCCAGAGGGGAAAAGATGCAATTTAGGTAGGGGAGCCCCAGAAACCGTGAGCCCCCCGAGTCTTCCGGTGAGGACACCCCCATCTAACAGGACCCAGGTAGACCCTCCACTTTGGAGCGGCGGGAGACGAAGAGGTGGGACGCAGGTAATTACGGCGACAGAGGCTGGTCCCCGAGGTGCGTTCCCTCCGTCCCCACGGGCCCTTGACCCTCCGCGGCCTCCTCCGAGCTGAACTCTTCGCTGCCCAGGTGGACGACAGACGCGTTCCGACAGTTCCCCACGCAGAAGGCCGAGATCACGTGGTCCATCTTGGTGGACAGGTCACAGGCCACGATGACCTGGAAGGGGTCCAGCGCCCTCCGGATGAAACCTTCCTCCTGGGTCTCGTACAGGCAGGAGAAGAGGTCCAACGCCCCCCGCTCCAGGGTCCGGCCCCCGATCCGAGCCCCGGCTTCGATCCAGGCCAGCAGCTCTCCCTTGACCGTGGGGGAGAGCGGACACCCAAGCTGCCGCTCCAGGTAGCTCTTGTTCTCCCCGTTCAAGAGCCCGAACAGGAAGCGCACGGTCAGGGCCAGGTAGCCGGTCTCCGATCTCCCATAGTGCTCCAGGAGCCGGGTCACGCTGTGGCGGGAGCCCCTCCCGCCCTCCCGCCCGCCCTCGTCGGTCAGGTAGAAGAGGGCGGCGAAGAACTCCTGGAAACTCCGGTGGACGAAGCTGTACAGCCTCTGGCAGTGGATGTCCTTCTGGAAGACGCTCAGGTTGAGGAAGGCCGAGACGTCGGAGCCGGCCAGGCCGTGCCGGCTCAGGTCGCCCTCGTCGAAGAGGACCTTCCGGGCCCAGACGCCGTGGGCGGCCAGGGAGCAGAGCGGGGCCAGGACGGGGCGACCCCGGGGCCCGGAGCCGCCCGGGTCCGGCCGCAGCAGGCTGAGGAGGTAGAAGACGTAGACGGCGGTGGTGGTCTTGGACGGCTGGCCCGGGGGCTCCCCGCGCTCCATCTCCTGCTTCAGGCAGGTGCAGACGATCCAGCAGACCAGGGGCACGAAACAGACGGCGGAGAGGGCCTCGACGTCCCGCACCAAGCCCAAGGCCCGGGAGGCCTGCCGGCCGTCCCCGAAGAACTTGCGGAAGTAGTCCCGGCGGCCGGCCCGCGAGAAGCCCAGGATCTCGGCGTGGCGAGGCTGCTCCAGCAGGGGCTGCAGCCGGGCCAGGGCCGCGGGCCGCGTGGTGATCAGCAGGGACGCCTCGGGCAGCAGGTCTTTCCCGAGCAGGCCGCCCAGGAGGCCGGCCACGGGCATCTTGGCCTTCCAGCCGCCGGCCCGCCGGCCCGGCGGGGGCCTCCGGGGTGTCCGGCCGAGCTCGTCGAACCCGTCGATGACGAAGAGGAGCCTCTCCGGCCTCCGCAAGATGTCCGCCAGCGGGGCCTCCCGCCGAGGCCAGCGGCCGGAGATCAGGCCGGCCAGGCTGCCGCGGCCCACGCGGCTCATCTCCCGGCAGCTGACGTAGAAGAGGTAGTCGAAGCGGGCGCGGTACAGGAGGCCGTCGGCCCAGTCCAGCATGATCTTCCGGGCCAGCATGGACTTGCCGATGCCCGCGGCCCCCCGCAGGACCACCGTGCGGGGCGGCTCCGGCCAGGAGGCGTCCGGTTCCAGCAGGGTCTCCAGCTGCAGGGGACCGGGCTGGCGCTCCGGGGCCCCTGCGTCCTCCCGCTGGGGGGTCGGCGACACGGGGGCCGCATCCCGGGGGGTGGGGTGCCGCTCCATCAGCAGCAGCTGGGTGTACCTCTGGCTGAGGTTCACACACTCCCCGGGGCGGGCGTTACGGTCCTCGAAGAACCGGAACTTCCGTCGGATGTGCTCCCGGTACACGTCCCGGGGGTCTGGATCGGGAGAGATGACGAGGGGTCAACACGGCGGGTGGTCGGTCGACCCATCCGTCCACTGATCGATGATATTCATCGAGCGCTTAACTTCTCTGTGCCTCAGTTCCCTTAACAGGATGTATTTGTGGCCACCCCGGTGCTTAGTACAGTGCCTAGCACGTAGTAAGTGCTTAACAAATACCATCATTATTATTATCATCATCATCTGCAAAATGGGAATCCAATCCCAGTTCTCCCTCCTACTTAGACTGTGAGTCCCACGTGGGACCTGATTATCTTGTATCTACCCCAATGCTTAGAACAGTGCTTGGCACATAGCCAGCGCTTAATAAATGCCACAAGTATTATTTTTATTGCCCTACTCTCATCTGACTGATCTCTGTCCTTGCCTCGTGAGGCTTCCCTGGCCTGGAACTCCCTCCCCAAATGATAATAATAATAGTTAATAATGATTATGGTATTTGGTAATCGCTTGCTATGTGCCAGGCACTGCTCAAAACCCTGGGGTAGATACAAAATAGTTGGGTTGGATTCAGCCCCTGTCCTACGTGGGGCTCACAGGCTTAATCCCCATTTTACAGATGAGGGCACTGAAGTACAGAGGAGTAAAGTGACTTGCCTAAGGTCACACAGCAGACAAACGGTGGAGCCGGGATTAGAACCCATGACTTTCCGACTTTCTTTCCATCTCCCAGGCCAAGCTGCTTCCCATATACGGGAACATAGAGGAGCCTCAGCCCTCTCCACCTTTTAAGACCTTCCCAAAATGCCAGCTCTTTCAGCAATTCTTTCACTATTTCAGGAAGTAGTGCTTTGTATTTACTGAGCATTTACTGTGTGCAGAGCACTGTGTTAAGAGCGCGGGAGAGGCTAAGCCTGGATATAAAAACCCCTGTGTGGACAAAGGCACCGTCACTCACCTCTCGTCGCCTGGGCTTCGTGGGTCTCAACCAGGTGCTCTGCTCTTCTTCTCTGCTCCCAATGGCGTCCCAACACCGACCCCGACGAATCTGAAGGGACAGAAGGAGGAGCCAGTGAAGACCATGGAACTTTAGCTCCTTATGGGCAAGGAACATGTCTACTAACTCTGTTATATCATGATAATAATAATTTTGGTATTTGTTAAGCGCTTACTATGTGACGAGCACTGTTCTAAGGGCCGGGATAGATACAAGGTAATCAGGTTGGACTCAGTTCCTGCTCACACGGGGCTCACAGTCTTACTACTCTCCCAAGTGCTTAGTAAAGTGCTCTGCACACAGTAAGTGCTCAATAAATACCACTGATTGATTAATTAATGTTGGTCTGCCTCTCTAGATTGTAAACTCACCGCGGGGAGGGAAAGTGTCTACCAACTCTTGTCAATTCATACTCTCCCAAGAGCTTAGGATAATAATGTTGGTATTAGTTAAGTGCTTACTATGTGCAGAGCACTCTTCTAGGCGCTGGGGGAGATACAGGGTCATCAGGTTGTCCCACGTGAGGCTCACGGTTAATTCTCATTTTACAGATGAGGTACCTGAGGCACAGAGAAGTTAAGTGACTTGCCCACAGTCACACAACTGACAAGTGGCAAGTGGCAGAGGCGGGATTCGGACCCATGACCTCTGACTCCCAAGCCCGGGCTCTTTCCACTGAGCCACACTGCTACTTAGGATAGTGCTCTGCACATAATAAGCACTCAATAAGCGGTATGGTTTAGAGGATAGAGTGTGGGCCTGGGAGTCAGAAGGAGCTGGGTTCTAGTCCCGACTCCACAACTTCTCTGCTGTGTGACCTTGGGCAAGTCACTTGGCTTCTCTGGGCCTCAGCTCCTTCATCTGTAAAATGGGGATTAAGACTTGGAGCCCCATGAGGGACATGGACTGTGTCCAGCCTGATTACCTTGTATCTAACCCTGAGTTTAGAAGAGTGACTGACAAATACCATTAAAATAAATCAATAAACACCATTAATTGACTCCTGTTTAATGTCCATCTCCCCCTCTAGACTCTCTCTGGAAACTCTCTGGAAACTCTCTGTGGGGAGGGAGTATGTCGGTACTACCTCTGTTGAATTATACTCTCTGGAGCGCTCGGGAGAATACAATAAACAGACACATTCCCTGCCCACAACGAGTTCACAGTCTAGAGGGAGAGCAAGGATCGAGCCGATTAACTCGTATTTTCTCAAGTGGTCAGCACAGTGCTCTGCCCACTGTAAAAGCTCAAAAAAATACCATTGACTAAACAGGAATTATCTGCCTCGACTTACCCCTCACCTCCGCCTCTGCCCTGGCTCTCTCCCACAGATCTTTCCTGTGTATCCTTTCAAATACGTGGACCGCCAGCTCCCAGGCACCCCGCTCTCCGACATGGGCGACCAGGAGATGGGCTAAGTCCAGGGAATCGGCTTTCTCCGTCCGGCCCCAGGGGATGGGGGCCCATCCCGCCGCTGGGGCCAAGTCCTCCAGGTGGAACTTAAATTTCCGCAGCTCTGGGTCCCGGAGTTCTTCCAGGTACTCGGCCAGTCGACTGCGGATGCTACATGTCATCTCCGCCTCCGGCCAAAAGGATCCAAGATGGTGGATGCCGAGGGTCCCCAAAGAGGAACCTGTAGAGGAGACAGGGTTGGGAGGTGGAGTGGAGGCAGACGGTCCACTCAAACCCGATGTTAATAAAGCATCTTGGAATCCCACTGAAAAAGGGAGATTAAAATCCTCACTCTCTCTAACCTCTTGGACTATTAGGATCTGTCTTCCCACACTGGACAATAAGTTTCTTGAGAACAGAGAAGCAGCATAGCCTGAGCAGCAGCATTGCCTAGTGAATACAGCATGGGCCTGGGACCTGGGTTCTAATTCCAGTTTCTCCACTTGACTGCTTGGGCAAGCCACTTAACTTCTCTGTGCCTCAGTTACCTCATCTGCAAAATGGAGATTACAACGATGAGACCCATGTGGGATATTACCTGATTACCTTGTATCTACCACAGTGTTAGAGCAATGCTCAGCACACAGTAAGAGCTTAGTGAACACCATAAAGGAAAAAAAGGAATCCTACCTACTAACACTGTTGTATCTTCCCAAACATTCTCCTAAACGCTATCGATTGATTGGTGGATTCTTTCAACTCTCATTCCAAGGAGTGGTAATATCCCCACCTTATTCTTAGCCTGGGAGGGCAGGGACCGTGTTGAATTCTAACTTGTGAATATTTTTTTTTTCCAATGCTTAATGCAGTGCTCTGAGCATAGTGGGGGTTTAGTAAGTAATATTACTACTACATTTCCGTTCCGGCTAACGCTCTGCTCTGGGCTCTGCGGGTCTCCCCGTGTCCTTTACCAGGGTGGCTGCCCAGCCTGGACGCAGATCTCTAGCAGGGGCTAGCCCACCAGAGGGTGTGTTGGAGGGGGGAGACTTTCCCGTTTCTGGCCCATCCCGTTCTTCACTCAACCCAGCGGCTGGCTGGTGGAAAATTCCTTCTTGAACCTCTACTCTCAGCACAGCCTCATCTGCCCCCAAGTCAGGCAGTGCGATCAGCCGCATCAGGGGGAGGATGTCTGGAAGGCAGGGGGAGATAACTTCTACGATATTTGAGGGGATCCTACTGGGGGTGGAGTCCTCTCTGAGACATTGAGACCCCTCTCTACAAAAAAAAAACAACACAAAATGAAATACTGCTTCCCCACCCGCTCTCCATCTCCCACTGCTCTGGGGTCCCCTGTCTTGGGCACGGGGAGAGGTCGAGGCGAGGCCACTTTAGACAGACACATGCCCTGTTAGGCAAATCCTCGTCTTCCGGAAACCCTCATGTTAACGTCCCTGAAACCCAAACCTAAACCTTTCCCCTAACCTCTTCTTAACCCTCAGCCCAACCCTAATCCCAACGAGTAACCCCAATCCTCATCCAAAAAACCCATTGCAGTCTGGACTCGAAAGCCGTCACCCCCAAACCTAACCGCGAACCCAACCTGAATGCCAGCCCTCCACCCCACTCTTCGTGGCTCCATCTTCCCTCGGCCCAAGCCCCAACCCCAAAGAGGAACCTCACCTGTCCAGCTCAGAGAACCTCTCGCTGCGGGGGTGTCCTCCCTGGAAGCCCCCGAGCGAACCCCAGCTCCAGCGCCTGCCCCTCACTACTCACCTTCCTGAGACCGGCCCAGGGAAAGTCTATTCCCAGAGGGGAAAAGGAACTGAAACCGGAAGCCTCTGATTCCGCCTCTTTTTTTTAAGGTATTTGTTAAGCACTTAGCATGTATCAAGCACTGTCCTAAATTCTGGGGTAGATACAAGGTAGTCAGGTTAAGCACAGTCCATGGCCCATATGGCTCTCCTAGTCGTAATTCCCCGATGAGGTAGCTGAGGCACAGACAAGTGAAGTGACTTGCCCAAGGTCATACAGACAAGTGGCGGAGCCATTCATTCATTCAATCCTATTTATTGAGCACTTCCTGGGTGAAGAGCACTGTATTAAACAATATAACAAAAAACAGATACATTCCCTGCCCACAGACTTGACAGGATTAGAACCCACAGCCTTCGGAACTCCCAGGCCCATGCTCTTTCCACTAGGCCATACTGCCTCTCTTTTCTCAATGCTGAGGTAAACCCCCATCGGGATGACCCCCATTCTTGTTCAGACTCCCCCAAGCCTGGAGGGAGGGCACAGTCTGAGGGAGCAGAGGTTAGCGTCGACAGAAAGGGCCTCAGGACCCTCCAGCTGGGTGGGACCTCAAAAGGGGAATGATGAAGCCCGGGTTTCACAACCCTTTCCTCCCTCTTCACGCCCATCTTCCAGCTCGGTTGGTTTCTCACTCGGTGCTGGCTCTCCCTCCCAACTGTTTGAACACATGCAGGCTGAGGAGAAAGAGGCAGGGAGAGGAGGCAATAATAATAATGGTATTTGTTAAGTGCTTACTATGTGCCAGGCACCATACTAAGCGCCGGGGTGGATAACAAGCGAATCGAGCTAGAAACAGTCCCTGTCCCTCACAGTCTCAATTACCATTTTTCAGATGAGGTAAGTGAGGCACAGAGAAGTGAAGTGACTTGCCCACAGACACACAGCAGACAAGTGATAGAGCAGGGATTAGGACCCCTGACCTTGTGACTCCCAGGCCTGTGCTCTTTCCAAGTGGAGGGGTAACAGGTGGGACGTTAGACTATAATCTTCTTGAAGGTAGGAATCGCCCCCCTTCCCCTCCAGCCACACATACAACTATATACTTAGCTATGTGACTGTGGGCAAGTCACTTAACTTCTCTGTGCCTGTTACCTCATCTGTAACATGGGGATTAACTGTGAGCCTCACGTGGGACGACCTCATTACCCTGTATCAACCCCAGCACTTAGAACAGTGCTCTGCACATAGTAAGCGCTTAACAAATACCAACATTATTATTATTATACAGGTGCTATTCGCAGGAATCATGTCCGCCACTTCGGCTATATTGTTCCCTCCTGAGCTAAGTATACAATAAGTGCTCAGTGAATTCCCCTCATAGATTAATCCCAGCTCTGCCGCTGGACTGTTGGGTGACCTTGGGCCAGTCATTTCACTTCCCTGGTCCTCAATTTCCTCACTGTACAATTCCTGTTCTCCCTCCTACTTACAGTGAGTCCAACCTGACTACCTTGTACCTACCCCTACTCTTGGAATGGCACATGATATAAGGTAAGCATTTAACAAATACCATTAAAAAAAAATGGCGGCAGGCTGCTCACATCCCAGATGCTGCTCTCTGCAGGCACTTGGGCTTGTCCCACTTGAAGACAATTTGGGGTTGTCACTTGGCTATCGCATTTCTGACCCACAAGGAATTTAGGCCCATGTGCTTTCCGTTATTCATTCATATTTAATAATAATAATGTTGGTATTTGTTAAGCGCTTACTATGTGCAGAGCACTGTTCTAAGCGCTGGGGTAAACACAGGGGAATCAGGTTGTCCCACGTGGGGCTCACAGTCTTCATCCCCCTTTTACAGATGAGGGAACTGAGGCACAGAGAAGTTAAGTGACTCGCCCACAGTCACACAGCTGACAAGTGGCAGAGCTGGGATTCGAACTCATGAGCCCTGACTCCAAAGCCCATGCACTTTCCACTGCGCCACGCTGCTTCTCTGATTTATTTATTGAGAGCTTACCGTGTGCAGAACACTGCACCAAGTGCTTAGGAGAGTACAATACAAACCCTGGACTACTGATGGCCGGGGGAGTTAGGTTTGGGGGCTCCCCCAAATCCAGGGGGCTGGAGGTGGTGGCCCATCCGACCCAGCCCCACTCTCCCAAAGCCATCCTAAGCGGGGTGGGTGGAGGAACAGGGGTGGTGGGCAAGGGTTGAGTGGCCATCCCGTCCCTGCTGTGCCCAGGATAACTGCCTCCCTCGGCCTCCCCCCACCCTCCCCCCACCGATGACTCGGAGGTGATCAGGAACCGGCCCGTTAGGCAACTCCATCCGCTTGGGTCCACATCTCCGGCCTCGGAGGGTAAAAATAGCCAACCATCATCAGTGACCAATGGTTATCGAGCTCCTCTGACCCAGGCGCTGAGGGAGGACTGCCTTTAAGACAAACACCACCATGCACCCCAAGGATCCTTCAGCCTTCTACCTCCACCGCCTCTGCCCCGGCCCCTCATTCTCACAGATCAAGTCTCTCATGGGGTGAACTTTCTCTCCAGGTCGTCTCCCTCCCCTGCCTCTGCCCTGGGCCTCCTCATTCTTATACAGATGAAGGTCTCTCAGGAGCTGAACCTTCTCTCCCCATCTTTTCTGTCATCTGCATCTATCCCAGGGCCCCCCTTATTCTCACAAAGATGGGGCTCTCAGGGATTGAACCCTCCCTCAGACTTTCTCCCTCTTCTGACTCTGCCTTGGACTCCCTCATTTTCACAGATGGAGGTCTCTCAGGGGCTGAACCTCCTCTCCTCTCCTTTCTTGTCCACCTCTGCCCTGGACCCCCTCACATTCTCACAAACATGAGGGGCTCAACCCTCTCTCCAGTCCCTCTCCCTCCCCCTCTCATGAGAGGTAAGGCCAGAGAATCAACAAAAGGGAGCTAGAGGGGAAGCAGTAGGTAACAGAAGGAAGTGGAGTGAAGTGGAAACAGCAAGGGTGTGCTAGTTCCAGCTCTGCCACTGACATTCTGAATGACCCTTGGCAGTTCACTTAACCTCTCTAGGCCTCAGTTACCTCATCTGTAAAATGGGGTCAAAATGCGCCTTCCTCACCTCACAGGAATTTTTTTTTAATGGCATCTGTAAAGCGCTTACTGTATGCCAGAAACATGGGGTAGATACAAGCTAATCAGGTTGGACACAATTTATGTCCCTCATGGGGTTCAGTCTTAATCCTTTTACAGGTGAGGTAACTGAGGTCTAAAGTGAAACCACTTGCCCAAGGACACACAGCAAATTGCTCCCCCTCTACCCCCTCTTCCTCCCCTCAGCACTGTGCTCAACTGCATATATCTTTATTATTTTGTTAATGAGATCATCTTGATTTTATTTATTGCTATTGTTTTTGTCTGTCTCCCCCGATTAGACTGTAAATGGGCAGGGACCATCTGTTGCCGATTTGTACATTCCAAGCGCTTAGTACAGTGCTCTGCACATATTGAGTATTTATTGAAGACAATTTGGGGTTGTGAATACTATTGAGTATTATTGAGTATTGAGAAAGGGGTGAAGAGGGCTTAGCTGAGAGGAGGGAGGGGGTGGAGGGGGAGCAGAGGGAAAAGGGGGAGCTCAGTCTGGGAAGGCCTCTTGGAGGAGGTGAGCTCTAAGTAGGGTTTTGAAGTAGGGCAGAGCGACTCACATCTGGTCATTCACAAAGACACATAGAAGTAGCAATACAATTTATTGAGCACCCACTTAGGGCAGTGAAGTGATCTGCACTTATGAAGTTCAGAATAATGAAGCTGGATCTCCCCTGTCCACAAGGAGCTTGAGACAAACCTAAAAACACTTATGAGGTCTCAAAACAATAACAATTAGAAACAATTAGAAAGCTGACATGAAGGGTATAAATGTATCTTGACATAAGATATGCACCGAGCTGGCTCCACTGATGCAGTGGAACCGCCATGCACATAATTCTGAGCAGGGCCCAAGGAGACTGGTCGACCCTGGACAGACCAAAAGACCCCGTGACCCAACATCACGGCTCACCCAACCCAACTTCCTCTTCTAAATTCTCAATCCACGGCTTGAGCGAATTCCATACAACACAAGGAGCATACAATCTAGAGGGACTAAGCTGGGGTCGTGGATATTGGTGAAGGTTTAGACATTCAGGTAGCCATTCCCCCACTCTGCATCCCATCATCCCTGGTTGCCACACCCCAAGCTAACTCATCCAAATGGGAAGCACTTTCCCTTTTAAGCAAACAGATAGCGCAACCCAGTTGGATAAGCAAGGTTGAGCAGTGGGGACGGCGGTGGAGGGGGGTGGAAGGGGGTGCCTTTTCTCACATCAAGAAAGCCCATGAAATTCCTTTGGGTGACGGTGACTAGAATCTAACCAAGAACTATATGTACTCCATGAGAGCGTGGTGAATGACTGGAGATGATTCCCCACCCGAACTCACCCAATCCGGTCGCACTTTCTGCTTTCTACATCCAGGGAGTGCAGCCGGGTTAGGTAGGCAGGGTGGGAGAGGGGAGCTGGTTCACCAAGGTTAAGAGATCAATCTGATGCACTGAAGCAGTGAGCCAACCAAACCCATCTGACCTGGTGGCAATTTCCCCATGTATATCACTAGAGAGTGCTCCCAGGCCGGATAGGCTGGATTAAGCAATGAGCGAGCCTTCTCTTCTGGCAGAGTTATTTCCTTGGGTGGGACGGTGATGTGACTAGACCAAGCCCATTCCAATTTCCCTACCGTATGACCAGAAAGCAGCATGGCCTAGTGGATAAGAGCACGGGCCTGAGAGACAGAAGGTCATGAGTTCTACTGTCTACTGCAGGTCACTTCATTTCTCTGGGCCTCATTTTACCTCATCTGTAAAGTGGGAATTAAAACTGTGAGCCCCATGTGGGACAAGAACTGTGTCCAACCTGATTAGCTTGTATCTACTATCAATTCTTCGAACAGTGGTTGAATATAGCAATTACTTAAGAAATACATTTATGATCATTAATTACATTAATTACATCATTACATTATGATCATTCAATTAATTATGATACTTCTGGAGTGTGACTGAACCACAAACCTGGCCTGCCCTTCCTGGTTCAGGAGACAGTGGTTTCGCCAGATCGCTCTGGCAGAGAGTGTGGGTGAGCTGGCTTAAAATATATCAGCATTGCTCAAATTTGGGAATGACAGAGGTAGCCATTCCTAGTTGTCACACTCCCCCAATCCAACACTCTTTTACATCAATGGTATTTATTGAGCACTGTGTGCAAAGGACTGCTCTGAGCTCAGAGTTGGTAGATGCCCACAAAGAGCTTACTAGGGAGATCAGTCGATTAGATGAGGGATGAATCAATAAATGATTGAATGATGTGCAAAGAGTACAGCTGGGTTGAATAGACAGTGTGAAGTAAAATGGCTGCATTTTGGAAATGACGACCCAACCAAAGCCAACCTATCCAAAAACGTGCCCCCCTTTTCCAGCACCAGGTTGGAGAGTCTTGGGAGTTCTGGAAAGTGGCTAAAGGATTCCCATCTTGGAAGCAAAGTCCCAACCAACTTCATCCAATCTGGTTGCACTTTTTTTTTTTAAATCAAGAGTGCTCCCAGGCCAGATAGACAGGGTTGAGCAATGAAAAGCACCAGCAGGAAACCACAGAAGGGTTACTGAAATGTCTGTTGAAGGGAGTGAATAATCAGAATCACTACCCAATTTCATAGCACAGTGGAATGACTCTCCCTAAATCACTCAGCAGATAAGTGGAAAAACTGGGATTAGAACCCAACCCAACCAGGCCCTTGCTCTTTCCACTAGACCAAACTGCTTCCATGCCGTGATCATCCCAACCATACCGATCCGATCCAGTCGCACTTTCTGCTTTTTATGTCCAGAGAGTACAGCTGGGTCAGACAGACATAGCTGGGCGAAGAACGAGTTCAGTTCATCTGACCAAGGGCCTACCCAAAAGTCCTGCATTTTAGAAGCCAAGACCCAACCAAGCACATCCAACCTGGTAGCAATTTCTGATTTTTATATCCTCAGAGAGTGCAACCAGGCCAGATAGGCAGAGTTGAATAATCACTAGCAGTATAAGTAATAATACTTATTTTAAGCATTATTAATTTACTTACCATTATTATTCAGGTGCTTACTCTGTGCCAGGCATTGTTCTAAGACTTCAGGCTACACTTCTCCCATTCCTTCTGCATTCCCCTGACTTGTTCCCTCTATCCCTTCCTCCCAGCCGCACAGCACTTTTGTACATCTGTAATTCATTTATATTAATTGTCTAGCTAACCCCATTGTGGGCAGGGAATGTGTCCGTTTACTGTTCATTAATTCATTCGTATTTATTGAGCGCTTACTGTGTGCAAAGCCTGAGTGCTTGGGAGGACAATATAACAATCTATAGTTTACAGTCTAGAAAGGGAGACACAAGCCCTTAGTACAGTGCTCTGCACAAAGTAAGCTCTCAATAAATACAATTACTTGATTGACGGATGTGAATGGCTAGACAGTGTCCAGAGCCGGATAGACAGAGTTGGCCTTGAGCATAGCCCACTAGTGTCATTGAAATTTGTGGGTCAACTTGTCTACAGTGTGACCCTGGGCAAGGGTCTTTTCTGTGCCTCAGTGACCCCCTCTGTAAATGGTTAAGCCCCAAGTGGAATAGGGACTGTGTCCAACCTGATTAGTTTGTACCTCCCCAACAGTTAGTACCTGGCACATAAGTAAGCACTTACAAAGACCATAAAAAAGGGGACAGAGACAGGAACTTTGGAGTTGTTAGTGTGCATTGTTCTCTCCTGGCAGGTTACCGAAATGATAGTGTGAGGGACAGTAACTTGTATGAACCAAGTGCAATTCAATTTCCTGGAACACATTTTTAATATTTGTTAAGCGCTAGATACAAGATTATCAGGTTGGACACAGTCCCTGCCCCACAAGGGGCTTACGATCCATTTTATGGATGAGGGAACTAAAGCAGACTTGCCCAAAGTCACACAGCTGACAAGCAGCAGAGGCTGGATCAGAACCCAGGTCCTTCTGACTCCTCTAGGCCACGCTCCTTCCCGATTCTAACTATCCTGAGAATCCTAATCCCTTCTACCTTGGACGTCACATCCCAACCAGACCCGTCCAATCTGAAGGCACTTTCCCTTGCGCATCAACGGAGAGCACTCCCAGGTTGGATTGGCTGGGTTGACTAAAGAGTAGATTCAGGAATGATGTTCAAATTCCGAAGGGATGACAGGGGTTTAGCCCATCCTGGTTCATCACATCCCAACCGAACTCATCCAAATGGGAAGTACTTCACAGCCAGAGAGTGCAGCCCGGTTGGATAGGCAGAGTCGAGCAACAAAATGAGCCTCAGCCAACAGAAATTCCTGTGGGTGACTCTACCAAACCTCTATACGAACCAAGCATGATCCTTCTTGTGTCCAGTGTCTTCAGGCCAGTTGGGGTGTGAATGCACAGGTCTTCCCAAACACATCTATCCAATCCAATGGCGCTTTCTGCTTTATATACTCAAGAGTGCAACAGGGTCAGATATCACGGTTGAGTAGAGCGAAATTATCATTTGACCACCCAAACCCCTGCATTTAGGTAGGAGACCCAACCAAATCCATTTTCCCTAATGTTTCTTAGGTGCATCTTGCCCTTTCCTACCTTACCTCATTGTTCTCCTATTACAACCTAGCCTGCACACTTCTCTCCTCTAATGTCACTGTACCACAAAATCTAATTTATCTCACTGCTGACCTCTCTCCTGCATCCTGCCACTGGCCTGGAACACCCTCCCTCTTCTGACCCAACAATTCTTCTCCCCACCTTCAAAGATGTGACAGCACATCTTCCAAGTGATCTTTCCTGTTCTAAGTCCTTATTTCCTCTTCTCCACCACTCACTTCTCCATCTCTTTCACTTAGATTTGCTCACCCTCTTCACCCCTCCTTCAGCCCCACAGCACGGAGTTAAGCAATTAACACAGTAATAATAAATACCACTGATTGATTGATTGGTGGGTTGAGCAAATTATTGAAATTATTTGAAGTTTGAATCAAGCAGAGTCCAAATTCCAAATTTTAGAAAGGCTGTAAATCAGGCTAACTAAATCCCTCAACTCTGGAAACTATTCCCATTTCTCTGTCCTGGTGTCACACCTCAAACCTAACTCATCCGAACGGGAAGCACTTTCCCTTTAATATAACCAGACAGTGCAAGCCGATCGGATAGGCAAGGTTGAGCAGTGAAGTGAGCATCAACCTTCCCTCCCGGCAGGAAAAATCCAACCACCTGAAATTCCTGTGGGAGGGAGGATGATAAATCCTAACACAACAATCCTTAGTGCATGTCTGAGTGCAATCTGGATCAATGGTATTTATTGGCACTTACTGTTATCATACCACTGTACTAAACTCTTAGGAAGGAAACGTGTCTGCCAATTCTCTCCCAAGCACTTAGTACAGGGCTCTGCAAGTAAGAGTTCAATTAGACACGTGGTAGACACATTCCCAGCCCACAAAGAGCTTAGTTTACAGTCTGGATGGACAAGTAATCCAAGCAAAATTCATCCCCCCTGCTGGCAATCTCCTTTGCTTATTTATCCCGACACCCTCCCACATCTTGGACCATGCTGGATAACAATGACCAGAATAGTCAACCCAAACAATTCTGAAGGTCCTGCCTAATCCCTAAAGCCTACCCACCTCCGGCATATCATCCCAACCAAACTCATCCAGTCAGGTGGCACTTTCCTTTCTTCAAGTCACTGGAGAGTGCTCCCAGATTGGATAGGCAGAGTTGAGCAAAAAGTGAATACGCTGGATTCCTTGAAATCCTTGGGGACGGGATTGATGGTCCTGGTTGCCGCACCCCAGCCTGTTTATCCGAACAGGAAGCACTTTCCTTCTGACACAACCAGAGAGTGCAGGCTGATCGAATTGACAAAGATGGGGAATGATGCTTCTCTCCTGGCAGGAAAGCCCAGGATTGCTGAAATCCCTGAATTCTTGTGAAGGATGCTCATTTCGTCAACAGCCCCAAAGCACTTATGCCTGTAAATTTATATTATATTATCCATCTCCTCTAGATTGAGCTGGTTGTGTGCAAGGAATGTGTATGTTATATTGTACTCTCCCAAGCTCTTGTACTGTGCTTCGTGCAGAGTAAGCGCTCAATAAGTACGATTGAACGAACGAATGAAAATGACCAGATGATCATGAGTGACTGGGATTTTTCCCAACCAAACCCATCCAATGTTCAGAGAGGTTGGAGCGCTTAAATGATGCCATTAAAAAGCGCATGGGGGAGTACAATACAGTATTTGTTAAACACATTCCCTGTCCTACGAATTTACAGTCCACATGAAAATAATAGTATTTACTGAGTGCTTACTATGCCCAAGTGCATAACTTGGATCTCAGACACTGAAAATTCAGATCTGAGAAGCAGCGTGGCCAAGCGGATAGAGCAGAGGCCTGTGAGGCAGGACTGCTGTGTGACCTTGAGCAATATTTCTGTGCCTCAGTTCCCTCATCTGCAAAATGGCGATTGGAACTGAGCCTCACGTGGGACAGACTGTTTCTAACTCGATTTGCTCTAACTCGATCCACCCCAGCAATGCCTGGCATTAACAAATACCACAATTATTGTTGTAATTATTATCGTCTTAGCTTGAATAAGCGGAAGCTGTAGTCCTGCCCCTCTCACCCCTGCACACCCACCCCTCAAAAATAGGATCCCTTTTCTGCCCAGTTGCTTAGGCAATGGGAAGAAACTGCCCCGCATGGCCACCAGGAAAGGTTTGGTTTTGGGGTATTTTTTTGTATTTCCTAAGTGCTTCCTACTTAGTAAGTTTTGGGATAAGTACATGATAATCAGGTTGGACACAGTCCATGTCCCAGAGGGCCCAGTCTTTATTCCCATTTTCCAGATGAGGTAACTGAGGCACTGAGAAGTGACTTACCCCAAGTATGTAATGGGATGGAAATTAATAGCCACCCAAGCGCTAAACAGAGTGCTTGGCCCTTAGTAAACCCTTAACAAAGCCCCCAATTATCATGATTATTTCTGAGAGGGAAAGCTAGGAGGGTGTGGATGAGTGGGAGGGAGCTTTTTAGCACCTCGTTAACATGCTTGGGACGGATTAATAACGACCGTGGCTTATTTGTTAAGCCCTTACTATGTGCCACACACTGTATTAAATGCTGGGGTGGATACAAGCAAATAGGACTAGGCACAGTCCCTGTCCCACGTGGGGCTCAATTTCAATCCCCATTTTAAAGATTAGGAAACTGAGGGACAAAAGTGAAGTCACTTACCCAAGGTCCACAGCAGACCGGTGGCGGAGGCAGGATTAGAACCCATGACCTTCTGATTATGGGCGGTGGAGGTTGGGGGGGGGGGTGATTGCGTGGTTTAGGGGAACTCTTCACCGTCGGGGGGAATCCGTCCTCTTCGCAGGTTATTCGTAGCATGGTCCTTGGAGACGCCGGAACACTCCGCAATAAATAGAAGATAAAGAGAAGCAGCATGGCCTAGTGGCTAGAGCACGGGTTTGGGAGTCAGAGGTCGTGGATTCTAATTCCGGATCCGCGACTGTCTGCTGTGTGACCTTGGGCAAGTCACTTAACTTCTCTGGGACTCAATGACCTCATCTGTAAAATTGGGGATTATGACTGTGAGCCCCATGTGGGCCAACCTGATTATCTTCTGTCTACCTCAGCGTTTAGAACAGTGTTTGGCACATAGTAAGCGCTTAACAAATACCGCAATAAATAACAAATAATAGAGCGTGAACCTGGGAGGCAGAAGACGTGGATTTTCATGCCGGATCTGCTGTTATTTTGGACAACTCTCCGTGATTCAGTTACCTCAACCGTAAAATGGGAGTTAGGACTGTAAACTCCACATGGGACAAGGACTGTGTCCAACCTGGTGATCTTGCATCTACCCCAGCGCTTAGTACAGTGCCTGGCACCAAAAAAATGGTGGTATTTGTTAAGCTCTCACTACGCGCAAAGCACTGTTCTAAGCGCTGGGGGCATAAAAGGTGATCAGGTTGTCCCACGTGGGGTTCCACAGTCTTCATCCCCATTTTACAGATAAGGGAACTGAGGCCCAGAGAAGTGCAGTCACACAGCTGGAAAACGGCAGGGCTGGGATTCGAACCCATGACCTCTGACTCCCAAACCCCGGCTCTTTCCACTGAGCCGCGCTGCAAAGAGAAACAGCATGGCCTACTGGAGCCTGGGAGTCAGGAGGCTCTGGTTTCTAATCCCGACCCTGCCGTGTGACCTTGGCCCAGTCCCTTCCCTTCTTTGTACCTCCGTTACCTCGTCTGTAAAATGGAGGCGAAGACTGAGCTCCATGTGGGAAATGGCCTGTATCCCGAGCTCGGGTCTGCCCCAGCGCTTACCGCAGGGTCTGGCACATAGTAGACGCTTTGACTTTCACATCTGTCTGGGGCTTCCTTGCCATATAATAGTAATAATAATTGTGCTACTTTGTGTCAGGCACTGTGCTTAGCACACAGTAAATGCTTAAAAGATACGACTGTATTAAGTAAATAAATGCTGTAATTATTACCCAGGTGGGGAACGCGGGCGGATATAAGAAAATCGAGTTGCACAGTCCCACGTGGGGCTCCCAGTTGCCATCCCCATGTCACAGAAGGTAACTGAGGCCTAAAGAATAACTGGGTGGTATTTGTTACCGTGTCCCGGGAGCTGGGGTAGATACAAGCAAACTGGGTTGCACAGAGTCCCTGGGCCCAGTTGCATCTCCCATTTTACAAATGAGGCCCAGAGAAGTCGTTGCCATCCCCATTTTACAGATGAGGTAACTGAGGCCTAAATAATAACTGGGTGGTACTTGTTACCGTGTCCCAGGCGCTGGGGTAGATACAAGCAAACTGGGTTGCACAGAGTCCCTGGGCCCAGTTGCATCCCCCATTTTACAAATGAGGCCCAGAGAAGTCGTTGCCATCCCCATTTTACAGATGAGGTAACTGAGGCCTAAATAATAACTGGGTGGTACTTGTTACCGTGTCCCAGGCGCTGGGGTAGATACAAGCAAACTGGGTTGCACAGAGTCCCTGGGCCCAGTTGCATCCCCCATTTTACAAATGAGGCCCAGAGAAGTCGTTGCCATCCCCATTTTACAGATGAGGTAACTGAGGCTTAAATAATAACTGGGTGGTATTTGTTACCGTGTCCCAGGCGCTGGGGTAGGTACAAGCAAACTGGGTTGGACAGAGTCCCTGGGCCCAGTTGCATCCCTCATTTTACAAATGAGGCCCAGAGAAGTCACTTGCCCAGGGTCACACAGCATTGAAGCATTAGGACACATGATCTTACATGTACCCCAGCTCTCAGTACAGGGCCTGGCACCCAATAAACTTTTAACAAATCCCCCAAAACCCCCAAGAAACCCACCCCCGTGGCATCCTGTTCCCTTCGAGCTCACCTGTGCCGTCTCTGGGTGCTGCATCTTCCCCAAAGCGCTGGTCCTGGAGTCGGATCCCCCCCGGGCTCCTCTTTATATCCTCTCCTCGCCCGGGTTGACCTGCCTGGCCCCTCCTCCTGCTTTCCAGGCTCACAAAGTGTTAACAAGCCAGTGACGACCCCCTGTTGGGGGGAGGCGACCATGGGTGGAGGGGAAATGGTCTCTGTGGACATCCCCCCGCGTCCCACGCCACGGTAATAATTCCAGCATTTATTTAGAGTTCATTCAATCGCATTTATGAAGCGCTTACTATACTAAGCCCTTGATAATTGTGGTATTTGTTAAACGCTCACTATGCGCCAGGCGGTGTGCACAGCGCTGGGGTGGGTGCAAGCAAATAATAATGTTGGTATTTATTAAGCGCTTACTATGTGCAGAGCTCTGTTCTAAGAGCTGGGGTAGATACAGGGTAATCAGGTTGTCCCACGTGAGGCTCACAGTTTTAATCCCCATTTTACAGATGAGGTCACTGAGGCACAGACAAGTGAAGTGACTTGCCCACAGTCACACAGTTGACAAGTGGCAGAGCTGGGAGTCGAACCCATGGCCTCTGCCTCCAAAGCCCAGGCTCAATGGGGCTGGACCCAATCTCTGTCCCACATTATTATTATTATTATGGTATTTCTTAAGCGCTTACTGTGTGCCGAGCACTGTTCTAAGCACTGGGGTAGATACAGGGTAATCAAGTTGTCCCACGTGGGGCTCCCAGTTTTAATCCCCATTTAACAGATGAGGGAACTGAGGCCCAGAGAAGTAAAGTGGTTTACCCAAGGTCACACAGTAGATAAGTGGTGGAGCTGGGATTAGAACCCACGTCCTCTGACTCCCAAGCCCGGCTCTTTCTATTAGGCCATGCTGTTTTTGTTAAATCCTTACTAAATTCCAGGCAGTGTTCTAAGCGCTGGGGTGGATACAAGCAAATTGGATTGGACACAATCCCTGTCCCGCATCAACCTCACAGTCTTAATACCCATTTTACAGAAGAGCTCAATGAGGCCCAGAGAAGTGAAGTGACTTGCCCAAAGCCCCACAGCAGAAAAGTGTGTTCTAATCCCAACTCTTTATTTATCTGTATCTACCCCAGCGCTTAGAACAGTGCTCTGCAAAAAGTAAGCGCTTAACAATACCAACATTATTATTATTATTATCTGCTCTGTCACTCTGGGCAAATCACTTGACTTTTCTGCCTCAGATTCCTCCTCTAGAAAATAGGGAATAAATACCTGTTCTTTTTCTTCCCTGCCCACCCCCCCTTAAATTGTGAGCCCCATGTGGGACAGACACTGTGTCAGATCTGATGATCTTGTCTCTAACTCACTTAGTCAAGTGCTTGACACACTGTAAACGCCTTAAAAAAAGGACTAGGGGACAAGAGACCTGGGTTCTAATTCCGACTCCACCATTTGGCTGCTCCGTGACCCTGGGCAAGTCATCTGGCTTCTCTGCTCAGTTTCCTCCTCTGGAAAATGAGGACTAGAAACCTGTCCTTTCCCGCCACACCCCACCTTAGATTGTGAGCCTCATGTGGGACAGAGGCTGTGTCTGATCTGGTGAAGCGCTTAATACAGTGCTTTGCACAGAGTAAGCGCTCAATAAATACGGTTGAATTAATTTGCATTGTATCTATGCCAGAGCCCAGCCCAGGGCTTGGAATAGCAAATGCTTATCAGATACCGGCTCAGAGGAAAGAGCCCAGACTTGGGAGTCAGAGGTCATGGGTTCGAATTCTGGCTCTGCCACTTGTCAACTGTGTGACTGTGGGCAAGTCACAAGTTCTCTGTGTCTCAGTTACCTCATCTGTAAAATGGGGATGAAGACTGAGCCTCACGTGGGACAACCTAATTACCCTATATCTACCCCAGTGCTTAGAACAGTGCTGTGCACATAGTAAGCGCTTAACAAACACCAACATTATGATTACTATTATTATCATATAATATGATTATTAGTATCATCATCACCAGCCGCAACAACTCAAGATTCTCCAACTTCCTCATCTCTCTCCCTCTGATCCCTTCTTCTTCCAACAAAACCATGTTGTCGTCTCCTACCTAAGTAGTGTTAATAACAGTATTTATTAAATTAATTCATTCAGTCATATTTATAGAGCACCTACCGAGTGCAGAGCACTGTACTAAGCGCTCGGAAAGTACAATTTGGCAACAGATAGACAATCCCTGTCCAACAATGGGCTCATAGTCTAGAAGGAGGGAGACAGACGTCAATATCAATATAGATAGAACTATAGATATATATACATCATTAATAAAAAATATAGAATAACATATATATGTAATAGGTGCAGAGCACTGTACTAAGCACTGAGAAAAAATGCACAAATGGGAATTAAACAGAATCCCTGGGTTTCAAGGGGCTCATCCATCATCTATCCATGAGAGGAGCATGGTGTAGTGGATAGAGCCTGGGCCTGGGAATCAGAAGGACATGGGTTCTAATCCTGCCTCCGCCACTTGTCTGCTGTGTGACCTTGGGCATGTCACTTCCCTTCTGTGGGCCTCAGTCATTTCATCTGTAAAATGAGGATTGAGACTGTGAACCCCACATGAACAGGGACTGTGTCCAACCCGATTTACTTGGATCCACCCCAACGCTTAGTACACTCCCTGCCCCATAGTAAGCACTTAACAAATACCACAATTATTATGATTATCATCGAAGGAATTTATTGACCGTTTGTAATTTAAATATATAAATTACAAGCGCTTAGTACAGTGCTCTGCACACAGTAAACGCTTAATAAATACGATTGGATGATGAATATAAGGTGGAGAAAGGGAATTAGTATGTATTATTGTATATATTATTTATCATTTGTATATATTATTTATTACCCTATTTATTTTGTTCATGAGCTGTATATCTCCTTGATTCTATTTATCTTGATGACGTTGTCTTGTTTTTGTTATGTTCTGTTTTGCTTTGCTGTCTGTCTCCCCCGTTTAAATTGTGAGCCCATCAGTGGGCAGGGATTGTCTCTATCTGTTGCCGAGTTGTCCATTCCAAGCGCTTAGTGCAGTGCTCTGTACATGATAATAATAATAATAGTAATGATTTTGGTAGTTGTTAATCGCTTACTATGTGCAGAGCACTGTTCTAAGTGCCGGAGTAGATACAGGGGAATGAGGTTGTCCCACATGAGGCTCACAGTCTTCATACCCATTTTACAGATGAGGGAACCGAGGCACAGAGAAGTGAAGTGACTTGCCCACAGTCACACAGCTGACAAGGGGCAGAGTCGGGATTCGAACCCATGAGCTCTGACTCCCAAGCCCGGGCTCTTTCCACTGAGCCACGCTGCTTTTCTGTAGTAGTAAATAAGTAAGTAGTAGTAAGTGTTCAATAAATACTACTGAATGAGTGAATTAATTAGCAACAGGTATATAAAGAGAGGTGACACAAAACACTAAAACACTTAAAAAAAAAGACAGGGACAACTACACCAAATAAAAACAGAAGCAGCAGGGGAACAGAAATTCAGCTCCTCTATCCACGACTGTAAAAATGACCTCAAGGCCTAGGAAACGAGGAGCAAATCTCTGACTGTTATTTCCCTCAATGGGGTATTTAGAGGTCCGTCAAGGTCACCTAATCCTATTTGTCGCCTTTTGCGCACCTCGTTTGCCCCCTCCCCCTCTCCAGCCCCCTCCTCACGCCGCAGATCAGCCCTGGCAAAACCGAAGCAGGAACCGGAGAACACGTTTCTGACTGGAAAACTCGTTGTGGACAATTGTTTTGTACAGTAGTCTTCACATAGTAGATACTCAATTAGGGCTATTGTGATGGACCCAGTGCAACCATTACGTTGACCCCTCCAGGGTCCTGACAAGTAAGCTCGTTGTGGGCAGGCATTGTGCCTGTTTACTGTTTTATTGTAATAATAATTATGGGATTTGTTAAGCGCTTACTATGTGCCAAGCACTGTTCTAAGCTCTGGGGTAGGTACAAGGTAATCACGGTGTCCCACGTGGGGTTCACAGTCTTCATCCCCATTTTAGAGATGAGGGAACGAGAAGTTAAAAATAATAATAATGTTGGTATTTGTTAAGTGCTTCCTATGTGCAGAGCTCTGTTCTAAGCGCTGGGGTAGATACAGGGTCATCAGGTTGTCCCACATGAGGCTCACAGTCTTCATCCCCATTTTACAGACGAGGTAACTGAGGCACAGAGAAGTTAAGTGACTTGGCCACAGTCACACAGTGGCTTGTCCAAGGGCACATAGCAGACAAGTGGTGGAGCTGGGATTAGAATCACATCCTCTGGCTCCCAAGCCCATTCTCTTGACCCGAATCCAGGTTGCTTCTCTAGTGTACTCTCCCAAGGGTTTAGTACAGTGCTTTGCACACGCTAAGTGCTCAATAAAAATGAATGAATGAATTGTGAGTGACAGAGGATTGAGCTGGGTGAACTATAAGTCTCACCAACCGAAGCGTTTGGGTTTTTTTTTTAATATTTTGCTGGCTTGTTTTCTCATGCACTTATCCATAATCCATTGCCTTGTACTCTCCTAAGAGCTTAAATCAGTGCTCTGCACAGAGTAAGCACCGAATAAATATCATTGATTGATTTATTGATCTGCCAAGCTCTCCCAGAACATCTCCCGGGTCAGAGATCAAGCTACCCACGGACACAGAGATCTCTACCTAACAAGCTGCCTCAGCCGGTCCAGATCATCAAACACAATAATATTTGTTAATCACTTACTCTACGACAAGTACATATTGCATACTAAGCGCTGGGGGGAATACAAGCAAATCAGGTTCCCGTCCCACGAGGGGCTCATAGTCTCAATCCCCATTTTGCAGACAAAGTCACTGAGGCCTGGAGAAGTTAAGTGACTGGCCCAGGGTCACACAACAGGCATGTGGCAGAGCGGGATTAGAACCCATGACTTTCTGACTCCCAGGCCCGTGCTCTATCCACTACGCCATGCTGCTTCTCAACCTTCTAGGCTGTGAGACCATTGTTGGGTAGGGATTGTCTCTGTTGCCGAATTGTACTTTCCAAGCGCTTAGTACAGTGCTCTGCACACAGTAAACGCTCAATAAATACGATTGAATGAATGAATATGAGTAAACAGAGAGCTGGATTGCTGAAAAGGCAGGTGGTTGTTGATATGTAAAACTCCGGGTCGTTGTCATCTGGGTAACAGATACAGCCATTCTGTGTTTTCCACTGTGGATTCAGGCCGGACTTCCTTAGGACTTCGGCCCACTCCAGATACTAGTTATGGTCATCTAATAATAATAATGTTGGTATTTGTTAAGCACTTACTATGTGCATAGCACTGTTCTAAGCGCTGGGGTAAATACAGGGTCATCAGGTTGTCCGACATGAGGCTCACAGTCTTCATCCCCATTTGACAGGTGAGGTAGCTGAGGCCCAGAGAAGTGAAGTGACTTGCCCACAGTCAAACAGCTGACAAGTGGCAGAGTCGGCATTCAAACCCATGGCCTCTGACTCCCAAGCCGGGGCTCTTTCCACTGAGCAACACTGCTTCTCTGGCACATCTCCCTTGACCAGCTCCAAGTTTTTGAACCATTTCCAACCCTTTCTCACATTCCTTCTCTCTTTCTCCATCCCCACATTGACCCACAGGGACTTCCATATCCATGTAGACGTTGCGGAGGACCCTTCCGCTGACTCCTCAATTCCCCTGACCTCCTGCTCTACCCCATAATAATAATAATAATAACTATGTTGGTATTTGTTAAGCACTTAGAGCACTGTTCTAAGCGCTGGGGTAGATATAGGGTAATCAGTTTGTCCCACATGAGGCTCACAGTCTTAATCCCCATTTTACAGATGAGGTAACGGAGGTACAGAGAAGTTAAGTGACTTGCCTACAGCCACACAGCTGGCAAGTGACGGAGCTGGGATTTGAACCCATGACTTCTGACTCCCAAGCCCAGGCTCTTTCCGTTGAGCCACCCCATCTCACCCGCTCACCACCTTGGGCACACGTAAGAGCACATCATCTCGAATCATTGTGCAACCTCTACCCTCACCAATTCTGAAATCCCTCTATCCAACCCCAACCTCCTCACCTGTCTTCTCTCCCCCACAGCCCCTCCCCACAAATCTGTCCTGTTTCCCTACAGAGACCCCCCGATCTTTTGACCCCATCCAATTTTCTCAGTCATCATGCCCCATTTAGTCTACACCTAGTACTCTTCTGGCCCTGCTTGAAGCTGTTCAACTTTTCAGGATGTTTCCAGAACAATAATAATAATAATAACATACTTACCTTGGCACTTAGAACAAGGCTTGGCACATAGTAAGCACTTCAATATTCTTATTATTGTTATTATTATGAAAGAGGCAGATCAGCAGTTAGATGGATAGAGACCATAACAATGATAACGGAAGAATCGTTAGAAAAGTTACAGATCATGGCAGAAGACAGGTCGTTCTGGAGCAAATACATCCACAGAGCCGCTAGGAATCAGAAGCGACTCGATGGCACTTGATAAATTATTAGCATTATTTAAGCGCTTACTATGTGCTAAGCCTTTGACCCCTGGTTAAACAGGTATACGCACCCCCAGAATCCCAAACCTCAGCACCTTACTCCGCCCCCCAAAGCTGCACCCCTGATTCACTCTGAACATGAATCACCAGGCCCTCCTGAGATGAAGAGGCTCATGTGGAGTCAAGGTCTCATAGGGTAGTGTGAAAGCAGTGTGGCTTAGTGGGAAGAGCCCAGGCTTGGGAGTCAGAGAACCTGGGTTCTAATCCTGACTCTACCACTTGCCTGCTGGGTGATCTCAACTATTGAATTCCCTTGACTGGTTGGAGGAGGTTGAGACCAGAAAAAGGTAGGGGTATAGAAAAGTGAGAGTTCCACTGTCTGTGATTTATTATTAGTGTTTTATTTCGGCGAGAGTCAATCTTTGTGTTCGAGAAGCAGCTGTCAAGCGATGCTATTTACGGAGTGATTTCCGTGTGCAGAGCATCCTACTAAATGGTTGGGAGAGGACAATACCCATGGCTCAGGGCCCGCTCAGCATGGAGTCCCAACCGAATCAACTCTCCGGGTGTCCGGGTCACTGCCAAACAGGTTGGGCACAGTCCGTGTCCCTCATAGCGTTCACAGTCTCAATCCCCACTTTGCAGATGAGCGAACTGAGGCCAAGAGGAGTGAAGTGACTGCCCAGTCACACGGTGGGCAAATGGCGGTGGCGGGATTAGAACGCAGGTCTTCCGACTCCCCGGTCCCCGGCTGTTTTCACTAGGCCGGGCGGCTTTTCGGTTTCTAGATCACAGCGGCGAAGACGTCCTTCATCCTTCCCCGGGGAGACGGCCGGGGTCGTCACCAGGAGACGGGAGCCTGGAGCGGAGGGGTCTTTGGCTCACCGGGGGCCGGCGGTCTCCCGGCCCATGAGAAACTCCCGGGTGTTCCTGTCGGGCCGCACGAGGAGGATGTAGCACTTGGGGAAGAAGATGCAGCCGAGGAGGCCGGAGCTGGAGCAGAGGATGCTGAACACCTCCACGGCCACCGTGGCCCGGCCGCGGGTGCTCAGGTGGGCCGGGAGGAAGGCCCCCCACACGCTGACGAACACCACCATGCTGAACGTGATGAACTTGGCCTCGTTGAAGCCGTCGGGGAGGCGGCGGGCCAGGAAGGCCAGGACGAAAGACACCAAGGCCAGGAGCCACAGGTAGCCCAAGACGCACCAGAAGGCCACGGGGGACCCCTCGTTACACACCAGGAGGACCTTGCCGGGACTGGACCGCGTGTCCCGCTCGGGGAAGGAGGGGGCCGCGGCCAGCCAGGTGGCACAGATGACGCCCTGAGCCAGCGAGCACGCCAGAACGACGGCGCCGGGCAGACCGGGGCCCAGCCACCGCCGCAGGGGGCTGCCCGGCACCGTGGCTCGGAAGGCGATGACCACCATGATGGTCTTGGCCAGCACGCACGAGACCCCCAGGGTGAAGGTGAGGCCGAAGGCCACCTGCCTGAGGAGGCAGGTCAGGGCCCCCGGGCGGCCGAGGAACAGCAGGGAGCAGAGGTCGCAGAGCAGGAGGGAGGTCAGCAGGACGTAGCTGAGGGCGCGGCCGTTGGCCCGGACGATGGGCGTCTCCCGGTGCCGGATGAACAGGGCCAGGATGGCAGAAGTGGCCAGGGCCAGCGTGGCCCCCAAGGAGGCTAGAGCAGCCCCTAGGGGCTCCCCAAACTCCAGGAACTCGACCGCTTTCTTCACGCACTGGTCCTTTCTCTTATTGGGCCAAAAGTCGTCGCCTGGGCACATCCGGCACTCGAGGGAATCTGCAAGGCCAGAGGAAGAGGTGAAAGTATCAGGGATTATTATTATTATTATTGTTAGTAGTAGTAATATTACTACTTACTATCATTAATAAGGTGCTATGTAATATTATATAATTATATGGTACATAACAATATAAAGTTATAAAACATGCAAAAATATAATACGTAGCACAACATACAATATAATACAATAATATAATGCATTATATTAGGAAATAACCTAATTATTGCGATTCATAATAATGACAACATCATATTTGTTAAGCGCTTACTATTTGCAAGCCACTGTTCTAAGCAATGGGAGAGAATAATAATAATGGTGTTTTTTATTAAGCGCTTACTATGTGCCAAGCACTGTTCTAAGTGCTGGGGTAGATAACAAGGTAACCAGGTTGTCTCATATGGGGCTCACAGTCTTAGTCCCCAATTTTACAGATGAGGTAATTGAGGTACAGAGAAGTTAAGAGGCTTGCCCAAGGTCACAGAGCAGACAAGTGGCAGAGCTGGGGTTAGAACTCACGTCCTCTGACTCTCAAATCTGTGCCCTTTCCACTCAGCCACGCTGCTTCTCAAGCAGCTAGTCAAGCTAGTCCAATTGGATGCAGTCCCGGTCCCACGTGGGACTCACTGGCTTAATCCCCATTTTACGGATGAGGGAACTGAGGCTCAGAGAAGTGAAGTGACTTGCCCGAGATCACACAGGAGACGAGTGGCAGAGCCGGGATCGGAACCCGCGTCTCCGGCCTCCCAGTCCCGTGTTCTTTCTGCTCGGCCACGCTGCCTGACAACGGACCCACGGGACACATTCCCTGCCCACGGGGAGCTTCCACTCTAACGGGGGAGATCGCGAAGCTGGCGGGGACCACAGGGGAGGGAGAGAGAGAGAGAGAGGGATACCACTGATGGATGTTTAGGTATCACCCCGCGAAGGATCCTCACCTGTTTTGTCTGCCATTTGCCCCTCCGGGCAAGGGGTGCAGTCAAAGCAGCAGGGCGGCTTCCCCTTGTGGGGAGTCTGTCTGGTCCCCGGGGGGCAACTCTCGCTGCAGACCGAGCGGGGGACCTGTGGGTGGAAGGGCAAAGGGCGGAGATGGATGCCGCTGGACCCGAATCTCTCTGTGGGCGGGGATCACGTCTGCCCATTCTAGTACACTGTCTTCTTCCCCTCTAGACCGTAAGCTGGCTGTGGGCAGGGGATGTATCTTTTATGTTGTTATAGCGTACTCTCCCAGAGGCTTAGTACAGGGGTCTGCACACAGCGTGTGCTCAATAAATGCGATTGAATGAATGAATGAATGCCCTCGGATCTGTGATTCTGGGGCATTTGGTATTCGCCCCACCCTCAGCCCCACAGTTCTTACGGACCGACCTATAAATGATTTATCTTCATGTCTGCCTCCCCTTCTAGACTGTAAGCCCTCCGTGGGCAGGGAGAGGCTCTGCCAACTCTGTTGAATGGTACTCTCCAAAGCTCTTAGTACAGTGCTCTGCACCCACATTAAGCGCTCAATAAATGCCATTGATTGATTGACTGAGTGGACACCCGTTTACCCCCGGGGACAAAGTCGCACCTGCTTCTCCATCCCAAGCCACAGGATGGAACTGTCATTGAGGACCATTTCCTGCCCCGGCAGGGTGGTGGAGTCGAATTTCCCCACCTCCTGGAAGTGGAAGGTGCCCCCGGGCGTCTCCTGCCAGTTCATGATGTCGTACAGAGCCGGCGGGTCGCCCAGCGCGTCGAAGAAGACCTCCTCTCCGTGGCTGTTGCGGAAACGCACCTTCCACAGGTAGTGTAGGAGCTGGGGCGGGGGGAGGGACAGGAAGAGAGGGGGCATCGGGTGGCATAGGGGTGATGCCAAGGGACCACCCGGGCGCAGCCCATCCGAGCCCACCCGAAGCTAGAGCCCGGAGTCCCTTCCCCCTCTAGAGTCACCACAGCATGGCCTAGTGGATAGAGCCCGGGCCTGGGAGTCAGAAGGTCATGGGTTCTAATCCCCGTTCCGCCACTTGTCCGCTGTGTGACCATGGGCAAGGCACTTCACTTCTCTGGGCCTCAGTTCCCTCAGCTGGAAAATGGGTATTAAGACTGCGAGCCCCAGGTGGGGCAGGGACTGTGTCCAACCTGATTAGCTTGTACCACCCCAGCGCTTAGTACAGTGCCTGGCACAAATACCATTAAAAAAAACCCAGGGGAGAATTGAGGTCAGAGAGGAAGCTGATCCCCTGGGGGTCCCCGGCTGCTCCCCCCAGTTGCGGAGACCCCATGATGGCCCACTTACCTGCCAGGGTTGAAAGTCCCGGATGCGGGCGCATGTTCCGCCCCCAAAGGGTCCCGCCCCGTCCTCGCAGGAAGCCAAGGCGTGAAGCGCACGGGCCACGCTGTGCACAGCATTGTAGCAAGAGTAGGTCACGCTGAGGTCCCCCATGTCCAGGAAGGGGTGGTCTCGGCCCTTGAGGCTCTCCTCCCCCGTGCACCACGGTGCCTCCCCAAGGCCCCCCCGCGGACCTTCGGTCCGGTTGGACCACCGGCAGGCGAACATCTCCTCCCAGAACGTGATCACGAACGGGTCTTCCGGCCTCCGGTCAGGGTGGAGCTGGCCGAGGAACTCCCGGAACCCCGGGATCTGTCCCCGGTGGCTGGAGAACACCAGGGCCCCTCCGAGGGTCCGGGCCAGGGGCCCCCCGGGCGCCAGCAGGGCCGGGTCCCACACGTCGCTGCCGACCCAGACCTTCCCGGGGCCGCCCGCCCCGGCCAGCTGGCCGGCCAGCAGCAGGAAGCGCTCGTCGCCGGAGAAGACCAGCAGGGCCCGGGCGCTGGCCCGCCCCACGGCCCGGCCCAGGTGACGCAGCCGCTCCTCCGCCCGGGAGCTGGGGATCTCCAGGAGGAACTCCACGCAGACCCCGGCCGCGGCCAGGGCCGTGCCCAGCGCCCGGCTCCCCTGCTGCCCGTAGTCGTCGTCCTGGGCCAGCAGGCCCACCCAGGTCCAGCCCAGGTGACTCACCAGCCGGGCCAGCCCACGGGCCCGGAAGCTGTCGGGGGGCAGCGTCCGCAGGAAAGAGGGGAAGCGGGTCTTGTCACTCAGGACCGCCACTGTGGCCCCGTAGCTCACCTGGGGGAGGAAGAGTTGCCCGGGGTCACTCGAAGCTGCCGGGGCTTTGGCAGGCGGTGTGGCTGGAGAACCGCCTACGGAGGGGCCGGGTCCGGCCTGCGGCCTCAGGACAGACCCTCCCACACCTGCGGGTCACCACCCTGGACCCTTCTGCCCCCAGACATCACTCACCTGGACCTACGCTGAGCCTGGTCACCCAGTTGGACCTTCCTGCCCCCACCCATCACCCACCTGGACCCACGCTGAAGTTGGTCACCCCCCGGGACCCACGTCGAAACCGGCCCCCCACCCACCCCACCCTCGCACCCACAGGTCGACCCACCTGGAGCCTCCTAAACCCACAGATCCCACGACTGGATCCTCCAAAACCCAAATAAACATCTCCAAACCCGACCTGACTGGCCTCAACCTCCTGGCTCAGCTACGGAGGAAGGAGGAGCATCATCTGTTGCTTGTTGGTTTGTTTGTTTATTATAATTTGGCTCTTTCCAGTGGAAAGAAACTGTTAACTGTCAAAGATAGCCGGGGACCAGACCTGGAATCGGGGGCTGTTAATTTGGGAGGGCTTTCTGGGGAGGGTGGGCTTTGAAGTGCCATGGATGGGGTAATAATAATAATAATAATAATGGTGCTTGTTGAGCGCTTTGGGCAAGACACTTAACTTCTCTGTGCCTCAGTTACCTCATCTGTAAAATGGGGATTAAGACTGTGAGCCCCACATGGGACAACCTGATTACCTTGTATCTACCCCAGCACTTAGTACAGTGCTTGGCACAAACACCAAATACCATCATTATCATCATTACTAAGTGTCAAGCACTGTTCAAAGCACTGGGGTAGATACAAGTTAAGCAGGTTGGACACAGTCCATCCCTCATGGGGCTCACAGTCTTAATCCCCATTTTACAGATGAGGGAACTGAGGCACAAAAGTAAAGTGATTTGCCCAAGGTCACACAGCAGACAAGTGGCGGAGCCAGGATTGGAACCTCTGACCTTCTGACTTCCAGACCCATGCTCTATCCTCTATGGCACACTCTACTACTTCCCCTCTCCATAATCTACTTTCATGTCCGTCTCCCCGTCTGCACCGCAGGCTCATCGTGGGTAGGGATCTCGTCTCCCACCTCCACTGTATTGTCCTCTCCCGAGCGCTTAGTACAGCGCTCCGCAGTGCTCGACAAATCCCCCCGACGGATCGATCAGCCCAGTGCTCTGCGCACGGCAGGCGCTCGGTCGACCCCGTGGCCGGATCGAGCAGGGGAGGAACCGCGCGGGAGGGCCAGGCCGCTCACCTGGGGAAACTTGTACAGCCCCAGCCAGGTGGCCATGGGGATGGTCAAGGCCGATCGGTCCTCTCCGATGACCGCGGCCACGGGGGGGCCGGTCCCGCAGCGGTAATTGGGGGCCGGCTGCCCCCGCCCCGTCAGGAACCCCATGGTGGCCCGCAGGGCCTGGAACTCCGAATCCCCGGAATCCCGGATGGAGAAGCCCAGGGTCAGGTTGGGGAGAACGTCGGCGCGCCTGTTGACTTCCTCCACGGCGAAGATGAAGCTCTGGACCATGCGGTAATGGGAGAAGGAGAATCTGGGGGGAAACCAGCCGGGACTTACCTCCCCTTCGCCGCCCCCGGGGCTCTCCTGGGTGGGAGCCGGCAGCCAGGGATGAGTGGGTGCGCGCGTTTGTGTGTGTGTTTCTTCTGGTGGGGGGTGTTACGTGTCTCTGTGCGAACAACTGCGTGTCTGAGATGTGTTTTCTCTAGATGTCTCCGTGTGGGTGTCTGAATGTGTTCTCCCTAGACGCGTGTACGTAATTGCGTCTCTGAATATGTGTATCGGGGAGTGTGTGTGTGGGAGGGTATCTGCCTAGGGTGGGTTTTCTATAGGATTGCGTGTGTTTGGTTGGGTGCATTTTCTGTAGGGTGTGTGGGCCTGCGTGGGTGTGTTTTCTCTAAGATTGTGTGTGTCTGTGGGTGTATGCGTGTGGCCAAGAGTGTGGGTATCTGCGGGACGGTGTTTTTTTATAGAAGAGTGGGTGTCTGTGTCGGTGTGTTTTGTCTACGAGAGCGGTTGCCTGTTTGGATGTGTTTTCTGTAGGCGTGTCGCTGCCTGCATGGTTGAGTTTTCTCAAGGAGTGCTTGCTTGAGTGTGTTTTCTCTAAGAGCGTGGGTGCCTGCGTGGGTGTGCTTTCTCTAGGAGTGGGTGTTTTCTGCGGTTGCTTCTCCCTTCCTTAGCGGGACCGCTGAGAGGACAAAAATAATGAGATCGTCGATGTGAGAGTACTTCGGAAAAAGAAAAGCCCCACACAGATGCAGAGCACCCCGGGGGAAGGGGAGGCCTCAGGGAGTTTTGAGGAGAAATCCTCAGCTCAGGGAAAGTTACGATTGAAAGGCAAATGGACAACTCGGAACCGAATGGGCAGAGATAAGGATGGTTCTCTTAGGGTTGGTTTCGGGAGGGGTCTGCCCAAGGTAGGGGGAGTTTTAGGGCTGGATTGGGTGGGATTGGGGATTTTTCATCCCATCTGTCCGCTTTCTGTTTCGTCAAGACACTCTGCGGACACGGGGAGGACTGTGTGCGTCTGTGTGGTGTGAAGGTTGTATTTTTGGGGTAACGTGCCTGTGTGGGCGAGGCCTGTCGGCTATAATAATAATAAAAATGTATAAATTATTATTATTGTGGTATTTGACAGATGAAGTCACTGAGGCCCAGAGAAGTGAAGTGACTCGCCCAAAGTCACCCAGCTGCCAAGCGGCGGAGCCGGGATGAGAACCCACGACCTCTGACTCTCAAATGACCAATGGCCCTCCCCTCCCTCCTTCCTTTCCCCCAGACTGACTGACTTGTTTGGTCGGGGCTGTTGCGGCGGCCGCTGGAAGCGGAGCGGGGTGGGCGCGGGGGGCGTCTGCAGGGCGAAGACCCCCGCGAGGAGCAGGTCCCCGGGCCTCCCCAACCCGGGGGCCGCCCCGCAGTCGGGCAGGGATACGTTGGACGGCCGCGGCCCGCACAGGAGCAGGCCCAGCAGGGCGAGGAGCATGGCCGGGCGGAGGGGTGGACGGACAGAAGGAGGGAGAGGGTAAAGGACGGAGGGCCGGACGGACAGATGGAGGGACTGGTGGAGGGGTGGACGGACAGAAAGAGGGAGGGGAAGAGTGAAGGATGGAGAGTCGGACGGAGGGAGGGAAGGACAGAAGGAGGGAGGGAGAGACTGAAGGTCGGGGGGCTGGACGGGCAGAGGGAGGGAGGGACAGACGGAGGGGTGGACGGAGGGCTGGACAGACAGGCGGCGGGATGAGACGGGGAGACGGAAAGGTGGATGGAGGGATGGACGGGCAGAAGGAGGGAGGGAGAGAAGGAAGGAGAGCTGGGCGGACAGACGGAGGGATGGATGGACAGAAGGAGGGAGGGAGAGAGAGAGGGAAGGATGGGGGGCTGGACAGACAGACGGAGGGACGGACGAACAGACGGAAAGGTGGACGGACGGCTGGCCGGACAGAAGGAGGGAGGGAGAGAGGAAAGGACGGAGAGCTGGCCGGACAGACGGAGGGATGGACGAACAGACGGAAAGGTGGACGGACGGCTGGCCGGACAGAAGGAGGGAGGGAGAGAGGAAAGGACGGAGGGCTGGCCGGACGGAAGGAGGGCCGGCCGGAGGGAGGGAGGGAGAGCGGCGGGCGCCCTGGGCCGGCGGGCGGGGAGAGGGGCCGAGCCTGCCGCCCCCCGGCCCCGCTTTTATAGGGCGCCCCTCGCCCCTCCTGCAGCCGGGCCCCCTCCCCCTCGGCTCCCCGGGCCCTCCCCCCAGCCCTCCCCCTCGCCCCCGGGGGAACCCCGCACCCCCATTAAAAGTTTGCACTGGGGGAGCCGGGGGAGCCGCCGCCCTCCGGACTCGGGGGGCGGGGGGCGGGTCCGGGCCTCCAGGGGCAGCCCCGGGACGCCTCGGGGACCTCTGGGCCTCCCCCGCCCCCACCCCCCCAACACACACCCACACCCCCCCCCCCAATCTCCATCTCTCCATCGCCTGTCTTCAACGCTCACTGTGTGCTAAGCACTGTAGAAAAGCACTGTGGAGAAGCAATGTGGTTTAGTGGCAACAGCACGGGCTTGAGAGCACCGCCTCCGCCACTTGGCGGCTGTGTGACTTGAGGCAAGTCACTTCACTTCTCTGGGCCTCAGTGACTTCATCTGCAAAATGGGGATTAAAAATGTGAGCCCCACGACGGACCACCTGAGAACCTCGTAGCCCAGCCCAGCGCTTAGAATAGTGCTCGGCACATACATAGTAAGCGCTTAACAATGCCATCATCATTTTTAGATTTTTTAGAGAAGCAGCGTGGCTCAGTGGAAAGAGCACGGGCTTTGGAGTCAGAGGTCATGAGTTCGAATCCCAGCTCTGCCACTTGTCAGCTGTGTGACCGTGGGCGAGTCACTTAACTTCTCTGGGCCTCAGTTACTTCATCTGTAAAATGGGGATTAAGACTGTGAGCCCCACGTGGGACATCCTGATTCCCCTGTGTCTACCCCAGCGCTTAGAACAGTGCTCGGCACATAGTAAGCGCTTAACAAATACCAACATTATTTTAGTAGTAGTAAGCGCAACAACAAACAACAACAACAACGAACAACAACAAACAGACTCAGGCACAAGGAGCTCACAGGCCGGAGGGACAGCGTGGCCCAGTGGATAGAGCCTGGGCCTGGGAATCAAAAGGATCTGGGTTCTAATCCCTTCTCTGCCATGTGTCTGCTGAGTGATAATAATAATGACGATGGTATTTTTAAGCTTTTACTGTGTGCTAGGCACTGTTCTAACCACTGGGGTGTTTACAAGCAAATCGGGTTAGACCCATATGGGGCTCACAATCTCAATCCCTTCTTTGCAGGTAAGGTAACTGAGGCACAGAGAAGAGACCCGCCTCAGGTCACCCGGCAGACATATGGCGGAGCCAGGATTTAGAACCCGTGACCCTCCGACTCCCAGGTCCGTGCTCTATCCACTACACCATGCTGTATGATCTTGGGCAAGTCATTCATTTCTCTGGCCGTTATAGCTGAATTATACTTTCCAAGGGCTTAGTATAGTGCTCTGCACACCCTAAGTGCTCAATAAATACGATTGAATGAATGAATGCATCTGTAAATTGGGGATGAAGGCTGTGAGCCCCACGTGGCACGGTGGCAATGTCCAACCTGATTAGCTCGTATCTAACCCCAGTGCTTAGAACAGTGCCTGGGAGATAATGATGATGATGGTGTTTGTTAAGCGCTTACTATGTGCCAGGCACTGTACTAAGCACTGGGGTGGTTCCAAGCAAATTGAGTTGGACACAGTCCCTGTCCCACGTGGGACTCCCAGTCTCCATCCCCATTTTAGAGATGAGGTCACTGAGGCCCAGAGGGAAAAAAAAAAATAAATGGTGGTATTTGTTAAGCGCTTGCTATGTGCAAAGCACTAAGCGCTGGAGGATACAAGGTGATCATGTAGTCCCACATGGGGCTCACAGTTTTAATCCCCGTTTTACAAATGAGGTAACTGAGGCCCAGAGAGAAGTGAAGTGATTTGCCCAAGGTCTCACAACAGCGTGGCTCAGTGGAAAGAGCATGGGCTTTGGAGGCAGAGGTCATGAGTTCGAATCCCAGCTCGGCCACCTGTCAGCTGTGTGACCGTGGGCAAGTCACTTAACTTCTCTGGGCCTCAGTTACCTCATCTGTAAAATGGGGATTAAGACTGTGAGCCCCACGTGGGACATCCTGATTCCCCTGTGTCTACCCCAGCGCTTAGAACAGTGCTCGGCACATAGTAAGCGCTTAACAAATACCAACATTATTATTATTATTACAACAAATACCATTTTAAAAAAAAGAAAGCAGAGCCCCACGCTCCCCTGCAGCGCCCCCATCCGGCGGGAATGGGGATGAAGGCCGCTCGAAGCCCCCCCCCCGCCCCCCCCAGCAACGGCGCGCGCTGGAGGAGGCCCTGCGCCTGCGCCAAATAGAGCCCGGGGAGAGCGGGAGGGCGTCCGGAGCCCGAGCGCGCGCTGGTGAAGGCCCTGCGCATGCGCCAAATCGAGGGCGGGGGAGGGGGTCCGGGCCCGAGCGCGCGCTGGAGGAGGCATTGCGCATGCGCCAAATCGAGGGCCCCGGCGGGGGGCGTTCGGGGCCCGAGGGCCCCCTGGCGGCGGCCCTGCGCATGCGCCCAGAGGGCCGGGACCGGCGTGGGTTTCCCGCCCCCAGGCCGCCCACGTGCTCCCCCGCGGCCTCCACTTTCCCCAATTGCAGGTGTTTGAGATAATGACGACGTTTTGTCCTCCTCCTCCGGGGCGGCCTCGACCCTTGGGCGGATGGGGTGGCCCCGGGGTGCGGCGGGGGCAGGTGCGCCCGGTAGTTAACGCCTCCCCGGGGCCCGAAGCCCCAAGCCGAGCCCCAGGCCCCGGGGACGCAGGGCAGGGCAGGGCAGCGCAGCCCCGCCACCCCCCTCACACCCTTAGGGAAATCACAGGGGCCTTGGCATCGCCGCAGGAGCTCCTTGCTTTGATCACCATCGTCGGGTCTCCTTGGAGCAAAGGGGCTGTTTAAAGTGGGGGTTCGGCCATTCCGAAAAGGCCCCCACTGGCATTTGATAATAATGATAATAACGTCGGTGTTTGTTAAGCGCTTACTATGTGCCGAGCACTGTTCTAAGCGCTGGGGTAGACACAGGGGAATCAGGTTGTCCCACCTGGGGCTCACAGTCTTCATCCCCATTTGGCAGATGAGGGAACTGAGGCCCAGAGAAGTTAAGTGACTTGCCCACAGTCACACAGCTGACAAGTGGCAGAGCTGGGATTCGAACTCATGACCTCTGACTCCAAAGCCCACGCTCTTTCCACTGAGCCACGCTGCGTTGAGTTTTTTAGTGGCAAGAGCAAGGGCTTGCCAGTCAAAGGATGTGGGTTCTAACAATAATAATGATGATGATGGTATTTGTTAAGCACTTACTAGGTGCCAAGCCCTGTTCTGAACCCTGGGGTAGCTACAGGGTAATCAGGTCGGCCCACGAGCGGCTCACAGTCTTAATCCCCATTTTACGGATGAGGTGATGTTAGGCCCGGAGACATGGGTCCTAATCCCGGCTCTGCCGCTTGTCTGCCGTGTGACCTTGGGCGAGTCACGTAACTTTTCTCTGCCTCAGTTACCCCATCTGTAAAATGGGGATTAAGGCTGTGAGCCCCATGTGGGACAACGTGGTTACCTTGCTTCTGTCCCAGTGCTTAGAACAGTCCTTGGCACATAGTAAATGTTTAATAAATACCATATTTTAAAAAAACCCCTCACATCCTCTGACTCCCAAGCCCATGCTCTTTCCACTAAGCCCCGCTGCTTCTCCACTTGTCTGCTGTGTGACCTTGAATGAGTCACTTCACTTCTCTGTGCCTCAGGTACCTCATCTGTAAAATGGGGATGAAGACTGTGAGCCCCACGTGGGACAACTTGATCACCTTGTATCTACCCCAGCGCTTGGTACGTAGTAAGCGCTTAACAGATACCATCGTCATCACCTTACTATGTTCCAGGCACTGGGCTGAGCGCTTGATTACAAGCTAATCAAGTCCCTGTCCCACGTAAAGCTCAGAATCTCAATCCCCATTTTACAGATGAGGTCACTGAGGAACAGAGAAGTTAAATGACTCAAGGACCCACGGCGGACAAGTGGTGGAGCCGGAATTAGAACCCAGGTCCTTCCGACATCCAGGCAGGTGCTCTATCCATTAGACCGCACTCGCTTCTCCTGGGTCTGTACCATCTTTTCTCTTCTCATATTCATCCTTTAAAAAGGAAATGAAATACCCATTCTCCCCCTTAAACTGTGAGACCCAGGTGCGTCAAGTCAGATCTGATTATTTTGTATCTAACTTAGTATTTACTTCCTTGTTTGGCACATAGTAATTGCTTAACAAATACCACAATTATTATTATTATTAGCTCCCCACTGGTTTATGGCATGATGACTTGAGTCCAGGTCTTTCTGTGCTTCTTGAGAGGATTGGAACTGCCTGCCTCTCTTTGCCTTACTGAGAATGTAAGAGAGGAAAAGTCAATCAAAAATGTGAAAAGTGATAATGGAGTTTAGGAAACAACATGCCTGGGGTATCTAAAGGGGGGGAAAAGTAGTTCTGGGAGCGGGAATTGCTTTTAGGACAGATTTGAATTGCAGCAGACGGAAATGAGGTTAGAAATTGGGAAAAAGTCCTGGTGATGGGAAGTGGTTAGGCATTAGATTTTGCCCCCCAGAGATGTTAGCTACAGTACCCTTCTAGTGCAGTGTTTCTCAGAGGACCGGGGTCTGCATTGATGACCTGAGGATTCAGTGACCTTCGGTTCATCTCCGGCCTCTGGCTGGGCCGGCGCCGATCCCCCCTTTGGCTGCGAAAGGGAGCTGAGCGAAGCGCTGCGCGTTTCGCCCAGGTCAACGAGGCCGACGCCCAAATTCGACGCTTTTTCGGCGAGGAGACTTCCGGGGGGCGAAGAGCAGGAAAGGGGGCGTTCCGGGTCAGTCTTGGGGGGGGGTCTCTGGGAGCAGGGATTGTTGGACAAAACGCCTGTTTCTCCCACTAGTTGAAGCAGAGTCCGTGACGGGTGGAAGGCGGGATGGCGGTAAGGAGAGGCGAGATTGGTTCCCGGAGGCAGAGGTTTGGCCCAGATGACCTTCCAGGGTTGTGATCCCGAGTGGGCGGAGAGAGGGAGTCCACGAGAATAATAATTATAATTATTATTATGGTACTCGTTAAGCATCTACTGTGGGCCAATCACTGATCTGTACAAGATAGTCAGGTGGAAGGTTCTCAACCAGACGGGGGGCCGGTGGGGAGGGATGCTGAGCCCCGGTAGCGAGGCTG
Organism: Ornithorhynchus anatinus; assembly: GCF_004115215.2. NCBI lineage: Eukaryota > Metazoa > Chordata > Mammalia > Monotremata > Ornithorhynchidae > Ornithorhynchus > Ornithorhynchus anatinus. Next base: position 54,163,318 of record NC_041737.1, on the reverse strand, counting down.
TCGGAGGCAGGGGGCAGGAGGGACTCCTGGGGAGTCCCCAGTGGGGTGGAGGAATCATAGTCTCCATTTCCCGTCCAGGATGGCCTGGTAGATGTCCCGGGTCAGAGGCTGGAAGGTCTTCTCCTTGTTGTTGAGGACATACAGGGGCTCCGAGATGGTCCCGGGGTCAAAACCCTCCCGGACCAGCCGGGCCTTCATGAGCTTGAAGGTCCCCGTGATCTTCAGGGCTTCCTGGAGGGGAAAAAATTGCAACCCCACCCCCGGACTTCAGTTGCCCCCAGCAGCCACCCCCACAAATGCCCCACCTCCAGCCACTCTTCCCCCTCCTTTTGCTCTCTGACACTCTCTTCCTCCCCCCGCCCCTTCTCTAGGACTAACGTTCTTCCCTATTCTCTGTCCCCCATCTCTCCCTTTACACTTCTACATCTTAGTCTCATTTCAGCCTCAGTTTCCCAACCCATCTCCCGGGGCCTCACGGTCCCACCCCGTCTTCTGGCTGCCCATCTAGATAACAGTGACGGTGTTTGTTAAGGGCTTCCTATGTGCCAAGCGCTGTTCTAAGCACAGGGTCTCCACTCCCTCCACCTCTGGCTCGCAGAGTCGTAGCTCCACTTCTACTCTGGGCCTACGGGCTGGAGGGGATGGAGCTGGACTTGGAGGGGGTGGAGGGGATGGGGCGGACCATCCGGTGGGACACGAGGAAGCTCAAGGGGGAGAAATGACCGCAGAAAGGGGGCAGGGCCGAGGGAGGGAGGAGACAAGCCGTCAGGATGCGGGGCCTGAGGGGAAAATGGAGACCGGGAGCGGTTAAGAGAACGGTCCAGAGAGGAAGAGCGGAGGGAGTTGGGGAAGGTCGGCGAGGGCCCCATCCTCGGGACCCAACTCTCACCTGGACCCGGACGAAGTTCGGGGCCGCGAAGCCGGAGAGAGTCCGTCGGACGTGGGCGTACAACCGCTGTCCGTCCAAGGCCCGGCCCGGGGCCAGCTGCACCGCCATCATGCCGATCTTCCCTTCATGCCCTGGGGGTCGAGGGCAGGGGGGCCGGTCGGTCCGGTCCGTGGGGAGGGGCTGCCCGCCCCATCTCCCAAGCCACCTCCCCCACTGAGGCCCCATCAGTACTCCCACAGGAACCTGGAAACTACCATAATTCTACCGTCACACACCTGACACAGCCTGCTTCTTAAGCACTAACTTAAGCACTAACTCCTTTCCGTATCCTCTTTCCTCCTTCCCTCTAAGTGTCTGTCTCCCCTCCTACGTCGTAAGCTCCGTGAGGGCCGGGGTCTTTCAGAGTGGCCTGGCGGAAAAAGCACGGGACTGGGGGGCGGAAGACCTGGGCCCTAATCAGTCGATGATATGTATCGAGCGCTTACTATGGGCAGAGCACCGTTCTAAGCGGTTGGGAGAATGCAATACAACAATAAACAGACACATTCCCTCCCCACGGTGAGCTTACAGTCCAGAGGGGGAGACACCGCCACATAACTGCCGTGTGACTTTGGGCAAGACACTTGAGTTTTCTGTGCCTCGGTTTCCTGCTCCGTAAAATGAGGGCGCAACGTAATCCTCATCGGACTGTGAGCCCCGAGTGGGACAGGGACTGCGTCCAACCGGATTAACCCATATCTACCTCAGCATTTAGTACAGCGCTTGGCACACAATAATTGCCCAACAAATACCATAATAATTATGATCGGTTTTCGGAAAATGGGGATCGAGATTGAGCCCCACCTGGGACTGGGTCCAACTCGATTTCCTTGTACGCACCCCAGCGCTTAGTACAGTGCCTGGCACATAGTTGCCATTGCTTTTACGAGATGTTCTTCCCCTTGACTCTATTTATCGCCATCGTTCTCGTCTGTCCGTCTCCCCCGATTAGACCGTAAGCCCGTCAAACGGCAGGGACCGTCTCTATCTGTTGCCGACTTGTTCATTCCAAGCGCTTAGTACAGTGCTCTGCACATAGTAAGCGCTCAATAAATACTATTGAATGAATGAATGAATGAACATAGCACTTCACGTTGGGCAGGGATTGTCTCTATCTGTTGCCGGATTGTACATTCCAAGCGCTTAGTACAGTGCTCTGCAAATAGTAAGCGCTCGATAAATACTACTGAATGAATGAATTATTAGTATTATTATCAATATTGTACTCTGACAACACTAGCACAGAGTTCCGCCCGCGTCTGGTGCTCGACCGACGCCATCGATGATGACGACTTTATCTACAGTGGGCCAAGGATCAAGGGTCATTGTGCCTGGGGACCGTCCAGGGAAGCTAGAAGGGGGTGATGACTCCCTGAACCCCAGGGCAGCGTGGAGGGACGAGGGGGCCGCGAGGCCAGCCCGACGCCGATCGGCTGCCCGAGCCCGAAACAAGAGGCTGAAGCAGATAGGAGAGGGTTTGTTTGAACATCGAACTATCTCTGTCCATCGGGGAGATTAAAGTCTAGAACAGGATGAAAAGGCATGAAGTCCCTTTCCCTCTCCCCGCCCCCTGTCCCCCACCCCCTGCCCCCCACCCCTTATCTCCCGTAGACAAACGACGGGCCCCTATCTGTTTTGGGTATCTAGACTTTTCCCCGCTTGGAGGCGGGGGCCAAAATCGAGCCCTCGTTTCCTCTTCTTCCACCCCCTTCCGTCTCCTTGACTTGCTCCCTTTATTTAGATTCAGACCGCCAGCCCGTTGTTGGGCAGGGATTGTCTCTATCCGTTGCCGAATCGTACGTTCCAAGCGCGTGGCACAGTGCTCTGCACGCGGTAAGCGCTCAATAAATACGATGGAATGAACGAATGAATTCATCCCCCCTCCCGGCCCCACAGCGCTTATGTCCCTATCTGTCATTTCTTTATCTTAAGGACTGTCTCCCGCTCTAGACCGTAAGCTCGTCGTGGGCGGGGAATGTGTCCGTTGCGTCGTACTCTCCCAAGCGCTTAGTACAGCGCTCAGCACACAGTAAGCGCTCAGTAAATATGATTGGCCGATTGACTGGATTGACTGCTAAAGCCTCTCAGCCCTCCCACTAACCAGGCCCAGGATTCTCACCCCCTCTAGACTGTAAGCTCGTCGTGGGCGGGGAACGTGTCTGTTTATTGTTGTATCGTATTCTCCCAAGCGCTCAGTACAGTGCCCTGCACGCCGAGAAGCATCATGGCGTAGTGGCTAGAGGACGGGCCTAGGAGTCAGAAGGTCACGGGTTCTAATTCCGGCTCCACCACTTGTCTGCCAGTCTCCCAGTGACCTTGGGCAAGTCACTTCACTTCTGTGGGCCTCAGTGACCTCATCTGTAAAATGGGGATTGAGACTACCTGGGACCGGGACTGTGTCCAACCCAATTTGCTCGTATCCACCCCAGCGTTCAGCACGGTGTCTGGCACATAGTAAGAGCTTAACAGATACCATGAGTGAAAGGTTGTCCCTGGCCCAGCAGTTCAGCCGATGGGTGGTCTCTGGGCCCGTCTCATAGCTGATCACCTGACTGCCTCCCCTCCCCTCCCCTCGACCCCCATCCCCTCCCGTCCGAGTGCACCGTTCACGGAAGGTGGGCGTCCCCAGGGTCACCAAGCCCGTCCTCCACCTACCGGGCACCGGGACCCCGTAGACATTGACCTCCTTCAGGAAGTCCAGGACGGCCAAGGTCGCCTCCACCTCCCGAGTGGACACGTTCTCTCCCTTCCAGCTGCCGGGGATTGGCCAGGGTCATTTAGAAAAATTACCAAGCCGAGAGATGCCCCCAAAAGCTCCAGATGCCCCAGCTTCTGTACCCCAGTTCTGGGGTGGCAACTATGTGTCAGACACGGGCCAGGCCTGGGCTCCTCCAGCGACCCCTCCAGAGTAGCCCAGAAGTAGCTCGTATCATGATGACTTTCTCCCTCCAGAATGGGCCAAGGGTCAAGGGTCGTTCTGCCTAGGGCAGCCGGAGAGGGGGTGGCGGCTCCTTGAACCCGGAGCCCTGGGGAGGGACGGGAGCCGCGAGGCCAGTTCGGACGTGTCGGCCACCCTCCCCGTCCTAGCCCAGAGCAAGAGGCTGAAGGTCAGGGACCCCCCGGGCCGGGGCCGGCCCTTCCACGGTGGCCCAGCCCGGACGGGTCTCGCCCCGGACCCGTCCCGGGGAGCGACGGCGGGGTGGGGGAGGTTGGCCGGCCACGACCCCGGCCCCCGGCCACCTCGCCTCCGCTCTCACCGGAAGGTGTCCCCGATGCGGTCCCGGAAGTAGAGGAGGCCGTCGGCGTCCAGAGCCAGCAGGTCGCCCGTGTTGAAGTAGAAGTCCCCTTTCCGCCGCACGTTCCGCAGCAGCTTCTGCTCGGTCTGACTGGGGGACCCCTTGTAGCCACTGAAGGGGTTGAAGGACGTCACCCGGGTCAGCAGCAGCCCCGTCTGCCCTGGACGGCGGGAGAGGGCCCCAGGGGCCGAGTCAAAGATGGGCAGGGATTGGGGAGGGGGGGGAGGTTTCCAAGCTGAATTGTACTTTCCAAGCGCTTAGCACAGTGCTCTGCGCACAGTAAGTGCTCAATAAGTGCGACCGAATGAATGAGAGAGACACGTGCACCCACCCTCTAAACCCACGACACTCACGTACACATCTATTAATCGTATATTATAAATGATTTCTTTATATCGGTGTCTGCCCCCCTCGCTAGACTGTAAGCCTGTTGTGGGAGGGGAACGTGCTTGCCAACTCTGTTATACTGTACTCTCCCAAGAGCTCAGTACAGTGTCTGCGCACGGTAGGCGCTCAGAAAATGCCGTGGGGGATGGTATTCACACTCACAGAAACAGAGACGCAGAGAGACACCCCGGGGGAGGAGGGAGAAGAAGAAGAATAACTGTGGTATTTGTTAAGCGCTTATTACGTGCCACGCACTGTACTAATCTCTGGGGTAGATCCACGGTAATTGGGTTGGACACAGTCCCTGACCCACCTAGGATTCACAGTCTTAATCCCCGTCTTCCAGATGAGGTAACCGAGGCCAGAGAAGTGAAGCGACTTCCCCAAGGACACAAAACAGACATGTGGTGGAGCCGGGATTAGAACCCAGGTCCTTCTGACTCCCCGGCCCGTGCTCTATCCACTAGACCTCGCTGCTTCTCAAGTGCCTGAAAAGTGATTGCGGGGGGATCAAGGGAGGAGAAGGGAGACGCTGGGTCACGTAGAAGAGGTAGCTAGGGAAGCCATACCGAAGGGAGAGAGGGAATCGGAGACAGTGGGACACAGAGACAGTCACACAGAGAGACAGGAAGAGATTCAGGAGGCCAAAGGAGGCAGAGAGACAGACGCAGAGAGAGAGAGAGAGACTCAGAGACGGAGGGAGAGAGAAACTAAATAGGAATGTACGTGGAGAGAGGAAAGAAGAGAAGAACCAGCGGGGAACTCCAGAAAGCGAAGCAGAAGTGCCGTGAGACGGAGAAGAGGCTCGTGTGGAGAGAGGAACTGACAGGAAAGGAGGCTTGGACGGCCCCCTCGGCCTCGCTCTCTCTCTCAGAGCCCCCCGGCCTGGTCCAAACGCCGGCCCTCCTCGCCTCCGGTCGGGCGTACCTGGGAGCACCGGGATGCAGAAGCCTTTGCTGTCCCGCACCGGCTCCTCCTTCTCCGTGTCAAACTGGATCAGCTCAAAGGGGCAGAGCATCTTGGAGAGGAGAAACCCTGGAGTCAGAGCGGGTGGGGAGACGGGGGAGAGGCTGGAGCCTGTGGGGACAGGGGTGGGGGCCACCGGGAGGGATGGAACTGAGGGGGGCAGGGGGAGACAGAAGGGATGGGGGAGAGGCTGAGGGGGACAGGGAAGGACAGAGAGGTGGGGAGACCAGGGAAGGGCTGGAGCCTGGGGAAAGCCAGAGGTGTTAAGGAGATGAGGGAGGGGCTGGAGGCTGTGAGGGGCAAGGGGGACACAGAGGGGGACCCCGGGGGAGAGGCTAAAACCCGGTGGGAGACAGAGGTGATGGGGGGACGAGGGAGGGGCTCCATCCTCTGGGGGCAGGGGAGGCCGGAGGGGTGGGGGCCTCAGGGAGAGCTGGACCCTGGGGAAAGACAGAGGTGATGGGGAGACGGAGGGACACGAGGAGCCAGCGCTCACCCGGTAAAGGAAGAAGCTCTTGCCCACGGCGCCCAGCCGGCCGGTGTAGTTGATGAAGCCGACGTTGCCCTCGGTGGAGCCGTAGAATTCGCGCACCCGCACGGGCCCGAAGCGGTTCAGGAACTGCTCCCAGACCTCGGGCCGCAGCCCGTTCCCCAGGACCAGCCGCACCGAGTGGTCCCGGTCGTTGTCCCGCTGTGTGGAGAGGCCCCCCCCCAGGCCCCCGGCCCTCGGATTGCCCAGTGGATCACCCTCCCCGGGGACCCGTCCACCCGCTCCCGGGTACTGAGTCTGCCTCTGCGGGTAGTTTCGGCCTGAACCCGGTGCCAGCTGAAGGCGGTGGCCGGCCGGTCGCGTACTCTCGCGTCCCGGGACCGGCCGGGTACCCGGGATCACTCACCCCCGCCTCACCCCGACACACACAGACACACACATCCTTCTGCCCGGGATCCACAGCGGGAGACGGTGCCGTGAGGAAGGGAGCGGTAGGCATTCATTCATTCATTCAACCGTAATTATTGAGCTCTTACTGTGTGCGGAGCGCTGTACTAAGTGCTTGGGAGAATATAATACTGCAATAGAGAAGAGAAGGTTGGGGGTGGAAGGTCAAGTCATCCTTCTCCCTGCCTCTCCCTCCCCAGAGGAGAGGGGCAGGGGCAGGGTCTCTTACTAATAAAAATAATTATATCTGTGGTATTTGTTAAGTGCTTACTACGTGCCAGGCACTGTACTCAGCGCTGGGGTAGATTCAAGGTAACCAGATTGGACACGGTCCCTGTCCTACGAGGGGCTCACGGTCTTCATCCCCGTTTTACAGACGAGGTCACCGAGGCCCAGAGAAGCGAAGCGACTTGCCCAGTGTCACGCGGCAGACTAGTGGCGGAGCCGGGATTAGAACCCGGGTCCTTCTGACTCCCAGACCAGGGCTCCGTCCAGGTCAGACACAGTCCCTGCCCCACACCTTAGACTGGCTCAGCGTCTAAGGAGGAAGGAGAACAGGGATTTAATCCCCATTTTATAGATGAGGAAACCGAGGCACGGAGAAGCCAAGTGACCTGTCTGAGAAGTTCATACAGCAGATCTCTGGCAGAGTCGGGAATCTGGCTCCCTGTCCTGAGCTCTTTCCATTAGACCCCTCCGGTGGCCCGCGGGATCGGGGTGGGGCAAGCAGAGGCGGGGGGCCGGAGGTCCGGGGGTCCCGTGGGGGTGGGAGGGCGCGGGTTACCTGGGGGGTGGCACACAGGTAGCGTAGGACCTCTCCCACGTACAGGATGACGGTGACACGGTGCCGGCGACAGTCATCCCAGAACTGGGAGGCCGAGAACTTGGGGCTCAGCACGCAGGGGATCCCTGGAGAGGTGGCAGGCGGCGACTGTAAGCCCCTCAACGCCAGGGTCCGCGTCTGATTCCCGCTTATATATTCTCTCCCAGCGCTTAGTACAGTGCTCTGCACACAATAAGCATTTAATCAATACTCCCTTCGGCGTCGCGCTGACTTGCTCCCTTCATTCGTCTCCCTCCTCAGCCCCCGTTGCACTTATGTAATAACAACGATGATATCTATTCATTCATTCAATCAATCGTATTTATTAAGCGCTTACTGTGGGCAGAACATCGTACTGAGCGCTTGGGAAAGCACAGTACAACAATAGTCCGATTAGACCGTGAGCCCGTCATTGGGCAGGGATGATCTCTGTTGCCGATTTGTACGTTCCAAGCGCTCAGTACGGTGCTCTGCACGTAGTAAGCGCTCAACGAATACTACTGAATGAATGAATTGAGTGAACAATAAACAGTGACAATCCCTTCCTACAACGAGCTCACAGTCTAGAGGGGGGTGGAGACGGACATCAGTACAAATAAACGGACATCGACTCAATAAATTAAATTACAGATAATTGCATAAGTGCTGTGGGGCCGGTGGGGGGCGGGGGAAGAGCAAAAGGAGCACGTCAGGGTGACGCAGAAGGGAATGGGAGGCGAGGAAAAGCGGGGCTTAATCTGGGAAGGCCTCTTGGAGGAGATGGGCCTTCGATAAGGCTTTGAAGATGGGGATGGTAATTGAGTAATTTGAGGAGGGAGGACGTGGGCCTAGGGTCATTGCTGAGGCAGGAGAGATGGAGGCCCAGGGAGAAGGTCAGCACCAGAGGAGGAAAGTATGTGGACTGGGTTGGAGAAGGAGAGAAGACAGGTGAGGTAGGAGGGGGCGAGGTGATGGATTGCTTTAAAGCCAGCGATGAGGAGTTTTATGAGCAGCGATGAGACGGAGGTGGATGGGCATCCACTGGAGATTTTTGAGGCGGGGGGTGACGTGTCCTGAACGTTTCTGTTGAAAGGTGATCCGGTCAGCGGAGTGAAGTATGGACTGGAGTAGGGGGAGGCAGGAGGTTGGGAGATCAGCGAGGAGGCTGATGCGGACATCCAGGCGGGATAGGATGAGTGATTACAGTAACGTAGAAGTACTTTGGATGGAGAGGAAAGGGCCGATTTCAGCGATGTTTTGAAGGTGGGATTGAAGGGATGTGGTGACGGACTGAAATCCCCGCTGTTCTCTCTCCTCCACAACCAGGCCACTGGGCACAGAGCCGCTCCACACACCGAGCTTCTCTGGGCAGCTATTTGGGAAATGGCGAGACCACACCCCGGCCTTGGGCACCGAGTGAGGAGACCCCAGCGAGGGTACGGTGCTCAGAACGGTGCCTGTCACATAGTAAGCCCTTAACAAATACCATAATTATTATTATTACACCAGAGTCCCCCTCAGCTGCCCTGCCCCTGTTGCCCCGGGTGGCCTCCCAGTTCCGTCTCTCCCCCCGGCCCCCGCCCTCCTCGGGGTCCAGCCGGACGGGACGAGCGGGAGCGGCTGCGCCCGATCAGCATCTGCCCCATCTCCTGACCCCTCCCTCACGTGCCCTCTTACCCATCTCGATGCAGCCCATGATCCCAATGAACAGGGCAGAAGCGTGGTAGAGCGGCAGAGCCGTGTACATCACGTCCGTCTTCGAGACCCCACACATGTACTGCAGGTTGGCGATCTGCAGCACCTTGTTGTGTGTCAGAACCGCTGCTTTGGGGAGGCCTGGGGGATGAGAAATGGGAGGGGGTCTGAGGCCCGGGAGCTAGGAGCAGCTGGGGAAGGTGGGGGACATTAAACTGGAGGTTCTGGAAGCATCTGAGAAGGATCTGAGGAGGGCCGGGGGGGCTAGGGTTGAAGTTACGGACTTGGGGGAGACCGGTACTTTGGAATAGGGTGAAGATCAAAAGTAATACTTTCTATTATTATAATAATCTATCATTGCATTAATGCTTTACATTATTATTTATATTATATTATGTATATTATTATCATTATACAGTAATATATATTCCCCAATATCCGTGAGCAGGGAATCTGCTGCCATATTGCTCTATTGTACTCTCCCAAGCACTTAGCCCAGTGCTCTGCGCGCAGTAAGCACCTAAACTGACTGCTCCTCAGCAGATTAGGGTACCGCAGTCGGGGGAGCACGGAGAACATAATAATAACAATAATAATAACATTCGTTAAGTGCTTACTACATGCCAAGCACCGTTCTAAGCACTGGGGTGGATACACGGTGATCAGGGCGGACACAACCCGGCCTGCATGGGGCTCACAGTCTTAATCCCCATTTTCCAGATGAGGCCCGGAGAAGCGAAGTGACTCGCCCAAGGTCACCTACCCGGAGGCAGGATTAGAACCCACGTCCTCCGACTCCCAGGGTCGTGCTCTCTCCACTCTGCCACACGTTGTGAAGGAGGGAGGAGAGGAAGAGCCAAGCATCTGTGGGTGCCGGGGTTACCCTCACCTGTGGTCCCCGAGGTGAAGATGTAGAAGGCGGTGGAGTCTTTGGTGACGCCCTGGCGGAGGGCCGGGGAGATGGGTTCGGGGGACGCGGCGTCCACGTGGCCCAGCAGCGGCTCCACCCCCGGGATCGAGGACGAGGCGCTCAGGAAGAAGACACGGACCCCCTCCTCTCGCAGCGTCGGCAGGATCTCCTCCACCGCGTCGCTGAACTCTGTCAGCAACAGTCAATCAATCCATCAGTCGGTCGCATTTATGGAGCGCTTATTTAGCATGTGGGAGAGTGCGAGAGAACGGAATTAGCAGATGCGTTCCGGGACAGTACGATAGAACAATAGAACAGACACATTCCGCTGCCCACAGCGAGCTGATAGTCTAGAGGGGGAGACAGACATCGATGGGAATAGAGAAATTTCAGATATGGATATAAGTGGTGCGGGGCTGGGAGCGGGGAGATGAATAAAGGGAGCAAGTCGGTGCGACGCAGAAGGGAGTGGGAGAAGAGGAAAGGAGGACTTAGGGATGGCCAAATATTAAGCGCTTGGGACAGTACAACGAAACGGAATTAGCAGGCGCGTTCCCTGTCTGTCACAAGCTAACAGTCCGGGGGGAGACATTTATATGAATGAAGAAGCGATTTATAATATATCATCATCAGTGGTATTTATTGAGCCCTTACTGTGTGCAGAGCACCACTGTAAATAATAATAATGGGACTTGTTAAGCTTACTCCGAATCGAGCACTGTTCTAAGAGCTGGGGTAGATAGAAACTGATCGGATTGGACACAGTCCCTGTCCCTCTCACAGTCTTCATCCCCATTTTACAGATGAGGGAACTGAGGCACAGACAAGTGAAGCGACTTGCCCAGGGTCATGCAGCAGATGAATGGTGGAGCCGGGATTAGAACCCAGGTCCTCGCACTCTCCACTAGGCCATGCTGAGAGTCCAGTACAACAGAGTTGGAAGACCCGTTCCCGGCCCACAACGAGCTTAGCTGTCAGGTGGGAGCGGGGGTGGAGGAGAGAGAAGGGGGGCTGAGGGTCAGAGTTGGGGGTAGAGGGAGACTCAGCTGGATGGGGGTCCAACGAGGTCCAGCGAGGCCCAGGAGCATGACGTTTCCCACCACGGGAGGGGGAAATCAATCCATCACTGGTATTCATTGAGCGCGTACTGTGTGCAGAGCACTGAGCCAGGCGCTTGAGAGAGTACAGTATAACAGAGTGGGTAGACACGCTCCCTGCCCACAGTGAGCTTACAGTCTAGGAAACTGAGAAACGGAGCAGAGAAGAGGAAGGGATAAACCTTGTTCTGTGGTCCGTCTCCTCCTCCTAGACCGTGAGACCGTTGTTGGGTAGGGATGGTCTCCATCTGTTGCCGAATTGTGCTTTCCAAGCACTTAGCACAGTGCTCTGCACGGAGTAAGCGCTCAACAAATACGACTCAGTGAATGTAAAAACTTCCGGAGAGGGCTGGGGGGAGTCGCAGAGAGGAGCAGGGGGTCGACCAAATCCCCCGACCCGACTCCGGCTTTCCACGGGAAGAGGCAAAGCCCCGGTCCCGAGGGCCAAGAGACGCATCTGGGGATCGTGATTCAGTCCAGACGGTTCACGCAAGGACACGGGCGTCCCAGGAGCCGTCCCCGGGACGCACACCTGGCTGGACGTCTCACACACACACAGATACGCACACATCTGCCACCCTCCGCGGGCCCCCAGCACGTCCGATTCGGGGGCTACCGGTCAGGGGCTAAGGCGTGCGGACGGGCTCACTCGGGCACCCTGGACTGCGTCCCTATACACTCCCAACACGTCAGGGAAAGGTAAACACAAACACGACCTCTGACCCCCAATCTTTGATCTTTGAACCTGAACTCCGGACCCGGAGAGTCTCGTAAACTCCGTCGTGCTACTGTTTAGGTGGAGAATTTCGATCCCCTTGCTCGGTCTTCCGAGACCCCCCCCCCAACTCCATCTCCTCCAGGGAGCCCTCCCTTCTTAATCCCCCATGCCCCAAATCAGATCAACCCAACAGTGACCTCTAAATCCTTACTTATTCTATCCCCATCCTTCGCTTACAATAACTTACTGACATTAGGAGCGCTCACTTAGTACAGTGCCAGGCACATAGTAAGCACTTGACAAATACCATGATTTTTATCACCCCACCCCGTGACGTGGCATATGGGTGATCTCCACCCACCACCCTCCCCTTGCCCGCCGGCTACCGGGACCTCGGGGTGAGGGCACGGTCCTGCCTGGGGCTCTGATCCTCCTGCAGCCCCCCACTCCCGGACCATAAAAGACTGACACTGATGCGAGTGATCTCCATGCGGCGTGGCGTAGCGGGCAGAGCAGGGGCCCGGGAGTCAGAAAGACCTAGGTCTTTCCAGCTACGTCACAGGTCTGCTGTGTGACAATAATAATAATAATAATGATAATTGTATTTGTTAAGAGCTTACTCTGTCCCAGCCCTCCTCCTCTTCCTTCTGGTCCTTCTCTTAATGATGATGGTATCTGTTAAGCGCTTCCTATGTGCCAAGCAGCGTTCTCAGTCCTGGGGTAGATACAAGGCATTCGGGTTGTCCTACGTGGGCCGCCCGGTCTTAATCCCCATTTCACAGATGAGGGAACCGAGGCGTAGAGAAGTTAAGTGACTTGTCCAAGGTCACACAGTTGATAAGCGGCAGAGATGGGATTAGAACCCACGGCCTCTGACTCCCGAGTCCATCCTCTTGCCACTAAGCTATGTTGCTTCTCTTCCTTTTCCTGGTCCTCCTCTTCCTCCTCTTCTTCCTCCTGTCCTCCTCCTCCTCCTCCTCCTCCTAGTCTTCCTCTCCCTCCCCGTCCCCGCCCCTCCTCCCTAACTCACCCTGATCGGCAAGGACCACCTTGGCCTCACTGGCCCTCACGGCGTGACTCAGAGCCCGGCCCCGGATGTGCCAGTTCAGGCAGGCCGTGGTGCAGCCCAGCTTGGCCAGGGCCAGGGTCACCCACACGTAGGGTACCCCGTTGGGCAGCAGCACGGCCACGCAGGTCCCGGGCTCCACCCCGGCCGCCCCCATCAGCGCCCGGGCCGCCTGGCTGCTCCGCCGGTCCAGCTGGCCGAAGGTGTGAACCCGGTCCCCCCACACCAGCAAGGGGAGCCGAGGGCGGCGCCGGGCCTCGTCCAGAAAGCGCTCCAGCACGGTGACCGGGGGACGACGGGTCAGCCGCACGTGGCTGTCCAGCCCGCACCTCAGCAAGGTCAGGATGAAGGCCAGGTCCGCCACCTCCAGACCCGACCACAGCCAGGCCAGCAGCGGCGGCAGCAGCAGGAACAGAAGTGGCCAGGGCAGGAAGGCCGCCAGGCTCACGGCCGGAAGCAACAACCAGGACCTCTTCATGGCGGGACCTCCGGACGGGCTCCAGGCGCTCGGGTGGAGGATGGCAGGTCTGCCGGGAACTGGAAGGAGAGTCCTGTATCCTCCCCCTCCCGCCCGCCCCCCGATGCACCCCAGGGGCCGCCCCCTGTCCGCTGCCCTTTTCCCGAAGGTGAGGTCAGCGAATGATTAACCCAGAGCAGACCGGAGGTTGCCTCTCTGGACCTTATCCTTCGGTTCCCCCTGCCTCCATCCTTGCCTCTCTTCCTCTCCGCCATTCCCTCCTTATCTGCCTCTTCCTCCACCTTTTCCCATTTCCCCATTCCTCCTCCTTTTTTTTTTTTTTAATGATCTTCGTTAAGCGCTTACTACGTGCCAGGCACTGCGTTAAGCGCCGGGTTGGTCAGTCAGTCATACTGATCGAGTGCTTACCGTGTGCGGAGCACCGTACTAAGCTCTGGGGAGAGTACGATATAACTATAAACGGACGCTTTCCTTGCCCGGTGACTCAGGTTGGCCCAAGTCCAAATCCCACATGGGGCTCCCAGTCTAAATCAATCTAAACCACTAGGTCACGTTGTTTCCTCCCCTTAACCCAGTCCTCTTAAATCGCCTCACTCTGGTGTCATTCCCACCATCCCCCCTTCCCTCAAGTCCACGACTTCCTGGTCTCCTCACTGGACTCCCACCTTCTTCCCCGTTTCACCTATATTACAGAAGCAGCGTGGCCCAACGGAAAGAGCCCGGGCCTGGAAGTCAGAGGACCTGGGTTCTAATCCCGGCTGGCAAGTCAATTTCACTTCTCTGGGCCTCAATTCCCTCACCTGAAAATGGGGATTAAGACTGTGAGCCCTATGTGGGACAGGGATTGTGTCCAACCCAATTTCCTTGTATTCCCCGCCAGCTTTTATTTCCTTGGCATTTAGTAAGCGCTTAATAAATGCCACAGTCATTACTATTACAGAGATCTTACTCCAGGAACAAAGGAGTTAAGGTCTGGGTGAGGGTGAGACGTCATGTATACCGGAGGCGCTTAATAAATATCTCCCAGGTGGAAGATCTGGGAGATTATTGAGGAAGAAGCCTCAGGAGTGGGTGACAGATTGTTGATGGAGAGAGTGAAAGAGTGGAAAACGTTGAAAGGTGACTCTAAGATGACAGACATAAGAGATGGGAATGATCCAACAGGAAGTTAGGAGGAGAGGGAAGGGAGAAGAAGCCGAAAACCAGGTTCTGTATTAATTGCGAGGCTTTTCTTCTCTTCACGTGATCGCCTCGAAAAACCACCGGGGTGAGAAGTATAACAATTTATTGTTTTATCGTACTCTCCCAAGTGCTCAGTACAGTGCTCCGCACATAGTAAGCGTCGGATCGATAAGATTCACCGACTGACTGGATGGGGTCGCCATCTTCCTGCCCCCGCAGCCGCACTGGGACCCGGGGTCAGAGGTCACCCTGGTCCTCATGGACCAGACGGTGGTCCAGGAGGGCGTTCATTAAGTTCCCACTCCGTCCAGCAGTGACTTTTCAGTCTTCTGGTCCCTGGGGACCCACACGTCCACTTTAAGCAACAGCTCTTCCCTCCCGCGTTTGGGAGGGGTGGGGAGCCGGCTGGGGGAGGGGAAGGGACCGAGGCAGGACTGTGTTTGCTAAGGGCTGGGGCAGGGAGGCGAGGAGCCCCCGGGACTCAGTCACCAAGGGCCAGGCGAGCCAGGATGGCGTCCACGTGTCTGACGGTCCTGCTGGTGGCCACCCTGCCGCTCGTCCCCACGGGTAAGGGGCGCCCGGACTCCGTAACCCCAACCCTCCCCTCCCCCTCTGTTTCTGTTTCCCCCTCTGGGTGGGGCTCAGATACCCCCACCCCACTCCCCTATTCCCCCCCAACTCCCTAACCCTAACCCTCCCCTCCCCTTCTGGTGCCCGAGGCCCAAACCCTCTGACCCTGATGGTCGTCCTCATGGGTAGGGGACTTTCTGACTCCCCAACTCCAACCCTTCCCTCCCCCGCTGGTGCCCAGAACCCAGATCCCCCCACCCTGCTCTCAACCCCCACTTCTCCTTAATAATAATAATGTTGGTATTTGTTAAGCGCTTACTATGTGCAGAGCACTGTTCTAAGCACTGGGTAGATACAGGGTAATCAGGTTGTCCCACGTGAGGCTCACAGTCTTCATCCCCATTTTACAGATGAGGTAACTGAGGGCCAGAGAAGTGAAGTGACTTGCCCACAGTCACACAGCGGACGAGTGGCAGAGCTGGGATTCGAACCCATGACCTCTGACTCCCACTGAGTCACGCTGCTGCTCCTTCTTTTGGAGCCTTGAGCCAGAAGGGTTGGGTTTTTTTTTTCGGGGGGGGGGGGTGGGTTTTTTTTAATGGTATTTGTTAAGTACTTACTCTGTGCCAGGCACTGTACTATGCACTAGAGTAATAATAATAAATAATAATGTTGGTATTTGTTAAGCGCTTACTATGTGCCTAGCACTGTTCTAAGCACTGGGGTAGATACAAGGTCATCAGGTCGTCCCACGTGAGGCTCACGGTTAATCCCCGTTTTACAGATGAGGTAACTGAGGCACAGAGAAGTTAAGTGACTTGCCCACAGTCATACAGCTGACAAGTGGCAGAGCCGGGATTCAAACTCAAGACCTCTGACTCCCAAGCCCGTGCTCTTTCCACTGAGCCACGTCGCTTACTCAGGTTGGACACAGTCTTAATCCCCATTTTACTGGTGAGGTAACTGAGGTACAGAGAAGTGATTTGCCCAAGGTCACACAGTAGACAGAGTGGCAGAGCCAGGATTAATAACAATAATAATAATGGTATTTGTAAAGCGCTTACTTTGTGTCAGGCCCCGCTCTAAGCGCTGGGGTGGACACAAGCAAATTGGGTTGGACACAGTCTCTGCCTCACATAGGGCTCTCAGTCTTCTTCCCCATTTTACAGACGAGGTAACTGAGATACAGAGA
Organism: Ornithorhynchus anatinus; assembly: GCF_004115215.2. NCBI lineage: Eukaryota > Metazoa > Chordata > Mammalia > Monotremata > Ornithorhynchidae > Ornithorhynchus > Ornithorhynchus anatinus. Next base: position 54,147,094 of record NC_041737.1, on the reverse strand, counting down.
AGCTAAGTGACTTTCCCAAGGTCACACAGCAGACGAGTGGCAGAGCCGGGATTAGAACCCAGGTCCTCTGACTCCCAGCCGTGTGCTCTTTCCACTAGACCATGCTGTTCCTGGTTCTCCCTTTTGGGTCCCTGGAGTGGAGAGTAGAACCCAGGTGTCCAAGCCCAGGTGCTGGTTTCTGGACACCTTTTTTTTTTTTAACGGTATTTATTAAGCGCTTACTGTGTGCCAGGCTCCATATTGAGATCTGGGGTAGATATACGCTAATCAGGTTGGACACAGGCCCTGTCCCACATGAGGCTCACCTCTAATTGCGATTAAATCTGTAATTATGTACAGATAGCAGAAATGGCAGGAGGAAGGACAGAGTTATAACAGGGAATCATTTGTCAGGATGGAATGGCCGAAGAAGCAAACAGATGTACAACGGAATATACGTATGTCTTTATGTGCACAAAAAGCGACGTGGCCTAGCGGAGAGAGCCCGGGAACGGGAGTCAGAGGACCCGGGTTCTAATCCCCGCTCCGCCATTTGCCTGCTGCGTGACCTTGGGCAAGCCACCTCCCTTCTCTGTGTCTCAGTTTCCTTACCTATAAAATGAGGACTCGATACCCGTTTCCCCTCCTTCTTAGCCCCATCTGGGACAGGGACTGTGTCCGACCCGATTATCTTCTATCTCCTCTAGTGCTTAGTACAGCCCTTGGCGCAGAATGAGCACTTCATTACAATTACCATTATCATTATAGTTCTTCCTATTGATAATAATAACGTGCCAAAGTTAGGTATAAATCCCCAAGTGGACAGCGTGGCTGTTGAGGCAAAATGACGTGGCACTTGAGGAATAAATTAAGGGAGATTTCTCGGAAGAGAAGGGAGGGCTTTGAAGACGGAGAGAGCCGTGATGCGGAGGGTTGGAGGTCTGGGGAGAGTTCCCGGAAGGGGAAAATGGCAGGAGGGAGGGGGCGGAGGCGGGAGAGCGGAGAGCGAGGCACGCTTTGGAGGTGCGCACTAAAGACTGTGCTGGAGAGCAGAACGGGAGTAGATAGCCGAAAGGGCCGGCGGAGAGAAACCAGGCGGACCCGCTTGAAGCCGCCCGTACCGGAGAGAAAAAAAAAAAATAGAAGAAAGAGTTTGGGTTTGTTGAGAGAAATGGATAGCGACTGGAGATTTATTGAAGAGCGGTGAGATGATTGGCACGTACAGAAGCAGTGTGGCCTACGGGAAAGAACACGGGCCTGGGACTCAGAAGACTTGGATTCTAATCCTGGCTCTGCCACTCGCCTGCTGGGTGACCTTGGGCAAGTCACTTCACTTCTCTGGGCCTCCGTTCCCTCATCTGCGAAATGGGGATTATGACTGCGAGCCCCGTGTGGGACGGGGACTGTGTCCAATCTGATGAGTTTGTATCTATCCCAGCGCTTAGAGCAGTGCTTGACACAGAGTAGGTGCTCAACAGATACCATCGTCATCCTCATTAAACACCACCGATTGGAGGCTCCCTTACCCGACCCCGGTCGGAGCCCCCTTACCCAGAGGTGAGCATTGGGACCCACCCTGCCCGGAGCCCTTCTCGGCTGGGCGTAGTCAGTCGATCAGTCGTATTTATCGAGCTCTTGCTGTGTGCAGAGCACCGTACTAAGCGCTTGGGAGAGTGCAGTAGAACAATGAACGGACACATTCCCTTCCCGCAACAAGTTTACAGTCTCGAGGGAGATGGGGAGGTCCCCAGAGATCTGATCTTGGTCACAGCCTTCGTTCAAACCTTTCCCTTCCTCAAAATCCTCTTTCCCCGCGTTCTCCGGCCCCGTCCGATATCTTCTCTCCAGGGGCCAGCTCCAACCCCGTCGCCTGCTCGTTCCCCTTCACCTACAAGAACAGAGTCCACGCGACCTGCATCACAGAGGACGCCGGCGGCCGATTCTGGTGTGCCACCACGCCGAGCTACGACACCGATCGGGCATGGAAATACTGCACCCTGAAAGGTGAAACCCTCCCGAGCACTCCTGGGTCCCCTCCCCGTCCCCGCTCCGGCCAGGTTCTTCTAACCCCTAACCCCTAAAACCCTTCAGCCCTCTGTCTCCGAGGAGTCATTCAATCGTATTTATCGAGCGCTTTCTGTGCGCAGAGCACTGTACTAAGCGCTTGGAAAGTACAATTCAGCAACAAATAGAGATAATCCCTACCCGAAGATGGGCTCACGGACTAGAACGTAAGGAAGAAAGTGAGGCTGCGTGGCTCAGTGGATAGAACCCGGGTCTGGGAGTCAGAAGGACCTGGGTTCTAAACCCGGCTCCTCCACTTTGCTGTGCGAACTCGGGCAAGTCGCTTCACTTCTCTGGGCCTCAGTAACTTGGGCGAGTCGCTTCACTGGGCCTCAGTTCCCTTATCTGTAAAATGGGGATTGAGACTGGGAGCCCCACGTGGGCCGGGGACTGTGTCCAGGCTCATTTGTTTGTATCCACCGCAGCCCTTAGTGCAGTGACTGGGACGTAGTAAGCGCTTAACAAATATCACAATTATTATTATTATTATTAATAATACGAATTTAACAAATACCATAAAAAGTGACACTGTAGCAAGAATAGAGGTTAGACTTTGGGTAGAACTTCCCAATCATCAGGGTTGCTAGACCCAGGCATAGGAGAGCAATGGGAAGCTGGGAGATGGATCAGGACAGGAGAAGACGTCCCCCTCCTTGCCCCCCAAGTGGGTTTGGGTTGAGAAGGGGGTTGTCTCACCCAGAGTGACACAGAGCCAAATGGAACTGCCTTCCCTGACGGAACTACTCTTAATTATAGTAATATTGCTATCTGTTAAGCGCCTGCTATGTGCCAGGCACCGTTCTAAGCGCTGGAGAAGGTACAAGATAATCAGGTCAGACCCAATCCCTGTCCCCACACAGGGCTCGCGATCTAGAACAGAGAACGGGTGTTTGAACCCCCAATTAACAGTTGAGGTCACTAAGACCCAGAGAAGCGAAGCGACTTGCCCAAGGTCACGCAGCAGGTCCGTGGCAGAGCCGGGATTAGAACCGAGGTCCTCTGACTCCCAGGTCCGTGCTCTTTCCACTAGGTCACGCCGCTCCCTTATGGCACTCCTTGAGTGGGGCAGTCAGGTCGTTATCGAAGCCCTGTGTAGCCTGGACTCCCCTGTGGCCCTGAGGTGCAGGGACCCCAGTGAGAGCCAGAACTTTCCCTGGAGACAATCGATCAATCAATCCTATTTACTGAGCGCTTACTCTGTGCAGATCGCTGCATTAAGCGCTTGGGAGAGTACAGTATAACAGCTTCTGTAGACACATTCCCTCCCCACGAGGGGCTTGCAGTCCAGAGGGGAAGGCGGCCCCGGCTCCTTTCTCGGGCTCAAGCCCGGCTCTCTCCCTTCTCCCTCGTCCCAGAGCACGGTGGAAACTCCGAGGGCCGCCCCTGTGTCTTCCCCTTCAAGTTCCTGGAGCAGACGCGACACGGTTGCGTGCGCGAAGACAACCATCCCCGGGCGGCCTGGTGCGCCACAACCGACGACTACAACCGGGATCGGCTGTGGAGCTTCTGTCCCGACATCAGTAACGGAGGGACCGGGGGAGGGCGGACACAGGGGCCACGCTGGGAAACGAGATAATGGCGAAGCAGAGCAGACGGAGAGACCGGGAGGGGTGGTGGCTGGGGAGGCCAATCAGTCGTATTTAACGAGCACTTACAGTGCGGGCTAAGGGTTTGGGAGAGGACGATATGACGGAGTTGAGAGAGACGTTCCTTGACCACAACCAGCTAACAGTCTAGAGGGGGAGACAGGTGTTAATGGAAATAAAGAAATGACGGATATGGACGCAAGCGTTGCGGGGCCGAAGGAGGGGTGAATAAAGGGAACAGATCCGGGTGCCAGGGTGACGCAGAAGGGAGCGGGAGAAGAGGAAAGGAGGGCTCAGTCGGGGGAGGCCTCTTGGAGGAGACGGGCCTTCAGTGAAGCTTTGAAGGCGGGGAGGGTGATCGTCTGCCGGATACGAAGAGGGAGGGCGTTCCAAGCCGGAGGCGGGACGTAGGCGAGAGGTCGGCGGCGGGATAGACGAGATCGAGGTCCGGCGAGAAGGTTGGCGTGAGAGGAGCGGAGCGCGCGGGCTGGGCTGGAGTAGGAGAGCGGCGAGGCAAGGTAGGAGGGGGGAGGCGATTGAAGCCGGAGGCCGGGGGCGGTGAGGGTCACCACGTCTGGAGAAAATCGGAGGAGCTCAGGGATGTGTCTGTGTCTCCGGCCGGCAGTGCTGGGGGGGAACTCCGAAGACGCCTGCGTGTTCCCGTTCGAGTACCGGCAGAAGACGTACTCGGAGTGCATCATTAGTAAGGCCGGCGGGCGGACCTGGTGTGCCACCACCGCCAACTACGACCGGGACAGACTGTGGCGTTACTGCGGGACCCACGGTGCGGACCGGCAGCGTCGGAGGCGGAGCGAGGGGGGGAGGGAGGGAAGGGTTGGGGACGGGGACGGGGAGGAAGGAAGGAACTGACACGGGGAGGAGGAGGAAGGGATGAACGAGGAGAAAGGGAGAGTGATAAGAATGATAGTAATTATGGTATTTGGTAAGTCCTTACTATGTATGTGTCCGGCACCGTTCTAAGCACTGGGGTGGATACAAGCAAATCGGGTTGAATAGAGTCCCTGTCCCATGTGGGGCTCACAGTCTCTATCCCCAGTTTACGGATGAGGTAACTGAGGCCCAGAGAAATGAAGTGACTTGCCCAAGGTCACACGGCAGACGGGCGGCAGTGCCGGGATTAGAACCCATGACCTTCTGACTCCCAGGCCCGTGCTGTATCCCCTACACAACGCCGCTTCTCGAGAGTGTGGGGAGACCGGGCGGGGGGGGCGAGGGATAATAGTAGTAATTACGGTACTTCTTGATCACTTACTATGTACCGAGCACTCTTCTAAGCGCTGGGGTAGATACAAGTTCTTCAGGGTGGACACAGTCCCTGTCCCACACGAGGCTCACACTCTTACCTCCATTTTACAATTGAGGTAACCGAGGCCTGGAAAAATGAAGCGACTTGCCCAAGATCACACAGCAGACGAGTGGTGGAGCCGGGACTAGAACCCAGGTCTTTCCGACTCCCAGGCCCGGGCCCTCTCCTCTAGGCTAAGCTGCTTGGGAGAGTAATAATGATGATGATAATGATGACGATGGCATTTATTAAGCACCTACTATGTGCCAAGCACTGTTCTAAGCGCTGGGATAGATACAAGGTTACAAAAGAGTATCAATCAATCGAGGATATTTATTGAATGTTTACAGTGTGCGGGTCACCGTGCGAAGCCCTTGGGAGAGTACGGTAGGGTTAAAATCCATCATTCGGGAGTATTTTTGGAGCATTTAGAGCACTTGGGTTGTACCGACCACTTGGGAGAGTCCAATACGGAGGAGCTCCCAATCCAGTGGCTCCCCATCCCTGGCCTCACGTCCACACGGTCGTCCTGAGGTTGTCCTCAGCCGTGGCCTTTCTCTCCCTCTGCCCACAGTGGAAGGCAACGAAAAGGCCCCGTGCATCTTCCCCTATAAATATGGAAACCGGGATTTCTTCGAGTGCATCGGCGGGAATCCCTGGTGCGCCACGTCCCGCCACTACGACACAGACCAGAGGTGGCGCTACTGCTACAAACAAGGTTCATTCATTCAATCGAAGTAATAATAGTAATAATAATAATAATAATGTTGGCATTTGTTAAGCGCTATGTACCAGGCACTCTACTAAGCGCTGAGGTAGAGACAAGCAGATCAGGTTGGACCCACTCCCCGCCCCACATGGGGCTCACATTCCCAATCCCCATTTTACAGTTGAGGCAACTGAGGCCCAGAGAAGCGAAGCGACTAGGTCACACTTCATTCATTCATTCAATCGTATTTACTGAGCGCCTACGATGTGCAGAGCACCGTACTAAGCGCTTGGAATGGAAAATCCGGCAACAGATACAGTCCCCGCCCGACAACGGGCTCACGGTCTAAACGGGGAAGACAACGAAACAAGACAAGCGGTGGAGCCGGGATTAGAACCCATGACCTTCCGATTCCCAGGCCCGGGCTCTATCCGCGAGCGCTTGCCTTGTGCAGAGCACTGTACTGAGCGCTTGGGAGTGGACATTATAACCATGAACAGACATATTTCCAGCCCACAAGCTTACAGTCTAGAGGGACCTGGTCCCCGAGAGGCCTCTGCACCCCCAGTTGCCTAGGACGGGGCACGGAGCGATGATGCCGGAAACAGCCTTAGTTCAGCGCCCAGCACTGTGCTAAGCACTGAGGGAAATTCAGTACAATCAGGTCCCAGAGGGGGCTCCCAGTCTAAGGAACCCCCACTGCCACGGAGGGGGTCCTGCAGGTGGGGCGGGGTCCTCACCGTGCCTCTCATTCATCCATCTATTCGATCGTACTTATTGAGGCCTTGCTGTGTGCAGAGCCCTGTACTAAGCGCTTGGGAGAATACAATACACCCTAAGAGATTCATTCCAGGCCCATGAGGAGCTTACAGTCTAGAGTCTCCCGTCTCTCCGTCACTCTCTCTTCCCCTCTGTCTTCCCAGCCTACGGGGGCAGCTCCAAAGGGCAGCCCTGCGTCTTCCCTTTCCGCTACGAGGGCCGCGTCCAGGTCACTTGCCCCCGGGACGAGGAGGGAGTCTACTGGTGCGCCACGACCAGCGACTACGACCGGGACCGACTCTGGAGCTACTGCCCGGACACCCGTGAGTCACCAACCACCCGCGACCCACTCCCCGACCCCCTGCCTAGGCCCAGCCCTCCACCCCCTCAGTCCCTTCCCCCGACTCCGCCATCTCTGCCCCGCCCCCGGCGTGCAAGGGACAGCGGTGACCACCTGCCGGGTGGGCAGAGATCAGGGGCCTGAAATCGGACGTTTTCATCTTGAGGGTCCCTGGGGCGGTTTTCCGTCAGTCAAGATGGAGGTTACAGCTGCCTCATCTGCCTTAGGATAAACAGCTCTAATGTCGGTTGTTTCAACTGGGTCCTCTGAGGTTGCTTGCTTAAACGACTTACATTCTGGCTCCCGGGCAGTCGAGAGGGTTTTCTACATCCTTGATAGGAAAGAGTTTCTGCTTAGGAGCACCTCGATTTTCCTCAAATTCAGGTTATTGTTGTCGGACGGGTGGCTTTCCTCCCTCCTATTCTCCACTCTCCCCCAGGCTTTGCTTGCCCCCTGGGCAATAGTTTGGGTTGAAAGAAATTCCCATGGTGATCTTGTTGGTGATGAGGGAGTGAGCTCTGTGAGGGAAGCCCCTTGGATCCTGGGATACTTCCTCGAGGAGCTCCTCCTTCTTCTCCCCCCCAACCTCCGTAGCCCGAGAATCCACAGTTGACAAGTGGAATCGAACGGCGAGGGAGGGAGGAAGATGGCGGAGGGGGGTCGAGTGGCCATTCTAAGGACTGGGAGGAACCAGAAAGCCAGAAACCCGAGATCAGGAGCACACTGTATTGTGTTTTACTCTCCCAAGCGCTCGGTCAAGTGCTCTGCACACGAGAAGCGTTCAATACGTTCCGCTGACCGATCGATCCTCCACAGCCCCCGGAGGCAATAATCCCACGGGCCCCTGCGTCTTCCCCTTCCTGTACGGTGGGAAGAACTACACCAGCTGCATCCAGGCCGGGGACGGTAAACTCTGGTGTGCCACGACGTCCAACTATGACCGGGATCGGAAGCGGAAGGACTGCTCCGTGCGAGGTGGCGGGGGTGGGGAGGGGGCCCGGGGGAAGGGCTTCGTGGGTGACCGTGGGAGACGCTCCCCGAAACGCACAACCACCAGCCCCTAGGAGGCTATTGCCCGGGGACAGGGTGACATATCAATCATCTCCACCCGAGTGTCCACCCTAGGGACCACCCCCTCTGGGCCAGGGCCTCCCCCTCCCCATCACCGCGACTCCTTCCCTCTGCTCTACCCCGCCCCCCCCCGCCCCACAGCCCTTGTGTGTATACGTACATATTTATTATTCTACTTATTTTATTAATGATGTGTACGTATCCATAATTCTATCTATTTATGTCGATGCTACTGATGCCTGTCTACTTGTTTTGTTTTGTTGCCTGTCTCCTCCCTTCTAGACTGTGAGCCCTTGTTGGGTAGGGATCGTCTCGATTTGGCGCCGAATTGTACTCGCAAGCGCTTAGTACAGTGCTCTGCACACAGTAAGCGCTCAATAAATACCCCTGAAAGAATGAATGAACCCAATCCCCCCTCCCCTCCTTTGTCTCTAATAATGAATAATAACGTCGGCATTTGTTAAGCGCTTACTACGTGCCGAGCACCGTTCTAAGCACTGGGGTAGACACGGGGTAATCAGGTTGTCCCACATGAGGCTCTAATTACCGTAAGCACGTTGTGGGCAGGGAATGTGTCAGTTTGGTTGTATTATACTCTCCCAAGTGCTTAATACAGTGCTCTGCACACAGAAAACGCTCAATAAATGCGACTGAATGAATGAATGCTTTTTGTTAAGCGCTTACTCTGTACAAGCACTTTACTAAGCACTGAGAAGATAGATGATTGTCACTTTGGACACACACGGGGCTCCCGGTAGGAGGGAGAACGGGCATTAAGTCCGTATTTTGCAGTTGAGGAAACTGAGGTACAGAGACCCCAAGTGACTTGCCCACGGTTACCCAGCAGGCTAGGAGCAGGGCCAGGATTAGAATCCAGGTCCTCGTCCTCCCAGGCCCGGCTCTTTCCACTAGGTCTCATCTCTCTCTCTCTCTCTCTCTCTCTCTCTCTCTCCCCCAGCCCACGGCGGGAGTTCCGGCGGGAAGTCGTGCGTGATCCCTTTCCAATACCAGGGGAAGACGTACCACAGCTGCACCAACCAGAACAGCCCAGCGAGCTACTGGTGCAGCACCACAGAAGACTACGGGCGAGACGGGCTGTGGAGCTACTGCGCCGACACAGGTGGGAGAGAGGAGCCGGAGCACGGGGAGGCCGGAGAGAAGGCGATTCCAGGCTCAATCCGGGCTTAATCCCGGCTCCGCCACTCGCCCGCTGTGCGGACGAGTGGGCAAGCCATTTCACTTCTCTGTGCCTCGGTTTAAGATTAAGACTGTGAGTCCCACTTGGGACAACCTGATTGTCTTCTATCTACCCCAGCGCTTAGAACAGAGCTTGGCACAGAGTAAGCGCTTAGCACTATAATTATTATTATTATTATATTCCATCTCCACCTTCATCACCCTCCCCTCCGGCCACATCGCTACGACAGCCCCCCCACTCTCTTCCCTCCTCCTCTTCCTCTCCTTCCCATCTTTCCCCATGAGGACCGTTTCAGGGTCCTCAGACTCCTCCCTTTCACTTCCCCTCCCTCAAATCCCCCCGCGACCGCACCTTTTCTTCTTGCAGAAAACGGACCCTCAGGCCATTAGAACAGTGCTTGGCACATAGTGAGCGCTTACCAAATCCCACAGTCATCACCAAAGTCTGCACCGAATCGTTAATCAATCAGTGGCACTGATGGAGCACTTACTGTGTGCAGAGCATCGAGCTGAGCTCTTGGGAGGTGACGATCCAGTAGAGGCGGTAGGGACTATTAAAGTTCGTTACGGGCAGGGAACGTGTCTGCTAATTCCGTTGTATTGTACTCTCCCGAGCGCTTAGTACGAAGCTCTGCACGTAGTAAGCAGCATGGGAAGTGGATAGAGCACGGGGTCTGGGATTCAGAAAGTCATAGGTTCTCGTCTGTTGTGTGACTGTGGGCAAGTCACTTCTCAGCTGTGCGACTATGGGCAAGTCACTTAACTTCTCTGTGCCTCAGTTACCTCATCTGTAAAATGGGGATTAACTGTGAACCTCACGTGGGACGACCTGATTACCCTGTATCTCCCCCAGCGCTCGGAACAGTGCTCTGCGCATGATAAGCGCTTAACAAATGCCGATATTATTATTATTATTCACTTCTCTGGGCCTCAGTGACCCCATCTGGAAAATGGGGATTGAGACTGTGAGCCCCACGTGGGCCGGGGACTGGGTCCAACCCAATTTGCTTGTATCCACCCCAGCGCTTATTACGGTGCCTGAGACATAGTAAGCGCTTAATAAATAACATCATTATTATTATCATTAAGCTCTCAAAAAACACCACCGATCGACCGACTGCTCACAAGGAGCTGGCAGTCCAGAGTCGTTTCAGGGTCTCCCCTTCCTCAAGCCTTCCCCGGACCCCGGGACCTCTCTCCGACCCCTGCCGGGAGCTCCCCGGAACCTCCTGCCCCATCTCCCCCCACCCCACCGCCATCTCTCCGTAGCCGTGGGCGGCACCCAGCCCGGAGCCCCCTGCGTCTTCCCGTTCACCTACCGGAATGGCACCCACCACAGCTGCACGACGGCGGGCGAGGAGGGCGGGCGTCCCTGGTGCTCCACCACCGACAACTACCCCCGGGATCGCAAGTGGACCTACTGCCAACTCTCAGGTACCCAAGGGCACCCCCTGACCCCCCAGATCTCCTCCCGGGAGCTGAGGGAGAAGCAATATGATGTAAGGGATAGAGCCCGGGCCTGGGAGCCAGAAGGGCATGGGTTTTCATCCCGGCTCCGCTGCTTGTCTGCTGTGTGACCTTGGGCAGGTCGCTTCACTTCTCTGGGCCTCATCTGGAAAACGGGGATGGAGATTGTGAGTCCCACACGGGACAGGGACTGTGTCCACCTCGATATGCCTGTACCCACCCCAGCGCTTAGTACGGTGCCCGGCCCGTAGTGAGCGCTTAACAAATGCCATCATCATTATCATCGTTATTATTCTCAGAGCTCTCGTCCCGCTTCTCAATCTCCTCCTCCTCTTCCGGCAGGTCCTCGGAACTGAAAGCGCCGCAGACCAGCCGGCCTGGATTTCACGCCGCCTTCCGCCACCTCCAACCCCGCTGGCCGTCCTGTCCACCTCTAGACTGTCAGCTCGTTGTGGGCAGGGAAGGTGTCCGTTTATTGTTCTCTTGTACTCCCCCGAGCGTTTAGGACAGTGCTCTGCACATGGTAAGCGCTCAATAAATAGGATCGATTGACTGACCGCGCCCTCCCTGCTGGTGTCTCCGTTCACCAGCTCCCCCGTTCCCTCAGTCCACCTGCCTCCTCCCCAGTGCACTCAATAAATATGATTGAATGAGTGAATGAATGAATTTCTCTGCCCACGTTGAGTTTATAGGGTCCTTATCTTGAGTCATTCTCGATCGTTTCCCCAGATGGAATTTATTTTAAGGTCGGTCTCCACCTCTAGACTGAACGTTCCTTATGGGTAAAGCTTAGATCTACCAACTCTGGTATCATCATTATTATCCACCCGGGGTCCCCAAATTACGCCACCAGCGTGGTGACCGACGGAACCTTCTTGAAGTTCCGACGGATGCTGCAGAATTCTTATCGAGAGCGTCACCTATTGTCATAAAAGACCGCTCCCCTTGAAGACTAGTGACCCCCAGTGTTCCAGAGGACCAGGATTTACATCCGGTGAGTCTCCTTTTTCTCTCCGGCCAACTGTAGGGTCTCTAGGGAGATCTACATTTAGTTATTCGAGGGTTGGGGGCAAGGAAACTAGGTTTCCTGCTGGCTAAGCCATTGGAGTTCTTTGACGAGTCCAGGAACTATTTGGAAATTGTGTTTGGATTTTCAAGAGCCTTTGAAAAAGAGACTTAAAAAAAACAAACATGTAATCAATCAATCCGTGGTATTGATTGAGCATTCTGTGTGTGCAGGGCACTGTACCGTGTGTGGCCTTAGAAGCAATGTTCTATTGTTTAGGAGCGGTGTGGGCTAGTGGAAAGAGCACGTGTCTGGGAGATGTGGGTTCTAATCCTGACTCTGCCTCTTGCCCGACGGATAACCCTTGAAACATAGCCTCACGTGCCTCGGTTTCCTCATCTGAAAAACGATTCGATGCCTGCTCTTCCCTCTACTTAGATTGCGAGACCTATGTGGGGCAGGGACTTGCCTGCCCTTTGGTCTGTATGGGTTTTTAAAATACTTACTATGCGCTAAATACCGTACTAAGAGCTACAAGCTAATCAGGTTAGACACAGGCCATGTCCCACACGAGGCTCACTGTCTTAATCCCCCTTTTACAGATGAGGTAACTGAGGCTCAGAGAAGTAAAACGCCTTACCCAAGACCTGATTATCTTGCCTCTGCCCGGCACTTGGCCCGGAGTAAGCGCTTAACAAATACCCACCCGATTATTCTTAACCTCTCTGGGCCTCAGTTTCCCCACCTCTAAAATGGGGATTACAATACCCACTCACTTCACCTCTTAGTCTGTGAGTTTGTGTGGGGCAGAGATTGCATCTGATCTTACTGAATGCCTACTGTGTGCCCTTGGGTGAGTTCAGTAGAGCCAGTGGTTGGTGACCCCTTCCCTCAAGGAGCTGGAAACCGAAGGGTTGGAGAAAAAGGTGTATAAACTGTGTAGGACAGTGCTCGGCACGTAGTAAGCGCTTAACAGATATCATCATCATTATTATTGTTAAACTCATGGAATTCCACTAGGTTATAAGATCCTGGAAGGCAGGAATCTGGAAGCAGTGTGGCTTAATGGAAAGAGCCCGGGCCTGGGAGTCAGAGGATGTGGGTTCTAATCCCAGCTCCACCACTTGTCTGCTCTGTGACTTTGGGCAAGTCACTTAACTTCTCGGGGTCTCAGTTCCCTCATCTGGAAAACGGGGATTAAGACCGTGAGCCCCGTGTAGGACGGGGACTGTGTCCAACCTGATTACCCCGTGTCTACCCTAGCACTTAGAACAGGGCTTGGCACATAACAAGTGCTTAAAAAATACCACAACTGTTATTATTACCGCACTGTTCTCTCCCAAGCATTAGGTACAGTGCCCCGGACACAGTTAGTGCTCAATAATTAGCCTCGATAGATTGGTCATCAGAGCCAGAGAACGTCAGCCGGTTCCAGAAATCGGGGGGGATACATTCCCGGATGATCCCGAATTATAGGGAGCATTTAGGAGTGCTAAGAGTCGGTCAGTCGATCGTATTTATCGAGTGCTTACTGTGTGCAGAGCACTGTACTAAGTGGTCGGGAAGAGTATAGAGTTCATCCCTAACCATGCGGGCGGCCGTTGGCTGGGGCCACCGTCTTCCCGCCCCTTCAGCCCGCACAGGGGCCCCATGGACCAGACTGTGGTCAAGGAGAGCATCTGTTAAGTTCGCCCTCCCTCCAGCGGTGACTTCTTCGCTTAGGGCGAGGGCAGGGCGGCGAGGAGCCCCGGGGACACAGTCACCGAGGGCCAGGTGAGCCAGGATGACGTCCACGTGTCTGACGGTCCTGCTGATGGCCACCCTGCCGCTCGTCCCCGCGGGTAAGGGGCGCCCGGACTCCCGAACCCCAACCCTCCCCTCCCCCTCCGCTGCCCGGGGCCCAGATGCCCCCAACCCTGCCAATCGCGCCTACGGGGAAAGGGTTCCCCGTCTCCCTAACCCCAGTCCTCCCCCCACACATCCAGTGCCCAAGTCCCATATCCCCCCTATCCCATAATGATAATCTTACTATGTGCCAAACACTGTACTAAGCACTCGCTTGGTTAAAAGCAATTTGGCTTGGACACACTTGGGCCTCACGGTCTTAATCCCGGAGTCAGAGGTCGTGGGTTCTAATCCCGGCTCCGCCATTTGTCAGCTGAGTGACTCTGGGCGAGTCACTTCACTTCTCTGAGCCTCAGGTACCTCATCCGCGAAATGGGGATGAAGACTGGGAGCCCCACGTGAGACAATGTGATAAGCGTGTATCTGCCCCAGAGCTCAGAAGAGCGCTTGGCACGTAGTAAGGGCTTAACAGTTGGCCGTTATTACGAATCCCCATCTTACAGATGAGGGAACCGAGGCACGGAGAAGGGAGGTGATTTGCTCAAGGCTACCCAACAGAAGCGCAGCGGAGCCGGGAATAAAGCTCGTGACCGTCTGACTCCCAGGCTCGTCCTCTATCCACCGCGCTACGCTGCTTCCCCACACCCCGACTATCCCCGCCGGCTCCTCTGGGGCTTTGGGGAGGGAAGGGCCGGAGAGGAGAGTAGAACCCAAGTGTCCGGGAGCCGCCGAGGACATCCGAAGGGACGGGCCCGTACGTTCACGGCCCAGAGGGAGGCGAAAAGGTCACCAATGGGATCCAATAGTGCCTCGGGGTGGGCTTTGCCCACAGAGCCCCCTGGGTCCCCCCTCCCCAGTTCTTGCCCTCCCCCCTGCCCCCCCAGGGGGCTGGGAGCCATTCAGCCACCCTCGGGTAAGGAGCTCCCTAACCCAAACCCTCCCGTCCCTCTCCGATCCTCAGCCACTAGGACTGTAAACTCGTTGTGGGCGGGGAACGTGTACCGTCGTCCTCTCCCCAGTGCTTAGTTCAGCGGTCTGCACACTCTAAGTGCTCAGTAAATACGACTGACTGGCTAAGGGACGCTTGGCCCCGGGAACTACCTGCGTACGTCCCGGCTGCTCAGTACGGTGCTCTGCAAAGAGTAAGCGCTCGGGAAATACCAACGATTGATTGGAGGCTCCCCTTAATCTGCTCCCGTCAGAGCCCCCTGACCGGTTGCGAGTATCAGGACCCTCCCCCAACTACCTACCCGGCTCGGAGCCCTTATTCGGCATGGCCTAGAAGGACCTGGGTTCTGATCCCGGCGCCCCCACAAGTCTGCTGGGTGACCTTGGGCAAGTCGCTTCCCTTCCCTGTGCCTCGGCTACCGCATCTGTAAAATGGGGATTGGGACCGGGAGCCCCACGTGGGACGGGGACCGCCTCCGACCTGATCACCTCGTAACCCACCCCGGGGCTCGGCAAAGAATAAGCGCTCAACAAATACCCCTATTATTATCCATCATTACGGTCGTGGTCAGGGGCCTAACTCGAAACCTCCCCTTCCTCAAAATCCTGCTTCCCTGCGTCCTCCCACCCTGTCCGACATCTTCTCTCCAGGGGCCGGCTCCAACTCCAGACCCTGCTCATTCCCTTTCACCTACAAGGACAAGATCCACACGTCCTGCACCTCGGAGGACACACCAGGCCAATCCTGGTGTGCTACCGCTCCAAAGTTCCAAGGTGATGCCACGTGGAAATACTGCACCAACACAGGTGAGCCTCTTGCGACCGGGATGGGGCAGGACCCCCCAGAAGCCCCCTGCCCCGGAGGCCCCTCCGCCTGGGGCATCTGATGTTAGACGGTAAGCTGGCGGTGAGCAGGGAACGCGTCCACCAACTCCCAAGCGCCTAGAACGGTGCTCGGCACACGGTAATAATAATTAATCATTACGGTACTTGTCGGTAAGCACTTCCTACGTGCCAAGCACCGTTCCGAGCGCTGGGGTGCATACAAGGTAATCGGATTGTCCCGCGTGGGGCTCGCGGTCTCCGGCCCCATTTTGCAGGTGAGGTAACTGAGGCACAGAGAAATGAAGTGACTCGCTCGAGGTCGCACAGCAGACAGGTGACAAAACCGGGATTAGAACCCAGGGCCTCGGACTCCCAAGCCCGTGCTCTTGCCACTAGTCCATGCTGCTCCGGTGAGCACTGAATAAATACCGCTGATGCATTGCTAGACCTTGGGAAGGACTTCCCAGCTGTCAGGAACGTTAGACCTACGGGGACGGGAGAGCAGGACGAGCTGGGAAATCACTCAATACTTCGTGCGTGGGTTTGGGTGGAGGGGGATGATAATAACGGTCGTATTTGTTTAACACCTACTATATGCCAGGCACAGTAAATCGAACCGGACGCACTGCCCTGTCTTACGTGGGGCTCGAGATCTCAATCCCCGTCGTCGCGGGCTGCCCCGGGTTCGTCTTGACCAGGGAAACCTCGGTGACAGGGAGTAGAGTTCGAGCCAAACCTCTCATCACCGAGGTTACTGCGGAAAGTTTTTACTTAGCTTCACGAGCGTGCAAGGGAGTGACACGTACACACGCATCCACGCTCACTCCACTCCCCCAAGGGTCCGATACCAACCCGTCCTCCCGGGTGCCCGTTCTGCAGAAGCTTCTTCTTTCCCCTTCCGAGAGCTGCTGTCCTGCTGCTCCGACGCTTGCTTCTCTCTGGGCCGCCTCTGCTTCCCTGCGGGCCTCCGGGCTGCCTCCGGGTGCCTTCCTCTGTGGGCCTGCCCCCCTGCCCCTTCAAAACAGTGCTTTTAATCTGCCTTAGGCGTCGCAGCTGGGGCTCCACGTGGCAGTCGTCGGTGTGGATCAGTGTCCGGGCCCGTGACCCGATAGAACAGGGAGAGAAAGCCACATCTCCCTCCGTGCTCCATCCCCACAGGCCGGCAGTCACCTGCCTCGAGCAGAGCCCATCTTTGCCTTCGAGAAGAAGAGCCGGACGCGGTCGAAGGTCCCCGGCTCCTGACGTGGGCTCGGGGCCGGCTTCCTCCTCTCTCCCTCACCCCAGAGTACGGTGGGAACTCCAAGGGCCGCCCCTGTGTCTTCCCCTTCGCGTACCTGGAGCGGATGCGGTACGGTTGTGTGCTCGAAGACAACAAACCCCGGGAGGCCTGGTGCGCCACAACCGAGAACTACGACCGGGACCAGCTGTGGAGCTTCTGTCCCGACACCAGTAATGGGGAGGCCCGGGGGGAGGCCGGAGGAGGGCCGGCCGGCGGGGTGGTGAGGGACGGGCGGGAACGGGCCGCCCTGGGCCCCTGACCCCGGCCCCCGTGTCCCTCCGGCCGGCAGTGTTGGGTGGGAACTCCGAGAAGGCCTGCGAGTTCCCCTTCAAGTACAAGCTGAGGTTGTACACGGCGTGTACCACGGATCAGGAGGCCAGCGGGCGGGCCTGGTGCGCCACCACCGCCAACTTCGACCAGGACAAGCTGTGGCGTTACTGCGGGACTCTCGGTGCGGAGATGCTCCGATTGAGTGGGGGGCAGGGAGAGAGGAAGGAGGGGGAGGGAGGATGGAAAGAGAGGGAGGAGGAGAGAAAATGGAGGGAGCGGGAGGAGGGAAGGAGAGTGAGCCCATGGTTGGGCAGGGATCGTCTCTATCTGTTGCCGAATTGTTCGTTCCAAGAGCTTAGTACAGTGCCCTGCGCGTAGAAAGCGCTCAACAAATACGATTGAACGAATGAGTGTCAGGAAAGAGGGAGGAAGAGAGGGAGAGACAGGAGCGGGAGAAGGGAAGGAGAGGGAGGAGAGAAGGAGAGTGAGGGGGGGAAGAGAGAGAGGGAGAGAAAGTGGAGGGATTGGGAGGAGGGAAGGAGGGAGAGGGAGAAGAGAAGGAAAGGGAGGAGGAAGGAAGAGGAGGGAGAGGGAGGAAGAGGGAGGGAGGAGGAGGAAGAGAGGGAGAGGAGGGAGAAGGAGGAGAAAAGGAGAGGGAGAGAAAGGAGGGAGAAGGAAGGAGGAGAAGTAGAGAGGGAGAGGAAGGAGGGAGGAGGAGAAAAAGAGAGGGAGAGAAAGGAGGGAGAAGGAGGAGAAAAGGTGAGGGAAGGAAAGGGAGGAGGGAGGGAGAAAGAAGAGGGAGGAGGGAGAAGGAAGAAGGAGAGGGTCTGGGGGTGGGCAGGGCCGAGTGGGTAGGTGGTCTCTGATTATGAATGGCCCCCGCCCTGCAGGGGAGGAGGCTAGGAATGCCCCTTGCGTCTTCCCCTTCACCTACCGGAGCCAGGATCACACGGCGTGTACGGGGGCCGGCTCCGAAGGGGGCAGGCTGTGGTGTGCCACCACCCACAACTACGACCTGGATAAGAGGTGGCACTACTGCTCCACTTCAGGTGAGGACCCCTCCCCACACGCACCCCTAGTCCCCACACCATCCCACCCCGGCTTCTCCCGTTTGCATTTGTTTTTTGAAAAATGCTATTTCTTAAGCATTTACTATGCGCCAGGCCCTGTACTAAGCGCTGGGGTAGAAAGAAGCTGGCCCACGTTCGTGTCCCACGTGGGGGTCACAGTATCGATCCCCATTTTACAGAGGAGGGAACTGAGGCCCGGAGAAGTGAGGTGACTTGCCCGAGGTGACACAGCTGACAAGTGGCAGTGGCAGAGGCACACACTTATATCTGTGGGACTCTGGGCAAGTCACTTCACTTCTTTGTGCCTCAGTTTCCTCATCTCTTAAATGGAGAGGAAGACTGTGAGCCCCACGAGGGACAACCCGATTACCTTGTCTCTACCCCAGCGCTTAGAACAGTGCTTGGCACATAATAAGCGTTTAACAAATACCATCGTCATCATTATTATTATTACACAGAAGCATAGAGAGACCTGTGAAGCAGTGTGGCCTAATGGATAGAGCTCGGGTCTGGGAGTCAGAAGGACCTGGGTTCTAATCCCAACTCCGACACTCGTCAGCTGTGTGACCTCTGACAAGTCACTTCACTTCTCTGGGCCT
The DNA here is from genome assembly GCF_004115215.2 of Ornithorhynchus anatinus. Lineage (NCBI taxonomy): Eukaryota > Metazoa > Chordata > Mammalia > Monotremata > Ornithorhynchidae > Ornithorhynchus > Ornithorhynchus anatinus. The sequence goes on along the minus strand of NC_041737.1, from coordinate 54,128,774 downwards.
CTGTTCCCTCATTTGCACAATGGGGATTAAGTCTGTGAGCCCCATGTGGGACAGGGACTGTGTCCAACCTGATGAACTTGTATCTCTCCCGGGGCTTAGTATAGTGCCTGACACGTAATAAGCGCCTAGCAAGTATTTTTTTTAAAAAACCCCTCATCACGGGGCCCCCCATCCCACGACGTCGGCCCTTCGGCACAAAGGCGGCGGTCCCGATGGCGGCAGGGGGTCCTGACAGCGTCTCTCGGTCGCTCTCTCCCTTCCCCAGCCTTCGGGGGCAGCTCCCAAGGGCAGCCCTGCCTCTTCCCCTTCCTCTACAAGGGCCGAGTCCAAGTCACTTGCCCCCGGGACGACGAGGGAGTCTACTGGTGCGCCACGACCAGCGACTACGACCGGGACCAGCTCTGGAGCTACTGCCCGGACACCAGTATGTCCCTCGCTTCGCCGTCTCCTCCCCCTGCCCCTCCACAGCCCCCAGCCCCAGCGGCCCGGACGCCCACCCTCCGGGCCGGGGGTGACCACCGGCAGCTCCGGCAGACCACGGACACCCCCTTGCCCACCCGGAAGTAATCGAGGTCCATTACGCTATGCGTATTTTGGAGGTGTGAAACGTTTTCAGAGTTTCGGTGGAAGTCACCCCAACTTAGGGAGTTTCTCTTGGGGGAGATGCGGGGCCCCCCGACCTCCACATCCCCTCGGGAGTCTTTGCACGTCCACCCCGGGTCCCAGCTTCCGCGGAACTCCCAGGCCGGGGCCGAGCCGGAGAATGGACGGAGACCCCGTCTGACCTAATTCACTTGTACCCACCTCAGTGCTTACGGCGGTTTTGGACACACAGTGAGCGCTTAACAAATACCATAAACAAAGAAAAATCAAATCAGACCACCGGCATCCGTTGCTGGCTGGGTACCAGCCAGGGGCAGGTGTCTGACAACTTTATGTGGAAGTAATCATTCCCTTTGGGAAAGCTCATGTCCGGCCCACGGTGGCTTGCCCCAAAAGGCATTCCTTGGGGTCGGGGGTGGGGGAGGACGACTGAGAGTTGGAGTCACAGCTTCCGGCCAAACATTTGTAATAGGGGGACCCTAGGGGGCTCGAGGGAGGTCAGGATAAGTGGGGTTGGAGAGCAGGGCTGGCTTCAGGTGGGAAGCCGGTGAAGCGAGACCTCGGGGTGCTCCTTTGGGGAGGGGGTGAGAGTGAATAAGGTAGCTGGGCGAACGAGGAGGGGGAGGTGATACTTAGGAGGGTGGAGAAACTCTCTAAGTCAAGAGAAACAAATGGACTTCCGTCCGGACGGCCTAAAGCCACGCTCCGTGCGTCTTCCGGAACAGGGGCCGGGAGGCGAATCTCCCCCCGCCTCAGGGTGGCCGAACGGTCAAGGCCCGATCCTGGGAAAGAGAGGAATGCGGGGAGGGGATCCTCAGGGGGCGAGGGGGTCCCCGGGGACATCCGGGCGCCCCTTTGGACGTCCATGTTTCCCTCTGGCCGACAGTGTTGGGTGGGAACTCTGAGAAAGCCTGCGTGTTCCCCTTCACCTACAAGCTGAGGTTGTACACGGCGTGTACCACGGATCACGAGGCCAGCGGGCGGGCCTGGTGTGCCACCACCGCCAACTTCGACCAGGACAAGCTGTGGCGTTACTGCGGGACTCACGGTATGGAGCGGCGGGGGCGGAGTCGGAGCGGGGAGGGGCGGGGAGGGAGACAGTGTGGTCTAGTGGATAGAGCCCGGGCCTGGGAGTCAGAGGACCTGGGTTCCAATCCCGGCTCCACCTCTGGTCTGCTGTGTGACCTTGGGCAAGTCACTTTACTTCTCTGGGCCTCAGTCACCTCAACTGTAAAATGGGGAATAAGACCGTGAGCCCCGGGTGGGACAAGGACTGTGCCCAACCTGATTAGCTCGGATCTCCCCCAGCGCTTCGGACAGTGCCTGGCTCATTTGTGCTCAACAGATACCACAGAAAAGAGGAGAGGGAGAGGGTGAGACACTTAGGAAGGAGGAGAGGGATGGGGTAATCCATCCATCAATCAATCAATCAATGATATTTATTGAGCACTAAACTAAGCATCTGGGAGCGTCAATACAGCAGAGTTGGTAGATACAGACCCAGCCCACAAGGAGCTGACAAGTCTAGAGGGGGAGACGCACATTAATATAAATTACTGAATGGGACTTTCCAAGCGCTTAGTACAGTGCTCTGCACACTATAACTGCTCAGTAAATACGATTGAATGAATGAATGAATGAATGAATGAATGAATGAATGAATAAATTATGGATTTGTACGGAAGAGCTATGGGGCTGAGGGTGGGGTGGATATCAAGTGCAGGGGCAGATGGGTCGATAGGATTTCCTTTTCACTCATTTGTTCAATCGTATTTATTGAGTGTTTACTGTGTGCAGAGCCCTGTACTAAACGCTTGGGAGGGTACAATATAGCAATAAAGAGACACATCCCCTGTCCCTAATGGGCTTACAGTCTAGAGGGGGAGGCAGACATTAATCTAAATAATAAATTACAGATATGTACATTCATTCAATCGTATTCATTGAGCGCTTACTGTGTGTAGACCACTGTACTAAGCGTTTGGGAGAGTACACTGGAACAATAAACAGACACATCCCCTGCCCACAACGAGCTTAGAGTCTAGAGGGGGGAACAGACATTAATCTAAATAAATAACAGACGTGTTTCCCGATTATGAATGACCGCCGCCCCCCCCCCCCCCACCGTCGGGCCTCGGCCCAAGCCCACCTTTACCGTCTCCCTTTCTCCCTCCGATCCCCAGGGAAGGAACCTGGGAACGCCCCGTGTGTCTTCCCCTTCACGTACCAGAACAAGGATTACACCGAGTGCACGGAAGCCGGGGAGGGAAAGGGGAAGCTGTGGTGTGCCACCTCTCACAACTATGACAAAGACAAGAAGAAGCGCTACTGCTTCAGTTCAGGTGAGGCCCCCGTGGGACCCCCCCAAAGAGGGTGGCTCTACCCGGGCCTCCCCACGTCCTACTTTAAGCTCTATCACCCAGGGAACCTGGAGGAGAGAGAACGGTGTGGCTTAGTGGATGGAGCACCTGAAGTCAGGAGGACCTGGGTTTTAATCCCAACTCCACCACATAATAATAATAATAATAATAGTGGTATTTGTTAAGTGTTTACTATGAGCTAAGACTGCTCTAAGCGCTGGGGTAGTTACAAGATCAGGTTGGACACGGTCCCTCTCCCACACGGGGCTCACCGTCTTGGTCCCCATTTTACAGATGAGGTCACAGAGGCACTGAGAAATGAAGTGACTTGCCCGAGGTCACGCAGCAGACGTGCAGCAGAGCTGAGAATAAAACCCAGGGCCTCTGACTCCCAGGCCCGGACTCTTCCCATGTTGTGTGACCTCGGACAAGACATTTCACTTCTCTGGGCCTCAGTTCCCTCATCCGTGAAGTGGGGATTAAGAGTGTGAGCTTCACGTGGGACGGGGACCGTGTCCAGCCAGATTAACTTGTATCTACCCAGGTGCTCAGAACAGTGCTTGGTGCATAGTAAGCGCTTAACAGGCACCATGATAATTAGAATTATTATTAGGGCCCTGCACCCTCAGCTGCCCAAGACGGGGGCCTGAGAGCGGTGCGGGGGCGACGGGGCCGGACCTGAGGAGTGGGTCCGAGCTGAGGCCAGCTGTCCGCGGAATCCCGGGGAGAACTTGCCACCGGGCCACCCCCCGAATCCTGCTCCTCCACCTCCATGGGGAGGGTCCTCACCGTATCTCTCCCCCGCTCCCTCTCCCCAGCCTATGGAGGCAGCTCCAGAGGGCAGCCCTGCGTCTTCCCCTTCAGCTTCAAGGGCCACGTCCACATCACCTGCCCCCAGGATGAAAATAAAGTCTACTGGTGCGCCACGACCAGCGATTACGACCGGGACCGCCTCTGGAGCTACTGCCCGGACACCAGTTAGTCACCAACCCCACGCAGCCTCTCCCCAGACACCCGACTCCTTTCCCCGCACCTCCCCGGCCTGCTGGTCCCAGCCCCCCATCCCACCTCAGTCCCTCCCCGGTCCCTTTCCCGGCCCCTGGTGTCTGGCTGTCTCCGTAGCGGCCTAGGATGGCACGGGGAGGATGGGAGGGGGCAGCGGCGACCGGCTTCTGGGTGGATGAGTGGAGAGAAGTCTCCTGGAATCAGGCATTGTCATGGTGGGGGTCTCTGGGGGTGGCTGGGGGCCGTTTTCCGTGAGACACTAAAGCTGCCTCATCCGCCCTAGGATAAATGGCTTTTAGGTTGGTTGCTTGGACTCGGTGCTGTCAGGCTGCTTGTTTAAGCAACTTACTCTCTGGTTCCCAGTGAGTGGTGACTTGGATTTACTCGCATAATTGCCCCGCTTTGGGCATAATTTGGTAACATTATAAACAAGGGTGGAGCTTATATGTGGATCCAACAAGAATTAAGCCCAGTAATAAGGGAAAGAGGAGAAAAAAGGATGAAGGGAGGGAGAAAGGAATAGAAAGAAGATAAGGGGCCACCTGAGATGGTAACTCTTAATTGTTTTGCATTCTCTCAAGTGCTACATACAGTGAATTCACTCCCTGCTCTGCTGTGTCCTCTTTTTCTCATCCTCTCAGCCTAGGCTATCACTGCTTACGATTTAGTGGCACAAAAAATAATCTTTTATTTCCCCAGTGGGCAATAATGTGAGTAAATGTGAGAAGCAGCACGGTCTAGTGGATAGAGCACGGGGCTGGGAGTCAGAAGGTCATGGGTCCTAATCCCAGCTCCGCCACTCTGCTGTGTGACCTTGGGCAAGTCACTTCACTTCTCTGGGCCTCAGTTACCTCATCTGTAAAATGGAGAATTAAGACTTTGAGCCCCATGTGGGACAGGGACTGTATCTAACCTGTTTACCTTGTACCTACCCCGGTACTTAAAACAGTGCTTGGCAAATACCATAATTATTATTAAATGTGGTCATTTCTCTGCATCCTAGATGCCCCTCCAAGTGGGTTACCGATGGCTGGTGGGTGGTTTTCCTTCCCCTTAATCCCCACTCTCTTCCAGGGTTTTCTCACTCCCTGGACACGCTTTCCTACCGTAACTGTGGCCCTTGGTGGTGATGAGGGAATGAAGCAACAGGGATGTGAGGGAGGCCCACCGAATCCTGGAATATTTCCTTGAGGGGTTGCTCCTCTTCCACCCCGGACCCACCCCGATCACCAGCAGTTGACAAGTGGAGGGAGGGAGGGAGGGAAGGAGGGAGGGAGGAAGATGGCGGAGACGGTTGGACGGTCTTTCCGGGGCCTGCGTGAACCGGGAAGCCAGAAACAGAGATCGGGGGCGGGGACCGCCTACAGGGACCCTGTCCTCAGTTTCTCCTTCTCCTCAGCCCCCAGAGGCAACAACCCCACTGACCTCTGCGTCTTTCCCTTCCTGTTCGGTGGGAAGAATTACACCAGCTGCAACCGGGACAGGGAGGGTAAACTCTGGTGTGCCACGACGTTCAACTTTGACAAGGATCAGAAGCGGAAGGACTGCTCCGTGCGAGGTGTCGGGGGCGGGGAGGGGGCCGGGGGTTGGGTCGGGGGGCAGGGGGAGGGCTCCTGGAAGCTGCCGGGGAAAGACATAACACACGCAACACACACACACTCCCCCGTTAATAACTGTGGTCCTTATTAAACATTTACTGTGAGCCAAGCACTGTTCTAAGCCCTAGGATAGGTACAAGATAGGTTGACTACAGTCAGCAGTCAGCTGTGTGACTTTGAGCAAGTCACTTCACTTCTCTGGGCCTCAGTTACTTCATCTGTGAAATGGGGATTAAGACTGTGAGCCCCACGTGGGACAACTTAATTACCTTGTATTCCGCCCCCCCTCCCCCCCAGTGCTTAGAACAGTGCTAGGCACATGGTAAGCACTTAACAAACCATCATTATTATTATTATGCCTGTTTACTTATTTTGCTGTCTTGCCTCCCCCCTTCTAGACTATGAGCCCGTCGTCGGGCAGGGATTGTCTCTATCTGTTGCCGAACTGCACATTCCAAGCGCTTAGTACGGCGCTCTGCACACAGTAAGCGTTCAATAAATACGACTGGATGGAAGAATGAATCCATCTCTCTCTCTCCCCCAGCCCACGGCGGGAATTCCGGCGGGCAGCCCTGTGTGATCCCTTTCCAATACCGCGGAAAGACGTACCACGGCTGCACCGACCGGAACAGCCCGGAGGGCTACTGGTGCAGCACCACAGACAACTACGGGCGAGACGGGCTGTGGAGCTACTGCGCCGACACAGGCGAGAGAGAGGAGCGGGAGGACGGAGAGAAGAGGGAGGGTGCTGAGGAGCAGGAGGATGGAGAAGAGCAAGAGCAATTCGTTCAGCTGTATTTAGTGAGTGCTCGCGGTGTGCAGAGCACTGTACTAAACACTGGGGAGAGTACAGGATAACAATAAACAGACCCATTCCCCGCCCACAACAGCTTACGGTCTAGAGGGGAGACAGTCTAGAGCGGGAGAAGTGAGATCCTAGAATGGATGGGCCCTCAGACGGATCCAGGAACGGCGCCCGGCGGATGGTCGTTCTCGGCCCCGGCCCCGGCTCCTGCACCTTTCTGACCGCCGGTGGGCTGCTCTTCAGTCTCTCGGGACGGATCCCTAAGACCCGAGTTCTAATCCTGACTCCACCGCCTGTCTGCCGTGTGACCCGGGGCAGGTCACTCGGCTGAGCCTCAGTTCTCTCTCCTGCAAAATGGGGATCGGGACTGAGAGCCCCACGCGGGACGCGGACTGTGTCCGATCTGATTGGCTCGCACCTACCCCGGTGCTAATATAGTGCCCGGCGCCTAGTAAGCACTTAAATTCCATATTTAAAAAAAATACCCCAATTCTTACTGTCAGTCAGTCGTCTCGATTGAAAGCTTACCGTGTGCTGAGCACTGTACTGAGCAACTGGAAGGGTACCACGGAACGCTAAACGGACACGTTCCCCGCCCGTAAGGAGCTTACGGTCTAGAGGGAGCGACGGACGTCAGTCGAAAGCGAGGGATCACAGAATCTCGGTCCCTCTCCCCCGCGTCGCGCGTCTCCGCAGCCATGGGCGGCACGGACCCCGGAGTCCCCTGCGTCTTCCCGTTCGCCTTCGAGGACCAAAGCTACCACAACTGCACGGTGACCGGCGAGGACAGCGGACGGTCCTGGTGTGCCACCACCGACAACTACCCCCGCGACCGCAGGTGGACCTACTGCCACTTCTCGGGGAGCCTGTGAACCACCCCGGCCGCCAGGCCTCTCCGAGGGACGGCCGAACACACGCCCGCGTTAGCCAGTTTGCGGCGGAAGTGGCCCGCCCCGTCCCCTCCTCGCCCGCCCAGTTCGTGTCCCCGCACCCCTGCCCTCCCGCCCCCGTCTCCCCGGCCCTCCCCTCCGGGCTCCTTGCTGTCCCAGAAGTTGCCCCGTCCCGGCCGGGGCACCGATAAACGGGGCCGGGGGCCAGAGCCGGATTCCGCCCCAGGGCCTTGCATGACCTTTGACCCCGGGATCGATCTGCGGTACCGCCGGCGCTGACGGGACCGTGGGGTCCTCGCCGGCCCCCGGGCCCGGGGGAAGGGCTACCGGGGCACTCGCGGCTTCTGCGGCTCTTTGGAGACCCCCACCGTCAACCCTCCCCTAGACACACGCACCCGAAAGGACCCCCGGGCTGATGCAGTGCCCACCCAGGGGCGCGCTGACCTGGGAATGGGGTGGAAGGAAGGGAGATAGCAAGAGAGCGGGAACTTGGGGGTAGGACTCGGATCATCCGGGGCGGCGGGGGGCTGTTTTGGGCCTCCACAGGGTCCGGGAGCTGGACGGCCGTGTTACATTACGAGGGAAGGTTAGAGCCAGGAGAGCTGGGTGCGAGTCACGATAAAGGTTCCACTAGAGCCGGGCAGCGGGCCGACTGGCTTGTCCCCGGGCTCATCGGAGCCTTGACCCACGGGCCGAAAGTACAACGAAGGCAGCCTCCTGGCCCCCACTCACCGCACGTTCCCCCGCCCAGCCCGGGAGTCCGGCTCGGGGCCCCCCCGGACCCTCGGCCCCTTCTCGGCTCGGCCCTCCCACCCCCCGAGGGGGTGAATTCGGGATGCGGGTCCGGGGTCGGGGGGACGGTGCGAGTGCCCGGGACGCGGTTCGCCCTGCCGCCTGACGGAAGAGCGCAAGATACGGTTCGCGAAGGTACCGACGAAGCGGGGCCCGCAGAGGCTACGTTGAATAAGCAGAACAGGCAAGCGATCGTCACACCCCGACGGACGCAGGGAGACCCAACCGTAGCTGCGCGGGGGACTCCGGGGTCCCGGGGAACACGAAGGATGGTCTGCGCGACCGGAAATCGGGGGTCTCAAGAGCCAGGGGGAAGCAGCGGGGAGGGAGGGGGGGCCACGGGCGCGTTATCGACCGAGTCTGGCATTTCCCCACCGTCCCGACTTTTGTGTTTGTCCTTGCTCTGGGAGATAAGGACGATATTCCCGGAGTTGAGCCGTTCTGCACCTGGTACAAGGATGGGGTTATATTTAGGGCCTTCCTCTTCCCGGGAATGGGAACGGAGGGGGGCCCAGGCCTCACGCGCTAGATTAGTTAAATGCCGCTAAGAGCCCTCCTCGTTATTTTTCCATGGTATTTACCTGACGGATGGATAAGGGAGCTCAAAAAGGTGGGAAGCCCTGGGAGGAGCGAAAGGTCAGGGGTGGGTTTACATAATAATAATAATGTTGGTATTTGTTTAGCGCTTACTATGTGCCGAGCACTGTTCTAAGCGCTGGGGTAGACATAGGGGAATCAGGTTGTCCCACGTGGGGCTCACAGTCTTAATCCCCATTTTACAGATGAGGGAACTGAGGCACGGAGAAGTTAAGTGACTCGCCCACAGTCACACAGCCGACAAGTGGCAGAGCTGGGATTCGAACTCATGAGCCCTGACTCCAAAGCCCGTGCTCTTTCCACTGAGCCACGCTGCTTCTCTTACATATGAGGGAGGGCAGGGCTAGTGAGGAAGGAAGAGTCCCAGCTCTGCATCCCTGGGTAGCGCTGACAGGTGGCGGAGGCTGAGCTGTGCCGGTGGGGGGGCTCGGGAGGGGGGAGGGTAATCTGGGGTCACCATCCTTGACCCAGCCTGCGCTGGCACCGCCCTGGGCCCTGTGGGGAGGGTCTCTACGATAGAAGATCAACATGGCGTAGCGGACAGAGCACGGGGCCCGGCAGTCGGAAGGTCACGGGTTCTAATCCCAACTCCGCCACTCGTCCGCTCTGCTCGGGCCAGTCACTTTATTCATTCAGTGGTATTTATTGAGCACTCATCGTGTGCAGAGCACTGACTAAGCGCACGGGAGAGTAATCATGTTGGTATTTGTTAAGCGCTTACTATGTGCAGAGCACGGTTCTAAGCGCTGGGGGAGATACAGGGTCATCAGGTGGTCCCACGTGGTCCCAGGGTCACAGTTAGTCCCCATTTTACAGATGAGGTAACAGGCCCAGAGAAGTGAAGTGACTTGTCCACAGTCACACAGCTGACAAGTGGCAGAGCCTGGAGTCGAACCCATGGCCTCTGACTCCCAAGCCCGGGCTCTTGCCACTGAGCCACGCTGCTTCCAAGTCGCATTCCCTGCCCACAGGAGTCTAGGGGGACAGGCTTACAGTCTAGAAATAAAGTGGAGACTCCTTGAGCTGAAAGGAACCACAAACTCTGTACCCCGGGCCTCAGTTCCCTTATCTGGAAAATGGGGATTGGAACTGTAACGGGGACTGTGTGCAACCCGATTTCCTTGCATGTACCCCAGAGCTCAGTTCAGTGCCCGGCATATAGTGAGCGCTTAACGAATACCACTATTATTATTGTCATCAGTAATTATTACAGAAGACAAGGCACCGTCCCCGCCCGCGAGGACTCTGCCCTCGGAGGCGGGCTGGGGGGCGAATTAGGGGCCGACCGGATGCCGGAAAGTCCAAGGGGGGGCCGTGGGGAGGGAAAAGCTGGGAAGGGGCGGGCTGGCGGGTTCATCCAAGAGATCAGGGGGCGGGAGAGCCAGGAGGCGGAATCGGGACCTTGTTTACCTAGGACGAGTGGAGAAATAAATAGTCCCGGGGACAGAGTTGACCAGACCCCGGCAGAGAGGATGGCGCCGACTGATCTGTTCCTGTTTGGGGCCACCCTGTTGGCCGCCTCCATAGGTAAAGGACTTCGCCACGGTCCCTCATTCCCGGGACCTTCCCCTTGGGCTTTGGGGGTCCCATCCCACCCCCGTCCGTGACTCTTATTCCCCCATTCCCTGGGTTCTGGGGAACAGGAGGGATGGGATCTCTCTCCTAGTCCCTCTGAGGCAGGGTCGAGGGGGCGGGGGGGGCGGACACGGGGCGTCCCGTCTTCCGTTCTTGGACGTCGAAGGTGGAAAAAGTAGCCAGCGGAGGAGCGCCTGAACCGACATCGGGAGGAAGACCGAAAGGCCCGGACGCTGAGCGGGGGTCTGGGGCAAGGGGAGCCGGGGGAGGACGCGGGGTGTTGGGGAGGGAAGACCGACGGGAAATGGAGAGAGTCGGTCGGTCGGTCGGTCAATCGTATTTTTTGGGCACTTACTGTATGCAGAGCCCTGTACTAAACGCTCGGGAGAGTGCAACATAACAACGAGGAATGCGCTTATTGATGTCTTGTACTCTCCCGGGCGCTAGTACAGTGCTCTCAATAAAAATACAGTATTTTACCTCAATAAAATGATTGAATGAATAAATGAATAGACACGTTCCCCGCCCACAACAAAGTGACAGTCTAGATGGGGAGATAGACATAAACAGAAAGAAAGAAATGACAGGGGTGGACATATTGTGGGGCTGGAGCGGGGATGAATAAAGGGAACGAGTCAGGGCAACCGCCGACGGGCTGGCCTGACCGAAGCGTCTGCAGAGAGAAAACGGTAACGATAATAATTGCGGTATTTGTTAAGTGCCTACCGTGTGCCGGGGACTGTACTAAGCGCTGGGGTGGATACGAGCAACGGAGAAGGCAGCGAGAGAAGAGAAAAGGAGGGCGCTGTCAGAGCTGGGTAATGGGCAGAACCAGCGGACAGCGTGGGGCGTGGGGGGGGGACGAGGAAGGGGGAGAGGGCGGCAGACGAGGCAGCGAGAAGCGGCGTGGCCCAGTGACTGGCGTCCGGGCCTGGGAGTCGGAAGGGCCTGGGTTCTCCTCCCGGCTCCGCCACGCGTCCGCTGTGTGACCTTGGGCAGATCACTTCACTTCTCTGTGCCTCAGTTCCCTCATCTGTAAAATGGGGATTAAGACCGTGAGCCCCACGTGGACGTGGACTGTATCCGGTCTGATTCACGCATATCTACTCCAGAGCTTATTACAGTGCCCGGCCCGTGATAAGCGTTTAAGAAATACCATTTTAAAAAAAAGGAAGCTGCCGGGATGAGGACAGCAGGACGTGGAAGCTAATCAGGTTGGACACAGTCTCTGTCCCACGTGGGGCACAAGGCCTGAATCTCCATTAGGTCCCTCTGAGTCCCAGAGAAGCCGAGCGACTTGCCCGAGGTCACCCAGCGGGCAAATGGCGGAGCCGGGATCGGATGCCAGGCCCGGGCTCTACCCATTAGGCCACGCCGCTTCTCTAGTAGCCCTCCCCGCTCCCCCGCCTGCGGGGTCGGGCTTCAGCCCGCCGTCTCCCCGTCTCGTCCGCAGGGGCGGGGGCCAAGGACGCCCCCTGTGTCTTCCCCTTCACGTACCAGAACAAGCATTACACGGCGTGCACCTCCGTGGGCGCCAACGAGGGGAAGCTCTGGTGTTCTGAGACTCAAAACTACGACAAGGACGAGAAGTGGCACTACTGTTCCACCTCCGGTGAGACCCACCTCCCTCTCCCCCGGCCCCCTGCGACATCCTGGGGGAGGGATCGGGCGCGGAGGGGCTCCCCGGCCATCCGGTCCGGGGTGGGAGAGGAGGGTGGGGGGCGCCGGGGTCCCCACCGGGCCGAGGGGCCGGCCGGACCAAACCGTCCGCAGAGTAATAACAGTGACGATGATAACTGCGGTATTCCTTAAGCGCTTACTGTGCGCCAGGGACTGTACTAAGCGCTGGGTGGATACAAGCAAATCGGGTTGGACACAGTCCCCGTCCCACAGAAGGCTCACGGTCTTAATCCCCATTTTACAGATGAGGTCACCGAGGCCCAGAGAAGCGAAGCGACTCGCCCAGGGTCACACGGACAAGGGGCGGAGTCGGGATTAGAACCCAGGTCCTTCTGACTCCCGGGCCCGTGCTCTAGCCACTAGGCCACGCTGCTTCTCCCCGCAGAGCCCCAGGGAGACAGCGCCACCCCCCCCCCAGCATGGCGTAGTGGATAGAGCGAGGGCCTGGAGGTCGGGAGGATCCGGGTTCTAATTCCGCCTCTGCCACGAGTCTGCCGTGGGACCTCGGGCAAGTCACTTCACTTCTCTGGGCCTCAGTTCCCTCATCTGGAAAATGGGGATGGAGACCGTGAGCCGCACGTGGGACCGGGCTGTGACTGACTCGATCACCTCAGTGCTTAATAGAGTGCCTGGCACATAGTGAGCACTTAACAGATATCATCATTATTATTATTTTCTCTCTGCCACGGAGTGGGGTCCTGGGGGCGGGAGGGGTCCTGACCGTGTCATTTGCCCCCTCCCTCTCCCCAGCCTACGGGGGCAGCTCCGAAGGGCAGCCCTGCGTCTTCCCCTTCCGCTACAAGGGCCGCATCCATCTCACTTGCCCCCGGGACAGCAAGGGAGCCTTCTGGTGCGCCACGACCAGCGACTACGACCTGGACGAGCTCTGGAGCTACTGCCCGGACACCCGTGAGTCCCCGGACCCCCGCCTCTTTCCCCAGCCCACCCCCCTCAGCCGCCCCCCCAGCCCACTCTGGTGACCGGTGGTCTCCTCCCAGCCCCCGGTTGCTTTGACTTTCTCTTTTGTTTTATGGTATTTATTAAGCGCTTATTATGTGCCAGGCACTGTTCTAAGCGCCGGGGTAGATAGGAGCTAATCAGGTTGGACAAAGTCCCTGTCCCACTTGGGACTCACGATATTAATCACCGTTTTAGAAGCAGCGCGGCATAGCGGGTAGAACCCGGGCCTGGGAGTCGGAGGGTCATGGGTTCTAATCCCGCCTCCCCCACCTGTCTGCTGCGTGACCTTGGGCGAGTCACTTCACTTCTCTCTGCCTCCGTTAGCTCACCCGTAAAACGGGGGCGAAGACTGCGAGTCCCAAATGGGACAGGGACTGTGTCCAACCTGATTACTTTCTATCTACCCCAGTGCTTAGAACAGTGCTTGGCCCATAAGTAAAGGCTTAACGGATGCCACCATTTTACAGACGAGGGCGACGAGGCACGGAGAAGTGAAGTGACTTGCCTAAGGTCACACGGCGGATAAGCGGCGTAGCCGGGATTAAAACCCAGGTCCTCCCGATTCCCGGGCCCGTGTTCGCTCCGCTGGGCCAAGCTGTTTCTCATAAGTGCTTAGTACGGTGCTCTGCACGTAGTAAGCGCTCAATAAATACTATTGAATGAATTGTCCTCTCCCGAGCTTTTAGGACGGTGCTCTGCATTAATCTCTGTCTCTCGCCCTCTAGATTCTCGGTTCGTTATGGGCAGGGAATGCCTCTGCTAATTCTTTTGCACCGTACCCTCCGTAGGCGCCGAGAACAGCGCTCTGAACGTAGTTAACGCTCAGTAAATACCACTGATCGATCGATTGATTAATGAGCGTCCAGGCAGCAAGAAAATCAGCTTCTTCTCCCTCCCTCCCTCCCCCCGAACACCGCCGGCCGCGGGGAAGCAGGAGGAGGAGAGACCTTTATGCCCCCACAACCTCCGGCACTTGAAGTCCCAGGAGGGAGTCCCAGAAGCCCCCCGGGCTCCGAGCCGTGCCCGGGTGGGGACGAGGGTGGGATTCAGTCTCGGCGGTCTTTGGCACCACCTTCACCGCTTGGGCGGACCCCCGCCGTGCCCCCCTCCTGGCAGCAACCGGGGGTCTCCCTCCTTCCCCCTCATCTCCCTCACGGCCCTGGGACTCAGAAGGCCGTGGGTTCTAATCCCGGCTCTGCCACTTGTCTGTGTGGGCGAGTCACTTCACTCTCTGTGCCTCAGCTCCCTTCATCTGCAAAAGGAAAATGGAGACCGTGAGCCTGAAGTGGGACGGGGACCGTGTCCGCCCCGATTTGCTCGTCTCCACCCCGGCGCTCAGTACGGTGCCTGGCGCACAGTGAGCGCTTCCCGAATACCGCAGTTGCCATCTCTCTTCCCCCGGGGGGGGTCTCCCCCACCCTCATCTCCCTCCTCTCCACAGTCATTGGGGGATCGGCCCCCGGAGCCCCCTGCGTCTTCCCGTTCACCTACGGGGACCAGAAGTACTACACCTGCACGACGGCGGGCGAGGAGGGCGGGCGCCTCTGGTGCTCCACCACCGACAACTACCCCCGGGATCGCAAGTGGACCTACTGCCATCTCTCAGGTACCCAAGGGAGCCCCGACCCCCGACCCCTGACCCCTACCCTTGGGCGGGAGGTGGGAAAAAAGGGAGTGCGCGTGTGTGGGTTCTGAGGGGGCGCTTCTGCCGTCGGAAACACACCGAGGCCCGGCCGGCTCCGCCGCTCGTCCGCTGGGTCACCTTGGGCAACTCGCTTCACTTCTCTGGGCCTCAGTTCCCTCATCCGAAAAACGGGGATTGGGAGTGGGAGCCCCACGTGGGACGGGGACCGCGTCCGACCCCCCGACTCGCGTGTGCCCCAGCGCTTGGCGCACAGTAAGGGCTTAACGAGCGCCATCGTTATTGTTACCCGAGTTTCACCCTCAGGAGTGGGGATTGGGATGGTTTTCTATCTGCAAAAAGGCACCCCACTCCAGCCTCCCGTACCCCCTGCCCCCTCGGGGAGCTTCCGGTCCCGGAGGACGAAGGTGTCTCGTCCAACCTGGGAATCCCCCGGCCTCCCGCCCCCTCTGCGGCCTTCCTCTCGGCCACTCCGGCCTCGCCCGCGAGGGCCGCCCAGGTGGACAGGGTAGAGGGAGCCGGGAGATGGACAGGAAGGCCGGGGGGGGGGGGGGAGAGGTGGGGAGGAGGGGCCGGGGGGGGGGGGGGAGTAGGGAAGGGCTGGAGGGAGGTGGGAAGGAGGAGGGGACCGGGGGAGGCCGGGAAGCAAACGGCGCCGAGGAAAGGAGGTGCCGGGGATAGCGGACGGGATCCGGGGTCTCAGTCTCCCCCTCGTCCTTCCCAGGCACGGGGGCCAACGATCCCACCAGCCCCTGCCTCTTCCCCTTCTGGTACCGGGAGGTGGCCTACCATTCGTGCACCCGGGTCCGAGACGGTAAACTCTGGTGCGCGACCACCCGTGACTACGACAGGGACCGCCGCTGGAAGTACTGCTCCCAGCTAGGTAACAATAATAATAATAATTTGTGGTATCTGTTAAGCGCTTACTATGTGCCAGGCACTGTACTAAGCGCTGACAGGCCCGGGGAAGGGAGGACTCCCCCCGGGGGGCCGCACGAAGCACACCGGCCCCCCTCGCCTTCTGCCACCCTGACTCCCGCGAGACCCAGACCGCCCCCCTCTTTTAGCTCTGAACCCCAAACCCTGATGACCCCGGCCCCCTAAATGCCTCTAAGCCCCGGCCCCCGAGGACCCCAACCTCTTGGCCGAGTGGCAGGAGCGCGGGCTTGGGAGTCGGAGGACGTGGGTTCTCATCCCGGCTCTGCCCGCTGTCTGCTCTGTGACCTCGGGCAATTCACTTCACTTCTCTGTGACTCCGTTACCTCGTCTGGAAAATGGGGATTAAGACCGTGAGCCCCACCCGGGACGACCCAATTCCCCGGCGCTCGGAACAGTGCTTGGCACGTAGTAAGCGCTTCGACGAACGCCATCGTCATCATCATCACCCCACTGCCTCTAAGGCCCGGCCCCCGAGGACCTCGACCCCCACCCCACCTCCTCTAAGCCCCTCTCCCGGTCCCCTTCTCCCGATCTCCGGCTTTCCCGGCCCCTCCTGCAGCCCACGGCGGGAATTCCGGCGGGAAGGCGTGCGTGTTCCCGTTCCACTACGACGGGAAGCAGTACCAGGCCTGCACAGCCCAGAACAGCCCCGCCGGCTACTGGTGTGGCACCACCAGCAACTACACCCGGGACAAGCAGTGGAGCTACTGCCCCGACACCGGTGCGAGGCCGGGACCCCGGGGAGGACTGGGGGAAGATCGGGGGAAGCTGGGGGAGGACGGGGGCTGGGCGAGGACTGGGGGGGGGGCGGAGAGAGCTGCGGGAGGATGGGGGAGGATTGAGGAGAGCCGGGACAGGATAGGGGAAGATTGGGGGGAGCTGGGGGAGGACTGGGGGAAGATCGGGAGGAGCTGGGGAGGACGGGGTCTGGGAGAAGACAGGGGGAGAGCTGGGGGAGAATTGGGAAGAGCTGGGAGAGGATGGGGGAAGATTGGGGGGAGCCGGGGGAAGAATGGGGGAAGATTGGGGGAAGTTGAGAAAGATGGGGGAGCTGGGAGAGGATTGGGGGAAGATTGGGGAGGATTGGGGGAATTAAGGAGGACGGGGGAACTGGGAGAAGATTGGGGGGAACTGGAAGAGGATTGGGGGAGTTGGGGAGGGTGGGGGAGCTGGGGAGGAATGGGGGAAGGCTGGGGAGAGCTGGGGAAAGATCGGGGGAGTTGGGGAGGACGGGGGAGCTGGGGCAGACTGGGGGGGGGGCGGGGGGAGCTGGGAGAGGAGGGAGCCCCCCGCCCTGACTCCTAAGTCCGGCTGACTCCCCTGACCCTCCCTCCCTCTCCTCCCGCAGCTCCCAGGATTTGAGACCGTTCCTGAGACTCTGGGCCGGGACCCACGGTCCCCCCTGACCCCCGGGGGCTCCTGATGTGGGCCGGGAGGAGGGCGGGGGGCGGCGGCCATGGCTTTCTCCTGCAGGAGTAAATAAAGTTTGACCTCTCTGGCTCTGGGCGTGTCTGTCTCCGGCCACGGGAGACCCCCACCCAACCTCCAACCCCCGACCCCCGGCCTTCAGTTCCTCCAGCCCCCCGCGGTTCCCAGGCTTGGGCTACCTGGGACGGACAAGGCTGGGGATCTCCCCTCCTCCCCGCCTCTCGCTGGGCCTCGGGAGAGCGATGAGATCATAATCATAACAATAATAATGGACGATGGTATTTAAGCGCTCACTCTGTGCCAAGCACCGTTCTAAGAGCTGGGGTACATACATGGTCATAATAATAATTATGGTATTTGTTAAGTGCTTACTATGTGCTGAGCACCGTTCTAAGCGCTGGGGTAGATGCAGGGAATTCAGATTGACCCACGAGGGGCTCACATTTTTCAATCCCCAGTTTTCCAGAGGAGGTAACTGAGGCCCAGAGAAGTGAAGTGACTTGCCCAAGGTCTCCCAGCAGACAAGTGGCAGAGTCAGGAATAGAATCCACGTCCTCTGACTCCCAAAGCCGCCGCTCTTGCCACTAAGCCAGAGGATAGTCTGGGCCCGGGAGGCCGGGGTTCAGGGCCCGGGGCCCGGCCCGGCCAAATCCTCCTTCCTCTGGTTGCCCCAATCTTGGGGGGGGGGGGGGGGGGGGCGGGGAGAAGGATCGCCTGTTTTCCCCGCTCCTCGCTGGGCCTGAGGAGCGCGATGAGATCATCATCATCATCATAATAATAACAGTGCTACCGATAATAGTGATGGTATTTGTTAAGCGCTTACTATGTGCCAAGCGCTTGTACTCTCCCAAGCGCCTAGTACAGTGCTCAGCACAGAATAAGCCCTCGATAAATCCAATGGAATGATTGGTACATACAAGTGCTTAAAAAATGATGCTAATAATGATAATGATAATAATTGTGATAGACACTCTAACAGGCAACCGCCCTCGGCTATCGGAGAGCAGCGTGGCTCAGTGGAAAGAGCCCGGGCTTGGGAGTCAGAGGTTATGGGTTCGAATCCCCTCTCTGCCACTTGTCAACTGTGTGACTGTGGGCAAGTCACTTCACTTCTCTGGGCCTCAGTGACCTCATCTGGAAAATGGGGATTAAGACTGTGAGCTTCACTTGGGACCACCTGATGACCCTGTATCTCCCCCAGCGCTTAAAACAGTGCTCTGCACATAGTAAGCGCTTAACAAATACCAACGTTATTATTATCATCGGGGAGGCCGCCCAAGTCTGGCCCGGCGCTACCCACCGGCGCCGCCTGGCGGCCAGTTGGCGTCACTGCGGCCCGGCCGTACCCACTGGCGCCGCCTGGCGGCCAGTTGGCGTCACTGCGGTCGGGCGCTACCCATTAGGACACCCGGTGAATAGCGCCGGGCCAGACTTGGGCGGCCTCCCCGATGATAATAATGTTGGTATTTGTTAAGCGCTTACTATGTGCAGAGCACTGTTCTAAGCGCTGGGGGAGATACAGGGTCATCATTATTCTTTTTCTACCGAGCGGAGATCATAATCTTAATAATGACGGTATGTTAAGCGCCTACTCTGTGCCAAGCGCTGTTGTAAGCGCTAGGATAGATACAAGGTAATCAGGCTGTCCCACCTGGGGCTCACAGTCTTCATCCCCATTCTACAGAGGAGGTCACTGAGGCACGGAGAAGTGAAGTGGCTTGCCTTAGGTCACACAGCAGACAGGTGGGGGATCGGGATTAGAATCCAGGTCCCCTGACTCCCAAGCTCATGCTCTTGCTGCCTCTCTAATAATAATAATGATGTTGGTATTTGTTAAGCGCTTACTAAGCGCTGGGGTAGACACAGGGTAATCAGATTGTCCCACGGGAAGCTCACAGTCTTAGTCTCCAGGGCTACACAGCTTATTATTATTATTAATATGAATAAACCATCAATATATGTAACAAATAACACTAAGCATAATATATCGATATATTAATATATTGTTGATATGTCTTCTAGACTGTGAGCCCGTTGTTGGGTAGGGATTGTCTCCCTCTGTTGCCGAATTACTTTCCAAGGCTCTGCACGCAGTAAGCGCTCAATAAAATACTACTGATCATTAATATAATTATTACTATTTGTTAAGCGCTTACTATGCACCAAGCCCAATTCTAAGCTCTGCGGTAGATACAAAGTAAGTTGGTGGGACACGGTCCCCGTCCCATATGGGGCCCACAGTCTTAATCCCCATTTTACAGGTGAGGTCACTGAGGTACAGAGTAATAACGAAGGGATCTGTTAAGCGCTTACTATGTGCCTAGCACTGTTCTAAGCGCTTAGGCGTGAAGTGATTTGCACAAGGTCACACAGCAGACAGGTGGCGGAGCCGGGGTTAGAACCCTCGACCCCTGGCTTCCAAGCCCGGGCTCTTGCGACTAGGCCACGCCGCTTTCCGGAATGTGGGGCGCAAGGAGGGATGGCTGAATATTCTAGCAGCGACAACTGGGGTGCAGAATCAGCTTTCCTGGGAGTCCACGCTGCTGCAGGGATCGTTTTCTTGGGCCTTCTTGAAGTGCCGCTCCGGGCAAGTGCCTTCCCTCCTCCTCTCCACGCAAGGACTCCAAGGCTCTCCACGACTTACAGCTCCGCCGTCTTGAGCAGCTCGCACGCTTCGCCCCTTCCAAGCCCTCCTTTTCAGCGTTCCTCGCTCTCCTGGAGGGTCAGACTCCGTGGGAAACATTGGAGCCGGCGCAGTCAAGGCCGCCCCCCGCCCCATCCTGCCTCGTTAAATCGCACATCGCCGGCGCAGCGCCAACCCCGGGTAGGGGGGAGACGGAAGAGCCGGAGGAAGGGGGCCCCACGGCAGTCACGAGGCCGTACGGTGAACGTCAGCCAAGGACGAACCGGCCCGCGAACCTTGGCCCCGGGGATAGCTGGAAGGGAGCACGGAGCCAGGTGGTCGACGCCCCCACCGAACGGGGCCCCCTCTGTTCTTGGCGCACCGGAGGGGATATAAGGCCGGGCACGCGAGGAGAGGGCGCGGTGGGATCTCTCCAAGTCCGCCGGCCGCCAAGGACCGTTCTGGGGGTAAGCCCCCCGGCCTTCCACTCTAAATAAACCGTCAACCCGGGCTTATCCGCCTCTCTCTTCGGTATCCCGTTACAATCGATATACGGAAGACAGGCAGTCGACGCCGGCTCCGGGCCCGCCCGGTACATCTCCCCGCTCCCACGCCGCTCCCTGAGCCTGGAAACCACCTCCCTGTCTACAGACAGGCCATGGCTTGCCCCGTCTTCAAAGCCCTCTGGAAAATAAAAAGTAATGAAACCCTCTCTTCCAGGAAGGCTCCCCTGATTGCTCCTGACACCTCTGTCCCATCACACCAACAAACCCTTGTGTATTCTATTCCTACCCTCGGCACCTATGTCCATAGGGCATTTTTATTTAGGTGCTCGTTTATTTACACATTCGAATATTCGTTCGGCGATTTCGCCCTTATTTCTTACTGCTCTTTTCTTGCCTGCTATTTTTGAAAATGGTTTTGCCTCTCCACCCCTCTCCTAATAATTTTGGTATTTATTATTACTCTGTGCCAGGCACATAAGCCCCGGGGTGGACACAAGCGAATCGGGCTGGACACAATCCCCATTTTACAGATGAGGTCACCGGGGCACGGAGAAGTAAAGTGACTCGTCCAAGGTCCCACGGCAGACGAGGGGTGGAGCCGGGACGAGATTTCCCAAGCACTCAGCCATAGCACCGATTGAATGATCCCTGCTAAACCACGGGCTCGCAGGCGGACAAGCGGGGTTAGCGGGTTGGTGGGGAGAGCTCCGGGAGCGGGGGATCTGACCTTGCTTGCCAGAGAGAAGCAATGTGGCCTAGCGGGTAGAGCACAGGCCTGGGAATCGAGACGACCTGGGGTCTGGCCCTGGTTCCGCCACTCGTCCGCTGGGTGACCTTGGGCAAGTCACTTAACTCTCCTTGCCTCCGTTTCCCCGTTTGGAAAATGGCGACGAAGACTGGGAGCCCCATGTGGGACAGGGACCCATTTCCTTGTATTCACCCCAGCGTTTAGGACTGTGCCCGGCACACAGAAAGCGCTCAACGAATACCACAATTCTTATTCTTTTTCTAACGATAATAACAACGATGATCACGCTATGCGTTAAGCGCTACGTACCAAGCCCTGTTCTAAGAGCCGGGGTAGATACAAGGTAATCACGTGGGGCTCATGGTTTTAATCCCCATTTTAAGGGGATGAGGGAACTGAGGCCCAGAGAAGTGAAATGACTCGCCCAGGGTCACGTAACGGATAAGTGACGGGGCCGGGATTAGAACCCCCGAACTCGGACTCCCAAGCCCGGGCTCTTGCCACTAAATCAGGAGCTGCCCGCCTGGCCTCTGCGAACTGCTGTGAGGGAGGGGACCTGGAATGCAGGGGGGTGAGGTGGAGGGCGCGGGGCCGCCAGGCGTGGGTGGCAGGGGGCCCCGCGGCCTCCTCCAGCCGCTTCTCTTCTCCAACTCCCATGGCTCCATCCCGCCCTGGCCCTCCCCGCCTCCCCACTTCCCATAAACTTTCCCCCTCCATCCCCCCCCAGCCTGTGAGCTCGCTGTGGGCAGGGATTGTCCCTCTTTACTGTCATATTGTACTTTCCCAAGCGCTTAGTACAGTGCTCTGCCCAAAACGAGTGCTTCATAATGATGATGGTATTTCTTAAGCAGCGTGGCTCAGTAGGAGGAGCACGGGCTTTGGAGTCAGAGCTCATGGGTTCGAATCCCGGCTCCGCCACGTGTCAGCTGTGTGACCGTGGGCAAGTCGCTTCACCTCTCTGTGCCTCAGTTACCTCATCGGTAAAATGGGGATTAAGACTGTGAGCCTCACGTGGGACAACCTGAATCCCTTGTGTCTACCCCAGCGCTTAGCACAGTGCTCTGCACATAGTAAGCGCTTAACAAATACCAACATTATTATTAAGCACTTACCCTGTGCCAAGCGCTGTTTTAAGCACTGGGGTAGATACGAGGTAATCGGGTTGTCCCGCGTGAGGCTCCCGGTCTTCATCCCCATTTTCCAGGTGAGGTGACCGAGGGCCAGAGAAGTGAAGCGGCTTGCCCGAGGCCACAAAGCGGACAAGTGGCGGAGCGGGGTTTAGAACCCACGTCCTCTGACTCCCAGGCCCCGGGCTCTTTCCGCTAAGCCACGCGGAAGTGCTTTATCAATACGACTGAATGAACGAACCCCATCCGGCTCCCCGACCCCGGAGGGGGTCCGCAAGGAGTCCCAGCGACTGTCCAGCTGGGGACGGCCGGTGGGGGTGGGGGTCAGGGGACCGGGGTCTGACCCCGGGGGGTTCACTCATTCAATAGTATTTATTGAGCGCTTACTATGTGCAGAGCACTGTACTAAGCACTTGGAATATACAATTCGGCAACAGATTCGAGACACCCTCGATTCCTTCCCCGCTTCTTACCTGACGCCACAAACCTGCACGGCCTTGGGGGTTCCCGGCCCCAAACCCGGGTCTCCCCGGCTCTCATTTGCCAATCCTCGAGAAGCCAGTCAGGCCTGGGGGCGTGTTTCTGTCTGGGGCCGGGGGGGGGGGGGAGCGGATCCTTCTAGGCCTCAGCCCCCATCCCCTCAACATAATACTCCCATCGAGCCGTTAGTCATTCCTCTTTAATGCCCTCCCCAGC
Source organism: Ornithorhynchus anatinus (assembly GCF_004115215.2). Taxonomy (NCBI): domain Eukaryota; kingdom Metazoa; phylum Chordata; class Mammalia; order Monotremata; family Ornithorhynchidae; genus Ornithorhynchus; species Ornithorhynchus anatinus. Next base: position 54,106,200 of record NC_041737.1, on the reverse strand, counting down.
CAACGAGATGGAGGGCGACGCGGGGAAAGAGAACTGGGCCTCTGAAGGCCCGGGCCTCACCCGTGCCCCGTCCGGGACAGGTGGCCGGGGGGGGGGGGGCTGAGCGATGCCCATGTTAGCACAGGGAAGGAGAGTGGCCAAAACGCCTGGGTTCTGAGCCGGCCATCGACCCGCTGGAGCTTCAGTCTCTCCCCCACCTCAAAGATTCTGGTTAAAGTGCGTGGCGAGGGGTGGGGGGCGCTAGGCACGAGTCGCTCCAACGGGGTGCGGGGTTCGAGGGGTCGTCGGGGTCTCGAGGACTGGGGAGAGCCTGAGCGGCAGAGGGGGGCAGGCTGGGCGGGCGGAGCGACCAAATTTCACCCCGGCAACGTGAGGGGAGGCTGGAGTCAAGCCCCGGGCGTAGGGGCGGGGGGGAAGGTGGAGGCCGGGGCCTGTCCGGCGGGGAGGACGTCGGGAGGGCCCGGTCAGGGCGGGGGCGGGTGGGAGGCCAGGTGCCTGTCGAGCAGGGTGCGGTGGGAGAAGACTTTGGAGCAGAGGCGGCACTGGGCGCGCTCGGGGCGGTGGGTGCGCATGTGGACGTTGAGCGAGCTCTTCTGCGTGAAGCGCTTGCAGCAGACGGAGCACTGGAAGGCCCGGACGCCCGTGTGCGTCACCATGTGTTTCAGCAGGTAGTCGCGCAGCGAGAACGAACGCCAGCATACGCTGCACTGGTGCGGCTTCTCACCTGCGGGACGGAGCGGGAGAGGGGCGCGGGGGGGAGAGGGGAGAGGCGTCAGGGCGCGCCCTCCCTCTTCCCCGCACCCCCCGCCGAGGGCACCCCGACTTCTGACCCGGCTTCTCTTCTGGGCGGACGCGGTCCGGGGGGGTGGGGCGGGGGGCGGTACCGGAATGCCCGAAATGCCCAGGGCCGACCGGGGACCACTGTCCGGGTGCCCAAAATGGGGGCCCGGAAAGGGGGACCGGGGAGATAATAATAATAATGTTGGTATTTGTTAAGCGCTTACTATGTGCCGAGCACTGTTCTAAGCGCTGGGGTAGACATAGGGGAATCAGGTCGTCCCACGTGGGGCTCACGGTCTTCATCCCCATTTTACAGATGAGGGAACTGAGGCACAGAGAAGTTAAGTGACTCGCCCACAGTCACACAGCCGACAAGTGGCAGAGCTGGGATTCGAACTCACGAGCCCTGACTCCAAAGCCCACGCTCTTTCCACTGAGCCACGCTGCTTCTCCAGGGGAGGGGGGGGTGGGGTCGCAGGTTCAAGGGGAGACGCTCGGAAGATCCGGGGGGCGTCGGAGGGAAAACACCCAGGAGTCGAGGATCGAGAGCGACGTGGATTGGGGCTGGGGGTGCCGGGGGTCGCCCCGAGGGGCCGCCCAGCCCCCTCGCCACCGCTCGACGCTCCCCCAAATCCCCGGTTCCCACCGGCTGCCCTCGTTGGGGTCCCTCCGCTCGTCCCTCTCGGCGTGTCCCCCTCTGCCGCCCGCCCCTCCCAGCCCCCGAATCCTCCCGGGACCCCGATTCCTCCCCGGTCCCGGCCAGCGGGGCCCCCGGGCCCTCACCGGAATGGATGAACATGTGCTTGGTGTAGTTCTTGCGGGAGCTGAAGGTTTTCTGGCAGTGGCTGCACTCGTAGGACGGGTCTGGGGGCCGGGCCGGGGCGGGCCGGGGGCCGGCGACGTTGGCCGAGGCCGAGGCGGAGGAGGAGGAGGAGGAGGAGGCCGAGGAGGCGGCGGCGGCTGAGGGCGGTGGCGGCGGAGGGACCGGGGGGCCGGGGGGCCCGGGGCGGCTCCCCGTGCTGTAGGGGGCCCCGCCGCCCGCCCCCAGCCCCACCAGGTTGGCCGGCCCCCCGCCCCCGGCCCCGCCCCCCGCCTCGGGCTGGACGCCGTAGAAGGCGGCCGGCGGCGGGGGCGGGGGGGGCAGGTGGAAGGGAAACAAGGCGGCGGGGGCCGCCCCGGGGCCGCCCGCCGCCCCCTTGACGCCCGGCGGGGGCCCGAAGGCCAGGCCGCGGGGCTCGGGGGGTGCGGGGCGGGGGCCGAAGGCCGGGGGCGGCGGGGCCCTCAGGCCGGAGGGGTCCAGGCTGCAGTCGGTCCGGTACTTCTCGCCCTCGGGCGGGGGGTCCCGGGCCCCGGCCTCGCCCCCGTCCTCGCTCTGCCAGGCCGGGATGAAGGTCTCCGAGAAGACGTCGGGCCCCGCGAAGAAGTCCTGGGCCTCCGGGGGCGGGGGCGGGGGCGGCGGGAACTCCAGGGCCTCCTTCCGTCCGGCCCCGTCCTTGAGAGCCCCCTCCCCGAAAAAGCCCCCGCCGCCGCCGCAGTCTCCGTAGCACCCGAGGGCGGCGGCCCCGCCGTCCGCCGCCCCCTCGGCCTCTCCGGCCTCGGCCCGGCCTCCTCCGCCCCCGCCCTCCTCCTCCTCGTCCTTAATGACCACGGGCAGGGCGTCCGCCAGCTGCAGGCGCACCGGCTGGCGCTGCTTGCGGCTGTGGCAGCTGGGGGGGGCTTCCGGCTGGGGGACCCCGGCGAAGGCCCCGTCCCCGTCCTCGGCGGCCGCCGCCCCCCGCTCCCTCGGCTGCCCGGCCAGCAGGTCCCTCAGCTTGTAGCGCAGCTCCGCGCCGCCGCAGAGCAGCTTGGCCCCGGGGTCCAAGAGGCCGGGGAGGTCCAGCGCCGGGGCGGCGGGGTCCTTGGGGGGCTCGGGGCCCGGCTTGGGGAGCCCCCGGGGGCCGCCGGGGGCCGCCGGGGCGGGGGGCTTGGCGGGGCCGCGGCTCTGGGAGATGATCTGGGTGCACTCGTCGATGACGGTCTTGATCTGCAGGATGGAGGCGGCCGTGAGCGTCTGCAGGGCCTCCGACTGCGCCACCACCAGCGAGCCGCTGTACATGAACTCCACCAGCTGCTGCACGGCCTGGGCGGGCACCACGGGGGGCACCTCGATCTCCGAGTAGCCCAGGAGCAGCTTGTCGTGGAAGAAGGGGGAGCCGGCGGCCAGCACGCAGCGGTGGGCCCGCAGGGAGGCCCCCTGGATGTGCACCGTCACGTCGCAGAAGTGGCCGCCCAGCCGCTGCCCGTTCAGCGTCTCCAGCAGCGACTTGGAGAAGTTCTGCAGGTGGATGTAGTGGACGGACTCCGAGGCCGGGGCCGCCATGGCGGGGGGAGGGCCGCGGCGGGGCCCCGCCTGCGGGAGGAAGGGGAGATGGGTCAGCGGCGGCGGGACGGGGGGACCCCGGGGCTCTCGACCTCGATCCTTGGGACGGGGTGGACCCGAGACCGTTCGCGAAGACCCGACCGGACGCCCGGTGCTATACTGAGCGTCGGGAGAGCCCAATCGCCCTCTAGACTCTCAACTCATTTGTAGACAGGGAAAGGGTCTGTTATATTGTTAGACTGTCCTCTCCCAAGCGCTTAGTATAGTGCTCTACACTCAGTAAGCGCTCAACAAATACGATTAACCGTCTCGAGGAGAAGCAGCGTGGCCCAGTGAATGGAACACGGGCCGGAGAGTCAGAAGGCCCCGGTTCCAATCCCGGCTCCGCCACTTGTCCGCTAGCATGGCTTAGTGGAAAGAGTACGGGCTGGGGAGTCAGAGGTTGTGGGTTCTAATCCCAGCTCTGACACTTGTCAGCTGTGTGACCTTGGGCAAGCCACTTCACTTCTCTGTGCCTCAGTGACCTCATCTGTAAAATGGCGATTCAGACTCTGAGCCTCCCCGTGGGCCAACCTGAGGACCTCGTGGCCCCCCAGCGCTTAGAACGGTGCTCGGCACAGAGTAAGTGTTTAACAAAAACCACCATCGTCATTATTATTATCAACAACAGCATTTGGCACACGTCAGCGCTTAACAAACACCGTCATTACCACTATTATTAGTGGGCACATGTCAGCGCTTAACAAATACTGTCATGACCGCTATTATTAGCCTCGGGCCCGTGGCGTCACTTCTCTGGGCCTCAGTCACCTCATCCGTAAAATGGGTTTTAAGACGGTGCTCCCCATGTGGAACAGGGACTATGCCCCATCTGATTACTCACTATCTTCTCCGGGGCTTAGAACAGTGCCCGGCACGTGGAGAGCGCTTACTAACCAAAACAAACAAAACGAAAAACCAAGACGATTGGCGGGGAGTGGGAGGGGCTGGATGCTCAGCTCCTCCAGGAGGCCTTCCCAGACTGATCCCCCCCTTTCCCCACCCCTCAGCACTGGGCTCATTTGTATACATGATTTATCACCCTATTTATTTTGTCGATGAGGTGTACATCCCCTCGATTGTCCTTATCGTGACGGTGTGGTCTTGTTTTTGTTTTGTTCTCTTTGGCTCTGCTGTCCGTCTCCCCTCCTTGGATTGTGAGTCCATCATTGGGCAGGGATGGGCTCTAACTGTCGCCCAATTGTCCATTCCAAGGGCTCATTCATTCCTTCCATCGTATTTATTGAGCTCTTACTGTGTGCAGAGCACTGCACTAAGCGCTTGGAATGGACAATTCTGCAACAGATAGAGCCCATCCCTGTCCAGTGCTCTGCACGCAGTGGGCGCTCCCTACAGCAGAGAGGCACCGTGGCTCAGTGAAAAGAGCCCGGGCTGGGCAGTCAGAGGTCATGGGTTCAAATCCTGCTGTGTGACTTTGGGCCAGTCACTTCCCTTCTCTGGGCCTCAGTGTCCTCCTCTGTCAAATGGGGATGAAGACCGGGAGCCCCACGTGGGACCGCCTGATGACCTCCTATCCTCCCCCAGCGCTTAGCACAGTGTTGGGCACATGGCCAGCGCTTAACAAATGCCATCATTATTACAAATACGATAGAATTGAAGGCACGGCCGGTCCGGAGGCAGGGGGATTGACAGCATGACCTTGTCCACTCTTTCCTCCAGCCCCCGGGGCGGGCGAAAACTCCGGGCAGAGAAAGAGACACACCCCCCTGCGACACTTCCTGCCTTTCCCGCCTCAGTTTCCCTCCCCTGCCCCCCCCCCGGGGGGTCTCTCACCGGTTGCAGGTGCGAGCGGGCAGGAGTTGGGGTCGGGGTTGGGGCCGCCGCCGCCGCCAGGGCCGCACTTCCGGCCGCCCCCTTCGCCCGGCGGAACCCCAAGGGCGCCGCCCCCGGGAGCCCGGGGGAAGGCCTGGAGCGGCGCACGCTTCCTGCGTCGCCATGGAGACCGGGGCGGAAGGATCAGAGAGCCCGGCGAAAGCGAGCGGGGAAGAGAGGCGAGGAGCGACCATAGAGACGGGACGCTCTCTCCCGCCGGAGGACTACGGACCGCAAACGGGAACAGGGAGTCTGGCGTCAATAATGAGAATGATGTTGGCATTGGGTGAGCGCTTACCATGTGCAAAGCCCTGCTCTAAGCGCTGGGGAGGAGACAAGGTGATCAGGTTGTCCCAGGGGGGGCTCACAGTCTTCATCCCCACTTTCCAGATGAGGTCACTGAGGCCCAGAGAAGTGAAGTAATAGTAATAATAATGTTGGTGTTTGTTAAGCGCTTCCGATGTGCTAAGCACTGGGGAGGAGACAAGGTGATCAAGTTGTCCCAGGTGGGGCTCACAGTCTTCATCCCCATTTTCCGGATGAGGTCACTGAGGCCCAGAGAAGTGAAGTAATAGTAATAATAATGTTGGTGTTTGTTAAGCGCTTCCGATGTGCTAAGCACTGGGGAGGAGACAAGGTGATCAAGTTGTCCCAGGTGGGGCTCACAGTCTTCATCCCCATTTTCCAGATGAGGACACTGAGGCCCAAAGAAGTGAAGTAATTATAATAATAATGTTGGTATTTGTTAAGCGCTTCCGATGTGCAAAGCACTGTTCTAAGCGCTGGGGGGGATACAAGGTGATCAGGTTGTCCCTCATGGGGCTCACAGTCTTCATCCCCATTTTCCAGATGAAGTCAGTGAAACCCAGAGAAGTGAAGTGACTTGCCCAAAGTCACACAGCAGGATTTGAACCCATGACCCCTGACTCCCCAGCCCGGGCTCTTTCCACTGAGCCACACTGTTTCTCATAAAACTTCTCCTTGGTCATAATAATAATAATGTTGGTGTTTGTTAAGCGCTTACTATGGGCAGGGCACTGTTCTAAGCACTGGGGTAGATACAGGGTAATCAGGTTGTCCCACATAAGGCTCACAGTCTTCACCCCCATTTTACAGTTGAGGGAACTGAGGCACAGAGAAGTGAAGTTACTTGCCCACAGTCCCGCAGCTGACAAGGGGTGGAGTCGGGATTCGAACCCATAACCTCTGACTCCCAAGCCCGGGCTCTTTCCACTGAGCCACGCTGCTTCTCAAGGACATCAAGGTAAACGGAATCTTAGAGGTAGACACCTCATTAACAAAATAAATAGAGGAATAAATCATACATACAAACATGCACAAATGCAGTGGGCTGGGGAAGGGGGACTCCCCCCTTCAAAGCCCTACTGAGGGCTCACCTCCTCCAGAAGGCCTTCCCAGACTGAGCCCTCTCTTTCCCTTTCATTCATTCATTCAGTAGTATTTATTGAGCGCTTACTAGGTGCAGAACACCGTACTAAGCGCTTGGAATGTACAATTCGGCAACAGATAGAGACCATCCCTGCCCAGTGTCGGGCTCACAGTCTAAATGGGGGAGACAGACAACAAAACAAATAAGGCATCAATACCATCGAGATACACAGAATCACAGATATAGAACCATCATTAATAAAATAGAGGATTAAATCATCTCTACAAATATGCCCAAGTGCTGTGGGGAGGGGAAGGGCGAAGAGCCGAGGGAGGGAGTAGGGGGAATGGGGAGGACTGTATTAACTTTAATACAAGTTAATCGAATTGGACACAGTCCCTGTCCCACATGGGGTTCGCAGTCACATTTATTGGGCACTTTGTCTTGGCAGAGAACTGTATTGAGCGCTTGGGAGAGTACAGTACAACAGAGTTGGGAGACAAGTTCCCTGCCCACAAGAAGCTGACAGTCTAGAAGGGGAGATGGACGTTAAATTACGGCTATGGACATCAGAGCTATGGGGGTGGGAGGAATAAATACCAAGGGCTGCCCGGTGGCACCACCCTTAAAGTTGAGATACTGGTTGTGCGAGATTTTTTGCTCCCTCCAGACTGGTAGCACCCCCTCTCCTTCCCAACGGTTTTTCTCCCTTTGACAGGAATAAACCACAACCTCCTCCAGGGAGCCTTCCTGAATCCACCCCCCCACCCCCCGATGGGCTATATTGACCACTGGTGCCTCTCTAGCACAGAGCTCTCTCTGGGTTCTCTTCGATCAATCAGTCAGTGGTATTTATTGAGCGCTCACTGTGTGCTTAGTACGTTAGTCGGCACCCAGCAAGTACTTAAAGACCACTGAATGACTGATTGATTGCCTGGCAGGAGAGGGGGGAGGTTGCATGTAATCGAGGCCATTAGGGGCCTGGGAGTCAGAGGACCTGGGTTCTAATCCCGGCTCCTCCCCTTGTCCGCTATGTGACCTTGGCCAAGTCACTTCATTCCTCTGTGCCTCAGTTACCTCGACTGTAACTTGTGAGCCTCATGTGGGTCAGGGACTGTGCCCAACCTGATTCACACGTGTCCTACCCCAGCACTTAGTACAGTGCCTGGCACATAGTAAGTGCTTAACAAACACCACAATTATTATTATTATATAAAATAATCAGGTCTTTTGGGGGCTCATAGCCTAAGTAGGAGGTGGGACAGGTACTGAATCCCCATTCCCAGAGAATCCCCAGGGAACTGAGGTCCAGAGAAGTGAAGTGACCAGCTCAAGGGCACACAGCAGATCAGAGTCAAAACTGGAACTTGGGGTTTCCTGACTCTCAGTCAATCAATCAATCAATAAGTCATATTTACTGCGCCCTTACTATGTGCAGAGCACTCTATTAACCGCTTGGGAGAGGACAATCCAACAGACGTAGGCTCTTTCCCTCTCGGCCACATATTCATTCATTCAGTCGTATTTACTAAGCGCTTAATGTGTACAGAGCACTTGGGAAAGTATAATATGACAATAAACAGTGACATTCCCTGCCCGCAACAAGCGCACAGTCTGGGAGGGCGCAGAACAGACATCAATTCGTGTCATACTGAACATGCGGTTTACAGGTCAGTTGAATCATGACCGCTAGAATCAAACCACATCGGACCCAGCATTAAAGCAGCACTGATGGATGGGAAGATGCAAATACATCCCAAAAGACTAAGAAAATGGGAGGGTTTGGGCACTAACCATAGCGAATTATAATGTTAAGGAGGGAAAACACAACTAGAAAAAAATAAAAATGCAAATGAAAAGAGAAAAGAAAACATGAACTAGGACAATAGTAATAAAACAGACTGAATTGGGACACATTAAAGTAGAGAAGTGGAAAAGGCCAATTCAACTAAAAGAAAAAAGCAATTAGGGGATAAAAGCAAGATAAATTTTAGCGCAAGATTTTGAAAAGAAAACTCATTTTAAAATAAGAGCAAGCCGGGAAACAGCTGTAATTTAGGACAGATGTGACTACCAACTTTGTTTTATTCTTATATCGTACTCTTTCAAACACTTAATATAGGGCTCTGCACACAGGAAGCACTCAATAAATGACACTGATTGATTTGATTGACTTAAAGGACACTGAGACCCCAGGCAACCAGCTTCACATATGGATCTTTTGGGTCTGATTGGCCATTGTCTGCTCTCTCAATCAATAAATCAATGATATTTATTGAGCGCTTACTGTGCTCAGAGCACTGTACCCACTGCTGGTTCTCTTTCCCAGTATTTCTCCCCCCAGTAATAATAACAGTAATTATTATTATGGTATTTGTTAAGCACTTACTATATGCCAGACACTCTCCTAAACGCTGGGGTGGATACAAGCAAATTGGGCTGGACACAGTCCCTGTCCCGCATGGGGCTCACAGTCGTAATCCCCATTTTACAGATGAGGGAACTGAGGCCCAGAGAAGTGACGTGACTCACCCAAGACCACACAGCAGACTCGCGGCCCCTAAGCTGCTTTTGAGCATGGAACGTGTCTACCGACTCTGCTATACTGTCCCCTCCCAAGCGTTTGGCACAGTGTTCTGCACACAGTAGGTGCTCAGTAATTAGGGCTGATTCGGGAGGGCGCCGGGCCCTCAGGTCTGTCCGGAGGGGCCTTGGAAGGCCCTAGAAGATGATCTTGACTTTTAGAGAGGGGATCTACTTTGGTCAGGAGCAGGTTTCCTGTGCTCGTACCCATTTTTACCTCCTTTTGCTGTTTTCCCGTTCCTCTCTCGCCCACTTCCTGCCTCTGGCCTGGAACGCCCTCCCTCCTCCTATCCGACAGACAGTGACTCCCCCGCACCCCGTTCAAAGCCTTCTTGAAGGCCCGTCTCCTCCAAGAGGCCTTTCCTGACTAAGCCTTCCTTTCCTCTCCTCCCACTCCCTTCCGCGCCTCCCTGACTTAAGGGACACAGACCCCAGTGCATAGGTGATACAGATGCATTAACCTTAGTTGGGGGCTCACTGATGTTTGCTACACTCTAACCTTGAGGATCGGCTGATCCCCCAGATATCTGGGGAACCTTTCTGGTGGGAGTCTTTCTGAGTCCTAATTGCCACAGCCAGCGGGGCCTAAAGCCAAACCACCTTCTGCTCTAAAAGAAGGTTCTCTCTCCCTCCCTTTCACTCTCCCTCCCTCTCGCTCTTTCCCCCCCTTCCCCTCCATCTCTCACCCTCTGTCCCTCCTCCCTCTTCTTCCTTCTTTTCTAGCTCTCCCTCTCCCCCAACTCTCCCCTATCATCTCTCCCTTTCTCCCTCTCTCCCCCATTTATCCTCATCTTTCTCCCATCTCTCCCGTTCTCCCCCCATTTATCATCTCTCCCCCATCTCTCCCTTTCTCCCTCTCTCCCCCATTTATCCTCATTTCTCCTCCCTTTCTCCCTTTCTCCCTTTCTCCCTCTCTCCTCCCTCTCTCCCTCTCTCCCCCATTTCTCCCTATCTCTCCTCCATCTCTCCCTTTCTCCCTCTCTCCCCCATCTTTTCCTTTCTCCCTCTCCCACACCCTCCTTCTCCTCCCTCTCGCTCTCTCCTTCTCCCCCTCCCTGCCTGTCTCCCTTCCCCTCCTCCCTCTCCTCCTTCCTCCCTTTCCCCCTCTCCCTCCTTCCCTCTCCCTTTCCTTCTCTCCCTTTCACCTCCTCTCCTCCTCAGGCTAAACACAATATGGCTGACTTATTCAGCTGTTCTTCCTGTCCCTGGAACCTCCGGCTCTGCCCTTTCTACAGGCTCCTGCAGTAGATGCTCAATCGATATTATTGAGTGATTTATTGAGTCATCACTGAGGACGTGCTTCCTCAGAGGGAGGCAGATCTAACCAAGCCCTGCAGGAGGGAAAGGGAAGGGAGAGAAGGAGAGGGGAGGGGAGAAAGCTCCAGCTCTAGCTCCTCCACTCCACCTGGAGCGAATGTCCGGTGCCTGATTAGCCCTAGGGCACAGAAGGAGTTCTTGGATCTGACTAATTGTACTTTCCAAGCGCTTAGCACAGTGTTTTGCACACAGTAAGTGAGCACTCAGTAAATACAATTGAATGAATGAACTAACAATAACAATTACTGTGGTATTTGATAAGCATTTACTATGTGCCAGGGACTCTACTAAACGCTGAGCCGAGTACAAGCAAATTCATTCATTCAGTCGTATTTATTCAGCGCTTACTGTGTGCTGAGCACTGTACTCAGAGCTTGGAAAGTACAATTCAGCCATTAGGTTGGACAGAGTCCCTGTCCGACATGGGGCTCTCAGTCTTAATCCCCATTTTACAGATGAGGTAACTGAGGCACAGAGAAGTGACGTGACTCGCCCAAGGTCACCCAGCAGACAAGTGGCAGAGGCAGGATTAGAACCCCGGTCCTTCTAACTCCCAGGCCTGTGCTGTATCCGCTAGGCCAACTTGCTTCTCGTCCGTCAAGCGCTTACCACGTGCCGAGCGCTGTTCTAAGCGCTGGGGTAGATACAAGGTCATCAGGTTGGACACAGTCCCCGTCCCACCTGGGGCTCACCGTTTTAATCCCTGTTTTCCAGATGAGGGAACTGAGAGAAGTGAAGTGACTCGCCCAAGGTCACCCAGCAGACACGTGGCAGAGCCGGAATTAGAACCCACATCCTCTGATTCCCGGGCCGGGGCTCTTTCTACTCAACCATGCTGTTTCCCCTGAAAACTTCCCGCCTTCTCTCTCCAGTATTTTCTGCGGGAGTCTTGAGAATTGAAAAAAAGAATGAAAGAAAATGGCAGGGGAGAGAAACGGAAGACCAAGTCCAGCCATAAAGACTCTCCAGGTCGTCAAGAAACAGGGAAAGCCGAGATAGCCCCCCTTTCCGTGGCTTAGTGGAAAGAGCCCGGGCTTGGGAGTCAGAGGTCGTGGGTTCTAATCCCCGTTCCGCCACTTGTCTGCTGGGTGACCTTGGGCAAGTCACTTCACTTCTCTGTGCCTCAGTTACCTCATCTGTAAAAATGGGGATTAAAAAATGTGAGCCCCACGTGGGACAATCTGATGACCCTGTATCTACCCCAGCGCTTAGAACAGTGCTCTGCACATAGTAAGCGCTTAACAAATACCATAATTATTATAATTATTTCCTCTTCTCCCCCTCCCTTCTGCATCGCCCTGACTCCTTCCTTTCATTCACCCCCCACCTCCAACCCCACAGCACTCATGTCCCTCTCTGCGATTTATTTATTTATGTTAACGTCTCTCTCCCCCTCTAGACTCCAGTTCCTTGTGGGCAGGGAATGTGTTTGTTTATTGTTTTACTGTGGGCTCCCAAGAGTTTAGATCAGTGGTCTGCCCACAGGAAGAGCTCAATAAATAGGGTTAAAGGAACAGATGAAGTGATGAACGCCTACTCGGCGCAGAGCACTATAGTAAGTGCTCGGAAGAGCATAATAGGGTCGGAAGACTTGATCCCTGACCTTCAGCCGCTTATTATCCGGTGGGAGAAGACAGACACAAAATTATTTAGAGGAAGAAGAGAAGGGAAAAGTGGTTGTGTAAGTGAGTTAAGTGCTTAAATAGTAGAGTCAGTTCCGAGTCCTCTCCCGGTTCTCCTCCTTTCTCTCTGGCCGCTGCCTCAGTTTCCTTCTCAGGCTTCTCTCCCTCCCACCCTCTAACTGGGGGGGGGGTCCCTCAAGGCTCAGTTCTGGGACCCCCTATCGTCTCTGACTACACTCGATCCCTCAGGGAACTCATTCTCTCCATCCTTCCGCTATCAGCACGGCCCAGTGGCAAGAACAGGGGCTTGGGAGTCAGAGGACGTGGGTTCTAATCCCGGCTCTGCCACGTGTCTGCCGTGTGACCTTGGGTAAGTCACTTCACTTCTCTGGGCCTCAGTTCCCTCATCTGTAAAATGGGGATTGAGACCGTGAGCCCCACATCAGACAGGGACTGTGTCTGGCCGGATTTGTCGGTATCCACCCCAGCGCTTGGCACAAAATAAGTGTTTAACGAATGCCAGAATTATTATTAACTCTATGAGAATGATTCCCAAATCTACCATTCCAGCCCTGACCTCTCTCCTCTGCATTCTCACACCTCCTCCGGCTTTCAGGATGTCTCTGCCCGGATGAGAAGCAGCGTGACAGAGTGGAAAGAGCCCGGGCTTGGAAGTCAGAGGTCGTGGGTTCTAACCCCGGCTCCGCTGTTAGTCAGCTGTGTGACTTTGGGCAAGTCACTTCACTCCTCTGTGCCTCAGTTACCTCATCTGTAAAATGGGGACTTGGACTCTGAGCCCCACGTGATCACCTGATGACCCTGTATCCCCCCAGCGCTTTGAACAGTGCTTTGCATATAGCAAGCACTTAAGAAATACCATTATTATTATTATTATGTCCCACGGACCCCTCAGACTTAGCCTGTCCATAACAGAACGCCTCATCTTCCCCCCCAAACCCCGTCCTCCCCCTTCAAACCCTGCCCATCACTGAAGACAACACCACCATCATCTCCGTCTCACAGTCTGGTAACCTTGGCATTATCTCCGAGTCATCTCTCTCCCTCCACCCACATAGTCAATCTGTCACCAAACCCTGTGGGTTCTACTTTCACATCGCTAAAATCCACCCTTTCCTCCCCATCCCAGCTGCTATCCCGCGGATCCAAACACGAATGGCATCAACTGACTGAAAGCCACCGCCTCGCCGAGCCCTCCACCTTGAAATTGGGCTTTTTTCACCCCCATTTTGGGGTTCAGGTGGGGGCCACCTTGGTCCAGAGCTCCCCCGGGGGCTGTAACTCTGATGTTACTAGCACTGAGCGGGCCTAGATCAGACGCTCTGATTTCTTCTGCAGCAGGGGTAAGGGGGCTGAGATATTCATTCATTCAATCGTATTTATTGAGCACTTAATGTGTGCAAAGCACTGTACTAAGCGCTTGGGAGAGTACAACAATGCGGACACATCCCCTATCCGCAAAGAGTTTATAGTCTTTGCCAGAGGGAGTGATATCTTAGAGGTATTATAGGGGGATTAGAATAAGAATATTTATGGTACTTAAGTGCTTGCTATGTGCCGAGCGCTGTCCTAAGCACTGGGGTAGATAGAAGTTAATCAGGTTGGACACAGTCCCTGTCCCACCTGAGGCTCACACTCATCATCCCCAGTTTACAGATGAGGTGACTGAGGCACAGAGAAGTAAAGTGACTTGCCCAAGGTCACACAGCAGACATGTGGCAAAGTCAGGATTAGAACCCATGACCTTCTGACTCTCAGACCTGAGTTCTCTCCACTCCACCGTGCTGCTTCTCATGGGAGGAGACTGGCTAATGAGGTCAATGAGGCCACTGGGGCTGGGCCAACTGATGACCTTGGGTCTACCCCAGCGCTTAGAACAGTGCTTGGCACATAGTAAGCGCTTAACAAATACATTAATTAATTAATGAATGGTTGTAGGCAGGGAATGTGTCTTTTTATTATTGTCTTGTCCTCTCCCAAGAGCTTAGTACTGCATGAAACGCTTTTCTGTTGAGAAGCAGCGTGGCTTAGTGGCAAGGGCCCGGGCATGGGAGTCACAGGACCTGGGTTCTAATCCCGGCTCCGTCACTTGTCTGCTGTGGGACCTTGGGCAAGTCATTATGACAAGGAGCGTGGCTTAGTGGAAAGAGCCCGAGCTTGGGAGTCAGGGGTTGTGGGTTCTAATCCCGGCTCCGCAGCTTCTCAGCTGTGTGACTTTGGGCAAGTCACTTCACTTGTCTGGGCCTCAGTGACCTCATCTGTAAAAGGGGGATGAAGACTGCGAGCCCCATGGGGGACAACCTGATGACCTTGTATCTGCCCCAGCGCTTAGGACAGTGCTTGGCACATAGTAAGCGCTTCACAAACACCATCATTATCACTTCACTTCTCTGGGCCTCTGTTCCCTCATCTGTAAAAGAGGAGTGAAGACTGTGAGCCCCACGTGGGACAACCTGATAACCTCCTATTTACCCCAGCGCTTGGCACATTAGTAAGCCCTTAACAAGTACCATCATTATCACTTCACCTCTCTGTGCCTCAGTCCCCTCATCTGTAAAATGGAGGTGAAAAGAGGGGGGGGACAACCTGGTCTCTACCAGCGCTTAGAAAATGCTTGGCACATAGTAAGGGCTTCACAAGTGTCATCAGGATGATTATTACAGTGCTCTGCACACAGTAAGCGCTCAATAAATATGACTGAATGAAGGAATTGAATGAATGAATGGGGGGTTTCTCTAATGGCCTTGTTCCCCTCCCCCCACCGTCCCCCAAGACGGACAGCTCCCGGAGCCAATGGGCGTGCCCGTCCTGGCCCCGCCCCCTTGGTCCGCGTGCGGCCCGGCGCGCGCAGGTGGAAGCGGCGCGCGCGCGCGCCCCAGGAGAAGCAGCTGCGTCACCGTCACGCGCTCGAGCCTTTCTTCCCCGCTCTGTTATCATCCTCACTCCCCCCGCCCCCCCCCCCACGGTATTGTTGTCCTTGGCGGCTGCGCAGTGAGAGCGCAAGCTTGGCGGAGGGAGCCGATAGGCTGCCGGGCTCAGCGCGCACGCGCAGTCGGGGCGGACTGGAGAGGGGGAGGGGGAGAGGCTCGCCGCCCTCCCTCTTGGCTTTAGTTTCTGCGCACGCGCGGCGGCGAGAGCGTGTGTGCAGGGCCCGCCCCCCTCCCCGTCCTCTCTCTCGCTCCCGAGTGCGCCGCGCGGGCGGGTTCCGCCGTTCGCGTCGCCCCTTCGCCGGTTGGGCTTCCAGCCCCGGTACTTTTCCCGTAGAGCGGGTGGGTGCCCGGGGGCGCGTGCTCCCCCCCACCCCCGGCCGCTCCGTGTGGGGCGCGTGCGCGGTAGCGCGCGGTCGTTGGTTCTCCCCCCCTTTGGACGGCCCGAGGCGCGTGCGCGAGGCAGAGCGTCCCTCCCCCCACCGCTCCGAGTGGGGCGCGTGCGCAGTAGCGAGTAGTGGTTGTTTCCCCCCGCCCTTGGAGGGTCCGAGGCGCGTGCGCGAGGCGGGAGCGTCCCTCCCCCCCACCGCTCCGAGTGGGGCGCGTGCGCACTAGCGCGTAGCGGTGGGTTTCCCCCCCCTCGCGGACGGCTCGAGGCGCGTGCGCGAGACGGGAGCGTCCCTCCCCGCTCCGAGCGGGGCGCGTGCGCGGTAGCGCGTAGGGGGTGGGCTCCCCCCCCCGGCTTTGGACGGCCCGAGGCGCGTGCGCGGTAGCGCGTGGCGGTCGGTGGGGCGCGAGGCGCGTGCGCGAGGCGGGAGCGTCCCTCCCCTCCCCCTCCCCGCCCCCCGCTCTCCTCAGTGTGTGAGGGAGGAGAAGGCGGCCGCCCCGCCGACGGAGGGAGGGAGGACCGGCCATGGCGGCGTCGGTGGCGGCGGCGGCGGCCTCGTCGGCGGCGGCGGCGGCGATGGGTCCGGGCCCGGCGGGGGACGCCGGGGAGATGTCGGGGGAGAAGCGGGCGGGAGCGGGCGGCCCGGCGGGGGGCGGCGGGGGCTCGGCGGGGGGCGGCGGCCCCGAGGCCCTGGAGCTGCTGGAGAACTGCGGCGTCTGCCGGGAGCGGCTGCGGCCCGAGCGGGAGCCCCGCCTGCTGCCCTGTCTGCACTCCGTCTGCGGGGCCTGCCTCGGGACCACCCCCGCCGCCGCCGCCGCCGCCGCCCACGACGGAGCAGGTCAGTGCCGGGGCCCCGGGGGACGGGCCTCCCTCAACATCCACGCACTCCCTGCGGACCCCCCGCCCGAGGACCGGTCGATCGAGCGCTTACTGTGTAAGGAGCCCGGGGCCCACCGCTTAGAAAGGACCATTCAGCTCGTTCAGTCGTATTGATCGAGCGCTCGCTGTGTGCTGAGCGCCTCGATGGGACCATTCAGCTCATTCATTCGCTGAAATCGTATTGATCGAGCGCTTACTCTGTGCGGAGCACTGGGCGGCTTAGCCCATTCAGTCGTATTGATCGAACGCTTCCCTCTCAAGCGCCTAGAAAGAGCGGTTCAGATCGATCGTTTAATCGTATTTCTTGAGCGCTTACTGTGTGCGGAGCACTGAGCACTTAGAAAAGGCAGTCCAGCTCAGCCAGTCGTATTTCTTGAGCGCCTACGGTGTGCGGAGCACTGGACTGAACCCTTGGAAAGGACGTTTCAGCTCATTCACCCACCCGATCGTATTTATCGAGCGCTTACTGTGTGCGGAGCACTGGACCGACCGCTTGGAAAAGGACAATTCCGCTCGTTCGCTCAATCGTATTTCTTTAGCCCCTACTGTGTGCGGAGCACTGGACTGAGCGCTTAGAAAGGACAATTAGCTCATTCAATCACATGGTCGTATTTATCCAGCGCTGACTGTGTGCGGAGCACTGGGCTGAGCCCTCGGAATGGACAATTGGGCTCATTCATTCCTTCAATTAACCGTCTTGAACGCTTACTCTGTGCAGAGCACTGGACTAAGCGCTTGCCAAGGACAATTCAGCTCATTCATTCACCCAGCCGTATGTATCGGGCGCTTACTCTGTGCAGAGCACTGGGCTAAGCGCTTGCCAAGGACAATTCAGCTCATTCATTCACCCAGCCGTATGTATCGGGCGCTTACTCTGTGCAGAGCACTGGGCTAAGCGCTTGCCAAGGACAGTTCAGCTCATTCATTCACCCAATCGTATTTACCGAGCCCCTACTCTGTGCACAGCACTGGGCTAAGCGCTTGCCAAGGACAGCTCAGCTCATTCATTCACTCGTATTTATCGAGCGCTTAGTCTGGGCGGAGCACTGGGCTGAGCGCCTGGAAAGGACAGTTCAGCTCGTTCACTCGGTCGTATTGAGCGCTTAGTAGGTGCAGACCACTGGACTGAGCGCTAGGAATGGACAATGGGGCAACAGAGAGAGCCCATCCCGGCCCAACGACGGGCGCCCGGTCTAATCGGGGGAGGCGGACGACAAAACCAAACAAGTAGGCATCCATACCATCGAGGTAAATAGGATCATCGTCGCCGTCATTAATGAAATAGAGGAATAAACAATCTTTACAAATATGCCCAAGGGCTATGGGGAGGAGGAGCAGAGGGAAAGGGAGGGCTCAGTCTGGGAAGGCTCCCTGGAGGAGGTGAGCTCTCAGTAGGGCTTGTGCTCCCTCCCCCAGACTGACCCCCTTGTCGGGCAGGGATGGTCTCTCTTTATTGCCGAATGGTCCTCTCCCAAGCGTTTAGTACAGCGCTCTGCACACAGCCAGCGCTCAGTAAATACGATGGAAGGAATGAATGAGAACCGCGCCCGCCTCCTCCTAACATGCTTCCATCCATCCGTCCGTCCGTCCTTCCACCCAGTCGTATTTACCGCGGGCAGAGCGCTGTACTGAGCGCCTGGGAGACTACAGCGACATCCCCTGCGCCCCCCCCCCCCCCAGCGAGCTCACAGTCTGGAGGAGGGGCGGCCAGCACTGCAAATAAATGCATGCAGTCCTCTTGATGGAGCGCCTACCGGGTGCAGAGCGCCGTACTAAGCGTTTGGAAAGTACAATTTTGTTTCAATGCCATGTTCATCCGCATGAGTCTATTGCTATTGTTTTTGTCTGTCTCCCCCGATTAGACGGTAAGCCCGTCAGTGGGCCGGGACTGCCTCCCTCTGTTGCCGATCTGTCCATTCCAAGCGCTTAGTACAGTGCTCTGCGCATAGTAAGCGCTCAATAAATACTATTGAATGAATGAACAGATCGGGATGATTCCCCACCCGACAGCGGGCTCAAAAATATGCCTAAATGCCAGGGGGCTGGAGGGGAGCAAGTCAGGGCGAGGCAGAAGGGAGTGGGAGGGAAAGTGGGGCTTCGGATTTATTGAGCGCTCACGGTGGGCGGGGCGCTGGGGGAAGGGCTTGGGCGAGTCCTCTGTAACAATAAAACCGGACACGTCCCCGGGCCCCCAAGGAGCCGTTAGTCAGAGGCATCCCCTGCCCACATGGAGCCTACAGTCTTGCTTGTGCCTCCCTCTCCCCAGTGCTCAGCGCCCTACGCCACTCCGTAGGCGCTCAGTAAATAGCCCTGATTGATTCGGGGGCTCTGGGGTTGTTGGGGGGCAGGGGGAGAACCGGAGGGAGTTGGTTGTGGGCAGGGAATGTCTCCCCACTCTACTGTAGTGCACTCGCCCAAGCGCTTAGTACAGCGCTCCGTACGGAGTAAGCGCTCAATAAATACGGTTGATTGAGGCGAGGGCTAAGGTGAAGGGGAGAAGGTCGGGACTTCAGCCCCTCTAGGCTGCCAGCTCATTGCGGGCAGGGATCGCCATTCTTCATTGTTAGATTGTACTTTCCCAAGCGCTTAGTACAGTGCTCTGAAAAGCGCTTAATAAATACAAATGAATGAGCAAATGGATGATGGGGAGGAGAGGAGGTTTTTGGGGGCGGGGAGTTGTCCGGGGAAGATTCGAGTTTGCCTGGGGCCACATAAGCAACAGGGGAGGTGGAAATCTTGAGGAAAAGGGGTTCGGAAACCCCCCCCCCTCGGGTTTCCAAGCGCTCACCGCAGGCAGAGCACTGTACTGAGCGCCTGGGAGAGTACAGCGACACCCCCTGCCCCCCGGCGAGCTCACGGTCTGGAGGAGGGGGGCCAGCACTGCAAATAAATTCATGCAGGCCTATTGATGGAGCGCTTACCGGGTGTAGAGCACCGTACTAAGCGCTCCCGTTCCCAAGAGCTGCATTCAGTATCCCGGGGTCAGAAGGGTTCTCGTAAGAATCCCGCCCACCGACTTCCCAACCTTGGCCCAGTTCCTGAGCTCCTGCTGTGAGAGGAAAGGTGTCAGCGGGGCTCTCTCTCCGTGGGCCTGGAGAGCAAGGCTGGCGGGCCGGCCGACCCACCGGGGCATCCACCCACTCCCATCTAAACCTCTTCCCGGCCTTCTAGAACCTCTATCGATTTGCACGTCCAAAGCAGGTCAGGGAGGAGATGGAAGGGGTGGGGTAACTGGAACTAACTGTTCTAGTACTCGTTCAGTTGTTTAGCAGCAAATACATTCAGTCGTATTTACTGAGCGCTTACTATGTGCTGAGCCCTGGACTAAGCGCTTGGAATGGACAATTCGGCAACAGATAGACAATCCCTGCCCAATGACGGGCGCACAGTCTAATCCCGGGAGTCGGCCGGACAAAAACAAGACAGCATAATCACGATAAATAGAATCAAGGGGACGGGCACCTCATTAACAGAATAAATAGGGTAATAGAACTTTTCACTTTCTCCAGGAGGTTTCGGGGGAGTGGCAGGGAAGTCAACCCAATTGAGGGGAATTAGCAGTCGCAGGATTGCTAAAATCCACCCTTTCCTCTCCGTCCAAACTGCAAGCCGCCACGTTAATCTAAGCACTTCTCCTATCCCCCCCCTTGACTACTGTGGCAGCCTCCCTGCCGATCTTCCTGCCTCCTGCCTCTCCCCCGTCTCCGGTCCGTACCTCACTCTGTTGCTCGGAGTCTTTTTCTACAAAAAAAAGTTCAGTCCTCCTTTCCCTACCGGAGGTTCTCGCCCACCCACCTCGGCGTCAGACTCCTTACCCTGCCCTCTCCTATCTCACCTGGCTGCTCTCCTACTAGGACCCGGCCCCCCAGACTCTGCTCCTCTAACGCCAACCGCCTCGCTGTACCTCAATCTCGTCTATCTCACCGCCTACCTCCCGCCCACTCCTTGTCTCCGACCTGAAATGCCCTCCCTCTTCGTATCTGCCGATCACTCTCTCCACCTTCAAAGCCTTATTGAAGACGCAACTCCAAGAGACCTTCCCCAATTAGGCCTTCATTTTCTCTTCTCCCACACCTTTAGGCCTCGCCGTGTGCTCGGATTTGCACCCTTTATTCACTCCTCCCTCGGCCCCCACAGCACTCATGTCCGTGTCTGTGATTTATGTGTATTGATGTCTTTCTCGGCCTCTAGACAGTAAGCTCACCGTGGACAGGGAACGTCTAGGGAAGCAGCGTGGCTCAGTGGAAAGAGCCCGGGCTTGGGAGTCAGAGGTCACGGGTTCGGATCCCGGCTCTGCCACTTGTCAGCTGTGTGACTGTGGGCAAGTCATTTAACTTCTCTCTGCCTCAGTTCCCTCATCTGTAAAATGGGGATTAATGTGAGCCGCATGTGGGACAACCTGATGACCCTGTATCTACCCCAGCTCTTAGAACAGTGCTCTGCACATAGGAAGCGCTTAACAAATACCAACATTATTATTATTATTACCAACTGCATTGTATTCTTCCAAGAATCGTGCTCTAAATCCGGCGAGCGCTCAATAAATATGCCTGATCGCGTGGGTATCGGATGCCCATTGTTGATCATTACCAGACTGTGCTTTAGCCACAGCCCCGGCCCTTTGAAGTAGTTTACAGTCTGACAGGAAGACTAAGCGAAAATATGGCTGCTTTAGAGTCAACTCAGAATTTGATTTTTGAGGACTAGTGAGCAAGCTTACAAAAACTGGGATCATCGAAAGCAGAGCATCCCACAGGCCAAGGGTAACCACAGGCTCTTCTTTGCCAAGTAGCTGCTCAGATCCAGGGGTTGAGAGATGTTTCGTGGGCATCCACAGAGAGGCTGGGTACAGGGACTTGTTATCAGCCACACCTAAAGGGCGGAGGGGCAGAATAAAAGGGCATCTCTAGAATGCAAGCTCCTTATCCGACAGTGATTGATTGAGCTCCTACTGTGTGTGGAGAACTCTACTAATAATACTAGGTACAGAGCTCCAGGAGCTCACTCTCCCCATCCCCATTTTACAGAGGAGGGAAATGAGGCCCAGGGAAGCAAAGTGACTTGCCCAGGGTCACCCAGCAGACAATCGGCTAGACCTGTTCCCCGCCCACCAGGATCTTATAGGGCAGAGAGGATCTGACAGTCGGCAGTCTAGTTGTACTGTACTCTCCCAAGCTCTTAGAACGGTGTTCTGCACACAGTGAGCGCTCAGTACATATCACAGGTCGACCGGCACCTGGTGCGGGGAGGGAGGTGGTGTGAAAGGCTGAAGGGGGAGAGGGAGAAGGCGAGAGGGAGGGAGCGGTGGAGAGGGTGCCCAAGAAATCCAGGTCGGCGCCGAGGGAGCGTCGCCTGCCCTGACTCTTCCTCTTTCTCCCTCAGTGGTGGATTGTCCCGTGTGCAAGCATCAGTGCTTTCTGAAAGACATTGTGGAGAACTACTTCATGAGGGACAGTGGCCCCAAGGCTACCCCTGACAGCAAGGATGCTAACCAGGTAGGTGAAACCGCCCGACTCTCCGCTTCACGGCGAGAACAGAAAGGAGCTCCGGGCAGAGGTGGCCGACCGACGAGCGGAGGCTTAATTCTGGCACAGTCGAAGGGGCAGACTTTGGGATGCCGGCGGTGCGGTCGGGACCGGCTAACCCGCTCGGCTGCCTTCGGCCACGCTCCCGCCCGGGTCAGCACAGTGGCTCCGTGGCGGAGCGTGAAGCGGAGTGATGCGTAGATGACGCGTAGATCAGCTCTGAGGTAAAAGGAGAGAGTTGTTACCTGTGGGGGCGACCGTGTGGGTGAGGATGGCCTCTGGTTGGAACTGGAGGTGTGCCCCTCCCCTCCCCCCTGCACTGTAAACGCTTGTGGGCAGGGAATGTTTCTGCTATATTACTGTATGGTTCTCTCCCAAGCGCTTAGCACAGCGGTCTGTACGCTGTAGAGTAAATACGTTCGACATCTTCCTACCTTCAGCGATCACGTGATCACTAAAATCCGCCCTTTCCTCTCCATCCAAACTGCTACCCCATTAATCCAAGCCCTTATCCTTCGTTCATTCAGTAGTATTTATTGAACGCTTACTATGTGCAGAGCACTGTACTAAGCGCTTGGAATGGACAGTTCAGCAACAGATAGAGACTATCCCTGCCCAGTGACGGGCTCACAGTCTTATCCTGTCCTGCCTCGACTATTGCCGACCGCCCAGCCTCTCCCCACTCCACTCCGTGCTTCGCTACGCTCCCCGGTTCGTATTTTGCAAACGCGACGTTCAGTCGGAGATCCTCCAGTTGTCGCCCGTCCACTTCCGCATCAAACGAAGACGACTGTTCACCGTTGGCTTTAAAGCACTCAATCCCCTCATCCCCTCCTACCTCACCTGGCCCCTCTCCTTCTACAACCCAGCCCACACACTCCGCTCCTCTCTGACCGAATGATTCTGAAGCTAGTTGGGAAGAGGAGGGAAGAAGAGGCGTCAGATGCCAAGGGACACCTAGCTAGAATCCAGGCAAGAGGAACTGGGAAAGAGCGGGTTGTCCCTCGGGTCCCAGTGTCAGCAGCACAGTTTCCTCTAGACTTCCCTTAATAACGATGGTATTTATTCAGCGCTTTCTGTGTGTCAGGCACTGTCCTAATCCTTGGGTGGATACAAGCAGATCGGATTGGACACAGTCCCTGTCCGCCCCCCCCAGAGGCTCACTCTCCCCATCCCCATTTTGCAGAGGAGGTAACTGAGGCCCAGGGAAGCAAAGTGACTTGCCAGGGTCAACCGGCAGACGAGGGGCGGAGCCGGGATTAGAACCCGTAACCCTTCGATCCGTGCCCTGTCTCCCTACGCCGTGCTGCACAGCCCAATTTTATTTATTTATATCAACATCAGTTTGTTGGTGTCGATGTCTGTCTCCCCTGCTCTAGACTGATCTCTGGGCAGGGATGGTCTCTCTTTATTGCTTTATTGTACTTTCCCAAGCGCCTCAAGAAATATGACCGAGTGATTGAACGGGCCTCACCCCTGGAAGAGAGGGACGGTGGCGGTGCGCCTTCTCACACCCTGTCGTCACCTCATTTCCATCTCCCCAAACCTGCCCCCTGGGTTTGGGGAAAGAAGTGGCGATGTAGGGGGGGAGGGCAACCCCCCCCCCCCCCCACATCTCCCTTTCAACTCCCCAAGCCAGGTGGTTCAGCCGCCCTGGGCCGTGGTATTCGGCGGCTCCTCTCAGATGCTAATGAGCCATTTACCTTGGGGATTACTGAAGGACCGAGGCCCCCTAGGGCCGCCCTCGCCTTTGTTAACCCCCTCAAGTCTTGATTTTTATTTGACTTGCCCCGCCCAGGACGACAGGTAAGGCCTCTGTGGCCTGGAAGTCCCAGTTCTGTGGCCACAGTTCCTAAATTGTCACCTCCTCCCTTCCCCAGTGTTGTACGAGTTGCGAGGACAATGCCCCGGCCACCAGCTACTGCGTGGAGTGCTCAGAGCCCCTGTGCGAGACCTGCGTGGAGGCCCACCAGCGCGTCAAGTACACGAAGGACCATACTGTCCGCTCTACGGGTACCTGCCGGGGTCGGGGAGGAGCGCTGACTCGGCGGGGAGCCCCAGCACTGACCCCGGTACCAGGGCGGGTGCGGGGAAGCGAGAGGTCCCCGTCCCCCGCCGCCGGATCTCACCGTCCCTTCCCCCCGGCTCTCCGCCAGGTCCTCCCAAGTCGCGGGACGGGGAGCGCACCGTGTACTGCTCGGTGCACAAACACGAGCCGCTGGTGCTGTTCTGTGACAGCTGTGACACCCTCACCTGCCGAGACTGCCAGCTCAGCGATCACAAGGACCACCAGTGAGTGACGCCCCCTCCCCCGCTCCCCTCTGGACCCCCTCCCCTGACTCGCCACCTGTGTGGGACAGGAGCCGGTGACCTCCTCGTTCCTACCCTTCCCCGTCTACCTCTTTTTGGCCCTTTCTCTGGCCCCTGGAGGTAGAGGGTCTCCTGTCCACCAGTGCTCCAGACTGAGGGAGGAGGGACAGAAGAGAAAGAGGAGGTAGACGTACTTTAAGGACCCAAAAACGAGAGCATTCGAAGACGTATGGCGGCCGGGGGTGGCGGGAGGGGGGAGCATATTCGGTGAGTCAAATACAGGCGGCGGGGTATCCTTAGATGGGGGCTCTAGCGAGTCTCCAGAGTGGAGACTCTCAGGTGCAGGGTCAGTCTTCCCCTTGGGAGCAGTAGATCTGTAATAATAATAATAATAATAATAATGGTATTTGTTATGCGCTTACTGTCTGCCAAGCACTTTTCTAAGCGCTGGGGTAGATACAGGGTTATCAGGTTGTCCCACGTGGGGCTCACAGTCATCACCCCCATTTTACAGGTGAGGTAACTGAGGCACAGGGAAGTGAAGGGACTTGCCCAAAATCCACACAGCTGACCTGTAGCAGAGCTGGGATTAGAACCCAGGACCTCTGACTCTCAAGCCCGGGCTCTTTCCACTGAGCCACGCTGCTTTAATCTTACTAAGATGCGGCGAACGGGGGTATCTTCCTTTGCATCCCCTGCCTCCCTCAGCCGCCGCCAGAGAACGCCCCCCGCGACCCCTGGCACTCCTCAAAGAGCTCGTGCCCTAGCTGCCCCGCAACGGGACGGCTCAGGAACCCGCCCCCGACCCGCATCAGTCTTTCCGCTGCCCCGGCCCGGTCCGACCGACCCCGGGTTCCGCAGCCAAGGGGGCGGGCAGGGAGGAAGGGAGTCTCCGTCTCCGGGACCCGGCCGACTCCCCGGGCGGTCTACCCGGCAGGTACCAGTTCTTGGAGGACGCGGTGAGGAACCAGCGGAAGCTGTTGGCCACCCTGGTGAAGCGGCTTGGGGATAAACACGCCACTCTGCAGAAGAGCACCAAGGAAGTGCGCAGCTCGTACGTATGGGGCGGGCTGTCGGGAGGCGCTCGGCCGACCGCGGGGCCTGGGACAAAGCCAGGTGGGCTGGAGGCCCCTCGAGCCAGGGCGAGGGCACTCTGAGGAGTCATTTTGTCCAGTCGCTTCAATCGACGGTATTTATCGAGCGATGGCCGTGTGCCTTGTACTGACGCTCTGCACACAGTAAGTGCTCGGGAAATACGATTGAATGAGCGAATGGAGAGCGTTGCACTAAACCCTTGGGAGAGTACAGCACACTAGTAGTTATTATGGTATTTAAGCACTTACTATGGGCCAAGCACTGGGGTGGATACAAGGTAATCAGGTTGGACGTAGTCCCTGTCCCACATGGGGCTCACCTTCTCAAACCCCATTTTACAGTTGAGGTAAACTGAGGTACAGAGAGGTTAAGCGACTTATAGAGTTGGGGGGTCACGATCTCGGGCCCCAAGAAGCTTGCAGCTCCTTCTTTCTGGCTGGACTCTACCCAGTTTCAGCAGAAGAGACGGTTCCCCCGAGAGACCGTTTCCACAGCCTCTCTCGGTCCCCCGTTCAAGCACCGCCCCACCCCCTCGCCTCGTAGTGACCATATCCCAACCTCCTCACCCTGCAGGAGCCCCTGCTCCAACCCCCCTCCTTTGGGGACGTCGTCTCTGCTGCCCGACCTAAATCCCTCCCGCTGCAGTCGAGGCCCATCTCCGAGAGGGCACGGGGGTGGGGGGTGGACCCGGAGGCTCGATGGGGGTCGGGTGGAGTGGGACCTCGGAGCCGATTCTCCGTCTAACCCCTCCCCGATTCCTTTTCCCCCTTGCAGAATCCGGCAGGTGACGGACGTGCAGAAGCGAGTGCAGGTGGACGTGAAGATGGCCATCCTGCAAATCATGAAGGAGCTCAACAAGCGAGGCCGCGTGCTGGTCAATGACGCCCAGGTCCTTGCATTAGTCTGCTTGGGAGAGATGGCCGGGGTGGGGGTCCTGGCTGTTTGCCCCCCCCCAGGCAGGCGGGGACACCCCCCTGGGAGTCTGGAGCCAGTGAAGGGACACTGGTCCAGTCAGCCCAGTGCTGCTGGTAGTTGACTGCCTGCTGCAACTGTATGGAACTCTTCCGGCATTTTGGGGGAGGTGGGGGAACCAAACGAGTACAGTTAGGTAAAAATGAAGGTCTCCCTTCTCCCCACCAAAAGGGAGAAAAAAAATGAGGGTACAAGGTAAATTTGGGTCTGCCTAGGGGCTGAGGGGTCAGATTGGCTCCAGCAGAGCCACTCAAGGCAGCTGATCTGCCAAAACTCCAAGTGGGAGGAATCAGAGAAAGGGTTGTGACTGACCCGGGGCCTGGGGAGGAAGTAGTGGGGGTTTTTGCATAGGTGGTGGCGGTTCTCTTGTCTCTGAGCCGTCGGATAAACCCCAGGCAGTGGGTATTAATAATGATGGCATTTGTTGAGCGCTTACTAAGTGCAAAGCACTTTTCTAAGTGCTGGGGGGGGGGATACAAGGTAATCAGGGTGCCCCACGTGGGGCTCACAGTCTTAATCCCCATTTTACTGATGGGGTCACTGAGGCCCAGTCACACAGCTGACAAGCGGCGGATCCGGGATTAGAACCCATGACCTCTGACTCCCAAGCCCGGGCTTTTTCCACCGAGCCACGCTGCTTCCCAGCAGCATGGTGTAGCAGATAGAACCTGGGAGTCAGAAGGTCGTGGCTTCTAATTCCGGCTCCGCCGCCTGTCTGCTGTGTGACCTCGGTCGAGTCACTTCACTCCTCTGTGCCCCAGTGACCTCATCTGTAAAATGGGGATGGAGACTGAGCCCCACGCGGGACAGGACCTGTGTCTCCCACCCAAGCTGCTTGTATCCACCCCGGGGCTTAATACAGTGCTGGGCACAGAGTAAGGTTTAACAAATCCCATTAGTATAGCGCCTGGCACGGAGTAAGCGCTTAACAAATACCCTCATTTATTGAGTTGGCTTGAGCAGAGCAGCCGGGAGGGACTGTGGGAGCTGCGTCTGAGGTTTGTCCGGAGCTTTGGTTTTGGAGAGGGGAATGGGTAACGGGCTTTGACGGGAGGGATCCTGGTTTCCGGGCGTAACGGTAATAACAGTTGTGGTATTCAGTGCTTACTGTGTGCTAAACCCCGTACTAAGCGCAGAGAGTAGAGTCAAGATGATCCCACAGGGGATTCACCGGTCTAAGTAGCAGGGAGGGCAGCAGGGAGGCCGCCTCCGTTGTCCAAGGAGGAGGGATGAAGGTTTGTCCTCTGCCGAGGGCCCCCTTTTGAAACGCGTGGCTCTGCAGAAAGTGACCGAGGGCCAGCAGGAGCGCCTGGAGCGACAGCACTGGGCCATGACCAAGCTGCAGCGACACCAGGAGCACATCCTGCGCTTTGCCTCCTGGGCCCTGGAGAGCGACAACAACACTGCCCTGCTGCTGTCCAAGAGACTGGTGAGGCCGGGAACGACACGGGAGACCCGGCGGGGGCGGGCGGGGGCCGAGGGAAGGCGAGGCCCGGTGCCGAGTCGGCCCGAGATGGGTCCCGGGGAGGGAGCTTCCCCTCTGAGGTCAAGCAGCCCGGCCCACCCTTATCGCCGCGGCCTCCTCCCGTCCGGGGGAGCCTCCGCTGACGGGGGGGCCGCTCCCCGCACCCCATCTTCCCCCAGATCTACTTTCAGCTGCAGCGAGCGCTGAAGATGATCGTGGACCCCGTGGAGCCCCAGGGAGACATGAAGTTTCAGTGGGACCTCACCGCCTGGACCAAGAGCGCCGAGGCCTTCGGTGGGTGGGCCCCTGGGCCGGCCGGGCGCTGGACCGAGCGGGTGGGAGAGGACAGGCTTGGAAGAGCGAAGGGAGCGAGCGGAGGGGACGCGGAAGGGAGGGGGAGCCGAGGAAATGGGGGCTCAGTCCGGGCAGGCCTCTTGGAGGAGGCGAGCCTTCCGTAGGGCTTCGAAGGGGGGAAGAGTGATTGGCGGATTGGGGCTCCGTCCATTTTGCTCCCCGACCCGGCGCCGTGGAGCGATGGGGGCTCTGAGGCCGAAACCCGCTGCAGGGCCTGTCCCCTTAGACCTGCCGGACCCCCAGGCAGAGGATGGCCTGGTCTGCCCCCGCGTGATGTGAGACACGGGACGACGGGCTCCCGGGGTCCTGCAAACTGCCCCGTGTCCTGCCTCTTCCCCCCCCCAGCCACCCCCGCCTAAGGGATCCCGGAGCCGAAGGGACCGGGGAAGTGCGGGGGGAGCGTCCTTCGCTCAACCCGTTGCTCTTTGACCCACAGGAAAGATTGTTTCTGAGAGAAGTGGCCTCTCAGGGGGCGGTCCCCCAGCCATGGCCCCCCCCCAGACCTCCAGGCCTCAGTTCGGCTCCCCTCGGAGCCAAGTCGGGAGCCACTGGGAGTCAGGTAACCAGCCTCTTGTCCTTCGGCCCCCTCCCCCGAAGTCAGTAATCCCAGGCTCACACGAGGAGGAGGAGGAGGACGCAGGAGGGTGGGGGGTGTTGGTGGTGCTGGGTTGGGGGCTGCAGTCTTGCCTCCCTCAGACGCTCTGACCTTCAGGCCAGAGCGAAGAGTTTCTGTGTGTCTGTCCTCCCCGACAACCCCCACGGGCGCGCACCTCTCCTCCTCCTCACACGTGCACCCGGGCGCGCACCTCCCCTCTCTCGCTCGCCCACACACTCATGTCTGATTTTTCTGTCGGCCGCGGCCAGCTCATGGACGTCCAGGAAGGATACGGTGGCTTTGGTCCAGGTGAGGGGCGAGACGGGGGGGTGGGGAGGAAGAGGCGGGGGGGGGGGGGAGAGGATGGGGGAGGAACGCCGAGAAGACCCCCTCGGGGGGAGACTAGGGCAGCCGGAAGCGGTCCGGTCCCCGCCCGGGCTGGGGGAGAGGATCCTCGGAGACCCGCCAGACCCACCCCCCGCCCTCCTTCAGAAAGCAGCTACGGGAGCGCGGAGCCCCACGTGTCGGGGATCCGGCGGCCCCGGCCGGCGGGCGAGGGGGACGTGAGCGGCATCATGCGTAAGGTGCCCCGCGTGAGCCTGGAGCGGCTGGACCTGGACCTGACGGCGGACAGCCAGCCCCCCGTCTTCAAGGTCTTCCCCGGTACCACCAACGAGGACTACAACCTCATCGTCATCGAGCGGGGCGGCCAGCAAGGGGGGCCGGGGGGCCCCGCTCCGCCCGGCATGGCCATAGTTAAGGTGGGCGGACCCGCGGGGGGGCCGATGGCGGGAGGGGAAGGAGGGGAGGGGACGGCCTCAACGTCTTCCCGCTTCCGACCCCGACTCTCCGGTCCGCGCGCAGGAGGAAGAGACCGAGGCCGCCATCGGGGCCGGGCCCGGAGCGGAGGGGGTGGAGACGAAGCCGCTCCTGCTGCCCCCCCTGGAGCCGGCGGGCGGCGAGGGTCCGCGCCTGGCCTCCCCCAGCGGCAGCACCGGCTCGGGCCCGGAGGTGCTCGGCGGGCTGGAGGCAGGGGCGGCCGGGGGCAGCGGCCCCGCCGCCTGCCGCGTCTGCCAGAAGTCCGGGGAGCTGGTGTTGTGCAGTCAGTGCGAGCTCTGCTTCCACCTCGACTGCCACCTGCCCGCCCTGCAGGAGGTGCCCAGGTAGGCGTCCCCCCTCGGGGACGACGGGGCGGCTCGCGGGGGCCGGGGCCGGGCCCCCTCGGCCGGCCGTGACCCCGTCCCCTCCCCCGTAGCGAAGAGTGGAGCTGCTCCCTGTGCCAGGACCAGCCGGACGTCAAAGAGGACGACGCCGCCCTGTCCGCCCTGGCGGCGAGGGCCGCCTCCTCCCCCGTCCCCGGTGCCGATCCCGCCTCCGCCCCCCGACCCTCTAAGCTCTCCGCCGCCAGTCAGCAGGTAGGAAGGAGGAAAGGCGGGGAGCGGAGGGAGGGGTCGGGAGGCCCCGTCCCCCCACCCCCCCCCCCGTCCCCTTCCCCCTCTGAGGCCGCGTCCCTCTCTGTGGCCGGCAGAAGTGTGAGCGAGTGCTGCTGGCCCTGCTGTGTCACGAGCCCTGCCGGCCCCTGCACCGGCTCTCCGCACCCCCCGCCTCGGCCTCGGTGAGTCCTGGACGGGGGTGGGCCCCGGGGGGTGGGGGGGAGGGAGAGGGGCCGGCGGCGGGCGGGCGGGCGAGCGGTCGTCCTCCTTCCCTCCCTTCCCCTCCCCTCCCCTCCCCGTGCAGGAGCGGCCGACCACGGTGGACCTGACGCTGATCCGGGCCCGGCTGCAGGAGAAGCTGTCCCCGCCCTACAGCTCGCCCCAGGAGTTCGCCCAGGACGTGGGCCGGATGTTCAAGCAGTTCAACAAGCTGACGGAGGTGGGTGGGGCGGGGGGCGAGGGCCGGGGGCGGGGGGGGGGAGGGCGGCGGGAGGACCCCGCCCCGCGCCCCCCCCCCCCGACCGCCCGCTCGCCTCCCCCGGCAGGACAAGGCCGAAGTGCAGTCCATCATCGGGCTGCAGCGCTTCTTCGAGACCCGCATGAACGAAGCCTTCGGAGACACCAAGTTCTCGGCGGTGCTGGTGGAGCCGCCCCCCGGCCCGGGCCCCCTGGCCCTGGAGCCGGGGGCCGGTTCCGCTGCCATGTGAGAGGCCGACGCTCCCTCCCTGCCCCAGCCCCTCCCCCGGCCTTACTGCAGGACCCCCCCCCCCACGTCCCCCTCACCCTTTCCCCCCCCACCCCGGCCCCCAACCCCCCTAAGGTTTTTACTTGTACTGAGGATTTAATAAAAATGTTCCCACCAGCCTCGACTGGAGCGAAGGGGCGGAGGGGGAGCCGAGACGGCCCGATCCTGATTTGCCCCAGTGGGGTGGGGGGGTGAGGGGCGAATTCCTTTAATGCCCCACCCCGGGTTTAGCAGGGGAGGTCCAAGTCACCTTTATCCCCAAGATTTGGGGCGGGTGGGGGGGGGGGTGTCCGGGTTCGGGACTAAGCACCGTGGTCTCGGTGGAGGAGGAAAGCGTGTGTGGTTGTGGCCCCCGGCCCCCCGTCCCGCTTGCCCTTGCCGCCCGGGTGGGGAGGGTAGGGGCAGAACGATAACGATCGTACGCTAAGCGCTCACCGTGCGCCACGGACTCTAGCAGCCTGGCTCAGTGGAAAGAGCACGGGCTTTGGAGTCAGAGGTCATGGGTTCAAATGCCAGCTCGGCCACTTGTCAGCTGTGTGACTGTGGGCAAGTCACTTAACTTCTCTGTGCCTCAGTTACCTCATCTGTAAAATGGGGATTAAGACTGTGAGCCCCACGTGGGACAATCTGGTTCCCCTCTGTCTACCCCAGCGCTTAGAACAGTGCTCGGCACATGGCAAGCGCTTAACAAATACCAACGTCATTATTATTGTTATTACCGAGCTCCGCGGAGGACAGAAGAACACGAGGTCGGACACGGTCCCCGACTGCTCACGGGCGTCACCCCCGGTTTCAAGGCGGTGACCGAGGTCCGGAGAAGTGAGGCGACCTGCTGGTGGGCACCCGGCGGCCAAGGGGCGGGGGCAGGATTAGAACTCAGGTTCTAAGGACTCCCGGGCCCGGCCGGGCTGCTCCGCAGAAAGAATGAATGTAGAAAGCCCCCCTCCCGGTGCTGCTGTGGCTCCTGAACCGGTCACCACGATGGCACCCCGCTAATTAACTCCGGCCCCCCCCCCCCCCAACTTGGGGGGGGGGGGGCATGCAGCCGGCTACCACGAGAGGGCAGCACCTTCCCTTGCCCACAGGACTACCTCTCCTACTAATGGCATTTGCTAAGCGCTTAGAACAGTGCTTTGCACATAATACGTGCCGGGGGGGATACAGGGTGACCGGCTGGTCCCCCGTGGGGCTCACGGTCTTCGTCCCCATTTTCCAGACGAGGTAACAGGCCCAGAGTCACCGCTGGCCGGCGGCGGAGCGGGGATGAGAACCCGTGCCCTCTGCCCCCCGGGCCACGCCGCTTCCCTAATTCCGCAGCTTTCGGGGCCCTGAAGAAACGGGGTCGCGGGGGGGTGGAGATGAGGCGCGACTAGGTGTGGAGGGTGGGCTGCAAACCGCTTTCCAGCCTTCCTGTTTGACCAGTAAGGACCTCGATACGGTCACCGGGCCCCACTGGGGGGGACGGGACTGCTGTTCACCCACCCGCCGAGCCCCACCCCCTCCCCGGCAACCAGCCTAAATCTCCCCAACTTGAGTCTCCTCCTCAGCCTTCCTCTCCCCAAAACAGTGCCGGAGGAGAGGCGGGCACCCCGCTGCTGGGACACCCGACCCACAGCGCGATAGCGCGGGACTGGCTTTAACGGTGGCCCGGCTGCCGTCCGCCCTGAGCCCTCTCACCCGGGCCTGCAGGTGACGGAGACTAACAGCCGTCGTCAGTCTCAGCCCCGGCCTCGGCGGGCGGCGCTTCTCCCCCCGCCGCTAGGCGTTCCCGGGGAGCTCCGGGGGAAGGGGCCGCCCTGCCTCCGCGGGAGCGGCGGCCGGGGCTGTCCGTGCTCTCCCACCCTGACGGGGCCGGAGCAGAAGACGAAGAAAAACGGAAGCGTCGGGAAGGAGAGGAAGTTGCACGCTCCCCCCGGCAGTAGTTAAAACAAAGCTCGTCTCTTAATGCCCGTTCGAGGACACGCGGGGGCCCGTCGGGCCCCACCCCGACCAATCTGCCACAACCCCAGATGGCTGCCATCCCTCCCTCCCACACATACACACACACGACCGCGGTCAGTAACAAACCCTTTATTCCCGGGGCCCGGGGCGCGCCCCCCGCCCCCCCCGCGGCCCCGGCTCACCCCGACGCTCCCCGGGGGATCCGGGAGACGGCCCCCCGAGCTCCAGCCGGGGCAGCGGGGCGGCCCGAGGGGCCGACTGCCGGAGGCCGGGGGCGGGGAGGGGGCCGGGCCCCGGCTCAGTCCCGCCGCAGGTTCTTCAGCCGCTCCTCCAGGTCCGCGTCGGCGTCGGCCAGCGCCGCCGACGACGGCTCCGTCTTCTTCCCCGCCCCCGCCACGCTGAGGGAGCCTCCGGTGGAGGGCAGGTCTGCGGGGAGGAGAGGTGGCGGCGGCGGGTGAGGGGAGGACGGGGGACGGGGGGACGGGGGGACGGGGGGCGGGAGGGAGGGGGCTGCCACTCACTGGAGAGCTCGTCCGTCAGGCTGAGTCCCAGCTCGTCCAGCACCTGGGACACCACGGCGTCGCTGGGGGAGGCGGGGGGGGGGAAGGGGGTCAGTCGAGAGCCAGGCCGGCCCGCAACGGGCCCCCTCCTCCCGCTCCCCTCGCCCCCCCCGCCCGCCCCCAGCTCACCTCTCCTCCTCGTCCTCTTCGTCCCCCATGGCGTCGTCGATGGCGTCGTTCATCATCTCCTCCTTCATGTCCATGATCTCCGCTTGCTTCTCGAACTCCTGCATGATCTTCTGGATCTGGGGCAGCTTCAGCTAGGACCCCCGGGGCGGGGGGGCGGGGGGCCCGGTGAGCGGGGTCACCCCCCGGCCCCGCCCCGGCGCCCGCTCACGGCCCCCACCCCGCACTCGTCGGCCGCGTGACCGTGGGCGGGTCACTTTATTCTCGGGGACCTCATCTGGAAGACGGGGATCGGGACCGTGAGCCCCACGGGGGACGGTGTCCAGCCCGATTTGCTCGTGTCCACCCCAGCGCTCAGTACGGCGCTTGGCACGTAGGAAGCGCTTAATAACCCCAGCCGTTATGACCATTACACTGTCAACGGACGCCCAGAGGTGTCGACCCTCCCGTCCCCCTTACCTGTCTGTTCATGGTACCCATGGCCTTGGTGACGCCCCTCATGGCCTGGGCCATGCTGTTGTTGGATTTCAGCGTCTGGATCTTGAGCGACACGGCCTGGATGTTGGCCCGCATGAGGATGAACTTCTTGACGTAGCGCCGGGTCCGCACCAGGTCTTTGGCCATGATCTTCACGGCGTCCTGGACGGCAAGGGGACGGGGGGAGAGGTGAGGCGGGGCCCGGCCACCAGCTCTCGGCTCGTCGTGGGCCGGGCCCGCGTTCGCTGTTGAACCGTACTCTCCCGAGCGCTCCATACAGTGCTCTGCACCCGCTAAGCGTTCGATAAATACGACCGACCGAATGAATGAATCCGTGGGAGGGGAGGGTCCGGAGCAGCTGTGGGCAGGAACCCGGGGACTGCCCCCTAAAAACTGCACCTTGAGTTGCGGGGGGGGGGGGGGGGGGACGGGACCGGGACGATTCACTGAGCCCTTACTGTGTGCACGGCACTGTATTAAGCGCTTGGGAGAGGACAACGGAACAGTAAAACAGATACAGTCCCTGCCCGCTTACAGTCCAGAGCGGGGAGACGGACGTTAACAGAAATAAACGACAGGTATCAATTACAGCTAACTGGGAGGGGGGATGGATAAACGAGAAGCAGCGTGGCTCGGAGGAAAGAGCCCGGAGGTCAGAGATCGTGGGTTCGAATCCCGGCTCCGCCGCTCGTCAGCTGTGTGACTGTGGGCGAGTCGCTTCACTTCTCTGGGCCTCAGTTCCCTCATCTGGAAAATGGGGACGGAGACTGGGAGCCGCCCGTGGGACAACCGGATGACCCTGTATCTCCCCCAGCGCTTAGAACGGTGCTCTGCACGCAGTAAGCGCTTAACGAATACCAACTTTATTAAAGGGAGCCCGTCAGGGCGACGCAGAAGGGAGGGAGAGGAGAGGAAAGGGGGGCTCGGTCGGGGAAGGCTTCTTGGAGGAGGCGGGCCTCCGATAAGGCTTCGGAGGGAGGGGAGCGGCGGCGTCTGTGGGACGTGAGGAAGGAGGGCGTTCCGGGCCGGAGGTCGGTCGGCGGCGAGACGGATGAGGAGGGACGGTAAGAAGGTTGGCATTAGAGGAGCGAAGCGTGTGGGCCGGGGTGGAGGAGGAGAGCGGCGGGCAGGGCAGGGCAGCTACGACGGGCAGCGATGACCGTGTGGAAATAGAACTAGGATATCTTGGCCATCGGCCCGAGTCTAAACCGGGAGGCAGAGCCCAGCACACCCGGCCCCGCCCTTCAGCTCAGCCCCCATATCTGCGCACGCCAGAACGGCCGGAGGCCGGTTGCTTTTCCTCCCTCTGCTTTTCCTCCGGTTTCCACAAGCGTCGGCTCCCGCCTTAAATGCGAGCGGGCCTCGGAGTCGTCCGTCAAAGCCCGCGGGGAGGCCAGGCGCTCCCAGAGCCGGCCGAGCCACCGCGGCACGGGATTTTTGGACCAACGAGCCAAAAATCTACAGCCTCTGGGTCTCGGGAAGGGTAAAATCTCTTCCCCACCGCCCCCTCCACCCCCAGGCTCCTTTAATAATAATGATGGCGTCTGTTAAGCCCTTACTGTGTGCAAAGCACCGTTCTTTAAGGCGGAAGCTTTCCGTGGATTCTGCTCTATTCAAGTGCCGAAATTAAGAGGACCCTTTTCGGGAGGGAGCAGGGACAAGACTACAGCTGTTCTCAAATGGTGCGTTACATCGAGTGTTAATTTGGCAGATATTTTGTTCGAAAAACCAGACCCCTACCCAGCTCTCTGCGTGGCCTAGTGACTAGAGCCCGGGCCTGGGAGTCGGAAGGACCTGGGTTCTAATCCCGGCTCCGCCCCTTGTCTGCTCTGTGGCCCCGGGCAACTCACTTCACTTCTATATACCTCAGTTCCCTCGTCTGTAAAATGGGGATTAAGACTGAGCCCCAAGGGGGACCGGGGCTGTGTCCAACCCGATTATCTTGTACCCTCCCCAGTGCTTAGTACAGTGCCTGGCACATAATAAGCGCTTGACAGATACCAGAATTATTATTACCGTGTGCAGAGCACTGTACGAAACTCTTGGGACAGTCGAGTACAACGATAAACATTCCCTGCCCACAATGAGCTGACAGTTTGGGGGTGGGGAGGACGGACATTGAGGGAAATAAATACATTTTGGATATGGAACGTAAGTGGGGCCGGGAGAGGGGATGAATAAAGGGAGCAAGTCGGGGTGACGCAGAAGGGAGTGGGAGAAGAGGGGGGGGGGGGGGGGTTAGTCAGGGAAGGCCTCTTGGAGGAGATGGGCCCGTAATAAGGCTCTGAAGGGCTTTGAATGATTGCGGTATTTGTTAAGTGCTTATTATTTACAAGCACTGAACCGACCCTTAGGATAGATGCGGTTTATGCGGATGTGGGATTTAGGGGGTGACTGACGGTAGGCTGTAAACTCCTCCAGGCGGGCAGGGATCACATCCCCAGCGTGGGCTTGGGGGGTCAGAGGTCACGGGTTCAAATCCCCGCTCAGCCGCTTGTCCGCTACGGGACTTCGGGGAGGTCACTTCGCTTCTCTTGGCCTCAGTTCCCTCATCTGTCAAATGGGGGTGAAGACTGGGAGCCCCACGTGGGGCAAGCTGATCACCTTGTATCCTCCCCAGCGCTTAGAACGTAGTAAGCGCTTAACAGATGCCGTCATTATTATTATTAATTCTACCCTCCTCTCCCAAGGGCTGGAATACTACTCTCCCTCTCTCCCCCTCTGGACTGTGAGCTCGTTGTGGGCAGGGAATGAGTGATGTTATACTATACTCTCCCAAGCGCTCAGTACAACACTTTGAACACAGTGAGCGCTCAATCAATACGACTATTATCATTTTGTTAATGATGATGCTGCGCTGCCTTGATTTTTCCCTTTATTCCTCTCCAACTTTCAGCCCCGCAGCACTCACGTACACATCTGTTATTTATTTATATTAATGTCTATCTCCCCCTCTAGACTGTAAGCCCGCTGCGGGTAGGGGATGTGTCTTATATTGATAGAATGTACTTTCCCAAGCGCTCAGTACAGCGCTCTGCCCGCGGTGAGCGCTCAATTCATTCATTCGCCCTATCGTGTGCAACCCGATTATCTCGTCTCCTCCGCAGGGCGTAGAACAGTGCCTGGCACACAGTAAGCGCTTAACAGATACCAGACTTATTATTATTACTACTGTGTGCACAGCGCTGTACTAAGCGCTTGGGAAAGCACAACACAACAATACCCAGTGACGTGCCCTGCCCACAGTGAGCTCACGTCTAGAAGGGGGAGACAGACATGGGTGCGAATAAAGAAAATGACGGAGACGGACCCAGGTGCTGTGGGGGTGGGAGCGCAAAGGGAGCAGGTCAGGGCAACTGAGAATAATAATAATGTTGGTTTTTGTTAAGCGCTTACTACGTGCAGAGCACTGTTCTAAGCGCTGGGGGAGATACAGGGTCATCAGGTTGTCCCACGTGAGGCTCCCAGACTTCATCCCCATTTTAGAGACGGAGCAACTGAGGCCCAGTGAAGTGACTTGCCCACAGTCACACTAGCTGACAAGTGGCAGCGCTGGGATTCGAACCCATGACCTCTGACTCCCTAGCCCGCGCTCTTTCCCCTGAGCCACGCTGCTTCTCAAGGGAGAAGGGAGGGGGAGATGAGGAAAAATGGGGTGTAGGCAGGGAAGGCTTCTTGGAGGAGTCGGGCCTTCGATAAGGCTTTGAAGCGAGGGGCGAGGGCAACGCGGCTATCGGGAAACTTGTTTTCGTCCGTCCGCCTCCCCCGATTAGACTGAAGGCCCGTCGGTGGGCGGGGATCGTCTCCATCGTGGCCCAACTGTCCATTCCGGGGCTCTGCACGTAGTAAGCGCTCAATAAATACTACTGAATGCACGAATGAAACGGAGCGGTTGAGCCGTCCCCGTCCCGGGCTCACCATCTGCCCCTGTTTGGCCATCTTCTTGATGTCGGCGATGATCTTCTTCTCCTGCGTCTCCAGCTTCTGTCGCTCCCGGTCGAGCTCCCGCATGGCCCGGGTCAGCGCCCGCTGGTTCTGCCGCAGCAGCTCCTCCGGGGTCTTCCGGCGCCCGAAAAGCAGCTCCATGGCCGGGCCCTGGGAGGGGGAGAGGGGATCGTCGGCCGGATTAGCGTCGGGGGGGCCGGGCGCGACCGGGGACACTGCCTCCGCGCGCGCTCGTCCCGGGACCGCTCCCACCTCCTCCAGGAAGCCACACAGACTCGCTCGGGGAAGGAGCACGGCCAAGGAGTCAGGAG
Organism: Ornithorhynchus anatinus; assembly: GCF_004115215.2. Taxonomy (NCBI): domain Eukaryota; kingdom Metazoa; phylum Chordata; class Mammalia; order Monotremata; family Ornithorhynchidae; genus Ornithorhynchus; species Ornithorhynchus anatinus. Next base: position 54,068,211 of record NC_041737.1, on the reverse strand, counting down.
GATCTGGGTTCTAATCCCGGCTCCGCCACGCGTCTGCTGGGTGACCTTGGGCAAGTCACTTCACTGGGCCTCCGTTCCCTCATCTGGAAAATGGGGATGAAGAGTGTGAGCTCCATGTGGGACAACCTGACGACCTTCCTTCTACCCCAGTGCTTCTCTGGGCCTCGGTTTCCTCCTCTGTAAAATAGGGAGCAAGACTATGAGCCCCATGAGGAACAGAGGCTGTGTCCAACCTGATTGCCTTGTACGATCATCTAAGAATAATACTGGTATTTGTTGGGCGCTTACTATGTGCCAAGCACTGTTCTAAGCGCTGGGTCATCAGGTTGTCCCACGTGAGGCTCACAGTCTTCCTCCCCATTTGACAGAGGAGGGAACTGAGGCCCAGAGAAGTGAAGTGACTGGCCCAAAGTCACCCAGCTGACAGGTGGCGGAGCCGGGATTTGAACCCACGACCTCTGCCTCCTAAGCCCGGGCTCTTTCCACCGAGCCGCGCTGCCTTAACAAACACCACAATTATTATTTGAGAAGCAGCGTGGCTCGGTGGAAAGAGCCCGGCTTTGGGAGTCAGAGGCTCTGCCCCTTGTCAGCTGGGTGACTGGGGGCAAGTCACTTCACTTCTCTGGGCCTCAGTTCCCTCCTCTGGAAAATGGGGATTAACTGTGAGCCTCGAGTGGGACCACCTGACGCCCCTGGATCTCCCCCAGCGCTTAGAACAGTGCTCTGCACCTAGGAAGCGCTTAACCAATTCCAAACATTATTATCAGGAGGCAGCGTGGCTCAGTGGCAAGAGCCCGGGCTTGGGAGTCAGAGGTCGTGGGTTCGAATCCCGGCTCTGCCACTTGTCAGCTGCGGGATTTGGGGCAAGCCACTTCCCTTCTCTGGGCCTCCGCTCCCTCCTCTGTCAAAGGGGGATGAAGACTTTGAGCCCCACGTGGGGGCCCCTGCCAACCCCGTATCTCCCCCAGCGCTTACAACAGTGCTTGGCACATAGTAGGCGCTTAACGGATCCCCCTTTGCTCCTTCTCTCTCCTCCAGCCTCCCCCCCCCGGGGCTGAGGGGGAAATGGCGGGGCAGCAGCCGGGCTCACTCACCGGGCGGGGGGGGGGGGGGGGCCCTCCCGGGTGGGGGAGGGGAGGAGGGTCTCCGCTTCCGCTTCCGGGTCAGGAGGGCCACCCGCTCCCCGACTTCTCCGTTGATCTTCTTCTTCTCTCGCTCCTCTTCCGGCTTCGGGCGGGGTGACGTGATGACGCAGACGGGCCCCCCCGCGCAGCGCCATGACGTCACGGCCAGCGGGCGGAGGGGGGAGACGCATGCGCAGAGGAGGCCGAAGGGGGCGGCAGGGCGCGTGCGCAGAGGAGGCCGAAGGGGGCGGTAGGGCGCGTGCGCAGAGGAGGCCGAAGGGGGCGGTAGGGCGCATGCGCAGAGGAGGCCGAAGGGGGCGGTAGGGCGCATGCGCTGAGGAGGCCGAAGGGGGCGGTAGGGCGCATGCGCCAGCGGGGGAAAAAAAAAAAAAGTCACCCCACCTTCACCCACCCGGGCTTCAGGAGAGGCGAGTTCGAATCCCCCGTCCGGCGGCCAGGCCTTCCCTCAGAGCCCAACTTTTCCCCAATTCAACCTGGAGCAGATCCCTCGCCCCGAGGTCTTCTTGCAGCCCCTCTTCCCGATCCCAAATGTGCCTATAATTCCATTTGCGATGAGCCCGTCCTTAGATTGGGACTGTCACCATCTGTTGCCCAATTGTACTTTCAGCGCATAATAAGGATAATGTGGGTATTTCTTAAGCAGAGAAGCAGCGTGGCTCAATGGAACGAGCCCGGGCCTGGGAGTCAGAGGTCGTGGGTTCGAATCCCAGCTCCGCCACCTGCCAGCTGTGTGACTGTGGGCAAGTCACTTCTCTGGGCCTCGGTTCCCTCCTCTGGAAAACGGGGACGATGACTGGGAGCCTCACGTGGGACCACCTGATGCCCCTGGATCTCCCCCAGCGCTTAGAACAGTGCTCTGCACCTAGTAAGCGCTTAACAAATACCAACATTATTATTATTATTAAGCACTTACTAGGTGCTGAGCACTGCTCTAAGATCTGGGGTAGATACGAGGTTGTCCCACGCGGGGCTCGCAATCCCCATTTAACAGATGAGGGAACCGAGGCGCCGAGAAGTGAAGTGACTTGCCCGAGGTCACCCAGCGGACTAGCGGCGGAGCCGGGATCAGAACCCACGACCTCCGACTCCCAGGCCCGGGCTCTTTCCACTCGGCCGCGCTGCTTCTCACGTACGGCGCTCTGCACGCAGTCGGCGCTGGATAAATACGAATGAATGAAATCCCCACCCTAATCTCCGGGGCTCCGGCCACCGGCTCCCCCCCCCCACCAGGTGGACAGAGAGAAGAGGCCAGGACGACTGCTGTAACATTCCCCTTTAATAACCTGACACAAACTAAAGTCGAGGGCGTGGGGGCGAAGGGAGCGATCAGGAGGGGTGGGGAAGAAGGAGTTTTAAGGGAGAGCAGGGAAGGGGCGATCGATAAGCTGGGCCTCCTCTCCCTGGGTTCCCGTGCCCTCCTAGAGCCGGGGAGATCAGAGGAGAGGGAAAAGGGGCACAGGCTCCAATTGATTCCCCTTCACTGCTCGAGTCAGTGCCGGATTGATCACCTTGGTTTCTTTTTTTTTTAAAAAAAAACAAAACCAAAAAAAAGAGGAAAAAAAAGAGCAGTTGCCGGGTGGGTCGGGGAGGGTGGAAGCCAGGCCCTCCCAACCCCCCCCCCCAGTCTCCCCCAACCCAATCCCACCCCCCCCAATAAATATCTGCACGTGTAGAAGCCTGGAGGCCAGATGAGTGGAGGGAGGGAGGCGGGGGGGCCCCCCAACCAGGCCCAGGGACGGCCCCCTCTCGTGGCATCGTCCACCCCCCCACGCGGAGGGGGACGGAGGGGGGAGCCGGGGATGGGTCGAACGCTTTGGCCGAGGGAGTTGGGGGTGAGGGCGGGGGGGGGGCCCCTCGCGGCCAGGCGGGGGGGTGGGGCGGGAGGAGTGAGGGGGCAGAGGACGGGAAGGGGGCGGGGGGCGTGGTGGTGGGGGGGGGGTGTCTATTTGAGACAGCGCTCGAAGTAGGTGGAGCCGATGTAGCCGCCACGCATGGAGCGCTGGACGTTCTGCTCGAAGAGGCGCCGGTTGTTCTGCAGGACTTCGGCCGCCTCCTTGTTCAAAGGGTCCTCGGGGTTTGGCTCCTGGGGACGGAGGACTCGAGTCGGACTACGGGCCGGACCCTGGCCCGACCCCTCCCGGTCCGACCGCCCCCCCAAGTCCCCGGGGACCCTCCCTCGGGACCCCAGGCATCCAGCCCGGCCATCTCTGCTCGGAAAACCGTCTTGGGGTCGACTCCCCCGGCTGCCCCAGGCTCCCCACCCACCCCGGCTCTCTCAGCCTCCAGCCCGCCGTCCGACTCCCGGGCTGCCGTGACCACCCTCGTTGAGAGTCAACGCGGCTTTACTGTGGGCAGGGCTCTGTACTGAGCGCTCCCAGGCGGAGACTCCCCTCTAGACTGTGCGCTCGGCGTGGGCGGGGACCGTCACCGCTTCTTGTCGTATCGTACTGTCCCGAGAGGCTAGAACAGTGCTCGGCACACAGTGAGCGCTCAATACCGTCGAATGAACGAATGAGAAACAGCGTTGCTTAGCGGAGAGAGCACGGGCCCGGGAGTCAGAAGGACCTGGATTCTAATCCCGGCTCCGCCACGTGTCTGCTGTGTGACCGTGGGCAAGTCACTTCGCTGGGCCTCAGTCGCCTTATCTGTAAAATGGGGATCGAGAGCGGGAGCCCCAGGTGGGACAGGGACGGTGATTACCTTGTATCTACAGTGCCTGGCACATAGTAAGCGCTTCACAGGCACCATAGTAACGATAATTATTATTATTAGGGCAGCTGCTTCGCCAGCGTCCATCGCAGCCCTACTCCACTCACCAAGAAGAGATACTGCAGTCCATAAATTATTGAGTTTATCGTCAGGACCGGCTTCCAGTCCTCTCTGGAAAAGGACAAGAGTGGAGTCACGGCAGGAAGGAACAGGTGAGAGGGGAGCAAGGGGAGGAGGGGGAGGAAAGAGGGGTAGGGAGGAGACGGAGGGGAAGAAGCCTGGGGGAGGCTGCCTCACCTGAGGATGTTGAGGCACACGTTGCCCTCCAGGTCGATGTTGGGGTGATATACCATGGTTTCACATTTCACCTTGGGGGGGTCGTGGGGATAACCCTGCCCGACCTGGGGATCCAGCAGGGTGGGGGAGAGAGCGAGAGAAACAGACCGATGGAGCCACTACTTCTGGCCACACGCAGCACCCCGAGCGGGATCAGGGTCCCGGACCGGGAAGCACAACCCCAGGGAAGGAAGAGCAATGGGGCTGAGGATATGGGGGACGGGGCAGAAAGGGAACCGGGGTCCAGGCTGGGATCCTACGGCGGGAAAGGGGAAGGGCAGAGCTCCTGACCCCCGCTCTCCACCTCCCAGCTTGAGTCACCGGGACACATCCAACCTGTTCCCCCAGCCGCTCGGCCCCAAGGCCTTCATCCCGCTTGCCCTCCCTCCCTCAGGCAGCAGGGTAGGTGGAAGGGAACGGGCCAAGCTCCCTTGAGACTCACCTTAAAACTGAACACAAACTTGCCGCCTTTGTAGAAGCCCTGGATAGGTGGGAAGGGACGGGGGAGAGGAGAGGGGTCAGTGTTGGGCTTCACTGCCCCCGACCCCTCTGTGAGGTTTGGTGTCAGGGGCTCCCCGGTGCCCTTCCCAGTGTTTCCTCTGGCCCAGCCTCCGGACGGAGAAGATCCTCACTGGGAGATGGCGAGAGAGCGTGAGCGAGTCCTCAATAACCCCAACCCTCTCATTCCTAGTCCCTCTACCTTTCCCCAAAGAGAGGAATCCTTGACCCCTTCCCTCCCCACCCCGGGGGTCTGACTGGATCCTCTTTAGGTCCCTTCTTCCTGAGCTACTCCTCACTCCGGCCCTCCCAGCCCTCGGCCTCTCCTTGGCGGTCCCCCCCGACACCGGGGGACCTCCCTCCCCGACCTCCCTGACCGCCCCCAGCTCTATCTCCGGCTCCGCTCTCTCCCTCCTCACCTCATCGGGACAGATGACTAGTTTAAAGTTGAGCAAGTCGTCCTGGTCCGAGAAGTCAATCTCACACGTCTTGGGCAGGTTCAGTTCGTTGATGTCTGTGGGGTCGGGGGAGAGGGAAGGTCAGCTCTTCGGAGGGGGGATCCCCCCCCAAGCCTCCCGCTTGGCCCGCCCCGGCTCTGTCCCGGCCGCCACCTCCCGGTGGGCCTCCACTCTGGTCAGTTTGGAGCGGGCCACCTCGGCCTTGGGGGGAAAGGACTTGGGAGGGGCAGAAATCCAAAGCGGGGGGGGGGGGGGTGGAAGGGGAGATCTCTGAACAATGAATTCATTCGATAGTATTTATTGAGCGCTTACTATGTGCAGAGTACTGTACTAAGCGCTAGGAATGTACAAGTCGGCAACAGATCTAGAGACAGTCAACTTCTAGTCAATTTATCAACTTCTAGTCCCTCAAGCTCTCATTCCCCCCGCTCTTCCGCGTCCACCCGCTATCCTGCCCCTTAATAACCACAGTCACGCTACTTGTTGAGCGCTCATTCCGTGCCAGGCCCCGTCCCGCTGCTGGGGTGGATAGGAGCTGATCAGGTTGGACGCAGTCCCAGTCCCGCGGTCTCACTCCCCATTTTACAGATGAGGGGACTGAGGCCCGGAGAGTGCTAATGAGGGCACTGGGGCCCAAGGTCACCCGGCAGACCAGTGGCGGGGCCGGGATTAGAACCCATAACCTCCCAGGCTCCAGCCACCAAGCTGCAGTTTTTCCTGCTCCTCCTCCTCTCCCTTAACCCTTGCCTGTTGCCAGTCCTTCCCCCCCCCCCCCGGTTCCTCCCCCCCATCCCACCTCTCGAAGCAGCCGGGTTTTAGGGGTCGTGGGTTCTAATCCCGCCCTCCTCCGCCGGTCTGCCGGGTGACCTTGGGCCAGTCCCTGCCCTTCTCTGAGCCTCAGTGCCCTCACCTGGAGAAGGGGGAAGGCAACGGTGGGTTGCCCCACTGCCCCGGGCCCACCCCCAGCGCTTAGCACAGGAAGGAGTGTCCGGGGGGCATCAGTAGCGCTTGGCCGAGCCTGCCCCCGCAATGGCTGGGGCTTAAAGCCCACGAGTGTCGTGCGGTTCTCGTTGGCGGTGGCCTCGAGGGCCTCCCCTCCCCCGGCCACCTTTCTGGATGCGGAGCTGCGCGGCCGACGCCTTCTTGCTGCTGCCCTTGGTGCCCCCCGCCGACTCCTCCTCCTTCTTCTGCTGCTTCAGCGAGAACAGCTTGATCATCCTGCCGCCTGCGGGGGTGCGGGGGACCCGGGCTGGGCCCGACCCCGACCCACCGCCCGCCGGCCGCCGCGGGCCCCGGGACGCCGGCTGGCTGCGCGGCGCTGCGGCCTGGCTCGGCTTGGCCCGGCCCGGCCGCCGTAGCCTCGGCCCGGATTCGGCGGGGTTCGGCTCCGCTCGGCCTCCCCGGCCCCCCTCCCCCCCCCTCCCCGCCCCTGGCCTCCGGCTCGCGTCTCTCCTGGCTCCCTCGCTCCCCCTCTTCCCCGCTCCTCGGAGGGGCTCCGGCCCGGGAGCGATGGCGGGGACCGGGAGCGGGGGCGGCGGCTCCACGGGCTGGTGTCGGCAACGGCTTCGGGCGCCCCCCCCCTCGCTCGCTTCGGTTCTTTCCGGCGCCCGCTCGGCTCTTTCCGGCGCCCGCTCGGCTCTCCCCGCCGCCCGTTCGGGGGCGTCAGTGCGCACGCTCGGCCACCTCCGGCCCGCCGGGCCCGCCGTCCGCTCGGGTGTCTCCGGCGCGCCCTCGGCTCTTTTCGGGAGGGCTCGGGGATTTCCGGACAGGCTTCGGAAAGGGACGGGGGGGGGGGGGGGGCCGAGGCGGGGCCCCCGCCGTCTTTGCGAAGGGCGCAGACCGTAGTGATTATTAATAATAATAATGTTCTTAGTCTCTCCGGACTCAGATTTACTGAGCGCTTGCTGAGAAGCAGCGTGGCGCGCTGATAATAATGGTGCCATTTGTTAAGCGCTTACTGTGTGCCGAGCACTGTTCTAAGCGCCGGGGGGCGGATACAAGGTCATCAGGTGGTAATAATAATGTTGGTATTTGTTAAGCGCTTACTATGTGCCGAGCACTGTTCTAAGCGCTGGGGTAGACACAAGGGAAGCAGGTGGTCCCACGTGGGGCTCACAGTCTTCATCCCCATTTGACAGATGAGGTAACTGAGGCACAGAGAATTCAATAGTATTTATTGAGCGCTTACTATGTGCAGAGCACTGTACTAAGTGAAGAGAAGTGAAGTGACTTGCCCACGGTCACACAGCTGACAAGGGGCAGAGCTGGGAGTCGAACTCATGACCTCTGACTCCCAAGCCCAGGCTCTTTCCACTGAGCCACGCTGCTTCCCGTGGTCCCACGTGGAGCTCACAGTCTTCATCCTCACTGAGGTGCCTCAGTTACCTCATCTGTCAAATGGGGATGAAGACTGTGAGCCCCACGTGGGACAACCTGATTCCCCTGTGTCTACCCCAGCGCTTAGAACAGTGCTCGGCACATAGTAAGCGCTTAACAAATACCAACATTATTATTATTATTATTATTTCATCCCCGTTTTCCAGATGAGGGAACTGAGGCCCAGAGAAGTGAGATGACTTGCCCAAAGTCACACAGCTGACAAGTAGGGGAGGCGGGATTAGAACCCACGACCTCCGACTCCCCAGCCCGGGCTCTTTCCACTGAGCCACAGTGCTTCTCCTAGTAGGTAGAGCCCGGGCCTGGGAATCGGAAGGCCATGGGTCCTAATCCCCCCCCCCCACCACTGGTCTGCTGGGTGACCTCAGGCAAGTCGCTTCACTTCTCTGGGCCTCAGTGACCTCGTCCGGAAAATGGGGATTGAGCCTGTGAGCCCCACGTGGGACGGGGACTGTGTCCACCCCCATTTGCTTGCATCCACCCCGGCGCTTGGTACGGTGCCTGGCACAGAGTAAGCGCTTAACGAATACCATAATCATTTATTATTATTACTCTGTGCAGAGCACTGTACTAAGCGCTTGGGAGAGTACACCGTAACGGACGTTTCCTGCTCACGACGGGCTATACCCCTACTCTGGGCAAAGGACTCGTGTGAGAAATTAGACTCAGTCCTTGACGCTTTGAGGTGTCACCATTTAAGATTGTAGGAGGGCTAGGGGGTGGGTGACATACACACAGGGAGCAATCAATCAATCACCAGCCAGCGATATTTCTTGAGCGTTTACTCTGTGCGGAACTCTGTGCCAACCTTTTGTGGGGGGGGGGGGACAGTACAGCAGCGATCAAGACCGTGAGCCCCACGTGGGACAACCTGATTACCTTGTATCTACCCCAGTGTTTAGAACGGTGCTTGGCACACAGGAAGCACTTAATGAACACCATTATTATTAGCAGCATCGGTAGACACGATCCTTGCCTATGTGGAGTTTACAGTCTGGAGACGGGTGTTAAAATGTGATTTTAGGAGGGCTTTGAAGGTGGAGTTAGAGGTGGTCTGTTGGAGGCGAAGGGAGGAGTTCCAGGCCAGAGGGACGACGTGGGCAAGGGGTTGGCAGCGAGATAGACGAGATCGAGGTACGGCCAGTGCGTTGCCCTTAGAAGAGCCGAGCGTGCGGGCGGGGTCGTAGGAGTAGATCGGAGAGGAAAGGTAGGAGGGGGCGAGCTTTTTGAGGGCCTTAAATAATAACAACAATAATAATAATAATGCCAATGGTGAGGCATTGTTCTGTATGCCAATAATACCAATGGTGAGAAGTTTCTTTCTGAAGCATTGGTGGGAAATCAACCATTGGAGGTTTTTGAAGAGTGGGGATAGATGGGCTGCACTTTTTCTAGAGAATTGATCTAGAAGGCGTGACCTTTGCACTGGAGAGGGGGGAGGCAGGGAGGTCAGCGAGGAGGCCGATGCCACAGTCGAGGTGGGAGCTGCTGTGTGCGCTTGGATCAGCGTGGGAGCAGTTTGGATGGAGAAGGGGGGAACCGACAGGATCCGCCGACAGATTAAATGTGCGGTTGAATGAGAAAGATGAGTTGGAGATAACGCCAAGGCCCCGGTCCGGTGAAACAGGGAAGTTGGTGGTGTTGCCCGCGGTGGTGGTAAAGTCACGGGGAAGAAGACGGGGTTTGGACGTGTTGAGTCCAAAGCGGAAACAAGAGAGACACAAATATGAAAAACCAGGGACAGTGGGGTGGGGCCGGAGAGGCGGAGAGTGGCTGGGGATTGATCGGTTCCTGAAGGAAACAAAGACTGTGAATAGTGGATTTCCTCCCACGCCACTCCGCCCCTGTGGATAGGGCACGGGCTTGGGAATCAGAAGGTCATGGGTTCTAATCCAGGCTCTGCCACTTGTTTGCTGTGTGGCCTTGGGCAAGTCATTTCACTTCTCTGGGCCTCAGTGTCCTCATCTGTAAAATGGGGATTAAGACTGTGAGCCCCTTGTGGGACAGGGACTGTGTCCAACCCAATTTGCTTGTATCCCCCCCCGGTGCTGAGTACAGTGCCCGGCACATAGTAAGCACTTAACAAATGCCACTATTGTTATTATTACTATGTACAGAGCCAAGTGCCAGGGTTGAGAAAGGTTTGAGGAATGAATTCCATGCGGTCCCCGTCCTCGAGGAATTTTATCTTCTAAGGGGAATGACTGACCTGGAGAAAAAATTGGCAGTTTCGACTCAAATTTTTATTATTCGTTCGATTCATTCAGTCATATTTATTGAGCGTTTAGTGTGTGCAGAGCACCGTACTAAGTGCTTGGCAGAGGACGATAGAACAATAAACACATTCCCTGACCGCAAAGAGCTTACAGTCTAGAGGGGGAGACAGACATTAATCTAAACAAAGTACAGATTTGTCCAAAAGTGCTGGGAGGCAGGGAGGGGAGGGTGAAATGAATGAAGCGAGCAAGTTAGGGCGACATAGAAAGGAGAGGGAGAAGAGCAGCATGGTATAGCCTAATCGACAGAGCATGGGCCTGTGAATCAGAAGGACCTGGGTTCTAATCCGGCCTCCCTGACCTGCCTGTAGTGAGGCTTGGGCAAGTCACTTAATTTCTCTGTGCCTCAGTTACCTCATCTTTATAATGGGGATGAAGACTGTGAGCCCCACCTGGGACAAACTGATGACCTTGTATCCCAGTGCTTAGAACGGTGCTTGGCACATAGTAAGCGCTCAACAGATACCATAATTATATCACTATAAATGCAGTCCCTCTAGACAGTAAATTCGTTATAACAATAATAATAATAATGATAGTGGTACTTGTTAAGCGCTTACTATGTGCAGAGCACCGTTCTAAGCACTGGGGGGATACAAGGCGATGAGGTTGTCCCACATGGGGTTCACAGTCTTCATCCCCATTTTCCAGATGAGGTCACTGAGGCCCAGAGAAGTGAAGTGACTTGCCCACAGTCACCCAGCTGACAAGCGGCGGAGCCGGGATTAGAACCCATGACTTCTGACTCCCAAGCCTTGGCTCTTTCCGCTGAGCCCCGCTGCTTCTCTGTGCGTTATGATCAGGCAACGCGTCTACCAACTCTGTTATATTGTCCTCTCCCAAGCGCTCAGTACAGTGCCCTGCACCTAGAGAAGCAGTGTGGCTCAGTGGAAAGAGCATGGGCTTTGGAGTCAGGGCTCATGAGTTCGAATCCCAGCTCTGCCACTTGTCGGCTGTGTGACTGTGGGCAAGTCACTTCACTTCTCTGGGCCTCAGTTCCCTCATCTGTTAAACGGGGATGAAGACTGTGAGCCCCACGTGGGACAACCTGATTCCCCTGTGTCTCCCCCAGCGCTTAGAACAGTGCTCGGCACATAGTAAGCGCTTAACAAATACCAACATTATTATTAGTAGTAGTAGTAGTAAGCGCTCAACAATACCATTGATTGATTGAAATGCAGGTGCAGCCGATCGACGCCGGAGGGGTGGGTGGGGAGCCCCAAATCTGGACCCACCAGAGCTCGCAGTTCCCAGGCGGCGGAAGCTGTTTTCCCATTCCCAAGGGCAGCATCCGATCCGTCTCCATAGCAACAGGAAGCGAGGACCGTTTCCCGCCCCTCCCCTCTCCGGCCGCACGGATCCTTCCATTTATTCATTCATTCAATAGTATTTATTGAGCGCTTGCTATGTGCAGAGCACTGGACTAAGCGCTTGGAATGGACGAATCGTGTGGCTGGTGAGGCCCGGGGGCTCCTGAAAGGGAGCAACTGTGGCCAACGGGCTCATGAAATCTCGGAAAGAGCCCGGGCTTGGGAGTCAGAGGTCACGGGTTCGAATCCCGCCTCGGCCACTTAGCTGTGTGACTGTGGGCCAGTCACTTCACTTCCTCTGGGCCTCAGTGACCTCATCTGGAAAATGGGGATGAAGACTGGGACAACCTGATGGACCCTGCATCGGCCCCAGCGCTTAGAACAGTGCTCTGCACATAGTAAGCGCTTAACAAATACCAACATGATTATGTTTATGATTCGCCGGCGGGCTGAGCGGGATGGCCAAGCAGGAGATGGAGAGGAAAGTCGTCGTCGTCGTCGTCGTCCCGCCCCCCCCGGGGCAGAAGGAATGGGAGAAGCCCCGGCGTGGACTCTCGACCAATCAGAGGTCGCGCAGGAGCCGGTCTCCATGGCAACCCCCACTGAGTCGCGCGAGGAAGAAGGCGGGCTTTAGCTTCCTTCGACCTCCGCCGCCGGAAGTCGCATCATCACCCCCTGCCCCGCCCCCTAGGCCTTCTGGGAATTGTAGTTCCGCGGGCGGGAAGGGCGGCCGCGACGCGGGGCCTTCTGGGAAATGTAGTCGGCCTCCGCTTTACTCTGGTGTGTCAGTGTTTCTGCGGCTGCTGCAGGTCATTTCTTTATTATACGTTCACCGAATCGTATTTATCGAGCGCCTACTGTGTGGACAGCACTGGGGTAAGCTCTTGGGAGAGTACAAAATAACAAGAAACGGACATAACGATCATAATGATCTTACAGTCTAGAGGGGAAGGCAGGCATTACTTTAAATACAGAAATAACAGATGACATAATAAGAGTGGTATTTGTTATATAAACACAGAAATAGACGAAATAATAATGTTGGTATCTGTGAAGTGCTTACTATGTGTCAAGCACTGTTCTAAGCGCTGGGGTGGTTACAAGTTAAGTTATAACAATAATAATAATTATTATTATTAGGGCATTTGTTAAGCGCTTACTATGTGCAGAGCACTGTTCTAAGCGCTGGGGTAGATCCAGGGTAATCAGATTGTCCCACGTGGGGCTCACATTTTTTAATCCCCATTTTTACAGATGAGGTAACTGAGGCACAGAGAAGTGAAGTGACTTGCCCAAGGTCACCCAGCAGACAAGTGGTCCGAGACAATGGGAATGAGGCTGGAGTCACCAGCGGAAGGCCCGGGAGAGGACTCCCAGGGCATAGCGGAGAAAGGGCAGGATTACCTAACAATAATAACTGTGGTATTTGTTAAGTGCCCACTCTGGGGCAGGCACTGGGGTAGATATAAGATAATCGGGTTGGATGCAATCCCTGTCCCACACAGGGCTCCCAGTCTCAGTCTCCATTTTCACAGAGGAGGTAACTGAGGCGCAGAGAAGTGAAATGACTCGCGCAAGCTCACACGGCGGGCAAGCGGCAGAGAAGGGATCGGAATCCGGGTCCTTCCGACGCCCGGCCCCGTACTCTGTCCACGAGGCCGGTGGCTAATTATCTTGCGTACACCGGTTCCAGGTATTTTGATCCCTGCTGCAGTAGACGCAGCTTTTGGTATAGCAGTGATACGTGGGGATGTTGCCGAGGTTGCTCCAGGCCCTCACCAGCTCATCTCTCTGCGTAGTATTGGTGACTTCTTCGTAGACTCTATCAAACACAAAGGCCCCTCTCTGGACTAGATTAAACACTTCCCTAACGCTATTAATGATGTTAGAGTTGTGTGTTTCGTTAAGACAACGGCTCTTGCAGGGCGATCGGAAAGTGTAGAAGATCAGGCATCTCTCATTGTTGTTTCTTGACAAGAGCTGCTGCACCCAACTCCTGTTATTGTTGGCATGAGACAACAGGCGCCATTCTGCATGGACCCTGTATTCCCCTATATTTCCCTGGACTCTAGCAGCTACCAGACTCTCCCCATTGTAGAGCCCCCCTAGATCATGAAGTTGTTTCTTCATTTGAGGCAACTGAGTTGACAGGTTCATCTGTTTGGACCCGGTGCAGACGGCCTCTCCCAGTCTGATGCCGACGGCGTACTGCACTGGCCCCCTTCGATCGCATGGCTGAAAGCTGGGGGAGAAACGCCACAGTGACCCTGAGGCCGGAGCTCTGCGGACCCCGTCTCCCGGGATGGCACGATCAGGGGAGACCCCAGCCCAGAGACGCTTTGGGGGCCGAGTGGAAGGGGGAAGTGGCCACTGGGCGGTGACTCAGGTCAGAGCCAGTCCGGCCCAGGGACTGTCGGCCGGGGCACTGGCCGTTCTCCAGATCTGGGGTGCCTTGGCTCAACTGTCCCCCCACGCCGGCGTCCCCTACCCACCTCAGGGGCCCAAGGGTCTGTCCCCGGCCCCAGCAGCCTCCCACGACAGCACCGGAGTCGGATCCATTATCTGGGGGCAGGGGTCTGGACCACACAGACCTCAGCGCCTTAGCAGTTCAGTGCCTGTTTGACCCCATCGATAAGCTCCAGGTCAGGGGGGAGGAGAGACCTGGGACAGACCCCTCCGGGGGCCGGGCTCGTGTCCTGCCTCAGGGCCCAGCAGGAGAGAGTTCACCCCTGCACGGGCCCCGGCTAACCTGCGCGTCCCTCCCTCCTCTTCCAGCCGGTCCAGCCAGGGATGGTGGAGTTGGCCAGCGGCCCGATGACCTGCCCCATTTCCCACGCCCATTTGTGTCTGACTTTTGAACCGGGATCGTTCCGTGTTTGAGTTTGGGGATTTTTCTGTGAAGAAGTGACTGGGGTCAGACCCGTTCCTGTGGTGGATCCCGGAGTCCAGCGGGCCTGGTTGATGACCCTGTCCTTTGTCTGTGCTGGTTCCACACACTTCACGTCCCTCTTATCCCCTGGGGAGCACACGGGGGTCCAAGAGTGAGCCAAACATGGAGCGGCCATCTTGGGAATCAGCCCCCACACAGCAGAGGAGGGAGGATGGGAGTGGTCTGTCCCAGCCAAGTCGATATGGGGGCAAATATGTTGGTTATTCTCCCTCTCCCCTTTGCCCTGAACTCACAGTAAGCACTCAATGAATGGGATGGATCGATTCAGAGAGGTTTTCTTGCATTCTCTATGAAGTCACAGTGAGTAAGCTTGTCCCCTCTGGCAGTCGGTGTTCTGAAATCAGCCCGGTGGAGCTGGTCTCTCCTGACGGGGCCCGGGGGGGTCGACCGGCCTGCTGGCCGGGTGGGCTGCCCGTGACGTGCCCGGTCAGGGAAAGGTGGGCCAAGCGGGTGGCCGGGAGAGGTGCTGAAGGAGGAGGGTTGGGAAGGCGGAGGGATCTGCATCTAGGCGAATGGAAGGAAGCAGCTGGTGGGGATGGGGTCAGGCTAGAGGTAAAGGGGCCCCATGGAGAGTACTCACCAACGCAGATTTTCAATGATCCTGAAAAGAACGCCTTCATCGATGGGCAAAGCGGAATCACATCCAAAACTCAGGAGGCTCAGAGCGAGAAGGGTGGCCAGGGGCAGGGCCCGGAGGATCTAGAGACGGGGCAGAGAGGACACCGGTCATTACCCCCAAGGGCAAGGAAGGGCAGGCTGATGTGAGGGAGAGGAGGAGGGAGGGACCCTGAGATTCCTAGGGAGGCAAGGGACCACCCCCTGCAGAAGAGGCAAACCAAGCACGGAGTCGATCCGAATGTCACTGGGCCTTGCGGAGCCCCCACCGGGAGACCCCGTCCTGCCTGCCGTATCCCATCACACGGCCCAGACCCTCCGCTCTCCGTTCCCGCCTTCTGCAGCACCCGCGCCCTCCTCCTCTCTGGTTGGCCCAGCCTCCCTGCTCCTTCCTTCCCTCCTTCCCTGCTCACGGTGCCGACCGAGGCCGCCTCTTCTCGGAAGCTTTCCCCAGTTACCTCTTCCCTCAATCTACTTTGGCCTTCAGGATACCCGTCTGCCCACGTTGGGGTTGACTGGGTGAAGGCCTGCAGTTACCTTGCCCTTTCTCCAACGTGACCCCGAGTGTCAGCGACCCCTGTCCCTCGACGACTTCGCTGAAGACTGACTGCCCGGTTGTTCCTAATGCGGGCCCAGGGGTGGGGAGGGTGCCGGGTTTAAGAGGCCAATTCCTCTGGCCTCTGAGCCAATCTTTCCCCCACTTCTGATTCACATTTTAGGGGCCACCCTGTTCCCCACCCCCCGATCCCTGAAAGCCCCTCTTCCCGCTTCTCCTCACGGTCTGCCTCACCAAGAGGATCCCTTTCCTTTGGTTTCTGGTCCCGTGAGAAAACAGATTCTTCTGAAAGGAGGCAGCCCTCTCTCTGCGGCTGGCCACGGCGGTCAGACTGACTGACCCACAGGACAAACCCAGCTCTCGGGGGAGGATGAGAGAGAGATCGAGGGTGAAAGGGACATACCCCAGAGGCAGGGGGAGGTTGAGAGTTAGAGGAGAGAGGAGGAGAGGGGGGATGAGTCGGGACAACCCCCGGAGAAAGAGCGGAGGACCCTGTCAGTGGGGAAAGCCCTCCGAAGGTGGGAGAGGGATCCTGGGGGGATAGAGCGGGAGGGCTGCCATCTTGGCTCCTTACCTGCATCTCTGCTGTTGGCTGCTCGATGCCTGTGGTCCCCGAGACAGCAGAAGGGAGCGGTTGCCCGGACCGGGAACCTCGGGCTCGGGCGGGGTCCGGGGGCGAGGGTGGACAAGGAGGTTGAGCGGCCTTTCTCCGGAAGAGAGCGTCTCCTAGATGACCGTTTGGGGAGGCTGGGCCGTATTTATTGGCCTCTGATCGAGGTGGCCCCTGAGGCAGTTAGAGGAACCAGCTTGTGGTTTGGTTTGACCAAGATGAAACTTGTCTTGGGCAAGTTCTGGGTGGTTTCTGGGGTGGTACCGTCTGGGGGGGTTAGCAAAGGTGGGAGGAGAGAGGGGGCCGGGGGGCCCAGCGGATCCAGTCGGAGGACCCAACGACCCCGGGTGCGGGTGGGGGGGCTAGGCGCAAGGGATGTTTTATCATGACCTTTTTTACCACCAAGAGCGCCTCAACTCAGGGGCCGAATTTGAAAAGAAATTATTCTCATAACGATGAATATTTCAAAGAGGGATGTTGGGGAAGTACAATACTACAATAAACAAACACATTCCCCGCCCACACTGAGCTTACATTTTAGAGGGAGGGACAGACATCAATATCAATAAGTAAATGACAGATATAGACGTAGGTGTGTGGAGCTGGGAGGGAGGATGACCGAAGGGAGCAAGTCAGGGTGACGCAGAAGGGAGTGGGAGAAGAGGAGAGGGGGATTTAGGAAAGGCCTCTCGGAGGAGATGGGCCTTCAGTAGGGCTTAGAAGGGAGGGAGAGTAACTGTCTGTTGGATTTGAGCAGGGAGACCATTTCAGGCCACAGGCAGGACATGGGTAAGGAGTCGGAGCGAGATAGGTGAGTTTGAGGTAGAGTGAGAAGGTTTTGATTAGAGGAGCAAAGTGGATTATAATATAATTATGGTATCTGTTAAGCATTTACTATGTGCCAAGCACTGTTCTGAGAGCTGGGGTAGATACGAGGTCATCGGATTGTCCCGCATGGGGCTCACAGTCCCGATCCCCATTTTACAGATGTAGTAACCCGAGGCACAGAGAAGTGAAGTGACTTGCCCAAGGTCACACAGCCGACAAGTGACAAAACAGCGATTAGAACCCACGACCTCTGACTCCCAAGCCTGCGCTCTCGCCACTAGGCCGTGCTCTACGGGCTGGGTCGTCGTAGGGAGCGGCGAGGTGAAGTAGGAGGGAGCGAGGTGATCGAGTGCTTTAAAGCCAACGGTGAGGAGTTTTTGTCCGACGAGGAGGCGGATGGACAACCACTGGAGTCTCTTGAGGAGTGGGGAGACACGTCCTGAACGTTTCTGGAGAAAAGTGATCCGGGCCGCAGAGTGAAGTATTGGAGCGGGGAGAGACGGGAGGTCAGCGAGGAGGCCGATAGGCGATCCAGTCGGGATAGGATGAGTGATCGTATTCACGTGGTAGCCGTTTGGATGGAGAGGAGAGGGAGGATTTTAGCGATGTCGCGAGGGTGGGACCGACGGGATTTAGTGAATAGGATTTAGTGAATAGGATTGAATATGTGGGTTGAATGCATGGGGCATTTCAGCCTTCAGCCTTGACCTTGGGGTCAGACGGTTCCCCCCCCCCAAACCACGGCAACGGTAGCGATGGTTATTCGTGTGCCTGGACAGTTCGCGGTGGGCGTCACGACCGCGATCGGCCACCCGGGATGGCGAAATGACCCACCCCAAGCCAACGTCCCCCGGGGAGCCGGGCGCGAAGCGTCACGGCCCGACGAGGGGCCCCGAGGTGAACGATCCTTCTCATCCCCACCGCCGTAACCGCTCGGAGAGTCACCGTTAAATTTCTTCAAATGGGGTCCGTTCCCCCCGGCACGGGTTTGCGGTCCGTGAGGTCCCTGGCCCTGAGCGGATCCCGGCCGGCGGCCGAGTACGGGGGTCTCTGTGCTCTGCCCGGCGGGGAAGAGGCTCAGGAGGCCGGAAGCCGAGCTTAGGGGAATCCTTTTGCGGCCACACGGTCCGGGGAAGGAATCCTCCCGGATGGAGGAATCGGGACGTCAGAGTAGCGGGAGTCAAGTCCAATCGACAGAGGCGATGATGATAATGCCAATAATAATAATAATGATTAAAAATAACAGTAACGACAGCAATGAAAATAACATCAATAATAATAACAGCGGCATTTGTTAAGTTCTTACTCTGTGCCAAGCACGAACTAAGTGCTAGTGAGAAATGGAACAGTCTAGTGGATAGAACGGGGGCCTGGGAGTCAGACAGATCTGGGTTCTAATCCCAGCTCTGCCACCTGTCTGCTGGGTGACCTTGGGTGAGTCACTTCACTTCTCTGGGCCTCAGTCGCCTCCTCTGTAAAATGGGGATTAAGACCGTGAGCCCTATGTAGGACGTGGACTGGGTCCCGCCTGATTAGCTACCCCTGCGGCCAGTACAGTTCCCGGCAAATCGTAAGGACTTAACGTGATTATTAAAAAAAAAATACCATTATAGGGTCCCATCTGGGGCTCACGATGTAAGGGAGAGAGAA
This sequence comes from Ornithorhynchus anatinus, assembly GCF_004115215.2. Taxonomy (NCBI): domain Eukaryota; kingdom Metazoa; phylum Chordata; class Mammalia; order Monotremata; family Ornithorhynchidae; genus Ornithorhynchus; species Ornithorhynchus anatinus. The sequence continues at coordinate 54,049,873 of NC_041737.1, read as the reverse complement.
AGGGTGTTTTATCCTCCATTTTCCAGATAGGCAAATCAATCAATCTTAATTGTTGGGCACTTACCGTATATATGTACCTATAATTCTATTTATTTTGATGCTATCGACGCCCGCCTACTTGTTTGGTTTTGTTGTCTGTCTCCCCCTTCTAGACTGTGAGCCCGTGGTTGGGTAGGGATGGTCTCTATCTGTTGCTGAATTGTCCTTTCCAAGCGCTTAGTACAGTGCTCTGCACACGGTAAGTGCTCAACAAATGCGATTGAAAGAATGAATGAACGAACAATGTAAGAGTATTTGTTAAGCGCTTACTCTGTGCCAAGCTTTATACTGAGCCCTGGGGTAAATACAAGATCATCAGGTCCCTAAGGGGCAGGGAATGTGTCTGCTAATTCAGTTGCACTGTATTGTCCCAAGACCAAGTAAAAGCAGCGAGAAGCAGCGTGGCTTAGTGGAAAGAGCCCGGGCTTGGGAGCCAGAGGATGTGGGTTCTCGTCCCGGCTCTGCCACTCTGCTCTGTGACCTTGGGCAAGTCGCTTCACTTCTCTGGGCCTCAGTGACCTCATCTGTAAAAATGGGGATTAAAACATGTGAGCCCCACGTGGGACAATCTGATTACCTTGTATCTACCCCAGCGCTTAGAGCAGTGCTTGGCAAATAATAAGCGCTTAACAAATACCATTATTATTATTACAAGCTCAATAAAGGTGAATGAATGAGCCCACTCAGCGCTTAGTAATAATAATGTTGGTATTTGTTAAGCGCTTGCTATGTGCAGAGCACCGTTGTAAGCGCTGGGGGAGATGCAGGGTCAGGTTGTCCCACGTGAGGCTCACAGTTGATCCCCATTTTACAGATGAGGTCACTGAGAAGCAGCGTGGCTCAGTGGAAAGAGCCCGGGCTTTGGAGTCAGAGGTCATGAGTTCAAATCCCGGCTCTGCCACTTGCCAGCTGTGTGACTGTGGGCAAGTCGCTTCACTTCTCTGTGCCTCAGTTCCCTCATCTGTAAAGTGGGGATGAAGTCTGTGAGCCCCACGTGGGACAACCTGATTCCCCTGTGTCTACCCCAGCGCTTAGAACAGTGCTCTGCACATAGTAAGCGCTTAACAAATACCATCATTATTATTATTATTACTGAGGCACAGAGAAGTGAAGTGACTTGCCCACAGTCACACAGCTGACAGGTGGAAGAGCCGGGAGTCGAACCCATGACCACTGAGCCACGCTTGTCTGGCACATAGTAAGTGCTTAACAAATACCCTCCCCATTCCCCCTACTCCCTCCCTCTGCTCTTCCCCCTTCCCCTCCCCACAGCACTTGTGCATATTTGTAAAGGTGATTTATTCCTCTATTTATTTTGTTAATGATGTGTCTATATCTATGATTCTATTTATCTTGATGGTATTGATGCCTGACTACTTGTTTTGTTGTCTGTCTCGCCCCCTTCTAGACCGTGAGCCCGTCGTTGGGCAGGGACGGTCTCTATCTGTTGCCCAATTGTCCATTCCAAGCGCTTAGGACAGTGCTCGGCACCTAGTAAGCGCTCAATAAATACGATTGAATGAATGAATGCAGTATTTTTTATTATTATTGTGATTAATAATAATAAAAGTCAGTGCCCCAGGTTTCGCCACAGGGAAGAAACGGGATGGTCCCGGAGGAGACGGTCAATCAGGAGCACGACTACATTTCCCAGAAGCCTCCGGGAAGGCAGAAGAGGCGGCCCGCAGCCGTTGCCATGGAGACGAGCCTGTCGCGGTGATTGGACCCGAGAGCAAGGCCGCGGAAACCGCGGGCTCTGATTGGCGCAGCGATCGCCCAGCCCGCCCACGCGATTGGCCCCTTCTTCCTAGCAACGCGCCCCCTCCACCTGACCTCCGGTCTCATTGGTAGGGCGACGGGCCACGGAGGCTTCTGGGAAATGTAGTTCTCGGGGGTAGTTTTTTGGGAGGGGTCCGGGTCACGTGTTCCGGGGGGGTGAAGATGCGCATGTGCAGTGGCGTCGTAGTCCAAAGTAAGTTGGGGCGAATGGGGCTAAGCGGGGGGCGCCAAGGGACCGGCTGCAAAGGCTTCTGGGTCTTGACAAGCAACGGCCTCTAATGCGGGGGGGGGGGCCTCATCGTAGCGTTATCATCATCCCCGAGAAGAATAATAATGTTGGTGTTTGTTAAGCGCTTACTATGTGCCAAGCACTGTTCTAAGCGCTGAGACAGATACAAGGTTATTAGGATGTCCCGCTTGGGGCTCACAGTCTTCAAGGGCGTTGCGGGTCGTGAGGGGAAGGGTGGTCGATGAATGAATAGTATTAAACGCTTCCTGTATGCAGAACACTCTATCTGTTGCCGAAATGTACATTTCAAGCGCGTAGTACAGTGCTCTGCACATAGTAAGCGCTCAGTAAATACTATAGAATGAATACTAAGCGCTGGGGAGAGTATAACGTAACAAGAGGTGGTAGACACGTTCCCTGCCCAAGCAGTCAATCGTATTTATTGAGCGCTGACCGTGTACCCGTAAAGAGTGTAGAGGGCGAGATGGATGCTAATATAAATAAAAAATATAGGATATTTATATTAATAAAATATAAAGATTAGTGTGAAAGTGATGCGCGGTTGGGGATGAGGCAAATAACCCCTCTAGAACTGTAAGGGCGCTGTGGATAGGGAATGGCATTATTTATTGTTGTGTTGTACTTTCCCAAGCGCTTAGCACAGTGCTCTGCACACAGCGCTCAATAAATACCGAACCCCCCTATTCCTCATCCCCCACTCCCCTTCTGCGTCATCCTGACTTGCTCCCTTTGCTCTTGCCCCTCTCCCCGCCCCACATCACTTTTGTATGTATCTGGCATTTTATTTATTTGTATTGATGCCCGTTTACTTGGATTGATGTCTCTCTCCCCCCCTCTAGACTATGAGCTCGTTGTGGGCTGGGATTGTCTCTCTTTATTGCTGGATTGTACCTTCCCAAGCGCGTAGTACAGTGCTCTGCACACAGAAAGCGCTCAATAAATAGGATTGAATGAATGACTTGTACACAGTAAGCGCTCAATAAATAGCACTGATTTACTGCCTCCATTCCATCCTCTCCCTGGTCCTGTGAGAAATAGGTTCCCCCCGACCCTTGGAAAGTTCTGTCCAACATTTTTCCCCTTTGCTAGCGTTATATTCCTTCTTATGTTTACAACGTTCACCTGTCTCTGCTCAGATCTCCCAGGCCGCTGAGAGTACATTTTCTTTGGTTTACTGTTCGCAAAAAGATGCTAACTCTGGAGGCAAGCAGTTACTCCGTGGAATTTATTGAGCGCTTACTGTGTGCTAAGCACTGAACCATGGCGTAGGTCCACTCTGTGAAAACAAATATTAAGTATCAGGAGATGCTTTGGGGAGCCTTCTAGAATGACCTCGAGTCCCGTTTCATGATAGCTGTGATAACTGTTAAACTCTTATTATGTGCCAAGCACTGTACTAAGTACTGGGGTAGATATAAGATCATCAGGTCCCACATGGGACTCACAGGAGGGAGAAGAGGTATTGAATCCCCATTTTGCATATGAAGGAACTAAAGCTCAGAGAAGTGAAGAGATTTGCCCCAGGTCAGACAGCAGGTACATGAGGGAGCCGGGACTTGAACCCAGGGCCTCTGACTTCCAGAGGTGCTCTTTCCACTGCTTCTGCCCATCCGTAGGGAGTCTCACTGATTCCTTCCCCCTATTTAAGGGGGTCTCCAGGGATATAAACCGTCTTCTGCTTTAGAACTTCAATGTAAGACTGCCCTACGTAGGGCTTTAAAATGCTAATCAAATAAAATTCCCATTTTTAATTTAAAAAGATTCAATTTTTTTTTTTAAAAAAAACCCTGCTCAGATCTTTCAGGTGGTTGTTAAATGAAGTTTAGCAGGCTTGTGCCGCACCTGGCGAAAGAGTCGCTGTCTGCTGTCTTTGAACCCCTGAAGAAGAAACACTTCCCTGAATGTCTGCACTGACCTTCACCCCTAGTTATTCATTCATTCAATAGTATTTATTGAGCGCTTACTATGTGCAGAGCACTGTACTAAGCGCTTGGGATGAACAAGTCGGCAACAGATAGAGACAGTCCCTGCCGTTTGACGGGCTTACGGTCTAATCGGGGGAGACGGACAGACGAGAACAATGGCACTAAACAGCGTCAAGAGGAAGAACATCTCGTAAAAACGATGGCAACTAAATAGAATCAAGGCGATGTACAATTCATTAACAAAATAAATAGGGTAACGAAAATATATACAGTCGAGCGGACGAGTACGGTGCTGTGGGGATGGGAAGGGAGAGGTGGAGGAGCAGAGGGAAAAGGGGAAAATGAGGCTTTAGCTGCGGAGAGGTAAAGGGGGGATGGCAGAGGGAGTAGAGGGGGAAGAGGAGCTCAGTCTGGGAAGGCCTCCTGGAGGAGGTGATTTTTAAGTAGGGTTTTGAAGAGGGTGTTAGGTGTTAGGTGTTAGTTAGGTGTCCCTCATCCCCCACCAGCCCCGAGGTGGATTGGCCCAGGTTGTGAGCCCTCTGAGGGCTGATAGAATTCTAATTCTATTCTAATTCTTAATTCCAATTCTATGTCTAATGTCTAATTCTATGTCCATGTCTAATTCATACTTGGGTACTCTTTCCCACTGCTTTAAGTACAGTGCTGTGCGCGTAGAAAGCATATAATAAATACCATGTCTACTACTGTCCCAGAAGCACCTTGGGTGGCTCCTGATTCAGCCCGGTTTCCTCCTCTCCCTTCCTCTTCCAGAGACCTCACCGGAAACATTTCCAAGGCCCTGCCTCCCTCGGGAGAGAAGCTCGGGCCCCGACTCCCTCGGGAGAGAAGCTCGGCCCCCGATTCCCTCGGGAGAGAAGCTCAGCTCCTGACTTGCTCAGGAAGAAGCTCGGGCTCTGACTCCCTCAGGGAAAAAGCTCGGCCCCCGACTCCCTCCGGAGAGAAGCTCGGTCCCTCTGACTCCCTTGGGAGAGAAGCCCGGCCCTCTACTCCCTCGGGAGAGAAGCCCGGTTCCCTGACTCCCTCGGGAGAGAAGCTCGGTCCCTCTGACTCCCTCGAGAGAGAAGCTCGATCCCCCCAACTCCCTCGGGAGAGAAGTGGCTACCCGACTCCCTCGGACGAGAAGCCTGGCCCCCGACTTCCTCAGAAGAGAAGTCTGGCCCCCGACTCCCTCGAGACAGAAGCCCGGCCCCCCGACTCCCATCGGAGAGAAGCCCGGCTCCCTGTGGCACTCGGTGGTCCCGGGAGCCAGATGATGCCCAGCGCCCTGGCCCCGCTGCTACAGGCTCATCTCCGACCTCCCCTCTGCAAGCTAGAGGAGGAGGAGGAGGAAGAAGAGGAGGATGTCCCCCGGGGGCCGGAGCCCGCACCCCGAGGAGACCCCGGCAACGTCGAGACCTTCCGCCAGGGCTTCAGGCAGCTCCGCTACCAGGAGGCGGGCGGGCCCCGGGAGGCCCTGGGCCGGCTCCGGGAGCTGTGCCGTCGGTGGCTGCGGCCGGACCGGCACACCAAGGAGCAGATCCTGGAGCTGCTGGTGCTGGAGCAGTTCCTCACCGTCCTGCCCGCCGACATCCAGGCCTGGGTGCGGGAGCGGCGGCCGGAGAGCGGCGAGGAGGCCGTGGCCCTGGTGGAGGGGCTGCAGCGGGAGCCCGAAAGACTGATCCGATGGGTGAGCCAGGGAGACCGGCTGGCGGGGGTGGGTCCCAAGCCCCTTGAAGGGTGGGGGCCCCTTGAAGGGTGGGGGCACAGCTCCGTTCCCCCTCCAGCCTCGGCCCTCCCTCCCCAAGCCGGATCCCGAGAGCCGCAGCTTCGATCTCGGGACTGCGACCCCCCCGTTTCAAAGAGCAGCTCCGGAGATAATAGAGATGGTATTTGTTAAGAGCTTACTATGTTCCAGGCACTATACTAAGCACTGGAGATGCGGTTCGGGGGCGGTTTCTGCCCCATGGGGTGCAGGGGGAGAGCCCCGGGTGGTGGGAGGGTCCGTCGCCCCCATCTAGGACAGACGAGTTCTTCACCCCGGCCCTTGGCCTTTCTCCGGAGCTTCTTCGCCACCCCCCGCCACTCTGGCAACGAAACGGGCTCACGTCTCTCCCACCTAGGGCTCCCAGATCCTCCCCAACACTGAACCTCTTGGGGCTGGGGGCTAGGAGCCGGCCCTTAAGCTGGGACCCAGCCCCGGAGGTTGCGGGCGGACTGGGGGGGAGACACAATCTCCCAGGGAAATCCAGGGCTGGGGGCGAGGGTTTGAAGCCTGGCCCCGGGTTCGCTAATCCCTCCGAGGCCCGTGTCTGTCCTAAGGTCACGGTCCAGGTGCACGGGCAGGAAGTCCTGGAGAAGAAGGAGTCCCCGGGCGACCCCGCGGGACCCCAGCCGGAGGGAGGGCCCCAGGAGGAGGGGGCTTGGAGCCCGCAACCGGAATCCCAGGAGCTGCTGAGCTGGAGGATCAAGGAGGAGCCTGAGTCCCCTCAGGAGAGCGGTGAGGCACTGAGGCGCCTTGGGGCGAAGGGGCCCGTGGGGTCTGAGCAGAACCCAGGCAGACGAGGGGGAGAGGATGCTCCCCCCGTTCCTCTTCCCCCACCTCCTTCCTTGGGAGCGGGCAACCCCAGCCGTGTTCAGGAGCCTGGCAGCAGATGGAATTCTGGGACTGGGTGGGATGGGGTCGGGGGGAAGGCAGGGTCCCTCTCCTCTGCCAAATTATAATAATTATGGTACTTGTTGAATGCTTACGATGTGCTAATGACTGTTCTAAGCGCCCGGGGTGGATACAGGTTCATCAGATTAGACACAGTCCCTGTCCCACATTAGACTCACAGTTTTCATCCCCATTTTAGAGATGAGGCACCCGAGGCACAGAAAGGTTAGGTGACTCATCCGAAGTCACACAGCAGACATGTGGCGGAGCCGGGATTAGAACCCAGGTCCTGACTCCCAGGCCCGGGCTCTAGCCACTAAGCCACCCTGCCTGCACTCCCCCACCGCCGTCGGGACATCAACCAACACACCGACGGCAGTCACAACGGGGGGGTGGATTGTCACGGGAAAAGGATGTTTTGGGGTGGGGTCTGGGAGAGATGCCGAAGGGTTCCGCGATTAGGCGGGACCCTTTGAGAGGACAAGGTCGCAGGACAGGGACAACGTCCGGTGTGTCTCTTCCCTCCGCCCAGAACTGCCCGTCCCTCAGCCGCCCGGCAATCCACCCGAAAGGAGCTCCAGAGTCCGGTCGGCGGCGCCCGCGGCCTCTGGACCCCTCCCAGCCCGGTCCCAGGTAAGCACTGGTTCATCCCGGTCCCCTGAGAGGCACAAAGGGATTCCAAGGTGGCAGGTGGCTCTAAGACAGAGACGCCGATGCCCCTGCCCCCAGTCTCTCCTCATCCCGCGGCCCGGCCTCTCCCCCGGTACCTCTTGCTGTCCCCAGTTCCTTCCCAGGCTTCGGAACGGGCAAAAGTCAGGGCTCTCTTTGTACGGGGTCAACTGAGTCTTCTCCCGTGAAAGGGTCGGGGGAGAAGTTATCAGTAGGGGGTGTCCCCGGCGTGAGGCGGCGAGCTCCTGGAAGGCCGGGACCGTGTTTCCACAGCCCTTGTCCGGAGCCCCGACCGGGCAGGCCTTGCCCGGAGACTCTCCGATTCGGGGTGAGCGGCCCCCTGACCTTCTCCCTCTACCCCCCCCCCCCTTCAGGCCCGCGACACACCGGTTCGGACTCTGCGACGCCAGACCCGAAAGGTGAGCGAACCCGCCTCCCCCGGCCCCGGCGGGGAGGGGGGACGGGAGCGGGTCGGAAGCCTGGGTGAAGGGGGAGCGAAACCCGCTCACTCTGCCGCCACGGGGTCGAAGTTCACCCGACGATTGCTCCGGCAGCGCCTCGGCCCTCTCGATCGCTCCACCCCACAGCCCTCCACCCGCGTCTGCTTCCAGATGAGGATAATAATTGCGACGTTCGTTAAACGCTTACTATGCTCTGAGCTCTGGGGCGGGTACAAGCAAATTGGGGTGGACACAGTCCCTCCTGGCACTCACGGTCTTCATCCCCGTTTTAGAGCCGAGGGATCTGAGGCCCAGAGAAGTGAAGTGACCTGCCCCAGGTCACACAGCAGATAAGTGGCGGAGCCGGGATTAGAACCCAGCTCGGTCTGACTCCCTGGCCCGGGCTCCGCCCAATAGGCCACACTGCTTCTCTAGTCTTCCGGACTATTTCGTTTGCTCCTTGGCCGTCAAGCGGAAAGCGGGTACGTGGGAACCTTCTCAATCAAGCACCGGAATTTACGGAGCCCTCACTGTGTGTAGAGCACTGTCCTAAACACTTGGGAGAGTACCGTACAGTGAAGTTGGTGGACGTGCTCCCTGCCCATAAAAGAAGCAGTGGGGCCTAGTGGATAGAGCATGGACCTGAGAGTCAGAAGGACCTGGGTTCTAATCCTGGCTCTGCCACCTGGGGGGACCTTAAGCAAATCACTTTACTTCTCTGTGCCTCGGTTCCCTCATCAATCAACGGTATTTATTGAGCACCTACTATGTGCAGAGCACTGTACTGAGTATTTGGGGGAGTACAAAACAACAGAATTAGGTTCCTCGCCTATAAGTAGAGGAGGAATCCCTCATCTGGAAAATAGGGATTAAAACTGTGGGCCCCACATGGGACAAGGGACTCTGTCCAACCAGTTTAACTTGTATCTACCCCTGTCCTTAGTACAGTGCCTAGCACATAGTAAACACCTAACAAATCCCATAAGAAAAAGATTTTAAAAAAAATAAAGGAGCTTCTTCTCCTCGCCTCCTCTCTCCTCTCTCCTTCCTCCTCCCTCCCCATCCCCCTCCTCCTCAGAAACGAAGAGCAATCACCATGGAAACCAAAATGGAGATAATCAAGCGGGCGGAAACGGGCGAGACACCCACCCAGATCGGCCGAGCCCTGGACATCCCGCGGACGACCATCATCACCATCCTGAAAGACAAAGTGCGCATCCAGGAGTACGTCCGGGGCTCGGCCCCCATGCAGTCCACCGTGATCACCAAGCAGCGCGTGGGGCTCATCGCCCAGGTGGAGAAGCTGCTGGTGGTCTGGCTGGAGGACCAGAACCGGGGCCGGACCCCCGTGAGCCTGGGGGCCATCCGCGACAAGGCCCGCAGCCTCTACCACCAGCTCAAGGCCGAGCAGGGGGACGGCGCCACCGCCGAGCCCTTCAACGCCAGCCGTGGCTGGTTCGTGCGCTTCAAGGCCCGGGCCAACCTGCGCAACGTCAAAGTGTTGGGCTGAGCGTGTGGGAGCGAACGGTGGGGGTGAGGCGGCGCCGGGCCGGTCTCTGGGGGGCCGGGGTCTCCCGGCGGGGGGGAGGAGACGGCCGCCCGAAGGCCGACGGTACCGCGGACGGGAAGTCCGGAGCCGCCCGAGGGCCCTTTCGCTCTCCTGTGGTTCCGACCCGCTGCAGGTGACTTAAAACTTCAGCCGCTGCCCCGGTGCCATCCAGAAACCCCCAGACCCTTCCCCGACCCCTCCCGCCGATGGCCTGCAGGACGTGGAAACCCCATCCGGAGGCGGGGGCCGAAGACGTTTTCTGAGGACCGGTTTGCTCATCATTCTAAGCCTCTCGGATAAAAGTGGCTTTGGCTTTGAAATTCTCGCCTGGCCTCAGCGGTGGCCCTGGCTCTCCCTGCCATCCTTGGGGTGATCTGAGCCGTGATCCCCGCCAACCACAATTCCTTGGAACCCACCGCTCGGGGGAGGAATTACATCTTTCAAGGTCTCCTGTCTTTGACGCGTTTGTCCAGGTCATTAAGGAAACCAAGAAGGGAGGTGGATCAACTCTGAATGAATTCTGGAAGGGTTACAGCCTTTACCGTAATAATAATAATAATGGTAATAATTTTGGTATATTGTAAGCACTTACAAGCACCATCCTGAGCTCCGGGGTGGATGCAAGTTAGGTCGGACGCAGTCACAGTCTAATTGAACTTCCATTTCAACTGATGAGGAAACCAAGGTGAAGTGACCTGCCCAAGGTTATGGAGGAGGAATTAGAACCCAGGTCCTCTGACTCCCAGGCCCTTTCCACTAGGCCCCCTGCCAAGATGAACGTTGGTGAGGAGTTCTGGGAAGGGAAAGAATCAAATGGGACTGGCCTTGGAAGGAATTGGGGTCGTGGAAGGAAACGGGCCGGTGACTGACTGGTGGTTCTCTACAGACCCCGTCGAAAAGGAAACGAAAAGCGCCGTGGAGATGGGAGGACTGGAAGGCGGTGAGGGGTTAATGGGCGAGGACCTTGATGAAGGAAGGTAGTGGCCATGTGGCCTTCCTCCCAGAGTCGGAGGAAGCTTTCTTTAAGGAAGCCGGCCACACCCCAGAAAAACCAAAGAACCAAAGAATAAAGGGATTGAAAGATTAAAATATGTGTGGGCCGCTTTGTAGATCATTTGTAGGCAGGTAATGCACATTGTACAACACTGTCCTGTATTTTTTTGTGTGTGTGTCCAAGGGATCACTATGTGCCCGAGGGCACAACTGAACCTCCCTTGGAATCTATCTCCAACCTACTCACTGCACCTCAATCTCATCTCTCTCACCCCCAACCCCTCCCCCACGTCCTGCCTCTGACCTGGAACTCCCTTCCCTTCCATATATGACAGACCACCACTCCCCACCTTCAAAACCTTATTCAAATCCCATCTCCAAGAGGGAGATTGAGCCAGATTAAGCCTTCTTTCCCCCTACTCCGTCTCCCTTCGGCTCACCTAGGCATTTGAATCTGCACCCATTTAAGCCCTTGGTAGTCACCCTACACTCAGCCCCACAGCACTTATGTACTCACATATATGATTTATTTATATTCACGCCTGGCCCTCTGTCGACGATAAGCTTGTTGTGAACAGGGAACGTATCAACTCGATTGCATCGGGTGTCTCCCTAGCCCCTAGTACAGCACCCTTAAGTGCTCAATAAATAACACTGATGGATCGATTTCCCAAGATTCCAAAGGCCCCTTTCAGCTCTTTCAACCCAGACTTAACTTTGCCCAGACCCCAATTTGTGTCTCATCAATCAATGGTGATTGATTTCTGAGTGGGCCAGGGACTATGTCCAATCCGGTTGTCTCAAACCTAACCCCGAACGCTACACTTTGAACCACGAGCGCGTACCAATACCTTCGTTGTTCTAATTAACGATAATAAGTACCTTTGTGGTTCTCCTTTGTAACAATAATAAAATAAGAAAGCAACACAGAGAAGCCTTTAAGAGAGACCCGATTTTATTTCCTGCATCTGCAAATCAATTTCCACGGCATCGTCGTCGACAACGGAACAAACAGCCAAGTCAGGGACAGAGCGGCAGGGCATCATCTTCCGGGGGTGGGGACGCGGGGCCGTGAGGTGACACACTGAAGTCAGAAGGGCAGATCTGAGGGGTTTGGGTCGGAGAAGGGTGTCCACCGTGAGCAGTGGGCGGGTCTCCCTCAGTCATCCCGACGACTGGATTGATGGTGAGGAAAGAGTCGTCCGCGTCCCGTCCGGTGCGGGCCAGGCCGAAGTAAGGTCGTACTGGCCCGGAGAAGGAGCAGTTGGAGAAGGCGAAGAGGAGGATTCCGTTAGGCACGCTGTAGAAGGAAACATCTCCGGCCTCGTAGTCCAGCAGGACTCCTATGTTCTGGGGGAGCTCTCTCAGTTTGAGGGAGAACTCGGTGCCGGAAACCCCTTCGGTCATATTTCGACTCATCACCCAGAATCCATTTTCCGGCGAGGTGACGAACGCGCCCTTCCTATCGACGGATTCCCGACACACTCCCAGGGTCCAGGCGGTCCAGTCTCCCAGATCCACCTCCCAGTAATGGATCCCTGAGGTGAAGCGAGGGGACCCCAGGACGAGGGGATACCGGTCGAACCTCTGAGGACGTTCGGGCAGATCCAGGGCCGTGACTCCTGCTCGTAACCTTCTCCCGTCCTCAGAGATGATGAGCATGGGGTTGGCAGTGTCCTTATCCAGAGTCACGTTCTCTGTGGAGAGACAAAGGACAGTCAGGGCCAAGAAGGGAGATTGAATGATCGACTTTTTTTTCTTTTTACGGCATCTGTTAAGCGCTTAGACGCTCTGCATAGAGAAAATGCTCTACGAATGGTTGACCGATTGATAGTAGATGCTCAAAAAAGGCCTTTGCTACACACTGGGATAGAGCACGGGCCTGGGAGTCAAAAGGACTTGGTTTCTAAACCCAGCTCTGCCACTGTGGAACCTTGGACACTTCACTTCTGTGCCTCAGTTCCTTCATCGGTAAAATGGAGATCAAGACCAGGAGCCCCACGTGGGACAGGGACTGAGTCCAACCCGATTTGCTCGTATCCGCCTCGGCACTTAGTGCAGTGCCTGGTACACAGCAAGAGCTTAAAAAATACCACAATCGTTATCACTGCACGTGCCGAACAAAAACCACTATTATTATCATTGATTAGTCGATTGGTTTAGCGGGGGGGGGGACGCCACCCCCGGAGAGATCTGGACATCTCTGGCCTGTTTTCAACGACAAGTCCGGGGAATTCTTCTCACCTGTGAATCTGCTTAGCATCTCTCTAGTAGCCGGGATCTGGCAAACAGTCTTTAGGTGCATGGGGATGGGCTGGGGTCTCTGCAGCTTGACCGAGTCGATCCTAGGAAGAGCCATTAAGGGTCATTTAAGGGTCTCCTCGCCTCGACTCCTCCCCACCTCCCCCCAACTCACTGGGGGACCCTCCTTTCTTAAGGGAATCGAAGAAGACGCACGTACCTGTTCAGGGTGTCCCTTACATCCTGTGGAGAAAAGGGAGATGTGCATTGAATAATGGTGCTGAGAGTTACCTAGCCAATCAGTCAATCGATCAATCAATACTTTGATGTATATTTTGTATGTATCAGGGACCTTCCCATCCTCACTTTCTCCTAGTAGCAAATTATTTTAGCATCTATCTCCCCCACTAGTCTGGAAGTTCCTTGATAATAATAATGAAAATGATGATAATAATGACGATTAGAATAAAAAATAATGATGACAATAATACTGATAAAGATAATGATGATAATAATAATGACAATAATGATAACATCATTATGTTAGCGGCACGGCCTAGTGGATAGAGCTCGGCCTGGGAGTCAGTTCTAATCCCGGCTTCACCACTTGTCTGCTGCGTGACCTTGGGGAAGTCATTTCCCTTGAACAGAGCTTGGCACAGAGGAAGGGTTTAACAAATCCCACGATTATAATTCTAAGACTAAGAATACCAATAAGAGGAGATTTTCTCCTCCTCTCACCTGGAGCAACTCCAGGTCTGGGGTCTCCATTTTCCCCTGCAGCTCGATGGCGAGCTCCCTCAGAGAGGAGATCCGCTGGGACAATTCCTCCTTGTTCTCCTTCCGTCTGCACATCATCTTCTGGTCCTCGCACTCCAGCCGCTGCAGGTGAAACTTCTCCTCTTCCACCAGGAAGCGCCTCATCTTCTCAAATTCTTTCTGGATGCTCTGCCTCTGAGACTCCACCAACTCCTGAAGAGATCAGAACAAAGGAAACCAGAGGAAACCAGAAGACAGACGGAGGGTTAGGGAATGTCGTCGCTAATTCTGTTATGTTGTACTCTCCCAAGCGCTTAAGTACAGTGCTCTGCACATAGTAAATGCTTAAGAAATACCACTGATGGATTGGTACTGGAAACTTCTCAATATACAAAATACCCAGACTCTGAGAAAGTTTTTCTTTTACCACAGGAGCACTTAGAAATGCTTCCAGCCCTCACACTGTTCTATTGTCACAATGAACATTCATTCAGGGCTTAATTTTTTTTTTAGTGGTATTTCTTAAGCGCTTTCTATGCGGTAGACCCTGTACTAAGCCCTGGGGCAATCATCAGGTTAGACACAGTCCATGTCCCACACGGGGCTCACCGATTTAATCCCCATTTTAGAGATGAAGCAACTGAGGCACGGGTTAGAATTTACATCCTTCTGACTCCCGAGCCCGCGCTCTATCCACTAGACCACCGAGGTCCCTGCCCCCCCTCTGTCTTTGCCTGGGATGAATGGTACACCCACCTTCCAGAGGGTAACTTTATCCTTCTCTTGGTCCAGCAGACTTTCAATGTCCTCTATCTCTTCTGACAAATTAGCCAGGGTCGCTTGAAACTTCGCCTGCAAGGAAAACATAGTGGTGAGTTCCCAAGTCCCCAACCCGGGGCCGCTAATAATAATAATAGTGGTATGTATTAAGCACCGGAGTAGATACGGGTTAATCAGGTTGGAAACACAGCCTAAGTAGGAAGGAGGACCTGTTTCAAATCCCCATTTTACAGATGAGGCAACTGAGGACCAGAGAAGTGAAGTGACTTGCCCAAGGTCACCCAGCAGACAAGCTCCCTCATCTGTAAATTGGGGACTTTAACCATCCCACTGTTCACCCTCCCACTTAGACTTTCAGGCCCGTGTGAGATAGGGGCCGGTCCAATCTGATGATCATATATTTACTCTCGCACGGAGTACAGCACCTGGTACGTATTGTTTTATATTGTAGTCTCCCAAGCGCTTAGTGCAGTGCTTCGCACGCAGTAAGCGCTCAGTAAATACGATCGAATGCATGAACGAATAGGAAGTGTTTACTATTTTTTAAAAAAGCTTCTGAGGCAGGGTTGGAACCGAAGCCCTCCGACAATGCCCGTGTCTCACCTTGTATTCTCTGGAGGCCTCTTCTAGGGGGACGATACCGTGCCCTCGGTGGTCTCGGGACTGGCTACACACCAGGCAGATGGCCATTTTATCTTCCTCGCAGAACAGGTCAAGGTCCTCTTGGTGTCTCCCACAGACGCCATCTTCTTCCGGCCTTGGCTGGAAATGCTGGCCGAGCTGTCTGGCGAGCAGGGCCAACGTCCTCAGGCGTCGATTCGACTCGAGGAAGTCTTGCCGGATCGGCTCCTCGCACTCGGGGCAGGTGGGGGGTCTCTCGGGTGCCCCTCGGCTCTGCGGGAGACACCCCCGGCAGACGCTGTGCCCGCAGTCCACGGTCACCGGGTCGGTGAACACCTCCCTGCAGACGGGGCAGGTCACCTCCTCCTGGAGACGCAGAGACAGCTCTATCGCGGCCATGGGTCCTGAGGGAAGGAAGGGCGAAGCGTCGACTTTTTTGGTCAGTGAAGTGAAGATGGAATGGATAATAATGTTGGTATCTGTTAAGCGCTTACTATGTGCAGAGCACTGTTCTGAGCGCTGGGGGAGATACAGGGTCATCAGGTTGTCCCACGGGAGGCTCGCAGTCTTCATCCCCATTTTCCAGATGAGGTAACTGAGGCCCAGAGAAGTGAAGTGACTGGCCCACAGTCACACAGCTGACAAGCGGCAGAGCCGGGAATCGAACCCACGACCTCCGACTCCCAAGCCCGGGCTCTTTCCACTGAGCCACGCTGCTTCTCTGTAATAATAATATTCAAGCCCTTACTAGGGGCCCAGAACGATTAAGACTGTGAGCCCCAAGTGGGACAGTTCCTGTCCAACCCAATTATCTTCAATCTACCCCAGTGCTTAGAAGCATCTGAGGCCGCATGGCCTAGTGGCTGGGAGTCAGACGTACATGGGTTCTAATCCCCGCTCTGCCACTTGTTTGCTGCCTGACCTTGGACAAGTCACTTAACTTCCCTGTGCCTCAGTTACCTCATCTGGAAAATGGAGATTAAGGCTGTGAGCCCCACGTGGGACATGGACTGTGTCTAACCTTATTTACTTCTATCCAAAATCGAGTTTACAGTCTAGATCAATAAATCCTTTAAGAAGGTCACTGAACGGGGTCGGGAGACAGAGGTCCTGGGGTCTGATCTCGGATCCGCCTGCTGTGTGACTTTGGGGAAGTAAATTGATTTCTCCGGGCCTCAGTTTCCTCATTTGTAGAATGGGAATTCATTCTCTGTACCCCCCACCCCCAAATTCGTACTGTTTCTGACTGATTATTCTGTCTCTACCCCAGAGTTTAGTACTGTGCTTGGAACATCGTAAGCGCCTAACAAATACCAAAATATATAATTTTTTCTTAAATTTGTTAAGTGCTTACTATGTGCCAGGCCACAGTCAGGTTAGACACAGTCCGTGTCCCACCTGGGGCGCTCAGTCTCAATCTCCATTTTACAGATGAGTTAACTGAGACACAGAGAAGAGAAGTGAGTTGCCCAAGTTCACACAGAAGCCCCAGGCCCGTGCTCTACCCACCAGGCCACGCTGGTTATGGTTAATAATAATAATTGTTAATGATAATAATAATTTCTCCCAACACCTCATGCAATCAGAGCAGTGGCTGATTCTCTCTGATGTCCCCAAATGGAGAAAGAAAATTCCCACAGAAAACTCACACTGATGCCTTTCTGCAATATTCCTTTGGTTCTGTAGCTCTGAACTGTTTCTGGAGCTCCAATTCTAGAGTGCTTCCTCAGGCGTCTCCTTTCGGGGGGTCTCCTTTCAAGCTTCTACTTCCAAGCAATCGCAAGGACTCCCGCCAAACGCCCTTTTATCTGTCTCGACAGCCTCGTGTTCACTTCATTCGGTGAGGTGTGAACTCGCCTCGTCGGATCGGAGCTCTCCTAACCACTGCATTCTCGCCTCATCAGAAGGGAAACCCATTTACCACGCGGACGGGTGGAACTTTCTCCACAGTTTACTCACCTGGATCAGACCGGCGGGAAAGTACTATTCGGCAACGGATAGAGACGATCCCTCCCCACGGTCTAAACGGACACATTCCCTGCCCACAACGAGCTTAGCCTAGAGGACGAGTTTACTCTCAAAGTGAAAACAAATTTAGACCCAGGCTGGGCTGTAGTCATCTGGTGAGAGATTTTCTTAAACGTCCCAGTGGGCCTTAAATTCTCACCCATCTCCACCTCCACTCCCACTCTCTGTCACCTCTCTAAAAGGCCGCTTGGCGTCTACATAGTGTGAACGTGACCGGCTCCCTTAAACCAACAAGAACAGTAAAAGTGCAGCAGACAACACCGCCCACCAGGTCTTACAGGCTAGAGGGAGAGACGGGAATTAAAAAGAAATCACTGATGGATGTGTACATAAGTGGTGTGGGTCACACGCAGTAAGCGCTCAATAAATACGCTTGAATGAATGAAGGGGTGGAGTTGCTTTACTTGATTTTTTGTATGGTATTTGGTATGGTATTTATTAAGGGTTTACTATGTGCCAGGCACTGTTCTAAAGCTCTGCATGCTCTCTGCCCCGCTAAAACGCACAGTGTGAAAACGTTGCAGATGATGTCGGCGAGGAGTCGGGAGATGCGTATTTCCCCTCTCCTTTGTCCCCGAGAAAAGTCTCAAAAACAGAGAAAAACCCAGTCGTTCCCGTGATGGAACACAATCGTCCTGGGGGATTCATCTCCTCCCTCCGGGCGGCCCCAGGGTGGGCACAGTCCGGGAGTTGTGAATCTGGAGAGGGTGGGGGTGTTTTCGTTCAGGTTGCACCGCGGCAGGTGTGAACACGGGAGGGCCTGTCGGTCTCTCTGAAAAGGCCGGACACCACGGATCCATCTCCACAGTTCTCCAGAGTGTGGAGCCTCCCCAGCGGGAACAGAAGGTCCTTTGATTTCCAGAAGCCGAGCCATGGACGGTGAGTCTCTTTGCGCCATAGTGTGGGATAGGGACTGTCTCCCTTTGGGGGGGGCTCAGAAAAGCCCTCCGGGGGAGTGTGGGGGTCGCCACTGACCCTGACCCCGTGGACCGGATGGATCCAGTTCGGGCCCGAAACTGGGAATCGGATGCTGATGGATGGCTGCCGTCTGGGGGGGTCGTTTTGCTTAAATCCCGAAAGTCCCCAGTAAGGATCGCGGCTGTATTCCGGCATCTGTTGAGCGCTTGTTATGAGCCAGGCTCTGTATTAAGCGCTGGGGTGGATAGAAACAAATGGGGTCGGATGCCGTCCCCGTCCCAATCACTGGCTCGGCCCCCATTTTACAGATGAGGCCCGGAGAAGTGAAGTGACTCGCCCAGGGTCACTCAGCAGACAAGTGGCGGGTCTTGTAGACAAGTAACGCATCTCGGGGAAGACCCTCGGCCCCCTCCCCCCGGGACTTGACCTGTCCCTGTCCCAATCCCAGCATACATATTTAGCGCTTACTATGTACCAGGCACTGTACTAAGCGCTGGGGTGGATCCAAGCGAATCGGGTTGGACACCGGCCCCGTCCCACGTGGGTCTCAAAGTCTCAATCCCCATTTTACAGACGAGGTCATTGAGGCCCCAAGAAGCGAAGGGACTCACCTAGGGTCACTCAGCAGACAAGTGGCGGGGTCCCCTGGAGATAACTCATCTCGGGGAAGACCCTAGGCCCCTTCCCCTCGGGGCTTGACCCAGAAATCTGACTTTCTTCTCTCCTGCACAGGCAAGAAGGTCCAGAGCCTCCGGGACGAAGTGACCTGTCCCGTGTGTCTGGATTTCTTTCGTAACCCCGTGATCATCGCCTGCGGACATAGCTTCTGCTGGATTTGCATAAACGAGTGGGCAGAAGAGGAGCCTCGGGTCGTGTTCCCCTGCCCGGAATGCAGGGCCCAAAGCCCCAAAGGCCCTTTCCTACCCAACTGGCGACTGAGGAAGCTGACGGCGATTATCCAAAAGCACAGCTCCGTGCCACCCCTCAACTCGGGCATGAAGGACGAATTCGAACACTTCCGAGGTGAGTGGCATCTTTTCCCGCCCCCTGGGGGGGTCAAGCAATCGTATTAATTGAGCGTTTACTGTGGGCAGAGCCCGGTATGACAGTGGTGGGAGGCCTTACAGTCTAGAGAGGGAGACGGTAATAGAATAAATAAATTGCAGATTTGCAGAAGGAGTGTGGGGTTGGGAGTCAGAGGGCTTGGGTTCTAATTAGGACATCGGTTCTAATCCCGGCCCTGCCAACTGTTTACCGTGTGACCGTGGGTAAGTCACTTCACTTCTCTGGGCCTCAGTTCCCTCATCTGTAAAACCCACGTGGGACAGGGCCTGTGCCTAACCCGATTTGCTTGGATCCACCCCAGCGCTTAGTACAGTACCTGGCACATAGTAAACACTTAATAGATACCACTTTTATTACTGTTATGAAGGGCGAATCTGAATCAATGGCATTGTTGAGCGCTTACGGCATCCAGCGCACTGTACTAAGAATCCAGTATAACAGCATCGATAGATTCGCCAGAGTGGCTCAGTGGAAAGAGCCCGGGCTTGGGAGTCACAGGTCATGGGTTCGAATCCCGGCTCCGCCGCTTGTCAGCCGTGTGACTGTGGGAAAGTCACTTCACTTCTCTGGGCCTCAGTCACCTCATCTGTAAAATGGGGATGAAGACCGTGAGCCTCACGTGGGACGACCTGATTACCCTGTATCTACCCCGGCCCTTAGAACAGTGCTCTGCACATAGTAAGCGCTTAACAAATAGCAACATTATTATTATTCGATCCCTGCCCACGAGGAATTTACAGTCTAAAGGGGAGACAAACATGAAAATCGATTAGGGATGAGAAGCCAGGACCTGACTATGCCTTTCTCTCCGCAGAGATTGTGAAGCTGGACGTCGCCACAGCCCACCCCCTGCTCATCGTGTCGGAGGACGGGAAGAGCGCCCGATTAGGCCCCGTCTGGAAGAATTTTCCCCCAAACCCCAACAGGTTCAACCTGGCCACCTTTGTCCTGGACTCCAAGACCGTCATTTCTGGGAGGCACTTCTGGGAGTTGGAAGTGGGCGAGAAGAGACACTGGGCCGTCGGGATTTGCCGGGAATCGGCCAGTAGGAAAGGAAAGATCATCCTCAATCCGCAGTATGGATACTGGGCCATCGGGAGGAGGAAGGCTCGGCAGGTCAGCGCCGGAACGGAACCCCAGACGCCCCTTTCCCTGACACGGCTGCCGCACCGAGTGGGGCTTTATCTGGACATGGAGATGGGGGAACTCTCCTTTTATAACACGCAGGATAGGTCTCACATCTTCACGTTCCCGAAGATCACTTTCAACGAGCCACTGCGGCTCTTCCTCTGTCCCGGAATTTAAAAGTCATCCAGCCAACTGCCGAAGCCGTCCGGGTGCAACCATCTACCTCCAGTGACTTCGAGGGAGAGAATCGATTCGTGATGGAAATTCCCCCTCGATGCCAACTTTTAGCCCCTTCCCACGAACTGTGATCTATCCCAAAGATGTCGATTTTTCATGCCCACTGGGAGGGGGAACGCAATCCCCTGTCGTTTAATCAGGCTTTTTGAATTCGCTGCCAACTCGACCCGGATTCCTCAGAATGGGAAAAATTAGCTGGAAGTTCAACTGTAGCTTTTATCCGATTTAAGGCCTTTCGGCTGAATCTCTTTTGAACATTGAATCCGACGTACTTTGGTTTACTATTTTCAAATAAAGTGTATTTTTAGCCCATATCTGTTGGCCCATCTTCGTCAAGGGGAGAACTTTTCGTAAGCAGGGAGGGATGGGATTCAGCGGATAGGAGAAGAAGACTGTAAACCCCACATGGGACAGGGACCGTGTCCAACCCCATTTGCTTGTATTCCCACCCCAGCGCTTAGTACAGTGCCTGGCACATAGTACGCGCTTAGCAAATGCTACAATTATCATCATTACTACTCTCCCAAGTGCTTTATTCAGTGATCACTCGCAGAATCTACTCAAAAATACTCCTGAAAAATAAACACCCTGGAGGGGAGAGAGCAAGGAGCAGGAATTCTGGGAAGAGGAAGGGGGGGAATGGATTGGGAAAGAGGGGAGAGCAGGCTTCGGCCTATCACCTGTCCCGGCTCCTAGCCAGGACCTTGGGACTTCGACCCCCATTGATCAGGAGCACAGAACTATATATTCTGGAACTCGTTCTCCGATGCCTTGGTGACTGGTTCTGGCCACATATCGAGACCCAGGACTGAACGGGGGCCATGTTGCCTCTTCTCTACAATCTTCTCTGTCTAGGTGAGTGATGGAGGGTTCCTTCTGGGGGACAATGTCAGGGGACCCGGCTGGACCCCCCGACCCCTGGGGCTAACGGCCGAGCCCAGGGTGGGGATGGGATGTTGGATCGATCGACCAATCAATCAGTGGTATTTATTGAACGCTTACCATGTGCAGAGCCCCGCACTGAGTGATAGGGAGAGTACGGGATAACAGAGTTGGAGACATGTTTCCTACCAGTAATGCTAGAGGAAGAGACAGACATTCATTCATCCTTTCATTCAATCGTTTTTTTTTTTGAGCGCTTACGGTGTGCAGAGCACTGTACCAAGCGTTTAGAAGAGACAGTCTAACAGAGTCGGCAGACACGTTTCCTGGCGATAATGAGTTGACGGTCTAGAGGAGGAGACGGACATTTATTCATTCATCCTTTCATTCGATCGCATTTATTGAGCGCTTACCCTAAGCGCTTGGCAGAGTCCAACGTACCATTAAATAGACACATGGCCTACCCACAACGGACTTACAGTCTAGAGGGGGAGGCAGATATTACTATGCATAAATAATTCGTAACATCTAATTTAAAGGTACGTATTCTCAGGCCTCGCCTCAATCTGTAAATTCGGCCACTAATCAAAGTCTCTCTTCTAGGATTGGGTCTGCTCCAGGGCATTAGAGCAGTTACATGTAAGTCCCCCCTTCTCGCTACAAGCCACGATTCCCCTCTCTCCCCAGGATCCCCAAGCACTTGAGATACAAAGCAGTCGTCATCCCCCAGAAGGAGCAGGGGGAAAACGGAAGGGTGGATCAAGCAATCAGTCAGGGGTATTTGTTGAGCGCTTGCTCGGTGCAGAGCACTGTACTGAGCGCTTGGGAGAGGACAATTCAACGGAGTGGGTAGATACGCTCCCGCACCTGTACTAAGTTAATCAGGTTGGACGCGGTTTCTGCCCCACATGGGGCTCACAATCTTAAACCCTCGTTTTACAGATGAGGGAACGGAGAAGTGAAGTGAGTTGCCCTAGGTCACATAGCAGACAAGTGACGGAACCGGCATTAGAACCCACGCCCTTGTGACTCCCAAGCCCGTGCTCTAGCCACGCTGCTTCTCTCCCCCCCCCCCCAACTTTATTTAATTCATTTCCATTTATGGTATTTGTTAAGCGCTTACTATGTGCCAGGCACTGTTTTAAGTGCTGGGGCAGATACAAACTAATCCATTTGTATGTCCCACACAGGGCTCGCTGTCCTAATCCCCTTTTTACAGTGAGGTAACCGGGGGCCCAGAGAGGTGAAGCGACTTGCCCAGGATCACACAGCGGACAAGCGGCAGAGACAGCATTAGAACCCGGGTCCTGCTGCCTCCCAGGCCCATGCTCTATCCATCAGACCGCACCGCTTCTCACTCCCACCGGCTGGTCTCATCTTATCCCCATCCACCCTGGGGCATTATGGAGTGAGCTCTGCGGCTCAGTGGTGATGGGGTGGGGCGGGGATCACGTTGGGATGAAATGGGGGGAGAAACGACACGTGCTAACTCTGTGGTCTCTCGGATGACAGTTGAGATTTCAAATCCCAATATTTGGGCTGAATTCTCCTCACTCTCGCCCCCGGAGAATGTGACCCTCCAGTGCCAGGGGCCGCTGGAGAGTAAGAAGTTCCAGTTGACCAAGGATGGGGAAGTCTGTGGTTCCGTGGATACCGAATATCCCACCTACCGGGCCTCATTTCCGCTTGGGGCCGGGAAAGCCAATCATCGAGGGAGCTATCGTTGCTATTACTGGCTAAAGGAAGGCTGGTGTGGACCCAGCAGCTTTCTGGACATCACAGCAGCAAGTAAGTGGCACAATTCCAATCCTTCCTCTGCTATTCGTCTGCGGCGTGACCTCGGGCAAGTCGCTTCACTTCTCTGGGCCTCAGTTACCTCATCAGTAAAATGGGGATTGAGACTGGGAGCCCCGCGTGGGACGGGGACTGTGTCCAAACCGATTTGTTGGTATGCACCCCAGCGCTTAACAGAGGGCCCGGCTTAACAGATGTCATGATTATTATACCGAGTGTGCTCGCTGCTGTTTCTTTCTCGTTCCAGGCCCTCTCCCCAAGCCCCGGCTCTCAGCCAAACCCTACCCGTTGCTCCTGCCTAAGGAAAATGTGATGCTCTGGTGTCGTGTCTGGGTAAAGGGCTTGGGCCTGGCTCTCTACAAAGACGGTGAGGCCGAACCTCTGCAGACAGCGAGGCCGGAGACTATGGGGGCCACGTTCTCCGTCTCCGACCCGGGGAATTACACCTGCCGCTCTCACACTGCACTAAGCCCTGTCACCTGGTCTGACCACAGCGATCCCGTGGAGATTGTGATCCCGGGTGAGACACCCGGCCCATCACCGTAACCCCAGAGCAGCCCCCCCCCCCCCCCCCGATGCTTCCAAATCTCCAGGCAGAAACTGCCACGAAACCCAGTGAATGGGACGGCAGGGGAATTGTCCATTATTATTATCACGTTTTTAAGCGCAATGTACCAGACACCGTACCGAACGCTGGGACGGATAAAAGGCCACGTCCTGAAGGACGTCTAATGGAACCGTCTAAAGGACTTTTGTTGCCGCATTGTCCGTTCCAAGCGCTTAATACAGTGCTCTGCACATAATAAGCGCTCAATAAATACTATTGAATGAATGAATGAGCCAAGATGGAATTGTGATTTCTGACCCTCCGTCTACTCGAGAGAAGCATGTGTTCCACTGCCCTAATAAGCTCGTCGTGGGCAGGAATGTGTCCGTTTAATATTATCTTGAACTCTCCCAAGCGCTTAGTACAGTCCTCGGCACACTGTAAGCGCTCAGTAAGTACAACCGAATGAAGTTTGAACTGTGAGCCCCACGTGGGACAGGAACCGAGTCCAACCCGATTTGCTTGTATCCATCCCAGCCCTTAGTACAGTGCTCGGCACATAGTGAGCGCTTAACAAATACCACATAATTATTATTATTGCCTGGTCCCACGGGAATGATGGGGGAGGCTTTAGTTTCCAGAGATCCAAAGGCTTTCAGCTTGGATTCCTTGGATTTAGGGGATACGGAAGCTAGACTATGGGATGGATTTCCCTTTTATTATTAATAAAATGATAATAGTAGTATTTTTAAGCGCTTACTATATGCCAGGCACTCTTCTAAGCACGGGCTAGGTACAGTGTTAACGGGTCCCTGTCCCAGTCCCTGTCCCCCACAGGGCTCACAGTCTTAATCCCCATTTTCCAGATGAGGGAACGGAGGCCCAGAGAAGTGAAGTGATCTGCCCGAGGTCCCGCAGCAGAGAAGTGGCGGAGTTGGGATTAGAACCCAGGTCCTTCGGACTCCCAGGCCCGCGCACTATCCACTGGGGGCCCTTTCCACCTTCACGGGATGCCGGGGGAGGAGAGGGCGGTAAAATAAAGAAAATCCGGCGGTGCAGCAGTTATGTGTAGAGCCCAAGGTAGCCGGCTCAGGTTCCTCTGATAGGGAGCCACTCAACAAGTCCCAGCTGGGGGAAATCCACCGATCTCAAACCGTGATTAGCGAGGCGTTAAAGCGTCTGTTGGGGGGCTGCACGGGAGCGCGTTATCGAGTCGTTAGTGGCAATGGGTGACCGTTGACCACACTGTTAGCTCCTTGGTAAGTCGCCGTCCCGTTCCTTTCTTTCATTCGGTCGTATTTATTGAGCGCTTACTAGGAGCAGAGCTTGGAATATACAACTGGGCAACAGAGAGAGCCCGTTCCTGCCCACAGACGGGCTCCCAGTCTGAAGGGGGGAGGCGGACAGCAAAACAAAACAAGGAATCAGGCGGCGATACCATGGAGATAAATAGAGTCCTAGATAGAGACACATCATTAACGAAATAAACGGAGGGATAAATAACATATACAAATGTGCCCAAGGGCTGTGGGGCGGGGAAGGGGGAAGAGCAGAGGGAGGGAGTAGGGGGAATGGAGAGGCTCAGGGTCTGGGAAGGCCTCCCGGAGGAGGTGAGCTCTCAGTAGGCCTTTGAAGAGGGGAAGAGAGTGAGTCTGGCGGAGGTGAGGGGGGAGGCCGTTCCAGGAGGGGAGAGGGGGTCCCCGGTATTCGAAGGGGTGTGGGTGGCTGGGGGGATTGGGAATTCCTTCCTCGGGCAGCCCCAGATCCCCGGGGCCCGGCTGGGATTGTTGTATCGCACCCTCCCGAGCGCTTAATACAGCGCTCCGCACGCAGTCAACACTCAATAAATACGACCGAATAAATGAATGAACCCGTAACGGTGGAGTGGATAGAGCACTGGCCTGGGAGTCAGAGGTTGGGGGTTCTAATTCCGTCTCTTCCACTCGTCAGCTGGGTGATTTGGGGCAAGTCACTTCACTTCTCTGGGCCTCACTGGCCTCATCTGGAAAATGGAGATTGAGACGGTGAGCCCCAAGTGGGACATCCCGATCGCCTTCTAGCTACCCCTGTGAGCCCGTCGTTGGGCAGGGATCGTCTCTATCCGTTGCCGAACTGTCCACTCCAAGCGCTCAGTCCAGCGCTCTGCACATAGTAAGCGCTCAATAAACACTACTGAATGAATGAATACCCCAGCGCTTCAAACTCTGCTTGGCACATAGTAAACGTTTAACAAATACACCAGTTATCCAGCGCTTAGTACAGAGCCTGGCGCATCGCGCTTAACATACTGTTATCATCATTATTATCATGGCTAATTATGATATTTCATTTCATTCCAGAAACACTGCCCAAGCCCCTCCTCTCCTCCCGGCACAGGGCTTTCCTCAGCGTGGGCGCCGACCTGTCCTTGGATTGCACGGGCCGGTTGAGCGGGTTGGGGTTTGAGCTGTACCGGGATGGAGAACCCGTCCGGCCTCTGGAGACAAGCCGTGTGCTCGACGACCGGCTCAGTTTCCTCATTAGGAAGTTGGACACCGAAAGCGGAGGGAATTACAGCTGTCGCACCCGTTCCTGGAATAAACCTTATATCTGGTCAGAGCCCAGCGATCCGTTGGAGTTCATGGTGACAGGTGAGGATGGAAGAGTCTGAGAAACCCCTCCGGACCCCTCTGCCACGCAAATAATAATAATAATAATAATGTCGGTATTTGTTAAGCGCTTACTGTGTGCACAGCACTGGGGGGATACGAGGTGATCAGGTTGTCCCACAAAATAATAATTATTATTTTTATATTAGAAACATATATATTATGTTTATATTATATACTATATCAGTTTTATATTTTTATTGACATATAACCAACTTAAACACTATAAAAATATTGATTATCATTATTCTAATCCGGGCTCTGCCCACTTGTCCGCTGTGTGGACTTGGTCGAGTCACTTCACTTCTCTGTGATGATGATGGCATTAAGCACCGTTCTAAGCGCTGGGGTAGATACGAGGTCATCAGGATGTCCCACGCAGGGCTCATAGGCTCCATCCCCATATTAATAATAATAATGGCATTTGCTAAGCACTCACTATGTGCGAAGCACTGTTCTAAGCGCTCTAAGTGGATACAAGGTGACGAGGTTGTCCCACACGGGGTTCCCAGTCTTAATCCCCATTTTCCAGATGAGGGAAATGAGGCCCAGAGAAGTGAAGTGACTTGCCCCAAGTCACACGGCGGCAGAAGTGGGATTAGAACCCCCAACCTCTGACTCCCAAGCCCGGGTTCTTTCCACTAAACCAGGCTGCGGGCCTCTGTCACCTCATCTGGAAAATGAAGATCGAGACTGTGAGCCCCACATGGGACGCTGAACTGAATCCAACCCAATTGGTTTGGATCCACCCCAGATCCATCCCAGTACATAGTAAGCACTTAACAGATACCACAAATATCATTATTACTATTATTATCCTTAGGATCATGGCCCAGACCTTCTCTCTCCGTCCATCCGGTGGGTCCCGTGACCGGCCCCGGAACCAACGTGACTGTTCGGTGCCGGGCCTCCCGTCGAGGGGTGAGGTTCGGGCTGAGGAAGAGGGGGACCCCGGAAGCCATCCAACACCAGAACCCAGCTGGGGACCATGCTGATTTCCCGCTGGCGGATGTGGCGGCTTACGACAGCGGAAACTACAGCTGTGTCTACTACGACCCGGCCGCCCCATACGAGGCATCGCAACCCAGCCAAGCCCTGGAGATCCGGGTCAACGGTACGGGAGGGCCCGGGCACTGCCAGTCCTAGAGAAGGACGTCCGGGCCTCCCAAACGACTCCCAGCTCTTCCCTCTGAGCCTCTTGTGGGCGGGAAATTTGTGTGACCTCACCCAGGTCACTTCATTCGGTCGTATTTATTGAGTGCTTACTACTAATGATAATGTTGGTATTCATTAAGCGCTTACCATGTGCCGAGCACTGTTCTAAGAGCTGGGGGAGATACAGGGTTGGCCCACGTGAGGCTCACAGTCTCCATCCCCATTTGACAGATGAGGGAACTGAGGCCCAGAGAATAATAATAATAAAGTTGATATTTGTTAAGCGCTTACTATGTGCAAAGTACCGTTCTAAGCGCCGGGGGAGATACAGGGTCATCAGGTTGTCCCATGTGAGGCTCGCAGTCTTCATCCCCATTTTCCAGATGAGGTCACTGAGGCCCAGAGGAAGGGAAGTGACTTGCCCACAGTCACACGGCTGACAAGTTTCAGAGGCGGGATTTGAACCCATGACCTCTGACTCCCAAGCCCGGGCTCTTTCCACCGAGCCACGCCGCTTCCTTGGGGAGGGATTCCAGCCCAGGGGCAGGACGTGGGAAAGGGGTTGGCGACGAGATGGGGCCCAGTGTGTAAAGTGGTGCTAGAGGAGCAGAGTGAGCCGGCTGGCCTGAAGTAGGAGGTTGGTGGGGTAGGAGGAGGGTGAGCCGATCGAGTGCTTTAAAGGCAACGATGAAGAGTTTCTGTTTGATGAGGAGTTGGATGGTCACCCACAGGAGAGGTCTTGAAGAGTGGGGAGACACGGACTGACCATTTGTATTAAGCGCTTGGGAGAACAGAACACAGTTGGTGGAGCCATTCCCTGCCCACAAGACATTTTACAGTCTAGAGATGCTCGCAGTTAATAATAATAATGATGGTATTTGTTAAGCGCTTTCCGTGCCAAGCACTGTACTTTCTAAGCGCTGGGTATCTTGATGATGTCGTCTTGTTTTGCTTTGCTGTCTGTGTCCCCCATTTAGACTGTGAGCCCGTCACTGGGCAGGGATGGTCTCTATCCGTGGCCGAACTGTACGTTCCAAGTGCTTAGTACAGTGCTCTGCACATAGTAAGCGCTCAATAAGCGCTATTGAATGAATGAATGAATACAGGGTCATCAGGTTGTCCCGCGTGGGGCTCACAGTCTTAATCCCCATTTTACAGATGAGGCACAGAGAAGTCAAGGGAGTTGCCCAAAGTAGTTGTTTCTGTTAAGCGCTTAATGCGGTGATCTGCACACAGTATTCGTTCATTCTATCGTATTTGAGCGCTTGCTGTAATAACAATAATAATAATAATAATGGTATTTGTTAAGCACTTACTACGTGCCAGGCAATTCACTGAACTCCGGGGTGGATACAAGCAAATGGGGTTGGACACAGTCCCTGTCTCACGTGGGGCTCACAGGCTCGCTCCCCATTTTACACATGAGATAACAGGCCCAGAGAAGTGAAGTGACTTGCCCGAGGTCACACGGCAGAGAAGTGGCAAAGTTGAGATTAGAACTCATGACCTTCTGTCTCCCAGGCCTGTGCTCTATCCGCTATGCCGTGCTGTTTCTACTGTGTACAAAGCAGCGTGGCTCAGTGGAAAGAGCCCGGTTCTCATCCCGGCTCCGCCACTGATCGGCCGTGTGACTTTGGGCAAGTCACTAAACTTCTCTGTGCCTCAGTTCCCTCATCTGTAAAATGGGGGTGAAGACTGTGAGCCCCATGTGGGACAACTTGATTACCTTATATCAACCCCAGGGCTTAAAACAGTGCTTGGCACATAGTAAGTGCTTAACACATACCCTAATTATAAATGGTGGACTCCAGTAGGACTACAGAAACACACTGGAGGGGAACTTATTTGGGGAGAGGGGCGGAGGGGAGGATGGAGGAAGGAGACACCCGGGGAGCCCCACGAGGAGATGAAGGTTGGGGTACCCTCTGTAATGCTTGGGTTGTGTTTTTGTTTCCAGTCACACCCACCAAACCTACCCTCTCCACTCCATCCGGCTCGACGCTGGCTGCAGGCAGGGATGTGACCCTCATATGTACCTCAAGGTATTCCTGGGCGAGATTTGAAATCTACAAGGAAGGACGGAGAACACTGAGAGCCAGGTGGCGGGAAGGGGGTGCCAGAAATTCCCTCTTCGTGATCCCCAACGTGGGATACCAAGATGCAGGGAATTACAGTTGCCGCTATCGGATGTGGCAGAAGACGGATGCCTGGTCAGAGTTCAGCGACCCGCTGGAGCTCAAGGTGACAGGTGAGAGGGGTCAGACCCCAGTATGACCCCCACGACCAGGATTGTGTGGTGATCCCACAGGACTGTGGGGTATTTTCAGGTTGTGGATTCGATTCTGGGAAATGGAGAAGCAGCGGGGCTTAGTGGAAAGAGCCCGGACCTAGGAAACACTGGACCTGGCTTCTAAATCCAGCTCCGCTACTTGTCTGCTGTGTGACCTCGGGCAAGTTTAATCGGTAGTATTTATTGAGCGCTTACTGTGTGCGAAGCACTGTACTAAGCGCTTGGGAGAGTATAATACAATCACAGTAATTAACAGACACATTCCCTGCCTATAGTGAGCTCACAGTCTAGAGGGGGAGACGGGCATTTATATGCATACAAAAATAAATTAAATAAATGGAAGATACATATGCTGTGGGGATGGGAGGAGAATGAACAAAAGGAGCAAGTCACTTCACTTCTCTGGGCCTCAGTTACCTCATCTGGAAAATAGCGATTAATATATATATTGTTGGTATTTGTTAAGCGCTTACTACGTGCAGAGCACTGTTCTAAGTGCTGGGGTAGATCAGGGTCATCAGGTTGTCCCGCGTGAGGCTCACAGTTAATCCCCATTTTACAGATGAGGGAACTGAGGCCCGGAGAAGTTAAGTGACTTGCCCACAGTCACACAGCTGACAAGTGGCAGAGGCCGGGATTCGAACCCATGACCTCTGACTCCCAAGCCCGGGCTGTTTCCACTGAGCCACGCTGCTTCTCGTAGACTATGAGCCCCTCGTGGGACATGGACTGTGTCCAACCTGATTAGCTTGAATCTACTCCAGAGCTTAATTCAGTGCCTGGCACATAGTAAGCGCTTAACGGATATCATTTAAAAAAAAAAGAGGGTAGGAGAATATACCACCTGGTCTTCTTTTTGGGATTTGCCTCAACAAGAGATGGATGAAGAACTGTCTGTCAGCTCCAATCT
Organism: Ornithorhynchus anatinus; assembly: GCF_004115215.2. Lineage (NCBI taxonomy): Eukaryota > Metazoa > Chordata > Mammalia > Monotremata > Ornithorhynchidae > Ornithorhynchus > Ornithorhynchus anatinus. Next base: position 54,019,573 of record NC_041737.1, on the reverse strand, counting down.
GGGGGGACCCCAGCAATGTGTCCTAGGATAGGAGCTTCTGGTTCAGAAATTTAATTAGGATTTCTCTTTCAAGGTCTGGGCACCCTCCCCGCACCTAAACTCACAGCGCGATCTGGCTCCGCTCCGGATGATGACATTATCTTCCGCTGCTCGGGGACACTTCCGGGAATGGTCTTCGAACTGTACAGGGGGGGAGAAAAGGTGCAGCCCCTGGGTGTGAGCTCCTTGGATGTCAAAAGGGTCGATTTCCGAATCTCCAAAGAGGAATACCGGAAAGGAGGGAGATTCAGCTGCCGCTATCACACCTGGCAGGTTCCTTATGTCTGGTCGGAGCCGAGCGACGCCATCCCAACATCAACGGGATTTGACAGATAGATCCATAATAACCCGACCCCCTTCTGTCTGGACCGCCCCCCCCACACACACATGCACCTGGGCCTAGTGGAAGAGGCTTGAACGGTTTCCAGAGGGCTCGGGTGATTCTTGGGTCGTGAGAGAAGTAGCCATTGTGGGCCTCCATTAATAACTGTAAATCAGGCATCGAAAATCTAATTTCCTGTTGCTGTAGAGGGATAGGCAAGTGGTGGAGTTGGTGGGTTGACTGGAAGAATGACAGGAGGATGGGTTGGAGGACAACGGGAGGCGGGATGGGAGGATGAACTGAGGTAGATTGGAAGATGGATTGTGGAACACGCAGGCGGTGTTGAGCGGGAAGTTGCCTCAACTAATAAATAGCTGCTTAATTTTCTCCTGTTTTTAGCATCCTGCAATTGGTTGCTCGTGATGATGTCTGTGTGCCTAATGGAGAACGGTCTTTAGCGTCCCTTGTGGATTCTGAATGGGTTCCTACTTGGGGAATTCTGGGCATTGGATGCCTTGGGAAATCCCAGGTAAATTCCTGCACCAGAAGCCCTCGTCCTAGGATACGTAGCTTGGGTCCCCCCGAGATCGGAGCCGAGATAGCTCTTCATCCGTCTCTCGTTGCGGTAAATCTGAAAGGAGAGAACGAGGCTCCGTGTTGCGAAGCGACCGGGGACAAAAGAAGCAGCGGCAGGTTTGTGTCTCCACTTCATCAAATTTCTGGAAAGCTGAAGGATCCTGGGGTGACCTCACCTCCGGAAGGAGGCTCAGAATTCCTGTCCGGAATCTTCCTGCTCCACCTCCCATTCCCAATGTATGGGAATATATCAATAATCATAACGGTGATATTTAAGTGCTCACTATGTGCCAGACACCGTACTTAGCGCTGGGGTAGATACGAGGTAATCGTGTTGGACACTGTCCTTGTCCAGTTAAGGTCTCCCAGTCTCAATCCCCGTCTAACAGATGAGGTAAATGAGACCCCGAAAAGTGAAGTGACTTGTCCAAAGTTAGACAGCAGACATGTGGCAGAGCCAGGATCAGAACGCAGGTTCTTCTGACTTCCAGGCCTAGGCTCTTTCCATTAGGCAACACTGCTTCCCTATTGTGGAAGAGAGACCAGTGGGGCCATTCCTCTAGACCGTAAGCTTATTGTGGATAGTTGTGTCTGTTTTTCTGTTTATATGTACTTTCCCAAGCACTTAGTGCAGTGCTCTGTACACAGTAAGCGCTCAGTAAATACGACTGATTGACTGACTGATTAAGGCACAGTAGAGTAGGAAATTAATGGCCCTGATAGTGCAGAAGCTCCATAAAGATTGTGAAACGGAGACAAAGGTGAGAACCGCAGTGAAAAACACAGGCGATAACTCAAGGGTCGGCCTTCGTGTTTGCACTAATGCGGCAGGGACTGTGGGTTCCACAGTGGCCTTTCCAGTCACTCTTGTAACCACAGTGAGTCAATCGTATTTACTGAGTATTTACTTTGTGCAAAACGCTGTTCTGAATGCTTGGGAGAGAGTACATTATAACAATAAACATATTCCCCGTCCACAACGAGCTTATAGTCTAGAGAGAATTTCACCATCAGTGGCTTCTTCTTTGAGTATGAGGGGGAAGCCTCCCCGCCCCCACATCCACACACACATACACTCATTCATTCATTCAATCTTATTTATGAGCGCCTACTGTGTGCAGAGCACTGTACTAAGCGCTTGGAATGTACAATTCGGCAACAGATAGAGACCATCCCTGACCAGCAATGGGCTCACGGTCTAAAATGGGGACAGACAACAAAACAAGTACCCTTATTTATAATAGTACCTCATGAAGAAGAAGCAGCGTGGCTCAGTGGAAAGAGCACAGGCTTTGGAATCAGATGTCATGAGTTTGAATCCCAGCTCTGCCACTTGTCAGCTGTGTGACTGTGGGCAAGTCACTTCACTTCTCGGTGCCTCAGTTCCCTCATCTGTAAAATGGGGATTAAGACTGGGAGCCCCCCGTGGGACAACCTGATTCCCCTGTGTCTACCCCAGCGCTTAGAACAGTGCTCTGCACATAGTAAGCGCTTAACAAATACCAACATTATTATTATGATTCAGTGGTGTTATATTTCTTTCTCTTTTTTTATAGAATTTGTTAATCACTTCTTATGCTCCAGGCACCGAACTAAGCACTGGGGTAGACACAAGGTAATCAGGTCCAGGTCCCACTTGGGGCTCACAGTCTCAATCCCCATTTCCAAATGAAGTTATTGAGGCCCAGAGAAGTTAAATGACTCGCCCAAGGTCACACAGCAGGCAAGAGGCAGCGGCAGAATTAGAATCCAGATCCTTCTGACTCCCAGGCCCGTGCTCTATCCGCTAGGCCGTGTTGTTTCTCATACGCTTAACCATGTGACTGTATCGGGAATGCCTGTATTATGGGATAGATTTTCTGCTTCAGAACCTCTGGAAAAATAACATGAAAGTCCTCTCTGTGCTATATACATTTAAGGTAATAATAATAATAATGAAGATTGTGGTGTTTAAGCTCTTACAGTATGGATAGCTATAAGATAATCAGTTCAGACACTGTCCCTGTCCTATAAGGGGCTCACAGTCTATCAATCAGTCAGTAGTATTTATTGAGGGCTTACTTCAGGCCCGAGTACTGTTCTAAGCACTGGGGAGAGTATAGTACAACAGGGTTGACGCTTTCCCTGCCCACAACGCGCTTACAGCCTAGATGGGGAGAAAGGCACTTATATAAATGAATCACTTATTTTATATAATTTAAAGATATGTCTAAGTAAGAGGGAGTAGGAGTTAATCCCCATTTTACAGACGAGGCAACTGAGGCACAGAGAAGTGAGGCGACTTGCCCAAGGTCACACAGAAGGCAAATGGCAGAGCGGGGATTAGAACCCAGGTCCTTTAGCTCACAGACCTGTGTTCTTTCCACTAGACCACCCTGCTTTTCTTTTTTTAACCTCGCTATCGCTTTTCTTCAACCTTTGAACGTCAAACCATTCACTAAATGAAAAATTGCAGTATGATTACGATCCTTCTAGGAGGCGGCAGAAACAGAAACCTGTTCGGTTGACTGCCGTGGTGGTTTTGCAGCTTTATCTAAGGAATCGTTCCCCTTAATTTGAACAATCGTCTTCTTGTGGCTGATGAACCCCTTCTGAACCCCTCTGCACAAGTCTGAGCTCTTCCTTGGGCTCTTGAAGACCCTTCCGAGGTCAGGAGTTGATGATTCTGAGTCTCTGGAGGGGCCAGTGTTACTCTGTGGGAGATGGGACAGCCAGGAGATGTCATTTATACTGTTAACTAACTCGCTGTGGGCAAGAAGTGTCTGTTATATGTTTTACTGTACTCTCCCAAGTGCTTAGTACAGTGCTCTGCACCCAGTAAGCGCTCAATAAATACGGTTGACTGCTGATGAGGCATATGGGGACCGTTGTCTGACTCCAACCGCAGGCTCTGGGGCTAGAGATGTCTCTGACCGTCCCGCGATCCGCTGAAGGGAAAATTCTTCATCCATCCTCCCCATCCCTCAAGGGAGGCAACTCAACCAACCCATTGCCACTCCAAGAAGGGGTGAATGGGCCCCATCCCCCAAACTCTCCAGAATTTTCTGTCATCGGGATCCCCCTCCCAGGCCCTGGGAGCTGCTTATTCCTTTAAGAGTTAAATGAGTTTGTGGTTCTTATCAACGGATTCCACCTTTGGACTTTGCTTCTTGAGGCTGCGACCAGGGGAGGGTTGAGTTGAACAGTCAGCCCAACAGGCCAGCGACGGGCAAGAGAGGCTGGGCCGGTGTCTCCGAGAGAGGGGCATTTCTGTCTCTGCCCACCCGGCGGAGAGGGGCGAGGAATCCCCTCACCGAGGCAGGAGAGTTTCCAGCTCTGATTCCAACCTCCTCAACTGTGTCCTTTTACCTCTTCTGTTCCACCTTCCTCTTCGTTGCCCTGCCTCGGGCCTGGGCCCTGATTTTCTCTTCTCTCGGTGACCCCCCGGGGGCTCTGGGGTAGAGTCATGGCCAAGACCCTCAGGGATTCTTTGCTCTTCTCCCTGGAGGGTCTCTTTCGTGCTGAGCTCAGGAGGTTCAAGCTCCAGATACAAAGCTCTGGCCAGGCCCGGGGTCACCCGTCCCTCCCTCCGGACAGACTGGAGTTCGCCAACGGGAGAGAGCTGGCCGAGCTGCTCATTGGCTGCTACGGGGAGGCCGCCGCCGCCAAAGTGACCGTGGAGGTGCTGAAGAGCCTGGAACAGCATCCGCTGGCGGACCACCTCTGCCGGGCAACCAGTGCGGGTGAGTTGGGAATCCACCGGGCCATTCGTTTAGCCCCCGGGTCCCGTCAGACCGGTCGGTAGAGTGGAAAGAGCCCGGTGCAGACGTGAGCCTCAGTTTCCCTTCTATAAGGTGCGGTCAGTAAGTCCCGCCTCTCCACACCTCACAGAGAAGCGGTGAGGGTAAAACGAGATAGGTGAAAGGACGTGAAGTTCTTTAAAAATTAAGTTGTTTTATCTTGTGTGAAAATTTAGGGACTGCTGGGACTGTAGAGGAGAAGAAAGCCAGAGATCCAGAGGCCTCTTCATTCCCGCCAGAGAATGGTTTTCTGAGTTCAGCAGTTCCTGGTTTCCCCGAGGAGAAGGAACTTGGAGGTTTAGAAGCCACTCCCTCCTCAAAGGGAAAGCAGTCCAAGAATCCAGAAGTCCTTCTTCCTTCTGAGAAGGAGCCTATCTCTTCCTCTAAACCGTATCTGAGTGCTGCCCCGTGTCCGAGTGGTATGTTCCTCTTAATGCAGCGTGGCTCGGTAGAAGGAGGCCGGGCTTGGGAGTCAGATTCGAATCCCAGCTCTGCCACTTGTCAGCTGTGTGACTGTGGGCAAGTCACTTAACTTCTCCGTGCCTCAGTGACCTCATCTGTAAAATGGGGATTAAGACTGTGAGCCTCACGTGGGACAACCTGATTACCCTGTATCTACCCCAGCGCTTAGAACGGTGCTCTGCACATAGTAAGTGCTTAACAAATACCAACATTATTATTATTCTGTCCTCCTGCCCCAAGTCTGAGTGGTGTGTTCCTTTCAGGGTCCTCCTGGCCCATGTCTGAGTAATATGTTCCTCTCAAGGCCCTTTTGCCCCATTCCTGAGTGATATGTTCCTCTTAGGGCCATCCTGCTCCATGTGTGTTCCTCTCAGGGCCCTTCTGCCCCATATCTGGGTGGGATATTCCTCCTAGTGCCCTCCTGCCCCATGTCTAAGTGCTATGTTTCTCTCAGGGCCCTCCTGCCCCATGTTTGACTTCAGGGCCTTCCCGTGCCATGTCTGAGTGGTGTGTTTCCCTCTGGACGCTCCTGCGCCATTTCTGAGTGGTATTTTCCTCTCAGGGCCCTCCCACCCCATATTTGAGTGGTATATTACTCTAAGTACCCTCCTGCTCCATGTTTGATGAATATGTTCCTCTCAGGGCTCTCCCGCTCCATGTCTGAGTGGCATGTTCCTCTCAGGGCCATACTGCCCCATTGTATGTTCCCCTCAGAGCCCTCCTGCCCCATGTCTGAGTAAAATGTTCCCCTCAGGGCCCTCCTGCCTTTCTGCCACTGACTTCTTGGTTTGGGATCGGGGAGGAATCAAAGGAACCATCAGATAAAATGTCAAGATGGCCGCCAAACCGGGTGTCTGTTGGAGTCTAGGCCCTCCGCGGCGGATGTCGAGTCAGAATCGGACTGTCCAGAATCAGGGAGAGGATCGGAATGTAGACTGGTCGTGGGCGGGGAATGTGCCTACCAACTCCGTTATATCGTCCTCTCACAAGTGCTTAGTACAGTGTGCTGCACACAGTAAGTGTTCAATAAGTACAATTGATTGATTGAGGAGGAGAAGGAGAAGGCAGGACCATGCAGAAAGGCAGCAGAAGGCGATGGATTGCAGAAACTCTGACCCGGCACAGAAGGCAGTTTGACTCAACGCACCGTTTTTCTTTCAGATGATTTAGACCAAGGGAAGGCTCCCGAGAATCCAAGAATGATTCCCTCTTCAGAGGAGAAGACGCCCAACCCCCCAGGGGCATCCGAGTCTTCAGACGAAGAGTTCCACGACTGCCGAGGTAACGACACCTTCGCCCCGGGCGACCCCCAATTATAAGAGGCAGCATGGCGCAGTGGCTAGAGCCCGGGCCTGGGAGTCAGAAGGTCACGGGTTCTAATCCCGGCTCCCCCGCTTCTCTGTTGTGTGACCTTGGACGAGTCACTTCACTACTCTGGGCCTTAGTTACCTCATCTGCAAAATGGGGGTTGAGACTGAGAGCCCCACATGGGACAGGGACTGGGTCCGAGCCGATTTGCTTGTTTCCACCCCATCGCTTAGTACAGTGTCTGGCGTAGCAAATATCACAGTTATTATCATCGTCTGAGAAGACTCTGGGGATAGGGCCCTAGTCATTCCTTTCTGTCTGTTTTCAGTCCAGGCTTGGGCTCAAATGCTGATAGGGAGTTCAACCAATCGTATTTTTTCATTGAGCCGCTTGCTACGTGCAGAGTTGGGGGACGTTCATCTGATATCATGTGCCACGGCCTGGGGAGAAACTGCTGGGGTGCAGGCATGTGGTTTTCTATCAACAAATCCTGCCTCTTTGTGAAGGGGCTGTTGCTGGAGGTTATGGACTGAGGGAGGGAAGTGGAGAGCTCAAAGTGGGCAGGGAACATGTCCGTTTATTGTTATATTGTCCTCTCCCGAGCGCTTAGAATTCATTCAGTCGTATTTATTGAGCACTTACTGTGTGCAGAGCGCTGTACTAAGCGCTTGGAAAGTACTGTTCAGCAACAAATAAGAGACAATCCATGCCCAACAACGGGCTCACAATCTAGAAGGGGGCAAACCGACATAAAAACAAGTAAACGGGCATCGGTAGCATCAATGTAAATAAATAGAATAGCGCTCTGCGCCTAGTAAACGCTCAATAAATACCGTTGGTTGATTCAGAAACACCATAATTATTAATAGACTTTACATTTCTAAAACAGACTCGTCTTGCCCCCTAAATCACTTCTCCCTAACTTTTCCATCCCAGTTGATAACGCCTCCACCGACCCTGCCTCAGAAGGCTGCAAACCCCCGTGTCATCCTTGGCTCCTCACTGGCCTTCTTCAGGTCAGACACAGTCCCTGTCCCCACATGGGGCTTAGAGGCTAAGTAGGAGGGAGAAGAGGCGTTGAATGCCCATTTTACAGATGAGGAAACTGAGGCCCAGAGAAATTAAGTGACTTGTCCAAGGTTCACGTAGTGGGCAACTGGCAGAGAAGCAGCATGGCTCAGTGGAAAGAGCACGGGCTTTGGAGTCAGAGGCATGAGTTCGAATCCCAGCTCTGCCCCTTGTCAGCTGTGCGACTGCGGGCGAGTCACTTCACTTCTCTGGGCCTCAGTTACCTCATCTGCAAAATGGGGATTAAGACCGTGAGCCCCACGTGGGACAACCTGATTCCCCTGTGTCTACCCCAGCGCTTAGAACAGTGCTCTGCACATAGGAAGCGCTTAACAAATACCAACATTATTCTCCCCCGATTAGACCGTAAGCCCGTCAAGCGGCAGGGACCGTCTCTATCTGTTGCCGACTTGTTCCTTCCAAGCGCTTAGTACAGTGCTCTGCACATAGTAAGTGCTCAATAAATACTATTGAATGAATGGATTAAAGGCCGGGTCTGCCCACTCCCAAGCCCGTGCTCTTTCCACTAGGCCCCGCTGCTTCTCGCGGCCTACAATCTAGACTCTAAGCTCGCAGTGGGAAGGGAATGTGTCTACCAGCTTTGTTGTGTTGTGGTCTCCCAAGCGCTTAGTAAAGTACTTTGCACACAGTAAGTGCTCAATAAATATCACCGATGGATTGAAAGGCTCCTCGCCAACTCATCCCACCCTACGCGACTGCTCTTTTCCACCCACCATTCAACCCCAACTCGCTCTCTTTGTTCCATCCCTCGCTGTCGCCTCTCCTGGCTCTGTCCCCTCGCTCCCGCTCTTCCCCCACTCTTCCCAAATCCAACAGACCACAGCCATATTCCAAACCCTCCTGAAATCCCTCTTTTTGCTTCTCCAGAAAAACTTCCTTCAGATCAGGAGAGAGGACAAGGTAACTCTGGGATTAATGGGGTAAGTGGCAGGGGGGTGTTGGAGATATCATATTTGATTATCTGGAATGGCCTAGTGGCTAGAGCCCGGGCCTGGCAGTCAGAAGGACCTGGGTTCTAATCCCTGCTCCGCCACTTGTCCGCTGTGTGAACTCGGGCAAGTCACTTAATTTCTCTGGGCCTCAGTTCCCTCATCTGGAAAACAGGGGTTAAGATTGTGAGGCTCATCTGGGACAGGGACTGTGTCCAACCCGATTATTTTGTACGTGCCCCAGCGCTTAGTACAGTACCTGACACACAGTACGCGCTTAACAAATATCATAAGAAAAGGTCAGAAGGCCCGGAAATAAAGTAATAATGATAATAAAAATCATAATAGCATTTGTTAAACACATACTACATGTGTCAAGCCCTGTTTAAACTCTGGGGAAGGTAGAAGATAATCAGGTCAGAGACGGTTTCTGTCCCACACTCAACTCGCAGCATTTATGTACAGATCCATAAGTTGCATAGCACAGATTATTTATTTACATTAATGTCTGTCTCTCCCTCTAGACTGGAAGCTCGTTGTGGGCAGGGAATGGGACTGTTTATTGTTAAACTGTCCTCTCCCAAGGGCTTAGTACAGTGGTCTGCACACAGTAAGCGCTCAGTAAATACCGTCTATGATGATGATGATCTGGGAGTAAGTTCTCCTCTCTCTCTTTTTCAGATTCCAAGTGGACCCAGTTCGATCCCCAAGTAGGTAGGTGAAGCTGCTGCTGTTTATTTTTGTATCTGCATTCCCAGCTAGCCCCAACTTCTTCCATAATCCCACCTCAGCTCTCTCATTTTTCAGATGAATTTTCCAATGAAAACTTCCAATTTTGACCCGTATCTGCAAGGGACAAGTGAAAGTTTCAGCCCCAACCTAATTTTAGTGGGAAGCGCTCCATGCAGATGTGATGATTGGAAAGCAGCATGGCCCAGTGGGAAGAGCAGGGGCCCGGGAATCAGAGGACTTGGCTTCTAATCCCGTCTGTGTGACCTCGGGCAAGTCACTTCACTTCTCGGTGCCTCAGTTCCCTCATCCGTAAAATGGGGATTAAGACCGTGAGGCCCTTGTGGGATGTGTCCAAACTGATTGCTCTGTATCCATCCTAGTGTTTAGTTCAGTGCCTGGCACATAGTAAGTGCTGAACGAATACCATTAAAAAAAATTTGCCTGACCAACATCAACCATTTTCAGTTTTCCCATATGGAACTGGATCCATATGGATATATATTTATCCATAGAGGATACATATTTATGTCTTCTTAAAAAGTAGGCCTTACGTTCTCACTCGGTCCTTCATTTAAGGAAATGTATAAGGCGGTCCTCACCCTCATCTCGACACCACGCGTAGCCAGGCCGGCCCGCCTCGTGGGAAGATTGTTCCTTAGTTTGGTCGTTGCGTTCTAGCCGCGGCCCTTAGTGAAAACTCAGCGGAAGGCAGTGGTCGCAAGAAGCCGTGTGGCCTAGTGGTTAGAGGGCACAGGCCTGGGAGTCAAAAGGACCTGGGTTCTAGTCCCGGCTCACCACCTATGTGACCTCGGGCACGGCGCTTCTCTGTGCCTCAGTTACTTCATCTGGAAAATGAGGATTAAGACAGTGAGCCCCATGTGGAATACGGACTGTGGCCAAACAGATTAATCGGTATCTACCCCAGGACTTAGAAAGTGCTTGGCACGTAGTATGTGATGCTATTGATGCCTGTCTACTTGTTTGGTTTCGTTTTGGCTCCTTCTAGACAGGGAGCCCGTTGGGTGGGGATTGTCTCTCTCTGATACCGAATCGTACTTTCCAAGCGCTTGGTACACAGTAAGCGCTCAATAAGCTCTTGAATGAATGAATAGTAAGCACTTAAGTTCCATAATTATTTAGTGGGCACTTAACAAATACTATCATTAGTATTTTTTGATTATCATCATCATTATTATTCTATGTTAGCGGGACAAGGAGGTAGATTTTTGTCGCTGGTATAAAGGGAAGCGTGGGTTATCGTAAATTGAAAATGGAATTTGGCCCCAAATGGACGCAGACTTTGTGTTTGCTTTCAGGATGGAGGAACGCTCGCAGATGCGCAGGTAACCGGAGCACGTGATGTCTCTTGAGGCCGGGGACGCCTTCCCCACCCCCGTAGTCCCTTAATCTGTTTTTGGCGGCTCATTCCTAGGAGAGGAAAAACCGCAGGAGTGATGCCTTGGTTATTTGTGTATAACGCTTTTATTCCCGAGGCGCTCAGATTACTCGTCTCATTTTTGCCCTCGCAAAACCCCTGAGAAGTAGGTAGAGAGGTTGGGGCCGTGTCCAATCTGATTAGTTCGTATCTACCCCAGCACCTAGAACAGTCCCTGGCCCGGAGTAAGCGTTCGACAAATACCATCGATATTATTTTTATTCTTATTTTTCCAAATGGGGTGGGGAGGACCTGAAAACGAATGCAGACCAGGCCCGCCCGCTTCTTCAGTAGCGAGACGACTGACCCCCCCCCCCCCCCTTCACCCCTTGCAGCGAATGTGACCATGGATCCGGACACGGCTCACCCGGACCTCGTTCTCTCCGGGGACCAGAGGAGCGTGAGGCTGAGAGACACCTGGCAGGCCCAGCCCGACAACCCCAAGAGATTCGACTACGTCGTCAGCGTCCTGGGCTCCCCGAGCTTCACTGCCGGTAGACATTACTGGGAGGTGGAGGTCGAGGGGAAGACCAAGTGGACCCTGGGGGTTTGTAAGGAATCGGTGCGGAGGAAGGGGGTGATCACGGTGACTCCTGAGGAGGGGTTCTGGGTCCTGAGGCTGACCCAAGGAAAGAAATACTCGGCTCTCACCTCCCGGAGGACGCCCCTCTCCCTGAGGGTCCCCCCTCGCCGGGTGGGGATACTCCTGGACTACGAGGCGGGAGCCATCGCCTTCTATAACGTGACGGACCCATCTCGCATCTTCACGTTCACCTCGTCTTTCTCCGGGCCTCTCCGGCCTTATTTTTGCCCCAGGGCTTCTGATGGGGGGAGAAACCTGGCTCCTCTGACCATCTGCCCGATCGGCGGGTGGGACTGAGGGACCGGCCCCCCGACCCCGGCTAATGGTGCTGATCTCTCTGGACCGCCCCAGATCGCTGGTTGCTAGTAAAATCCTAGAAAAAAGTTTCCAGAGTCCTCCATTGGCGGCTCAGACTTTGGACGTTGCCCGAAGCCTCTTTTTGCAGAGGACGCCCCGTCAGTCGATCGGTAGTATTTACTGAACGCCTCCGGGTGCAAATGAATCAACCGGTTGTATTTATTGAGCGCCTACTGTGTGCAGAGCACTGTACGGAGCGGATTGGGAGAGTACGAAACAGAGTTGGTAGACACGTTGCAAGGGCTCTTAAAATCCTGGAGAGAGCACAGCAGAATTAGTAGATGTGATTCCTGCTCTCAAGTGGCTTACACTCTATGGCATCCAGTATGAAGACACCATTTAATAATAATTCTGGTATTTGTTAAGCGCTTACTACGTGCCAAGCACTGTTCTAAGCGCTGGGTAGATACAAGGAAATCAGGTTGTCCCACGTGGGGCTCACAGTCTTAATCCCCATTTTATAGATGAGGTCACTGAGGCACAGAGAAGTGAAGGGACTTGCCCAAACCTATTTATCAGTCATTTATTGACAGATTAAGTCAAATGACCCCCAGAAGCATCACGTCCCTGAAATGAAGAGTAGCAGCGTGGCCTGGCGGATAAAGCAGGGGCCTGGGGGGGGGGGGTCACGAGGACACGGGTTCTAATCCCAGCTCCGCCGCTTGTCTGCTGTGTGACCTTGGTCGAGTCACTTCACTTCTCTGGGTCACGGTGTTGCCCCACCTCGAAAATAGGGATTAATATCGTGAGCTCCAAGCGGGACACGACTTGAGTCCGGCCTAATTATCTCGTATCTACCCCGGCGCTTAGTACAGTGTCTGGCACATAGTAAACGTTTAACAAATGCCATTACAAAAAGGGATAAGATTCAACTGGATACAGTGAGCTGGGCTGCACCGAGGATGACCAAGGGAACTGAAACTGGGCCTCAGTTATCTGTAAAATGGGGGTGAAGATTGGGAGCCCCGTGGGGGACGGGGACTGTGCTTAACCTGATTACCTTCTATCTCCCCCAGCGCTTAGTGCGGCGCCTGGCACGTAGTAAGCGCTTAACAAACACCACCAGGATGATTCATATGACCGGAGAGGATAGGAGAAAGGCCGAAGAGAAATCTCTCTCCCTTCCGAGCCCGGGGCTCGCGGGGCTCGCAAGAAAAAAGTAGAGGGGGCAGAAATAGGGTGCACGGGGCATCCACGAGGTGAAATGCTCTGTGCTAAGCACTTGGGCAGTAAAAAAGGAAGCGACATACTCCCTGCCTGCAAGGAGTCTCCCCTCTTAACGGGGGAGGCAGATGTGAAAGATATTTAGTCATCAAAGTAACCGAAGATTCAAAACCTAGACGGGAAGCCGCGTGGCCCAGAGGTAAGAGCACGGGGCCGGGAGGCAGGGGACCTGAATTCGGGTTAGGGCTCTGCCGCTTGTCTGCTGGGTGACCTGAACTCACTCACTTAACGTCTCTGGGCCTCCGTTTCCTCACCTGTAAAATGGGGATTCAGTACCTATTCTTCCTCCCCCTTAGACTGTGAACCCCTGTGTGGGACAGGGACTAGTCCAGGCTGATTATCCTGACCCTCTTCCAGCCCTCAGCACAGTGCTTGGCCCACAGTAAACGCTTAAATGCCACAGGTATTATCTCCTCGAGTGCTGAGGATGGATTTAGCTACTTATCGTCTTACCTCGCTCACGTCCCGCCTCTAGCCTGGAACGCCCTCCCCCTTCGAATCCAACAGACGCTGTCTCTTCCCCCCTTCAAAGCTTTATTGAAGGCCCATCTCCTCCAAGAGGCCTTCCCCGATCGAAGGCCTCGTTTCCTCACCACCCCCCCCCCTTCTGCGTCGAACTTGCATCTGCTCCCTTTTTCTCTCCCTTCCCTAGCCCCTCCACACTCATGTCCATATCAGAAATTGATTTATTTCGATTATCTCTCCTCCTCTAGACGCGTAAGCTCGCCGTGGGCCGGGAGCGCGTCTACCAACTTTCGCAGTCGCCTAAGCACTTAGTACAGTGCTCTGCGCGTTGCGAGCGCTCGCTAAATACGACCGATTGATATGAGGTGAGTGATGGGGCTGTATGAGCAGGGGGTTAATCAGGGAAGGTTTTGAGTTAGGAAGTGGGCCTTTCCTGACAGCCCAGCTCATTTCTCGGGGACTCCGGGCAGTTTCGGATTCTTGCATTTTCAGTGTCGTATTGTTGGTTTGAAAAATTAGAACCGAGGCCTACGGACCACGGGCCTCCAACCCTCGCGTCACCTTCCCTGAGTGGGTGATGAGCTTTAGGGTTGCACGTTCTTTGAGGACAAGGGACAGGCCTTTTGTTATTATCATCTATTACTGTTATTATTATTGATGATAATTCTATCTGTCAAGCGCTTACTACGTGCCAAGCACTGTACTAAATGCCGGGGCGGACACAAGATAATCGGGTCCCACCTGGGGCTTACAGTCGAAGCAGGAGGGAGAATAGGGATTCTCACGTTCCAGATGAGGGAACCGAGGCACAGAGCGACGAAGCGACCTGCCCAAGGTCCCACAGCGGGCAAGGGGCGGAGTCAGGATTAGAACCCAGGTCCTCTGACTCCCAGGCACTCTCTCCACTAAGTCCCCCCGGGCCTCAGTAGACCCTTCTGCTCGCAGTTCGTTCAGATCGCCGCCAGGCCGGGGATGAAGTACAGGAGGCAAAAGCCGGGTCACCCAACGGCGGTTTGTTCAGTCGACGAGCTCCTCTGCAGAGCTGGTACGATCCCGCCTGGGGGGCAGAGAAGGGTCGCGTCCGTCCTCTTCCCCCTCGTCCCCCCCCGGAACGGCTCGGCGGGGACCTCTGCGTTCGGCGGAGCCGGGCCACTCGCCTCCCGCTCGAGAGACGTCCCCGTCTCCGTCTGGGTGAGCGGGAGTCGGCAGGGAAGGGGGAAATGGCGGAGGCCGGTCTGCGAGGCGGGCTCTCGGGGCCGCGTTTTCCCTCCACCCGGTCCGCGGTCCCGAAGGAAGGGGGGGGGGGCGGATGAGTCAAGGCAGCAATCCCTCCGAGGAAGGGGGGGAGGCGACGGGCGGGGGTCACTGGGGACGTCCGCAGGACTTCTTCCCCGTGTGAATCCTCTGGAGCGAACTCTTGGTGAAGCCCTTCCCGCACGTGGGGCACCGGTAGGGCTTTTCTCCCGAGTGCACGCGCTGGTGCCTGTAGAGATTGGCGCTGTCCCCGAAGCCCTTCCCGCAGCTCGGGCAGCGGTAGGGTTTCTCGCCGGTGTGGATCCTCTGGTGCCTGTCGAGGTTGGAGTTGCGGCTGAAGCTCTTCCCGCACCTGGGGCACTCGTAAGGCTTCTCCCCCGTGTGGACGTGCTGGTGCCTCTGGAGGCTCGAGCAGCGGCTGAACCCCTGGCCGCAGCTCGGGCAGGTGAACGGCTTCTCGCCCGTGTGGGTGATCTGGTGGATGTACAGGTGGGAGCTCCACCGGAAGCCTTTCCCGCAGCTGGGACACACGTGGGGGTAGGTCCCCGGCCGGGGGCCCCCGGGGGCCCGCGCGACTCTCTCGGGGAGGCGGACGGCGTGGCCGTCGCGTTCCGGGGGCTTCTTCTTCCCCCGCGGGGGCTCCGGGTGGCCGGCGGCGGGGGCCCTCTGGCTTCCGCTCCACGGTGGGCCGCTCCCCCTCGCTCCCCGGGGAGGGTTCCCCCAGGAGGAACCCGGCCTCCTGACGGCGTTTCTCGGTTCGCCGCCTCTCGCGGAGGCCCCGCCTGGCCGGGGCGGCGGGGACGAGGTTTCGCGTTCCTGGGCCTCGGGTTCCGCCCCTCGAGGGTTCTCTCCGCGAGACGCTCGCCCCGAGCCTACGAGGTAAAAGATGCCGCGGTGAGGCGGGGGGAGGCCGGGGGGAGGGGAGACTGGAGACGCACGCTAAGCGCGCAATAAATACGAGGGAATGAACGAACGAGAGGGGGCCCAGAGCCTCCCCGCCTTCTCAAAGTGAAGAAATCGGGGTCTTGCAGCGAGGGCCCGAGCCTCGTCCTATTTCCATCGTTACGGCCCTGTCGGGGAGCACCCCCTTAAATTCACAGAGCCTTGGGGCCTCGAGCAGAATAAACCTTTTCCAACTCTAAGATCGGCACGGGCTCCATTAACGGTGGAAAGTCTGGCGGTATAAGGAGCGGTGGTGGGGACAGAGGGAGGGAATAATAAGGAATACCTGTGGTATTTAAGCGCTTACTATGCGCCAGGCGGGGTAATGAGCGCCGGGGGTCGGGGCGGTGGGGGGGGAAACGCCAGCAGATCGGGCTGGGCACAGACCCCGGTCCATGTGGGGCTCCCGGTTTCAATCCCCATTTTACAGAGGAGGAACTGAGGCCCAAAGAAGTGACCTCACGGAGGTCACGCGGCAGACAAGTGACGGAGCCGGGATCAGAAGTCAGGTCCTTCCGACTCCCAGGCCCGGGCTCTATCCATCTACCCGGGCTTCGCCCCGTCCTCGGGACCAGAGCCGACCCCGTACTTACCCAGCGAGGCCGGGTTTCCGTAGCCCTCCCAGGGGCCGTCCCCGTAGAGCTCCTTCCCGATGCGATCCAGGCGCCGACCTTCCTCCTGGGGAATGAGACGACGGAGAAGCCGTCTGTGGCCCGCGGGGCCCGGAGAGGGTGACGCCATCCCTTGGGGCCCCACTCTGTGGTAGGGTGATTACGGGTGAGGGAAGCGGGGGGGGTGACAGGAGGAAGTGTTCCAGACAGGATGCCCCACAGAAGAAGGGGTCTGTGGCGGACAGATGGGAGAAGAAGAGGGGAGAGCGGAGGGGACGGGGAGGCGGCTCGGTGCACAGAGCACGGGCCTGGGAGGCAGAAGCGTTCAGTACAAGTAGTAATTGTTTTCACATACCACACACACAAAAAAAAAACAAAACTCACCAGGGACCCGACCGGGAGCAGCGTGGCAGCCATCTTCTCGTCTCCGGCGTCCCCCGCCGGAACGTGGGCCGCGAGTCGGGGAGCGGGCGGGCCTGAGGGAGGAGAGCCGTGTAAGCGGAGGCCTCGCCGCCGCGTCCCTCGACGGCCACCCTCTGGACCCCGGGGGCCCGTTCCTAGAGAGCCTGCCGCTCCTCTACCCGCTTGAATGGGGTGAAGCAAATGAAGATGGCCCCGGGGTGTCCTCCTAGACTGCGCCGAGTGGGGCTCAACCCCTTGGCGGGGGGGGGGGGGGGGCCGGGGGGGCCGGACACCCCGACCCCGACGGCTCTAACGAGGATAGGCCGGGCTCTGAGAATCTCACATTTTACCGCCTACACTGACCCCGACGACATGACACTGCCGTACCGTCTCGGCCCAGGGCACACACAGACCGGCAAATGGGCCGGTTTTTGACGCCAGATATTTTCTTGATACGAGCCCACCCTAAGAACTTTTTTTTTTCACATAGTACTTGTCGAGCTCTTACTATGGGCCGGGCACCGTACTAAATGCTAAGGTAGAGAGGGGCTAATCAGGTTGGACACAGTCCGCGTCCCACATGGAGCTCAGAGCCTTCATCCCCATTTTACGGATGAGGGAACCGAGGCCCGGGGAAGTGAAGTGACTGGTCCAAGGTCACACTGCAGACAAGTGGGGGAGCCGGGACCGGAACCAGGTCCTTCTGATTCCCAGGCCCGGGTTCGAGCCACCAGGCCACGCGGCTCCTCTAGGGGATCTGACGGCAGCGTTATCGTTACGCTTCTTCCGTGAAACGGTGTTCGACCTGATTTGCTTACATCCACCCCGGGGCTTAGAGCAGTGTGTGGCACATAGTAAGCGCTTAACAATTACCACGGTGTGGCCTAGTGGATAGAGCACGGGCCTGGAGGCAGAAGGACCTGGGTTTTAATCCCGGCTCGGTCACTTCTCGGGGCCTCAGTTACCTCACCTGCAAAACGGGGATTAAGACTACGAGCTCGTTGGGGGCAGGGAATCTGTTCATTGTCGTACCGTATTCTCCAAGCACAGCGCTCTGCACACGGTAAGCGCTCGGTAAATAGGACCGAATAAATGGGCCCCGTGTGGGACACGGACTGTGTCCAAACCGATTAGCTTCCATCTACCTCGGCGCTTAGTTCAGTGCCCGGCACCCAGTAAGCACCTGAAGGATAGAGCCCGGGCCTGGGATTCAGAGGGTCGCGGGTTCTAAATCCACCTCTGCCACCTGCCTGCCGGGTGACCCTGGGCAAGTCACTTCACTGGGCCTCAGTGACCTCATCTGGAAAATGGGGACTGAGACCGTGAGCCCCACATGGGACCTTATTTACTCGTACCCACCCCAGCGCTTAGTAGAGTGCCTGGCATACAGTAAGCGCTTCATTCCGCAATTATTATTAAATACCATTAAAAAACATACAAAAACGATCAGCTCTTCCTAGCCATTTGCCCGAGACATTCCACCGGACATCTCTTCCTCTCCTGCCCTCCTCCCTGCCCGCCGCGCCAGCCGACGCCCCGCATGTCCCAGGAGGAATCCCGGCCCCTCACCGCCATCCTGATCCTGGAGAACGACCGGCTCCTCTTTCAAGCCGTGTCCCGGCAGCTGCTCAGGTCCGGGCTGTGGGATCCGCGGCCCCTCTTGCCGGGACCCTCCCTTAGGGTGCGGCTCCACGCGGAAGCTCGGGGCCTCCGTCGCCTCGGAGAGGACCTCCTGTCCGTGCACCTGGACCGTCACCTGAGGGAACATCCCCGTCTCAGTCCCCGCCGGGGATGGGGACGGGGCAGGGGGCGGCGGGAAGGGGAGTCAGAGGGGACCCAGTGGATAAAGCCCAGGGCCCGGGAGTCGGAAAGACCTGGCTTCTAATCCTGGCTCCGCTACGTGTCTGCCGTGTGACCTTGGGCGAGTCACTTCGCTTCTCTGCACCTCGGTGACCTAAATGTGGATTAAGAATGGGAGCCCCACGTGGGACAAGGACTAGGTCCAACCTGAGCTCTTGCTACAGTGCTTGGCATATAGTAAAAGTTTAACCAGTACCTTTATTATTATTATTATTATTATTATCAATAAAACCCTGAAGACACAGGGACCCACAGCTACTGTCCTAGTGGAAATAGCACAGGGCTGAGGCGCAGGAGACCCAGATTTGAATCCCAGCTCCACCAGTGGCCTGCTGTGTGACCATGGGGAAGTCACTTCTCCTCTCCTATTTATTGATATCAATGCTTATCTCCCCCTCTAGACTCTAGGCTCGTTGAGCGCAAGAAATGGGTCTGTTTATTGTTACACTGTACTCTCCCAAGTGCTTATTACAGAGCTCCAGAAATACGACTGAATGAATAACAAGAATAATTATGGTATTTGTTAAGCGCTTACTATGTTCCAGGCACTGTTCTAAGCACTGGGGTAGATGCAAGATGATCAGGTTGGACACAGTCCCTGTCCCACATAAGGCTCACAGCCTTAATCCCCATTTTAGAGAAGCAGCGTGGCATAGCGAAAGGAGCTCGGACTTGGGAGTCAGAGGCTGTGGGTTCCAATCCCGGCTCCGCCACTTGTCGGCTGTGTGACTCTGGGCCAGTCACTTCACTTCTCTGGGCCTTTAACTTCCCCGTGCCTCAGCTACCTAATCTGTAAAACGGGGACGAAGCCTGCGAGCCCCACGCGGGACAACCCGCCGACCCTGTATCTACCCCAGGGCTTAGAACGGTGCTTGGCACATCGTAAGCGCTTAACAAATGCCATCATCATCGTTTTACGGATGAGGGAACCGAGGCACAGAGAAGTTAGGTGTCTTTGCCCAAGGATACACAGCAGACAAGTGGCAGAGCCGGGCTTAGAACCCCCAACCTTCTGACTCCCGGGCTCGTGCTCTAGCCACGCCGAACGGACGGACGAAGCAACTGTCTGAAAATAGGGGAGGGGGCGGGTCTCGTCCCCCTCCTCTCCAGGTCAGGCCGACCTTTCTCCTGGCCTCAGTGGTCAAAAGAAGTCCTTCTCCTCACCCAGAGTCTTGGTCTCATGGTCTCCCTCTGCAAGCCCTCCACCAGGGCCACGGCCTCCTCGCCGCTCTCCGGCCGCCGCTCCCGCACCCAGGCCTGGACGTCGGCGGGCAGGATGGTCAGGAACTGGTCGAGCACCAGCAGCTCCAGGATCTCTTCCTTGGTGTGCCGGTCCGGCCGCAGCCACCGACGGCACAGCTCCCGGAGCCGGCCCAGGGTCTCGTGGGGTCTCGTGGCCTCCTGGTAGCGGAATCGCCTGAAACTCAGGCGGGAGGCCTCGGGGTCGGGGGACTCTCGCTGGGGGACGGATGCCGGGGCCCAGGGCGGCATCTCTTCTTCCTCCAGTTTCACCATCTGGGGTTCTCGGTGCCGCGAATCCGGGATCGGGGGGCTCAGGCAGTAGGCCGCAGGCATCATCTGGCTTGGTGCCGTTCACGCCGACGGGGGCTGAGGTTCCAGACTTCGGTGCCTCTCTCCCTGGAGGAGCTTTTTAAGGCGATTCTGGGGGAGGCCACGAGACCCGCGATCTGTCAGGAGAAGCTTTTGACCCCCACAGATCTCCCCTCGCCTCCATCCCGGTTCCACTCCGGGGAATCTCTATCCCGCCGACACCCTGGTCCCCGTTCCCGGGAGGACCCGGGGCCCCTCCTCCCGAGGGACATTTTACACTTTTTGGTTTCCTGAGAATTATTTCCTAAGTGTGGGAAGGGGTCCGAGCGAGGGGAAAGCGGGCAGGTGGGAGGGATGGAGGAAGGGGAAGATGCAGTCCGAGGTCCTCAACCATCCACACTGACAACATTCTTCAACCACCCCTTACATGCATTCAATAGTATTTATTGAGCGCATACTACGCGCAGAGCACCGTACTAACCGCTTGGAATGGACAATTTGGCAACATTCATTCAATCGTATTTCTTGAGCGCGTACTATGCGCAGAGCACCGTACTAAGCGCTTGGAATGGACAATTTGGCAACATCCATTCATTCAATCGTATTTCTTGAGCGCGTACTATGTGCAGAGCACCGTACTAAGCGCTTGGAATGGACAATTCGGCGATATTCATTCATTCACTGGTATTTATCGAGCGCTTACTATGTGCAGAGCACTGTACAGAGCGCCTGGAATGGACAATTCGGCAGCAGAGACCATCCCCGCCCAATAACGAGCTTGGGTGCCAAGGCCCGGGGGCCCCACTTGGCCGCAATGTAGGCAGGAAAGGCACTTGATGAATTAACGTGGGCATTTGTTAAGCGTTTACTGTACGCGGAGCACTGTTCTAAGCGCTGGGGGAGATCCAGGGTCATCAGGTGGTCCCAGGTGGGGCTCCCAGTCTTCATCCCCATTTTCCAGATGAGGTCACTGAGGCCCAGAGAAGTGACTTGCCCGCAGTCACCCAGCTGACAAGGGGCAGCGCCGGGATTCGAACCCGTGACCTCCGACTCCCAAGCCCGGGCTCTCTCCCCTGAGCCAGGCTGCTTTCCGAGCGCTTAGTCCAGTGCTCTGCACACAGTGGGGGCTCAGGAAATTCCGTTGAAAGGGTTGAACGAACGAGTGAATCCCGCCCAAGAACTACATTTCCCAGAAAGCTCAGCGGCCCGGGAAGCTCCCGCGCGCCCGGAAGCGGGGGGGGGGGGGAGGGGAAAGAAAGGGCGCCGCACGGTTACCATGGTGACCCGTTGAGCTCTCCTCTCCCCCTCCCCCCCCCCTCCCTCGAGCTGCGCGCGCAGCGGCTTCTCCTCTCCGCCCCTCCGCCCCGCTGGCGGGCGTCCGGGTGGCCTCTTCGGGGCCGGGGGGGGGGGGCTCCCTCCGCGGTCCCGCCCGCCTTCTCCCGCCGCTCCCCTTTGCCGCCCTAGCACTGGGCCCGGCCTCACCTCGGGAGCCCGGGGGAGAGAGGCCTTCCGGCCCACCTGCGCCTGCGCAGAGGCCACCCCGCTCCGCCGCTTCCTCTCCCCAGCCCTCCGGCCGTTGCCATGGAGATTGGGCCGAGGCCGGCGGGTTCTCATTGGTGGGAGCGCCGCGCGGCGGCCGAAGGGGCGGGAACCGGAGGTTTCTGGGAAATGGAGTCCGCGGGAGGGAGCGGGCGGCGGAGTGCGCATGCCCAGAGGCGGGCGACGCGCGCCCCCTGCCACCTACTTGAAGATGCGAATGGCGGCTGAGGGCGGCAAGTTCAGCTGTTTGTGGTCGATGAATTCATTCATTCAGTGGTATTTATTGGGCGCTTACTGTGTGCAGAGCACTGGACTGAGCGCTTGGAATGGACAACTGGGCAACAGATAGAGACCATCCCTGCCCGACGTCGGGCTCACAGTCTAATCGGGGGAGACGGCCGGCAAGCGAAATGGAAGAAAACAAAAACAAGACAACGGAAGAAAACCAGACAACGTGAATTCATTCATTCACTCATTCAACAGTATTTATTGAGCGTTTACTGTGTGCACAGCACCGGACTGAGCGCTTGGAATGCGCAATTGGGTAACAGATAGAGACCATCCTCGCCCCACGACGGGCTCACAGTCTAATGGGGGGAGACAG
This sequence comes from Ornithorhynchus anatinus, assembly GCF_004115215.2. Lineage (NCBI taxonomy): Eukaryota > Metazoa > Chordata > Mammalia > Monotremata > Ornithorhynchidae > Ornithorhynchus > Ornithorhynchus anatinus. The sequence continues at coordinate 53,997,510 of NC_041737.1, read as the reverse complement.
GTGGTAGCGCAAAACAGAACAAAACAAAAACAAGAAAACATTCTACAAAAACGAGACAACATTATAAAAACAAGACAACATGAATTCCTTCATTCAACAGTATTTATTGAGCGCTTACTATGTGCAGAGCACCGTACTAAGCGCTTGGATGAATAATAATGGCATTTGTTAAGCACTTACTATTTGCCAAGTACCGTTCTAAGCGCTGGAGGGGATACAAGGTGATCAGGTTGTCCCCCTTGGGGCTCCCGGTCTTCACCCCCATTTTCCAGATGAGGTAACTGAGGCCCGGAGAAGTGAAGTGACTTGCCAAAGTCACACAGCTGACAGGCGGCGGAGCCGGGATTCGAACCCATGACCTCTGACTCGAGCCCGTGCTCTTTCCACTGAGTCACGCTGCTTCTCTGAATGTCCCTTAGGCAGGCAGGCAAGTGCATTTATCTTCATTCAACCCTATTTATTGAGCGCTTACTGTGAGGAGAGAGCACCGTATAAAGCACCGTGTTATCAGAGAAGCAGCCCAGGCTTGGGGGTCAGAGGTCGTGGGTTCTAATCCCGGCTCCGCCACTTGTCAGCTGCGTGACTTTGGGCAAGTCAGTTCACTTCTCTGGGCCTCATTTCCCTCATCTGGAAAATGGGGATGAAGACTGGGAGCCCCATGAGGGACAACCCGATCGTCTTGTAGCCCCCCCAGCACTTAGAACAGTGGTTGGCACATAGTAAGTGCTTAACGGATACCATTATTAATATTAGTAAGCACTTGGGAGAGTACAGTATAACAGTAGACAGACACTCTGCCCACACAACGAGCTTACAGTCTAGAGGCGGAGACAAGCAATATAAATATACGTTATAGCTACGGCCATAAGTGTCGTGGGGCTGGGAAGGAGGATGAATAAAGGGAGCAAGTCAGGGTGATGCAGAAGGGAGTGGGAGAAGAGGCTTAGTCAGGGAAGGCCTCTTGGAGGAGATGGGCCTTCAGTAAGGCTTTGGAGGGTGGGGAGAGTCGTCGTGGGTCTCCGCCGCGCTTGCCACTGAAACGGATCCTGTGGCGTGGCCCTGGGAAAGGGGGTCCGGATCCCCTGAAGCTCCCGCTGCCCCTGCGTCTGAGGACGGGAGCTGGGGCCGAGTCGCCCCGAGCCTGACCCAATCGATCAGTCGTATCTATTGAGCACTTCCTCGGGGTAAAGCATTACACTAAGCACTTGGGAGAGAACGATACTAAACAGACACGTTCCCTGCCCACGGTGAGTTTACAGATAATTGCTCTCCCCCACTTCACAGCCTTCTTGAAGGCACATCTCCAAGAAGCCTTCCCTAAGTCCTCCTCTCCTCCCGCTCTCTTCTGCGTTGCCCTGATCTGCTCCCTTCATTCGTCCTCCTTCCCAGCCCCACCGTACAGATCTATATATCTGTAATTTCTTTATTTATATCAATGTCTGTCTCCCCCTCTGGACCGTGAGCCTTTTGTGGGCAGGGAATGTGTCCGTTGTTATACTGTACTGTCCCAAGCGCTCAGTACGGCGCTCTGCCCGCAGTAGGCGCTCCGTAAATGCGACTGAAAGAACGAATGGTTGTACTGAGCGCTCGAGAGAGCACAGTACAGCCGAGTTGGTGGATACATTCCCTAACCACGTTGAGCTCAGAGTCCAGAGGGAGAGGCGGACGTCGATATGAATAAATTACGGGTAGGTACAGAAGCGCTGGGGGGGCCGAGGCGGAGGGGAGAAAAAAGGGAGCCGATCAGGGTCACGCCTCTGTATCGCCGTCCTTCTTCTCCCCAGGTGGATGAACTGGGATAGTCTGACCAGGTGGAGCAGAAAAGAGAAAAAGACGTTATTCGAGGCAAACCACTGGAATTTATTGATCGGATAACCTACTAGGGAGTCGATACGCTTTCACGTGGAAGAGGGAGGTTTATACACAGCGGGGCTGACCTGACCCGCACCCCGTCATTTCCTGGCTACCCGGGGGTTCGAGTCCAGAGCTGCCCTTCAGGGCAATGGCCCCGATCACCTCCTAGACCCAGGCGAGCGGCGGCAGGCGGAGAGGTGGAGGGAAAGATCGGTCAAGGGGATACAGAGCCCCTCCTCCGGTCGTCGGGGGTGGGGGGGAGGGGGGTGGCCAGCTGGTCCCAACACCAAGTCCGGAGTCCCGTCTCCCGAGGGAATTTGGGATCGGACGCGAACGGGGCCTGTTTCTGGGCGAAACGGATTTTTTTTTTTTTAAATCGGGGGGCGGCGGGGAACGACGAGGACGACCGGGGGGGGGGGGGGTGTCACTGTATACACAGTTCTACGTAGTCCGAACACTTACACGACTTCTTCCCTACGTGGGCTCTTTGGTGAACGCTCTTACTGAAGCCCTTGCCGCAGCTGGGGCACTTATAGGGCTTCTCGCCCGTGTGGACCCTCTGGTGGGCGTAGAGGTTGGAGCTCTTGCTGAAGCCCTTCCCGCAGCTGGGGCATTTGTAAGGCCTCTCCCCCGTGTGGACCCTCTGGTGGACGTACAGGTCCGAGTTCTTACTGAACCCCTTCCCGCAGCTGGGGCACTTATAGGGCTTCTCCCCGGTGTGAGTCCTCTGGTGGGTGAAGAGGTCGGAATTCTTGCTGAAGCCCTTCCCGCAGCTGGGGCACTGGTAGGGCTTCTCCCCCGTGTGGATGCGTCGGTGGTGATAGAGGGCCGAGTGGTGGCTGAAGCGCTTCTCGCACTCGGCGCACTTGTAGGGCTTCTCCCCCGTGTGGGTCCGCTGGTGCGAGTAGAGGTTGGAGCTGCGGCTGAAGCCCTTCCCGCAGAGTGCGCATTTGTAGGGCTTCTCGCCCGTGTGGACCCGCTGGTGGACGGCCAGGCACGAGCTGCGGCTGAAGCACTTCCTGCAGCTGGGGCACTCGTAGGGCTTCTCCCCGGTGTGGACCCGCTGGTGGAGGACCAGCTTGGACCTCTGGCCGAAGCTCTTCCCGCACTCGCCGCACTGGTGGGGGCCGGCTCCCGGGGGCTCCTCGGGGCGGCCGACGAGGCGGACCCGTTGGCGGAAGGCCGCCTCGCCCTCGCCCCACGCCTCGCTCCACCGTCCCCCGCCCCGGGGCTCCGCCCGGGGAGCCACCGGGCCCCCTCTCCTCCCTCGCCGGGCTCGGTCGCCGGCCGGCCGGGGGGCCGCCTCCCCCGGGGCCTGGCGGGGCTGGATCTCCGGAAACTCCTGGACTCCCCTCTCGAGAGCCTCCTTAGGGAATCTGTCGCCTGCAGGGATAGAGGGGGGGGGTCTCAGAAACGGTGGGGGAGCAAGGGTGGAGTGACTCCCGGGCCCGGGAGTCAGAAGGTCGTGGGAGTCGGGATCCCAGCTCGGCCACTTGTCTGCCGTGTGGCCTCGGCCGAGTCGCTTCACTTCCTCTGTGCCTCGGTCACCTCATCTGGAAAATGGGGATTAAGACTGTGGATCCAACCCGATTCGCCCCTTTCCCTCCCAACTAGGGCCAGGGCGGCCTGAGGCCTCGCCCCTCCTGATTTCCGAGTCCTTTGCGTTCTCCCATTTCCGGAAGCCACAGCGGCCAGCTCCCTCTCCGACCCCCTCCCCTTCCAGAAAACCATCCCAGCAGGAGCGAGGAATCTCTCCCCCACCCACCCATCCTCCCCCAAACCCCCAGGTGAGGGCATCTGTAATTTCCTTATTCATCTCCGTAACCTATTTCTATCAACGTCCGTCTCCCCCTCGAAACCGTAAGCTCACCGTGGGCAGGGAATCTGCTTATCCCATTGTATCGTCCCAAGGACTCAGTACAGCGATCTGCACAAAGCCAGCACTCAAATACGACTGAGTGACCGTTTATTGTTACAGTGTACTCTCCCAAGCGCTTAGCACAGTGCTCTGCACGCAGCCAGTGCTCAATAAATATGACCGACTGGTCCCCCAACAGCGTCCGCAAAACAGCCCCCTGTTGCTAAGGTCGGGGGGGGGGGGGGGGGCACGGAGTCGTTCTGTCCCGTCGCTACCAACTGCACCGCTAAACCGAACGTGACAACCTGCTACGATCCATGGTCCCAGGCTAGGCCGTAAGCTCCTCGTGGGCAGGGATTGTGTCTACCAACTGTATTTCCTCTCCCAAATGCTCACTACGAGGGTCTGCACAAAGTGAGCGCTCAATAAATATCAACGGTCGGGGTTGGCACAAGCTACTCAGGTTGGACACAGTCCAGGTCCCACACGGGGCTCCCAGTCTTCGTCCCCATTTTCCAGATGAGGCCCAGAGCAGTCAAGTGCCTCGCCCGAGGTCCCACGGCAGGCGAGTGACGGGATTGGTCCTTCCCGGGCTCTATCCACTAGGCCGCGCCGTTTCTCCGCAGCTTAGCTGCTGAGATTAGCCGCTCACTAAATACGGGGGATGTGGTGAAGGGCGGGGCGCGTGGCTCAATCCGGTCGGTGCCGTTCACCGCGATGGGCCTTCCGGCGAGGCTCGCCCCGCCCGCCCGCGCCGGGGGAGTCGGAGTCCTCACCCAGAGCCCCCTCGTTCCCGTAATTCTCCCGCCCGATGTCCCGGTAGAGTTCCCTCTGTGCCGGATCCGGCTGCTCCCATCTCTCCTGGGAGAAACGCACGGCCAGGTCTTCGAACGTCCGCACCACCTGGAACGAGACCGTTCTTCACAAGGCCGGGGAAAGAAACATCTCAGCACGGGGAAGGGGAGGAAGGCAAGACAGCCTGCAAGGGCCAACCCCAGGAGCGGGGAGGGGAAACACGAGGAGAGCAAAGGGGGGTGGCGGGAAACGAGAATTAACACTGCACCGTGACCCCCTTCTATCCCTAAGCTGCACCCATGGCGCGTCACGACGACGGAGCAGCAGCGAGGGCCAGTGGGAAGAAGCCCCGGCCTGGTGGTCGGAGGCCCTGGCTTCTAATCCCTACTCTGCCCCTTGCCTACTGTGTGACCTTGGACAGGTGGTTTCATTTCTCTGTGCCCCGGTTTCCTCATCGAAATCCGGATCAAAATGGGGATTCAAAACCTGCTCTCCCCAGTCAGTCTGTAAGCCCCACGAGGCACAGGGACTCTGCCCCTTCTTGTATCTACCCCAGCGCTTAGTAAAGTGCCCGGCGGATAGTAAGCGCTTCGCAAATGCCACGATTATTATTATTACCGTTATTAATTAAATGTGGAGTTTCCCCGTTAGGAACAATGGACTAGCCTCGGTCCTGAATCCGGTCGGGGATTGGATCATTTACTTCTGGAGAAGCAGCAGGGCGTAGTGGAGAGAGCACAGGGCTGGGAATCAGAAGGACATGAGTTCTAATCCCGGCTCTGCCACGTGCCTGCTGTGTGACCTCGGGCAAGTCACCTCACTTCTCTGGGCCTCAGTTCCCTCATCTGTAAAAAGGGGAACGAGACCGGCAGCCCCATCCCAACAGGCGGGCCAAGTCAGCAGCGAGGAAGCTGGGGGTCTCCCCTTCAGGATCCGGCAGGAGATGCCTCGGGGGCAGCAGCCGGCCCCCCTCCCCACCCCCCACCCCTCCTCCCTCCCGGCTGTGGGCAGGGGTGGACGTGCTGCCCGCGGGAGGGAGGCTAGTTGGCCTCGGCCCCCTCCCGCTGCTCTCCCGCTCGTCCCTTTTTACGGCACCCCCCGTTTGGGGGTCAGCCCTCGCCTCCTCCCCGACCCAGGAGAGGCGACGGGGAAGCCAGCCGCAGTGTGGGAAGGGCGGAGGGAACGCCGGACTCACCTGTGACCCGGCTGGGAGGAGTCCGGCTGCCAGCTCCTGGTCGTCCCCTCTTACTTCCTCGGGGGTCGTGGGAAGCCGGGCTGCCAACAGAGCTGAGGATGGGGAGACCCAGGAGGTGTCAACCAACCAGTGGGATTTCGGGAGCGCTCACCGCGTGCAGAACGCCGTACTAAGCGCTCGGGAGAGTACGCTATAACGATATAACAGACACGATCCCTGCCCACAGCGAGCTTACAGTCTAGAGGGGGAGATGGACATTAATAGGAGTCAAGAGAGAAACTACAGATGTGTAGGTAAGTGCCGTGGGGCTAACGGGACGGTGAATAGAGGGAGCAAATCAGGGTGATGCAGAAGGAAGTGGGAGAAGAGGAAATTAGGGCTCAGTCAGGGAAGGCCTCTCGGAGGAGAGGTGATTTGAATACAGCTTTGAAGGGGTGGAGAGTCAGCATCCGTCATACGAGGAGGGAGGGCGTTCCAGGCCAGAGGCGGGACGTGGGCAAGGGGTCGGCGGTGAGGTAGATGAGATGGAGGTTCAGCACTGAACTAAACCCAACTCGGAGACCGACCGTCCCGAAGCCACCTTCTCCCTCCCAGGGACACGACGACTGAACCCCCAAACCCGAGGGCCTGCCCCCCTAGACCTCCCAGCTGACAGAAGCCGACCGCGGGGAGCCAAAATGACCACACCAGGAGCCTCAGAAACCCCAGCAGCCCATCTGTACTTTCCCCGGCCCACCGTCTGGTGACCCCGGTGGTAAACCCAAGTCTCCTTGGGCACCAGGGCTCCAGGTGTGTGTATATGGGGTAGGGGATTTATCGAGAGCCTGCTGCGAGCAAAGCAGAGTACCCGGGGCGGGGAAGACCACACGGTAGAAGTAACCGCGAAGGCCTTCGATCCGATGTCGGAGATAGGGACCGCCGAATCTACCCTAGGTGAGAGGGGCGGTCCGGAGATAGGAACGATTTAAAAAAAAGACACACAAGTAAACTGTGAAATAATCTGACGGCAACGTACTCGGGGGCTACGGTGGGGTGACTGAGGTGGATGACGGGGGGTCCGGGACCGAGGTGAACGGCTTCAGCGAAGCAGCGGAAGGCTCTTACAGTCACGTCTGGCATTTGGGATCGCCCTCGTGGGAGTCGATTCTCTCAACTCCAGTCACGGGGCCGAAACTCACCGTTCTCCTGCAGGACGTCGGGCTCCTCTTTAATGCTGCAGCTCGGCTGGCCTTCGGGGCCCGGGGGGGGACCCCGACCCCCGACCTCCTGGGGCAACCCCGCGGGCGGGGGCTCCACTTGCTCCGGGGCGAAGCTGGAAGTTTCCATCTTCTCCAGAAGAACTTCCTGGCCCTGAACCTGGACCGTGACCTGCGGAGAACCCCGGTCCGTAACAGTCGGCGAGGTCCAGGGCTCACCGCGGTTCGGACTCTAAAAGGGAGCAGGTCGAGGGCTGGGGCCAGAACTGGGCTCTTATCTGGGGCTGGGGCGCGGGCGGCGGGCGGAGAAAGAGGAGGAGGACGAGAAGGAGAAGCAGCGTGACCTAAAGGATACAGCACAAGGGCCAGAGGGTCAGAATCCTGGCTCTGCCAGCTGTCTGCTGGGTGACCTTGGGCAAGTCACTTCACTTCTCTGGGCTTCAGTGACCTCAACTGTCAAGACTAAGACTGTCAACTGTCAAGGAGATTAAAAGACAGAGTCCCACGGGGGACGGGTTCTGTGTCCGACCCGATTTGCTTGTATAGTGCTTAGTAGAGTGTCTGGCACGTAGTAAGCACTGAACAAACACCACTATTATTATTATTATCTCGCTCTCTCTCTCTCTCTCTCAAACGCACATCCACACACATTCGCTCTCTCTCACACACACGGACGAAGCCCATCCCTCCCGATTCAGCGACGGCCCAGGATTCCCCTTCTTTACCCATCGCATCAGTCTCCTGGGTCCCCGCTGCAGCCCCTCCACCAGGGCCACGGCCTCCTCGCCGCTCTCCGGCCGCCTCCCCCGGGCCCAGGCCTGGATGTCGGCGGGCAGGACGGTGAGGAACTGCTCCAGCACCAGCAGCTCCAGGATCTGCTCCTTGGTGTGCCGGTCCGGCCGCAGCCACCGACGGCACAGCTCCCGGAGCCGGCCCAGGGCCTCCCGGGGCCCGCCCGCCTCCTGGTAGCGGAAGTGCTTGAAGCCCTGGCAGGACAGCTCGCTGTCCGGAGGTTGCCCTCGCAGGCTGGACCCTCGCCCCCATGGTAAGTTCTCCTCCTCTTCCTCCTCCAGCTTCCTCACGGGGGGCCCACCCTGCTCCCGAGGAGCCGGAACCGGGGGGCCCAGGGCCGCGGGCATCATCTGGTCCCGGGGGCCGCGGGGCTGCCGGACGCGAGGATTTCTTCTCTTCCGTTTCGCCGGGCGCTAGCTGGGGACACCCTGGGGGAGGAAACGAGAGCGAGCTGAGGCGGAGGTCAGACGCCCAGGGACGTGACGAACCGGGACGGAGGCCGCGGGGAGGAGGGAGGAGTCGGGGACCGTGGCATTCCTGACCCTGCGGCGGGACCTGTGGCCTCAGACATTCCCGCCTCCTCCCAACATTGGCACTTCCCCTATTCTCCCGCCCACACCACAATCTGTGCTCCGACGCCGGTCGCTTCCCCAGCGGAGACCCTCGTGCCGGAGAGCGTCGTGATGGGTCCCGGACGGATAGATATTTGACCGATATTTCCTGACTAACCAAAAATCACACGAATCAAAACCTACCTGGGCAAGCCCCCGGCAGAGTGATACCGAGCCAAGCGAAATATCGTCGACGCAAACCCTGAAATGACTGTCTCCGCCTTCAAAGCCCTACTAAAAATCATACCCCCTTCCTCGACGGGCCACTCATTTCTCCATCCTATTCACCCTCCCTTCTGCGTCGCCGCTTAGTACGGTGCTCTGCACACAGTAAGCGCTCAGATAAACACGATTAACCGACTGGTCTGTACCCCCAAAGAACTTTGATAGTCACCCCGCCCCCACTGCATTAGCTACATTAATTTCTTAGCTCCTTGAGGACAGGGATCACGTCAAGAGAAGCACCATGACCTGGGGGAAACAGCACGGGCCAGGGAGTCAGAGGCCGCTTGCCCGCTGAGTGACCTCGGATAAGTCACTTCACTTCTAGGTGCCTTAGTTACCTCCTCTTTTAAACGGGGATTAAGACTGTAAATCTTATGTGGGGTCTTGTTTATCTCGTACCTACCCCGGCACTTAATTCAGTGCCTGGCGGATACCATATAACAGATGCCAAAAAAAGAGGACTTTGGAAACTATAAATGTCATAAAGAATCAAGGGATTGTTGTGTCCGGAGCAAACATACAACCTGAGAGTGAAAGTAATCTTGTAACACTGTATGCTTACTGTGGGCGGGGAGTGGGTTCTGACACCCTCCCAAGCCCTCAGTATAGGTCTCCTCACTCGGTAAGGGGTCAACGATCGATTGCAACGGTCGCAGAACGGGACCAGCCCGAGGCCAGGGGAAGGGACTGGAGGAAGGCCGTCGGAGCGACTGGAGAAACCGCACCGGGCCGCGCTCGCCCAATCGGTTCCTGGAGGAGAAACGAAGTCTCAGAGCGGCCTGGACCAGGAGTGGCCGAGAGCAGGTAGTGGAGGACGAGGGGCCTGGTGGTCTGGGAGCCACCTGGGGCTCCTGGGGGGGTTCAGACTGCTCCCTGTTGGGGTGGGGGGGATCTGGAGGGGGTCGGCTGGCAAGGGCCCAGCCCACCGCCGGGGAAGGACCCCCACCTGCTGAAACCGCATGCCCTGAGCGCTTAGTACGTGGGTTCGAATCCCGGCTCTGCCACTTGTCGGCTGTGTGACCGTGGGCAAGTCACTTCACTTCTCTGTGCCTCAGTTCCCTCATCTGGAAAATGGGGATTAAGACTGGGAGTCTCACCTGGGCCAACCCAGGGCTTGGAACAGTGCTCCGCACATAGTAAGCGCTTAACAAACACCAACGTTCTTCTTCTTCTTATTACTTCAGCACATAGTAAGCTGCTAAGTTGGAGAAGTTGGGTGGCGCAGTGGAAAGAGCACGGGCTTTGGAGTCAGGGCTCATGAGTTCGAATCCCAGCTCTGCCACTTGTCAGCTGTGTGACTGTGGGCGAGTCACTTCACTTCTCTGTGCCTCAGTTCCCTCATCTGTAAAATGGGGATTAAGACTGTGAGCCCCACGTGGGACAACCTGATTCCCCTGTGTCTACCCCAGCGCTTAGAACAGTGCTCTGCACATAGTAAGCGCTTAACAAATACCAACATTATTATTATAGTAAGTGCTCGATAAGTTCGATTGAATATACGGAGCCTGGAGCCTGGGAGTCAGAAGGACCTGGGTTCTAATCCCGGCTCTGCCCCTTGTCAGCTGGGTGGCCTTGGACAAGTCCCTTCACTGTGCCTCGGTTCCCTCACCTGTAAAATGGGGATTGAGATACGGGGGCCCCATGGGGGACACGAACTGCGTCCACCCCTATCTCCTGTCTGCCTCAACACTTAATATGGGAAGCACTATAGTATGTACTATAGATTGAATATATACAGTATTTTTTATACTATAAAAAAGTGACTGAGAAGCAGTCATTCAGCCCCCCTCACCGACCACGGCCTCCATCCTGGGGGGGGTCTGGCCCGGACCCATCTCTTCGGGGGATGAGGGGTCAGCGAGCCTCGGGGGGCCGGAGGAAGGAGATGGAGGGACGGGTCGGGGCACCGGAAATAAACGCCTCTAGGTCGGGAAAAGGGCAGGGCTGGCCCAGGAGGTGGGAGCAGCAGGCCCGCTCCCCCATCTTCCTCTCATCCGTCCGTGGGGGGAGCCCCCTTGGGCCGCTCCCGCCCGGACCACACTTCCCAGAAGCCTCCGGGCGCCGGGGCACAGGCGAGGGCGAGGACCGGCGCGTTGCCACGGAAACCAGGGAAGATGCGGCTGTCGCCATGGAGACCCCCCCGCCAGCTCGCGCTTCCCTCCCCTTCTCCGGCCTCCGCTGGCTTAGGAATCCACCCCTTAACGGGCCCACCGTCGCCCGGTCCTTACCCTTCCAGTTGGCCCCCGGCCCGACTCTCCGCCCCTCCCCATCCCCCACCCTCACCTCTAGCCCGCTGCGGAGGCCGCTCCGTCCTCCTGGGCATGCGCAGACGCCCCACCCGGCCCTACTACACTTCCCAGCAGCCCCCGGGCCTCGCCCTTCCGTCCCTCGCCCGTAAGAGCGCGGCCGGTTGCCGTGGAGGCCGACCGCCGGGGCCACGGTTGCCCTGGAGACGGAGGACTCTTGTTCGCGGAGGCGGGGGCTCGTCCTCCCCGATCGGCTCCCATTGGCCTCGCCGCCGCGCCCTCCTCGCACATGCGCCGTGGGGGCCTCGGGACCGTCGTTCGTTCGTTCGTTCGTTCGTTCATTCATTCATTCGTTCATTCATTCATGCATGCATGCATTCATTCATTCAATGGTCCTTATAATAATAATAATAATAATGGTAGTCTTTGTTAAGCGCTTACTATGTGCAGAGCACTGTTCCAAGCGCTGGGGGGATATGAGGTCATCAGGTTGTCCCACGTGGGGGGTCCCAGTCTCCATCCCCATTTTCCAGATGAGGTCACTGAGGCCCAGGGAAGTGAAGTGGGGCTCCCAGTCTTCATCCCCATTTTCCAGATGAGGTCATTGAGGCCCAGAGAAGTGAAGTGGCTTGCCCAAAGTCACATAGCTGATAAGCGGCGGCGACGGGATTCGAACCCACGACCTCTGACTCCCAAGCCCGGGCTCTTTCCACTGAGCCACGCTGCTGAGCGCTTACTGTGTGCAGAGCACCGTACTGAGCGCTTGGAACGGACAATACGGCAACAGGGAGACCATCCCTGCCCAATGACGGGCTCACATGGGGGAAGAGGACAGGGAAACGGACTCCGGGGTTCCGAGGAGGAAGAGGGTGGGAGAAGAAAACCCATCTCCGTTCGGGGAAACTGCCGCCCCTTTCCCCTCGGGTCCACGGAGAATAGCGCTTAGTACAGTGCCTGGCACATAGTAAGCGCTTAACGCATACCATCATCATCACCATCATCATCATCAATAGCGTGCCCTGGGAAGTAGCGTGCCTCAGTGGCAAGAGCCCGGGCTGGGGACTCAGAGGTCATGGGTTCGAATCCCGGCTCTGCCACTTGTCAGCTGTGTGACTGTGGGCAAGTCACTTCACTTCTCGGCTCCTCAGTTCCCTCATCTGGAAAATGGGGATTAAGATTGTGAGCCTCACGTGGGACAACCTGATCACCCTGTATCTCCCCCAGCGCTCAGAACAGTGTTCTGCACATAATTAGCGCTTAACAAATACCAACATTATTATCATCATTATTATTAAGTACGGTTTAAGTTTTTATGTGTCGGCGAAGGCGAGCGAACGCACGCGCCGATACGAATCGGGTGAGGCGGCGGGTTGCCATGGTGAACCCGCGGCAGGGTGAGATGCGCAGGAAATACTCTCCTGGTCACCATGGAGACGGCCTCCCCCGCGCTGAGGCCTCTGGGAACTGTAGTCCCCGGAGAAAGAATTGGGAGCGTGAGGATGATGACATTCATTCCTTCAGTCGTATTTGTTGAGCGCTTAATGTGTAACAGTACATTATAACAATAAGCAGACAAAGTCGCCGCCCACAGCAACCAGGGCCCACAATCAGGTCGAACAGTCCCTGTCCCACACGGGGCTCCCACTCCCCCCATTTTGCAGATGGGGTAACCGAGGCTCAGAGAAGTGACTTGCCCCAGGTCACCCTGCAGACAAGCGGCAGAGCTGGGATTAGAACCCATGACCTTCTGATTCCCAGGCCTGTGTTCTATCCACGATGCTTCACCAGTTCTGATTCTGGAAAGGGAATTCCAGGTCGGAGGGTACCGCCACTCCACGAATGTGTGGCCCGGGGGTAGTGAGTGGAGATACGGGGAAGAGAAAGATTTAAGGGCCTCTAGTCTAACTCTTTCAATCTCTTTCTCCCCCTTCTTTGTTGGCACTGCCTCTCTGTTCCCCTCTACTGACCCTTTAAGCCCGTTGTAGGCTGTTATATCGATGATTGTGCTCTCCCAAGCGCTGAGTACACTGCCCTTCACCCAGTAAGCACTCGATAAATAGGATTGATTGATCGATCCACCCCAGGTGTCCCAGCCTCATCCTCTAATCCACATACGGAAGTTGTTGCTCCATTTTGCTGGACCTGCATAGAGCATCCTACCCTGGCTACATGACCCAATTTCCCCCCACCCAAATCCTCAATTGGGCCCCTTCCTTATCTCCAAACTACAATTCCCAGATCCCACCGTGGCCCTCCGACCCCAAAAGGCCCGAGGAGAATGAGGACGAGGTGAGAGGGCGGCCTTCTCAGTGAGTTGGGTTGTGCCTACGGTCTGGGATGGGTGGCTGGTTGCTACGGCGACCCCCGCAGTGGGGAAGGAATGCTGAGGACTGTGTTCCAGTCCCTGTGGAAATGGTTCCCCTCCTGAGGCCTCGGAACGGCTGTTTCGGGATAACGGTAATGATAAGGATGATAACGGCACTATTTCTTAAGCTCTCCCTCTGTGCCAAGCACTGTCCTGAGCCCTAAGGTAGTTACAAGATCGTCAGGTTGGACACACTCGTGGGGCTCACAGTCTAAATGAGAGGGAGGGCAGGCCCTGAATCCCCAATTACTGAAGAAAGAATTGTGAGACTTTGAGTGAAGGAAATAAGGAGGAGGTTAGGGAGGGAAGGAGAAACACGGGTAAGGGGATCAAAATAGGAAGCAACCCGTGGTTATATATGACCCGCTTACACCAGGTCCATTAGGCTGTAAGGTCCTGAGAGCAGGGATCGTGTCTACCGACTCCACTGTACTGGACTCTCCCTACTTATTACAGGGCTCTGCACACGGTGAGCACTCAATAAATACCACCGATGATGATGACTCTCCCGAGCACTGATTACAGTGCTCTGCATTTAGCTCTCAAGTAAATAACTTAGTAGTCTCTGTCCCATATGGGGCTCACAGTCTATCGTACGAGGGAGTAGGTTTAATCCCCTCTTTACAGATGAAGAAACTGAGGTCCAGAGGAAGGGAAGTGACTTGCCCAAGGTCACACGGCAGACAAGTGGAGGATCTGAGACTAGAACCCAGGTCCTCTGACTCCCGGGCCCGGTGCTTTCTACTAAACCATGCTGCTTCCTCGGCAGCACCATACTAACCATCTGGGAGAGGATAAAATAAGAGTTAGTAGACAAGTTCCCTTGTTCCCTGCCCACAAAGGGCTTAGTCTAGTGGGGTATTCTGGCGAGTCCCAAGTGTAGACACAAAGCCACCCACTCCTTCCCAGTAATTCATACCCATTTCTGATCCCTGCAAGCTTACCCCGCTACTGCTTGAAAACTCCGACCCTTGTATTTCACCATCTCTCTGGTTCAAGCAGTTTCTAAAGTTAAAAAAAAAAACAACAACCCATCAAACTATCCAGTCTACAGGCTCCAGTTCTCCTTCCTTTCTCAGTCAAGAAGAGCATTGACTAGATTTGAAATGGTAGAGCGTAAAAAGTCGGCACACAGCTTCCAAACTGCCCTTCTGGGGTTTATTTGGCTGACGGGGGTATGTCAAGGGGTGATGTGTATACTGAGAACGTTCGCTCGTACCCTTTAAAAACCTGAGTCACCCCACCCTCAGCCCTACAGCCCTTATGTCCACATCCAAAATCTATTTTAAATGTCTGTCTCCCCCTCTAAACGGTAAGCTCATAGAAGGCAGGGAACGTGTCTACCAACTCTGTCTCTCCCAGGCCCTGCACAAAGTAAGCATTCAATAAAAAACAGTGATTGACTGAAAGTATCGCTCTGATTCATTCCTGGTTGCAGGACCGACCTGCAAATGGCTCCCTCGGGCAGCCAGGTGGACCATTTGGGGGTGACCCTTGGGAAGTCCCCCTTTTTCAACCCCACTGAATCAGGGTGGGATCTCCTCTCTGCATCAGAGAGGCGACCCCACGCTGGGCCTTCCGCCCTGTGGGAGTGGAGTCCATGGGGAAGGTCTTGGTCATGAAAGTGAAGACCATTCCCGGGACCACCCGCTACGGAAGCGGAGTCCACATCCCGCCCGGGAAGACGCAGACAAGTGCGAGATGAGCCTCGAGGAACGGGAGTCCTACTTGCTCAGGATGGGGAAAGGCCCCGGCAGAAGAGCCTTCCCTACCATGTGGATTTTCCGGTGGACTGCGACACTGGTGCTCTGAGTGAAACCTTTCCCACAGATGGGGCACTTATAGGGCTTCTCTCCCGTGTGGACAGTTTGGTGTCTGTACATGTTTGCCCTCTCGCTGAAGCCCTTCCCACACTCGTCGCATTTATAGGGTTTCTCCCCCGTGTGGGTTCTCTGGTGGGCGTAAAGGTGGGCGCGGCGGCTGAAGCTCTTCCCACAGCTCGGGCACCTGAAGGGCTTCTCCCCGGTGTGGACGCTCTGATGTCTGTTAAGGCTCGAGCTCCGGCTGAAGCCTTTCCCACAGATGGGGCATTTGTAGGGTTTCTCCCCGGTGTGGGTTCTCTGGTGGATATACAGGTGGGAACTCCACCTGAAGCCCCGTCCGCAGATGGGGCATTTGTAAGGGTTCGCTCCTCGCGGGGGTCCCCGGTGGAAGTCAAGCTGGGATCTGGGACCGAAACCGTCTCGTCGGCTGTCCGAGTCGCGGTGTTTCTCTTCCGGGGATTTTCTCCGGGCGCCCACACCGATGTCATTCGACGACGAGTCGCTCCATCCCGCTTCTCCGTGATGGTTTTCCCAGGAAACCCGGAGGGCTTTTCTTCGCTCGCCGAGGCCGTACGGCTCGTCCACCTGCGGCCTTCCCTCTCCATCCTCCGCCGGCGGGGAGGGTGTCTCGGTCGGCAAGCCGTGCTCCCGGAAGCCTTCCCCTTCAGATGCTTCTTTCCGGCTCTCTTTCCTCTCCCCTGCGGAAACAAAGCAACGATTCGGTGTTTGGGGGTGTAGAGAGGGAGCCGCAGCTTCTTGCCCTGGGCCGCTAAAGAAGCGCAGAGTACGGAAGGGCCAGTCAGGGTGACTGTTATTTATCTGAGAGAACTGGTCCTTGGCCGCTGAGTTTTCTCAATTCTCCCAGTGTGGTAGGTCAGAGAGGCCACCGTTCTCGCCCGTGCGCTTGGTGTGTTATCCCCAGGGATGGAAGCGATTGGTTGGAGTTGGAGCTAGAAAAGTTGGTCAGGTGCCAAGGATATGCCCTCCCGCTCCGAACCCTAACCCTGGAAGGACCGGACCCCTCCGAGATGACCCGAAAGGGTCAGGGATTCTGAGGAACGGAAGCGGGTAGTGGGTGAGTGAGGCAGTCGGTCAATGATCTTTATTGGGTGCTCGGTGTCCTAAGCCCTTGGGAGTGTACAATTCATTCATTCAATAGTATTTATTGAGCGCTTACTATGTGCAGAGCACTGGACTAAGCGCTTGGAAGGTACAATTCGGCAACAGATAGAGACAATCCCTGCCCATTGACGGGTTTACAGTCTAATCGGGGGAGACGGACGGACAAAAACAAGACAACTTAATGGCGATAAATAGAATCAAGGGGATGTACACCTCATTAACAAAATACAGAGGGTAATAAAAATAGAGACAAATGAGCAGAGTGCTGAGGGGAGGGGAAGGGAGGGGGGAGGAGGAGAAGGAGAGTGGGGAAAGGGGGCTTAGCTGAGGGGAGGTGAAGGGGGGGGCATAACAATATAACATTCCGTGCCCACAGCGAGCTTACGGTCTAGAGGAGGAATCCACGTGGAGCTCCTCAAACTACCCTGAAGCCCACCCCTGGAAAAAAAGGGAGAGGCTATTCACCACACAGGGACCCCACGAACAAAGATGGGTGAGATGACAGTCCGGGGGGGCCGGGGCTGCCGGGGGGAGGTGTCCGATTGGTGTTAGGATGGCAAGTGTCCTCAGAAGTCCTCAGTCTCCTTACCTATTCCGTCACCTCTCGAGTCCCGCTTCTCTTCGGCTGCGGGGTGGGCTGGATCCCGGGGTTCTCCCCCTATCTGCACTGAGGTCATCGGGTCCAATTTGGGAAGAGGAACTTCTGCCGTGGCGGGGAGAGGAAGAATGGATGGATGATGACGACGACGGCATCTGTTAAGCGCTATCTACGTGCCGAGGACTGTCCTAAGCACCGAGGTAGTACGAGATAACCTGGATGGACAGAGTCCCTGTCCCTTATGGGGCTCACATTCAGTCAATAGTATTTATTGAGCGCTTACTATGTGCAGAGCGCTGTACTAAGCACTTGGGAGAAAACAATAGAACAATATAACAGACACATTCCCTGCCCACAATGATATTATAGTCTAGAGGGGAACGTCTAGAAATTAATATAAATAAGGGGGGGATGACTAAAAGGAGTGGCACCAGACTTTTGAGGGCCCTGCCTTGGGGAGCTTTCCTCTCCCTCCCCCAGGCTCCTGTTCACTGTCTAAGTGGGAGAGAGAACAAGTATCGAATCTCCGTTTTCCACATGAGGAGAGTGAGGCACGGAGAAGCTGTGATTTTTTTTAAATGGTCCCTAAGTGCTTACTGGGTGCCAGGCACCGTACTAAGCGCTGGGGGAATTCATGACAATCAAGTGGGACACAGACCGTGGCCCTTATGGGGCTCCCAGCCTTACTCCCCATTTTCAAGATGAGGTAACTGAGGCCCAGAGAAGCAGAGTGACTTGCCTAAGGTCACACAGGAGGTACATGGCAGAGCTGGGATTAGAACCCAGATCCTTCTGACTCACAGGCCCGTGCTCTAATCCCCTAGGCCACGCTGCTTCTCAATTTGCCACAAG
Organism: Ornithorhynchus anatinus; assembly: GCF_004115215.2. Classification (NCBI taxonomy): domain Eukaryota; kingdom Metazoa; phylum Chordata; class Mammalia; order Monotremata; family Ornithorhynchidae; genus Ornithorhynchus; species Ornithorhynchus anatinus. The sequence goes on along the minus strand of NC_041737.1, from coordinate 53,979,978 downwards.
GCCCTGAGGGAGTGTGTAGCACAGGATGGATCTCCCTCAGGTGTGTCATCTCTCTCCTCCCTTGGCCTCTTCCTGGAGATTCTCGGAGCAGCTGTGACCGACCTTGAACCGTCAGGTCCCAGGACAGATCCCTCCGACTTACCTCACGATCACGCGGGACCACCGTGTAACTTACCCGGCGACCTCCCGCTTCCCCGATCCTCTGGCAGGACGCTCCTGTTCAGCTCCTCCTGAGCCTGATCTGGACGCCTCCATTCCTCCTGGAGAAAAAGGGGACCACGGGACGAGTCCCCGGGATGAGAGAGATGATAAAAAAAATTCCAAGGTGAGTGCGATTTGGCGGGATGGCTTTGACCCCGGGACTCAAGCTATTATTTCAGGGAACTACCTTGCTACCCCTCTCGTCGGCTGTGTGACCTGGGCCAAGTCACTTTGCTTCTCTGGGCCTCAGTTCCCTCATCTGTCAAATGGAGATGAAGGTGTGATAACTTGTATCTATCCCAGCGCTTAGCAGAATGCCCGGCACATAAGAAGTGCTTAACCAATATCACAGTTATTATCGGTAGTAATATTATCACCGCTCATTCTCTTAAGAGCCCGTTTCCGTCTTGGACGAGGTAGAAGGAAGAGCAGCTCACCTGGGACCCAACTGGTAGGAGCACAGGGACCCGCTCCTCAACGCCAGTGTCCCCTAACTCACTCGTCACAGGAAACCAGGAAGCGGGCAAAACTGAGGGAGGGAAACAAAAAAAGGAGACAGCAATGAGTGGTCCAGTGTGGCCTAGTGGACAGAGCCCGGGCCTGGGAGTCAGAAGGATCTGGGTTCTAATCCCGGCTCCACCACATATCTGCTGGGCGAGTCACTTCACTTCTCTGGGCCTCGGTCACCTCATCTGGACAACGGGGATTAAGACTGCGAGCCCCAAGCGGTACCTGGATCGTGTCCAACCTGATTAGATTTTTATCGACCCCAGTGCTTAAACCCGCGTCTGCTGGACGACCTCGGACGAGTCACTTCACTTCTCCGGGCCTCAGTTCCCTCATCTGGAAAATGGGGATTAAGGCTGGGAGTCCCATATGGAACAGGGACCGTGTCCAACCTGGCGGTCTTCTTTCTTAACAAATACCATAATAATCATTATTATTATTATTATATCTACCCCAGCACTTAGTACAGTGCTTGGCACAGAGGAAGTGCTTAAATACCCCCCCAAAAAAAGGGGGGGAAGAGCCTACGGGTCTGCCCTGTTTGGATTCCAAGGGAGCTGACGGGACTCCATCCTCTCGATGTTGGGATGTGAAGCAGGCATTCTTACCCCCACCCCGCCAAGCCTCAGTATATGCAGAACCCCGCTAGCGAACTTAGCCTCTCACCACTTTCCCGCAGGGCGTCGGGATCCTTTTTGATGTGAAGGCTCAGCGGGCCCTGAGGTCCCGGCTGGGGGCTCGACGCCCCTTCCTCCTGGCACACCCCCCCGGGCTGGGGCTCCTCTTGTCCAAACCGGACGCTCGAAAAATCCGCCTTCTCCAAGAGAACTTCCTGGCCGAGCACGTGGGCTGTGATCTGGGGAAGAAGCCGGCGGCCCCCGTCGGTGCAAGGAGCAGAGGTGGTGTGGGAAGGGAATGTGTCTGCTAATTGACGTACTGTACTCTCCTAAGTGCTTAGTACAGTGCTCTGCACACGGGAAGTGCTCAAAAAACACGACTGAATGAATGAATGAATGAATGATCCTGAGGGGACCAGAACTAAAAGTCCCGAGAGGAAGCCACAGGGTATCTTCCGGAGATACGGGAAGGGAGAAGCCGCGTGGCCTTTCCGATGGAACGCAGGTCTGGGAGTCAGAAGGACCCGGGTTCTGATCCCGGCTCTGCCACGTGTCTGCTGTGTGACCGTGGACAAGTCACTTCACTTCTCTGGGCCTCCATTACCTCATCTGGGAAATGGGGAGATTGGGACCGGGACTGTGTTCAGCTTGATTAACTCGCATCTACCCCACTGCTCAGAACAGTGCTTGGCACATAAAGTACCGTAACAACTACTATTATTATTAATAGTAACCATCCCTGCCGCCACGTTAAGTGCTTAACATACTGTACTTGGTGCTGGGGTCGACACAAGCTAATCAGGTTGGACACAGTACCATTATTATTATTATTATCATTATCAACCCCACGGGCTTCAGAGGCTGGGCAGTGACCCGGCCGGCCGGAAAGCGAAGGCCAAACAGTGGCCAGGGCGGCCGAGGGGACCCCCGGCCTCCGCCCCTTCACCCCGCGAGCTTTTCCTCACCCACTGTATCAGTCTCGTGGGCTCTCGCTGCAATTCCTCCACCAGCCGGACCACCTCTTCCCCATTTTGAGGACTCTGCTCCCGCACCCAGGCCTGGATCTCCCCGGGCAGGACGGCGAGGAACTGGTCGAGGACCAGCAGCTCCAGGATCTGCTCCTTGGTGTGCCGGTCCGGACGCAGCCACCGACGGCACAGCTCCCGGAGCCGGCCCAGGGCCTCCCGGGGCCCGCCCGCCTCCTGGTAGCGGAACTGCCTGAAGCTGAGGCTGGAGGGCTTGGGGTCGGACATGTCACCTTGCGGGGTGTCCTCTTCCGGGCCTTCCACCTTCACCGTGGCGGGTCCCTCCGGCCGCGGAGAAGCCCACGCCGGGGGGGCCGGGGCCGTGGGCATCATCCGGTCCCGGGGTGCAGCTTCAAACGCACGCTCCGGCCGGGCACGCTGAGGACGGAGGTGAGAGGACACAGAGACACGCGGTCAGGGCGGCTTCACGCACCTGCCGCTGGGAGAGTGGCTGGATCTGAAGCTGCCGGGGTGGTTGAAGGCCTCTAAGTCGAGAGAGCCACGATCAAATTCACTCGGGATCATTTTGGTTTTTTTGCTCCCGAGGGGATAGAAATAACAGCCACGGGCCCCTCAGGGGTATTTTGGTGACGGTGGCACAATTTATATTTCGAACAACTCCTCGCTCCCATCTTGTGCCTTTGCACCAAACCTGAATCCTCCCCCCGAAGCAAAGTCATAGGGAACTGATTCGACCCCTGGGTGTCCCCTCTCCACTGAACAGGGTGGGGTGTCCTTGGGCAGCCCACTGTCCCCCTCCTCCTCCCCACTTCCCCATCCGGCCCTTTATCCCCTGAAGGCCCCCTCCTCCCCATCCCTCCTTGAAAAATTAAACACCCTCAGGCCACAAGGATCATCACCAAGGGCCCCCGATTGCGACCTACCCCCGGGGGATGGGGGGGGAAGTCATCCCACGGTCGACCATGCCTTCCCCCTCTACTCTTACATCAATCCCCGAGGACCATCCCCTTTGCGCATGCGCACCTCCGAACTACAAGCCCCAGCAGCCCCTGCGACAAAGCCCCTTCCCAGAAGCCTCCGCGGCCCGCGCTCCCTCCCCCCCCCCCGCCTCAGGGGGCTGCGCCTGCGCAGTAGCGAAAGCCCTGGCGCCGGGCCTTTCTTTTCATTCAATAATAACGTTGGTATTTGTTAAGCGCTTACTACGTGCAGAGCACTGTTCTAAGCGCTGGGGTGGATACAGGGGAATGAGGTCGTCCCACGTGAGGCTCCCAGTCTTCATCCCCATTTTACAGATGAGGGAACTGAGGCCCAGAGAAGTGAAGTGACTTGCCCACAGTCACACAGCTGACGAGGGGCAGAGTCGGGATTCGAACCCATGACCTCAGACTCCCAAGCCCGGGCTCTTTCCCCTGAGCCACGCATTGAGCAGTTACTAGGTGCGGAGCACTGTCCTAAGCGCTTAAAAAATGATGGTTTTTGTTAAGCGCCTACTATGTGCCAAGCACTAAGGTGATGAGGTTGTCCCACGTGGGGCTCACAGTCTTCATCCCCGTTTTACAGAGGAGGGAACTGAGGCCCAGAGAAGTGAAGTGACTTGCCCACAGTCACACAGCTGACAAGGGGCAGAGTCGGGATTCGAACCCACGACCTCTGACTCCCAAGCCCGGGCTCTTGCCACTAGGCCTCGCTGCTTTTCGGTGATGAGAGAAAAGCCTTAATTTTCCAGGTGGCTGCAAACACTGAGCAATACACCAAATAAAAACCAAGTCAGGAGGGAGCGGAGGCTAGACAGGAGTTGAATCTAGCTTAGTGATTCACAGCCCGCACCGAGCCGTACCCCTTAATCGAATCAAACCTTTAAGATCTTGCTATTAACCCCGTCTCAGGCCTAAAGCACTTAACTACCTAGTCATCGTCATCATCATCATCATCAGTGGTATTTATTGAGCAATTACTGCATGCTCAATACAACACAGTTGGAAGACACTTTCTTTGTCCGAGTTTACAGTCTAGGGGGAGGGAGACGTTGATAAAATTCATAATTTATAGATGATAATCTGCTATTTAAGTGCTCACTACGTGCCGGGTACTGTACGAAGCGTTGGGGTGGATACAAGCAAATCAGGCTGGACACATTTCCTGTCCTCCTCACGATCTCAATCCCCGTTTTCCCGATGAGATAACTGAGGCCCAGACAAGTGAAGTGCCTTGCTCAAGGTCACACGGCGGACAGGCGGCTGAGCGGGAATCAGAACCCAGCACCCTCTGGCTGCCAGGCCCGTGCTCTAGCCTCGACACCATCCCTCCTTTTAATGTCCATCTTCCCTTCTACACCCTGAGCGGAGAATGTGTCTACCAACTCTACTGTACCATTCTCCTCCACCCACAGGAAGAGCTCAACGAATACCATCGATTGCATCGCTTTTTCTTCATTCTTTTCCTCCCCACGCTATTCTGTTGCCCAGACCTCACCCCAGACATGCAATGAGGACAGGAAGACACTGAGAGAAGGGGAAAATAATGAGTCTAAAACTCTCGACGGTGTGGGGAAGAATGACAGAAAAGTATGAGCAGTGAAAGGGAGTGTGGCAGCGGGGCGGGAAGAGAAAAGAGAGAGATGATCTTGCACCTGAAAATCACTGGAATTAGGGTCTCGAAGTCTCCGCAGTTTCCATGATCCCGGCTTGCATTTGGCCTTGTTTTTCAATCAATTAATCCCTGGCATTTATTGAACGCTTACCACGTACAGAGACGTACTAAGGGCTCGCAAGAGTACGATAGATGCCCACTACATGTCCGATTTTCCGGCAATCACCCCCGTGCTTGAGGGAAAGCTCTCTGACAGAACCCACAATGATTACTACCACCCTAGCCCTCAGAATTCACCTTTCCGTTCCAAATATTAACATCCGTGTTCCTGGGACCGTGGTTCAATTCTCTGCACGCAATGAGTATTCCCTACATGTGGGCCTGGGGGTCAGAAGGACCTGGGCTCTAATCCTGGCTCTGCCACTTGTCTGCCAGGTGGCCTTAGGCAAGTCACTTGAAGGTCTACAGACTGTCAAATCTCTAGTCAGCCAATAAAAACCGATCGAAAGTCGCTCGGTAAATACCACTGACTCCCGGTTGACCGGACAGGTCCCAGTGGAGACCCCCCTCGTTTTCCCAAACTTCCCTCTCTGCCCCTCTGAACGCCCTCCCAGAGGTTGGCGGCGACGGAGACCCACCCCCCTTCCGCCGAAGTCGGCGCCCACGTTTTCTCCATCCCAAGCGTCGTCAACGTACGTCGAGCGCTGGCTCGGTGCCGAGCGCCGGGGAGCGCACGGGAGATCGTTCCGGCGTCCCGGTTTCGTCTCCCGCGCCCCCGGAGTCATCCGTTCCCGCCCGCGTCGCCCTACCTCTTCCCGAGGGCCCGGACCCCCTCTCCGCGGATCTCCTCCCCAACCCGAGTCGTCCCGGGACCGGGGCGGGAAAGAAATAAAAAGGAGGGAAACATCTCTGAGGGTCAATCGGGGGGGCTTTAATGAAACGATACCGACGATACCTAGTTGAGCGGCGAGCCGGGGGAGGGAAGGGGGACGAGAAGGCCCCCCCCCGCCGGGTGACGCCCCGCGAGGAGAAGCCCCCGAAGGGCCTCTTCCCCGGGGACCCCCGAGAGTCGGGCCCGGCTCCCCGGGGCGGGGGAGCGCCAGGTCGGCTGACCCTCCGTGACGCGGGGGGGGGGGGGGGGGGGGCGGTCGGGGGAGGATCAGCCGGCCTGCTTGCAGGACTTATTTCTCGTGTGCGCCTTCTGGTTGGAGCTCCTGCTGAAGGCCTTCCCGCAGCCGGGGCACTTGTAGGGTTTCTCCCCCGTGTGGGTCCTCCTGTGGGAGTAGAGCACCGAGCGGTCGCCGAAGCTCTTCCCGCAGTCCCCGCAGCGGTAGGGCTTCTCCCCGGTGTGGGTGCGCAGGTGCCGGTAGAAGTTGGAGCTCATGCTGAAGCCCTTCCCGCAGCCGGGGCACTCGTAGGGCTTCTCCCCGGTGTGGGTCCTCTGATGGTAGCGCAGGGCCGAGCGGTCGTTGAACCCCTTGCCGCAGTCCCCGCACTTGTAGGGCTTCTCCCGCAGGTGGGTCCGCTCGTGGTACCGGAGGACCGAGCGGTCGCCGTAGCCCTTCCCGCAGCCGGCGCACTTGTAGGGCTTCTCCCCCGTGTGGATGCGCAGGTGGACGGTGACGCTGGAGCTGTAGCCGAAGCCCTTCCCGCAGACGGGGCACTCGTACGGCTGCTCTCCCGTGTGCGTCCGCTGGTGGTCCCGCAGGTGGGTCTTCCACATGAAGCCCTTCCCGCAGCTGGGGCAGCCGTAGGGCTTCTCGCCGGAGTGCGACCGCTGGTGGCGGACCAGCTGGGACTTCTGGCCGAAGCCCTTCCCGCAGTCCGGGCAGCGGTGGGCCCCCTCCCCGCCGGGGGCCGCCGCCGGGGGGTCTCTCGGCCGGGGGGGCGGCTCCCCCTCGCCCCGGGGGGCCGCCGCCGGGGGGCCGGGGCTCCCCTCCGGGGGACCCCCGGGCTCGTCCTTGTAGGCAGAGGGGGAGCGGCCTCCCGGGACCCCCCGGAAGGGCGACTCCCCGGAGGCCCCGCAGCCTTCCCTCGGGGGACCTCCCTGGCGGTCGTCCCTCTCCGCTCCTGGAGGAACACAGAGAAAGCCCGGTGACCGACCACGGGGCGTCCGGCTAGAGGGCGGGCGCGGCGAGTGCGGGGCCGGGAGGTGACCCGGGGCGAGGCGCTCGACTTCCCCGTCCCCCGGTCGGCGGTATCCGCCGAGCGCCGACTCCGACGGGAGGGCGGGCCCGTCTAGGGGAAAGGACCCGGGGCCGAAAGCCGGGAGACCCGGGTTCGAGTCTCGGCGGGTGACCTGAGAGGAGTCGCTTCGCCCCCAACCGACGGCGTCGACTGAGCCCCTACCGTGTGCAGGGCACTCTACGTAGAGCTTGGGAAAGGACAATGCAACAGAACCGCTGGGCACGTTCCCTGCCCACAGGGAGCCGACGGTCCAGAAGGGGTCTCCTCGTCGGTCAGACGGAGATAGGATACTCCCCCAGAGGCTTAGTACAGTGCTCTGCACAGAGAGAGCACTCCGTAAATACCACTGACCGCTTGACCGGCTACGAGAGAGTCTGCACCGAAGGCTACCGTCCCACACCGTCAACCGTTATCGGCACCGTAATTCTTGGAGAATCTCTGGCCTAGTGGAAAGAGAGCACTGGGAGTTGGGAGACCTGAGTTCTCGTTCCAGCTAATCCGACTGCCTGCTGGGTGACCCTGGGGAAGTCGCTTCAGGTCTCTGTGCCTCAGCCGCCTCCCCTGTAAACTGGGGATTAAATATCCGCTCTCCCATCCACTGAGGCTGTGAATCCCTTAGGGGACAGGGACTGGGTCTGATCCGACTGTCTTAAATCCGCCCCGGGACTCGGCCCGTCGTAGGCGCCCAACCCCACAGTAATCATTATTCCTCCTGCTCCGTTTCCCTAATCGCCGATGAAAACACGACGCCCTCGGCCGTCCCAAAACACAGACTGCCGCAACACGTTCACGAGAGAATGCCGTTCGGGTACTGAGGAGCGTTCTCTCGACCCACCGGAGGAGCCCGGCCTAGCCGACGGAGCCCGGAAACGGGAAGCAGAAGGGCCTGGGTTTTAATCCTGGCCCCGCCACTTGTCTACTGGGTGATCTTGGGGAAGTCACTTCACTTCTCTGGGCCTCAGTGACCTCATCTGGAAAATGGGGATGGAGACCGTGAGCTTCACGGGTGGAGACCGTGTTCTAAGCACTGGGGTGGACACAAGCAAATCAGGTTGGACGCAGTCCCTGTCCCGCAGGGACACAGTCTTAATCCCCGTTTTCCAGATGAGGTCACCGAGGCCCTGAGAAGTGAGGTGGCCTGTCCGAGGTCAGGCGGCAGACACGTGGCAGAGCGGGGATTGGAACCCAGGTCCTTCGGATTCCCAGGCGGCGGGCTCTATCCTCTCGGCTGTGCTGCTTACCACGGGACCGGGCCAGGGCTCCAACTCCCACCTCCCCCGACCGTGATTCAGCCCGGGGCAGGAGTGCGGGGGGACCAGGTGGAGAGAGGCGTGGGGACTCGTGACCGAGGGGACTTGAGGGTCGTTTCCTGGGACGGGCAGCGGGGGTGTAGGGCCCGGGGGAAGGGGGACGGGGTCTCTGGGCCCCACTGGCCACTTACCCCTTTTGGCAACTGTCTGAGGGCTGGGCCGACCGCGAAGAGCTGGGGGGCGGTGAGATTTTACAGCCCAGGAGGGCGGGCTCACTTCCAGCCGCGGCGGCTCCTTCCTGGCTCCGAGCCACCTGCGGATACATTCAGGAACCCCCCGCGCGCCGCTGCGCTCAGGGTCGCCGCGAGCCCGGGGTCCGCTGGAGCTGCATCCGCGGCTGGCTCGGACGCAGGGGCCGCTCTGGGCCGAAGTGGCCGGCTTGGAGCCAGGCGGGGCCCAGCCCGCGTCTCGCCTGCCTCGGGCCGCCCGTCCCCCCGGCTGGACTGCCGGCTCCGCTAACGCTAAGCTTCTCGCTCTGCCTCCATCTCGCCTCTCTGCCCGCCGACCTCTCGCCCACGTCCCGCCTCTGGCCCGGAACGCCCTCCCTCCTACCTGACGGACGATGACTCTCCCCCGCTTCAGGGCCTTATTGAAGACCCACCTCCTCCAAGAGGCCTTCCCCGCCTAAGCCCTCCTTTCCTCTTCTCCCGCTCCCTTCTGCGTCACCCTGACTTGCTCCCTTTATTCATCCCCAGCACTTATATCCGTGGCTGTCATTTATTTCTATTAGCATCTGTCTCCTCCTCTAGACTGGAAGCTCGTCGTGGGCAAGGAATGTGTGTTTATTGTTCCTCTGTACTCTCCCAAGCGCTCAGTAAAGTGCTCTGCACACAGTAAGCGCTCAATAAACACAACTGAATGAACGAATGAGGGGCAGCGGATAAGGTCTGCGGATTTCGACTGTTACTCGCCGGGTCAGTGCTCTGCACGCAGTAGGGGCTCGATCAATACTACCGGTCGATCGATCGATCCAGGGGGGTGGGGGAGCCGTTCTCTGACCCCCCGGGAGTCGGTGAAGACCGATGGGGGCCCGGGCGTGGAGAAGGCGGAGGGCACGGGGAGAAGGGGGAATTGACGGCAGGGACCGGGGTCGGGAAGCGGGAGTTCCGGAGGGTTTCCTCATTTCCACCTCCTCACCTGTGCCGGTGCCCCTCAGGCCCCCTCGCTCTTCGGGCTCGTGAAGATCAGGGCCCCACGGCTCATCTCCTCGGCCCATCGCGACCACCGGGTCCGGTTTGGGAACTGGGGAAGGACAGAGGGGAAACGGAAGTCATTCAGTCAGACGATCCTATTTACTGAGCGCTTACCGTGTGCAGAGGACCGTGCTAAGTGCCTGGGAGAGGACGGTATAACAACGTAACTGACGCCTTCCCCGCCAGCAACGAGCGTACGGTCTAGAGGGAGACAGACACGAAAATAAAAAAATTAAATTGCAGATACGGGCACAAGTGCCGTGGGGCCGGGAGGGGGAGATGAATAAGGGGAACACGTCAGGGTGACGCGTGTACTGGTATAGTAGGAATACTACTACTGTTATTAGTAATAATAACGATAATAATAATAGAGGTATTTATTAAGTGCTTACTACGTGTCAGGCGCTATCTGAAGAGCTGGGGAAGGTCCAAGATAATCGAGGCGGACACAGTCCCGATGCCGCACGAGAAGCGCGACGGAAGCAGGAAGGAGAACGGATACTGCGGCCCCATTTTACGGATGAGGAATCGGAGGCGCGGAGAAGCAGTGACTTGCCCAAGGTCACGGAGCACGGATTAGAACCTAGATCCTCCGGCTCCCAGGCCAGGGCTCTTTCCAGTAGGCCGTGCCGCTTCTCATGAAGTGAGGAGTTTGCGGGCTCCGGAGGGAGGGGACTCAGGGTCACCCCACCTCCACGGGGACCTGCTGCCTCCCACCCAGAGCGGGGATCCGGCCAGCCGCTCCCCCAGACCCCCGGACCCTCGAAGCCACAGCGACTTTACACACTACGCGGCCCAGGGAGGGAGAAGGAGGTCAGGGGCCTGCTTGCTCTCCACAACGGCCGCCAGCCCGGTCCCCGGCCTCACACAGACGGCACCTCGAGAGGCCGCCCGGGACCGACGGCCAGACATTCTTCGATCACACCGACGCCCCGCCACCTCTCCTGAAGCCCATTCCGGTGCTCTATCCCCTGGAATGTCACTGCCGGGAAACCCTATCTACCCTCCGTCCGACTGAACGCTCTCTCGCTGTAACTACGGCCTGTTTCCTCATTTGGTCCTTCTCACTGAAAACCCTTCATTCATTCATTCATTCAGTTATATTTATTCATGCTTATTGGGTGCAGAGCGCTGGACTAAGCACTTGGGAGAGTACAATATAACAATAAGCAGACACATCCTCTGTCCCCAACAGGCTTACCTTCACACATTCGGGGACAGTTACGGGATCACCTACGCCACCGACGGACCTGTTTTCCACCCCTTAACATCACTTTTGTACCTCTTCCGAACACTTTTTTTTTTTTTTACGGCATTTGTTAAGCGCGTCCGATGCGTTAGGCACCGTGCTAAGCACTGGGACAGATGCGGGCTAATCGCGTCGGACGCGGTCCGGGCCCCACGTGGTGCTCCCAGTCCTAATCCCCATTTTACAGGTGAGGGTGCTGAGGCACGGAGAAGTGAAGTGACTTGCTCAAGGTCACAGCAGACACGTGGCAGGGCCGGGATCAGAACCCACGCCCTTCTGACTCTCAGGCCCGACCTCCGTCCGCTAATTTATTAATGACAATACCGTTTACTAGGCGATCGTGTGCCGAACAAATCACTCAACCGACGGCATTTACTGAGCACTCAGCCTGTACAGAGCACTGACTGAGCACTTGAGAGAGTATAATACAACGGAGTAGGCAGGCACCTTCCCCGCCCACAAGGTGCCGGGGTGGACAGAAGATCGTCAAAGCAGCCGTAGCCGCCGTCCCTCACAGGGTTCATGATTTCAGAGAAGCTGCGTGGCCTAGCGGAAAGAGTCCGGGTCTGGGAGTCGGTCAGTTGCCTCTACTTATTGAGCGCTTACTGCCCGCAGACCACCGTACTAAGCGCTTGGGAGACCACAACAATAAAGAGACCCATTCCCCGCCCGCAGCGAGCTTACGATCTCCAGGGACTCGAGCTCAGAGGAACAGAGAGGATGGGTGGCTGAGATCCCGTGCGTACAGAAAGCGCTCGATAAATGGGAATGGCTGACTGCTGCTTCTACTATCCCTCGCTTCATTCCCTTCCTCCTCCTCCGGGGCAGGGGGCTCCCTCTCTGCCTCCCGCCTCGTTCGTCCTCAGGACTTCGGGGCGAGGCCTTCCCCCTCCCCTGTAAGCCTCGGGGCATCGGGCCGAGGCGTCCCCCAGGCTCTGACCGTCTGCAGACGGGGCCCTTACCTAGCGCGGCCGCGGTCCCGGCGTCCTCCCACACGACGTCCCCGAAGAGCGCGCCCGGAGCGGGGTCCGGCTGCTCCCACTGCTCCTGGGAGGGAGGACGCGGTTACCATCCGAAAGCTCCCCCGTCCCCTCCGGCCCGGCTCCCTCCCGCCCACCACGCTCCACCGGATGCGCTTTCGGCGACCTCCCACCCCAGCCCGGGAGGCAGGAGCTGGCGGCGGGGGCCTGGCTCCCCGAACCTTCCGCCGCTGTTGAGGGGATAATGATTTGCCACTTGTCAGCTGTGTGACTGTGGGCACGTCATTTCACTTCTCTGGGCCTCAGTTGCCTCATCTGTAAAATGGGGATTAAGACTGAGCCTCACGTGGGACACACCATCTCCCCCAGCGCTTAGGACAGTGCACTGCACGTAGTAAGCGCTTAACAAATACCAACATTATTATTATCATTATTATTAATTACCGGATTTGTTAAGGGCCTGTTTTGTGCCGGGCACTGTACTGAGCGCTGGGGTGGATACAAGCAATTCGGGTTGGACACAGCGTCCCTGCCCCACGTGGGGCTCCCGGTCTCGATTCCCGTTTGACGGTTGAGGTAACTGAGGCCCAGAGAAGTGACGTGACCTGCTCAAGGTTATACAGCAGACACGGGGCAGAGCCGGGATTCGAACCCACGACTTTCTGACTCCCAGGCCCGGGCTCTATCTACTACGCCGCACGGCTTCTCACGACCGTGAAAGGAGAAAGTAGCCAAAGGGCGAGTCTCAGAGAGAAGAGGACAAGGCAGCACTGCAGCTCACCTGAGCCCCGACTGGGAGCAGCGAAGAAGCCGCCTCCCGGTCTCTGGTGCTTCGCTCCTCGGGCAAGACTGGAAGTTGAGGTGCACGAAGAGCTGAGACAGAGGCGAGGGGGGTTCGGCGAGGACTCTGGACCACCCCCGGGCTCCCCTTCTAATCACAGCCGGCCCCCGGCCCCGGGCGTGCCGGGTGCTAACACCTCCCCCGCCACCCCTAACTGATTTATTTCTCTTTTTGTCGGTCTCCCCCTCTAGCCTGGAAACTCCTTCTGCATAGGGGACGTGTCTACCAACTCTGTCCTCTCCCAGGGGTTTGGCACAGTGCTCTGCACACAAGCAAGTGCTGGATAAATACCGCTGACTGGCCGATCCCCTCTCCGGCCACCCCGGTGACCCGTCGCAACGATCCCCCCTCACACCTAAATTCCACCTTTCTGATTTCGGGGAGGAAGGAGGAGGAGTCTGCCTTCCACTCCCTCAGGGACCAGTTCCATCCCCGGATGCCAGGAAGTTTAGCACTTTGGCGGAAAAGAACGCGTCTGCTGTTCTGTTGTCCTCTCCCAAGCGCTTAGTCCAGTGCTCTGCACAGAGTAAGCGCTCCGTAAATACGCCTGAATGAATGAACCAACCTAAAGCTGAGCCCGCCACCCGTCCCGGAGTCCCCTCCCCCTGACCCTCCCGCCCGGCCCCCTCTCCCCAAATTCATTTCTGCCGTTTACCGCTCTCCTGCAGGATGTCAGGCTCCTCCTCTTTTATGCTGCGACTCAGCTGGTCCTGGGGGCCGGGTGGCGGGCCTGGGGGGCCCCGCTCCGGCGACAGGCCTTCGGGTTGGGGCTCCTCCGGGTCCAGAGGGAAACTGGACGAATCCATCGTCTCCAAGAGAACCTCTCGGCCCTGCACCTGAACTGTGACCTGCGGAAAACCCCCTGTCCCCTGTTACTGCAGAGCCCGGGGATGTCGGAGTTAAAATCCAAAGGTCGGGGGGAAGGGGGGATTTCAGGACACAAGTTCCAGGGATGTAGGGGGTCGTGGTGTTGAGTCGGGGGGAATCAAACCCTAACCGTCCCCACTGGGTCTGGCCTTCTCCCCCTTAGCCTGGGACCCCCGCCCCTCTGTCCAACCTGATTAACTTGTAGCTGCCACGTGTCTGCGGGGTGACCTTGGGCAAATCACCTCACTTCTCTGGGCCTCAATTACCTCATCTATAAAATGAAGGTTGAGACTGTGAGCCCGATGTGGGACGGGGACTGTGTCCAACCTGATTTGCTTGTATCCACCCCTGTGGTTATTAATAATAATGATAATGTTGGTATTTGTTCAGTGCTTACTTTGTGCCAAGTACTGTTCTAAGCGCTGGGGTAGATACAAGGTAATCAGGTTGTCCCACGTAGGGCTCACAGCCTTCATCCCCATTTTACAGATGAGCACAGAGAAGTGACTTGCCCAAGGTCATACAGCTGACAAGCAGCGGATCCGGGATTTGAACCCACGACCTCTGACTCCCAAGCTCGTGCTCTTTCCACTAAGCCACGCTACGACAGTGCCTGACACACAATAAGCGCTTAACCAATGCCCCAATTGTTGTTATTATTACCCTCGCACTTAGTACAGCGTTTGGAACATAGTAAGCGCTTAACATGCACCATCGTTATTACTGGGTGAGAGAGGAGGTGGAATTGACAGCCACAAATTCTCCCCAGCCCTCAGCACAGTGCTTTGCGCACTGCTGGGCACATCATACACATTATTATCGAGGAAGAGTCCGTACCTGGTGTAGTAGGGAATTGTGGAGCCTTCCCTTCTCCAATCGGTGCTATTTATTGAGCTTTGACTGGGTGCGGAACGCTGTACTAAGCGGCCGGGAGATCACCAAACAAGAGAATTAACAATGATGATGGTATTTGTTAAGTGTTTACTATGTGTTCAGCACTGTTCTAAGCGCTGGGGTATACAGAAGCTAATCAGGTTGGACACAACCCTGACCCACACGGGGCTCACAGTTTTAATCCCACTTTACAGATGAGGGAAACGGGGCCCAGAGAAGAGAAGTGACTTGCCCGAGGTCACCCAGCAGGCAAGTGGTGGAGCGGGGATTAGAACCCGGGTCCTTCTGACTCCCGGGACTGTGCTCTATCCACTGGGCCACGCTGCTTCCCTAATTCGGTAGGCAAGAACCCCGCCCTCGCAGGGCTTCCAAGGTCCCTTCTGCCACCTCCCCCCAGGCCCTCGGTCCTCTCGCTTTCCTCTCTGACTGCATCCAACCCGGCGCTTAGTACAGTGCCCGACACACGGTAAACCCGTAACGGACACCTCAGTCATCATCGCTCTTTCCTCTGTCACCCCAACCCCGCTCGCCCGCCTTACCCAGCGCATCAGCTTCTTGGGCTCCCTCTCTAAGTCCTCCACGAGGGTCACGGCCTCTTCGCCACTCTCGGGATTCTGTTCCCGCACCCAAGTCTGGATGTCGGCGGGCAGGACGGTGAGGAACTGCTCCAGCACCAGCAGCTCCAGGATCTGCTCCTTGGTGTGCCGGTCCGGCCGCAGCCACTGGCGGCACAGCTCCCGGAGCCGGCCCAGGGCCTCGTGCGGCCCGGCGGAATCCTGGTAGCGGAACTGCCTGAAGCGCTGGTGGGAGACCTCCGGGGCCGGGGGGCCTCCTCTCGGGCTGGCTTCCTGACTCCAGCGGGGGGCTTCCTCCTCCAGCCTCCCCATCGGGGGCCCCTCCTGCTCCGGAGGAGCCAGGATGAGGGGGCCCAGGGCCGCAGGCATCATCTGACTCGGCTGGGGCTTCGCTCCGCTGGGGCCTGGCCTCCGGGCCTCAGGTTCTCCCTCTCCCTGAGGAGCTTCTCGCGAGGGAGTCTAACGGAAGAGGAGGAGGAGGAGGAGGAGGAGGAGGAGACAACCGGCTGTCGGAAGGCGGCCCGTGACAGAACCGCCTCAATCCCCCCCTTTCAGCCCGAGGGGCCTCGATGGGATCACGGACCCACTGCTCTTCCGACACGATGGAGCGGCCCGGGACTCGGGAGGTCGCGGGTCGTCATCCCGGTTCCGCAACTTCTCTGCTGTGTGACCTCGGACAGGTCACTTCTCCGGGCCTAAGTTACCTCATCTGTAAAATGGGGCTGGAGACTGTGAGCCCCACGTGGGACAACCTGATTATCCTCGATCTACCCCAGCGCTCAGTACAGTGCCTGGCACAGAGTTAGTGCTTAACAAATGCCACAATTATTATTATTATTATTCTTTCAGAGTCCACAGACACCCTTCTTTTTACTCCTCAACAGCCGCCTCTTGAAGTTGTTTTTTTTTTTCTTCCCTCTGATCCCAGGACCTCACAGGGGCTAGATCTGGGGGTCTGAAGTGTCAGAAATAAGAAGCTTCAGGAAAAGGAAGGGAGGAGGAGGAAGGGAAAAGCAAAGTTGGGGGCTCCGAGTGGAATCATTTCCTGACGTTCCTGGAAATTAATGTTGGTATTTGTTAAGCGCTTACTATGTGCCGAGCACTGTTCTAAGCGCTGGGGTAGACACAGGGGAATCAGGTCGTCCCACGTGGGGCTCACGGTCTTAATCCCCATTTTACAGATGAGGTAACTGAGGCACCGAGAAGTTAAGTGACTTGCCCAAAGTCACACAGCTGACAAGTGGCCGAGCTGGGATCCCAACCCCAAGATGCCTTGGGTTGCGGGGACAGATTATCTGGATTTTTTCGTCTGTTTTCTAATGGCATCTGTAAAGGGCTTCCTATGAGTCAGGCAATGGGGTCGATACACGCTAATCAGGTTGAACACAATCTCTGCCCCACACGGGGCTCAGTATTAATCCCCATTTTTCAGTTGACACAACTGAAGCGCAGGAAGGTTATAGAAGCAGCACGGCGTGGTGGATAGAGCCCGGGCTTGGCCGTCAGAAGGTCATGGGTTCTAATCCCGTCTCCGCCATCTGTCTGCTGTGTGATCTTGGGCAAGTCACTTCACTTCTTAGTGCCTCACTGACCTCATCTGTAAAATGGGGATTGAGACTGCGAGCCCCACGTGGGACAGAGAATGGGTCCAACCTGATTTGCTTGCATCCAACCCAGCGCTTAGTACAATGCCTGACACATAGTAAGCGCTTAACAAATACCATAAGAAAAGCGCTTAGAACAGTGGTTGGCACATAGTGAGCACTTGACAAATACCCTAATTATTATTAACTGAGTTGCCCAAAGGGACACAGCTGGTAAGTGGTGGAGCTGAAATTAGAACTCAGGGCCTTCACTCTTCCAGACCCGTGCTCTACCATTATTAATAATAATAATGATGGTATTTGTTAAGCGCTTACTATGTGCAAAGCACCGTTCTAAGCCCTGGAGGGTCAGAGAAGCAGCGTGGCTCAGTGGAAAGAGCCCGGGCTTTGGAGTCAGAGGTCATGGGTTCGAATCCCGGCTCTGCCACTTGTCAGCTGTGTGACTGTGGGCGAGTCACTTCACTTCTCTGTGCCTCAGTGACCTCATCTGTAAAATGGGGATTAAGACTGTAAGCCCCACGTGGGACAACCTGATTCCTTTGTGTCTACCCCAGCGCTTAGAACAGTGCTCTGCACATAGTAAGCGCTTAACAAATACCAACATTATTATTATAAGGTGATGAGGTGGTCCCACGTGGGGCTCACAGTCTTCACCCCCATTTTCCAGCTGAGGTCACTGAGGTCCAGAGAAGTGAAACGGCTTGCCCAAAGTCACACAGCTGCCGGGTGGCGGAGGCGGGATTAGAACCCACGACCTCGGCCTCCCAAGCCCCTGCTCTTACCACTGAGCCCCGCTGCTTCTCAATGCAATCTCATTAGGCAATGCAGCTTTTCATTATCTCCCCTTCTCCATCATCACTCCAGCCCACCTCCTCCATTCATTCAATTCAGTGGTATTTATCGAGCGCTTACTACGTGCAGGACACTGGCCTAAGCGCTTCCACCAGCCCCGCTCCCCCTGCTGACTGGCCAACAACTCCCAGCAGCCCTCGCGCCACACTCCCGCCCGGGAACTACAATTCCCAGAAGACCTCGCGGCCCCCCCCCCCGGCTGCCATGGTGACGCTGGAGACGGGCGGGGGCCTTGCCCCGGCTGGTTGCCACGGAGACGGACGATGATTGACTGAGCGTCCGCCCTTCCATCGCGCTTCCCCCGGGAGCGCTTGATTGCGTAGGCGGTGACTTCTCCCCTCCGGCCTCGGGACTGAGGGTGAAGTCGTCCGCCTTTCCCGCAACCCTCGCCCTTCGGGGACGATTCCTGCCGGCCAGTCCCCCGCAGGCGCTCCCGTTCCCGCCCAGGGCCCCCCGCTCCGCGCCCCCTCACCTCCGGCCCGGAGTCGAGGCCGCTCGCTCTGCCGGACATGCGCAGTTGGGCCGCCCGGACTACATTTCCCGAAAGGCTCCGGGCCGCACTACATCCGGCTCTGCTTGTTGCCATAGAAACGGCGGGGGGGGAGGGCGGGGATCGGGGAAGGCGAGCTCTGATTGGTGGAGAAGTCGCGGCTTTAACGGAGCCGACAGTCCAGGGGCCTTACGGGCGAGCGCTTAGTACAGTGCTCTGCACGTAGTCAGCGCTCAATGAATAGTATCGAACGAAAGGAGTAGACCTGCTTACTTTCCATTGCCTCTCCCAAACACCGCTGAGGCCTCTGGGAAATTGGGAACCCCAGAGAAGCCCCCGAGGTTGCTGGGAAGTGTAGTCTTCGAAGGCGCATGCGCGTCGAGGCGGAGCGGTCACTAGGGTCGGGGAGGTTGCTCCACTTGGAACGGAAAGGGTTAAGATTTGAATAAAATGAATAAATCGTTCAATCAATCCTGGGTATTTATTGAGCGCTTCCTAGGGCAGAAAAAGAATATCAACCTCACAACACGTGTCTGTCCCCCCCCACTCTAGACTATAAGTGTGTTAGGGGCAGGGATCGTGCTGGACTGTAATAAGAATAATTATGGTATTTGGTAAGCGCTTACTAAGTTCATTCATTCATTCAGTCGTATTTATTGAGATATAAATACAATAAATAAATAAATTAATTAATAAACACTATGCAGAGAAGCAGCGTGGCTCAATGGCAAGAGCCCGGGCTTGGGAGTCAGAGGTCATGGGTTCGAATCCCGACTCTGCCCCTTGTCAGCTGGGTGATTGTGGGCAAGTCACTTCACTTCTCTGGACCTCCGTTCCCTCATCTGTAAAATGGGGATGAAGACTGTGAGCCTCACGTGGGACAACTTGATTACCCTGTATCTTCCCCAGCGCTTCGAACAGTGCTCTGCACATAGTAAGCGCTTAATAAACACCAACATTTTTATTATTATTACTAAGCGCTTGGAATGGACAATTCGGCAACACTGTTCTAAGTGCTTAGTAATAATAATAATAAAAATGTTGGTATTTGTTAAGCGCTTACTATGTGCAGAGCACTCTTCCAAGCGCTGGGGTCATACAGGGTCATCAGGTTGTCCCACGTGAGGCTCACAGTCCTAATCCCCATTTTCCAGATGAGGTAACTGAGACCCAGAGAAGTGAAGTGACTTGCCCACAGTCACATAGCTGACAAGTGGCAGCGCCGGTATTCGAACCCATGACCCCTGACTTCCAAGCCCGGGCTCTTTCCACCGAGCCACACTGCTTCTCTAGTGCAGTGCTCTGCACATAGTAAGCACTCAATAAATGCGATACAAGGTGATCAGGTTGTCCCCCGTGGGGCTCACAATCTAAATCCCCATTTTACAGATGAGGTAGCTGAGGGCACGGAGAAGTTAAGTGACTTGTCCAAAGCCACACAGCTGACAAGTGGTGGAATCGGGATTAGAACCCATGACCTCTGACTCCCAAGCCCGGGCTCTTTCCACTAAGCCACGCTACTGTACTCTCCCACGTGATTAGTAGAGCTCAATAAATATGATTGTTTGATCGACTGATTGATAGGGAAGCACAGAATACAGCTGGTAAGGGTAAGATCGTGGGTTCTAATCCCGGCTCCGCCACTTGTCAGATGTGTGACTTTGGGCAAGTCATTTCACTTCTCTGTGCCTCAGTGACCTCATCTGGAAAATGGGGATTAAGACGGTGAGCCCCACGCGGGACAACCTCATTAACCTCTGTATCTCCCCCAGAGCTCAGAATCACGCTTGACACATAGTAAGCGCTTAGCAGATACCGTCACTATCAAGCGCTTAGTTCGGTGTCGTGCGCACAGTAAACGCTCAATAAATACGATTGTTTGGACGAATGAAGGAAGAAACTGTGCCTCCCTTCAGCTGCTGCCCTTTCTTGCCCAGTCTTCGGGAAATGAGAAATGATGATGGCATTTGTTAAGTGCTTACTATGTGGCAGGCACCGTACTAAGCGCTGCAGTGGATAGATGTTGGACACCGTCCCTGTCCCACATGGGGCTCACGGTCTCAATCTCCATTTCATAGTTGAGGTAACTAAGGCCCAGAGAAGCGAAGTGACTCGCCCGCTTCGAGTGGCGGAGCCTGGATTAGAACCCAGGACCTTCCGACTCCCAGATCCGTGCTCTATCCACTAGGCCGTGCTTGGGGGAGGCCCCCACCCACCCCTGCTTTCCCACATCAACGGCCCCTGCCTCAGCCAAACCCCGCAGACCACAGAGGTCCCTCTCTGTTCGTCCTATATCTTGAACAATCTATCCCGAGCCCGGGCTTGGGAGTCAGAGATCGTGGGTTCTAATCCCGCCTCCGCTACCTGTCTGCTGCGTGACCTTGGACAAGTCACTTCACTTCTCTGGGCCTCAGTTCCCTCATCTGTAAAAATGGGGATTAAAACATGTGAGCCCCACATGGGACAATCTGATGACCCGGTATCTCCCCCAGCGCTTCGAACAGCGCTCTGCACATAGTAAGCGCTTAACAAACACCATCATTATTATTATTATTGCCCGTGGAAGGCCCCTCTGGTCGATGCTAGGCCTCACTGCTCCAGTCAGAACCCGCTAAAGGAATCTTCCCCTCCGGGAACCGAGACTGACGTATCCTTCGGAGCGAAACGCTCAGGAATTGAGCCGTTCCGCTCGGGAGGGGGTCCGGAACGCGATGTGCCTCGTGCTCTGAGAAAAACAGAAGTTTGTGCCCCTCCCCGAGCCTGAACCCACCGGGCCGGGAGGCGGATATAAAATTCAGCAGTACCTACTGGGCCATTTGGGATCTCTGGGCAACCGGAGGCTATGTTCTCTGCCGGGACCCGCCAGACCTGGGAATGTCTCCTGCTTCTTTTCTGCGTAGCGCATTCAGGTATTATTCTTCATCCACCCCAGCTGGGGAGGGATGGGTGGCCTGGGCATCTTTTTCCTCATTCTTATTAAATCCGGTCGCCCTCCCCGCCAGCCTCCCGTGGTTGCTTGGAATAATTTGCATCACTAGGCCACAGATAATAATAATAATAATACAATTATGCTGTGAGACCTTGGAGAAGTCCCTTAACCTCAGTTTCTTTAACTGAAAAATGGAGATGAAACCATTCTATCCCGCTCTCCTTATCCCCTAGAATGTGAGTACCTGCAGGGAAGGGATTATGTCTCATCTAATCATCTTGAATAATAATAATCATAATAATAATGTTGGTATTTGTTAAGTGCTTACTATGTGCCGAGCACTGTTCTAAGCGCTGGGGGGGGGTACAAGGTAATCAGGTTGTCCCACGTGAAGCTCATGGTCTTCATCCCCATTTTAAAGATGAGGGAACTGAGGCCCAGAGAAGTGAAAGAAGTGAAGTGACTCGCCCACAGTCACACAGCTGACAAGTGCCAGAGCTGGGATTCGAACCCACGACCTTGGACTCCCAAGCCCAGCCTCTTTGCACTGAGCCTCTGCTTCGCACACAACAGCGGGGCCTAGTAGAAGGAGACAGGTGTGGGGGGTCAGAGAACATAAGTTTCCAGTTCTGGCTCTGCCACTTTTTTTATGGTTCCTTCATATTCAATCATATGTGTGCCAAGCACTGTACTATGGCGTTTGGTAAGCGCTTACTATGTGCCAGTCACTGTACTAAGCAGTGGGGTAGATACAAGCTA
The DNA here is from genome assembly GCF_004115215.2 of Ornithorhynchus anatinus. Lineage (NCBI taxonomy): Eukaryota > Metazoa > Chordata > Mammalia > Monotremata > Ornithorhynchidae > Ornithorhynchus > Ornithorhynchus anatinus. Next base: position 53,958,348 of record NC_041737.1, on the reverse strand, counting down.
ATCAGGTTGGACACAGCCCATGTCCCATGGGGACCTCACAGTCTTAATCCCCCTTTTTTAGATAGGGTAACTGAGGCACAGAGAGGTGAAGGGTCTTGCCCAAGGTTCATTCATTCATTCAATAGTATTTATTGAGCGCTTACTATGTGCAGAGCACTGTACTAAGCGCTTGGAATGGACAATTCCGGTCAGCCAAGCGACGGAGCCGGGAATTGGAACCGAGGTCCTTCTGAGTGACTCACCCTGTCGGCTAGTTCGCCCCGCTTCTCCTGTCCGCTGCGTGACCTTGGGCAAGTCAGTTCGGCCAGTCAGTCGACTTATCGAGTCCTCACTGGGTGCAGAGCACTGTTTTAAGTGCTCGGGAGAGGAAAATGGAGCAATAAAAAGGCACTTTCCCAGTCCGCAATAAGCTCACAATCTGAGGGGGGGACGGACATTAACAGAAGTAAAACTAGACTACGGATATATACGTCAAGTGCTGTGGAGCTGGGAGGGGGGATGAATAAAGGGAGAGAGGGTGACCCAGAAGGGAGTGGGAAAAGAGGAAAGGAGAGTTTAGTGAAGGAAGGCCTCTTGGAGAAGGTGGGCCTTCAACAAGGCTTAAAGCCGGGGATAACAATAATAATAATAATAATACTGTTGGTATTTGTTAAGCGCTTACTATGGACAGAGCACTGTTCTAAGCGCCGGGGTAGACACAGGGTCATCAGGTTGTCCCACGTGTGGCTCCCAGTCTTCATCCCCTTTTGATGGATGAGGTCACCGAGGCCCAGAGAAGTGAAGTGACTGGCCCACAGACACACAGCTGACAGATGGCAGAGCCGGGATTCGAACCCATGACCCCTGACTCCCAAGTCCGGGGTCTTTCCTCTCTCCACTCCAGTCCACCAGCCACCACCCTCCCGCCATTTGGCTTCTCGTCCCCCTTAGCTGCCCTCACTTGGCTCGGCGGAAAGAGCCCGGGCTTGGGAGGCAGAGGTCATGGGTTCAAATGCCGGCTCTACCACTTGTCAGCTGTGTGACTGTGGACAAATCACTTTACTTCTCTGGGCCTCAGCTACCTCATCTGGAAAAATGGGGATTAAGACTGTGAGCCGACGTGGGACAACCCTATGACCCTGTATCTCCCCCAGCTCTTAGACAGCGCTCTGCACACAGTAAGCGCTTAACAAATACCAACATTATTATTCTCTGACTGGATGTCGGATGCTGGGAAGCCAGAGAGCGGCAAAACCCGGTTCTCTCACGTTGAGGGGCTACGAAGAGACTGCAACAGAGAGTCTGGAGGACACCGCCTCCGACTGGAAGTTCGCTGTGGACAGGGAAACCGTCCACCCTGTTGTAGTTTACTCTCCCAGGCGCCTAATAGAGTGTGCTGCATCCAGTGAGCGCTCAGTAAATCCCACCAACTGTCTGAAGAGCTAAAGGTTTTGGATGACAGTCTTCTAGAGACCCGACGGTTCATTAATCTTCATCTCCCTGGGCAGGAACAGCGTGCACAGGGCCTTTATGCTTCTCTCTCCTCAGTCCACCTGCCCATCTCCCCTCCCGCTTCCTGCAGCTCTCCCCAAGATACGATCTCACCGCGCCGCTTGCTCCCGTCTGTCCCCGGAGGAGGAGGCGGCTGCGGGTCACCGATCCCATCCACATCATCATCATCATAAATCGCTGTGATGGTTGAGCGCTCACTATGGGCCGAGCACCGTTCTGAGCGCCGGGGTAGATGCTAGGTAATCAGGTCGGACCCTCGTGGGGCTCACGGCCTTGTTCCCCATTATCCGGATGAGGTAACCGAGGCACAGAGGAAGAGAAGTGACTTGCCCAAGGTCACCCAGCAGACACGTGGCAGAGCCGGGATTGGAACTCACGACCTCTGACTCCCAGGCCCGGGATCTTTCCACTAGGCCATCCTTCCTCACTCTGGCTCTTTCCATCCATCACCGGCCACGCGAGGGAAGCGTGGTCTGGCGGGGCCTAGGAGTCAGAGGATGTGGGTTCTAATCCCGGCTCTGTCACGTGTCTGCTCGGTGACCTTGGGCAAGTCACTTCGCTTTTCGGGGCCTCAGTTGCCTCATCTGGAAAATGAGGCTCAAAAGCGTGAGCCCCTTGTTGGACCGTGTCCGACCTGATCGGCTTGGATCTACCCCGGGGCTTAGAACAGTGCTCGGCACATAGTAAGTGCCTAACAATACCACTATTATTATTATTATCATCATCAGCAATGATGGATGGGAAAGAGATGGTTGACGGGCTCAAAACCTTTCAGTCAATCGTATTTATTGAACACTTACTGTGTGCAAAGCTGGATGACAGCCAGAGGACTGGTTGGGGTAGAGGGAAAGAGGAAACATTCTGAGCGCTGAACCAAAAGGGCTGAAGCGTTTAGTCCTGGAGGGTACAAAGACCGACGCGGCCTAGCCGAAAGGACACGGACCTGGGAGTCAGAGGGTCCGAGTTCTAATCCCAACGCCGTTAGCTTGTCGGCTGCGTCATCTCGGGCGAGCTGCTCGACTTCTCTGGGCCTCAGTTACCTCATCGGGAAAATGGGATTAAGAGGGCGAGCCCCTTGCCCGACCCCATTATCTGCTATCTGCCTCAGAACTTAGTACTGCGCCCAGCACGTAGTATGCACTTAAATGATCAATCGGCCCTATTTACCGAGCGCTTATGTACACAGGGTACTGTACTAGGCGGTTGGGAGAGCCCAGATATAATAATGTATCTTGCGCATTCCCTGCCCACGAGAAGCTTATAGTCTACAGGAGTTTAGCATTCAAACAAAAAGAAAAAGAGAGGGGACTGTGTTTTTCCAGATCCTACTTGTCAGCTCTGCTACTTGTCAGCTGTGTGACTCTGGGCAAGTCACTTCACTTCTCTGGGCCTCAGTGACCTCATCTGGAAAATGGGGATGAAGACTATGAGCCTCACTTGGGACAACCTGATGACCCTGTAACCAACCCAGCGCTCAGAACAGTGCTCTGCATATAGTAAGCGCTTAACAATACTAACAGTATTATTATTATTATTGGACCTAATGAGTGGTCAAAACAAATCAAGGAATCAATCAATCGTATTCACTGAGCACTTTCTGTGGACTAAGCGCTTAGGAGAGAACAATATAACAGGGTCGAACGAATCTGTCGGAGGTATCTCTTCTCGCTTGGCATTTTTTTTTCCCCTTTTCCAGACCGACCAGACTGTGTTTTCCCCTTCATCTACAAGGGATTGCCTTACTTCTCGTGTCTCAGGGCGGGGAACGTAGGCCGGTGGTGTTCTACCTCCTTCAACTACGACGAGGACAAGAAATGGAAAATCTGTGATGAAAATGGTGAGGTCTTGTTGACCGTGGCTTTTGGAATTATGGTATTATGGTATTTATTAAGTCCTTCAAAGCGCCAAGCACTGGTAATAATAATAATACTCGTTAAACAGAGAAGCAGCGTGGCTCAGTGGAAAGAGCCCGGGCTCGGGAGTCAGAGGTCATGGGTTCCAATCCCGGCTCCGCCACTTGGAGCTGTGTGACTTTTGGGCAGGTCACTTCACTTCTCTGGGCTTCTCTGGGCTTCAGTGACCTCATCTGGAAAATGGGGATGAAGACTGTGAGCCCCATGTGGGACCACCTGATGACCTTGTATCTCCCCCAGCGATTAGAAGAGTGCTAGGCACACAGTAAGCGCTTAACAAATACCAACATTATTATTATTATTGAGAACGTGAGCCCCACATAGGTCAGGGACTGTGTCCAGCTCGATTTGCTTGTAGCCTCCCCAGCGTTTAGTACAACACCTGGCACGTAGTAAGTGCTTAACAAATATCACTATCATTATTATTATTATTATCATTTCAGGGTGGTGTTTGTTCCTTTCACCTCGGGTGGCTGGGTCTCCCTTGATTTTCCTCTCAGTTTGCTTTCAGATGGTCTCCACTGCGTCTTCCCCTTCCTCTACGGAGGGGAGAACTATTCTTATTGCATCCAGGATGGACATGGAGATCAGGGGTGGTGTTCCCTCACCGACAACTACGATCTGGATAAGAGCTGGGTTCCCTGCTCCAGGAAAGGTGAGGCAACTCCTCCATTTTTCCTTTTCGGTTTTTATCCTGGACAAGCCCCGCTCTCAGAATTTACAGTATTTACGTTGAGTGCTTAGTCTGTGCAGAGCGACGGACAGACCTCATAATAATAGTAGCGACGATGGCTTTTGTTAAGCACTTACTAGAGAAGCAGCGTGACCTAGCGGCAAGAGCCCAGGCTTGGGAGTCAGAGGTCGTGGGTTCTAATCCCAGCTCCGCCGCTTTTCGGCTGTGTGACTTTGGGCAAGTCACTTCACTTCTCTGGGCCTCAGTTCCCGCGTCTGGAAAATGGGGATGAAGACTGGGAGCCCCACGGGGGACAACCTGATTACCTGGTATCCACCCCAGCGCTTAGAACGGTGCTCGGCACATAGTAAGTGCTTAACAAATACCATCATTATTCATTATTATTATTATCTTAATCCTCCTAGACCTCTCAGTCACCTTTACTACTATAAAGCAAATATCAAATCCCCTTTATTCTCCTGGGAAAACCGAGGCAACAAGAGGTAGTGACTCGCCCAAGGTGTCACAGCAAAGCAGTGACAGAGCTGGAATGAACACCCTGGTTGTCGCCCAAGATCTTTCCACTAGGCCATTTTGCCACGAAGATTGGGCGAGCACCCTGTGAAGTTGAGCCCGGCCCTCCCTGGGTGCTTGGATCACTCTTTGTTATATTGTACTCTCCCAAGCGTTTAGCATAGCGCTCCGCACACTGCAAGCGCTCAATAAATGTGAAGGAATGAATGAATAATTTCCTTCTCCGGCTTCATTTTTCAGAACAAGACGACTGTGTTTTCCCTTTCACCTATAAAAACAGGAATGTCTTTGCCTGCCTTAGCTTCGGGAATGCCGGGCAGAAGTGGTGTGCGCTGACAGAGAATTATGATGAAGACAAGAAATGGAAATTCTGTGAACACGGTGATGCCTTCGATGATCTCGTTGCCCTGGTAGCCACGGTGATGGGGTCCGGGATTGACGGGAACCTCCAGAAGCCATTTGGTGCCCTTTGCTACCTTCGAGCCGAATCGGACCAGCCCATGTTTAGACAGATGGGGGTTTATAATAATGATGATATTTGTTAAGCGCTACCGAGTGCCAAGCACTCTTCTAAGCGCTGGGATAGATACAGGGTAATCAGGTTGTCCCACGGGGGGCTCACACTTTTAATCCCCGTTTTTTACTGATGAGGCATCTGAGGCACAGAGAAGTCAAATGATTTGCCCAAGGTCTCACACAGCAGACAAGTGGCGGAGATGGGATTAGAACCCAGGTCCTCTGACTCCCAAACCCGGGCTCTCTCCACTAAGTCACGGTACTTTGCACACTGTAAGCACTCAATAAATATCTTTGATCGATTGATTGAATGCCTGGCAGTGTGGCCTGATGGAGAGATCACAGCCCCGGGAGCCAGAGGACCTGGGTTCTAATCCTGACTCTGCCACTTGCCCACCGTGTGTCCCCACGCAAGCCACTCCACTTCCAAGTGCCTCAGTTGCCCCATCTGCAAAATGGAGATAAAATACTGGTTCTCCTCTGCCCACCTTAGACTGGAAGCTGCAAGAACAGTGCCTGTTTATCTTACTCTTAATAATAATAATAATAATGATAATGTTAGTATTTGGTAAGTGCTTACTATTTGCCGAGCACTATTCTAAGCGCTGGGGTAGATAGAGTAATCAGGTTGTCCCACGTGGTGTCCACAGTCTTCATCCCCATTTTACAGAGGAGGTCACTGAGGGACCGAGAAGTGAAGTGACTTACCCAAAGTCACACGGCTGAACGGTGGCGGAGTCAGGATTAGAACCCACGACCTCTGACTCCTAAACCCGGGCTCTTTCCACTGAGCCCTGCTGCTTCTTAACAGTTCTCCAGGGACTGTGTCCAACCTGATTTGCCATTTTCCACCCCAGTGCTTAGGACAGGGCCGTCACCTAGCAAGTGCTTTAACAAATGCCACAATTATTATTATTATTATTATTATTATACTCTGGGAGAGTCCGGTACTGGAGATTACATTATTGAGGCTTCATTTCTGGAAGGCTTTTGACTTGCTGTTTCCTTTTCAGATTATGATGAGTGCACCTTCCCCTTCATCTACAGAGGGACTAAATACTACACATGCCCCCAAGGAAATAATTCCGGGAAGAAATGGTGCGCAATCACACCCAACTATGACATCGACAGGAGGTGGAAATATTCAGAGGGTCACGGTAAGGGCCACAATCAATCGATGATATCTACTGAGCACCTACTGTGTTCATGCTTAGTACAGTGCGTGGAACACAGTAAGTGCTTAACAAATCTCAGAATTATTAGTGTTATCATTATTATTGTTATTCAGAGCACTTACCAGCTACCACGAGAAACAGCATCGCTTAGTGGATAGAGTGCGGGCCTGGGAGTTGGAAGGACCTGGGTTCTAATTCCTGCTCCACCACATGTCTGCCGTGTGACCTTGGGCAAGTTACTTCACTTCTCTGGGCCTCATTTACCTCATCTATAAAATGGGGATAAAGAGTGTGAGCCCCATGTGTCCGTTCTGATTAACTTGCATCTATCTTAGAACGGTGCTTGGCACATAGTAAGCGCTTAACAAGTACCACAATTATTATGATTTACCATGCATCCGGGAGAGTACAATACAGTGAGAAGATGTGATTTCTACTCTCAGGGCGCGTACGGCAACAATAATAACGATCATCATGCCGTCGATTAAGAGTTCACAATAAATGAAATGCTGGAGTAGAGAGAAGGTTATCAGACCGGAATCAGTTTCGGGCCTCCCCCAGAGTTCTCTCTCTTCTCCCTATTTTACAGATGAGGAACTGAGCCCCAGAGCGGCCGAATGACTCGCCCAAGGTCATTCAGCAAGCCAGTGGCGGAGGTGGGGCTGAACCCTAAGTCTCCTGACTCCCAAACCTCCGCTCTTTCGACTAAGCCACTCCCAGTCTACAATCCAGCAGGGAAGACCAACTCTAAAATAATGTCATTAGAGGCAAAGAAGGCTTACGCATAAGCAACAGTGTATAAAGATCACTATTTATATGAGTAATAATTAATGGAAGGAGGGCTACGAGTGGATGTGAGTAGGGGAGATGTTTCCGCGGGACCAGGTCACCAAAAGTGCGAGTGGTTGGGTGGGTGGGTGGAGTTGGCCTCCGAGTTTTCCAGACTGGCTCATCCCTCCTCCCTGTTCCTTTTCAGACTGTCCCAGCTGTGCTTTTCCGTTCACTTACAAAGGCGTTCTCTACTTCTCCTGCATTCCAGTAAGGGAGAACAGCAACAAGCACTGGTGCGGACTCACACGCAACTACGACAAAGACAAGAAATGGAAATTCTGTGTACCGGAGGGTGATTTTTTGCCCCCCCCCCCCTTTCCTCCCTTCTCTTGAATAGCCCAGGTTTCCAGATAATAATAATAATACTAATTACGGTATTTGTTAAGCACTTACTATGTATCAAGCACTGTTCTAAGCGCTGGGGGAGATACAAGCTGATCAGGTTGTCCCACGTGGGTTTTACAATTCCCCTTCTCCTTCCCCCACAACACTTTCTACCCTTCTCTCTTATAATAATAATAATAATGATGGAGTTTGTCAAGCGCCTGGATGTGTCAAGCACAGTTCTAAGCACTGTCCAAATCGAGTTGGACAGAGTCCTTATAATTATAATTATTATCAATAATAATAATAATAATAGTATTTGTTAAGCGCTTACTATGTGCCAAGCACTCTTAATAATGGTGGTATTTGTTAAGCGCTTACTATGTGCAAAGCACTGTTCTAAGCGCTGGGGGGGATACAGGGTGATCAGATTGTCGCACGTGGGGCTCACAGTTTTAATCCCCATTTTACAGATGAGGTATCTGAGGCCCAGAGAAGTTAAGTGACTTGCCCACAGTCACACAGCTGACAAGTGGCAGAGCCGGGAGTCAAACCCACGACCTCTGACTTCGAAGCCCAGGCTCTTTCCACTGAGCCACGCTGCTTCCCCAAAGCGATGGTATAGATACAAGCTAATCAGGTTGTCCCACGCGGGGTTTACAATCCAGAGAGTGATTCACACCTCTTCTCCCCCCCACACACACTTTCCACCCTTCTCTCTTATAAAGTGACCTTGGGTAAGTCATTTAACTTCTCGGTGCCTCAGTTCCCTCATCTGTAAAATGGGGATGAAGACTGTGAGTCCCACGTGGGACCACCTGATGACCCTGTATCTACCCCAGTGCTTAGAACAGTGCTTGGCACATAGTAAGCCCTTAACAAATACCAACATCATTATTATTATTATAAATATGGAGTTTGTTAAGCACCTGTATGCGTCAAGCACAGTTCTAAGTACTGTCCAAATCGAGTTGGACAGAGTCCTTATTATTGATAATAATAATGATGGTATTTGTTAAGCGCTTACTATGTGCCAAACACTGTTCTAAGCGCTGGAGTAGATACAAGGTCATCAGGTTGTTCCACATGGGGTTTACCCCCATTTTACAGATGAGGGAACTGAGGCACAGGGAAGCGAAGCGGCTTGCCCGAAGTCACACAGCAGACAAGTGGTGGACTCGGGATTAGAATCCATGTCCTCTGACTCCCAAGCCTCGGTTCTTTCCATTATGCCACGCTGCTTTCGGGGTCGGGAATAAAAATAGAGAAGCAGCCTGGCCTAGAGGATAACGCACGGACCCGGGAGTCAGAAGGACCTGGGTTCTAATACCGGCTCTGCCCTGAGCAAGAAACTTGCCCAAGAGAACGAGCGTGGCTTAGTGGAAAGAGGCCGGGCTTGGGAGTCAGAGGTTATGGGTTCTAATCCCGACCCCACCACTTGTCTGCTGTGTGACTTTGGGCAAGCCACATCCCTTCTCTATGCCTCAGTCCTTCATCTGTAAAATGGGGATTAAGACTGTAAACCCCACATGGGCCAACCTGATGACCCTGTATCTCTCCCAGCGCTTAGAACGGCTCTTGGCACATAGTAAGAGCTTAACAAATGCCATCGTTATTATTAATTATTGTTGTTACTTCATTCATTCAATCTTCACTCCTCTGGGCTTCAGTTCCCTCATCTGTAAAACGGGGATTGAGACTGTGAGCCCCGTGAGATATGGACTGTGTCCAACCTACTTAGCTTGTATCTATCCCAGCGTTTAGTACAGCACCTGGAACATAGTAAGCGCTTAACAATTGCCTTAAAAAACCCGCAAACCAAAGCGCAATTGCACGGTGCCCTCGGATGAGTGGAGAAATGAAGGCATTTACAGATTATGACCGCTAGAGAGCGCCATGCAACAAACCTATTATTATTATTATTAATAATAATAATATTAACGTTGGTATTTGTTAAGCGCTTACTATGTGCCGACCACTGTTCTAAGCGCTGGGGTAGATACAGGGCCATCAGGTGGTCCCACGTGAGGCTCACAGTCTTCATCCCCATTTTCCAGATGAGGGACCTGAGGCACCGAGAAGTCAAGTGACTTGCCCACAGTCACACAGCTGACAGGTGGCGGAGCCGGGATTAGAACCCACGACCTTCTGACTCCCCGTCCCTTGCTCTATCTAGTCCACCGTGCCGCTTCTCAAGGTCTTTTTGGAGAAAATGGCCATTCTTCCATCCCCCGACTCCCGTGTACTGTGTTACAAAGCGTAACCAGGGTCGCGTTTGAGGGGTATTTTCTCCTGGCGTAGACTTAGTTGTTGGTGTCCCTCCATCTTTCAGACCAACCCAAATGCATCTTCCCCTTCATATACAAAGGGGAATCCTACTTCCACTGCACCTCAAGTGGACACCGAACGCAAGGACTCTGGTGCGCAACCACGAGTGACTACGACGGAGATCGCCAGTGGAAGACCTGCACGAGTGACGGTGAGAGTTAACCAGTGCCCGGCGGGTGACCAACAGCCTTTTTGGCCACTGGGGAATTCTTACCGTCTTCTCCGTGGTTAGGGCTGAAAGGAGGAGACCAGCTAGATTGACCTTGAGAAGCAGCGGGGCCTAGTGGAAAGAGCACGGGCTTTGGAGTCAGGGCTCATGAGTTCGAATCCCAGCTCTGCCACTTGTCGGCTGTGTGACTGTGGGCAAGTCACTTCACTTCTCTGGGCCTCAGTTCCCTCATCTGTAAAATGGGGATTAAGACTGTGAGCCCCACGTGGGACAACCTGATTCCCCTATGTCTACCCCAGCGCTTAGAACAGTGCTCGGCACATAGTAAGCGCTTAACAAATACCAACGTGATTATTATTATTAGTGGTCAGAGCACAGGCCTGGGAATCAGAAAGAGCTGGGTTCTAATGCCGGCGCCTCAGCTTGTCAGTTATGAGACGTTGGGCAAGTCACTTCACTTCTCGGCACCTCGGTTACCTCATCTGGAAAATGAGGACTAAGAAAGTGAGTCCCATGTGGGACAACCTGATTACTTTGTGGCTACCTTAGGGCTTAGAACAGTGCTTGGCACATAATAAGTGCTTAACAAATATCATCATTATTATTATTATTCTCTGAGCCCTCATGACCTCATCTGGAACTCGGGGGTGAAGACTGGGAGCCCCAAGTGGGACCCAGGCAGCAGCGTGGCCTAGTGGAAAGACCATAGACTCAGGAGTCAGATGCCCTGGGCTCTAATCCCGGCACGGGATGTGTGACCTTGGGCAAGTCACTTACCTTCTCCGTGCCTCACTTCCCTCATCTGTAAAATGGGATTCATCTTAGACTGTGAGCCCCACGTGGGACCTGATTATCTTCTATCTATCCCAGCACTTAGTACAGTGTTTGGCAAATAGTAAACACTTAATAAATACCATAATTATTACTGAAGCACACTGTCTTGGCAGTGCAGAGAAACCCTAACTCCTCAGAGGTTCTTCTTCCTCTGGAAAATCGGATGGTTTGGATCGTGAACTCCTCTAGACTGTAAGCTCATTGTGGGCAGAGAACAGGACTATCAACTCTGTAGTACTGTGCTCCCCAGCACTCAGTACAGTGCTCTGCACACAGTAAGAGCTCAGTAAATACCGCTGATTAATGAACTAGCCACCTCTTGACAGGCAATGACTCTCCTGTAGATCAAAGCCTTATTGAATTCCTTAAGCCCCACTTTCCCCTTCTCCCACTCCCTTCTGCCTCCCTGACTTGCTCCTGTTGTTCATCCCCACCTCCCAGCCCCACAGCACTTAGCTACCCATCTGTCATGTATTTATTTATTTATATTAATGTCTGCCCTGCCCCCCCCCCCCAGACTGTAAGCTCGTTGTGGGCAGGGAATGAGAATGTGTCTGTTTATTGTTCTATTGTATTCTCCCAAACGCTCAGTACAGTGCTCTGCACACAGTAAGTCCTCAATTTGAAGTCCTCAGTAAGTCCTCGATCGATCGAATGAATAAATGGTGCCAATTTTGTTTCTCGTTTTCTCCTCTCACCCTTAGTCTATGGTGGAAACTCTGAGAAGTCGGGATGTGTGTTCCCATTTCTCTACCGGGGTCAGAGGATGGAAAGCTGCATTGGAGAGAGTAATTCCAGGTATTGGTGCTCCACTACCAGGAATTATGACCAGGATAAACGCTGGCAGTTCTGCCCAGACACGAGTGAGTGTTATCTTGTTCATTTCGTTGTTGCGTTTTTAATGGTATCTGTTAAGCATTGACTCTGTACCAGACACTGTACGAAGCGTGGGGAGACACACAAGACAATCAGGTTGGACACAACCCATGTCCCAGCTGAGGCTCACAGTCCTACTCCCCATTTTAAAGATGAGGGAACTGAGGCACAGAGAAGTGAAGGGACTTCCACTCTGCAGGCAATTGACAGAGCCATGACTAGAACCCAGATCCTCTGACTCCCAAGCCTGTGCTCTTTCCACCCAAGCAGTTTCTTGCATGCACGAGCCCAGGTCAACCTAACAAGGGAATTTGGAAAGCGGCGTTACAAAATATAAAATAGGAAAAAGAGACAGAGACAGAGACACAGAGGGAGAGAGATGGAGAATGTAAGTAAAAAGGGAAGGAAAAGGAGTGGTAACAAAAGGGAAGAGAGATGGAAACGATGGAAGGAAGAAGAAAGGAAGAAGGAATGGAAAGTTGACATCCTTCTGACCCATCTCCTGACCTCTCTCTGCTTCTGGTTCACGTGCAGTTAATTGTCTGGTGTTTTTCTACAAAAATGTTCAGGTCATGTTTACCCACTCCTCAAGAAACTCCGGTGATTGCCCATCCACCTCTGCATCCAAAAAAACTCCTCACCATTGGCTTTAAAGCAGTCCAACCCCTTGCCCCCTCCTACCTCATCTCCCTACTCTTCTACTACGTCCCAGCCCGCACACTTCGTTCCTCTAATGCCAGTCTTCTCCCTGTACCGCAGTCTCACCTATATGTGTCTGTTTAGTGTTTTAGTGTGCTCTCCCAAGCGGTTAGAACAGTGCTCGGAACATAGTAAGCGCTTAACAAATACCATCATCATTATTATTAATAAATGGTCAGCAACCGCCTTATTCGTGGCTTTTTATCTGTCCCCAGTGATCACTGGAAGATCGAGAGAAGTCAATTGCAGCTTTCCCTTTCTCTACAAGGACAAAGTGTATTATTCCTGCACCATCCGGGATTCACTAACCCGCAGCCCCTGGTGTGCCCTCACCCATGACTACGATAACGATGGGAAGTGGGAATATTGCTCCTTTTGAGGTGAGGGACTGAATCTCGATCTGGGATGGAGAGGTGGGATCCAGGGTTCCTGTTCGGAAAGGCCTTCTGACTGGCTCTTCCTTTAAACTGTAAGCTCGTTGAGGGCAGGGAATGTGTCTGCTTATTGTCTTATAATAATAATAATAATAATGGGGTTCGGTAAGCACTTACTCTGTGCGAGGCACTGTTCTAAGCGCTGGGGTGGAGACAAGAAGATCAGGGTGTCCCTGTCCCACGTGGAGCTCACAGTCTCGATCCCCGTTTTATAGATGAGGTAACCGAGACGCGGAGAAGTGAAGTGACCTGCCCGAGGTCTGCACGCACTAAGCGCTCAAGAAATATGATTGAATGGATGAAAAGAGTCTGGGGAGGAAAGGAGACATCAGAAGGTAAAAATGGAACCGAAGAAAAGGAAAGAATCGAAACTTCCCTCTGCCTTTCTGAAGCCGCATCCTCCTCTCTCTGGGAATCTTTGGTGCCAGAAATTGGATCAAAATAGGTTGTCTTTTTTTTTCCCTGTGGAGTATATCATTTTTCATATGCTCGGGTTTCTTATTTCTCTTCTTGCCTTTAAAAATAAAGCATGTTCAAATCTCAGGGTCGGTCTTGTGTTACGCTGAAATAAAGAATCCTAGACAGAATGATCCTCTTAGAAGGGTTAAACAATCTAGAAGGGGGAGGGTCCACAGCCACCGAGTCCAAATACACTATTACGCGATACGGACATGATCGTACACTGTCTTCAACCATAGGACCATCTCTATCATGTGAAGGAACTGAATGTCGTCTTCAAAATGGAGAATTCATTCATTCATTCATTCGATAGTATTTACTGAGCGCTTACTATGTGCAGAACACTGTACTAAGCGCTTGGAATGGACAAATCGGCAACAGATAGAGACAGTCCCTGCCCTCTGACAGGCTTACAGTCTAATCGGGGGAGACGGGCAGACAAGAACAGTGGCAATAAATAGAGTCAAGGGGAAGAACATCTCGTAAAAACAATGGCAAATAAATAGAATCAGGGTGATGTTTAGAGCCTGGTTGTTATTTTTATGGTATCTATTAAGTGCTTACAATATTCCAGGCCCTGTACTAAGCACTGGGGTAGGTCTAAGCTGATCAGGTTGGACACAGTCCCATTTGGGATTCCCAGGTCCCATCCCCATTTTACAAACGAGGTAACTGAGGCACAGAGAAGTTAAGTAACTTGCCCAAGGTCACAGAGTAGACAAGTGGCAAGCTAAGATTAGAAGTCGGGTCCTTTTGACACCCAGGCCCATGCTCTATCCACTGGGCCACGCTGTTATTATTATTATCGTTGTTATTATTACTATATTTTTTAAACATTTACTATATGTCAAACACTGTTCTAAACACTGGGGTGGGTACAAGTTAATCAGGTCAAACACAGTCTCTGTCCCACATGGGACTCACAGACTAAATAGAAGGAAGAACAGGTATCGAAACCCCATTTAACAGATGAGGAAACTGAGCCACAGAGAAGTGAAGTGACTCACCCACAGATACGCAGCAGACAAGTGGCGGAGCTGGGATTAGAACCCAGATCCCGCGACGCCCAGGCCCGGGCTTTTTCCACTAGGCCAAGATGCTTCGCTCTGCCCGGCAACACCCACTCTCCCTCACCCCACCTTAATCTGTACGAGCGATGAGTCCACGATAAGAACTTTGAAACCCTACAGACTCGTGCCGGGGGAGCCGGATTCTAGATCCGCCCCAGCCCACTCTTCCACCCCTGAGAGGGTCGCCGGCCCTGAGGAAGGGAGAGTTTTCTTAGCCGGATTTCACCCGCTGAAATTTCTCCTGGGATGAAAACAGGCTCCCCCGGGGGCCTTTTAGGAGCAAATTAATGTTGGTATTTGTTAAGCGCTTATGTGTGCAGAGCACTGTTCTGAGCGCTGAGGTAGATACGGAGTCATCAGGTTGTCCCACACAAGGCTCACAGTCTTAATCCTCATTTCCCAGATGAGGGAACTGAGGCCCAGAGAAGTGAAGTTACTCTCCCACAGTCACACAGCGGACAAGTGGCAGAGCCGGGATTCGAACCCGTGACCTTTGACTCCCAAGCCCGGGCTCTTTCCACTGAGCCAAGGGCCCTTCTCAGTGATGAGCTGGGGAGGAGGGGGTGATCCGAAGAGGAGCTTTGAGGAGGGGGAACTGGTGGCCTGTGGCCCAGAGGAAGCAGTCAAGGGAACTTGTCACAACATGTCCCGCCTCAGGCCCACTTCACTTTGTGAGGAAATTTCCCCACTGGGCTTCCTTATCCCTGAGGATTCTTCAGAGATCAACAAAGAGATGAAGGCTTTACAATTAGCAACAACCCAGCCCTCACCTGCGCCCCGCTGAAGTGCCTTTCAAAGTAAATAAAATTGTTTATCTTAAGGCATAATCGTTGTCCCTTCTGCCCCTCCACCTTAACTCTCCCAAAATAGGTGAGAAAAACAGCAGGGCCCGAGGCACGGAGCCCAGGTTCTAATCACAATGAAGATTGTGAGCCCTACGTGGGACAACCTGATGACCCCGTATCTCCCCCAGCGCTTAGAACAGTGCTCTGCACATAGTAAGCACTTAACAAATACCAACACTGTTATTATTATTATTACTATTATTAATCGCGGCTCCGCCACTTGACTGTCGTGTGATCTCGGACGAGTCACTGAACTTCTCTGTGCCCCAGTTTCCTCATCTGTAAAATTGGTGATTAGAAACCTGTTTTCCTTCCTCCTTAGACCGTGAGCCCCGTGTGGGACAGGGATCGTGTCCGACCTGAATATTTATCATCTACCCCAATTTTTAGTCCAGTGCTTGGCACATAGGAAGTGCTTAACAAATATTATTAGTAGCAGTTGTATTGTTCACCCTATTTCCTCTTTTCTGCCATTACCCCCGCTCGGCTCTCCCTTAGCCCTCTCTGAACAGTCTCTTCCTTGGCAACAGTTAGAGAAGCAGCATGGCTCAGTGCAAGAGGCCGCGCTTGGGAGTCAAAGGTCACGGGTTCGAATCCCGGTTCTGCCACTTGTCGGCTGTGTGACTGTGGGCAAGTCACTTCTCTGTGCCTCAGTTACCTCATCTGGAAAATGGGGATTAACTGTGAGCCTCACGTGGGACAACCTGATTACCCTGTATCTACAGCAGTGCTTAGAACAGTGCTCTGCACATAGCAAGTGCTTAACAAATATCAACATTATTATTATTATTATTAAATTCTCCCTTACCTGTCTCCTCTCCAAATAACCCCACTTCTTGTCCCCTTCCTTCAAGCACTACAAACATCACAGCCTTTCCTGGACAAGCGACTTACCTAGTCTTCGATTTTCCCCAACTTCCTGGATGGGGTTTTTTGGTTTTTTAGTGATATTTTGTTAAGTGTTTATTAAGGCACTGCGCCAAGCCCGGGGGTAGATACAAGACAATCAGGTTGGACACAGTCCATGTCCCTCATGGGGCTCACGGTCTTAATCCCCATTTTACAGATGAGGTAACTGAGGCACAGAGAAATCAGGTGACTTGTCCAAGGTCACACAGCAGAGACGTGTCAGAGGTGGGATTAGAACCCAGGTCCTTCTGACTCTCAGGCCCGTGCACTATCCAGTAAGTCATGCTACTTCTCTTATTAAACTCCCCATTGCTCTCCTCAAGCCTTCGAGGGACACAACTTCCTCTTATCATATTAATAATAATAACAGTATTGTTTAAGGGCTTATTTTATGGCAAGCGCTGTTCTAAGCACTAGTGTAAACAGAATGCAATAATAATTGATACAGTCCCTGTCTCTCATGGGGCTCACCGTCTAAGGGGGAAATGGGTAATTAATCCCCATTTTACAGGTGAGAAAACTGAGGCACAGAGAAGTTAAGTAATAATAATAATGTTGGTATTTGTTAAGCACTTACTATGTGCGGAGCACTGTTCTTAGCTCTGGGGTAGATACAGGGTCATCAGATTGTCCCACATGAGGCTCACAGGTAATCCCCATTTTACAGATGAGGTAACTGAGGCACCGAGAAGTTAAGTGACTTGCCCACAGTCACACAGCTGACAAGTGGCAGAGTCGGCATTCGAACCCATGACTTCGGACTCCTCAAAGCCAAAGAGCAGGCAAGTGGCAGAGCTGGGATTAGAACGCAGGTCCTCTGACTCCCAAGCCCGGGCTCTTTAAGCCACGCTGCTTCTCAATTTATACTACTTTATGCCTAGCCTCTGCACTGTGATACGAATGTATATTGAATAAGAACAATCCATTATTTGTTCAACTGCTTAGATCTAATATGTTAGTTTCTTATCCTGCATTCTTCTACTTTCATTATCTATAATTAATCAGTGGCATATATTGAGCGCTAAACGCTTGAGAGAGTTCAACACAACAGAACTGGAAGATACATTCCTGGCTCATAATTAGATTTAGTCTTTCTTCCCCGTAAAACTGTAAACTCCTTGAGGGCGGAGAACGTGTCTTGCTACTGTTGAAATCTCCTTAGTGTAAAGCCTGTGATTGAATAAGCACCCAAGAAACCCCAGTGATTAAATTCTCAGTTTCCAAACTTCTTTGTCCCCCTTACTTTCTGCTTCCAAAACTTCTGGACAGAGAAAAGGGCGGTACTGAAGTCGAGTGACAAAAATTGGTTAACTCTGTTTTGTTTTGTCTCATGAAGTTGCTACGGGCTCCGGAGTTGAACGACCCAATCTTCGTTCCAATCTTCGTCCCAATCTTCTGGGACGATGTCCTCACGCTAGTGTGAACAAAGTTTTGCCTCTGAGGACCATTTAAAAGGAAGTCCTCAGATGGGAAAGTTACAGCCCATCGTGGAACCATCTGCTGGAAGTTTTTCTTCAACAGGAGCTGGAGTCCCAAGCTACGAGGGAAAAGCCAGAAATAGAAAAGGTAATAATAATAACTGTGGAATTCGTTAAGATCAAAATAGTGGGGTTTGTTAAGCACTTACTATGTGCCAGGCACTGTAGTAAGCACTGGGGTGGGTGCAAGCGAATCCGGTTGGGGAGAGTCCCTGTCCGTTGATTGATTGAGATACATTCATTCATTCACAGGGCTTACTGTGTGCAGAGCACTGTACTAAGCGCTTGGGAGAGTACGGTATAACAATAAACAGACACATTCCCTACCCACAGCGAGCTTACAGTCGAGAGGGGGAAACAGACTTTAAAATAAAGAAATTACAGATATGTACATAATCTAAATTTACAGTCTTAATCCCCATTTTACAGATGAGATAACTGAGGCACAGAGAGGTGAACTGACTTGCCCAAGGTGGTGAAGCTGGGATTAGAACCCAGGTCCTTCTGACCCCCAGGCCCATGTTCTATGCACTAGGCCACGCTGCTTCTCCGTGCCAGGCACTGTACTAAGCGCTGGGATAGATACATGCTAATTAGACACAGTCCCTCTCCTACATGGGGCTCACAATTTTAATCCCCATTGTACAGATGAGGTAATTGAGACAGGGAGAAGTGAATCGGCTTGCCCAAGGTCACACAGCAGACAAGTGGCAGAGCCGGGCTTAGAACTCAGGTCCTCTGACTCCCAGGCCCGTGTTTTTTCCGCTAGGTCACGCTGCTTTTTTACATTTAATTCTGGGTTGCCGTGGGGTGTCATTTATTTCTCGTCAGTCACAGGGACCTTTGCCCTCCCTCTGGGCATGACCATGGTCTGGCTCTGGGGAGGCCCTAGAACCGGAAGAAGGTACCGAGAGTTTCCCTCGACGGGCCTCAGTTCCTCCTGATGAAAGGGAAAAAAAAATGATCCTCATATCTCAGTTCTCAATTCCAAAACACCGTGTTTGAAAGAACCGCTCAAACCTCTCATCCTCTCACTCCTCCAGAGAGACCAGCGAAGCAACGTGGCCCAATGGATAGAGCCCGGGCCTGGGAATCAGAAGGACCTGAGTTCTAGTTCCGGCTCTGCCACTTGTCTGCTGTGTGACCCGAGCAAGTCACTTCACTTCTCTGAGCCTCGGGTACTCTGTAAAATGGGAATTAAGGCTGTGAGCCCCACGTGGGACAGGGACTGTGTCCAACTCGATTTGCTTGAATCCACCCCAACGCTCAGTACGGCGCCTGGCATATAGTGAGCGCTTAACAAAGACTACTAGTATTATTATCCAGTACTTAACAAATACCATAATCTTCATATCCCACAGCCCTGGATCGCCTGCACAGTCGTCCTCCTTTGCTCTTATACTTGAATTGCAGAACGCCCCTGGGGAAATCTAAATATTAGGCCGACTGTCCAAGTTTGTTCTTGGTTGTTTTAATTTTACTCTCTCCTCTGCCTAGCGAAACTGTTTCTCTTCCCTTATTGACACCCATGCCCATCGCCCTCGCCAGTTGCTCCAGACATTTAACTCCCTCCTCAGGCCTCCTGTCTCCCCGCCTCTCCCATCCCTTCCTCTCAATGATCTATCTACTTTATTAAGAAAATTAATACCATCAAGTGTGAGCTCCCTAAAATCATCCCTGTCCCTCCTCTGGCTCAGATGAATGGAGTGGAAAGAGCAAGGGCTTGGGAGTCAGAGGTCGTGGGTTCTGATCCCGGCTCTGCCACTTGTCAGCTGGGTGACTTTAAGCAAGTCACCTCTCTATGCCTCAGTTACTTCATCTGTAAAATGGAGATTAAGACTGTGAGCCCCACATGAGACAACCCGATAACCTTGTATCTACCCCAGTGCTTAGAGTAGTGCCTGGCACATAGTAAGCACTTAAGAAATACGATCATTATTATCTTCACAGGGGTCCCTCGTCCTTGTCTCAATCCTCAGGAGCCATGGATGCGACCCAGATCCTGCGGGAAGAGCTGACGTGCGCCGTCTGCCTGGGCTACTTCACCGACCCGGTGACCATCGACTGCGGACACAGCTTCTGCCGGGGCTGCCTGGCCGGCAGCTGGAGGCCATCGGCGGCCAGCCCCCTGTCGTGCCCCGAGTGCCGCAGGCCGTCCGAGCCGCGGGATCTCCGGCCCAACCTGCGGCTGGGGAAGCTGGCGGCCGTCGTCCGCAGGGCCGGACCCCGCTCCCTGCTGGGCCGCAGCCGGCCGGAGGATGACGAACAGGTGGACGACGAGGACGAGGACGAGGATAAGGACAAGGACGAGGACAAGGAGAAGGAGGAAGGACGGCAGCCCCGGCGTCGGGGGCTGTGTGAGCGGCACCGGCAGGCCCTGAAGCTGTTCTGCCGGAAGGACGAGGCCCCGTTGTGCGTGGCCTGTCTCGGGGAAGGCGGGCACGGGGACCACCCCATCAGTCCCCTCCAGGAAGCCGCCGAGGATTGCAAGGTGAGGCGGCGGGGCAGAAATCTCGGGTCCCCCCAGGATGGCCCTCCCGGCCCACCTCCAGCCTGGGACCGCCTCATCGCCATTGACCTTTGACCTCTATGTTTGTCTTGCAGGTGATGATCGAAGAGACTCTGGCGAAGCTATGGAAGGACCTGGAAAAGGCTCAGCGATTTCTGGCTTTGAGGAGAACCAAAGCCGCACTGTGGAAGGTAAGTGACCTTCTCTATGTCCCGGGAATCTGGGGAGAGGGGTGCCATTGGCGAGCCCTCTCTGAACGCTCAATCGATCAATCATTTTTCTCGAGAGTGTACTCTGTGTGGGAGTACTGTACTAGGCGCTCGAGAGAATATGACATAACAGAGTTGGTAGACACATTCCCATGTAGACACAGGAGAAAAGAGAGTTTGCCTGCCCTAAATCTGTATCTACGTAATTCTCCACATGGGGAATGAACGCTTACCATTCTCTCTGAGGACTGTCAGGAGGGAGAGACGTTTAAGAGTCGCTGCGGTTACCAAGACCCTGCCAGAAGGGAAGAGGTTTGGGAGCCAATCTATCCGTCAATAGTATTTATTAAACACTAACTGTGTGCGCGGTGCTGTACGAAGCTCTTGAGAGGGTACAACACAACAGAGTTGGTAAACGTGTTCCCTGCCCGCAATGAGCTTATAAACTTAATACTGATAATAATAACAGAATTTGTTAAGCACTTACTATGTGCCAAGCAATGTACTACTATGTGCTGCAGTGGGAAAAAAAGGAAATAATAATAATAACGTTGGTATGTGCCAAGCACTGTTCTAAGCGCTGGAGTAGATACAGGGTAATCAGGTTGTCCCACATGAGGCTCACAGTCTTAATCCCCGTTTTAACAGATGAGGTCACTGAGGCACCGAGAAGTTAAGTGACTTGCCCAAAGTCACGCAGCAGACAAGAGGCGGAGCCGGGATTAGAACCCATGACCTTCTGACTCTCAGGCCCGGGCTCTATCCACTTCTTTATAACTAACTGCTGTTTTGTTGGGTTTTTTTTTTTTACCATGACGTATCTCTGTAGGAGAGGGTGGAGCATCAGAAATTAACCATCCAGATGGAATTTGGGAAGATACGGGGCTTCCTGGCCGAGGAGGAGACGCGGCAACTTCGTAGACTGGCGTTGGAGGAGGAGGCGATTCTGCGGAGATTGACGGACAGTGAGAGCCACATATCTCAGCAGAGCTCCGCCCTGAGAAGGGTGATTGGAGAACTGGAGGAGAAGTGTGAGAAACCGGATCTGGAGCTGCTGCAAGTGAGGCTGGGGGGAAAACGGGGCTGGGGGGAAATCTGGGAGAAGGAGGGAAGAGGGGGATGGCAGAGGCTATCCCTTCGACTTGTAGAGCCGGGAGGATCTAAGGACGGACGGTGTCCCTGGACCGCAGGGAATCCGCAGGCTAGAAGACGGCAGCGGGCGTAAGGGACACAGGCCTGACAACGACAGGATTAGGGACAGACTTGCCCCCATCCCACTCTTAGTGGGCCAGGGTCCTGACAGAGGGGAAGTCCTGGGCAGAGGGATTGAGGCCCTGTCCTCGTACTCTGCGAAATCTCCAGCTTCCAATTCACATTTCAGGAAGCTGGCATTAGTGTTTAGTGGTTGGAGGAGAGTTAGGAGAGACGTTCTGAGCTTATGGTCTAGAGGGGGAGACGGATAATAGTATAAATAGTTTAGAACGTATGAATTTGTATCACACGTAAAGAGGTCAGGCTTATGCTCCTCCCACTAGACTGTAACCTTCTTCCTCTAGACTGTGAGCTCATTGTGGGAAGGAAACATGTCTACCAACTCTGTTAAACTGTACTCTCCCAAGCTCTCAGTACACAGAGCCTTAGAATGTAACGAAACAGCAGGGAACGAAGTTTCTGAGTCCCTACGGACCCCAAAGTTTAAACCTCGCGAGCCTCTGTGGTCCTATGTTTTGTAATTCACCCCACTGCTACAGCATTTTAGTGCAGATCCTAATACTCTGCTGCTTCTCTTACCTGTAATTTGTTTTACTGCCTACTTACCCTATTGCAACTCCTGACTGCTTGAAACTGTGCCCATAATAAGCGCTCAGTAAACCCCATTGCTCGATTGACTAATTCTCACTGCTAATACTAGTAATTATGGCATCTGTCAAGCTCTAAACTGTGTCAGGAACTTTTCTAAGAGCTGGGTAGATTCGAGTCAATCGGGTCAGACACAGTCCCTGTCTCACACTAGATTCGTAGTCTAAGTAGGAAGGAGAACCGGAATTTCATCCCCAATCAGTTGAGTAAACTGAGGCACAGAGAACTTTCCCAAAGTCACCCAGCAAGCAAGCGGTGGAGATGGGATTAGAGCCAGGCCCACTAAGCTTCGCTGCTTCTCAACCAAGGAACCCAGGGATGCAACACTTACACTCTCTCTCTCTCTCTCTCTCGTTTCTCCCTTTGTAGGGCGTGAAGACCCTTCTAAGCAAGTATGTGCCCATCCCGGATCCTCCTCGGGGTGGGGGGGACTAGTTCTGCGACGTGAGGTGGAGGGAGACCCTAATGGGTCTTTCTTCTCAGGTCTGAGGCCACGGAGCTGCGTATACCCCAAGACGTGTCCGTGGAGCTGAGGAGCGTGTGCTACGTGTTCGGGATGAGGGAGATACTGTGGAAATTCCAAGGTGAGAGCAGTCTGGTGGGATGGGACCCCTTTAAAACGTGTTTTTTCAGAGAACTGCCCCAAGTGGGGGCAAGGAGTGCTACGAGGCACTTTCCATCCACCCCATTTGATGTCAACCCTCGTCTGCCCCTCAGTGCCCGTGACGTTGGATGAAAACACGGCCCACCCGTGCCTGGTGCTGTCGGACGATCGGCAGAGTGTGAGCTACAGTCCCCAACGGCGGGATCTCCCGGACGACCCCGAACGATTCGACCGTTGTCCCTTCGTTCTGGGCTCTCAGCGCTTCACCTCCGGGAGACACTTCTGGGAGGTGAAGACCGAACATAGCCCCGAGTGCATTCTTGGAGTCTGCGAAGAGAAGAGGGCCCGCAAGGGAAGCCTCGACCTGGCTCCTCTACATGGATTTTGGACGGTGGTGATGAAGGACGGACATTTTTTGTCTTCCAAGACTCGTTTCTTCCTGAGGAGTCCCCCCAGAGTTGTGGGCATTTACCTGGACTATCGCGCCAGAATGGTTTCTTTTTATAATATGACCGACAGAACCCACTTATATACGTACAAGGGCTTTCCTTTCTCGGGGCCTCTTCGTCCTGTCTTCGCACCTTGTATCCGAATGGGGGAGAAAAGTGCGGGTCCTATCGGCATTTTCCAGGGGATTAGGGCTTCCTAAAGGGATATTTCCTTTGCTACCCTCAGTTCCGAGAGAAAGGGAGGATGCTGAGAGAGGGAGAGGGAGGAGAATGTTTTCACTGTCATTCAACCCCAAGGTGATGTGAGTTAGAGGCCCGTTAATAAAGCCAGTGACCAAATACTTTGCATATGTGTGTGTGTGTTTCTCTCACAAGTCCCTTTCTGCCATTTTAATGTCTATTTCCCCCTCTGGATTGTAAACTCTTTGTGGGCAGGGAACATATCTGTTTTATTGTTCTATTTTACTCTCCCTAGAGCTGAGTTCTCTGCGGCACACAGTAACCTCTCAATTATCGTTGTCATTCCGCCCTGAGGCGAGATGAGTTTTTGCCCAGTTAATAAAGCCTAGGATCGAATAATTCGCTTTGGCCTATGTGTTTCTCTCACAAGTCACTTTCCTCTATGTTAACGTCCGTCTCCCCGTCTAGACTGTGAACTCTCTGTGGGCAGGGAACGTATCTGCCAACTCTTTATACTCTACTCTCCCAAGCGCTTAATACAGTGCTCTGCACGCAGTAAACGCCCAATAAATGTGAGTGATTGATTCTCATTGCTTTTCAGCTTTGAGGTGAGGTGAGTTTTTGCCCAGTTAATAAAGCCAGTGACAGAATAATTCGTATATGTGAATGTGTTTCTCTCACAAGCCACTTTCCGCCGCCATACTAATGTCTGTCTCCTCATTTAGACTATAAGGTCATTGTGGGCAGGGATCTTGTCTACCAAATCTTTTGTATTATACTCTCCCAAGAGCTTAGCACAGTGTTCTGCACACGAGCGCTCCATAAATACCACTGGTTTTAAAAAAACAACACCTTGAAATTGATTCACATCGTGTTAACACCACAGCCACTGTAAACAGGTAGCTATATTATTCCTATCTTGAGTTTATGTATTCAACTGTATAGTCAGCCATTCCATCTTGACGTATTCATCTGAATTCCTGATTTCATCCCTGTTCTTCTTTTCGCTCCCTCTGCTTGTGTTTGAGCTGTTCGAGTGTTGTACTCTCCTAAGCGCTTAGTAGAGTGACTGTGAGCCCCATGTGGGACAGGGACTGTGTCCAACCGGGTTACCTAGAATCTTGTATCTACTTTAGCATGTATGTGCTGCGGTGGGGAGATGGGAGAAAGCCAAAAGAACAATACAAACATATTTCATTTTAGAAATGTGCCCCTTAGTTCAGAAGAAGAAACGACAACCGGAGAAACATTTTAGCCTAATGGGAAAAAACCGGGCTCGGGAGTCACGGGACCACCCTTCTAATCTCGGCTGCACCCTTGTCTGCCGTTTGATCTTGGGCAAGTCACTTCACTTCTCTGTGCCTCATCTGTGAAATGGGGATAAAGTACCTGTTCTATCTCGACTTAGATTGTGACCCCGTGTGGGACAGGGAATGAATCCGATCTGCATATACTCTGTCTACTTCGGTATGCTACATAGGAAGCACTTAATAAGTACCGTAAAAAAAAAAAAAGAAGCCATCCCTGCCTAATCAACCCAATCGACTAATCACAACCTATTTTACCTTCCTAAAGCATTTCTTGAGCACTTTAATCTTCGCCCTCTAAACACTTGGTCAGGACCACATTAAAAGATTAGAATCCACGACCCCCAAGTCCGTGCTCTTTCCACTAAACCGTGCTCATCTCCCACTGTAGATACGAGCTAATCAGATGGACACAGTCCCCGTTCCTTATGGCACTCAGTCTGGGTAGAAGGGAGAACAAGTATTTTCTAACTATTGTTGAACTTTTAGAGAGTAGTTGAATTATTACAACTCGGCAAGAGAAAGCCCTGGATAAAGTCAGAGGCTCTTAGATCAAACAACTGGAAGAGGTTTAACACATGTAAACGAGTTCTCTCCAGTCGCTTGAACCAAAATCAGCTCCACTGATTTGGTGTTCTCTAGGTCCCTTTCGGATTGAGGAAAAACTGGCTCCTAGTTACCGGATGCTTCTGTCCCTCTTTCATTTACCCTGTTAGAAAGTGTTTTCACACAGCTGGTGTGATCCTGCGCTCCCATCCCGGTCCCCGCTTCTCCGACGAATCACTTGCTTAATTCAACTTCTGTTCTGAGAACTAGAATCGGCTGGGTGAGAAATTGCAAATTTGATGAAAACTATTAGCATCCTAGAGCTCCTAATAACCCTCCCGACCAGGCTGAAGAAAGTAACCGGCTAAGTGAGAAGTATCCCGGCCTAATGGAAAGATTTCAGGACTGACAGTCTAATTCCAACTTCTCCCACTTGCCTGCTGTGTAAGCTCGGACAAGTCACTTGACTTCTATTTGCCTCAGTCTCCCTTTTGTGAAATGGGGATAAAGTATCTGTTCTCCCTCCCTCTTGAACTGCGAGGGAGTTCCCCGGGCCCATTTAGATTATCTTCTATCTACTGCAGCTTTTAACGCTTAGTAAGCCTGTTATTATTGTTATTAGTACTGCTGTTATAGTTATTCTCATTATTATTATAATTGAAAGAGCTGTTCGGGCCAAGCCGGTCTCCGAGTAAGGAGAGAAAGGCAGCTTGAGAATGGAAAACGGGAGGCCTCACGTAAACTTTATTTCCTGTTAAACCCAACTCGAATCTATGAACTGACTTGGGACGAGCGAGGTGAAATTCCCTCTTTGGGGAGTTTGACAAAGAAGGTGGTTGAGCTTCAGACAGATCCGGAGAGCGAGAGGTGTGAACCTCCTCGTTTCCCCGACTGTGTCCGCGCCGGGGTGGGTGTGAATCCACCCGGAGAGATGTGTGGCGGGGAGGGGGTCCGGGACCCGCCAGAAGCATTTAAGGGGCCGAGAAAGCCCATCTGACCTCGGCGGTTTTCCGAGAAGGAGGAGGACCAGACCAGAGAGACAAGAAGCTCTCGAGGGGGAGGAGAAAGGCGCTCCACTGGGACCCAACCTTCGGACCGGAGCAGAGAGAATCCCAGGCCTCGAAGGGACCCAGGACGCCCGTCCCTCCCCCAGAGGGGCCACCCGCCGCCCCTTCGGACCATGGATGTCAACCAGAGCCTGCGGGAGGAGCTGACCTGCGCCGTCTGCCTGGCCTACTTCACCGACCCGGTGACCATCGACTGCGGACACAGCTTCTGCCGGGGCTGCCTGGTCGGCAGCTGGGGGTCATCGGCGGCGGCCACCCCCTTGTCGTGCCCCGAGTGCCGCAAGCCGTCCGAGCCGCGGGATCTCCGACCCAACCTGCGGCTGGGGAAGCTGGCGGCCATCGCCCGCAGGGCCGGGTCCCGCTCGCTGCTGGGCCGCAGCCGGCAGGAGGACGACGACCAGGTGGACGACGACGACGAGGACAAGGAGAAGGAGGAAGGACGGCAGCCCCGGCGTCGGGGGCTGTGTGAGAGGCACCGGCAGGCCCTGAAACTGTTCTGCCGGGAGGACGAGGTCCCGTTGTGCGTGGCCTGCCTCGGGGAAGGAGGGCACGGGGACCACCCCCTCAGTCCCCTCCAGGAAGCCGCCGAGGATTGCAAGGTGAGGCGGCGGGGTACAATTCGTGGGTCCCCCCAGGATGGCCCTCCCGGCCCACCTCCGGCCTGGGACCGCCTCATCGTCATTGACCTTCGACCTCTGTGCTTGTCTTGCAGGTGAAGATCGAAGGGTCACTGGCAAACCTATGGAGGGATCTGGAAAAAGCTCAGCAATTTCTGTCTTTGATAAGAACCAAATCTGAATTGTGGAAGGTAAGTGACTTTCTCTAAGTCCCAGGAGTTTGAGGAGAGGTGCCCTCTCTGAAGGGTTTGTTCAGAGCTTTACACGTGACGGGCGTATTAACGTCGTTGTGCATTGACCGCTGGCGAAAACCTTCTTCAGAACTGACTGCTGTTTGTTTTTTGGTTTTTCTAATACTTATCTCTGTAGGAGAGAGTGCAGCATCACAACTTGACCATCCAGATGGAATTTGAGAAGATGCGAGGCTTCCTGGCCGAGGAGGAGATGCGGCAAATTCTTAGACTGACGTTGGAGGAGGAGGAGATTAAGCAGAGATTGGAAGAGAATGAGAGAAACGTATCTCAGCAGAGCCACAGCCTGAGGAAGATGATCGGAGAACTGGAGGACAAGTGTGAGAAACCGCATCTGGAGCTGCTGCAGGTGAGGCTGGGGAAAAACAGAGGCTCGGGAGGATCTGGGGGGATTCGGCATGGGCTGGCCAGGGTTCTGAAGGAAGGGGAGCCCTGGGCACTCCTGCAAGCTCTCCAGCTTTCAGGAAACTTGCATTGGCGTCCTTTGTTTAGTCTGTGGCGTAATAACGATAGTATAGTACTTTTTCCTTAACTGGGAAATGTGGTTTCAATACCAGCTCTCCCTCCTATTTAGACTGTGAGCCCGTGGACTCTGTGGAAATCCAATTCTTTATTTCGGTATTTACCCACCTCCACCCTCCACGCCACTGATGTGCATATTTTCGTACTCTGTTGCTTCCCCTACCTGTTATTTATTTTACTGTTTACTTACTCTACTGCAATCTCCTGACTGCCTGAAACAGTGCACTCGATAAATACCACTGTTTGACCGACTGATTCTCTTTGCTAATAATAATAATTCTGATATTTTTGTCAAGAGCCTACTAATTTCTAAGCGCTGGGGTAGATACAAGTTAATCAGGTCGAACACAGTCCCTGTCCCACATGAAAGTCTAGGAAGGAGAACAGGAATTTCATCCCAATTGAGGAAACTGAGGCACGGAGAAGTGACTATTCCAAAGTCACTCATCAGGCAAGCGATGGAGCAGGGATTAGGCTAGGCTGCTTCTCAACAAAGGAAGCCAGGGATGCACCCCTTATTCTCTCTTCTCCCCTTGCAGGACGTGAGGACCCTTCTGAGCAGGTATGTGTCAATCTCGGATCCTCCTCGGGGGGCTAGTGCTATGGCTTGGGGTCGGAGCTCATGGAGCTACTAATGGGGCTCTTTCTTCTCCTCAGGTCTGAGGCCACGGAGCTGCATGTACCCCAAGACGTGTCCGTGGAGCTGAGGAGCGTGTGCTACGTGTTCGGGATGAGGGAGATGCTGTGCAGGTTCCAAGGTGAGAGCAGCCTGGTCGACTTTAAAACTGGCGTTCAGAAATGCTTTTGGCAGGGAACGTGTCTTCCCACGTCTGTTGTATTGTACTCTCCTAAACGCTTAGTACAATGCTCTGCGCACAGTAAACACTCAAAAAATAGGATTAAGAAGGACAATGGGGATGGGAGGAGTGAATGGAACTTCAAAATATCGCGTTGGAGTTCAAGAAACAGAGATTTATGTTATATCTCTAAAATCCATATTCCAACTTACCTCCCAAATTGATCACATTTGGTGGGGAGGAAAGAAGTCAGAAATCTAAGGGAAGAGAAATGTGTTCCGAGTTCAATCCGAATGCACCACCACCATGGTTTCTGGGGGGCCTTGTCTACCAATTCTAGTGTACTTTTTCCAAGAAGGAAATCAGGGAGGTAAGTTAGGAGGGCACAAAATGAGTGCTACGAGTCATTTTCCACCCACCCCATTTGATGTCGACCCCTGTCTTCCCCGCAGTGCCCATGACGTTGGATGAAAACACGGCCCACCCGTGCCTGGTGCTGTCGGACGATCGACAGAGTGTGAGCTACAGTCCCCAACGGCGGGATCTCCCGGACGACCCCGAACGATTCGACCGTTGTCCCTTCGTTCTGGGCTCTCAGCGCTTCACCTCCGGGAGACACTTCTGGGAGGTGAAGACCGAACACAGCCCCGAGTGCATTCTTGGAGTCTGCGAAGAGACGAGGTCCCGCAAGGGAAACCTCGAGCTGGCTCCTCTACACGGATTTTGGACGGTGGCATTGAAGAATGGATTTTTTTGTTCTTCCAAGACTCGTTTCTTCCTGAGGAGTTCCCCCAAAATCGTGGGCATTTACCTGGATTATCACGCCAACGTGGTGTCCTTTTATAATATGAACAACAGAACTCACTTAAATACGTACAAGGACATTCCCTTCTCGGGGCCTCTTCGTCCTCTCTTTGCACCTTGTATCCAAATGGGGGAGAAAAGTGCCGGTCCCGTTGGCATTTTCCCGGGGATGAGGGCGTCCTAGGGGAGCATATCCTCGTCTCCACAAGGAGACCACGTTGACTCTCTTTTCTCAGTCCCAAGGGAAAGGGAGGGGGGCGGGTGAGGGAGCGGGAGGGAGGGAGGGAGGGAGGGAGGGAGGGAGGGAGGACTAAATAATCCGTCTGTGTGAGTGTTTCTCTCACAAGTCACTTTCCGTGGGTCTTTTGGCAGGGAACGTGTCTTCCCACATCTGTTGTATCGTATTCCCCTAAACGCTTAGTACAATGCGCTGCCCACAGTAAGCGCTTAAAAGATATGATTAAGACTCTTAATCTTCAACAACTTCAACAATGGGGGTTGAAGTTCAAGAAACACAGAATTATGTTATGAGCTCATTCAATAAAGTTAATCAAATAATTCAATTATGCGTGTATTTTCTTCCATGAATGATGCTGGGCTGGCTCTCTTCAGTACACTCAATAACAACATGAACTAAACTTCCTTTAATAGGAAGTTTTAATAATCTAATATTTATTTTAATAAATAATTAATAATCGGAACGCACACCTACTGAACGCACCAATTCCGGGCGCTTAGGAGGGATCTCTGCCCTGAAAGTATTTACAAAAGGGGAGATTCTCAATCTAGAAGCGGGGGAATCAGAATCAATGAAATCGGATGGTTTATTGCAAAAATAAATAAATGGATTCAGGATTGGGGAAGGTGGGATTTTGGAGAGCCTTAGCAATGGGGATACCAATACCAATCCTCTTAACTCCTAGTAAGAGGAGAAAGTGAGCTTCTGCCCTGAAATCGGGACAGTTCCAAAACCACGAGCAACACAAAAGGAACTATGGCTTTTCCCATAAATCAGGCAGCTGATTAAAAAATCAAAACAACAAAAACCACCACAATTTCGGAGACCCTTATCTATCTTGGGAGGCGGCCCGAAGCCCCCAGCACTTAAAATCGTGCCTGGAACATAGTGTGCGCTTAACGAAAGCCATAAAAACATTCAACAACTAACAAATGAGCAGAGAAACTAGTCACAAAAGCTTGCTAACACCCATTTATTCAGCACCAACGCCTAAGCGTCACTTAGTTCGTAGGCATTTAGCGGGTAATTAAGCGGGGCAGACGACCGAACGAAGAGTAGATCCAAAATAATTAGATTCGACACAGTCTGACCCTCGCGGGTCTTTTAAGAGGTAGGAAGCCTTCCTTCTGGAGATCGTCAATATAATTTTTTATGGGGGGACTGTTTTTTGCGTCAGGGTGGTACGAGAATTCTAGGAATAAATTAGGGATTTTGACCTCTCTTTAAAAATTCATAGTGAGGAGGATATGTGCCACGTCTTCACTGTGCGTTTACGGTGGGAAGAGCACTCTGTTAAGCGCTTGGGAAAGTACGTTTCAACAGAGCTGGTAGAGGCAATCCCTGTTCTAGGAAAGTTTAATAATTGTGGAGTTTGTTAAGAGTCTACTAAAAAAAATTAAATGGTGGTATTTGTTAAGCGCGTACTATGTGCAAAGCACTGTTCTAAGCGCTGGGGGATATAAGGTGATCAGGTTGTCCCACGTGGGGCTCACAGTTTTAATCCCCATTTTACAGATGAGGTACCTGAGGCACAGAGAAGTTAATAATAATAATAATAATGTTGGTATTTGTTAAGCGCTTACTATGTGCAGAGCACTGTTCTAAGCGCTGGGGTAGATACAGGGTAATCAGGTTACCCCTCATGAGGCTCACAGTCTTAAATTCCCATTTTACAGATGAGGCACAGAGAAGCGAAGTGACCTGCCCAAAGTCACACAGCTGGCAAGCGGCGGAGCCGGGATTAGAACCCACGACCTCTGACTCTCAAGCCCGGGCTCTTTCCAATGAGCCACGCTGCTTCTCTACTATATCTCCGGCACTGTACTAAGTGCTGGAATAGGTGTAGCATAATCAGATCAGACACAATCCCTATACCCCGTGGAGTTCACAGTCTAAGAGGGAGGAAGATCAGGTATTTCATCATTTTACAGATGCAGAAATTGACATACAGAGGCGTTAAATGAGGTCACCCAGCAGGCAAGTGGCAGAGTCGAGATTAGAACCCTTGACTCGTAGCTCTTTCCACTAGGCCTCGCTGCTTTCCTAAAGTCGTCGATTACTTGGCTTCTTCTCTTTACGCCTTTACTAGGCGTAAACGTTAATGTTTTTAGCTCATTCGGGCTTCTTAACAAGTCTCCGACGCTGAGTGGCAAAGCAGACCTGGCATCGGAGAGATGATTGAGGAGGAGGGAGGGGCAAATGTGAGGGGAGGACAATTTCAAAGGCCCTCCATCACCTCTCCCTCACATTCCTGCAGCTTTCCAGGAGGTAAAAGCCTGAGCCGATGGTAGAGATCCCCCCTGACGGAAAACTCAGCAATCAGAACCGACTCGGGTGAGCTTTCCCCTAGGCATTTTAAAAATTAATATCCAGGCCTGTTTTTGCATTTATTGGACGCTTATCGTGTGCAGAACACCGTATTAAGCTCGTGGGAGGGCACGATGAAACAGTATAACAGAATTGGTAGACATGTTCCCTGCTCATAACGAGTCTAAGAAGGGGAAACGGACAGTAATATTAAGAAATTACAGATATGTACATCTGTGGGACTGAGGGAGGGGTAAATAGAGGGCAGAAATCTTTATCCCCATTTTATAGGCGAGGGAACTGAGGCGCAGAAAAGTAAAGCGATTTGCCCAAGGTAACCCAGCAGATAAATGGCGGAGTTGGGATGAGAACCCAGGTTCCAGGCATGTCATCTTTCTACGAGGACACGCTGCTTCTGAATATTGATTTTTTCCCCCATTGATAACGATTTTAGATTTTATTACAAAAACCATAGAAGACATTGCCTTTGAGACATTTGTACTCGCCTTATTATTACCCAAACTGGGTGGGTCAGGGAGTAATTATCCAGCAGCGTGGTGTAATGTGCAGAGCACGGGCCTGGGAGTCAGAAGGTCATGGGTTCTAATCTCGGCTCCCTCATGTACGTGCTGTGTGACCTTCGGCAAGTCACCTCACTTCTCTGTGCCTCAATTACCTCACATGTAAAGGGGGTATTGAGACCGTGAGCCCCACAAGGGACAGGAACTATGTCCGACTCGATTAACTTGTACCCACTCCAGTGCTTAGTACAGTGCCCGGCACATAGTAAGCGCTTAACCGATACCATCGTTATGGTTATTTTATATTGATAATAACTTGTTTACATAACCCGTAAAAGACTTCCCCTATTTCGTACTCTTTCGCCTTATTATTACCCAAACTGGGTGGGCTAGTTCATTCATTCAGTAGTATTTATTGAGCACTTACTGTGTGGAGAGCACTGTACTGAGCGCTTGGAAAGTACAATTCAGCAACAAAGAGAGACGATCCCAGCCCGCAAGGTGCTCACAATCTAGAGGGAGGGAGACAGATATCAAAACAAGTAAGCAGGCATCAATAATATCACTATAAATATAATTTTATAGACATGTATACATCAAAACAAGCAAAGAGGCATTGATCATAAATAGAATTATAGACAGGTACAAGCGCTGTGGGGTCGGGTAGAGCAAAGGGGAGTAATCATTTTAGGAGTCACCCTGAGAACAACTTCGGACTTTTCTCTGGAACCTAACGATGCCCTGCTTGGATTCTGTTTAGGTGGAGGTCAACCGTGTTCCTGATCACTTCGTTCGACACCCCCCCCCCCCCCGCCTTTTTTTTTGGATTTGATCGTCGTAGCTCATGGATATGGCGAACCTGTCCCAAAGTCTTGGGGAAGAGTTGACGTGTGCCATCTGCCTGCAATTCTTCATGTCCCCAGTAACTATTAACTGCGGACACAGCTTCTGCCAGGTCTGCCTCAACCAAACGTGGGAGGAGACGGCCGGGCCTCTTTCTTGTCCAGAATGCGAGGAAATGATGATGGTCCACAGAGACTTCAAGTCCAATCACAGGCTGGGGAAGCTAGCGAGGTTATCTAGGCAGCTCCACCTCCACTCGGGTACCCGGATCTAGGGAAGAAGCCCGCTGCGAAAGACACCAACAGGTCCTGAAACTCTTCTGCAGCGAAGAGCAGGTTCCCATCTGCGTGGCTTGTAGTCAGTCCAGGGAACACAGGACTCATAGGATAGTTCCCATAGAGGAGGCCGCCCAGGAAATTCAGGTGAGATCGCCGAGCTCTCTATCTCTCAAGATTGGGAGCTTTTCGCGGAATAACGGGGTTGATTACCCGCTGTAGAATCGGGGACGAGCCCCGATTGGGCAGGGCGGCCCGGTGCATAGAGCACGGGCCTAGGAGTCAGAAGGCCCTGGGTTCTAATCCCCGGCTCCTCCGCTTGTCTGCTACCTGACCTTGGACAAGTCACTCAGTGACCTCATCTGGAAAATGGGGATTAAGACTGAGCGCCATGTAAGACAATGCCCACCCCGATTTGCTTGTGTTCACCCCAAGCGCTTAGTACCGTGCCTGGCACATAGTAAGCGCTTAACGAATATTTATTACACCAGATGCCTGCCCACAATTAACTTACCAATTTCTTCTGCAGGAGGAGCTGCAAAGCACCCTGGAGAGTTTATGGAAATATTTGGAAGAAGTTCAGAAATTCCTAGTCCAGGAGCGGAGTAAATTTCAGCTGTGCGCGGTATGTGTTTACCTTCCTTCCGTTCTGTGATGCGGGAGAGAAGGAAGGACTGACTTATGGAGACCCAGTTGGCTCACTTCTCGTTTCTTCTTCACCCTTTTGGTGACAAGCTTTTGTTTATGGGTTGGTTTTGTTTTTTTTTTTAAATAGTACATGTTAAGTGCTTACCGTATACTAAGGAAGTACAATTCGGCAACAAATAGAGACAATCTCTACCCAACAAATAATAAATAAATGATGGCACTCGTTAAGCCCTTACTATATGCAAAGCACTGTTCTAAGCTCTAGGGAGCTTAGATTGATCAAGTGATCAAGTGATCAAGTGATCAAGTTGTCCCACGTGGGGCTCGCAGTCTTAATCCCCATTTTACAGATGATGTAACTGAGGCTCAGAAAAGTTAAGTGACCTGCCCAAAGTCACACAGCTGACAAGTAGCGGAGCCGGGATTTGAACCCATCGGGCTTACAGTCTAGAAGGGGGGAGACGCAAAACAAGTAGACGGGCATCAATAGCGTCAATATAAATGAATAGAATTGTAGATATATGCACATCATGAATAAAATAAAAAGAATAATAAATACGTACACAAGTGCTGTAGGGCAGGCAGACCAGAGGGAGGAAAGGAGAAGCAGAGGAAAAGCGGGGCTCCCCCGGAGGAGAGCTGTACAGGGCCCGGCAGACGGCAAGTACTCCACAAACGCCATAAAGACGTGTTTCAGCAGGACGTGGTGGCGAGCCGGAAACATGGGGTCAGGGGGGAATCTGAGAAGATGCGGCGCTTCCTGGTGGAGGAGGAGAACTTCCACGTGTGATGTGGTTGCTGAGACTGGAAGAGAAGAAAGAGGCTGTTGCAGAGGCTGCGGGAGAGCGAGATTCGGGCGACTCGGCTGAGCTCCTCCCTGAGACGACGGATAACGGAGTTGGAGGAGGAGCGCGAGAAACCAGACATCGACCTGCTGCGGGTCAGACCCATTTGGGGGGGAAACGAAGGGGACCGAATGCCTTCCCTTATCCCCTCTCAGTCAGTCCTATTCGTTGAGCTCTTTTTGTGTGCCGAGGACGGGACCAGGGGCTTGGGAGATTACAATACAATAGCTGGTAGTCGCTTTCCTTGGCCACCACTAATGTGATTGATTCGGGGAGATTACTAATAATAATAATAATGTCGGTATTGGTTAAGCGCTTACTATGTGCAGAGCACTGTTCTAAGCACTGGGGTAGTTACAAGGTAATCAGGTTGTCCCGCGTGGGGCTCACCGTCTTCATCCCCATTTTACCCCATGAGGTAACTGAGGTCCAGAGAAGTGAAGTGACTTGCCCACAGTCACACACAGCTGACAAGTGGCAGAGCAGGGATTCGAACCCATGATCTCTGACTCCCAACCCGGGGCTCTTGCCACTGAGCCACGCTGCTTCTCAACTAATATAAATACATTACAGATATGTACATATCCAACTGTAGTCACTGAACGCTTACAGTGTGCACAGTGCTCAGCTCTGGGGAGAGTACAATTCAACCGGAGTTTGTAGTCCAGTGGGAAAGACTTTCATTTAAAATAAAATCTGGATAGGGACCTAGTGCAGAGGGTGGGGTGAATATCGGTGCAAAGGAGAAGTGGTAGGGGAATTAAGGGCTTTGTCGGGGACGGGCTGTTTGAAGGAGATTCCCATTCATTTAATCGAATTTATTGAGCGCAGAGCTCTGTATTAAGTGCTTGGTCACATTCCCTTCCCACAACAAGTTTGCAGTCTCGCCAGCACTCGACTTTTCTGTTTTCACAACCTCCAGGCTCCATTTCTATTGGATTCAAATAAATACTAATGGCTTCTGACAGGACACTGGGGGAGAAGCGTATATATTGAGTCGATGAGTGACACTATTTTCTTTTTTCCCGGCAGGGTGGAAGAAGCCTATTGAACCGGTACAGTTCCGTTCAAGACAAGTCTAAACCGTGTTTCTTTTGAGTTGTGTGTGTACACAAGACAATTGGGATATAAGATAATCTCTCCTGCTTTCTAAAAGTGTAAAATCTGAACTCGATTAGGAAAGCAGTAGTCTAATGGAAAGAGCACGGGCCTGGGAGTCACAAGACCTGGGTTCTAATCGGTGCTCCGCCTCATCTGTCGGGTGATTTTTTGGGCAAGTCATTCATTCAGTGACTTCAATTCAATTCATTCAATCAATCATATTTACTGAGCACTTACTGTGGTCAGAGCACCGTACTAAGCGCTTGGGAGAATACAGTATAAGCACAACAATAATAACAAAAAACAGACACATCCCCTGCCCACAACGAACACCCAGGGCCGTGCTAATTCCACTAGGTCAAGCTGCTTCCGCAGGGAAATGATAATTGAAGTGGGGAACTAACTGATTCTCACTGTTTATCAGCAATGATGCTTACTGCGCACTATTTTAAGCAGTCGGAAAGTCGAGTGGCGTTAAGTAGACGTGATCCCTGCTGGGACGGAACAGACAGTAAAATAAATTACAGGTAGGGAAAGCAGCTGAGTATGAGTATATGCACATCAATGTTTGTGGAATGAATATCAAAATTCAGGATTATATTAAGGGCAGGGGCTCACTGGGTTTAATCGCCGGAGGCCGTGGAAATTCCTCCCCAAGCCGTCCTAAAGGGTGTAACAGGTCACGCCTCGAATTTCGAAAAATTACAGCCGGGCTGGGCGAGCAAAGAGAGGAACCTCCATGTCTCCAGGATTTCCTTTAAAATAGCTCCCGCCTCAGCCTCTATTAGCCAGAAGGCGTTAACGCTTGAGTTAATGAAGCAGGATAGCGAAGGGGCTTGTGTTAGAGAAGCAGCATGGCGTAATGGATAGAGCACGGGCCTGGAAGTCAGAAGGTCATGGGTTCTAATCCTGGTTTCGGTAAATCACTTCTCTGTGCCTCAGTTACCTCGCCTGTAAAATAGAGATTGAGACAGTGAGCCCCAAGTAGGATAGGGAACGTGTGCAATCCGATTTGCTCGTAGCCACCTCAGCGCTTAGTACAGTGCCTGGCACGTAGTAAGCGTTTAGAAAAGACGGCTAATCCTCCGCGCTGATCGCCGCCGGGCCCCCTCCAGGAGGAGCTTGCTGATTCCGGGGCTGGGAGAGGTCACTAAACTTACAGTGCGTGGGGAGAAAGGGTGGTTAACGTTTAGCCGTTTAGAAGGGGCACTCGTCTGTCTCGGGATATGTTTAACAATAGTATTTGTTAAGCGTTTCCCATGTCTAGTAATGTACTAAGCGCTGGGGGCTAGACACAAGATAACTATTTGTTAAGCGATACAACGTAGATGCAAAGTGATTGGGAAAGGGACTGTGTCCAACCCACATGGGGTTTCCAGTCTTAATCCTCGTTTTCCAGTTAAGGGAATTGAGGCACGGTGAAGTCCAAGGTCACACAGAAGACAAGTTGCAGATTAGATTAGATTAGAACCCAGATCCATCGGACTCCCAGGCTCCTGCTCTTTCTACCAGGCCACGCTGCTCAGGTCCCACACTGGGGAGAATAGGTATTGAATCTCCAATTTACAGATGAGGATAAGTGACTCGCTCCATCATTTATCTGTTGTGTGCCCTTGGGCAAGTCGCTTTTCTGGGCCTCAGTTACCTCATCTGTAAAATGGGGATTGAATCCTCCTCCCTCCGAATTAGACTGTGAATCCCACGTGGGACAAGGCTGAGATTAGTCCTAAATAACTGAGAAGGCAAGGCAGGTCAAGATCCTTCGTGGTATCTCATCCATATTTTACCTTTTATCTCTGCCCTTTGTCCTATTTTTTCCATTTAATAAACTGGAGTTTTCCTATCTGGTAATGTGCGTTTTCTTCGGTTCCGATCAAATCATACAAGCAAATGGATGCCATGTAAGGGAATGATGAAAAAATTGTGTGTTTTAGTGCATCAAGCACTGGACTGAGAGGACAATAACAATTTAATTTACCCCAGAAATGACAATGGGAGTCAGGTTAATCAAACCCAGTTAGTTCTGCTCATTCAGAAGTGTGGAAGTTGTCAAACTCCTTCGGAAATTGTACCCTTGAGATACAAAGGGTAGTTGTACAAGTTGTACATCCTTGAACAAGCCCCACTTCAGGCTCACTTGACCACATCCCCCTCCCCAACACCCCTTGGGAAGAGAGAGCCTCAAAACCTGGAGCCAGCAACTCTTGGACTGTTCAAGTTGGAATCTCACGGGACCTCGGTTTCTAAACCACCACACACCCTGAAAACACACCTCACTCTTAAGTACTCGAAATTACTCTCAATTACCCCTCTCTACTTCCCCTCCAACGTCTCAGCAGGATCTAGTGGGGTGTTGTTTGGTTTCCTTCATACTCAACACAGAAGCTTAATTTTACAGCCGTGGTCATGGTCACAGTGCCCGTTTGGGAATACTCTTTGCTCACAGTACGTAGCGCTTGGGAGAGTGCAATACAATTCCTGCCCCAAGGAGTCTTTCTCTAGAGGAAATCAATTTAAAAACATGGAGAGTAAGGAGAAAAAGATGAGGATGAATTCTTCAGGAAGAAGAACCGATAAATCCGAAGGATAGGAATAAAACCCATAAAGGGCTAAGGGAGGCTGGTGAGATGTGCTGAGAATTCTTTTATGGCATCTGTTAAGCACTTACTATGTGCCAGACACTGTACTAAGCGCTGCAGTAGAACCAAGCTACTAAGGTTGGACACAGTCCATGTCCCACATATTTTCCCCATTTCACAGATGAAATAACTGAAGTCCAGGGAAGAGAAGTGACCTGCCGAGTTGGCAGAGATAAGAACCCAGGAAAAGGACTTCTGATTTTCAGGGCTCTGAGCTCTTCCATGCTGCTTCTCTACTGTGACTTTGGTGGGAATGATTCTTCTGGAAAAGGCACAAACTTGGGTTTTTTTAGTGGTTTACCTTTATTAACTAGGAATAAAACGCCCTCCCCCCCATCCAAACGCTATCCAAAAGATGTTCCCATGTAAAATGGCTTTCAGCCTACTTTGCTACCTACCAAGTAGACATGGTAAAAAGTAAAACGTGCCCTCTTCGCTCTCACCCCCTCGGGACATCAACAGTAGATGTCTGATGAAGTGAAATCCAGAAAAATCAAACCGCTGTGCAACTTTCATCCTCCCCGCCCTCGTGCGGGTCCAGGTTTCCCTTACCCATCACCCACATAGCAAAAACAACAAGAGATGTCTGATGGACAAGAGCGAATTCGATGAACTGAGTCCTAAAGGCCGCCCTTCCTTCCCCCCAGTGTGCTGTCCTGTGAATCCATGGTTAGAGATCCAATCACGCGACCCTCGTCTCCGGTAAAATGACAATAGCCCCTGTGCTCTCCTCTTCCACCTGGAGACAGGGGCCAAAAATAGGACGCAGAGGCCCGGAGAACGTGCAGTCTTTGTAGGTGTACAAGTGTGCGTTACACAAAACGTCGTAGAACGACACCCTTCTGCCTTCGTAATCGAGATAGATCCCCACTCGTCTCTGGGAGCATCTCGGCGAAACGGGGTGGTGGTTTTTAGGCCTATGAAGGATCCAGAATCCATTTTCAGCGTTCAGCTGCATCCTCCCCTTTCTCTGGGCGGTCTCTAGACAGACGCCCAGCACGCATCCGTGGGTAAATTCCACGTTCATCTCCCAGTAGTGTTTCCCCTTGGTGAAACGCTGAAGGCCCAGCACGAAAGGACAGATGTTAAATCGCCCGGGATCGTCCGGCAGGTCTCGCCTCTGGGGAACGTATTTCACTCGGTGCCGCTCCTTGGACAGGACCAGGCTCCGATGTGCCGTCGCTTCGTCCAGAGTCACGTCCACTGCAGGGGACAAACGATAAAGAAGTGCATAGAGAAGCAGTGTGGCTTGGGAGTCAGAGGACGTGGGTTCTAATCCCTTGTGCTCTGAGACCTTGGACAAGTTACTTCGCTTCCCTGGGCCTCAATTACTTCATCTGTAAAACGGGGATTAAGACTGGGAGCCACCTGGGACAACCTGAATGCCTTATCCCAGCGCTTAGAAGAGGGTTTGGTACGGAGTAAGCTCTTAACAAATATAATTATTATTATAAGGGAGTTAGGAGGGGTGGGTGATCACGAATCCCGTCACCTCAAACTTAATCTTCCAAAACAGAACTTGTCTTCCCAAACCCTGTCCTCCCCTTCACTTTCCCACCACCATCCTTCCTGTCTCATAAGCCTGGAGTCATTCACCCCCACTCTAGACTGTAAGTTAGTTGTGGGCAGGGAATGTGTCTGTTTAATGTTGTATTGTACTCTCCCA
Organism: Ornithorhynchus anatinus; assembly: GCF_004115215.2. Lineage (NCBI taxonomy): Eukaryota > Metazoa > Chordata > Mammalia > Monotremata > Ornithorhynchidae > Ornithorhynchus > Ornithorhynchus anatinus. The sequence goes on along the minus strand of NC_041737.1, from coordinate 53,917,985 downwards.
AACACTTCGTACACCCCTCAGTAAAATGACTGAATGAAACACTGACTCCTCTCTCCCATTCATTCGATTGATCGTGGAGGATCCATTCAATCGCAATTACTGCGTGCAGAATACTTTACCATGCTCTTGGGAGAGTATGCTACAACCATAAATAGACCCGTTCTGTGCCCACAGCGAGCTCACAATCTAGAGTAAAGTCCTGTATCGGAAACAGGATTGTATTATTGTACTGTATTATTACTGTATTAAAAGTATTGGGAGGTAGCTGAAATAATAGCTTGAGCCCCGGGGTCACAGCCATCCCGTCAAATCGCACTCACCTTGGAATTGTTTCAACATCTCTCTCATCCCGGGGACTTGGACTAGAGTAGTAACCTCCCCGGACGTGTACTGGGGTAACCGCAGCTCCGTAGCTTCAGACCTGAGAGGAGGAAAGATTCTCGTTATAAGCCTTCCCTCCTCAGCGCTCTCTGCCCCTCCAGAACCCGGATCGGACAACTTACCTGCTCAGAAGGGTCTTTGCGTCCTGTAGGGGGAGAAACGAAAGAGAGGGAGAGAGGAAAAGAGAGATAATAAGTGATGGTTCTGTACACATATATTTATCCTCCAACCCTCCCCAGTTCAGACCCAAGGTTTATTTTCTTTAATTGTATTTGTTAAATTGTATAACACAATTGTATAACAAGGTCACCCAGCAGACAAGTGGTGGAGCCGGGATGAGAACCCAGGTCCTTCAGACGCCCAGGCCCCCAGTGCGGCCGTTCCCCTCCTCCCTTTCCTCCCAGATTTTTCCCCAGCTCCGTTTTTCCCCGACCTCACCTGCAGCAGCTCCAGGTCCGGTTTCTCGAACTTCTCCTCCAGTTCTCCGATCACCTTTCTCAGGGCGTAGCTCTGCCGAGATACCTGTCTCTCATTCTCCGCGAATCTCTGCAGAATCTTCTCCTCCTCCAAAGCCAGGCTCTGAAGTTGCCGCGCCTCCTCCTCTGCCAGGAAGGCCCGAATCTTCTCAAATTCGTCCACGATGCCTTGTCTTCTGTGCTCCACCTTCTTCTACAGAGATAGAAAATGGACGGAATAGTATTTACTAGAGCACTGCGCTAGATTCTTGGACGAGTACAATACAACAGACTTGGGAGACGCGTTTCTTGCTCACCACCAGGTTATAGCCTAGACAGGGAGGCTGTGACGGCCTGTGAAACTCCTGCCCCCGGCGCTATCCTAACGCCACGCAAAGCAACCCACCGTGCCCTAGAACACAGTTTATGTTAGAGAAATATGTTCCACGTGGGATTTACAAATCCAAGAGGAAAACGGTGGGAAAGGAAGGCTAGAAGTTTGTTCCAAAGATTTTTTTTTTCTCCCGATGGATGGATGGTCCTAGTCGTTACAGAGCACAGAAGATGTGTGCTACATCTGCCAACCTGCCAGACGTTTCTGCGCCTCTTCATTCATTCAGTAGTATTTATTGAGCGCTTACTTTGTGCAGAGCACTGTATTAAGCACTTGGATTGTACAATTCGGCAACCGATAGAAACAATTTCTGCCCAACAACGGGCTCACAGTCTAAACGGGGGGGGACAGACAGCTCTTGTTTTGTTTTGTTGTCTGTCTCCCCCTTCTAGACTATGAGCCCGTTGTTTGGTAGGGATCGTCTCTGTTGCCGAATTGTACTTCCCAAGCGCTTAGCACAGTGCTCTGTACGTAGTAAGCGCTCAGTAAATGCGATTGAATGAATGAAGGAATGAATAAAGTCAAAAGCCCAGGAGGGCGAGGAAATCACTTACTTTGCACATCGCAGTTTTGCTCTTCATCAGACGCAGAAATTGCTGAGCTTTTTCCAAATCCCTCCACAACTTCGCCAGAGTCTCTTCGATCTTCACCTGCAAGACAAACATAGAGGTCAAAGATCAAGGGCGATGGAGCGGTCCCAGGCCGGAGGTGGGCCGGGAGGGCCATCCTGGGGGGACCCGAGATTTGTACCTCGCCGCCTCACCTTACAATCCTCGGCGGCTTCCTGGAGGGGACTGACTGCGTGGTCCCCGTGCCCGCCTTCCCCGAAGCAGGCCACGCACAACGGGGCCTCGTCCTCCCGGCAGAACAGTTTCAGGGCCTGCCGGTGCCGCTCGCACAGCCCCCGACGCTGGGGCTGCCGTCCTTTCTCCTTCTCCTTGTCTTCGTCCTTGTCTTCGTCGTCGTTGTCGTCCACCTGGTCCTCCGGCCGGCTGCGGCCCAGCAGGGAGCGGGGTCCGGCCCTGCGGACGACGGCCGCCAGCTTCCCCAACCGCAGGTTGGGCCGGAGATCCCGCGGCTCGGACGGCTTGCGGCACTCGGGGCACGACAAGGGGGCGGCCGCCGATGGCCCCCAGCTGCCGGCCAGGCAGCCCCGGCAGAAGCTGTGTCCGCAGTCGATGGTCACCGGGTCGGTGAAGTAGGCCAGGCAGACGGCGCAGGTCAGCTCCTCCCGCAGGGTCCGGTTGGCATCCATGATCCGAAGGGGCGGTGGGTGGCACCGGGGGTCCGGGGGGGGGGGGGGAGGCCTGCCTTCGGGGGGACGGGGCGGTCCTGGGTCCCTTCGAGGTCTGGGATTCTCTCCGCTCCGCTCCGAGAGCTGGGTTCCAGTGGAGCGCTTTTCTCCTCACCTTCGAGAGCTTCTTGTCTCTCTGCTCTGGCCCTCCTCCTTCTCGGGAATCTCCTTTCTGAGCCAGTCTCTCTCGGGGGGTTTAAATCCTCCTGGAGGATCCTGAGCCCCCTCTCTCCCGGTGAGTTCACACCTGCCCCGGCGAGGACACGGTCCGGGAGAAGGGGAGGTTCCCGCTTCAGGGAGCCGCGTTAATTCCCTGTTTACACTTTCATTCACTGAGTGCTTACTGTCAGAGGTCGTCGTTTCTAATCGCGGCTCCGCCACTTGTCAGCTGTGTGACTCTGGACGAGTCATTTCACTTTTCGGTGCCTAAATGATCTCATCTGGAAAACGGGGATTGAGACTGTGAGCCCCAGGTGGGACAACTGTGACTTTGCAGACTGACCCCAGCACCTCTGGTGGCTTGAGAAGCAGCGTGGCTCAGTGGAAAGAGCCCGGGCTTGGGTGTCAGAGGTCGTGGCTTCTAATCCTGGCTCCGCCACTTGTCAGCTGTGTGACTTTGGGCAAGTCACTTAACTTCTCTGGGCCTCATTCATTCATTCAACAGTATTTATTGAGCGCTTACTATGTGCAGAGCACTGTACTAAGCGCTTGGAATGAACAAGTCGGCAACAGATAGAGACGGTCCCTGCCGTTTGACTGGCTTACAGTCTAATCGGGGGAGACAGATAGACAAGGACAATGGCAATAAATAGAGTCAAGGGGAAGAACATCTCGTAAAAACAATTCCCTCATCTGGAAAATAGGATTAAGACTGTGAGCCCCTCGTGGGACAACCTGATTACCTTGTAACCCCTCAACGCGTAGAACAGTGCTTGGCACATAGTAAGCGCTTAACAAATACCATCATCATCACCATCACCATCATTTGAAGCGTCTTCTGAGAGATGAGGTAACTGAGGCACAGAGAAGTTAAGTGACTTGTGACTTACCCGAGGTCACACAGCAGACAAGTGGCGGAGCCGGGATTAGAACTCACGACCTCTGACTCCCAAGCCCGGGTTCTTTCCATTAAGCCACCCTCCTTGTCTACCTTTATTAACAAATGTATAACAACTTCCCCCCATCCCCGACCCTCTCCCAAACTCCATATCCCCCCTTCTAGACTGTGAGCCGACTGTGGGCAGGGATCGTCTCTATGTGTGGTTGAATTGTACTTTCCAAACGCTTAGTACAGTGCTCTGCACACAGTAAGCTCTCAATAAATACGATCGGCTGAATGAATATCCCCAGCATTAGAGTTTAACGATGTCCCCATGCTTCGACGACTGTGCAAAATTGCTTCCGACCTCGCCCAGGTACCCCTTCCTACACCGACGGGGAAAGGACAGTAGCCCCTGTGATCTCCTCTTCCAACTGGAGACAAGGTGCAAAAAGGGGACGCAGAGAAAGTGCAGTCTCTGAAGGTACTTAGGGGCGTGTAATACACCACATCGTAAAACGATACAGTTCCGCCTTCATTCATTTAATTGTATTTATTGAGCGCTTAACGTATGCCGAACACTGTACTAACAACCCAGGTAGATCTGCACTCGTTTGGGGAAGTCGCTCGGGGAATCAGGCAGGTGGGTTTTTATTGCTTTGTAGGAAAATCCTTTCAGTTGCATCCGCCTCTTTCTCTGGGCGGTCTCTAGACAGACGCCCAGCACGCATCCCTGGGTAAATGGCGAATTGTACATTCCAAGCGCTTAGTACAGTGCTCTGCACGCAGGAAGCGCTCAATAAATACGATCGAATGAATAAATTCCGCGTTCAAGGGAGTCGGGGGGTGGGGGTGGGGGTGGACAGAGCGGAAATAGTCCGAATCTGGGAACCCCGCTCTTGCCAAGAGGAAGGGAAGCAAAAACGCGCAATCTAGGAGACGTCAGAAAAATGGATCACGGAGAATGATTCATTATAGCGGAAACCAGTAATGGGAGATGATGACGATGGTATCTGTTAAGGGCTTACTATGTGCCGAGCACTGTTCTAAGCGCTGAATAACTGTGGTATCTGTTAAGCGCTTACTGTGTGCCATGCACTGTATTAAGCGCTGTAGTGGATGCAAGCAAATCGGGTTGGACACGGTCCCTGTCCCATGTGGGACTCACAGTCTCAATCCCCATTTTACAGATGAGGTCACTGAGGCACAGAGGAAGTGAAGTGACTTGCCCAAGGTCACACAGCAGACAAGTGGTAAAGTCAGGAGCAGAACTCAAACTCATGTCCTTCTGATTCCCAGGCCAGTGCTCTATCCACTCTGCGATGGCACCGTGAAGTGGAAATTGGATTCAGGTGACTGCACGGACAGTCACCCCAAAGAAGGAGACCGTCCGGGGCCAACGGACAAGTGGGGACCCTCAGGGTCTGATTATTATTATCGTACTTGTTAAGCGCTTACTCAGTTAATGCGGTTAATGAGGTTGGACACAGTCCCTGCCCCCCATGGGGCTGACACTCTTAATCCCCATTTTACAGAAGAGGTAACGGAGGCCCAGAGAAGTTAAGGTCGTTCCCTGAAATAATATCTTCAGCTCCCGGGATGAAGCCATCCTGCTTCGATCCAAATCGCACTCACCTTGGAATTTTCTTATCATCCCTCTCATGCCGGCGACTCGGACTAGGGGAGTCACTTCCACGGACACGTCCTGGGGTATCCGCAGGTCCGCAGACCCGAGAAAAGGAGAATCCCGTTAGGTCTTCCCTGCTCATCCCAGCGCCCCGTCCCGCCAGTTTCTGATAATAATAATGATAATAATTGTGGTATTGTTAAGCGCTTACTATGTGCCAAGTACTCTACTAAGCTCTGGGACAGATACAAAGTAATTGGGTTGGAAGCAGCGAGGCTCAGGGGAAAGAGCCCGGGCTTGGGAGTCAGAGATCATGGGTTCGAATTCCGGCTCTGCCACTTGTCAGCTGTGTGACTTAACTTCTCTGTGCCTCAGTTACCTCATCTGTAAAATGGGGATTAAGACCGTGAGCCCCACGTGGGACAGCCTGATTACCCTGTATCTACCCCAGAGCTTAGAACAGTGCCCTGCACATAGTAAGCGCTTAACAAATACCAACGTTATTATTATTATTATTATAGAGCTCACAGTCTTAGTCCCCATTTTCCAGATGAGGAAACTGAAGCACTGAGAAATGAAGCGACTTGCCCAAGGTCGCACAGCAGGCAAGTAGCAGAGCTGGAAGTATACGTCAGACTAGAAGTGATGAAAGGATGTCCTGTAAATTCCGGCCGTTGGAGCCTTAATGTCATTCATTCATTCAATTGTATTTATTGAGCGCTTAGTGTGTGCAGAACAATGTAATAAACGCTTGGGAGAGTACATTCCAACAATAACCAGTCACATTCCCTGCCCAGTAGGGTTATAACATATAACAACCCTAATTTATTGCCTCTACTAACTCATTACTTATTTTTTTTTAATCCAGGAATTTTAAAACTTTTTTTGAATCAGCCAAAAGCAACTTCCAGTAGAGATGATTTCCGTTTGCTTAACATCTGCTGGACAGAGATATTTTGCTTACATATCTTCCAGCTCCAGTGTGTTCCTTCTTGTCCGTTGTTTAGAAAAAAAATAATTTCTGTGGTCATCCTCTTCCCAACCAGTTCTCACCCTGTTCTCAGTCTTTATCTTTCCAGTAAAAGCATTCTAACCTTTTCTCCACCTAGAAAAGTTTCTTCATCTTCTAGAGCCCCTTGATTTTTCCTTTTTCTTACCTTTGCCCGGAAACCTATTTCTTGGCTAAAATGTGGGTTTTTTTCAGTATTCCCATTTACTTATTGCCTAATTTATCCAGTTACCTTCCTCTGTCTCTCTCCAACGTGGTCTCACCAGCATGACTTAGAGGATAGAGTGTGGGCAGAAGGTTCTGGGTTCTAATCCCGGATTTGGCACATGTCTACTGTGTGACCTTGGGCAAGTATCTTTATTTCCCTGGGCCTCCATTCCCTCCTCTGTAAAATGGGGATTAAGAGTGTGAGCCCCATGTGGAACAGGGATTCTGTCCAACCTGATTAATTTGTATCTCCCCCAGTGCTTAGAACAGTACTTGGCACACAGTTGCTGCTTAACAAGTCCATGTCTCTCAGGAATTCCAAGCGCTTAGTACAGTGCTCTGCACATAGTAAGCAGTCAATACTAATGAATGAATGAATGAAATTATTATGATTACCAATGCGAATCCTTCGTGAATCTTCATTGGGCTGACAATCTGTTAGACTGTGAACTAATTGTGGGCAGGGATTGTCACTGTTTATGGTTGAATTGTACTTTGCCAACCTCTTATTACAAAGTGAGACAATCCCGGACCAGATTGAGGTAACTGAGGCCCAGAGAAGTTAAATGACTCACTCCAGGTCACACAGACATGTGGCAGATCCGGAATTAGAACCCAGGTCATCTGACTCCCAGGCCCGTAGCTTCCACAGTCGCATGGGTCTGCTCTCCTCCCTTCAACTCCCCTCAGCACTGTGCTTATTTGTATATATTATTTATTACCCTATTTATTTTGTTAATGAGGTGTACATCCCCTTGATTCTGTTTATCGTGATAATGTCTTGCTTTTTGTTTCGTTCTGTTTTGCTCTGCCGTCTCTCTCCTCCATTTAGACTGTGAGCCCGTCACTGGGCAGGGATGGTCTTTATCTGTTGCCGAATTGTACATTCCAAGTGCTTAGTACAGTGCTCTACACATAGTAAGCGCTCCATAAATACTACTGAATGAAAGTATGGGTAAAACCACACTATCTGAACTGTATCTTTGCATATGTAGGACTGGGTGTGTGCGTGTGTGTAAGTAAGGGGGGAGAAGAGAAGGGGAGGAAGAGGAGAGGAGGGGGCGGAGAGACGGAAGAAGGGGTGACTTTTGACTGATACTTTTAATTTTGCTTCTGATCTGCACGGACGCTAACCGGCCAGAGATTCGGGACCGCCCATTGGAGAATATCTGCTATTAGGCTAGAGGACTCCTTGCTGGAAAGAAGCATTTGGATAAACACTATTTGCTCGTTCCCGTGGAGGTCAAACGGGGGGGAGGGAGGGGACGAGGAGGCGAGTGGAAGAAGGCCGGTTTTGAGCGTGGATCAAGGAGAAAAGTGGCGGAGCCCCAGAGTGACTAGGAATAAGAAGATTATGGAGCCGGGGAGGTGAGCATTCAAAAACGAGAAGTTCTGGAGAAGGGCTGTACACTGATCTCGAATCCATCCCAAGTTATTGAAGGGTGGGGAAAAGGAGAACTCTCTTTCCACAGTCCTACCTGGGCATAGGGAATGAGAGAGTCTCCAATTCTGTTTTTAAATGTAATTCCCTAACAACTTCATCTCTGAAATAGACTTCCAGGAAGGACTAGTGGTAGAACGAATCACACTGTCAAATAATATTGATGAAGAATAAATAATAAAAATGGTTACATGCCTGAAGTGATTCTCTGCACTTGTTAGTTTATTTATTTTTCTTAAATACACATTTATATATTGGAAAACACCCACCTGTTCCGGAAAGCAGATCTTTCTTTCTCCCCTGTTGATAAATTCTGGGTTATCTGTCATCCCCTATTGCAGTTACTCAATTTTCTGCTGTAGCTCTGAAACTCTCTTTGGTTTGCATTGGACTTTGTCCTGGCAACCTTCTCCGTCGGCTGGACTTGCTCCCGTCTGTCCACCCGGCCTCCCCCTTTTTTTCCCCCACTCCTATTAGGGACAGAGAAAAGCCGGAAAGGGTGATCAGTCTTTTCCAACTCTCTGCTGTGGCCACCTGATCCTGTAGAAGACTTAAATGGTAGTAAATATCACTAGGAGTAGGATCCGTGCAAGAAGAAAGTGAAAATGACAACATTCTGACTTATTCCTTCTGCTCTGGCTTCTCACACTGTGCCCCTCTCACTCAACGCTCAGCCGATGAAGAAGATAATTGGGGATTCCAATTCTCCTCCTAGGAACAATTTCTGAGAAGATAGGGGAGAACTTGGACCTCTTCTTGTTTTGAGTCAGGAGTGAGAAGAGACATTCATCTTCAGACCAGCTAAGCAAGCTGTGGTTCCTTTTTCCTGATACCAGACATGAGTCCAGGCCCAGGACCGAATATCTTGAAGGTTTCCTTGGGAATCGGGGTGATCTTCATGACTGGGGTAAGTCAAAGGTGGGAGGGAAGCTTTCAGAGAGGTGAGCGGAAGGCAGGTCTCCTAAATTCTGTAAAAGGAGCAGGGGTCTTGGAAAAGATAGTGCCGGGGGTGGTTGGGTGGTTAATAGGCTGAAAATGTAAGTTTTATAGAAATGATTTGGAGTACCGTGGGAAAGAACCTGAATGTCTTCCTCTTTTCTCTTTCTCTCACAAGATTGCAAATCCGTGACCTTTTTTATGACATAGAAATAATAATAATAAAAAAAACAGGACAGTGCAGTTCTGCTAACTGATGAGACGTGAATGTGTGTGCTTTAATTACTATTAAATATTTGCTTCTCCTGAGAAGAGCTTTAAGTTCAGTGGAGAGGGACCGGCAGATTCCAAAAGGAATCCAAGTCCATGTCAACTGGGGACGGATTCAGAGCGAAGTATCAGCATAGATAATCCCTCCGAAAGATATTTTGAAAGTGATGCAATGGGATTTTTTAGGTTACGATGGACACCTAGACAAGCATCTCATTAGTAGACTTACCATGTCACTATTAATGCCTCCCTAAACCTGTTCTAAACCTTTTCTTCTGTTCCATTTTGCTGAAACCAAGAATTTAGAATTAAACTCCTTAAAAGAACTGAGTCTTCTCGAATGCTGACCACAGCCCACATTTCACATTTAATCAATGGCATTTATCGAGCACTTATTGGATCCAGAGCTCTGTACTGAGTGCCTTTTCCTCAGCTCCCCCTCTCTTCCGCTCACCTCAAATCGCTCCCTTTTGCTCTTTCCCCCTTTCACAGCCCCTTCACACTTATGCATATATATATATATATATAAATATAATAATCCTATTTATATCGGTGCCTGTTTACTTGTTTTGATGTCTGTCTTCCACCTTCTAGACTGTAAGCCCAGTGTGGGCAGGGATCGTCTCTCTTTATTCCTGAACTGTATTTTCCAAGCGCTTAGTACAGCGCTCTGCACCCAATCAGGGCTCAATAAATACGATTGAATGAATGAATGAACAATACGGTAGAGTGGTAGACACCAATCCCTGGCTTCAAGGAGCGTAGTGCTCACTCAGCAGACAAGTGGTAGAGCTGGGATTAGAACCCAGGTCCTTCTGACTTCCAGGCCGGTTCTCTATCCATTAGACCACACTGTTTCTCTCAGCAGCAGCAGCAACAGCTGCCTTCACTGTCCTCCAGGGTAGGGATCAAGTCTGCTAATCCTACTGAACTCTCCTAAATACTTAATCCAATAAGGAACTCAATTAGTACAACTGAAAAGGAAGAGGTCTAACCACTCCCTTTTATTTCCAACTCGTGCACTTCCTTTTAGAGAACAAAGTCCGGAACTCCCTCCAACCCAGGGTGGTGTGGACTGTTCTGGGAGGAAACTTGTATCTTGGCCAATAAGGGAAAGAACCTGAAAGGAGAACTAAGCTCCTCTGAGAGAGCAAACGGAATGATCTTTATGTAGCTCTTTTCATTTGGGTTGTCAAATAGCCTTCAAAGATCCTCTTCCTCATTCCTGAATACCAGCAAAATCAATAGCTTTGAAATCTGTAACAATCACTTCTTTTTGTAAAAAATGGTATTTGTTGAGCCCTAAGTCCTGGAGTAAATAGGTTAAGTAGGACACAGATCAACTTTTCAATTTATGTTTGCCTTTTTTGCAGAGCATTGAGAATCTATCCTAGCTCTGTTTTACGAGAGATTATTATTAGGACAAAGAGTCAGTATCCACAAAATTTTTTTTCAACCTTATTGCTCTAGATTACAAAGGATCCATTTTGCTTATTCAAACACCCACATCCAACAAACATGATATTTTTTTAAGCGCTTAATATGAGCCAGACACTGTACAAAACAATGGGGTAGAGGCAAGCTGATCAGGTTGGACCTAGTCCATGTCCCATATGGGGCACTGTCACCCTCACCGGGTACGGGTTCAAGGATCAGCGGGGAGAGAGCGAGAGACCGGAATCAGAAAGGCTGAGCCTAGTTAAATTTATTCCACGGGGCACACTGAACTTCCCTTCTGGGAGGAACACACTTATTTTTAGTTTGCCTCCCTGCACCCACTCAAACTGCATACACTTATTTAGTTACTCGCATGTGGGGAAGCGCCTAGCTCCCACCCACAGACACTTCCCACTCAGAAGGAATTCACTTATGCGTTACTTGCGCATGGAGAAGTGCCCCGTGAGCGTTCAGAGGGACACTCACCTGTCCCACGGCTCCTCGCTCGGTAGAGACAGAGCAGGCATCCCACGCTCTGGGCAGAGGTGACATAAATCTGGCTGCTGCAAATCCCCATCTGCTGTCCAGAAGGTTGAAGTCAAGAGGCATTTATCACCTGTCCTTCCGGGCAGTTTGGGTTTCCAGATTTCGCTTGTCCAATCTCCCTCTGCTCCCTCCGCTTCTTCATACTTCATTCGGTTGGCATGGGACACCTTCCTCTGCATTCTTGGCCTGGGGTAATTGACGGCTTTGGTCCGAATTTCCCTTTGCCGGCTCGGGAAGTGACGAGATAGTGTGTTGACCTTGAGACGATGAGGGCCCAATTCGCTTTGGAACAGGCTCACAGTCTTAATCCCATTTTCCAGATGAGGTAACTGAGGCACAGAGAAGTGAAGTGACTTACCCAAGGTCACACCGAAGGCAAGTGGTGGAGCTGCGATTAGAACCAAAGTCCTTCGACTCCCAGTCCTGTGCACTTTCCACTAGGTCACGCTGCTTCTCTTCCTCACTTACTTCTCCTCATCACATCTTTTCATTCCCCTTCTTCCTCTTCTCTGTAATCTATTCTGTTGTTATATGTTGTTACGACAGCCAACACTGAATTACCCCTCACCCCTTCGGACAGGACCTTAGTACAGTGCTTCGCACTTGGTACAGTGCTTCCTGTCTTATTCCGTCGATTCTTCTCCGACCCATAGCGACGCTACGGACATATCTCTCCCAGAACACCCCACCTCCATCTGCAATCGTGGTAGTGGATCCACACGGTAAAAATACGGAAGTATTTTACCATGGCCTCCTCCCGTGCAGTACACTTGAGTCTCCTCCCTCGACTCTCTCCCGTGCCGCTGCCGCTCAGCACAGGGGAGTTTTGACCTGTAGTAGATGGCCTTCCACTCACTAGCCACTGGCCAAGCTAAGAATGGAATGGGTAGGCCTCTGCTTGTCTCTCCCTCCGTAGTCGAGAGTGGTAGAGTACTGAAAACTCTCCCGGTGCGAAATCTAGACTGTGAGCCCATGGTTGGGCAGGGATTGTTTCTATCTGTTGCCGAATTGTACATTCCAAGCGCTTAGTAGAGTGCTCTTCACATAGTAAGCGCTCAATAAATGGTATTGGATAAACCCCGAGGGGGTACATAGTAAATGCTTAACGATTATTATTATTACTGGAGTAGCTTTGGTCTAGCGGAAAGAGCACGGGTCTGGGAGTCAAAGGACTTAGATTCTAATCTTGGCCACGCCTCTTTCCTGCTGGGTGACGTTTGGCAAGTCACTTGACTTCTCTGTGCCTCAGTTTCCTCATCTGTAAAACGGGATTTCAAGACCTCACCTCTTTCCCACTTAGACTCTGAGCCCCATTTGAGAAAGGGACTGTGTCTTGTTGGAAAATATCCCAAATAATGAATCAGGTTAGGCGAGTCTTTTCTTCATTTTGTTGCAATAAAAGGGCAGTAGCTGAATGGTAGCCGTAGACAAGGAAGTGAGGATATTTCCCCCTGGTCCCACTTCCCTGGATACCGCAGCACCGAGTCCCTCCCTCTAGTCTGATCGGCTCCGGGTCATCCAGTGGACACGCTCTGGCTGAAGAAGTCTTCAGCAAGCATAGGTGTTGGGTTTCAAGGTTATGGGCGGCGGTCAGTAATCCACTGCTGCTAGGGTTGCTGATAATTTGGGTCTCAAGGCTACGGGTGGTGGTCCGTCATTGGTTGTTGCTAAGGTTGCTGATTCGGTGGATCCTGGCCTTGCCAGTCTCCATTTTCCTGGGTGGAACTCAACACGAACTAATCAGTATGCATATTCAGTGACTGTAATGCTATTATTATTAATAATAATGACGGTATTTGCTAAGCACTTATATATAAGAGAAGCAGCGTGGCTCAGTGGAAAGAGCTTAGGAGTCAGAGGTCATGGGTTCTAACCCCGGCTCCGCCACTTGTCAGCTGGGTGACTGTGGGCAAGTCACTTAACTTCTCTGTGCCTCAGTTCCCTCATCTGTAAAATGGGGATGAAGACTGTGAGCCTCACATGGGACAACTTGATTACCCTATATCTACCCCAGCGCTCAGAACAGTGTTCGGCACATAGTAAGCGCTTAACAAATACCAACATTATTATTATACTCGTGTTAGGCTAAGGCTTGACCACAGTCTGGAACAATTTACTTGTCTCTACCCTAGAGCTTTGAACAGTGCTTGACACACAGTAAGCGCTTTAACAGATACCCTGGTAATAAAGCGGAAGAGGGAAACTGATTCAAACACAATGCATAGTTACGAAGGGAAAGTTAGGGGATCTAGGACTTCTGGATTGAAGGAGAAAATGGAAAAGAGGATTTGGCTGCTGAAGTTCTGGAAGAGAAAAGAGAAGCAACATGGCCTAGTGGATAGAGACCGCGCCTGGAAGTCAGAAGGAATTGGGTTCTAATCTCAGCTCCTCCATTTGTCTGCTGTGTGTCTTTAGGCAAGCCACTTCACTTCTCTGGGTCTCAGTTACCCCTTCTGTAAAATGGGGATTAAGACTGAGCCCCATGTGAAACAGGGACTGTATCAACTACTATCTACCTCAGCACTTAGAAAACTGTGTGGCACAAAGTAAGCACTTCACAAATACCATTTTAAAAAAAAAAAAGGATTTTATTTATTTATATTAACGTCTGTCTCCCCATCTGTAAGCTCATTATGGGCAGGGAATATATCTGTTTATTGTTGTATTGTACTCGCCCAAGCGCTTAGTACATTTCTATGCACTCAGTAAGCGCTCAATAAATACGATTGACTGAAGAGGGGGTCGAAGGAGAGTCGACGGCGGAGTTTGACTTTTCCTCCTTTCCTTCCCCGTCTCTGTCGGCTGCAGGTGATCTGCCGGCTCTTGGTTTACCAGCCTTCCACCCCTGCTCTCTGCCCTCCAAGACTCCAAGTGCTATCCTCCGTCCCCTCCCCGCTCAAGCCCCTTCCCCCAGAACTCTCCAACCTCAAGGACCTCCTCTCCTGGCCAGACACCCCCGATGCCCAGGGTGATTTCGCTGCCTCCACGAGCCCCAAGACTTCCACCTACCACCTCAAGGAGCCCCCCCGGCCTTATTACAAACTGAAAGAGAAACTGGAAGCTGTGCTGGTAGCCCGGGATCACCAGGGAAGGCCCAAAGCCCACGGCGGTGACCTTTTCCGGGCCCGACTGCACTCCCCCGGCTTAAAGGCGGGGATCGCCGGGGTTGTGCGGGACTTGGAAAATGGCACCTACCTGCTCTCCTTCCCCCTGCTGTGGGCTGGAGAAGCCCACGTGGAGGTGAGGCTCATCCACTCCAGCGAGGCCGTCGGAGTCCTGCGCCGGGTCTGGCTGGAAAACCAGGCCACGGTGGACTTCCGGGGCTACTACCGGACAAAGGGGCACCAGGAGACGGTGGTCTGCAACGTGATACCCCCGCCGGGACCCGTTTGCCGCTACAGAAACCGATTTTCGGGGGAGGACTGGTTCTGCGCGCAACCCCGGGACCTTCCCTGCGATGCCCTGGTGGGACATTCCAGCGGCAGTTACCTGAAGGTGACCACAGCCCGTGAAGAGGAACTGCTGGGCCAGTAAGACCCGAGGTTCCCCACATATATTTCTTCCCCGCCCAGCCGAAGCTTTATCTCTAAATTCCTAGCTCTTCCCTCCAAGCTACCAAAAGCCACCATCATTATCACTGATATTTGCTGAGCGCTCAGTGTGTGTGCCAAGCATTGGACTAAGCGCTTGGGAGAATACGGTATAATAATAATAATTATTATGGTACTTGTTAAGCACTTACTATGTGCCAGGAACTGTACTAAGCACTGGGGTGGATACAAGCAGATGGGACTGGACGCGGTCCCTTTCCCACAAGGTGCTCACAGTCTCAATCCCCGTTTTATAGATGAGGTAACTGAGGCACAGAGAAGTGAAGTGACCTGCCCAAGGTCACACAGCAGACGAGTGGCAGAGCCGGGATTAGCACCCATGGCTTTCTGACTACCAGGCCCATACTCTATCCACTAGGCCATGCTGCTTTTCAACAGATATAAGAGAATGGGTGAGCTTACAGACGAGAGGGTCTTCCTTAAGGTGTCTCCCAGACTGACGGGTCCTGGTTTCCAGCCCCCTGATTTTGGAAACATTTGGCTGTTTCTGCAGGAAAGTGACGAACCAGGTCCTTCCTAGAGGAATCTCCTCCATCTTGGTAAATGCAACTGTGGAAAATACCACTCTTGGTGAGTAGCGCCTTCTTTCTTCTTCTCTGGGCTACATTCATCTTTCTCTTTCTTCAGGCTACACCATCTTTCTCTTTCTCTGGGCTCTACCATTTTTCTCTTCTCCCCAACTACGCCGTCTTTCTCTGGGCTACGCCATCTTTCTTTTTCCCGTGAGGGGCTCACGTTCTTAATCTCCTCCTTACAGTTGAGGTAACCAAGGCCCAGAAATGTTAAATGACTTACCCAAGGTCACCAGCCAAATAAGTGAGAAGCAATATGGCTTAGTGGATAGAGCACGGGCTCGGGAGTCAGAAAGACCTGGGTTCTAGTCCCAGCTCTGCCATATCTGCTGTGTGACCTTGGCCAAGTCACTTCACTTCTCCAGGATGCCATCTACGGCATCTTTCTTTTTCTCTGGCCTATGCCCATCTTTCCTTTTCTCCAGGCTACATCATTTTTCTTTTTCTCCTGGCTATGCCAACTTGATTTTTCTCCAGCTACATCCATCTTTCTCCTTCTCTTGATGATCTCCACTTGGAGACCATTCCACAGCAGTGTTGGGATGAAGAAACACTGCAGGGGGAGAATCCTTTTCCCGGAGAAGAGAGCAAGAAGGATGTTCATATTCCAACAGACGATTTATCACTTTCAAGATGGTTCCCCTGACTAACCTCTTATCTCCCCACTCAATTCTCCCTCGCTTCTGCAACACCTGGGTACCAGGATGGCCCAACCCCTCGCCCCTCAGCATTATGTTATCCTTATGTTCTGCCGCTTCTCCTGGCTGTAATTCACTGTCATCAATCAGTCACTGTGCAGAACACTGTTCTAAGTGCTTGGGAGAGTACACTATAACAGAGTTAGTAATAATAATAATAACTATGGTATTTGTTAAGCACTTACTATGTGCCAAGCACTGTTCTATGCTCTGGGGTAGATACAAGGTAATCAGGTGGTCCCACGTGGGGCTCACCATCTTAATCCCCATTTTACGGATGAGGTAACTGAGGCACAGAGCAGTTAAGTGGCTGGCCCGAGGTTACACAGCGGAAAAGTGACGGAGCCGGGATTTGAACCCATAACACATTCCCTGTATTTCAGTTTTTCCCACTGGACTGTTAGCTTCTCGAGTACATGGATTTCTTTTTTAAACTGTGCTTGTTAAACGCTTATTATGTGCCAGGCACTGTTCTAAGTGCTGGGCTAGATACAAGCAAGTCAGGTTAGACACCGTCCATATCCCACATGGGGCTCGCAGTCTTTGTCCCAATTTTACGAACGAGGTAATTGAGTCTCAGAGAAATTAAGTGACTTGCCCAAGATCACACAGCAGATGAGTGGCGGAGCTGGGATTCCGACCCAGGTCCTCTGACTTCCAGGCCCTTGCCCTTTCCACTAGGCCACGCTGCTTGCCTGTGATTCTTAGTAAAATTTCCAGCGTTCCACAAATACTTAGCCTCATCCCCTCCTGCCGTTAATCTAGGGGAGTTAAGAGAATAGATAGATTTGACTAAATCCGTGGAAAAAACCAGGGATAGAGATGGGAAGAGGAAGGTGACTTTTATGACCGGTGAACCATGGGGGCCTCAAAATGATGACACGCTTCTTCTTTGGCAGCCTTGCCCTCCCGCTCTCCTTGCACTCCCGGACTCCCCTCCCCGGCGCCAACAGGGTTCTACCATAACGACGTGTGGCATTCTCGAGTCTGCAAAGGACGCACCTTCCCTTCTGCTGGCCTCATCCTGGACTGTCTACAAAAGAAGATTGTCCATATGATGGGCGACTCTACCCTGCGACAGTGGTGGGAGTATCTACGGGAGGTGGTACCCTGTGAGTCGGGGAACCCGGTGGAAGAGGAAAGGGAAATAGAATTCTGGGCTGGAGTCAGGGAGAGAGCACGAAGCTTGGGAATTTGGCAGGAGCTGGGGAGAAGCATAGGCCAGGAGGCACCGAGGAGAGCGACGGGGTCTGTTAGTTACGCTCAGAGTGATTGAATTCGGGAAGAGACACAAGGGCTGTTCATTGATTCAGTAGTATTTACAGAGCACTTACTATGTGCAGAGCACTGGACTAAGCGCTTGGAATGGACGATTTGGCAACAGAGACAATCCCTGCCCATTGACGGGCTTACGGTCTAATCGGGGGAGACAGATGGACAAAAACAAGACAACTTAATCGCAATAAATAGAATCAAGGGGATGGACACCTCATTAACAAAATAAATAGGGTAATAAAAATATCTACAAATGAGCACAGTGCTGAGGGGAGGGGAAGGGAGAGGGGGAGGAGCAGAGGGAAAGGGGGCTTAGCTGAGGGGAGGTGAAGGGGGGGCAGAGAGGGAGCAGAGGGAGCAGAGGAAAAAGGGGAAGCTCAGTGTGGGAAGGCCTCTTGGAGGAGGTGAGCTCTCAGTAGGGCTTTGAAGAGGGGAAGAGAGTGAGTGTGGCAGAGCTGAGGAGGGAGGGCAATCCGGGACAGCGGGAGGATGTGGGCCGGGGGTCAACGGCGGGACAGGCGTGAACGGGGGACGGGTGACAACCCAAGAGTTAGGGGTTTGGGGAAGTGAGAGGGATCTGGGGGGTGATTGGTAGGGAGTGGGGGGCTTGGGTTTTAATGAGAAATGGAAGCTAAGAGCCTAGACGTCTGAGTTCACCCGTGATCTCTGACTAAAAAACATACGGTATTTGTTAAGGGCTTTCTATGTGCCAGTCACTCTACAGGTGCTGGGGCAGATCCAATTAGGATAGGACACAATCCCTGTCCCACATGGGACTCACGGTCTTTATCCCCTTTTTATAGTTGAGGTAACTGAGGCCCAGAAATGTTCAATGACTCACCCAAGGTCACCGGCCAAATAGGTGAAAAGCAATAAAGCTTAGTGGACAGAACGTGGGCCCGGGGAGTCCGAAGGGCCTGGATCTCAGTCCCAGCTCCGCCATGTCTGCTGTGTGACCTTGGCTAAGTCACTTCATTCCTCCGGGCCTCACTTCCCTCATCTGCAGATTGGGGATTAAGACTGAGGGGCAGGGACCGTGTCCATCCGAGTCCCCCGTATCGACCTCAGCTCTTAGAGCAGTGCTCGGCACAGAGTGAGCCCTTAAAAATACCATAATTATTATTATTATCATTAAATGTGGAGCAGCTGGGATTAGAACCCAAGTCCCTCTGACTCCCAGGCCTTTTTCTCAACAGCCCTGAAACCCATTGACCTCCACGTCCCCCACTCCACTGGACCCCTGTTGGCTATAGAACCCACCCGAGGCATCGTCTTACAGTGGCGAGTTCACGGCTGGCCCGTCCGCACAGTCCAAACCCCCGTGGCTTCGCTCCACTCAGTGGTGCAAGAGCTGGAGGGCATCGCCGGAGGACCGGACACCGTGGTCCTATTTGGGCTCGGGGCCCACTTCACCACTTTCCCTCCCAAAATCTTCATTCAGCGGTTGGCCAGCCTCCACGCCACGGTAAAATCTCTGCTGGCCCGCAGCCCTCAGACCCTGGTGGTGGTCAAAGTCGCCAACACGGGCTACAAGTCCGTGTACGGAAGCGACTGGTTCACCCTGCAGCTCAACCGGCTACTGAAGGCCACTTTCTCCAGCCTCCCAGTGGCCCTGTTGGATGCTTGGGACATGACGTCCTGTCACTATCTTCCTGACAACATTCACCCAGGGCGGGTCATCGTCCGCAACGAGGTGGACCTCTTCCTGTCTTTCGTCTGTCCCCGCTAGCTTCTTGTCACAGGAGAACAGCACTTTTTCCCCGGACGATTCTGGGAAAACACCACGATGGCCTAGGGGATAGAGCCAAGGCTGGGAGGCAGAAGAACCTGGGTTCTAATCCCAGCTCCGCCACTTGTCTGCTGCGTGACTTTGGGCAAGACACTTCACTTCTCTGGGACTCAGTTCCTTCATCTCTAAAATGGGGATTAAGACTGAGCCCTTTGGGGGACGGGGACTGTGTCCACCCTGATTAGTTTGTACCTACCCCAGCGCTTAGAACAGTGTGTGACATCTACCCAGCGCTTAAAAAAATCTCATGATCATCATCGTTTGGACTCCAGAGCCCAGTTAGAGGCTGACTAACTGGCATAAGCGAAGCTATTGCTGTTCTTTATCGTTTCTCCCCTCCATACCCTCTTGCAGCTCCAGGGGTAGATACAAGTTCATCAGGTCAGACACAGTTCTTGTCCCAGATGAGGCTCACAGTCTAAGTAGGAGGGGGAAACTATTGATTTCCCATTTCCCATTTAAGTAAACTGAGACAAAGAAAAGATAAATGACTTGCCCAGGGTCATGCAGCAGGCACGATTAGAGCCAGAATTAGAATCATACTAATAACGTTGGAATTTAAGTGCTTACTATGTGCCAAGCACTGTTCTAAGCATTGGGGTAGATACATGGTAATCAGGTTGACCCCCGGGGGGCTCACAGTCTTCATCCCCATTTTACAGATGAGGTAACTGAGGCACAGAGAAGTGAAGTGACTTGCCCAAGGTCACACAGCAGACGAGTGATGGAACCGGGATTAGAACCCACGTCCTCTCACTCCCAAGCCTGTGCTCTTTCCACTAAGCCATGCTGCTCCTCAAATGAAGTCTCTGTGGAGGAGTGATAGACTTGGCAGGAGGGATGTTGGTGTATTATTAATTGCGAGCTAGAGCCCCTCACAAAAAGCATGACCTGACTATTCATTCCAATAATATTTATTGATCTTAGGATATTTAAAACACTAAACTAGGTACATCTAGTTGGGGTTCCATAAAGGATTAGTGCCAGTTAAGAATAATAATAGTACTTTTGAAGCACTTACTGTGCACTGCGGTAGGCACAAGCTAATCATATTGGACACAGTCCCCGTCCCATATGGGGCTCACACCCTTAATCTCCATTTGACAGATGAGGTAACTGAGGCCCAGAGAGGTTAAGTGATTTGTCCAAGGTCACCCAGCAGACACCGCAGAGCCGCAATCAGAACCCAGGTCCTTTTGACTCCCAGGCCTTTGCCCTAGCCACTGAGCCTCATCTGTGAGGCAAAGACTGATGGTGGTCAAAAACCAACAACTCCGGCTAGGTGGAGGTAGATCGTCAAACGGCAGGGACCGTCTCTATCTGTTGCCGACTTGTTCATCCCAAGCGCTTAGTACGGTGCTCTGCACATAGTAAGCGCTCAATAAATACTATTGAATGAATGAATGAATGGGTTGGCCTGGCAAAGTCGGTATCTAATCAAATGCCCCTCATGCAAATTTCTTCCAATCGCCGTATCCTGATGACGATCATGATTTCTCCAGCCTCTTCCTGTTTCGAATACTACTTCATTCTGCTGCCCAGATCGTCTTCCCGAAACATGGCTCAGAACATGCCTCCCTTCTCCTTAAAAGCTCCCGATGGTTGCCCATGTCCCTGTGCCACAAGCAAACACTCCTTACTGTTGACTTCAAGGCCGTAGGCCATCTCTCTCCTATTCACCTTCTCTTCGGCATCATTTACATAATGGGACCTCTATTCAGTTAGTCAATCATATTTATTGAGTGCTTACTGTGTGCAGAGCACTGCATTAAGCGCTTGGGCGAGTACAGTATACTCCTTAAGCACTTCATATTCACCCCACCCATAACACTTTTGTTGGTCTTCTTACCCTCTGCCATTTCCCCTATCTGTAATATATTTTACGGTCTGTCTCTCCCTCTAGATTGTGAGCTCCCGTGGGCAGAGATCAGGTCTATCAAGCTCTGTTGTATCATACTTTCCCGAGTGCTCAGTACTGTAAATATTTAATAAAAGACCCCGATTGATGAGCAGTTTGCCCCATCTCCCCTTCTCCCAAGCCCGTGTCTAGCTGTACCCCACTCTCTACTTGCTATCTTCTGACCCCTTGCTCTTTTCTCCAGCACCGGGAACCACCTCCCCGTTCCCCCTGAGCCCTTTAACCCAAATCCATCAGGCCAGGAAGTCCTTCTAAAATCTCACCTCTTCCAACAAGGCTTTCCAGCCTAATCATCAGCACCCCAAGTCCTATCAGTGTTTGAGTTGCCCTGTGCACGTCTGCATTTATTTATACCCACCCCAGTGTGTGTGTGTTTGTTTGTATGTGTGTGTTTTTGGGTGCACGTACGTACACAAAGCCAACCAAAGTCTTCAGGCTCCACGGCCTTTATTCTCCTCGGGGACCTTAAGAGATTCCTTCCACGCTTCCCCCACCAAACTACTTCTCCTTTAGCCTTGCCTTCATTCCAAGGCCCTAGACACCAAACCCCCAGATTCCCTCCCAGAATTAAATGTCCTGGACCCCTCTCTTCCTACTACTCCAATTTTGCTCCAAGGATTCTGCTTCCTAATCCTCACTAGCTCTGCTCCTCCCAATTCATCTCTCTCCCAACGCCCCACCCTCAATTCCAGAAGCACCAACCTGCTCCCTGGATCCTGGTCCCCCTCAGTTCTCAAGTACCCTACCCTTCAACCCCAGGGCCCGCACAGCCCCATCTATTCACCAAATTAAAACGACTTGCCCATCTCACCGCTTTCTTCTCCCGCCCAGCCCCTAAATCCACAAATTCCCCACCCCTGTTTCCCAGGGCTTCACTCTGAGATCTGCTCCCCAGCAGCTTGTGATAGAATTGCAATGTTTGCATAGATAACGGGCTCTGGAGAAGGCTGGGAAGGAGACTCGAAAGCCAGATCGTTCAGGACATCTGGCTTCAGCTGCAAGTGGCACACTTCCTGTGAGTCTGCACTCTCCCGGTCTCTCCCAGCACTCCCAGAAAAGCAGGGAAGTGGAGTTAAAGGGAAGGAGAGGACATGGTATGTAGCAAGGGGGAGAGGACTGGGAAAGGTCTGAAACCAAGAGGGGATATTGGAGAGAAGGTGGAGAGGATAGACAGGATACAGGGGAGGATGTCCAGGGGAATAGGGAGGGAATGCTGCCCATAACCCAGGAAATAGCACTCACAGGGGGGCATATCCAGAGCTGCCCATCCAAGGCTGTGCCAGCGGAAGAAGAGCACATCTGGAGCATCTCATCCAAGGCTGAAAGAACTCCCAGGCCCGCGCACTTTCTGCTAGACCACTCTGCTCTTCCTGAAGATTCTCCAAAGAAGCATTTCTCCATCTCAGATGAAGTCCATTGATGTACTGTACGTTACAAGTCTTTGAAGAGAAAATGGCAGAGCTCCTGTTAATAATAATGTTGGTATTTGTTAAGCGCTTACTATGTGCAGAGCACTGTTCTAAGCGCTGGGGTAGACACAGGGGAATCAGGTTGTCCCACGTGGGGCTCACAGTCTTCATCCCCATTTTACAGATGAGGTAACTGAGGCACAGAGAAGTGAAGTGACTTGCCCACAGTCACACAGCTGACAAGTGGCAGAGCCGGGATTCAAACCCATGATCTCTGACTCCAAAGCCCATGCTCTTTCCACTGAGCCACGCTGTTGAAGGAGAGGGAGGGGAAGACTTTCAACCCGTTGTGGGCAGGGAAAATATCGATCGTATTGTTATGTTGTACTCTCTCAAAAGCTTAGCACAGTGCTCTGAACACACTAAGCGTGCAATAAATTCCAATGACTGATTGAGGGATAATTCAGGGCTGGCTGACATATCAAGTAGGAGAATTGGGATTTGAACCCATGTCCTCTGACTTACACGCCCGAGCTCTTTCCACTAGGCCATGCTGCTTTCTGAATCTTTTGCTACAGAGACTCGGAACCAAGGGAAAATTGAATGTGGTTGTGCTTGTTTACCTATATCTTGGCAGTTTTTCCACTTTTTATTCTTGTCATAGTTGCTGGGGGTTGCACACCAATCCTTCCCAGCTTCCCTGGGGATGCAAGAAAAGTAGAGCTTCCCTTCGTATCTGATGGAAAGAAACGTTGATCTGTGGCTGCAAAGAAGAACAGAATTAATCAATCATTCCCTAGTGTTGATTTTTTTGATGGTGTTAAGCACTTACTATTTGCCCTGCCTGGGGTAGTTACGATATAATAGACTTGGACACTGTCCCCGTCCTACCCCATTTTACAGGAGAGGAAATAGAGGCCCAGAGAAGTGAAGTGACTCCAAGGTCACACAGCAGACAAGTGGCAGAGCTGGGATTAGAACCCAGGTCCTGTTTCAGTAAAAAGGTCATACACCAGCAGATCGTTGGCAGGATAGCCGCTTCAGTAGCCACTGGGGTCTTCACCAGCTGTTTTTAAGATTCTCACTGAGTTAATCCACCCCCACAATGTCCCAAGTGGCTCTCTGGTCGGGAACCTTCATCCCTGATGATAGAAACCCACCCTGCCTGAGGTGTGGGTATGTGTGGGTGGGTGAGGTTCACGTGGGTGTGAGAGATGAGTGTGGGTGAGATTTTAGGGAAAGATAGAGTTTAAGGGGGATCAAAAGGGTCTGTTTCCGTGGCCAGAGTTGACAAATGAGCCCTGAAGCCTAGGGTTAGACTCCAGCGAACCTCTGAGAGACAGTTTGGGAATGGGAGTTATGACCTTCTGACTCCCAGGCCAATCAATGCTCTATCCACTATGCCATGCTACTTCCCTAAAAATTGGTTATGGTATTAAGCTCTTTCTGGGCAGGGAATACGTTTATTGTTATAGTATACTCTCCCAAACGCTTAGTGCTTTGCACACAACAAGCCCTCAAGAAGTACAACTGAATGAATGAATAACAAATACCATTTTAAAAAAAAGCATGACAATTTCCTTAGGGAAATCGAAAGAAGGATAAGAATCGTGTTATCTCGTGGAATGGAGCTGTCCAACACAAATCCCAGAGGATTTGTCCATCCTCCTCCCAGGCGGAGGATGGGTTCTCCAAGGGAGTGGGAGTGGATGGAGAATAGAAGGGGACCCAGAACTGAGCCTTGGGGGACCCCCAAAGTTAGAGGGTGGGAGGTAAAAGAGACGACCGCGAAAGAGACCCGAGCAAGAGAGACCAGAGAGATAGGAAGAGCACCAGGAGATGACAATCAATCAATCAATCAATCATTCGATGGCATTCACTTAGAACTTACTGTGTGCAGAGCATGGTACTAGAGAAGCAGCATGGCTCAGTGGAAAGATCGCGGGCTCGGGAGTCAGAAGTCATGGGTTCGAATGCCGGATCTGCCACTTGTCAACTGTGAGACTGTGAGCAAGTCACTTCACTTCTCTGTGCCTCAGTGACCTCATCTGTAAAATGGGGGTGAAGACTGTGAGCCCCACGTGGGACAACCCAATCACCCTGTATCTCCCACAGCGCTTAGATCAGTGCTCTGCACACAGTAAGCGCTTAACAAAAACCAACATTATTATTATTAATTGCTTGGGAAGAGTATAGTACGACAGAGTTGGTAGACACATTCCCTGCCCACAATGAACTTAGAATCTAGACAACGCCAGTGAAGCTAAAGTTAAATAATGTTTCTAAGGGATGAGTTCAAAACCCACTCATGATCCCTCTGTGTCCTCAGCAACATCAATCAAGAGAGCTGCCTTATTTGCTGGTTGACTCAAGCATGACTTCAAGACTTTCTCTGGCGGGAGAACTCTCTCAAAATCAAGTTGGAGCTGGACACAGGAGTGTGGACACAGAGGAACGTTCTTCCTCTCAAGACTTAATTAAGAATGGGTTCAGAAAAAAACGAGAAGAAAATACGTGTTAACAAGGTGAGTTCACAGGAGAGAAGACAGAGAGGAGAGGAGCACTGAGTTTATATTCAGCCGACATCACTTCTAGCTCTCAAATTCCACTTTTGTGGCTTGGAAGCTACGGGCCCCGGAGAAGAATCCTATGTTGGAGGAGGAAAAGGTAAATCTTTTCTTTGGAATATTGGTCTCCTAACCAACTTAGTGGGAACAGGATCCCTAGGGTGCTGAGTTGGGGGAATCAATGATTTTTGATAAGTGCTTACTATGAGCCAGGCATTGTATTAAGCTAATCAGGTTGGACGCAGTCCGTGTCCCACATGGGGCTCACAGTTCCAATCCCCACTTTACAGATGAGGTAACTGAGGCACAGAGAAATGAAGTGACTTGCCAAAGGTCACAGAGCAGACAAGGGGGGGCGAGGATTAGAACCCGGATCCTTCTGCCTTCCAGGCCCGTGTTCTGTCCACTAGACCATGCTGCTTCAATTGTTTTGATTCTCCACTGGCTCGTGGTTACCGGGGTCATTGGAGTGGGTTAGTGGGTTGGCTCTATCAGTGGGTTTTCAGCAGGAAGAGCAATGTGGATTTGAGCTTGGGGTCTGGATTCAAAAGGGAAGGGAAGTTACTCCAGGGGTACAGAGGGCAGCAGGATATCTCTCCCTTTATGTTTGACTTTTAGTCCTTCAACCTCCTTTCCTTTCCACAGATTTAATCCAGGATGGAGGCCTTGGGAAAAACTTGAATTCCCTGAACCATATCTCTTAGAACGGCGAGAAGCTTTCTGCGTTCACAGTGTGTCAATCAGTTGGTTCTCACGAGGGAAATGGGGGTGGAATTGAGTCACCGGTCTAGCTACAGAATGGAAGAAGAACCAGGGCCAAGCAGCGAGAGGGCACTGAATTGGGTAACGCAACGCTTTGTGTTTTGTCTTTTTTCGTCTTTTGCCTTACTTTTCCTCCCACGCATTTAGTGGTGTTTGGGGAAGTTTGATAGCCCCATTCCCTCGCTCCTGGTTTACTTGCAAAGGAGTGTGAAGTTGGCTGTGTTGGCAGTGGGTTGATCAATCAGTTCTCACCGGGGGGAAGAGCTACTAAAGGTAAGAGAAGACCTCTTTGGGCTCAGAGCCAGACAAAGGCAAGAGGAGGTAGCTGGCAGGGAAAGGCATTAATCTCGCCCTAATTTTGTCTCGGTTTTTTCCTTCTTTTTGGCTTCCACATCCTTCTACTCGCAGGAAGGCAGCCCTCCCCACTGCCAGGGACAAAACACCCTTGGAGGATCTCCCGCTGGAAACAGAGGGGTGGGAGACCTGCCTCTTTCTTTACCTGTCGGGGGACTGGGGTAAATCCGCAGATTGTGACTCCCTGCCTTTTTCGATCCTAGCCACCTGCAAATCTACAGAGACCGAAGGGACAACCGGGCCTTGATCTCTCCCATCCTGGCAGCAGAGGGAGTGGGACTATTTCTATGGCCGAAGACCTGAATACTATGTTCAGAGTTCAGGACCGGACGGAAATGCAGAGGGTGAAGGAGGAAGATGACTCCCTCTGGGGAGGAGAATCCCAGCTGCCGTGGAAGGACCCCAGAGAAGAGGACGCCCGTCACCGGCCCTTCGAAAATTTTGCCGACCAGGAGGCCTCTGAACCCCGTGAGATTTTAGAGCACCAGCTGCGACTCTGTCATGGGTGGTCGCGGGCTGACTGGCTCACGAAGGAGCAGATCCTGGAGCGATTGGTGATGGACCGGTTCCTGGCCCTCCTGCCCTGGGAGACCCAGGCCCGCGTGCGCCAGACACGGCTGGGCAGCGTTGAGGAAGCTGTGACCCTCTTGGAAGATTTACGACCAGAGCCCAGGAGACGGAGGAAATGGGTGAGAACGCAGATGGTGCAGGGAATGGGGAAGCAGTGTCGCCTGATGGTTGGAGCACAGCCTGGGAATCAGAGGACCTGGCTTCTCGGCCCCTGGGTGGCCTTGGGCCTCAGTCATCTCATCTGTAAAATGGGGATTAAGGCTAGGAGCTCCCATAGGGGACAGTGCTTTGCACACAATCAGCGCTCAATAAATACGGTTAATGAATGTGGGAAAGGCACTGTGTTCAACCCGATTATCTTGCAGCGTGGCTCAGTGGAAAGAGACCGGGCTTGGGAGTCAGGTGTCATGGGTTCGAATCCCGAGCTCCGCCACTTGTCAGCCGGGTGACTGTGGGCAAGTCACTTCACTTCTCTGGGCCTCAGGGACCTCATCTGTAAAATGGGGACTAAGACTGTGAGCCTCACATGGGACAACCTGATTACCCTGTACCTCCCCCAGCGCTTAGAACAGTGCTCTGCACATAGTAAGCGCTTAACAAATACCAACATCACTATCTATCCCAGCGCTCAGAAGAGTACCTGACACGTAGTAAACGCTTAACAAATACCATCATCAGAATGGCTTAGTGGATAGAGCACGGGCTTGGGAGTCAGAGGACCTGGGTTCTAACCCGCTGGGTCAGTCTATCATATTTACTGAGCACTTACGAG
Organism: Ornithorhynchus anatinus; assembly: GCF_004115215.2. Classification (NCBI taxonomy): domain Eukaryota; kingdom Metazoa; phylum Chordata; class Mammalia; order Monotremata; family Ornithorhynchidae; genus Ornithorhynchus; species Ornithorhynchus anatinus. Next base: position 53,890,652 of record NC_041737.1, on the reverse strand, counting down.
GTGCAGAGTACCAAGCACTTAGGAAAATATAATATAACAATATAAGAGACATATTTACTGTCCACAACGAGCTTACGGTCTAGAGGGGGAGAAAAACATTAGTATAAATAAATGCAGAGGTCCTCAGTCAAATGCATAAAAGACATAAATTCTCTGCTAAGAGAAGCAGCGTGGCTCAGTGGAAAGTGCACGGGCTTTGGAGTCAGGACTCATGAGTTCGAATCCCAGCTCTGCCACTTGTCAGCTGTGTGACTGTGGGCAAGTCACTTAACTTCTCTGTGCCTCAGTTCCCTCATCTGTAAAATGGGGATTAAGACTGTGAGCCCCATGTGGGACAACCTGATTTCCCCTGTGGTAGGTAGGGAGGGGCTGTCTGAGGGGATTAAAAAAGCAGCCTAACCCTGATGTTTCCCAGGTCACAGTCCACGTGTTTGGACAGAAAATCCTCCTGGAGGAGACGGCATTCCAGAAAGCGGTGTGGGAATCAATGAGATTCAGGAGAGAATCATCGGCATCCCATCCCGAGGAGCTGCTCCAGGAGGAGAGATCTCAGAACCCTCATTTGGAACCAGAGGAGCAGGAGAGCTATGAAGAAGACTCCCAACCCTTAACGGACAGAGGTAAGAAGCAGAGACTCATTTTAATGGGCATCCCTAACTACAGCCCCCAAAATATGAGAAGCGGCCTGGGCTACTGGAAAGAGCACGGACCCGGGAGTCAGCAGGACGTGGGTTCTAATCCCGACTCTGCCACTTGTCTGCTGTGTGACCTACTTAAGTCGCTACATGTGTCTGGGCCTCAGTTACCTCAATAGTAAAATGGAGATTATAAGACTGAGAGCCTTATGGGGGACAAGGACTCTCGCTTATTTCGCTGCAAAGCCCTTTTCCTCGTCCTCTCCCTCCCCTCCACAGATGACAGACCAACACTCTCTCTACCTCAAAACATTTTTAAAGTCGCATCTTCTCCAAGAGGCGGTCCTCGATTAAGTCCTCCTTTCCCCGGCTCGCTCTCCCTTCTGTGTTATCTATGTACTTGGATCTGTGACCCTTGGGTATTGGATATTCTCCCCAACCCCACAGCACTTATATACGTATCTTTAAATTAAATATTACAAATGGTTTATTCATTCATATGTATGGATGTCTCCCCCTCTGGACTGTAAGCTCATTGTGGACAGGGAACCTGTCTGCTAATTCTGTTGTATTGGACTCACCCAAGCACTTGATACAGTGCTCTGCACATAGTAAGTGCTTAATAAATGCCAGTGATTGATTCTAAATACTACTAAATTGTACAGTTGGGAATGAAGCAGTATATCTCTCCTTCTAGACTGTAAACTCCCTGTGGTCAAGGAAAGTGCTAATTCTGTTATATTATACTCTCCAAGTAAGTTTTGAACTAAATCATATTTACTTAGTGCTGTGTGCAGAGCACTGTACTAAGCGCTTGTGAGAGTACAATATAACAGAGTTGGAAGATCCATTCCCTGCCCATGACCACTTGTCCTCTCCTGAGCGCTTACTACAGTGCTCTGCACACAGTAAGTGCTCAATAAATTGCAATGATTAATTGACGAGCTTACAGTCTATAGGGGCGGTGCATGGGAAGTGCTTAATAAACACCACTGACTGTTGGGAATTGGATTTTCCTCCAAGCCAAGAATCCTGGCATAAAATGTGCACTCCACCCCGTCTCTAGATGAACAAGGCTTCCTTCTCAGTGACTTATCTTTCTTCCTCCAGGAGAAGGGGTTGCAGATCCTGGCGTTAAATACCCTCAAAGGCCTGTCGTCCAACAGACCCAAAAAGAAGCATTTGGGGAGGAAGCTGGAGAAGAATTCTCAGAAGAGGAGATGACAGGTCCCCAAGGTGATGCTCGCCAAGCCTTTGAAGGAAAGAAGAGCAGAAAATGGGGAATGGGCTCGGATCAAGAGATGCCAAACCTAACGGAAGAATACTGGGGACAGAGCCGTGGAGAGGCGGGCTTCTGGCAACAGACAGCCCCAAGGAGACAGAACTCCTTCATCTGCTCTGACTGCGGGAAAAGGTTCAACAAGCTCTCGAAGCTGAAAATCCATCGGAGGGCTCACACGGGAGAGAAGCCATATGTCTGCCATGTTTGTGGGAGAGGCTTCAGTCAGACTTCTAACCTGAATAGGCACCAGAGGGTCCACACTGGGGAGAAGCCCTATAAATGCCCCACCTGTGGTAAAGGATTCAGCCAGAGCTCACACATTTATAAGCACGAGAGGATCCACTTCAGAGAGGGCTCGGTTAAGAGAGAAATGTGCTGAGGGAGAGGTCAGGACCGTCTAAGAAGAGGCACCCAAAGATTTTCATTAGGATCTCAGAACTGCAGTAAATAAATAGAGAAATAAAATGTAAAATAAAATGAGTGATTTCATTCATTCAACTTTGTTCAACTAAAAAAACAACTTTTACAGATTGGAAAGATCCCAAGTGAAACCACTAATCTGGACCATAAAGAAGAATCGTTGGGATTTTGGCAGCTGTCGTGTGTGAAATTCACGAGATTCCACACTGTAAGGTCTTTGAAGGCGGGGATGTCGTCTACCAGCTGTCTTGTCTCGCACTGGCCTGTGAGTCAGAAGCACCTGAGTTCTAATCCCAGCTCCATCACTTCTCCTTGGGCAAATTCCTTCACTTCTCTGTGCCTCAGTCACCTCATCTGTAAAATGGGGATTGAGAATATGAGCCCCATGTGGGAAAGGGACTGCGTCCAACCCGATTTGTTTGTGCCAACCCCAGTTCTTAGTATAATACCTGGCACAGACCAAGTGCTTAACAGATACAATTATTATTATTTATTGAGGACTTGCTGGGTGCAGAGCTTATAGTCTAGAGGAGAGACACTCACTGGTGGGGAGGAGAGGACATATTACATACTCTTATTGGTACAGGTGCCCTGTTTAGAGATTGGAAGCTCCGCATGAGTGAGGAAAAGTGTTTTAAACGATTTTTGTGTAATTGCATATTCACATTAATGCTAATAAAGATACACATCCAATGATGTATGTGGTTTAGTTATTCCTCCCTAATCCCCAGATGAAATATTGAATACTGATGATCCTTTTGTGAACCATCAACTCGATAAAGTGTATTCATGAAGAAGTAGCATGGCTCTAGTCTGGAAGTCAGGGGACCTGGGTTAATAATAATAATAATGTTGGTATTTGTTAAGCGCTTACTATGTGCCGAGCACTGTTCTAAGCGCTGGGGTAGACATAGGGGAATCAGGTTGTCCCACGTGGGGCTCACAGTCTTAATCCCCATTTTACAGATGAGGGAACTGAGGCACGGAGAAGTTAAGTGACTTGCCCACAGTCACGCAGCCGACAAGTGGCAGAGCTGGGATTCGAACTTATGAGCCCTGACTCCAAAGCCCGTGCTCTTTCCACTGAGCCACGCTGTTCTGATCCCGGCTCTTCTATTTGTCTGCTGTATGACCTTGGGTGAGTCGCATTACTTCTCTGTGCCTCAGTTGTCTGATCTGTAAAATGTGGATTGGTTGAGCCCTATGCCGGACAGGAACTGTGCCTGACCCGATTTTCTTGTATCTACAAGATAAGGCCTGGAACATAGCCCATAATAAATACCATTAAAAAACCTGGCACTTCACAGCACTTCCGTACTTCCTGAACACACAAAATGTGAACACACAAAGAGGAGAGGGTCAGGTGGAAAAGAGGGACAGGGAGAAACTTAGAAGAAAATTTCTCAGAGACGTACAAGAGTCCTTTATGCTCACATATTCTCTCTCTCTTTTTATCTTCCCTGGTGGGTGCAGTTTACACCTTGTGTAAACAGCTTGTTAAAGCTAATGCCTTTCTGTAAAGAACTTGCTAAACTTAAGGTCCTTTGGCAACCAGCGAAGGCCAAATGTCGACACACCCGTAGGGGTTCCAGGGGAGAACACAGAACACAGAAGAGCTGTAAATGACAGATCAGGATAATTATGTGGAAAAAGGTAGCTATAACAGTCAACAAATATAGTATAAAGACTGGGGGAAAGCGCCTGTAGCTGCTGTTCACTGGTATACGTGCTTTTATGGCCTCTGGGCTTAAATGGTGTCAGAGATCTCTGTTAGAACCCACGACCTCTGGCTCCCAAGCCCGGGCTCTTTCCACTAAGCCAAGCACGGGCCTGGGATTCAGAGACTGTGTGTTTTATTCCCAGCTCCACCATTTGTCTGCTTTGTGACCGTGGGCAAGTGACTTTATTTCTCGGTGCCTCAGTTACCTCATCTGCAAAATGGGGATTAAAACTGTGAGCCCCACATGGGACAGGGACTATGTCCAACCCGATTTGCTGGTTTACACCGCAGTGCTTAGTACAGTACATCGTAAGCACTAAACAAATACCACAAGGAGGTAAGAAGGAAGCAAAAAGTATAATTACAGTTTACAAAAATCCATGTCACCAGAATAAGGGACCACCCTTCAAGGCATGAAGAGACTAATAATGATGGTATTTCTTAAGCACGAACTATGTGCCCAGCGCCAGGGTAGAGATAAACAAATCGAGCTAGATACAAACTAAGAGCAGTGTGGTCTAGTGGCTAGAGCACGGGCTTGGGAGTCAGAACCTGGGTTCTAATCTCTGCTCCCCCATTTTTCTGCTGTGTGACGTCGGGCAACTCATTTCACTTCTCTGTGCCTCAGTTCAGTAAATGGGGATTAAGAGTGCGAAACATCTATAAAATGGGAATTAAGGCTGCGAGCCCCATGTTAAGAAGCAGCTTGGCTTAGTGGAACAAGCCCGGTCTTGGGAGTCGCGGGTTCTAATCTCGGTTCCGCCACTTGTCAGCTGTGTGACTGCGGGCAAGTCACTTCACTTCTCTGGGCCTCAGTTACCTCATCTGTAAAATGGGGATAAAGACTGTGAGCCCCATGTGGGACAACCTGATGACCTTGAATCTCCCCCAGCGCTTAGAACAGTGCTTTACAAATACCATTATTATTATTATTACTGACTCCTGACTACTTGTTTTGTTTTGCTGTCTGTCTCCCCTGTTTTGACTGTGAGCCCGTCGTTGGGCAGGGATGGGCTCTATCTGTTGCCCAATTGTCCATTCCAAGGGCTTGGTCCAGTGCTCTGCCCAAAGTAAGTAAGCAAAGTAGGATTGAATGAAGGAATGAAGGAATGAGCAAAGACTGTCAAAAGTGAATGAAGGAATGAGCAAGGACAGTCAAAAGTGAATGAAGGAATGAAGGAATGAGCAAAGACAGTCAAAAGTGAATGAAGGAAGGAGCAAAGACAGTCAAAAGTGAATGAAGGAAGGAGCAAAGACAGTCAAAAGTGAATGAAGGAAGGAGCAAAGACAGTCAAAAGTGAATGAAAGAAGGAAGGAATGAGCAAAGACAGTCAAAAGTGAATGAAGGAAGGAGCAAAGACAGTCAAAAGTGAATGAAAGAAGGAAGGAATGAGCAAAGACAGTCAAAAGTGAATGAAGGAATGAGCAAAGACAGTCAAAGTGAATGAAGGAATGAGCAAAGACAGTCAAAAGTGAATGAAGGAAGGAGCAAAGACAGTCAAAAGTGAATGAAGGAAGGAGCAAAGACAGTCAAAAGTGAATGAAAGAAGGAAGGAATGAGCAAAGACAGTCAAAAGTGAATGAAGGAATGAGCAAAGACAGTCAAAGTGAATGAAGGAATGAGCAAAGACAGTCAAAAGTGAATGAAGGAAGGAGCAAAGACAGTCAAAGTGAATGAAGGAATGAGCAAAGACAGTCAAAAGTGAATGAAAGAAGGAAGGAATGAGCAAAGACAGTCAAAAGTGAATGAAGGAATGAGCAAAGACAGTCAAAAGTGAATGAAGGAATGAGTAAAGACAGTCAAAAGTGAACGAAGGAATGAGCAAAGACAGTCAAAAATGCAGGGTGTGGGAGAGAGGGGGCCCCCCTCTGCCTGCCCTCATGGCAGTGACGTGACAGAGAGGGGTGGGGTCGGCCCTGTTCCTCGGGTGTCCCCGGGTGGGGGGGGGGGGGGCTGGGGCGGTGAGGCAGGGCCCGTTGGGGCTCCTGGGCCAGTCCGTTGGCCACCCGGCCTCGCGCCGCCCCCCGCGCGTGCGCACACGGCCTCGTTCCCTAACGACCCCCTCAACCGCCCCCCGCCCGGCCGAACGGCGCCAAGGGAACCCGCCAATCAGAAGCAGGCGCGCCGAGGCCCCGCGCGTGCGCCGCCGGCCTCGGGGTGGTGGGGGGGGGGGGGGGAAGAAGGGGGCGCGAGGCATCTCCATAGCAACGGCGGGCCGGGCCGTTGCCCCGCCGTCGGGGCCTCGGCGAGAGCGGCGGCGGCCGAGGGGGAGCGGCGAGCGGCCGCCCGGGCCTCGTCCAAGGTGAGGGAGGCCTCCTCGGGCCTGCCTCGTCGCCGCAACGTTGTGCTGGGGCGGGGGGGAACCCCGGGAAATCCTCCCCGGGGGGGCGGGGAGGGAGACCCTCCAAGACGCCATGAACTTCACACCTGAGGCAGGTCCTCAAAAATGGCGGGAAGGCGGGCGACGGATCCAGTCACGGTCACCCGGCCCGCTTTCTCTTGACAGGAGAGAAACCACATCGAGGAGGGAAATGGGGAGAAACCCTCCGGCGCATCGATCGTTCCTTCAACCGCTTTTTTCGAGCCATTACCCTGTGCCGAGCACCGGCCCGAGCGCTCGGGCCACCTGCGTAGCGCAATAAGCAGACAGATTCCCTCAGCAATAATAAGAATGTTGGTATTTGTTAAGCCCTTACTATAATAATACTGTTGGTATTTGTTAAGCGCTTACTACGTGCAGAGCACCGTTCTAAGCACCGGAGGAGATCCGGGGTCATCCGGTTGTCCCACGTGAGGCTCACAATCTGAATCCCCATTTTCCAGATGAGGGAACCGAGGCCCAGAGAAGCGGAGTGACTCGCCCACGGTCACACAGCTGACAAGTGGCAGAGCCGGGATTCGAACCCACCACCTCGGACTCCCAAGCCCGGGCTCTTTCCACTAAGCCACGCTACTTTAGCAAACGTATTCCTTGCCTCCAGTGAATTTACAGCCTAGACTCTAGTAAAGACATTTCTTTAGTCTTTTTGTTCTCACTTTGTGTTTGGTGAGGAACTCACCGAGATCCAGAGATAAGTTCAGTCATTCAATTATTCAGTCCTATTTATTGAGCGCTTCCTGGGTGCAGAGTACTGTACTAAACGCTTGGGAGAGTACAATAAAACAATAAACCGACCCATTCCCTGCCCGCAAAGAGTTGACAGTCTAGAGGCAGGGGGAGGGTGGGGGGGAAGACTGACATATAAATAAATAAATGACATTTATGTACCTAAGTGCTGTGGAGCTCGGAGAGAGGAAGATCAAAGGGAGCGAGTCAGCGTGATGAAGAAGGGAGTGGGAGAAGAGGAAAGGGGAGGTTTAGTCAGGGAAGGCCTTGGGGTACGACCCAAGATTGCTCCCAAAGCAAGTCCATCAAAACTGGATTTTCCTGTTTCTATAGATTTGATTTCTGGCGTCTGACTTGTTTTTCTGAGGGGCTATTGAAGGTCGACTCTACTGAAAACTTTAAACTGATGGAAAATGGAGAGTAAATTCCAAGTTGTTATAACAGAGTGAAATGCTTGGTGGCGATACAAGGCCGAATTCGAACCCAAATCCATCAAATCTTTGGTCTGTGTTCGAAGAAAATTGCACTTCTTTTGACCTTCCAAGTTAGCATCGGAGGCTTCTGCTGCCTACATTCCAGCCACCCCTTTCCCTTTTTAATTTCCCCAGCTCTATAGCATCTTCTATTAGCAGATAATAATAATGATGATAATAATGATTATGGTATTTGTTAAGGGCTTACTGTGTGTCAAGTACTGTTCTAAGTGCTGGGATAGACACAAATTAATCTCTGACCCTCACGAGGTTCATAGTTTAAGTCCGAGGGGGAACAGATATCGAATCCCCATTTTACAGTTGAGGAAACCGAGGCCCAGAGAAGTGAAATGGGAATAAAATACTAATTACATGCAGATCTTAACACGCAAGTAGGAAATGTTCACAAGTCAGAGGGAAGAACAGAGTTCTCCAAGAGTATATAAATCTGACTCAGCTATCTGAGGATTTAGTCCATAAGCTCACTGTGGGCAAGAAACCTGTCTATCAATTCCATTGTACTCCCCCAAACGCTTAGTACAATGCTCTGCACCCAGTGGGCGTTCAGTGAATACAACTGATGGATTGATTTGGGTCTCTAAGATCCCCATGCGGCATGGAGTTCAGACCTGGAGCATTAAATTCCGAAGGAAACCGTTAGATATGAGAAACGAAACTGGTTTTCCTTTCAGGGAACATTGATTTCTTAACATCATTTTCCAGAAGCAGGGAATTTGACTTCCAGGAGGATCTCTGGGACAGGCAAATCTGAGCTGTACCCTAAGGGAGAGTACCTGGTTCGAAGGCATTAATGGTAAGGTTGTTTCCAGATTATTTGACTCATCCTCCCCTTCAAAGGGACACTGGCTCCCAAGCAATAACTCCGGTGTCCCAAGCAAATCGGAGAGTGTAGTGTGGGCTGATTTGAGCGAGGAATTTGGGGGATTGGGTTAGTTGATTTCAGCATGATAGAAGTGCTTGGGAGAGCACAATATAATAATAATGATGGTATTTTTTTTTATTTCCCCGCTTTAGAGATGAGGGAACTAAGGCCCAGAGAAGTCAACTGACTCGCCCAAGGTCACCTTCCAGGTCCATGCTCTATCCATTAGGTCCGTGCTGCTTCTCTATGGAGTTCATTCTTTTTTCTGTTTCTTCCAAGAACCATGGCCCAGAGTCTCCAGAACGAGGTGTTCTGTGCCATCTGCCTGGATTACACCACTAGCCACGTGTCCATCGAGTGTGGGCACAAATTCTGTGGCTCCTGCATCTTCCGGTGGGCCAGCAGAAGCTTGGAGATGAGTTACTGTTGTCCTCAGTGCAGGGGAATCTCTGAGAAGAAATATCTCATGGTCCAAATTCTAGGAGTGGGGAAAAAACACAGGCTGCAGAGATCCACAGGTAAGTGAAATCGGCTCGAACACTTGTATCTACCCCAGCATTTAGTGCAGTGCTTGGCACATACACAGTAAGCTCTTGACAAGTACCATGGTTATTATTCATTATTTTTAAGGGGTCCCTTCCTCGAGAATACCTTCTCCTGTAACAGCAACTGGAGAGTTTATGGGTTGGGGATGGACATGTGGGGAAAAGAGTTTGGGGAAGAGGAATGGATGGACTGAGTTCCGGCCTAGTTGGGTTTAGTGGTTAGTGTTCCCAGGGAGGGTTGGGAAGGAGAAACAAAAAATGGAAGTGAGAGCAAAAGAGGAAAGGCTTGTGCTGGGGCCTAACGAGATGAACGAATCGGGCTCTCCGGAGTGTATGTCTTGGTCCTTTCTCTCCCCTACAGATTCCCTGAGGAGCAGGAAACGCCACTGTACGTACGGAGCCTTGGCCGACTCCCAGCCTGGAGCCCTCGCGGGTCCTGTGTCCGTCCTTCAGCCTGGCCCGGGGCTCGCCCCGGCCGGCGAAATGCCATCCGACCGTCCGGCTGCCGTGCCGGAGTTCCCGAGGGAGTTCTGCCTGACCCGGCCACTGCAGGAGGTGAAGATCGAATTGACCGACATGTTGGACTGGCTGATCATCAAGCTTGAGCTGTTCATGGAGATTGCCTTGGGAATATGGCAGCCTTCTCAGTGATGAGTCCATGTTTCTTTAATCACCCCCGGGGGCAGTGACCTGCACCTTTCTTTCAATAAAAACTAGTTATGTTTTCACTTGGTCTTAATAATAATAACAACTGTATTTGTTAAACGCTTACTCTGTACTCTTTTCTAGGCGCTGGGGTAGAGACAAGCTATTCAGGTTAGACACAGTCCCTGTCCCACATGGGGCTCAGAGTCTTAATCCCCGCTTTACACATGAGGGAACTAAAGCCCACAGAAGTCAACTGGCTAACCCAAGGTCACGCAGCAGACAAGTGGCAGGGCCAGGATTAGAACCCATGTCCTCTGACTCCTAGGACGGTGCTCTTTCCACTAAGCCACACTGCTTCCCTATATAGGGAGGAGTGAGAGAACTTAGTAACTGAAGACTGAAGATGCCTGTAGTTATAATGGTATTCAATTCATCCATCAATGAAGGTGTTTATTGTGCCCTTTCTAAACGCAGAACACTGAACTGAGCACTTGGGAGAGCACAATACGGCAGAGTTGGTAGACGAAATCCCTGCCGACAAAGAGCTTGCAGTCAGCTTATACAATTTGCGAAGCGCTGGGATAGATTAGACACATAATCTAAGTGGGAATTGGCAGATTCATAGTCCCATTAGGACCAAATTACAATAATTTTATTAAGTGTGTACTATTTGCCAAGCACTGTACTAAGTGCTGGGGTAGGTACAAGATAGTCAAGTCAGACACGGTCCCTGTCTCCACATGGGGCTTAAGGTCTGAGGAGGAGGAAGTATTGAATGCCCAATTCAAGATGAGAAACTGAGGCACAGAGAAACTACATGACTGGCCAAAAGTCATCTAACAGGCAGGTGGCGAAGCTGACATTAGAATCCAGGTCTTCTGGTTCCCAGAACCAGGTTCTTCACACCAGTCCCCGCTGGTCCTCAACTACCCCAACAATCTGAGATAATGTTAAAGATCATATTTACTCGTGTAAGTGGCCCATTCTTTTCATAAGTTTTGCAATATATGGGGGTCTGTTACGTGGAGTCGTAGAAAAATTAAGGCTAACAAGAAGGGGAGGAGAAGAAAAGGAGATGGACGAGAAAGGTCAGAGAGCAGAGGGGATCGTCTCTTTTCTATTGCACCCTCCCAAGTGGTGCATTTCATTCATTCATTCATTCATTCAATAGCATGTATTGAGCGCTTACTATGTGCAGAGCACTGGACTAAGCGCTTGGAATGTACAATTCAGCAACAGATAGAGACAATCTATTTGATAGGCAGCCAATAAATTTATAGCCAGAATTCCTAATCCAGAGTTTACACAACTCAGTCAATAAAATCACCTCCCCTGCGTTAGCACACTCTGACTTCCCTTCCTTTGCGGGCATGTGTCGCTATCCGCTGTTTACAACGCGGTACAAATTTATTTCCTCAAAAATCAGGGTGGGGAAATTATTCGAGTGATTATAGTAGGTGAAGAGTATTCAGATGGCACACTCCCAAGCAAGAGAGGTAATGGAATGGAGCAAAAAGGATGAAAGGAGGAGCCAAATGAATTAATCAGTGAGGGCCAGGAAACACTATTTCACACTCCAGAATATGTGCAGTTTCAGGTGTGTCTGGTTAAACTGGAATGAAAACCAAGTTTTCATTCTGTTTGCACCTCTTTCCATCAGGTATCTGTTGAACTAGATGGGACTTCTATAGGAGCAACGTGGCCTAGTGATGAGGCCTGGGAGTTAGAGGACCTGGGTTCTAATCCCTGTTCCGCCACTTCTCTAAGGACCAGAGAAATTAAACGACTTGCCCCAAGCCACACAGCAGATGACTAGCGAAGTCCTTCGACTTCCAGGCCGTGCCGTATCCACTAGGCCATGCTGCTTCTCGTGTTATATTTTATCAAGTTAGGACCTTGCTTTTTGGGAGAAGCCCTGTGCTTATCAGTCTCCAGTCCATCCCTGCCCTCAGTCTGAGAAGAAGCTATTCCCTACCTGGATCTCTAGCAGGAAAATAAAAGCCCTATAAAAGATTCAAAATACTGCTGGAAATTCTCAGAGAGGACTAAATGGTAACCCAGCCCAGTTGGGGCCTAGTGCTTTTCAAAAGAAGGTCGCTTTTGCAAACTCTCCCAGATCAACTCAGCGGGTTCACACCATTTTGAACCCGTGAAGCCCCCACTCCCCGTTGTTATGGTTCTTGGAGTTCACACAACTCCCGTTTGAGTTTGGATGTTTATTCTAAATCCTAAAAAGGGGCTGGTGTCCACAGAGACACGTTAAGTCTTGTGAGCCACCAGTTTGAGGAAGGAGAGAAAGATCTCTGGCTTCTATCTCTATTCCAACTCAGGCAGTATTGGCGAGGGAGCTGAAAGCCGGAATCCCAGAACTACTGAGGTGGATTTTCTCCCATTTTCCCATTTTCTCTCAAGGAGGGAGACAGAAAAGGAGAATTTAGGCTTCTGAAGCCAGATAGGTGAGTATTCCCTGTGGAAAGTCAAAGTCTTTCTAGCAGTTGGAGACCCCCAAAGGGGTTTCGGCCCCTTTCTTTTGAGGAGAGTAGCGGGACCGTGTCCAGATTCTAAATCCAAGGGATCAATTTGGCTCAGGCTGATTTCTTAATGATTTCTGCAGAGAGCACAACCTTCTTCTATCCACTTCAGAGCTACAGAGTTGGAGTTGCTGTTTGGCAGGAAAAAAAACCTTCCGAACAACGGCTGTTTGATTTTGCTTGTGTGTGGAAGTCTCAAGCGCTCACTACGGTGCTCTGTACATAGTAAACATTCAATACATACCATTGATTGATCGATTGATTGATCGAGTTGAGGTCAGCCAAGAGCTCGTGAACTGGATCTGTCACTAGAAACCTTTCAAGATCGACCATGATGACCTGGGGTGACCATCAACGCCATTTTCTACCATCCCACTACCCATGTGACGATCTGGGTTTTGGGGGGACGGAGGGGGAGGAGCTGAAGCCAGCGACCACTTAACGCCAGCAGCTACAAGGTGGGGACAAAATTACAGCTGTCGTGTGGAACCTGGTGATTCCCCTCGGTCTGTGAAGCGTCCCAGTAGTTAAGACCGAATCTTGATTCATTCAAGCATATTGACAGAGCGCTTACTGTGTGCAAAGCACTATCCTAAGCGCTTGGAGAGTACAATAAAAACAACAAACAGACATATGCTTTTTTTTCCTCCATCTCTCCACAGGAACCATGGCCCGAAGTTTCCAGGAAGAAGTGATCTGCCCCATCTGCCTGGACTACTTTTTCAGTCCCGTTTCTGTACCATGTGGACACATCTTCTGCCATCCCTGTATCGCCAAGTGGGCAAGGACCAGCCTAGAGGAGGTGTTTCCCTGCCCGGAATGCAGAAGTAACTCCCAGATGATAAGCCTCCGGGCCAACAGGAGGTTGGAGAAGCTGTCAGAGATCATTAGGCAGTACAGTCCCCACCTGGAGAGGAGCCTGAGAATGATGGATGGCCTCCAGAGGTTCAGGGGTAAGTGAATGGGCCTAAACACCAAGTGGGAGAAGGATGGAAAGCACCGTGGTCGAGTGGAAAGAGCCCAGGCCTGGGAGTCTCATCCCGGCTCCGTCATTTGTCTGCAGTGTGCACGTCACTTTCATTCATTCATTCACTCAATAGTATTTACTGAGCGCTTACTGTGTGCACAGCAGTGGACTAAGCTCTTGAAATGGACAACTGGGCAACCGATAGAGACCATCCCTGCCCAACGACGGGCTCACGGTCTAAACGGGGAAGAGAGACGGCAAAGCAAAACTGAATAAAACAAGACATCATCAAGATAAATAGAATCAAGGAGATGAGCAGGGGGCAAGGAGGGGAAGGGGGAAGAGCGGGGGCGGGGAGGGGAAGGGACGGGGAGCAGAGGGAAAGGGGGGGCTCAGTTAGGAGGAGGTGAGCTCACCGTGATTCCGTTTCCTCATCTATTAAATGGGGTGTCAATTCCTGTTCTCCCTCCTACTCAGACTGCTTTTTCTCCTCCTCCATCACCTCCTTCTTCTCGTTCTCCTTCTTTCTTTCTTCTCCTCTATCTTATTCTCCTCTACCTTTATTGTCCTCCATGATGGACTACTTACTCACTTCCCCCATTACAAGCGAGACATGGAGGTCCCGGGAGAATAAAAAAAATAATAATAATAATGTTGGTATTTGTTAAGTGCTTACTATGTGCAGACCACTGTTCTAAGTGCTGGGGGAGATACAGGGGAATCAGATTGTCCCACGTGAGGCTCACGGTCTTCATCCCCATTTTACAGATGAGGGAACCGAGGCCCAGAGAAGTGAAGTGACTTGCCCACAGTGACCCAGCTGACAAGCGGCAGAGCCGGCATACGAACCCATGACCTCTGACTCCCAAGCCCAGGCTCTTTCCAGGCTTTTGGGGGATCTGTGTGCCCATCCGCCTCCTTCCTTGGGACCACCCACTCCCCAGGCCAGAGATCCCAAACTAAGCCAGAAGCAGTGTGGAAAGAGTCAGGGGACCTGGGTTCCAATTCTGTTCTGCCAATTTCTCGCTGTGGGACCCAGTCACTTCACTTCTCTGTGCCTGTTTCCTCAACTGTAAAATGGGAACTCAATACCTGTTCTCCCTCCTACTTAGTCTGTGAGCCCCGTGCGTCATGAGGTCAAACTTATGAACGTGCATCTATCCCAGCGCGTAGAACAGAGCTTCCTTATTTGCCTGTATCCACCCCAGCCCTCAGTACAGTGCCTGGAACATAGTAAGCGTTTAACAAATACCACAGTTATGATTAGTCAGTCAGTTGCATTTTTTGAGTGCTCACTGTTTGCAGACCACTGTACTAAGCGCTTGGGAGAGTACAATGTAACAGTAAGCAGACACATTCCTTGCCCACAGCAGTTTACAGTCTAATGGAGGAGACAGACATTACTATAAATAATAGTAAGCGTTTAACAAACACCACAGTTAGTATTATTAGTCAATCAGTCTAATAATAATACAGCCTAATACAGTCTGAGGGGGAGGCAGACATGAATAGAATAAGTGAAATTATCATTAACAAACTATTAATGATCTTATGAACAAATTAATAATGATAATACTAAGCCCACTCAATCAGTCTAATAATAATACAGTCTGAGGGAGAGGCAGACATTAATAGAATAAGTGAAATTATCATTAACAAACTATTAATGATCATATGAACAAATTAACGATAATACTAAGCCCACCCTCCTTTCTCTGCAGTGGACATGACCCTAGACGTGGACACGGCGAATCCCTACCTGATCCTGTCCGAGGACCGGAGGAGCGTGAGGTGCGGGACCGTACCCTGGAACGTCCCCAACAACCCGGAGAGGTTTTACGATACCCCCTGTGTCCTGGGGGTCCCGAGCCTCACGTCCGGGGTCCACTACTGGGAGGTGGAGGTGGCCGGGAGGACCCAGTGGGACCTGGGGGTCTGCAGGGACTCTGTGAATCGGAAGGGCAAGATCGAACTGTCCCCCGCAGCCGGGTACTGGGTGTTGAGCCTGAGGGACGGGACCCAGTACTGGGCCTGTGGTGCCCACAGGATCAACCTCCACATGGTCCGGCCCCCGCTGCGGGTAGGGGTCTTCGTGGACGTGGAAGCCGGAGATGTCACCTTCTACAACCTCACCGACGGGACCTACGTCTACACGTTTGCCAACGGCTCCTTCCGGGGGCCTCTGCGCCCTTTCTTCTGTTCCGGGATAGAGAGGGAGAGCGAGGCAACCCTGAACATCTGTCCGGTGTAGGCCGGGGGCCTAGTCGAGCCACCCCTTCTTCGTCGTGATCCGGACGCCCCTCCAACACCCCGGTCGTCTGGGTCGGGATCAGACCCCGGGGGGGTGAGAGCCTCGCTCAGCAAGCGGCGCTGAGGGATGGGTCGGGTCCGTGGGGAACGAGAACAGTCCGTGTGACCCAAATTGGATCACAGTGTCAGAAGCAGCGTGGCCAAGGGGAAAGAACCCGGGCCTGGGAGGCAGGGGGCCTGGGTTCTAATCCTGTCCTGCCAGTTGTGCACTTGCTGGGTGACCTTGGGCAGTTTACTTCACCTCTCTGGGCCTCACTTTCATCAACTCTAAAATGGGGATTCAATGCTACCCATGTGGGACAGGGACTGTGTCCCACCTGATCAATTTGTTTCTTCCTCGGTGCCGAGGACAGTGCTTGACATATATCTTAAAACAGTATGGTAAACTTAATATTCTAAATAAGCTTAACCAATATTATAAAAAAGTCAGACCCCTCTGCCCTGATCTACTGGGGAGAGAGATAGGGAGTGTATACCTAGGGAAAAGAGGGAGATCGTTTAATTTCCTTTTTACATTCACTAAAGTTTCAGCACTTCCCTAAGCATAAGCCTAAATCATAAGCTAAAGCAGGACCCTCCATTCTGAAAGACTGCGTCTAACTCAAAATGTTGGGAATCAGAAACCATTTTCTCATCTCTCATCTGTTGAGTCAGAGAGGTTCTATAGAAGGGTAACTTTTACCTCATCGGGAGTAAAACGGTGGTTGTCCCTAGTGACCCTGCCTAATAATCAATCAATTCTTTGAGCACCCAACTGTGTGCAGAACACTGTACCAAGCACTTGGAAGGGTACAGTGGAATTCCCCTGATCTCAAGTTTACAATTTAGCAGGGTAGAATTGCAATAATTTTAATGGAAGGTGGTTATGTTTTAATAGTGGTACTTACTAAGTGCTTACTGTATGCAGACCACTTTATTAAACACTGGGAGAGAATACATAGGTGGGAATTAGACATATTATCT
The DNA here is from genome assembly GCF_004115215.2 of Ornithorhynchus anatinus. Classification (NCBI taxonomy): domain Eukaryota; kingdom Metazoa; phylum Chordata; class Mammalia; order Monotremata; family Ornithorhynchidae; genus Ornithorhynchus; species Ornithorhynchus anatinus. The sequence goes on along the minus strand of NC_041737.1, from coordinate 53,874,168 downwards.
GTCCTTTGGGGTTCTTATAGTCTGAATCTTGATTAATTCTTACATAAGTTGAATTCTACAAGTATGCAACTAAGGGCTATGGGTGGTTGAGAGAGCTCAGAGGCAGAGGGGAAAATTAATTGGAGTAGATTTTCTGAAGGAAACATCATTTTGGAAAGGTTTTGAAAAGAAGTGTCATGACCAAATGGAAAGAACAGGGGCCTGGGTTTTAATCCAGGCTCCCTTACTTGCCGGCTGTGTGACTTTGAAAGCATTTATCTGCTCTGTGCCTCACTTTCCTCAGCTGTAAAATGGGGATTCAATATCTTTCTCCCTCCCACTGTATCTCCCGCAGCGCTTAGAACAGTGCTATGCACATTGTAAGCGCTTAACAAATACCAACATCATTATCATTATTACTGTACTGGACGATTTACCATCCTGTCTCTGTTCCGTTTCCCCATATTGTACTAGGCAATTGACCATCCTGTCTCCATTCTATCACCTTCCAATATTGTGCTAGACAGCCTGTCTCCATTTAATCTCTTTCCTGTGGTAATCAATCAGTTAAATTTGGGTAAGGATGTGACAATTACATTACTTATAAGGACCACTCCTAAGAACTGGTTCTGAATGGAGGTTGGAGTTCCGGGCAACAAGGGGATTGGGTGGGATTTGGGGATTTGGGGATTTGGGGATTTGGGGTGCACACTGGAAGAATTGCGGTCGCGTGGAATGCGGAAATGATTGCAAATAAAGGTAGCGGGTTGGGGACGGCTCGGGGCTGTTCGTCCCTTGTACCTCCCTGGAGTGAACAGGGGGCAGCCTCTTTCCGGCCTTTCCTGCTCTCTGGGCTCGCTGTCTTGAGTCTGTTCATTTCTACACCAAGGTCATGAAACCCTCTCATGTCACTGCGAGATCAGAGTCGTTTCTCTGACAAAAATCCGTAACATTACTAAGCGCTAGGAATGGACAATGGGTAACAGAGAGAGCCCATCCCTGCCCAACGACGGGCTCCCAATCTAAACGGGGGAGGCGGACAGCAAAGCAAAACAAGTAGGCAGGCGGCAATACCATGAGATAAACGAATGCATGCTCTGCATGCAGTAAGCGCTCAATAAATTGTTAATGAGGTGTCAATCCCCTTGATTTTATTTATTGTGATTAAGTTGTCTTGTTTTTTGTCCATCTGTCTCCCCCTATTAGACTGTGAGCCCGTCATGGGGCAGGGACCGTCTCTCTCTGTTGCCGAATTGTCCATTCCAAGCGCTTAGTCCAGTGCTCTGCACATAGGAAGTGCTCAATAAATACCATTTATGAATGAATGAACCCGGGGGTGGGAGGGGCCCTTCGGTCCCATTGTCCATTCCAAGCGTTTAGTCCAGTGCTCTGCACATAGGCAGCGCTCAGTAAATATTATTGAATGAATGAATGTAAGGCCGTCATCGGGCAGGGATGATCTCTCTCTGTTGCCCAGTTGTCCATTCCAAGCGCTTAGTCCAGTGCTCTGCACATAGGAAGCGCTCAATCAATACTATTGAATACTATTGAATGAATACTATTGAATAAATACTATTGAATGAATGAATAGTACAGAATGAACGAACGAATGAATGAAGGGATTAGACTGTGCGCCCGTCAATGGGCAGGGACCGTCTCTGTTGCCTAGAGAAACAGCGTGGCGCAGTGGAAAGAGCACGGGCTTTGGAGTCAGGGCTCATGAGTTCGAATCCCAGCTCTGCCACTTGTCAGCTGTGTGACTGTGGGCAAGTCACTTCACTTCTCTGGGCCTCAGTTCCCTCATCTGTAAAATGGGGATTAAGTGTGAGCCCCACGTGGGACAACCTGATTCCCCTGTGTTTACCCCAGCGCTTAGAACAGTGCTCGGCACATAGTAAGCGCTTAACAAATACCAACGTTATTATTATTATTAATTGTGCGTTCCAAGCGCTTAGCCCAGTGCTCTGCACCTAGGCAGCGCTCAGTAAATATTATTGAATGAATGAATGAAGGGATGAGTGAATGAGTGGAGGTGGGGCGCATGCGCACAGGGGGGAGCTTCTGCCCCGCGGCTCCGGAGCGGCCCGAGGGTCGGGGAGCTCGGCTGTCACCGCCTCCTGGAAGCCCTCCTGCCTCCGTGAGCCCCCCGCCGCAGCGACCCGGCTCTGGGGGCGGGGTTGGGGGGGAAATGTTGGAGGCGGTGTCCGCCCAGGGCAGCCACAAAGATGGAGGATCATTCCATCGTATTTATGGAGCGCTGACGATGTGCAGAGCACTACCCTAAGCGCTGGGAACGGACAATTCGGCAACAGAGACCCTCCTCGCCCCCCAACGAGCTCATATTATATATATGGTATTATATGTTATTAATCAGGGTGGGCACAGGGCAGGTCCCAAATAATAATAATGTTGGTATTTGTTAAGCGCTTACTATGTGCCGAGCACTGTTCTAAGCGCTGGGGGAGATACAGCGGCGGAAAGAGCCCGGGCTTGGGAGTCAGAGGTCATGGGTTCGAATTCCGGCTCTGCCACTTTTCATTCAATAGTATTTATTGAGCGCTTACTATGTGCAGAGCACTGTGCTAAGCGCTTGGGATGAACAAGTCGGCAACAGATAGAGACGGTCCCTGCCGTTTGACGGGCTTACGGTCTAATCGGGGGAGACGGACAGACGAGAACGATGGCACTAAACAGCGTCGAGGGGAAGAACATCTCGTAAAAACCGATGGCAACTAAATAGAATCGAGGCGATGTACAATTCATTAACAAAATAAATAGGGTAATGAAAATATATACTGTTGAGCGGACGGGTACAGTGCTGTGGGGATGGGAAGGGAGAGGTGGAGGAGCAGAGGGAAAAGGGGAAAATGAGGCTTTAGCTGCGGAGAGGTAAAGGGGGGATGGCAGAGGGAGTAGAGGGGGAAGAGGAGCTCAGTCTGGGAAGGCCTCTTGGAGGAGGTGATTTTTAAGTAAGGTTTTGAAGAGGGAAAGAGAATCAGTTTGGCGGAGGTGAGGAGGGAGGGCGTTCCGGGACCGCGGGAGGACGCGACCCGGGGGTCGACGGCGGGATGGGCGAGACCGAGGGACGGCGAGGAGGTGGGCGGCGGAGGAGCGGAGCGTGCGGGGTGGGCGGTAGAAAGAGAGAAGGGAGGAGAGGTAGGAAGGGGCAAGGTGACGGAGAGCCTCGAAGCCTAGAGTGAGGAGTTTTTGTCTGGAGCGGAGGTCGATAGGCAACCACTGGAGTTGTTTAAGAAGGGGAGTGACATGCCCAGATCGTTTCTGCGGGAAGATGAGCCGGGCAGCGGAGTGAAGAATAGACCGGAGCGGGGCGAGAGAGGTGTCAGCTGGGTGGCTGTGGGCAAGTCACTTCACTTCTCTGGGCCTCAGTTCCCTCATCTGGAAAATGGGGATGAAGACTGTGAGCCTCATGTGGGACCACCTGATGACCCTGTATCTCCCCCAGCGCTTAGAACAGTGCCCTGCACATAGTAAGCGCTTAACCAATACCAACATTATTATTACTCTGTGGGACCACCTCATCACCTTGTATCGCCCCCAGCGCTTAGAACAGTGCTTGGCACATAATAAGCGCTTAACAAATGCCATCATTATCATTGTTCTTAAATGCCATGGAGTAACTTCCGGGGTTGGGAGAGGCGAGCCCAGGTAGGGCGGAAGTCCTGGCGACCTGGAGGGCGGAAGCCGGAAGTGGAGCGCTTCCGGCTGCGTTCCGCCTGGGCGCGCTGCCCGGGGGCTTCTGGGAAATGTAGTTTGGAGGCGCCCCCCTTTGCGCCTGCGCAGTAGAGCCGCCTCGAGAAGCCCGAGGGCTCGCGGGGGGGAATAGGGAGGGGCAGCCAATTGGAATAATAATAATAATAATGTTGGTATTTGTTAAGCCCTTACTATGTGCAGAACACTGTTCTAAGCGCTGGGGGAGATACAGGGTCATCAGGTGGTCCCACATGAGGCTCACAGTCTTCATTCCCATTTTACAGATGAGGGAACTGAGGCCCAGAGAAGTTCAGTGACTTGCCCACAGTCCCACAGCTGACAAGGGGCAGAGCCGGGATTCGAACCCATGACCTCTGACTCCCAAGCCCGGGCTCTTTCCACCGAGCCACGCTGCTTCTCTAGGAACCTGGACACGCCAAGTTCTGTCGCTATGGCAACTGCACAAGCCCGGCTACATTCCCGCCCCCTTAGCTAATAAGAGTAATGATGGTATTTGTTACCATGTGCCAAGCACTGTTCTAAGCACTGGGGTAGATCCCAGCAAATCAGGTTGGCCACGGTCCCTGTTCCACAGGGGGCTCCCAGTCTTAATCCCCATTTTGCAGATGGAGGTAATTGAGGCCCAGAGCAGCAAAGTGACTTCTCCAAGGTCACACAGCAGACAAGTGACAGAGCTGGGAATAATAATAGTAATGATAATGTTGGTATTTGTGAAGCACTTACTATGTGCCGAGCACTGTTCCAAGCGCTGGGGTAGGTTCAAGGTAATCAGGTTGTCCCACGTAGGGCTGTCTTCACCCCCATTTTACAGATGAGGGAACTGAGGCATAGAGAAGTGAAGCGATTTGCCCACGGTCACACAGCTGACAAGCGGCAGAGCCGGGATTAGAACCCATGTCCTCGAACTCCCAAGCCCAGGCTCTTTCCACTGAGCTACGCTGCTTCTCACCCAGGTCCTTCTGAGTCCAATGTCTGTGCCCTATCGGTTGGGCCGTGCTCCTTCCCAGATGTAAGGAAATTGGGTGCCCGCCAGGAGTTCATTCATTCATTCATCCAATAGTATTTATTGAGTGCTTACTATGTGCAGAGCACTGTACTGAGCGCTTGGAATGTACAAATCGGTAACAGATACAGTCCCTGTCGTCACTAGCAACTCCAAGAGAAAACTCCCCTTTTCCACTGGGTCCAGATCTGGCAGGCTGAGAAAAAGGAGAGTTGTGAAGAAGTCTGGAGAGCTGGTTTAAGGGATTGGAAGACTCTTTAGGGCTGGAAAGATCTAGGGGTGTTTATAGCACTTAATCGAAGCTGTAATGATCCTTGTTATTTATTGGGCAGGTTTGAGAAGGTGTTAGCAGAGTCACTGGAGAGCGCTTTGCATCCCTTGATCCAGGTTTTGGAGACACAGATGGAATGTCCAAGGATGAATCTGGGGGAGGACGTCCCCCAAGGACACAGACGTGTCTCACCGGGGAGCGGCTCTGTACCGAAAAGTGCCCCCCCACTCAACAAGACCCTCGAACAACTTCAGGAGCCCTCACCTCCTGTGGCTGAGAACAGAAAGACTCCAAGAGGAGCAGATCCCGGGGTTGCCAGAGCACTTTTGAACCCTCCTGCCCGGCCCGGAGACATGGGAACCCGGGGGCGGATGAAGCACTTGAAAGGAGGCGAGGCGGTAGCTCTGCCGGAGGATGCGACCCAAATTAAGCAGGAGAAAGGTGAGGGACAGCTGACCGAGGGAGGAGAGTAGCGACTTCCTCAGGGGATCGGAGAGCGTGGTCAGCAGAGGAGTCCCGAGTACCCAAGAGAGAGATTCATGACACGATTCCGAAGATTAGAAAGCCACCTTAAAGGCCCATCTTTCTCTCTTCTTAGTTTTGGATGTTCTCTGGATTCCTGGCCTGCCTCATCGGGGGAGCAAGAATGACTTAGGGGAAGCATCCTCCCTTCTTCCAGATGGGTCTCAGGTGAGCAAGGGTCTCTTTGCCCCCCACGCCCCTCCAACTCCCCCAAATATGAGACATCCCCGTCCTTGCTCTGTCCCATTGCACTTAGATACCGCATCCCAGGGCAGTGGAATGGAAAGGCGTCACTGGCATTTCATCCGGCTACTTTGCTGCCTTCCGTTCAATCAGTGCTACTTACGGAGCGCTTACTGTGTGCAGAGCACTGGACTGAGCACTTGGAAAAGTACAATATGACTGAGTCGATAGAATCCTCTCCTGCTGTAGACCGTAAGCTCACTGTGGGCAGGGAATACGTCTACCAACTCTGTTCTGTTGTTATATTGTACCCTCCCAAGTGCTTAGTACAGTGCGCTGCACACAGTAAGCGCTCAATAAATGACTGATTGATTGCCCACAAGAAGCTTACAGTCTACAGGGAGAGGTCGGTCAATAGACTAGGATTAGAGGAAATGGTAGAGTAGACCGGCATTCCCAAAAGGCTGGGATCTGCCCAACCAACAGGTAATAATAATCGTAATTGGGTTGGACACAGTCCCTTTCCCACATAGGACTCACTCTCTTACCCCCCATTTTACAGATGAGGAAATTGAGGCCCAGAGAAGTGAAGTGACTTGGCCAAGGTCACACAGCAGACAAGTGGCAGAGCTGGGATTAGAACCCAGGTCCTTCTGACTCCCAGCCCTGTGCTGTATCCACCGGGCCACACTGCTTCTCCCCCTCCATTCCAGCCTCCATTTCTTCTGCTCGCTCTTTCTCTTCCGTCACTGACGGGTGGGCGGACCTGTTGTTTCAGCCGGTGCTGTTTGAAGATGTAGCTGTGTCTTTTTCCCGGGAGGAGTGGGAGTGTTTGGATCCCTCTCAGAAGGTCCTCTACCAGGACGTCATGGGGGAAAACTACAGGAATGTGGTGCTTCTGGGTAAGGAGCTGGGCCAGCCTGGGTTTCTGGGGTGCTTCCCAGGATCAGTCAGTCTATCGGTGGTATCTACTGAGCGTTTACTACGTGCAGAGCACTGTACTAAGCACTTGGGAGAGTCCAGTACGACAGAATTAACAGCCGCCTCGGATCTACCCAATCGTCAATCGTATTTATCGAGCGCTTACTCTGTGCAGAGCACTGTACTAACCGCTCGTTTCTCACCCTATATCTCTCCCACCGCTTAGGACAGTGCCTAGCACATAATAAGCACTTAACAAATACCACTTCTGTTATAGTGCAGTCATCCCGGTTAGACCGCAAGCCCGTCATTGGGCAGGGATTGTCTCTACCTGTTGCCGAATTGTACATTCCAAGCGCTTAGTACAGTGCTCTGCACATAGCAAGCGCCCAATAAATACTGTTGAATGAATCTCCCTTCTTTCCTTTCCCCCGATAGGAATTCCATGTCCTGAAGTGGATCTGAAGACCTGGATAGAGTTCAGTGAAGAGCCAGGTGGCCCCAACCTCCCCACGGTCGAGGAAGGGGAGAATGCGAGAACAGCCCCAACAGGTGAGAACCACACTTAGTCACCCTGGTTACCCTTGGCTGGCCATCACTGGGTCTCTGTCCCCCCAACCCTCTCCAGAGCCCAGTGGGTGCCTGGATTTGGTATTTCTTTCCCAAGTTTTCCCCCTGTGGCATTAGAAGGGAGGGGAGTTGTTCCCATACTCCCTCTGGGAGGAAAGTGTTAGAAAGCCTTTCAATCAATCCATCCATCAACAAACATTCCCAGACTTCAGGGAGGAGGCACATTCTACATATTTCAGTCACTCAGCCACAGTACAGAGTACTGTACTAAGCGCTTAGGGGAGTACAATATAATGATAGAAGAGATGCATTCCCTGCCCACAACAAGCTTACTGTCTAGAAGGGCAGACTGACATTCAGTGAAATAAATTACAGAACCATTATGGTCCTGAACGGAACTCAAATCTGCAAGGCCACAGCGCTCCCCGACTGTGGAACCCTTTTGACATCCGTCCTCCTACGGGTCTTCCCAAATAACTTTTTCTTCCCCCCACGTCATAGCCTCCATCTTTTCTACCGTACTCTTCCAACGGCTCGATAAATACTACTGACTGATTGATCGATCTCATTTTTTCCTGCAGGAAATCCAAGGGAGAGTCGTGACAAAATTCCTCAGGGTGAGGAATCTGTAGGGATGCCCTCCAAACAGTGCCAAGGAGAGGCACCTGCTCAAGACCACCCCGGGGGAATCCGGGAGGATGAGCCAGACCCGAGCAGGAAGAAGTCGGGCCTTCCTTCCTTCCTTGAAAGCCCTCGGGGAGACACGTCGGGGCATGGAGGCGAAACGAGGATCCACCGGAGGGTCTGCCTCGACAGTCAGCAGAAAGACCCCCAGGGAGGGAGCCCCCGCAAGTATGGAGAGAGTGGGAAAGGCTTCAGCCAGAAATCAGACCTCCACCTCCACCTGAGGAACCACAAGAGAGAAAAGCCCTTCAAATGCCCCAAACCTGGGAAAGGCTTCAGTCGGAGCGCAAAGCTTCCTAAACGTCAGCTCACCCGCTCGGAAGAGAAGCCTTTTCCCCACGATTCTGGCAAAAGTTGCTCTCAGAAACCCAAACTCATCCTCCACCAAGGGACTCACGCGGGAGAGAAATCGTACAGGGGTGAATGCAGAAGCAGCTTCCATCAGAAATCAAACCTCACCCTGCAGGGAAGGCCTCACGTGGCAGAGAAACTCTACAAGTGCCCCAGGTGTGGAAAAGGATTCAGTCAGAGCTGCAACCTGTCCATGCACCAGAGAATCCACAAAGGAGAGCGGTCCTATCCATGTCACTGTGGGAAAAGCTTCAACCAGAAATTAAAGCTAATCCAACACCAGAGGATTCACACAGGAGAGAGACGGTACAAATGCCCTGACTGTGGCAGGGTCTTCTGTCGAAAATCCAAACTTGTTCAGCACCAGAGGAAGCATACGGAAGAGAAGCCCTGCAAGAGAAGACCTGAGTGCAGAAAGGGATTTAAAGAGGAAGGTAACCTGGTTCAGCACCGGAGGACTCACGTGGGAGAGAAACCTAACAAACGCCCCAGGTGTGGGAGAGACTTCAGCCATAACTCCAACTCCTCCAAACATCAGTGTGACCACACTGGAGAGAAACCTCACAAATGCCCCAGGTGTGGGGAAGGTTTCAGCCAGACCTCCAACCTCTCCGAACATCAGTGCATCAACACTGGAGAGAAACCTTACAAATGTCCCAGCTGTGGGAAAGCCTTCAGTTACGGCTCCAACCTCTCTAAACATCAGTGCATCCACACTGGAGAGAAACCTTACAAATGCCCCAGGTGTGGGAAAGACTTCAGCCATAATTCCGACCTCTCCAAACATCAGTGTGCCCACAGTGGAGAGAAACGTCACAAATGCCCCAGGTTTGGAGAAGGCTTTAGCCAGACCTCCAACCTCTCCAAGCATCAATGCATCGACACTGGAGAGAAACCTTTCAAATGTCCCAGGTGTGGAGAAGCCTTCAGTTGCGGCTCCAACCTCTCCGAACATCAGTGCGTCGACCCTGGAGAGAAACCTTACAAATGTCCCAGCTGCGGGGAAGGCTTCAGCCATAACTCCGACCTCTCCAAACATCAGTGTGCCCACATTGGAGAGAAACCTCACAAATGCCCCACGTGTGGGAAAGGTTTCAGCGAGACCTTCAAACTCTCCACACATCAGTGCGTCCACACTGGAGAGAAACCTTATAAATGTCACAGGTGTGGGGAAGGCTTCAGCTGTAGCTCCAACCTCTCCAAGCATCAATGCATCCACACTGGAGGGAAACCTTATAAATGTCCCAGGTGCGGGGAAGGTTTCAGCCACAGCTCCAACCTCTCCAAACATCAGTGCAGCGACACTGGAGAGAAATCTTACAAATGTCCCAGGTGTGGGGAAGCCTTCAGTTGCGGCTCCAACCTCTCCGAACATCAGTGCGTCGACCCTGGAGAGAAGCCTTACAAATGTCCCAGCTGCGGGGAAGGCTTCAGCCACAACTCCAACCTCTCCAAACATCAGTGCAGCGACACTGGAGAGAAACCTTACAAATGTCCCAGGTGTGGGGAAGCCTTCAGTTGCGGCTCCAACCTCTCCGAACACCAGTGCATGGACACTGGAGAGAAACCTTACAAATGTCCCAGGTGTGGGGAAGGCTTCGGCCATAATTCCGACCTCTCCAAACACCAGTGCGTCCACACTGGAGAGAAACCTTTCAAATGTCCCAGGTGTGGGGAAGCCTTCGGTTGCGGCTCCAACCTCTCCGAACATCAGTGCGTCGACCCTGGAGAGAAACCTTACAAATGTCCCAGCTGCGGGGAAGGCTTCAGCCATAACTCCAACCTCTCCAAACATCAGTGCAGCGACACTGGAGAGAAATCTTACAAATGTCCCAGGTGGGGGGAAGCCTTCAGTTGCGGCTCCAACCTCTCCGAACACCAGTGCATGGACACTGGAGAAAAACCTTACAAATGTCCCAGGTGTGGGGAAGGCTTCGGCCATAATTCCGACCTCTCCAAACACCAGTGCGTCCACAGTGGAGAGAAACGTCACAAATGCCCCAGGTTTGGAGAAGGCTTTAGCCAGACCTCCAACCTCTCCAAGCATCAATGCATCGACACTGGAGAGAAACCTTTCAAATGTCCCAGGTGTGGAGAAGCCTTCAGTTGCGGCTCCAACCTCTCCGAACATCAGTGCGTCGACCCTGGAGAGAAACCTTACAAATGTCCCAGCTGCGGGGAAGGCTTCAGCCATAACTCCGACCTCTCCAAACATCAGTGTGCCCACATTGGAGAGGAACCTCACAAATGCCCCACGTGTGGGAAAGGTTTCAGCGAGACCTTCAAACTCTCCACACATCAGTGCGTCCACACTGGAGAGAAACCTTATAAATGTCACAGGTGTGGGGAAGGCTTCAGCTGTAGCTCCAACCTCTCCAAGCATCAATGCATCCACACTGGAGGGAAACCTTATAAATGTCCCAGGTGCGGGGAAGGTTTCAGCCACAGCTCCAACCTCTCCAAACATCAGTGCAGCGACACTGGAGAGAAATCTTACAAATGTCCCAGGTGTGGGGAAGGCTTCAGTTGCGGCTCCAACCTCTCCGAACATCAGTGCGTCGACCCTGGAGAGAAGCCTTACAAATGTCCCAGCTGCGGGGAAGGCTTCGGCCATAACTCCAACCTCTCCAAACATCAGTGCAGCGACACTGGAGAGAAACCTTACAAATGTCCCAGGTGTGGGGAAGCCTTCAGTTGCGGCTCCAACCTCTCCGAACATCAGTGTGTCGACCCTGGAGAGAAGCCTTACAAATGTCCCAGCTGCGGGGAAGGCTTCAGCCATAACTCCAACCTCTCCAAACATCAGTGTGCCCACAATGGAGAGAAACCTCACAAATGCCCCACGTGTGGGAAAGGTTTCAGCCAGACCTCCAAACTCTCCACACATCAGTGCGTCCACACTGGAGAGAAACCTTACAAATGTCACAGGTGTGGGGAAGGCTTCAGCTGTAGCTCCAACCTCTCCAAGCATCAATGCATCCACACTGGAGGGAAACCTTACAAATGTCCCAGGGGCGGGGAAGTTTTCAGCCACAGCTCCAACCTCTCCAAACATCAGTGCAGCGACACTGGAGAGAAATCTTACAAATGTCCCAGGTGTGGGGAAGGCTTCGGTTGCGGCTCCAACCTCTCCGAACATCAGTGCGTCGACCCTGGAGAGAAGCCTTACAAATGTCCCAGCTGCGGGGAAGGCTTCAGCCATAACTCCAACCTCTCCAAACATCAGTGCAGCGACACTGGAGAGAAATCTTACAAATGTCCCAGGTGCGGGGAAGCCTTCAGTTGCGGCTCCAACCTCTCCGAACACCAGTGCATGGACACTGGAGAGAAACCTTACAAATGTCCCAGGTGTGGGGAAGGCTTCGGCCATAATTCCGACCTCTCCAAACACCAGTGCGTCCACACTGGAGAGAAACCTTTCAAATGTCCCAGGTGTGGGGAAGCCTTCGGTTGCGGCTCCAACCTCTCCGAACATCAGTGCGTCGACCCTGGAGAGAAACCTTACAAATGTCCCAGCTGCGGGGAAGGCTTCAGCCATAACTCCAACCTCTCCAAACATCAGTGCAGCGACACTGGAGAGAAATCTTACAAATGTCCCAGGTGCGGGGAAGCCTTCAGTTGCGGCTCCAACCTCTCCGAACACCAGTGCATGGACACTGGAGAAAAACCTTACAAATGTCCCAGGTGTGGGGAAGGCTTCGGCCATAATTCCGACCTCTCCAAACACCAGTGCGTCCACAGTGGAGAGAAACGTCACAAATGCCCCAGGTTTGGAGAAGGCTTTAGCCAGACCTCCAACCTCTCCAAGCATCAATGCATCGACACTGGAGAGAAACCTTTCAAATGTCCCAGGTGTGGAGAAGCCTTCAGTTGCGGCTCCAACCTCTCCGAACATCAGTGCGTCGACCCTGGAGAGAAACCTTACAAATGTCCCAGCTGCGGGGAAGGCTTCAGCCATAACTCCGACCTCTCCAAACATCAGTGTGCCCACATTGGAGAGGAACCTCACAAATGCCCCACGTGTGGGAAAGGTTTCAGCAAGACCTCCAAACTCTCCACACATCAGTGCGTCCACACTGGAGAGAAACCTTATAAATGTCACAGGTGTGGGGAAGGCTTCAGTTGTAGCTCCAACCTCTCCAAGCATCAATGCATCCACACTGCAGGGAAACCTTATAAATGTCCCAGGTGCGGGGAAGGTTTCAGCCACAGCTCCAACCTCTCCAAACATCAGTGCAGCGACACTGGAGAGAAATCTTACAAATGTCCCAGGTGTGGGGAAGCCTTCAGTTGCGGCTCCAACCTCTCCGAACATCAGTGCGTCGACCCTGGAGAGAAGCCTTACAAATGTCCCAGCTGCGGGGAAGGCTTCGGCCATAACTCCAACCTCTCCAAACATCAGTGCAGCGACACTGGAGAGAAACCTTACAAATGTCCCAGGTGTGGGGAAGCCTTCAGTTGCGGCTCCAACCTCTCCGAACATCAGTGTGTCGACCCTGGAGAGAAGCCTTACAAATGTCCCAGCTGCGGGGAAGGCTTCAGCCATAACTCCAACCTCTCCAAACATCAGTGTGCCCACAATGGAGAGAAACCTCACAAATGCCCCACGTGTGGGAAAGGTTTCAGCCAGACCTCCAAACTCTCCACACATCAGTGCGTCCACACTGGAGAGAAACCTTACAAATGTCACAGGTGTGGGGAAGGCTTCAGCTGTAGCTCCAACCTCTCCAAGCATCAATGCATCCACACTGGAGGGAAACCTTACAAATGTCCCAGGGGCGGGGAAGGTTTCAGCCACAGCTCCAACCTCTCCAAACATCAGTGCAGCGACACTGGAGAGAAATCTTACAAATGTCCCAGGTGTGGGGAAGGCTTCGGTTGCGGCTCCAACCTCTCCGAACATCAGTGCGTCGACCCTGGAGAGAAACCTTACAAATGTCCCAGCTGCGGGGAAGGCTTCAGCCATAACTCCAACCTCTCCAAACATCAGTGCAGCGACACTGGAGAGAAATCTTACAAATGTCCCAGGTGGGGGGAAGCCTTCAGTTGCGGCTCCAACCTCTCCGAACACCAGTGCATGGACACTGGAGAAAAACCTTACAAATGTCCCAGGTGTGGGGAAGGCTTCGGCCATAATTCCGACCTCTCCAAACACCAGTGCGTCCACACTGGAGAGAAACCTTTCAAATGTCCCAGGTGTGGGGAAGCCTTCGGTTGCGGCTCCAACCTCTCCGAACATCAGTGCGTCGACCCTGGAGAGAAACCTTACAAATGTCCCAGCTGCGGGGAAGGCTTCAGCCATAACTCCGACCTCTCCAAACATCAGTGTGCCCACATTGGAGAGAAACCTCACAAATGCCCCAGGTGTGGGAAAGGTTTCAGCCAGACCTCCAAACTCTCCACACATCAGTGCATCCACACTGGAGAGAAACCTTACAAATGTCACAGGTGTGGGGAAGGCTTCAGCTGTAGCTCCAACCTCTCCAAGCATCAATGCATCCACACTGGAGGGAAACCTTACAAATGTCCCAGGGGCGGGGAAGGTTTCAGCCACAGCTCCAACCTCTCCAAACATCAGTGCAGCGACACTGGAGAGAAACCTTACAAATGTCCCAGGTGTGGGGAAGCCTTCAGTTGCGGCTCCAACCTCTCCGAACATCAGTGCGTCGACCCTGGAGAGAAACCTTACAAATGTCCCAGCTGTGGGGAAGGCTTCAGCCATAACTCCAGCCTCTCCAAACATCAGTGTGCCCACATTGGAGAGAAACCTCACAAATGCCCCACGTGTGGGAAAGGTTTCAGCGAGACCTTCAAACTCTCCACACATCAGTGCGTCCGCACTGGAGAGAAACCTTATAAATGTCACAGGTGTGGGGAAGGCTTCAGCTGTAGCTCCAACCTCTCCAAGCATCAATGCATCCACACTGGAGGGAAACCTTATAAATGTCCCAGGTGTGGGGAAGGTTTCAGCCACAGCTCCAACCTCTCCAAACATCAGTGCATCGACACTGGGGAGAAACCTTACAAATGTCCCACGTGTGGGGAAGGCTTCAGCCAGACTTCCAACCTCTCCGAACATCAGTCCGTCGACACTGGCGAGAAACCTTACAAATGCCCCAGGTGTGGGAAAGACTTCAGCCATAATTCCGACCTCTCCAAATATCAGTGTGCCCACAGTGGAGAGAAACGTCACAAATGCCCCAGGTTTGGGGAAGGCTTTAGCCAGACCTCCAACCTCTCCAAGCATCAATGCATCGACACTGGAGAGAAACCTTATAAATGTCCCAGCTGTGGGGAAGGTTTCAGCTATAGCTCTGACCTCTCTAAGCATCAGTGCGTCCGCACTGGAGAGAAACCTCACAAATGCCCCAGGTGTGGGGAACAATTCAGCCATAGCTCTAACCTCTCCAAACATCAGTGGGTCCACCATGGAGAGAAACCTTACAAATGCCCCAGGTGTGGGAAAGGTTTCAACCAGAGCTCCAACCTCTCCAAACATCAGTGCGTCCACCATGGAGAGAAACCTTACAAATGCTCCAGGTGTGGGAAAGGTTTCAACCAGAGCTCCAACCTCTCCAAGCACCCGTGCATCCATACTGGAGAGAATTTACAAATCCCCCAAATGCCAGAGCCCAAATCTAACCCCCAGAGGAACCACACAGTGGAGGGACCCTGACGATGCGTTGTCAGAAGGATTTTATGCGACTGACCTTTAGAGACACCAAAGGATCCACACAGGAGAGGAAACCTAATACCAGAAGGCTTTATTTTTAGGGGAGGCATTGTATTCTCTCCGGAATGAAGCTGAGACTCCTCTGAGTCCATTTGGGCTAGGCCTCTTACTCCAAAATAATTCGATGCCTAGACTTCTTGGGAATGTGTCTTCGGTAACGATTTGGGGGGTGGGAGGTAATTGTCGGTGGCGAGATAGATGAGATCGAGGTATCGAGGTATAGAGACGAGCTTTTGGGGCTGGTGGGGCGATAGCATCAGAGAGGAGAAAGGGTAAGACAGCCAAGTATGGTTAAAAAAGAGGGAGGAGAGAGAGGTAGAGAAATAGTGTGAGTTTACCCACTGTAGAGCACGGGCCTGGGAGTTAGAAGGCATATGTGTATATATATATATATATCTGTAATTTAATATCTGTCGCCCCCTCTAGACTGTGAGCTCGCTGTGGACAGAAATGTGTCTGTTATACTGTACTCTCCCAACCGCTTAGTTCAACGCTTTGCACATAGTAAGTGCTCAATAAATATGACTAACTGAGTGAATGGAAAGGCCCTGAGTTCTAATTCTGACTCTGCCACTTGTCTGCTGTGTGACTTTGGGCACATCACTTCA
Source organism: Ornithorhynchus anatinus (assembly GCF_004115215.2). Classification (NCBI taxonomy): domain Eukaryota; kingdom Metazoa; phylum Chordata; class Mammalia; order Monotremata; family Ornithorhynchidae; genus Ornithorhynchus; species Ornithorhynchus anatinus. The sequence continues at coordinate 53,858,611 of NC_041737.1, read as the reverse complement.
CTTCTCTGTGCTTCGGTTCCCGCATCTGTAAAAAGGGTGATTAAAGGCTGCGGGCCCCATGAGGGACACGAACTGTTTCCAACCCGATTAACTTGTCCCTTCCCCAATAACATTTAAAAAAAAATGAAGGGGGAGGGATTTTCAGATCAGAATACTATTACACCTACTAATAATAATCACGGCATCTCTTACGCGCTTACTATGTGCCAGACACTGTCTTAAGCCCTGGGGTGGATACGAGATAATCAAGTTGGACCCTAGCCCTGTCCCACATAAGGTTCACAGTCTTAATCCCAGCTGTGCCACCTGTCAGCTGTGTGACTGTGGGCAAGTCACTTCACTTCTCTGGGCCTCAGTTCCCTCCTCTGCAAAATGGGGATGAAGACTGTGAGCCTCACGGGGGACCTGATGTCCCTGGATCTCCCCCAGCGCTTAGAACAGTGCTCTGCACAGAGTTAGCGCTTAACAAATACCAACATTATTATTATTTTACAGATGAGGGCCCTGGGGCCCAGAGAAGTGACCTACCCAAGGTCACACACAAGGAGGCCATTGCCCTGCCCACAGGCATTGCCAAAACAAGATTGTGGCGCTTAGAATAGTGCTCTGCACACAGGAAGCGCTTAATAAATACGACTGAACGAATTAACGAAACCATCGAGGCCTGAAAACAGCGGGGAACACGTTGCAACTCCCAAACTACATTTCCCAGAAGACCCCGGGCCGCGCCTGCGCAGACAGACTCCCCCATCTGCACCAGCCGCTGTCAAACCCCACTTCCCAGAATCCCCAGCGGCACGCCATTCTCAACCAGCCTATTCATTCATTCATTCATTCATCCGTTCGTTCATTCGGCCTAGAGCGCGGAAACCAGGCGGGCGCAGGGAAGCCGGTTGCTATGGAAACCAAGCCAGGCTCGGGAGTCTGGGATGCCGACGTGGGACCCGCCCAGCCCGTTCCGAACCTCAGTTGCGCGCGCTTCCCTCCACCCCCGGGGCCTTCCCCGCCCCCCGGGTTGCCATGGAGACGCGCTGGGATTGGTCGAACGACGGCGCTCCCCCATTCGGCGGCACGTCCCCCGCCTCGCAGTTGAGTGCGTTCCCTAACTTCCGGGAAGTGCTTCCGCCTCCAGGCCCGCCCTTCCTCCACGCCTCGGGCGGCGCCGGGGAAAAGACCCCTTCCCTTCCCCCAAGGGCTGACTTCCCACAATCCCCCGGGAGCCGGGCTGCTATTGGATGCGAGCGAACTGCGGGGGGCGGGCTCCAGAGGACATCTGGGCACTGATTGGCGGAGAGAGCGCTTCCTCTGACGTCATGCTCCTAAAGGCTTATGGGAAATGTAGTGCAAAGCGGCCTCACGCACCTGCGCTCTAGCACTGGGGCCTAGTGGCTGATAGGGAAGGGAAAGAAAGTTAAGAGTTCGATGATCTTGAGACTCTTTTGTCGCATTTCTGTACTTATTTTTATTATTGTCATTGTTTTTATTATTATATCTGTTACAGGATTACTCTGCGCTTAGCACTCTCCTAGTTCAGCGAGAAGAGCGGCGTTCCTCTGGGTCAAGCACTGAGCCAATGCAGCAATAATAATAATCATAATCACTGTATTCGTAACTTCAGTATCATTAATGACCTAATGTTTTGATGGTTAGGTTTGAGTTATTGATTTCGTATTTATTAATAATAATAATAATGTTGGTATTTGTTAAGCGCTTTCTATGTGCCGAGCACTGTTCTAAGCGCTGGGGTAGACATAGGGGAATCAGGTTGTCCCACGTGAGGCTCACAGTCTTAATCCCCATTTTACAGATGAGGTCACAGAGGCACAGAGAAGTGAAGTGACTTGCCCACAGTTACGCAGCTGACAGGTGGCAGAGTGGGGATTCGAACCCATGATCTCTGACTCCCAAGCCCGGGCTCTTTCCACTGAGCCACGCTGCTTCTCTATAAAGTTTGGAAACGTTGGATCTTTCAAAGAATACGGTGGAAGATGCTTATAAAGCCTCATTTCTAAATAGACTTAATTGGGTTGTCTATGGGTAATGCACAATAAAGTTTCTCCTCTTTAACGTGCCCTAAGCTTACGGTTTAATAGTTCAACATCTAAACAGATGTTAGGCTTTAGCTCCTCGTTTGCAAATATATTCCAGATTCTGAGCAAATAATCACAGTCTTATGGACAGGGGATATATAATAATTGTGGTATTTATTAGCGCTTACTATGTGCCAGGCAGTTTACTAAGCGCTGGGGGTGGATACAAGCAAATCAGATTGTCCCGCACTGGGCTGACAGTCTTAGTCCCCATTTTAGAGATGAGGTAACTGAGGCACGGAAAAGTGAAATGATTTGCCCAAATCCACACAGCAGACATGTGGCTGAACTGGGATTAGAACCCATGACCTTCTCACACCCAGGCCCGGCCTCTGTCTTGCTGCTTCCATCACCTCTCAGTTTTGCACTTCCCGAACCCTCAGTTTAAAGCACTGCCTTCCCTAGTTGCTCAGTTACCAGCGTCGCTGTTACTGTCCCGAGTTCTTCTAATCCAAAAAATAAACCTCAGCAAACTATATAGACCCCCTCAGATCAAGATACCACCAAGTAGAGTTCTGGTTCTTTTTTTTAGCAGCCAAATCCCGGGGAAGCTCAGGGGCCTTGGCTGGACCACAGCTTCCCCGACGCCGATAATAATAATAATGTTACCAGGGCGGACGGTCAGGGAAGCCACGACCTTAGCTCCTTCTGAAGTCTTGGGGCAGAAGAAAGGCCGGAGAGGCCCAGCGAAGGATAGGTTGTCGAATGTGTAGATGAGGGTTCTGTCAGACACGTTGTAAAACGTTAAATCTCCAGCCTCCATGTCCAAAAAAACCCCCACAACCCGAAGGGGGTCTTTTCTGGAGAAGTTGGTGGAAGGGAAAGTGCAGACACACAAGTAATTCCCATTCCTCTGCCTTAAGGACCAGTAGCCTTCCCGGGGATCTAATCGGATCGTTCCTTTCTTATTGGCAGATTCTTGACAGATTCCAATATCCCACTCCATCTGACTGCTTACTGTGTGCAGAGCAATTCAGACTTCCACAATACTTTCCCTAGTGTGAACATGGTCTGTATGACACTAACACACTCATCTAGAAGAGAAAATCCCAATAAACACCTTGTTTCGGGTTTAACAAGACTCCTCCTTCTAGGTTTAATACCTTGTCTTCACCTAATCACTTTGTTCTTAATTTAACACTCCCTTCTATTGGTTTAAAGGAGGAGCAAATTTGAGCTGTTGTTTTTCTTTTTCCTGAATCTCCTCCTGTACCTGAAGTGAAACAGCGTGGGTTTGTGGAAAGAGCAGAGGTTTGGGAATCAGAGGTCCTGGGGTCTGCTGCTTACCTGCTGTGTGACCTTGGGCATGTCACAATTTCTCGCTGCCTCAGTTACCTCAACTGTAAAACGGGGTTTCATTTTGTGGACCAGGTATCTTGTATCTACCCCAGCTCTTAGCTCTTATCTCTATCTGTTGCCGACTTGTTCATCCCAAGCGCTTAGTACAGTGCTCTGCACATAGTAAGCGCTCAATAAATACTATTGAATGAATGAATATGCCTGGAGTATAAGAAGCACTTGACAAGTACCATTTTAAAAAAAAGCTTGAATTCAAACTGAACCCAAAGTCCTTTTAGATTCAAACCCTCACGCTGTTTTACCCAGTTGTGAACGTGAAAAGGAGGATCGTATTCATTGTTTATATTCTTAACTGAGGAGAAAGATGGGAGGGAGCAGGTTCTGTGTATGATCTTTTGTGTATGACTCTTTAGTGGGAGGGGAGGTCTTGGAGTTGGCCCTTGGCTTGTAAATAATAATAATAATAATGTTGGTATTTGTTAAGCGCTTACCACGTGCAGAGCACTGTTCTAAGCCCCGGGGTAGATACAGGGTAATCAGGTTGTCCCACGTGAGGCTCACAGTTAATCCCCATTTTACAGATGAGGTAACTGAGGCCCAGAGAAGTGAAGTTACTTGCCCACAGTCACACAGCTGACAAGCGGCAGAGCCAGGATTCGAACTCATAACCTCTGACTCCCAAGCCCGGGCTCTTTCCACTGAGGCATGCTGCTTCTCTATCCCACCGTTTCTCTGAGCGTACTATAGCTACAGAGATAGAAACTTGAGTCGCTGGATAAATGACTGAGCCAGTAATGGCGTTGCTTCTGTCCTTATACGGACTCTGCGCTTAGAACAGTGCTTGGCACATAGTAAGCGCTTAACAAATACCATCATTATTAAATAAGAGCACCTGCAAAAGGAATTTGTGGGTCATTCTTGCACGTCTCCCGCCCCCCCAAAATTCACTTGGAACCAGTAAAAGGAGAGATTTAAGTGCAGTAGGAAATTTGTTAAACTCTTACTACATGTCAAATATTTTCTAAGTGCTGGGTCAGGTACAAGTTAATCAGGTCAGACACAGTCCCTGTCCCACATGGGGCTCACAGTTTAAATCAGTGGGAGGAGGAGCGCTGTACTTGTCCGCTCAACTATCTTCATCACCCTATTTATTTTGTTTAATGAGATGTATATCACCCTGATTCTATTAATTTGCCATTGTTTTTTTGAGATGTTCTTCCCCTCGACTCTATTTATTGCCATTGTTCTTGTCTGCCTGTCTCCCCCGATTAGCCTGTAAGCCCATCAAAGGGCAGGGACTGTCCCTATCTGTAGCCGATTTGTACATTCCAAGCGCTTAGTACAGTACTCTGCACATAGTAAGCGCTCAATAAATACTATTGAATGAATTACAAATGAGGCAACTGAGATACAGCAAAGCCAAGTAATCTTTCCCAAGAACACCCAGCAGGCAGATCGTAGAGCCAGGATTAGAACTCAGGTCCTCTGCAAGAGTCGGTCAGTTCTTTGGGGGTGGTGACTTTATTCCCGGCTTTATGAAGAAAGTTGGGCAGACAGGGAAGTCCATGCAGGGATTTAATTTGTAAATAGGCACTTCGTGGAATGTCAGCTAATACCTGTGGGAGAAATCTCATCTATAGAAGGACCAGTGCCATACCTTCTCATCTCGGGGGCGGTCAGAGACCGTGGGAAAGAAAACAAAGCTGAGATTACACACGTAGCTCTGAAAAATGATCTTTATCGACACAGTTATTTACACAATTACAATACTTTCACTTTAAAAACTGAGTTCATTTTAAGTACAATATCCTAAACTATGTCTGGATTCCCAATCTAAAGTGAGCCAGTAAAGAATGACCAGATTAGCAAACTCAGTTAGAGGTCAATTAATAATGATTATTAAATTATCATTATAATAATGATTATTATGATTAATATCATTACGGTACTTGTTAGGTGCTTACTATGTGCCCAGCACTGTTCAAAGCGCTGAGGAGGATAGAAATTCAGATTGGACACAGCCCCTATCCCTTATGGGACTCAGAGGCTTAATCCTCATTTTACAGATGAGGCAACTGAGGCACAGAGAAGGCACAGTGCAGTGCCTGTGACATAATAAGCGCTTAACAAATACCATATTGTTATTATTATTCTATCCCACCCTCAAGCACCCGCACCAATATCGGGAATTTATCGAGATCTGGGTACTAATGGGCATATGGTCAAAGGAGCCGCATTTCTTCCCCCATCCAGGTCACCAGGCCCAAATACAGGCCGGACAGGCTCAGAAAAGCTGACTCTCGTGAATGAATAAATGTGCGATTTGCCAGTGACGTTATAAAAGGAAACGCTTCCATTCTCCACATCCAGAAAGACACCCACTCGGCAGGGAGGGGTTCCCAAGTCTAGGGCCCCAGTTTGAAGCTGATTTCCCCTCTCCAGGAATATGGTCCAGTATCCACATCTTGGTGAAAGACTAATTTTCCCCTTGCGACTCAGGGATTCTTCACAGATACCTAGAATCCACCTGGTCTTCCCTGCCACGTCCACCTCCCAGTAATGAGTGCCAGAGCTGAAACTCTTGGAAGCAAGGACAAGGTGAGCTTCGTCATATCTCCCTGGGTGCTTGGGCGCATCCCGTAGGACATCGCCACATCTCACGCTTCTGCGGTCCGTGGAAACGTCGAGGAAGGGGTGGGCGGTGTCCGGATCCAGAGTGAGATCATCTGCGGAAAGAAGTTCACAAAATCAGGGTCGCTCCTTCCCTCTCCATATCCTCAGACCACCACCCTCCCCCTACCTACTAAATACCTACTGAAATTATATTTTCTTCAAGAGGTCTTCCCTGCCAGGCACCGTGCTAATCAAATTGGACACACTCCACGTCCCAAATGGGGCTCACAGTCTTAATCCCCATTTTACAGATGAGGTAACCGAGGCCCAGAGAAGTGAAATGACTTGGTGTAGTGGATAGAGCACAGGCCTGGGTTCTAAACCTGGCTCCACCAGCACACTTGTCTGCTGTGTATCCTTGAACAAGAACAGCATCCAACTCAATTTGCTTATATCCACCTCAGCTCTTAGTACAGTGCCTGGCACAGAGTCAACACTTAACAAATATCATCATCATCACCATCATCACTTTCCTGAGGTAAGACAACAGACAAGAGGCGGAGCGGGATTAGAACCCGAGTCCACCTGACTCCCAGGACCGTGCTTTATCCACTAGGCCGCATCATTGATTACCTGCCTTCAGCAGAAGAGAAAGATGATTTACCCGTGATCCTGTGAACGTCGTCGTCCATGCTCAAGGTCCGCACCAGGATGGGACTGTGTTGTTTTATGAGCCCGGCCAGGATTCCCAGCTGCTTGTTGGGCCAGACGTCCCTCCGGTGGGAGATTCTCCTGCACTCGGGGCAAGAGAAACAAGACTGCTCAGTTCGGCCCACCCAGCGGATGATGCAATGGGAGCAGAAGGTGTGGCCGCACCCTAGGGAAATGGGGTAGTTGAAATAATCCAGGCAAATTGGACAGGTCACTTCTTCATGGAAACTCTGTGCCATGGTTCCTGAGGAAAAGACACGAGAAGGATATGAGTCAAACGATCTTCTCTTATGCCATCGAGTCGACTCCAAGCCACAGCGATGCCATGAACACATCTCTCCCAGGATGCCCCACCTCCACCTGCAAGCATTCTGGTTGCGAATCCATAACAATATTGGAGAAACAGCGTGGCCATGTGGAAGGACTTTCGGCCTGGGAGACAGAGGACCTGGGATTCTAATCCTGTGCGACCTGCTGTATAAATCACTTAGTTTCTCTGAGTCTCAGTCGCCTCATCTGCAAAATGGGGATTAAGATGGTGAGCCCCATTTGGGATTATGTCCAACCTAATTAGTTTGAATCTACCCCAGTACTTAGTACAGTGCCTGGTACATAGTATGTGCTTTAAAAAATACCATGCATGTATATTCCCTATATATTAGATAATGTTACATATTTTATAATATAATTAATAGATATTTATTGACAAACCCATTCGTGCCTCCACCTTTCGCTCATCCCACCACTTTGATTGTTCTCTTGCCCAAGGGATTTCCTTTTCTGGGAAGAAAAATAAGTGCAGAAAAATCCCTGGTGAGAAACTTACCTTTGCTCCCTTCTGATTTCGGCCGCCACTCTGCCTTAGATGCTCTGCCTTTCAGCCCTGTAGAGCAGAAATTCCAGCGTATGACCTGAACCACTTAAATAACTCTAACAGGTTCACACTCCCCTCTTCTTCTCACCCCAAAGGAGCTGTGAACCTGTACCCCTCTCTCCCCTAACTCAAGCTCTTTCCTATTACTTTCTTAACAGGCACATAGACACTATTATTTGAATTTCAGGTTATCGATGACCTTTATTTATGCTTGTGTGGTACAAGGTGTGAACATATGGTCGGATTTACTCCCAAGAAGGGTCTCTTCTAGGTAGGGATTCACACCTCTGGAAAGTTAGCGAACAGAGAAGGGGTGGGTGTTCCTAAGTGCCTGTTAAAAGATGGATCGAGTTCCATCTCTCCCAAAGGCTGAGGAAGAGCTGGAAATCAGAATTCCTGAACCAGAAACCAAAGCGGTGAGTTTCGTGGCCAGGTATCTTTGGCCAAGGTGATTTGAGCCCATGAAAGAGTCCAGAGACCCATATCAGGGTTGGAGAAGTTTGTGGGGTGGGAGAGTTGGGTGGGATTCCGACAGGAGTTCCTTTTTGCGGAATGGGGAGGTGAAAGATGGATTCTTATTTGGATTCGCTGCTGTTAATTATAGTATTTGTGGAGCGCTTACTAAGTGGCAGATGGGGTAGATAGAGTGCTTTAATGTATACAAAGCACTGTACAAAGCGCTTGGGAGAGTACAATATAATAACAGACACAGTGAGCTCATGGTCTAGAGGGGGAGACAGGCATAAATAAATAAATAATAAATAATTAGGTAAGCTCACAGTTGCTTTGTTTTTTTATGGTATTTGATAAGCGCTTACTATGTGTTAAACTGTTCTAAGCACTGCAGTAGGTATAAGTTAACTTATTATTATAGTATTTGTTAAACACTTATATGTGCCAAGCACTGTTCTAAACACTGGGGTAGATACAAGGTAAACAGGTCAGGCACAGTCCCCATCCCAGCTGGGGCTCAGGGTCTTAATCCCCATTTTACAGCTGAGGGAACTGAGGCCCAGAGAAGTGAAGTAACTTGCCAAGACCACACAGCCGATAAACGGACTCCCAGGACTGGGTTCTTTTCAATAGACCATGCTGGTTCCCAGTAGCATCACAGTTCAGGAACGTGATGCTCTTGTTTCACTTTCAGGTACCATGGCCCAGCTTCTCCAGTTCGAGGTGACCTGCCCCATCTGCGAAGATTACTTCCTCGATCCCGTTTCCATCTTTTGCGGGCACAACTTCTGCCGAAAATGTATCAACTTCTGGGTGGACGAGTCTTCTGACGAACTGTATCCATGCCCCGTCTGCCGGAGACTCTTCTGGAGTGGGAAGGTCCGAGCGGCGAAGCGGGTTGGGGTTCTGACCAAGCTCATCCAGCAACACAGGGCTCTCCTGGAGCAGAGGTTGACCCTGAAGGACCAGATCCGGAGATTTGGAGGTAAGAGGCGGGGTCGGGGGGAATCCAAAACAAACTACGGAACCCAGGCTGGAAGGATGCGACTGAAAATAATTCCTCATCCTGGGAATGATTTGAAAATGGCCTACTGGCTAGAGACCAGTCTGGGAGTCAGAAGGACCTGGGTTTTAATCCCAACTCTGCTCTTTGTCTGCTGGGTGACCTTGGGCAAGTCCCCTCAATTCCCTGGGTTTCAATTACCTCATCTCTAAAACGGGGATTAAGACGAAGTAGCCGATTGCAGAAAGCCCAGCACTGATCCCGTCCCTCTCCCCACAGTGGACGTGACGTTGGACGCAGACACCGCCCACCCGTTCCTCATCCTGTCCGAAGATGGGAAGAGTGTGAGCCACGGATCCTTGAAGGAGAACTGTGACCCCGCTGCCAAAAGATTTGACCGCTCCCCTTTCGTCCTGGGGAGTCAGAGCTTCACCTCTGGGAAACATTTCTGGGAGGTGGAGGTGGGAGAGAAGACTGAATGGGTGGTGGGGGTGTGTAAGCAATCTGTGAACCGAGAGGGGAAGGTCATGCTATCCACTGAGACTGGATTCTGGGTCTTTGGCCTGGACAGGCAAAATGAATACATGGTCAGCACAAGCCCCAGCAGCCAACTTCACGTGATCGAATCCCTGTTCGGGGTGAGTATCTTCCTGGATCTGGAGGCGGCCGAAATCTCATTTTACAATGCCTCTAACGCTAAGCACATCTATACATTCACCGGCATCCCTACCTCTGAACCTCTGCATCCTTTATTCTCTCCAGGACGGCAAATTGGAAGCAAAAATGAGGCTCCTCTGACAATCCGTCCAGCCCTGTGTGAGGGTTGACCTTCCTCTGGTCATCCCAGCACTCCCCAGAGGGCAGTAAATCACCTCTGCTCCTGGGGATAGGCAGTCACCCCCCACTTCCAAGGGGTAGGTTTTAAGGTCAGAGTCGGGTTTGTTTTTATTTTGGGTTTTTGGTTTTCTTTCTCATGAGCCAGTGGGGGACTCTCAGATGCTTCCTTTCATTCTTTAGGTTGATAACGAGGATGGCGTTCCAACCATCTCTCCATCGTCCACGTTCTTGGTCAGGCGTGGGGGAGAGAAATCTGTGGCGTGGATCGTGGCGTCACCATGCGCTACCACAATCTTGGTAATCTTATTCCGCCGAGTGGGCTGGTTCTGTAGTTTGACATTCAGACACCTGCCACTCTTAACCAGTAAGAAAACGGCCAGAAAACAACACAAGGGACAACTTTTTGTGTACATAACGTGGCCCCGGGACCATGAGCCCAACAAAGACCTTTTCAGCCACACACATTCGTAGATGAACTTCTTCGGAGACAAAGGGCAACTATATGTATAAGCGACCACTAAGCAATTAATAAAGATATTTGATTTACTCATTCCTTTCATCTGGTTCTATTTTTTAAAAAAAAAACAGATTTAAAGGAGCATTGAGATTAGTGACTTTCCAGAGATGACAAATAATAGAGTAATAATAACTCTATTATTACTGATAGATAATGACGGTTTTTGTAGTAGTTATGAAGGGGATAAGTACTTACCAAAATTTACTGGATTTCTCAGCCCCTGACGACATGCCCACGTGATCTCAGACTGGAGATCCTGTGAAATCCCCTTTAGTTTCGTACTATCTAGCTATAAAGCAAAAGAATGTGCACTCGTTGTAGACGGGGAACCTGCCTACCAAGTAAGTTGAATTGTATTACCCCAAGCGCTTAGTGCAGTTTTCAGCACTAATTAAAGATGATTGTTGTCTTCCCTAACTACATCTGAGGAATATCCCCCTGTGCATTCCCATCTCCAGGCTGCCTGGAGCGTGGGCTCCTTCCTCTGAATTCTCCCCTCCCACCTCTCCAGGTCTTCACTGTCCACTTTTGGGAATGTTTTGTGGGTGGATGAGGGGAAGGGGATAGAGGTGACATCAAAATCAGGGCCAAGGTAGACGCCCCCAACCCACCGTGGGAGTCCTGGATTCCCTCGTGAAAAAGCCAAGTGACACAGACTATAACCTAGAGAAGCAATGTGGCTCAGTGGAAAGAGCACGGGCTTGCCGACTTGTTCATTCCAAGCGCTTAGTACAGTTCTCTGCACATAGTAAGCGCTCAATAAATACTATTGAATGAATGAGTCAGAGGTCATGAGTTCCAATCGCAGCTCTGCCACTTGTCAGCTGTGTGACCGTGGGCAAGTCACTTCACTTCTCTGTGCCTCAGTGACCTCATCTGTAAAATGGGGATCAACTGGGAGCCTCACGTGGGACGACCTGATGACCCTGTATCTACCCCAGCGCTTAGAACAGTGCTCGGCACCTAGTAAGTGCTTAACAAATACCAACATTATTATTATTATTATTAAACTCGTTATGGGCAGGGAATGTGTCTGTCTCCGACACCACATTTCTAAAGAATCGAGTTTCTTTCTGTAATAAGGGTAATAATGATGATTAAACCCTCCATCGGGGGTAGGTTGGGCAGCGCTCCAGAGGCCGGGCGCAGCCCACGGCCTGACGGCTGCCCAGACCCGGCCCGCGCACGCGTGCCGCTTATTGGCTGACGGCCGTGTGCGCCTGCGCCGGGGCTCGCGGGCCGGAGGGGAGCGGGGTAGGCGAGTTTTGGCGCCACAACGGCCCCCAAAATGGCGGGAGGGCGCGAGGCCTCTGAGGAGACTGACACGAAGGCCGGGGGCCGGGCTCAGCAGGACACAAATGGATCCTCCCACAGGGAGAAGCCAGGGAAAGGCGGGGATTATCGGGGTGGGTTTTGAAGGACAGGAGGGGAGACGGGAAAGAGGGGAGAAGGGACCGCCGGCCCACTCCTCAATCCCCTCTAGCTGGTGCTGCCCTTGGCCATGGCGCTACCGGAAGTGAACCCAGCGCCATTTCCGGCATCCCTCCCATGAAGGGAAAGTCCCCATTTAATAATCATGTTGGTATTGGTTAAGCCCTTACTATGTGCATAGCACTGTTCTAAGCGCTGGGGGAGATACAGGGTCAGCAGGTTGTCCCACGTGAGGCTCATAGTCTTCATCCCCCTTTTCCAGATGAGGTCACTGGGGCCCAGGGAAGTGAAGTGACTCGCCCACAGTCACACAGCTGACAGGTGGCAGAGCTGGGATTCAAACCCATGACCTCTGACTCCCAAGCCCGGGTTCTTTCCACTGAGCAACGCTGCTTCTCTCTATCCTAAAGAATCAGCATGGGATGATGATGGTATTTGTTAAGCACTTACTATGTGCCAAGCACTGTTCTAAGCTCTGGGGTAGATACAAGGTCCATCAGGGTGTCCCACGTGGGGCTACAGTCTTAGTCCCCATTTTACACTTGAGGTAACCAAAGCACAGAGAAGCTAAGGGACTCACCCAAAGTCACACAACTGATAAACTGGGGAGCCGGGATTAGAACCCACTCCCTCTGACTCCCAAGCCCGGGCTCTTTCCAATAAGCCATGCTGCTTCTCTGGATAGAGGACAGGCCAGCGAGTCAGAAGGTCATGGGTTCTAATCCAGTCTTTTGCACTTATCTGCTATGTGATCATGGGCAAGTCATTTCACTTCCCTGTGCCTCAGTGAAGTGTAAAATGGGGATTGAGAACAGGAGTCCCATGTGGGACAGGGACTGTGTCCAACTTGATTTGCTTGTATCCACCCCAGTGCTTAGTACAGTGCTCTGCACACAGTAAGCACTCAATAAATGTGATTGAATGGATGAATGAATGAATAGTAAGCACTTAATAAATACCATAATTATTATTGTCATATACCCATGGTAGGGGCCACAGATGATTCCCTTTTCTCCATCACTTCCCCACTTTAATACTCTTATTAAAACAACATCTCCTCCAGGAGGCTTTCCCTGTCTTAGCCCTCAATTCCCTGTTTTCAGTGGAATCTTTAAGCACTTACTATGTGTTCCTGTAATAACAGAATCCAATCAAGTACGGCTCCACTTTTCTTAATTGACGACAGGGTGTGACTGAAGTTGACAGCTTGGGAAGGTGTGTCTGCAATTGACCATAGAGGAAGGCTGTGGCTGAAGCTTGATTTAGGTAAACAAAGTAGATTAATACAAAATGGAGATGGAAAGCAAAATGGAGTAAGGCTGGTCAAGAGTTCGTTTCCACAATGTTATAGTGTTCGGCTTAACGTCTGCCTCTCTAGACTGTCAACTCGCTGTGGGAAGGGAACATGTCTACCATCTCTGTTGTATTGCGCTCTCCCAGGCGATTAGGACAACGCTAGGCACACAACAAGGTCTCAATAAATCCTGTTGATGTTGTAGAAAAAGATCAATGGGCTATGAACCTATCTGGAGTGGGCTGTGAACAACAACTCATCTGGGTTGGCAATATTCTCTCCTTGATATTTGCGGCCCCTACTTCTGTTCCCCATACGACATAATCACATTTACCCACGCTCTTTATTATAGAGATCGCTTAATGTCGACACGCTCATCTGTTCCCTCCAGCAAATGGGTTAATGTAGGTTAAACTCAATCCAACCGAGATCGGCTGCCTATGGTCTGATTGGGACCCGTGAATCCCCATCCCATCTCATTCCCTTAACTCCGTGCTCATTCCACCTAAGTCTAAGATAAAGAACTCAGAGGAAAAATGATCAGGGGTAGGAGAGGCGCTTAAAAGGACTAAACCAGATACACCTCTGGCATTTTCTTCTGAGAAGAGCTGAGAGCCAGAACTGTAAGGGAACAGAGCCGGAAGAAATAATTTACCAGAGCAGAAGCAACAGAAGTGAGTTTGGGCCCTTAGATAGTTGCTTTCTACCTCTCCTTCATAAGAAAGGGGGCTCCTAGAGTTGGGAAATTTGATACAGAAGAAAATTAAATTGTTTGAAAAGGGACCGCCAACTTAGAGCCATGGCATTGGAGTCAGAACTGCTTTCCCTTGTGCTGTTGCTGACTCAGTGGGAGGGAGAGAGTGTGGTTTAGTAGGAAGAGCATGGGCCTGGGAGTCGAGGGAGCTGGGTTCTAATCCTGAACTACCACTTACCTGTGGGTCCATCCTCGTATTTCCCCAGCCGTGCAGCCAAGGCGGACGGTGACCGCTCCTGTCGATTCCTTCCCTAGGAGCCATGGCCCAGAGCCTCCAGGACGACGTGAGCTGCCCCATCTGCTCGGATTATTTCCACAACCCCGTGTCCATAGCGTGCGGACACAACTTCTGCCAAACGTGCATCGACGGTGTGTCCCTTTTGCCCTTCCGTTGCCCCGAGTGCAGGAAGATCTCCCAGAACGGAATCCTCCGGCCGAATAGGCACCTGGCCAAGCTGGCAGTGATCGTCAAACAGCACAGTGCCCTTCTGGAGGAGAGCCTGAACACCAAGATCTGGGTTCAGAGATTCAGAGGTGAGAAGGGGTGCCCGTGTCCTTCCCCGATGAGGAGACGCTCTTTTGCAGAAAGACGACGCTGGGAATCGTGGGATAAGGAGACCCACCTGTGGAAGGCAGCAAGCAATGAGTTTTTAAAGGCCCACAGAGAGGCAGAAGAAGGGAGAGAGTAGTGTGGTCTGGAGGAGAGACCAAAGAGGGTCTGGGAGTCAGAGGACCTAGGTTCTAATATTGGCTCCTCCATTTATAATAATAATAATTATGGCATTTGTTAAGTCCTTACTATGTGCCAAGTACTGTTCTAAGCACTGGTAGATACAAGGCAATTAAGGTTATCCCACTGGGGGCTCACAGTCTTAATCCCCATTTTCCAGATGAGGTAACTGAGGCACAGATAATTTAAGTGGCTTGCCCAAGGTCATACAGCTGAGAAGTGGTGGAGCCTGGATTAGAACTCACATCCTCTGACTCCCAAGCCCGTGCTCTTTCCGCTAAGCCACGCCGCTCCCCCATTTGTCTCCTATGTGATCTTGGGCGAGTCACTAAACCTCTCTGCGCCTCAGTTACCACCTCATCTGGAAAATGGGGATTAAATCCTACATCTTCCGATTTAGACTGTGAGCCCTATGTAGGGCAGGGACCATGTCCAACCTGATTATCTTGTATCTACCAAAATGCTTGGCACCTAGTAAGCACTTAACAATTACCATAATGTTCTTATTGTCATAATTATTATTAGTGAGACTGGGAGAGAGAGGGAGAGAAAGAAGTTTTGAAAACGTCCCCTCCCCAGCTACTTTGGGACAGACCATCCAACCACCAATGATATTCACTGAGTGTTTACTGTGCGCAGAGCACTGTACTAAGCACTAGGGAGAGTACAGCGCAACAGTACAGCAGACACATTCCCTGCCCACAGCAAGTTTAGATTCCAGAGATGAAGACAGTCATGAGTAGAAATAAATGCATTACTGCTATATTCCCAGGTGCTACAGGGCACCCTCCTGTTTCTTTATAATAATGATTATTATTGTGGTATTTGTTAAGCATTTACTATGTGCCAGGCACCGTACTAAGCGCTGGGGTGGATACAAGCAAATCGGGTTGGACACAGTCCCTATCCAGCATAGGGCTCACAGTCTTAATCCCCATTTTACAGATGAAGTAACGGAGGCCCAGAGAAGTGAAGTGTCTTGCCCAAGCAACACAGCAGACAAGTGGCAGAGTCGGGACTAGAACCCATGACCTCCTGGCTCCCAGGCCACCATGCTGAAATGATTTTATGATTCTTTACAGAAAACATAACTCTAGATGCAGCCACGCCGCATCCCTTCCCCGGGACGGAGGACGAGAAAAGCGGGAGCTGTGGGGACCACCGGCAGGATCTCCCCGGCAACCGGAAGGCCTGGTTGGTGGGTTCCCGCTGCTTCAGCTCCGGCCGACATTACTGGGAGGTGGACGTGAAGGATCAAACAGAGTGGGACGTCGGAGTGTGCGAGGAGTCTGCCGACAGGAAGGGGCAGACAGCCCTGTGCCCGGAGAACGGATACTGGGCTGTGAGCTTGAGGAATGGGCACCATTTCCAGGCTGGCACGTCTCCCAGGACCCGCCTCCCGTGGGAAAATCCTCTCCAGGGGGTGGGAATTTTTCTGGATGTGGAGGCTGGAGTGGTCTCATTTTTAAATGCCGTCGATGGGTCCGACCTGTACAATTTCACAGACATCTTCTTCTCCGCAGCTCTCCTACCGTTCTTCTGCCCCGAGCAGTGAGGCAGTGGAGATGAGGCCGTGGAGATGACGCTCCCGGCCTCGTCCGAGAAGAGGCTCAGAGAACCTTACATAAGGTTCTCGGCTCTGATCTTCTCCAGGAATCTCCCGGACCCCTCTCGGTGAGGAATTACCTTCCACAACGAACAATGGGGATGGAGGCCCTGCCCAAGACGTTTGATTTATTCCGCTGTGTTTCACTTCTGATTCTAATGGCTGGGGAGGAGATCCGATCCGAGCGATAACGAGTTAGATCTCTTCCTGGAACCCAGTCGTAACTACAGCATCTTATCGGCATCCTGCGTCACGTCACGGCATCCAGCCAGGTGGATTGTCCTAATAACGGACAGTTGGCTCTGTAAGCAAATTAGAGAGTAATTCCTAGCATGGGTTAATGGTCCTGCTTACACAGCTCCAGCTGTTGGTTTTGGAAAATTTGAAACCTGAATGGTCCCCAATTTTTTCTTTTCACTTGAGCCGGGAGCAAAAATGAAGCTCTGCCTAGTTATACGATCGAATAATTGCCGCTGTTTTCCTGCTTATCAATAAGCCCCTGTAGTTCTCCTTTCTTACCCAGCACTTTACGAACAGTTGCTCTTTCACTTCTTCCTATTACTGCGAGGAATGAATTGAGAAAACTAGCCCAACGATGTGATAGATATATAGTCGTGGTATTTCTTGACATTAAGACCTATTCAATAACGCCCCGGGCCTGTTCTCTCCCCAAGGAGGTTCTGGAGTGCTCTGCACACAGGAAGCGCGCAATAAATACGATGGAATGAATGAATGGAGTGCTTGAAATGATTGAGGCCAGCTGGGCTCTGGGAAGATGTCCTGATAGATGGAATTGTTCAGTAAGATTTGTGAGGGAGGGAGAGTCAGGGTTCATTGTTTTTTTCCTAGGGGACATCTTTCCTGCCCAATAAATACCATAAAAACATAATAATAGTAATAATAATGATAATAATAAAAATAATTGTTAGGTGCTTACTATGTGTGAAGCACTGTTTTAAACGCTGGAGTAGATACAACTGGGGTTGGACACAGTCCCTTCCCACCTGGGGCTCACAGTCTAATCAGAAAGGAGGACAGGCATTAAATCCCCATTTTACAGATGAGGAAACCGAGGCACAAAGAAATTAAATGACATTCAAAGGGCTGTTTTCCTGTGTGGATTCTCTCATGGCCAATATGGCCTTGTGTCTCTTTGAACACCTTCCGCCACTCAGCCCAAGAATTGTGTCCTACTCTCCCAAATGCTTAGTACAGTGCTCTGTACATAGTAAGCACTCTATAAATACCACTGATTGATTGATGGATAACAGTAGGAATCGTATTTATTAAGTGTTTACTACAAGCAGGGCGTGGCAGTAAACCCTGGGAGAGAATACAGAGATGGAGATGAGAAATGAACCCTCGAGGGGTTCACAGTCTGAGTAGTGGGGAGAAGGAACTGGAGACAGCATGGCATAGTGGAT
Organism: Ornithorhynchus anatinus; assembly: GCF_004115215.2. Lineage (NCBI taxonomy): Eukaryota > Metazoa > Chordata > Mammalia > Monotremata > Ornithorhynchidae > Ornithorhynchus > Ornithorhynchus anatinus. The sequence goes on along the minus strand of NC_041737.1, from coordinate 53,840,975 downwards.
AGAGCATGGGTCTGGGAGTCGGAAGGTCATGGGTTCTAATCCCGGCTTCGCCACCTGTCTGCTCTGTGACCTTGGGCAACTCACTTCACTTCTCTGGGCCTCAGTTCCCTCATCTGTAAAATGAATTGCCCCATCTGGGACAATCTGATTATCTCAAATCTACCCCAGTACTTAGAAGAGTGCTTGGCACTTAATAAGCGCTTAACCAATACCATTATTATTATTATTGTAATACAAGCAAATCAGGTTGGACACAGTCCCTGTGGCATGTGTGGCTCAAAGTTTCAATCCTCACTGAAACTATGAAGCGGGGTGTATTTCTTTAGGGGCATTAAGGAACCCAGTGTGCATTTTAAAGGAGTATATTCACAAGTCCGATATTCGCCAGCAGTAGTTTAAAGACAGGAGGACTTGAATTAGTAGAGAAATGGAGGAAATGTGCAGAAAGATCATCCCACCCCCCACTGGCCTTTAACATCTCCCCCCACTGCCTCCTCCCCCTTGCACCTGACACTGGCTGGGTATCATCTGTGGAGAGTCAGAAGTTCAAGGGTTTCGAATCATCGTGCTCCACTCTGCCCTATAATCACTGGGTGGTCAGCAGAGGGTAAAGAGGTCCGTAACTCCACCTCCAGTTGGGGGGATGGAGAAGGGGTACACACAGAAAGAACCCCAACTGCCCACACTCCAGAACAACCCTCCATGCCCTCACCCAGTGACAGTTTGCTTTTGTAGTTCTCCACTGTAATTCCCGCGTAGAGTTCCCTCAGGGTTTCCTCCACTGTCTCCCGTTCCCACCGAGTCACCCTGCTCCCTGCCCTCCATCTCCAGAGCATCGTTCTGGGCATAAAACCTAATGCAGGAGGAGGTCGGAGGGGGCCTGGCACTGCCAATGTTGCTCCCGTCACTGAGTTAGTGGGGTGGGGGACGGCAGGGCACACAGATCCTCATCCAGGATCCATTCTGAGGGTCAGAAAGCGGATGGAGAAATCCATGGGTGAGGCCAGAGAAAATGAACCAACAGTGAATTGACAAGAATCTGGAAGCAGCACGGCCTAGTGGACGGAACCTCGGAGTCAAAGGACCTGAGGTTCTAATCCCAGCCCCTGCCACTTCCCCGCTGTGGTAACGTTGTCAAGTCACTTTACTTCTCTGCACCTCAAATTCCCTGATAGAGGTTCAACACCTGTTCTTCCTCCCACTTCGACTGGGAGCCCCATGTGGGGCAGAGACTGTACCCAACCCCATCGATTCGCGTCTCGCCCCGGCACTCGGAACTGTGCTGGACATATAGCGAGCGTCTCACCGGCACCATTAAGAAAACCGCTAAGAGCGGTGTTTTATTGACAGCTTTGAGAAAGAGAACCAAACATCGGGAACTTTGATCGTGCTACAAACGGCTTTCCTTACATGATGCGGGTCTTACATGATGCCACGAGGCGGGAGCACGAAGGGATCAATCCACATAGTCGGACACCGCCATCCCGGCTGCAGCGACAGAGCAGCCTGGCTGCTCCCGGGGCCTAGATCTTTCCCCATTGTGGATTCTTTTGTGGGAAGGTAGACTCCCTATCTGGCTGGAAGTTTTCAAGCAACGCATTCACCGGGCTTCTCCCTTGCATGAAGTGTCATATGGGCCGCCAGCTGGGATTTGAACCCAAAGCTTTCCTCACAATGGGGACACGCACAAGGTTGGACGCCTCTGTGAATCCTCTGGTGCGCCATCGGACTGCTCATACAGCTGAAGGCCTTCCCGTACTCAAGGTATTCAAAGGGCTTCTCTTCCGCGTGCATTCGCCTATGCCGTCTAAGACTTCCTCTGATCTTGAACTTCTTCTGGCACTCTGGACACTGAAAGGGTCTTTCGTCAGTGTGCACTGTCATGTGGGTATTGAGAGCGGTCTTCTCTCTGAAGCTTCTCTTGCACTGGAGGCACACATAAGGTTTTTTGTCTGTGTGACTCCTCTTGTGCATCGTCAGACTGTTCTTCTGGCTGAAGGCCTTCCCGCACTCGAGGCATTTGTAGGGCTTCTCTCCCGTGTGCAGTAGCCTATGCCGTTTAAGACTTCCACTGCTCTTGAACCTCTTGTGGCACTCCGGACACAGAAAGGGTCTTTCGCCAGTGTGGACTCTCATGTGGGCAATGAAACCTTTGTTCTCTCTGAAGCTTTTGTTGCACTGGAGACACACAAAAGGTTTGATGCCTGTGTGAATCCTTTCATGACTTATCAGATAGCTCTTCTGGCTGAAGATTTTCCCACACTTGAGACATTCATAGGGCTTCCCTCCCTTGTGCACTCGCATATGCACTTGTAGACATTTTTTGACCATAAAGCTCTTCTGACACTCCAGACACTGGAAGGGTTTATCTTTATTGTGCATCCTCTCATGGGCGGTGAGACTCTTCTTCTGTATGAAGCCCGAGGCACACACGCTACATGTATAGAACTCCTCTCCAGTGTGCGTCTTCATGTGCGTGACGCCATCTTCTCGATTCCCACACTCGAGATGTTCAAAGGGCTTCTCTCCCGTGGGCACTGGCTTCCGCACCCCCCTCCTCTCTACTTGCAGGTCTCGTTTCCTCTTAGATCCCCATGGATTCTCCAGGGATCTTCCCTTTTGAGGATGGTGGGAAACATCTCCATGGGATTCTGCAAACGCTGGGCTGTGCGTTTGCTCTTCCCTGATTTCTTCTGCGGGAGGAAGAGCATCGGGTCAGTACATTGTGCATGAAAACAGGCAGACAGATAAATGGTGGAGCCGGAACTGGAACCCAGGTTCTTCTTCTTATTATTATTCTGATTTCCACGCCCGCGCTATCCGCTGGGTCACACTGCGCCTCTCTATATTAGAGGCTTAGGACAGAGACCCCCCAGGCTTACCTATCCAGGCCTGTTCGGGGAAAATCCATCTATGGTGAACTGGAGGTTCGGGAATACATGGATCTTTCCCCTTCTCCAGCTGGCGGATACAGTTAGGCATCGGACATCCGGCTCCTGGGGAAGCGCACAGTGAAGAGGAATGAGTGGAGATCTGTGACAGACACACAGGCTCCCTTTCTCCTCCCACCCTCTCTGACCCGGGAGCCAAGTACTCTGAAAGAGGCAGAGTTGGTGAGTGGGATTTCACTACTCCCTGTCACTCCTTCAAGATAAGAGAGAAGTAATAAACTACAGAAGCTGACAAACCAGAATCTCGTCCACGACAAGCCTTAGGCCTAGAGGGGGAGGGTGGTCGTCCGTCACTCTCCGCTCCATGGTGGTCTGTCGCCCTCTCTTCCCGTGGGGTGTCCTTACCCAGTGAACGTAGATGTTCATAGTTCTCCGACATGACGCTCTTATAGAGCTCCCTCTGAGCATCTGTCAGACTCTTCCATTCCCACCGGGTCAGGAAGATGGCCACGTCCTCGAACGTCACCTCCATTCGTCTTTGCTCTTCTTCCTCCAGAGACCGAAGAACAAAATGCTTGGGAGAAAAGGGTGCTGCGGGAGGAAAAGAGGTGAGCGCAGTCAGTCAGTATGATTGACAGGCGCTTCCTGTGTGCAGAGTAATAATAATTACAGTGATGGTATTTGGTAAGCGCCTCTCTTTGATGGCACCATGGTCTCAGGAACCTCCTTCTCGGGCACCCCCCTTAAAATAAGACATAAGGATAGTAAGTCTTTCCTTCTGGTGGCGGCTCTGAGCCTCCCCTTTCGTATTCCAGCTCCTCAAGGACGAAACCTACAGCTCAAATTGGGTCTGTCTTCCCCCATGACACTCCCCTGAGAATTAGTAGGATTACACTCAAAGCTGTTAACTAGCTCAAGAATTCAGAAGCCCCAAGAGATGTAATCTCAAATTTTCTCCAATTCTATAACAGGAGGAGATTCTTTGACCCATCTTGTCTCTAATCGTCACAGGTCACACCCCTACCTCACCCCATTCCCATCCAGGGTGATCCAAAACACACTTCAGGAATATTTCCAAACAAGCATCTGTCACTGCTTTGTAGAGCAGTCACTAGAGGTTTGGGTTCATTAAGTGGATCCCAGCACCAAAACTCAAGGAGAAGTGGGGGAGAGGAGAGATATCACTGTGTTCTGAATTGCTCCATTCAACGCGTTCCATTGGGAAAGGGACCCTTAATTGGTTAAACTGCTCACTGTAGCCGGCATAGAAATAAACTCTTCTGGGGGCCTTGGACTAGCATTTAAGCCCCCTGCCCACACTCCGAAATGAACTTCCATGGCTTTACCCAGTTCGTTTTTGTAGCTCTCCACCATAAAAGCCTGTGTACAGTTCCCTCTGAGCATCCTCCACTGTTTCCCATTCCCGCTGAGCCACCCTGCTTCCTGCCCTCCATCTCCAGAACACCTTTCTGAACGTCAAACCTAATGCACGAGGAGGTCTTAGGGGCCAAAGTTGCCAGAATTATCAATGCCAAATTAGCTGAGGAAGTGGGCTGGGGGATGGCAGGGCGCACAGACCCTCACCCAGTAACCATTCTGGGGTTGAAAGGGAGATGGAGAAATCCACGGTGAGGCCAGAGGATATGAATAATAATAATAATAATAATAATAATAACGTTGGTATTTGTTAAGCACTTACTATGTGCAGAGCACTGTTCTAAGTTCTTAGATACAGGGTAATCAGGTTGCCCCACGTGAGGCTCACAGTTAATCCCCATTTTACAGATGAGGGAACCGAGGCACAGAGAAGTTAAGTGACTTGCCCACAGTCACACAGCTGACAAGTGGCAGAGGGGAATTCAAACTCATGACCTCTGACTCCCAAGCCCGGGCTCTTTCCACAGAGCCACGCCGCTTCTCTATAATCAACACTGAATTAACAAGAATTGGGAAGCAGAGTAGCCTAGTGGATAGAGCACAGGCCCGGGTGGCGGAGGACCTGGGTTCTGATCTCCCCCCTCCACTTGCCCGCTGTGGCAACTTAGGTAAGTCACGGAGGTTCAATACCTGTTCTCCCTCCTACTTAGACTGTGAGCCCCATGTGGGTTGGACCGTATCCAACCCGGTCGATTCGCATCCATCTACCCCCGGTGCTTAGAACTGCGCTGGACATATAGTGAGCGCCTCACAGACACCATTAAGAAAACCACTGACCAAGAGAGAGGCGTTTGACTGACAGCTTTGAGAAAGAGAACAAGCCATCGGGCACTTTGGCCACGCTACAGACAACTTCCCTTCCAGTACGGCCAACATGCCGGAGCACAAGGGAATCGGTTCATATAGTAAGGCACCGCCAATCCCGGCCGCAGCGACGGAGCAGCCTGGCTTGCTCCCGGGACCTGGATCTTTCCCTGTTGTGGATTCTCTTGTGGGAAGGTAGACTCCCTGTCTGGCTGAAAGTTTTCAGGCAGCACATCCACTGGGCTTCTCCCTTGCATGAATTGTCCTATGGGCCACCAGCTGGGATTTGAACCCAAAGCTTTCCTCACAGTGGGGACACACACAGGATTGGATGACTCTGTGAATCCACTCGTGCACCGTCAGACTGCTCTTATAGCTGAAGGCCTTCCCGCACTCAAGGCATTCAAAGGGCTTCTCTTCCATGTGCACTCGCCTATGCTGTCTAAGACTTTCTCTGATCTTGAACTTCTTCTGGCACTCTGGACACTGAAAGGGTCTTTTATCAGTGTGCACTGTCATGTGGGTATTGAGATTGGACTTCTCTCTGAAGCTTCTCTTGCATTGGGGACACACATAAGGTTTGATGCCTGTGTGAATCCTCTCATGCTTTCTCAGACTGTTCTTCTGGCTGAAGGCCTTCCCGCACTCGAGGCATTGAAAGGGCTTCTCTCCCGTGTGCACTCCCATATGCCCTCTAAGACTTCTTTTGATCTTGAACTTCTTCTGGCACTCCGGACACTGAAAGGGTCTTTCGCCGGTGTGGACTCTCATGTGGACCATGAGACGGTAGTTCTCTCTGAATCTTCTCTTGCACTGGAGACACACATAAGGTTTGATGTCTTTGTGAATCCTTTCATGCTTCTTCAGCATGTTCTTCTCACAGAAGGCCTTCCCGCACTCGAGGCATTTGAAGAGGTTTTCTCCCGTGTGAATTCGCATATGCACTCTAAGGTATGCTTCCCTCACAAAGGTCTTCTGGCACTCCGGACACGGGAAGGATCTATTCTCAGCGTGCACTACCATGTGGGCATTGAGGCGTTTCTTATTCCCAAAGCCCTTGGCACACACCCCACATTTAAAGGGCTTCTCTTCGGGGTGCGCCCCCGTGACGCCATTTTCTCCATTCCCACACTCGATACGTTCCAAGGGCTCCTCTTCCATGGATACTGTCTTCTGCGCCCCCCTCCTCTTTACTGGCGGGTCTCGTTTCCTCCTAGATCCTCGCCGATTCTCCAGGGATCTTCCCTTTTGAGGATGGTGGGAAACGTTTCCATGGGATTCTGCCAACACTCTTCTGGGCGTTTGCTCTTCCCTGATTTTTTCTGTGTGAAGAAGAGCATCGGGTCAGTACATCACTCATGGAAAGGGGAAATTCACTCTGCACTGCAGAGCATATTGCCAAACATGTTCCCAACTGTGCAGTATTAAAGGAAGTTTGTTACCCCTGGTTGAACCTCTACCACCTTCCATAGGGCCCTCCCCGGCCCCTCCATCAGAGGCCACTTGGCAACTCTCTTTCCTCCCAAGGCCATCAAATCGATGGTTTGGGTATCGAGAAGCAGCATATCGTAATGGAGAGAACGTGTGCCAGTGGGACAGAGGGTCTGGGTCCTAACCCAGTGGTCTGCCACTCATCTCTGGTGTGGCCTTGGACGAGTCACTTCACTTGTCGGGGTCTCGGTTCTCTCATCTACAAAATGGGGACTCGATACCCCAGAGAAGCAGCGTGGCTCAGTGGAAAGAGCATGGGCTTTGGAGTCAGGGCTCATGAGTTTGAATCCCAGCTCTGCCACTTGTCGGCTGTGTGACTGTGGGCAAGTCACTTAACTTCTCTGTGCCTCAGATCCCTCATCTGTAAAATGGGGATTAAGACTGTGAGCCCCACGTGGGACAACCTGATTCCCCTATGTCTACCCCAGCGCTTAGAACAGTGCTCGGCACATAGTAAGCACTTAACAAATACCAACATTATTACCCATTTTCTCCCCTACTCTCGTATCATCCCAAGTGCTTAAACTGTGCATCCCACGTGGGACAAGGGATTGTGTCCAACCTAATTACCTTGTATCTCAATGTTTAGACACAGAGTAAGCACTTTTTTTTGGAAAATGGTATTTGTTCTGCGCTTCCCTAAGCTCCCCTTTCCTCTTCTCTCACTCCCTTCTGTATCAGCCTGACTTGCTCCCTTTATTCATCCCCCCCACCAGTCCCATGGCACTTATGCACATATCTTTAATTCATTTATTTTTATTAATCAGCTGGCTCCTCCTCTAGACGTAAGCTCATTATGGGCAGGGAATGTGTTTGTTTATTGTTATAGTGTACTCTCCCAAGCGCTCAGTACAGTGCTCTGCACACAGTGATCACTCAATAAATACTAATGAATGAATGAACTTCTCTGGGCAACAAGGGACTGTGTCCAACTTGATTAGTTTGTATCTACCCCGGCACTTAGAACAGTGTCTGGCACATAGTAAGCGATTAATACAAATAGCATAAAAAATAATAGAAATTGGTCCTACCTACTCTACTTCATTGTCCTTTCCCAATCAGTACAGTATTCTCCACACAGTGAGTGCTGAAACAAGAAAAAAGAGTTGTGGTATTTGGAGGAGTATGGTATTTGTTAAGAGAGAGAGCATGGCCTAGTGGACACAGCATGGACCTGGGAGGCAGAAGGACCTGGATTCTAATTCTACCTCTGCCATTTGTCTACTGTGTGAATTTGGGCAAGTCACCTCACCAAAGCTGATCTGCCTAATTTACTCTTCTGGTAAGGGCTTAACAAATTCCATTTGGGAGGGGAAAAAAAAAACCCCAAAACAACGAGCTCAAAGTCTAAGGAGGCAAACATCAAAACGAATAAATAAAATTACAGATATGGATTTAAGTGCAGTGGAGCTACCCAGAGGCTCTCCCACCTCGGGGTTTTCGATCCCTGATCCGAGAGGAAGGTAAACAGAGTCTCTCTCCCTGTCCCCTCCAGAGGGGCAGGGTTTGGGAATTGGCACGAGAAAAAGAGACCCAAATCAAGGGCTACATTTCTACAAAATTTATTCTGCGTGGCGAACTGAACTTCCCTTTCGGGAGGGATATAATAATAATGTCATTTGTTAAGCGCTTACTATATGCTAAGCTCTGTTTATATGCCAAGCAATAAATACGATTGAATGAATGAAGTGCAGATACCAGGTAATCAGGTTGCCCCTCGTGGGGCTCAGAGTCTTAAATCCCCATTTTACAGGTGAGGTGACTGAGGCACAGAGAAGTTAAGCGGTTTGCCCAAGGTTATACAACAGACAAGTGGCAGATGCGGGATTAGAATCCACGTCCTCTGACTCCCAAGCCCGTGGTCGTTCCATTAAGCCACGAGGCTTCTGAATAATTGTTTAATTACCCCCCCCACGGCACTTGTGTGTATATATATTTATAATTCTATTTATTTATAATCATATTTGTTAAGTGCTTACTATGGGCCAACCACTGTTCTTAGCACTAGGGTAGATACCAGGTAATCACGTTGTCTTAATCTATCATTTTACAGATGAGGTAAATGAGACGTAGAGAAGTCAAATGACTTGCCAAAAGTCACCCGGCTGATAAGTGGCAAAGTCAAGATTAGAACCCACGACTTCTGACTCCCAAGACCGGGCTCTATATGTGTCTGTATCTATAATTCCATTTACTAGAGAAGCAGCGTGGCTCAGTGGAAAGAGCTCGGGCTTGGAAGTCAAGAGGTCATGGGTTCAAATTCCGACACCGCCGCTTGTCAGCTGTGTGACTGTAGGCAAGTCACTTCACTTCTCTGGGCCTCAGTTCCCTCATCTGTAAAATGGGGATGAAGACTGTGAGCCTCACGTGGGACCAGCTGATTACCCTGTATCCCCCCCAGCGCCTAGACAGTGCTCTGCACATAGTAAGCGCTTAACAAATACCCACATTATTATTATTATTATTAATGCCCATTTTACAGTTGAGGGAACTGAGGCCCAGAGGAGGGAAGTGGCTCGCCCAAAGTCACCCAGCTGTGCTCTGCAAGCAACGATCGCTCCAGAAATACGGTCGATTGAATGGAAAGGGTGGGGAGGAAGGGAGTGGGCGAAGCGTTGCGGGCCGGCCAGCCCTCCGGCCGGGGTCTGCACGTGGCTAAACGCTGTGGTCCGGCCTCCATCCTCGTGGCTCAGTGGAAGGAGCCCGGGCTTGGGAGTCAGAGGTCACGGGTTCGAATCCCGACACCGCCACTTGTCAGCTGGGTGACTGTGGGCAACTTCTCTGTGCCTCAGTTACCTCCTCTGTAAAATGGGGATTAAAACTGTGAGCCCCACGTGGGTCGACCTGATCGCCTTGTATCTACCCGAGCGCTTAGAACAGTGCTGTGCACATGGTAAGCGCTTAACAAATACCAACATTAGTATTATCCTCCATCCTCCAGCTCCTCACCTGGTGCGGGCCGAAAAGGGTCCGGGGGTCACCACCGGGGTCACGGGGGGTCACGGGGGGTCACGAGCCGCCGCCGACCAAGCTCCCCCCGCACTGGCGGCCAGCACAGAGGCGGCCGAACCGCCCCGCCCCCACCTCCCTGGGATGGGCGGCCGGGCCAGGGACCACCCTCCTCCGGCCCCTCCTCCGGATCCCCTCCCCCGTGGGGGCCCGGGTCGGTGGCGACGCCTTGGAACACCCCTCTGGCCTGTAAACTCATCGAGGGCAGGGACTGTGATCGTTTACTGTTGGTATTTGTTAAGCGCTTACTATGTGCCAAGCACTGTTCTAAGCGCTGGGGTAGACACAGGGTCATCAGGTTGTCCCACGTGGGGCTCACAGTCTTCATCCCCATTTTACAGATGAGGTAACTGAGGCACCGAGAAGTGAAGTGACTTGCCCAAAGTCCACACAGCTGACAAGTGGCCGAGTGGGGATTCGAACCCATGACCTCTGACTCCAAAGCCCGTGCTCTTTCCACAGAGCCAAACTGCTTCGTTAGAGCGTGCTCTCCCAAGCGCTCAGTACAGTGCTGTGCACTCAGGAAGCGCTCAAACAATAGGGTTGACTGAAGAAATGTGGCTGGTTCAGCTTCTAAATCCTCCATCGGGGACGTGTGTGTCCCCAGGCCTGTTTTCCAGACTGTAAACTCGTTGAGGGCAGGGAATGTGTCGGTTTATTGTTAGAACGTGCTCTCCCAGGCGCTCAGTACAGTGCTCTGCACGCAGGAAGCGTTCAATCAATAGGGTTGATTGAATAAATGTGGCTGGTTCAGCTTCTAAATGCTCCATCGGGGACGTGTGTGTCCCCAGCCCGTTTTCCAGACTTGTGAGCACGTTGTGGGCAGGGAACGTGTCTGTTTACGGATAGAGCGTCTTCTCCCAAGCGCTCAGTAATAATAAAAATGATGGTATTTGTTAAGCATTAGCTCTAAGCGCTGGGGCAGATGCCGGATTATCAGGTTGTCCCACGTGGGACTCTTAGTCTTAATCCCCATTTTACAGATGAGATCACTGAAGCCCAGAGAAATGATTTGCCCAAGGTCACACAACAGAAAAGCGGCGGAGCTGGGATTAGAACCCACGTCTTCTGACTCCCAAGCCCGGGCTCTTTCCACTAAGCCAAGCTGCAGGAAGCGCTCAAGGAGTCGGATGGATTTGACTGTGGGTCCAATGGGGGCAGGGATCGTCTCTCCTTATTGTTGTACTTTCCGAGTGCTTAGTACGGTGCTCTGCACATAATGAGCGCTCCCCTGAAGCCAATTCTCCTGTAACTGTAAGTCGTTATGGGCAGAGAATGGGCCATTTTATTGTTGGAGCGGACTCTCCCAAGCGCTCAGGACAATGCTCTGCACCCAGGAATTGCTCAAACAATAGGATTGACTCTAAGGCCTTTGTGGACAGGGGTCATCTCCCCTTATTGCCATATTGTACTTTCCAAGCGGTCAGTATAGTGCTCTGCACACAGTAAGCGCTCAGGACAGTGCTCTGCACCCAGGAATTGCTCAAACCATAGGATTGACTGTAAGACCCTTGTGATAATAATAATAATCATGTTATTTGTTAAGCGCTTACTATGTGCAGAGCCCTGTTCTAAGCGCTGGGGGAGATACAGGGTAATCAGGCTGTCCCACGTGAGGCTCACAGTCTTAACCTCCATTTTACAGATGAGATAACTGAGGCACCGAGAAGTTAAGTGACTTGCCCGAAGTCACACAGCTGACAAGTAGCAGAGCCGGGATTCGAACCCATGAGCTCTGACTCCCAAGCCCGGGTTCTATTGCTCAAACAATAGGATTGACTGTAAGCCCTTTGTGGATAGGGGTCATCTCCCCTTATTGCCATATTATACTTTCCAAGCGCTCAGTATAGTGCTCTGCGCTCGGTAAGCACTCAGGACAGTGCTCTGCACCCAGGAATTGCTCAAACAATAGGATTGACCGTAAGTCCCTTGTGGACAGGGGTCATCTCCCCTTATTGCCATAGTGTACTTTCCGAGTCCTTGGCATAGTGCTCTGCACCCAGTAAGCGCTCAATAAATCAGCGTGGCTCATTGGAAAGAGCCCGGGCTTGGGGGTCGGATGTAATGGGTTCGAATCCCGGCTCTGCCATTGTCAGCTGTGTGACTGTGGGCAAGTCACTTCACTTCTCTGGGCCTCAGTTGCCTCATCTGTAAAATGGGGATGAAGACTGGGAGCCTCACGTGGGACAACCCTGGATCTCCCCCAGCGTTTAGAAGAGTGCTCTGCACATAGTAAGCGCTTATCAAATACCAATATTATTATTAAATACGAATGAATGAATGAATGAATGAATGAATGAATGAGTCCAGGTTCAGTTTCCAGGTCATCCAGCGGGGAACTGGGGGGAGAGGGGGGGTGTATGTGCGCGCTCCCGCGACTCACTCCCCTAGGCCTGCTCTCCAAACTGTCAGTCGTCGCGGCCTGGAGTTTAGTACAGTGCTCTGCACGCAGCAAGTGCTCAATCAACAGGATTTCCTAGCCGTACTGGCCTCTTCTCCCCACCCCCGCCCTTTTTCCGTCCAGGCGTTCGGTTCTTCAGGCCCTGGAGGAAGAAGAGCAGGGACGGATGGAGGTGACATTCGAGGACGTGGCCATCTTCCTGACCCGGCGGGAATGGGAGAGCTTGGTAGACGCCCAGAGGGAGCTCTATAAGACCGTCATGTTGGAGAACTACGGACATCTGCGGTCACTGGGTAAGGGCCCGGAGGGCCGTGCGGGTCAAGGGTCACCCTCATGGAAGGGGACAGCGACAGGCCACCATCCCCCTCTAGATGGGAAGCTCACTGTGGGCAGGATAATTCTTTAAAAACCCTTTTATATTGTGCTCTCCCAACCGCTTGCTCCAGTAGTCCGCACAAAGCAAGCTCCATCCCTTATGCTCTCCACCCCCTCATTCATTCGATCCTATTTATTGAACGCTTATTATGTTCAGAGAACTGTACTAAGCGCTTGGAAAATACAATTCAGCAATAAAGAGGGGCAATCCCACACCAGGGTTATACATATATTATAATAATAATAATAATGTTGGTATCTGTTAAGCACTTACTAGGTGCAGAGCACTGTTCTAAGTGCTGGGGGAAGACACGGGGGAAATCAGGTTGTCCCACATGGGGCTCACAGTCTTAATCCTCATTTTACAGATGAGGTAACTGAGGCCCAGAGAAGTTAAGTGACTTGCCCACAGTCACACAGCTGACAAGTGGCAGACCTGGGATTCGAACTCATGACCTCTGACTCCAAAGCCCATGCTCTTTCCACTGAGCCACGCTGCTTCTCTATAATATAATATATATATTCTATAGATATATAATAATAATGTTGGTATTTGTTAAGCGCTTACTAGGTGCAGAGCACTGTTCTAAGCGCTGCGGTAGATACAGGGTAATCAGGTTGTCTCACGTGAGACTCACAGTCAGTCCCCATTTTACAGTTGAGGTCACTGAGGCACAGAGAAGTTAAGTGACTTGCCCACCGTCACACAGCTGACAGTATACGTAATTGCTGCGGGGCCTGAAGAGCAAAGAGAGTGAGTCGAGGTGACAGGGAAGGGAGGTGGTTAGAACAGCTTCACTCCTTCCTATATTGTGTTCTCCCAAGAGAAACAGCTTGGCTCAGTGGAAAGAGCCTGGGCTTGGGAGTCAGAGGACATGGGTTCGAATCCCGACACTGCCACTTGTCAGCTGGGTGACTGTGGGCAAGTCACTTCTCTGTGAATGAGCACTGTTCATTCACTTCATTCACTTCACTGTTCATTCACTTCTCTGTGAATGAGCACTTCTCTGTGAATGAGCACTGTTCATTCCAAGCGCTTAGTACAGTGCTCTGCACATAGTAAGCGCTCAATAAATACTATTGAATGAAATCTGTTGCCGACTTGTTCATTCCAAGCGCTCAGTACAGTGCTCTGCACATAGTAAGTGCTCAATAAATACTATTCTCTGGGCCTCAGTGACCTCATCTGGAAAATGGGGATGAAGACCGGGAGCCCCACGTGGGACAACCTGATGACCGTGGATCTCCCCCAGCGCTTAGAACAGTGCTCTGCATGTAGTAAGCGCTTAACAAATACCAACATTATTATTATTATTAGTGCAGGCCTCTGTGCACAGGAAGCGCTCAATAAATCTGTCCAGAGTGGGTGGCGATTGGTACAACATTCCGAGATTGAGGGCAGTTGCCTTGGGGAGTTCACTATATAGCCCAGGGTAGGAAACTCCCCGACGAGATTCCCGTTTGTCAGTTTCTTTGGTTTACCCTCCTTTCTGCTCCCCAAGGAGCGCTAGGGAGAGGTGACATCCCACTCACCAACTGGCTGTAGTGGATGGAGCCCAGTCCTGAGAGCCAGAAGAGTCATGGGTTCTAATCCCGGTCAGCTACTTGTCTGCCATGTGACCTTGGGCAAGTCACCTCCCTCGTCTGGTCCGCAGTCCCCTCATCTGTAAAAGGGGGAATAAGACTGTGAGCCCCATGTGGGATAATGCTGGTATTTGTTAAGCGCTTACTATGTGCAGAGCACTGTTCTAAGCGCTGGGGTAAACACAGGGGAATCAGGTTGTCCCACGTGGGGCTCACAGTCTTAATCCCCATTTTACAGATGAGGGAACTGAGGCACAGAGAAGTTAAGCGATTTGCTTGTATCCACTCCAACGCTTAGTACAGTGCCTGGCACTTAGTAAGTGCTTAACAAAATACCACAATTATTTTATTGTTATTATTCTCTGTGCCTTAGTTACCTCATCTGTAAAATGGGAATTAAGACTGTGAGCCCCGGGTAGGACAGGGACTGGGTCCATCCCGATTTGCTTGTATCCACCCCAAGCGCTTAATACGGTGCCTGGCAGCCAGTAAGCACTTAACAAATACCACAGTTATTACTGTTATCCCCACTCTGCCATTTGTATAATAATGTTGGTATTTGTTAAGCGCTTACTATGTGCCGAGCACTGTTCTAAGCGCTGGGGTAGACATAGGGGAATCAGGTTGTCCCACGTGGGGCTCACAGTCTTAATCCCCATTTTACAGATGAGGGAACTGAGGCACCGAGAAGTGAAGTGACTTGCCCAAAGTCACACAGCTGGCAAGTGGCAGAGCCGGGGTTCGAACCCATGACCTCTGACTCCAAAGCCCGTGCTCTTTCCAGTGAGCCACGCTGCTTCTCGTATTTGTATGTATGTTGTGTGACCTTGGGCAAGCCGCTTAACTTCTCTGTGCCACAGTTACCTCCTCTGTTAAATGGGGGTTAAGACTGTGAGCCCCACGTGGGACCACCTGATTACCGTGTATCTACCTTAGCGCTTGGTACAGTGTTGGCACATAGTAATCGCTTAACAAATACCATAATTATTATTATTACTGTCAGAATAGCTTGCTCCCAGGACATAGCAGGTGGGAGGAGAAAGGACACCTGTGTCTATCATAGATCTCCACTCATTCATGGCTCAATGGAAGGAGCACGGGCTCGGGAGTCAGAGGTCGTGGGTTCTAATCCCGACTCCGCCACTTGTCAGCTGGGTGACTTTGGGCAAGTTACTTAATTTCTCTGTGCCTCAGTTCCCTCATCTGTAAAATGGGGATTAAGACTGTGAGCCCCACATGGGACAACCTGATTACTTAGTATCTCCTTCAGCGCTTAGAACACTGCTTGACACTTAGTAAGCGCTTAACAAATGCCATCATTCATTCATTCCTCTTCTCCGTTTGCTTCCCCAGGAGCCGGGCGTCCGAAGCCTCGGTGTATCCACCAACTTGAGAAGGGGGAAGATCCATGGATTCCCGAACCTCCATCTCAACACAAATGGACTTTCGCAGAAGAGGCCTGGAGGGGTAAGCCTGGATGTCTCTGTCCTAAGTTAATAACAATAATAATAATAATAATAATAATGTGGCCTAGTGGATAGCTCGGGTCTGGGAATCAGAAGGACCCGGTTTCTAATGCGAGGTCCTCCACTTCTCTGCCAGTTGACCCATTTTTACAGATGAGGGAATTTAGGCAAGTCACAACCCCGGTTGACAGAGGCCCAAATTCATAAATTTTTACATTTCAAAGGTTGCCTGCATTCGCACCTACTCTGCCCCTATTATCTCCCACAGTTCACACCAACCCAGTCTATTTACTCCTGAGAGCTGGCCTCTTCCCTCTCCAGGGTCCAATTCAATTCAATTCAATCATCTCCTCAGGTTATCACCGGATTAAGTAGTTATCAGTCTTTTAAGTAGTTAAGTCTTTTATCAGGCCCCACCGTGAACTTTCAATCCTCCACTTTCTAGTCAGCCCATCCCAATCCTCCCCTCAGATACCCAGCCCAGCCCCCACCCCTCCTCCTCCCCTACCCCATCCCTGTAATCCTGTCCCAGAACCACCCCTCCCGCCCCTCCCCCAGAAACTCCCCCCCCCCAGTCTCAACCAAGTGGGACCTTTGGGACATCATGGGGAAACTTCCCTTCATCCTTGACCCGTTCCTTGCTCTTCCTCCTCACCGTCCCTGAAACCTGACTTTCCCCAGATGACTTGATCTCCCCGTCTCCTGTGCTGCTCTCTCCAGAGGGGACCTCATCTTCTCCCACTCCCCCAGACTCACTGGGAAAGGAGGAGATACTTTTAGGTCACAGTCTCCCCCTCTAGACTATAAGATCGTCGTGGGCAGGGAATGTGTCTGCTTATTGTTGTATTGTACTCTCCCAGGCCCTTAGTACAATGTTCTGCATACAGTAAGTTCTCAATAAATACAACTGAATGAATAAATGAAAATCTGAGGTCCTGGGATCTAATCACGGGCTCTGCCCCTTGTTTTCTGTGTGACCTTGGACAAGTCACTTCATTTCTGTCAAAGAAGCAGCGTGGCTCAGTGGAAAGAGCATGGGCTTTGGAGTCAGAGGTCATGGGTTCAAATCCCGGATCGGCCATTTGTCAGCTGTGTGACTTTGGGCAAGTCACTTCACTTCTCGGTGCCTCAGTTACCTCATCTGTAAAATGGGGATTAAGACTGTGAGCCCCACGTGGGACAAACTGATTCCCTTGTGTCTACCCCAGCGCTTAGAACAGTGCTCGGCACATAGTAAGCGCTTAACAAATACCAACATTATTATTATTATTTCTCTGGGGCTCAGTCCCCTCATCTGCAAAATGGGGACTCATCCATTTTCCCTCCGACTTCAGACTGTGACCCTCACAGGGGCTCTTCTATCTTCCCAAGTGCTTAGACTGGGCCTCCCATGCGGGAGGGCCTTGTGAAAAGTGGAAGAGGTTCAGCCAGGGTAAGAAACTTCCTTTAACACTGCGTGGTTGGGAATGTTTCTGGCAATGTGCTTTGCAGCGCGGCAGAAGCCAAACTGAATTTTCTATTTTCAGGAACAATGTACTGATTCGATGCTCTTCTTCCTCACACAGAAGGAATTGGGGAAGAGCAAACACCTAGCAAGCCGTTTGCAGAATCCCATGGAAACGTTTCCCACCATCCTCCAAGGGGTAGATTCCGGAAGAATCAGTGGGGATCTAGGAGGAAACGAGACCTGCCGGTAGAGCGGAGGAGGGCGCAGAAGACAGTATCCATGGAAGAGGAGCCCTTGGAACGTCTCGAGTGTGGAAATCGAGAGAATCGCGTCACGAGGGAACACCCTGGAAAGGTGCCGTATAAGTGTGGCATGTGTGCCAGGGCCTTCAGACAGAAGGGAAATCTCAGTGCCCACTTGAGGGTCCACACTGGAGAGAGACCCTTCCAATGCCCGGAGTGCCGGAAGAGCTTTAAGAGCAAAGGAAATCTTAACGTGCATATGCGAATGCACACGGGAGAGAAACCCTATGAATGCCTTGAGTGTGGGAAGACCTTCACTGACAAGAGCAGTCTGACGGTGCATGAGAGGATTCACCAAGGCATCAAACCCTTTGGGTGTCTCCAGTGTGAGAGAAGGTTCACAAAGAAGATCAGTCTCAGTGCCCACATGAGGGTCCACACTGAAGAGAGACCCTTCCAATGCCCGGAGTGCCTGAAGAACTTCAAGAGCAAAGGATCTCTTAGAAGGCATATGCGATTCCACACAGGAGAGAAACCCTTTGAGTGTCTCGAGTGCGGGAAGACCTTCCGTGCGAAGAGCACTCTGAAGGTGCATGAGCGGATTCACAAAAGCATCAAACCTCATGAGTGCCTCCAGTGTGAGAGAAAGTTCAGAGAGAAGACCGGTCTCAGTGCCCATATGAGAGTCCACAGTGAGGAAAGACCCTTTCGTTGCTCGGAGTGCCGGAAAGGCTTCAAGACCAAAGGACATCTTAGACGGCATATGAGCGGACATGCGGGAGAGAAACCCTTTGAATGTCCTGCAGTGTAGGAAGACTTTCAGCCAGAAGAACAGTCTGATGAAACATGAAACGGTTCATAAAGCATCAAACCCTATGTGTGTCTCCAGTGTGAGAGAGGCGTCAGAGAGAAGTCCGATCTCACTGTCCACATGAGAGTCCACAATGGGAAAGACCCTTTCATTGTCAGGAGTGCCTGAAGGACTTCAGGACCAGAGGAGGTCTTAGGCAGTATAGGCGAGTGCTCGCGGGAGAGAAGCCCTTTGAATGTCTCGAGTGCGGGAAGGCCTTCGGCGAAAACAGCACTCTGATGGTGCACAGAGGATTCACTCAGTCGTCCAACCCCATGAGAGTCCCCATTGTGAGAAAAGCTTCAGATTCAAATGCCACTTGGTGGCCCACAAGACAGTTCACGCAGGAAAGAAGCCCTGTGAATACACTGACTGAAAACTTTCAGCCGGATAGGGAGTCTACCTGCCCACAGGAGAATCCGCAACAGAGAAAGATCTAGGCCCCGGGAGCAGCCAGGATGCTCCATAGCTGCAGCCGGGATGGCGGTGCCTTGACTTTGTGAACTGATTCCCCCCGTTCCGGCATGTTGGCCGTACTGGAGGGAAAGTTGTCCGTAGTGTGGCCAAAGTGTCCGATGGCTTATTCTCTTTCTCAAAGCTGTCAGTCAAACGCCCCTCTGGTCAGTGGTTTTCTTAATGGCGTCTGGGAGGCGCTCACTATATGTCCAGCACAGTTCTAAGCATCGGGGGGAGATGGATGCGAATCGATCGGGTTGGATACGGTCCAACCCACATGGGGCTCACAGTCTAAGTAGGAGGGAGAACAGGTATTGAACCTCCGTGACTTACCTAAGTTGCCACAGCGGGCAAGTGTAGGGTAGATCAGAACCCAGGTCCTCCGCCACCCGGGCCTGTGCTCCATCCACTAGGCCATTCTGCTTCCCAATTCTAGTTAATTCAGTGTTGATTCATATCCTCTGGCCTCACCGTGGATTTCTCCATCTCCTTGTCAACCCCAGGATGGTTACTGGGTGAGGGTCTGTGCGCCCTGCCATCCCCCAACCCACTTCCTCACTTCCTCAGTTAATTTGGCATTGATAATTCTGGTGACTTTGGCCCTTAAGACCTCCTCGTGCATTAGGTTTGATGTTCAGAAAGATGTTCTGGAGATGGAGGGCAGGAAGCAGGGTGGCTCAGCGGGAATGGGAAACAGTGGAGGATGCTCAGAGGGAACTGTACAAGGGCTTTTACAGTGGAGAGCTACAAAAACAAACTGGGTAAAGCATGGAGGGTCATTCTGGATTGTGGGCAAATGGGGCTTTCCCTGTGTATGCCCTCTCCCCCCCGACCCATGCTCCCCTCAAAGGAGCGTGATAGAGCATGGAGAGAAGCATGATGATTAGAAAGCCTGAAACTTCTGTATCTGTTGCCGAATTGTCCAGTCCAATGCTCTGCAAATAGTAACCGCTCAATAAATACTATCGAATGAAGGAATGAATGAACCTCTGACTTTCCAAGGATGATACCCAGCCATTGGAGGGGGCGAGAGCATGGGGGCAGTGGGGGTTAAGGCTAGGGAAGAGATGCGCTTTCTGCAGTTTTCCTTCATCTCTCGATAGATTCCAGTCCTCCGATTATTATTAATCGATGGTTAATTAGACTAATTAGATTGATTAATTAGATTATCTTGCCAGCTGTGTGACTTTGGGCAAGTCACTTAACTTCTCTGTGCCTCAGTTCCCTCATCTAGAAAATGGGGATGAAAACTGTGAGCCTCATGTGGGACAACCTGATGACCCTATATCTCCCCCGGCGCTTAGCACAGTTCTCTGCACATAGTAAGCGGCTTAACAAATACCAACATTATTATTATTATTATTATGAACCCTACCTCTAGTGATTGCTCTCCAAAGGAGTGACAGATGCTTGTTTGGAAGTATTCCTGATGTGTGTTTTGGGTCACCCTGGATGGGAATTGGGTGAGGTGGGGGTGTGACCTGTGATGACGAGAGACAAGTTGGGTCAGAGAACCCTCCTCCTGTTCTAGAACTGGAGAAAATCTGAGTTCTCACCTCTTGGGGCCTCTGAATTCTCCAGCTAATTAACAGCTTTTAAGTATAATCGTACGAGTTCTCAGGGGAGTGTCACTGGGGAAGACATGACCCAACTCAGCTCCAGCTGTAGGTTTCGTCCTTGAGGAGCTGGAATTACAAAAGAGGAGGCTCAGAGCCGCCACCAGAAGGAAAGACTTGGTTTTGTAAGTTACTATCTTTATGTCTAAAACTGAGCTCCTTATCTTCCCTCCCAAACCCTGTCCTCTCCCTGACTTCCCTGTCACTGTGGACGGCACGACCGTCCTTCCCGTCTCACAGGCCCACTACCTCGGTGTCATCTTTGACTCAGCTCTCTCGTTCACCCCACACGTCCGATCCGTCACCAACACCTGCCGGTCTCACCTTCACAATATCGCCGAGATCCGCCCTTTCCTCTCCACCCAAACGGCTATCTTACTGGTACAGGCTCTCATAATATCCCGGCTGGATTATTGTGTCAGCCTTCTCTCTGATCGCCCTTCCTCCTGTCTCTCCCTGCTCCAGTCTATTCTTCATTACGCTGGCTGGATCATCTTCCTACAGAAACGCTGTGGGCATGTCACTCCCCTCCTCAAAAACCTCCAGTGGTTGTCCATCAACCTTCACACAAAACAAAAACTCCTCACTCTTAGCTTCAAAGCTCTCCACCCCCTTGCCCTCTCCTACCTCACCTCCCTTCTCTCTTTAATAATAATAATGTTGGCATTTGTTAAGCGCTTACTATGTGCAGAGCACTGTTCTAAGCGCTGGGGGAGATACAGGGTAATCAGGTTGTCCCAAGTGAGGCTCACAGTCTGAATTCCCATTTTACAGATGAGGTAACTGAGGCACAGAGAAGTTAGGTGACTTGCCCACAGTCACCCAGCTGACAAGTGGCAGAGCTGGGACTCGAACCCATAACTCTGACTCCCAAGCCCATGTTCATTCCACTGAACCACGTTGCTTCTACTGCCCACCCCGTACACTCCGCTCCTCTGCCACTCACCTCCTCACCGTCCCCCGTTTACACCTATCTCGCCGTCGACCCCCGGCCCACGTCCTACCGCCGTCCTGGAATGCCCTCCCTCCTCACCTCCGCCAAACTAACTCTCTTCCCCTCTTCAAAGCCCTACTGAGAGCTCACCTCCTCCGGGAGGCCTTCCCAGATTGAGCCCCCCTTTCCCTCTGCTCCCTTTCTCTCCCCCTGCCCTCTGCTCTTCCCCCTTCCCCGCCCCTCAGCACTGTGCCCATTTGTATATATTATTTATTACCCTATTTATTTTGTTAATGAGGTGTACATCTCCTTGATTCTATTTATCTTGATGATGTTGTCTTGTTTTTGTTTTGTTCTGTTTTGCTTGCTGTCTGTCTCCCCCATTTAGACTGTGAACCCGTCATTGGGCAGGGATTGCCTCTATCTGTTGCCGAATTGTACATTCCAAGTGCTTAGTACAGTGCTCTGTACTTAGTAAGTGCTAAATAAATACTATTGAATGAATGAACGAATGATGTCTTATTTTAAGCAGGGAGAGGGGCCTGGGAAGGAGGTACCCGAGACCATGGTGTCATCAAAGAGAGGCGCTTACCAAATACCATCACTGTAATTATTATTACTCTGCACACAGGAAGCGCCCAGTCAATATGATTGACTGACTGTGCTCACCTCTTTTTCCCCTCCAGCACCCTTGTCTCCCAGGCGTTTGGATCTTCAGTCTCCGGAGGAAGAAGAGCAAAAACGAATGGAGGTGACGTTCGAGGACGTGGCCATCTTCCTGACCCGGTGGGAATGGAAGAGTCTGACAGATGCTCAGAGGGAGCTCTATCAGTGCGTCATGTCGGAGACCTATGAACATCTACGGTCACTGGGTAAGGACACCCCACGGGAGGGGAGAGCGACAGACGACCACCATCCCCCTCTAGGCCTAAAGCTTGTCATGGTCGAGATTCTGGTTTGTCAGCTTCTGTAGTTTATTACTTCTTTCTTATCTTGAAGGAGTGACAGGGAGTAGTGAAATCCCACTCACCAACTCTGCCTCTGTCAGAGTACTTGGCTCCCGGGACAGAGAGGGTGGGAGGAGAAAGGGAGCCATAAGTAAGCGCTTAACAAATACCAACATTATTATTATTATTATTATTAATCAGGTTGTCCCACGTGGAGCTCACAGTCTTATTGCCCATTTTAAAGATGAGGTAACTGAGGCAAAGAGAAGTTAAGTGACTTGCCCAAGGTCACACAAAACCCAAGTGGCGGAGCCGGGATTAGAACCCACATTCTCTGACTCCCAAGCCTGTGCTCTTTCCACTAAGCCATACTGCTTCCCGGGGAAGGGGAAGGGCATGGAGGGTCATTCCAGAGGGTGGGCAGGTGGGGTTCTTCCTGCGTGTGCCCCCTTTCCTTACCCCAGCTCCATTCGATGGAGCACAAGAGTGGAGGACGATGATTAGAAAGCCTGGAACTTCTAACTTTCCATGAATTACACCCAGCCAGTGTGTGGGGCGATGGGGTGAGGGGCAGTGGGGGTTAAGACCGGGGGATGGGACAAGGGTCGATCTTTTGGCACATTTCCTCCATTTCTCGATTAATTCCAGTCCTTCTCTAATTAAACTGTTGCTGGCTAATGTCGTCCTTGCAAATATAATAATGTTGGTATTTGTTGGTATTTGTTAAGCGCCTACTATGTGCAGAGCACTGTTCTAAGCGCTGGGGGAGATACAGAGTAATCAGGTTGTCCCCCATGAGGCTCACAGTCTTCATCCCCAATTTACAGATGAGGGAACTGAGGCCCAGAGAAGTGAAGTGACTTGCCCACAGTCACACAGCTGACAAGTGGCAGATCCGGGATTCGAACCCATGACCTCTGGCTCCCAAGCCCGGGCTCTTGCCACTGAGCCACGCTGCTTCTCTTAAAACACACCCTGGGATCCTTAATACTCCTAGGAGTGGTAGCATTTCAGTTTATTTGAAACTGGCCTCTCTAGGATAGGGACTTCTGAATTTTCAACCTTGTTAACGGCTCTTGAGTACGTTCACACGAGTTCTCAGGGGAGTGTCGGGTGGAGGAGGTAACCACCAGTGTATAAAAGACACAACCCAACGACCCAAATCAGCTAGAGCTGTAGACTTCATCCTTGAGGAGCTGGAATCCAAAAGAGGAGGCCCAGAGCTGCCACAGGAAGGACAGACTGGGAATTCGCAAGTTACTATCTTCATGTCTCATTTTAAGGAGCGGGAGGTGGGGGTGGCTGTACCTGAGGTCATGATGATATCCAAGCGAGGTGAGACTAATGGGGGATGCACTTGTTTATTTTGCTAGGCGGGATGTAAAATTGTATGGAGTGCGTGGGAAGGTTTTTGGGGGGATCCTTTGGGGGATGGGAAGGATATTCCTGAAGCAGAACATCTCTTTGGACTCTTTCAAGAACTGAGTGCAGTGCTCCGCATTCAATCAGCACTGAGTGCTGACTGTGAGAAGAAAACTGTACTAAGTGCTAGGGAGACACAGACATTCCCTGCCCACAAGTAGCCCAGAGTCTAGAAGACTACGTAGAGTAAGTGCTCAATAAATACCACTGATAAATCTCTTATGTCTGCTGTTGCCCTGAGTATCTAGTCTGCTCCTGGTCAGAGACTAATGTATTTTGTCGGAATGCTTCTAAC
The DNA here is from genome assembly GCF_004115215.2 of Ornithorhynchus anatinus. Classification (NCBI taxonomy): domain Eukaryota; kingdom Metazoa; phylum Chordata; class Mammalia; order Monotremata; family Ornithorhynchidae; genus Ornithorhynchus; species Ornithorhynchus anatinus. Next base: position 53,817,308 of record NC_041737.1, on the reverse strand, counting down.
CTTTCTTTTGGGGGCAGAAAGGGCAAATCTGGTTGGAGTCCAGTGGCCTAGTTCACAGAGCCTGGGGCTGGGAGTCAGATGGACCTGGGTCCTAATCTCACCTCCACCACTTGTTTGGTTAACTTGGGCAAGTCATTTCATTTCTGTGCCTCGGTTTCCTCACCTGTAAAATGCGATCGAGGCTGTGAGCCCTACACGGGACAGGGACGTTGTCCAACTCGATTCGTTCGTATCCACCCCCGGCGCTTAGTACAGTGCCGGACACATAATAAGTGCCTGGGACTTATTAATAAGTCAGAGGACGCAGCTTCAAAATCTGGCTTCACCCCTTGTCTACAGGGTGACCTTAAGCAAGACACTTAAACTTCTCTGTGCCTCAGTTGCCTCTTCTGTAAAATGGGGATTAAGACTGTGAGCCCCATACGGGAAACCTGATTACCGTGTATCTACCCCAGCACTTAGAACAGAAGATAGAACAGTGCTTGGCACATAGTAAGGGCTTAACAAATACCAGCATTATTATTATTATTATTGTTATTATCATTAACAAAAGTCATTATTATTACTCTGCACATAGTAGACAATCAAAATGATTCCCTAACTGTTCTCTCCTCTGTCCTCTCCTCTTCTCCCCACCAGCACCTTTTTGTCCCCAGGGTTTGGATCTCCAGGAACTGGAGGAAGAAGAGCAGGGAAGAGTGGAGGTGACGTTCAAGGATGTGGCCATCTTTCTGACCCAGCAAGAATGGGAGAGCCTGGCAGATGCTCAGAGGGAGCTCTATACGACCGTCATGTTGGAGAACTACGGACACCTACAGTCACTGGGTAAGGACACGGAGAGCCTTGCGGGTCAAGGGTACTCCCCTCCAGGCCGGAAGCTCGTTGTAGACGAGATTCCAGTTTATCAGTGTGATAGGGAATGATGAGATCCCACTCACCAACACTAGGCTCTCAGGACATAGCGGGTGGGAGGAGAAAGGGAGGAGGATACCTGTGCCTGTCATAAATCTCCACTCATTCCTCTTCACTGTTCCCAGGAGCTGGGTTTCCGAAGCCTCATTGTATCCGCCAGCTGGAGAAGGGGAAAGATCCGTGGATTCCCGAACCTCCGTCTCACCACAGATGGATTTTCCCCAAAGAAGCCTGGAAAGGTAAGCCCGAATGTCTCTGCCCTAAGCCTCTAATATAGAGAAGAGCAGTGTGGGCATGGAAATCATAAGGACCTGGATACTAACTCTGGCTTCACTATTTGTCTGTTTTCATGAACAACATACTGACCCACTGCTTTTCTTCCTTACCCAGAAGCAATCAGAGAAGAGCAAATGCCCAGCACAGCATTTGCAGAGTCCCGTGGAGATGTTTCCCCCCATCCTCGAAGGGGAAGATCCCTGGCTAATCTGTGGAGATCCAAGAGGAAACGAGACCTGCCAGTAGAGAGGAGGGGGTGCCAACTTGAAAGAAAACTGCAGCCAACCACCCAAGCCGTATCCCCATTTTCCAAACAGAGAGGTAACCGCATTGCCCATCGGTCCTCTTGTCCCGGCGTAAAATGTCACCGATGTAATATGTGTGGAAGAAGCTTCCGGAGCCTGGGGTGTCTCAGAATTCACCAGAAGGAACGCCATCGAGAGAAGATGTATTCCTGTGCTGAATGCGAGAAAAGCTTCAGGTGGAGAAAATGCCTTACTAACCACGAGCAGATCCACACGAGAGAGGAGCCCTATAAGTGTGAAGTGTGTTTCAGGAACTGCAGACACAAGGCAAATCTCATTGCCCACATGAGGGTCCACACTGGAGAGAGACCCTTTCGATGTCCAGAATGCCAGAAGAATTTCAAGAGCCAAGGAAATCTGAAAGCCCATCAGCTAGTGCACACGGGAGAGAAGCCCTTTGAATGTCTCGAGTGTGGGAAGGCCTTCAGAAATCGAGAAACTTTCATCACGCACATGAGGTTGCACACTGGAGAGGAGCCCTATAAGTGTGGGGTGTGTGCCAGGGGCTTCAGACGGAAGGGATACCTCTCTGCCCACTCGAGGGTCCACTCTGGAGATAGACCCTTCCAATGTCCGGAGTGCCAGAGGAGCTTCAAGACGAAAGGAAATCTCAACACGCATAAGCAAGTGCACACGGGAGAGAAGCCCTTTGAATGTCTCGAGTGTGGGAAGGCTTTCCGCCAGAAGGGCAATCTGATGAAACACGAGAGGATTCACAGAGGCATCAAACTCTTTATATGTCTCCAGTGTGAGAGAAGCTTCAGAGAGAAAGACAGCCTTGTTGCCCACATGAGAGTCCACACTGGCGAAAGACCCTATCAGTGCTCGGAGTGCCCCAAGAACTTCAAGAGCAAAGGAAATCTTCGGGTGCATCTGCGAGTGCACACAGGAGAGAAGCCCTATGAATGTCTCGAATGTGGGAAGGCCTTCAGCCAGAAGAGCAGTCTGACGCTGCATGAGAGGATTCACAAAGGCATCAAACCCTATGTGTGTCCCCATTGTGAAAAAGCCTTCAGAGTCAAATACCAATTAGTGGTCCACATAAGAATTCACACAAGGGAGAAGCCCTATGAATGCCCTGACTGCAGAAAAGCCTTCAGTCAGATGGGAATTCTCAGGGTCCATCAGAGGATTCACACAGGAGAAAAACCCTACCAGTGTCCCAACTGTGAAAAAAGCTTCCGGAGCCTAGGAAATCTCACTGGGCACCAGCGTCTGCATACTGGAGAGAGACCATACAGTTGCCAGCAGCGTGGGAAAGATTTCAGCCAGTCAGGGACTCTGACTACCCACAAGAGAACCCACAAAACTAGGCACTGTTCTTGAGCCTAAAGGAAGACTGCTGCTGTGAGCAGTCTGGATATTCTATCTCTGCAGCCTGACTTTGTGAACTGACTTCCTTGTGTACCCACATATTCGCCTTATTGTAAGGGAAGTTGTTTGTATAATGACCAAAGTTCCCGGTGGCTTGTTCTCTGTCAATAAAACGACCCGTTTTTTTAGAGGTGTTTGTGATTTTCAGCTAGATTTTCACTAGATTTTCAGCACAGTTCTAAGTACTCAGGGTGAAGTGAGTTGGATATGTGGGTTGGATATAGTCGCTGTCTCACATGGGGCTCACGGTCTGAGTAGGAAGGAGAATTGAATAGCCATGTTACAGTTTGGAAATCTGAGGCACAGAATGACTTGCCGAAGTTGCCACAGAAACTTTATCCACTGGGCCTCGCTGCTTCCCAATTCTTATTAATTCAGGGTTGATTTCTCCATCTCCCTTTCAGCCCCCAAAACGGATCCTGGGTCTGGGTGCCCTCCCGCCCCACTTCCTCAGTAACAGGGGCTACGCTGGCAGTGCCAGGCCCCTCCGACCTCCTCCCACATTAGGTTTGATGCTCACCTTCACGTTCAGGCTCTCCTCCAGAAGGCCACCATGCCGTTTGACGATCCCTGCCAGCTTGGTCGGGTGCCTATTTGGCCGGACAATTCCGTTCTGGGAGATCTTCCTGCAGTCGGGCAGCGGAAAGGCAAATGGGAACATCGTCTGCACATTTGGCAGAAGTTGTGCCTGCAAGCGATGGACATGGGGTTGTGGAAAGAATCCAAACAGATGGGGCAGCTCATTTTGTTCCAGAGACTCTGGGCCCTAGGGAGGACACTGTAACTCAGGAAGGGACTACCCAGTAGCCTAGGGAGGCTAGCTGTTTCTTCTCTTCCTCCCCCCAACTCCTGAAGCCTCTTGGGTGGAAGCTGAAAATAAGGAAAAATTATCATGCAAATTCAGCCCTTCTCTGTAACCCCACCTCATGACTCAAGGGGAAATATCTTGGTTGAAGTTGGGGGCCTCGTGTTTCACATCAGCTTGACGGAAATCACTTTTTAGAGTCAGAGCAGATAAAAGCTCCATTTCCTACCGGGATTGGGAGCCTCAGGTGGGACAAGGGACTATGTCAGACATACCTGAGCGTTTACCCTTGTAAACGGGAAAGAGCACGGGCTTGGGAGTCAGAGGTCACGGGTTTGCTCTCTCATTCACTCCACACATCCAATCCGTCACCAACACCTGCCGGTCTCACCTTCACAATATCGCCAAGATCCGCCCTTTCCTCTCCATCCGAACGGCTACCATGCTGGTACAAGCTCTCATAATATCCTGACTGGATTATTGTGTCAGCCTCCTCTTGGATCTCCCTTCCTCCTGTCTTTCCCCACTCCAGGAAATTCTTCATTCCATTGTGTGGATCGTCTTCCTGCAGAAATGCTCTGGGCATGTCACTCCGCTCCTCAAAAATCTCCAGTGGTTGCCTATCCACCTTTGCAAGAAACAAAAACTCCTCACTCTGGGCTTCAAAGCTCTCCATCACCTTGCCCCCTCCTACCTCACCTCTCTTCTCTCTTTCTACTGCCCACCCCGCACGCTTCGCTCCTCTGCCGCTCACCTCCTCACTGTCCCCCGTTCTTGCCTATCCCGCCGTCGACCCCCGACCCCCGTCCTCCCGCTGTCCCGGAACGCCCTCCCTCCTCACCTCCGCCAAACCAACTCTCTTCCCCTCTTCAAAGCCCCACTGAGAGCTCACCTCCTCCAGGAGGCCTTCCCAGACTGAGCCCTCCCCTTTCCCTCTGTTCCTCCTCCCCTCCCCATTTTCCCTTCTCCCTCCCTCTGCTCTTCCTCTCCCCTTTAGCACTGTGCATATTTGTATATATTATTTACTGCTCTATTTATTTTGTTAATGATGTGTATATATCTATGATTCTATCTCTCTTGATGATGTCTGTGCCAGATAACTTGTTTTATTCTATTTTGCTTTGCCATCAGTCTCCCCCATTTAGACTATGAGCCCGTTATTGGGCAGGGATTGTCTCTATCTGTTGCCAAATTGTACATTCCAAGTGCTTAGTACAGTGCTCTGCACATAGTAAGCACTCAATGAAGACTATCGAATGAATGAATGAATAATCCCAGCTCCGCCGCTTGTCAGCTGTGTGACTTTGGGTAAATCACTTAACTTCTCTGTGCCTCAGTTGCCTCATCTGTGAAATGGGGATTAAGACTGTGAGCCCCACGTGGGACAACCTGATGACCCTGTATCCCCCCATCCCTTAGAACAGTGCTTTGCACATAGTAAGCGCTTAATAAAAGCCATTATTATTATTACAGCAGTGCTGCTTGAAATGTAATAATGATGGTAATAGTTATATATTATTATAATAATGCATAACAAATAGTATATATCACTGCACAATAATATTATTAATTATATTTTCATAATGATGAAATGATTATTCTTTTTCTTATCCCTTCTAATGAATTGCCCCCAATGCCCCCTGACTGGGTATCATTCTTAATCGGAGGTGTACTGGAATCAGGAAAAGTGCAGAAAGACCATCTTTTTTTCCACCCTCTCCCTGCAGGCTTAACCCCCACCACCTTCCCCTCTATACTGCCTGGGTATCATCCTTGGAAAGTCCACAACTCCGCCTCCTGTCGAGGGAAAAACCCGGGGGGAGGAGGGGAGAACACACACAGGAAGAGCCCCACCGGCCCAGACTCCGGAACGACCCTCCCTGACGGGATATTTTTGTAATTCTCCACTGTAACGCCTCTGCGAAAGAGTAACCTCTGAGCACCCTCCATTTCCTTCCATTCTCCCGAGTCACCCTGCTCTCCGCCCTCCACCTCCAGAGCATCAGCCTAATGCAGGAGGAGGTCGGAGGGGGCCTGGCACTGCCGACGTTGCTCCCGTCACTGAGGAAGTGGGGTGGGGGATGGCAGGGCACACAGACCATCATCCAGCATCCTTTCTGAGGGTCAAAAAGAGGATGGAGAAATCCAGGGAATATGAATCAACAATTAACAAGAATTGGTAAAACAGCATGGCCTAGTGGATAGAGCCTGGGAGTCAAAGGACCTGGGTTCTAATCCCTGCCCCCCTGCCACTTACAACTCGGGCAAGTCACTTCAATTCTCTGTACCTCAGATTTCCTAACTGTAACAAGGAGGTTCGATACCTCCTATTCAGACTGTGAGCCCCTTGTGGGGCAGCGACCGTATCCCACCCGATCGATTCGCATCTCCCCCCAGCGCTAAGAACTGCGCTGGACACGTAGCGAGCGCCTCACAAACACCATTAAGAAAACCACTGACCGAGAGAGATATTTTATTGACAGCTTTGAGAAAGAGAACAAGACATCGGGAACTTCGATCAAGCTACAAGCAACTTTCCTTACAATACGGCCAACGTGCCGGAGAACGAGGGAATGAGTTCGCCAAGTCAGGCAGCGCCATCCCGGCGGCGGCGATGGAGCATCCAGGCTGCTCCCGGGGCCTAGATCTCTCTCTGCTGTGGATTCTCTTTTGGGGAGGAAGACTCCCTATCTGGCTGCGAGTTTTCCGTCAGTGTACTCACAGGGCTTCCCCCCTGCGTAAAGTGTCTTGTGGGCCACCAACTGGCATTTGAATCTGAAGCTCTTTTTACACCGGGGACACACATGGGGCTTGGCGGCCATGTGAATCTTCTTGTGGACCGTCAGATTACTGTTACGGTTGAAGGCCTTCCCACATTCGAGACATTCAAAGGGCTTCTCTCCTGTGTGCACTCTCAAATGCCTTCTAAGACTTCCTCTGGTCTTGAACTTCTTCTGACACTGCAGACATAGAAAGGGTCTTTCGCCAGTGTGGATTCTCATGTGGGTAATGAGATGGTCCTTGTCTCTGAAGCTTCTCTCGCAATGGAGACACACACAGGGTTTGATGTCTTTGTGACGCCTCTCGTGCTTCCTAAGACTGCCCTTCTGGCAGAAGGTCATCCCGCACTGGAGGCATTTAAATGGCTTCGCTACCGTGTGCACCCGCATATGCTTTCTAAGACATCCCCTGGTCTTGAACTTCTTCTGACACAGTGGACATGGAAAGGGTCTCTCGCCAGTGTGGGCTCTCATGTGGGTAATGAGACGGTCGCTGTCTCTGAATCTTCTCTCACACTGGAGACACGTACAGGGTTTGAGGTCTTTGTGACGCCCCTCGTGCTTCCTAAGATTGCCCTTCTCTTGGAAGGTCTTCCCGCACTCGAGGGATTCAAACGGCTTCACTCCCGCGTGCACCCGCATATGAACTTGAAGAGATCCTTTTCTCTTAAAGTACCTCTGGCACTCCGGGCACTGGACGGGTTTTTCTCCACTGTGGACTCTCATGTGGGTAAGGAGACGGCCCCTGCCCCTGAAGCTTCTACCACACTGGAGACACACCCAGGGTTTGACGTCTCTGTGACGCAACTTGTGCTTCTTAAGATTGCCATTCTGGCGGAAGGCCTTCCCGCACTCGAGGCATTTATATGGCTTCGCTCCCGTGTGCACCCGCATATGAACTCGCAGGGATCCTTTTCTCTTAAAGTACCTCTGGCACTCCGGGCATTGGAAGGGTTTTTCTCCAGTGTGGACTCTGATGTGGTCAATGAGACTGGACTTCTCGCTGAATCTTCTCTCACACTGGAGACACATATGGGGTTTGATGCCTTTGTGAATCTTCTCGTGCCTTGTCAGATTGTACTTCTCGCGAAAGGCCTTCCCACACTCGAGACATTCAAAGGACTTCTCTAGCGTGTGCACTCGCTTATGCTTGTTGAGTTTTCCTTTTGTCTTGAAGCTCTTCTGGCAGTCTGGACATTGGAAGTTTCTATCTCCAGAGTGGACCTTCATGTGGCAAGTGAGGTATCCCTTCTGTCTGAAGCTCCTGGCACACACCCCACACTTATAGGGCTGCTCTCCAGTGTGCAACCTCATGTGCGTGACAAAACTTTCTCGATTCCCACACTTGAAACGTTCAAAGGGCTCCTCTTTCACGGGCACTGGCTTCTGCGCCTTCCTTCTCTCTACCGGCCGGTCTCGTTTCCTCCTAGATCTCCACTGATTCTTTAGGGACCTGCCCCTTCGAGGAAGGTGGGAAACGTTTCCATGGGATTCTGCAAACACTGTATCGGGCAATTGCTCTTCCCTGATTTCTTCTGTGTGAGGAAGAGGAGCATAGGGTCAGTACGTTGTTTGTGAAAAAGGAAAATTCAGTTTGGCTTCTACGGTACCGTAAAACACAGTACCAGGCACGTTCTCAACCACACAGTGCTAAAGGAAGTTTCTCATCATCTACAGATCCTCTCACACTTTCCTTCCTTCCAGTGTAATTGATTAATGGTTTCGTTATGGAGAAGCAGCATACCCTAGTGGAGGGCACACTACCCTCTGGGTCAGAGGGTCTGGGTTCTAATTTAGGGCTCTGTCACTTATCTGCTGTATTACCTTGGACAAGTCACTTCCCTTCTCTGGGCCTCATCTGCAAAATGGGGACTCATTTTCCCTCCTCCGTAAAACTGTGAGCCCCAGCCAGGACAGGGATGGTGTCCAGCCCAATTAACTTTTATTTACCCCAGGGTTTAGGGCAGTGCACTTTCCTTTTTTTTGAAAATAGCATTAGTTAAGTGTTTTCTAAGAAAGTAAATTAGACAAATAAGGTTAGACACAGTCTAAGTCCCACGTGGGGCTCACAGTCTTAATCCCCATCTTATAGATGAAGGAACTGAGGCATAGAAAGTGACTGGCCCAAGTACACAGAGTTAGAATTAGAATCAGAATCCAGGTCCTTCCGATTTCTAGGCCTGGCCTACGTGATTGGTAACAATGTCCCTCTCCCTATTAGAGGTTTAGGGCAGAGACATCCAGGCTTACCGGTCCAGGCCTCTTTGAGGAAAATCCATTTGTGGTGAGCTGGAGGTTCGGGAACCCATGGATCTTCCCCCTTCTCCAGTTGGCGGATACACTGAGGCTTCGGACGCCCGGCTCCTGGGGAAGCAGTGAAGAAGAATGAGTGGAGATCTCTGACAGGCACAGGTGTCCTCTTCCCTTTCTCCTCCCACCTGCTGTGTCCTGGGAGCACACTACTCTGACAGTGGCAGAGTTGATGAGTGGGATTTCACCGCTCCCCATCACTCTTTGGGGATCAGAAATATCAGACAAGCGGGAATCTCATCCATGGAGTTTCCTACCTGGGCTAGATAGTAAACTGACCAGACCGCCCACGGTAACCCCTCTCAACCTCGGAATGCTGTACCAACCATCACCCACCCTTGGACTGTGGAGAGCAGAGGGGATAGGTCAGTAATATTTATTGAGTGATTCCTGTATGCAGAGCACTGTATTAAGCGCTTGGGAGAGCACAATAGAACAATACAGAAGTGAGTGAAATTGTGCCAGCTATCTCCCATCAGTGGAGTGTGGGGAGCAGAGGGGATTGATCGACCATATTGAGTGATCGCTCACTGTGTGCACCGCTGTACAGAGCGGTTGGGAGAATACAATAAAATAGAGTTGTTAGACACATTCCCCGAGCACAACGAGCTTCTGGTCTAGAGGAGGCTTGGGGGTGGTCTGTTGCTCTCCCTTCCCCAGAGGGGTGTCCTTGACCCGCACGGCTCTCCGTGTCCTTACCCAGTGACCGTAGATGTCCGTAATTCTCCAACATGACGCTGGTGTAGAGCTCCCTCTGAGCATCTGCCAGGCTCCCCCATTCCCACTGGGTCAAGAAGATGGCCACGTCCTTGAACGTCACCTCCATTTGTCCCTGCTCTTCTTCCTCCGGGGGCTGAAGAACTAAACGCCTGGGAGAAGAGGGTAGGGGTGGAGAGAAGAGGTGAGAACAGTTAGGCAATCATATTGATTGAGCGCTTATTTTGTGCAGAGCACTGCAAAAGTATAATAGAACAGACAAACTCCCTGCCCACAGTGAGCTTACAGTTCCAGAGAACAGGCTTAGGGAAGTGAGCCACTGAGAGTCATACACACCTACACAAGGAATAACCAGAAACAAATACTAACTAGATCCCCTGCGGGGGCCTGGAGCCTTCTCTTGAAGCTGCCCCGAGGTATATTCCCTTTATTTCTCTTTTCATCGGTATATGTTATGTGTTTACCATGTGCCAGGCACTCTACTAAGCCCTGGGGTGGATACGAGCTAATGGGGTTGGACACCCAGTCCATATCCCACTTGCGACTCACAGTCTTATACAGGAGGGAACCGAAGCCCAGAGAAGTAAAGTGACGTGTCCAAGGTTACCCGGCAGACAAATAGCGGAGCCGGGATTAGAACCCAGATCCCTGCGACTGTCGGCCCCAGGGCACTGTGCTCCATCCAGCCTTGCCCTTTCTTCCTGAAAAAGAGGGTCTGAAGCATTCCAACGAAATACGTATTAGTTTCTGACCAGCTGCAGACTAGATACTCAGCAGGCATACGACAGAAAAAAAAGATCAATAGTATTTATTGAGCACCTACTATGTGCAGTCCTTTACACAGTAGGATTCTTGTGGAGAGGGAATGTGTCCGTTTACCTTGATACTATATTCTCCCAAGGGCTTAGTACGATTGACTGCGGGGCTCTGTACTAAATGTTTGGGAGACTGCAAAAAGATATTCTGCTTCAGGAATATCCTTCCCATCGTCTAAACCCCCAAAGTACCTCCCCGCCCAAAAAAGCTTCCCACGCACTCCATATAATTTTACCTACTCCCTAGCAAGACGAACAAACGCACCTCCCATTAGGCAAGGCTTTGCTGACGTCTTGGCCTCTGGTATCTCCTTTCCTCCCCCACCCTTCCTTAAAATAAGACAGAAAATAACTTACAAATTCCCAGTCGTTCCTTCTGATGGCAGCGCCAAACCTCCTCTTTTGGATTCCAGCACCTCAAGGGAAAAACCTACAGGTCTAGCTGAGGTGGGTTTTGTCTGCCCTCATGACACTCCCCTGAGAACTCATGTGATTACACTTTAGAGCCGTTAACCAGTTTGAGAATTCAGAGGCCCCAAGAGGTGCTAAACGAGTTTGAGAATTCAGAGGCCCCAAGAGGTGCTAACTCAGATTTTCCAGGGATCTTCCTTTTGAGGATGGTGGGAATCGTTTCCATGAGACTCTGCCAACACTCTTCAGGGCATCTGCCCTGATTTCTTCTGCTTGAGGAAGAAGAGCATCGGGTCAGTACATTGTTCCTTAAAAAGAAAATTCAGTTTGGCTGCTACAGCGCTGCAAAGCACGTTTCCAGACACGTTCCCAACTACGCGGTGCTTAAGGAAGCTTTTCCCTGGCTGAACTTCTCCCACTTTCCACAGGGCCTTCCCCAGCCCCTCGGTCAAAGGCCACTTAGCAGCTCTCCTTCGTCCCAATATCAAATCAATGGTTTTGGTATCGAGAAGCAGCATACGCTGGTGGACAGAATACGTGCCTGTGGGTCAGAGGGTCTGGGTTCTAATTCTGAGCTCTGCCACTCATCTGCTGTGTGACCTTGGACAAGTCACTCAACTTATCTGGGCCTAGGTTTTCTCTTCTGTAAATTGGGGACTCAATGCCCATTTTCCCTCCTACTGAAGACTCTGAGCCCCACAGGGGCTCTTGTATCGTCCCAAGTGTTTAGACTGTGCATCCAAGGTGACACAAGGATCGTGTCCAACTTAATTAACTTGTATCTACCCCAGTGTTTAGACATACAGTAAGCATTTTTTGGAAAATAGTGTTTGAACTGTGCTTCCCTAACCCCCCTTTCCTCTTCTCCCACTCCCTCCTGCATCGCCCTGACTTGCTCCCTTTATTCATTCCCCCTCCCAGCCCCACAGTACTTATGCACATAACTGTCATTTATTAATTTTTATTAATTGTCTGTCTCCTCCTCTAGACGGTAAGCTTGTTGTGGGCAGGTAATGTGTCGATTATTATAGTGTACTCTCCCAAGCATTTATTACAGTTCTCAGCACAAAGTGGTTGTTCAAAAAATACGACTGAGTTAATGAATGAACTTCTCTGGGCGGCAGTGCCCTCCTCAGTAAAAATGGGGATTGAGACTGTGAACCCCATGTGGGACGTGAACTGTGTCCAACATGATTAGCTTGTATCTACCCCGGTACTTAGAACAGTGCCTGGGACATAGTAAGCAAATAACAAATACCATTAAAAAAATATACTAGGAGTCAGGTGTACCGACTCTACTGCACTTTGCTTTCCCAATGAATATGGTGTTCTCCACACAGTGAGCGCTCAATCAGGAAAGAGTTGTGGCATTTGGTTTTTTATGGTATTTGTTAAGAGAAAGAGCGTGGCCTAGGGAAAGAGCACAGATCTGGGAGTCAGAAAGACCTGGATTCTAATTCCAGCTCTGCCACTTGTCTGTTGTGTGAACTTGGGCAAGTCACCTCACTTGTCTGCCTTAGTTACCTCATCTGTAAAATGGGGATTAAGACTGTGAGCCCCAAGTGGGACATGGATTGTGTCCAACCTGATTTGCCTAACTCACTTTCCTGTTAAGTGCTTACACTCCATTTTGAAATAAAAGCTGCTTACTATGTTTCAGTGATGAGGAGTGATTGGGTCTTGAAAAGGTCAAGGATGAAGGGAAGATTCCCCATTATGGAGCAGGTGGGGGGAGGTGGTCCCACAGTCTGGATTTGCTTGGGGCTGTGAGGGGGAGATTCTGGGGGAGAGAAGGGCATGAGGGGAGGGGAGGGGAGGGGAGGGCTCGCATGGGAGTGAGTTGGTGGGGGTCGGCGGGAGGGCAGGGGGGCAAGGTTGGTGCAGGGCCAGGATGACAAGGGTGGGGCGGGCGGGACGGTGTAAGGGGTGGGGAGTGGGTCGATGGTGGCCAGTGCAGAGGAAGGGGCATGAGGGGTGGGGATGGGACAGGATTACAGGGATGAGGTGGGGAGGAGGGGTGAGGGTGGCCCAAAGGGTAGGGAAGGGTTGGGAGGGGTTGGGGGAAGGACCGGGATGGGCTGACCTGAGCTGGGAGGAGAGATCTAAGGGTCACAGTGGGGCTGGTGAGGTCTTGAAAAGCCTCAGCACACACTTACACACACAGCAATAACAAAAAACACAGCAATAACAACTTAAACTGGTGATAACCTGAGGAAATGGTTGAATTGTCCTTGGATCCAGGAGAGTGAAGAGGCCAGTGATTAGAAGTGAACAGACAGGATCGGGTGTGAGTTTAAGAGAAAGCAGGGGCCGAACAGGTGCAAAGGCACAACCCAGGTCCTTCGGACTCCCAGGCCTGGGCTATCCATTAGGCCGCCACTGCTCCTCTCCCTAACTAGAGGGCAGAGACATAATAATAATAATGTTGGTATTTGTTAAGCGCTTACTACGTGCAGAGCACTGTTCTAAGGACTTAGGTAGATACAGGGTAGTGAGGTTGTCCGACATGAGACTCACAGTCTTAATCCCCATTTTCCAGATGAGGGAACTGAGGGCCAGAGAAGTGAAGTCACCCGGCGGACACGTGGCAGAGCCGGGATTCGAATCCATGACCTCCGACTCCCAAGCCCGGGCTCTTTCCACTGAGCCAATCCAGGCTTACCAGTCCAGGCCTCTCCGGGGAAAGTCTGTGGTGAGAGGGAAGTTGGGGAAATCCACGGATCCGCCCTCTTCTCCAGGTGGCGGATACAGTGAGGCTTCAGACAGTCGGCTCCTGGGGAAGCAAACAGGGAAGAGGAATGAGTGGAGATCAATGACGGGCTCCCTTTCTCCTCCCACCCACTATGTCCTGGAAGCAGAACACTCCGAGTCGGTGAGCGGGAATTCACCGCTTCCTGGCGCCCTCTGGGGATCCGAAAGAAGCTGTAAACCAAAGAAACTGACAAACTGGAATCTCCTCTGTGGAAATTCCTGCCCCGGGCAATGTAGAGAACTGCTCAAACTCCCCCCTGCTACGCCCCTCAATCTCGGAATGCTGACCACCTCCCACCCCTGGGCCGCGGAGGGCAGAGGGGGATCGATCAGTTGCATTTACTGAGCGCTTCCTCTTTGCAGGCCACTGTGCTGAACGCTTGGGAGATGCCACAAACTACGACTGCGTTGAAGCTGTTCCAAATCCCTCCCACCAGGGGAGTGAGGAGAGCAGAGGGGAATCGTAACCATGCTATTTGTTAAGCGCTGGCTCTGAGCACTAAGGAGAAAAGCAGAGTGGCTCAGGAGCTCGGGCTTTGGAGGCAGTGGTCATGGGTTCCAATCCTGGCTCCGCCACCTGTCGGCTATGTGACTTTGGGCGAGTCGCTTCACTTCTCGGTTACCTCATCTGCAAAATGGGGATTAAGACTGTGAGCCTCAGGTGGGGGCAAACTGATTGCCCTGCATCGACCCCGGCGCTTGAAACAGTGCTCGGCACATAGTAAGCTCATAACAAATACTAACACTCTTATTATTATCCCCATTTTACAGACAAGGTAAATAATAATAATTATTATTATTATTATTACCAGGTAATCAGGTTGTCCCACTTGGGGCTCACGATCTTACTCGAAGCAGCGTGGCTCAGTGGAAAGCGCCCGGGCTTGGGAGTCCGGAGGTCATGGATTCCAATCCTGGCTCTGCCACTTGTCAGCTGGGTGACTGTGGGCAAGTCACTTCACTTCTCTGGGCCTCAGTTCCCTCATCTGTAAAAGGGGGATGAAGACTGTGAGCCTCACGTGGGACAACCTGATGACCCCATATCCCCCCCCGCGCTTAGAACAGTGCTCTGCACATCGTAAGCGCTTAACAAATACCAACATTATTATTATCCCCATTTTACAGACGAGGTCACTGAGGACCAGAGAAGTGAAGTGAGGTCTGATTCTCTTTCCCTCTTCAAAACCCTACTTAAAAATCACCTCCTCCAGGAGGCCTTCCCAGACTGAGCTCCTCTTCCCCCTCTACTCCCTCTGCCATCCCCCCTTTACCTCTCCGCAGCTAAAGCCTCATTTTCCCCTTTTCCCTCTGCTCCTCCACCTCTCCCTTCCCATCCCCACAGCACCGTACTCGTCCGCTCGACTGTATATATTTTCGTTACCCTATTTATTTTGTTAATGAATTGTACATCGCCTCGATTCTATTTAGTTGCCATCGGTTTTTACGAGATGTTCTTCCCCTCGACGCTGTTTATTGCCATTGTTCTCGTCTGTCCGTCTCCCCCGATCAGACCGTAAGCCCGTCAAACGGCAGGGACCGTCTCTATCTGTTGCCGACTTGTTCATCCCAAGCGCTTAGCACAGTGCTCTGCACATAGTAAGCGCTCAATAAATACTATTGAATGAATGAATGAATGAAAGGTCGCTCCAAGTGCGGGGATTAGAAGCTACGACCTCCGACTCCCCAATCCGTGCTCTTCCCCCTATGCCACGCTGCTTCTACTGAATATACTGTGCGCGGAGCACTGTTCAAGGGCCTGGAGGAGCACAATTTACCTGTCCACAACGAGTTTCCGGTCTAGCAGGGCTGGGGGTTGGTCTGTCGCCGTCCACTTCCTTGAGGATGCCCTTGACCTTCGCGGTTTTCCGGGCCCTTACCCAGTGACCGTAGATAACCGTAGTTTTCCAACATGACGGGCCTGTAGAGCTCCCTCTGGGCGTCTCCCAAACTCTCCCATTCCCGCCGGGTCGGGAAGATGGCCGCGTCCTGGAATGTCACCTCCATTCATCCCAGCTCTTCTTCCTCCAGGGCCTGAAAAACCAAAGAAAAGGGTGGGGGTGGGGAGAAGAGGTGAAAACAGCCAGGCCCATTGTACTGATTGAGCGCTTCCTGTGTTCAGAGCACTGTACTAAACTCTTGGGAGAACAGTTGCAGTCCCTGCCCACAACGAGCTGGCAGTCTGGAAAACAGACACACAAATGGCCCCCGATGGAGGACTCCGAGGGGCACAGAATCCCCCAACATTTCCATAAATAATAATAATAATGATGGCATTTGTTAAGCGCTTACTATGTGCAAAGCACCGTTCTAAGCGCTGAGGGGGGATACAAAGGTGATCAGGTTGCCCACGTGGGGCTCACGGTCTTAATCCCCATTTTGCAGATGAGGTAACTGAGGCCCAGAGAATAATAATAATAATAATGTGGGTATTTGTTAAGCGCTTACTATGTGCAGAGCACTGTTCTAAGCGCTGGGGTTGTTACAAGGTTATCAGGTTGGCCCACCTGGGGCTCACAGTCTTAACCCCCATTTTACAGATGAGGTAACTGAGGCACAGAGGACTTAAGCGATTTGCCCAAAGCCACACAGCTGACAGAGTGAGGATTAGAACCCATGACTTTTGACTCGCGAGCCCGGGCTCTTGCCACTGAGCCACGCTGCTCCACCAAAATCTTTTAGTCCAGGATGATTCCCGAGGAGTCATTCTGAAGGCTCATTCCTAGAGCAGTAAATAGGGCCAAAGAAGAAGAGGTCTCAAGCTGATAAATGCAGCCCCTGGGCACATAATCATTCAATCAATACTATTCACTGAGCGCTTCCTGCGGGTGGCGCACTGTACTGAGCGCCTGAGAGAGCGCGCTCTAACAATAAACCGACACATTCCCTGCCCACAGCAAGATTACAGTTTGGAAAACAGGCTTAGGGGCGACACACGTCCCCGGCTGGAGGATTCAGAAGCTGAACCAGCCTCATTTATTCAGCCAACCCTATTGATTGAACGCTTCCTGTGTGCAGAGCACTGTACTGAATGCCTGGGAGAGCACGCTCTAACAATAAACACACTCCCTGCCCACAGCGAGCCTACAGTCTGGAAAACAGGCTTGGGGGAACACATACATCCTTCACTGGAGGACTCAGAAGCTGAAGTTAGCCACATTCATTTAGTCACCCTTGTTGATTGAGTGCTTCCTGCGTGCAGAGCACTGTACTGAGCGCTTAGGAGAGCACGCTCTAACAATAAACAAAGTCCCTGTCCTCGATCAGTTTACAGGCCAGAAGGGTGTCCCTTGGCGAATCGGGGGACCCCCCCCCCCAGGCCAAGGACGATGTCGCCACCGTCCCGAGCCACCAAAGAGGAACACAAGCGCTCAGTACAGAGAGAAACAGTGTGGCTCAGTGCCAAGAGCCCGGGCTTGGGAGTCAGAGGTCATGGATTCGAATGCCGACTCCACCACTTGTCAGCTGTGTGATTGTGGGCAAGTCACTTCACTTCTCTGGCCCTCAGGGACCTCATCTGTAAAATGGGGATTAACCGTGAGCGTCACCTGGGACAACCTGATGACCCTGTATCTCCCCCAGCGCTTAGAACAGTCCTCTGCACATAGTCAGCGCTTAACAAATACCGACATTATTGTCAGCTGTGTGACTGTGGGCAAGTCACTTCACTTCTCTGGGCCTCCGTTCCCTCATCTGTCAAATGGGGCCTGTGAGCCTCCCGTGGGACCACCTGATGACCCCGTATCTCCCCCAGCGCTTAGGACAGTGCTCGGCACATAGTAAGCGCTTAACGAATACCAACGTTATCATTATTATGGGGATGAAGGTTGTGAGCCTCCCGTGGGACCACCTGATGACCCCGTATCTCCCCCAGCGCTTAGAACAGTGCTCGGCACATAATAAGCGCTTAACGAATACCAACATTATCAGGATTATTACAGCGCTCTGTACACAGTAGATAGGAGTGCGGGAAGGAATGAAGTCAGAAGCGGGGGCGGGAAGGGGCCCGGCCCGGAGGGGCGGGTCCGGGGGAGGGTCCCGGGGAGGGGGGTGGTCCCTGGCCCGGCCGCCCATCACAGGGAGGTAGGGGCGGGGCGGCCCGGCCGCCTCTGTGCTGGCCGCCAGTGCTGGGGGGGAGCTTGGTTGGAGCGGTCGAGGGCGGTGGGCCGTGACCCCCCCGTGACCCCGGGGGTGACCCCCCCCCCCGGACCCCTGCTCGGCCCGCACCAGGTGAGGAGCTGGGGGATGGAGGTTGGGGGATGGGGGATGGAGGCCGGGGGCTGCAGGGTGGAGGCCGGGGGCTGCAGGATGGAGGCCGAGGCCTGGAAGGTGCAGGATGAGGCCGGGCCGCAGCGTTTGGCCACATGCAGACCCCGGCCGCAGGGTTTTCCGGCCCGCAACGCATCGCCCACTCCCCTCCTCCCCACCCTTTCCATTCACTGGACCGTATTTAGGGAGCGATCGCCGTTTGCCGAGCACAACCGGGTGACGGTGGGCGAGTCACTTCCCTGCCCTGGGCCTTAGTCCCCACCTACAAAATGGGCATTCAGACGGGGAGCCCCACGTGGGACAACCTCGTCACCTTCGATCCCCCCGCGCTGAGAATAATTATAATGTTGGTATTTGTTAAGCGCTTATTAGTCAAGCAGCCTGGCTCGGGGGAAAGAGCCCGGGCTTGGGAGTCAGAGGTCATGGGTTCGAATCCCGGACCGCCACTTATCAGCTGTGTGACTGGGGGCAAGTCACAACTTCTCTGTGCCTCAGTTTCCACATTAAGACTGTGAGCCCCGTGTGGGACAATCTGATTACCTTGTATCTACCTGATTACCTTGTATCTTAGAACAGTGCTTGGCACATAGTAAGCGCTTAACAAATGCCGTTAATAATTATTATGTGCAGAGCACTGTTCTGAGCGCTGGGGTCGATACAGGGTGATCAGGTTGTCCCACGTGAGTGAGGCTCACGGTTAATCCCCATTTTACAGATGAGGGAACTGAGGTCCAGTGAAGTGACTTTCCCTCAGTCACCCAGCTGACAAGGGGCAGAGTCGGGATTCGAACCCATAACCTCTGCCTCCCAAGCCCGGGCTCTGGCCATTGAGCCACGCTGCTTCTCTAACGGTGCCTGGCACCCAGTAGGCGCTTTAACACATGCCGTCATTATTATTTTAAGGGCTCAGTACAGGCCTCTGCACGTAGTAAGCGCTCAATAAGTACGACTGAATGAATCTTCCTCCCCAAGTTCTCAATTCACTCGGTCGGATTTATGGAGCGCTCGCAGGATGCAGCGCACTCTGCTAAGCGCTTGGAAACTGCAGTTCGGGGACCAAGAGGCTCCCAGGCCAGAAGCGGGGAGACGGGAGCCAAAACAAGCAAACAGGCGTCGTTAGCATCGATATCAATACATAGAATTATAGACACATCACTAATATAAAGAAATAGAATTATAAATATGTACACAAGTGCTGTGTGTGTGGGGATTAATAATAATTCAGAAATAGCGTGGTTTACTGGCAGGAACACGGGCTTGGGAGTCGGGACGTGGGTTCTAATCCTGACTCCGCCACTTGTCTGCTGTGTCACCTTGGATAGGCCACTTAACTCCTCTGGGCCTCAGTGACCTCATCTGGAAAATGGGGATGAAGACTTTGCGCTCCCCCCTTGGGACAAGCTACTGACCTCGAATCTCTCCGAACGCTTAGAAGAGTGCTTAGCTCATAGTAAGTGCTTAACAAACACCGTTATTATCATATCCCTCCCGAAAGGGAAGTTCAATTCGCCGCGCGGAACAAATTTTGTATAAATGTAGCCCTTGATTCCGGTCTCTTTCTCTCACCGATTCCTGGAGAGAAAGAGAAAGAGAAAGAAAAGAATCGCCGGGACGAGAATCTGGAGTTTTCCTCTGCTTATACGGATAATAAGAGTTAACTAAAATAAGATTATGCGAAAAACTGTCGTCAGCCATAAGATCTAAGGAGTCTGTGATAAAGGGGACAGCAGCTCACGACGGAGAGATCTATTTGCTGGGTAGTACAAATTAAATGGGGTATTAAAAGTGGGATTAATTTGTTCATCTTTGCTCGTCACTTTGATCTTAAGGTTCAGATGGACTTCTTCACCCTAGCCTGGCTAAAGGCCTGGATGTTTACTTTCGTTTTGCAATTGTGTTTCCTTTTAGAGGGCTGGGAAGGTTTAGGCATCCTATCCCAAGGATTTGGAAGGCAGCAGCAGGATAGTCATTGGAAATAGTTGTTGAATTGCTGAGGATGATTTTTAGAGTAATTAAGAATAATTGTTAATTACTGAGCAGGGACAGCACCGGGGTGGAGCGGCCTAGGCTCCACCACTTGTCTGCCGTGTTTCTGGGCCTTAGTTTCCCCCCACGGTAAAATGGGGATTGAGTGGAACATGGCTTGTGAGTCCAATCTGATTAGTTTGGAGCTACCCCAGGGCTTAGTACGGTGCCTGGCAGGTGGTAAATGCTTAACAAATACCATTTTAAAAAAATAAATAAAGGGAATATGTCCAGGTTCAGATTCTAGAGAAGGCTCCACTCCACAGCCGGGGACGTGATTAGTATTTGTTTCTGGTTATTCCTTGGGGGGCTGGGAGTGGGTGGATGTGTGTGTGCTAGTGAAGCGGCGTGGCTCAGTGGAAAGAGCCCGGGCTGGGGAGTCAGGGGTCGTGAGTTCGAATCTGGATCTGCCACTTGTCAGCTGGGTGACTGTGGGCAAGTCACTTCACTTCTCTGGGCTTCAGTTCCCTCATCTGTAAAATGGGGATGAAGACTGCGAGCCTCACATGGGACAACTGATGACCCTGTATCTCCCCCAGCGCTTAGAACAGTGCTCTGCACATCGTAAGCGCTTAACAAATACCAACATTAGTGTTATTATTATTAGTGACTCATTTTTCTAGGTCCATTCTCTCGACTATAAACTCGTTGTGGACAGGGCACTGATCTGTTTTATCGATACAGTCGACTGGCTGTTCTCCTCCTCTTCTCCCCTTTTCTCCCAGGTATTTGGTTCTTCAGTCCCTGGAGGAAGAAGAGAGGGGACGAATGGAGGTGACATTCGAGGACGTGGCCATCTTCCTGACCCGCCGGGAATGGGAGAGCTTGGCAGGCACTCAGAAGAAGCTCTATACGACCGTCATGTTGGAGAACTACGGACATCTACAGTCACTGGGTAAGGGCCCGGAGGGCCGGACAGGTGAGGGTCATCCTCATGGAAGGGGTCATCGACAGGCCACCGTCCCCCTCTAGAAGGGGAGCTCGCTATGGGCAGAGCACGTGTCTAACAACTCTGTTATATTGTGCCCTCCCAACTGCTTAGACAAATAAACACTCAATAAATTTCATGGATTGATCCCCTCTGCTCTTCACACTCCTGATGGGAGGTGGTCGGAACAGCTTCTGGCATTCCTATACGGTTATGTTGTATTCTCCCAGAAGCTTAGTACGGTGCTCTTCACAGAGGAAGAGCTCAATCAATACGACTGATCGATCCCCTCTGCTGTCCACAATCTACGGGTGGTAGGCGGTTGGTACAGCATTCTGAGATTGAGGGAGGTTGCCGTAGGAGGGGCTTCTGGCCAGTTCCCTGTATAGCCCAGGGTAGGAAACTCCATGGGCGAAATCCCACTTAACAACTCTGCTACTGTCAGAGTAATTTGCACCCAATACATAGCGGGTGATAGGAGAAAGGGAGGGCACCTGTGTCTGTCATCTCCACTCATTCCTCTTCACTGTTTGCTTCCCCAGGAGCCGGGCATCCGAAGCCCCACTGTATCCGCAAACTGCAGAAGGGGGAAGGTCCGTGGATCCCCGAACCTCCATCTCACCCCAAGTGGACTTTCCCCGAAGAGGCCTGGACAGGTAAGCGTGAGTGTCACACCAGACACAGCCCCTGCTTTCTCCTCCATTCACAGCAACCCAGTCTGTTACTCTTAATCACTGGCCTCTCCGCTCTCCAGGACCCAAGGACGATTCAACCATCTCCTTGGGGCATCACTGGATGAAGTAGTTTATTGCCGTCCTTTACCTCAATTACCACGCTTGGTGACCAATGACCCTTCGATTTCCCCCCACTTCCTGTCAGCCCATTCCCAGTCGTCTTCTCCCACCTCACCCCCCGTCCCTACTCCACCCAACTCCTCCCCACCCCATCCCTGTAATCCTGTCCTTGTCCAACTCACTACCATCCAAACCCTCCTCATCGCTCATGCTGTTCCCTGCCCCAGAACCCCCCCCCCCCCCCCGCCAAGGCCGCAACCAAGAACAAGACCCCTGCTCCATCGTGGGGAAGCTTCCCTTCATCTTTGACCTGTTTCTGACCCAATCACTCCTCCTCCTCCTCCACCATCTCTCAAACCTGCTGCTCTCTCCAGGGGGGTCTCATCTTTTCCCACACCCCCAGACTCACTGGGGGAGGAGGAGGTGCCTATGGGTCAAGAGTCTAGACTGAAAGCTCGCCGTGGGCAGGGAATGTATCTATTTATTCTTATATTGTATTCTCCCAAGTGCTTCGTGTACGAAGCTCAGTAAATACGATTGAATGAATGAATAAAAATGAGAGCTTCTGGGTTCTAATCCTGGCCTCCGCCACTTGTCTGCTGTGCGACCTTGAACAAGTCACTTCACTTGTCTGGGCCTCAGTTCCCTCATCTGCAAAATGGGAACTCAATATCCATTTTCCCTCCTTCTGTGAACCCCATAGGAGTTCTTCTATCTTCTCAAACGCTTTGACTGTGTGCCCCATGCATACATCCCTGTCAAACTTAATTTGTTTCTATCCCAGTGTTTAAAACAGTGTTTGACACATAGTAATCACTTTTTTTTGTTTTTTTCAAAATGGAATTTAAGAGTTTACCAGAAGAGTAAATTAGGCAAACGAGGTTTGGTGAGGCGACTTGCCAAAGTTCACACAGTAGAGAAGTGGCAGAGCTAGAATTAGAATCCGGGTCCTTCTGACTCCCAGGCCCGTGCCCTGTCCAGTAGGCCTTGCTTTTTCTCTTAACGAATACCATAAAAAAACAAATATCATAACTCTTTTTCCTGATTGAGCACTCATTCTGTGGAGAACACTGTACTGATTGGGCGAGCACAATGCAAAAGAGTAGGTACACCTGATTCCTATTTTTTTTTATAGTATTTGTTATATGCTTACTATGTCCCAGGCACTGTTCTAAGTGCCTGGGTAGATACAAACTAATCAAGCTGGACACAGTTCATTCCCCACATGGGGTTCACAGTCTCAATCCCCATTTTTACAGGGGAGGGAACTGTCACCCAGAGAAATTCATTCATTCATTCAGTCGTATTTTTTGAGCAACTGCTGTATGCAGAGAAGTGTACTAAATGCTTGGGAGAGTACACTATAATAATAAACAGACACATTCCCTGCCCACAACAAGTTTACAGTCTAGAGGAAGAGACAGACAATAAAAATAAATAAATGACAGCTATGTACATAAGTGCTGTGGAGCTGGGAGGGGGGATGAATAAAGGGAGCAAGTCAGGGTGATGCAGAAGGGAGTGGGAGAAGAAGAAAGGGAGGCTTAGGGAAGTGCAGAACAAATACTATTTTTTTTTAAAGTGCTTACTATGTGTGTAAGCCCTGGGGTAGATACAAGTTAATTAGGTTGGACACAATCCTTGTGTCCCCTGGGGTGCACAGTCTAAGCACTTGGGATGATACAAGAGCCCCTGTGGGGCTCAGAGTCTTCAGTAGGAGGGAAAATGGGCATTGAGTCCCCAATTTACCGATGAGAAAACCTAGGCCCGGACAAGTGGAGTGACTTGTCCAAGGACACAGCAGATGAGTGGCAGAGCCCAGAATTAGAACCCAGACCCTCTGACCCACAGGCATGTATTCTGTCCACTGAGGTATGCTGCTTTTCAATACCAAAACCACTGATTTGATAGTAGGAGGAAGGAGACTTGCCAAGTGGCCTTTGACGGAGGGGCTGCGGAAGGCCCTGTGGAAAGTGGGAGAGGTTCAGCCAGGGGTGAGAAACTTCCTTTAACACCGCATGGTTGGGAACGTGTCTGGCGGTGTGCTTTGCAGCGCTGTAGCAGCCAAACTGAATTTTCTTTTTAAGGAACAATAATGTACTGACCCGATGCTCTTCTTCCTCACGCAGAAGAAATCAGGGAAGAGCAAACGCCCAGGAGAGTGTTGACAGAATCCCAGAGAAACGATTCCCACCATCAAAAGGGAAGATCCCTGGAAAATCAGTGGGGATCTTGGAGGAAGCAAGACCCTCCGGTAGAGAGGAGGGGGCCGCAGAAGCCAGTACCCACCGGAGAGGAGCCCTTTGAACGCCTGGAGCGTGGGATTCAAGAAAATGGCGCCAAGCTCACCGGAGAGAAGCACTTTAAGTGTGGAGTGTGTGCCAGGAACTTCAAACGGAAGAAATGCCTCAACTCCCATATGCGGTTGCATACCGGAGAGGGACTCTTCCAATGTCCGGAGTGCCGGAAGAGGTTGAGGAGCAAAGGATGTCTTCTAGTGCATATGCGGGTGCACACGGGAGAGAAGCCCTACGAATGTCTCAAGTGCAGGAAGGCCTTCAGGGAGAAGTACAGTCTGATGCTGCATGAGAGGATTCACATAGACGTCAAACCCTGTGTATGTCTCCAGTGTGAGAGTAGATTCAGAGATAAGAAAAGTCTCACTAGCCACATGAGAGTCCACACTGATGAAACCCCCTTCCAGTGCCCGGAGTGCCGGAAGAACTTCAAGAGCAAAGGAAATCTTAAGCGGCATATGCGAATGCACACGGGAGAGAAGCCCTTTGAATGTCTCGCGTGTGGGAAGGCCTTCAGCCGTAAGAACAGTCTGATGCTGCATGAGAGGATTCACACGGGCGTCAAACCCTTTCTCTGTCCCCAGTGTGGTAAATATTTCAGAGAGAAGAGTTGTCTCAATGCCCACCTGAGAGTCCACACTGGAGAAAGACCCTTTCAATGTCTGGAGTGCCCGAAGAACTTCAAGACAAAAGGACAACTTAACACGCATCAGCGAGTGCACACGGGAGTGAAGCCCTTTAAATGTCTCCAGTGTGAGAGGGCCTTCAACGATAAGAGCAATCTAGTGGTGCACGAAAGGGTTCACACGGGCGTCAAACCCTTTGCCTGTCCCCGCTGTGAGAAGAGCTTCAGCTTCAAATACCAGTTGGTGGCCCACATGACAATTCACACAGGAGAGGAGCCCAATGAAAGCGGTGACTGAAAACTCCTAGCCCGACAGGGAGTCTACCAGCCCACAAGAGAATCCAAAACAGGGAAAGATCTTGGTCCTGGGAGCAGCCAGGATGCTCCGTCGCTGAAATTGGGATGGGGGTGCCTGACTTTGTGATTGATTCCCTCTTGCCCCTGCCTCTTTGCCGTCTTGCAAGGAAAGTTGTTTTTAGCATGGCCAAAACTTCCGTTGGCTTGTTCTCTTTCTTAAAGCTGTTCATAAAATATCTCTCTGGGTCAGTGGTCTTCTTAACCGTGTTTGTGAGGCGCTCACTACGTGTCCAGCACGGTTCTAAGCACTGGGGGGAGATGCGAATCGATCGGGTCGGATACAGTCGCTGCCCCACAGGGACCTTGCAGTTTAAGTAGGAGGGAGAAGAGGTTCTGAACCTCCATGTTACAGTTTAGGGAACCTGAAACACAGAGAAGTGAAGTGACCTGCCCAAGTTTCCACAGCAGTCAAGTGGCAGAGGGGGGCAATTAGAACCCAGGTCCTCTGACTCTGAGGCCCTTGCTCTATCCACTAGGCCAAACTGCTTCCCGGTTCTCGTTCATTCGGGGTTGATTCGTATTCTCTGACTTCACTGTGGATTTCCTCATCGCCCTTTCCACCCCCAGAACGGATCTGGGTGGGAGTCTGTGTGTCCTGCCATCCTCCACCCCACTTCCTCAGTAACGGGCACAACACTGGCAGGTTCCTCTGACCTCTTCCTGTTTTGGGTTCGACGCTCAGAAAGATGCCCTGGAGATGGAGGGCGGGGAGCTGGGTGACTCGGATAAAGGAAGAAAATGGAGGGTGCTCAGAGGTTACTCTTACACGGGCGTTACAGTGGAGAACTACGAGAATATCCCGTCAGGGAGGGCCGTTCCGGAGTCGGGGCAGGTGGGGCTCTTGCTGTGTGTGCCCCTTTCTCCCCCGGCACTCAGAATTCCCTTCACAGGAGGTGGAATCATGGATTTGCCAAGGATGACACCCGGGCACTGTTGGGAGTGGGGTGATGGGGACAGTGGGGGTTAAGCCTCGGGAAGGGATGGTCTTTATGCATTTTTCTTTCATTTCTCAATCAATTCCAGTCTGCCTTGGATTAAGGATGATATTCAGCCGGTGTGGGGAGGGCCAGGTGGCAGGAGCAGTGGAGGGGGGGGCCGGGGAAGGGACATCGGGGGGCAGCTCCTAGAAGGGATTAAAAAAAAGAATTATAGTTGTGGCATTTGTTAAGTGTTTACTTTCGCCAGGCTGGGGTAGATATGAGCAAAGCAGGTTAAACAGTCTCTGGGGCTCACAGTTTAAATCCCCGTTTCACAGCTGAGGGAACTGAGGCACAGGGAAGTTTAAAGGACCAGTCCAAGGTTACACAGCAGAGAAGCAGTAGAGCCGGGATTAGAACCTACGTCTTTCTGACTTCCATGTCCGTGCTCTATCTACTAGACCATGCTGTTTCAGATCCCAAGTAAGCCCCTTTTACGCCCTAAACCTCCTTTCTTCCTGCTTCCTCACCCCTCACCTTGTCCAGGTGCAGCCTCAGGCCCCTCCAGACTTTGTGGCCCCGTGGGCAGGGAGTTGCATTGGCTGGAGCTATGGAAAAGAGTGAAAATTTAGAATAAAGGCCGGTGCTGGGGAGACTGGGAAGATGGGGGTGAGGTTGGGGTGCAGGGGAGAAGCAAAGAACCCCGCTGAGTTGGGGATGATGGGGATGAGACTGGGAGTGGAGATGCCTCCCAGGCATATTTGCTAAATAATTCATTGAATTACAGTATTTGTCAAGGACTTAATACATTTTGAGGAGCATTCAGTGTAGGTACAAGTTAACCAGGTCAGACATCATCCCTGTCCCACAGGAGGCTCCCAGAACCGGTAAGAAATGGAAGTTTTATCTGCTCTGACTCAGAAAAGTGATTTCCATCCAGCTGACGTGGAAACGCGAGACCACCCCCGCCAACTTCAGCTCTGCCACTTGTCAGCTGTTTGACTGTGGGCAAGTCACTTAACATCTCTGTGCCTCAGTTCCCTCATCTGTAAAATGGGGATTAACTGTGAGCCTCACGTGGGACAACCTGATGACCCTGTATCTCCCCCAGCGCTTACAACAGTGCTCTGCACATAGTAAGCGCTTAACAAATGCCAACATTTATTCAACCAAGATTTTTCCCCTTGAGTCATGGTCCTCACCTCCTGGGCGGGGGCTTATAGAGAAGGGCTGGATTCACATGGAGGCATTCAAAGGGCTTCTCTCCCATGTGCACTCACCTATTCACTCTTAAGATTTTCTCTTGACGTTCTTTGAGCACTCCGGACATTGATAAGGTCTCTCGCCAGTGTGGACTCTCATGTGGGCAATAAGACGGTCCTTGCCTCGAAGGTTTTCTCACACTGGAGACACACACAGGGTCTGATGCCTTTGTGAATCCTCTCGTGCTTACTCCGGTTGCTCTTCTCACCGTAGGCCTTCCCGCACTTGAGACACTCCAAGGGCTTCTTTCCGTGTGCACTCGTATGCACTAAGATTTCCTTTGTTCTTAAAGCCCTTCTGGCACTCCAGACACTGGAAGGGTTCATTCATTCAATCGTATTGAGCACTTACTACGTGCAGAGCACTGTACTAAGCACTTGGAATGGACAATTCGGCAACAGATAGAGACCATCCCTGCCCAGTGACGGGCTCACAGTCTAATCGGGGAAGGCAGATGGACAAAAACAAGACAACATAATCACGATAAATAGAATCAAGGGGATGGACACCTCATTAACAAAATAAATAGGGGGTAATAAACTAGTGAGGGTTTGCTCCCTGAAGCAGCATGGCTTAGTGGCAAGAGCTCGGGCCCGGGAGTCAGAGGACCTGGGTTCTAATCCCCCGCTGCCACTGTGCTCGAGACCTGTTTTCCCTCCTACTTAGACTGTGAGACCCACGTGGGGCAGCGACTAAATCCAATGCAGTCGATTCACATCTCCCCCCAGCGCTTACAACTGTGCTCTACTTGTATTGATGTCTGTTTTCCTGCCTCTAGACTGTGAGCTTGTTGTGGGTAGGGACTATCTTTCTTCCCTGCTGTATTGTACATTTCAAGCGCTTAATACAGTGCTCCTCACACAGTAAGCGCTCAATAAATACAATTGAATGGACATATAGTGAGTGCACAAACACCATTAAAAAAAAAAAGAAATCTGTTACCGATTTGTACATTCCAAGCGCTTAGTACAGTGCTCTGCACATAGTAAGCGCTCAAATACTATTGAATGAAAGAACACTTACCAAGAGAGATGTTTTATTGGCAGCTCTGAGAAAGAGAACAAGCCATCGGGAACTTTGATCACGCTACAAACAACTTTCCTTACAGAAAGGCTGGAGCACGAGGGACTAAATTCACCAAGTCAGGCACCGCCATCCCGGCGGCAGGGATGGAGCATCCCGGTTGCTCCGAGGACCTAGATCTTTCTCCGTTGTGTATTCTCTTGTGATTCTCTGAAAGTTTTCCCACACTGCTGGCAACTGAGTGGTTCCTCTCCGGGATGC
Source organism: Ornithorhynchus anatinus (assembly GCF_004115215.2). NCBI lineage: Eukaryota > Metazoa > Chordata > Mammalia > Monotremata > Ornithorhynchidae > Ornithorhynchus > Ornithorhynchus anatinus. The sequence goes on along the minus strand of NC_041737.1, from coordinate 53,789,096 downwards.
AGAAGCCCATGTCGGATGAGACTTCTTCGGTACCGGAAGCTTTCTTCGCAGTTGGGACACCGGAAGGGATCGTGTCCTGTGTGAATTCTCCGATGGACCCTGAGACTATCCACCTGACTGAAGGTTTTTTTGCAATGAGCGCATTCATAGGGCTTCTCCCCCGTGTGATTTCTCATGTGGGCGACAACGTGTGTCTGAATCTGAAACTTTTCTCACAGTGGGGACACACGCAGAGTTTGACGTCTGGGTGAGTCCTCTCGTACACCCCATCAGATCTCTCTTCTCGCTGAAGGCCTTCCCACACTCGAGACATTCAAAGGGCTTCTCTCCCGTGTGCACTCGCCTATACGCTTGAAGAATCTGTTTGCTCTTGAAGTTCTCCCGGCACTCCGTGCATGGAAAGGAATTTTCTCCGGTGCAGGTTTTCTGTGGGCCACCAAATGGTATTTGATCCCGAAGTTTTTCTCCCAGCAGGGACACACACAGGGTTTGACGCCTTTGTGAATCCTCCCGTGCATCATCAGGCTGATTTTCTCGCTGAAGGCCTTCCCTTCTCCCGTGTGCATTCGCATATGCACTATAAGGTTTCTTCTGCTTGTGAGGTTCTTCTGGCATTGATAGGGTCTTTTGCCAGCATGGACTCTCATGTGGTCAGTAAGTTCAGTCTTCAGCCTGAAACTTCTCTCACACTGGAGACATACACAGGGATTGATGCCTTTGTGACTCTTCTCATGCTTCCTCAGAGATCTCTTCTTGTGGAAGGTCTTCCTGCACTTGAGACATTCAAAGAGCTTCTCTCCCATGAGCTCTTGCATACGGTCTTGGAGATTTCCTTTGCTCTTAAAGCTCTTCAGACATTCCGGACATTGGAAGGGTCTATCTCCGGAGGGGACCCTCACGTGGGCGGTGAGGTATCTCTTCCGTCTGAAGCCCCTGGCACACGCTCCACACTTATAGGACTCCTCCCCAATATGTCCTCTCGTGTGCGTGATGCCATCTTCTCGATTTCCACACTCAAGAGGTTCAAAGGGCTTCTCTCCCACGGGCACTGGCTTCTGCACACCCCTCATTTCCGGCGGGTCTCGTTTCCTCCTAAATTCCCACTGATTCTCCAGGGATCTGCCCCTTGGAGGACGGCGGGAAACGTCTCCATGGGATTCTGCCAACGCTGTTCTTGACGTTTGCTCTTCCCTGATTTCTTGAGGGTGAGGAAGAAGAGCATCGGGTCAGTACACTGTTCATGTAAAGGAAAACTCGGTTTGGCCTTCTATCATACTGCAAAGCACATTGCTAGACACATTCCTAACCGCATGGTGTTAAAGGAAGTTTCTCACCCCCGGCAGAGCCTCTCCCACTTGCAACAGGGCCCTCCCCAGCCCCTCCTTCAAAAGCGACTTGGCAACTCTCCTTCCCAATATAAAGTCAGTGGTTTTGGTATTAAGAAGCAGCATACCCTAGTAGAAAGAACACGTGCCTGTCGGTCAGAGGTTCTGGGTAAATTCCCATTTTTATGGAAGAGGGAAGTGTCACCCAGAGAAGTTCAATCATTCATTCATCCATCCCGTCGTATTTATCAAACGCCTGTGTGCAGAGCACCGTATTAAGTGCTTGGGAGAGTATAATGCAACAATATAAAGACACATTCCCTGCCCATAAAGAGCAGACATTAATATAGATAAATAAATGACAGATATGTACATAAGTGCTGTAGGACCGGGAGGGGGAAAGAATAAAGGGGGCATGTCAGGGTGATGCCGAAGGGCGTGGAAGAAGAAGGGGGGGGCTAATTTATCAAAGCACTTAAATACCCTTTTCCAAAAAAAAATGCGCTTACTACGCATCTAAGTACTGGGGCAGATACAAGTTAATTAGGTTGTCCCACAATGTGGGGAAAGTCTAAGCAACTGGGAAGATATAAGAGCCCTTTTGGGGCAAACAGTTTTAAGGAGGAGGGAAAATGGGTATTAAGTCCCCATTTTGCAGATGAGGCAAATGAGGCCCAGAGAACTGAAGTGATTTGTCCAAAGTCACACAGCTCACAAGAGGCTGAGCCCCGGATTAGAACCCAGAACCTCTGACTTTCATTCATTCATATAATTATCGAGTGCTTACCATGTGCAGAGTATCATACTAAGTGCTTGGGAGAATATGATACAACAATAAAGAGACACATTCCCTGCCCTCAACAATCTTACAGTCTAGAGGGGGAGATTCTAACCCACAAGCACCTTCTCCTTTCTCTGTGAGTCTGGGGGTGTGGGAAAAGACCCATTCCTTGTCCCACGTGGGGCTCACAGCCTCAGTCCCCATTTTGCCCCGTCAAACCATGACACTAGATTGGTCTGGGGGAGCGGGAGACGACAAGGCCCGCTCGGGAGAAAGCAGCAGGGGAGACTGTGTCGTCTGGGGAGAGCCAGCTTTCAGTGATGGCGAGGAGGAGGAACGCGAAGAACATCTCATTCATTCAATCGTATTTACTGAGCGCTTACTGTGTGCAGAGCACCGTCCTAAGGGCTTGGGAGACCCCTTTCCTGAGTAAGAGACTAATCCCGGCTCCAGCACTTATCAGCTGGGTGAGTGTGGGCAAGTCACTTCACTTCTCTGCGCCTCAGTCACCTCATCTGTGAAATGGGGATTAAGACGGGGAGCCCCATGTGGGACAACCTGGTTGCCTTATATCTGTCCCAGCGCTTAGAACAGTGCTTGGCACACAGTAAGCGCTTAACAGATACCATCATTATTTTGAAGCAGGTCATGGATTTGGGGCTATGAGGGGATGAGGATTATGAGGGGAAGTTCCCCTCGCCCTCTTCCCCGGAGCTGGAACCATTCCCTTCCAGGCTGGATGGGGAGGTGCCCCCACAGAACCCTAATCCCGGCTCTGTCCCATGTCTGCTGTGCGACCTTGAGCAAGTCACTTCACTTCTCTGGGCCTCCTCTGTACAATGGGGATTGAGGCTGGGAGCCCCACGTGGGACAAGGGCTGTGTCCAACCCGATTAACCCCGGTGTTTAGGACGGTGCTTGACACTTAGTAAGCGCTTAACAAGTACCAGATTTATTATTATTAACCCCAGGTGTCAGCCTAAACCTCTCTATCCCATTATCAAGGAGGGCGGGATCGTGAGGGGAAGGTCACCATCCAGACTCCACCCCGCCACTTTGATCAGTCACCTTTCCAAGGAATTTGATCACGGCCCTTACCACTGATTGATTGATTATTGAAGGTACCTAGAATTGAGTTCAGGCAAGCACCGGCGGCACCTTCTGAGAAACGGACCCAGAAACGCCCCTGTTTCCCAGTCAATCAGTGGTATTTATTGAGCGCTTACTCTGGGCAGAGCACCGTGCTAAGTGCTTGTCCGAGTTACGAGTTGCTAAACCCGACCCCTGCCTTCAAGGAGCTGACCATGGAGCACGTCTGGGAAATAGGCTTTGTCATATATTTATGATAGCCACAAAAACGTGACATCCCTGACCAGTGGATGTGGGACTATCAGAGCACTTACTGTGTGCAAAGCACTGCACAAAGCACTTGGGAGTGCACATCCTAACTGGGCGGACACCATTACGCTCTCTGTGTGAATGCCCCAGCCCCTTCCTCTGATTGATTTCTTCCAGGGACTTGGATAGCATCAGGGCGATGTTCACAGTTTAGGGGAGATGTAATCAGGGAAAAGTGTTTTTAAAAGAACCAGGGCAAAGGGCTATTGAACAAGAAGTCGAAGAGCCGAAAAACACCAGATCAAGAGAGCAGCAGAGTTCAGAGAAAACCCCAGTTCAGAGACAGCGGCAGCGTGACTTGGCTTCCGAGGAGTCCTTCCCTACCTTTCGACCTCATGAAAACAGCTACGAGAGACCACAAGGTTTGACTTTTCTGATGGAGATAAACACTGGATATGGGAAGAGGATCCAAATGAATTGATTTATATTTGCTGAATAATAATAATGATGTCCATCTTCCCTAGGAGACTGTAAACTCGCTAAGGGCAGGAAATGTGTCTGCTAATTCTGTTATATTCTCCCAAACTCGCTGTGGGCAGGGAATATTATCTGTTATATTGTACTCTCCCAAGCACTTAGTACACTGTTTTGCACACGGTGAGTGCTCAATACAGTTGACTGACTTAGTACAGTGGTCTGCACATAGTAGCTGTCAATAAATACCACTGATTTAATAATAATAATAATAATAATAATAATAAATTGTGTTATGTTAAGTGCTTACTATGTGCTGTACTATAATCAGGGTGGAAACAAGATAATCAGGTCGGACACAGTTCCTGTCCTATTTGGGGCTCGCAGTCTAACTGGGAGGTATTTAAACCTCATTTTAATCATATTTATTGAATGCTTACTATGTGCAGAGCACTAGATGAGAAAAGCAAAGCCCAGAGAAGTTATGTGACTTGTCCAAGGTCACACAGCAGGCAAGAGGCAGAATCTAAATCTGAAGCACCAGACCTTAAGCGTGACATCTTTTGTACTAAAACATCAACACCAAATTGATGAGGCCAGGCCTGCATAATAATAATTCTGGAATTTGTTAAGCTCTTACTATATGGCAGGCGCTGTGCTAAGCGCTGGGGCGGATACAAGCAAATCGGGTTGTATGCAGGCTCTGTCCCACGTGATGCTCACAGTCTCAATCCCTGTTTTACGAATGAGATCCCGAAGGCCCAGTGAAGTGAAGTGGTTTGCCCAAGATCACACAGCAGACAGATGGCAGAGCCGGGATTAGAACCCATCGGAACATTTCACATCAAATATCCAATGAATTGTAAACTCCAAGAGTGCAGGGATCATGTCGTCTACTTCTTAGGGTACCGCCCGTATGCTTAGTACAGCGCTCTTCGATCGATCAGTCAATCAGGGGTATTGATTGAGCGCTTACTAGGTGCAGAGTATTGTACTGAACATTTGGGAACATGCCATAAAATAGGGTGGGTAGACGTGATCCATGGCCTTAAGGAGCTTACAGTCTAGAGGGGGAAGCAGACATTAAAATGAATGACAGGAGAAATGACGGAGAATAATAATTACGGTATTTGTTAAGTCCTTACTATGTTCCGAACACTGTTCTAAGCTCTCGGATAGATAAAACTTAAGCAGATTGGACACATCCCTGTCCCACAGGGGGCTCACAGTCTTAATCCCCCTTTTACAGTTGAGGGAACTGAGGCTCAGAGAAGTGAAGTGACTTCCCCAAGGTAGCACAGCGGACACGTGGCGGAACCGGGATTAGAACCCATGTCCTTCTGCCTCCCAGGCCCGTGCTCCATCCACTAAGCCACGCTGCGCAGAAGTGTTCGGAGCTGGGATGGGGTGAATATCCCAGGGCCTTTTATTAATCATCATCATCATCATCATGGTACTCGTTAAGCACTTACTATGTGCCGAGCTCTATTTTAAGCACTGAGGTAGGTCCAAGTTAATCAGGTTAATCACAGTAGGTGCTCAGTAAATACCTCTGATGGATCTAAAAACGCACCTGATTATCTTCCTCAGGGAGCATGGCCCAGAGTTTCCAGGATGAAGTGATCTGCCCTGTGTGTCTGGATTATTTCTCTTACCCGACGTCCATAGAGTGCGGACACACCTTCTGCCTCTCCTGTATCTTCCGATGGTCCTGCTCCGCCGCGGAGGTGTCTTTCACCTGCCCCGAATGCAGGGGGGTCTCCCAGAGGGCGAATCTCCGGCCCGATCGGCAGCTGGGGAACCTGGCCCGCCTCGTCCAACGGCAGAGAGGTCTCCTGGAGAGGACCCTGAGCCTGAAGAAAGAGATGCTCAGATTCAGAGGTAGGTGGCAGGTCTCGACCGGCCGAGGGTAACCGGGCGGTCCCAAACGAAGGAGAGGGGCTTCCTCACAGAAGCACCAGCTTCTTTTTCTGAGCTTGGGGGCCGGTTAATTTGGAGAAAGACTCCTGGGGGTCGGAGGGAAAAGGAGAGTCACGGGCCGACACGCAGCCGGGATGAGGCGGGGGGACCCGGGCCTCAGTTTCCTCAGCTGGCAAATGGCAACCCGGTACCCTTTGACCCTTCCCCTTAGCCTACGCGCCCCATAAGGGATAGGGACTGAATCCGCCCTGTATCTAGCCCAGTGCTTAGCACAGAATAAGCGCTTAACACATACCACGATCATTATTACTTCCACAGAGGACATGACTCTGGATCCCAGCACGGCCCACAGCTACCTAGTCTTATCCGAAGATTTGAGGAGTGTGAGGTGTGGATTCAGGGAGGAGCCCCTTCCCAACACCCCCGAGCGATACGATGAAACCGCCTGCGTCTTGGGCTCCTCTCGATTCACCCACGGGAGACACTTCTGGGAGGTGGAGGTGGAGGGCAAGACGGAGTGGGATATCGGAGTGACTCTGGAATCTGGGACGCGGAAGGGAGATATTACGCTCTCCCCTCAAGAAGGATTCTGGGCCATTTGCCTAAGGGAGAGGCATCATTTCTGGGCCTCCACAAGCCCCCAGACTCCCCTCTACCTGAGGGAGTGTCCTAACCGCGTGGCAATTTTCCTTGACATAGAGGCCGGAATCATTTCTTTCTACGACGTCTCCTGCGGCTCCCACATCTTCACTTTTTCGGACACTTTCTCCGAGCCGCTGCGGCCTTTCTTCTGCGTCGAGCTTCCGGACGGAGGGGAGAACGTGGCCCCGTTGACCATCTGCCCGGGGCCGGTTGGAGCCTGGAGAGGCCCCGGCCACCTCCCCGAACCCGACATTCCTCCAGAGAACCCAGCGGCCCCCACCGTGGAACCTCACGACTCCACCCCCTGATGTCGGGGCCTCTCTCGCAAAGTACCGAACTTTAGGAATGGGGGAGAATTGTTTAACCCTCATAGAATATAGAGAAAAAGAGTGGCCAGTACCCCGATATCCAGCTTTCCCCACACCATCGAGGATCAGCGCCTCGGCAAGATACATAGGTTTGGAGCAAAGATATCACGCTACCAGTTATCATCTGTTTAAAAGTTAAGGATTTCCAACTACTTTAGCTTAGATAATGTGGAAGCATGATGTCTCAGCCTTGCTTCAGCCCCTTCTCCTCCAACCATTCCCCCTAAGCTATTTTGTTTCGAGGCCAGTTTGATTGTCCCTAATCCCCTCGTTTAAGTGAACGAGAGTAACTCCGGTGCCGAGGGTCCCTAGGAATAGTAGAATACGGAGAGAAATAGTAGAGTACGGATGGGACGTGATGGGCCTTTAGTCCTGGAATCCATTTTGTCTGGCCACGCTGCCATTAACTCAAAGCGGGCACATCGCATATCCTCCCCTCTCCTTTGTTCTGTCCTAGCCAGGTATCTATCTGACAAGAAGTTTGGTTTGTTAAGGTTTCGAGGCAGGAAGAAGCCGGGTCAGGATTTCTAACCTGCTTATCAGTAGTGTTTGCTCACCAGATCCTTATAATGGGGAGAACCAGGCAGGGCCTAGTAGTTACCCCGAGTAGAAATTACTGCCATTGCATTAAGATACGTACAATGATTTATGCTTTTTGATCACGTGTGAAGCCAGAATTTTGAACCCTTTGTATTATTTGCAGTTGAGCTGGCCTTGACTAGCAGAGGAACTCTGCCCGTCAACAACCACGCCCCGTTAGCGCTGGTAGGTAATAAAGCCGTCTCTCGCTTACCCTTTCGAACACGACGTAGAACCCGGGAAGTTCTCTTCCACAATACAGTGTCCAGCTCCACGCTGGGCGTTACTGTCAACTAAGTTTCAGGAGAAAGAGTTGATGAGTTGAAGACCGGGACGATGAGCGTTAATAAAACGTCTGGCCTTTGTGGTATTCCCACGTGTTGTCCGACCTACTGTTCGGCAGAAGAAGGTGGCCGGAGAGAACACGTCGATCAATGGATCGATCAGATGTACTGAGCGCTTGCTACGTGCAGAGCACTGTACTGAACGCTTGGGAGAGCACAACAAGCCAAGGCCCACGAAATACAAACACACGTCTTGCGGCTATGGTAGTCCTGAGGGCTGCAACTGGGGAAGGGTCCGGCGTAGCCGTGTGCCTGGCCCAGCACATACGGCGTCGTACGTGTCTGGGTTGTCGGGTGTATCAACGTGTCTCCCCCTTGAGACTGTAAGCTTGTTGTGGACAAAGAACATGTCTACCAACTTTATGTTATGCTCTCCCAAGCGATTAGCACAGTGCTCTGCCCACAGTATGATAATAATGATATGCAAGTACTTACAGCATAATAACGTGTTTGTAAAGCACTCACTATGTAGTTCTAAGCACTGGGGCAAGTACAAGGTCATCAGGTCGGTCGCAGTCCCTGTCCCACTCATTAAGGCTCATGGCCTTAATTCCTATTTTACAGATGAGGTAACTGAGGCACAGAGAAGCGAGATGACTTGCACAAGGCCACACAGCAGACACATGGCGGGGCTGGGATTAGAACCCAGGACCCGCTGCTTCCCAAGCCCACGCCCTACCCACTACACCAGCCTGTTGGAAATAAATACAATCGATTATAGTCATATGCCTCAGGGGCAGATAGCCCTTTCACTGGGGCCCTTTCCTGCCTTGACTTACTCCAGTCCCAGAGCCCTTCTGCCTCCCAGGCCCGGGCTGTAACCCACTAGGCCACACTGCTTCTCACTCCCGTGACCTTCTACCGTTCCCTTTCTCCCCTCAGGAGCCCTTCCCCCAACTTCACCTCCTCCCCCTCACTAAACATACACAGTCACGGCCCGTCAGAAATGAAGGCATTTATTCTCTGACTACCCCCATCCATCTTCCCTTCTCCTCTCTCGGAGGGAAGATTCAAAATGGGGCGGAAGAAATAATAATAATGGAATTCATTAAGCGCTTACTACGTGCCAGGCACTGTACCAAGCACTGGGTAATGGGTCTTATGGGTCAGACTGAAGAGGGAACTGGGAAACATCACTTGGAAGTTGTTTCAGACATTCCAGAGGTCTTATCAAGTTGCTACAGAGTTATTCCACAAATACACTGCGGGGCTGAATCGGTCGGATCGGAATCGGGTTTGCTATGAAGTCATCCCCAGGTTACCGGGAACGGCTCCGAAAAGCACTTTAAGGTTAAATCTGCCCGGCAGCGAAATAGGGGAATGACGTCCGGCTACCCCCGAAGACGAAGGGAACCGAGTCAGAACAGAGTTGAGGCGGGTGGGGGACGGCGAGGAGGCGAAGGAAGAGAGGAAGCCGGCGTGACACTGACAGCTACGGTTGCCGTGTCTCCTCGTCTGCAGACGAACCCCAGCTGAACACCCCCACATCTAGAGGGGAAACAGAAAGGAAATCAGGAGAGGGGACCGGGCCGAGCCCTTGAACCCCCCTCCTCCTCCCCATCAATCCCCTTTCTCTTCCCACAACGCCCACCCCCGATTCTCAGCGGGCCTCACTGCAGCCCATTGGATGTTTTTCACCCCTCACCTCTGATCTCTGGCTGGGACAGCAGTTTCAGCAGGTGGCTCTGAAAGTCCAGATCTTCAAGGTGGAAGGACGGAGAGCCATCTGGGAGACGGAAGGGTGGTCAGCCGAGGGGGTGGACGCACGGATGGGTGACTAAGGGATTCAGGGTTGGGGCTGGAGAGGCAGAAGACGCACTCCCAACCCCACCCCTGGTCCAAAATCCATCAAAGAGAGGACATAAATTGGCCGGGGGGAGGAGGCGGGGACCGGAGCTGTGAATGGCAGAGTCTTGTCGAGCGAATAGGGCCTGGGGATCAGGGAGTCGGTTTTTAAGGTATTCATTAAGTGCTCACGATGTGCCAGGCACTGTCCTAAGCACTGGGGCGGATAGAAGCCAATCGGGTTGGACCTAGTCCCTGTCCCATATGTACATATCTGTAATTTATTTACATTGACGGCCGTCTCCCCCACTCTGGACTGTAAGCTCGTTGTGGGCAGAAATGTGTCTGCTTATTGTTGGATTGTACTCTCCCAAGCGCTCAGTACAGTGCTCTGCACACAGTAAGCGCTCAATAAATGAGAAGCAGCGTGGCTCAGTGGAAAGAGCATGGGCTTTGGAGTCAGGGCTCATGAGTTCGAATCCCAGCTCTGCCACTTGTCGGCTGTGTGACTGTGGACAAGTCACTTAACTTCTCCGGGCCTCAGATCCCTCATCTGTAAAATGGGGATTAAGACTGTGAGCCCCACGTGGGACAACCTGATTCCCCTATGTCTACCCCAGCGCTTAGAACAGTGCTCGGCACATAGTAAGCGCTTAACAAATACCAACATTATTATTATTATTAAATATGATTGAATGAATGGGGCTCCTATGTGCCAGGCACTGTAATAAATGCTGATTTACAAGCAAATCGGGTCGGACACAGTCCCTGTCCCTCGTGGGGCTCACAGTCTTAATCCCCATTTTACAGTTGAAGTAACTGTGGCTGAGAGAAGTAATAATAGTATCTGTTAAGCGCTTACTATGTGCTAAGCACTGTTCTAAGCCCTGAGCACTGTTCTAGAGAAGTGACTTGCCCCAGGGTCACGCAACAGACACATGGCAGAGCCAGGATTAGAACCCATGATCCTCTGGCTCCCAAACCTGTGGTCTACCCATTATGCCACGCTGCTTCACAGGGGGCTGGTGGATGGTTGAGCTGGGGATAGGAAGAGGGTCAAGGAGAGAGTTTTGGGGTGAAAGGAGCGAAAAGAGGGAGCCAGGGAAGAAGCGAGGGGAAGGAGAACCTTACTCACCGGGCCCCAGGAGGTATCCGGCACTGTTGAGGGTCCAGCCGCCTCCGCCCTAATAGTAATTGTGGTATACGTTAAGCACTTACTGTGTGCCGGGCACTGTACTAAGCGCTGGGATGGATACAAATTGGGTTGGATACAGTCCATGTCCCACATGGGGCTCATAGTCTCGATCCCTATTTTATAGATGAGGTAACTAAGGCCCAGAGAAGTGAAGTGACTCGCCCAAGGCAACACAGCAGACAAGTGGGGGATTAGAACCCATGACCTTCTAACTCCCAGGCCCCTACTCCATCCACTAGACGATGCTCTGTCCTCTAGAGAACCGGGGACAGACCCAGAAATGGGACATCGTCACAGCTGTAACCACGTCAGGAGAAAGGAGCCAGGGGAGAACGTGGGGGCGGAGTTGGGCGGCATGGCCTAGTGGATAGAGCGCGGGCTGGAGTCACAAGGACCTGGGTTCTAATCCCAGCTCCGCCACTTGTCCACTGTGTGATCTCGGGCGAGTCACTCAACTTCCTTGTGCCTCACCTCATCTGTAAAATGGGGATTAAAACCGTGAGGCCGACGTGGGACAGACACCGGGTCCGATCTGATTAACTCGTAGCTATCCCAGGGTTTAGGACAGCGTTCGACGGAGAGTAAGCCCTTAACAGATACCATCAACAGAGTGTCTTTCGTCAGGCACTTTCGGTTTCCCCAAGCCAAGGGGTGGTGGAAAAACGGGGAGCCTTACCCTGGGAGTAGGTGCTGCTTCCAGGGTCCCCATGAGGCTAAGCAGGTTGGAGAGAAGGAGAGCAAGGCGGAGAGTTGGGGCCATCTGAAGGAGAGAGACAGAGACAGCGAGAGACACACGGAGACAGTTGCAGGAGAGAGAGACAGAGAGAGAGAGAGAGAGAGAGAGAGACAGGGATGGGCGGAAACAGAACAGTGAGTCCCTAAGAGGATACGGGAAGAGAGACAGGCGTCTGGTTTCCAGAGATACAGAGACAACAACATGCGACTCCCCCCAGAATCGTAAGTCACTGAGCCTAGGCCATATCACCAGTGCCTCTTTATTGCTGCACTCTCCCAATGCTCCGCACACAGTAGGTGCTCGTTGTGATTGAACGAACTACCTCTCCATTCCAGTTACCCGGCTCTCTCGGTGAATCTTCCGGCTCCTCGATACAGTGTCCCCTTCTCTATCTCTCCTTAGTCCTCCGAAAATATATTTACCTAGGAGCTCTCCCCACTCCCACTCTTTTCTCTCTCCTCACCCCCAATCCCCAACCACCTAATTTTCCAGACACCCAAATCCTCTCCCCTTCGGTTTCTCTCTCGCGCGTTCCGCCTCGATCCAATCCTCCCTCCTCGCCAAATCCTCTCCTTTTTCCCTCTGTTTCTGCTTCTCTCTCCCTGTTTCTGTCTCCTTTCCCAGTGCGTCTTCCCCATCGGGCATTGTCCTGACTTCCCTTCCGGAGCTAATCTCCCATTAGCTCCTCGTCCCCAGTTAGCCAGTGGTATTCGGTGAGCACTTACCCTGTGCAAAACACTGTACTAAGAGCTTGGGATAGTACAACAGAGTTTGTAGACACATTCCCTGCCCCAAATTATATTAACGTCTATCCCCCCTCTAGACTCTAAGCCCATTGTGGGCAGGGGATGTGTCTGTTCACTGTTACATTACACTCTCTCCCAAGCTCTTGGTAGAATGCTTTGCTCACAGTAAACGCTCAATAAATACGATGGAATTGAATGGACTTAGTCTAGAAGGTTTCCCAGTCCACTAGAATCCCAATCCTTCTGCCTCTCTCTCCTCTTCCATCTGGGCTCTATCAAAATTTCCCAGTCATTAGACCCTCCGTAGCTTATAGTATTAAGCACTTACTATGTGCCGATCACTATTCTCAGCACTGAGGTGGATCCAAGATTATCCAGTTGGACACAGTCCCTGTCCCATATACGGCTCACAGTGCAGGTAGTCGGATCGAATCCCCATTTTACAGATGAGGGAACCGAGCCACAGAGCAGTTAAGCGGCCACGCAGCGGAGCCTCTGACTCCGAGGCCCACACTCCTTCCCCTAGACCACGCTACTTCTCTAAGTACCTCCCGGCCCTTTTTTTACAGTATTTATTAAGCGCTTACTGCATGCCTATACTAAGCACTGGGGCAGATACGAGTCCTTCCAACCTTCCCAAGCCACCCATTTCCCACCCCCCTCTCCCTCTAACCTCTCAATCCTCTCCCTTCACCCCCCGCAAGCCCTCCGAACTCACTCTTCTAACTTCCCAGGGCCCTCACCTCAGTTGATGACATCCAGGATCTGGCTCCAAAGCCCCTTGCCATTTCTAGTTTTATAGGCCCCAGGTGGAGTGAGATGCGTCCAGTAATGAGCTAATGGGCTCTAATTAGGCCCTCCAGGAGCCTAGAGCGCTTCCCCCAAACTCCTCCCCGCCTCCCAGGACGGTGTTCTCCCCGGCTCCTCGGCTCGCCCTTTCCCGGCAGTGGATTTCTGTCAACGACCTCTCCGTCCCTTTAACGTTTTGCCTCTGACCATCTGTCTCCATCTTTTTGCCATCTTTTGGCGGTTTGGTTTCCCATTCAATCTGTCTCTGCTTAATTTTTCGACTCTCACCTGGCTTCCCTTTCTGCCTCTGTCCCAGCGTCTTCTCTGCCTCACCATCTTTTTGTCTCTATTTCTCTCTGCCGATTCTTTCGGTCGTTGTTGGTCCCGCTCTTTCGTTCCTTCTGCATCCCAGTCTCTTTTTCGGCCTCTTTTCGTCAAGCAGCGTGGCCTAACGGAAAGGGCCCGGGGCCTGGCAGTTAGAGAACCTGGGTTCTAATCCCCGGTCTGCCATGTACCTTTTCTTTGACCTTGGGCAAGTCACTTCACTAGGCCTCAGCTTCCTCATCTGTAAAATGGGGATTAAGACCGCCAGCCGCTTCAAGGATCGTGTCCTACCATATCGGCTTGTATTTACCCCAGCGTTTAATATAGTGCCTGACGCATAGTAAGCACTTTACAGATTCCATCAGAAAAGTATTTTGGGTTGTCGGTCAGTTTTTTCTGACCCCGTCTGTCTCTCTCTGTTTCTATGTCTCTTTGTCTCTTCCCCGACTCCACCATTCCACGCGGACCCAGCAGCCCCCTCCTCTTAAGCTCCTTCTCCCTCCTCCTGTGCTCCCAGGGGGTCAGGGCAGGAGAAGGCAGGAAGCGGTGGGAAGGGACGAGTAGCAGATAGACCTCAAGTGGCTAGAGAGGAACTGTGGAATGTGGCAAGGAGGTGTGAATGGGGATGTCGGGAAAGGACAAAGAGGCTTGGGGGGAGCGGGGGCGTCGAGCTCCGAGACTTTGAAAACAGGGGATTGGGAGAGAGGAAAAAGGAAGAGGGACAGGGAAGGTTAAGAGTCCAGGACTCTTGGGGGCCTGAGGTTGCGGGGCGTGAGAGATAGAGAATGAAATCGCCGGGGGCTGTGGGAAAGGGGGAGAAGGCCCGAAAGAGGGAAGGCTGGAGGGGTCCCTCCGGGAGGGTAACAGAAAGAATGGAAGGGAGAGACCCAGGGTCTCCGGGAGAAGGGGAGAGGGCGGGAAAGAGCGAAGGTAGAAACAGCGTGGTTTATGGGATAGATCGTCGGCTTGGGAGTCAGAGGACCTGGGTTCTAACCCTGGCTCTGTCACCCGTCTGCTGTGTGACCTCGGGCAAGTAATAATAATAGTGTTGGTATTTGTTAAGCGCTTACTATGTGCCGAGCACTGTTTTAAGCGCTGGAGTAGATACGGGGTAATCGGGTTGTCCCACATGAGGTTCACAGTCTTCATCCCCATTTTACAGATGAGGGAACTGAGGTCACTTCCCTTCTCCGGGCCTCGGTCCCCTCATCTGTAAAATGGGGATCGGGACTGCGAGCCCCACGCGGGACAGGGACTGGATCCAATCCGACTTGCTTGTAACCACCCCGGGGCTCAGGACGGTGCCTGGCACATAGTAAGCGCTCAACAAATACTATCATTAATTGCTATTAAATATTACGGCTACTACTCAGGAAGGTGGTTGCCGTCTGACCTTCGCCACATCTAATGCCGTCCACACGGGCATAACATCATCTTAAAACGCTGTCCTGCAAAGCCCAGAATTCAGGAGATTTAGCTGGTTTTAGAGCATGCCCTCCTCCTAGGGCCGCATCTTAGCTAAAGTCAGTAACGAAATGTCCCCTTGTGGGCAGGTGATGATGATGGTATTGGTTAAGCGCTTACTATGTGCCAGGCCCCGTTCTAAACGCTGGGGTAGATACAAGTTTATTAGGTTGGACACAATCCACGTGCCAGAGGGGGCTCACTGTCTTAATCCCCATTTTCCAGATGAGGTACCTGAGGCTCGGAGAATAATAATAATAACAATTTGGGTGTTTGTTAAGTGCCTACTATGTGCCAAGCACTATTCTAAGTGCTGGGTAGATACAAGGTAATCTGGTTTTCCCACGTGGGGCTCACAGTCTTAATCCCCATTTTCCAGATGAGGTAACTGAGGCCCAGAGAAGTGAAACGACCGGCCCGAAGTCACCGGAGCCGGGATTAGAACCCACGACCTCTGACTCCCCAGCCCGGGCTGTTTCCACGGAGCCACGCTGCTTCTCAAGTGAAGTGACTCGTCACACGGCCGACAGGTTTAGGACTGGATTTATAACCCGTGTCCTTCTGACTTTCAGGCCCGTGCTCTACCCACCGGGCCACGCCGCTTCTCACCTGGGGGATCGGTGTCGTCGAAAAAAAGAGATGGAACGCATCCAGTTCGTTCGATCGCCTCCACCGAGCTCTTACCGTGTGCAGGGCACTGTTCTAGGGGCTTGGGAGAGGACGATATAACGGTAAAGAGACGGAGGACCCCAGCCGTCAGCGAGGGGTGGCTGTGGCCGCTTTACTCACCGCCTCGTCCATTGCTCCCCGAAGTGCTAACGAGAAGTGCTAATGAGGAGCGGCGTGGCTCGGGAGTCAGAGGTCGTGGGTTCGAATCCCGGCTCGGCCACTTCTCAGCTGTGTGACTTCGGGCGAGTCACTTCACTTCTCTGTGCCTCGGTTCCCTCACCCGTAAAAGGGGGGTGAAGACCGTGAGCCTCACGTGGGACAACCTGATGACCCTGTATCTCCCCCAGCGCTGAGAACAGTGCTCTGCACATAGTAAGCGCTTGACAAATACCGACGTTATTATCGGTGCTTGGAACGGTGCTCCGCACATAGTGAGCGCTTAACAAATACCAAAGGGCATTCACGACCGTCCTGTTTCTGAGCGCCCCAAAGCCCACTCTGCTGCAGTGTGGGTCCAACTCCATTCGCTCGTATCCACCCCGGCGTTCACCGCAGCGCCCGGCACGCAGCGGACGCTTAATACGTACCATTAATGGTGTCGTGACCTCAAAACCGATATCAGACACAGACCCAGAGACGCACATTCGCTCCGTTTCCCGACAGACGTCTGTCCCACTCTGCCTCTGCGTCCACCTGTCTGCGGGTCGGGGGGGTGTTTACTTCATGCTCCCGCTCGCCCACCCCGTGAGCCCCCCTCGCTGTTCTCTCTGCTGGGAAACGGGAAACGAGGCGATCAGACGCCAAAAGAGGCCCATTATCCACTTCGCTGTTTCTCCAGAAGAGCGAGACCGCTGGCTAAACGGAGGAAAGGTGAGGGAGGGGAAGGAAAAGTGAGGTGTCCTGCCCCGTCCCCCCCCCCGTCTTTTATTTCTGTGGTTCTTGCTAAGCGTCTGCTCTGTGCGAGGCATCGGACCCGGGCGGTGGGGTAGATACAGAATCATCAGGACGGACACGATAATAATAACGATGGTATTCGTTAAGCGCTTACTACGTGCAGAGCACTGTTCTAAGCGCTGGGGTGGATACAGGGGAGTCAGGTTGGCCCACGTGAGGCTCACGGTTAATCCCCATTCTACAGATGAGGTAACTGAGGCACAGAGAAGTGAAGCGACTCGCTCACAGCCACACAGCTGACAAGCGGCAGGGTCGGGAATCGGACCCACGATGTCCGTCTCCCGAGACCGGGCTCTTTCCACTGAGCCACGCCGCTTCGGCTCACACGGGGATCCCTGTTTGTCAGAGGAGTGTTTAATTCCCATTTTCCGGATGAGGTGACTCAGGCGCAGAGAAGCCAAGTGACTCGCCCAGGGTCCACAGCCGACAAGCGGCGGAGCCGGAATTAGAGCCCGGCCTCCCGGCTCCCAGGCCCGTGCTCTTCCCACTGGGCCGCTGAGAAGCAGCGTGGCTCGGCGGAAAGAGCCCGGGCTCGGGAGTCAGAGGTCACGGGTTCCAATCCCGGCTCCGCCACCTGTCGGCTGTGGGACTTCGGGCAACTCACTTCCCATCTTGGCGCCTCAGTCGTCTCATCTGGAAAACGGGGATGAAGACGGCGAGCCTCACGTGGGACACCCTGATTATCCTGTATCCACCCCGGCGCTTAGAACGGTGCTCGGCACATAGTGAGCGCTTGATAAATACCAACGTTATCGTTATTTCTCATTTTTCCTTGGTGGCTGCTGACTGCAAGCACAGAAGCCTCTTGGCCCGGGCCCGTCCTCCCGTCTGTCTCTCCCCCTCTGTACCGCAAGCGGATTGCGGGCAGGGAATAATAACAGTAATAACGACGATGATAACTGTGGTGTTCGTTAAGCGCTACGGGCCAGGCACGCGCCAGCGGTCGATGGGAAACGGAGTTTATTTGTATCCGTGCCCGTCTTCCCCTCTTCCCCCGAGACCGCGAGCCGTACGGTGCTCCGCGCACGGTAAGCGCTCAATAAATACGACCGAACGAACGAAACGTGCTGGCCGGGAGCCCTAACTCGAGCAGCAAATTGAGGCCTGCCTGTTGTTGTTGCTCACTGCCCCGTGAGTACATCCGAAGTATGATCAGATAAGGCCTTGGCAGGCGGCCAGTTTGGTAAGCGTCCGGTACGGTCTCACCCGTGATGACTTGCAAGCCTTCGAGTAAGTGGGGCCCGGCTGTCCCGTCGAAACGACAGTAATAATGAAACTGGAGGCGAATCTCCTCTCATTTCATTCATTCATTTTGTTCGATTGTATCTGAGCGCTCGCCGGGTGCAGAGCACCGCACTAAGCGCTTGGGAGAGTACAGTAGAACAATAAGCAGACGCGTTCCCTGCCCACAGCGAGCTTCTAGCGCAAAGCGCCGTACTGAGCGTTTGGGAGAGTACAATAGAAGAACAGACACATTCCTTGCGCACAACAAACTTACCGTCTAGAGGGGGAGACATCAAATATAAATGAATACGTTTATATGAGTATAAATATGTCTTGAGCATTGCGCTAAGCGTCAGGGTAGATTCGAGATAATCAGGTGCCGCTTGGGGCTCAGAATCCGAGAAGGAGGGAGAACAGGGATCGTCAGCATTTATTTTCTGTCTTGGAGATCAGGAGAAGCCCCCGCCCCTTCTCTTCTCACCCCTTCACCCCCAGATAAAGCCCTCACTCCCACCTGGATCCCAACATAAGGAGTCAGTCTCCGAAAGGCGGGTTGTGAGCATTTATTTTCTCTCTTAGAAATGGGGAGAAGCCCCCCCCACCCCACCCCTTCTCCTCTCACCCCTCCACCCCCCACTACTCTCTTGGGAGAGCCCGTTGGTTCTTGGAAGTCTCTCCTCAATCCCCCTTGCTGCATCTGGGCACCTGCAAGGGAAGACGCGTTAGGACGAGTGCATCCCGCGCATAGCCGTCCCTCCCCGCCGCCGCCCCGGGGTCCCCCCCCCCCAACCCGGTCACTCGGGGCGGGGTCAGACGATAAAGATGACGATGATGGTATCTGTTAAGCGCTTACTTCGTGCCAAGCACTGTACTACGCGCTGGGGCGGATCCGGGCAAATCGAGTTGGGCAAAGTCCCTGTCCCGCGCTCGACGGTTTCGATGCCCGTTTTCCAGACGAGGGAACCGAGGCCCAGAGAATCGAAGCGACTTGCCCGAGGTCACACGGCAGACAGGCGTGCCGACTCCCAGGCCCGTGCTCTGGCCACCACGCCACGGGGCTTCCCAGATAGAAGCAGCGTGGCTCAGTGGAAGGAGCACGGACTAGGGAGTCAGAGGTCACGGGTCCGAATCCCGGCTCCGCGCGCTCATCGGCTGTGTGACTTGGGGCGAGTCGCTTCACTTCTCTGTGCCTCATTTACCTCATCTGTACAATGGGGATGAAGTCTGTGAGCCCCACGCGGGACAGCCTGATCACTTTGTATCCCCCCAGCGCTTAGAACAGTGCTTTGCACATAGTAAGCGCTTAACGAACGCCATCGTCGTCATTATTATCATCATCATCGCTAAGGGTGGTATTTTCTGCCCGGGGTCCGAGGGCGCTCTAAGGGCAGGAGCCCCCCACCCCGGCCTTCATCCTCCCGCTCCTCACGGGGTGACCGCCCGGGGACCCCCACGCCCTGGCTCTGGCGTGGTGAGGGTGCCCCGAAGGAGAGAAAGGGGTGAGTGGCGGGTAGGAGGAGCCCTCTCCGGGCACCCGACCGCCTCCCCTCGCCCGACGGCACCCCCGCGCCGTACCCGGCTCGGGACGGGCACGGGGCCCAGAGGCGGTCCCGGTCGTAGTCGTCCGGGGTGGCGCACCAGAGCTTGGCGTCCACGTCACTGGCGTCGGTGCAGCCGGAGTAGAGTTGGCCCTCGTAGAGAAAGGGGAAGACGCAGGGCGGGGCGGGCAGGCCGCCCCCCGGGCCTGTCCGGCAGAGAACGGGGTCTGGGACTGCCGGGCTCCTCCGTAGGGCCCCTGGGCGGGGGGAGCCTCCCTCCTAAGAGCTCAATACAGAGCCCTGTCCACAGTAGATGCTCGGGAAATACGGTCGACTGCTAAGGATGATAACCGAGGTATTTGTTCAGCGCTTACTACGTGCCGGGCACCGTCCTGAGCGCTGGGGTGGATACAAGCACACGGTCCCCGTCCCACGTGGGGCTCACGACCTTAATCCCCATTTTACAGAGGAGGCGGCGGAGGCACCGAGAAGCGAGGCGACCTGCCCGAGGTCACGGGGCAGCTCCGTGGCGGAGCGGGGATGAGAACCCCCGGGAAGGGGAACGGGAGGAGAGAGAAAGGGAGGAACGGAGGACGGGAGCGAGAGGAGAGGGCAGACGCGCAGGCCGGAAGCCGAGGAGGGCCGGGAGGGGATCGTCTTCTAGTCTTAGAGCCCGCCGGAGGCCTGATAACCGTCCGCGGCTCTGTAACAATAATCATACTAACGATAAAAGTAATAATATTCGTTAAGTGCTCACCGGGTCCTAAGCACTGAAGTAGGTACAAGGTAACCCGGGTACACACGACAGAGAAGCAGTTTGGCTCGGCGGAAAGAGCAAGGGCTCGGGAGTCAGAGGTCATGGGCGCGAATCTCGGCTCCGCCACTCGTCAGCTGGGCGGCTGTGGGCAAGTCACGTCACTCCTCTGGGCCTCAGTGACCTCATCTGTAACCCGGGGATTCAGACCGCGGGCCTCACGAGGGACCGCCCGACGACCCCGTGTCTACCCCGGCGCTTAGAACGGCGCTCTGCACAGAGTAAGCGCTTAACGAATACCAACGCTATTATTACAACCCCCGTTGCTCGTTAGGCTCCCAGTCTAAACGGGGGGGACGACTTACACGGGCCTTTAATCCCCATTTGAAAGAGGAAGAGCTGCGGCCCCGAGGGAGGAGATGGGGCGGCCGGTCGGTCGGCCCATCCTGTTTATTGAGCGCTCACTGTGTGCGGAGCACGGTACCGAGCCCTGAGGAGAGGACACCGTAACGACGGGAAGCTCCCCCGGGTAGCTCACGGTCGGCGGGGAGACCCAGCCGGGCCCGAGGGGCGGTGGGGGGCGGGGGACCCTCACCCGAATCGGCACAGTAGGCCCACCGTCCGTCGGCGTCGTAGCTGCCGGTGGTGGGGCACCAGAAGCCGCCGGCTCCGCGGCCGAGGGCCACGCAGGAGTCGTGAGGCCGCCCCTGGTAGACGAACGGGAGGACGCGGCCCGGCCCCAACCTCTCCTCGCTCAACACCGCGGACGCAGGCCGGGGCTCAGCCCGGTGGCTGACCCGGAGCCCCCCGGCCCCACCTCCGGCCTGACCCTCCGCTTCGCAGCCGAGGGTTTCCGGCAAAGGAGACGATGAGGGCGATGGCATCTGTTAAGCGCTTATTATCTGCGGGGCACTTAGTAACTGCGGCACTGGTTAGCGCTTACTATGGGCCAGGCGCTGGGGTAGACACAAGCTAATCGGGTTGGACACAGTCGCCGTCCCACGTGGGATTCGCTGTCAAGACCCCCGTTTCAGAGAGGAGGGAACCGAGGCCCGGAGAAGCGAAGCGAGTGGCCCGAGGTCACCGGGCAGACAAGTGGCGGAGCCGGGATTGGAATCCAGGTGCTTCTGACTCCCGGGCCTGGGCTCTGTCCACCAGCCCGTGCTGCTTCCAAAGAATAATTAAAAAAAAAAATTTTTTTAAATATAATTTTATAATTTAAAAAAAAATTAAAAAAAAGAATTATTTGTTTGATTGATCGATCAGTGGCATTTATCGGTCACTCGCTCTGTGCCAAGCACCGTGGCCCAGCAGTTAGAGCACGGGCCCGGGAGTCGAAAGGACCTGCGTTCTACACCCGGCCCCGCCACTCGTCCACCGGGTGCTCTTGGACAGGTCACTTCACCTCTCTGGGCCCCTGTCGCTTGTCTGCTGCTGTGTCACCTTGGGAAAGTCACTTTACTTCTCTGGGCCTCGGTTACCTCAGCTGTAAGATGGGGATTCAGACTGCGAGCCCCAAATGGGACGGGGACTTGGTCCGATCTGATTGGCTTAGAAGCGTGGCTCGGCGGAAAGAGCCCGGGCTTGGGAGTCAGAGGTCATGGGTTCTAACCCCGGCTCCACCGCTTGTCAGCTGTGTGACCGTGGGCAAGTCACTTCACTTCCCTGTTCCTCAGTTACCTCATCTGGAAAATGGGGATGAAGACCGTGAGCCCCACGTGGGACCACCTGATCACCTTGTAATAATAGCAATGATAATTTCGGAATCTGTTAAGTGTTTACTATGTGCGGAGCACTGTTCTAAGCACTGGGGGGTCCCACGTGAGGCGCGCGGTCTTCATCCCCATTTGACAGATGAGGTAACCGAGGCACAGAGAAGTGAAGTGACTTGCCCACGGTCACCCAGCTGACAAGTGGCAGAGTATCCCCCCCCAGGGCCTCAGAACAGTGCTCTGCACATAGTAAGCACTTAAGAAATACCATCATTATTATCTACCCCAGCGCTCAACACAGTGCCTGGCTCTTAGTAAGCCCTTAACAAAGACTAGTTAAAAAAAAAAAAATCTCGTATTTACTCTTCGAAGTCCTTAGCACGGTGCTCTAAACAAAGTAAGCGCCATGGATTAATGGATCGAGACTTAACTTTCACCCGGGACCCCACCCCCTCCCGGGACCTTCTTCTTCCACCAGCCCGGCCCCTCCGCCCCGGTGCCGTTACTGGCGTCGGGGCAGTAACTCCAGAGCTTGTCTCGGTCGCAGTTGGCGGTGGTGCCACACCAGAAGCCTCCCCTCCCCCGGCCGCCTTCGAGGCAGCGGTAGGACGGAGACCCGTTGTGAACGAAGGGGAAGACGCAGCTCTCGCCGTGGCCGTTACCCCCGTAGGCTGGAAAGAGAAGCGGGACGGGAAGAGGGAGAGATCGGGCCGGGCAGATCGTTCTCAGGGGTCATCGCCACCAGTCCCCTGCATCGGGGCAGGCAGGACTCGTTCTTACTCTTGAGTACCTCCGGGGGAGGATCCCCAGTCTCCCTTCCCTTCCCTCTTTCCCTTCCCTTTATTAGAGAAGCAGCGTGGCTCAGTGGAAAGAACCCGGGCTTGGGAGTCAGAGGTCGCGGGTTCTACTCCCGGCTCCGCCAATTGCCGGCTGCGTTGGGCAAGTCACTTCACTTCTCTGCGCCTCAGTGACCTCATCTGGAAAATGGGGATTAAACCCGTGAGCCCCACGTACAGCCCGATGACCTTGTGTCCCCCCAGCGCTTAGAAGTGCGCTTTGCGCGCAGTAAGTGCTTAACAGATACCGCCATTTATTTATTTTGATTTTACTCCTTTTCCTCCCTCCCTTCCCTTCTTTCTTTCTTAAGGAGAAAAAAAAAGGGTTGACTTCGTGCCAGGCGCTGTACTTAGCACTGGGGAAGATAGAAGTTAATCGGGTTGGACACAGTCCCTGTCCCACATGAGGCTCACGGTCTTAATCCCCGTTTTACAGATCAGGTAACCGAGGCACAGAGACGCAAAGGGACTTGCCCGAGATCACCCGGCCGACGAGTGGCGGAGCCGGGATTAGAACGCGGGTCCTTCTGACTGCCAGGTCCCCGCTCTAAGCCACGTCGCGGGCGACCCGGTTTCCTTCGGAACACCGAGCTCTCCTGTCGAGTTAAGCCCTGGAGGGGTTTCTTCGTCACCCGGGCCCAAATCAACAGATTACAGATAAATCGCATCGGGAAATCGACGGGACCCGTTACCGGACGTGAAGGGTTCCGGTGACGCTTTCGACGAGATTCTCAGAAATCAATACCCTCGTCGGCTCCGAGGGCTCAGAGGATCTCTCAGGGGTCAGTTCATCTATTCCTCTGCATCCGGGACACCCAATCCCACTCCCCGTTTCACCATCTCCACTGTGGGTCTCCTCTTCCTGCAGCCAATCGGTGATATTTACTGAGCACTTCTTTGGTTTTAAGCGCTTCCTAATGTATCGGACGCTATACGAAGCGCTGGGGTAGATAGAAGGTTGGACCCAGTCCACGTCCCACGGTGGGGCTCTCGATCTTCATCCCCATTTTACAGATGAGGGAACCGAGGCACAGGGGAAGCGAAGTGACTCGTCCGAGGTCGCACGGCAGGCAAGTGGCAGAGCCTGGGGATTCAAACCCAGGTCCTTCCGACTCCCAGCGGCTCTATCGACTGAACCACTCTGCTTCTCAGTGCTCCCGGGTGCAGAGCGCTGGACTAAGCACCGGGGAGAATCCGACATAACAGAGTCGGTTCCCGTTCCCTGCTAGGGTCTAGAGGCGGAATCGTCTCTGGAGGTCTTGAGGGGCAGGACGTGGCCCATCTGTTGGAGGATGACTGGGGGGGGGGGGGGGGAACCATCCTTCCGGAAAGCAGGGGGATGGACCAGAGGACCCCTCAAGAGCCCCGCCACCCAAAGGAATTCTGTGATTTGTCTCCTCTTTCGCCTGTAGTCTGGTACCAGATTCCTAGCTTCCAACTTTCCCACGCCTAGAACACGGAATACAGAACCCGGCTTCCGTGAACCCTCCTCCCTCCGTTCTGCCAGATCGGGGGGTCGAATTCCTAGCACCCTAGTTTCCCGATCCAGAACACGGAGTACAGAATCTGGCCTCCTAAACCTCATCCCTTAGTAGTCTGCGACTCCCCGGCTTCCGCTCTGCCAGACTGGGGGGGGGGGGGGGTCTTCCCGACTTGTTTCGGGGAGAAGGACGGCGGCGAGGAGCAATGGGAGAGGGGGCGCTCCCTGGGATTTTTCTGGATTCTCCCCTTCTTCCCTGCCCTCCAGCCTGCAGCTCCCAATCCCAGGCTGGCATCACCGGATCTGATGGGCACGGTGTCTTCCTCCCCCCCCCCCCCCGGCGCTCCCGTCCCGACCATCCGCCCGCAGGAACTTGCCGAAGACGCATCACTGTGCGAAGCCCTCCGCGGTCAGCCCCCTGGGGTTACCCTGCCCTCCCTGCCCTCCGGGGGCTTCCGGTCAAACGGGCCTAGTGCCTAGAGCCCGGGCTTGGGAGTCAGAGGCACCTGGGTTCTAATCCCGGCCCTGCCGCTTGTCCGCTGCGTGACCTCGGGCGAGTCACTTCACTTCTTTGGGCCCCAGTCACCTTGACTGTAAAATGAGGATGAAGACTGCGAGCCCCAGGTGGGACGACCCGATGACCTTATATCTCTCCCAGCGCTTAGGAAAGTGCTTGGCACATAGTTAGCGCTCCACAAATACCATCATCATCATTATTATTACTATTATTATTCTCTGGGCCTCAGTTACCGCATCTGTAAAATTAAGGCTGGGAGCCCCACGTGGGACAGAGACCGTGACCAGTCTATCTCGTATTTACCCCAGTGCTCAGTACAGTAGCTGGGACATAATAAGCACTTAACAAGTACCACGATCATTACTATCGGCGATATCATTATTATCATCACTCTGCCAGATCACGGGTCTTTCCCACACATATCGGGGAGAACACAATGGCAGGTTTGGGGAACAGCCACCCGTGATGTCAGGATGGAGCACGTCACGGCGCCGGAAGGAACTGTCGTCCTCCCTCCCTCCCGTCCTCCATCCCCGCGTCCCCCGTCCTCCCGGAGCCCCGCGAGACGCGGCCCCCACTTGCTGGGAGAACTGAGTGTACGGTCCTCGTGTTCAGAATTCAATACCGATGGTAACGCTGGGATTTGTTAAGCGCTTACTACGTTCTAAGCGCTGGGGTAGATACGAGGTCATCAGATTGTACCACGAGGGGATCAGAGAAACATTACGCTCAATTTCCACTTCAGCACTCGCGTACTAAAGTTCTGCAGGTCACCTGCTCAGCTGTTTAAGAAGAAGGCTCTAAATCCGCATCCCCATTTTCTTCATCCTCTGACCTCGGAATTTTCTTTTTTTTTAAAGGGCATCTGTTAAGCGCTTACTCTGTAATAATGTTGGTATCTGTTAAGCGCTTACTATGTGCAGTGCACTGTTCTAAGCGCTGGGGGAGATACAGGGTCATCAGGTCGTCCCACGTGAGGCTCACAGTTAATCCCCATTTTACAGATGAGGGAACTGAGGCTCAGAGAAGTTGTGCCTTGCCCACGGTCACACAGCCGACGAGTGGCGGAGCCGGCATTCGAACTCATGACCTCCGACTCCCAAGCCCGGGCTCTTTCCGCCGAGCCCCGCTGCTTCTCTGCTATGTGCCAGGCACTGTACTGAGCACCGGGGTAGAGCCAAGCTAAACAGATTGGACACAGACCTTGTTCTACGTGGGGCTCCCGGTCTCAATCCCCACTGGACAGATGAGGTCACCGAGGCCCAGAGAAGTGAAGCGACTCACCCGGGGTCACACGGCACGCTAGCGGCAGAGCCGGGATTAGAACCCGGGTCCTTCGGGCTCCATCCGCCGGGCCGGGCCGCCTCTCTCGTGTTTCTACCGCGTCTGTCTCTTTCCGTGTCGATCCCCCCACCGCCGGCGGCGCTTCCCGTTCGGCGAAGAGCCCCTCCGCCGCTCCCCGACCCCTCGGCCGGACTCACTCGTGGTGTGGCACGGCCTCCATTTGCGGTCGACGTCGTAGTTGCTGGCGGTAGCGGCGCCACGGCTGCCCCTCGCCGGCCCCGGCCTCCGTGCGGCGGTGGTAGAATCTCTCCCGGTAGAGAAAGGGGAAGACGCAGGGAAGATTGGGAAGGGTCTCCGTGAGAGCTGTTCGGGGGCGGGGGCGGGCGGGGGGGGAGACGACAAAGTAGCCGGCCACGGTGAGACGCATCTCCCTCAGCGTCGGCCCCGCGCTCCGGGCCTGGACGTCTGAACGGTCATCTGCCCAAGCGTCTACGCCTTCGCGACGGCATAGTCAACGCCCGCGACCCATACGGGTTTTACCCGAAGGCCTGGCATCCCGGGTGTCCGCCCATGCCCCGGGCAGACCGGTCCGACCCTTGGGCACCGGGACCTATCGGCCGAAGGCAAGGCTGACCGGGGCGAGCGAAGGAGCGGCCCCCGGGGGCCGATCCCACGACGGCTGGATGGGTGAAGAGGGATGCGGGATCGTGGGAGGCGGGGAATGCATCTCTTATATCGTTATATTGTCCTCTCCCGACGATAATGATATATTCACGTATTTTTACGTTAACGTGTTATTATATAATATATATCTTGTGTTTACCCCAGCGCTCGGTACGGTGCCTGGGACATACTAAGCTCCTAACAAGTACCACGATCATCATTACTAGTGTCGTCCCTGTTATCGTCGCTCTGCCAGATCAAGGGTCTTCCCCACACAGACCGGGGAGAACGCAGCGGCGGGTTTAGGGAACGGCCACGCGCGATGTCAGGATGGAGCACGTCACGGCGCTGGAAGGAACCGTCGTTCCTCGTATGTAAAAGGATCATAATATCTAATGATCACATATGATTATTTAATTATATAACATATAAAATAATATGCAATCTAACGAACAATAATAATACGTGCCAGGCCGGAGTGGCTACAAGCAGATCAGGTTGGACACCGTCCCCGCCCCGCTGGGGCTCACGGTCTCGACCCCCATTTTACAGACGAGGTAACTGAGGCCCAGCGAAGTGAAGTGACTCGCCCGAAGTCAGACAGCCGACGAGCGGTGGAGCCGGGATTGGAGCCCACGACCTCCGACTCCCGAGCCCGGGCTCTATCCACCGAGCCACACCGCTTCTCTGCGTCTGTTATAACGTTACATTTTGTAAAAAAGAAAAAAAGAAAAAAGATGGCATTTGTTACGCGCTGTGTGCTGAGCACCGTTCTAAGCACCGGGGAAGACACAAGGTAATCAGACTGTCCCACGTGGGGCTCCCAGTCTTGATCTCCAGATGAGGTCACCGAGGCCCAGAGAAGCCAAGCCACTGGCCCGAAGTCACACAGCTGATCGGCGGCGGAGCCGGGATGGGAACCCACGACCTCCGACTCCCGAGCCCGGGTTCTTGCCGCTGAGCCACGCCGCTCCTCTGAGCGCAACCTGTACCAAGCGCTTGGGAGAGTCCAATCCGACAGAATTAGCTTTACATCTACCCCAGTGCTCGGCACGCGGTCTGCGCTTTACCCCGCATTCCCTCTCGACCGTAAGCGCCCGACGGGCAGGGAACACGGCCAATTCCGCTGCCCCGTCCTCTCCCGGGGGCCCGGTACGGGGCCCCGCGCCCAGGAAGGGCTCGATAGACAGCGGGGAGCGATTCCGACGGGACGGGCTCGGGGGTGCGGCGGGGAGGGGGATGCTCACCGTCCTCGGAGCAGTAGCGCCACTCGGGGAGGAGGTCGTAGTTGTCCGTGGTGGCGCACCGGGGTCTCCGGGACCACCCCCCGACGCGGGTGCGGGCCGCGAACCGCCTGCCTCTGTACCCGCAGGGGAAGGCGCAGGGGCGACCGGCCAGCGCGCTCGGCCGAGCTGCGGGACGAGAAACCCGGCCCCGTCACCCCCGTCCGGCCGACCCCCGTCTCCCCCAACAACGGCACTCTCCACTCCAGCCCCCCTCTCCCGTAGCCTCCCCACCCTTTTTTTTATTTATGGCATATGCGAAGCGCTCACTCCGTGCCCGTCACCGTACTAAGCGGTGAGGTAGACGCAAGCTCATCAGGTTGGACACAGTCCCCGTCCCACGGGGGGCTCGCGGTCCCAATCCCCATCTTACAGACGAGGGAACTGCGGCGCAGAGAAGTGAAGCGACTCGCCCAGGGTCACACAGCGGACGGGTGGCGGAGCCGGGATCGGAACCCAGGTCCTCGTGACTCCCGGGCCCGTGATCCATCCGCTAGGCCACGCTGCGTTTTGGAAAGACGGGGCCTAGGCCGGCGGGGAGCGTCCTCCCGGCGACGTGCGTCCAGCAGGGTAGCGCGTCCGAAGAGACGTCAGGTTTCCGAAGGCCCGGAGAGTGTGAAGGGAGGTACGCGCAGAGCGCTCCGGGAGCCTACCGGACGTCAGCGGACGAAAACCCGCTCTTCTGAACGCGGCCTAGTGGCTAGAGCCCGGGCCCGGCAGTCAGGAGGACCTGGGTTCGAATCCCAGCTCCGCCACTTACCCGCTGCGTGACTCTGAGCAAGTCGCTTCACTTCTCTGGGCTTCGGTTTCCTCGTCGAAAAGATGGGAATTCCTTCCTTCGGTTGTATCTATTGAGCGCTCACTACGTGCAGGGCGCTGGACGAAGGAACTGAGACCGTGGGACGGGGACCGTGTCCGACCGGATAAGCTCCCATCTACCCCGGCGCTCAGTAGAGGGCTTGACACATGGCGAGCACTTAACAAATACCGCGATTATATTATTAACTGAAGAAGCGGCGAGGCTCAGGGGGAAGAGCCCGCGCCTGGGAGTCAGGGGTCGTGAGTTCTAATCCCGGCTCCGCCACTTGTCATCTGGGTGACGGGGGACACCCAGAAACCGACATTTCTTTCGACGTTCTATCCAGCTAGACGCACGTCGCCGGGAGGACGCTCCCTGATGGCCTAGCTCCCTTCTTCCCAAAACGCAGCGTGGCCTAGCGGATGGATCACGGGCCCGGGGAGTCGCCAGGACCCCTGGGTTCCGATCCCGGCTCCGCCACCTGTCTGCTCTGTGACCTCGGGCGAGCCGCTTCACTGCTCTGTGCCTCGGTTCCCTCATCTGTAAAATGGGGATTCAGACCGTGAGCCCCCTGTGGGACGACCTGCTTACCTCGTCTCGCCCCCGGCGCTTAGAACAGGGCTTGGCCCATAGTAAGCGCCTGACAAATGCCGTCGATACTATTATTGTTAATGAGGCGTATATCTATCTATCTATCTATCTCCTTGATTCTATTTATCTCGACGATCTCGTCTTGTTTTCGTCCTGTTCTGTTTCGCTCTGCTGTCTCCCCCGTTTAGACCGTGAGCCCGTCACCGGGCAGGGACGGTCTCTACCCGTTGTCCAACTGTCCATTCCAAGCGCTCAGTAGAGTGCTCTGCACACGGTAAGCGCTCAATAAATACGATGGAATGATTGAACGATCGCCCAAATACTTCCAAAATTACATACGCAGACACAGATACAACACCCACGCACCCACACAGACCCTCCTCCCTGACGTCACCCACAAACCCCAAGGGATCCTCAACCGCCCCGCCTCGGCCACCCCCCTCGCCACCCACCCCGGCCTGCCCCATTAGCGTATCGATCTCCGCAGAGGAGCCTATCGCCCCGCGGATATCCCCTTCGGAGCGTCCCCCCAACCCGCCGGCCCTCAACCTTCAATCCCGGATCCGAGAGGCCCGCCCGGATCCCCCCCCGGCCGGCCGCCCCCAGGGGAGGGAGAGACATCAGGGCCCAGGGGAACGGGAGCGGGGCGGAGGCCATCTCCCCACCGGCCCCCAAGAGGTCAACCGCCGGGGCGGGCCCAGAGGAACGGCCTTCATACCGTCGAGGCCTCGGGCCCTCCTCCGGGGGAACCCCCCCCCCCCCCCCCGCCCACCTCCCGCGAACCACATTCAAGTCCAGCTGGTTCCCGTGGCCGAGTGACCCCGGATCTCTCCGCGCCGGTGAGCCGGCAGAGGACGGGGTACAAAAAGACCCTCGTGTCTGAGGCAGCGAGACATAAGAAGCTCAAATCGCTCCGAGTCCGGGGGTAGAGAGCTTTCTTCTCCAGCTAAGCCTGTCCCACGCCCTAAAGATGCTGCTCGGGCCGCTCTTCACGAAGCAGCGTGGCCCAGTGGATAGAGCGCGGACCCGGGTTCTAATCCCGGCTCCGCCGTCTGTCTGCCGCGTGACCTGGGGCTTCACTTCTCTGGGCCTCGCTGACCTCATCTGGAAAATGGGGATTAACTCCGGGGGCCCCATTCGGGACAACCCGATTAGCTTGTATCTAGAGAAGCGGCGCGGCTCGGTGGAAAGAGCCCGGGCTTGGGAGTCAGAGGTCGAGGGTTCTAATCCCGACTCCGCCACTTGTCCGCTGGGTGACCTCGGCCAAGTCGGTTCACTTCTCCGGGCCTCAGTGACCACATCAGTAAAAATGGGGATTAAAAAACGTGAGCCCCACGGGGGACAATCTGACTACCCTGTATCTACCCCGGCGCTTAGAACAGTGCTCTGCACATAGTAAGCACTTAACGAACACCACGATTATCATCATCACTCCGGCACTTAGGACGGCGCTTGACAGATGGTGAGCACTTAACGGATATCGTCTTTTTTTAATCATCATTATCTGGGTAGGCCGTCCCCGCCCCGGTCCCGACTTTTCTTCGCAACCGTTAAGCTCCACCTCCCGCAGGGACCCCGAAGAGCAGAACCGGCTGCTCAGCGTAATCGCTTAGCGGCGCGCGCAAGGGTCTGGGACTGAGAGCCGGGTTCTAGCGCCCGGTCTGCTATTGACCTCCTGGGTATCCGTGGGTCTTTGTGCCTCGGCGTAAGGTACCTTCCCTCCCCCCCTTTCGATTAGGGAAGCAGCGAGGTCTGGTGGAAGAGCCCGGGCCCGGGAGTCGGAGGACCTGGGTTCTCATCCCGGCTCCGCCACTTGTCCGCTGTGCGACCCGGGGCAAGTCGCTTCGCTTATCGACTCTTGTCATCCCGTGGTCTCCCGAGCGTCTAGTAGCGATCCGCACAGAGTAAGCGCTCGGTAATGACAGGGACTGATCGATCTGGGCTGTCGAGAAGCACACCGGTAAGATCAGACTTCGAATCCAACGAAGCGTCACACATCCGGGCGCTGCCGTTTTCCCTTCAACCCCCTTTTGGTTTTTCTCACAGACTCCGCAGGCTCGCCGGTCTCCCGCACCTCCCGACCCCAAGACGCGCCAGGCGTCTAAGGGGGCCGGCCCTCCCCCCCAGTTCCCCGACGCTCGTGAAAGAAACCGTCCAGAGCCACTCGGTTAGAAAAAAAAAAAAAATCAGCTTATTTTCTGTCAACCCGTTGAGCGTACATGCATCCTAGGAAGGTAGCCGGGGAAACGTTAAGGTGGAAAACAGGGCGTCCGGGGGAAGGGAGGGCTGCTCTGGGCTCACGTTTCCCGACGAAGAGCCGGGGAGAGGAGGGCCGGGTGCCTCGGTGCCCCTCGCCCACCCTCCGGGTCTGGAGAACGACCATCCCGGGGAGCCTCGGGGGGGGTCGTGTCTGAGGGTGGCCCGGGCGTCTGAGGGCACACCGATACGGGGGCCCCGCCGGAGGTTTCGGGCGGTTCTTCCGCAGGGCACACCTGGACCCCCGGGGGAAGGGGAGACCGGAGCCCGAGTCATCGGGGTGGGGTCACCCTGGGCCGACCCAGAGCGCCGGGGTTGGTCACCAAAGGTCGCCCCGGGCCCAACCGGTCCAAGTCGACCCCGGCTGAACTGACCGCTGTCGGGGGCGGGGAGGGGCAAACGGCAAGCCGGCGTTTCCGACTCCCTTTGCCGGAGGCCTCAAGCCAGAGAGGGAGGTTGGGAAAGGCCTCTTCGGGGTTCCAGGGAGGGAGAGCGGGCCCAAAGCCCGAGCACCAAAAACCGCCCCATCGGAGACCCAGAGCATTCGTCCTCGCAACCCATGGAGGGGAGCGGGGTCTCGCTCAGCCCCCGAGGCAAAGTATTCCTCCGCGGAGTCTCTGTGGGGGGAAACAGTCACAGGCGGGGGGGTCCGGGATGCCCCCCGGTAGCTGCCTGGAGAGAGAGAGAGAGAAGGGGAGGAGAGAGAGAGAGAGAGAGAGAGAGAGAGAGCGCCAGCCAGGCGGCCCACAAGTCGTCGCTGCCCTTTGGCCACCCCGGGGCCGGTCTGGCTCCAGGAGAACCCCGGCCCTCAGGGCGGGGCAGCCGTCCACTCCTAGTCCGACGGATCACCCCCAGGAAGCCGAATCAAATCCCGGGCGGCTTCACGGGGACGGGGCAGAAGGAGCGGGAGTTTCCC
Organism: Ornithorhynchus anatinus; assembly: GCF_004115215.2. NCBI lineage: Eukaryota > Metazoa > Chordata > Mammalia > Monotremata > Ornithorhynchidae > Ornithorhynchus > Ornithorhynchus anatinus. Next base: position 53,756,811 of record NC_041737.1, on the reverse strand, counting down.
GGGCACCGTTCGGTCCAAGGAGACGGGGCCGGCCCCGGGAGCAGCACGCCGCGGCCCGGGAAGGGCCCAGGGCCGGGCCGCGGCCCCGGGAGAGGGCGGGGGGTTTTCCGGGGAACCCGATCCCTCGGAGGCCTCCCCCTACCAAAGGGCAACCGGGCCGGCCGAGGAGGCCACCCCGACCCCGTGGAGCCGAGCCAACCCGCCCCTCCGAAAGCGCTCGAGTCCCCCCGGGGTGACGACGCCCCCCGACTCTCTCTCCTTCCTCCCCTCCTCTCAGCCGAGGCCGGGGGTCGGGGGTCGGGGGAGAAGCCAGAGAGGAGGAACCCGTGCTCGGGGGGGGGGGGGGAGGAGCGGGACGGAGGGCGCCGGGTCAGACCCCCTCTCCCACGGGGGCCGGCCGGTGCTGGCCGAGGCCGAAGCTCTTCCCGCAGGCGCCGGCCCCGAGGGGCCCGGCCGCCAGGAGGCCCCTCGGGTGGACGGCCAGCTCCGCTCCCTGCCGGTAGCTCTCCCAGAGGGGGCGGCGGGGGAAGAGCTTCTCCCCGGCGTGGGTCCTCTGGTGCCTGATGAGGTGTTCCCGCCGGCCGAAGCTCTTCCCGCACTCCCGGCAGCCGTAGGGTCTCTCGCCCGTGTGGGTCTTCTGGTGGCGAATCAGGTGCTCACGCCAGTAGAAGCTCTTGCCACACTGGCAGCACTCGTAGGGCTTCTCCCGGGTCTGGTGCCTCAGGGGGTGGGCGGCCCACAGGAAGCTCTTCCGGCACTTGGGGAACTTGAAGGGCCGCTCCCCGAGGTGGGTCCGCTGGTGGCGGATCAGGTGCTCGTTCCGGCCGAAGCTCTTCCCGCACTCGGCGCACCGGTAGGGCTTCTCGCCCGTGTGGCTCCGCAGGTGCCGGCTGAAGTGGGCCGGCTTGAGGAAGCCCTTCCCGCACTCGGGGCAGGCGTAGGGTTTGCCCGGCGGGGCGTGCGGGTCCAGGGCCAGGGGGAAGCTGACGAAGCGCGGGACGGGGAGCTCGGCTCTCCTCCCCACGGCCCTCCCGGGTTCCTCCTTGCCGGGGGCTCTGCGGTCGGGGCCCGGGGCGCCCCCCGAAAGCGCGCCGGGCCGCTCGGCCCTCTCGGGGCCCCCGGGGGGCTTCGGCTCGCTCTCGCTCGGGTCTCCTGCCGGGGGGGGGGGGGGGGGGACAGGGGATCCGACTGAAGCGAGCCATCGTAACGACGGTTACGGTACCCGTTAAGCCCCGAGCGTCGGGGGAGATACGAGCGAATCAAGCGGGACCTGGTCCCCGTCCCACACGGGGCTCACACTCTTATCCCTCCCTTACAGATGAGGTAACCGAGGCCCGGAGAAGTGAACCAATTTACCGAGAAGCCCGCTTATCACTAGTAATATTATTTTCGTTAACCCCAAGCAGCGGAGGCGGTGGCGCTAGGGGCCTGGGTATGGCGGGAGGAGATTTAGCGGGATACAAAGGAGGAACTCTTCCCGGGAGCCCGTTCAAAGCAGGAGAGATAACCGCCCCCGGGTGCGGGCAGGGGACGTCTGTTTATTGTACCGGTGTACCCTCCCAAGCGCTCCGCGCCCAGTAAGCGCTCGATAAATACGACAGACACGACCAGGGAGCCGGATCCGGTGACCTCCGAAGGTCCCAGCCACCCCTGGTCCTGACAGACTCCTCACCTGTGAGCATCACTCGGGCAGCCTCCCTCTGCTCCCAGTGCCGCGGCCCGGAAGCCCAAGGTCCTTCCCCAGCTCCCGGCTCGGAGGCAGCGTCGGACGTGGGGCCTGCCGGGGGGAAGGAAACGACACGTCTGCGGCCGGGGGAGGCACCGCCGCTCGTGCGGCGCGGGAGGGGAGCGGCGGGAGATGAAGTCGGCTTCGAAAATGGCTGCTGCCGTTTGGTGCCTCCTTGGACCCGGGCCTGGGTGGGTGGTTTGGCGTCCCACAGCCACCCTAGAGGCACGCTCAAGGTCAGACTCGAGGTCAAGGGGAGAACCGTTCCAAGGCGGGGCGGGGAGGGTGGTCGTGCAGCGTCCTCCGGGGCCGGGGGCTCGGTGAAAACCCCCCTTGGGCCGAACGTGGCCCACAAGCTGGATCTTGCCCACCTACGTCCTAGACAGAGACGCACGGACACACCAACGCCCGCCTGGTGCCCTCCTGGAAGCCCCAAAGACCCGTCCCCACCCCAACCCAGATAACCCTTGGGACCGCCCTGCCTTCCCAAAAACCCAAGGGCCCGTCCCCCCACCCCCCCCCCCCCCCGGCACAGACGACACACACGTGCGGGATCTTGGTCAGAGCCCTCCTTTAAGGCCCCATCCTCCACCCGGCCATCCCATCCTAAGCGCATCTCACCCCGGACCCAGCCTCAACAGTCCGTCGGCCCTGTAACAGAGGGGAAGGTCCGGAATTTAGGGGAGTCGATCCCCCCGCTTTTACAAAAGGGCCAGTCGCGTCGATCTGGGAACCTCCATCTGGGCGAGCGCCGAAGCGACGAGGCAACCGCCGGGAGCCAGGCCATCCCAGGGAAGGGAAGCGGACGGCTGAGGGAGGGTCGGTGCCCTCTAGACCGAAAGCTCCTCGGGGGCAGGGCACGTGTCCGATTACTGCTGTAGCGTACTCTCCCAAGCGCTTAGTACAGTGCTCTGCCCACCGTAAGCGCTCCTTAACCACGACCGAATAAAGGCACGATTGCCACCCGCTCCCCGGGCCGGGGCCGGAGGGGAGACCGGCCCTCCGGTCCCGGGAGAAGTCGGTCCTCACCCCAGGGCGCCCTCACGCATCCCTCCTCCCGGACGGACGGATCTCCGCAGGCACCCGGCTTCTGCCCGTCCCGTTGCTGCGGCTCCTGCTCGGGCCCATCCCGGAAGGTGAGCGGCCCCTGAAATTACACAAGACCCCCCACCCCGTCCCCGTCACTCTCGGGAGAAGGGCGGCACCTCGGGCGTGGGCACGGGGCGGCCCTAAAGGACGGCTGCCGCAGATCGGAGAGCCGACGGACGGCCCGGGGTGTCCGCTGGGAGGCAAGCCCCGTGCCTGGCACCTTGCGGGGGTGGGATGGGGAACAGAGGAAGGAGGAGCCCCGGTGGAGCGGCCGGGAGAATGGGGAGAGGCGGAGCCTGGACGCGGAAAGGGACACACACAGTAGAAACACAAGCAGCGTGACCCAGTGGACAGAGCCAGGGGCTGGGGGTCCGAAGGACGTGGGTTCAAATCCTGCCTCCACCACCTGTCGGCCGTGTGACCTTGGGCACGTCACTTCTCTGGGCCTGTTCCCTCACCTGTAAAATGGGGATTGAGAGGCTGAACCCCACGTGGGACAGGGACTGGATCCAACCTGCTTAGCTCGGGTCCAGCCCAGCACTCGGTATGCTGCCTGGCACACAGTAAGCATCTAATACCATTTCAAAAAACCCCCAAACAAACGATGTATGCTCCCAAGCGCTTAGTACAGTGCTCTGCACATAGTAGGCACTCAGTACCATTGACTGATCAATAAAACAAATGACAGAGAAACAAACTTAGGGAGACTCAGTTGGGGGTGACCGGCCCGGCCCGGAGGACATCCGTCCAATCATCTTTATTGAGCGCTCACTGGGTGCAAAGCACTGTACTAAGCGCCGGGGAGAGGGCACTATGAAGATAAACAGGCAGATTCCCTGCCTACAATGAGCTCACAGTCTAGAAGGGGAGACAGATATTAATATAAATAAATCAGTAAATAAATTACAGATACGTTCCTGAGGACAGATAGCAAGCAGAGGGAAGTTGAGCGAGGAGAGAGAGATCGGAGACGCGGCTCCTGTCAGTTTAACAAAGGAGATGACCCCTCACGTCCCCCCCAGGGATACGGAACATTCGAACGCTAAAATTTGAGTCCCCGTCCCCTTAACTGTGGGACAGGAGAAGGGGACCAGGAACACGGCTTATCTAAGAACAACAACAACAGAGAGTCGACCTAGATCCCGCACCGTGATAAGCACGGTGCTGAGGGATTCCCGGATTGAGTGGACCAACTGAAGCCCGGCGAGATTAGCCCTGGAAGGCTCAACGATGATAATTACGGTCTTTGTTCATTCATTCAATCGAATTTATTGGGCGCTTACTGTGTGCAGAGCACGGTACTAAGCACTTGGGAGAGGACCCTGCAAAAACAGACACATCGCCTGCCCACGACAAGCTCACGGTCTAGAGACAAGGAGTTTACGGTCCCTGTTCTGCGCCAAGCACTAGATTAAGTGCCGGGACAGTCGCGGGATCGTCGGATCGGACCGGTTCCCGTCCCTCTAGTGCTCGGTCTTCCAGGGAGGGAGTCTATCTTATCCCCGTTTTCGGGATGAGGAAATGGGGGCCCGAGGGCCGTGCCCAAGGACACTCAGTCTGTCACTGGAGGGATTAGAACCCAGATCTACTGACCCTTAATCCCATGTTCTTTCCGCTGACTCAAAGACTTGAGGAAAAACTGAATCTGTAGAAATCTGAGGGGAGGGATCTATCGGGAGGAACCGGCAAACCTAACAGCACGGGGTTTATTCAGTTCCGCCCGCCCCATTTTTCGGTCCGTTTTCTCGTTCTTGGCCGTGACACTGCCTTCCATTTTCTGCCCGCCGTCATCCCCCACTCCAGCGGAAGCCCCCCGAGGGCAGGGGTCACGTCCCATTCCACTGCTCCCCGAGCCTACGGTATAACACGCGGCAGAACGATGATAACAGTGATATTGGTATTTGTTGAGTACTTACTATACATTAAGCGCTGTGCTAAGCTTTGGGGTAGATAAAATACATGAAGACTGGACACAGTCCCGGTCCCACGGTGGACTTCCCGCCTCAGGGGGAGGGAGAAGGGGCTGCCGAATCCCCATTTTACCGGATGAGGAAACTCGGCACAGAGAAGCGACTGAACTGTACTCTCCCAAGCGTTCGGTACCGTGTTCTGCCCCAAGTAAGCACTCAGTAAATATCTCTGATTGACTGATAGCCCAAAGTCACACAGTGGGCAAGGAGTGGGGCCGGGATTAGGACCCAGGTCTCCCAACTCCCAGGCCTGGGCTCTTTCCACGAGGCTAAGCTCACGGCATCCCCTTAGCAGTGAATCAACCCTGATTAATCTGACAGAAATGACCCCGGGGGGTGGAAGGAGTCTTGTGCAGACGGGGTGGGAAGGAAGACAGGTCTGCCTAGCTGGAGTGGAGGGCACGAGCTAGTCAATTATACCCCAGCATTACCCGGCTGTTCCTATGGGAACCGACGGGATTCCGGGTGGAATAATTAGGAGAAAGGCACACGAAGGGCAAGGAAGCGATCTTCGCCCTAAACTGACCACTGGCCCGATCCTTCCTGGGGCAGCGTGTCGGTGGATCACCCTGTTTTAGAAGGAAGGAGAAGAAACTGGCGAGGGGCCGGAGAAGGAAAGACAGTCTGAATGAGGGGGGAAACCGCTAGGAAGGCTAAGGTACTCTGGGTCGTTTAGCAGAGAGGAGAGAAAGCCCCAGGAGGACCGTCTTGGGGTTTCCGATGGGATTCCGCGAGGGCACCGACCGGGTTCTCCCGGGCCGGTGGAGAGAACTACAGGAAAATGGTCTGAATCCCGGCAAGAGGTTCTTCCCCGAGTGATCCCGTCAAGGGGATTAAAGGAGGCGTGGGAAGGCTGGGGCACCTTTGTCCCTGGGAAACTATGCCAAGAGAAGGTTTAGCAGGGCCTGAGCTTCCTGGAGACAGGAGGCCGGACTCACCGACTCGGGAGATCTCTTCCGGATGACGGGGGGTTTAATGGCCGGAAAAGGCCCGGGGGAGGGGGAACTCCCATAAACAAGGGGAAGATGGGATACGCGTTCCGGACGGGGCGGGTGCTTACCTGGGAGCCGGCGGTGGCCGCCATCCCCCGGTCTCCGTCACACTCTTCCTTGGAAAGGGCGGGAACTCGGGAAATAGGCCGAACTGGACGGGACAGAGCCGAGAGAAAGCTTGGATCTGCCCGGCCGCTCCCCCAACCATCCCTCCGGGCTAGAGGAGGAGGCCGGGGGGACCCCCATCACCGAATCCCTGGGAGACCCTGCTGGCCAGGTGTGCCCCTTGTCCTCAGGATCCTGGGCACGAGCCAGTGCTCTCTTATGGCAGGAAAGGAGACGAGGCCTTCCAGACTGAGGAGGAACCGAGGCGCCGGGAGGGTTGACTGAGGACACCGTGGACTCTCCCTCCCCGAAAACCTTTTTAAAAAGAGAGAGTCCTCCATTCCTGATGGGGCTGGGCTGGGGGATGGGGACCGGAGCTCGCCGATTCCAGGTCTTCCGCTCACCCGGGCCCCTACCCAACTCCAGTCTCCCTTGCCATCCCCTTCCCAGCCTACTAGTAGACCACCCTGCTTCTCCCAGCCCTCTGACGCTCCCCTCTTACCGGCAGCTCAAACCCATGCTAGTCTGGCCTCCCGAGCTCAACACAAATGGCCCCTCTCCCTCGCTTCCCCCTCCCAGTCTCCCCCAGCCCCCCACCCCCACCTGCCTTCTAGGAGCGCTCGACCCGCGGTCCTCTCTCCCCCGTCTCTCTCTCTCTGCTCCTCACCCCGCCTAAAATGTGATTTCCCCGCGCAACCCAGGGCCCCATCATCTCCTCAATCTCATCCTCCCGTCATTGACGTGACCACGGTGTCCGTGTGGCTCGTCTGCCTGATTCTGCCGCAGCCTCCTCGAGGGCTGGAAGTGGGTCCATTTTCCGGCCTGGGCCCCGAACCCCTGCCCCGCCTTCTGAGGGTGCAGTAGCGCTCGTTGACTGACCGCCGTCCCGCGGAGCCGCTCGCCGGTCCTCCTGCACCACGGGGCTCCGCTCCGCTTGGGGTCCCGGGCCCCGAGCCCCCTCCTCCTGGGACGGCCCTCTGGGCCGCAAATCCACCGGCAGAGTGAGGGCCTCCATCCTCTCTGAGACGACCTGTGGGAAACCCAAGCCCTCGTCAGGCCAGCCCCCGGGGAGGCGGGAGTCGAATCCATCATCTTCAGGAGCCCTCTCCGGCCCCTAAGATGTCCCCCTTCTTCGCCTCGCTCTTCCCTCCCTCCTCCCCTTCGTCTTCTCGAGACTGTCCTCCTTCCCTTCTCCGTCCTCCCTCATTTCCACCTCCCCAGGCAATCCAGCCCTCATCCCTCTCCCCCCCCCCCCCCGTCCAGACACCCCGTCCTGCTCCTCCCTATCGTTTCCTCCTCTTCCTCCGTCCCTCTCGTCTCCCACCGGCCCTCCCTCCTCTCCCCATTCCGGTCCCCGTCTTCCTCACCCACTGGCTCGGCACCCCCGGTTCCCTCTGCAGCCCCTCCACCAGGGTGACGGCCTCCTCGCCGCTCTCCGGCCTCCACTCCCGCACCCAGGCCTGGATCTCCCTGGGCAGGACGGTGAGGAACTGCTCCAGCACCAGCAGCTCCAGGATCTGCTCCTTGGTTCTCCGCTCGGGCCTCAGCCACCGACGGCACAGCTCCCGGAGGCAGCAGAGGGTCTCCCGGGGCCCGGCCGCCTCCTGGTAGGGGAAGCCCCGGAAGCACTGGCGGGCGGTCTCGGGACCGGGCGCGAGGCCCCGGCCCCAGAGCGCGTCCTCCTCGACCTTCACGGGGAGGATCCCCGTGGGCTCCTGGGGGGCTAGGCTCAGGGGGCCTAGGCCTGAAGGCTTCATCTGGCTCCGGTGGGGCAGGGGGAGGAGGACGGGGGAAGGGGGGACGGGCGGGCGGGCAGGAGGCGGGGCTTGGAGGGTCTCTCTGTCTCCGGAGCAGCGTCTCCCACGGACCCCTGGGGGAAAAGACGAGACCGAGAGCGTGAGGAACCCTCCCGCGAGAACCATCCTCCGCGCTGCCTCGGCCCTTCCCTGAGAACCGTCTCCTCGGGGGTCGTGGGTTCTCATCCCGGCCCCGCCACTTGCCCGCTGTGTGACCTTCGAGTCACTTCACTTCTCTGGGCCTCAGTTCCCTCGGCTGGAAAATGGGGATTGAGACCGCGAGCCCCACGTGGGACAGGGACGGTTCCAACCCGATTACCTTGTATCTTCCCCTAAATTGTGCTTGGCGTATAGTAGGCGCTTAACAAATACCACGATTATCGTCATCGTTGTGATTCCCCTGCCACCCACCCCGTCCCCCAGACACGCACACACACACGCTCGACACCCCAGACACACACAGCACCACTTTTTCGTGACTCAGTGGCAGGAGCCCGGGCTTGGGAGTCAGAGGTGGGGGGTTCAAATCCCGGCTCCGCCACTTGTCAGCTGTGCCTCAGCTACCTCATCTGGAAACTTCTCTGTGTCTCAATCACCTCATCTGGAAAAGGGGGATTAAGTGTGGGAGCCCCACGTGGGACGACCCCATCGCCTGGTTCCCCCCCAGCGCTTAGAACAGTGCTCTGCACATAGTAAGCGCTTAACAAATGCCATCACTATTATTCTTCCCTGCCTCTTTCCCTCAACCTTCTCCCCGCACATCCCTCCTCCTCCCCTCTCCCTGGGTCCCCCTCCCCAACCCCTCAGCTCCTCTGTCCCCTGGGCCCTCAACCCCTTCCCCACCCCTCCACGCCACTCCCCCTCCCCCTCAGCAACAACCGACCGTGTGACCGTGGGCAGGTCACTTCCCTTCTCTGGGCCTCGGTGACCTCATTTGTAAAATGGGGATGCGGACTGGGAGCCTCACGTGGGACCACCCGATCACCTTGCACAAAGTGCTCTGCACACAGTAAGCGCTTAACAAATACCAACATGATCATGATCAACTTCTTCCTCATCTCACTTGCTCGTGGACCCTCTCCCTCCTCCCACCAACCCCCATTCTTCCCCAAGGCCCTTCCCGTCCCCTCCCCCCAGGCCCCCTTCCCCCCAGCCCCCCTCCCCACCCCTCGAGTCTCCGTCCCTCTTTCGGCCTTGCCCCTTCCCCCCCAAATCCCAGTCTCCCCATTTCCCATCCCAAGCCCCCCACTTTCCCGTCCCCCTCCCCCTTCGACTCACCTCGGGCTCCCTGGCCACCTGCGCATGCGCGGGCGACCCCGGCTCCGGACTACGCTTCCCAGAAGCCTTCGCGGCAGCCCGCTTTCTTTGGCCATGATGGGGAGGGACCGTGTCGGGCGGTTGCCAAGGAGACGCCCCCCCCCCCAGGGTCGAGGCCCCCCTCGCCGAACCAGGGCTCTCATTGGCTGGGCCTCAAGCTCCTCCCCTTCCTCTACCCGGGAAGGCGGTCGAAGAGCCCCCAGGAAGCTGGGGAAGGGGTATCCCTTCATCCATCCATCCATCCATCCATCCATCCGTCCATCCGTCCATCCGTCCATCTTGAGCGCTCCCTCTGTGCAGAGCCCCGGACCAAGCGCTTGGAACATCCAATTGGCCACCAGATAGAGACCATTCCCACCCAACGAAAGGCTCAGCGGAAAGAGCCTGGGCTTGGGAGTCAGAGGTCATGGGTTCGAATCCCGGATCTGCCACTGGTCAGCTGTGGGACTGTGGGCAAGTCACTTCACTTCTCTGTGCCTCAGTGACCTCATCTGTAAAAGGGGGATGAAGACTCTGAGCCTCACGCGGGACAACCTGATCACCCTGTATCTACCCCCGCGCTTAGAACAGTGCTCTGCACATAGTAATGCCTAACAAATAACAACATTATTATTATTATTATTATTAATAAAAGATTAGACTGCAAGCCAGTCATTGGGCAGGGATGGTCCCTATCTGGTGCCGAATTGTTTATTCCAAGCGCTTAGTAAGTGCTCTGCATCGAGTAAGAGCTCAATCGATACTATTGAATGAATAAAAGGGGGAGACAGCAAAACAAAACAAGCAGTCAGGCATCAATGCCATCAAAATAGATAAATGGAATTATAGATAATAATAATAATGTTGGTATTTGTTAAGCGCTTACTATGTGCAGAGCACTGTTCTAAGCGCTGGGGGAGATACAGGGCCATCAGGTTGTCCTACGTGAGGCTCACAGGCTTAATCCCCATTTTCCATATAAGGTAACTGAGGCCCAGAGAAGTGAAGTGACTTGCCCACAGTCACACAGCTGACAAGTGGGAGAGCCGGGATTACGAACCCATGACCTCTGACTTCTAAGCCTGAGCTCTTTCCACTGAACCACGCTGCTTCTCTTTTATAGACACATAAGTAATAGTAACAATGGCATTTGCTAAGCGCTTACTATGTGCAAAGCACTGTTCCAAGCGCTGGGGAGGATACAAGGTGAGCAGGTTGTCCCACGTGGAGCTCACAGTCTTCATCCCCGTTTTACAGATGGGGTAGCTGAGGCCCAGAGAAGTGAAGTGCCTGGCCCAAAGTCACCCGGCTGACAAGTGGCGGAGGCGGGATTTGAACCCATGACTCTAGACTCCCCCGCCCGGGCTCTTCCCACTGAGCCTCGCTGCTTCTCTAAAATAGAGTAAGAAATAATATATACAAATATACCCAAGTGCTGTGGGGAGGGGAAGGGGGTAGAGCAGAGGGAGGGAGTAGGGGCAGAGAAAAGCAGCGTAGCTCAGCGAAGCAGCCTGGCTCATTGGAAAGAGCCCGGGCTTTGGAGTCAGAGGTCATGGGTTCGAATCCCGGCTCTGCCACTTGTCAGCTGTGGGACTGTGGGCAAGTCACTTTACTTCTCTGTGCCTGTTACCTCAACTGTAAAATGGGGATGAAGACTGAGCCCCACGTGGGACAACCTGACTCCCTTGTGTCTACCGCAGAGCTTAGAACAGTGCTCTGCACATAGTAAGCGCTTAACAAATACCAACATTATTATCATTAGGGACGATGGGGAGCCAGACTGGAGGCGGGGGGGGGGGGGGGGGGGAGAGAGAGAGAGATGGGGGGGCGCATGCGCATTCCACTCATTGGTCGCTAGGAAGGTGGCGCTTCAAAACGCGCCTGCGCAGTAAGAGGCTTGCGCTTCCCGGTGCACATGCGTGCGAAAGTGCCTTCTGGGAAATGTAGTTTATCGGCACCGGCCGAGCATCTCCCCCCCCAAAAAGGCTTCGGGGAGAGCGAGAGGTGGAGAAGGGAGCGGCGGAGATGGGGACGGGGCTCGAATTGGCAAGGGTCTGTGGATGCAGCCGCTGGTCGCCATGGAGACGGTGAGGGGGAGGAGGGGAACACCGGGAGGAGGCGTCTCCATGGCAACCGGGGAATCGAGGCGCCTGGACCACGGTCTCCATGGCAACTCGGGCAGTGGTGGCGGGGAGGAGACCGGGGATGATAACAGGGTTGTGGGTCGAGGGAGAGGTGGCGGGTTGCGGGTGTCGATATATGGGAAGGATGGCGGTCGGCTGACGGGTCGAAGGGTACGGGGGCTGCTTGATCGTTGACAGGCAGGCGGGCAGTCCGCACTCCACTGTCCCTTAGGGTCAACAGACATTCCAACCAGGCCGTGAGTTTCCTGGGCTTTTTCTGATTATAAAATATCCACTTGTGAGTGTTTCCCAGGGGGTGGTGGGTTGGAAGGAATCAATCGATAGGGAAACGGCATGGCCCCGTAGACAGAGCAAGGGCCTGGGAGTTTAATCCCGGCTCCGCTGCAGGGTGACCTTGGGCAAATCACTTCACTTCCCAGGGCCCCAGTTACCTCATCTGTAAAGTGGGGATTAGGTCTGTGAATGAATGAATGAAATGAATGAATGACTGTGAGCCCCATGTGGGACATGGACTGTGTCCAACCTGATTATCTGGTATCTACTTTAGTATTCAGTACGGTGGCTGGCATAAAGTAAATGCTTAACGAACGCCATCCAAGAAAATGCTATTTATTGAGCGCATTCTGTGTCCAGAGCAATCAGTCAATGGTATTGATTGATTCCCTGCTGTGTGCAGAGCGTGTACTAAGCCCTTGGGAGGGTATGACAGAATAGAGTTGAGAGACATCTTCCCTACCTACGAGGAGCTTACAGGGCGATGTCTCCAAATTTGAGACATGAGGAGGGTTTAAAAGGTTGGGATCCACTGAAGGTATCTGGAAGGTGGGTCCAGAGAAAAGATGAGCTAGGTGATTAGACGACAGGAAGTGTCTAGGAGGCTGAGGGACTGGATCGAGGGAGAATAAGGAGGTAGTAGGGTTGATTTGTTTATAAGATTGAAGGATTGGGTGGTGGTAGGCAAGTCCACGTTCCTGGCGCATAGTAAGCTTGACAAATACCGTTAAGGAAAAAAAGTAGGCGCAGAGAAAGGGCCTCCGGGCTGTCGAGGCCGCCCCGTTTCCCTCCATCTGTGCTACCGCTCCGACTGGTGGGCGTGTAGCAGTATCGGAGGAACGGGTGAGGGAGGGCCACCACTGGATGACGGGCCCAGGGCCCCAACTTCGGTTAACGCCCCCTGCCCTGGTGGAACATTCCGAGCCCCCTGATGCCAGATGGCTCCGTGATTATCCAGAGGTCAACACTAACCTAGAGCCACTCAGAGCTAGTTAGGGGAGCAGGGCCAGGAACTGAGGAGCTGCTGCTCTTCATACCTCTCAAACCACCCTCTCTGAAGCAGTCGCTCAGTCATTCACTCATTCCTACCTTCTTTCTTTTGTTCGTGACATTTGTTAAGCGCTTACTACGGGCCAGGCACTGTACTAAGCACTGGGGTGACAGAGGCAAATCCCGTTGGACACGGTCCCTGTCTCACATGAGGCTCACGGTCTCAATCCCCATTTTCCAGATGAGGCTACTGAGGCACAGAGAAGTGAAGCGACCTGCCCGGGGTCGCACAGCAGACAGGTGGCGGAGCCGGGATTAGGACCCAGGACCTTCTGACTCCCAGCCCCGCGCTCTATCCACTCTGCTCATTCACTAATTCCATTGTTCATTTATGAGTTCATTCATTCACTAATTCGATTATTCATTTATGTATTCATTTTTTCATTCATTCACTAATTCAATCGTTCATTCAGTTTGTTCATTCATTCACTTATTCAATTATTTATCCATTCGTTCATTCGAGAGTAGACTGAGAGCTCCAAGTAGGACTGGGGCTGTGTCGGATCTGATAACTCTGTATCTATCCCAGTGCTTAGCCCATAGTCAGTAGTTAATAAACACCAACATCATTATTAACAGTAGCAGCGTTTAATAGTACTGTAGTTGCGTACTGTGTACTAAGCACCGAGGAAGAAACTGCACAGATGGGCCAGACAGGGACTTCACCCCCACCCCCGGGGTCCAGGAACCCGTCTGTCTGTTTCGTTTTGTCATCTCTCTTCCCCTTCTAGACCGTGAGCCCGTTGTTGGGAAGCGATTGTCTCTATCTGTGGCCAAATTGTACTTTCCAAGCGCTTAGTACAGTGCTCTGCACAGAGTCAGCGCTCGGTAAATACGACTGAGTGAACGAAGGGGCTCCCGACGGGGTTAGCGACGGATGCCTAAGGAGCGACGAAACGGCAACGACGCACAAGTCCCGTCAAAGGCGCAGACCCGGTAAATACAGTCAGAACGGCGGGTTCCGTGGCTACGGGAGCGGATCTCGGGTTCCCTGCCTTTCGGAGTACGGTGCTTGAGCGCTTAGTACAGTGCTTTGCACCCGGCAAGCGCTCAATAGATGCGACTGGATGAGTTCGGAGTCCCCATAGCGACGCTAGTCAGAGCCACGGCCTCAGGCTGCCCGTTGTCTGAAGAGACAGAAAAAAGCACGCCGCCTGTTCATCCTTTCCCTCCGCCACTTCGAGGAGGGGGCCGTGGAGAGTCCGGATTGACGGTCGGGGGAGAGGAGGGCGCTTCGTCCCCCCCGAAATTCCCGGAGAGACCTTCAGTCCAACGGCAGCCCCGCTTCTGGGATCTGGGCGTGAGAAGGACCAGCGACGGTCTTCGGAGAGATCTGCCTTTTCCTGGCCGGGGTCTGCCTCCCCAGGAGAGCCTCCCGGGTGTTCCTGTCGGGCCGCACGAGGAGGATGTAGCACTTGGGGAAGAAGATGCAGCCGAGCAGGCCGGAGCTGGAGCAGAGGATGCTGAACACCTCCACGGCCGCCGTGGCCCGGCCCCCCACACGCTGACGAACACCACCGTGCTGAACGTGATGAACTCGGCCTCGTTGAAGCCGTCGGGGAGGCGGCGGGCCAGGAAGGCCAGGACCAAAGACGCCAAGGCCAGGAGCCACAGGTAGCCCAAGACGCACCAGAAGGCCACGGGGGAACCCCTCGTTACACACCAGGAGGACCTTGCCGGGACTGGACCGCGTGTCCCGCTCGGGGAAGGCCGGCGCCGAGACCGTCCACGAGGCGCAGACCACCGCCTGGATCAGGGCGCCGCCGGCCACCGCGGCTTGGGGGAGCCAGGGCTTCAGCCAGCCCTGGAGGGCGTTCCCGGGGACGGTGGCCCCGAAGGCCAGGACCACCACCACGGTCTTGGCCAAGACGCACGCGACCCCGGTGGCGAACAGGACCCCGAAGGCCGCCTGTCGGAGGAGGCAGGCGAGGCGCGTCGGCGGGGTGAGGAAGAGGAGGCGGCTCAGGTCGCAGAGGAGGAGCGAGGCCAGCAGCACGTTGCTGAGGTCCAGGCGGCTGGGCCGGACCACGGGCGGGTGGGAGAACCGGGAAGAGAAGGCCCAAGATGGCGGCGGGGAGCAGGGCGGCGGCCACCGACGCCGAAGCCAGGGCGGCGCCGAGCGGCTCGCCGTAGGAGAGGCGCTCCACGGGCCTTCTTCGCGCACCGGTCCTTGGCTTCGTTGGGCCAAGATTCGTCATCCGGACAGCGCCGACACGTCAGGGAGTCTGGGGAAGGAGGCCGAGTGGTTGGACTTTTTTCCCTTTTTTAACGGCATCGTCAAGCGCTCACTGCGATGACAATAACCGTGGTATTTATTAGGCGCTCACCTTGTGCCGGGCGTCCTACCAAGCCCTGGGGTAGATAGAAGGTAATCGGGTTGGACACAGTCCCCGTCCCACCCGGGGCTCCCACTCTCATTCCGCATTTTACAGATGAGGCAGCTGAGGCCCAGGGAAGCGAACGGACCCGCCCACGGCCACGCGGCAGTCTCGCGGCAGAGCCGGGATTAGAACCCGGGACCTCGCGACTCCTAGGCCCCGCTGCTCCTCCCAGTTCCCTTTCGGTCACCTGAGAGGCCCCTTCACTCACCACTTCGGTTCGCCATCTCTCCTTCCGAGCAGGGAGTGCGGTTAAAGCAGCAGGGGGGGTCGGCCCCGTCGTGGGGTGCGCGTGGAGCCTGGCGGGCAGCTCTCGCTGCAGACGGAGCGGGGGGTCTGAGAAAAGAGGGGCGGAGCTGAGCCCACGCCAGGGGAATTCTGTGCCAAGAATATTCCCGCCGGCCACCACCGTCCACATTGCCCTCGACTTCTTCTTCTTCTTCTTCTTCTTCTTCTTGTGATTATTAACATCACTGTATTTGTTAAGCGCTGTGTATCAAGCACTGTTTTAAGCGCTGAGAGATAACCAGTTGGACACAATCCTTATCCCACATGGGGCTCCCAGACGAAGTGGGAGGAAGAAAAGGTATTTAAATCCCCAGTCTGCGGATGAAGAAACTGAGGCCCAGAGCAAGCACGCGGCAGAGCTGGGATTCGAACACGGGTCGTCTGACTCCCAGGCCCGGGCCGTTCCCAGTGAGCCGTGCTGCTTATTCGCCTCATCGGCGTGGTTAGCTGTCCCGGGCGTCGCTGATCGTGTTTGACTGGAGAAGCAGCGTGGCCTACTGGTTAGACACGAGCCTGGGAGTCACAAGTAAAAATCCCGGTTCCGCCGCTTGTGTCTCCCGTGTGACCTGGGGCAAGTCGCTTGGCTTCTCTGAGCCTCCGTTCCCTCCTCCGAAAAATGGGGATTAAGACTGTGAGCCCCACGTGGGACGAGGACTGGGTCCCACCTCATTAACTTGGTGCTTGGCAAAATGAATGGTGGTATCTGTTAAGCGCTTACGATGCGCAGAGCACTGTTCTAAGCGCTGGGGAATACGAGGTGATCAGGTTGTCCCACGTGGGGCTCACAGTTTTAATCCCCATTTTCCGTATAATAATAATGTCGGTATTTGTTAAGCGCTTACTATGTGCAGATCACCGTTCTAAGCGCTGGGGTAGACACAGGGGAATCAGGTCGTCCCACGTGGGGCTCCCGGTCTTCATCCCCATTTTACAGATGAGGTCACTGAGGCACAGAGAAGTGAAGTGACTTGCCCACGGTCACCCAGCTGACAAGTGGCAGAGGCGGGATTCGAACCCATAACCTCCGACTCCAAAGCCCGTGCTCTTTCCACTGAGGCACGCTGCTTCTCTAGGCAAGTGAGACCCAGAGAAGTGAAGTGACTCGCCCAGGGTCACGCCGCTGGCAAGCGGCGGAGCCGGAATTAGAACCCAAGACCTCTGACTCCCAAGCGCGGCTCTTTCCACTGAGCCACGCTGCTTAGTAGAGTGCCTGGCACCTAGAAAGCACTTAACAAATATCGTAAGCTCATTGCGGGCAGGGAATGCGGCTGTTATTGCTATATTGTACTCTCCTAAGCGCTTAGTGCATTCATTCAACAGTATTTATTGAGCGCTTACTCTGTGCAGAGCACCGGACTGAGCGCTCGGAATGGACAACCGGGCAACAGATAGAGACCGTCCCTGCCCGATGACGGTCTGATCCGGGGACACAGACGGCAGAGCGAAACAGAACGAAACAAGGAGGAGACACCATCATCCCGATAAATAGAACCCAGGACTCCGCACACAGTAAGCGCTCGATAGATATGACTGAATGAACGAATGATTAAAAAACCCAACCCCTTGGGTTATCGTCGGCAAGAGCGGACCCCAGGCCTATTGTCTGGGTCGACCCGCCCCCGGGCCGAGAACCTTCCCTGGGAAGCGGCGTGGCTCCGTGGCAAGAGCCCGGGCTTCAGAGTCAGAGGTCGTGAGTTCGACTCCCGGCTCTGCCGCTCGTCAGCTGCGTGACCGTGGGCAAGTCACTTCACTTCTCTGGGCCTCAGTGACCTCATCTGGAAAATGGGGATCAACCGTGAGCCTCACGTGGGACGACCCGATGAGCCTGTATCTCCCCCAGCGCTTAGAACAGTGCTCGGCACACGGTAAGCGCTTAACAAATACCGACATTATTATCATTATCATTCTTATTATTATTATTATTATTCTCACCTCCCGCCTTCCTCCATTCCACAGGATGGCGCCGTGGTGGACGCCGAGCCTGTCCCCCCGGGCCCTGGACGAGTTGAAACGCCCCACTGGCACGAAGTTGTACCCGTCTCCGGGGGCGACCTGCCAGTTGAGAATGTCGAAAACTCCTGGGGGGCCGCCCCCGCCGCAGATCTCCCTCTGGGACGTCTGGCCCTTCACCTTCTTCAGGTAGGGCAGGAGCCGGAGGACGCACCCAATCCATCTATGGAGTGCTCACTACGCGCAGAACACTGCACTGAGCGCGTGGGAGAGTCTGGTAGAACAGAATTAATAGCACGTTCCCTGCCCACGATGAGCTCACAGTCTAGAGGGAAGCGGCATGGCTTATTCATTCATTCAACGGTAGCAACTGAGCGCTTACTATGTGCTGAGCACTGTACTAAGCGCTTGGAACGGACAGTTCGGCAACAGATGGAGACAGTCCCTGCCCGTTGACGGGCTCACAGCCTATCGTCGTATCACTTTAGCGCTTACTAAGCGTCAAGCACTGTTCTAAGCGCTGCGGTCGATCCAAGGTCATCAGGTTGTCCCACGTGGGGCTCGCGGTCTTCATCCCCATTTTGCAGATGAGGGAACCGAGGCACAGAGAAACTGACGATGGTATTGGTTAAGCGCTCAGTGGATAGAGCCCGGGCCTGGGAGTCAGAGGACGTGGGTTCTAATCCCGGCTCTGCCACTTGACAGCTGTGTGAGCTTGGGCAAGTGACTGAACTTCTCTGAGCCTCAGTTACCTCATCTGGAAAATGGGGAATGTGTCTGTTTATTGTCATATTGGACTCTCCCAAACACAATAACAGACACATTCCCTGCCCACGCGAGCTTGCAGCGTAGAAGACAGAAGAGGAAATGGGACCTAGTCAGGGAAGGCGACGCTCTCTCTCTCTCTCTCTCCCCTCCTCCCTACATTCCAAGCGCTTAGTACAGTGCTCTGCACATAGTAAGCGCTCAATAAATACTATCGAATGAATCCCTAGTTAACAAAAGACAGAGTAACCAGAGGGGCTTTCTTTATGGTACAGACACAGACCCTGGAAATACAGATCTGTAATTTATTGGTAAGAATAACAATAGTAATTATAGTATTCCTGAAGCGCTTACTATGTGCCAGGCACTCTACTAAGCGCTGGGCTGGATACAAGCAAATCAGGTTGGACACAGTCCCTGGCCCACATTTTACACATGTGGAGTGAGATGACTTGCCCAAGGTCACACAGCAGACAAGTGGCTGAGCCGAGATTAGAACCCATGACCTCCTGACTCCCAGGCCCGCGCTCTCTCCACTAGGCCATGCTGCTGTATTTATATTAACGTCTGAATATCTGGAATCGATTTATTTCCATTAATGGCCGTCTTCCCCTCTGGACGATAAGCTCACTGTGAGGGGGAAGTGTCTGTTTACTGTCGTATCGCATTCTCCCAAGCGCTCCATACGGCGCAGTACGGAAGTATTCGTACAGTGCTCTGCGCACGGGAAGTGCTCAATAAATACTACCGAATGAAGGAACGGAGACATCTCTCCACCTCCTACCTGCCAGGGTTCGAAGTCTCCGATGTCGGCACACGCCCCGTCCGCGAAGGGACCCTCCGGGGGCCGGCAGAGGCTCAGGGCCTGCGGGGCGTGGGCGATGCTCCGCACGGCTTCGTAGGCCCGGAACGTGGCGCTCGAGCCCCTCGGGTCCAGGAAAGGGATGGGGAGACCCCGCAGGTTCTCTGACCCCGTGCAGACGCGGACGCTTGAATTGCCCCCCGCGGGGTGCGCCTTCACCGGGGCGGGGGGATGATGCCCGTCGGCCGCCGGGCCAGCGGGCGGATGGAGAAACGCTCGTCGACAAGAGTCGCCCACCTCCCGTGCCCCCTCCCCTGCAGCCACCGAAAACTCTCCCGCCTCCGAGCTGTTCCCCTTACCGCAGTGCCCTCCGTTCTCCTCTCTGCCAATCCGAGTCAATCCCCGGTGATGGTATTTGTTAGGCGCTTACTATGTGCCAGGCGCTGTCCTGAGCGCCGGGGCAGATACAAGCAATTCGAATTATAATAATAATAATGTGGTATTTGTTAAGCGCTTACTATGGGCAAAACACTATTCTAAGCGGGGGGGGGGGCGGTGATAAAAGGTGATCAGGTTGTCTCGCGTGGGGCTCACGGTTTTTAATCCCCATTTTACCGATGAGGTCACTGAGGCATAGGGAAGTGAGGTGACTGGCCCAAAGTCACACAGCTGGCAAGCGGCGGTGCTGGAATTCGAACCCACGACCTCTGACTCCCCAGCCCGGGCTCTTTCCACTGAGCCACGCACAGTCCCCTGTGGGGCTCCCGGTCTCGATCCCCATTCTACAGTTGAGGAAAGTGAGGCACAGAGAAGCGAAGTGACTTGCCCAAGGTCACACAGCAGATGTGGGGCAGAACCGGGATCAGAACCCCTGACCTGCCGCCTCCCGGACCCGGGCCCTTTCCACTGAGCCGCGCTGCCTCTAGACTGGACGCTCTTCGTGGGCCGGGAACGTGTTCCATCAGTCAGTCAAGCGTACTTATTGAGCGCTTACTGTGTGCAGAGCGCTGGACTAAGCACTCGGGAGAGTTCGGTAGAACAGTATAGCAGAGCTGGTAGGCCCGTTCCCTGTTCACGAGGAGCTTACGGTCTAGAAGGGGAGACAGGTGTTAATATATGAATATGAATGAATGAATTTGCTCCCTCTCAGATATTACTATAAATTAATCAATTACGTAAGTGCTGTGAGCCGGCGGGGGGGGGGGGGGGGATAAAGGGAGCGAATCGGGGCGAGGCAGAAGGGAGTGAGGAAAAGAGGAAAGGAGGGCGCAGTCGGGGAAGCCTCCTTGGAGGAGACGGGCTTTCGATAAGGCTCCGAAGGTGGGGAGAGTCATTTTCTGTCAGATTTGGAGAAGGAGGGCGTTCCGGGCCAGAGGCCGGACGGGGGCGAGAGGTCAGCGGCGAGACGGAAGAAAGAGATTGAGGTGTCGTGAGGAGGTTGGCATCAGGGGAGCAAAGCGTGCAGGCCGGTTCGGGGTAGAAGTCCGCGGCGTCCCCGGCCTGAGCGGGGGCGGAGACGAGGCGCGGGGCCTTAGCGGCCAGAGCCCGGGCCCGGGAGGCGGGAGGACCCGGCTTCTCATCCCGGCTCTGCCGCCTGTCTGCTGAGTGACCTTGAGCAAGTCGCTTCGCTTCTCTGGGCCTCAGTTACCTCATCGGGGAAATGGGGGGTAAGAGCGTGAGCCTCATGCGGGCCAGGGACTGCGTCCAACCCGATTAACTTGTATCCGCCCCAGTAGGACGGTGCTTGGCACGTGGTAAATGCTGAAGAAGTACCACAGTTATTGTTGAGGGCAAGACGTGGCCCTGAACCATCCTCCCTGTCCACCCACCCCCCGCCCCCCCGCCCCCCTCCGGGCCCTTACCGTCCCAGCTTCGCCCCCCTCAGATGGCAGGGTCTCGTTCTCGGGCCCCGGGGAGGCCCACCGGCAGCCGAGGGTCTCGGCCCAGAAGGACCCCAGGAAGACGTCCTCCGGGGTCCCGGCCGGGCGGAGACGGTCGAGGAATTCCAGGAAGCCCGGCATCTCGTCGACGCGGGTGGAGAGGGCCAGGGAGCCCTGCGGTGTCCGGTGGACGGGCCCGGCGGAGAAGGAGAACATGTCCGTGCTGCTCCGGCCGTCACTGTGTGCCCAAGCCGTGCCCATCAGGCGACCGCTTTTCCCCTGGGGCAGAGTGAGGACGGGGCCGGGGGAGGGTGGGATCACTCAGTTGCACTCTCTCCCTCTCTCTCTATAGTAATTATCGTATCTGTTAAGCGCTTACGACGTGCCAGGCACTGTTTGAACGCCGAGGTAGATAGAGGGTATGGGGTTGTCCCACGTGGGGCTCACGGTCTTAATCCCCGTTTTACAGATGAGGTCACCGAGACCCGAGAAGTGAAGTGATTCGCCCCAAGTCACACAGCTGATGAGTGGTAGAGCCAGAATTAGAACCCACGACCTCTGACTCCCAAACCTGTGCGCTTGCCACTGAGCCACGCTGCTTCACTCCGTCTCGCTCCCCCTTTCTCTGGCTTCTTTATAATACCGCCGAGATCGGCCCTTTCCTCTCCACCCGAACGGCTATCTTACCGCTACAGGCTCTCGTGATATCCCGGCTGGATTATCGTGTCAGCCTCCTCTCCGATCTCCCGTCCTCCCGATCTCTCCCCGCTCCAGTCCGTTCTTCACTCCGCTGCCCGGCTCATCTTTCCGCAGAAAGGCTCCGGGCCTGTCACTCCCCTCCTTAAAAACCTCCAGTGGTTGCCCATCGACCGCCGCACGAAACAAAAACTCCTCGCTCTGGGCTTCAAGGCTCTCCATCCCCTCGCCCCCTCCTACCTCTCCTCCCTTCTCTCTCTCCACCGCCCACCCCGCACGCTCCGCTCCTCCGCCGCCCGCCTCCTCGCCGTCCCCCGTCGTCGCCCATCCCGCCGTCGACCTCCGGCCCACGTCCTCCCGCCGTCCCGGAACGGCCTCCCCCCTCACCTCCGCCAAACTGACTCTCTTCCCCTCTTCAGAGCCCTACTGAGAGCTCACCTCCTCCGAGAGGCCTTCCCACACTGACCTTCCCCTTTTTCCTCTGCTCCCTCTCTACTCCCCCTTCGCCCCCCTCAGCTAAGCCCCTTTCCCTCTGCTCCTCCCCCTCTCCTCAGCACTGTGCTCATTTGTTTATTACCCTATTTATTTCATCAATGAGGTGTACATTCCTTTGATTCTATCTATCGTGATTAAGCTGTCTTGTTCTTGTCCGTCCGTCTCCCCCGATTAGACCGTAAGCCCGTCAGTGGGCAGGGACCGACTCTATCTGTTGCCGAATTGCCCATTCCAAGCCCTTAGTCCAGTGCTCTGCACATAGTAAGCGCTCAATAAATACTACCGAATGAATAAAGTACAATATAAAGGACATATAAAGTACATCCTCTTGATTCTATTAGTTGTGATTACGTTGTCTTGTTTTCGTCCGTCCGTCTGGCTCTCCCGATTAGACCGTGAGCCCGGCATGGGGCGGGGATGGATGGTCTCCATCTGTTGCCCGATTGTCCATTCCGAGCGCTCAGTCCAGTGCTCTGCACCTAGTAAGCGCTCAGTGAATACTACTGAATGGATTGAATGAATAAAGAAATAAATGACCGTCATGGACGTAAGTGGTGCGGAGGGAGGAAGAAGAAAGGGAGCGAGTCGGGGCGCCTCAGAAGGGAGTGGGAGAAGAGGAAGGGGGGGGGGATTAATCAGGGAAGGCCTGATTAATTAAAAAATATATATATATATATATAGAAAAATCCATTTGTCTTCGGCAAGCGTGGAAAAAAAACCTCTCGTACGATCTACAGGTAGGCAGATCAGAAACAGTTTCGTTTTCACCCATTATTTTATGGAGTTTGCACCCTATCATAAAAGGCCTCTTACAATAAGTGACTCTCCAAGAGGCCTTCTTGGAGGAGGCGGGCCTTCGATCGGCGTGGCTCAGTGGAAAGAGCCCGGGCTTGGGAGTCTGAGGTCATGGGTTCGAATTCCGGCTCCGCCAGTTGTCAGCTGGGCGACTGGGGGCAAGTCACTTGTCTGGGCCTCATCTGTAAAATGGGGATTAACCGTGAGCCTCACGTGGGACGACCCGATGACCCCGTATCTCCCCCAGCGCTTAGAACGGCGTTCTGCACATAGCAAGCGCTTAACAAATACCAACATTATTATTATTGTTTTAATGAGATGTTCATCCCCTTGATTCTATTTATTGCTACTGTTCTCGTCTGTCCGTCTCCCCCGATTAGACCGTGAGCCCGTCAGAGGGCAGGGACTGTCTCCGTTACCGATTTGTCCATTCCAAGCGCTTAGTCCAGTGCTCTGCACGTCGTAAGCGCTCAATAAATACCCTCGAATGAATGAATGATTATTATCAGGCCTGGAAGGAGTCAGCGCCGGGCGGATTTGAGGAGGGAGGGCGATCCAGGCCAGAGGCGGGACGTGGGTCGGGGGGCAGCGGCGGGGTAGAGGAGATGGAGGCCCGGTGAGAAGCCTGGCATTAGAGGCCCCAACTGTGCGGGCTGGGTGCTCATCAAGTAGCCTGGCGAGGGAGGAGGAGGGGGCTCAGAGAGGATTTGAGGGCTTTTCAAGCCAAAGCTGAAGAGTCTCTCCGGGATGAGGAGGATCTGCCTGAGCTGAGTTAGTTCCCCTAAACACCGGCCCTCGAGGAGAAAACAACCGACGACGGGCGGGGAGAGAAGAAAATGATTTCCAAGGAGCGCAAACCAAACGCTAAAGGAGAACCAACTGCGGGAGGGTGGGGCAGCTGAACAGGGAACAGGCAGAATCATAGTGTCGGTATTGGTTAAGCGCTTCCTCTGTGCAGAGCACCGTTCTCGGCGCTGGGGGAGATCCAGGGTCATCAGGTTGTCCCAAGGGAGGCTCACAGTCTTCATCCCCCTTTGACAGATGAGGGAACTGAGGCACCGAGAAGTGAAGTGACTCGCCCACAGTCCCGCATGGCAGCGTGGCTCAGTGGCAAGAGCCCGGGCTTGGGAGTCCGAGGTCATGAGTTCGAATCCCGGCTCTGCCACTTGTCAGCTGCGTGACCGTGGGCGAGTCACTTCACTTCTCTGGGCCTCAGTGACCTCATCTGGAAAATGGGGATTAACTGTGAGTCTCCCGTGGGACAACCCGACGACCCTGTATCCACCCCAGCGCTTAGAACGGTGCTCTGCACATAGTAAGCGCTTAACAAATATCAACATTATAATTCGAACCCATGACCTCGGACTCCCAAGCCCGGGCTCTTGCCACTGAGCCACGCCGCTTCTAACAGATACCGCAGTCATGACGATGAGGATGATGAACCCCCAACGCTTAGACCAGTGCTCGGCACATAGTGAACGCTTAACAATAACATCGTCGTCACTATCGACGGTGCCCGACACATAGTAAACGCTTAACGAACGGGAGAAGCGGCGGGTCGTAGCGGCTAGAGCCGGGACCTGGGAGTCAGGGAGCCGTGGGTTCTAATTCCAGCTCGGCCGCCGGTCCGCTGTGTGACCCCGGGCAAGTTTCTTCACCTCTCTGGGCCTCAGTTACCTCATCTGGAAAATGGGGAGTGAGTCTATGAGCCCCAAGTGGGACAGTGACTGTCCAACCCGATTTGCTTGTACACCCAGCGCTCAGTACGGTGCCCGGCACATAGTGAGCGCTTAACAATATACCATAATCACTGTTAAATACCACAGGCATCCTTATGGTAAGGATGAGGCTGATGATCATGAATGAAAGGAATCCCCCCTCCTAGACCGTGAGCCCGTCGTGGGGTAGGGGCTGCCTCTATCTGTTGCCGAATTGTACTTTCCAAGCGCTTAGTACAGTGCTCTGCACACGGTAAGCGCTCAAATAACTAGGATAGAATGAATGTTCGGCACACAGAAAGTGCTCAATAAATATGATAGAATGAATGGATGTTCTGCATGCAATAAGTGCTCAATAATACGAATGAATGAATGGATGAATGAATGCTGTGCACACAGTAAGCGTTCAATAAATATGATGGAATGAATGAATGTGTGCTGTGCACACAGTAAGCGCTCAATAATTCGATAGAATGAATGAACGAACGAACGAACGAAGTGCACACAGTAAGGGTTCAATAATACGAATGAATGAATGAATGAATGAATGCATGAATGCATGAATGCGGTGCACACAGTAAGCGCTCAATAATTCGATAGAACGAATGAATGAAGTGCACACAGTAAGGGCTCAATAATACGATGGAATGAATGAATGCTGTGCACACAGTAAGCGCTCAATAGTACGATAGGATGAATGAATCCCCCGATTAGACCGTAAGCCCGTCACACGGCAGGGACCGTCTCTATCTGTGGCCGACTTGTTCATTCCAAGCGCTTAGTACAGTGCTCGGCACATAGTAAGCGCTCAATAAATACTATTGAATGAATGAATGCATGCTGTGCACCCAGTCAGCGCTCGATAAATACGATAGAATGAACGCATGCACGCAGGAAAGGAGCTCCCCGGCCGGTCTCCCCTCCAGCCCTCCAGCCGCGAGCGGCACCGTGCGGGCTGCCGGGGTCGGGGTCGGGGTCGGGGGTCCCGGTCCCGGCCAGCAGGGGGCGCGGTGTCGGGGCGGGCGGGCGGGCCGGCGCCGCTCTAGCCCGTGGCCTCGGTGGCCTTAACCCTTTCCCGGGGCGGGTTTGGACGCGGGGCGGCGCGGGCCGGGCCTCCTCTGCCGCCGCCGGGGGAGATGGCGGCCGGGCCCGGGAACCTTCCCGCCGCACCCCCACTCCTCCTTCCGCCCGCCCCCGGCCGGGGCTTGGGCCGGAGGAGGGGGGGGGAGGGAGGGGGAGGCCCCGCTGCCCGGACCCCCGCCGGAGGGGGAGGGCGGACCGCGGGGGGCGCCGAAGGGGTTAAAACCATAGAGCGGGGCGGGAGGGAAAGTCCCGGAAGTCCCTGTCGGGGGTCGGGCGGCGGCCATAGAGTCGCCAGGGGCAGGAGGCCGGAGCGCGGGGAGGAGGACGAGCGAGCGAGAGGGAGAGGGAGGGGGAGAGAGAGAGAGAGAGAGAGGGGCTTGGCTGGGCGGGCGGCCATGGCCCCGCGGTGACCATAGAGTCGGGGCGGGGGCCTAGAGCGGCGCGGCCGGAAGCGGCGGAGAGGTGACTTCCGGCCGGGCGGGAGGGAGGGAGGGAGGCCCCCTGACCCCGGCTCCGGACCCCCCCCCCCCCACGCCCTCGCCGCCAGCAGCAGCAGCAGCAGGAGAGGGGTGAGTGTGGGGCGCGCCTGGGGGAGGGGACGAGGGGAGGGGGGCCCGGCTGCCCCTCCCCCCAACCGGGTGGGGAGGCTGAAATGTGCTTTGGGGGGGGGGAGGCTTCCAGCCCCTCCCCCGGCGCCGGAAATGGGGGGCGTTTGGGGGCAGCAAGGCCGGGGGGGAGGGGCGGGCCCAGGAGCCGCCCTCCCCCCCCCCCCCCATCGATCGATCGATCAGCGGTGCTCATTGAGGCCCGCCTCGCTTCCCTCCCGGCCCCCGCCCCGCTCCCCTGGGGGAGGGGTGGGCTGGGACCCTCTCTCTCTCTCACTAATCGATCAATCAATCAATGGTACTTATGGAGCCCCGCCCCGATTCCTCCCCGCCCCGCTGACCCGGGGGACGGATGGCCTGTGACCCTGTCTGTGTGTGTGTGTGTCTCTCTCCCCCCGCCCACCCTCCCGTCTCACACCCACATAGTCTAATCGATCGATCAATAGTATCTATTGATCACCCCCTCCTCCTTCCCCGTCCCCGCTGACCTGGAGGGGGGGGGGCTGGGTTGTGACCCTGTCTCTCTCCCTCTCTGTGTGTCTCGCAATCTCTCTCGCTCACACACACACACCCACATAGTCTAATCGATCGATCAATAGTATCTATTGATCACCCCCTCCTCCTTCCCCGTCCCCGCTGACCTGGAGGGGGGGGCTGGGTTGTGACCCTGTCTCCCTCCCTCTCTGTGTCTCTCGCAATCTCGCTCACACACACACACACATAGTCCAATCAATCGATCAATAGTATTTATTGAGCACCCCCTCGCTTCTCCCCGCTGACCTGGAGGGGGGCTGGACTTTGACCCTGCCTCTCTCCCTCTCTGTGACTCTCGCAATCTCTCTCTCTCACTCACACACACACACACACACACACACGGAGCAATCAATGCTATTTATTGAGCGCCGCCTCACTTCCCTTCCCCCGCCCCGCCTCCCCGGGGGAGGGGCGGACGGTGACCTTGTCTCCCTTTCACACCCACACCCCCCTCCCACTCCGATCCATCGTGTTTCTCGAGCACTTGCCGAGCGCAGAGCTCCGTACTAAGCGCTGGGGAGAGGATGATAAAAGAGAGACTCTCGCCAGCCCCGGGTCACCCCTTGACCTCCCCCGGCCCAGGACGGGAGTCTCGGGCGGAACCGGCCGCGGAGAAGAGAGGAGCACCACCGCCGGGGAGGACGACCCGGCCGCCGTCTGAGCAGTCGGAGGGGATGGGAGTTAGACGCCCCCGGGAGGAACCCTGCGGCCCAGAGGGGAGACGGAGAGGGGCCGGGGGCCGAATCTGGCTCTCCCTTCCCCCCCCCCCCCCCGCGCGTAAACTCATTTGAGGAGTAAGTTTCATTCAGCGGGAGCCCGGAGAACCTCTCCCGTCGATCGAAGCTACTTCTTGAGCTCTTGCCGTGTGCAGAGCGCCGCACCGAGCGCCGGGGAGCGCGCCGACCCGCGGCGTCGGCGGACTTCTCCTGCTCGCTCGCCCCGGACCCCGTCCTGCCCCGCTCTCCTCCTCCTCGCCCTGATCACCGTTGCCGCCCGAGGCCCCACCTTAATGAGATCGGCCGCCTGCGAGGCCTCTAATCCAGCTCCGTCAGGGCTGTTATTAAAGAGGAGGAGAGAGCGGTCTCTCCCCCGCTACGTGGGGCAACAGCCTGGGCTCCGGAGGCAGAGGTCGTGGGTTCTGATCCCGACTCCGCCGGTTGCTTGACTCCGGGCAAGTCACTTCACTGGGCCTCGGTGACCTCATCCGGATAAGGGGGATGAAGACCGTGAGCCCCACGGGGGACAGACTGATCACCTCGTGTCCCCCCGGCGCTTAACACGTAGTGAGCGCTTACCAGATAACACCATTGTTACGATGCCTGGCCGTGTCTTTCACCCCCAGCGGCGGGTGGACCCTCCCTTTCCCCTCCCAGATCCCGGGGGGGGGGGGGGGTGTGAGGTCCCACCTCCCCACCCGACGACGAAGCGCCGCCCGGTCTTCTAGATCGCCAGGCGACTTGCTCCTCCTTCCCTGGGGTCTGACCAGACTCCAGCCCGCTGCGGCTTCCACGGTCCGGGCCCAGGGGGTCTTTTGGGGCAATGTCTGTCTCCCCCTCTGGACTGTAAGCTCGCGTGGGCAGGGAATGTGTTTATCATTATATTGTACCCCCCCCAAGCACTTAGTACAGCGCTCTGCACACAGTAAGCGCCCAGGATGATTGACGGAGAGGGGGAGGCCGAGGGTCCGGCCCAGGTTGGGCGGGGGGGGGGGGGGCGGGCGGTTCGCAGAAGGGAAGAGCGACCCCTGCCCCAAAGGGGTTAGTTCTGGGGTCCGTCCGCAGCGGGGCTCTCTGCGGCCGCTCTCTGTCTCCCCCCCGGAGCCGGGGTTGGAGGGGGCCGGCGATGAGGACCCCCTCTCCCCAGGGCCCCGTGCAGGAAGGGGTCCCCGGCCTCTCACCCTGGCTCCAGCGGGGTCGTGGCCGGCTCCGCTCCCCGGCAGCTGAGGCGGGAAGCGGTGGGGAGATGTCCCAGCTGAGGGTGGGGGGGGTGTCTTGACCCCCCCCCCCCCATTCCTGAATTCCCAAAGCCAGCCCCTCTGAGGCCTGAAGGAAAGAGGGACAGGGTCACCCCAGGACCATCCCAAGCCTGGGGGTGGGGAGACTTGGGGGATCCCTCCTATCCTCGTCCCGGCCCTTCCCCCCCCACCCCAGGACTGCCGCTGAAGGCTGCAGCCCCTCACCTCACCTGTGAATGTCCTTCGTCCGCCCTGAAATGAGAAGGCCCAGCCTGATCCTGCCCTCAATAATAATAATAATAATTGCATGTGTTAAGCGCTTACTATGTGCCAAGCACTGTTCCAAAGTGCTGCTGGGGACATGACACCCCTCTCTCTCTCTCTCGCTGTCTCACTCTGTCTCTCGCTCTGGGCGTTAGCACATGAACCTCTCAAAGGCTCCGACGACCCCACGAGCCCGGAAGCTCCTTGTGAGCGGGGGTCGTCTCTGTCAGCTCCGTCGTTTCGTCTTCTCCCAAGCGCTTAGTACGGTGCCCTGCCCGCAGTAAGCACTGGGGATATAGCGTTGATTGAACAGAGAGGAAATGCCCAGAGGCACTTCGTAATAATAATAGCTAGGGTGGTATTTAAGTACTTACTGTGTGCCAGGCACTGCTCTAAACACGGGGGTAGATGTGAGCTGATCGGGTAGGACGCCGGCCCCGTCCCACGTGGGGCGCACAGTCTTTCATTCATTCAATAGTATTTATTGAGCGCTTACTATGTGCAGAGCACTGTATTAAGCGCTTGGGATGAACAAGTCGGCAACAGATAGAGACGGTCCCTGCCCTTTGACGGGCTTACGGTCTCATCGGGGGAGACGGACAGACGAGAACAATGGCAATAAACAGCGTCGAGGGGAAGAACGTCTCGTAAAAACCGATGGCAACTAATTAGAATCGAGGCGATGTACAATTCATTAACAAAATAAATAGGGTAACAAAAATATATACAGTCGAGCGGACGAGTACGGTGCTGTGGGGATGGGAAGGGAGAGGTGGAGGAGCGGAGGGAAAAGGGGAAAATGAGGCTTTAGCTGCGGAGAGGTAAAGGGGGGATGGCAGAGGGAGTAGAGGGGGAAGAGGAGCTCAGTCTGGGAAGGCCTCCTGGAGGAGGTGATTTTTAAGTAGGGTTTTGAAGAGGGAAAGAGATCAGTTTGGCGGAGGTGAGGAGGGAGGGCGTTCCGGGACCGCGGGAGGACGCGACCCGGGGGTCGACGGCGGGATAGGCGAGACCGAGGGACGGCGAGGAGGTGGGCGGCGGAGGAGCGGAGCGTGCGGGGTGGGCGGTAGAAAGAGAGAAGGGAGGAGAGGTAGGAAGGGGCAAGGTGACGGAGAGCCTCGAAGCCTAGAGTGAGGAGTTTTTGTTTGGAGCGGAGGTCGATAGGCAACCACTGGAGTTGTTTAAGAAGGGGAGTGACATGCCCAGATCGTTTCTGCGGGAAGATGAGCCGGGCAGCGGAGTGAAGAATAGACCGGAGCGGGGCGAGAGAGGAGGAAGGGAGGTCGGAGAGAAGGCTGACACAGTAGTCTAGCCGGGATATAACGAGAGCCCGTAATAGTAAGGTAGCCGTCTGGGTGGAGAGGAAAGGGCGGATCTTGGCGATATTGTAGAGGTGAAACCGGCGGGTCTCGGTAACGGATAGGATGTGTGGGGTGAACGAGAGGGACGAGTCAAGGATGACACCGAGATTGCGGGCCTGAGAGACGGGAAGGACGGTCGTGCCATCCACGGTGATAGAGAAGTCTGGGAGCGGACCGGGCTCGGGAGGGAAGATGAGGAGCTCAGTCTCGCTCATGTCGACTTTTAGGTGGCGAGCCGACATCCAGGTGGAGACGTCCCGGAGGCGGGAGGAGATGCGAGCCCGAAGGGAGGGGGAGAGGACAGGGGCGGAGATGTAGATCTGCGTGTCATCTGCGTAGAGATGGTAGTCAAAGCCGTGAGAGCGGATGAGTTCACCGAGGGAGTGAGTGTAAATGGAGAACAGAAGAGGGCCAAGAACTGACCCTTGAGGAACTCCAACAGTTAAAGGATGGGACGGGGAGGAGGCTCCTGCAAAGGAGACCGAGAATGACCGGCCAGAGAGGTGAGAGGAGAACCCCCACAGAGTCCGTGAAGCCAAGGTGAGATAAGGTATGGAGGAGGAGGGGATGGTCGACAGTGTCAAAGGCAGCAGAGAGGTCAAGGAGGATCAGAATGGAGTAGGAGCCATTGGATTTGGCAAGAAGGAGGTCACGGGTGACCTTAGAGAGAGCAGTCTCGGTAGAGTGGAGGGGACGGAAGCCAGATTGGAGGATAGGAGATGCGGTGAGGGGGTCGGAGGAAGTGGAAACAGAGGCGGTTCATCTGAGAAGGTGGCGTCCCCCCCCAACTCAGGGCGGAGGCGTCTCTCTCGGGCGTTTTGGGCGGGGGAGAGGTTTGATTTGGGGGACGGGGGGAGAGCATTTCAGTCCAAGGCGAGTGGCACGTGGCCAGCGGTTTGGAGCGGACACCGGGGGTCTGGAGGAGGTTGGCGCGGCGGGAGGTGGGTCGGGGAGCCGAGGACGGCCAGACGAGAGGAGCTGGGAGAGCCCCCCACCCCAGAAGTGGGCTGCCGCGGCGGGGTTGGCACACCACACGTCTCCCGGGGGCGCGGGGGGCTCCCGCTCCCATCCCGTGTAGATCACGGGGCCGGAGGGGGGCGGGTGGGGGCCAAGGGGAGGGATGCCGGGACTCCGTGAGGGAGATTTGGGGGGGGGGGAAGGGGGCGACGCCCCGGTAGCCCACGTCCGGAAGCGCCTAGTACGGTGCCCTGAGAAGCGGCGTGGCTCGGTGGAAAGAGCCCGGGCCGGGGAGTCAGAGGTCGTGGGTTCACATCCCGGCCCCGCCGCTTGTCGGCCGTGTGACCGTGGGCAAGTCGCTTCACTTCTCTGGGCCTCGGGGACCTCATCCGGAAAAGGGGCATTGAAACCGGGAGCCCCACGTGGGACGACCTGATCGCCTCGTATCCTCCCCCGCGCATAGAACGGTGCTTGGCACGTAGTAAGCGCTCAACAAATGCCGTCATCGTCGTCATTATTATTATAGTAAGCGCTCGATGAATAAGACCGACCGAGGCAGCGCCTGAGGCCCCCTCACCACGCCCCCCCGGCGTGTCTTCCCCCGGCAGGATCCCGTGGCCCGCCCCCTCCCCGGCATGGAGCTGCGGGAAGAGCCCTGGGCCCCGGGGCCCCTGGACTCGGAAGAGCAGCAGATCCCCAGCCTTGAGCACCCAGGTAAGGAGCGGGACTCCCGCCTCCATTCCACCCCCCCCCCCCCGCCCCCTCCTCATCCCCGGACACCGGGGGCCCCGCCGGTCGGGTCGATCCGCGGGCTCCGCCCCCGTCCGCTACCCCGACTCTCCACCCCTCCGGTCAGTCGTACCTACTAAGCGCCGGCGAGAGTCCGATAGGACAGACCCCATTCCCTGCCCGCCACGGGGTTCGGCCCCGCGCCCCGTCCCCTCGTCGGACCACGAGCTCATGCGGGGCCAGACCCGGGATCCCTCCGGGGCGGGGGGTGGGCCGAGGGGGCGCCGGGGACCCCCTCCCGCCGTCCCCCGCCCGCGAAGCGTGACCGGTCCTCTCCCCCACCCCGGCCGGCGCAGTGGGCATCCTGATCATGACGGACAGCGAGGAGGACGAGGGCCGCGCGTCCAGCCCGAAGGGGGGCTCCCCGGCCGGCGCGGTCCCTTCCCCGCCCGCCCCGGGGGGCCGGCGGCGCGGGGGCGGGGCGGCCAAGACCCCGGGCCCCCCGCGGCCCCGCCCGGCGGCCCCGGGCCAGAGCCCCTACATCTGCAACGAGTGCGGCAAGAGCTTCAGCCACTGGTCCAAGCTGACGCGGCACCAGCGCACGCACACGGGCGAGCGGCCCAACACGTGCGGCGAGTGCGGGAAGAGCTTCAGCCAGAGCTCGCACCTGGTGCAGCACCGGCGCACCCACACCGGCGAGAAGCCCTACGCCTGCACCGAGTGCGGCAAGAGGTTCAGCTGGAGCTCCAACCTCATGCAGCACCAGCGCATCCACACGGGCGAGAAGCCCTACGCCTGCCCCGACTGCGGCCGCTCCTTCACGCAGAGCAAGAGCCTGGCCAAGCACCGGCGCTCCCACACCGGCGAGAAGCCCTTCTGCTGCCCGCACTGCGCCCGCGGCTTCAGCCAGAGCAAGAGCCTGGCCCGCCACCTGCGCCTCCACCCGCCGGCCGCCCGGGCGCCCGGGGCGGCCGCCGGGCCCGGGAACCCCGGCCCCGACCGGCCGGCCCGCCGCCCGCCGCCGGCCCCCAAGCCCTACGTGTGCGTCGAGTGCGGGCGGGGCTTCGGGCTGAGCGCCGGCCTGCTGGCTCACCAGCGGGCCCACCGCGAGGAGGGCCGGGGGGCCGCCGCCGCCGCCGCCCTCACGGAGGAGGAGGAGGACGACGAGGGGGAGGACGGGGAGGAGGAGGAGGACGAGGAGGAGCCGGCGCACATCTGCGTGGAGTGCGGCGAGGGCTTCCGCCAGGGCGCGGCCCTGAGGCGTCACAAGCGGGTCCACGCGGTGGAGGCGCCGCGCCTCTGCGGCGGCTGCGGCCAGAGCTACTACCGGGGGCCGGGCCGGGCCGGGCGCTGCGCCCAGTGCCAGGAGAGCGGCCGGTAGGGGAGGGCCCGCCGCCTCCCGTGCGTCTCTCCCCGCCCGCGCCGCCGGGCGCCCCGCGCCGAGGCCGCCCCCGCGGCCCGGGCCCTCCCTAGGATCGGAGGTGGCCCGTAGGAGTTTCTCGTAGGCTTGATTTGTTTGGGGTTTGTTTTTTTTGAGGCGCCCGCCCCCGGGCCCCCGACCTCTCCTCCGCCCCCCCTTCACCCCGTCCTCTTCCCCACTGCCCCCGTCTGTCCGACGGGGAGCGGGGAGCGGGCCCGGAGGGCCGAGAGGGCTGGGGCGAAGCCCAAGGACGCCGTCCCCTCCTCCCGCCCCTGAGCCGCGGAGCCCGCGGGCCGAGATCGCAGAAAGCGGAACTGGAATGGGATGGGGGGAAGACCGGGGGCCGGGCTGGGGGACGCCGGCGCGGGGTGGGAGGCGCCCCGGGAAACCCCGACGCCGGCCCCCTCCCCGGCTCGGCCCGGCCCGGCGCCACCGGCCGGGGGTCGGCGGGCGGGAGCCGGGCCAATAAACAAGTCAGCCTCAATCCCCTGTGTCTGTCTCGGTCCCTGGCCGGGGTGGGGGCGAGCGGAGGGAGGGCCCAGCCCGGGTGGAAAGAGGCCTCCGGCTACGCTTCCCGGGCGGCCCCGCCGCCGGACCCTGCGAGCTGGGGGCGGGGGCGAGGGGGGCGGCGGGGGACACCCGCCCACCTCCCCCATCCCTCCCCACCCCAGCCCCACCCGCGGGCTCGGAGATCTCCCGGGAGCGGGAGCGGATTCGGGCCGCGGGAGGTGCCGGGAGGCGCTTCCCGGGATTGGGCGGGAGCCAGGCTGCCCTCCCGGGCTGTGGCCGTGCTGGTTTAGTTGTCCGGCCGCTTCTGGCTCGGCCGGATCTCGGCCCGGACCCGACCTAGTTCCCCTCCCAGAGAGGCCGCCCGTGGGCCTCTCTCTCTCCCCGTCCCATCCTTGCCCTCACTGTATCTTCCTTCCGGCACGCCCTGGCTCCTCCTGCTCCTCCCCGTTCCCCCCGACCCCTCGGCCAGCAGCCCCCGTCCCTCTCCCCACCCCATCCCCTGCTCTCGGTTTGCCCACACCATGAGTCGGTCAGAGCAGCCGTGTGGCCTAGTGGATAAGAGCAGGGGCCTGGGGCTCAGAAGGACCCGGGTTCTAATCCCAGCTCCCCCACTTGTCTGCTGTGTGACTCAGGGCAAGTCACTGACTTCTCTGGGCCTCAGTTCCCTCATCTGTCAAATGGGCTTTAAAACTGTGAGTCCTACGTAGGACAGGAACTGTGTCCAAACTGATTATCCACCCCAGTGCTACTACAGTGCCCTGCACACAATAAGCGCCCAGTAAATACCCCCGATGGATCGAAGAGCACTCAGACACCGGGGGACCTGAGTTTTAAACCCAGCTCCACCCCTCGCCTGCTGTGTGACCTCGGGCAAGACTCTCAACGTCTCTGTGCCCCAGTTCCCTCGCCTGCAGAATAGGGATTCAGTACCTGCTCCTTCTCCAACTTAGACTGTAAGCCCCGCGGGGGATCTGATGTTCTTCTACCTCAGCACTTAGTTCAGTGCTTAGCACAAGGTAAGCGCTTAAACACCACAGGCGTGGAGACAATGGGGAATCCTTATTTGCTTAGCAGAGTTCCTATGGGGTCTCGATCTGGAGTCTGCTCCTTCCAGGATTTACGAGGGGGGAGGCCCAGCGTGCGGGAAAGAGAAGGAGCGGGAGGCCGGGCCTGGAGAAACTTCGCTCGTGGACCCCCGTGCTGCCCCTTCCCACAGCTGAGCCTCCGGCAGTGGGCCCAGATTCCCCTCCTACCTCTCTCCTCTTTCTTCCCTCCCTTTTTCCTGCACTGTAGAGTTCAGGTCACCTCCTCCAGGAAGGCCTCCCCCCTTTCCGCACCCACACCAGGAAGGGGATCACCCCCCAGAGGGGTCCGGGGTCTTCGGGACGGAACGTCAACCCAGGCAGCTTCCCGAGGCTCCCCGCCCCCAGTTCCCCCACCTGATTTTCTCTCCCTCTCTGCCGCTCCATCTCCGTCTCCCTCTGCGCCCGAGCGTCTCTGTCGGAACCCGATTCCGTGGCTCCATTCGATCGATCCCTTCGATCGTGTTTATTGAGCACTCGCGCTGTGCGGAGCCCTGTACTAAGCGCTGGGGAGGGTACAGTGAAACGATGAGCGGACCCGTTCCCCGTCCACAGTGGCTGGCGGGTAGAGGACGAGCTGCGGCCTCGAGGACACCCCCAGGCCTTCGATTTCCCCCTTACCCGCCCCTCCCCGCCCTGGCAGGTCTCCGTGCTCCCGAGGGGGCCCGCGCTCACCCTAAGGGCTGCAGTAAATCCGGGCCCTGGCCTCCTCGTAGGCGTGGGTGGTGGCACACCACGTGAGGTTCATCTCGGAGCCCTCGGTGGTGCAGGAATAGTAGACTTTGCCCTTGTGCGGGAAAGGGAAGCGGCACGCTTTTGGCGGGAGTTCCTCTGGGACAGCTGGAGTGGGAGAGAAGCCAAGAGCTTTTGAATGTGGCCTTCCAAGGCAACCCCCTTCGCCCCCCAACGTACACAGACACGTGGACGTTGTCCATCCACCTACTCTACTGTTCCCCTTCTTCGCCCCCACCCCCGTTCCTGGCCCGGCCGAGCCCGCCTTGTAGAAGTTCCCCACCCTCTGTGGCTCCGTCTTTGGGCTCTGCCCTCTTGCCCACGCTCTCTCCTCCGTGTGGAACTGTCTCCCAAATCCTGTCTGCCCTGCCTCCATCTCCTCCTCTGGTCCCTCCTCTTCTTCCTCCTCCTCCTAATCCAGGTCCTCTTCATCCTTGTCCTCCTCTTCTTCCACCTCCTTTTCCTCCACCTCCTCCGCCACCAACTCCTTTTCTTCCTCCACCTCCTCCTCCTCCACCTTTTCTTCCTCCACCTCCTCCGCCACCAACTCCTTTTCTTCCTCCACCTCCTCCTCCTCCACCTTTTCTTCCTCCACCTCCTCATCCATGTCATTCATTCATTTAGTCATATTTATTGAGCATTTACTCTTCCACCACCTCCTTTTCCTTCTCCCCTTCCCTCCGCTGCCTCATCCATGTCCTCTTCCACCTCTACTTCCTCCTCCACTCCTTTTCCTCCTCTTCCTGTCACCTTTTCCTCCACCACCTTCTCCACCTTCTCTCCGGCCGTCTCCTCCTCCCCTTTCCTCCTCCACCACTCCCGCTTCCTCCATTTTCTCCTCCACCACCTCTTCTTCTTTTTCTCTTCTCCCTCATCTACCATCCTCCTGCCACTTATTCTTGCAGTCACTGGGTCTCTGTTGACCCCGTGCGTGTTTCCATCTGCTGACGCTAACTCTCCCGTTCCCCCAGAAGCTCCTTGAAGGCAGGAACTTTGCACTTGCCCCCGGGCTCCTCCCGGAGCATTCAGTGAACACCTGTTGGTCGCTGGGCAAACGATCCTACCTGCCGCCCACCAGAGAATATAAGCCGACCCTCCTCCCTCTGCGTCGTCAGAAAATGACCCGAGGGTCACAGTGAACCCCAAGCTGAACGACAAGAGCCGGCCAGTCCCCACGATCCCGGAAACATTAAGCCGAGTCTCAGAAATCTTCCCCCCAGAAGGATAGGGCGTCATCGGCCCTGGATGATTCGGGCGTTCCCGTGCCCGGAGGCAGAAGTCTGGACCGGTTGGGCTTCAGCGGCCCCTGGCCGAACTCCGGTCCTACCATTCGGTCCTCCCCGCCCGGAGCCCCTTACCTTTGTCTGGACAGAAACTCCACCGCTTGTCCCGGTCAAAGTTGGCGGCGGTTGGACACCAGAGCTGGGCTCTGTCTTCCGAGATACAGGCCTGGATCGCTTTCCCCTTGTAGGTGGACGGGAAGACGCAGGGACTGCCTTTGGAGTTCCCGCCGTAGGCTGCCCAGAGAGGGGTGGGAGGAGGTGCTCAGTATATGCCGTCGACGATGAGGACGATGAGAAAGATCGGGCCGCAGGTCAGAAAACCCAACTGCCAAATGAGTTCCGTCAATCCCCTCCTCTTACAGACCCTCTAGACTGGAAGCCTGTTATGGGCAGGGAACGTGTCTGCTAATTCTGCTGTGTCGTACTCTCCCGGGCGCTTAGTACAGTGCTCTGCACCTAGTAAATGCTCGATAAATGCCCCCGATTGATCGATAGATCAAAATGTGGCCCTCGTGGATTTAGGTGCCAATCTCTCGATGTGCATCTGGACATTCGACTGTTTGGCTGCCCGGGGTCTTTCTCCTTCCTCCGACTTTTACCCTCCAAAGTCGCGTC
Source organism: Ornithorhynchus anatinus (assembly GCF_004115215.2). Taxonomy (NCBI): domain Eukaryota; kingdom Metazoa; phylum Chordata; class Mammalia; order Monotremata; family Ornithorhynchidae; genus Ornithorhynchus; species Ornithorhynchus anatinus. The sequence continues at coordinate 53,719,477 of NC_041737.1, read as the reverse complement.
TGTCCGCCTCCCCTCGCTGGATCGGCCGGCACTTCCCCCGGCCCCCGCTGCCCCCTCCCCGCGCCTGGCCGTGTCCTCCTCCCCTCCCGCCCCGCGCCCAGCTCGCGCTGGAGGACGCAGTCCTTCCACCGCTTGACTTCTTCAAAGTGGCTGGTCACGGCGCGCCACGGCCTGTCGCCGAAGGACCCGTCGGGGGTGCAGTTGGTGTAGCGTTTGCCGCCGAAGGGGAAGCGGAAGACGCACCTGGGAAAATCTGAAGAGCGAAAGCCCGAGGCCGGAAACGGGAGCCGGGGATTTTTGCCCTCCCCGCTCTGCGGTTCTGCCCCTGAGAGTTGGGCTGGCCTACTCGCTCTCCAGCCAGCTACTTCCCGTTGCCTCATTAATAATACTAATCCTACTAGTGAAATCCGAGCGATATTTCTTAAGCGCTTACTATGTGCCAGGCACAGAGGTGGATGGAAGCGAATCGGGTTAGACACAGTCCCTGGCCCATGTGAGGCTCCCAGTCTCCACCCCCCAATTTACAGATGAGGTAACTGAGGCACAAACAAGCAGAGTGACTTGCCCAAGGTCACCCGGCAGACGCACGGCCCGAGTCGGGATTAGAACCCACGGCCTTCTGACTCCCAGACCCGTGCTCTCTCCGCTACGCCACGCTACATCTCCCCTCCTACTTTAAACTGTGAGCCCCATGCGGGATGGGGACTGCGTCCAACCTAATTAACTTGTACCTACCTCAGCCCTTAGAAGAGAGTTTGACACATAACAAGTCCTTCAAAAAGGCCATTGAAAACCCTCCCTCCACATCTCATTAATACCAAAGAGGCCCCTTCTAGTTTGTGACTGTATTTACCCCACTGTGACTTCTATAATATTCAGGAGTTGACCCCACGCATTCCTGGCAGATTCATTTAAAGAGCCCGGGCTTGGGAGTCAGGGGTCATGGGTTCGAATCCCACTCTGCCATTTGTCAGCTGTGACTGTGGGCAAGTCACTTCACTTCTCTGGGCCTCAGTGACCTCATCTGGAAAATGGGGATTAATTGTGAGCCTCAAGTGGGACGACCTGATGGCCCTGACTCTCCCCCAGTGCTTAGAACAGTGCTCTGCACATAGTGAGCGCTTAACAAATACCAACATTATTATTAAAGGCACATTGGCAGTCCAGGCAGAGGAACCCCTCCGTCTCCTCTCCCTCCTGCCTCCTCCGGCCTTGCCGTGAAGGAGGGAGAAGATCTCAAAGCACTTCCCTCCCTCCCCGGTCAGGAATCACTTGTCAACTTGTCCTTCCCCTCGTCTCCAGGAGGGATTCATCCAACCCCCGCCCCCCGACAAACACACCCCAGCCACATCCGAACCCCTCCTCTGCTTAAGGTCTTCCCGGATAAGAGAAGCCACGTCATTCTCCCTCTCCCACCCCACCATCTCTCTCTTCCTCCACGGTCGGTCAACTCGTCCTCAAAACCTCAAAAGCTGCAGCGGCTTCCTTTGGCTTCCTCCTTGGGGGCTCCGTTCTCCTGGCGGAGCCCCCGAGGCCCAGACATCTTCTGCCCGCTCCCCTTAGCCTTCTCTTCCCCGCTGCCACCTGACTTGATGTCCCCTGCTGATCTCTGAGGCCCTCATTGAATTCCCCACTCCGGTTGGATGGCAGGTAGCCCAGGACTCTCCTGACCTAAGGGCGCTGGCAGGATCACTCACCAGTTTCCAGAGGCCCCCGATGGATCGGCTCCTCCGTCCCCCATTCCCTACGCCCCCGTGAACTCACTCTTGGCCCCCTGCCTCAATCCCCCCGAGCCCCTCCTTTGCCCCATGACTCTGTGACCTTGACCTTGCCTCCAGCCTCTTCCCTCCTGCCCCTCCCCAGCATTATTGCCCCACATTGGCACATAGTAAGCACTTAACAGATACCACTATTATTATTATTCAGTTTCACCTGAAACTGCCCACAAGGAGGAACCGCTGAAATGGAAACCCAGAGACAGCCAGCTCAGGACAGTGACCGTGGCCAGCGCCATCCTCCCCGCCGCCTCTGGAACCCCGGGCGGGCTCCCAGCCTTATATATCCCCCCACCCCTCCCCCAGCACAGCGTGGGGGGAGAGGCCCGGGGCCTCTGAAGGGGTGAAACTGACCCCCAGGTCAATGACCCCTGACCCTGTTGTACAGTACTCTTCCAAGCGCTCGGTACGGTGCTCTGCACTCAATAAATGCCACTGATCAATAATTGGGGGACTGGATGGGATCGAACAGCTGACAAAGACCAAAGAATTGACCGACTTGCGATGATTTACTGACTGACTGTGGGCGAACAACCGACCATCACTCACTGGCTGATGACGGCCACCCTTCCTCACCGGTGCCCAGTACGGGGCATCCACCGACCACACGTCCCAGGAGGCCAGAAAGGATGAGGGAGGGCAGGGTGGGTGTAGAGAGACACCCCCAGAGACGATTCGGGCCACGAATCTGCCGCTGCTGAGTGGAGGCCAAAATGTTCCAAGACCTTACAGGCTCCAGGCCCTCCCACCCTGCTTGGTGAGAGGAGGGGGTTGGGAGGGGGCAGCGACCAGATGGGGAGGTCCCAACCAGCAGGGATGAGGTTCTGTCTCTTAGACACCAAGGAGGGGATGACAGAGCCAAAATGAAACCCATCCGTTGCCTGAGGGGGGAACGGCATGTTTAAGTCCTGAGGCAAAGGGCCTTCGTGCTCTCCCACCCGAAACCACCCCCCTGGGCTCCTTTACAGCCCGTTGAGTAGCCACAGTGGGCTAAGCCAGGGGCAGAGGTTGTATCAGCCTGGAGGTCGGGACCCAGAGCACCCCCCCACCCTCCCAGCCGGGCCCTGTGACATTAATCCAAGGAAGCGTAGCTCCTGCTGTCGCCCTCGGGTCGATCCAATCCACTCCTCACCTGACCTTGATTTACACCAGGCAGAGGGAGGATGAGGAGCATTTAAGGGGGCAGAGGAGGGCAGTGCATTCTGGAACTTGTAGTTCTCCCTCCTGGGCAGGACTAATCATAATAATACTATAAGCCCGTCAAACGGCAGGGACCATCTCTATCTGTTGCCGACTTGTTCATTCCAAGCGCTTAGTACAGTGCTCTGCACATAGTAAGCGCTCAATAAATACTGTTGAATGAATGAATAATAATGTTGGTATTTGTTGAGGGCTTACTATGTGCAGAGCACCGTTCTAAGCGCTGGGGAAGATACAGGGTCATCGGGTTGTCCCGTGTGAGGCTCACAGTCTCAATCCCCATTTTACAGATGAGGGAACTGAAGCACAGAGAAGTGAAGTGACTTGCCCACAGTCACACAGCTGACAAGTGGCAGAGCCGGGATTCAAACCCGTGACCTCTGACTCTCAAGCCCGTGCTCGTTCCACTGAGCCATGCTGCTTCTCTATGGCTATCACTGCCCCCGTCCCCAAAAGCCTTATTAAAGGCCTATCTCCTCTTCCCTCACTAAGCCCTCCTTTCCTCTTCTCCCCCTCCTTTGTGCATCGCCCTGACTCTCTCCCTTTATTCATCCCCCCTCCCGGCTCCACACCGCTTACGTTCATACCTGTCATTTATTTATTTTTATTAACATCTGTCTCCCGCTCTAGACTAGAAGCTCGCTGTGGGCAGGGAATGTCTCTATCTGTTGCCGACTTGTTCATTCCAAGCGCTTAGTACAGTGCTCTGCACATAGTATGCGCTCAATAAATACTATTGAATGAATGAATGAATGTGTCTATTGTCATAGCGGGCTCTCCCAAGGACTTAGCACAGTGCTCCGCACACAGTAAGCGGACTCAACAGATACGATTGACTGACCGATTTGTGCCCACTCCACCCACAGCCGTTCAGAGGGTCGGCCTTGCCACCCGAGGGGTTAGGAGGTTTTGAGGGTGGGCTGGATTTTAGAGCTCGCCTGGCTGAGGTGGAAGGGCAGGTCTCTGGCAGGACTGGCCCTCTGCCTTCTCCGTGAGCCGGTGGTCACTCCAAATTTTTTGCTCCATTGCCAGAGATGAGGGTCGGAATGTTCCCTCCACCCGGGGCTCTCTCTCCTCCCGCCCTCCTGCCACCCGAGGCCGTCCCCCCGGATTTCTCCGAGGCTCGGACCCCCCGAAGCCCACCCTGAGGGTCAGCTGGACTAGCAGGCAGCTCCCGGATCTTTCACCTGGGACATCTCGGTCCAGAACTCTGGCCCACACAGCCTCCATCCCCAGGGGCTCTGGGGCCATTTTAGTAATAACGATAATCATAATAGTGCTTATTCTGTGCTTTCTATGTGCCAAGCACTGTGGAAGATACAGGTCAATCAGGTTGGACACAGTCCCTGTCCCACATGGGGCTCACGCTCTTAATCCCCATTTTACACGTGAGGTAACCGAGGCACAGAGAAATGAAGCGACTCGCCCAAGGTCACGAGCGGACGCGTGGCAGAGCCGGGATTAGAACCCAGCCCTTGGGCTCCCGGCATTTCCCTCCGGGACCCCCGGCCGACTGGTCGCCCCCCCCGCCTCACTGCCGTTCCTTCTAGCGGTAGTAATAGCATTAAGTGCTTACTATGTATGGAACACTGTGCTAAGCACTGGGAGAGTACAGTCCAACAGAATCGGTAGTAGTAATAAGCAGTAATAACATTTTTTAAGCACTTACCGTGTGCAGAACACTGTTCTAAGCACTGGGAGAGTACAACAGAGTTGGTATTAGTGATAAGAGCATTTATTAAGAGCTTACTCTGTGCAGAGCACTGTGCTAAGTGCTGGAAGAGTGCAATGCAACAGAGTAGGGAGTAGTGATAATAGCATTAAGTGCCTACACTGTGCAGAGCACTGTACTAAGCGCTGGGAAGGTAACGATACAACAGAGTTGATGGTAATAATAACGATGGCATTTGTTAAGCGTTTACTACGTGCAGAGCACCGTTCTAAGCGCTGGGGGGGATACAAAGTGATCAGGTTAATAATAATAATAATAATGTTGGTATTTGTTAAGCGCTTACTATGTGCCGAGCACTGGGGTAGACATAGGGGAATCAGGTTGTCCCGCGTGGGGCTCACAGTCTTAATCCCCATTTTACAGATGAGGGAACTGAGGCACAGAGAAGTTAAGTGACTTGCCCACAGTCACACAGGGTTGCCCCACGTGAGGCTCCCAATCTTCATCCCCATCTTCCAGATGAGGGAACTGAGGCCCAGAGAAGTGACTTGCCCAAAGTCACGCAGCCGACAAGCGGCGGAGCCGGGATTAGAACCCACGACCTCTGACTCCCAAACCCGGGCTCTTTCCACCGAGCCGGTAATAGCTTAATTTAACACTTACCATATGCAGAGCACTGTACTAACACTGCCCACTACGACAAAGCTGCTAATGGTAATAATAGCATTTATTAAGCACTTACCCTGTGCAGGGCGCTGTACTAAGCACTGGGAGAGTGACTTCATTCAGTATTGCAGCTGAAGGGTACAGTGTTCAACCAGGCGAGGAAAGTCACGTTAGTTATTTATGATATTTCTAAAGAGTTCAATAGATATCGATATAGCAATATGAATTCGGCTGTCCACCCTCGTTCAACCCAGCCGTTCAGTACTTACGTAAATATTCTTTTCTCCACTACTTCCCCTCTCCCTCATCTATTGTTTCGTCCGTCTCCCCCCCCGTAGACTGTAAATTCCTTGTGGGCAGAGATCGCCTGCCATTTCTGTCGTACTTTTCCAAGCGCTCAGCACAGTGCTCTGCACACATAAGTGCTCAATAAAAACCACTGACGGGTTGATTAATTGCCAAGCACCGTGCTAAACCCTGGGGTAGATTCGAGATGATTATTTCCCCTACCTGTAACACATTTTCGGGTCTGTCTCACCCCTGTAGACTGTAAACTCATTCATTCACTCAATAGTATTTACTGAGCGCTTACTATGTGCAGAGCACTGTACTAAGCGCCTGGAATGAACAATTGGGCAACAGATAGAGACCATCCCTGCCCAATGACGGGCTCACGGTCTAATCGGGGGAGACAGACGGACAAAAACAAGACACTCCTAGTGGGACAGGAACTGTGTCCAACCTGATTATCTTTTACCTCCCCCGGCGCTTATTAGAGTGCCTGGAGCATAGTAAGCTCTTCCAAAATGCCATTTAAAAAAACCAAACCTGGGTTTTCTAACTCCCAGGCTCCTGTTCTTTCTCTGCAGTCACATTGTCTTCCCCACCTCCAGCTGTGGATGAATAAGGCAAGGAATTAGTGAACCAGCAGGTCTTGGGCGTAATTAGCTACTGATGAATAACGCACAGAGGAACGCTAAGGCCCCGGAGCGAGCAGGATGGCTTAGTGGATAGAACATGGGAGTCAGAAGGATCTGTATTCTAATCCTGACTCTGCCCACCTCTCTGCTGAGTGACGTTGGGCAAATCCCTTCACTTCTCTGGGCCACAGTGACCTCATCTGTAAAATGGGGATTAAGACTGTGCCTCATGTGGGGACGGGGCCCAACCTGACGAGCTTCTATCTACCCCAGGGCTCAGTAAGGAGCCTGGAACGTAGTAAGCGCTTAATAAACTTCTCCCGGCCTCTAGACTGCAAGCCGGTTGTGGGCAGAGATTGTCTCTATTACTGTATCGTACTTTCCCAAGTGCTTACAACAGTAAGAGAAGCAGTGTGGCTCAGTGGAAAGAGCCTGGGCTTGGAAGTCAGAGGTCATGGGTTCGAATCCCAACTCTGCCACTTGTCAGCTGTGTGACTGTGGGCAAGTCACTTCACTTCTCTGTGCCCCAGTTACCTCATCTGGAAAATGGAGATTAAGACTGTGAGCCTCACATGGGACAACCTGATGACCCTGTATCTCCCCCAGTGCTTAGAACAGTGCTCTGCACATAGTAAGCGCTTAACAAATACCAACATTACATTATTATTATTATTATTACTTTCCCAAGTACTTAGAACAGTACTCTTTGCGCAGTAAGTGCTCAATAAATACGGCTGAATGAACAAATACCAATAAAATAATAATAATAAAAAGTAGGGCGGTTGAGGGTTCCTTGAGAAGCAGTGTGGCTCGGTGGCAAGAGCCCAGGCTTGGGAATCCGAGACTGTGGGTTCTAATCCTGTGCCTCATTCATTCATTCATTCATTCATTCATTCATTCAGTAGTATTTACTGAGCGCTTACTATGTGCAGAGCACTGTACTAAGCGCTTGGAATGAACAAGTCGGCAACAGATAGAGACAGTCCCTGCCCTTTGACGGGCTTACGGTCTCATCGGGGGAGACGGACAGACAAGAACAATCGCAATAAATAGAGTCAAGGGGAAGAACATCTCGTAAAAATAATGGCAACTAAATAGAATCGAGGCGATGTACATTTCATTAATAAAATAAATAGGGTAATGAAAATATATACAGTTGAGCAGACGAGTACAGTGCCGAGGGGATGGGAGGGGAGAGAGCGTCAGTTACCTCATCTGTAAAATGGGGACTGTGAGCTTCAGGTGGAACAACCTGATTACCCAGTATTTACCCCAGCGCTTAGAACAGTGCTCTGCACATACTAAGCGCTTAACGAATACCAACATTATTATTAATCCTGGCGCCACCACTCGTCAGCTGGGAGACTTTGGGCCAGTCACCACTTCTCAGTGCCTCAGTGACCTCATCTGGAAAATGGGGATGAAGACCGGGAGCCCCACCTGGGACAGCCTGATGGCCTCGTATGTCCTTCCCCAGCGCTTAGAACAGTGCTTGGCACATAGTAAGCGCTTCCCAGATACCAAAGTTGTCATTGTCGTGATTTCTTCCTGCTTTTTCCACAAGATGGCGCTTTGAAGACGGTGCCAATTCCCTGCCCTCCCGGGGTGGGTTTGGAGCCCCCCGAAGCCCTCGACTGCCCAGCTTTCCACCCCAATTCTCATCATCTCCCCTCTCTCCCTTTGCCCTTATTCACTCGTTCATGCAATAGTATTTAGCCAGCGCTTCCTGGGTGCAGAGCACTGTACTAAACAAGGAGCAGCGTGGCTCGCAGTGAAAAGAGCCCGGGCGTGGGAGGCAGAGGTCATGGGTTCGCATCCCGCCTCTGCCACTTGTCAGCTGGGTGACCGTGGACAAGTCACTTCACTTCTCTGGGCCTCAGTGACCTCATCTGGAAAATGGGGATTAACTGTGAGCCTCCCGTGGGACAACCCGATTCTACCCCAGCGCTTAGAACAGTGCTCTGCACCTAGTAAGCATTAACAAATACCAACATTATTATTATCAGTCATCATCCCCATTTTCCAGATGAGCTCACTGAGGCCCAGAGAAGCTGAGTGACTGGCCCAAAGTCACCCAGCTGATAAGTGGCGGAGCCGGGATTAGAACTCACGACCTCCGACTCCCCAGCCCGGACTCTCTCCACTAAGCCACGCCGCTTCTCTGAGAGATTACATTCCCGGCCCACAACGGGTTTATGGCCTCGAGAGCCCTTAGTTCCCTCAAGCCCATCACTCCCGCAACGTCTCTCCCCCAAGAACAGTGCCCGGCGCAGAGTAAGCGCTTAACAAAAACCATCATTATTATTATGAATTTAAGATAAAACAGCCCTCTGAACAGAAAACTCCTTGTGGGCAGGGAGGATGTCTACCAACCCTGTCGTAGTGAACTCTCTCAAGCGCTTAGCACGGTGCTCTACACGCAGGAAGTGCTCAGATAAATGCCATCGATCGGTTGATGGAGTGATTGATAAGAGAAACGGAAACATCTCCCTCCCCCCTCGACAGTTGTCTTCTTCCAAGAAGTGACGCAGAACTCCCACCCCCCATCCCCATCCTCCAGACTGCGCGTTTATCCCTGTCCCCCTGCCGCCCTCGACTTGAAAAAAAAAATCTGTGGTATTTGTTAAGCACTTACTCTGCGCCAGACACTGTACTAAACGCTGGGGATAAATGCACAGCGTGGCTTAGCGGGACGAGCACGGTCTTGGGAGTCAGAGGAAGTGGGTTCGAATCCCAGCTCCACCCCTTGTCTGCTGTGTGACCTTGGGCAAGCCGCTTAACTGCTCTGTGCCTCAGTTACCTCGTGTGTAAAATGGGAATTAAGACTGAGCCCCAGGTGGGACAACCTGATCACCTTGTATCTACTTCAGCGCTTAAAACAGTGCTTGGGACAAAGTAAGCGCTTAATATTACACTAGATCATCAGGTTGCACAGAGTCCCCGTCCCACATGGGGCTCACAGACAATCGTATTTATTGAGCGTTTACTGTGAGAAGAGCACTGGGTTAAACGTTTGGAGGGGTACACTATTACAGACACACTCTGTCCATAAGGAGTTCACAGTCTTAATCCCCATTTTACGGATGAGGGAACGGAGGCCCAGAGAAGTGAAGCGACTCCCTCAGAGTCACCCAGCAGACGAGTGGTTCCCTCTTAGATCCGCTGGATCGTATTTATTGAGTGTTGACGGCATGCAGAGCACTCTACTAAGCGCTCGGGAGAGGACAAAATGACGATAAACAGACACATCCCCTGTCCACAACGACCTCACAGTCTAGAGACGAGCTGACGTGAAAAAGCCCCGGGGTCCGATCTGATTAACTGGGATAAACGCCTCTCTTCTCTGGCACTGGGAGCCGGGGCGTTCCCGGTGAGGTCAGCTGGACAGGGAGACGGGATTAGAGATGGACAATTCACGCCGGGTGGAGAGGTCAGTCTCTGTTGGCAGTGACGCATGAAGAGAGGCAGGAATTAGGGCGCAGAGAAGAGGATGCTGAAACGAGCCCGTTTGGGAGTGGGGAGAGCCTCGAATCATCTTCAAACCAGGAGCAAGGAGGATGGGACCTGGGGGAGGGCCTTAACTATAATAATTATTATTATTCTGGTATTTGGAAAGTGCTTACTATGTGCCAAGCACTGTTCTGAGCGCTGTAGTAGATACAGGGTCATCAGGTTGTCCCACGTGGGGCTCACAGTCTTCATCTCCATTTGACAGATGAGGTCACTGTGGCTCAGAGAAGTGAAGTGGCTCGCCCAAGGTCACACAGCAGACGAGTGGCGGAGCGGGGATTAGAACCCATGACCTCTGACTCCCAAGCCTGGGCTCTTTCTACTAAGCCACACTGCATGGAGGAAAGGGGAGGCCTTCCCACTCCCACCTGGCCACAGGGGCTTGGAGGTGGGGTCATAATAATCATATTAATAATAATAATAATAATGTTGGTATTTGTTAAGCGCTTATGATGTGCAGATAGAGGGTAATCCGATTGTCCCACGTGAGGCTCACGGTCTGAATCCCCATTTTACAGATGAGGGAACTAAGGCCCAGAGAAGTGAAGCGACTTGCCCACAGTCACTCAGCTAAGTGACAGAGCCGGGCTTCGAACCCACGACCTCTGCCTCCCAAGCCCGGGCTCTTTCCACTGAGCCACGCTGCTTCTCACCCGGCACGGAAGGAGGGGACTGGTTGGGTTGACCTTCTAGCTGACCCCTCCAAAGGGCGGATCTGTGGATTCCTCGATCCCAACTCCCTCGTGACGTCCCCGGGGCTTAAGGGCGAAATTAATTTTCCACAGATCGACACATCCTGAGCTCTTCTAATCCAGATTTATCATTCAATCCGCCTCCCACTCCCTCCGGCCCCCTCGTTCCTGGAAAAGAACAGATTATCCCTCCGGAGTGAAGGGGATGGGCTGGGCAGGACTTCTTCATGCCTCTTCCCTCTCAAGCTGGAGAGATAAGGCTGCTGCAGGGGAAAGGGTCGGAGGGGCCAAATGAAGCAGAGTGGCCTAGTGGCTAGAGCCCGGGCCTGGGAGTCAGAAGGTTCTGGGTTCTAATCCCCGCTCCACCACTTCTCTGCTCTGTGACCTTGCTCAAGTCACTTTGCTTCGTGCCTCAGTTACATCATCTGTAAAATGGGGATTAAGACTGCGAGGCCCTATGTGGGGCAGGGACTGTGTTCTTCCTGATTAGTTTGTATCTACCACAGCGCTTAGTACAGTGCCTGGCACGTAGTAAGCATCTAGCAAATACCATAAAAAAACAGTAGCCAATGGGGTTCCTTGAGCCATCACCATCGATCTCTGGTTCTCTGGCCATTAACCCTTTCCACTGCCCTGGAGAACGAGGCTCTTCATAGTTTCCTCCTTCACAATCCCCCTTCCCCTCAAACCCTGTCCCGGAGAAGATAATTCCCCTCGGCCCCCGACCCCATAAAAACCAGGAAAGCCTCGCTTCGATCCCTGCTCCAGCATAGTAGGAAAAGCACAGGGCTGGGATTCAGGATACCTGGGTTCTAACCCCGGCGCTGCCCCTTGCCTGCTCTGTGACCGTGGACAAGTCACTTCACTTCTCTGGGCCTCAGTTTCCTCATCCGTAAAAAGGCGATTCAATATTTGTTCTTTCTCCTACTTAAACTGTGAGGCCCATGCAGGACAAGGGCCGTGACCCACCTGATTATCTTGCAGCCACCCCAGCATTCAGTACGACGCTTGGCACATCGTAAGGGCTTAATGCCAATATTGTCATCATTATTATTTAGGGTCGGTGGGCTTCCTTCAACCAGAGGAGAGAGGACCCCTTAAAGGGGGCCACACGTGAAAGGAAGGGTCCGTGGACCCCCAGCTCCTGAGCAGGAAGCCCCAGAGGATGTAACTGGTTTCAGCAGCAGGAAGGAGGCAAGTGAGACTGTGGGGAAGGACTTCCCTAAGGGAAGGGGAACCAGAGGCTAATATCTCCCCCCGTTCTACCGTCTCCAGGGTTCAGGAGGAGGGGGATCGGGGGTCGTGAGGAAGGGGGCAGGGACGGGGAGGATCAGAGCCTCGGCCCTTCTTTCCGGCTCCGTCCCGGGCGTTTGGCGGGCGGGACGTCAGCTCAGCGAGACATCATCTTCACAAACTCTGGGGACACGAGAGCAAAGGATCAAGGGAGAGGCCAGGCCCGCGGCCCTCCGCCCCAGGGAGAGGTGTGAAGGTGTGTCCGCGTGTCCTTCCGACCCCCACTCGTTCTTCCGTCCATCCGGGGCCGATGGCTTTCCAACACGCGCCCGTCCCCTCTGGCCGTCGGGCCCGGGGTCCTGTCTGGCGGGCCCCGGGACCACCCCCGGCCCCGTACCTTCGAAGTCCACCGTGCCGTCGCCGTTGACGTCGGCCTCCCGCACGACGGCGGCGAGCTCGGGGGCGCTGAGCCGCTCCCCCAGGAGCCGCTGCATGGCCTGCCGCAGCTCCAGCAGAGTGATGGCGCCGTCCCCGTTTGTGTCGAACTAAGCTCGCAGGAGGCCAAGGCCCAAGAGAAGCGCAAGAGAGGGGCAGTGAGAGAGCCCCCTCGCCCAGCTGCCCCCAGCCCACAACCCGGCCCCGGCTCACCCCAGCCCGGGACCCTCTTGCCTCCCTGCTCCCTGGGACATGGGGGGTGGGGGGACAGGACCGGGGGAGAGGGGAGACCCGAGAATCTGACTGTATGTTGGTCTGTCTGTCCCACTACCTGCCTGCCTGCCTGCTGTCTGACCGCCACTCTCTCTTTATCTCTCTCTGTCTCTCTGTCTCTCTCTGTCCCTCTCTGTCCTCCTGCCTCCTGTCTGACTGCCACGCTCTCTCTCTTTATCTCTCTCTGTCTCTCTGTCTGTCTCTGTCCACCTGCCTGCTGTCTGACCGCCACTCTCTTTATCTCTCTCTGTTCACCTGCCTTCTGTCTGACCACCACTCTCTCTATCTCTCTGTCTCTCTGTCCACCTGCCTGCGGTCTAACCGCCACTGTCTCTCTTTATCCCTCTCTTTCTCTGTCTCTCTCTCTCTGGCCGCCTGCCTGCTGTCTGCCGCTCTCTCTCTCTTTCTCCGCTTAATTCTACTTATTTATATTGATGCCTGTTCACTTCTTTTGATGTCTGTCTCCCCCTCTTCTAGACTGTAAGCCCGGTATGGGCAGGGATTGTCTCTCTTTATTGCTGAGTTGTACTGAGCAGGCGATTAGTACAGGGCTCTGCACACTGTAAGCGCTCAATAAATACGATGGAATGAATGAATGAAAGCCTGTTGTCTGACCGCCGGTCTCTCTCACTCTATTTGTCCTCCTGCCTGTTCACCCTACTGCTTGTCTCTCTGCCATCCTATCTGTCTCTGTCCAGCTTTCTCTCTCCTCTCTTTTTGTCCAGCTGCCTGTTTTTCCAACCGCTTGCCTGTCTGTCTGCTTGGCCTATCTATCTATCCGCCTGTCTGTCTGTCCGCCTGCCTACCCGCCTGCTGTCTTTCCGTCTGATCTCCTGTCCGTCTCTCTGGCTGTCCATATGCTCCTCTCTGACTGTCTTGTCCGCGTGTCCAACCCGCCATGCGGCGGGGTCGCCCTTCCTGGCATTTGGCTCATTTTCTGGGGTCAGGGAGGGGGACGCGGCCCGCAGTTGAACCCCCCCCGAGCAGGAAATGGGGGCGTCCGGGTGAGAGAGTGGAAGGACGATGGGCTAGTGACTCCCAGTTGGGTTGGGTGAGGCTGGTTGGGGATCTCCTCGGAAGCCCCCCCAGTCCACCCTGGCCCTCTCTGGTCCTGCCTGGCCCGACTAACCTCCTTGAAGGCGTCCCGCATCTCCTGCACGCCGATCATGCCCGCCGTCTCCGCCAGAAGCTTGGGCGCCATGAGCTCCACGAAGTCTTCGAAGTCCACACGCCCGCCCTCTGCGGGGGTTGGGGGGAAATGGAGAAGGGGCGGAGGAAGGGGAAAGGGGACAGAGAGAGAAAGGGAGAGGAGGAAGGGGGAAAGGGAGACCCCAAGCCTCCTGCCCTCATCTGTGCCTTCTGGGTCCCTCCTTGGGCTCCTACCGCCTCATCTGGGGGTCCAGGACCCCCATCCCCACCCCAGCCATAGGACAAAGCCCTTTCCCTGCAGCCGCCCCCCGAGTCCCACCATAGGCCGACAGAAGGAAGGAAAGAAGGAAGGCTACCGCAGCCCCATTTTGCAGATGGGGAAATTGAGGCCCAGAGAGGGGAAGAGATTTGGGCCGGGGCCTCCGGCCCGCCAGCCCCGCGCTTTACCCTCCAGGCCCCAGCCCCGGGATTACGGTTCATGCGGATCTGCTGGCCCAGCTCGGTCAACTCCATCTCGGTCGGCATGTAGCCCATCGTCCGCATGAGATTGCCCAGGTCCTTGCAGGAGATGAATCCATCCCGGTCCTTGTCGAACTCCAAGAAGGCCTCCCGGAGTTCTGGAGGGGGGGAGGAAGGGGGGCGCGAAACCACCAAGGAGAGAGCGAGGGTCCCCACGAAACCAGCACGAGAGAGAGTGGTCCCCGAATGAGGGTGAGAGAGACGAAAGCCCCGTGGGGAGAAGGGGAGCCCTTACCTTCAATCTCATCCTGCCCCAGTGGCCGCTCCTGGGGAAGAGACAGATGGGGGAGCTGAGGGAAGATGGGGAGGAGGGACCCCCCTGCCACCTTCCTCCCTGGCCCAGCCCCACCCTCATCGGGTCCCCATCAGCCCCCTGCCTTACCTCCCACCCCTCCTTCCTCTCTCCCAACCTCTTTCCTGCTGATCCATCTCTTCCCTCCCTTCCCCATCCTGAATCTCTTCTCTTTCCCGTCTCTCTTTGCTTTTCCCTACTTTCCTCTCCTCTACCTGTTCTTCCTCTCCAGCTTCTCCCATTGCCCACCTTCCCTTTCTCCCCATCTGCAATCAATCAATTGTATCAGTCACATCAGTCAATCAATCTTCCTCTCCTACTCTCTTCACTGCCTCTGCCTCTCCCTCTTTCTCCCCCATCCCTCTCTCCCTCTCTCCTAACTCTCCTCAACTTGTCCCTTCCTCTCTCTCCTCCCCCGCTCATGTCTCCCTCTCTTCCTCCCTTCCCACTGGGTCCATCTCTCCCCCCTCCTATCACTCTCTGCCTCGTCCAACTCCTCTTCCCCTTCCTCGCTCCCCCTCTGACCCACTCTCACCCGCTGCTTCTCCGCGATCCCTTTCCTGAGGAAGATGCAGGCAGGGCCCATGGGGAGCTGCATGGTGGAAGAGTCGGAGTAGGGGGGGTCAGGGACTCTGCCTGCAGCACCCCCAACCCAGTGTCTTCTGCCTTCTTCCCTCAGCCTCTCTCCTCACTAACTCCCTGGGTTCTCCTTTGCGTCTTTCTCGCAGTCTCTGCTCTTGTATCTCCAACTCTGCCTCTGCCTCGGTTGCTCTCTCTATCTCTCGATATCTGGCTTTCTCTGGTTTGTCCCTCTCCCCTAATGCTGGGACATCTGTAATACCAAAGCTCCTGAGGCGGGGGGAATTGGGGAGTCGGGGGAGGAGGGGTATTGGACAGGAGGTAGGGCTAACTGTCCATCTGCTCACAGCCCAAGGTCTGGGGGTTGGGGTGGTAGGCCGGGGGGTGGGGGTGGGGGGTTGGAGGGGGGATGGGTGGACTGGAGGCTCCCAGGGATGGATTGGGATGTTTTTTCCCGGTAAAGGAGTCGGTGAGGGAAAGAATCCCAGAGGCGGGCAGACAGAGACAGAGACGACCTGGAAGCCAGAGCCTGAGATGCCGAACGAAAGGGATTTTTGAGAGACAGCCAGAGATCTATGGAGACAGGCAGGGGAAGAGAAGAAGAGACAAAGAGGCTCTGAGCACTGGACAGACACAAGGAATAGACTTTGAACAGGGATTTCTGGAATAAGAGAATGGAAGACAGGAAAGGAACAAAAAGAAGTTTCACCGCAAATAAAACTGAAAGAGAAAAACAAAGGAAGAACAAGTCCCATGGCTGAGACCCATAGAAACTAAATACATCACATGCAAACACACACACACCCCCCACACAAAACGCAGAAACCTCATAGAAACACATCACCTACAGTCAGAAAACTTCCTTACTTAGCCCCCACAGGCACACTCCCCTACTTAACAATTCCAGTCCTGGAATTAATCGGTGATATTTACTGAGAGCTTCCTGGTTGCGGAGCACTAAACTAAGCGCTTGGGAAATTACAGTTCAACAGAGTTGGTAAACCCCCTTCGTCTTCATCGCCACTGGTATTTATTGAGCACTTATAATGTGCAGAGCACTGTACTAAACGTTTGGGAGAGTACATTATAACAGAGTTGGTAGACACATATTTCCTTCCCATGATGAGCTTATTCTCTAGAGGAACAGACCGTGAGTGATTTACACAACTCTCAAGACAAAACGAATCTGAAACCCCCTCCCTCCCCGCCACTTCCCAGCCCACCTCCCCGGCCCCCTATCACCCTGGTCACTCCGCAATCCTCCCGTTCCTCTTGGAATCTACTGATTTTTCAGAATTTTCCCGAGAATGGTCACTTCTCATGAAAGTAACCGTGCAGGTGTTTGTACGTGGGGGTCGTGTTCACATGTGACGACGATGGTGACTGTGGTATCTGTTAAGCGCTTACTATGTGCCAAGCACTGTTCTAAGCGCTGCGGTAGATATGAGGTAATCAGGCTGGACACGATCCCTGTCCCACATGGGCCGCACAATCTGAATCCCAGTTTTACCGATGAAGTAACTGAGGCCCAGAGAAGGGAAGTGATTTGCCCAAGGTCACACAGCAGACGAGTAGCGGATCTGGGATTCGAACTCACGTCCTCTGACTCCCAGTCCCAGGCTCTAGCCACTAGTCCACGCTGCTTCTCACCCTGCTGTTCCTGATATTTGGAAGGGGAGTCTGTGGATGTGAGTTCTCCCTTCCCACTGGACCGTGGAGCGAAGCCACCGGGAAATTGCCCCATCTTCTCCCTGAGCACCTACCCTGTGCCCCCGATCCTGACAAGTTCCTTCCTTGCAGACCGCCAAGGACGGAGCTAGAGGAAGGGAGCTGAAGTGAGCTAGAGGAAGTGAGCCCAGGGTCGAGTTCCTTATCTCTTTCACAGGTCATCTCAGCCAGCTCCCTGCCTCCAGGCCGGACAGATGATACCCTCTGGCTTGTGGTGAAAGACACCTCCAAGATGGCCCTTAATCCTGGGCCCATTTTCTTGCTTTCTTCCCAAGTGGGAAGTCCTTCAAGCAGTCAATCAATCAGTGACATTTCTGAGCACTTGCTGTGTGCACAGTACTGTATTAAGCACTTGGGAGAATATAACAACTTCTTTTGGTTTGCTTTATGATATTTGTTAAGTGCTTACTTTGTTTCAAGTACTAAGTGCTGGAGTAGATACAAGATGATCAGGCTAGACGGTCCCTGTCTCACTAGAGTTCACAGTCTAAATAGGAGGGAGAAAGACTTTTATCCCTTCATTTTATTCTTTCAATCAATCATATTTACTGAGCACTTACTGTGTGCAGAGCACTGTACTAAGCGCTTGGGAAAGTACAACAATAAACAGTGACATTCCCTGTCCACAGCAAGCTTAGAGTATGGGGGGGGGGAAGACAGATATCAATACAAATAATAAAATTACAGATATGTACATAAGTGCTTAGGCCCTGGGAGGGGAGAAGAGCAAAGGGAGCAAGTCAGGGCGATGCAGAAGAGGGTGGAAGTTGAGGAAAAGTCGGGCTTAGCCCGGGCCGACATCTTGGAGGGGATGGGCCTTCGACAAGGCTTTGAAGCGGGGGAAGTGGTTGTCTGTCAGATTAGAGGCGGGAGAGCGTTCCAGGCCAGAGGCAGAATGTGGGCTATGGGGTCGGCGGCGAGACCGGTGCGATCGAGGCACAGTGAGGTAAGCACGACAGGAGCGAAGTGTGCAGGCTGGGTGGTAGAAGGAGAGAAGCGAAGCGAGGTAGGAGAGGGCAAGGTGATGGACTACTTTAAAGCCAATGGAGAGGAGTTTTTGTCTGATACAGAGGTGCATGGACAACCACTGGAATTCTGGGGGGGAACGGGGTGATGTGTCCTGAACGTTTCTGTAGAAAAACGATCCACCCAGCAAAGTGAAGTATGGACAGGAGAGGGGAGAGACAGACGGGAGGCTGGGAGGTCAACAAGGAGGCCGAGGCAGCCATCCAGGAGGGATAGGATGAGTGACTGCATTAAAGTGGTATCGATATGGACGGAGTGAAAAGGGTGGGTTTTAGCGATGTTGTGAAGGTGTAACAGACAGGATTTGGTGACGGATTGGATACGTGTGTTGAATGAGAGCGAGGATTCAAGGAAAATGCCAACGTTATGGCCCTGGGAGACAGGAAGGAAGGTGTGGCTGTCTATAGTGATGGGAAAGTCAGAAGGAGGACAGGGTTCCTTATTTTACAGATGAGGAAACTGAGGCATAGTGAAGTGAAGAAACTGGCCCAAGGTCACCCAGCCGACCAGTGGTGGAGGCGAGATTAGAAGCCGGGTCCTCTGACTCCCAAGCCCATGATCTGTCCATTAGGCTATGCTGCTTCTCCGACTTGGTGGAGTTGGTAAACATTTTCCCTGCCCACAGGGAGCTTACAGTCTAGGGAAGGAGCTTACGGTCTAGAATCTCATCCTCCTTAAATCTCACCTAAATCTCTCAGTCTTCAGCGTCAGTCTGTGCTGCAACGGGCCAAGTCCTGGGTCGGCCCAGAGTCCGACTGCTAAGGTCCGCTCTGGGCCAAGACCCCGCTCCGATCTGTCTCCCCAGAACCCATGTTGGGGATCTGGACTCTGGCCGGCTCCGGCTGGTGCTTTCACTGGCTCATCTAGGGACTCGAACCCAGGACCCGGGCCATTTCCAATTTCCCCATATCTTCTCACCCATGGCTCCTCAGCCCCAGCAGCAGGGGAGACTCCTCCAGTCAGGACCCCCCGGACCACAGAAATCCTCTCCCAGCCCCGTCACGGGGAACTGGGGTCGGAGGAAAGGGAAGTGGAGGTTTTGGGGGGCGGGAGGGAGGGGGTAAGGTCACCTCCTGGCTCCTCCCCCTCAGCCCTGCAGGTTATAACAGGGTGTGGAGGGGGCCGTCCTCTCAGTCCCACACGCAGCCCTCATCCACAGGCCCTACACGCCCGGAGGGACCCCCGAGAGGACGCCGACATGGAGCAGACCATCGAACAGCTGGTCCAGGAGGTGGATTCCGGGCGATGTGTGGGGATCGAGGTCACCAACGACACGGACATGGTGTTTCGCTCCCCCAGGTGAGGACGCTCCCCCGGGCTCCTCCGGCCGATCTGGCCCGGGGTCCCAGAACCCTCCACCGTCCCATCCCGCCCCGGACCCCGACCCATCCCGAAGGCAGGTCGGAGTAGTCCCGGTCACCTCCCAGATGAGTCCCAGCCCAGGGCCATCCCCTGTGGGACGTAGTCCTCGTTAGAGCATGAAGGATCAAGTCAGATCAAAGGAAGGACTTCCAGACTGATCAATCAATGGTACTTATCGAGTGCTTACTGCGTACAAAGCACTTTACTAAGCGCTTGGGAGAGTAGGGATCCCGGACCGGGACCACGTTGCCCGGGGGGAGGAAGGTGAGGGCGGGGGCGGCCATCCCGGACCAGGCACCGGGTGGCCGGCCGGACCGGGCGAAGGACCGAATCGGACCCCTGGGCCTGGACCGTTCTCCGGGGACCCTGGGTAGGGGGGTCGTCGATTCTGACCTCTGCCCACCCAGCAGCCAGCCAACTCCTTCCGTGCCAGGAGGGCTGCCAGGGCCAGGCAGCGGGGGCCAGGGTGCCCTGGGACTGTGACGTCTGTGTGACAATCACAGAGGCCACATTGGCATGCGGTGAGATGGAGAAAGGTGCCACAGAAGCCACAAGTCGCAAAGGGTGAAATATAGGAAGAGGCCACAGAAGCATGGGGTACGATGTCACACGGGCCATATTATTATTAGTAGTAGTAGCAGTAATAATAACTGTATTTATTGAGCGCTTACTGTGTGCAAAGCTCTGTACTAAGCACTGGGGAGAGGACACTATAACCTGAAAGATATTCCCTGCCCACAGTGAGCTCACTGTGTGGAGGGGGAGACAGACATTAATATAAATAAACAGATAAAAAAATAAATAAATTACAGGTATATACATGTGCCATGAGAATGGGAGAGAGGATGAATGAAGGGGCGAGTATGAGCGGAGCAGAAGGGAGTGGGAGAAGAGGAGAGGAGGGCTCAGTCAGGGAAGGCTTCCCGGAGGAGATGGGCCTTCAATAAGCTTTTGAAGTGTGGAAGAGCAACGATCTGTCTGGTAGGAGGGAGGGCCTTCCAGGCCAGAGGTAGGATGTGGCCCAGGCTTGGGAGTCAGAGGTCGTGGGTTCTAATCCCGGATCTGCCGCTCGTCAGCTGTGTGACCTTCGGCGAGTCACTTCACTTCTCTGGGCCTCAGTGACCTCATCTGGAAAATGGGGATGAAGACTGTGAGCCCCATGTGGGACAACCCGATTACCTTGTATCTTCCCCAGCGCTTAGAACGGTGCTTGGCACATAGTAATCATTATTATTATTATTGTTATGACACGGTGGCCCTGGGAGGACAGGGTATGATGTCACAGGGAGTGTGTAATGATAGGGTGTGATGTCACAGCTGTTGCTCTAAGCCCAATCTCTACACCCCACTATCTCTGTCTATACATGTATATATTTACTATTCTATTTATTTTATTAATGATGTGTACATACCTATAATTCCATTTATATCGATGCTCTTGATGCCCGCCTACTTGTTTTGTTTTGTCGTCTGTCTCCCCCCTTCTAGACCACGAGCCCGTTGTTGGGTAGGGATCGTCTCTATCTGTTGCCCAATTGTCCATTCCAAGCGCTCAGTGCAGTGCTCTGCACAGAGTAAGCGCTCAATAAATATGATCGAATGAATGAATGAATGGATCTCTCCCCCGGGGGTGGAGGGCAGGCCTCTCCCTCACCAGAAAGTGCCCCCCCTTCCTCTCTCTGCCTCCCCCAGGACCTACTGCTTCAGCGGGCACAATCACACCCCGCCAACACCCATCATCCCTCCCGCGGCCAAGGGGAACTGCATCTTTGTGAAAGGAAACTTCTCCCTCCGGGGAAGCGTGGGGCTGTTGGTGTACGAGATCGAGGACCACACTCTGGCCATCATGTTCTCCAACCCCTTCGACTACAACCTCTACAAAATGGAGTTCGCCGTGGCCCTCTCCAGCTACAACGAAGGGACCCAGGACCTGAAGGCTCTCTTCGAGCTCCTCTACCAGGAAAAGGAGAAGACGTGGCTGGTCGTGGCCAAGGAGAAGCTCTGTGAATCCCAGCTTCCCCTGGTCCTGCGGGGGGGCCCGCTCATGGTCACGGCCACCATGTCCAACAGCGTCAAGGCCATCCTCAAGGTCCACGTAGAGCCCGATGACTTTTAATCCAGTTTCTAGGAAGGCCGGAATCAGCCCGAGCTGTCCCCCCAACCCCCCACCGGTTGTCCTGGGGGTCCCGACCTCTCTCCGTTTCCCTCCCACCCTCCACCCCCCGGCCCGAATGCCCAGAAAGACGGCCTGCCTTCAGTCGCAGCTCAGCTTACCGGCCGCCCAACCCCCGGAGGGCAACTTTGCCAACGTCCAGCTGACGGCAGTCCACCGCCCTGCCCCTGCACCCTCCCCCTCCCCCCGACCCCGACCCTGGTCATTTTTTATTGGTGACCGGAACTGCCGACAGTTGGATTTTGATTTTTGGAAAAGATGAGTCAGCCTGGCCTAGAAAAAAGAGCACAGGGTCTGGCTTCGAGTCCTGCTTCCGCCACTCTGTCTCCTGGGTCACCTTGGACAAGTCATTTAAGAGTAGAGGCCTGGGAGTCAGAGGACCTGGGTTCTACTGCCCGCTCCGCCAACTGCCTGCTGCGTGACCTTAGGCAAAGCACTTGGTTTCTCTGTGTCCCAATTTCCTCATCTGTAAAATGGGGATTCAGTGCCCTCCCTCCTACTTAGACTGTGTCCCATCTGATTAACTTCTATCTTCCCCAGTGCTTGGAACAGTGCTTAAGAAATGCCATGAGAAAATAAACTGCTCTATACTCCAGTTTCCTTGCGACCTCACTGTGAGCAGGGAGCGTGTCTACCAACTCTGCTGTATTGTACTCTCCCAAACGCTTAGCTCAATGCTCTGCACACAGTAAATGCTCAATAAATCCAATTGATTGATTGCCTGAAAAATGGGGATTAAAATATGTTTTCCCCACCTCTTTGACTGTTTGTCCTGTGTTGGAAAGGAATGGTGACCTGTATGATTACCTTGGTATCTCCCACGGTGTTCAGCACAGTGCTCGGCACAGAGTAGGCACTTAATAAATACCATTATGATTGGCAGTTGGGATTTACGGACTGGACTTCCAGTGTTTTCTCTGACGTGCTTTGAAGACTGTTCCCAGTCGGCTTCTCGGCCTCTCCACCGTCTGCTCCCCGGTGCCTTCTCCCACTTTACCCCAGCTCTCCCGTTCGACTTTCAATACTCCCGCCTCCGTCCACTCGTTCTCCCCCTCTTCCCACCGCTTGGAACTCCCTCCCTCCCCACATCAGAGAGACCACAGCCCCCTCACCCTCCTAAAACCTCACTCCCTCCAACATTACCGGATACATTTCCCAACATTTTGAGCCATCGAGAAGCAGTGTGGCCTAGTGAAAAGACCGCCGGCCTGGGAGTCAAAGGACGTGGGTTCTAACCCTGGCTCCTCCATTTTTCTGCTGTGTGACCTTGGGCAAATGGCTTCACTTCTCTGTGCCTCAGTTACCTACCTCATCTGTAAAATGGGGATTAAGACTGTGAGCCCCATGTGGGACAGGAACCGTGTCCAACCTGATTAGCTTGTATCTATACCGCGGCTTAATACAGTGCCCGGCATATAGGAAGCATTTAACAAATAACCAAAAACTCCACCAAAAAAACTAGTTTCTAATCCCGGTTCTGCCACTCGTCTGCCGCATGACCTCGGGCAAGTCACTTAACTTCTCTGGGCCTCAGTTTCTTCATCTGTATTTTACCACTCCCTTCTACTTAGACTAAGACCCCCATGTGGGACCTCATTAGCTCATATCTACCCCAGCTCTTAGTAAAATGCCCAGCTCATAGTAAGAGTCTAATGAATACCATTAAAAAAGAAAAGCGTTCGGCAAACTGCTCAACTTCAACCACCATTTCCCCCTTTCTATGCCCGGGAGTTTAGTGACCTTTCCCAGCCACTGAACACTGAGCTAAGCGCTTGGGTAAGTTTATTACTATTAGCACTTCTTCTAGCACTAGTAGGGAGTGGTGGTGTGGATGGGCAAAATTTCCTCTAAGTCAAGGTCAGGTCAACTTCAAGCAATACAGTTTCTTTATATATAATTGGCTCAGCCTCCTAGCTTCACACCTGACCGAAGAGCACAAATCACTGTCTGTACCTTATTGCAAAGAGCAATAAATTCTACCTGGGGTAATTATTAGGCCCTGCCCGGTTCTCTCCATTATAAGGATCCGGTGAGCAAACACTACTGATAAGCGGGTTTGGAATCCTGACCTGACGTCTCCCTGTCTCAAAACCTCGACAAACTAAACTTTCTGATAAACAGATACTGAGAGGGGAACAAAGGAGAGGGGAGGATACGTGATATGCTCTGTTCCAGTAAATGGTGGCTTGGACAGACAAAATGGAGTCCAGGCCTAAGGGCCCATCACGTCCCATCTCTTAGTATTTTACCACTCCTAGAGATTCTAGTCACCAGAGTTACTCTTGTTCACTTAAACAAGGTGGTTAAGAGACCATCAAAAAGGCCCAGAAACAAAACAGCTCAGAGGGAACGGTTGGCCGAAAAGGGTTTAATGCAAGGCCTAGACCTCCGTGCTTCCACACTATCCCAGCGCTCAGAACAATGCTTGGCACTTAGTAAGCGCTCAACAAATACCACAGTCATCATCATCCTCATCAAATGTGAGCACAACCCCCGCCCTGTATTTTACACACACACACACAGTTACTTTCACAGGGAAGTGACCGCTCTGGAGAAAATTCAGAAAAATCAGCGGATTCCAGGAAGAAGGCGGCTTGCGGAGTGACCAGGGCGTTCTGTGGAGAGCCACGTACATCGCTCCCCACAGCCAGGGTCGAGTTCCTAATCTCTTCCACGGGTCATCTCAGCCAGCCCCCTGCCTCCAGCCCCAGCTAGATGAGACGCTCCTGCTCGTGGTGAGAGAAACCCCAAGATGGCCCTTCATCTTCTGCCCAGTTCTTGCTTTCCTCCCAGTTGAAAAGTCATTCAATCGATCAGTGGCATTTATTGAGCACTTACTGTGCGCAGAGCGCTGTACAAAGAACTGGGGAGAATACAATATAAGAGGGCTTTTTTTTTGGTTTGTTTTATGATATTTGGTAAGTGCTATCTATGTATCAAGCTCTGTTCTAAGTGCTGGGGTAGATACGAGGTAATCAGGCTAGACATAGTCCCTGTCGCATCTAGAGCTCACAGTCTAAATCTGAGGGAGAAGGGCTTAATCCCCATTTTACAGATGAGTAAACTGAGGCACAGAGAATTGAAGTAACTTGCCCAAGGTCTACAGAAGACACGTGGTGGTGGTAGAATTAGGAGCCAGGTTCTCTGAATCCCAGGCCTGGGCTCTGTCCATTAGGCCATGCTGCTTCTCTGAGTTGATGGTGTTGGGAAGGATTTTCCCTGCCCACAGGGAACTTACTGTCTAGAGTGTCTAAGTCTTCTTTAAATCTCACCTAAATCTCTGCATCTGCAGCATCAGTCAGCGCTGCAACCGGCCAGGTCCTGGATTGGCCTGGAGTCGATTAGAGTTGATCAGATTGGACACAGATGAGGGGACTGAGGCACAGAGAAGTGAAGTGACTTTGCCCAAGGTCACACAGCAGACAAGTGGCATAGAAAACTCAGGTCCTTGGGAGGACAGGGTATGATGTCACAGGGAGCACGCGAGGATAGGGTGTGACATCACAGACATTGCACTAGGCCAGATCTCCGCTCTCCCGTATTTCTACCGCAGGAGATAATGCAGGCTTCTCCAGAGGCTGAAGAGAAAGTACCCCACTGACCTCTGAAGTAACCCCTTCCTTCCTCTGTTTCCCCCAGAACCTACTCCTTCAGCGGCCACTCCCACACCCCGCCAACTCCCATCATCCCGCCTGAGAAAACGGGGTTCTGCGTCTCTGAGAAAACAAGTTTCTCCTTCCAAGGAAGTGAGGGGCTGTTGATGTTTAAGATCGAGGGCCACACCCTGGCCATCATGCTCTCCAACCCCTTCAACCACAACTTCTTCCATGAGGAGTTGGCCGTGGCCCTCTACAGCAACCAAGGGAAGATTCAAGATCCCAAGTTGCCGTTCGGTCTCCTCTACTACAGGGAGAAGAGGAAGTGACTGGTGGTGGCCAAGGAGAAGCAAGATAATTCCCAGTGTCCCCTGGTCCTGGTGTTGGGCAGGCTCCGGGTCACGGCCACCTAGTCTAACAAAGTCAAGGCCGTCGTCGAGGTCCACGGAGAGCGCGGTGATAATCAGCCAAGTCTCTAGGAAGGCTGGAACCGGCCTGGGCTGCCCTCTGCCTCTACCAGTTGTCCTGGGATGAGCCGGTCTCGCCCGGCTCCAGTCCCATCCTCCGGCCCCCAGGCCCATCTCCCGGCTAGGTCACCTGCCCCCGGCCACAGCTAAGATCACCAGACACTAAACCCCCGCCATCCTCCAGCCGACGACAGTCCACCGCCCTGCCCCTAAACGGTCCCTCTGACCCCGCTGCCCACTCTCCCTAAGCCCCGACCACACCGTCCACTCTCCCCCAGCGCTGAACTCACCTCCCACTCTCCTCTGGTGCTGGCCCCCGTGACTTTCGTCGGTTCCCACGGCTGGCGTCGACTGGATTTCAATTTTGGCCATCGCTGGTGATCGGACTGGGTGAAGACTGAATCTCGAGCGTTGGCTTCGGAACTGTTTGTGTCTTTCTCTGCCTCCTGCCTCCCCATCCAGGCTTCCCCGTCTTCTTTCGGGAAGTCCTCTTTCCTACTTCCCTTTGCTCTCTCCTGCTGCAGTCTAACTCTCCCTCCAGCTTGAGAGACCCCTCCCTGCCACCCGGCTTCAATCCCTCCTGCTGCTCTTGCTCCGTGTCCCGCCGGCCGGCTCCCCTTCTGCGCATCCGTCCTTGGCAGCTGCAGCCGGGGCCCAGCCGGCTCCTGTCCCAGAGTCTCCCTCTCTGAGCCGGGACGGGGAGGCCCGGGGAACTGGTCTTCGCCTCCCTCACCCGCCCACCGCTGCATTCCTTCTTCCGGAGACCGTGACCTTCCCAGCTAAGCCATTCCCCTCTGTTGGGCTGTGTGTCTTCGTGCATGTGTTTGTGTGTGTTCACCTGGTGGTGGTCCAGCCAGGTTGCTGGGAACTAATAGGCTAATCCACATGCTTCGTTAAACATGTGGATTTTGAACCATAAACTGTAGGCCTGGACCTCCGGGCCTGCCATCTCCCCGCCACCCTGGGCCCAGCCTGCATCCATCCAGCAGCAGCAGGAAGGCAGAGGGGTAGAGCCGTGGCAGGCCTGAGATTCCGCCATCTGGCCTAAAGGGTGAAAAACAAGCTTGGCACCTGGGCAAGGTTGGGATGAAACCCAGGGACAAGACACCTCCTGGCAAGGCGGGGGAGAATGGGGTGGCACCCTGCCACGGACAGTTCCGGGGGCCGGGGGAGGGCAGATGGAAGCCACCTAGTCAGGGCTACGGCCCAAAGACAGATAAATGTGTGGGGAAGATCCGGGGATGTGGATTCGAGTTTAAGGGGGAGCGGTGCCCAGCCGGCGGGAGATTTGCCACGTGTGACTGGATTTAATTTTATGCTCTCTGAACCTTATGTTGTTACAACTTTGTAACCTCCTGTTAGCCTGATTAAAGTCTGCTTCATCTCCTTATTCCTAAAGAGCGAAGGCCGGTGTGTCTCTTGAACTTGGTCTGCACTTCCAGGGTGAAGGGTTGGGATCCAGACAAGCCCTCCAAGTCCAGAGAGCCTCCCCGGTGAATAACAGTAATAATAATGATTATTATGGTATTTGCTAACCGCTTACTATGTGCCAGACACTGTACTAAGCACGGGTGGTTACCAGCAAATCAGGTTGAACACAGTCCCGGTTCCATGTGGGGCTCATAGACTCACTCCCCATTATGTATATAAATTATTTATTACCCTATTTATTTTGTTAATGAGGTATATATCTCCTTGATTCTATTTATCTTGATGATGTTGTCTTGTTTTGTTTTGTTCTGTTTTGCTCTGCTGTCTGTCTCCCCCCGTTAGACTGTGAGCCCATCACTGGGCAGGGATTGTCTCTATCTGTGGCAGAATTGTACATTCCAAGCGCTTAGTACAGTGCTCGGCACATAGTAAGTGCTCATTAAATACTACTGAATGAATAAATGAATGAATGTATTTTGTAGATGAGGGACCTGAGGCCCAGAGAAGTGAAGTCACTTGCCCAAGGTCACAGAGCTGACAAGTGGCAGAGCCCGGGAAATCCCAGTAGGACTCCCAGGCCCGTTTTCTCTTCAGGAGGAAAGGCTGCTTCTCTGGTGCCTCAGTTTCCTCATCTGTAAAATGGGGATTTGATACTAGTTCTCATTCTTTAGACTATGAGTCCCATGTGGGACAGAGTCTGTGTCCAACCTGCTTGTCTTCGTCAGCGCCTACTACAGTGCTTGGCCTCTGGTAAGTGCTAACAAATCCTACTGGCAGTAGTAGAACAGCGCTCAGTGCATAGAACAGCGCTTGGCACATAGTAAGCGTTTACTAAATACCATCATTATTATTAGTAATAGTACTAGTGAGTGTTAAATAAATATGATTGATAATATTATCGTCTCACATGCCCTCTCCCAGGCTTCTCAACTCCAGAGGCCAGCCAGGGCCTCTCCAGACCAGAGAGTTTCTCTCCTGGCCGTGGTCCCGGGAGAAAGAAACCAGTGGAGGAAAAGAAGGGAGGGCGGAAGAGAGGAAACTTCCCGGCTCCTCTCCCTCAGTCCTGCAGGTTACAACAGGCTGAGGGGGCGTCCGTTCTCTCAGTTTCTCACAGAGCCCTCGTCTACTCGCCCCATGTGCCCGGCGGGACCCCCGAGGAGACGCAGACATGGAGCAGTCCATCAGACGCCTGGTCCATCGGGTGGATTCCAGGCGACGTGAGGGGATCGAGGTCCCCAATGGCACGGTGATGGAGTTTCGCTCTGTCGGGTGAGGAGGCTCTCCCGGGCTTCTCCGGCCGATTCAGCCCGGGGTCTTAGAACCGGCCCTCCACCCTCTCATCCCGGAGCAGAATTTCACACTCCTCACCGTTCAGAGTCCAGTCACGATCGCAGCCCACCATAGCCTTCCGGAGGTCCACGGGTGTGGCACGGGCTGTGGTCGCGGTCCTCGGTCCCACCGGGGTGGTGCAGGGTCAGCCGGGATGTTCGGTCCTCAGTGCCACGGAGGTGAGCCGGTGCCCGCTTAAGGAGAGACAGCGAGTCGGACCGACACAGGACACCGAGGGCTCTGGGCGTCGCCGTGGGAAGGCGGTAGTGATGGTGGATTCCACTGGCAGAGAGAGAGCCCAGGAGAGCACCCTGCAGTGGCTTAAACTCTCGCGGACTGCAGGGTCCGGGGCATGGTGGGAGCAGGGCCCCGGGAGCCACGATGAGTGGCAGGGTTGCACAGCTGTCTGTCCATCTCTGTTTCCTGGCACCAAGAGAAGCAGTGTGGCCTAGCGTTAGGAGCACAGGCCTGGGAGGCGGAAGGCCTAGGTTCTAATCCCAGCTCCGCCACTTGCCTGCTGTGTGACCTTGGGCAAGTCACTTAACTTCTCTGGGCCTCAGTTTCCTCATCTGTAAAATGGGGAGTTAATACCTGCTCTCCCTCCTACTCAGCCCACGAGCCCCTTACGGGACAGGGTCTGTGTCCAATTTCATCTTCGTGCACCTATCTCAGCATTTACTTTGGTGGTTGGCACAGGATAAGTGATTGACAAATACATAAATTGTTGTTGTTATTATTATTATTTGGAAAGTGACTTCTTGAGGAAAAGAAAAGGGTAGATTCCACCACCCTGACAAGGAAGCAGAGGAAGGAAAGTAGGCAAAATGATGAACGTTGGGAAGAAGAGAGACAAAATATGGCAGAAGAGATAACATTCAGGGCTGAAGAGAGAAACAAATGAGCAGTGATGGGGAGAAACAGGCACCAAAAGGGAATTTGGAAAGAAGAACTACTCGAGAGTACAAAACCCAAGAAAAAGGTGAAACTGAAAATAAAATAGATAAAGGAAAGAAGTTGCTTATCTGAAACCCACAGAAACACACACATTCCACGCACGGAGTTAGGTCATTAAGGAAGTACTGTTCAAAGGAGAATTCTGACAAATCTATCAATTCCCGGAAAACCAGCCTGACTGGCAGCGGTCCAGGTTACAGGGCCTTGCTATAACAAGAAAACCAGGCAGTCAGGAAAGGAGAGAGTGGCTATGGATCCAGATAGGCTACTTGTTTTTTTTTGTGTGTGTTACTTACATTGTTCAACGTCCCAGTTGAGAGACGAGTTCCTTATCCCCTCCAAAAGACATCCATTAGCCCCCTGTCTCCGGTCCACAGGTCCACCTGTGAAAGGCCGGTGGCCACGGTCTTACGTTTGCCCCCCTTCTCTCTCTGACCGTCTCCTCTGAGCTGTTTTGCTTCTAGGCCCTCTGGACTGCCTCATAACAAGAAGACCAAGCAGTCCGTCAGTCAGTCGTATTTATTGAGCGATTAGGGTGTGCAGAGCACTATACTAGGCACTCGGGAGAGTACGATACAACAAGAAACAGACACATTCCCTGCCCACAAGTACAGCTGAGCGCGCTACTCGAAGGTAACGATCACCTACCCTCTCTTTTTTGTTCATCCGGCCTGTCATCAGGGAGATTGGCGTAGAAGAGGTCTCAAGGTGGGATGGAGCGCTAATCCTCCTTCATCCAGGTCAAAACCCTTGGCTGGTTGATCGGATAATAATAATAACAACAACAGCAATAAAAAATGTGGTATCTGTTAAGCTCTTACTATGTGCCAAGCACTGTTCTAAGCGCTGGGGTGGATACAAGCAAATTGGGTTGGATCTGAAGCACCGAGTGGAGTTTGCTTACCTCTACTTGGCCTGGGAGCCCCGTGTGGGACAGGGAATAATAATGGTGCTATTTGTTAAGCACTTACTATGTGCAGAGCACTGTTCTAAGCACTGGGGGAGATACAGGGTAATCAGGTTGTCCCACGTGAGGCTCATAGTCTTAATCCCCATTTTACAGATGAGGTAACTGAGGCACAGAGAAGTTAAGTGACTTGCCCACAGTCACACAGCTGACAAGTGGCAGAGCCGGGATTCGAACCCCTGACCTCTGACTCCCAAGCCCGTGCTCTTTCCACTGAGCCACGCTGCTTTTCTATGTGTCCAACCTGATTAACTTATATCTACCCCAATGCTTAGAATAGCGCTTGTCACATAGCCAGTGCTTAACGGGTATAATATCAATAATAATGTGGTATTTAAGTGCTACCATGGGACTGATTATAATTATTATTATCACCATCATCACCATCATTATTATTCTTAATGAGGAGAATGAAGCAGGATGGATCACCCGACCTGAGCAGGGAATTTATTGCTGCCTGACTTAAAGGGTGTATCGTGTATTGTGCCCTCCGATGATAATAATGATGATGATGGTATTTGTTAAGCGCTTACTATGCGCTAAGCACCGTTCTAAGAGCTGGATCACAGGTGAAGCTCGGTTGCTGTCCTGCCAAACCTACGTCTCCAGCTGCGCTCTCTCTCTCTCTCTCTCTCTCTTTGCAGTCTCACATTTCCTGCTGCCTTCAAGTCATCTCTTCTCGCCTGTCCTCCCGTAACCTCAAGCTTAACGTGTCTAAAACAGAGCTCCTTATCTTCCCTACCAAACCCTGTCCTCCCCTTGACTTTGGTTAGACAGCACCAAAATCCTTCCTGTCTCACAAGCCCTCTCTCTCCTCCTCTTCAAAGCCCTATTGAGCGCTCACCCCCTCCAGGAGGCCTTCCCAGACTGAGCGCTCCCTGAGCCGATATTAGAACCCAGGTCCTTCAGACTCTCAGGCCCGCGCTCTATCCACTAGGCCAGGTTGCTTCTCTGGTGCCTCAGTTTCCTCACCTGTAAAGTGGGGATTCGATACTAGTTCTCATTCTTCCTTAGACTGTGAGCCCCATGTGGGACAGAGACTGTGTCCAACCTACTTATCTTCCTCATTACAGTGCTTGGCCCCTTTGCAGGTGCTAATAAATACCTGTAGTAGTGGTGAGCGCTCAATAAATACAACTGATAATATTATTATCTCACACGCTAACTCCCCTGGCTCCTCAACTCCAGCGGTCCGCCTGGGCCTCTCCAGACCAGAGAACTTCTCTTCTGGTCCTGCTCCTGGGACTCAGAAACCAGGAAATGAAAAGTGGGGAGGAGGAAAATGGTTGAGGGGCGGGGAGGGACGGAGGAAGAGAAGAGGCTTCCTGGCTCCTCCCCTTCAACCCTGCAGGTTATAATGAGCGGTGGTGGGCGGGAGGGGGTTCTGTCCTCCCCGTCCCGCTCGTCCACGGGCTCCACATGCAGAGGGACCCCCGAGGAGAGGCAGACATGGCGCAGACCATCGAACACCTGGTCCACGAGCTGGAGGCCGGACGATGTGTGGGGATAGAGGTCATCAACAGCACGGGCATGGTCCTCCGCTCCCCCAGGTGAGGACGCTCCCCCGAGTCTTCTCCAGCTGATCGGGCCCGGGGTCCTAGAACCGGACCCTCCATCCTCCCGGCCCGGCCCACCCCGAGGAGGGCCAGGAGCGACCCCTGTCACCTCCCCGATGAGTCCCAGCCTAGGGCCGCTCCCGGGGGGAAGAGGCCCCCGTTACAGCACGAAGGATTGAGTCGGACCAGAGGAAGACCCGGGGGCTACTGGCCGAGGAGGGGAGGGACGCCTGAAGTCTTAAAGGTAGGGTCCAAAGTTAGTCCTAGGGGACATGGGAATCAAGACAGAGCCAACAAATACCCACACAAAAATCATACGCACATAGAGGCGGACACACAAACCCACACACAGATGCACGAGCACCGTCCACCTCTCCTGCCGCTGGGTCTTTGGAAGCCTCCATTCTCTGAGTTCTCTTGGTCCCCGAGACAGTGGCGTGGCCGGCTGGCGCCTCGCCCTTTCAGAAATGCTTCCTCCCTTTGTACTGCTTGTTTTCGGATGGGGAAGCGATGTCACAGGCTCTGCTGCAGGCCAGATTTCTGCTCCCCATTATTTCCTCCCTCCGGTGGGAACGCAGGCTTCTCCGGAAGCCTCTGAGGCAGCCCACCCCCCCGCCTTTCCTCTCTCCATCTCCCCCAGGACCTACTGCTACAGCGGCCACACCCACACCCCTCCGACTCCTATCATCCCTCCTGCTGCCAAGGGGAACTGCATCTTTGTGAAAAGAAACTTCTCCTTCCAGGGGAGCGAGGGACTGTTGGTGTACGAGATGGAGGACCACATTCTGGCCATCGTGTTCTCCAACCCGTTCAACTACCACCTCTACAAAGTGGAGTTGGCCGTGGCCCTCTCCAGCAACAAGGAGAAGACCGAGGATGAAAAAGCCCTTTTCGAGCAAATCTTCAAGGGGGGAGAGAAGAAATGGCTGAAGGTGGCCAAGGAGAAGCTCTGTGACTCCCAGCGTTCTGTGCTCCTGGTGGAGGGCGGAATCCGGATCACGGCCACCATGTCCAACAACACGAAGGCCATCATCAGGGTCCACATAGAGCAAGTTGACCATCAGTTGAGTTTCTAAGGAGGCTGGAACCAGCCCTACCCGCTCCCCTCCCCTACCGCTTGCCCCGGAGGGTCCCGGCATCTCCCCGCTCCCCTCTCATTCTCCACCCCCAGGCCCCGTCTCCCGGCGAGGTGCCCTGCCCGCGAGGTGCCCTGCCCCCGGCCGCAGCTCAGCTCACCGGACGCCAAACCCCCCGAAGGCGACGTCGCCAGCGTCCAGCTGACGATAGTCCACCGCCTTGCCTCTACGCGTTCCCCCGACCCCGCCATCCACTCTCCTCCAGCCCTGAACTCACCTCCCACTCTCCCCTGTTCTGTTCCCACGGCTGACGTCGACTGGATTTCAATCTGGGGCATCGCTGGTGATCGGATTGGGTGAAGACGATCTCGAGAGTTGGCTTCGGAATTCTTTGTCTTTCTCTGCCTCCTGCCTCCCCCTTCCTCGTCTTCTTTCGGGAAGTTCTCCTTCCT
This sequence comes from Ornithorhynchus anatinus, assembly GCF_004115215.2. Taxonomy (NCBI): domain Eukaryota; kingdom Metazoa; phylum Chordata; class Mammalia; order Monotremata; family Ornithorhynchidae; genus Ornithorhynchus; species Ornithorhynchus anatinus. The sequence goes on along the minus strand of NC_041737.1, from coordinate 53,686,445 downwards.
ACTTCCCCTTTGCTCTCTCCTGCTGCGGTCTAACTCTCCCTCCGGCTCGAGAGAGCCCTTTCTGCCGCCCGGCCTCAATCCCTCCTGCTGCTCTCGCTCCGTGCCCCGCCGGCCAGCTCCCCAGGAAATCCTTCTGCGCGTCCGCCCTTGGCAGCTGCAGCTGGGGCCCAGCCGGCTCCTATCCCAGGGTCTCCCTCTCTGAGCCGGAACGGGACGGCCCGAGGAACTAGTCTTCGCCACCCTCCCCCCCGCCTCCCCGCTGCATTCCTTCTTCCGGCGACCGTGACCTTCCCAGCTAAGTCATCCCCCTCTGTCAGAGTATGTGTCTTTGTGGGCATCTGCGTGTGCATGCATGTGCTTGTGGTGGTCCAACCAGGTTGTTGGGAGCAAGTATCCTAATCCACACACTCTGTACGCAACTTGGCTAAGGGGATAGAACACAGGATTAGAACCCCAGCTCCGCCACTTGTCTGCTTTGGGACCTTAAGCAAATCACCTCACTTCTCTGGGCCTCACCTCACCTATAAAATGGGGAGTAAGACTGTGAGCCCCACGAGGGACAGGGACTGTATCAAACCTAATTAAATTGTATTTACCCAGTGCTGGGACTGGTGTCTGGCACATAATAAATGCTTAACAAGTACAATAATAACAATGATTATTCTCATTACCTTCATCATCATCTCACCACTCTCTCTTCCCACCGTGGCTGTGAAGGCTCCTTGGGCTCGTCTAGACTGTAAGCTCAATGGGGGCAGGGAATGGGGCTCATTTATTGTTGTACTGGACTTTCCCAAGCACTTAGTACAGTGTTCTTCACAAGTAAGTGCTCAATAAATACGATTGAATGAACTGACTGAATGAATGGGTCCATTCTGGGAGCAGCACGGAGATGCCCCGCGGCAGTAAAGCCTGTAGGCACAGAGCTCTGTGTTAGACGCCAGATGGGGCTCACCTCTCTGACCCGGAACCCAAGCCTGAGGAGGCCAAGGGGAACCCTCCTCATTATGAATGAGGAGACTGGTCGCCTGGCGAAGTGGATAGAGCACGGACCTGGGAGTCAGTGGGTCATGGGTTCCAATGTCGCCTCCGCTACTTTTCTGCTGCGTGACCTCAGACAACTCACTTCACTTCTCTGTGATTCAGTTACCTCATCTGTCAAATGGGGACTGAGACTATGAGCCCCAAGCGGGACAGGGACTGTGTCCAACCCAATTTGTTTGTATCCATCCCCGTGCTTAATACAGTCCCTGGAACATAGTAAGCACTTAAATATATTGCTTATTTATCGCTGCCTGACTTAAAGCATGTATCATGTAATGTGGTCTCTGATCACAAGCAAAACTGGAATGCTGTACTTCCGTATATAGGGAAACGGTTCTCTGTGGAGTGGACCTGATAGAGGAGACTCCGTCAACCTCCGCACGCTACGAGAGCTAGCAGAAATAAAGCTGTCTCTGACATACCCACTTGAACACAAACGCAGAGTGCATGAAGTTTTCTTTGCCAGACCCCTCTCACTCGCACATTGAGCGTCTCCTCCAGAGTCAGCCGGTAAGGGTCTGAGAGGCGGGGGGACCCGGGGGAATTAGACTTGCCTGCCGTGCGACCTGGGGAAAAAAATCACTTCACCTCTCTGGGCCTTGGTTACCTCGTCTGTAAAATGGGGATTGGACGTCGGACGTGGACTATGTCCAACTTGATTAGCTGGTTTCTACTCAAGCGCTTAATATGATGTCTGGTACGTAGTAAGTGCTTCACAAATGCCACTATTATTATTATTATGATCGAATATCGTTTAAAAAAGGCCAATTCCCAGGCCCTTATGGGAATCTGAGGGACTAGCTTCCATCACGATCCCTAAGGGAAGGTGGGGACGTGTGCAAGTGTGTGTCAGGAGAGGTCGTGTCTGTAGGCTGGGTTATGGAAGGGACAGCACTGAGTAGGTTTGGTGTTTGGTGTGGTGATGATGATGATGATGGTATTTGTTAAGAACTTGCTATGTGCCAAGCACTGTTCTAAGCGCTGGCCGGCCAGGCTGGGAGTGGGGGTGGCCGGGTGGGTCCTGGGACCCAAGCTGACGACCGAGAGATCTAAAGCCAACAGGGGGCGCAGGAGCACCAGTCTAGACTAGGCCCGCTGCTGCCCTGGATCCCTGCTGCTGCAGCTGGAAAAGAGAGACCCCATCTGCCATCCATCTCCGGCTCTGCCTCCTTCCTTCCATCCTTCTCTTCAGAAACTCATCAATCTAGTGGGCAGCTACAGCAGTTATGGGGGGGGGGCCCTTGCTGCCAGAGGCAGGGGACTGGTCGTTATGAGATTTGGGAGGGAGGGGGCTGCTCTGGGCCCAGGAGTCGAACACTGTAGCACAGGCAGTCCAGGAAAATCAAGTCTGTAAAATCCCTCTCTTCTCTCCCCCTCCCCGGCCCACAACTCCACCTTCGCAGGAATTGCCCCAGTGTTCCCGTCGTCCCCCAAATCGTTCATCGGATGCTGAATCCCTGGACAGAGTCGGTCCAGGTCGGGGGGTGCCTGTGTGTATCTGCTTCTGTACTTTTTTTGTGTAGTATTTGTTTATCCCTTACTATGAACCAGGCCCTGTAGTAAGTGGTGGAGTAAATACAAGTTACTTAGGTTGGACACGGTTCCTGTCCTACGTGGGGCTCATGCTCTTAACTCCCATTTTCCAGATGAGGTAACTGAGGCCCAGAGAATTGAAGTGACTTGCCCAAGGTCACACAGCAGACTGGTGGCGGAGCCGGAATTAGAACCCAGGTCCTTCTGACTCCGGGGCCCGGGGTCTATCCGTTATGCCACACCGCTTCTCTGTGAAGCCTCCCATGGAGGGACTGAATCGCAAGGGAGAAGCAGCACATTTTTCTAAGCTGGGCTGGTTTCACGCACATTTGAGGGAGCGGGACTATGGGTTACGGGCACGTTACTGCCTTGGGGATTAAAATAATAATAATGTTGGTATTTGTTAAGGGCTTACTATGTGCAGAGCACTGTTCTAAGCGCTGGGGTAGATACAGGGTAATCAGGTTGTCCCACTTAAGGCTTACAGTTAAACCCCATTTTACAGATGAGGTAACTGAGGCACAGAAAAGTTAAGTGACTTGCCCAAGGTCACACAACTGACGAGTGGCAGAGTTGGGATTCGAACTCATGACCCCTGGCTCCCAAGCCCGGGCTCTTTCCACTGAGCCACGCTGCTTCCCCCATGACCTTCTGACTCCCAGGCCCGTGCTCTAGGCCACTAGGCCAAGATGTTTCCCTGAAAGTTAAAGAAAAGAAGTTGCATATCCGAAACCTACAGAAACACAACACACATGCAGCATGAAGCAGCGTGGCTTAGTGGCAAGAACAAGGGTTTGGGAGTCAGAGGATGTGGGTTCTAATCCTGGCTCCGCCACTCATCTGCCATGTGGCCTTGGGCAAGTCATTCTACTTCTCTGAGCCTTGGTTACCTCGACTGTAAAATGGGGATTGAGACCGTGAGCCCCACATGGGATAACCAGATCGCCTTATATCTACCCCAGCACTTAGAACAGTGCTTGACGCATAGTAAGCGCTTAACAAATACCGCAATTATTATTATTATGCACACATGCACATCCACACACAGAGTTATTATGTCCATAAGGAAGTGACTGCTCTGAGGAGATTTCCTACAAGTCTACCAATTCTTGTAAATCAGGCTGATTGGCAGCTATCCAAGTTTGCAGAAACTGAAAACCGGCAAGGTGACGGAGATTTTGACCCCAGAAAGGCTGCTCGTTTGGTGTGTTACTTACATTGTTCAACACCCCAGTCGTTAGAGGAGTTCCTCATCCCTTCCAGAAGGTTACTCTGCCTCCGGTCTCCAGGATGAACCTGTGGAAATCCCGGGATCAGAGTCTTGCCTTTGCTCCTTCTCTCTCTGACGGACTCCTCTGAGCTGTTTTACCTCTAGTTGTGCTGCATTTCCTCATGACAAGAAACCCAGTGAGGCAGTCGTATTTATTGAGCGCTTACCGTGTGCAGGGCACTGTACTAAGCGCTTGGGTAACACATTTCTTACCCATAAGTACAACTGAGCGTGCTACTTGAAGAGAGCACATTGACTACCCTCCCCCTTTTGCTCATCCGGCCTGTCTTATCAGGGAGATTGGCTTGGAAAGGTTCCCGAGGCAGGGCGGAGCTCTAGTCCTCCTTTGTCAAGGTCGAAACCTTTGGCTGGTTGATCAGATGAAAATAATAATAGTAATAATAGCTGTGGTGTTTGTTAAGAACTTACTTTGAGCCAAGCACTGTTCCAAGCACCGGGGTGGACCACAGGAAATTGGGTGGAATCAGAAGCAGGGAGTGGTATCTGCTTCCTGACCTCGGATTGCGAGTCTCATGTAAGTCAGGGACTGTGTCCAAACTGATTAACTTGTATCTACCCCAGGGCTTAGAAGAGTGCTTGGCATATAGTAAGTACTTAACAAGCAGAGTAATAATAATAATGAAGTATTTATTAAGCACTTACTATGTGCCAGGCACTTATTATAATTATTATTACCATCATCACTATTAAGGAGAATGGAGTAGGACGGGTCACTTGCCCTGAGGAGGGAATTTATTGCTGCCTAACTTAAAGCAGGCGTCGTGAATTGTGCTCTCCGATCACAAGACTTCCCCACCTTCAAAGCCCTACTGGAGGCTCACCTCCTCCAGGAGGTCTTCCCAGACTAAGCCCCCCTTTTCCTCAGCTCCCCTTCTCCCCATGCCCCCGACTCACCCCCTTTGCTCTACCACCCCGTCCCCACCTCACAGCACTTGTGTATATATGTAAATATCTTTAATTCTATTTATTTATATTAATGCCTGCTTACTTGTTCTGATGTGCATACCTATCTAGAATTCTATTTATACTGATGCTCTTGAGGCCTGTTTACTTGTTCTGAAGTCTGTCTCTCCCCTTCTAGACTGTGAGCCCGCTGTGGGCAGCGATTGTCTCTGCTGCTGAACTGTACTCTCCCAAGCGCTTCGTACAGTGCTCTGCACACAGTAAGTGCTCAATAAATACGACTGAATGAACGAATGAATGAAAGAGAAGCTCGGATGCTCTAGTTCCGTATATAGGGAAACTCTGTTTTAATGGAGTGGAGCTGACCTTGACTAGTCGAGGAAACTCTGTCTGTAAATCTCCGCCTGCTCCGAGGGCTGATAGAAATAAAGTTGTCTCTGACTTACCTGCTTGAATACAAAGGAAGAGTGTGTGAAGTTTTCTTCGACAGACCCCTTTCAATCACCTGATGAGAACCTCCCCCAAAGTCATCCGGTAAGGATCTGGGACCCAGGGGACCTGGTTTCTAATCCCTGCTCCGCTTACCTGCTGGGTGACGTTGGGAAAGTCACTTCACTTTTTTTATATGGCGCTTGTTAGCGCTTACTATGAGCTAGACACTGTACTAACAGCTGGGATAGGTACAAGCTAATCGGGTTGGACATGTCCCACGTGAAGCTCACAGTTTTTTAATCCCCATTTTCCAGATAACTGAGGCCCAGAGAAGTGAAGTGACTTGCCCACGGTCACACAGTGGACAAATGGCAGAGCGGGGATTAGAACCCAGGTCCTTCGGACTCCCAGGCCTGTGCTGTATCCGCTTGGCCAGCCTGCTTCTGATGCCTCAGTTTCCTCCTCTGGAAAATGGGGATTCAATACTGGTTCTCACTCTTCTTTAGATGGGGAGCCCCATGTGGGACAGAGACTGTGTCCCACCTGTTTATCTTCCTCAGTGCTCACTACAGTGTCTAGCCCCTAGCGAGTGCTAACAGATTCTACCACCAGTAGCGATAATCCTAGTGAGCGCTCAATAAATATGACTGATAATAATGTTGTCCCACATGTTCTCTCTCCAGGCTCCTCAACTGCAGGGGCCAGTGAGATCCTTTCCAGAGCAGAGAATCTCTCTCCTGGCTCTGCTCCAGGGTTGCAGAAACAAGGAAATAAAAGGAGACGAGGAAAAGGGTAGGGGAAGGAAGTGGGGCTGGGGTGGGGAGAGAGAGGTTTCCTGGCTCCTCCCCCTCAGCCCTGGAAGGTTATAACGGGCTGTGGGAGAGTTCCGTCCTTTCAGTCCTTCACAGAGCCCTCATCCACCGGCCCTACGTGCCCGGGGAACCCCCGAGGAGAGGCAGACATGGCACAGACCATCGAACACTTGGTCCATCAGCTGAATTCCGGACGATGCGTGGGGATCGAGGTCACCAACCGCACGGATAAGGAGCTTCACTCTGCCAGGTGAGGACGCTCCCCTGGGTTTCTCCGGCCTATCTGGCCTGGGGTCCTAGAACCGGACCCTCCACCCTCCCATCCCGCCCTGGACCCCGGCCCATCCTGAAGAGGGGCAGGGGTGACCCCGGTCACCTCTCAGATGAATCCCAGCCCAGGGACACCCCCGGGGGGAAAGGCCCCCGATACAGCATGAAAGATTGAGTCAGACCAAAGGAAGAACTTTCAGAACCAGAGGCGACTGACCGGGAAGGGCTGGGGGGGATGCCTGAGGTCTCAAAGGTCCAGAGTTAGTTAAGTCCTGCTGGACATGGGAGCCAAAACAGAACCAATACACACCCACACAAATATCATAGACACACACAGTTGCACATACAACTCTCTGATTCCCCTGCAGTCGGGTCCTGGGAAGCCTCCGTTCTCTGAGCCGACGGGAAGGCTGGCTGGCCCCTTGCCCTCTCATAAATGCTTTCTTCCTAGAAGTGCTGTTTTTGGACAGGACGTCATCCATTTAATCATATCGATTGAGCAGAAGAGAGTGGGGGAAGAGTAAAGTGGGGCTTAGTCAGGGAAGGCCTCTTAGAGGAGATGTGCCTTCAAAGCCTTATTGAAGGGAGGGAGAGTCATTGTCTGTCAGATTTGAGGAGGAAGGGCGTTCCAGGCAGCAGGAAGGATGCGGGCGAGGTGTCGGTGGCGAGATAGACGAGAGCAAGGTACGGTGAGATGGTTAGCATTAAATGAGTGAAATGGGTGGGCTAGGTTGTAGTAGGAGAGTAGCCAGGTGAGATAGGAGGGATCAGGTGATGAACTGCTTTAGAGCCAATGATGAGGAATTTTTCTTTGCCAAGGAGGTGGATTGGCAACCACTGGAGGCTTTTGAGGAGTGGGGAATCATGACCTGAACGCTTTTGTAGAAAAACGATCTGAGCAGCAGAATGAAGTATGGACTTATGTACATATCGGTAATTTTATTTATTTGCTTTGATGCCAACTCTAGACTGTGAGCTTGTCGTGGACAGAGATTGTGACTATTTACTGTTGTACCGTACTCTCCCAAGAGCTTAATACAGTGCTCTGCACACAGTAAGCGTTCAATAAATACGAAGGAATGAATGAGTGAATGACGAGTGGGGAGAGTTGGGAGGCTGAGAAGACAGCGAGGGGACTGATGCAGTACCAAGGCGGGAGAGGTTAAGTGATCATATTAACAAGGTAGTAGTTTGGGTGGAGAGGAAAGGGCAGGTTTAGCGAAGGTGAAGGTGGAATCCATAGGATTTAGTGATGGATTGAATATTGGGGGTTGAATGAGAGAGAGGAGTCACGGATGATGCCTAGGTCACGGGCTTCTGAGACAGAAAGAATTTAGGTTCCTTCTTCAGTGATGGGATAGTCAGGGGGAGGACAGGAGTTTGGGAGGGAAAATAAGGAGTACTGTTTGGGACATGTTAAGCTACAGGAAACTGGAAGACATCCAAGTAGCGATGTCTTAAAGCCAGGAGGAAAAGCGCGACTGCAGAGAGGGAGAGAGATCAGGGCTGGAGACGTAGATTTGGGTGTCACCCACATAGAGGTGGTAGTTGAAGCCATGTGAGCGAATGAGTTCTCCAAGGGAGTGGGTTTAGATGGAGAATAGGACACCCAGAAATGAACCTTGAGGGACCCCCACAGTTAAGGGTTGGGAGGCAGAGGAGGAGTCCGTGAAGGAGACTGAGAATGAGCAGCCAGAGCGATGAGAAGAACCAGAAGAGGACGGTGGCGGTGAAGCCGAGGTTGGATATTGTTTCCGGGAGGAGGGGGTGGTCCACGATGTCGAAGGCAGCTGAGAGGTCGAAGAAGATTAGGGTGGAGTAGAGGCCGTTGGATTTGGCAAGAAGGAGATCCGTGGTGAGCTTTGAGAGGGCAGTTTCCGTGGGGTTAAAGGGACGGAAGCCAGATTGGAGGGGGTCGAGAGAGACTTGGAAGAGAGGAATTTGAGACAGCAGGTGTAGACAAATCACTCGAGGAGTTTGGAGAGGAACGGTAAGAGGGACATGGGGAGGTAACTGGAGGGAGATGTGGGGTAAAGGGAGGATTTTTTTTAGGAGGGGGAGCCATGGGCATGTTTGAAAGCAGTGGGGAAGAAGCCATTGGAGAGCGGACAGTTAGGGAGGGAAGACGGGAGGGGGCAAATGTTTTGATAAGTTGTGAAGAAATGGGGTCGGATATGCAGGTGGAGGGGTGGATTTTGAGACAAGGCAGGAGATTGCCTCTAGAGAGCTGAGAAAGATGGAAGAGTCGAAGAGGGGGCAGGAGAGATTTTAGGGAGATCAAGCCTGATAGTGTCAATTTTCTTAATAAAGTGGCCAGGTCACTGGGGACTGACACTGCTGTAGGCCAGATCTCTGCTTCCCATTATTTCTCCTCTCCGGTGGGAACGCAGGCTTCTCCGGAAGCCTCTGAGGTAGCCCGCCCCTTTCCTCTCTCTGTCTCCCCTAGAACCTACTGCTTCAGCGGCCACACTCACCTCCCACCCGGCCCCGTCGTCCGGCCGGGGACCAAGGAGAACTGCGTCTTCGTGAAAACCTCCGGCACCGCCCGGGGGAGCGTGGGGCTGCTCGTCTACAAGATCGGGGGAGACCTCAACCTGGCCATCCTGTTCTCCAACCCCTACGACTACAACCTCTACTATGTGGAGTTTGCCGTGGCCATCTTCGAGCAGGATTTGGAGGCCTTGCAGCTGGACGTCTTGTACGATCACATCTACAATGAGAGGAAGGTGGGCTCGATCAAGTTCATCAAGAGGAAGCTGGGCTATGTCCAGGAGCCCTTGGTCCTGAAGGAGAAAGGGTTCCAGGTCTCGGCCACCATGTCCAATGATGCCAAGTCCGTGATCAAGGTGCACGTGGATCCCTTGAAATAGAAGGTCCGTGTCTGAAAGGGGGCAGGCCATCCCAAGGCTCACCGATCTCCCTAGGCTGTGACAGGACGGTGACCCTCTCTTTGGTCTACCCTCGATTCTTCCCACTGCTCTCGTTTCCGCCTCCTCTTCAGAATAGAAGCAGCATGGCCTAGTGGCAAGAGCACGGGCTTGGGATTCAGAGGACGTGGGTTCTAATCCCGGCTCTGCCGCTTCTGTGCTGTGTCACCTTGGGCAAGTCGCTTCCCTTCTCTGAGCCTCAGTTACCTCAACCGTAAAATGGCGATGAAGACAGAGAGCATCGTGTGGGACGGGGACTGTGTCCAACCTGATTACCTGGCATCTACCCCATTATTATTATTAGATGATCTGGTTAGGTGTGAACATTGCTTCCCTAATAAATCGACTTATTAAACGAGCTTCTGCATGCCTCGCATCACTGGCAACTTCACGAACCATATGGCGGGGCCTTATGTCCGGTATTGCCGTGAGATACGTCTTGGGCACTTAGAGGTAGAGAGGAGATCAGCAGGTTCCACGTGGGGCTCACGTTTTAAGGAGGAGGGACAACAGGTATCACATCCCCACTTTGCGAATGAGCGAGCTGAGGCTCAGAGAAGCGAAGTGACTTCATCTGCCTAATGGTGCTTGTTAAGCGCTTACAATGTGCCAAGCACTGCTCCAAGGGCTGGGGGAGATACAGGTTCGTCAGGTCAGATACCATCCCCATCCCTCACTGTAGGCGGGGAATGGTTCTGTTTGTCAATCTATTGTGTTCTCCAAAGAACTTAGTACAGTGTTCCGAACACAGTACGCTCAATGAATGCAACGGACTGACCGACATGGGACTCACGGCCTGAGGTCACGCAGCAGGCACGTGGCAGAGCCGGGATTCAAACCCAAGTCCTCTGATTCCCAGGCCCGTGCTCTTCCCCACCTCCTGGACAGTCCAGTCCTTCTTAGCCATCTAACGTCTGCAGTTCCAACTGCCCCCGCCCAAATTGTGCCCGCTCTGACCTGACCGGGGCTCTGGACACTTGTCGTAATTAAACTATTCTTTGCACCCATTTTGGGGTTTTTTTGGTAAGCGCTGGGGTAGATAGAAGCTAATCAGGCTGGACACAGGCCGTGGGGCTCACAGCCTTAATTCCCATTTCACAGATGAGGTAACTGAGGCACAGAGAAGTGAAGTGACTTGCCAAAGGTCACCCAGCAGACAAGCCGCAGAGCCAGGATTAGAACTTAGGTCCTTTGATTCCCAGGCCCGTGCTCTATCCATCAGGCCTCAGCGCTTCTCTCCCACGTCACTCTTTCTGATGACCGTGACGCTCCCAGTTCTCAGATGCTCAACCAATCACACTTATTGAGCGCTCACTGTGTGCAGAGCACTGTACTAAGCGCTTGGTTGAGGATAATATAATGGAGTCGGTAGACACGTCTCTGACCACACTTTATCAAAACACTTTGCCCTTCCTTTCTTTCCACCCTTCAGCTTCTTCAACTGTTTGCTCTCCGGTGGCTTCTTCCCCACTGCTTTCAAACATGGTCATGGAGGACCCCGTGGCGTCAAGCGACGGGTTTTTTTTAGGACAGGGAAGAGAGCATACTTCCCAAGGTAATAACGCGCCCATAATTCATTAAATCTTATTTATTGAGTGCTTACTCTGTGCAAAGCACTGTACTAATCTCTTATTTCCACCCCCTCTACTGCTGCGTGTGAAACCAGCACAGCTTAGAAAAATGTGCCGCTACCCCGTTGCACTCGAGACCGCCCTTATAGCCAGTTGTAAAGACCCTCCTTTGGGTTCTCTGAGCTTTCCACGTGCGGCTATTCTTGGGTCTCTCCACTCTGTTCAGGATGTGGGTATTTCTTCCCTAATAAATCTACTTATTAAATATCACTTTTGTGTGCCTCGCATCATGGATACTCTCCCAAGCTCTTAGTATAGTGCTCTACACATAATAAGCACTCAATAAATATGATTAACTTCACTATGCCTCAGTTTCCTCCACAGTAGAATGGGGATGCAATATCTGTTCTCCCTCAGCACTCACTACAGTGCTTGGCCTCTGGTGGTAATAGTATAGAATTAGTACTAGTGAGAGTTCAGTAAATTCGACTGATAATGTTATTGTCCCACCCGCTCTCTCCCCCAGCTCCTCGATTCCAGGAGCCAGCCAGGGCCTCCCCACACTGGGAAATTTATCTCCTGGCCCTGCTCCCAGGATGCAGAAACCAGGAAATGAAAGGGGAGGAGGACAAAAAGGGTGGGGGAGGAAGAGAGGAGGCTTCCTGGCTCCTCCCCTTCAGCCCCGCAGGTTATAACAGGCTGAGGGGGAGTGGGGTCCATTCTCTCAGTCCTTCTCGGAGCCCTGGTCCACCTGCCCCAAGCACCTGGAGGGACCGCCGAGGAGAGGCACACATGGAGCAGACCATCGAACAGCTGGTCCATCAGGTGGATTCCAGGAGATGTGTGGGGATCGAGGTCACCAACGGCATGAGCTTGGAGTTTCACTCTGTCAGGTGAGGACGCTCCACCGGGCTCCTCTGGCCAATCGGGCCCGGGGTGCTAGAACCAGACCCTCCACCCTTCCATACCCCACTGAGCAGGGGATTCATTCCCGGATGAATCCCAGCCCAGGGCCGCCCCCCCCCGGGGGGGAAAGGCCCCCGTTGCAGCACGAAGGATCCAGTGGGGCCCAAGGAAGAACTTCCAGTTCCGAGGGCGACTGACGGGGGAAGATGGGGAACGTCTGAGGTCTCTAAGGGAGGTTCGGGAGTTAGCTAAGTCCTACGGGACATGGGAGCTAGGACAGAGCCAACACACATCCACACACAAATTTACGCACACGGGTACACACTCAAATGCACAGGTGACCTTCCGACTCCCCCACAGTCGGGTCCTTAGAAGCCTCCCTTCTCTGAGTTCCCTTGGTCCCTGAGCCGACGGGAGGGCGGCTGGTGCCTTGTCCTCTCAGAAATGTTTTCGGAAAGGAGGCGAAGTCACAGGTATCGCTCTAGGCCACATCTCTGCACCCCATTATTTCTCCCCATCTGGGGGGGATGCAGACTTCACCCTTCCTCTATCTACCTCCCTCAGAACTTCCAGCTTCAGTGGCCAGCCCGAGCTGCCCCCAGCCCTCACAAGTTATCCAGGGGGGTGCCGGCATCTCCCCCTTCCCTCACATCCTCCTCCCCAGGCCTGATCTCCCGGCCGCAGCTCAGCTCACCAGACGCCAATCCCCTGGAGGGTGACGCCGCCAATGTGGCCCCGGGCACCGCTGGGCTTCCTGTCACCGGTCAGCCCCGGGCCGGGGTGGGCTTGAAGGTCCAAATGCCTGAGTCCTTGAGGCTGGGGCAGACCCTGAGGATTCTGTGGCCTCCGCAGGTGCCGCCGGCTACCGCTCCCGCTCCACGGGACCCGGAAGCAGGCCCGGAGTGAGATGGTGGGGAAGGGGTGGGCGCAGGGCCGGGGGGTCTCATCAGGGCCGGGGATGATATCACTGCGGATCTGGGGAGGACGTCTCTTCTCTCCACCCTTCCCCTGCATTTCCGGGGACGTGCAAGCGCTTAGTACATTGCTCTGCACACAGTAAGTGCTCAATAAATACCATTGATCGATTGATTGATTGCTCTGGTGGCCAACGGGAGGGTGCCCCAAATTGATCCCGCCCATCCCCTCACTGCCTGTCTCCCCCCCAGGACCTACTGTTACAGCGGCCACACTCACCTCCCCCCCAGCCCCATCATCCCGCCGAAGACCAAGAGGCACTGCATCTTCGTGAAAACTGACGGTGCCCCCCGGGGGAGCGTGGGGCTGCTGGTCTACAAGATCAGGTTAAACCTCAGCCTAGCCATCCTGTTCTCCAACCCCTACGACTACAACCTGTACTCCATAGAGTTTGCCGTGGCCCTTTATGAGCGAGATATGGCGGGCACAGAGCTGGACGTCCTATACGATCACATCTACAAACAGAAGGAGCAGGGATCGTTAAAGGTGGCGAAGAGGAAGCTGGGCTCCACCCAGGAGCCCCTGGTCCTGAAGGAGAGAGGGGTTCGGGTCTCGGCCACCATGTCCAACGACGCCAAGGCCGTGATCAGGGTGCACGTCGGTCCCCTTTGATAGGCAGACCACCCCACCCCACCGATCCCCCTAGGCTGTGCCCCTTTCTTCGGTCTACCCTCGATCCCTCCTGCTGCTCTCGTTCCCGCTCCCTCTTCAGAATACTACTACTACTAATAAAATGTCTGTTAAGCGCTTCTTATTTGCCGAGCACTGGGCTAAGCACAGCCCAGGTGAGTTTTGACTTGGAGCAGATTACCTTCCCCTCCCTAGTCACAGCCCAAGCCAGAAATGGAATGGACAGGCCTCTGCTTGACTCCCCCTCCCGTAGCCGAGCCTGGAAGAGGACCGGAAACTCTCCAGGTGCCATCCCGAGAGGGGAGCGAGGGAAGTGGGAGCCACATGGCTCAGTGGAAAGTGCCCAGGCTTGGAGTCAGAGGTCATGGGTTCTTATCCCCGCTCCCCCACTTAGCTGTGTGACTTTGGGCAAGTCACTTCATTTCTCTGTGCCTCAGTTACCTTATCTTGTAAACTGGGGATGAAGACTGCGAGCCTCACGTGGGCCAACCTGATCACCTTATATTCATCCCAGCGCTTAAAACAGTGCTTGGCACATAGTAAGCGCTTAACAAATGCCATCATTATCATTATTATTAATCTATTTAATGGTATTCGTTAAGCGCTTACTATGTGTCAAGCACTGCTCTAAGCACTGGGGTAGGTACGAGTTCATCAGGTCAGGCACACTCCCAGATCCTGTGAGGAAGGCAGCGATAGGAACATCTCTTCCCCAGGGGATGGTCTAGCATGTGAGGATTTCTAGACAACAAAGGGTATGTTTGAAATGCACCATCCCCCCTTTCCCGATACCGATGTCCGGCATCGCCCCCCAATATTTGTGTACGCGTTCTAGCCGCTACTATGTTGGTTGATTCTTATCCTCATTTTCCAACTTTATCCCTGCCATGCTCTTCTGGATCATTCCATCATTTCAGTTCCCATTTAAATGGGCCACTATGCTCGGTCCATTGATTCGCCACCTTAACTGATAACGGCTGTGGGTCTGTCGGGCTCCCTGTGGCCCTCCCGGGCAGCTGCGTCCGCGTCTCCACCGATCGGGTGGGTGAACACTGCTTCCCTAATAAATCGACTTATTAAACGTAGCCTTCTCCTGCCTTGCATTATTGGTACCTTCACAAACCGTATCGTGGACATTTACGTCTGGTATCGCTGCAAACCATATCCTGGGCACTTACAGGTAGAGACCGGATCATCTGGTCCCACGTAATGAAGGAGGGACAACAGGTATTGAATCCCCGCTTTGCGGATGAGGGAACTGAGGCGCAGAGAAGCGAAGCGACCTCGTGTCTCGTCTTAAACCGTCTAGTCGTCCGGCCATAGCGACTCCAAGGACGCATCTCTCCCAGAACTCCCCGTTCTCCACGTGCAGTCATTCTGGAAGTGGATATGTAGAGTTTTCTTAGTAAAAATCCAGAAGTGGTTTACCGTTGCCTCCTTCCATGCTGTAAACCTGAGTCTCTGCCCTTGACTCTCTCCCGTGCCTCTATTTCCCTGCACAGGTGAGTTTTGACTTATAGTGGATTTCTTTCCACTCACTACCCACTGCCCAAGCTAGGATTGGAATGGGTAGGCCTCTGCTGGACTCTCCCTCCCATATCTGAGGCTGGTACAGTACCGGAAACTCTCCAGGTGCAATCCTGAGAAGGAAGGAATTTCTCCTTAATGATATTTGTTAAGCGCTTTCTGGGTCAAACATTATGGTAAGCTCTGAGGTAGATACAAGTTCAGCAGGTCAGACACATTCCCTTCCCTCACTGTGGGCGGGGAATCGTGTCTATGTTTTATCGTACTCTCCAAAGTGCTTTGTACAGGCTTTTCACACAGTAAGTGCTTAATAAATTTGACTGACTGACCAACACGGGACCCACAGACTATCACACATCAGGTAGGTGTTAGAGCTGGGATTAGAACCCAGGTCCTCTGACTCCCAGGCCCGTGCTCTTCCCCACCACCTGGACAGTCCAGACCGTAGCCATCCAACAACTGCAGCTCCAAACATCCCCTCCTAAATCATGCCCTCTCTGACTTGGCCAGAGCTCTGGCCCCTTTTTTTGTTTAAACTATTATTTGCACCCATTTTCTTTGTTGGGGGCAGGAGGGCAATATTTATTAAGCTCTTACTATGTGCTAGGCACCGGGATAGATACAAGCTAATCAGGTTGAACACAGTCCAAATCCCACATGGGACTCACAGTCTTAATCCCCATTTTGCAGATGAGGGAACTGAGGCACAGAGAAGGGAAGTGACTTGCCAAAGGTCACCAGCAGACAAGTGGCAGGGCCGGGATTAGAACCCAGGTCCTTTTGACTCCCAGGCCTGGGCTATATCCACTAGGCCTCAGTGTTTCTCTCCCGGTTTGCCCTTTCTTTTGACGGTGACAGTCCCAGCTCACAGACACTCAAGCAATCATGCGTTTATTTAGCGCTTACTGTGTGCAGAGTACTGTAGTCTTAATTGTGGTATCTGTTAAGTGCTTACTATGTGCCGAGTAACGTACTACGTGCTGAGGTGGATGCGAGCAAACGAAGCGTTTGGGAGAAGACGCTATAACAGAACCGGTAGTCACGTTACTGCCCACATCCCCTCGAAACACTTGCCCCCTCTCTTCTTCCCGCCCTAACGGTTTGCTCTCCAATGGCTTCTTCCCCACTGCTCTCATGGAGGGAGCCATGGGTCAATGGAGGGTTTTTTTAGGACAGGGAAGCCAAGGGCATGTTTGCAAGCAATAGGAAAGAAACCAGTGGAGAGCTCACCACTGAAGATGGCGGTCAGGGAGGGAAAAGGGGAAGGGGAAGTGTTTCAATAAGGTGCGAAGGAATGGGGTCGGAGGCTGTAAGGGGAATTCGGCGGAAGAATGACGAGGAGTGTTCTCAGGGGCACTTAACCGATCTAGTGCACGAGACCTGAACGAACACACCCCGTATCTCCCGTGCCCAACCCGAGAACTGTGGGCCCCACGATTCATATTCCCGGGAGGAGGAAGGCCCCGGATAAAGGATAACCGCATCCCCGCGCCAGGTGCAGAATGGCCCAACTCCGGGAATGTCATCCTTATCTCCTAGAGCAAGAACAAAGACAAACACCAGGACTCTGGGAAAAATGCCAGATCTGGCTGGGTGGATACTCCTATTCCATTCGATCGTATTTATTGAGCGTTTTCTGTGTGCAAAGCACCGTACTAAGAGATCATCTCCACCTCCTCTACTGTTGTGTGTGATGCCAGCACAGCTTAGAAAAATGTGTTGCTTCTCCCTTGCTATTGAGAGCGCCGGTGTCCGGCCATGCAGACCGTCCTCTGTGCCGCTGAGGCTCCCCCATGCAGCTACGCTTGGGTCTCCCTGCACCGATCGGGGTGTGACTATTCAGATGCCAACCTGGCTGATACGATAGTCGGTCTGCTGTTCTCCCTGCGGTCCTCCCGGGCAGCCTTCCCCATCTCCCTGCGCCGATCGGCTTGTGAGTGTCACTTCCCTATTAAATCTGCTCATGAAATGTAACTTTCGCCTGCCTCGCATCACCGGTACCTTCGGGCACCGTATCTCGTCCACTTCCATCCGGTACCAATGCGAACCGTGTATCGGGCACTCACACCCACCCAACAGTTAGTACAGTGCCCGGCATTTAGTAAGCACTTAACAGATACCACAATTATTCTTATTCCTTGCTCAGAGCAATCTTACAGTCTAAAGGGGGAAACAGACATTGAGATAAATAAATAAATTATGGCTATATACCTAAGTTTTATTGGGCTGAGGGAGGGATGAATAAAGGGAGAAAATCCAAGTGTAATTACACAAGGGAGTGGGAGAAGAGGAAATGAGGGCTTAGTCAGTGAAGGCCTCTTGGAGGAGGTGTGTCTTCAGTAAGATATTGGAAGGGGCGAGAGTGATCGTCTGTCGGACCTGAAGTGGGGGGTGTTCTATACTAGAGGTAGGCCATGGGCAACAGAGTCGTTCATTCACTCAATCGTATTTATTCAGCACTTACTGTGTGCAGAGCACTGTACTAAACGTTTGGAAAGTACAAAGCTTGGGGCTGAGATAGACGAGATAGGAGGTTGGCGTTAATAATAGTAATGAGGGTATTCGTTAAGCGCTTACTATAGGCCAGGCATTGTAATAAGCGTTGGGGTGGATACAAGCAAGTCTCTGTCCCGCATGGGGTTCACTGTCTCAATCTGCATTTTACAGATGATGTAACTGGGGCCCGGGGAAGTGAAGTGACTTGCCCAAGGTCGCACAGTGGACAAGGGGCAGAGGGGGAATTAGAACCCAGGTCCTTCAGACTCCCAGGCCTGTGCTCTATGCAGTAGACGAGGCTGCTTCTCTGGTGACTCGGTTTCTTCATCTATAAAATGGTGCTGCCTGTCCACTTGTCTCGTTTGTTTTTGTCGTCTGTCTCCCCCCTTCCAGACTGTGAGCCCGTTGGGTAGGAATGGTCTCTATCTGTTGTCGAATTTTGCTTTCCAAGCGCTTAGTAGAGTGCTCTGCACACGGTAAGCACTCAATAAATATGATCAAATGAATGAACGAGTAAATTGGGGATTCAATACTAGTTCTCATTCTTCTTTAGACCGTGAGCCTCATGTGGGACAGAGACGGTGTCCAACCTGCTTATCTTCCTCAGCGCTCACTACAGTGCTTGGCCTCTAGTGAGGGCTAATAAATACTATTGGCAGCAGTAGTAATTGTAGTAATTGAAATAGTAATAATAGTACATTAATAGCGAGCATTCAATAAATATGACTGGTGATATTATTATCCCACATGCCCTCTCCCCTAGCTCCTCAACTCCAGCTGCCAGGCAGGGCCTCTCCGGATCAGATCATATCTCTCCTGGCCAAGCTCCCAGGATGCAGAAACCAGGAAATGAAAGGGGAGGAGAAGGAGGAAAAGGGTGGGGGAGGAAAGGAGGGGGGGGGGGAAAGAGAGGAGTCTTCCCGGCTCCTCCTCCTCAGCCCTGCAGGTTATAACAGGCTGAGGGTGGGGTCCCTTCCCTCAGTCCCTCACAGAGCCCTCGTCCACCGCCCCGCATGCCCGGCGGGACCCCCCGAGGAGAGGCCGACATGGAGCAGTCCATCGAACAACTGGTCCATCAGATGGATTTCGGGCGATGTGTGGGGATTGAGGTCACCAACGGCACGACCATTGTTTCACTCTGTCAGGTGAGGAACGTTCCCTGGGCTTCTCCGGTCTATCTGGTCCGGGGTGCTCCCATCCCGTCCCGGACCCCGGCCCACCCCGAGGAGGGGCGGGGTGACCCCGGTCACCTCCCAGACGAGTCCAGCGCAGGGCCGCTCCCCCAGAGAGAAGAGGCCGCCCCACCTTTCAGCATAGAGGATCGAGTGAGGCCAAAGGAAGAACTTTCAGCTTGGGGGTGACTGGCTGGGGAGCGGGGGGACTCCTGAGGTCTAAAAGGGAAGGTCAGGAGTTAGTTAAGTCCTATGGGACAGGGGAGCCGAGACAGAGACACCACACACCCACACACAGATCGTACTCACACAACTGATGCACGGAAAAATGCACACATGACCCTCCGCCTCCCCTGCGGTCGAATCTTTGGACGCCTCCTCTCTGGCTTCTCTTGGTCTCCGAGCCGACGGGGAGGGTGGCTGACACCCTACCCTCTCAGAAGTGTTTTCTTCCTTGACATGCCGGTTTTCAGACAACACGAGATGTCACAGGCGTTGTTGTAGGCCAGATCTCTGCAGCACATTATTTCTCCCTCCCCAGGGGGACGGCCAACTTTACCGTCCCACTATTTGCCTCCCCCAGAACTTCCAGCTTCAGAGCCCAGCCCCAGCTGCCCCCACTTCCACCGGTTGCCGTGGGGTGTGCCGGCGTCTCCCCCCTTCCCTCCCATCGGCCCGATCTCCGGGCCAGATGCTCTGCCCCCGGCCGCAGCTCAGCTCACCTGACCCCGATCTCCCAGAGGACGACGTCGCCGATGCGGCCCTGGGCTCCCTGTCACCGGTCGGCCCGGGACGGGGTGGTCTTGCAGGTCCAGAGGTCTGAGTCCTTGAGCCTGGGGCGGACCCCGGGGGGTCCCGCGGACTCCGCAGGAGCCCCTGGCTGTCGCTCCCGCCCTTCTGGACCCAGAAACGGGCCCAGCCCAAGATGACGGGGAAGGGGCAATCAAAGGGTGGGGTTGTCTCATCAGGGGAGGAGATGATGTCTCTGAGGGCCTGAGTAGGACAAGTCTCTTCTTCCCACTCTTCACCTGCACTTCCGGGGAAGCACAAGCACTTAGTACAGTGCTCTGCACCCAGTAAGCGTTCAGTAAATACTATTAACTGATTGACTGATTGATTGCTCTGGAGACCAATGGGCAGGTACCCAAATGGTCTCTAAGGTGGTCTTTGCCCTTCCCCTCTCTGTCTGTCTCCCCGCAGGACCTACTGCTACAGCGGCCACACTCACCTCCCCTCCAGCCACATCATCCCGCCGAAGACCAAGAGGCACTGCATCTTCGTGAAAACCGTCGGTTCCCCCCGAGGGAGCGTGGGGCTGCTGGTCTACAAGATCGGGGTAGACCTCAACCTGGCCATCCTGTTCTCCAACCCCTACGACTACAACCTGTACTACATAGAGTTTGCCCTGGCCTTCTACCAGCGGGATATGGAGGGCACGGAGCTGGACACCCTCTATGATCACATCTACAACGAGAGGAAGCAGGGCTCGATCAAGGTGGTCAAGAGGAAACTAAGCTCCATCCAGGAGCCCCTGGTTCTGAAGGCAAAAGGGATCCGGGCCTTGGCCACCATGTCCAACGACGCCAAGGCCGTGATCAAGGTGGAGGTGGATTCCAGGTGGTAGACAGACCAACCCGAGTCCCACCGATCCCCCGAGGCTGTGACTGGACGTTGGCCCTTTCTTCGGCCTACCCTCGATCTCTCCTGCTGCTCTCGCTCCCGCTCCCTCTTCAGAATAATACTACTACTAATTATTAAAGTATCCGTTAAGCGCGTCCTATGTGCCGGGCACTATACTAAGCACTGGGGTACTGTAGGCGCCAGTCGTGGAAGAGATAAAGCGAGGAAGCTTAGAATGGATGCGGGGCCCCCATGGAGGGCCGTCGCTGCCTAGCACAGGTGAGTACTAAATGCTGCGACGGATACAAGCAAACTTAGCGCTTGGGAGAGGACAGTATAACAGAATTGGTAGACGCGTTCCTGCCCACATCTTTCCAAAACACTCGCCCCCTCCCTTCTTCCCACCCTAACAGCCATCTTCAACTGTTCGCTCTCCCATGGCTTCTTCCCCACTGCTTTCAAACATTCCCATGCAGGGAGCCACGGGGTCAAAGGAGGGGGTCTTTTTAGGACAGAGGAGATATGGGCATGTTTGAAAGCAGTAGGGAAGAAGCCACTGGAGAGCTCACAGTTGAAGATGGCAGTCAGGGAGGGAAAAAAGGGAAAGGGAGGGGGAATTTTTTCAATAAGGTGCAAAGGGATGGGGTCTGAGGCTGTAAGGGGAATACGGCGGAAGAATGACGAGGAGGGCTCTGAGTGGCACTTAACCAATCTAGCAGGCGAGGCCCGGACGAACACACTCCGCATCTCCAGGTGCCAACCCGAGAACCGTGGGCCCCTCGATTCATACTCCCTGGAGGAGGATGGCCCCAGATAAAGGATCACCCCATCCTCGTGCCAGGAGCAGAACAGTCCGACTCCGGGAATGTCATCCTTATCTCACGGAACTGGAACAAACACAACCATCTGGACTGTGGTGGGGAGGGAAATGCCGGGCTCGATTGGGAGGTTCCCGAGGTGATAACGCTCCCACAGCCCTCCTCCCTCTACTGTTGTGCATGAAACCAGCACAGCTTACAAAAACGTGCTGCTTCCCCAGCTATTGAGACCCCTGATATCCCCATGCTTGGGTCTCCCTGCACCGATCGGGGTGCGATTATTCAGACGCCACCCCTCCCCCCACTCCCCACCCCCCGATAGCACGGTCGGTGTGCTGCTCTCCCTGTGGTCCTCCCGGGCAGCTGTCCTCATCTCCCTCCATCGATCGGGGTGTGAGTATCGCTTCCCTATTAAATCTACTTATTAAACGTAGCTTTCGCCTGCCTCGTATCACCGGGACCTTTGGGCACCGTATCTCGTCCACTTCCATCCGGTATCAGGGAGAACCGTGTCTTGGGCACTCATACCCACCCAACAGTTAGTATTCATTCATTCATTCAATAGTATTTATTGAGCGCTTACTATGTGCAGAGCACTGTACTAAGCGCTTGGAATGTACAAATCGATAACAGATAGAGACAGTCCCTGCCCTTTGACGGGTTTACAGTCTAATCTAATTAGTACAGTCCCTAGCACTCGGTAAGCATCTAACAAGTACCACAATTATTATTATTGCATGTTCCCTGCCCACAGTGAGCTTACAGTCTAGATGGGGAAACAGACATTGAGATAAATAAATCAATCATGGATATATACCTATGTTTTATGGGGCTGAGGGGGAGATGAATAAAGGGAGCAAATTCAACTGCAAGGGTGGGACAGAATGGAGTGGGAGAAGAGGAAATGAGGGCTTAGTCGGGGAAGGCCTCTGGGAGGAGGTGTCCTTTCAGTAAGAATTTGGAGGTGGCGAGAGTGATCGTCTGTCAGACATGAAGAGGGCGGGCGTTCCACATCATAAGTAGGACGTGGGCGAGAGGTTGGTGCTGAGATAGATGAGATCATGGTACAGAGAGTAGGTTGGCATTATTATTAATAATAACACTAATAATAATGGTATTTGTTAAATTCTTACTAAACGCTGGGGTAGATACAAACAAATTAGGTTGGACACAATCCCTGTTCCACCTGGGGCTCACAGTCTCAATCCTCATTTGATGCTATTGATGCCTGTCTTCTTGTTTTGTTTTGTTGTCTGCCTCCCCCTGTTGTTGGGTAGGGATTGTCTCTATCTGTTGCCGAATTGTACTTTCCAAATGCTTAATACAGTGCTCTGCACCCAGTAAGCGCTCAACAAATACGATTGAATGAATGTTTGGCACATAGTTATTAACACATAGTAAGCACTAACCCTGCGCATATTCAAAAACAGAGTGGGGAGGCTCAGGGAGTCTTGGACTCTTGATTTCCCGCTGTTTGCCGCCCACCCAAGGGGGTGATCTACACAATAAGCTTGTAGTTGGTGAATAAATGTTTTACTGTAACTCATCTGGGCCCAGTTGCCTCCTAATTCAGAGTATTGGTGACCATTCAGATTAAAGTAATGAATATCACACGGAATTTTTTTTTTCTTTTTTTTGGTACCTCTTAAGTGCTTACTATGTGCCAGGCCCTGTTCTAAGCACTAGAGTAGATATGAGGTAATAATAATAATAGTAATTATGGTATTTATTGAGCACTTACTGGGTGCTATGCACTGTTCTAAGCCCTGGAGTAGATAAAGGGGAATCAAGTTGCCCCACGTGGGGCTCACACTTTTAATCCTCATTTTACCGATTTGTACATTCCAAGCGCTTAGTACAGTGCTCTGCACATAGTAAGCGCTCAACAAATACTATTGAATGAATGAAAATAACTGAGGCTCAGAGAAGTGAAGCAGCTTGCCCAAGGTCACACAGCAGACAAGTGGCGGAGCCGAGATTAGATCCCACGCTCTCTGACTCCCAAGCCCACGTTCTTGCCGCTAAGCCACGCTGCGTCTCTCAGCTGCCCCAGGGATTCTTAATTTAGGGTCCCAAAGGGATTCATTCATTCAATCGTATTTATTGAGCGCTCGCTGGGTGCAGAGCACTGTACTGAGCGTGCTGTCACCCTGCACACCTTAGTCTTGCCCCTCATCAACTCTGCTGTTCTAGTGCGTGGCTCATTGGAAAGAGCACGGGCCTTGGAGTCAGAGGTCATGAGTTCAAATCCCGGCTCTGCCACTTGCCAGCTGTGTGACTGTGGGCAAGTCGCTTCACTTCTCTGTGCCTCAGTTACCTCATCTGTAAAATGGGGATGAAGTCTGTGAGCCCCACGTGGGACAACCTGATTCCCCTGTGTCTACCCCAGCGCTTAGAACAGTGCTCTGCACATAGTAAGCGCTTAACAAATACCATCATTATTATTAGTCCCAGACCGTCTCTCCTAAGAGGCCGGTTCTGTGTCATGGACGAGCATTGGCAGCCCCCAAACCCTCTCCCCTTTGCTCCTAACCAGGCACCACCCCTTGTCTTCCAAGTGGAAACAAAATTACATGCATCTGTGGCCCTTCCTGGTGTATCTCTACCCCCAAGAGAATGAGCTGTACTCTTATTACTGAAACCGCACCTTCTACCTGTGAGGTGCTGAAGCAACGTGGCCTGGTAGATAGAGCATGGGCCTGGGAGTCAGAAAGCCCTGGGTTCTAATCCCACCTCCGCCACTTGTCTGCTGTGTGATCTTGGGCGAGTCACTCGACTCCTCTGTGCCTCGGTTACCTCATTTGGAAAAAGGGGAGTAAGACTGTGAGCCCCGACTGGGACAGGGACTGTGTCCGCCCTGATTACTCTGAATCTACTCCAGTGCTGAAAACAGTGCCTGGCACTACCACAAAAACAAACAAAAACCAAAAAAAACACAAACGTCCATGCATAGAAGCAGAAGTATACACATAGTTATTTTTATTCCTCTAATAAATGAATCTATCCTGGGAAGGGCAGGTCGGCTGGGATGGGGCCAGGTGTTTGCAGAGAGAAAATGGTTTCAGATTCGGTTAGGGACCATGTTGATTTTAAGGGACTATTAGTAATAACGATAGTATTTGTTAAGCGCTTACTCTGTGACAAGCATTGTTCTCAGCTACTGCGGCCACACCCACACTCCGCCAACTCCCATCATCCCGAGTAAGGCCAGAGGACACTGTATCTTTGTGAACACCAACTTCTCCCTCCGCGGAAGCGAGGGGCTGTTGGTGTTCAAGTTCGAGGGCCACACCGTGGCCATCGTGTCCTGCACCCCCTTCCGCTACAACTTCTTCTGGACATCGGTTTTGGGGGCGGGCAAGGGGGTACCCCAAAATACAGTGAGGTTGTGTAATGGCCAAATATACACACACACACACACACACTCATCATAGAAATTCTCAGGGACACACAAACCTCCATCCAAATATGCACCAAACTCTCAGACACAACAATTTCAAATAACCCTAAAGCTGGGTCCTTAGAAACCATCGTTCTCTGTGTCTCTGAATCTCTGACTCTTCCTTGTGTCTCTGAGTCCTCTCAGTTTATCTCTGAGTCCTCTGCATCTCTGAGCCGGAGGAGACCTGTCACCCTGTCACGGGGGACGGGTTCGGGAATCGGCCCGGCGAGAGGAAGAGGCCAGAATCCAAAGCAGAGCCATGCAAAGTTTATTCTGTGTGTTAAATTGAACTTCCCTTCTAGGGGTGGAATATGCTTATTTTAGTTATTTAAATGCAGCGAATTGAATTGAACCTCCCACTCGGGAGGAATACACTGATGCATAGCTCGCACGTGGGGAAGCGCCCAGCTCCCACCCACAAATGTTTCCCACTCGGGAAGAATCCATTTACACGTTACCCACCTTTGGCAAAGTGCCCTAACTCCCAGCACCACGAGAATTCAGTGGGACACTGATCCATCCCACGGCCCTGAATGAATAAATGAATGAGAAAGACCAACAAACAAGAGAAGCAGTGAGGCCTAGTGGAAAGAGCCCGGGCCTGGGAGTGAGAAGTACATGGTTTCTAATCCCGGCTCTGCCACTTGTGTGCCATGTGACCTTGGGGAAGTCACTTCTCTTCTCTGGGCTTCAGATACCTCATCTTTAAATGGGGATTATTAATAATAATATTTGTTAAGTGCCTACCATGTGCCATGCACTGTTCTAAACACTGGGGTAGATACAATGTCATCAGGTGGTCCCACGTGGGGCTCAAAGTCTTAATCCCCATTCTACAGATGAGGAAACTGAGGCACAGAAAAGTTAAGTGACTTGCCCAAAGTCACACAGCTGACAAGTGGCAGAGCTGGGATTAGAACCCGTGACCTCTGACTCCCAAGCCCCTGCTCTTTCCACTGAGCCACGCTGCTTCCCTGCCCACAATGACCCCTCAATCTAGAGATGACCATGACAACTCCAGCTCATAGATGCTCAATCAATCAAATTTAAGGAGTTCTTACTTTGTGCAGAGCTCTGTTCTAAGCACTTGGGAAAGGACACTATAACAGAGTTGGTAGAAACATTCCCTGCCCACACCTTATCAAAACACTTACCCTCTCCCTTCTTCCCTCCCTAACTGCCATCTTCAACTGTCCGCTGTCCGATGGCTACTTTCCCACTGCTTTCAAACCTGCCTGTGTCTTCCCTATCCTAAAAAAAAAAATCCCCTCCTTTGACCCCACATCTCCCTCTTACCATTCCTCTCCAGTCTCCTTGAGCAACTTGTCTACACCCGCTGCCTCAAGTTCCTCTCTTCCAATTCTCTCTTTGACCACCCTCCCGCCCCCCAAATCTGGAATCCTCCTCCTTCACCCCACAAAAACCGCCCTCTCAAAGGTCACCAGTGATCTCCTTCTTGCCAAATCCAACGGCCTCTACTCCATCCTAATCCTCCTCGACCTCTCAGCTGCCTTCGACACTGTCGACCACCCCCAGCATTGGCTTCACAGACACCGTCCTCTCCCGATTCTCCTCCTAGGTCTCTGGCCGCTCATTCTCGGTCTCTTTCGTGGGCCTTCCCCGATTCCTTTCCCAACATTGAGAGTCACTGAGAAGCAGTGGGAGTCCTGGCTCTGCCACTTGGCTTCTGGGTGACCTCGTCTATCTGTCCACCTGCCCATTTATCCTACCCTTTGTCCCTCTGTCAAGCTTATCTAACTGCCTGTCCACCTGTCTGTCTCTCTGACCTACTGTCTCTCTCTCTCTCCATCTGTCCTCCTGTCTGTTTCATCCTACTGCTTGTCTCTCTGTCAGCTTGCCTATCTGTCTGTCCACCTGTCTACCTGTGTGTGTGTGTCTGTCTATCTGTCCACCTACCTGTTTATCTTTCCTCTAGTCTGTCTGTCCACTTGTCTATCCGTCTACCCACCCCCCGTCTGTCTGACAGCCTGCTTGTTTCTCCTACCACCTGTCAAGGTGTCTGTCTGCTGTCTCTCTCTGACCACCAGTCTCTCTCTCTCTGTCCACCTGCCTACTTATCCTACCGCTTGTCTCTTTCTGTCAGCTTGTCTATCTGTCCGTCTGTCCACCCGTCTGACCGTCTGCTTGTTTAGCCTGCCGCTTGTCTGTCTGCCCACCTGCCTTTCCGACTGACTCACCCCCCCTAGACTGTGAGCTCTCTGTGGGCGGGGAACGTATCTACCCCAGTGCTTTGTACAGTGCTCCGCACACAGTAAGCGCTCAATAAATATGACTGAATGAATGAACCGCCTGTCTGTTTGCCCTGTCCGTGTGTCCCTGCCTCCGTCTGTCCACCCGGCGGCTGCTGTAGAGTTGCCCCTTCTGGCATTTGGCTCATTTTCTGAGGTCAGGGAGGGGAGGCGGCCTGCAGGTGAACCACCCCCCGCCCGGGGAGGAAATGGGGGCGTCCGGGGCAGAGTGGGGGAGGACGATGGGCTAGTGATTCTCAACTGGGCAGGGCGGGGAGGCTTTGGGGGGTGGCCCCCATCCTCCTCGGAGGCCCCCCGAGGCCAGTCCTGGCCCTGTCCGGCCCGGCTGACCTCCTTGAAAGAAGGGGACAGAGAGAGAGAGAGAGAGAAAGAGAGAGAAAAAGGGAGAGGAGGAAGGGGGAAAGAGGGAGCCCAAGGAGGGACCCGGGGGGTGCAGACAAGGGCTGGAGGCTTCCGCCCCATCCGGGGGGTCAGGACCCCCGATCTCCACCCGAGCCCCAGACAAAGCCCTTTCCCTGCAGCCGCACCCTTGGGACCACCACAGGCTGACGGCAGGAAGGCAGGCAGGAAGGAAGGAAGGAAGGCTACTGCAGCCCCATTTTGCAGATGGGGAAAATGAGGACCAGAGAGGGGAAGAGATTTGGGTCGGGGCCTCCGGCCCCCCAGACCGCCAGCCCCGCGCTTTACCCCCCAGGCCTCGGTTCATGGGATCTGCTGGCCCAGCTCGGTCAGCTCCAACTCGGTCGGCATGTAGCCCATCGTCCGCATTAGGTTGCCCAGGTCCTTGCAGGAGATGAATCCATCCCGGTCCCTGTCCAACTCCAAGAAGGCCTCCCGGAGTTCTGGAGGGGGGGGGAAGGAGGGGAGCGTGAAACCACCAAGGAGAGAGCGAGGGCCCCCACAAAGCCACCACAAGAGGGAGGGGTCCCCGAATGAGGCCGAGAGAGACGAAAGCCCCGTGGGGAGAAGGGGAGCCCTTACCTTCAATCTCATCCTGCCCCAGCGGCCGCTCCTGGGGGGGAGTCAGATGGGGGAGCTGGGGGAAGATGGGGAGGAGGGACCCCCCTGCCACCTTTCTCCCTGGCCCAACCCCACCCCCATCGGGTCCCCATCAGCCCCCTGCCCTACCTCCCACCCCTCCTTCCTCTCTCCCAACCCCTTTCCTGCTGACCCATCTCTTCCCTCCCCTCCCCTTCCATAATCTCTTCTCTTTCCCGTCTCCTTTCACTTCTCTGCCTGTGTTCCTTGGCTTTTCCCCATCTATCTCTCCTCTATTTGTTCTTCCTCTCCAGCTTCTCCCACCTCCCACAGCCCAGCTTTCCTCTCTCCCCTCTGTGATCAATTAACCAATCGAATCAGCTGCATCAATCAACCTTCCTTTCCTTCCACTCTCTTTCCACTCCCTCTGCCTCTCCCTCTTTGTCTTTCTGCCCCTTCCTCTTCTCCCCTCTCCCTTCTCTCCCCATCCATCTCTCCCTCTAACTCTCCTCAACTTGTCCCTTCCTCTCCATCCTCCCACTCATTTCTCCCTCTCTTCCTTCCTTCCCATTGGGTCCATCTCTCTCCTCAGGCACATAGTAAGCACTTAACGAATATCAGAATCATCATCATCATCGAATGTGAACACAAACCCCCCCCCCCCCGACACACACACATACACAAACACACACTAGGTTACTTTCACAGGGAAGTGACCACTCTCAGGAAAATGCTGAAAAATCAGCAGATTCCAGGAAGGGACGGCGGACGGAGGAGTGACCGGGGGTGAGGGGGGTTTCAGATTCATTTAGGCCCCACGTTGTTTGGAGAGTTGGGTACATCGTTCACTACAGCCCAGGGTCGAGTTCCTCATCTCTTCCACCGGTCATCTCACCCAGTCCCCTGCCTGCAGGCCAGCTGGATGAGACACTCTTGCTCGTGGTGAGAGCCACCTCCAAGATGGCCCTTCATCCCTTGCCCAGTTTCCTCCAGTTGGGAAGTCCTTCAATCAATCGTTCTATCAGTGGCATTTATGGAGCATTTAGTTTGCGCAGAGCACTGTACTAAGTACTTGGGAGAATACAATATAATGGTTTTTTTCTTGGTTAAACGCTCACAATATACCAAGCACTCTTCTAAGTGCTGGGGTAGATACAAGATAATCAGGCTAGTGCACAGACCATGGATTTGGAAATCTGAAAGACCTGAGTTCTAATCCTTGCTGGATGATCTTGGGCAAGTCACTTCACTTCTCTGCGCCCCAGCTACCTCATCTGTAAAACGGGGGTTGAAACTGTGAGCCCCGTGTGGAACAGGGACTGTCCAACCCGATTTGCTTGTATCCACTCCAGTGCTTATTACAGTGCCTGGCACATAGTAAGGGCTTAACAAATACCACAATTATTATTATTATTATTATAATCAGGGTAGTGGATAGAGAATGAACCTGGGAGTCTGAAGGACCTGGGTTCTAATCCAGTTCTGCCTCTTGTCTTTTGTGTGATCTTAGGCAAGTCACCTCACTTCTCTGGGCTTCGTTTACCTTATCTGTAAAATGGGAATTAAGAGTGTGAGCCCTTGAACCCAGTGGGACTGTGTTCAACCTCATTAACTGTATCTACCCCAGTGTCTAGAACAGTGCTTTGCACGTAGTAAGCGTTGAACAAGTACCAAAATTATTATTAAAAACTCCTCCCATTCGGCTTCAAGACTCGGCGGCCTCCGACCCCTCCTCATCTTTGTATTCTCTTCACCCTGTGCTCTCCAGTCCTCGGTCTTCACCCCTCCCAGGCCGTCACGTCCAAAGTGAATTCTGCCCTAGAGTGGGATGCAGGCGTTTGTACAGACTGAGAGTAGCATGGCCTAGGGGACGGGCCCGAGAGTCCAAAGGACCTGGATTCTAATCCCTCCTCTGCCACCTGTCTGCTGGGTGACATTGGGCAAGTCACTTCACCTCTCTGGGCCTCAGTTCCCTCATCTGGAAAATGGGGGATTAAGATTGTAACAGTGCCTGGCACATAGTAAGTGCTAAACAAATTCTATTTTTAAAAAAAAGCACAGACCTCCGGAAGCATGCACTCACACCCACCCCACCCTCACTGACTTTGTCCAGGGACTCAGCATCTGTGGCCAGTGAAAGATTTGGGGGACAGTGGGCACTTGGGCAGTTCCAGGAAAATTTGAGCTCCTTAACTTCTCACACAAACCCTGTCCTCCCCTTGACTTTCCCATCACTGTAGACGACACCCCCATCCTTCCTGTCTCACCAGGCTGTAACCTCGATGTCACCCTTGACTCCTCTCTCTCTTTCAACCCACATGTTCAATCCATCACACCTTCACAACTTCGCTACAATCCGCCCTCTCCTCTCCATCCAACTGCTTCCACGTTAAGGGAGTCATCGGTCCGATCCCGCCTGGATCACTGCATCAGCTTCTTTGCCGAGCTCCCAGCCTCCTGTCTCTCCCCATTCCAGTCCGTACGTCACTCTTCTGCCTGGATTATTTTTCTACAGAAACGTTCAGGACACGTCGCCCCGCTCCTCGAAAAACTCCAGTGGTTGCCCATCCACCTCCGTATCGAACAGTAACTCCTCACCGTTGGCTTTAAAGCAGTCCACCACTTTGCCCCCTCCTACTTCACCTCGCTACTCTCCTACCACAAACCAGCCCACACACTTGGCTTCTCTAACGCTAACATTTTCACTGTGCCTCGATCTCACCTATGTCACCTCAGACCCCTGGCCCACGTCCTGCCTCTGGCCTGGAACGCCCTCCCTCCTCAAATCCGACAAACAGTTACTCTCCCCCTCTTCAAAACCTTACTGAAGGCCCATCTCCTCCAAGTGGCCTTCCCTGACTAAGCTCTCCTTTTCTTCTTCTCCCACTTCCTTCTGCACTGGCCTGACTTGCTCCCTCTGTTCTTCCCTCCCCCCAGCCCTACAGCACTTATGTACATATCCGTCATTTAGTCTTTTATAAATGCGTCTGTATATTCGTATGACAATAAACAGACACGTTCCCCGCCCACAATGAGCTTACAATCCACAGGGGGAAGTGGACAGTAAGATAAATAAATAAATTACAGGTATGGCCCTAAGTGCTGTGGAGCTCAACATAGCAAGCGGCCACAATCATCATCATCATCGTCATCATCATCATCAAATGTGACACAACCCCCCATCAAATAAACATACACAGTTACTTTCACAGGGAAGTGACCGCTCTTGGGAAAATGCTGAAAAATCAGCAGATTCCAGAAAGAACGGGCGCACCGTGGAGTGGCCGGGGGGTTGGGGGGTCTGGGAGCTGGCAGTGGGTGAGGGGGTTTCAGATTCATTTAGGCCCCGCGATGTTTTGAGAATCATGTACATCGCTCACCACAGCCCGGGGTCAAGTTCCTCAACTCTTTCTCAGGTCATCTCAGCCAGTCTCCTGCCTCCTGTCCCGGCTAGATGAGACACTCTTGCTCATGGTGAGAGACACCCCCAAGATGGGCCTTCATCCTCTGCTCGGTTTCTTGCTTTCCTCCCAAGTGAGAAGTCCTTCAGTCGATCAATCAGTTGCATATATTGAGTACTTCCTGTGCACAGAGCACTGTCCTAAGCACTTGGGAGAATATAACGTAGCAGGGCTTTTGGGGGGGTTGGTTTTATATATTTGCTAAGGGTTTACTAAGTATCAGGCACTGTTCTAAATGCTGGGGTAGATGCAAGATCATCAGGCAAGACATAGTCCTTGTCTCGCAAAGAACTCACAGTCTAAATCAGAGGGAGAGGCTTTAATCCCCATTTTACAGACGAGAAAACTGAGGCACAGAGCAGTAAAGTAACTTGCCCAATGTCACAGAGCAGACCAGTGGTGGAGGTGAGATTAGAAGCCAGATCCTCTGACTCCCAGACCCGGGCTCTTTCCATTAGGCTACTCTACTTCACTGAGTTGACAGAGTTGGTAAACATTTTCCTTGCCCACTGGGAGCTTACAGTCTAGAAGGAGCTTCCGGTCTAGAGTCTAGTCTTCTATAAGTCTCACCTAAATCTCTGCATCTGCAGTGTCAGTCTGCACTGGAACTGACCAGGCCCCGGCTTGGCCCAGAGCCTGACCGCTGAGGTCCGCTCTGGGCCAAGACCGCTCACCGACCCGTCTCCCCAGAACCGATATTGGGGATCTGGAACCGGCCCTTGGGCTGGCTCGTCTAGGGACTTGAACCGGGACCCAGGCCCATGCCTGTTTTCCCCGCATCCTCTCTCCCATGGCTCTTCAGCCCCAGGGGCTGGGAAGGCTCCTCCAATCGCCCTCCCGCCCACTCTCCCCACCCCCTAGACCACAGAATTCCTCTCCCAGCCCTGTCATGGGAAACTGGAGTTGGAGGAAAGGGAAGTGGAGGTTCGCAGAGGGAGTAAGGACACCTCCTGGCTCCTCCCCTTCCACTCTGCAGGTTATAATGGGCTGTGGGGGGTGCGTCCTCTCAATCCCTCACAGAGCCCTCATCCACAGGCCCCTCCCAAGCGCCCGGGAGAGACCCCCGAGGAGAAGCAGACATGGAGAAGACCATAGAACAACTGGTCGGTCAGGTGAATTCCGGGCGATGTGTGGGGACCGAGGTCACCAACAGCACGGACAAGGACTTCAGCTTGCCCAGGTGAGGACGCTCCACCAAGCTTCTCCAGCTGATCGGGCCCGGGCCCCTAGAACCGGACCCTCCACCCTCCCATCCCTCCCTGGACCCTGGCCCAGCCCGAGGAAGGCCAAGGGTAGCCCCGGTCACCTCCCAGACCAGCCCCAGCCCAGGGCCGTCCCCGGAGGGAGGGGCCCCCGTAACAGCACCAGAGATCGAGTCCGACCCAAGGAAGAACTTCCAGACCTGGGGGTGACTGTTGGCTGGTTGGGGAGCATCCGAGGTCTCAAAGGGAAGGTCCGGAGTTGGTTTAAGTCCTACAGGAGCTGGGAGCCAAGACAGAGCGAACACACAAACCACACACAGATCATACACACACACAAACAGGAGAGCCCACAAATGCACACACGAGCCTCCGACTCCCCTGCAATCTGGTCCTTGGAAGCCTCCATTCTCTCAGTTCTCTTGGTGTCTGAGCCGATGGGGTGGACAGCTGGCACTTTGCCCTCTCAGAAATGTTTTTCTTCCTTAAAGTGCTGGTTTTCGGACAGGACGTGATGTCACTGACATTGCTCTAGGCCACATCTCTGCTCCCCGTTACTCTCCCCCGCCCTGAGGGGGAATGCAGGCTTCACCTCTCCTGTATCTACCTCCCCCGAGAAGCTACTGCTTCAGCGGCCTGCCCGAGCTGCCCTTCACCTCCACCGGTTGCCATGGGCTGTAGCGGTGTCTCCCCCATTCCTTCCCGCCCTCCAGCCGCCGGTCCGATCTCCCGGCGAGATGTCCTGCTCCCGGCCACAGTTCAGTTTTCCAGATACCAAACTCTCAGAGGGTGATGACGCCGATAATAATAATAATAATAATGTTGGTATTTGTTAAGCACTTACTATGTGCCGAGCACTGTTCTAAGCGCTGGGGTAGACATAGGGGAATCAGGTTGTCCCACGTGGGGCTCACAGTCTTAATCCCCATTTTACAGATGAGGGAACTGAGGCACAGAGAAGTTAAGTGACTTGCCCACAGTCACACAGCCGACAAGTGGCAGAGCTGGGATTCGAACTCATGCGCCCCGACTCCAAAGCCCATGCTCTTTCCACTGAGCCACGCTGCTTCTGTGGCCCTGGGTTCTGCTGGGCTTCCTGTCACCAGCTGGCCCGGGGCAGGGTGCTCTTGCAGGTCCAAAGGTCCGAGTCCTTGAGCCTGGGGCGGACCCCGGGGGGTTCTGCGGCCTCCGCAGGTGCCCCCGGTTGCCGCTCCCGCTCCACCGGAGGCGGAAACAGGCCCAGCCCAAGATGGCGGGGAAGGAGCGGGCACGGGGGATTCGTCAGGGCAGGGGATGATGTCTCTGGGGGCCTGGGGAGAACAAGTCTCTTCTCCCCACCCCACCCCTGCACTTTCGGGGAAGTGCAAGGTGTTAGTGAGGTGCTCTGCACACAGTAATTGCTCAATAAACACTACTGATCGGTTGACTGATTGATTGCTCTGGTGACCAATGGGAAGGTGCTCAAATAGTCTCTAGGGCGGCCCCGCCCACCCCCTCTCTGTCTGTCTCCCCGCCAGGTTCTACTGCTACAGCGGCCACACTCACCCCCCCGAAGGCTCCGACATCAAGTCGGGATCCAAGGGGCAGTGGATCTTCGTGAAAACCGCCGGTTCCGCCCGGGGGAGCGTGGGGCTGCTGGTCTACAAGATCGGGGTAGACCTCAACCTGGCCATCCTGTTTTCCAACCCCTACGACTACAACCTGTACTCCATAGAGTTCGCCCTGGCTCTCTACAAGCAGGATATGGAGGGCACGGGGCTGGACGTCCTCTACGATCACATCTACAATGAGAGAGAGCAGGGTTCGATCAAGGTGGTCAAGAGGAAACTGAGCTCCATCCAGGAGACCCTGGTTCTGAAGGCGAAAGGGCTCCGGGTCTCGGCCTCCATGTCCAACGACACCAAGGCCGTGATCAAGGTGCAAGTGGATCTTGTGGGAAAGGAGCCGGGGTCTGAAAAGAGGACAGACCAATCCAAGTCCCAACAAGACCGTGATCGAGGTGAAAATACCAAGGAGCAAACAGATTCCGTGGGAAAGGAACCGGGGTCTGAAAAGGGGACAGACCCTCCCAAGTCCCAACAAGACCCCGATAGAGGTGAAAATACCAAGGAGCAAACGGATCCCGTGGGAAAGAAGCCAGGGTCTGAAAAGGGGACAGACCCTCCCAAGTCCCAACAAGACCCCGATAGAGGTGAAAATACCAAGGAGCAAACGGATCCCGTGGGAAAGGAACCGGGGTCTGAAAAGGGGACAGACCCTCCCAAGTCCCAACAAGACCCCGATAGAGGTGAAAATGCCAAGGAGCAAACGGATCCCGTGGGAAAGAAGCCAGGGTCTGAAAAGGGGACAGACCCTCCCAAGTCCCAACAAGACCCCGATCGAGGTGAAAATGCCAAGGAGCAAACGGATCCCGTGGGAAAGGAGCAGTCGTCTGCCAACAATCCTCCTAAGCCGTGACAGGGCGGAGGTCCTTTCTTCGGTCTACCCTCGATTCCCCTTGCTGCTCTCGCTCCTGGCCCCTCTTCAGAGTAATACTACTAGTAATAATCGAGGTGTTTGTTAAGCGCTTACTAGGTGCCAGGCACTGCACTAAGCACTGGGGTAGTGTAGGTGCCGGTCATGGAAGAGTTAAGGCAGGGAAACTTAGAATGTACTTGGGGAGCCCCCGAGGAGTCCTTCCAGAGACTGGTTGCAAAGTTCCCACCATATCCCCTGCAGAAGGCAGAGCTGGGAGCTTCTCACCCCAGGGGATGGGTCTATCATGCCAGGATTTATAATAATAATAATAACGGTGGTATTTGTAAAGCACTTACTTTGTGCAGAGCACTGTTCTAAGCGCTGGGGGTACAAGGTGATCAGGTTGTCCCAAGTGAGGCTCACAGTCTTAATCCCCATTTTCCAGATGAGGTCACCGAGGCCCAGAGAAGTGAAGTGATTTGCCCAAAGTCCCACAACTGACAAGTGGATCGGGGATTCGAACCCATGATCTCTGACTCCCCAGCCCGGGCTCTTTCCACTGAGCCACGCTGCTCCTGACAACTGAGTGGCTGAACCGATAACGGCGAGTTACAACTCTGTAACTCAGTCACAGAGAACCGAGTGTTCGTTTGCAGTTCACCAACCCCCTTTTCCCCATACCGATGTCCGGCACCTCCGCTCCCCACTTATCGATATCTCTGTAGGCGCTCAATCTCTAGTCTGTTGGTTGAATCTTATCTTCGCTTTCCAACTCCACCCCGTCATGCTGTGCTGGATCATTCCACTGCATCAGTTCCCATTTCAACGAGTCACTTATGCTCGGCCCCTTCAGGCGCCACCTTGAGCGGGACCTCCCGGGCAGCAGTGTCCCCGTCTCCCCGCACCGATCGGGTTGGGGGGTGAATATTGCTCCCCTATTAAATCAACTTATTAAATGTAACCTTTGCTGGTCTCGTTTCATTAGTAACTTTACCAACCGTGTGACGGGCACTTACGTCTGGAGTCTCCGTGAACCGTGTCCTGTGCCCTTTTGGGGACAGAGGAGATCGTCGGACGTCACGTGGGCCTCGTCTTCTAAGTAGGAGGGACAACGGGTATTGAATCCCCCCTTTGCAGATGAGGGAGCTGAGGCACAGAGAAGAAGTGACTTCTTCTACTTCTTGGTATTTGTTACACGTCAGGCACTGTTCTAAATGCTGGGGTAGAAATAAGTTTAACAAGTCCCTGTCCCTCACGGTGGACAGGGAGTGTGTCTGTTTATTGTTGTATTATACTCTCCCGAGCTTTTAGTACAGTGCTCTGCGGGCGCTAAGCGCTCAATAAATATGACTGACTGCCACGGGATTCACAGTCTAAGGTCACGCAGCAGGTAGGTGGCGGGGCAGGGATTAGAACCCAGGTCCTCGGACTCCCGGGCCCGTGCTCTACCCACTAGGCCTCCTGTTTCCCACCCTGGGTTTGGGTGGTAGCCCCCACTGGACTGGAAGGAGGCAGAGGAAGGAGGCCGATGGCTGTTCGTGTCTGTCTTTCCCATCAGCATCAGCTGCAGCAGCAGGGATCCAGGGCAGCATGGGGGTTGGGGGGGTAGCCCGGGGGCGCCCCCTTCTGGCTCCCCCTTGCCATTTCATGCCCCGCTGGGAGTTGCATTGCACTTGCTCAAGCGCTTAGTTCATTCAATAGTATTTATTGAGCGCTTACTCGGTGCAGAACACTGTACTCGGCACTTGAGCACTATATTAGAGAAGCAGCCTGGCTCAGTGGAAAGAGCCCGGGCTTGGGAGTCAGAGGTCATGGGTTCGAATCCCAGTTCTGCCACTTGTCAGCTGGGTGACTGTGGGCAAGTCACTTCACTTCTCCGGGCCTCATTGAGAAGCAGCGTGGCTGAGAAGCAGCGTGGCTCAGTGGAAAGAGCACGGGCTTTGGAGTCAGGGCTCATGAGTTCGAATCCCAGCTCTGCCACTTGTCGGCTGTGTGACTGTGGGCGAGTCACTTAACTTCTCTGTGCCTCAGTTCCCTCATCTGTAAAATGGGGATTAAGACTGTGAGCCCCACGTGGGACAACCTGATTCCCTTATGTCTACCCCAGCGCTTAGAACAGTGCTCGGCACATAGTAAGCGCTTAACCAATACCAACATTATTATTATTAAAATGGGGATTAAGCCTGTGAGCCTCACGTGGGACAACCTGATGACCCTGTATGTTGGGATTTGTTAAGAACTTACTATGTGCAGAGCACTGTTCTAAGCACTGGGGTAGATACAGGGTCATCAGGTTGTCCCACGTGAGGCTCACAGTCTTAATCCTCATTTTACAGATGAGGGAACTGAGGCACAGATAAGTGAAGTGACTTGCCCACAGTCACCCAGCTGATAAGTGGCAGAGCTGGGATTCAAACCCATGACCTCTGCCTCCCAAGCCCGGGCTCTTTCCACTGAGCCACGCTGCTTCTCTGTATCTATCCCAGTACTTAGAACAGTGCTCTGCACATAGTAAGCGCTTAACAAATACCAACATTATTATTATGACTGACTCTGTGAATGAGATTTAAGGATAGGCGTGTATGCGTATGAGTCATATGTAACTATGCTTGTGTTGCTAAGCCTTGGGCCGTGAAATGTGGGGTTATGCATGAGCAAGAGTGTGTCAGGAGGGGTTGTGTCTTCAGACGATGTGACCGTGAGTGCATAAGGGATGACAGTGAATACTTTTGGGGAGGCCCGGCCTGGTCGAGGGTGGGTGAGTGGGTCGGTGTGACCGGGGCCTGAGAATCAAGCTAGTGGTCTGCCTGCAGGGCTTGAAATGAAGGTGAACAATAATAACAATAACAATAATAACAATGATGGAATTTGTTAAGTGCTTACTATATGCCAAGCACTGTTGTAAGCGCTGGGGTAGATTCAAGGTCATCAGGTGGTCCCACATGGGGCTCCCAGTCTTGATCCCCATTTTCCAGATGAGGTCACTGAGGCCCAGAGAGGTGAAGTGACTTGTCCAAAGTCACGCAGCTGACAAGTGGCCGAGGGGGGATTTGAACCCAAGACCTCTGACTTCCAAGCCTGGGCTCTTGCCACGGAGCCACGCTGCTTCTCAAGAGCCAGAAGGGGGCGCCAGAGCTCCAGCCTCTTGGCCTGCTCCTCATCTACTTGGTCCCCGTGACTACCTCCTCCTCCCTGCTGCCCTGGATCCCTGCTACTGCAGCTGCAGCATCTACTGAAAGGAACCTCCTGCTGCCCCTCCTTTCCTCCCTCCAGAAAACCATCCGGTCCAGTGGGCGGCTGCGGCCAAAACCCAGGATTGAGGCCCATCCGGCCAGAGGCAGGGGGCTGGACTGGATGACCCTTGGGAGGTAGGGGTCATTCTGGGCCCAGGGGCGGGGCTCCGTGGTGCAGAGAATCCTGGAAAATCAAGATGGTCGTCGTCTCCCACAGTGTCCCAAGACTTCTCATTGGTCATGGAAGCCCAATCTCTAGCTAGGGTCGGGCCGTGTGCGTGTGCGAGGGTGTGTATGTGTGAGAGAGAGAGATTGTGTGTGTTGCCTGTAGGCACGTGTGCGTGCATGAGAGAGAGAAAAAGAGAGTGTGTGTTTGTAAAGCTGTGTAGTTGAAGCAGCATGGCATAGTGGGTAGAGCCCGGGCCTGGGAGTCAGAAGGTCATGGGTTCTAATTCCGGCTCCACCACTCATCTACTGTGTGACCTCGGGCAAGACCTCAGTGACCTCATCTGTAAAAAAAAAAAGGGGATTTAGAGTGTGAGCCCAATATGGGACAGAGGCTGTGTCCAACCTGTATCTACTTCAGCACTTAGAACAGTGCTTGGTACACAGTAAGCATTTAACAAGTACCAAAATTATTATTATTATTTTGGGTGTGTTTACCGTGTGTCTGCCTCCCACTCCGTGGCTGTGTTCACTTAGCTTTCTCCCAGTTGCGGGGTCTCGATTTACCAAAACATCACCTCCCGGAAGGCTGCGGGCACCAGGGGCGTTGGGGAAGGCGATTCTTCCAGCCAGGGTCTCTCCAGACCAGGGAATTTCTCTCCCGGCCCCGCTCCCGGTGCGCAGAAACCGGAAAATGAAAGGAGGAAAATAGTCAGGGGTGGGTAGGGAGGAAGGGTGGAGGAAGAGAGGAGGCTTCCTGGCTCCTCCCCCTCAGCCCTGCAGGGTTACGACGGGCTGGGGGGTGAAGGGCATCCGGCCCCTCAGTTCCGCAAGGAGCCGTCGACCACCGGCCCCACGTGCCGCGGGGGACCCCCGAGGAGAGGCAGACATGGCGCAGACCATCGAACACCTGGTCCACGAGGTGGAGGCCGGGCGGTGCGTGGGGATCGAGATCACCAACACCACAAACATGACGTTTCGCTCCCCCAGGTGAGAATCTCCCCCGGGCTTCTCGAGCCCATCCCGGCCTGACCCTCCCCGAGGCGGGTCAAGGACGGTCACCTCCCAGATGAGTCCCAGCCTGGAGTAACCTCCGGGAGATGAGACCCCCGTTACAGCACGAGGGATGGAGGGAATCAATCGATGGGATCTGTTGAGCGCTTACTGCGTGCCAAGCTCTTGGGAGAGCAGGGCGGCAGAGTCGGACGACTCGTTTCCCGTCCACAAGGAGATTAGGGTCTAGAGGGGGAGACGGACATTAATATGAATAAATAAATGACGGATCTGGACGTAATCGCTGTGGGGCTGAGGGTGGGGTGAAGATCAAAGTGCTTAATCATAGAGTTACTCAGTCCTCGGTCCACATGGGGCTCGTGGTCTAAGTAAGAAGGAGTAAGGACCGAACCCCCTTTTATAGGTGGGGAAACTGAGGAACAGAGAAGTGAAGTGACCCGCCCAAGGCCACACACCAGGCAAGCGGCAGAGGTGGAATTAGCACCCAGGACCTCTGACGCAAAGGCTCCGGCTCTTTCCACTTCACGCCTTCTCCCTTTCACGTCCCACCCGAGCCCACCCTGCACATCCACGGCTGTAGCGGCTAGAAGTCCCGTGGACCTGACGGGAAAATCTTGCCCGGGGAAGCGTGGAAGATGGCCGCAGTAGGCTAAGCTGGGGGTGACGAACGAAGGTTGGGGGTGGAAAACGGAAGGAGGGAGCAGGACATTTGAATCTGTCCCCCTAGAACGCTTGGAAAAAAAAGAAGATGGAATTTGTTCAGCGCTTACTGTGTGCCAAGCACTGTTCTAAGCACTGGGGTAGATACAAGGTCATCAGGTTGTCCCAGGTGGGGCTCACAGTCTTCATCCCCATTTTACAGATGAGGGAACTGGGGCCCAGAGAAGTGAAGCGACTTGCCCCGAAGTCACACAGCTGACAAGTGGTGGAGCCGGGATTAGTCATTCATTCAATCGTATTTACTGAGCGCTTAC
The DNA here is from genome assembly GCF_004115215.2 of Ornithorhynchus anatinus. Classification (NCBI taxonomy): domain Eukaryota; kingdom Metazoa; phylum Chordata; class Mammalia; order Monotremata; family Ornithorhynchidae; genus Ornithorhynchus; species Ornithorhynchus anatinus. The sequence goes on along the minus strand of NC_041737.1, from coordinate 53,646,325 downwards.
TGTGTCCAGAACACCGTACTAAGTGCTTGGAAAGTACAATTCGGCAACAAATAGAGACATATGACCCACCATCTCTGATTCCCAAGCCCCTGCTCTTTCCACTAAGTCATAATGTCCATATCCTTATTCTCTGCCATTTTCCCTCACTGTGATTTATTTGATTGTCTGTCTACCTGTAAACCGGTTGAGAGCAGGAATCATGTCTCCCAAATCTTCAACCTCAACCCTGCCACCCCGTTATTCTCCCAGCCAAGTAAACAAACCCATTTCCTCAAGCCTCTGCACAGTTCCTCCCTCCTTTCACCTAGCCCCTCTTTTCCCTGATCTCATCTTCTAATAATAACGATAGTATTTGTTAAGCGCTTACTCTGTGCCAGGCACTATTCTCAGCACTGGGGTAGATACAAGGTCATCAGGTTGTCCCACGTGGGGCTCACTGTCTCCATCCCCATTTGACAGATGAGGTCACTGAGGCACAGAGAAGTTGAGTGGCTTGCCCAAAGTCACACAGCAGACAAGTGGCAGAGCCGAGATTAGAACCCACGTCCTCTAGCTCCCAAGCCCGGACTCTTTCCACTGAGCCACGCTGCTTCCCTAGATATCCTTAGTGGAATCCCTCCGCTTCTAAACACTCCTCGTGTCTCAAATTTAGACAGCTCTTTTTTTCTTTTTTTAATGGCATCTGTTAGGCGCTTACTATATGCCAGGCACTTTACTAAGCACTGGGGTAGATCCAAGCTGAACAGGCTGAACCCAATCCAGGTCCCACGTGGGGTTCCCAAGTCTTAATCTCCACTTTCCAGATGAGGGAACCGAAGCCCAGAGAAGCAAAGTGACTCGCCCAAGGTCACGCAGCAGAAAACTGGCCAGGATTAGAACCCAGGTCCTTGGACTCCCAGACCGGTGCTCCTTTCACTAAGTCACGCTGCTCCGCATTTCCACGTAAACTCGTTGTGGGCAGGGAACGGACCTGACCATGCTGTTATATTGGACTCTCCAGAGCGCTTAAGCCAGCGCTCCGCGCACCTTAAGCGTTCAATAAATACCACTGATTAGAGGGAAGGAGATGGGACTTCTTTGTAATTATAAAGCAACGGGGTGGGGTGAGGCCCGGTGAGGCTTCTGTGTCTCCACGGGCCCTTCTGGGCCCAAGCTCTGGGCCTTAACCTCCCACGAGCCTCTACGGAAATCCAGGCCGGTTTACGAGGATAGAGCGTGACGTCACGGGGTCTGTGTGAGGCTGAGGTGTGATGTCACAGGGTGTGATGTCACAGCGTGGGAGAGGAGGGGGCGGGATGCCGCAGGGTCTGTGTGTCGGCTGGTGACTGTGGGCAAGTCACTTAACTTCTCTGTGCCTCAGTTCCCTCATCTGTAAAATGGGGATTAAGACTGTGAGCCCCACGTGGGACAACCTGATTCCCCTATGTCTACCCCAGAGCTTAGAACAGTGCTCGGCACATAGTAAGCGCTTAACAAATACCAACATTATTATTATTATTATAAGACGCGGCGTCGCGAGGTCCGCGTGAGGTCAGAGCGGGATGACACGGGGCCCGCGCCAGGACGGGGCAAGGCGTCACAGGTTTTACCGTAGGAGGCCTGTGAGGCAGCCCACCCCCCCGACCCTTCCCCTCTCTGTCTCCCCCAGAACCTTCTGCTTCAGCGGCCACACCCTCACCCCGCCGACTCCCATCATCCATCCTAACAACGCGGGGTTTTGCATCTTTGTGAAAAGAAAATTCTCCCTCCGGGGAAGCGTGGGGCTGTTGGTGTACGAGATCGAGGACCAGACTCTGGCCATCATGTTCTCCAACCCCTTCGACTACAACTTCTTCAAGGTGGAGTTCGCCGTGGCCCTCTCCGGCTACAAGGAAGAGACCCAGGACCTGAAGGCCTTCTTCGAGCTCCTCTACCACGAGAAGCAGAAGGGGTGGCTGAAGATGGCCAAGGAGAAGCTCTGTGAATGCCAGTGTCCCGTGTCCCTGGAGAATAACGGAATCCGGGTCACGGCCACCATGTCCAACAACGCCAAGGCCATCATCAAGGTCTGCGTAGAGAGGGATGATGACCAATCAAATTTCTAGGAAAGCCGGAACCAGCCCGAGCTGCCCTTCCCAACCCCCGTCCCTCGTCCTGGGGGATCCCGGCCTCTCTCCGCTCCCCTCCCATCCTCCACCCCCCGGCCCGACCGCCCTGCGAGGTGCCCTGCCCCCGGCCACAGCTCAGCTCGCCAGACGCCAAACCCCCGGAGGGCGACGTCGCCGACGTCCAGCCGACGACAGTCCGCCGCCCTAACCCACCGCCCTTCCCCTCGCCCCGGCCCCGGATCGGGTCAGATTTGACTGGTGACCAGCTGGCGACGCTGGATTTTGAGTCTGGGAAATGACGCCTCGTCCTGGCCTAGGAGAAAGGGCCCAAGCTTGGGAGTGTCGAGGCCTCAGTTCGAGTCCTAGTTCCACCACTCTGTCTGCTAGGTGACCTTGGGTGAGTCATTTGAGAGATGGGGCCTGGGAGTCAGAGGACCTGGATTCGAATCCTCTGGTCCACCAATTGCCCGCCGGGAGACCTTGGGCCAGTCACTTCAGTTCTCTGGGTCCCAGTTTCCTCATCGATAAAATGGAGAGTCAATACCTGTCCTCTCTCCTATTTAGACCTCGAGCCCCATGTGGGACCGGGAAAGTGTTCTACCTGATTAACTTCCATCTACTCCTGAGCTCAGAACCGGCCCTTGTCGCAAAGTAAGCGCTTAGGAAATGCCATAAAAAAATTAAGTGCGCTATACTTCTCGTCTCCCAACTCTTGTATTGTGCTCTCCCAAGCACTCAGTACAGTGTTCTACGCACAGTAAGCATTCGACCCGATCGATCGACTGATCAAAAAACGGGGACTAAAACGCCCATTCTCCATGTCTTTTTGACTGTTCACCCCTGTGTGGGAAAGGAACCGTGACCTGATTACCTTGGCATATCCCAGTATTCAGCACAGCGCTTGGCACGGCCCTTGGCACTTAACTGAAACCATTAGGAATGACAATTGGGATTTAAGAACCGGACTTCCAGGGTTTGGTCCGACGTGTTTTGGAGACTTTTCCCAGTCTGCTTCCCTGCCTCTCCACCGCCTGCTCCCCGCGGCTTTCTCTTCCCACTCTTCCTCCACTCCGTCGCTCAGTTCTGGATTCTCCGTCCCCTCGCTCTCTCGCCGGACCTCTGGCAACTCTGCCTGGCAAAGAGTAAGCGCTCAACAAACACCATTTTAAAAAAAGAAAGAAAAAAAAAGAGCCAGAGTCCCCGACCATCATTTTGAGATGGTGATGCCTTAGAAAGTCATTTCCTGTGTTTCTCGCCCACACCTCCGTTCCTCTGCCCCCACTGAATCGAGGCAGAACCAGAAACTTCAGAGAGTAAAAAACACCACTTCCTGACTCTTGAGAAGCTGTCTCTCCCCTCGCCCGGGATGTGAGGGAGTGAACACACCCTGTTCGGCGTCCCCCCTACAAAGGTGCCCATCGGCTCCCCACGACTTCTCGGCTCCGTCGCTTGTCGGGTGAATGACCTTCCCTGGGGCTCAGTCACCTCACCTGTAAAATGGGGATTAAGACTGTGAGTCCCATGTGGGACAGGGACTGTGTTCAACCCGATTAGCTTGTATGTGCCCCAGAGCTTAGTACAGTCCCTGGCACAGAGTAAGAGCTTCAAAAATACCATAAAAAAGCTCCCCAAAACCCAGTGGTGACTGTGTATGGGCCACCCTGGCACTGGTTCTGGCGACTGGAAGACTACGGTTTAAGTTGGTAGACACATTCCCTGCCCACGGGAGCTTACAGGCTAGAGGGGGAGACAGATACTAAAATAAATTGCAGATATGAAAATAAATACTGCGGGGCTGTGTGGGGCCTGTGGCTGTGTCTACGTCCGTACGTTTCCTGGTGTCGTCTTTGTGAGTGGGGTTGTGTGTTTCGCTTGGTTAGTAGTTAGGGTGCATTTGGCTTTGAATCTGTGTAATAATAATAATAATAATGAGGGTGTCGGTTAAACGCTTATTACGTATCAAGCACTGCTCTATGCGCTGGGGTGGAGATAAACTAATCGGGACGGTCACAGTCCCTGTCCCACGTGGCGCTCGCGGTCTAAATCCCTATTTTCTGGATGAGGTAATTGAGTCCCAGAGAAGTGAAGTGACTTGCCCAAGGACACCCCGCAGAGGAGTGGCAGATCCGGCATTAGAACCCACGTCCTCTGACTCCCAGGCCTGAGGTTTATCCACTGGGCGGTGCTGCTTCCTTATTTATGTATTTACGTCTATGTTTTTCTGCGTTTTTTGGGCGCGTCAGTATGTGGGTGTGAGGGAGGACGCATTAAAACTATTTTCACAGTGGGAAGCCGGCGTGGCCTAGGGGAAAGAGCCTGGGGGTGGAAGTCAGAGGACCTGGGTTCTAATCCTGGCTCTGCCACTTGGGCAAATCACTTCACTTCTCTGCGCCTCAGTTACCACATCTGTAAAATGTGGATTAAGACTGTGAGCCCAATGTCTACAGAACTATAGTGTTTTTCAACCTTCTCGACGATAAGTGTGGTATTTGTTAAGCACTTACTATATGCCAAGGACTGTACTAAGCGCTAGGGTAGATAGAAGATAATCAGGTCCCACAGGGGGCTCACGGTCTAAGTAGGAGGGAGAACAGCTATTGAATCCCCATCCTGTGGATGAAGGAAGTGCGACAAGGAGAACAATAATAATAATAACGTTGGTATTTGTTAAGCGCTTACTATGTGCCGAGCATCGTTCTAAGCGCTGGGGTAGGTACAGGGTAATCAGGCTGTCCCACGTGGTGCTCACGGTCTTCATCCCCATTTTAGAGATGAGGGAACTGAGGCACTGAGAAGAGAAGTGACCTGCCCAAAGTCACACAGCTGACAGGTGGCGGAGCCGGGATTAGAACCCACGACCTCTGACTCCTAAACCCGGGCTCTTTCCACTGAGCCACGGCTCGCCCAAGGTCTCACAGTAGGCAAGGGTCGGAGCCGGGATTAGAACCCAGGCCCTCTGACTCCTAGGCCCGGGCTCTTTCCATGACCGTGAGACCTGGACGACTCGTGGAAATCGATCCACCAGTGGTATTTACCGAGCGCTTAGTGTACTAAGCGCTTGGGTGAATCTAATCCAAAGAGTGTTAGCGGGCCACAGTCCCCGTCCACACCGCCTCTGGCTCCTCAAGCAGTTCCTATGGCGTCACTTAAGGACCGTAGTCCGTATCGGAGGCCAAGATGGGATGGCAAACAATGAAGTTCTGGAGTGTAGTCGATGCCCTTATCACAGAGACCAGAGTCATCTTACCTCAGTTTCACCGGGCCGGACTACTTGAGGAGGAGAACGAACGACGGTAGAACTGAATGGCTGCTGAATGGAGAGAGCTGCAATCAGGAAACCAAAAGCAAGGAGTCAGTCAATCAGTCAACTGTATTTATTGAGCGCTTACTGTGTGCAGAGCACTTTACTAAGCGCTTGGGAGAGTACGATACAACAATAAACAGACACATTCCCTGCCCTTGACGAGATTACAGGCTAGAGGAAGCCAGAAGAAACGTTTTAAGGACCCAGAAAAACCAAACCCTCCGGCCAGGCAGCTTCCCGGCCGAGAACTGGGGGTCAATTTTTGTTTTGGTTTGGGTTTTTTATGGTAATCGTTAGGTGCTGTGTGCCGGGCACTGTACTAAACGCTGGGGTAGATACGAGCTTCATGGGGTTGGACTCGGTCCTCGTCTCCCTCCCCGGGGCTCCAGTCTTAATCCCCAATTAACACATGAGGTAACGGAGGCACAGAGAAGCGAAGCGACTTGCCCAAGATCACAAAGCAGACAAGGGGCAGAGCCAGGATTAGAACCCAGGTCCGCTGACTCCCAGGCCCGTGCTCTTTCTACTAGGCCACGCTGCTTCTCAATCTCTTTTGGAATCTGTTCTAAAACACCTGGAAAAACCATTCTTTTTTTACGTGCCAGCTACTGTCCCATTAAAACATCTCTATTGTTCGATCTTTTAGAAAGTAACTCATAGCAAAATATCACGGCCTCCCTGAAGAGCTGGAATACGATCACAAATCTTGGCGACCAGTAGCTGCAAAATCAGAAGCTTGTCCTACTGACTGTGGTTGTGGTTTTGCAACTTAAGTGAAAAATTTGTCCGATTCAGGGTGAAAGGCCTCTTCCTGTCTTCAGAAAGTACCTTACAGCAGTTCAATGACTTCTAAACAATCAATCGAGGGTATTTATTGAGCGCTTACTGTGGGCAGATCGCTGTACGAAGCGCTTGGGAGAATATAATACAGTCGGTAGACATATTCTCTGTCCACGACGAGCGTACACTCTAGAGGGGAAGACGGACATTAAAATCAATGATGGATCTGGATATAAATGCTGGGGGGCTGAGGGTGGGTGAATATCAAGCGCTCGAAGGGGACAGATTCAAATGCACAGATGACGCAGAAGGGTCTCCGCCGGTCGGTTTTATAAATTCATCTGCTTCAAAAAGATGCAAGATTTCTTAATCGTCCGATTGTGACTGGTGGGAAAGGAACCGTAACGTCTTCATATAGTAAAAACGATAATAGTTGTGGTTTTATTAAGCGCTTACTACGTGCCGGGCGCTGTTCGAAGAGCTGGGGTGGATACAAGCTAATCAGGTTGGACACGGTCCCTGGCCCACCTACGGCTCACAGGCTTAATTCCTATTTTACAGATGGGGTGACTGAGGCCCAGAGAAGTGACGGGATTTGCCCAAGCTCACAGAGCAGATGAGAGGTGGAGCCGGGATTAGAACCCAGGTCCTGCTGAATCCCAGGCCCGGACTCTATCCGTTAGGCCACGCTGCTTCGGCACTTTGAAAGGACGTGTTGGGTTGTCAGATATTAGACAGGTCACTGCATCCCCAGGTCGCATCTGTTTAAGAGGTGCCTCTCGCGCCAGTTTTGGTTTCTGTGGATTTCTGTGGGGTGGTGTCTTCCTATGTGAGGGCATCTCTGGGTCTGTGATAAGAACTGTGCACCTGTGTATGTGTTTTAAAGAGCAGTGTGGCCTCGTGGAAAGAGCATGGCCTTGGGAGTCCAAGGATCTGGGTTCTAATCCTGAGCTCTGCCGCTTGCCTGCCACCTGACCTCGGACAAGCCACTTAACTTTTCTGAGCCTCTGTCTCCTCATCTTCTAAAATGGGGATTTGACATTTGTTCTCCCTCCCCCGTAAACTGGGACAGGGACTGTTTCCAACCTGATTACTTTGCCTCTATTTTAAATTATTTATTTATAATAATGTGTCTCCCCCCCCAGACTGTAAGCTCGTTGTGGGCAGGGAACGTCTGCTGACTCTGTTATCTCCTAATCAATCAATAGTATTGACTGAGCACTTACTACGTACAGAGAACTGTACTAAGCACTTGGGAGAGCACGGTGCAACAGAATTAGCAAACACATTCCCGGCCCAAAATGAAGCAGTGTGGCCAGTGGTTAGAACACGGGCCTGGAGGTCCGAAGGACCTGAGTTCTAAACCCAGGCCCGCCGTTTGTCCGCTGCCTAACCTTGGGTAAGTCACTTAATTTTTCTGCCACTCAGTAACCTCATCTGCAAAACGGCGATTAAAACTGTGAGCTCCATATGAGACAAGAACTGTGTCCAATCTGATTAACTTGCATCTACTCCAACACTTAGTAAACGACCGTAAGAAAAAAAGAATTTACAGTCTAGAGGGGTACTCTCCCAAGTGCTTAGTACAGTGTACTGCGCTCAATAAATACCACTGAATGAATACCCTAGTACTTAAACTGCTTGGCACATAGAACAATTATCATTATTCTTCCGAGTGTGTGGGTTTGCGCGTTTGAAGGACTCCAGGATCTTCATTCCTTGGATCATATTGATTGAACGCTTACTGCGTGCAGAGCACTGTACTAAGCACTTGGGAGAGTTATAATGCAACAATTTTGAGGCTGACACCCCAGTGCGGGTGCCCCAGCTCCGTCCCTCAGTCACCATGCAGTCCCCCACGGAAAGATCTCTGTTGGGTTTTCTTCAGACCCCCCAAGCCGGGTCGGGGCCTCCTCCTCACCGGCCCTGTCCCTCCCACCTCTGGACCTGGTTCCTGGAGAGAGACAAAGCATCACAGCATCAGTGAGGATCTGGAGTGGGATTACGAATTTTAGCAATTAGAAACTGCCAAAACAGAAGCTTGCTCTGCTGACTGGGGTCGTGGTCTTGCATCTTAGGTGAAAAATGTGTCCAATTTAGGGTGAACAATAGCCTCTTCCTGCTCTCGGAAAGTAATGATGATGATGACGGTATTCGTTAACCTCTGACAACGTGCCAGGCACTGTTCTAAGCGCTGGCGTAGATACAAGTTATGAGGAGGTCCCACGAGGGGCTCACGGTCTTCACCCCCATTTTCCAGAGGTGGTCACTGAGACCCTGAGAAGTGAAGTGACTTGCCCGAGGTCACGCAGCAGACAAGTGGAGGAGCCTTTCTGGCAGGACCGACCGACTGAGGGGTCTCGGTAGAGACGTTCAGAGACAGGGCGACGGGGAGAGACCGAGAGACGCAGAGACGGGCTGAAGGGCAGGGAGGCTGGCAGCGGGCCCCGCAGCGTCTGCAGTAGGAGGGATCCGGGGCAGCAAGGGAAGAGGAAGGGGCAGCCCCGGGTGCTCTCTATTGGATGCCACCGACTCCTGTCCACTTGTTCTGCGGCCTGTCTCCCCTCTTCTAGACTGTGAGCCCGTGGTTGGGCAGGGAGGGTCTCTCTGTGGCCGAATTGTCCTTTCCAGGGGCTTAGGACAGTGCTCTGCACACAGTGAGCGCTCACTACCTGATTGAAAGCACGGACAGAGTCGTCGCGGGCCCCCGCTCCCCCGCTTTTACAGCATCTGCAGTAGCAGGGATCCAGGGCAGCGGGGAGGGGGGAGCTTAAAAGTGGCCTGGCGCCCCCTACTGGCCCTCCAGCTCCACTCCGCTTCCCCGTCCTCTGGACTGCAAACCCTCTTCGAGGGGATGCGTCTCTTAATTGTACATTGTCCTCCCCCGAGCGCTTAGTACAGTGCTCTGCACGCAGTCAGCTTACGTTATGCCTACTTGTTTTGTTGTCTGTCTCCCCCCTTTTAGACTGTGAGCCCGTTGTTGGGCAGGGATTGCCTCTATCTGGAGCCGAGTTGTACACTCCAAGCGCTTAGTACAGTGCTCTGCACACAGCAAGCGCTCAATAAATAAGGTTGAATGAATGAACTTCCCGCCTTCAAAGCCTTATTGAAGGCCCATCCCCTCCAAGAGGCCTTTCATTCATTCATTAGTATTTATTGAGCGCTTACTATGTGCAGAGCACTGTACTAAGCGCTTGGAATGAACAAGTCGGCAACAGATAGAGTCAGTCCCTGCCGTTTGACGGGCTTACAGTCTAATCGGGGGAGACGGACAGACAAGAACAATGGCAATAAATAGAGTCAGGGGGAAGAACATCTTCCCTAAGCCCTCCTTTCCTCCTCTTCCACTCCCTTCTGTATCCTCCCTTTATTCATCTCCCCTGGGCCCCACAGCACTTATACCCATATCAGTTATTTATTGATTTCTATTAATGTCTGTCTCCCCCTCTGCTAGACTGTGAATTCACTGTGGGCAGGGAAGTGCCTTATTATTGCATTGTACTCCCCAGCACGCTCAGGACAGTGCTCTGCACACAGTAAGCACTCAATCAATACGACTGAACAGATGAACGACTGACTGACCCATCCCATGCTCTGCCTCTTTCTAGGGTTCAATTGTCCCCTCCTGCCGTGGGACCCCCGCCTCTCCCTCCCCCCCCCCCCGGGGACCCTTCCCCCACCTACTCCAAGCAGGGGCACCAGGCCAGAGCCTGGGCAGTGCTTGTGCCCAGAGCGCCTACCCTCTCTATACCGAGAGCTCACTGTGGGCAGGAAATGAGTGTTTGTTGTTGCACTGTGCACTCCCAAGCGCTTAGTATAGTGGGCGAGGCAGAGAAATGCGGTAACTTGCCCAAGGTCACACAGCGGACAGGTGGCAGGAGCTGGAAATAGAATAACAATAAAATTAGGGTATTTGTTAAGCGCTTACTACATGCCAGGCACTGTTCTGAGCGCTGGGGTAGACACAAAGTAATCGGGTTGGACACAGGCCCTGTCCCACATGGAGCTCACAGTCTTAATCCCCGTTTTACAGATGAGGTCACCGAGGCCCAGAGAAGTGAAGTGACTTACCTAAGGTCACGCAGCAGATAAATGGCAGGAGCCGGGAAGGGAACCCAGGGCCTTCTGACTCGCAGGCCCCTGCTCTATCCACACGGCTTCTCTATGCTCATATGTACTTAGGTACCTATCAGTAATTCATTTATTGTCTGTTTCCCCTTGTCACTTCGGTACCTATCCATAGTTTATTTACATCGTCTCCCCTTGTAGCCTGTAAGCTTCTTGGGGGCAGAGAACGTAATAATAATAATAATGTTGGTATTTGTTAAGCCATTATTATTATTATTATTATTATTAAGCGCTTACTATGTGCAGAGCACTGTTCTAAGCGCTGGGGTAAACACAGGGGAATCAGGTTGTCCCACGTGGGGCTCAGTCTTAATCCCCATTTTACAGATGAGGGAACTGAGGCACAGAGAAGTTAAGTGACTTGCCCACAGTCACTCAGCCGACAAGTGGCAGAGCTGGGATTCAAACTCATGAGCCCTGACTCCAAAGCCCGTGCTCTTTCCACTGCGCCACGCTGCTTCTCCACCAACGCTGTTCTACTATACTTCCCCAAGCGCTTGGAACACAGTAAGCGCTTAATAAATACGACTGAATGAACAGTGCTTCGCACACAGTAAGCGCTCAATAAGTAGGATTGAATGAATGAATGAATGATGGCTGCAACTCCCGGCTCCACCGAGAGGCGGCGGAAGAGAGGGGAGTGGGGGAGGGGGCGTGGCTTCACTTCGGCGGTGACACCGCCCCCTGGCGGCCGCGGCGGGAGGCCGCGTTGCCGCCAGCCCCGCGGTGAGTGACCCAATAATACGATTACTACGGTCCTTGTTTGACGGTAAACTAATAATTACGCTCCTTGTTATAGTGAGCGCTTAATTAGCGAATTATTAGTGAATACCGGACAGCGCTCCACCCGCTAAGCCACGCTGCTTCTCGTGATGCTCGTCCGCCCTGCGCCGGGGCTGAGCTGCAGCTCAGTAACGGTAATTGTGGTGATTTGTAAAACGCTTATTATGTGCCAGGCACCGTAGTAAGCGCTGGGGTGGATCCCAGCAAATCGGGCTGGGCATAGTCGCTGTCCCTCATGGGGCTCCCGGTCTCAACCTCCCTTTCACAGGTGAGGGAACTGAGGCGAGGAGAAGTGACTTCATAATAATAATGTTGGTATTTGTTAAGCGCTTACTATGTGCAGAGCACTGTTCTAAGCGCTGGGGCAGAGACAGGGTGATCAGGTTGTCCCAGGTGAGGCTCGCAGTCTCGATCCCCATTTTACAGATGAGGTAACTGAGGCACAGAGAAGTGAAGTGACTTGCCCACAGTCACACAGCTGACAAGTGGCGGAGCCGGAATTCGAACCCATGACCTCTGACTCCCGAGCCCGTGCTCTTTCCACTGAGCCACGCTGCTTCTCTACGCTGCTTCTTGGACTTGCCCAAGGTCACAAGGTAGAGGAGTGGCGGAGCCGGGATTAGAACCCCTGACCTCCTCACTCCCAAGCCCGTGCCCCAGCCACCAGGCCACGCTGCTCCCCTGCCCCGCGTCCGGTCCGAGTGGGCGGCAGGAAGGGCGGGGAGGGGGCGGGGACGCCGGGGGCTTCGGCGGCGAAGACAGACGGGCTCGGGTCCCACGGGGTCAGGGGCGTCCACCTGGGGCCCGTATTGAGGGGGCCCGGAGCCCCCGGTGCAAGACACGGGAGTCCCACCCCCACCCCAGCCCAATGAGAGCCCAGAATTCTCTCGGGGGGGAAGGGCAGCCTGGGGGACGGCGGGACCCCCGACTCACCTCTTCGGGCCATCACCGCCGTAGCCCCGGTCTCTCTCGGCCCCCGCCCCATCCCCTCCACGGGACTGGAGGGGAGACCGAGGACCCCGGGGGGAGGCAGTGAGAGCCTCTCCTTCCTCCCTAACAGCAGGGAGTCTCGGCGCCCACCCCCTCCAACCAAGGGAAATCGAGGGACGGCAGGGGTGGGAGAGGGAAGGGAAGGCCAGGCCGGCCCCCAGCGGACGAACCGCTCACCCAGAAACATACAAACCAGCTCCTCGCATGCAGCTGCTCCCAGCGTACCCCAGCCCGGGGTCTCCCCCCGGTCCGGACGGTCCCGGGAAGGAAGGGCAGCCTGTCCTGCTCCGGCCCCACCCTCCCCTCCTTTCGCCTTGCCCGGGTCTGGGCCTCGTTCGGACAGCGGGGACGAGGGGATGTCGCGGCAGAGCGCCCACAATCCCCGTCCGTTCCGTGGCCCCTCCGGGCCGGCCGCCCCTCGGGCGACGGGGACGGGACGGTGTCGCCACGCCCCCCCGCCCCCCTCACCCGTCCCGGTGCACCCTCTGGTGCTGCAGCAGGTTGGACGGGTGGGCGAAGCCCCTGTCGCAGACGGGGCACTTGTAGGGCGGGTCGCCCGCGTGGACCTTCTCGTGGACGGCCAGGTAGGCGCCGTCCTTGAAGAGCTTGGGGCAGAAGCGGCAGGGGAAGGGCCGGGCGGGGCTGTGGACCCGGCGGTGCTGCAGGAGCAGCGAGGGCCGGGCGAAGGCCTTGCCGCAGGCCTGGCAGCGGTAGGGCCGCTCGCCCGTGTGGGCGCGCCGGTGGACGGCCAGGTAGCTGGACTGCTTGAAGGCCTTGCCGCAGGTCTGGCAGGCGAAGGGCCGGTCGCCCGTGTGGACGCGCTCGTGGGAGGCCAGCGCGTTGGACTGCTTGAAGGCCTTGGGGCAGATCTTGCAGGCGAAGGGCCGGTCGCCCGTGTGGACGCGCTGGTGCACCCGCAGGCTGTGCCCGTAGGTGAACTTCTTGCCGCAGACGCCGCAGGCGTGGGGCTTGTCGTCGCAGTGCTGACGCTGGTGGAGCAGCAGGGCGTGGGGGGCGGGGAAGGCCTTGCCGCAGTCGGGGCAGGGGAAGGGCCGGTCGGTGCGGTGGACCAACGCGTGCCGCTGCAGCTCGTACGGGGTCTTGAAGCGCTTGGGGCAGCGGGTGCAGGGGAAGGGGCGCTCGCCCGTGTGGATGCGTCGGTGCTCCTGGGGGGGAGAGGGCGGAGGCTGGGACGCCTCCTCCTCCCCTTCCTCCTCACATAAATCCCGTAATTCATCTCCTCGTATTCCTGCCCGCCTCCTCCTCTCTAGACGCTAAGCTTGTGGTGGGCAGGGAACGAGCTCAACTGGACTCTCCAAGCGCTTAGTACAGTGCCCTGCACACGATAAGCGCTCAGCAGGTACGACTGAACGAGCCTCGCTGCTCTCCGGCATCCCACCTCCTAACACCAACGCCGCCGCCAAAAACGTCATTTATTCACACGAATGTCTATTTCCCCCTCGAGACTAAGCTCGGCGTGGACGGGGAACGTGCCCGCCAACTCCCCCGGGCACTCGGTCCGGGGCTCCGCCCACGGTAAGCGCCCGATGAATACCACCGATTAAGAGCCGGCCACGTGCCAAACGGTGGGAGAGGTAACGGATAATCAGATTGGACGCGGTCCGCGTCCCGCGTGGGGCTCAGTGTCTCCCCACCTCGTCCGCCTCCTCTTTCGCCTCTCCCTTTCTACTCTCCTCCTTCACCCCGCTTGGCCCTCCCACCCCTCGTCTCTCCCCCGTTCCGTTCAGGGAAGAGCCGTCTCTTGGCGGGGCCGGCCCCCGGCCCCCACCGCCGTGAACCCCCCCCCCCCCCGGGCCTTCTGCCCCGTCCGCTCCCCCGGCGCCCCGGCCCATCCCTCCGTGGCCCTGCCCGCCCGCCCCGCCCCGGCACCTGGAGGTTGCTGGCCCGCTTGAAGCGCTTGCCGCAGGCCTCGCAGCGGAAGGGCCGGTCCTCGGTGTGCACCAGGCCGTGGCTCTTGAAGTCCGAGTGGCGCTTGAAGGCGGCGGCGCAGAGCGGGCAGCGGAAGGGCCGGTCCTCGTTGTGCACCACCTCGTGGCTGAACAGCTCCCAGGCCCGCTTGAACCTCTTGCCGCAGGCGCCGCAGCGGAACGGCTTCTCCGCCACCGTCACCTGGCGGATCTCCAAGCCCCCGCCGGCCTCCCGTTCCGCCCCCTCCCCGGACTCCTCCCCGGATCCCTCCCCGTCCCCGGACCCGTCCCCGGACGCTTCGGCGGGCCGGGCCGGGTCCTCGGGCACCAGCCTGGCCGTGGAGTAGGCGCCGTGCTCATCGATCAGGTGCACCAGGGCCGGCCGCGCCTCCGACTCGCACTCGGCGCCCGGGTCCTCCTGGGGACACAGGGGCGGACGGAGGGACACAGGGACGGACCGGGGGGGGGGGGGGGGGAAGGGAGAGGGACGAGGAGGACCGGGGGAGGACCGAGGGACGGAAAAGAGGGAGGAAGAGAGAGTGGGACAGGGAGGACCAGAGGAGAGAGGAGGGAGGAAGGTGGGAACAGAGAGGATCAAGGGAGGGAGGAGCAGGACACACAGGACCAGGGGAGGACCGACGGAAGGAGGAGAGGAAGGGGCGGGATGGGGAGGACCAGCGGAGGGAGGAGTGGGATGGGGCGGACAGGGGAAGGAGGAGGTGGAGCAGGATGGGGAGGACGGAGGGAGGAAGGAGGTAACGGGGAGGACCAAGGGGGTGAGGGGAGGCCAAGGGAGGACCGAGGGAGGGACGAGTGGCCCGGGGTGGGAGGGGCAGGACGGGGAGTACCAGAGGAGGGAAAAGTGGGAAGGAGAGGACCCAAGGAGGGAAGGAGGAAGATAAAGACAGGGAGGACCCAGGGAGGAGGAGCAGGAAGGAGAGCAGGACAGACAGAAGGAAAGAAGAAAGGTGAACCCAGTCCTCCGCCTTCCCTCCGGAGACGGGGACTCTGGGGGAGGGAAGGGAGTGGAGGCAGACAACGGGGCGTCAGGCGGCTGCTCACCTCCTTCAGGGGCAGCGGGTGCGACGGGCCGGCCCTCTCGGGGAGCACGCTCCCCCGGACTCCCCGCTGCCGCTCCCCTCCATCCCCGGCCCCCCGCTCCACGGGCTCCTCCTTCACGGGCCGGAGCCGGTGGCGGAGGAGGGGCGGCCGCCGGGGGAGTCCGCCCGGGAGGCCCGGGGCCGGCACAGGGTCCGCCGACTCCATAATACGGCGGCGGGGTACGGCGGGGCGAACCCCGCTCACAGCCTGCGGATGGACAGAATAATGGAAAAGGGTCAAAAATCGGGGGTTGGAGGGGGGCCAACCTTCCCATGTGGCACACGCGGGGGTCTCTCGGCCGCCCCAAACCCACAGTAGTCTCCCCCAGATCACCCCGCACCCACATTAGTCTCCCCCGGCTCCCTCCACATCCAAAGTAGCCTCCCCCGGTATTACACAAGTACAACAATTATTATTTATTATCATCAACCTATCCGCCACATGATACTCCATAGACGCTAGATCGCCACTCCCTCCACCTTCAAAGTGTTATTAAAGTCACGCCTCCTCCAAGAGGCCCTCCCCGATTAAGCCCTCTCTTCCCCGGCTCCCTCTCCCTCCTGCCTCGTCTATGCACCGGATCTGCGATCTCGGGACACTGGATATTCACCCCACCCCCAACCCCACCGCGCTCTGGTACAGATCTTTAAATTGTACATTATAAACCACTCATCCATTCACTTGAATATCTGTCTCCCCCTCCAGACTGGTCACAAGTTACAGGCAGGGAATGCCTCTGCTAATTCTGTCGTACTGCACTCTCCCAAATGCTTAGTACAGTGCTCTGCAGATAGTAAGCGCCCAATAAATATCAATGATAGCGGGCCTTAAGGGAAAGATCTTGGGTTTAGGAGTCAGAGGAGGTGGGTTCTAATCCCGGCTCCGCCTCTTATCCGCTGGGTGACTGTGGGCAAGTCGCTTATCCTCTCTGAGCCTCAGTTAGCTCATCTGTAGAAGGGGGATTAAGACCGTGCACCCCACGTGGGACAACTTCATTACTTTGTATCTATCCCAGGGTTTAGAGCAGTGCTTGGGACATAGTAAGTGCTTAACAAAGACCGTCATTATTATTATTATTAGGCAGAGCAACCTGTCCCACGATTCAGGGCCATACAGTCTGCACCATCTCCACCAGGAGGTAGCCCCTCCTCCCTCAATCCATCAGTGGTATTTATTGAGCGCTGACTGTGTGCAGAGCACCTCCCCAGCCGTCACCCTCTCCACCTGGTCTCTCCCCACGTTTTGCACACAGTGTTTTGCCCTGTAGCGCTCCCCATTTCGCACAATATTATTGATCATTTGCCCAAAGTGGTTTCCCCCACCCTAAGCTCGTCTCCCCTCCAGTTCACAACCAATCTTTCCCTGTCCCACGTGCACCGAACGATAACAACAATAACTGTGGAATCTGTCAAGCACTTACTGTGTGCCGAACATCGTATTAGGCACTGGGGTGATAATAATAACTTTGGCACTTATTAAGCGCTTACTATATTACCAAGCGCTGTTCTAAGTACTAGGGTAGACACAAGTTAATCAGGTTGGACACAGTCCCTGTCCCACATGGGGCTCCCGGGCTAAGTAGGAGGGAATGGTAGGATCTAATCCCCACGTAATGGATGATGATGACGGTATTTGTTAAGCACTTACTATGCGCCAAGCACTGTTCTAAGCCCTGGGGTAGATACAGGGTAATCAGTATGTCCCACGTGGGGCTCACAGTCTAAATCCCCATTTTCCAGATGGGGGAACTGAGACACAGAGAATAGTAATGATAATAATGATGGCATTTGTTAGGCGCTGACTATGTGCCGAGCACTGTTCTAAGCGCTGGGGTAGATCCAGGGTCATCAGGTTGTCCCACGTGGGGCTCACAATCTCCATCCCCATTTTCCAGATGAGGGAACCGAGGTACAGAGAAGTTAAGCGACTTGCCCAGGGTCACACGGCAGACAAGCAGCAGAGAAGCAGCGTGGCTC
This sequence comes from Ornithorhynchus anatinus, assembly GCF_004115215.2. Taxonomy (NCBI): domain Eukaryota; kingdom Metazoa; phylum Chordata; class Mammalia; order Monotremata; family Ornithorhynchidae; genus Ornithorhynchus; species Ornithorhynchus anatinus. The sequence goes on along the minus strand of NC_041737.1, from coordinate 53,629,248 downwards.
AGTGGAAAGAGCCTGGGCTTTGGAGTCAGAGCTCATGAGTTCGAATCCCAGCTCTGCCACCTGTGAGCTGTGTGACTGTGGGCAAGTCACTTAACTTCTCTGTGCCTCAGTTACCTCATCTGTAAAATGAGGATGAAGACTGTGAGCCCCACGTGGGACAACCTGATTCCCCTGTGTCTACCCCAGCGCTTAGAACAGTGCTCTGCACATAGTAAGCGCTTAACAAATACCAACATTATTACAAGCGGTGGTGCCGGGATTAGAACCCACGACCTCGGACTCCCAAGCCCGGGCACTAGAGATAAAAGACAACCAGGTCCCACACGGGGCTCACAATCCAAGTAGGAGGGAGAGCAGGGGTCGAATCCCCATTTTTCAGATGAAGGAGCTGAGGCACTGAGAAATCCGGTGACTGCCCAAGGTCACGCAGCAGACGAGTGGGGGAGGCAGAATTTGAACCCAGGTCCTCATTGCTTCCCCACACCTCTCACAGAACTGTACCCTTTTTCCATCCCTGTCACTGCTGACATAATAATAATGATAATGGCATTTGTTAAGCGCTTATTATGTGCCAAGCACTGTTCTAAGCGCTGGGGGGATACAAGGTGATCAGGTTGTCCCATGTGGGGCTCACAGTCTTCATCCCCATTTGACAGAGGTCTCGCCCATTCATTCATTCAGTCGTATTTCCTCTTCGTTTACTATGTGCAGAGCACTGTACTAAGCGCTTGGGACTGTACAATATAGGAAACAGACACATTCCCTGCCCACAACGGGCTTACATCCCCCTTCTCCCATAATGTACATTGGAACTGTCCATTCCAAACGCTTAGTACAGTGCTCTGCACAGAGTAAGCGCTCAATAAATACTACTGAATGAAGAACGGCCCAGAATGGCCTTCTCCATCCCCTCTGTTCTCCCCCGGAATGGTTCCTTCCCACACACCCCTTCTCCCCGGAATGGTTCCTTCCCCCGAACCCCTCCGTTCCCCGCCCGATGATCCACCCCACCCTCCCCCCCCCGCTCTCCGAATGGTCCCTCCCCATCAACACAGAACCCAGGCAGAATGGTCCCTTCCTTCCCCCCCCCCCCCGCCGCGGAACGATGGTCCGTTCCGCGTCCATTGTGCGGATGGGGAATCCGGACGGGCCCAGTCGTTGCAGAGGGGGGAACGCCGGAGCAGGGTCATTGTGCTCTCGGGGACTCACCGGGCCACGGCCGCCAGTTCGCTCCCCCTCTGCCCCTCACATCCGGCCTGTGTCCCACCCAAAGCGTTCCCCGCGCCCACACTCCGTGCGAGCCGAGTTCCGGCCAGGGCTCTTCCACCTGCCCCCCCCCCCCGCCCAGCTGCCCGTCAGCGACACGTGACTCGGGGCAAAGCCACTTCCGGCAGAGCGGCCGGCGCGTGGCAAGCCCAGCGTCTCCCCGCCTCTAGTCTGACGTCATCCCTCCCCGGATCCCGCCCCCTCCCTCAGAGCCCGAGGCTAATTTGTTTGACGGGAAAACCAACCAATAGGATTTGGGCTCTGAGGAGCCTCGACCAATAAGGAACGGCCCCTCGGGCCTCCCTCCTGAAGCCTGAGGAGGCTTCGCGAAAGCCTTGGCTTGGCCTCCGTGCCCTGCTCCTCAGGAATATTGCTATATAATAATAATGAGGGTATTTGTTAAGCGCTTACTATGTGCAAAGCACTGTTCTAAGCGCCTTGGTTGATATAAGGTGATCAGGTTGTCCCACGTGGGGCTTACCGTCTTCATGCCCATTTGACAGATGAGGTCACTGAGGCCCAGAGAAGTGAAGTGACTTGCCCACAGTCACACAGCTGACAAGGGGCGGGGCCGGGATTAGAACCCATGACCTCTGACTCCCAAGTCCGGGTTCATTCCACTGAGCCACGCTGCTATGTAGTTCCAGGGCTTAGAACAGTGCTCTGCACATAGTAAGCGCTTAACACATACCAACACAATTAATAATAATTAACGATAATTAATAATAATAGTTAATAATAATAATTAATAATGTTGGTATGTGTTAAGCGCTTACTATGTGCAGAGCACTGTTCTAAGCGCTGGGGGAGATACAGGATCATCAGGTTGTCCCACATGAGGCTCACAGTTAATCCCCATTTTACAGGTGAGGGAACTGAGGCACAGAGAAGTGACTTGCCCACTGTCACACAGCTGACAAGTGGCAGAGCCGGGATTCGAACCCATGACCTCTGACTCCTAAGCCTGGGCTCTTTCCACTGAGCCACGCTGTGATGTAATCCCAAGGGAGGAGGAGGAAACCGAGGCACCTGACTTTTACGAGGGCTCACTCCCTACTACCTCTCCCCTTCCCTTCTTTTAATGCACATTGTATTTTTTTTCTGATACCTGTTAAGCGCTCCGTGCCTGGCACTCTACTAAGCGCTGGGGTAATAATAATAAATAACAATGTTAGTATTTGTTAAGCGCTTACTATGTGCCCACCACTGTTCTAAGCACTGTTTTATTACCAGGTAATCAGGTTGTCCCATATAGGGCTCACAGTCTTCAGCCCCCTTTTACAGATGAGGGAACTGAGGCCCGGAGAAGTTAAGTGACTTGCCCACGGTCACACTGCTGACAAGCGTCGGAGCCGGGATTAGAACCCATGACCTCTGACTCCCAAGCCCGGGTTCTCTGCACTGAGCCACGCTGCTTCTCACGTAATAATATTCATAATGATATTAATAATTATTATTCATTCATTCAGTTGTATTTATTGAGCGTTTTCTGTGTGCAGAGCACTTTACTAACCGCTTGGAGTGTACGGTTATGGTGTTTGTTAAGCGCTTACTCTGTGCCAAGCACTGTTCTCGAGGACATATACGTCCTCTCTCCTTCCCCAAACCCTCCCCTCCCCATCTGCCTAAGGCGAGGCAGGGGACATTCAGAGGCAGACAGAAACGCCTTTTATTACTACGGCAGGAGACGAGCAAAACTGGCCCCCAACCTCGGTCGCTTACCTCGAACCGCCCCGACCCCGGAGGGAAGGTGGTCCCGTTATTCGGGTGGGGCCTTTGGAGGGGCGGCCCCTTCACCCCCGGATCGTCCGGCTTCCCTTCCTCCCTTCCACGACTGCCCCCGTCGCCGGGCCCGGCTCGGCCTCGCCCCGACGGGCTGGCAAACCGGAAGCTTACCCGCACGGGTGACGCTGCCCCGAGACACCGCCGGGGGTGGGCGTCCCCCTTGGGGCTCTGCCGCCGGTCCTCGCCCCCGGCGGGCCGGGGAACGGCGGGCGCCCTACCCGTCCTCCCCCACGGGCAGCGGGCGCGCGTCGCAGAGCGGCTCTCCGGCCCAGAGCCGGCCGGCGAAGAGGCGGCGGCAGGGCCGTCGTCCGGACCCGAAGACGGGGCAGCCGCAGGAGGCCGGGCCGGGCCCCGCCAGGAAGGGGCCCCCCGGCCCGCCGGCGCCCTCGGCCTCCCGGACGCCCCCGGGCCCGGGCTCGGCCACCGGGGCCGCCGCCTCGGCCGCCTCCCGGGCGGGCAGCTCCAGCGGCGGCGCCTGCAGGGCCAGCAGCTCCCCCAGGCAGGCTGCCAGGCTGCGGGCGGGCGCCAGGGCGGGCAGGACCTTCCGCCGGTGGGCGGCCAGGTGGGCGGCGAAGACGCCCTCGCGGAGCTCGGGGTAGGCCCAGCAGGCCACCCACATGCCCTTGAGCGGGTGCCAGGTCTCCAGGTAGTAACGCAGGAAGGCGAGGGGGGCGGCGTCCTCCAGGCGGCTCAGGTCGCGGCCGTAGGCCCCGGGGGAGGCGGCCCGGGCCAGCCGGCGCAGCAGCGGGAGGAGCCGGCCCCGGCGGAGGGGCGCCAGCTCCCGGGCCCGGCGCCCCAGGGCCTCCAGGACCTGCGCCCGGCAGATCTGCACCCGGGCGCGGGGCAGCACGTCCTCCACGGCGTCGGCGCCGGCCGGCAGGGCCGCCCCCACCGTCAGACACTCCACCCGCGCCTTGATGTCCGGCACGCTCTGCACCAGAGAGGCCACGATGAAGACCAGCAGGTCCCGGGTGCCCCGGCGGGCCAGGCAGTAGGCCGCCTCGCGGCCCCGCCCGTCCGCGTCCTGGCAGAGCACCGAGTACAGGTCGAAGTCGCCGCCGAGGCCGGCGGCCAGGTCCAGGAAGAGGAGGCGGGGGGCCGCCCGCAGCAGCTCCCGCATGGGCGAGGTGGCCAGGAAGATGCAGCCGAGGATGGCCACGTCCTCCTGGAAGACCAGCTTGACCTTGGCCCCCGGGTCCGCCTGGAACAGCCCGTCCAGCTGGGCCAGCAGCTCGCACATGCCCTTGTCCTTGTCCCTGCTGTAGTCCTCCAGGTTCCGGACCAGGTCCGGGGCCAGGAAGCGCTTGGACACGCTGTTGGTGATGCGGATGGGCAGGCCCAGGCTGGCCTCCAGCTGCCGCCGTCGGAAGCGGCGGGCGAACTCCCCGGCCGCCAGCTGGTGGTTGTGCTCCAGGTTGGCCTCGATCACCACCAGCCGGTCCTTCTTGGGGCCCAGGCGGAGCGTCACCGAGGCGGGGCAGGCGATCTTCTCGCTCCTGCCGGGGAACGCGGTGGGGGACGAGGAGACGCAGTGAGGCGAGGGGACGGGACGGGGCGGGCCGAGGCGGGGCGCACCTGGCTTCGGGCCCTTCGGCCGACGCCGTTTACTAAGCCGGGCAGAGCGCCGGATGAAGCGCTTGGGAGAACGCGACACGACGGAATTGGCAGGCGGGCTTCCTGCCCACGAGGAGCTTCCAGTCTTAGAGGACTTGCCTGGTGAGGGATCTAAGCTTAATTCCGTGGGCCTCGACTTCCTTGTCTGTCAAATGAGGACCAGATGCCCGTTCTCCCTCCCTGTTAGACAGTGCGCCTCACCTGGGTCGGGGCGGGGCTCGATCTCATTATTTCATTTCCACCCCAGCATTAGGTACAGCGCTCGGCCCTTAAGTGGTAAGTACCTAACAAATGCCACGATCGTCAGTATTGTTCTTATTAGAGAGGAAGAGGGGAGAGGACGGGCAGATTGGAGGCCTCGGCTCACATTCACTAAACCCTATTGACCGTATTTACGCTTACGGTGTCTCACAGTGACTCTCCCCCGCTCAAAACCTTATTGAAGGCACACCTCCTCCAAGAGGCCTTCCCTGACTACCTCCTTTCCTCTTCTTCCACTCTCTTCTGCGTCGCCCTGAATTGCTCCCTTCGTTCATTCCCCCCTTCTGACCCCACAATACTTAGGTACCCATCTGTTATTTGTTTACTTATATTAATGTCTTTCTCCCCTTCTAGATCGAAAGCTCACTGTGGGCAGGGAGTGTGTCTGCTTACTGTTTACTGTACTTTCCCAGGCACTCAGTACAGTGCTCTGCGCATAGTAAGCGCTCGATAAATATAATTGAATGAATGAATGAATCTGTCTCCCCCCACTTGAATCTAAGTGACACCAGGTGACGGGTGCATGGGGAAAGGTCCCTGGGGGAGGCAGAGTGGGGGAGGGAGATGCTCCTCCGGGGGGATGGGGCAAACCCTGGAAGGGGGGTTAGGAAGAGGGAGATGCCGCCGGGGAAGGGGAGGGGGCGAGGCCACCCTCGGACTTACAGTTTGTTGCGCTGCACGGTGCTCTGGCCCACGTAGGTCCCGCTGTGCCTGCAGATGAGGCGGACGAAGCGGAAGCGCAGCGTGGCCGCCAGGTTGGGCAGGTAGGGCGGCGGGTGCCGGCGCTGGGACACCAGGGGCTTGAGGCTGGCGACGATGAACAGGGCCTTGTGCGCCTCGCACCAGTCGTCAAAGAAGGAGGTGAACTGGTGCCACGTGTGGAACTCTCGGCCCAGGCCCAGGTCCCCCATGGCCCGGCGGCACGAGGGGCGAGGCCGCCCTGCGGGGGATGGAGTGGCAGATGGAAGGGGTGGAATTGGAGACACGCAGATCCAGATACAATGGCTATGAGGGACAGAGTGGTCAACGATCCACTAATAATAATGTTGGTATCTGTCAAGCGCTTATTATGTGCAGAGCACTGTTCTAAGCGCTGGGGGAGATACAGGGTAATCAGGTTGTCCCACGTGAGGCTCACAGTCTTAATCCCCATTTTACAGATGAGGTCACTGAGGCCCAGAGAGGTTAAGTTAAGGGGTCACTAAGGGTGACCCCTTCGGCCCTCTGGGGCATCGTGGGCCTATCCAGCTCTGCCCCCTGCATGGCTCCACTTGTCCCCCCCACCCAACACCCCCGTCTTCCCCGGCTCCCAGGCACATCCCAGCGCTTAGAACAGTGCTTGGCACACAGTAAGCGCTTAACAAGTACCATCATCATCATCATCCCACCCCCTTCCCACGGCCTCGGGAACTCCACTCACTGTCCAGTCCTCCCTTAAATCCGCCCCCCATCCCCAACCTCCATCAGCAGCATCCTCCGTCTCCTCGGTTACCATGGAGACGGAAACCCCGCTCCCTTACCCGCCCCTCCCGCCGGCCCAAGCCGTTTCCGTGGAAACGGGAGAAGGCCCTCCCTCCCCCGCCCCGTCCTCAATCCTGCCCTCACCTCGAGATGGCGCCCTTCGGCCCCCCGCAGCCAAGGGGGGCCCACAATGCCCCGCGCCGCCCCTCCTCCCTCCTCCCTCCCCCCCAAACCCATCTGCTGCGCATGCTCAGGACGGACCGGCCGGCGGGCGACGGAGCCTTCGGGACGCATGCGCAGAGGCAGCTCCGGGCGCGGAGGCGGGAAGGGGGGTGGAGCGAGGCACGCTGGGATACGTAGTCCGCGCGCCCGACGGTCAAGGCTAAAGCGCGATTGGTCCGCAGCAGCAGCCAATGGGCGCCCGGGAGGAGCCGCGGGAGCGGCCGAGCCGTCTCCATAGCAACGAGGAGGGGCACGTGGGAAAGGGCGGAGCCAGCGCCAATAATCATCATCATCATAATAACCATGGTATTTATTAAGCGCTTACGGCGTGCCGGACACTGTATTAAGCGCTGGGGTGGATGCAAGCAAATCGGGTCACTTGGGGCTCACTGTCTTAGCGTGGCTCAGTGGAAAGAGCCCGGGCTGTGGAGTCAGAGGTCATGGGTTCGAATCCTTGTTAATGAGGTGTACGTGGTTAGTGAGGTATACATCCCCTTGATTCTATTTATCGTGATTAACTTGGCTTGTTTTTGTCCGTCTGTCTCCCCCGATTAGACTGTGAGCCCGTCAATGGGCAGGGATGGTCTCTATCTGTTGCCGAATTGTCCATTCCAAGCGCCTAGTCCAGTGCGCTGCACATAGTAAGCGCTCAATAAATACTGTTGAATAAATGAATGAATCCCGGCTCTGCCACTTGTCAGCTGTGTGACTGTGGGCCAGTCCCTTAACCTCTCTGTGCCTCAGCTCCCTCACCTGTAAAATGGGGATGAAGACTGTGAGCCTCAAATGGGACAACCTGATCACCCTGTATCTCCCCCGGCGCTTGGAACAGTGCTCGGCACATAGTAAACGCTTAACAAATACCAACATTATCATTAATCCCCATTTTACAGGCGAGGGAACTGAGGCACAGAGAATAACGACGGCGTTTGTTCAGCGCTTACTATGTGCCGAGCACTGTTCGAAGCGCTGGGGGAGATACAGGGTTATCAGGTTGTCCCTCGTGGGGCTCGCAGTCTTCCTCCCCATTTTCCAGATGAAGTCACTGAGGCCCAGAGGAGTGAAGTGACTTGCCCACAGTCACGCAGCTGACAAGTGGCGGAGCCGGGAGCGGAGAACTCACGACCTCTGACTCCCAAGCCCGGGCTCTTTCCACTGAGCCACGTAGCTCTGTACTACTTTCTCCCCCACTGCTCTAATGCAGATCCACATTGGTTTTCAACCTTGATCTTGGTAGGGGGAGGGATAAATATATATATATATATATTGTTTGTGTGTGTACATGACAGTGATCAGCACCGATATTCCCTCCTCTTGGGGGTCCCCCCTTTTCCAAATTGGCCTACCCGCTCGCCCTCCCCCAGCCTGTCCTCCACCTGTGTGGACCCCACGCATGGGCAGCTCTCAGGCCGTGCCACGGTGCAGATGGACTCACGGACAGCTCGGACTCAGAAGGGCAGTAGCCTTCAGGGTCACCCACAAAATAACGGAGGGGACGAGGAGATCCCGAAGCCCTGGGAAAGTGAGATGAAGCTGCGGTCCCGGTCCTCGTTTTCCCCTTTGAACACCACCTGCCTCTCTACACACCATGTCCCTCGGCCCGCCGTCCCCAGGGGAGGAGGGGAGAAGCCTTCGGGGTCGCCGTGGAGAGGAGATCGTTGCCAAGGAAACAGGTGGCAGGGAAGGGGCTCCCCCAGGGCTGCTCCACCTGAGGAGGGGAGATGGCACGGGGCTGGCTCTCTTCTCCCAGAACCAAGGCGCCGCCCTCCCTCTCCCCTCCTTAAGGCCCAGGCATCCTCCTCCCCAGGTCCCACCCAAAGCCTGTGCCTCCCTGCCCGGAGCGGGCACCCCGAACTGGGGAGAGGGAGCAGGCCAACGGCCTCGGTTCTGGTCCCCGCCTCGCTCAGTGATGGGCGGATGCAGGAGACCCCAAAGGGAAGGATGGTTTTGCCTGTGCTGGGGTGGTTGCTACGGTGACCGTCGTCAGGCTCAGCACAGCTGGGACCAGGTGTTTATGGCCTGGGGAAGGGGGAGGGCTGCAGAGAGGAGACTGAGCAAGATTGAGGAAGGGGGGTTGAGGGACCTTTCTTTTCCACCCCGCCCCGTAATTCTCTTGGCCCTTGGGGACCCGCACGCCTCAGCTGGGGCCCACCGCCCTCCGCCCCTCTCCGTCCCTGACCTGGCCTCCCACTCCGGTCGGTCAACCGCAGCGGCCTTCACCCTGCCCGGGCGGGCAGACCCGAGGCCTCCGGGAGATGATAACCCCTGGGGCACTCGGGATACGGTGGTGGGAGGAGGCGGTGGGTTTACAATGGGTTCACGTGGCTCTGGTCTGATCGGCGCCCCCCCCCCCGTCCGCCCCCTCTCCTCTGCTCTGCCTCGGTCACCCTCCCGCTGTCCAGTGCCAACCAGGCCGGAGGGCTGCTTGCCCTCACATATGCAATCTGTCACCGAATCCCGTCAGTTCGACCTTCGCGGCATCGCTAAAATCCACCCTTTCCCGTCCATCCAAACTGTTACCATATTGATCCCAAGCACTTATCCTATCCCCACTTGATTACTGTGTCAGTCTCCTCACTGACCTCCCAGCCTCCCGTCTCTCCCCTCTCCGGTCCATACTTCACTCTGCTGCCCGGATCATTTTTCGAAAAAAAAAAATGTTCAGGCCCGGTCGCCCCCTCTCCTCAAGGACCTCCAGTGGTTTTCCATCCACCTCTGCATCAAACAGAAACTCCTCCCGGTGGGCTTTAAAGCACTCAATCACCTTGACCCCTCCTATCTTACCTCAGTGGTCTCCTACTACAACCCAGCTGACACGCTTTGCTCCTCTAATGCCAACCCATTCACTGTACTAGATCTCATTTAGCTCACGGCCGACCTCCTCATCCCACCCCTGACCTGGAATTCCTTCCCCCTTCATATCGGACAGACCATCGCTCTCCCCACCTTCAAACCTTTATTAAAATCCCGTTTCCTCCAAGAAGCCTTTCCCGACTAAGCTCTCATTTCTTCTAGTCCCTCTCCCTTCTGATCCGTGTCCTCCTGGTTGCAAGGAGAATGAGGCAGGGCGGCGAGGGGCAGGAGGAGGTCAAACCCCCACAGTTGGCCTGACAGGGCGGATCGTGGCGGACGGGGGCGGCGGGGAGTTCGGACTCTGACCGGATCCGGGGCTCGTCGCCTCCCGGGTCCATCACCTTTCACCCGGTGACCTTGGCCCTGTCTCTTCCTGCTCTCCCAACTGTGGCCAGGGTCCCTCCAACCCACTCCAGCCTCAAGCCCCCTCCTCCCTCGAGGACCCCGCCATCCTGCCCACCCCACCCACCTACCTCCCTCCGTCCTTCAGGGACCCGGGCCTCTAGCGTTCCATCTCGCCCCGGCCCCTCGTCCATTCTGAGATCCGGGCTCCTGCTCCCCTCCCGCTGCGGGGATCGACTCCAGCCGTGGGTCTGATTCATTCATTCAATCGTATTTGTTGAGCCCTTACTGTGTGCAGAGCACTGTACTAAGCGCTTCTCACGACCCACACGGCCCCAAAACCAGCGTCCGGAGACCTGGGGAGAGGAACCGTGTGGTTGGGTAAGCTCGTTGTGGGCAGGAAATGTGTCTATCGTCGTATCGTACTCTCCCAAGCACCAGCCAAGTGCTCTGCGCACAGTAAATATAATTGAATGAAATATGATTAAATGTTAATACTTGGGACATTTGTTAAGCACTTGCTGCGAAGAAATGCAAGGTGACAGCTACCACCAGCAAACCAAGACCTTCTACACCTCGTTAAAGCTGTTTTATGGCCCTGCACATCTCACCCCAGCACTTCTGCAGAGGGCTCTGGCCTCACCAGCCAATAGTGGTATTTACTGAGCGCTTTTTCTGTGCACGGTAAGGGCTTAAGGATCGGTGGGTTTCCAGAAGAATGGAATCCCTTGGTGATGCCATATCTCTTTCACTAACCCCTCACCTCTGTCCACCCTGACACCAGGTGACCGTTATTTCAGCAATTCATTCATTCAGTAGTATTTATTGAGCGCTTACTATGTGCAGAGCACTGTACTAAGCGCTTGGAATGAACAAGTCGGCAACAGATAGAGACAGTCCCTGCCGTTTGACGGGCTTACGGTCTAATCGGGGGAGACGGACAGACAAGAACAATGGCGATAAATAGAGTCGAGGGGAAGAACATCTCGTAAAAACAATGGCAACTAAATAGAATCAAGGCAACTAAATAGAATCAATTACCTGACAGCAGCACAGGACAGTATAACAGAGGGTAGACGTTCCCTGCCTGCAATGAGCTTACGGTCTAGAGGGGGAGACAAGCATTAATGGACGCAAGTAATCCTGGCTCTGCCCCTTGTCTGCTGTGTGACTTTGGGCAAATTACTTAAACTTCTCCGGTCCTCAGTTAGCTCATCTGTAAAGTGGGGATTAAGACTGGGACCCCCATGTGGGACAGGGACTGTACAACCTGATTAGCTAGTAAGTGCTTAACAAACACCATAAAAAAGTGCTGAGGAAGGGGTGTTTAAAGGGCGCAAAGACCGTCCAATCCGTTATTCGGATCCCAGTGGGCAAAAGCTGGGATGAGTGGCAAGCCTCTTCTTTGGACCGATCCTCTATATGATCTCTAGCCACGCTGGAGATCACAAAAAGAGGCGCGGGAACAGGTATTAGAATATTCTCTTCCTCTGGGAAATTATTCCGACTCAAAAGACTTCAAGCATCATCTCAACCCCTTAGAGACGGGCTTTCGATAATTGCTCTAGGCGGATGGCGTGGGTAGGGCACGGGCCCGGGAGGCAGAAGAACCTGACCTCTACCACCTCCGGGAACAGAGCCAGGCTCAGGCCCCGGCCTTGCACCCCTCCTGGCAGTCCTAGGGGCCCTCCTGACCTCTGACCCCGCTGCTAAGGTTAAAGTGCTCCTGCAGACCCAAGGAAGGGCCGGCCGCAGGGTTTTGGTGGCCGCCCCCGGCCCGCTCTGTGAGAGGCTGGCAGCCTCCCCGGCTTCACTCTGCCTCCCCGGTCCGCTCCCCCTCGACACCCCAGTTTGACCTGTAGCGGGCTCAGGCTCCCACTGGCCTCTGTGGGACAGCCAGGCTCCTGCGGGGAACCGCTGGCCTCGCTGCTGCGGGCTGTGCCGATTGCCCGGCCTCTACTTCCTGCTCCTGGAGGCGGGTGGGCCCAGAGAAGGGGGGGCAGGGGCTGCTGAAGTGGCTGGCACAGCCTGGAGCCCTGCCCGTGGGGACGAGAGGCCTTGGGATTTAGACAGTGAGCCCGTCACTGAGCAGGGATTGTCTCTACCTGTTGCCAAATTGTCCATTCCAAGTGCTTAGTCCAGTGCTCTGCACCTAGTAAGCGCTCAATAAATACGACTGAACGAATGAATGCTGCTGCTGCTCCTGCAGCAGGAAGGGGGTCGGGATAGAGAGGGGTCCAGGGGATAGCAGGCCTGGAGGGAATCTCTCCCTCATCTTGAGGGGGCCCTTCCCTCCTCCTCAGCTCCAGTTCTGACCGATTGTCCTTTTCCCCCCGACTGCTTATCTAATAAAGAGTCACGCTGGTTCCCTCTAGACGATAAGCTCACTGTGGGCAGGGAATGCTTTTATTGTTATAATGTAGTCTCCCAAGCGTCTAGTACGGCGCTCTGCACACCATAAGCGTTCAATAAATATGAATGAATGAACTGTTTTTGGTTGGGGGAGGAAGACCTGATTGCTTGTGTTGGACAGTGAGCAACACTGAAGTTTCTTCCTCACGTAGGTCTCCCTTTTCCTAACTGGTCCATCCCTCCCTCCCCTCGCCCCCACCACCCCGACCGTCCCCCGGCCGTCCTCCACTCGTTGTGGACATTGTGAGTGGTCAGCTCTCAGACAGCCCACCTACGCGGACACACACCTCACCCCCTACGCCAAAAAAATGGAGGGGACGAGGAGTTGCCGAAGTCTTGGAAGAGCGAGGTGGGGCTTCGGTGTCGGTCCACACTTCCTTCCCCCTTTGAACACCACCTGCCTCTCACGTCTCTCTGCCTCCACCTGTCTCTCTGAACGCCAAGTCCCTGGGGGAGGGAAGAAGCCTTCGGGGTCGCCGCGGAGAGGAGATCGTTGCCAAGGAAACTGGTGGCAGGGCAGGGGCTCCCCCAGGGCAGCTCCGCCTGAGGAAGGGAGACGGCGCGGGGTGAGCGCGGCTGGCTTTCCTCTCCCAGAACTGGGACACCGCCATCCCTCTCGCCTCCTTCAGATCCAGTGTCCTTCCTCCCGGCCGCGCTCCCCCCAAAGCCTTGCCCCTCTGCTGGGAGCGGGCAGCCCGAGCTGGGGAGGGGGAGCGGGGCGGCGGCCTCAGTTCTGGTCCCCGCCTCGCTCGGTGCCGGGCGGATGCAGGAGACCCCAAAGGGGAGGACGGTTTTGCCTGTGAGGTGGTGGTTGCCCCGGTGACCGTGGTCAGGCTCGGTACAGCCGCGACCAGGTGTTTAGGCCCTGAGGAAGCGGGGGCGGCGCGGAGAGGGGGCTGAGCGAGATTGGGGAAGGGGTGAAGGGCCCTTCTGTCCCGCCCCGTCATTCTCATGGCCCTCGGGGACCCGCACGCCTCAGCTGGGGCCCACCGGCCCCCTCTCCGATCCCGACCAGGCCTCCCGCTCCCCCGGTCAGTCAACCGCAGGGGCCTTCACCCCGGCCAAGAGGGCAGGAGATGATAACCCCCGGGGCAGCCGGGAGACGGTGGGGGGAGGAGACGGTGGGTTCACGATGGGTTCACGTGGCTCTGGTCTGATCGGCGCCCCCCTCTCCGCCCGCCCCCTCTCCTCTCTGCCTCGATCTCCCTCCGGCTTTCCAGCTCCGAGCGGGCTTGCGGGCTTCAGAGATGGGAAGGATTTGGGGTTGGGTACCACCGCCTCCATCAGAGCTCACAGCCCCCCAACTCCTCTCCCGGTCTGCCCGCGGACCCTTCCACAGGACGAACAGCTACGGAGCCGGGGATTTCTCCCCTCACCGTGACTGGCTCCTGGCCCTCAGATACAGGATCACCTTGCTGCCTTCCCAGCCTGAAGAGTCGGTGGCTCCTCTACTTGGCCGCCACCTCTTCCTCCACCTCTCCCCTTTCCCTAAATGGTGGGGACGGGTGCAGGGTTAGTGTCTGCCCCGGTTCCCACTGGAGAGCCTCCTGGGCCCTCGGAGCCCCCCAGAGCGGGCCTGCTACCGCCTACCCCCACTCTCCCCTCCGTGCCTCCGTCCGTCCCGTCCCTGCCCTCCGCGGACGGGGCGGCTCCGGCCCCAGTTCCAGGGGGGAAAACGTGGCAGGGCGGCAAGGGGCAGGAGGAAGTCGAACCCCCTCCGTGCATTCATTCATTCAATCGTATTTATTGAGCGCTTACTCTGTGCAGAGCGCTGGACTAAGCGCTTGGACTATACAATTGGGGAACAGATAGAGACAATCCCCGTTCTATGACGGGCTCACTCCGTTGGCACTGCGGGGCGGATCCCAGCGGACGGGGAGGTCGGATTCCGACCGGACTCGAGACCCGTCACTCTCCAAGCCACCGCACGCCCGCGGCACCTTTCGCCCAGTGACCTTGGCTCTGTCCCTTCCTGCTCTCTCAACCGGGACCAGGGTTCAGCCAACCTCCTCCCTTCCAGCCCCAATCCCCCTCCTCCCCCAGGGCCCCTGCCATCCCGCCCCCCTCGCCCCCCTCGGAACCCCGGCCTCTGGCATCCGGCCTCCCCCCAGCCCCTCGTCCTTTCCGGGATTCGGGCATCCGCTCCCCTCCCACCGCAGGGCTCGACCCCCATTCATCGATCCGACTCACGCCGCACACGGCCCAAACCTCCGGCCACGACCCCAACCCCAAGGCCCCAGAACGGGGGAGAGGAACCCGTGGTCGGGTCCCTGAGGGAAGCAGGAGAGGAGGGGGAGAGAGAGGTCGGGGGTAGAGTGCCGGCGATCCAAGAGCAGAAACTGAGGCCGGGACAGCCGGGGAAGAGATGAGGAAGACGCTCAGGTCCTGGGCCGGAGAGTGGGGTCAGTCAGTCGGCCAGTAGTGTGCAGAGCACTTTACTAAGCGCTTGGGAGAGGACAACAGAGCGACAAACGGATGCATTCCCTGCCCACAATGAGCTGACAGTCTAGAGGGGAGAGTGGGGTGGTCTGGCGATGGGGGTGCCCCTGAGAGTGAGGACTTTTGGGGGGCGCGTCCCGGGGGTCGGAGGGCTCAGCCAATCTGCAGCGTTGCTGGGCAGATTGGAGCGCCAGGAGAGTCCCCCCCGCCCTCAACCCCCAGGCTGGCTGATGCAACCAGCCTGCAATCTTGCCAAATCACTGCCCACCGTGCCAAGCCCCCTCCGCCTCAAGAAAGAATCCCCCCTCCCCGCCCCCCAACCATGCCCCAGCCCAAGCTCCACCACGCCCGGCCTTGTCCCCCCGGGGGAGCAGGAAGCCGGGGTCCCGCTCGGGGAGGAAACCGGAGCTTTGCCGCTCGTCCTGACGTCTTGAGTCCAGACATCCAGTTTCCCTGCCTTCTCCTGCCCTTCGACGGCCCCTTCCTCTCCAAGAAGCCAGGCGTCCCCGGCCCCTCCACCAGAAACCAGACACCTGCCCCCAAAGGGGTCTTTAACGGATTTCCAGCCCCGTTGGGCCGGAGGGAAAGAATCAGAGTGGGGTGTTAAAAGGACACACACACAAACGCATCATTCACGTGTTAAAAGGACGCTGGTAGAACCTGGGGCGTAGGGTTGATGGCTGGTTTCTGGGTGGGGGGCAAGGAATAGGGCGTTGGGGGTGGAGAACCAGGGCCCTGGGAAGAAGCAGCGTGGCTTAGTAGAAAAAGCCCGGGCTTGGGAGTCACAGGTCGTGGGTTCTAGTCCCGACTCCACCATGTGTCAGCTGTGTGACTGTGGGCAAGTCACTTCTGTGTGTCTCAGTCACCTTATCGGGAAAATGGGGATTAAGACTGTGAGCCCCACGTGGGGACAACCTGATTACCTCGTATCTACCCCAGTGCTTAGAACAGTGCTTGGCACATAGTAAGGACTTAACAAATACCATCATCATTATTATTATTATTATCATTATTATTCATAAAGAGGAGATGGGGGAGGGAATTCCAGCAGTCGGATGGAGATCCTGAGATCCCGGCTGGGAAAGGGACTGGAAGGTGGGCGCCTGGGTCCACTTCCTACAGTCTAACCAAGAAAACTTCTGGGGACAATGCAGCAGCCCCAGCCTGCGCCCACAGAAGGTCAAGTCCATTTTTCCACGTGTCCCACACAGTCCGACCCAAAGGGTCCTGCTTCCGTTTTCCAGGAAATCCCAGTGGACTTCCTGGAGGAGGCTGCCAGAAGGGAGTAGGTTGATGGACCCGAGGAGGGGGACAGGCAGGGTGAAAGGTTATCATTCCCAAGGAGAGTGCAGAGCTCTGTGGAGGTGACCTTGAGGGTGGGTCGGGGGGAAGCAATAGGAAGGGCTTAGGCTAGACCTCAAGAAGAACTTCCTGCCAGTGAAAGGTGCCAAACCAAGGCTTTAGCAGCCAGGGAGGTGCCCGCCCAAAGGCAATGCACTGGCCGGTATTTTTTCACCTTCCTCTCCCTCTCTGAAAACTTATCCCAAAGCCTTATTGAAGGTACAACTCCTCCAAGAAGCCTTCCCTGACTTAAGCCTTCATTTCTTCTTCTCTCACTCCCTTTTGCATCACTCTTGCACTTAGATCTGCATCCTTTATTCACCTCAAGCGCTTAGTACAGTGCTCTGCACGCAGTAAGCACTCAATAAATACAACTGAATGAATGAATGAATGAATGAATGAATGAATGAATGAACGTCTCCCTCAGCCCCACAATGCTTATGTCCATACCTATAATTCATTTATCTCTCTTCCCCTCTGGTCTGTGAGTTGGCCGTGGGCAGGGAATGTATCTTCCGTCATATCGTACTCTCCCGAGCACTCAATAAATACAACCGAATGAATGAATGTAATCTTTCTTGGGGGCAAATACTTTCTACCAACTCCGCCACATTGTATTCTCCCAAGCACTTAGTTCAGCGCTCTGCACACAGTGAACACTCAACAGATGCGATCGACTGCTCTCCCAAACCCTCAGTGAAGTGTTCTGCCCCCAGTAAGTGCTCAATAAATACTATCGATTGATTGATCCAGTGTTCTCCATCTCCCCTAAGGGCATTGACAGTAATAATAATGATGACGATGGTATTTGTTAAGCGCTTACTATGTGCCAAACACTGTTCTAAGCACTGGGTGGATACAAGGTAATCAGGTGGCCCCACGTGGGGCTCACAGTCTTCTTCCCCATTTTACAAGAGGGAACTGAGGCACAGAGAAGTGGCTTGCCCAAGGTCACACAGCTGACAGGTGGCGGAGCCGGGATTAGAACACACGTCCTCTGACTCCCAAACCCGGGCTCTTGCCACTGAACCACGCTGCTTCCTGACTTTATCTGCAGCAGGAGGAAGGGAGACTAGACCTCAGGCAGGACTTCCAGAATAGTACATGCCAGACACCAAACTGGAGAAGCCCAGGAGGGTGGACAATTTCCTTCAAGGCCAGACTGACTTATCTCCCTCACCCCCCATCTTAGCCTCAGTGGTCCCTTGGCCTGGAAGAAATGAGGCTGGATTCAAATGACCTGAGGCTGCGGGCAGTGAAACGGAAAGTTGGGGAGGGGGGTGAATGAGGGGAGGCAGGAGCGGCAGCAAGAAGGTCCAAATGGCCGTTTGGAGATTCAGTCATTAGGACTATTTGGTGGCCAGCCATGGGCTGGGGCTTTGTCAGGGCCAGGGGAAGGAGGAGGAGGAGGAGGAAGAGGATGAAGGGATTGGATTGAATGTTAAGCGCTCGGGTAGATACAAGATAATCAGGTCGGGCACGGTCCCTGTCCCAAATGGGGCACACAGTCTAAGTAGGGAAGAGAACGTTTTACAGAAGGGGAAACTGAGGCACCGAGCAGTTGCCTGATTCGCCCAAGGTTATGCAGCAGGCAAGTGGCCAAGCCGAGTTTGGAACCCAGGTCCCGTGCTTTTTCCACTAGGCCACCTTCCGGGCCGGAAAAAAGGGTGGCGAACAGAGCGAAGCTGGGATGTCTCCTTTTCTGGGAATCTAACAGGAGAATGTGGTAGTAATCCTCTGGTTTACTGGTAGGGGATGGGGCAGAGAGAAAGAATCTTTTCATTATTTGTACCAAAAAAGATGGCAGTGAGACTTTTGAGCCCTTGCATTAGCAGAGCTGGAGACTGAACCCAAAAAACTTCACATGTAGGTGACGTGGGAAGATCAGGATATCTCCTCCCCAACATTTCAGAGAACCGTCTCCCCTTTCCTCATTCACCCTCACCACTGGTTTGGAATAATAATATTTGTTAAGCGCTTGCTATGTGCCCGGTACTGGGCTGTCCACGGGGGTGGATTCAAGGAAATTGAGCTGGACACATTCCCATTCCCACATGCAGCTGATCTTAATCCCCATTTTACAGTTGAGGTAACTGGGGCCCGGAGAAGCGAAGCGACTTGCTCAAGGTCACACAGCAGACAGGTGGTGGAGGTGGAATTAAAACCCATGACCTTCTGACTCCCAGGCCCGTGCTGTAGCCACTACGCCACGCTGCTTCTCTAGCCGGCCTTGCAGTGCTCAGACTGCAGCCCGATGTGGGCAGGGATTGTCTCTCTTTATTGCTGAACTGTACTTTCTAAGCGCTTAATAAATGCGATTGAATGAACGATTGAATGAAGGGTTACCAAGCTGAAAATTACAAATGGGAGCACGGGTAGACAGAGCTAGAGGAAACAACCTATCTGTTTCCGAATAGTACATTCCAAGCGCTTAGGACAGTGTTTTGCACACAGTAGGGCCTCAATAAATACGGTCGGTTGAATCAATGAATGAATGACTCTGGTAAGGGCACAATAAACACGATTAAATGAAGTGCTCAAGAAATACGATTGAATGAAGCGCTCAATAAATACTATTGCATGCATGAATGAGTGAAATGCTCAATAAATACGATGGAATGAAGGAAGCGCTCAATACGACTGAATGAAATGAGTGCTCAATAAATACGATGGAATGAAGGAAGCGCTCAATAAATACGATTGAATGAAATAAGTGCTCGATAAATACGACTGAATAAAGGAAGCGCTCAATAAATACGATGGAATGAATGAAGCACTCAATAAATACGATTGAATTAAGCCCTCAAATACGATTAAATGAATAAATGTAGTAAGCACTCAATACATACGATTGAGTGAAGGAAGCGCTCAATAAATACGACTGAATGAAGCCCTCAAATACGATTAAATGAAGGAACATAGTAAGCGCTCGATAAATACGACTGAATGAAGGAAGCGCTCAATAAATACGACTGAATGAAGGAAGCGCTCAAATACGATTGAGTAAATGAAGGAAGCGCTCAATAAATACGATCGAGTGACTGAAATGAAGCGCTGGATAAATAGGATTAAGTGAATGAGTGTAGTAAGCGCTCAATAAATACGACTGACAGGAGGGACGGAGGGTAGACGACTGAATGAAGGAAGGAAGCGCTCAATAAATACGATTGAGGGAAGGAAGCGCTCAATAAATACGATTGAGGGAAGGAAGGAAGCGCTCAGTAAATACGATGGAAGGAAACGCTGAATAAATGCGAATGAATGAATGAGGCGGGCGCTGAATAAATACGGTTGAATGAATGAATGAGTGAGGGGGGGCCGCTCAATAAATACGATTGAGGGAAGGAAGCGCTCAATAAATACGATTGAGGGAAGGAAGGAAGCGCTCAGTAAATACGATGGAAGGAAACGCTGAATAAATGCGAATGAATGAATGACGCGGGCGCTGAATAAATACGGTTGAATGAATGAATGAGTGAAGGGGGGGGCCGCTCAATAAATACGATTGAGGGAAGGAAGCGCTCAATAAATACGATTGAGGGAAGGGAGGAAGCGCTCAGTAAATACGATGGAAGGAAACGCTGAATAAATGCGAATGAATGAATGACGCGGGCGCTGAATAAATACGGTTGAATGAATGAAGGGGGGGCCGGGCGCGGAGGGATCGTGCCGGTGATGCGGTCCGTCCTCCTCCTCCTCCTCCGCCGCCGCTATATGCCGCATCCCCCCTGGGCCGCCTCATTCTTTCTCGTCCGCCGCACTAGCTCCCACGCCCGGCCATGGCCCTCTAGTCCGGTCCCCGCTCCCCCCGGCCCCGCTCGCCACGATCGCGCTTGCCCCGCCGCCTCTCCCGCCCCTTTCCCTCAGCTGAGGCCGCCGCCGCCTCCTCTTCCCGCCGCCATGGAGTGAGTAGCCCGAAGGGCGGGGGGCGGGGGGGCGGCCGGAGGGAGGGGGGGGAAATCTCGCACAGGCGCAGTGAGCTGCCCGTTCGGGGGGCCGCCGCGCGCCCGGTCCGCGCGCCCTGCCCATGCGCACTGGGCGCCGACCCCCTGTCATTGCCGGACGGCCGTGGGGGGGGGGGGGGGGGGAAAGAGTCCGGCGCGACTGCTCATGCGCAGTAGACCGCGCCTTCGCCGACCGGGCCTCTGCGCAGGCGCGGTGGAGCAGGCGGCGGCGAGGAGCGTACTGGACGCTCCCAGGGAGGGGGCGGCAGAAAGACGGCTGCCTGACACCCTTTCTCCCTCCCCCCCAGGGGCTCGTTTAGAGCTGAGCCCCCTGGGCCCGCAGGCTTGGGGGTGTGGCCTCCTCCTCCCTGCGATTTGCTTTCTTTCTTCAGCCCCACGCCCCTTACTGCCCAAAACCCATCATTTATTTTTGATAGTGATTTATTTTGATATTCGATTAGACTGTAAGCCCGTCCATGGGCAGGGACTGCTTCTAGCTGTTGCCGATTTGTACATTCCAAGCGCTTAGTGCTGTGCTCTGCCCATAGTAAACACTCAAATACTATTGAATGAATATTCCGCCTCCCCATCTAGACTGTGAGCCCGCTGGGGGTAGGGATTGTCCCTCTTTGTTGCTGAATTGTACTTTCCAAGCGCTTAGGACAGTGCTCTGCACACAGTAAGCGCTCAAATACAACCGAAGGAACTACGTTGTTCCCTCCTAAGCATTTTAGTTCAGCGCTCTGCAGGCAGTAAGCACGCAATCAATACGACTGATTGATCAGTCTCCATCCAATTCCTCCTGCTCCTGTCCCAGGATGGTGCTGGGGGTGGTCAAATGGAATTCAGGCCCACACAGGGCCCGCAGAGGGACGATAAGCCCCGACACCTGGGCAGAGATAGCATGGCCTACTGGAAAGGGCAGGGATCTGGGAATCCTCCAATTCCCCGGTTCTGATCCCAGCTCCACACCCTTTGTCTGGTGGGTGACCAGGGGCAAAACACTTCACTTCTTGGGGCCTCAGTTTCCTCATCTGCAAAATGGTGATTTCAGTATGTTCTCATTCATTCAATCCTATTTCTTGAGCACTTACCGTGTGCAGAACCCTGAACTAAGCGCTTGGGAGGAGTATAATAGGACAATAAACAGACACATTCCCTGCCCCCAGTGAGCTTACTGCCTCCAACTGTCAACCCCCTATGGAGCTGCTTATCTTGCATCTACCCCAGTGCTTAGTACACTGCTTGGCACATAGTAAGCACTTCAGTACTCATCCATCAGTTGTCAACTGTATTTCCAGAGCACTCACTGTGTGGCGAGCACTACACTAAGCACTTGGGAGAGTACAATATGACACAGCGCCTGCTCCCAACAAGCTTACAGTCTAAGCACTTAAATGGCGCAATTATTAAGGGCAGGGTACCTAGAGAAGCCGTGGGGTTGGGCCGCTGGCTTGGCCTGCAGGGGGGCAAACCCGTTCATTGATCGATGACCGGGGAAAATGAGCCAGGCGCATCTGGACCCAACCTGGACCCTCTCAGAAGAAGGAGCCAGTGAGGCGCAGGCTCCGTCAAACCCCGGGCTGTCCCCTTCGTCTCTCTCCTCTCCAGGTCCTTCTCTTCCGCCACCGTGCCGCCTGCCACCCAGCCCACCAGAAGCCGCCGGGCCCGCCGCCCCTCAGCCGCAACCGCGTCCTCCTCCTACTCCTCCAGCCGCCGCCCCGGCCCAGGCCCCCCCCACCAGCATGTCGCTCCTGGCGGCCCTGGGGCTGGAGCTGGAGCGCGTCCTGCTCCCAGCTAACGGCCTGGCCTGGCGGGCCGACCTGGCCAAGCTGCCGCCCCAGCTCCCCGGGGGCCACTATGAGCTGCCGGGTGGGGGTCTGGAGGGGTCCGAGGGCCTGACAGGTGAGAGAGAAGGGGGCCGGGTGGGGGGGACGGGGCGGGGGAGAGGGCAGGGACGTGACTCGGCTGACCCTCTGGCCCGCCGCCCCCCCCCCCAGGCGACTGTTACTGCGACTGGCTGACGGAGCGGGTGGACTTCGCCGCCTTCCTGCCCGAGCCAGCGGTCCCCTCCCCACCCCCACCCGACCTGGAGGCCATGGCCAGCCTCCTGAAGAAGGAGCTGGAGCAGATGGAGGACTACTTCCTGGACGAGACGCTGCCCCCGGACCAGGCGGCCCCCACCACCCCGCCCTCCCACGACCCGCCGGCCCCCGGCCCCTTCCCCTTCCCCGAGGCTCCCCTCGCCCTCGCCTTCCCCCACTTGGAGCCGCCTCCCGGCCCCGCCCTCGAGACCCTCGACTCGGGCTGCCTGGAGCTGCTGACCCTGTGGGGGGCGGCCGGGGGCGAGGGGCTGCCCGGCCCCCCGCCGCCCGCCCCGCGCCGGCCCCGCCCCGCCCCCTACGCCCCGGGCCCGCCGCCGGCCCCACCCAAGAGCGACCGCAAGCAGAAGAAACGGGATCAGAACAAGACGGCGGCCCTCAGGTACCGGCAGCGCAAGCGGGCCGAGTTCGAGGCGCTGGACGACGAGTGCCAGGGCCTGGAGGCCCGCAACCGCGAGCTCAGGGAGAAGGCGGATTCCATCGAGCGGGAGATCCAGTACGTCAAGGACTTGCTCATTGAGGTGTATAAAGCTCGCAGCCAGCGGCTCCGCAGCCCCTGAGGCGGGCGGGCTGGGGGGAGGCAGGGCCCGCTGCGGGGAGGGGCGGGGGGAGAGTAGAGCTAGCGCAGAGGGCAGGCCGAGCCCGGGGACCCGCACGACCCCCGCCTCCGTGCCCTGTCTTGTTACCCGGCCCCTGGGCCGGCTGAGGCGGGACCGGGGGACTTGGAAACCACAGCCAACTGGGGCCGGTAGGAGCTGGGGGAGGAGGACAGATGGGGGCAACCGCTGCCCCCTCCGTCCCTCAGCTCCAGGGGGAAGAGGGGAGGAGGGGGATTGATGCCAACAAGAACCAGGTGTCGACTCGGGCCGAGGGAAGGGCAGGAGGACAGCTCTCCCGGTGGGGGGGGGGGGGGGGGTCGATAGGGTAGTGATATGGAACCAACTTAGGCTAGCCCGAGGGGAGGGGGACTTGTTTCAGCTCCTAAGATCGGGGGGTAGGGTGGAGTAGGGGGTCGGGGGTGATGGGAACCAATAGCCCATAGTGCCCAGATAACCAGTGCCCAGGGGAGGGGGACTGGAAGGGTAGGGTGAGGGGACTGGAGTGGTGTAATAAAAAACCAAAAATTAAAAAGGTCTGAGCAGTGTGTGTTTGGGTCCCGCGCACCAGAGGAGGGGGGTGACCAGCTACAAGGGATGCCCACCCCACCCCCTCGGGCCCAACCCCTCAGGAAGCAGACCGCCGGCCGGTTCAACCACCTGCTTTATCGTGACCGCGCCACACCCCCTTTCCCGCGTCACCGGCCCCGGGGCCGGGCCGAGAACGGTCATCAGTAAAAGTCCTCGGGGTCGGGGTCGGAGGCTGGGGCCGCTCCCTGCTGGTTCTGGATCTGCTGCTGCTTCTGGTACAGAGAGGCCACCTGGGTGGGAGAGCGGCGGGGAGGGAGAGGGTCAGCGGCAGGTCGGGGGTCGCTCCGTCCCCCAGGGCTGGCTGCCAGCAAGCTGCTCACCTGGGCACTGGTCGTGGCCTCTTCCGGCTTCTTGTCGCCGCGGACGCGGACGAACCGGGGGAAACGTAAAGAGATGCCCTTCTCGCTGTCCACCTGGTGGGAAGAACACAACACGCGCGCGCGGACAATGAAGACGAGCCCTGAGCCAGTAGAGGTACGAGAGAAAATCATCGCTGCCAGGAAGTCTTTCCTACAAACTGCTGTGGGCAGCTACAGGGGCGACTGCTGTATCCCTCTCCCACTTCCCCAGGGGTCCCCCAGACGGCTGACCTGAGCTGCCCTCTTCGTGTCCAGCTGGCCTCCACACTTGGGTTGGGGCTTCGGCCCCAGTCTCCCCCTTCCAGCTGCCCCGAACCCTGGGATCCGCCCGCCCCTCCCCGCATCCTTCCTGCCCTCCCACCCCTCACTCACCAAGCCCACAGCTGCAGGGTAGATGGGCGAGAGGGACAGGTCGGCGCACTTGACCTCCCAGACCTCTGCGGCCTCCACCCAGTGGTCGGGGGCCACGGTCCCGTCACAGCGGTAGTAGGGCCGGGGGGCGGGGAGCACGTGGTCCTGGCAGAGGGCCGGGGGAGAGGAAAAGGGCACGGTCGCCGTCGGCCACGGACCCGGGGAGCCCCGAGAGCCAGGCGGGAGCGCCCTCCCGCCGTCCACCTGGGCGGGGCCGACCTCCAAGCCGCCGCCACAGGATGTAGATTCCCTTTACAATGGGACCTTTAGAGAACTCGCTGCTGCTACCGGGCCCCCCCACCAATACCTGGAGCGTCCGGTGATGTCTGTCCAGCTCCTCGTCGCTGAAGCCCGTCCCCAGCTGAGGAAAAAAGAGCGGAGGGTGAGGGGGCCGCGGAGGTCAAGAGAGTCGGCCCTCCGGCCCATTCGGGAGGGGAGGCCGGCGGCCCCCCAACCCCTCTCCCCCACGCCGAACCTTGCACACGGCCTGGAACTCCTCCCCCTCGTCGTCGTAGGCGGCCAGGAGGAAGCCCCCGTAGCGGCCGGCCCGCTTGCCCCGGCCGAGGTAGACGCCGATCACCACCAGATCCAGGGTGTCTCCGACCCCTTCCAGGTAGTCCTTCTTCAGCTAAGGTCGGCGGGGGAGGGAGAGCGCAGGCAGGCCGTCAGCGACGTCTGGGTCGGCCCCCGGCCCTCCCCGCCCCTTAGGGGAAACAGCCGCCTCCCCGATCTGGGGTCCCGACCGTCCCCCGTCCATGTCCCTCGTCCTGAGCTGGTAATCTCACTGCCATCTGTCACTTGTGCGCCTTCTGCTAAACCCTCTACTCCTCACTCTGCCTGTCCCGCCCTCTCCCCAACTCCCAGTTTCCATCTCAGGCTCCCCTCCCTCCCCGCAACAATCTTCCAACAGCTGGCGAGGCCCAGAGGGGTGAGGAGGGTGGAATGATAGGAGGCAGAGGAGGCCAAGGTGCTCGAGCTAAAGGCTTCAGGGGCATTCGGGAAGGGGGACAGCGGGGCGGCGGGAGAGGCTTGGCTAGGCCTCTCGGGGGCCCAACCCTCCATCCCGCAGGGTCGGGGAGAAGCCCCTCGGACGGAGGTGGGGCCGGCCGAGATGACCTTTCTCACCTTGAGCCAGTTATGGGACCGTTTAGCGATCTCGTACGTGGCATCCACATCCAGTGTCTTCACCATCAGGCCCTCACAGGAGTCTGGGGTAGAATCAGGTCATGGCGGGAGAGCAGGAGGAGCAGGGAGGACGGTCAAGGGTCGGGGGGGAACAGGGTCTACTGCAGGTTTGGAGGGGAACGGGGGGAGGAGGAAGATGGGGGAGAGCCAGCCTAGGGGAAAGAGCATGGGCAGGTTCATATCTCCCAAACATACTGAACTCTCCCACATACCCAGTAAGGGTTTAATACGTACTATCCGTTGGGCACCAAAGGGGTAAGGTTTGTGTCTGTCGGGGGGGTGGGGGCGGTTCCCACCTCGCACAGACTGCTCCAGGAACTCCGAGATCTGGTCCGTGTCGGCCGAGTCGAGGGCGGTGGCGAAGACGAACTCTCCCTCCGTCTCCACGAAGTGCTCGTGCAGCAGCTGGCGGCGCCGGGAGAGGGGCTGGCGGACCAGCGGCTGCCGGGGGCGGGTGGGCAACGACAAGACCGGCCTCAGAGAGGGCCCGAGGAGATCCCTGGGAGGGGCCCCGGGGAATGGGGGGGGGGGGGGAACGTGGGGAGGGAGAAAGAGCTGAGGGAGAAAGAGAGGAGAGGGAGGGAGAGGGTGCCTGGTTCCCATTTGAACTCACCTCCCCGTTGAGGTAAATGATGTCGAAGGCGTAGATGCAGACCTGCACTTTGATCTCGGCCGCGTCCACCTCCTGGCCCCCACCGACCCCGGACGGACACGCACAGAGAGGTGGAGACAAGAGAAGAGGCCCTCAGGGAATCGGCGAGGGTCGGTCCCCCCGCGGCTCCCCGCAATCCCCCACTGCAGTGGTTTTATCCAGTGGAATAAAAGGGCGGGCAGAGGACGAGTGAAGGAGCGTGTCTTCATGTCTGCGCGTATGGGGACGGGCACAAGGAAGGACTCAGAGGAAGGGTTTGGGAGGAGGGGAGCAATTTCACCTTGCGCTTGCGTGTGGTGAGGACCTGGAAGGGCTGGATCTGCTTCCGGTCCCGGTCCCAGGCCACGGCTTCCGTGTCCAAGATGCAGGAGGTGACGGACGCCTTCTTCATCTGGACCCGCGCCAAGGGAAGGGGTGGAGGAGGAGGCAAGTACAGAGATGGAGGTAAGGAAACAGGGACGGAGACAGAAAGGGCGGAGGTCGCTGCCCGCCGGACTTCCTGCTCCGTTCCCGCACCTTGGGGACGCGGGCGATGACGTCGGGATAGCGGGCGGTGTTGTCCTCCTGGTTGCGGCTGTAGATTCGCACTTCGCCACTCTCCAGGATATGGATCTGGAAAGAGGGGGGAAGGAGGAAAGGTTCAGCCTCTACCCACCCCCTGCCTCCCCATGCCTTTTTCCCCCCTAAATTGCATTTGTCGGGCACTTACTATGTGCCAAGCACTACACTAAGCGCTGGGATAGACACGAGCTAATCAGGTTGGACAGAGTTCCTGTCCCACATAGGGCTCACAATCTTACATTTTACAGATGAGGTAACTGAGGCACAGAGAAATAAAGTGACTAGCCCAAGGTCACACGACAGACACGTGGCAAAGCCGGAATTAAAACCCGGGTCCTATGGACTCCCAGGGTCGCATGGACTCCCAGGGTCGCGCTCTATCCACTGGGCAACACTCTCTTCTCCCCTCTCTCCGGCCCACCCCGGCCCCGAGTGGCACCCCAACTCCTCCCCCACATATTCACCTTGGTCCTTCCACCCCACGGCCCTCTGCCCTCCAATGAGCTCAAGGCCCTCATTATTATTAGTTACAATCATAATCAAAATAATAATTAGGTATTTGTTAAGTGCCTACGGTGTGCCAGGGACTATACTAAGCACTGGGGTAGATACAAGGTAAATGGGTTGGACGCAGTGCCTGCCTCGCATGGGGCTCATAGTCTAAACTTTCATCTTACAGAGGAAAAGCAGGTATTGAATCCCCATTTTACGGATGAGGGAACTGAGGCACAGAGAAGTAAAGTGACTTGCCCAAGGTCACGCAGCAGGAAGAAGCAGATCCTGGATTAGAACCCAGGTCCCCTGACACCCAGCCCCATCCTCCTTCCACTAGGCCACGCTGCTCCTTCTTTGGACCTTCCCAGCCCACCTCCTCCCTCATGGGCTCCGTCTCCCCAAGCCCTCGATGGAAAGTGCGGGACACCCCCCCCAGCCTCGGCTCCGACTGGCCACCGATACCCCCGATTCCCGGGGCGAGGGAAGGCGGAAGGAGGGACGGGGGAATTTCCGAGGGCCCTTCTTGCCTAAGAACCCGTCAGGGGCAGCGGGAGGGATGGAGGTCGGATTGCGGGAGGGGCCGGAGCCGCCGCCCAACCCGGGGCCCCTACCTGAGCCCGTTGCCCGTCGTATTTGTACTCGCAAGTGAAGGCCGCCTCCTCGAAGCGTTTCAGCACTTCCCCGACCCCCTTGGTGGGGTGCGCCAGCATCGGCTTCAAGGGGACGCCTGCGGTGGGGAGGTGAACCCGTTACACGGCGAGACCGGGTCGGGGGCCGGGGCGGTCCGGGCAGCCGGCCGGGACTTGGGGGAGGCGACCCGCCCACGGCCCCTGCACGCAGCATTCCAACCTCCTGAACAAACACCGTAGTAAGCGCTTGGGAAGGGGCACCCCCTTCCAAAGCCTTACTGAAGCCTCGTCTCCTCCAGAGGCCTTCCCTAAGCCCCCCTTTCCTCTTCTCCCGCTCCCTTCTGCGTCGCCCTGACTCGCTCCCTTTATTCGTCTTCCCTCCCAGTCCTACAGCGCTTATGGACATACCTGTCATTTACTGATTTATATTTATGTCCATCTACCCCTCTCTAGACTGTAAGCTCATGTGGACAGGGAATGTGTTCATTGTTGTACTGTACTCTCCCAAGCGCTTAGTACAGTGCTCTGCACCCAGTAAGCGCCCAATAAATATGATCGACTGGCAATACAAGGAGCAACGCCACTGAGGCGAGTCCTTGGGGCATGCCCTGAGGGAGGGCAGGAGGGCTAGCAGACTTTAGCAAAAGGACTTAATGGTCGGGGATGACACTGGAGGAGGGGGCCATGACGGGGCAGAGGGCAGGTGTGAAAAAACAGGAGGCTGGAAAGGGCACCTCACTGGAGGCAGAGGCCTGGAGGGTGGGGGGCCCGGAGGCAGGACGGAGGGGCGGGGAGGAATCCTCTACCTGGCGTCAGCTTGCAGCGGTCCGGCAGGCTCTCTACGCCGTGCTCCAGGAGCACCGGGACGATCGTGTCGTAATTCGGCACCTCGCTGAGGACGGGACGGCCCGCTGAGTCGCCGGCCCTCCGAGAGGCCACCCCAACCCTCCCTCTGCCCCCGCGCCGGCCGGCCGAGGAAGGAGACGCCGCCCACCGGGCCCCCGCCCCGCCAGGAACCGCATCCCTCGATCCTGCACCTTCAGTTTCAACCGCAAAGTTGGCGGTCAGGGAGCGTCGGTCTTACTGTACTCTCCCGAGTGTTTAGTAGGGTGGTCCCGCCCACAGTGAGCGCTCGATCAATACGAATGACTGGCCGGCTGACCCTTCTCGCCCCCCTCCCTGCCCGCCTCTCCGGTGTCCGCCCCGTCCCGCGCCAGGCTCTCACCAGAACGTCTGCTTGACGATCAGGACCCTCTCCTCGATCCACGCCTTGCGGGCCTCAGCCGACTTCCCCTTCCCGGCGTCCGGCACTTCGGGTGGGTACCCTGAGTGGAGGTCGGGTCGGGGTCAGGGGTCGGAAGCCCACCCCCCCGACCCACAGCTAAGGCCGAGGTCCCCCAGCGGGCAGCTGGCTGCTCACCTTGACTCGGAGGGGTGAGCGTGGCAGCCTGGGCGATGGCCGCCAGGACGGATTGTTCCGCCAGTCCGATGCGCAGCTTCCCGCTCAGAGACCTGGGAGGAGGTCGGGGCGGGTGGAGGCTCAGCGAGGAGGCTCTAGGTTTGAGGCAAGCTCCTCTTCCTCCCTGTCCAACCCCTCCCCCCACCTCCACACCCCCGGCTTCCATCTCCCCCACACCTCCCACCCCCCGGCCCCAGACTCTCACCGGGCGATGAAGCGAGCCTCCGAATGCCGGCAGGCCACAAACAGGCCTTTGATGATCTCGATCTTCTTGTTCATGGACTGTAAGAGGCGGAAGGACGGGCTCGCCGAGGTCCTGGGGTCCCAGGGTCCCCGGCCCCCGCACGCCTTCAGTCCTCCCCCAGCCTGTTCTCTGGCTTTGGGCCTCCGGGTTCTCTCCAGTCTGTTTCTACGCCTACCGGCCTTCCTGTTTCTGCATCTCGACCCCACCTCTGGCCGGCTCTCCCCTGCTGCCTGTCCTCATCCTCCTCCTCTTCCTCCTCTCCCCGCCGCCCCGTGTGTCACCTCTGCTCTTCCCCTTCCCAGGAACCCCTCTCCTCTCGCTCGCCCTTCTGGGTCTGGGTCTTCCTTCCTCTTTCTGTCCCTTTCTCCCTCTCCTCCACCCGACCTGAGGCAACCAGATCTGCCCTGCGGAGGGAGGAGGGGAGCCGGGCCGGAAAGGGGACGAGGCCGGACGTTCGGTCCACTCGTCTGCGGGGACGAGGGCGACCGGGGCCGAGGCCAGACGGGAGGGGGTCCCCGTCCCCCGCTCACCGCGTTGCCGGCCATCTTGGCGATCTCTTTGAGCTTGGCAAAGACTCCGGGAACCGTGAGGGGGGCGGGGGCGAACACGGTGCGCTGGGTGCTCCGGCTGCTCTCCGCCACCAGCCCCACGTCCCCCCGTTCCGCTGCCTCCGCCCGCACCGCGTCCAGCTGTCGGCCTGGGAGGGGACAACAGAGGCTGGAGGCGGGACCCCGGAAGCGAGCCGGGGGACCGGTCCTCCCTGCCTCCGCCCCACCTCCGAACGCACAGACCGCCCGCCGCCTCTCCGCGCCCAAGGGGGTGGGGAGCCGTGAGGGACGGGGGTGGTCGGCGGTTACCAGTGGCCTGGGCGATGGCTTTGAGCAGGACCGTGTCCCCGACCCCAAGCTCCAGCCCCTCGTGGGCCGGGCCCAAACGGTTCAGGCAGAGGTAGATGCAGGGGAGCAGGTCCGTCGGTGACAGGGAGATGACCGAGCGGAACAGGTTGCTGAGGGTCTCTACGATGCGGAGCCTGACGGGTGCGGGAGACAGAGAGGCAGGAAGGAAGGGGGCTTCGCTCGCCCTCTCGGCCGCGGAACGGTTCGGGGGAGGGGGACGCGACGCGTGATACGCCGACCAACGGGCAGAGACGGAAAGAGAGCCAAGGAGATGAGGTCACCTGGCCGACACTTCTTCGATTTTCTCGAAGGTCCGGGCCACAGCGAGGTAGGGAACCCTGGGAGGGTGGAGGGGAGGAAGAGAGGGTCAAGAGGGAAGTTCCCTTCCCAGCCACCTCCTCTCCCCGTTTCCCCCCGGTTTCCCTCCCCCCCGAGGCCTACTCCTCCTCACTCCGCCATGCAGGCGGCCCCTTGCTGACAGGGAGGCAAGGGAAGGGGGGGATCCCAAAAGGCCGTCGCTCTGGGGTCGTGGTCCGAAGGAAAGGCAGTGGGGGGCGATGCCCGCGTCCGTGCCGGTACCCACCTCTGCCCGTGCCGCCAGCAGGCGTCCTGTGTGGGATGATAGTTAGGCTTGGAGGGGCTGTAGCTGGCTGGATCTGGGAGGTCCGGGGGGCTGGGGGAGCTAAAAGGGAGGCAAGGGGGGGGCTGAGGGAGAGATGAGGCTCTGCTCTCCCCCTTCCTTTACCCTCTTTCCCACCACCCCGCCCCACTCCTTTTTCCACGTTCCTGCTTCCTACCCACTGACATTTCCTCCTCTTTCCCTCCCTCCTTCTGGCTCCTGCCCCCTATCCCTAGATGGGAAGGGCAGAGCAGGAGGCCTGGGATGGGGCAAGTAGCTTGGTGAGGGGTAGCCAGGCCTTGCCAGTAAGAAGAGGGAGGGAGGGAGAGAGAAAGAGTAAAGCGAGCACCTCAAGATGGACGGGGAGGATACCGAGTCCCCACGGAAACCATAAATCCAGGACTGGTGACCTAGTGGATGGAGCCTGGGCCTGGGAGTCAGAAGGACCTGGGCTCTAAGCTCTAATCCTGGCTCTACCACTTGTCTGCTGGGTGACCTTGGGCAAGTCACTTAAATTCTCTGGGCCTCTACTCCCTTGTCTGTAAAGTGGGGATGAAGACTGGGACCGGGACTGAGCCCAACTGATTAGCTTGAATCTACCCCAGTGCTTAGTACAGTGCGTGGGACATAGTAAGCACCTAATACAAATTTCCAAAAAAAAAAAAAAAAAGCTTCCCACCTACCCCGCTTCTCTGTCCATCCCTCACCAGGCAAAACCGAAACCTCAAAGCCAAACCTGCTCGCTACTGTCTCCTCTTGAGGCTTCTTCCCCAGAGCGTTCTCCTTTTCCGCCCCCTTCTCCGCCGGCTTTAAAGGGGCTGGGGAAAGGGGAACACAGAAAAGGTGTGGGGAGGGGGGTCTTCCCAGCCCCCTCGGGAAAACCTTCGGGCCCGGCCCGGGAGGGGACCCGAACCCCCAGGTCGGCGGGTGGGGAGAGAAAGGGGTGGAGACGGACGACTTCCTGGGGGTGTCAGCCTGCCCCGACCCAGGGAAGCCCCCCCATCCTCCAGGACCTCAGAGGGCCGGGCAGAACGGGCCTCGGCAGCATCCCCGGAGATGGCAGCCCGACCCCCTCGGGCCTGCCTTTTGGAGGAGAGGTGAGAGACTCACGAGGCGGGACTCACCGAAGAAGCTGCTGAGAGACGGGCGCGGTTTGGGCTGCTTCTTCTCGTCCCTCTCCGTTCGTCCCGTCCCCGCCACCTTGTCCGGCTTCCCCTCGGGGCTCCCCGCTTTCACCGTTGATGTCGCCGCCGTCTCCCCTTCCTCGGCAGGCTCTCGCCGTTCTAATAATAATTGTACTTTTAAGCACTTACCGTGGGCCACGCTCTGTCCTAAGCGCTGGGGGGGGGGTTAATGCAAGTTAATCAGGTTGGACACAGTCCCCGTCTGCTGGCAGAGCAGGGGAAGGAAGAGCTCAGTGGGCTGGCTCATCAATCAATGATACTTATACTGAGCGCTTCCTTTGTGTAGAGCACTGTCCTAAGCGCTTGGGAGCGGACAGAGCTGGGAGGCCTCTGTCCACGAAGAGCTTAAAGCCGAGAGGGGGAGGCGGACGTGTTGAACACAGATGTGAGCGCTGTGGGGCGAGGGGAGGAGTGAACAGCAAAGCGCTTAGGAGCCGAGTTCTTAGGCGATACCGGAGGGCTAGGACAGGGACGGGGTCGCTTA
Source organism: Ornithorhynchus anatinus (assembly GCF_004115215.2). Taxonomy (NCBI): domain Eukaryota; kingdom Metazoa; phylum Chordata; class Mammalia; order Monotremata; family Ornithorhynchidae; genus Ornithorhynchus; species Ornithorhynchus anatinus. The sequence goes on along the minus strand of NC_041737.1, from coordinate 53,596,841 downwards.
GTCGGGGAAGGCCTCTTGGAAGAGAAATGATTTTGGGAGGGCTCATCGATCACTGGTACGTATTAAACGGGTACTGTGCAGAGCACTGTGCTGTGCGCTGGGGAGAGTACTATACGGCAGAGTTGGTAGACCCGATCCCCGCCCACGAAGAGCTTACAATCTAGAGGGGGAGACAGGCGTTAATATAGATTAATGAGAAGCAGCATGAGTTAGTGGATAGAGCACGGGCCTAGGGATCAGGTGGTCACGGGTTCTAATCCCGGTTCCGCCACTTGTCTGCCGTGTGACCTCGGGCAAGTCACTTCACTTCTCTGTGCCCGTTTCCCCATCTGTAAAATGGGGATTGAGACTGTGAGCCCCACTTGGGACAGGGATTGTGTCCAACCTGATTGGGTTGTATCCACCCCAGTGGCTGGCACACAGTAAGCATTTAACAAATACCACAGTTATTAATTATGATTCTACCTCCATAGCCCTTTCCCTTCTCCCTTCCCCAACTTTTCTGCCCACTCCATCCCACTCCTCCCCTTACCTCCTCTCACCTTCCTCTTTCTTGCTCTTCTTGGCTTCACTCTCCCCCTGGGGGGAGACGCCCGCTTCTTCACTTTCCGGTGACTCTCCCAGCTTACGTTTGGGTAACTGCTTCCGGGCTGCCCGAAGGGGAGGGAAGGGGGTCGGTAGGGGGTTGGGAGAGGAGAGAACATTAACCCAGCCATCCCACTCCCTTGGCTCCCCCTAGGAGGTCCTCCCATTCCATTCCCTACTATTCAAGCCCCACAATCTGGAAGGCCTTCCTGAAGTCTCACCCACACCCCTCTTGCTGCAATTGCCAGTACCTTCTGATGCAAATGGTTCTGATCTGGAAGGCTCAAGGGGCCCGGGCTTAGTTAGTAAGTACTTGGGAAGAAGAGTCCCGCTGGAAGGGATGAGGAGAGATAGGGAAAGAAGAAAAAAAAGAGAATGAAAAGGACAGGAAAAAATAAAGGATGGAAGGGATGGGAAAAAATAAAAGGATGGAGGGGAAAGAAAAAAGGATAGAAGGGAAAGAAAAAGGGATAGAAGGGAGAGAAAAAAGATAGAAGGGAAAGAAAAAAAGGATAGAAGAGAAAGAAAAAAGGATGGAAGGGAAAGAGAAAAGAGGATGGAAGAGAAAGAAAAAAAGGATGGGAGAGAAAGAAAAAAGGGATGGAAGGGAAAGAAAAAAAGGAAGGGGGCATTGATATAAGCCAGTGCCTTTACCAGTGCGACGTTTGGGGATGCTTAATTGGGAGCTGCCTGAAGGGGAGACTCCGGGAGAGTCGGACAGGACCAGACTGCTGGACGGCAACACCACCGGCGAGGCAGCTGGACCCGACGGTTCCCCGGGGAAGGCTGAGGTCGAGGCCGAAGTTGAGGCCGGCTCCTGTGAAGGGCAGAAAGACTCGAGGTTTGTGGCTGGGGGGGGGGCGAGAGGCCGGGGAAGGGGGAAGACGCTTGGACCTCAGACGGGAAACGAGGGCCACGGGCTGGGAGACGGCTCACGGTCAACGGGAACCCACCTGTCGGAGGCTGGCCTGGGGCGGGGCCTCGGCCTTGGGCCGCTCGGCTTCCGGCTCCTCCTCCGCCCGGATCTCGTCGTCGTCCTCCTCCTCGCCCTCGCTCCCCAGGGGCCGCACCGTCTTCTTGCCGGGCCGCTTCACGGGGGAGTCGCCGGCGGGCTCCACGCCGCTCTGTTCCTTCAGGGTCGCCCTGGGAGGGGGAGAGGGCTTGCTATGGGACCCTTGCAGGCAGTCCGGGAGTGGCCAAGCCCCCCGGGGTCACGGAAACCCGGGAGCCCGGGCCCTGCCCTATCTACGGAGCAGCTGACGTGGGGGCTGTTTGGACGACGACTCCCACAGACCGGGTGGCACTTCCCCTCACCACCTCCGGCCCCTCACAGGTCCCAGGCCGAGTTAAATTTTTTAATAAACAAAAAACCGATATTTTTTAAGCACCCACTGTGCGCCAGGCCCTGTTCTAAGCACTGGGGTGGAAACAAAGCAAATCGGGTTGGACACAGTCCCTGTCCCATGTGGGGCTCACAGTCTTATTCCCCGTTTTACAGATGAGGTAACTGAGGCACAGAGAAGTGAAGTGATTTGCCCAAGGTCACACAGCAGACAAGTGGCAGATCCGGATCAGAACCCATGACCTTCTGGCTCCCACGCCCATGCTCTAAGTCACTAAGTCACTCCAAGTCACTTAACTTCTCTGTGCCTCAGTTCCCTCATCTGTAAAATGGGGATTAAGACTGTGAGCCCCACGTGGGACAACCTGATTCCCCTATGTCTACCCCAGCGCTTAGAACAGTGCTCGGCACATAGTAAGCGCTTAACAAATGCCAACATTATTATTATTATTATGCTCTATCCACTGTGTCATGTTGCTTCTCTGGGGCCGTGGATCCAGACAACTGGGGGTGGAGGCGTCGGGTGGGGAGAGGGCCCCGGGCACACGACGTGGCGTTCACCCCGGATTTTTCCCGAGGGGTGCCGGGACCAGGAGTCCCGAGACCCTTTTGGCTAAACAAGGGAACCAGATGCTGGTGTGGCCCACTTGCCCCGGCTTGGAGAGGCGAGAAAATCTCCAGGTGGGGCCATCCCAGACTAGTCCAAATATAATAATAAAAATCATAATTGTGGAATTTAAGTGCTTACTATGTGCCACGCACTGATCTAAACGCTGAGGAACAGAGATCCATCCCCTGTCCTCCTCGCAGCTCTCAAAGTAGGAAAGAGAAGAGGTATCGAATCCCCACATTTTACAGATGAGTTAACCGAAGCACACAGAGAAGTGAACTGACTTGCCCATGGTCATACAGCAGGCTCGTGGTGGAGTCAGGATTAGAACCCGGGTCCTCCGCCTCCCAGGCCTGGGCTCTTTCCACTAGGCCATGATGTTCCTCTTCACAGGCTCAACCCAACCTAGTCTGTGGGACGTTTGCCCTTTGAAACTACAGCCCTGCCCTTCCTTCAGGCTCAACCGCAATCCATGGTATTTAGTGAGCACTTCCTGTGCGCAGAGCACTGTACTAAGCCCTTGGGAGAGGACAATCCAACAGAGTTGTAGACAGGTTCCCTGCCCCAAAGCAAGCTTACGGTCACTTGTAGACTCCCCTCCTTGGGAACCCAAGGGTCCCATTCTCCAGATGCCACCTCTCCTCCATGCCCTCTCGCTCCCCTTCAGGTTCCAGGCATCTCCCCGAGCCGTCCCCACCCCCCCGCGTGGCCTGGCGGATAGAGCCCGGGCCTGGGAGTGGGCCTGGATTCGAATCCCGGCTCCGCCACTTGTCTGCTGGGTGGCCTTGGGCGAGTCACTTCACTTCTTTGTGCCTCGGTTACCTCAGCTGTAAAAGAGGGATTAATACGGAGAGCCCCATGTGGGCCAGGGACTGTGTCCAACCTGATCAGCTTGGCTCTACCCTGGTGCTCGACACACAGTAAGCCCTTAACACCATTATCATTATTAGCACCTGGACCTCTCCAAGAAATCCTGAATCCCAGGCCCGGATATCAAGCACAAAGACACAACAGAGGGCGACCTTTTTGGATGCCCGATGTGGTCACGAATGGGCCCTTACGGCCCGCAGAGACGCGCCTAGGCGAACACCACCATCAGCGTTACCTCGTTCGGATACCCAGGATAGTCGTATCGCGTTCTACAACCCACCTCCCAGTCCCCCGGCTTGCCTCTCACTCACTTCGGCGGGGGCTCCGTCACTTTACTTCCTTCCGCCGGCGTCTTCTCCTCCTTCTTCGCCCTGTCCCCCTTCATGGGTTGGAAGAACGACCTGGAGGGAGACGAGGAATAAAAAGGAGTCGGTCAGTCAGGGACCAACAAGGCAGAACTTCCGGCCTTGCAGTCCATGAGCCGTTCTCTGCCAAGCGCTCCACCCACTCGATCCATCACTCGGTTGTATTTATTGAGCGCTTACTGGGAGCAGAGCACTGTACCCAGCGTTTAGAACAGTGCTCGGCACATAGTAAGCGCTTAACAAATACCAACATTATTATTTTTCATAAATAGAAGTGAATGAATTGGGAAGACAGACGTTAAAATCAGTCACAGCTGCGGAACCAGCAGAGAACAAGGATATGGACCTAAGTGCTGCGGGTCGGGTGGAGGGAGCATCGAAGGATTTAAGGGATATGGATCCAAGTGCAGGGAGAGGAAGGGGAGATGAGAGGTTGGTCACTCACATGATTGTTCGCTGCATGGTGACGACTGATGGGGTCGGGATTTTGACGCTATCTAAGGCAATAGGTGAGTCCAGGGAAGGGGCAGAACACGTCTTTCAGATGAACCGGGAGCTCATCTGCTCTGCTTGGATGAGAGGCAGCTCGTGAGGAGAGGATACACGCAGGGACGCATGGGAGAGAGCCAACACCTGCAACCGACATTTGGGGGTCAGGGGGAGAGAAAAATCAGTATGCGCCAGTCATCAGAACCCAGCATGTATTTTGGGGCGGGGGAAAGCACCTAACTAAGAAGTAGCAAGAAGCAGCATGGCCTAGTAGAAAGAGCACAGGCGTGGAGTCAGAGGACCTGGGTTCTAATCTCTGCCAGGTGCTTGCCGTGTGACCTTGGGCAAGCCACTTTATTTCTCGGCGCCTCAGTTCTCTCAACTGTAGAATGGGGATTAAAACTCTAAGCCCCATGTGGGACAGAGACGGTGTCCAACCTATCTTGTATCTACCGCTGCACCTAGTCGAGTGCCTGGCTCATAGTAAGCGCTTACAAATGCCACTAAAAAAACCCCCCAAAAAACACCTAAGCAGATGCAAGATGATTTCAAGACAATAGCACATATCACAAAAGAGCACCTTAAAGACCCAAGGACTGCTAAAAGGTAAAATTGTCTATGGGGGAGAATGAAAGTCAGGTTTACCTGTTGCTAATCATTAGTTGCTAATTAGTCCTGTTTAGGCCCTGCTCGGTGGAGTAATGATTACAGTGGAACTGGTTAAGCGCTTACTAGATGCTAAGCATCGGGCTAAGCACTGGAATAGACACAGTCCCAATCTCCCCTTTACTTCTGCTTCCCCTCCCCATCGCCCCGATTCCTTCCCTTTACTCCCCTCCCCGCCTCACGGCACTTGTGTATATATGTACATATTTATAACTATTTACTAATATTAATGGTGTATATATATAATTCTACATATCGATTTATTGATGCTACTGATGCTTGTCTACTTGTTTTGATGCCTGCCTCCCCCCTTCTAGACTGTGCGCCCGTCGTGGGCAGGGATTGTCTCTCTCTGTTGCTGAAGTGTACCTTCCAAGCACTTCGTACAGTGCTCTGTACACAGGAAGCGCTCAATAGATACGACTGACAATGAATGAGGGCGAACAGAAACCCCCATTTTGCCGATAAGGAAACTGAGGCCCTGAGAGTGAGTTGCCGAAGATACCCAGCAACCAAATGGCAGCGCTGGGAGCCGACTCCCGGGCCCGTGCTTTTTCCAATAGGCCCGGGCTACTCTTGTGGGGAGAAGGGGAGGGGGTCCCCTGGGGAAGCAGCAAGAAAGAACCCGGGCTGGGGTGTCAGAGGTCATGGGTTCTAATCCCGGATCTGCCACTCGTCAGCTGGGTGACACTGGGCAAGTCACTTCACTGTGCCTCAGCTCCCTCATCTGTAAAACGGGAATTAAGACGGAGAGCTCCACATGGGCCAAGCTGATAACCTTATATCCATCCCAGCGCTTCGAACAGTGCTTGGCACGTAGTAAGCGCTTAACAAATACCACCACCATCATCATCAACAAACCCTGACGTCCAGCCTGGGGCAGAAGGCCCACCGCTCTCCAGCCGACCCAGGCCGGACCTCCACCTCGGGCCCAAAACGCGGCTGACCAGAACGGTGCTTGGCACAGAGTAAGCGCTTAACCAATACCATCATCATGGCATTTGGTTTTGCTGTGTGTCACCCCCCTTCATTCCATCCCATCCGCATTTATCGAGCGCTGACTAGGTGCAGAGCACTGTCCTAAGCGCTTGGGATGGACAACTGGGCAAGAGAGAGAGCCCATCCCTGCCCAACGACGGGCTCCCAGCCTAGAAGGGGGGGGGAAGGCGGACAGCAAAGCAAAACAAGTAGTCAGGCTTCTAAACTGGGAGCCCGTTGTTGGGGAGGGATTGTCTGTTGCCGAAGTATACTTTCCAAGCGCTTAGTGCAGTGCACACAGTAAGCGCCCAATAAATGCTCACCTCCTCCAAGAGGCCTTCCCAGACTGAGCTCCCCCCTTTTTCCCTCTGCTCCCTCTCCCCTTCACCTCTCCGCAGCTAAACCCTCTTCTCCCCCCTTTCCCTTTCCCTCTCCCCTCCCACCCGCTCAGCACTGTACTCGTCCACTCGACTGTCTATATCTTCACCACCCTGTTTGTTTTGTTTAATGAGATGTGCATCCCCCTGATTCTATTTATTTGCCACGGTTTTGAGGAGATGTTCTTCCCCTTGACTCTATTTATTGAATAATCATTGTGATTATGATTATTATCCTCGGCTTGCCAGGTGGGCCTGAGGTCCTGTCCCCCCTGACAGTGGGGGAGCGGGGCAGTTTTCCCGCCATTTCCCCCCCGCCCTCCCCCAACGACCGTTGACTCCCACAGCCGGGCGCCCCCTCCCCCACCCTCCCGCGCGCCCCACGCGCAGGCGCACTGGGCCGCCTCCGTCCCCCGCCTCGCGCCGGACCTGACTTGCCTCGCGCCGCCGAACGTCGGGTCTCGCCCAGCGCTCTCCCCGCGGCTCGCGCCACCCGCTTCGCGCTGCCGCCCGGCCAGAGCGGTTAAGGGAAAGGGAGCGAACGTCACTTCCGGCCGCCGCCGGCCAATAGCCTCCTGCCGCGCGCGGGCCCATGGGAGTTGTAGTTCTCCCCGTCCTCGCCCGTTGTAGTCGCTTCTCCTCACAGGATTCATTCCTGTCTCCCCCCGCCCCCCCCTCCACTGTCACGTCGGGGTCCGGTTTTCCCTCCCGCCCCGGTTGGCCCCGATGATAATAATGTTGGTATTTGTTAGGCGCTTACTACGTGCAGAGCACTGTTCTAAGCGCTGGGGGAGGTACAGGCGAATCAGGTTGTCCCATGAGCACGGGCTTGGGAGTCAGAGGTCATGGGTTCGAAACCCGGCTCGGCCACTTGCAGCTGGGTGACTTTGGGCAAGTCACTTAACTTCTCGGTGCCTCGGTTACATCTGTAAAATGGGGATTAAGACTGTGAGCCCCACGTGGGGCATCCTGATTCCCCTGTGTCTACCCCAGCGCTTAGAACAGTGCTCGGCCCATAGCGCTTAACAAATACCAACATTATTATTAATCCCCATTTTCCAGATGAGGTCACTGAGGCCCAGAGAAGTGAAGTAGCTTGCCCACAGTCACACGGTTGACAAGTGGCAGAGCCGGGAGTCGAATCCATGACCTCTGACTCCGAAGCCCGGGCTCTTTCCACTGAGCCACGCTTATTGTTGTGTTGGACTCTCCCACGCGCTTAGTACAGTTCTCTGCACATAATAAGCGCTCAAGAAATACCGCTGACTGACTTCCCGAGAAAGTTGGTGGGCAGAGGTGAAGAATGGAAGCTAGACTTCAGAGAAGCCTAGATTCCAGAAGGGAAAAGCCATGAGCGCTAACTCTCCCAGAGATCTCTCAGGAGAGACTCTTGATAAGCCAGAGCTGGGACATGTGGCAGGCTTTTTTATTTTTTAAAAAAGGCATTTGTTTAGGGTTTAGTGCGCGCCAGCCACTGCACTAATTGCTGGTGCTGGGGAAGATACATCAGGTTGGAAACTGTCTCTGTCCCACACGGGGTTCCTAGTGGCAATCCCCATTTTATAATTGAGGTAACTGAGGCACAGAGAAGCTACGCGACTGGGCCGAGGCCATCCGGCAGACGAGTGGCAGAGCTGCGATTAGAACTCAGGAACTCACGAGAAGCAGCGTGGCTCAGTGGAAAGAGCATGGGCTTTGGAGTCAGGGCTCATGAGTTCGAATCCCAGCTCTGCCATTTGTCGGCTGTGTGACTGTGGGCAAGTCACTTAACTTCTCTGTGCCTCAGTTCCCTCATCTGTAAAATGGGGATTAAGACTGTGAGCCCCACGTGGGACAACCTGATTCCCCTATGTCTACCCCAGCGCTTAGAACAGTGCTCGGCACATAGTAAGCGCTTAACAAATACCAACATCCTCGGAGTCCCGAGCCCATGCGCTTTCCACTAGGCCACGCCGCTTCTTGCTGCTCTCGTTTGCGTGAGCTCAGGTGAGGGGCAAGAGTTTGGCGCAAGCGTTCAAGATTATGAAGCTGAAATCCTTTTGACCCTCACCTGCCAGATCTTACGGTTTATTTCTCCACCTGGATATTCACTCGGCTTCTTCTAGGGCTTCCCCCAACCCGCCGATCCCATTTCTCTCACTGATCCAGGCATCTGATCTCCCAGTTGGCCACTTTCCCCCTCCACTCCGGCACGGGGGTTCCCCGCTCACCACCCCCTGGCTCCTGTCCCCTTTCCCGGCTCAGGGATTCCAGGGTCCGACCTCTCTCTTCCCCACCCTCCCCGCCGTTTACCACGGGGGACCCAGGCCGCCCCACCACACGGCCCCCTCCCTGACAGGAGTGCAAGCGAGCCTAGGCCCACGGCCACGTGGAAACGAAAATAAAACATTTTTATTTGCTGTGGTCACTTGTGACACTTCTACAGACGAGCTGGGGGGGGGGTGTAACCCTCCGCCGCTGCCAGGGGCCCGGATGCCGGGGTTCCCCTCGGCCCTTCGCCAACTCGGTTTCCCGGAGTCCTCCTCCTCCTCAGCCATTCCCCTTTCCCTGTCCTGCCTCAGCAGGCTCTCCAGAGTCAGCGAAGGGAATTGAGGGCGGGGGGAACGGACTCGGGGTTTCGGTCGTCCGGCTCTCCCCCCCCCCCCCCACCCTCCGCTCCAATCTTCCTTTTCTCCCGTTCGGCGCCCGTCCTCCTCCATTCGGAGGTCCCGAGTTCCCGTCCCGACCAGCGGCCGGGGACCCGGGCGTCCTCCCTCCCCGACCGGCCCCACGCGGGAACCACGGTCCCCGGCCGTCAAGCCGAGGACCCAGGAACTCCGGGGGCCCGGTCGTTTCTCACGTGCCCGCCGGAGAGCCGCGGGTCCCCGGCTGCCCCGGCCTCCACCTCGGGGATGCGAGTCTCCCAGCCAACGCCCCACGACCGCTCCCCAGAGCCAAGGACGGAGCATCCCGGCCCCTCCCCGCGCCGGGCGCCGGCCCGCGCTCTGAGGATCCGGACTTGCGGGAGCTCCCGGACCCCGGCGACATCCCAGATCTGCTCCGAGGAGACGACTACCGCCGGGGGCCGAGGGAAGGCGGGCGGGGCCCGGGACCCCTCAGGGTCCGTCTGCCCCGGCCCAGCTGTCCCTCAGCAGCGCCACGTCCACCAGGGCGGCACCCGTGAGGATGCGGGCGGCGAAGAGGTGGCGGCAGGGCAGGTGGCGGGTGGCGTGGATGGAGCAGGAGCAGCGCGTCAGGGCTCCGTCCAGCCGGAACTCCGAGGCCCCGTCCCACAGCGCGTACCCGCCGCCCGCCGCGGCCCGGAACCCCCGCGCCCCGTGCTGCCGGGCGAAGCCCAGCTCCTCGGCCACCAGCCCCGCCCCCTCCGCCCCGCAGGCCGCCCGGAACCAGGCCACCTCCGGCCCCTCGCCCTCCGCCCCGCCCGACCCCCCGGCCTCCCTCCCGGAGGCCCCCGGAGCCTCCCATCCCCATCTGGAGGCCGCCGGCTCCCGTCCCGTCTCCCACCTGGACATCTTCGTCTCCCACCCGGCGGGGTCCGTCTCCCGCCCGGGTGCCGACCCGGTCCCTCCGTGCCCTTTGGCTCCCCCCGCCCCCCGGCTAGAGTCCTCCGGGGACGCCGGCGCGCCCCTCCCGGATGCCCGCGGGTCCCCGGACCCCGGGGGAGTCCCGGCCTCCGGTCCGGACTCCCTCGGCCGCCCCCTCGCCGCCCCCGACTCCCAGCCGGGGTCTTCCGTGTCTCGTCCGGGCGACAGTTCCACCTCTACCTCCAGAGGAGGTGCCGTCCCCCATCCGGTCACCCCCGTTTCCCATCCGACCCTCTCCGTTTGGCCCCCGTCATCCCGGCCCGGCTCCTCCCGCTGGTCGGCGTCCTCGTCCTCGTCGTCGTCCTCCTCCTCCTCCTCCTCCTCCTCGTCGTCCTCCTCCTCCCGCTGCAGGGCCACCAGGTCCAGGATGCACTGGGCCACGGTGGGGGAGGGGCTGAGGCCGGCCAAGAGGCGGCGGCGGTGCTGGCCGACCAGCTCGCAGGCGTTGACGTTGCGCGCCGTCTCGAAGGCCCAGAACCGGGCCCACATCTCGCAGCGCGGCTGCCAGCGCCGCTCGAAGTAGCTGACGAAGGCGGCGGGGCAGCAGGCCCCCAGCTCCCGGCGGGCCCGGCCGTAGGCCGCCGGGGAGGGGGCCCCGGCCAGGCGGCAGAGCAGCGGCCAGAGCCGCCCGTCCTCGCCGGCCCCCAGCTCCTGGGCCTTGCTGAAGAGCGTCTCCAGGACCTGGGCCCGGCAGATCTGGACGCGGGCGTTGGGCAGCAGCTCGCGGACCGCGTCCAGCTGGGGGCCGACCTCGACGCCGACCGTGACGCAGCGGACGCGGGGCTTGACCTCCGGCACGCTCTGCACCAGGGAGGCCAGAGTGAAGCGCAGCAGGTCCGGGGTGGCCTTCTGGGTCAGGCAGCAGGCCACCTCGCGCCCGCGCCCGGTGCCGTCCACGCAGAGGACGGTGTAGAGGTCCAGCTCCTCGTTCAGGCCGAGCATGCGGTCGAAGAAGAGCATGAGCGGGTACCGCCGCAGCAGGGCCATCATGGCCGAGGTCAGGAAGAAGACCGTCTTCACGATCACCTGATCCTCCACGAAGACCAGCTTGACCTTGGCCCCGGGGTCCCCGGCGAAGAGCCACTCCAGCACCCGCAGGGCGTCGAGGACCCCGTGGGCCCGGCTCTTGCAGTAGGACAGGAGGCGGCGGACGTCGGCCGGGGCCACGAACTGCTTGGAGATCTTGTTGGTGGTGCGGACGGGTAGGCAGGAGTTGGCCAGGAGGTAGCCCTTGCGGAAGTAGTAGGCGAACTCGATGGGGCACAGGGCGTGGTTGTGGGCCAGCTGGCACTCGGTGACGATGAGGCGGTCCCGCCGGGGGCTCATCTTGAGGACGATGGAGGCCGTGCAGCCCTTCTGGGGGGCGCTTCGGGGGAGACGGAGACCAGGTCAGGTCAGGGGGTGGCCGGGACCGTCTCCGAGACCCTCCCCCGTCCCGCCGACCCCTCCCCTCTGACCGGCCTCACCCCAGCTCTGCCCCTAACCCAGCAGACGTCTCCCGACGCGGCCCCCGGGCACCCCCCAACCACCCCTCAGGAGGAGCGGCGTGGCCCGCCGGCTGGAGCTCGGGCCCGGGAGTCGCAAGGTCAAGGGGTCTGATCCCGCCTCCGCCGCTTGTCCGCTGGGTGACTGTGGGCCAGTCGCTGCACTTCTCTTGGGCCTCCTTTACCTCATCTGTAAAATGGGGATTAATTCTGTGAACCCCATGAGGGACAGGGACCATAGCCAACCTGATTATCTTGTATCTACCCCAGCACTTAGAACGCTGCCTGGCACACAGTAAGCGCTTAACAAAATACATCAATTATTATTATCACTATTATGAATATTCCCAAACCTCACCCCCTGATTGTTGAAGCCATTCGGCCTGGTGGAAAGAGCAGGGGCCTGGGAGTCAGAGGACTGTTTGGGTGACTCTGGGCGGGTGACTTGACTGTTCTGGGCCTCGGTTTCCTCCTCCGTCAGAGGGGGGATTCAATATTCATTACCTGTTCTCCCGCCTCCATACGCTGTGGGACGGGCACGGTGTCTGACCTGATTCAGACTGCTGTCTCCCCGTCTAGACCATAAGCTCGTTGATGGGCAGGGAGGCTGATTCTTTTGTACTCTCCCAAACACTTAGTACAGCGCTCTGAATACAATAAGCACTCAATAAATGATTATCTTGAACGTTCCCCAGTGCCTGGCCCGATCTAAGCGTTAGGGTACGATGACTATAATCCCAGTGGGCCTCCGATCATCTATCCTAGACCCTCCACCGTCCACCCCAACATCCCCGCCCGCCGCCCTGGACCAACCCCTCCCTCTGAGATCCAGACACCCCGGGGGCAATAAGGTGCTTACTACGTACTACGACTCCTCCTCCTCCGCTAGACACCACGCCTAACCTCTTCTGATATATCTTTTCCTACAGATATAATCCCCAGTCCCCGGGCCCATACCGGCTCCCCTCTTTGCTGGCTGTCTCTGTTGCCGAACTGTACTTCCCAAGCGCTTGGTACAGTGCTCTGCACGCAGTAAGCGCTCAATAAGTACGACTGAATGAAGGAATGACCGGTCCCCTTCGTGCACAAGCCCCATTCTGGTCCACTGCTGCACCCCTGAGAGAAAGAGAGCGTGGCATACACACACATTCTTTCTCTCCCCACTCCTGTCTACTCCAGTACCCCCAGACCCAACATGTTCCCATTCTGCAGGCCGGGTTTGCGATTTAGCACCTTCAGGGTACTAATGTCGTGTGTGAAAGGTGCTGAGGAGCCTCCTACCCAAGACCTGAGGCCCCGAGAAGTGAAGTGACTTGACCAAAGTCCCACGGCGTGCAAGCGGCAGAGCCGGGCTTCGAACCCAAGCCCTCCTGACTCCCGGGCCTGTGTGGTCTATCAGCCAGGCCTTGCTGCTCCCCCATTGCGTAGTGTTCCCTGCACATAGTGAGCGCTCAATAAATAGCACCGATCGACTTAAAGGAGGGTCCATCGTATTTATCAAGCGCTTACTGTGTGCAGAGCACGGAGAGGCAGCGTGGCTCAATGGAAAGAGCCCGGGCTGGGGGGGGGGGGGGGGAGGTCAGAGATCGTGGGTTCAAATCCCGCCTCCGTCGCTTGCCAGCCGGGTGGGCCAGCCTCACCACCTGGGATCCCCTGCAGCGCCTAGCACAGTGCTTCGCACATCGTAAGGGCTTAACGAATGCCATCATCATTCATTCAATTGTATTTATTGAGCGCTCAGTAGGTGCAGAGCACTGGACTAAGCGCTTGGACTGGACAACTGGGCAAAAGCTGGGGACCGTCCCCGCTCGGGGACGGGCTCCCGCTCTAAGCGGATAACAATGATAACGTTGGTCTTTGTGAAGCGCTTCCTACGTGCACAGAGCACTGTTCTAAGCGCTGGGGGAGACCCCGGGGAATCAGGTGGTCGCACGTGGGGCTCCCAGTCTTCATCCCCATTTCCCCGATGAGGTCACTGAGGCCCCGGGAAGTGACTGGCCCACAGTCCCCCGGCCGCCAAGTGGCAGCGGCGGGATTCGAACCCATGACCTCGGCCTCCCGAGCCCGGGCTCTTTCCCCGGGGCCACGCTGCTTCCCAATAACCACGCCTCGATCATCAGGAGGCACAGCGAGGCTTCGCCGACGCTTGTCATCCCGGGTTTACCGTCCGGCCGCCTTGGCGGGTCCGCGCACGTCCTTGCAGACGAGCCTGACGGAGCTGTACTTGAGGGCGTCGACCACGGCGGGCAGGGGCGGGGCGGCGGCCCACTTGCACTTGCTGAGCGGCACCGAGTTTTTGACGAAGAAGAGCACCTTGCGCTGCTCGCACCAGGCGTCGAAGAAGCCGCTGAACTCCTCCCACGAGAAGAACTCGCGCTCCTGCAGCTCCCGCTCCTCCATGCTGCCCCGGGGCCGGCGGGGACCCGGCGCCGTGAGTCCCTGGCCCCTGACGGGCCTCGGCCGCTCGGCCGCTCGGCCGCTCGGCGCCCCCTCCCCCTCCCGCTGCCCCTCCCCCTCCCCCGCCTCCGCCCCCGCCCCCGCCGGGGAGCGGCGCCCGGCCCCACAATGCCCCGCGGCCGCCTCGCTTTCCCACAGTGCCCCGCGCTCGCACCCGGCCGCGCCTCGCTTTCCCACAATGCCCCGCGCTCGCACCCGGCCGCGCCTCGCTTTCCCACAGTGCCCCGCGCTCGCACCCGGCCGCGCCTCGCTTTCCCACAATGCCCCGCGCTCTCACCTCGCTCTCCCACAATGCCCCGCGCTGGCACCCGGCCGCGCCTCGCTCTCCCACAACGCCCCGCGGCCGGGGCTGGGGCGGGGAAGGCGCGCAGGCGCACTGCCCCTCTCTCCTCAGGCCTCTGCCTCTCACCTGATTTTTATAATCATGTTGGTATTTGTTAAGCGCTTACTATGTGCCGAGCACTGTGCTGAGCGCTGGGGTAGACACAGGGGAATCAGGTTGTCCCACGTGGGGCTCACGGTCTTCATCCCCATTTGACAGATGAGGTCACTGAGGCCCAGAGAAGTGAAGTGACTTGCCCACGGTCACCCAGCTGACCAGTGGCAGAGCTGGGATTCGAACTCATGACCTCTGACTCCAAAGCCCGTGCTCTTTCCACTGAGCCACGCTGCTTCTCTATTTTTTCTCTCAATAGTCTTCATTTACACCTCGCACCTGTTTGCACACTCACCCCTGTTTACACACACCTGGTTACACACTCACACCTGTTTGCACACTCTCCCCTGTTTACACACACACACGCCTGTTTACAACACTCGCACCTCTCTGTGCCTCAGTTCCCTCATTCATTCATTCACTAGTATTTATTGAGCGCTTACTCTGTGCAGAGCACTGGACTAAGCGCTTGGAATGGACAAATGGGTAACAGATAGAGACGGTCCCTGCCCTTTGATGGGCTTACGGTCTAATCGGGGGAGACGGACGGACAAGGACAATCGCAAGAAATAGAATCGAGGGGATGAACATATTAAAACGATAGCAAATCTGTAAAATGGGGGTGAAGACTGTGAGCCTCACGTGTATCTCCCCCAGCGCTTAGAACAGTGCTCTGCACGTAGTAAGCACTTAACAAATACCAACGTTATTATTATTATTTACACACTTATTTGGGCTTGATCGCCCCTGAGCGCTCTCCTCCTCCAGGAGGCCTTCCCAGACTGAGCCCTGTCTTTCCTTCCGCCCCTCCTCCCCATTCCCCCTAATAATCATAATCATGTTGGTATTTGTTAAGCACTTACTATGTGCCGAGCACTGTTCTAAGCGCTGGGGGAGATACAGGGTCAGCAGGTGGTCTCATGTGAGGCTCCCAGTCTTCATCCCCATTTTACAGATGAGGGAACTGAGGCACAGAGAAGTTAAGTATTGTTGGTATTTGTACACGCTTACTATGTGCAGAGCACTGTTCTAAGCGGTGGGGGAGATACAGGGTCAACAGGTGGTCCCACGTGAGGGTCCCAGTCTTCATCCCCATTTGACAGATGAGGTCACTGAGACACCGAGAAGTGAAGTGACTTGCCCACAGTCCCACAGCTGACAAGTGGCAGATCCAGAATTCGAACCCATGACCTCTGACTCCCAAGCCAGGGCTCTTTCCACTGAGCCACGCTGCTTCCCTACTCCCTCCCTCTGCTCTACCCATTCGTACATTCAATCGTATTTATGGAGCGCTCACTGTGTGCAGAGCACTGGGCTAAGCACTTGGAATGGACAATTCATTCAATAGTACTTATTGAGCACTTACTATGTGCAGAGCACTGGATTAAGCGCTCGGAATGGACAATTGGGCAACTGAGAGAGACAATCCCTGCCCAGTGACGGGCTCACAGGCTAATCGGAGGAGACAGACAGCAAAATAAAACTGGACAAAACAAAACATCATCAAGATAAATAGTATCATAGAGATATACACATCATTAACAAAATAAATAGGGTAATCAATGATATATACAAATATATATATATATAAGTATGCCCCTTCCCCACAGCACTTGTGCATATTTGTATATATTATTTATTCCTCTATTTATTTTATTAATGATGTATTTGTATCTAGGGTTCTGTTTATCTCGATGATATACTACTACTTTTTTTTTGTTGCCTCCCCGGTTTAGACCGTGAGCCCGTGGTTGGGCAGGGATGGGCTCTATCTGTAGCCCAATTGTCCATTCCAAGCGCTTAGTACAGTGCTCTGCACACAGCGAGCGCTCAATAAATACGATTGAACGAATGAAGCCTTCCACCTTCTCTTCTCTCCCTTCTGCGACGCTAGCATTTAAATCGGCGCCCCTTAAAAATTTAGGTACCTTTCCTCATCGCCTCGCCCCCTCCTACCTCACTAATCTCACTCATTCAATCCTATTTCCTTCGATTCATTCATTCAGTCGTATTTATTGAGCACCTCCTGTGTGCAGAGCACCATACTAAGCGATGGGAGAGTACGATTCGACAAGATGAAGACAATCCCTACCCCACAACGGGCTCACAGTCTAGGAGGGGGACAAAACAACACAAGTAGACGGGCATCGCTACCATCAAAATAGATAACCGGAACCATAGATAAATGCACTAAAATGAATAGAGCAATAAATATGTACAAATATAGGCAAGTGCTGTGGGGCGGGGAAGGGGGAAGAGCAGAGGGAGGGAGTCGGGGCAATGGGGAGAAGAAGCAGAGGGAAAGGGAGAGCTCAGTCTGGGAAGGCCTCCTGGAGGAGATGAGCTCTCAGAAGGGCTTATTGGGTGCAGAACGCTGTACTGAGCGCTGGGAGACAATACCCAGAGGGGAATTAAGCACGTTTCCTGCACACATCTCCCCCGCTTCCTCAAAAAACCTCCAACGGTGGCCAATTCCCCCCAAATCAAACTCCTGACTGTCGGCTTTAAATGGCTCGATGGGCTCTCCTCCCCTTCCTAGACCTTGCTCGGACAAACAACTTCTCGTTCACCTCCTCCCTTCTGCCTGGGAGTGCCCCGTTCGTATCTGGCCCGCCACTGCTCTCCCCTGCCTTCAAGACCCCTGCGCTATCTCTTCCAGAAGGTCTTCCCTGATTAATTTCTCACTTCCCCGATCTAGAACCAACTGGCAGTTCGGCACTTTCATTCATTTCAGTCGTATTTATTGAGCGCTGTGTGCGGACCACTGAATTAAGCGCTCGGAAAGTACTTCCACCCACCTGAGCACTTTGATCTTCAAGTCCCTTCCCCCTACGCCCACCTCACCCTTATATATACCCTGTTGTTTCCTCCTACCTTTATTTGACTTCCTCCTAATTTATGTTGGGGTCTCCGGCTCCCTCCCCCACTTGACCGATAGCTTCTTGAGAAGCAGTGTGACCTAGTGGAAAGAGCCCGGACCTGGGTTCTAATCCCGACTCTGCCACCTGTCTGCTGGGTGAACTTGGGACCAGTCACTTCACTTCTCTGGGCCTCGGTTTGCTCGTCTGTAAAATGAGGATTCAATATCTGTTCTCTCTCCCACTTCGTCTGTGGGCCCTGCGTGGGGCAAGGACTGTGTCTGACCTGATTATCGGTACCTTCCCCAGCGTTTAGAACAGTGCTTGAAGCGTCATACCAATATCTGTGGTATTTGCTAAGTGCTTACAATGTGCCAGGCACTGTACTGAGCGCTGGGGTGGATATGAGCAAATCAGGTTCAACTCAGGCCCTGACCCACGAGGGGCTTAGGGAAATTGACTCCTAAGTTATCCTAAGCACTTAGTACAGGGTAAGCGCTCATGGCTCAGTGGAAAGAGCAGGGGCTTGGGAGTCAGGTCATGAGTTCGAATCCCGCTCCGCCACGCGTCAGCTGTGTGACTGTGGGCAAGTCACTTAACTTCTCTGTGCCTCAGTTACCTCATCTGTAAAATGGGGATTAACTGTAAGCCTCACGTGGGACAACCTGATTAGCTTCTATCTACCCCAGCGCTTAGAACAGTGCTCGGCACATAGTAAGCGCTTAACAAATGCAAACACTGATATTATAAATAGTATCGCATTGCCACCTCTGCTCTACTGTACTTTCCCAAGCGCTCCACGCATCGTAAGGACTCAGTAAATACCTTTGATTAACCAACCCTATTGTGCGGTTCTTTCCCAACGCTCAGTACAGTACCCTGCGCACAGTGAGCGCTCAATCGATGCCACCGATGGATTGGTTGGAGAAGCAGCGTGGCTCAGTGGAAAGAGCGTGGGCTTTGGAGTCAGGGCTCATGAGTTCGAATCCCAGCTCCGCCAACTTGTCGGCCGTGTGACTGTGGGCAAGTCACTTCACTTCTCTGTGCCTCAGTTCCCTCACCTGTAAAATGGGGATTAAGACTGTGAGCCCCACGTGGGACAACCTGATTCCCCTATGTCTACCCCAGCGCTTAGAACAGTGCTCGGCACATAGTAAGCGCTTAACAAATACCAACATTATTATTATTATTATTATTGTCTGGGCCCCGGGGACTCCCGGATTACCTGTCTTCTGGCCTGGACTCGCCCACCCCAGCAGACCCGCTTCGTGGATCCAGGAGAGCCCACCTCCCAAGCCACCCATCTTTGACGCTTCCCCCGGCTGCCAGCGCTCTTCCTCTTGGGATGGCCGTCCCCGCCATCCCTCGCCGTGTCGTCACCCGTACTGTCCCTTTCCCTGCCCCGAATTTCCCCTCCCTTTCCCTGAATTCCCCCACCCCCGATAACCGTGAAGAGCTTTCCATCCCCTCCCCTCCGCCCCCACTCGGCACCACTTCCTCCGATCGTCCCCTCCCGGCTGACTCACGCCCAACCTTCCTCCACCCTTTTTCTGCCCTCTTTTCTGGTGGGATTTTCCAAACCGTCTTTTCTTTTGATTCACCAGCTGCAGCCAGAATCCCTGACCTCCGGGAAAGGGGCGGGAAGGTGGGAAGCTCCCTACGGTTCCTGGAATCCAGCTCCCAGCGGTCAGTGGGACCAGTGCTCCATTCGTTCCCTGGAATCCAGCTCCCGACACCACTGGGACCAGTGCCTGATTTGACCCTGGAATCCAACCTGCCAGCAGTCTCTTGGACCTATGGAGTCTCTCCTCGCCCTAAGCGTCGACCGTAGCTGTAGTCACTCACGTTAGCGTTGGAATCCAAGGGTCTGGGAGGCGAGGGGAGCTGGGGCCGCTTAGCCCATCGGCCTCTGGGACCACAGCGGGTCTCAGGCTTGGAACTGAGGCAAGTTTAGGGGATCGTCATCGTCATCATCGTCGGCATTAAGGTGCTCTTACTATGAAGAGGGTGCTGTACGTGGCAGGTGGGTTCGCACCAAAGGGATTCCCGACAGTCTATCTCCTGGAGAAGCTTGTAATCGAGGAGGTGGGGGGACAGAACAGGATCAGAGATAGAGAGGCCGCGAGAGAGATCGTCTCCTTCAGGAGGCCTTCCCCAGTCGACCTCTGGTCTCCCCCCGCCTTCTGTCTTCCAAAGGCCATTTCTGCACTCCCGCTCCATCCTAGCACTGACCGTTCCCCCGGACTCGTAGCTCTTCCGTATCTTTCCGTCGCTTCCCCCGTTAATCGATGTTCGTGCCATTCTCCTCCGCCGTCTCGTTAGCTCCTTCTGGGCCCTGTTCTCTTCTGAGCGCCGGTGTGGATGGAAGCAAATCGGGCTGCACACAGTCCCTGTTCCACATGGAGCTCACGGTCTTCAGCCCCATTTTACAGATGAGGCAACCGAGGCCCAGTCAAGTGACCTGCTCAAGGTCACTAAGTGCTTCGCGTAGTGCTTTGCAAATGGTAAGAGCTCAATAGGGACGCCGGATGGGCGGATGGATGGGTCAGAGGATGTCAGGTGGTGGAGTTTTCGTTTGAGGAAAAGCACCACAGGCAACCATCGGAAGTTTTGAAGTGGGGCAAGGGTGGCAATTTTAGCTCACTGAGGCTGGTGGGAGGCGTGGTGTTATCCGAGGGAGAATGTGGGGTAGAGAAAGACTAAGACCCCATGGATGGGAGAAGAGACAAAAGGAACTGTAAACGCAGAGATGGACAGTCGGAGGGGCACAGAAAATCATGTCATTGGTGGACGTGGCGGGTGGGGGGCCGTGAAGACCCGAGAGGATGACAAGGAGATGATAATAATAATAATGGTGGTTATTTGTTAAGCGCTTGCTATGTGCCAAGCACTGTTCTAAGCGCTGGGGGGATACAAGGTGATCAGGTTATCCCACGTGGGGCTCACAGTCTTCATCCCCATTTTCCAGATGAGGAAACTGAGGCCCAGAGAAGTGAAGTGACTTGCCCAAAGTCACACAGCTGGCAAGCGGCGGAATTAGAATCCACGACCTCTGACTCCCAAGCCCGGGCTCTTTCCACTTTCTACTGCTTCTCATAGATGACTGTGGTAGTTCATTCATTCACATCAAGCACTTACTATGTACCAAGCTCCAGTGTAGATTCAGTCACCCGTCCGGTGTGCAGAGCACTGTACTGAGCGCTTGGGAGACCACGATGTAACAACGGACACATTCCCACCCACGACGAGCTCAACAGTCTAGATGCAGGATAAGCAGGTTGGAAAGGGTCCCTGTCCGTAGGAGGGATAACGGTAATCGAACCCCCATTTTACAGACGAGAAAACCGAGACTCGGAGAAGTGAAGCGAGCTGCCCGAGGTGTCACAGCAGACACGTGGCAGAGCTGGGATTAGAACCCAGGTCCTATGACTCCCGGGTCTGTGCTCTTTCCACTAGTCCACACTGCTCACAACGTACTCTCGGGGAGGGGGACCAAACGATAACGGCGGGATCTATTCAGCGCTTACTAGGAGTCAAGCACCGGGGCGGACAGAAGCTCATCAGGTCGGACCCAGTCCCCGTCCCTCACAGGGCTTACAATCTTCATCCCCGTTTCACAGATGAGGCTCCGAGAGGCCACTTGCCCAAGGTCACGCGAGAGGCGAGTGGCAGAGCGGGGATCGGAACCCAGGTCCTCGGGACTCCCGGGCCCGGGCGCCGTCCACCGGGCCGCAGGGATCCGGACCCAGAGACCGACAGAAAGTCCAGGCCTATAATTTCGAATGGGAGGGAACGGAGAGCCGAGTGTGAAAACTATGACTTTAGACGAAGGAAATCACCGGCCCTTTTTCCGAAGACCCGGGCCGACACCCCCTCAGCTCACGTCACTCTTAAACTCAAGCAGTTTCATTTCCCCTTTGACGGCCTCCCAGAAAAAGACGGGAAGGGAAGGAGAATAGGGCAGACGGGGGCACCGAGTCAGCCCGGGCAGTCGAAGTCCGGGCTCAGAAGCATCTAAAGCCTGGGACGAAAGGCGCTCACACGGGGAAGGCTGGGAGGCAAGTAGGGAAAGCGGGAGTCCCGGCGTCCGAGGCTGGCAGAGCCCGAGTCGAGCGTGTGGAGCAGGGTGAGGCGTGGGGAAGATGTGCCTCCCTGGCCCCGGAGCCACGATCCTCTGGGGTAAGATCCCGGGGAAGGCGGAGGACGGATCCCCGGGAGTAGGGCTTGCAGCGGGGGAGAAGCCCCTCTCTCCAGGGGCCCGGGACCGTGGGGGGGGACGGAGAGGAGTCTCCCGGAGGGCTTCCCGGCCTCCATGCCGTGCCCCCTCCCCGCAGCCGTCCTCCTGATCCGCGGGGCGACGGAGGCCGGAGACCAGCTCGGGGACGACCCCTTCGCGAAGTGTTTCCGGGACCCGGACTACATGGAGCTGCTGGACACGCTGACGCACGGGTTGAAGAACACGACCCGGCCCCAGCGCGTGGTCGTCGTCGGGGCCGGCGTGGCCGGGCTGGTGGCCGCCAAGGTCCTGGGGGACGCCGGGCACCGGGTGAGGGGGCCGGGGGCACCGGGCGAGGGGAGGAGAGGGGGCCGAGGGGAGGGGAGGGGGTCGCGGGCCGGCCGCCGGCCGGGGCGGGGTCTCACTTCACTCCCGGGTGGGGTCCGGCCTTGACCGCCAGCCCACGGGCCCGGGCGCTGGTCGAGCCCGCTCCCCAGGGGAGGGAAGCTGGAGCGGATTGGGCACCGCCGTCCACACTCTCAGCCACCCCTCTGGCTTCCCACCGAAGGTGACCCTCCTGGAGGCCGAGAAGAGAGTCGGGGGCCGGATCCTCACCTATCGGAATGAGACCTCGGGGGCCCTGGTTGAGCTGGGAGCCATGAGAATGCCCACTAACCACTGGTGAGACACCGACTCTGTTCCACACACCATACTGAGCACTGGCGGAGATCCAAGCCAATCGATTTGGATCAAGTCCCCGCCTCACGTGAGGCTCACGGCCTTAATCCCCGTTTTCCAGATGATGTAACTGGCGCCCGAGAGAAGCCGTGTGACTTGCCCAAGGTCACACGGCAGACGAGTGGCGGAGCCGGGCCCGGAACCCAGGTCCTTCTGACTCCCAGTTCCGCGCTCCATCCACCGGGCCGCTCCGCTCCCCCACCGATTCCGTCTCCGGGCCCCCCGCCCGGCCTCCTCCTCCTGCCCTCGGACGCCGCGCTTCGGGGCGAGGCGCTAGGCCCGGTCACCCCGGAAACGCTCCCGGGCCCCTCCGGGAAGCGGGGCGGCCCCCGGCTCGGCCGGGAAGAGGGTCCCCGGGGTGGACCGGGGGCCAGAGCCCCGGAGAGGACCTCGGCCGGAGAGCCCCCTGACCCCATCTTGTTCCCCTCCCGACCCCAGGCTCGTCCGCACCCTCTGCTCCAGCCTTGGCCTCTCCCTCGTCCCCTTCAGACAGGTCGACCCCCACACGTGGTACGCGGTCAACGGGGTGAAGCTTCGGACGTACGAAGTGGAGAGGAACCCCGACCTGCTGGGTTACAGGCTGCGGCCGCGGGAGCGGAAGAAACTCCCCGAGGACCTGTACCGGCTGGGACTGGAGCCAGTGAGACTCCGCACCCGTCTCCCTCCCTCCCTTCTTCCCTCTCCCTCCGCAGCCCCTCTTCACCTCCCCAACCCGCTAACTCTCCCTTCCCCCACCTAGGCCGTCCAAGAGCTCAAACGCTTAGGCTGCTCCGGGGTCTTGAAGAAATACAACGCTTACACCCTTGAGGTAAGGGAAGGGGGATCCGGGGACCCAGGCCTCCCTCCCTCCCCGGCTGGACCCCCTCCATCCGACCCCACCGTGGTGGCGACGTCGGGGGCTCGAGGGCCGAGGCGAGGGGAGGGGCGGGAGGGCGGGGCCCGCTGATTCATTCACCCCCCCCCCCCCATCCCCACAGCACAGATCGGTAAATTTATTTACCTATTTATATTCATGTCTGTCCTCCCCGCTAGACCGTGAGCTCGCTGTGGGCAGGAATGTTGCTTCTTGTACTCTCCTAAGTGCTTAGTGCACAGCTTCGCGCACCGTAAGCGCTCAACAGATGCGACTGAATGAACCGCCCCCGCCTTACTCCGCACCCCCATTTCTCTCTCCACCGCGCAGGGCTACCTCCTCGGGGAGGGGAACCTCAGCCGAGAGGCCGTGCGGCTCCTGGGCGACGTCCTCGGCCTCGATGGCTTCCTGGCCCTGAGCTTCACCGAAGCCCTGAGGGCCCACGAGGCCCTGAACGACCAGCACAGGTTCGTGGAGCCGGGGGACGGTTGTGGGGGGCGGGGGGAATCAATCAATCAATCAATCAATCAACAGTAGTTATGGAGCGCTTACTGGGTGCAGAGCACCATACTGAGCTCGTGGGCTTAGCCTCATCTACCGACTGCGGTGTATTATACTCTCCCAAGCGTTTAGTATGTGCGGTGCACAGTAAATGCACAATACCATATAGAGCCCGGGCCTGGGAGTCCGAAGGACCTGGGTTCTAATCTCCGCTCCGCCCCTCGTCTGCTACGTGATCGTGGGCAAGTCGCTTCACTTCTCTGTGCCTCAATTCCCTCATCTGTAAAATGGGGACAAAGACCGTGAGTTCCACGAGGGACAGGGCCGTGTCCAACCTGATCCGCTTGTTACCTATCCCGGCGTTTAGAACAGCGCTTGACCCAGAGGAAGCGCTTCACAAATAGAGAAGCAGCGTGGCTCACTGGAAAGAGCACGGGCTTTGGAGTGAGAGGTCATGGGTTCGAACCCCGGCTCTGCCACTTGCCAGCTGTGTGACTTTGGGCAAATCACTTAACTTCTCGGTGCCTCAGTTCCCTCATCTGTAAAATGGGGATTAAGACTGTGAGCCCCACGTGGGACAACCTGATTCCCTTGCGTCTACCCCAGCGCTTAGAACAGTGCTCGGCACATAGTAAGCGCTTAACAAATACCAACATTATTATTATTATTATTATTATTAAATGCCATCGATATTATTAGGATGATAACGACGATGCAATCTGTGAAGCGCCGTTCCAAGAGCTGGATACGATGTATCTGGTAGACGTGTTCACTGCCCACGAGGAGCTTACAGTCTGAAGGAGGAGTCGGGGGGTGGGGGGAGGAGGGAGAGGGGACGAGCTGTTGGTACGCCCGTCCCCACCCCGCCGCCTCTCTCCTGCCCGCAGGTACCTGCGTGTAGCGGGGGGCTGGGACCTCCTCCCGGGCTCCCTCCTCCACTCCCTGTCGGGCCCCGTCCACCTGGGCGCCTCGGCCCTGAGCGTCCTCCAGGCCCGCTCCGGCTCCGGCCCCGGCTCCGCCCCCGCCTCCGTCTCCTTCCTGGACCACGCTTCCCGGGAGCGGTCCCTCCCGGCGGACCGCGTCCTGGTGGCCACCTCGGCCCCGGCCGCCCTGCGCCTGGCCTTCGACCCTCCGCTGAGCCCCGCCCGGCGCCACGCCCTCCGCCGCCTCCACTACGTGGGCGCCACCAAGGTGGCCCTGGGCTTCCGCCGGCGCTTCTGGGAAGCGGAGGGGATCGCCGGCGGCAAGTCCGTGACCGACGGCCTGTCCCGGGCCGTGTACTACCCATCGGACAGGGTCCGGGGCCCCGGCGGGCTCCTGCTGGCCGGCTACGCCTGGTCGTCGGCGGCGGAGGCCTTCGCCGGGCTGCCGGCCCCCGAGGTGTTCCGGCTGGCGCTGGCGGAGCTGGAGGGGCTGCACGGCGCCCAGGCGCGGGAGCTGTGGGACGGGACCGGGGTCGTGCAACGCTGGGCCCAGGATCCCCGCAGCCAAGGCGGCTTCGTCGTGATGGAGCCCAGCGGGGCCGCGGCCCCGGGCGACGAGGACGGGGCCTCGGAGGCCTGGATCGAGCCCGAGGGACGGGTCTACTTCGCCGGGGAGCACGCGGCCTTCCCTCACGGCTGGGTGGAAGCGGCCGTCAAGGCCGGGCTCCGGGCCGCCCGGGCCATTCACCGGGACGCCTGACTGGGGCGTTCGTCGAGCGCTTACTGAGCGCCGGAGCGGATGCAAGAATGGTCGGGTTGGACACGGTCCCCGTCCCACGCGGGGCTCGCCGTCTCCATCCCCATCTGACGGATGGGGTAACCGAGGCCCGGAGGAGGAAAGTGACCTGCCGAGGTCACACGGCGGACGGGCGGCGGGGCCGGGATTAGAGCCCGTGACCTTCCGACTCCCGGGCCCGGGCTCCGGCCACGGCGGCGAGGACCGCCCCCGACACGCTAAACCCCCCGTTCCCCTGTCCATCCTGCTTCCCGCCGGGTCGCCAGCTTTCCCTCCAGACCGTTGGAGATTGGAACACAGTAAGCGCTCAATAAATACCACTGAATGAACGAATGAACGATCCGGCCTAGCCCTGGCTCCTCATTCTCACCTCGTGATGCTCCCCCCAACTTCCAGGCTCAGCCTCGCCGCCCTCCCCCTCCTTCCGGCCGGACTCCAACTCCCGATCCCAGTTCCTACTCCCATCCCGGCTCCGCCGCTCGTCTGCCGTGAGATCTTGGGCCGGTCTCTTCGCTTCTCTGTGCCTCGGTTCCCTCGTCTGCAAAACGGGGATCAAGACTGGGATCCCCATGTGGGACAGGGACTCAATTAGCCAGTAACCACCCCAGCGCTTAGTACAGAGGCCTGGCACATAGTAAGCGCTTAACAAATACCGCAATTATTATCCTAGGTCCCCGCCTCCTGGGTCCTACAGCGTGGCTCAGTGGAAAGAGTGTGGGCTTGGGAGCCAGAGGACATGGGTTCGAATCCTGTCTCTGCCACTTGTCAGCTGTGTGACTGTGGGCGAGTCACTTCGCTTCTCTGTCCTCAGTTACCTTATCTGTAAAATGGGGACTAAGACTGTGAGTCTCACGTGGGACAACCGGATGACCCCGTATCTCCCCCAGCGCTTAGAACAGTGCTCGGCACAAAGTAAGCGCTTAACAAACACCAACATTATTATTATCATTATTATTATTACCTTCTCTTCTGGGCCTCAGGTCAGCCCCGCCCCCACCCAGGATCCAGAAAGAATTGGCGACGGCCGGTCCCGGGGTTGGGGGAGGACTGGGGGGATCCTGGAATAAAGGGTGCTGGTGGAGATGCAGCCAAGAGCTTTATTTTAGGGTCTCCGCGCCTTGTCCTCTTCCCTTTCCCCAGCGCTTCCTGCCCAGGCCCCATCCTCCCGCCTCCCCAGCCTCCCCAGGCCCCCTCCGTCCCCTCCCACAGATCACACCTCACCCCTCCTGGCACCGCTCTGTCCCCGCCGCCCAGGCAGGAGGCCCGGACAGCGATTCCGGTTAACGCAGTCGGCCACGGGAGTCGTCGGGAGTGGCGGGGGCCGAAGATCCGGGGCGTTCCGAGGTGAAGAAGATTCTGGGAGGCGTGTGCTCACCCCCTTCCTTCCGGGTATTCGCCGGGAGGGGGTGAGACCCCCCCAGGGTCAGGTTCAGAGATGACAACGGTGGGCTTGGGGGGAAGAGGGGTGGGGTGCGGGGGTCGGGCCGGGGGGGAGGTAAAGTGCACGTGCTGGGGAGGAGGCGGGCCGGAATCAGGGGTCGGGGGCGGTGTCCGGTGGGGGGGTCCCCGGGCTGCTCTCTGACCGGCGGGGCGGTTGCGTGGCAGGCGGAGGGGGGCCGGGGGATGGGACCCCCGGGGACAGGAGGAAGACGGGTGCCGGAGAGGAAGGGCTGGCAGGGGTTGCCGGGGGAGCCGCGGCCAGGCCCAGGATCTCCTGGACGTTGAGGGGCAGCTCCTGTGGGGACGATGGGGAGGAGAGAGAGCGGGGTCGGGGGGAGGGTGTCAGAGAGGAGGAGACCCCCGCCACGCGAGAGCCGCGGGGGAAGTGAGGCCCGTGGGGAGGGACGGGGAACGACAGGTTCTCACCGGGCAGGCAGCCAGCTGCCGATACAGCTCCTCGGCCCGCGTTAAGATCTTCTCCACGCTCATCGTCATAGTCAGCTCGTTGATGTGCTGGGGAGGGGAAGCGGACGTAAGTAAGAGGAGGTCGGACGCAAAGGGGACCAGGGTGGGTCGGACAGGGAGCCTCGGCCTCTGGCGAGGAGGGAGGGAGAGAGAGAGAGAGAGAGGACGGAGGGAGAGGGAGAAAGAGGAGCGAGAGAGGAAGAGGAGCAGCCTGACCTTGAGGATCTCATTGGAGCCAAAGCCCGACGTCATGAGGGCGTCTCTCTCAGCATCCAGGATCCCACAGGCCACGAGCAGGTGGAAGTTGGGGCCAGGGAGGCCCGTCCACAGGACCTGGGGCCGGGGACACCAGAGGACACCAGAGGCAATGCTTCCCGTTCCCGCCGCACCGAGTCCAGACCTCCCATCCGCCCCGCGGTCCCGCTTCCCCTCCCCGCCCCCTCCCACCCCCGGGCCCGCCCGTCTTCGCCGGCTGCCCTCCGCACCTCCCACAGCCGCAGCACGTCGGGGAAGGCGAACTCCCGCTTGAACCAGATCAGGATCCAGCGGAAGCAGAAGCAGAGGGATCCTGACTCCTGGGAGTCTGGGGAGGGAGGAGGGGTTGGGCGGAGGGCGGGGCCGGAGCTAAGGGCTAGGGGGCCGCCCGAGACCCCCCCCCCACTCCTCCCTCCTGCCCCACCCCAGTCTGTACCCAGAAAGTCGCAGAGCGGGGGGTCGAGGACTCTCAGCAGCAGGGTCAGCTGGCCCAGCTGGCGCTTCATGCTGTCCTGACTCTCTTCGAAGTTTCCGTGCTTGATCGAGGCGGGAGGAGGAGGAGGGGGAGGAACGGAGAGCGTCAGGGACCCACGGGGTCGGACACCCCGATCCCCGCCTCACCTCCCCACCCAGACTCACGAGTCCCCTCACCACAAGCTCCATGAAACCACAGAAACACCAGAAAGCGTCGACCTCGTTCTGGGTGACGAAGAGGATCGGGGAGAGGAGGTCGCTCATGCCCTGGACGTAACCTGAGGCAGAAGGGAGACGGAGGGATGGGGGAGATGGACGGGGTGGGCGGAGGAGTCGGGATCCACGGTCACGGAACTTTCTTCTCTCCCGGTCGTCCCCTCGGCGCCCCCAAATACTGCCCCAATTCAACCATCTCCCTCCCCGTCATTTCCCCAGTCCACCTCTTCCTCTCACCCCTCTACTCTCTCTCCGCCTTCGCCTACTAGTTCCGCCCTGACCCTGGCTTAAAGCGATACGGCCGTGCCCGCCCCACTTCCCCCTACCCAGGGTGAAGTGGCGCATCCCCTCTCACCCCATCTCACCCCCCTCGATGTTAAAGCCCCTCCCACGCCGTATCAGCCCCCACCGGGGTGAAAGGGCCCGGCCCCCGCCATCCAGCCCCTTCCCGTACCCAGGTCGAAGTGATACATGCAGTAGGTCAGCAGAATATCATTGAGCAGCCCCAGGCCGGGGTTGTCGGGCCCCTCGTAGAACTTGTTGTTCCGATCGGTCCGGCTGACGTCCCGCTCTGGCCGAGGGAGAGGCGGCGGGGTCGGGGGGGGGGGGGCCGGGGGAAGCCAGCCGGCCTCCACCCTGTCTTCTCGAGCCCCCGCCCAATCCACGCCCTCTGGCTGGAGTGACCCCAGGAGGGAAGGGGGGGCCCGGCCTCCCCTGGAGGCGGCGTGCGTGTATGTGAGCGGGGTGGGGGGGGGCGGGTATCCCGGCAGTCCCCTGGCACCGACCGATCAGGCTGCGGTATCCACGGAGCAGGGAGTTCCTCTTCTCCTGCTCTTCGCTCACGGATTTCCACTGCAGCTTCATGCGGAAGTACTCGTCCCTGGGTGGAGGGAGAGGGCGGAGGCCGTGAGTCGGGCGGGGGACCTAGAGGGGCACCGCAACCCGACCTCCGCCGACGGCCCCCGAAGCGGCTGTGAAGGAGTGGGTTTGTGGCCGCCCCCCACCGCCCCCCCAACTAACGGGCGACGAGGATCGAAGCACAGCCCCGGGGAATCGCCTGAAAGCCGGCCTCCCTCGGGCTCTCGCCCCCAACCACCAGGGAACGGCGGGCCCCGCGAGGGCAGGGGAGGCCGCGAGCGAGCCGCGACGGAGCAGGGCCGGGACCGCGACGCCGGGGAGCCCGGGGGGCCCCCGAGACCCCGCCGACACTCACGTCTTCCTCCGCAGCTGGGCCCTGTGCTCCTCGCCGCTGCCCTCCCAGCTCAAGTAGCCCAGGAGGTATTTCCAGGCCTCCTTCCGCAGAGAGGGGTGCAGGCCCTGCGGGGGACGGCCGCGGACGGGAGGGTCGGGTCGGCTGACACACACACGCCTCACCCTCCCCAGCCCGCCGCCTCCCCGGCCGCGGGACCCCCGCCCGCCCTCACCCCGGAGAAGATCCGGGCCTTCAGTTCGGGCACGTCCTTCAGCCGCCCGTCCGCGTCAACGTGCTCCGCCCATTCCTCCTCCGTCACGGGGGCGCCCCGGACCACGGCCGGCCGGGGGCCCAGCTCCACCTGGGCAGGGCGGAGGAGAGGGTGAGGAGAGGGTGTTGGCCCCCGCCCCCCCAAAACCAGGCTCGCCTGCCTTCTGCCCGGCGGGAGGGATTCCCCCGATCTCTCCCACCCTTTCGGGCTGGAAGCTGAGCAAGGAGTCGTCTAACCTGCCAGAGCCCATCCTCTTTCCGACGCTGGCTAGTCCTTCTCCACAGGAGAGAGTCACACAGGAACAGGGTCCACTCGCTCCCCCACCCTCAGTCCACGGTCCACAGACAGCGACTGTCCCCGCCTTCAAAGCCTTATTGAAGGCCCACCTCCTCCAAGAGGCCTTCCCCGACTATGCCTTCCTTTCCTCTTCTCCCATTCCCTTCTGCGCTGCCCTGCCTCACTCCCTTTTATTCATCCCCCCTCCCAGCCCCACAGCACTTAATTTATTTATTCAGTGTCTGTCTCCCCCTCTCGACAGTAAGCTCACTGTGGATAGGGAATGTGGCCGTTATACTGTCCTCTCCCAAGCACTCAGTACAGTGTTCTGCACACAGGAAGCGCTCAATAAGTACAAACGAATGAAAGCATTCAATAACAATGACTGACGAGGGTAAGGGAAGGAATACATCCCTCCCCCGGGGGAGATCTTCCGCCGGGGCCCTCCCGCCCTCGGCAAGCGGCGAGGCAGCAGGGGCCGGGCCAGACCGGGCGGCCTCTCGGTCCCGCCCGCCCGGGTGACTTGGTGCCTCCGGGATTCGCCGATCACCGAGTCTCCCCTCGTTCCCTCCCGCCGCACCCGGCCGCCACTCACGCAGGAGATGACCTCGAAGCCGGGCTCGGGCTCGTCCTCGGGGCCCAGGAGGCCGGGCGGGGGGCTCCCGTCGTGGGGGTGCTGCAGGGCACCGCGGAAGAAGTTGGTGACGCGCGAGAAGCCTCCGAAGGTGGCGGCGTAAGGGTCTTGGAGGAAACGCTGGTGGGGGAGAAGGGGGGAGACGGGGTCAACCCAGGATGGTCAGGGGAGGGGGAAAGGAGGGAGAAAGAGGAGGGGGATCCTGCCCCCCCATCCCCCATCCCAAACCTTTTCTCCCGGCTCCGCCCCCTCCCACTGCTGCTATGGGATCCAGTTTCCCTGAGCCCCTTCGGTTTTCTCCAATGCCTCCCTCCCCCCACATCCTGGCCTATCCTCTTCTTCTCCGGTCCCATCCCTCGGCCCAGAGGGAAAGGAAGAGTGCTTTGGGGCGGTGGTGAGGAGGGTGGGAAGACCGACGGGAACGCCAACGGGTGGGTGGGTGAGTGGGGCAGCAAGGGCGAGAAGAGCCTTATGGGAGGAGAGAAGAAGGGGCCTGGAAATGGCGTGGCCGGGAGGGTGGGGAGAGCCAAGGACTGGAAATCCAGGGTCTCGGATTCTAATCCCGAGTCCACCCACGTGGCCTCGGGCACTCGGCGGGGATTCAATTCCCGCCCTTCCTCCCCCTTAGACTGCGAGCCCCCTGGGGGACGGGGGACTGGGCCCGACCGGACGGCACCGTACTAACCCCCACACCCGCCACGTGGTAAGCGCAGAACGGCTTCCGCCGTTCGTCGGGAGGGTACGGGGGAGGAGAGGGAGGCTGGGCCGGGGAAAGCCGAGGAGCGGTGGGTGGGCAGGGAGAGGCTGGGGAGGGCCCGTCCACACTCACGGAGACCACGTTGGAGCTGTCCTCATCGAAGAGATGCAGCTGGTGGAAGGAGTTAGAGAGGGCGGAGGAGTCGTGGGGGAAGACGAGGTAGAGGCGGGAATCCTGGGGGGAGCTGGAGAGGGGAGAGACGGAGACAGAGAGAGAGAGAGAGACAAAGAAAAACACTCTCGGTGCTTGGCCCTTCTGACCCAGGTGATCTGGAGCTGGGAGACACCCTAACCGCCCCCAGCCCCTTTCCCTAATAATAATAACAGTAATAATGATGGCATTTGTTAAGCGTTTACTACGTGCCTAGCACTCCTTTAAGCGCTGGGATAGATACGAGGTATTACAAGGTAGATACAAGGTCGTGGGTTCTAATCCCGGCTCCACCACTTGTCGGCTGTGTGACTTCGGACATGTCACTTCACTTCCTTGTGCCTCAGGGACCTCATCTGTAAAATGGGGGTTACGACTGTGAGCCCCACGGGGGACAGGGACTGCATCCAGCCTGATGACCTTGGATCTACCCCAGCTCATAGAACAGTGACCGGCGCAGAGTAAGCGCTTGACAAATACCATAAAAAACCCAAAAACCAAAGCCAGGGAGAGGACGGTGGGTAGAGGCGGGGAAGGGGGCGGAGAGGTGGACTCACCTGGCGAGGATCAGGTATCTGCTGAGGGCCCGGAGCAGGGACCGCGTCCCCCCGCGGTGGAAGTGGAGGGCGGGCAAGGAGCCCCCGGCCTGAGTGACCAGCACGAGGTAGGCCCAGCCCAGCCCGGGCTTGGAGCGGCGGATCGACTTGAGCTCCGCCAGCCTCAGGGAGAAGGCCCACGACGGCCGGGACGCACCGGCCCCTGCGCCTGCGGGTGGACAGGGAGGCCAAGGGAAGGGCGCTCAAACCCTTCTCCGGGGCCAGGATCCCCTTCGGCCCTAGGGGAGACCCCTCCCTCAGTCCCCGGGCCCACCGCGCTGCAACTGGGGGCGGCGAAGCCCGACGCAGCGACCCCGGTGGGGGCGGATGGGGACCAGGGCAACTGAGATGAAAGGGGCCGGTCTGGGGGGTGATCCAGAAGAGAAACCGTCCACCGTGCCCGTCTTGAAAGCAGTCCATCCCCTTGCCCTCTTTTACCTCACCTTGCTACTCTCCTACTCCAACCCGCCCCCACACTTCGCTCCTCTAACGCTAACCTCACTGTGCCTCCATCCCCTCCATCTTGCCCCCGGCCTCTCACCCACGTCCCGCCTCCGGCCTGGAATGCCCCCCGCCCCGCCCACCCCCTCCCCCCAGGTCCGACAGTGACTCTCTCGCCCTTCAAACCCTTATCGAAGGCCCACCTCCTCCAAGAGGCCTTCCCTGACTGCACCCTCCTTTCCTCTTCTCCCACTCCCTTCTGCGTCGCCCCGACTCGCTCCCTTCGTTCATCCCCCAACACTGAAGTACGCATCTGTCATTTACTTATTTACAGTCATGTCTGTCTCCCCCCACAGCTCGTTGCGGGCAGGGAATGTCTCCGTTTATGGCTGCACCGTACTCTTTCGAGCACTTAGTAGCGACTAAGTGCTGAACGAACGAATGCGGTGCTCAAAAAATACAACTCCCAGACTGATTTCTCCGGGCCTCATCCCTTCACCTTCCCGCTGAGACTGTGAGCCCCCACGTTGGACAGGGACTGTGTCCCACCGGAAGACCCCCCAGGTGAGGGCAGTAAGAGCCCAAAGATCCGGTCAGTTGGGCTCCGGCACGGAAGCCCCTGAGGTAGAGCTTCCCTCGCCCCCTCCCCCGGCACAGGTCCGCGTCTCACCGGTGCCCGGCTCCTGGGCCCGGAACCGGGCTCCCACGGGGCTGATGACGGCCCAGTCGGGCTCGTAGCCAGGGTCGAAGAGGTCCTCCTCGGGCGGGCAAGACTCCCCGCCTGTCGGCTCCTGGGAGAGTGAGGGATGAGGTGGTAAGTGAATAATAATAATAATGATAATAATAATAATGACGATGACGGTATTTGTCAAGTGCTTACTATGTGCCAAGCATCGTTCCCAGATACAAGGTAATCAGGTTGTCCCACTTGGGGCTCACAGTCTTCATCCCCCTTTTACAGATGAGGTAACTGAGGCACAGAGAAGTGAAGTGACTTGCCCAAAGACACAGAGCCGACAAGTGGCGGAGTCGGAATTAGAACCCATGACCTCTGACTCTCAAACCCGGGCTCTTTCCACTAAGCCACACTGGCCAGAGGTATTTTTTTTTTTTTATGGACTCTGTGAAGAGTTTACTATGTGCCAGACACTGTACTAAGCATTGGGGTAGATACGAGCTAATCAGGTCCGACAGGGTCCCTGTCCCCCATGGGGCCCACAGTCTTAATTCCCGTTTTGCAAATGAGGTTACTGAGGCCCAGGCAAGTGAAGTGACTCGCCCGGGGTCCCACAGCAGACCAGCGGTGGAGCCAGAATTAGAATCCAGGGCCTTCTGGCTCCCAGGCCCGGGCTCTCTCCACTTCTCATTAAAGTATTAAAGGATGGTCCCAGGGTTACCAGGGAACAGGGAAGAGGAAGAGAAACAAAGCGAGGGGAGGAGACGTCGAGGAAGGGGGCATGGCACAGCGGAGGGACGGAAAAGATCTACAAGAGAAGGGAGGCAGACGAGGGCGAAGGACTCATAGTCCTGAGTTGCCTGCTTGGTGACCCTGGGCGTGTCACTTCACTTCTCTGGGCCTCAGTTTCCTCATCTTTTCTCCCTCCCACTTCGATTGGGAGTTCTATGCGGGACAGGGACTGTGTCCAATCTGATTATCTTATATCTACCTAATAATAATAATAACGATAGTATTCGTTAAGCACTTACTATGTGCCAAGCACGATTCTAAACGTTGAGGTAGATAGACGATAATCAGTCTGGCCCACTTGGGGCTCCCAGTCTCGATCCCCATTTTCCAGATGAGTTCACGGAGTCACCGAGCAGCGATGTGACTTGCCCCAAGTCCCACAGCCGATAAGTGGCGGAGGGGGGATCAGAACCCACGACCTCTGACTCCCCAGCCCGGGCTCTTTCCACTAATCCACGCTGCTTCTCTAAATACTCGGCAAAGGGCTTGGCACACAGTCAGCGCTTAACAAATGCCATCTTTTTTAAAAACAAAAAGGAGAGGAAGAAGAAGGGAGCAAGGAGAGGGAGGAGAGGACCGAGCAAGAGGAGACGAGGTCAAGGAAGGGGTTGGGGTCTCCCCACCTTCTTGGAAAAGATGATCTGTGTCCCATCTCCGGCTTCTTCCACCGGGGCCCAGTGCAGTAGGACGTCTGAGTCCTGAGACGAATTGAAAGGAAGAGTTGTCAGAGGGGATCTCAAGAGATAACCTCGCTCCGTCCTTCCCTCCCCCAGATCCCGGCTCCGGTCCTCCACCCGGCCGGCCACCCCACTCCGCCGGCAGCCCCATTTCATTCTATTCCCACAGCTCCCGCCCCACGCCCACCTCCTCCAGTCCCAGCTACACAAGCCCACCCCCCAAATCCAGTGACTCTGACCCCCGCCATCTTCCAGATGACGACCCCTCGCCCACTCCCACCTCCACCGAGTCCCTCTGCACTAGATGTCCCCCAAATCCGGTGATTCTGATTCTATCTTCCGGATTTCTATTATCGTGGTGCTCGTTAAGCGCTTACTACGTGCCGAGCGCTGTTCCCCACGTGCCCCCTGCTTCCCGACCTCTCATCCCCCACCCCCGAGGCCCCGTAGCTCTCCCGCCTGCCCCACCTCGTTCCCGTTACCTTCTCCACGAGGCGGATGACCCCAGCGATGAGAGAGTCGGGATCCTGGCGGGGCTTGGCGCTCGTGTGGAGGAAAACGCCCGATTTCTCAAAGACCACCTGGAGGGCGGGAGGACGGGGGGTCAGGGGCGACGGGTCTGGAGCCCCGGCGCCCTCCTCTCTCCCCCAGCCATCATCATCATCAGTGGTGTTTATTTGAACGCTTACTGTCATTCCGTCGGATTTATCGAGCGCTCACGGTGTGCAGAGCACGGTAGTAAACATTTGGGAGAGTACACTCTAACAATAAACTGACACATTCCCTGCCCACAACGAGCTTACAGTCTACGGCGTACGGAGCACTGAACTAAACGCTTGGGAGAGTACGCTATAAAAATAAACTGACACATTCCCTGCCCACAACCAGCTTACTGTGTCTGGAGTTTACGATCAGTGGTGTACAAAGCACTGTACTAAATGCTTGGGAGAGTACACTGTAACAATAAACTGACACATTCCCCGCCTGCAACGAGCTTACGGTCTTGAGTTTAACAGTCTACTGCGTACAGAGCACTGTACTAAACGTGTGGGAGAGTACACTCTAACAAAAAAAGGGATATATTCCCTGCCCACAGCGAGTTTACAGTTTTGAGTTTACAGTCTGTGTACAGAGGACTGTACTAAATGCTTGGGAGAGTACACTATAACAATAAACTGATATATTGCCTGCCTCACATGAGCTTACGGTCTACTGCATATAGAGCACTGTACTAAACGCTTGGGAGAGTACACTCTAACAATAAACGGATATATTCCCTTCCCGCAACGAGTTTACAGTCTTGAGTTTCCAGTCTGTGTATGGAACACTGTACTAAACGCTCGGGAGAGTACACTCTAACAATAAACGGATATATTCCCTGCCTGCAACCAGTTTACAGTCTTGAGCTTCCAGTCCGTGTACGGAGCACTGTACTAAGCGCCCGGGACAGTACACTATAACAAAAAACTGATATATTGCCTGCCCGCAAGGAGCTTACAGCCTATTGCATACAAAGCACTGTACTAAACGCTTGGGAGAGTACAACCCGGCAGAGTTGGTAGACACGGTCCCTGCCCACAGCTGAGCAGAAAACGGGGGACGGGAGGGGGAATTCAATGGAGAAGAGTGGGCCGGGGGCTATGGACAGGAGTTAAGGCTAGAAGGAGGGGAGGGAGGTGGCCCAGGGCAAAGTGAGCGTGGGACAACCTGATTACCCCAGCGCTTAGAACAGTGCTCTGCACATGGTAAGCGCTTAACAAATACCAACGTTATTATTATTATTATTATTATTATTAAAGGGGCAGTTGCTAAGGGGCGGGACAGGGCCTGGCACATAGCAAGCGCTTGTGGGAGCAGCGGGGCTCGGTGGAAAGCGCCCGCGCTTGGGAGTCCGAGGTCGTGGGTTCTAATCCCCGCTCCCCCACTTATCGGCTGTGTGACTGTGGGCCAGTCACTTCACTTCTCTGCGCCTCGGTTCCCTCAACTGTCAAATGGGGATGAAGACGGTGAGCCCCACGGGGGCCAACCCGATGACCTTGGATCTCCCCCAGCCCTTACAGCAGCGCTGGGCACAGAGTAAGCGCTTAACAAATAACATCATCATCGTAGAGAAGCAGCAGCAAGAGCCCGGGCGGGGCAGTCCGAGGTCGTGGGTTCTAATCCCGATCCTGCCACTTCATTCGAGAGTATTTATGGAGCGCTTACTAGGGGCAGAGCACTGTACCAAGCGCTTGGGTGGGATGTGTGACTTTGGGCCGGTCACTTCACTTCTCTCCGTGACCTCATCTGTCAAATGGGGGGGGGGTGAAGACTGGGAGCCCCCCGGGGGACAAACCTGATTCCCTCGGATCCACCCCAGCGCTTAGCACATAGTAAGCACTTCACAAATCGTTATTATTATGATTATTATCGCGAACAAATGCCATCCCGGTTATTAAGGGGCTGTTTCTAGGGGAGGCCCAAGGGTCAGGGAAGGGTCCCAGGGGGTGTGTGTGGGGGGGGTCTTTTGTTTACATTCCCCACCCCGGCCACCCCCGACTCTTACCCGGTGGCCGGTCGACTCCATCGCCACGGCGGAGGCCCCGCCCCTTCCGGGGAAACGCCAAAGTCACGTGCGGCCCCTCCCTCCACCGGCCGAGGTTGTCGTTCAGTCGCCTCCTCCCCCCCCCCCGGAGGCGTGCGGTGGTACGGCCCGCCCTTCAGCGCTTACGGGGCCGGAAGGAACCATGAGCAGCAGGGAGGGAGAGCCGCCGGAGAGGGCGGAGTCCGCTCCACGCATGCGCAGCGTCCCGCCTGTTTCCCCCCGATGTAAACAAGCCCGCCTCCCTTCCCCCTGCGGGGACACGTGCCCGACGCCGCCATCTTGGATGCGGGCAACGAGGCCGAGCCGCCGCCATCTTTCTCGAGGGAACGACGGCGCGGGGGGGAGGGCGGCCGGCTCGGGCCTGCGAGACCGGCCGTTCCCCCCCCCCCCCCCGGCGCCTAAAAAGACGCCCCGGCGGGCGGGCATGGCGGGCGGGGAAGGCTTGTGGGGAGGGCCCGATGACGGGGGGCGGCCGGCCCCCGGTCCTGGAGGACGGGACGGTCCTTCTGGGTTGACCGAGCGGGGTCACCGTCGGGGCCGGGGGCCGATGAGGCCTACGGGGTGGCCCTAGACCCGAAGGACCGGCCGAAGCGGGGGCAGACAAAGATCGCCGGGTAGTTGCGGAGAAGCGGGGATGGTGCCCGTCTGCGGAAGGGCCGCCTGGGCGGCGCTCGGCCCCGGCCGCTCAAACACCAAGGGGCCGGGCTGCAGGAGGAGCAGGAGGAGCAGGAGGAGCAGGAGGAGCAGGAGGAGCAGGAGGAGCAGGAGGAGCAGGAGGAGGAGGGGCGGCGGAAGGGGCGGGGCGGCCGCCATGTCTCTTGAGGGCGGCGAGGCCGCCGGCCCCGCCATGCTGGTGGCGGGCACGTGAGTGGCGGCGGCGGCGGCGGCGGCGGCTCCCCCGGGCCGGGTTGAGGGGGGAGGCCCGGGGGAGGCGGCGGGGACCCAGCCTGGGGGGCGGGACGGGGTTCGGAGAAGGGGAGCCCGCCCCCCCCCCCAGGACCGACCCCCCACCCCACCCCGAGGGCGGGACTTCCGCCCTCTTCTCCCTCGGGGGGCTGCAGGGTCCCCCCTTAGGCGCCCCCCTCGACGCCCCTTCTCCCGCAGGAGAGGGAGGCCCTCCCTCTTTTCACCGTGGCCTCTGGCAAGCGCTCTCTAGGCGCTGCGAGAGATCCAGGGTCACCCCCGGATAGAGGAGGGCAGTGAGGCCCGGTGCACTGACTTGCCCAAAGTCCCACGGCCGACCGGCGGAGGCGGGAGTGCCCCCTTCCCAAGGGAAGGGGCGGTCATCCGTTCAACAGGAATAATCACCTCGTTGGTAGGGGTTGAGCGCTTACTCTGTGCGGAGCACTGTGCTGAGCGCTGGGGGAGATCCAGGGTCATCAGGTGGTCCCACGGGAGGCCTAGGTCCGCAGCCCCATTTGACAGATGGGGTCACTGAGGCCCAGGGAGGTGACTTGCCCACTGTCACCCAGCTGACGAGTGGCAGAGCGGGGATTCGAACCCATGACCTCTGACTCCCCAGCCCGGGCTCTTTCCTCCGAGCTAAGAGTATTGAGCGCTGACTACGTGCGGAGCACTGGACCAAGCGCTTGGGACGTACAGTGGGGCAACAGATAGAGACCATCCCTGCCCACTGTCGGCGGAGGCGGGAGGGACGCGTGCGGCAGGTGATGGCCGGCGAGGATCCGAGCGCCTTCCTTTCTTTCTCCTCCTTCCCCTGGGGAAGGGGCGGCCGAAGAGGTGGCGACTTGTCCGCCGGCGGCTCCCCCGCCCCCGAGACCCCTGAATAACTCCCTTCCTCCCGCCGCCCCCAGAAGACAAGACTCTTTTCCCCTTCCGTCAGTTTCCGGGGTCCCGCCGACTCCCGTCTTTCTCCTTTCTTCACTGATTCTTTCGATGGCGCGGTGGGTAGAGTCCGGGCCCGGGAGTGAAGAAGGTCACGGGTTCTAAGCCCGGCTCCGCCACTTCTCCGCTGGGTGACCTTAGGCCAATCACTTCACTTCTCTGGGCCTCGGTTTCCTCTTCTGCAAAATGGGGATAGGGAACCGGGAGCCCCAAGCGGGACGGGGACTGCGTCCAGCCCGATTAGTTTGGATCCACCCCACATCCGTGTACAGTGCCCGACACACAGTAAACGCCTAACCAAGGCCACAATTATTATTATTATTATTCTTTTCTCCCGTTGCTCTCCACCCCAACCCTACCACGGAGCCCCCTCTCCCTTTCCCTCAGTCCTCTAGAGCTGAGTAATAACTGGCATTGTACAATATTGACGACGGTATCTGTTAAGCACTTGTTAGGGGCCAAGCACGGTTCTAAACGCCGGGGTAGATACAA
The DNA here is from genome assembly GCF_004115215.2 of Ornithorhynchus anatinus. NCBI lineage: Eukaryota > Metazoa > Chordata > Mammalia > Monotremata > Ornithorhynchidae > Ornithorhynchus > Ornithorhynchus anatinus. Next base: position 53,557,480 of record NC_041737.1, on the reverse strand, counting down.
GGCAATCAGGTTGTCCCGCGTGGGGCTGACAATCTGAATTCCCATTTTACAGATGAGGAAACTGAGGCACAGAAGAGTTAAGTGACTCGCCCCAGGTCACAGAGCAGACGAGCGGCCGAGCCGGGATTAGAACCCACGTCCGCTGCTGACTCCCAAGCCCGGGCTCTTGTCACTAGGCCTCGCTGCTTCTCTATGTCCTTGGCCGACTGGGCTTCCAGAACTCTTAGGAGGAGGTTATGACCCAGACACCCCCCCGGGTCCCGGGAGCCAGAGTGATCAGGGTACTACCCTTTTCTTTCCTGTTCCATCAGCCCCTGGGAATTCCGAATAATCTCGTTCCCCCCGCCACCCCACCGCCTCCTTTGTCCCCTCGTGTCTGTAATTAATTATTTTCACGTCTGTCTCCCCCCGTACCTCGCTGTGGGCAGGGACTGCGTCTGTTTATCGTTGTAGCCTGCTCTCCCCAAGATTTAGCACGGGGTTCCGCCCGCAGGAAGCGCTGGATTGAAACGATCGACCGACTGATTCCCCCCGAGCCACCCCTCCCAACCGGCCCCGGGAGACCGGCCGACACCGTGCCCCCATGACTCCTCCTCTGTCTCCCGAGCAGGGCCCGGATGGCGGCGGGGCGACCGCAGGAGCTGTGGGAGGCCGTGGTCGGGGCGGCGGAGCGGTTCCGGGCGCAGACGGGGACGGAGCTGGTGCTGCTGACGGCCGCGCCGCCCCCTCCCCCCCGCCCTGGCCCCTGCGCCTACGCCGCCCACGGCCGAGGAGCCCTGGCCGACGCCGCCCGCCGATGCCTGCAGGACATCGCCCTGGCCCACCGGGCCGCCACGGCCACCGCGCCCCCGCGGCCCCCGCCCCCTCCGGAGCCCCCCGCCCCCCCGGCACAGGCCCCCACCACGGAGGAGGAGGTGGGGGAGGAGGAGGAGGAAGAGGAGGAGGAGACGGAGCCCGGAGAGAGGCGGTATCCCAGCGACAGCGGAGGTACCGGGAGGAGGAGGAGGAGGAGGACGACGACGGGGGAGCCGGAGGGAAAGAGCCGAGAGGCGGGCGGGAGGAGAGAAAGCGGGTGGGTGGGAGGGCTTGGGGAGATCTGGGGGAGGCCCCGGTCTAGGAAAGAAACGGGGAGGAGTGCCGGACTCTGCCCATCCCGCCGCCTCCCTCCAGGCCTGTTTGTCATGGACGAGGACGCACCCTGTCAGGACCTGCCCCCGTTCTGCGAATCCGACCCCGAAAGCACAGACGGTACGTGGCGGAGGGGCCGAGGGGGGATTGGGGCCGGTGGACCTCACCCCCTCTGTCCCTCCGCCACGAGTCCCGGGGCAGCCGGGGACCCGCGGTCGAAGGTGTCGGCTCCGAGCGGCGGGTGGTTGCGTTGGAGCCGGCCGGCGAGGCCCGTGGGGCCGTTTCGACGCCGGCCCCCAGGCTCGGGGACGGGAATCGCAGGCCGGGTCTGCTCTCCGTTTAGAGGGTCGAGTCGGCGGCCTCGACTGCCCTGCCGGCACCGGGCCTACCTACGGCGGGGCGTGCCACGTCGGCCGCGCCTCCCTCTGCCCACCTCCCCCTCTCTCTCCGTCCCCAGATGGCAGCGTGAGTGAAGAGGCGCCCCCGGGTCCACCGGCCTTCACCGTGCCTCCCACAGTCGCCCCCACCCAGCAATACGCCAAGTCCTTGCCCGTCTCCGTGCCCGTGTGGGGCTTCAAGGAGAAACGGACGGAGACACGGTCCTCCGACGAGGAGAACGGGCCGGTGAGAGGGAGTCGGGGCGCTGGGGTGGGGGAGGGCCCGGCGGGGGGAGGCGCGGGGGCCCGGGGGCCCGGAGGACAGAAGCCTAGCCCCTCCGGCCTCTTTCCGTAGCCCTCGTCCCCCGACCTGGAGCGCATCGCAGCCAGCATGCGGGCCCTGGTGCTGCGGGAGGCAGAGGGGACCCAGGTGTTCGGCGATCTGCCCCGGCCCCGGCTCAACACCAGCGATTTCCAGAAACTCAAGCGGAAATACTGACGGGAACACGTCCCCGTGGCCACACGCCGACTGTCCCGACTCTCTCCCCCAACCCCCGATTTCCCCATCTCCCCCGCACACAGACACACTACAACCTTGAAGGGCAGGGGGAAAGGAGATGGGGAACTTAAACTCCCCCTGCCCTGTCCTCCCCGTCCTCCCCTCCCACCACCCACTCATCGATCCGCCCCTCCTCTGGTCGTCCCGTTTCCTCCGTTCCTGCCCCTCCCCTCCCAATGTTGCCTTAAAGGGTGTCTCCCCCCACCAAGCCCCGTGGATGGGGGGGGGGAGCCCGACCCCTGCACTTGCCCCCCGGGGGGGAGGGGAGGGGGAGTGGGGATGCTGATCTGACAATAAAGACGACAGATTTTATCTCTGAATTCGACTGAGTGCCTGAAGAGGAAGAAGTGTTCTCTCCGCGTCCGGTTTGGACCCGCCAACGGAAAGTCCGGGACAGAGTCCCAGGCCAGGAAGGGCCGAGAGGCCAGCTGGCGGCGGGCTTGGTTTTATTTTTACGGTACTTGCCAAGCGCTGGCTACGGACCCGGCCCTTGCTTAAGCGCTGGGATGGAGACGAGGTTGGACGCAGTCCCTCGGGGCTCACATTCTTAATCCCCGTTTTTCCAGATGAGGTAACTGAGGCAGGGAGAAGTGGAACGACTTGCCCAGGTTCCCACGGCAGACACGGAAAGTGCCTTAGCGGCTTGGGAGTCAGAGGGCGTGGGTTCTTATCCCGGCTCCGCCCCCTGTCTGCTGCGTGACTTTGGGCAAGCCGCTTCGCTTCTCCGTGCCTTAGTTACCTCACCTGTAAAATGGGGATTAAAAGTGCGAGCCCCACGGGGGACAGGGATTACAGCGAGGCTCACTGGAAAGAGCCCGACCTTAGGAGTCAGAGGTCGTGGGTTCTAATCCCCGCTCTGCCACCTGTCAGCTGTGTGACTTCAGGCAAGTGGCTTCACTTCTCGGTGGCTCAGTGACCTCATCTGTAAAATGGGGATGAAGACTGGGAGCCTCACGTGGGACAGCCTGGTTGTACCCCAGTGCTTAGAATAAAAATAAACGATGGCATTCGTTAAGCGCTTACTATGTGCCAAGCACTGTTCTAAGCACTGGGTGATCGGGTTGTCCCCCATGGGACTCCCAGTCTTCATCCCCATTTTCCAGATGAGGTCACTGAGGCCCAGAGAAGGGAAGTGACCTGCCCACAGTCACCCAGCCGACAAGCGGCCGAGCGGGGATCTGAACCCATGACCTCTGCCTCCCAAGCCCGGGCTCTTTCCGCCGAGCCGCGCTGCTTCCCTTAGAACGGTGCTCGTCACCTAGTAAGCGCTTAACAAATACCAGTGCCAACGTTATTATTAGAACAGCGCTTGGCACCCAGCCAGCGCTTAACAAACACCATCATTATGATTGTGATGGGGTGGAGGTGGGGGTTAGAACCCCGGTCCTTCCGCCGCCCAGGCTAATGCTCTACGCGCTGGGCCCCGGACAGCGGCAGGGGACTGGCCAGGTTGACCCCGCCTTGCCCCCCCGGGGCCGAGGCCTCGTGAGCAGGAGCGGCGCGTGAGCCGGAGCGGCGCATGCGCCCTGCGCGGAGGGCGGGAAAAGGCAGTGGGCGGGGCGAGCGAGGCTCCAGCGCGCGCGTGCGCACGAGAGAGAGCGGAGCACTTCCGGCCGAGTGCTCCCGCTCCCGCGGCCCCCCCCGGCCCCCGAGCCCCCCGCCCAAGGGTTCCGCCGCCAGCAAGGGCTGGAGTCGGCGGCCTCGTCGTTGCACAGGACCGGCCTCTAGCTGCTGCCCGGTTGTCCATTCCGAGCGCTTAGTCCAGTGCTCTGCACCTAGGGAGCGCTCAGTAAATACGACTGACTGAATGCACGAAGGCGCTGAGTCCAGGGCTCCGCAGAGAGTAAGAGCTCGCTGGACAGGACCGGGCGGTGCCGCGGGCCCGTCAGTTGGCAGCCTTGGAGGAGGATGGCGGAGGGCGCGGACGCTGCTCGGGGCTGCCGGCTGGAGAGCCCGGACCCCGGGGGGCCCCCGCCCATCCCGCTGCCCGCCGGACAGGCCCTGCTGCTCGGACGGAGCCCGCTGACGCGAGTCACCGACCGCAAGTGCTCGAGGAACCAAGGTCGGGCCGAAGGCACCGTTAGAATGATAATAATAAATCAATCGTATTTATTGAGCGCTTACTCTGTGCAGTGCACTGGACTGAGCTCTTGGAACGAACAGGTCGGCAACAGAGAGAGACGGTCCCTGCCGTTTGACGGGCTTACAGTCTAATCGACTGTAATGATAATAATAATTTAGAAGAACGTTAAGCGCTTACCGGGTGGCGAACGCTCTTCTAAGCGCCGGGGCAGGTCCAGGGTCAGCAGGTCGTCCGGCGTGGGGCTCCCCGTCTTCATCCCCGTTTTGCAGAGGGGGTCACTGAGGCCCAGGGAAGCATAGTAGCGTTGGTGTTTGTTAAGCGCTTACTATGTGCCGAGCACTGTTCCAAGCGCTGGGGGGGGAGATGCAGGGTCATCAGGTTGCCCCTTAACCCCCATTTTACAGATGAGGGAGCCGAGGCCCCGAGGAGTGAAGGGGCTTGCCCAAAGGCACACAGCAGACAGGTGGTGCAGCTGGAATTAGAACCCACGACTTCTGGCCCCCAGGCCCGGGCTCTTGCCACTGAGTCATTCCCTAGTACTTATTGAGCGCTTACTATGTGCCGAGCACTGGACTAAGCGCTTGGAATGGACAATTCGGGAACAGACAGTCGCGCTGCTTCTCCAACCTCGGGGGACCCTGGGAGAGGAGAGTGGAGGGGATTGGGGGGAAATGATGGGGAGGGGGCGAGGGACCCGTGCAGGAGGGTGGGGGGAGGACAGGAGGACTGAGAGGACCTGGGGAAAAGGGCAAGGGTGGGGGGACAGTGCTGGGCACGTAGTAAGCGCTTAACCAATACCACAATTATTATTATGGAAGGTGGTGAAAGGGATAGGGGAGAAGGGCGGGGGGAATGGGGGGGACCAGGTGAGAGATCAATGAAGACGGGGGCGGCTCAGAGCACCTGGGGAGGACGCGGGGCACCAGGGGGGAAGGTCCGGGGAAGTTGGGGGGACCGAGCGCTCTGGGGAGAAGGGTAGGGAACTGAGTGGACCGGGGAGAATAATAATGTTGGTATTTGTTAAGCGCTTACTATGTGCAGAGCACTGTTCTAAGCGCTGGGGGAGATACAGGGTCAACAGGTTGTCCCACGGGAGGCTCACCATTAATCCCCATTTTACAGATGAGGTCACCGAGGCCCAGTGAAGTGACTCGCCCACCGTCACACAGCTGACAAGTGGCAAAGTGGGGATTCGAACCCGTGACCTCCGACTCCCAAGCCCGGGCTCTTTCCACTGAGCCACGCTGCTTCTCAGGGCGGAAGGGATGGGGGGGGGGGGGGGTCCGAGGGGACCCGGTTAGAAGGGTGGGGGAGATGGGAAAGGGGGTAAGGGACCCAAACAGAAGGGTGCCGGGGGGAGAATAGAGGGACCGAAGATCTGGAGAGAAAGCCGGCCAGTCCAGGGGCTCCCGTGGAGAAGGTCAGGGAGGATGGGGAGGGGGCTGGGGGGACCTGAGGACGTTGGGGTGGATCGGGGAGGCGGGCAGAGGGTAGGGATGGCGGCCCCGACCGGGGAGGTGACAGCAATCTTTTCCCCTCTCTAGTGGAACTTGTCCCAGATTACCAGACGCGGACTGTGATGGTGACTCAGGTGGGAGCCTCGGGGGCACCAAGGGGAAAAGGGAAGAAAACCAGACAAGAGGGGACAGTGAGGAGGAGTTGCGGAGCAGAGGGGGATGGGGGATTCCGGGAGGAGCAGCCGGGGAGGATCACGGGTGGGAGGGCCAGGCCCCCTGACGCCCCTCTCCCCGCACCCCGTCGCGCAGCTGGGCGTCAACCCGTCGACAGTCGGAGGCCGGGTGCTGGCCCCCGGGGCCCAGGCTCCGCTGCGACACGGGGAGACGCTGCTTCTGGTCAATGGGTTGTACCCGCTCGTCCTGCGCTTTCCCCCGGCCGGCCCCGAGGAAGCGGCACAGAGGCGAGGAGACGTGGAGCCTCCGAAGAAGAAGCTCAAGGGGGAGAAACCGGCCCGGGGTGAGGCCGGGTCTAAGGGGGCCGCCGTCCCCGTCCCCACAGGCTGGCAGGAGCTGGGGAAGCTGCTGGTGTTCACGGCCGGTGGCGTGAGAGACCGAGAGAAGGTACCGCGGAGAGTGAGCGGGGGTGACAGAGTGAGAGTGAGCGTGTCTCTAATTAGTGTAGGGTGGAGAGAAGCAGCCTGGCCTAGTGGCAAGAGCCCGGGCTTGGGGGTCGGGGGACGTGGGTTCTAATCCCGGCTCCGCCGCTTGTCTGCTCTGTGACCTCGGGCAAGTCACTTCACTTCTCCGGGCCTCAGTGACCTCCTCCGCAAAATGGGGATTAAGACCGTGAGCCCCACGTGGGACGACCCGATTCCCTTGTTCCTAGCCCAGCGCTGGGCACATAATAAGCGCTTAACAAATGCCATCATTATTCTTAGGAGTAATAGGAGCCGTAGTAGCATTTATTAAGTGCGTACTGGGTGCGGAGCACTGTACTAAGCCACCGGGAGAGAACACCCAGGTAGGAGGGGGGCGGGGCGGGGCAGAGAGCGTCCCTGGAGCATCACGAAGAGTTCCTCCCGTTCCAGATTGCAGGCTTTGACCTGGATGGCACCCTGATCACCACCCGATCTGGGAAGGTCTTCCCCACGGGGCCCGATGACTGGAGGTGACTGGGCTGGTGGTGACGGGGGGTGGGGGGGTCTGGGTGCCTGGGGGGGGGGGGTGGCGGGGCTGGAGGGGAGGATGCCAGGGTCCCTGGTGCTTTACCCGCCCCATCTGCTTCTCCTTCCAGGATCCTCTACCCCTCCATCCCTCGCAAACTCCAGCAGCTTCAAGCCGACGGCTACAAGGTGCCCGGGGGGCACCAAGGAAGGGCTGGGGGGAGCAGCAGCGGAAGCGGGGGCGGCTCTGCTTCTCCCGGGTCAGGGAGGGGGCAGGAGGAGGAGGCTGCGGGGCTCTCATGGAGGAAGCTTAGGGACCTGTCAGCATCCAAGCGCTTAGGACAGTGTTCTGCGCAAAGTAAGCACTCAGTAAATACAATGGAATGACTGAAATGGAGCCTGAGGCGGGGAGCAAGAGAGCTGGGCTGGTGGGCGTGTGGGGCCTGTTCTTCCCCAGAGACGTCTCAGTAGGAGATGACTTCTCCCTCTGTCTCTCCCTGTCACACCCACTGCAGAAAGACATTTCCCTCGAGCCAGGGAAGGGGGATGGCTTGGGAGCCATTTCCTTTTCTCAGGGAGATGTCTCCTGAGAGAGAGAGAGAAGCGAGGTCTCCACCCCTTCCCCGGGAAGGCTGAGGGGCAGATGGGGCAGGGGTAGGAGGTCAGCCTGGCACGGAGGAGTCAGGGAGCCGGGCCGAGGGACCTGGTGTCAGCTGTGTGACTTTGGGCTAATCACCGCACTTCTCTACGCCTCAGTTACCTCACCTGTAAAATGGGGATTAAGCCTGTGAGCCCCACGAGGGACGACCTGATGACCTTATATCTACCCCAGCGCTTAGAACAGTGCTTGGCACAGAGTAGGCACTTAACAAATGCCATCATCCTTATTATTATTCCCCAACCCTGTCCCTGAGCCTCCCTTTCCCACACCCTGTCTTCCCAGCTGGTGATATTCACCAATCAGATGGGGATCAGTCGGGGGAAACTCAAGGCCAAAGATTTTCAGGCGAAGGTGGAGGCCGTGCTGGAGCAGCTGGGAGTTCCCCTGCAGGTGGGCCGACGGGGAGGGGGCAGCCGGGGCCGGGAAGCGGGAAGGAAGGAGGGACGGGGGGGAAGGACGCGTCAAAAAGAGGGGCTACACGGGAAAAGGAGGAGTGAGGGGCTTGGGCCTTCACCGGGGCTTGTGTCTCTCCAGGTGCTGGTGGCCACTGGCTCTGGCCTCTACAGGAAGCCAGTCTTGGGAATGTGGGACCATCTCTGCGAGCAGGTGAGGGGCCAGAGCTTCCTATTTATTATTATTGGTGGGGCGGTATAGATGTATAAGCACTTACTGTGTGTCAGACACTATACTGAGCCAGGGAGTAGAGGCAAGTCGAGAAGCAGCGTGGCTCAGTGGAAAGAGCACGGGCTGTGGAGTCAGAGGTCATGAGTTCGAATCCCAGCTCTGCCACTTGTCAGCTATGTGACTGTGGGCGAGTCACTTCACTTCTCTGGGCCTCAGTTACCTCATCTGTAAAATGGGGATGAAGACCGTGAGCCCCACGTGGGACAACCTGATTCCCCTGTGTCTACCCCAGCGCTTAGAACGGTGCTCGGCACATAGTAAGCGCTTAACAAATACCAACATTATTATTAAGACGTCCCTATCCTACCTGGGGCTCACTTTCTAAGTAGGTGGGAGAACAGGTATCGAATCCCCATTTCCCAGATGAGGAAACTGAGAAGCGAAGCGACTTGCCTGAGGGTCCACGGCAGGCAAATGGTGGAGCCGGGAGGTGAGTCCCGGTCTTCCGGCTCCCAGGCCCCGGCTCTCTCCGCTGGGCCACGTTGCTTCCCGGGGGCTCGGCAGGGGCCTCGGGTGGGAGGACGCAGGGGAGCTCACCCACGTCCGCGTCTCTCCCCAGGCCAACGGAGGCGTGGAGATCTCCGTGAAGGACAGCGTCTATGTAGGAGGTGAGGGGTCTGGAGCCGAGGGGGGCAGTGGGAGCGGGGCGGGGCCCGGCGGGGGGAGAAGAGGCAGCCCGAGACCCTCTGCTTTAGACGCCGCCGGCCGGCCGGCCGACTGGGCCCCCGGACGGAAGAAGAAAGACTTTTCCTGTGCGGACCGGCTGGTGAGGACGTGTGACCTTTGACCCGCCCCCCCCTTCCTAGTCTCTTTGGCCTGTTTTCCTCCTGGCCCGCCCCCTAACCCGGGGCTCCATCCCCCCTCCCTCCCCCTACCCCAGTTCGCCCTCAACGCCGCTCTGCCCTTCCACACGCCTGAGGAGTTTTTCCTGAACTGGAAACCGAGCCCTTTCAGCCTCCCGGAGCTGGACCCTGTGAGTGGGGGTTGGTGTGGGGGGTGGAGGGAAAGGGGTTAGGGGGAGGGACGGGAAGGGGGAGGGCCGCCGCTGACTCCACCCCCTCCTCGCCCCCCTCAGCGCCAGCTGGACTCCGGTGGTCCCCTGCACCTTCCCGCCTCGGCCGCCCTCGTGAGCGCCGAGCCTGAACTGGTGGTAGCCGTAGGGTACCCGGCAGGTGAGGGCCCCCCCCTTCCCTCCGAACCCCTCCTCCGCCCGGGGTCCCCCCTGACTCCGGCCCCCACCCCGTCTCCCCCCCACAGCCGGAAAGTCAACGTTCCTGAAGGAACACCTGGTCTCCGCTGGCTACGCCTACGCCAATCGGGTAGGGGGCCGGGGGAGGGGGAAGGGGGGGTCTATGGTCGGGGGGGTGTTGGAGAGGGAGAGGCTGAACGGGTGCCCGCCCGTCCCCGCCGCCAGGACACGCTGGGCACGTGGCAGCGCTGCGTGTCGGTGTGTGAGGAAGCGCTGAAGGCCGGGGGCCGAGCCGTGGTGGACAACACCAACCCCGACCCGGGGAGCAGGGCCAGGTAGGTCGGGGAGGGGGACGTGGGGAGGGGGAAGGGGAAAGAGGCTGGTGGCGGGGGGAGGGGGACGGACACCTGAGTGACTTCCCCTGCCGCCTCCAGGTACGTGGCCTGCGCCCGGGACCTGGGCGTCCCCTGCCGCTGTTTCCACTTCACGGCCTCCTTGGAGCTGGCGAAGCACAACAACAGGGTGAGGGGAGGAGGGTGAAGACCCGGCGTCCCCGTCTTCGCCCCGCCGTCGTCCCCCTCTCACCGGACCCCTTCCCCCTCGCCTCTCCCTGAGCCGGCCCGTTTCTCTGCTCTAGTTTCGGCAGATGATGGACGGCACTCACCCCTCCGTGTCCGACATGATCCTCTATGGATACAGGTGCCCGCGGAGAGGGAGGGAGGGAGGGGAGAGGGAGCCTTGGGAGGGGGTGGGAGCTGGGAGACTGAAGGAAGGATGGGCTCGGGGAAGGGCAGCTCCCAACTCCTCCCCCTCCTCCCCCAGGAAGCAGTTTGTGGCTCCCACGTTGGCGGAGGGATTCTCCCAGATCCTGGAGATCCCCTTCCGCCCCAGATTCTCCTCCCCCAGGCAGGCAGCCCTCTATCGTCAGTTCTCTGAGGGCTGAGCCCAGCCCCTCCCCTCTCCACGGACCCCCCGCAATAAAGACCCATCTTCAATTTCTACAGTTTCTAGTGTCGCGGAGCAGGGGAGGGATCGGGGGTAGACTACGCAGCAGAGACCAGTGTGGCCACCCCCCACGGATCCGCTCCCAAGGTGGGGGGTGGTCGGGGGGTGCTGCCACCCGTTTAGAGAGACCGATCACCGGGCCTAGCCCTGGAAAGCATTGGCAATCTCTCGCGACACTTCAAGAGGATAAGCTGGGGTGGAGTGAATGAGTGGATAAGGAGGAGTGAACTGTCAGGAAGCCAGTGGACAGGAGCGTCTTGAGGGGGAGGAGTGAAGGTTGGAGGCCGGGAAAGGGAGGCCCGGGCAGAAGGAACTGGAAAACTGGCACCACCGGGAAGTACAGACTCGGGAGGGGAGAGGCAGGATAAGCAGCGAGGAGGCAAGGCAAGCGGGGATCTGACCAGGGCCAGACAGATCGATGCTAGTGCTGCAGTTGCCGGGAGGGGCACGGTGATTTTAGACAGGCAGGAGCCTGGTTTCCAAGAATACAGAGGCCAGAAAGCCCCCGGGTTCAGTGGGAGGGGGTCACAGCCAGCCCCGACTGCAAACTCTCAAACTCTCGCCAGAGACCCCGGCGGGGACGAGTGGACAAGTCCAGCGCGAGAAGGCACGAAGACAATTGCCCTTTCGGGTGGTAGAGGTAGATTTGGGCGTCATCGTGGCGGGGGGAGAGCGGACCGGCAAAGAGCCGGAGAGGAGAAGGAGGTGAGAAGTGAGAAGGGCCGTGTCCGAGAGCCTTTCCCTCTGGAGGGCCCGGGCTGGGGGTGCCGACGAAAGGAATAGGAGCAGGTGTTGCAGCGGGAAGGATCAGGGTTAGAAGGTAGAAAGTAGAGCTCCCCGGCTGGGGCGGTCGGGGCCGGTGATGGCGCCGGGTGGCAGAGAGGCAGAGGTGGTGCCGGGAGCAAAGAATTTATTGGGAGGGGGGACTGTACAGAGAGAAGAGGGGGCGACGGGGCTCAAATTAAATCCCTGAGGATGTCTTCTTCCATGACGCTGGGAGCCTGCACCTGCTGCAGGCCGGGCTGTGGCACCGGACCCCTGGGTCCCGAACTCAGGAGCATCTGACCTAGAGATGGGGAGGAAGACTTAACGCGGGGGAGCCTGGAACTCCCAGGCCCGTCAGCTTCCCGGCCTGGAGCCTCGGGGTAGCCCAGAGGATCAGGAGAGAGATGCAATGGGACCTCTGGGGCCACCCCCTCAATTCCAGTCCCTTCCCGCGGCTGACGTTGGGGCCGGTGGGTCGGATCCAGTAGCCGACTCCGGGGGAAAGGGGTCCGGGACGGTAGCCATTTGGTGCCCCTGCAGGGGCACGGGGTCCCCTTCTCAACCGGAGGTTTCTCAGGACCCGTCTCTACAAGACTCTACGGACCGACAAGGAGCCCGGCCAAGCCGGGGTGGGGGAACTCAGTTTCCGGAAAATTGGCCCAGGGGTTGAGGGCCCTTCCCAACTGTGCAAGCAGAGTTTTCCGGTTCACTGGTTCAGTCACTCTCCCAGTCTGTCTTCCCCCGCCGCCCCCGCTCCCCTGGTACCTGGCAGGGGGGCCCGAGGGGCCATCTGTCCGGGCCACGCCTGGGTGGGGGGCGCGTGCAGGAGAGGGGGCCCCGGCGCCATCTGCAAGGGGGGCTGGCCCAGACCTTGGTGCGGGGGAGGCAGCAGGGTGGGAGCCCCCGGCGGGAGGTGGTGCAGCGGGGGCTGCGGCTGCGGCTGGGTGGGGGGCAGCCCGGCTTGGGGCTGGTGGGGGGAGAGAGGGGAGACGGAGGTCAGGACGGTCCTCGGCTCCCCGGAGCCCCCGGCGCCGGGTGGTCCCCGTCCCCCACCCGCCTCACCCCTCCCCTCCGTGGGCTCGGGAGTCGGCTGGAAGCGGGTCCGGGGAGGGGGCTCACCGGCGGGGGCTGGCTCAGGAGCAGACTGCGCAGCTGGGGATTGGCCCCGGGGTTCTGGGGGCGCAGCAGGGCCCCCGCCGGAGCCGGCACGGGGGGTGGGCCGGAGGGAGGAGTGGGGCCCGGAGGGGGAGGGGGCTGCCCTCCGGCTCCCCCGCCGCCGCCTCCTCCGCCGCCTCCCTGCTGCTGCTGCTGGGCCCGGAGCTGTAACTGGGGGAGGGGAGAGAGAGACGGAGGGGGGCACGGTCAGAGGGGCGCAACCCCCTCCCGCCCCCACCAAGGAAGGGTCGAAGGTCAGGAGACACCCAAGAAAGGCCTGGAGTCAGGCATCACTTTTACTTTCCCTGCCCCCTCCTCCCCCCACTACATACACGGGTACACACAAACACACACATTTTCTCTCTCCCTCTCTCCCCCCACCCGAGGCCCCTCACCAGGTTCTGCGGGGGTCGTTGCGGCTCCTCCAAGAGCGGGACTTGGCCAGCGGCTGCCAGGCCGGGGGGCCCCTGCTGCCCGCCGATCTGTGGCATGGGGGGAGGAGGGAGAGAGGAGGATGAGCTTGGGGACGGAGGGCTGGAGAGGGGGGACGGAGGGCTGGAGAGGGGGGGCGGCCTAACCCCGCCTCCTGAGAAGATCCTTGCCCCCAGTCTAAACTCGATCCACCGTGCTGCAAGTGGAGAGTGGGAAGGAGGGTGGGAGGGAGGTCGGGGGGGGGGGGGGGGGGCGCGGCCGGACGGACCCTCACCCCGCGCTGTTGCTGCTGCTGCTCCAGCTTGTGCTGCTGCACCTGCTTGTGGTTGGTGATGACCTGGCGGATGCCGTTGACGAAGCCGCTCTGGTCGAAGGGGATGAGCCCCATGAAGATCTTCTTCTTGGAGGAGTAGAGCAGCATGAGGACGCGCACCTCGCACGGGGCCGTGTGGGGGAAATGCACGCAGCCCGCCTGAGGCCGGGAGCGGGAGAGAGAGAGTGGGAAGAAGAGGAAGAGCTGGAGGAGGAGCTCGGGCAGCGGCTCCCACCGGAGCCCCCGGCTTCCCCCTCCTCCCTCCGGCCCCCCGGACTCACGAAGCCGTTGCCCATGATGCGGTACAGGCCCTTCAGGGACTCCAGGTCCTTGTTGGTGAAGTGGAACTGGACCATGCGGGAGTTTCGGAAGAGAGGGCCCAGGGTGGTCTGCGCGGAGCCGGGGAGGGCGGGAGACAGACAGGGAAGGGGAAATGAAAGAGTCCGGGCTGACCGACGGAAACCGGGTGTGGACGGGGGAAGGAAACCGGCCAGCCGGCCCTACGTCAACCCCGGGCTCCGATACGGTGCTTGGCCCGCTGTGAGCGCTTAACCCGCACGGTCGGCGGCGGGGCTCAGTGGAAAGAGCCTCCGCCGCTTGTCCGTTGTGTGACCTTGGACAAGTCACTTAGCTTCTCTGTTCCTCAGCTACCTCATCTGGAAAATGGGGATTAAAAGTGTGAGCCCCTCATAGGACAACCAGATTACCCTCTATCTACCCCAGCGCTCAGAACAGTGCTTGGCGCATGGTAAGCGCTTAATAGATACCATAATTATTATTCTTATCCTGGGAGGAGCAGGGCAGGAGGAGGGGGATGCAATCTAGGACTCCCACCAGCCCCACCCGCGACCTCACCAGAAGTTGCTGTGGAATCAGCTGCATGATCAGCTTCTGGGGCCACTGGTCTGTCTTCCTGGAAGGGGGAGAGAGAAGCTGGCAGGAAATGTCGGGCCTACCCCACCCCACCCCCGCCCGAAGCCGTCTTCGCCACTCCCCGCCCCACACCAGTCCGTGAACCCCAACCCCCTTGGCTTCCGCCGCCCACACTTACAGGTTCTCGCCAGGGTTGACGTAGACCTGGCAGGGCAGGGAGCGGGTCAGCTTGGTGTTGGCGTCGACAGAGGCCGGTTTGGGCTTCTGGGATGGTGGGGGGGAGTCAGGGGGGTGGAAGGAGGGCCGCGGCCCCTCCCGGTTCCTCCGGCCCCGCCCAGCCTGCCCCGAGGCCCGGTGCCGTCCCCGGCCACCTCCCGGTTCCCCTCACCTCTTGCCACTCCAGCACGCCACTCCAGGCCAGGACTTTGTTGGTGACCGACTGCTGGGCGCCGGGCAGCTGGGGGGCTCCGATCGGGGCCTGGGGGGCGGCCGACACCCCTCCGGGGGCCACGCCGGTGGGCTGGAGGGGACCGTGGAGAAAGGTGAACGTGGCTCCCGGCGGGGGGGAAGGGGTGGGCTCGGGGGAGGAACGAGGGGGAGCGGTCCGTACCAAAGAAGGGGCCCCCGGCTGGGGCTGGGGGGCCAGGCCGGAGCCGGTGGTGACCGTGGAGACCAGGTTGGGCTGCGAGGCGGTAGGGGGCAGCTTGGGGGCCCCGGGGGCCCCGGGAGCCATCTGAGGGGCCGAGGCCTGGCTGAACGGGGGCCCGACGCCCGAGGTGGTCGACTGCAGCGGAGTGATGGGGGAGACTGCGGGGGAGGAGAAGCAGGCGGGTCAGACACACACACACACACGAAGTCTAGAGATCGCCACCTGCACCCCTGACCCTGGGGCTTCCCCTCCCTCAGGGAGGTCCCAACGACCCCCACATCCACCCCTCGTTCTGCACTCGTGGGTACACACACACACACACACACACGACTCACAACGAGGGCCCAGTCCAGCTTTCTGGTTCTTGGCAGCCTCCACGGCGTTCTGAGCCGCCACCTGGGCTGCACTGAGGTTGCTGGAGACCTGGGGATGGGCCAAGAGGGGAGGTCATGGAGGGAAGGTTTGGGCCGGAGGGGAGGACGGGGAGATGGGGGGAAGTGGGGACCGGGCCCCACTCAATGAGTTCAGGCCCCGGCCTTGGTCCGTCCCGTGGCGGCACGGATTTGCCCCTCGGGGCCCGGGGCCATCGGCCTCGTAGCGTCCGGGCCCAACCCGGCCCCCGGGAAGTTGGCCCAGGTCCCTTCTGCTCCCACTGAGGAGCCTAAGGCAGCGTGGCCTAGTGGACAGAGCACGGGCTGGAGTCAGTAGGACCTGGGTTCTAAACCCGGTTCTGCCCCTCATCTGCAGGGTGACCCTGGGCAAGTCACTCTGCTTCTCTGGGCCTCGGTTATCTCATCTGTAAAATGGGGATTAAGACCGTGAGCCCCACGTGGGACAGGGACTCTGTCCAATCCGATTTGCTCGTATCCACCTCAGTGGTTCACAAAGTGCCTGGCACAGAGTAAGTCCTTAAAAGATCCCCCTGTTATTTCATTTGGCGGGGTGGGCGGTTCTTCTGGCCTGGCCTACCTACAAAGACCACGTTTCCCGTGAAGTCAAAGACCCACAGGACCCCCCCGAGATTGTGGGGGTCCAGCATCAGCTGGTCCTGCAAACTCCACAGAGGGGCAGGGGTTGAACCGTGCCCGGGAAGGAGAAAGAGGGAGACCACGTGGGAGGGGAGGCGAGGAGGGCCAGGGCTCCGTACCTGATAGGCTTGAGAAACGGGGGGCAGCGCCTGAGCCGGAGCGGACGAGAGCTGGGGGCCGGGGGCCGGGGCCGGGGGCAGCGGGACCGGCTGCTTGGTCGGGAGGGAACCCGTGGCCGAGCCCCCTCCAACTGCGAGAGAGGCAGAGACAGAGGCCAATCAAAGGGGAAGTAGCTTCACTCCCCCCCACAGCTCACGTCCACCGTTGTCAATTACTTATTGCTGTCGCCCCTTTTAGACTGTGAGCTCGTTGCGGGCAGGGAAGGTTTCTGTTTACTGTTCTCTCGCACCCTTCCATGCGGTCGGTACAGTGCTCTGCACACGGTAAGCGCTCAGTAAATACGACTGAATGAATGAGTGAAGAGGGACAGAGGCCCCTCCCCCTCCAGCCGGGGCCCGCGCCCGCTCACCAGGAAGCACCAGGCCCCGCACCAGCACCATGTGGCGTGGATCCTGGCTCACATCCTTGGCCTGCTGCTCCAGGATGGCGGGGGGCGACGCGGCCTTTTCAAACAGCAGCCGCAGCGCCGGCAACTTCCGGGGGGAGATGATGGAGAAATGGATGCCGCGCTGCAGGGGGGGGAGAGAGAGAGCGGGTTAGGGACCGAGGCCACCCGCCTCCTGGCCCCAATCCCCCACCACCCCGTTCCCGCTCCCCTCTGGATCCCAGGCCTCCCTGCCCTCCTCCCCTCTCGCTTCTCCCCATGCACCCGCCGGGCTCCCCCCAACCGCGAGCGGGCACCGAGGGGAAGACGTGCCTTCGCCGGGCGCCTCCTGCCCAGAGCACCGTCGCGGCCCCGCCCGCTCCCGCCCACCCCTCACCTCTCCGATCTTCTGCACCAGGCTCTCGGTCGTGTAGCCCGAGTACGTTGTGCTCTCCACGGCAGGGAGTAGGTACGGGGGCGAATTGCAGATCAGGAGACAGACCTTGTGGGTTTGCCCGCTGTGGGCGGACAGGCAGACAGAAGTGCGTCAGGGGACCGGGAGGAAAGCGAGCAGATCCAGAGCGGGGCCCGAGCGGCCGCCACCGCCTCCCCGCCGATCGTCTGCCCCGCCCTTGACCGGGGAGCAGAGACAAGAAAACCGGGAAGCAAGAGGCCCAACGGGGGCGACACGGCGAAGGGGTGGAGAGACGCGGGTGGCAGGGAGGGCCCGTGGGGTGGGACCGATGACCATCTGGAGATGGGAAGTGCTATCAGGAAGTGACGTCCTCCCGATTCTGAGACGGGGGCGGGGCGAGGTGAAGCATTCATTCATTCAATCGAATGTAGTGGGCGCTTACTGTGTGCAAAGCACTGGACTAAGCGCTTGGGAGAGTACAATACAGCAACAAACACAGCCGCTGCTCCTCCCCCAGCACTCACATCTGCTCCCTCATCTTCTTAAAGTCGTCGAACAGCTGCAGGGCGGTGCTGAGCCCCTCGGCGATGAGGCTGCAGCTCTCGCCGCCCCCGCCCATGAACCTGGTGGACAGCGTGGGGCGGGGGGCTCAGCTGCCGTCCCTCCCCCATCGGGGGCCTTTCTTCTTCTCCCTCCCCGGCCCCCTCCTCCCCACCGCCCCAACCTCGGTCTCCCTCCCTCTTCCCCGGGGCCCCGGCGGGTTCCCCGGGAAGCCCCGGGCCCTCTGACCTCCCCGGCCCCCGCCCAGACTCACTGGATCCCATCGAGCCAGGTGACAAACTCGTAGGCGCTGCTGGTGGGAGCGTGGCACTGGACGTATGACTCCGGGGCGCAGTCCACCGTGTTGAAGACGACCAGACTGTACTGAGTGCCCCCATACTGAAGGAAGACAGGCGAGGTCACGGGCGGGTGGGAAGCCAGGCAGCCTGGCGTCCAAGCTTTCCCTTCTCAAGGACCCCGAGGTCCGTCGCCCCCACCCCTATAGGGACCCCGGGGTCGCTCGGGCTGCGGGCCAAGAGGGGGAAGCTGGAGTTCCCCGAGGCCCACGGGGACAGGTGGATACGAGGCCGCGCCAGGGATTCAGGTCCACACAAGGTCTGGCCTGGGGTGCCTGGCCCCGCCAGATCCCTACTCACGTCTCCCCCGAAGTCGGTCTCTGCCGGGGGGCCTCCGTTGAAATACCTGGGAGGGCAAGGGGGAGAGAGAAAGGTTGGAGGGGGGATGAGGAGTCTTTTAAACACACCCATACAATGAGGTTGGGGGCGGGGGGAGACGAGTCTAACATGTACAGACACCCACGACGAGAGGTTGGAGGAAGATATCTTTAAGAGACCCGCACGATAAATTCAGGGAAAAGGTGAATGGTAGATACACACACACGCACACGAGAGGTGGAGGGCGAAATGACGAGTCTTTTACACATGCACGACGAGAGATTGTAGGGGAAAAGACGAGTCTTTCATGCACACACATACTAGAAGTTGTAGGGGAAGAGTCTATTACACAAACACACACAATAAGAGGTTGCAAGGGGAAAAACCAGTCTTTTACACACATATACACGATGGGAGATTGTGGGAAAGTCTTATACACACACACACACAAATGAGAGGTTGTAGGAAAAAAGATGAGTCTTTTACAGACACATACACACAGTAGAAGTTGTAGAGGAAAAGAAGTGGCACACACACGAGAAGTTGTAGGGCAAAAGAAGTGTCTTACACATGAGAAGTTGTAGGGGAAAAGAAGTGTCTTACACACACATGAGAAGTTGAGGGGGGAAAAAAGTGTCTTACACACACACGAGAAGTTGTAGGGGAAAAGAAGTGTCTTCCACACACATGTGATGAGAGGCTGTGGGGAAAAGATGAGTCTTTTACACACATGTATCCACACACTAAAAGTTGTAGGAGAAAAGAAGTCTTTTACACACACACACACACGATGAGAGGTTGTGGGGGAAAAGATGAGTCTTTTCTACACATATATACACACAAGTTGTAGGGTAAAAGATGTCTTATACACACACGAAGATATACAATAAAAGATGAGTCTTATACACACACATGAAGTTGTACGATAGTTGAGTCTTTTACACACACACACACACGAAGTTGTAGGATAAAAGATGAGGCTTTTACACACACTCACACGAAGTCGTAGGATAAAAGATGAGTCTTCTGCACACACACACACACACACACACGAAGTTGTAGGATAAAAGATGAGTCTTTTACACACACAACCAATGAGAGGCTGTATGGGGAAACACACACATACATAAGAAGTTGTAGGGTAAAAGGCAAGTCTTTTACACACACACACACACACACACAATGAGAGGTTGTGAGGGAAAACGCACACGGGAAGCTGAGGCTAAAAGTTGAGTCATTTACACAGACACACGAGAGGCCGGGGGGGGGGAAACACACACACAAGAAGTTGTAGGATAAGAGATGAGTCTTTTACACATATACAGAGTGAGAGGTTGTGAGGGAAAACACACACAGGAAGTTGTAGGATAAAAGGCGAGTCTTTTATTCATTCATTCATTCATTCATTTAATCGTATTTATTGAGCGCTTACTGTATGCAGAGCACTGGACTAAGCGCTTGGAATGGACAATTGGGCAACAGAGAGAGAGACCATCCCTGCCCGACGACGGGCTCACGGTCTAATCGGGGGAGACGGATGGCAGAGCAAAGCAGGACAAAACAAACACACACACACCATGAGAGGTTGTGAGGGAAAACACACACACAAGAAGTTGTAGGATAAAAGGTGAGTCTGTTACACACAGACACACGCCATGAGAGGTTGTGAGGGAACACACACACACACACAAGACATTGTAGGGTAAAACGCGAGTCTTTTACACACAGATACACACACCTACCATGAGAGGTTGTGAGGGAAAACACACACAAGAAGTTGTAGGATAAAAGATGAGTCATTTACACACACACAATGAGAGGTTGTGGGGGAAAACACACACAGACACACACACACACAAGAAGTTGTAGGGTAAAAGGCGAGCCTTTTACACACAGATACACACACCTACCATGAGAGGTTGTGAGGGAAAACACACACAAGAAGTTGTAGGATAAAAGATGAGTCATTTACACACACACACACACACACACACACAATGAGAGGTTGTGGGGGAAAACAGACACACACACAAGAAGTTGTAGGGTAAAAGGTGAGTCTTTTACACACAGATACACACACCTACCATGAGAGGTTGTGAGGGAAAACACACACAAGAAGTTGTAGGATAAAAGATGAGTCATTTACACACACACAATGAGAGGTTGTGGGGGAAAACAGACACACACACAAGAAGTTGTAGGGTAAAAGGTGAGCCTTTTACACACAGATACACACACCTACCATGAGAGGTTGTGAGGGAAAACACACACACACACACATACACACAAGAAATTGTAGGGTAAAAGGTGAGCCTTTTATACACAGACTCACGCCATGAGAGGTTGTGAGGGAAAACACACACACACACACACAAGAAATTGTAGGGTAAAACGCGAGTCTTTTACACAAAGATACACACACCTACCATGAGAGGTTGTGAGGGAAAACACACACAGGAAGTTGTAGGGTAAAAGATGAGTCATTTACACACACACACACAATGAGAGGTTGTGGGGGAAAACACACACACACACACAAGAAGTTGTAGGGTAAAAGGCGAGCCTTTTACACACAGATACACACACCTAGCATGAGAGATTGTGAGGGAAAACACACACACACACATACACACAAGAAATTGTAGGGTAAAAGGTGAGCCTTTTATACACAGACTCACGCCATGAGAGATTGTGAGGGAAAACACACACACACAGACAAGAAGTTGTAGGGTACAAGGTGAGTCTGTTACACACAGATACACACACCTACCATGAGAGGTTGTGAGGGAAAATACACACAAGAAATTGTAAGATAAAAAATGAGTCATTTACACACACACACACACACCCCATGAGAGGTTGTGGGGGAAAACACACACACACAAGAAGTTGTGGGGTAAACGGTGAGTCTTGTACACTCCCACCATGAGAGGCTGTGAGGGAAAACGCACAGACACAAGACGTTGTAGGCTAAAAGGCGAGTCTTTCGCGCACACCCACCCACCCACCCACCCACAGACAGAGAGAGGATGGGAGGCTGTGGGGGCAGCAGAGGCGGAGCGGGGCGTGGGTTGTGGTGTGCGGTGTGTGCGGTGTGTGCGGTGCGGTGCGGTGTGTGCGGCCTGGCCGTGGGGGTTCCGGGTGGGCTCACTCGATGGCGGGCAGCAGGTAATGTTTCCTCAGCGCCTCGAAGTAGGGGCCCAGGTTGGCGGTTCCCTCGATGACGAAGACGACGTCGGCCACCAGGGCGCCGCCGGCCCGGGCGGGGCTGTCGGCCCCGGGCACCCCCATGCCCTCCCTGCCCGTCTGCCTGCCCGTCTGCCTGCGGGGACAGGGGGGCGCGAGCGAGGGCAGGGGGGCGCGAGCGAGGGCAGGGGGCGCGCGAGGACAGTCGGGGGCGCGCGAGGACGGGGTGGGGGCGCGCGAGGACGGAGGGGGGCGCGAGGACGGAGCGGGGCGCGAGGACAGAGCGGGGCGCGAGGACGGGGGGCGCGAAGACAGGGGAGCGCGAGGACGGAGGGGGGCGCGAGGACGGAGGGGGGCGCGAGGACGGAGGGGGGCGCGAGGACAGAGCGGGGCGCGAGGACAGGGGGCGCGAAGACAGGGGAGCGCGAGGACGGAGGGGGGCGCGAGGACGGAGGGGGGCGCGAGGACGGAGGGGGGCGCGAGGACAGGGGGGCGCGAAGACGGGAGCGCGAGGACGGAGGGGCGCGAGGGCGGGGGGGCGCGAGGACAGAGGGGGGCGCGAGGACAGAGGGGGGCGCGAGGACGGGGGGGACGCGAGGACGGGGGGGACGCGAGGACGGGGGGGCGCGAGGGCGCACAACCCGGCCCGCCCCCCCCCCCCCCGCGCCCTCAGCGTCGACGGGAGGCGGGCAAGGCCGCCCCCTCAGGGCCCTGCCCCCTCCCCCGCCCCCCGCTCACCCCCGCCTCAGCTCGGCGCTCCACTCCCCGGCCCGTCCACTGGAGTCCCAGGGGCGGCGTCGCTCGGGCCGACGCAGGCCGCGGAGTCGCACGCCGAGCCGCCGATGCCGGCCCCGCCCCCTTCCGCCCTTCTGCCCCGCCCCCGCCTAGAGGCCGCCGGTCCCTGGAAAGGCCGTCCGCACCCTCTGTCGGCCCCACTTAATCACCCACCGACGGCCGCACAAATCGTAATCGTCATAATGTTGGTATCTGTTAAGCGCTTACTCTGTGCAGAGCACTGTTCTAAGCGCTGGGGGAGATCCAGGGGAAGCAGGTTGTCATCAGGTCATCTCCATCCCCATTTGACAGATGAAGTCACTGAGGCACCGAGAAGTCAAGTGACTTGCCCAAAGTCACACAGCTGACAGGTGGCGGAGCCGGGATTAGAACCCACGACCTCTAGTAATAAATAATATTCATTCAATAGTACTTATTGAGCGCTTGCTATGTGCTGAGCGCTTGGGAGAGTACGCTTCGGCAACAGAGACAATCTCTGCCTAACAACGGGCTCACAGTCCAAATGGGGAGACAGACAAAGCAAAACAGAACAAAACATGTAATCTGGGGCAGGCATCATCAAGATAAATAGAATCCTAGTTGTAGACACATCATTAACAAAATAAATAGAGTAATAATGTTCATTCAATCGTATTTATTGAGCGCTTACTATGTGCAGAGCACTGGACTAAGCGCTTGGAATGGACAATTGGGCAACAGATAGAGACAGTCCCTGCCCGACGACAGGCTCACGGTCTAACGGGGGGGGGGTGGGTGGGGAGACAGCAAAATAAGTAGTCAGATGTCAATATCCTGAAGATAAATAGAATCATGAAAATATACACCTCATTAAGGTGGAAGCAGCAGCTCAGTGGAAAGAGCCCGGGCTTGGGAGTCCGAGGTCATGGGTTCGAATCCCCACTCTGCCACTTGTCAGCTGTGTGACGGTGGGCAAGTCACTTCTCTGGGCCTCAGTGACCTCATCTGTCAAATGGGGATGGAGACTGGGAGCCTCCCGTGGGACCACCTGATGACCCTGGATCCCCCCCCCCAGCGCTTAGAACAGTCCTCTGCACAGAGTAAGCGCTTAACAAATACCAACATTATTATTAACAAAATAAATAGAGTAATAAATAAGTGCTGAGGGCGGGAGAGCGGGGAATGGGAGGAGGAGCGGAGGGAAAGGGGGGCTCAGTCTGAGAAGGCCTCCTGGAGGAGGTGGGCTACTCTCCCCAGCGCTTAGTAGAGTGGTCTGCACACAGTGGGCGCTGAATGGGAAGGAAGGAAGGAAGGAAGGAAGGAAGGAAGGAAGGAAGGAAGGAAGGAAGGAAGGAAGGAAGGAAGGAAGGAAGGAAGGAAGGAAGGAAGGAAGGAAGGAAAGGGGAAGGAAGGAAAGGAAAGGGGAAGGAAGGAAAGGAAAGGGGAAGGAAGGAAGGAAGGAAGGAAGGAAGGAAGGAAGGAAGGAAGGAAGGAAGGAAGGAAGGAAGGAAGGAAGGAAGGAAGGAAGGAAGGAAGGAAGGAAGGGAGAAAGAAGGAAAGAAAGAAAGAAAAGAAAGAAAAGAAAGAAGGAGAAAGAAAGAGAAAGAAAGAAAGAAAGAAAGAAAGAAAGAAAGAAAGAAAGAAAGAAAGAAAGAAAGAAAGAAAGAAAGAAAGAAAGAAAGAAAGAAAGAAGAGGGAAGGAAAGAAAGAGAAGGAAAGATAGAAAGAAAGAAAGAAAGAAAGAAAGAAAGAAAGAAAGAAAGAAAGAAAGAAAGAAAGAAAGAAAGAAAGAAAGAAAGAAAGAAAGAAAAAAGGAAAGGAAGGAAAGAAAGAGAAGGAAAGATAGAAAGAAAAGGAAGAAAGGGGACGGAAGGAAGGAAGGAAGGAAGGAAGGAAGGAAGGAAGGAAGGAAGGAAGGAAGGAAGGAAGGAAGGAAGGAAGGAAAAGGAAAGGATAGGGAAGGAAGGAAGGAAGGAAGGAAGGAAGGAAGGAAGGAAGGAAGGAAGGAAGGAAGGAAGGAAGGAAGGAAGGAAGGAAGGAAGAGAAGAGAGAGAGAGAGAGAGAAGAAAGAAAAGAAAAGAAAAGAAAAGAAAAGAAAAGAAAAGAAAAGAAAAGAAAAGAAAAGAAAAGAAAAGAAAAGAAAAGAAAAGAAAGAAGCGGGCGGGGTCCCGGGCCTTCCGTGAGGGGAGCGGGGGCGGCCCTAGTTGGCCAACTTTCCCAGCGTGCTCTGCGACTGCAAGATGGCCGAGGCGCCATGGGGGACAAGGGGAAGGACCTGCTCTGCCTCACGGCCACCAGCGGCGTCCCTCTCTTCTGCCGGACCAGCCGGGCCGGCCTCCCCTCCCGCCAGCAGGTGAGGGGACGGGGAGGGGGGCGAGGCCCGCACGCCGGGGTCCTCAGTTTACCTGCCACATCCCCTTCCCCCCCACACCCCAGCTCCCCTTCTCCGTCATCGGCTCCCTCAATGGCGTCCACATGTTTGGCCGCAATCTGGACGTCGGGCTGGCCTCCGCCCGCACCGAAGACAGCGTCGTCGTGTGGAAGACCTTCCACGACAGGTAATAATAATAATAATAATAATAATAAATGTGGCCATTTCTTACCTCATCCATTCAGGCGTATTTATTGAGCGCTTACTGAGTGCAAAGACCTGTACTAAGCGCTTGGGAGAGTTCGATAGAATAATAATGATGATGATGGTATTTGCTAAGTGCTTACTATAATAATGTTGGTATTTGTTAAGCGCTTACTATGTGCCGAGCACTGTTCTAAGCGCTGGCGGAGATACAGGGTCATCAGATTGTCCCACGTGAGGCTCACAGTTAATCCCCATTTTACAGATGGGGGAACTGAGGCCCAGAGAAGTGAAGTGACTTGCCCACAGTCACACAGCTGACAAGTGGCAGAGCTGGGATTCGAACTCATGACCTCGGACTCCCAAGCCCGGGCTCTTTCCCCTGAGCCACGCTGCTTCTCTATGTGCCAAGTGCTCTACTATGTGCCAAGCGCTGGGGAAGATACAGGGTGGTGAGGTGGCGCACCGTCTCCTTCCCCGTTTTCCAGATGAGGGCACTGAGGCACAGAGAAGTGAAGTAATAATGTTGGTGTCTGTTAAGCGACTACTATGTGCCGAGCACTGTTCTAAGCGATGGGGCAGGTACAGGGTGATCAGGTGGTCCCACTTGGGGCTCACAGGCTTAGCCCCCATTTTACAGATGAGGGAATTGAGGCACAGAGAAGTGGAGTGACATGCCCAAAGTCACACACACACAAGCGGCGGAGTCGGGATTTGAACCCATGATCTGTGACTCCCAAGCCCGGGCTCTTTCCACTCAGCCACGCTGCTTACTAATAATACTTCATTCGTTCACTCATCTATTGAGCACTTATTTCATTTATCCAGTCATATTTATTGAACATTCATTCATTCAGTCGTATTTATTGAGCACTTCATTTATTCAGTCGTATTTATTGAGCACTTCATTTATTCAGTCGTATTTATTGAGCCCTTACTGAGTGCAAAGCCCTGTACTAAGTTCTTGGGAGAGTTCAAGAGAATAATAATAATGATGATGGTATTTGTTAAGCGCTTACTATGTGCCAACCACTGTCCCAAGCACTGGGGTAAATATAAGGTAATCAGGTTGTCCCAAGTGGGGCTCAGTCTCAATCCCCATTTTACAGAGGAGGTCACTGAGGCCCAGAGAAGTGAAGTGACTGCACAAGGTCACACAGCAGATAAGTGGCGGAGCCGGGATCAGAACCCATATAACTCTTAGCTTAGAACAGCGCTTGCTGTGTGCAGAGCGCTGTACTAAACGCTTGGAAAGTACAATTCGGCAACATATAGAGGCAATCCCTACCCAGCAACAGGCTGTTCTAAGAACTGGGATAGATAGGAATTAGGTCGGACACAGTCCCTGTCCCCCATGGGGCTCCAAGTCTTTGTCCTCACTTCTACCGACGCGGTAACTGAGGCACAGAGAAGTGAAATGACTTGCCCACGGTCACACAGCAGACGCGGCGGAGCTGAGATTAGAACCCAGGTCCTTCCGACTCCCAGGCCCGTGCTCTATCCCATCAAACCATACCGGGGGGGGGGGCAGCGCTCCCACATAGGGGTGCCAACCTGCCCAACCCCTCACCCCTCGCTCCCCCTTTCTCAGCATCACTCTCATCGTCTTGTCCTCGGAGGAGGGGGCTTCGGCCCTGAGCCTGGAACGGCTGCTGGAACTGGTTTTTGGGGCCATGGTGAGATGCCCGCAAACCCCCCCTCCCGTGCCGCCTCCCGGCCCAGGGACCCCAACCCCATCCCTCCCTTCCCTCCCCCCACTTCAGAGAGCCAAGGGCCCCCCCCCCCCCCGCCCCGGACTCTGGCTCTTCCAGGTCTTGCTGATCGGGCTGGAGGAGCTGACCGACATCCGCAACGTGGAGAGGCTCAAGAAGGAGCTGAGGGTAAGTGGCCGGGGGGGGGGGGGGGGGGGGGAGGTTGTGGGGGTCAGCAGGGCCTTGACCGCCCACCCACTCTCCCTCCGGCCCCTTCCCCAGGCTTGTCACGGCCTCATCGACAGCCTGCTGTGTGAGTCGGAGCGGGTGGGAGACCTGACTCAGTGCGTGGACTGCATCGTGTCCCCCGACGGGCCCCTGCTGCAGGTAATGGGGGGTGGGGAAGGGACCGAAGACACCCCAGCTCCCACCCGCAGACGGACTGGGCGGGAAGAGCCCAGGCCTGGGCTAGACCGCAAGCTCCCCGTGGGCAGGGAATGTATCCGTGACTCGTGCCTTGCTCTCCCAGAGGCTAAACCCAGTGCTCTGCACGCAGTAAAAACTCAATTAAAGCCAACGGGCTGGGTTCTAATCTGCCGGGAGTCTTGATCAAGCAGTGGAGTGCTCACTGCCTGCAGGGTAAGCCTGCCTGGGCATCAGCTCCTTCCTCTCTAAAATGGGAATTAACTGTTCTCTCAGCGTGGACCGTGAGCTTGTCGTGGGCAGGGACTGGTTCTGTCTGTCGTGTCTTAGAATAGCGCTTAACACGTCTGCTACCACAGTCATCGTTATCAATAAAATTAAGTTGTGCTGGCAAGCGGAGACTGTCAGGCTCAGTGTTGGCTGCTGCGGTGAAGATTCTCACCCCATCTTCCTTCCTCCCCGTTCCCTCCCATCCCCCCAGGAGGCCCTGTCCGGCTTCGCCGAGTCCGTGGGAGCGGCCTTCGCGTGCCTGGTGGCCGGGGGGAGAGTGGCAGCGGGCACCCCGGGCTGGTGGCGCCTGGCGGCGCCCGAGTCCATCCTCCTGCCCTGGCTCCTGGGCACCCTCCCTCCGCATTCAGCGCGGGACTACCCGGTCTACTTGCCCCACGGCAGCCCCACGGTGAGGGGGCCGTGGAGGCGCTCTTGGGCGAAGCGGACTTGAGGAGAGGGTCCCGGGGGGGGAGGGGAGCCAGAGTGGGGGGCAGGAGGGAGCGGGAGGGCTCCGCCGCCGCGCCCGTCCATCTGTCCGTCCCTCCAGGTGCCCCACCGCCTCCTGACCTTGATGCTGCTGCCCGGCCTGGAGCTGGGTCTGCTGTGCGGGCCCGGCCCGGCCCTGGCCCAGTTCACCCCCCAGGTCAGAGCGTCGCCCCGCCCCCGCCGGCTGCACCGTCCAGCGGTCTCGGGGGGCGGCCGCCGACGCTCCGCCTCCACCGTCTGTCCCCCTCCAGCTCCTGGACCGGTGGTGGCAGCCGCTGCTTGAGCCGCTGAGAGCCTGTCTCCTCCTCCTGCCCCGGGGGCTGCCCCCCAGCCTCACGCTGGCCCCTGCCATCTTGGGGTAACCACACCCCTGCCCTCCCTGGGGAGGGGGCACAGGCCCACCTTGCCGCCACAGTCCCACGGAGGGTGGTCGGAGGTCCCACTCTGCCCCAGAATCGTGGAGGGGGGGGCAACTCCTCCCCCACCGCCCTCCCTCTGCGCCGGACCTCGGGTGGGGAGTGGGGGGGAGCCCCCGCCACCCACCTTCTCCCGCTCTGTCTCCTTCCCCGGCCCCAGCCTCCTGTTCGTCCACCTGGAGCAGCGGCGTTGCCTGTTCACCGTCCAGCCTGGGGGGCCTGCCGGGGAAGGTCAGAAGGGTTCGGGAGGCCGGGCCCCGCGGTGAGGCCGGGAAGGGGAGGCTGGAAAGGGGAGGCTGGATGGTTTTCTCCCCCGGCCCGGCCCCAGATCCAGTCACGCCCCCTCCCCGATCCAGGCCCGGCCCCCAGCCAGCGGCGCAAGCTGCTCCGCTGGTGGTTCTCCTTCGTCACGGCCGAACACTTCGCTGCCGAGCCCTCCGACGGCTGCCCAGGTGACGGCGGGGGCGTCGAGGGGTGGGGACGGAAGCGTGGGCCTCTCTGGAAGGCCTCATCTTTCCCCCTCTTGCTCCCCCGCAGCCCCGTCAGAGGCCGGCTCGGGCCCCACACCGGCCCTGGCCCAGCCGCGGGGCTGCTACGCGGTCAGCCAAGGCGGCCACAAGCTCTTCGCGCTGAGGGCCGGCCCGCGCCGCCTCCTGCTGCTGCTGGCCGGCTCGGCCCCCACCCACGGACTCCGGGCCCTGGCCGCCCGCACCCTCCAGGCCCTCACGCCCCTCCTCTGACCCCCGGAGCTCTCCCCGGCCACACCTGGGACTTTGACCCCAGCCACCTGTTGAATAAAGACATCTCCCCCCCACACCCCGGCCGTCCCTGCTCCCTCCTCGGCCCGGCCATCCTGCCCCTCCCCGGGGACGGGGGGCGGGGCGCCAGACACCAGCTGCGTCTTCTCCATGTCTTCTCCATTTATTGGCTCACGGGGATACACCGTGGGGGCGGAGGGAAGGGGCCCGCTGGCCCTGACCGACCCCTCCCGCCCACTGTTCCTCTGGGGGCACCCCACTGCCCCCAGCACCCTCACCCCCAGGGGGCGGGGAGGGGAAGGGCCACCCGGCCCCCTCCCCTCCCAAGACTGTAAACAGCAGCAGATGAAAAAATAATAATACAAAAGGAGAGACAGGGGAGCAGGCAGCCCTGCCTCCCGGCCGCTGGGGACCCAAGTGCTCTGCTCCTTCCTCCCCACCCCTCCCCTCGCCCCCAACTGAGATCCAAGAGTTCCTGCTCCCCGGCTCTCCAGACCCCCACCAGGGAGGGGCCCGGCTCCGGGCCGCTCGCTCCGAAGCGGGGGGCAGCCGGGGCCCTGGGGCTCAGAACTGCTCGGAGAGCAGCTGGCAGAGGTGGCGGGAGACGCTCTCCTTGCTGGTGCGCAGGGTGAGGCGGTACATCTGCGGAGAGACGGGGCACGGGGTCAGGGGGGCGGCGGAGGCGAGGGCGGCCAGAGGGCCCGGGGGCGGCGCTCACCTGGGCCTGGGCGTTGGGCTCCAGCCGGAGGAGGCAACCGATCTGCAGCGCCTTGGTCTGGATGATGCCGGCCCCCACGAAGTTCTCCGGGTTGGGGTCCACGTTGGCCAGGAGGGCGGAACCGAAGCCCAACAGCTGCGGGGAGGGGGGGAAGGGGTCGGAGGTCAGGGAACCGGGCCCCCGCCCTCCCCCGTCCCCCACCCAAACCCCTACAGGACTCCCACCTTGGCCTTGGTCACTTCGGGGTCCATCGGCTGGTTGGCCCTGAAGATTTTCTGAGCTTCCTGCTGGGGGCTGCGAGGGGATGGGTGGGAGAGGCGATGGGGAGGGTGGCCGGAGGGGACGCCCCATCCGTGTCCCCCACCCCCCTGCAAACTCCCCACCCTCCCGGCCACCCCCAGCCCCGCGCCCTACAGGCGGAGCTGCTTCCAGCGCTGGAAGAAGTCCTGGGCGGCCATTTCCGTCGGCTGGAAGAACTTGTTGACGGTGACCGGCAGCTTGAGCGTCACGGACTGCGGAACGCCCCCGTATCTGGTGGGGTCGGAGGAGGGGGGCAGTGAGACCCCCCAACCCGGCCTCCCTCCACCGGCCCCGTCCCGGGCCGCCCGGACTCACCGGAAGCGCAGGGCCAGCAGCGGGGGGGTGGTGAAGTCCCGGAGACACTCGATGTTCAGCACCTGCTGGACCTGGGCGCCCCCGTCCACCTGCCCCGCCACCTGTTTGGTCTGCACGGCCAGCTGTGTCCCGGTCAGTCAAGGAAAGGCCCGGCGGCAAGGCCCGGGGGGTGGCGGAGGAGTGGGGAGGGGGTGCCGGGGAGGGGGAGCCAAGGCCGGAGGCCAAGGAGGATATGAGTCTGAGAGTCCCCCGGGTGGGCGACCGTAGGGCTGAAGTTCTGGAACTGAACGGACGTCTTGTTCCCGTAGAACAGGTACATGCGGCCTGGGGACGGGGAAGGGGGACGTCTCGTGGCCGGACCGGAGTCCCCCTGGGGGTCCCCAACTCACCCACCCAGTCTCCTCCACCCCCGCCTCATCCCCGGCCCCCTCCCACCCACCGCGTACCCAGGTTTTGCCGAAATTCTGACTTGACCCCGATCTGCAGCAGCTGGTTCTCAAAGAGGACACCGTTGTTCTTGCAAACAAATCTGGGAAGGGGGAGGCGGCAGTGAGGGGATGAGGGAGCCCCAGAGGGGGATCTCGGGCATCTCTCTGATCCTCCCTCGCCCACCGAGGGTTCCCCAACCTCCCCCACCAAAAGACCGGACGCCTCTGACCCGACACCTCTAACGACTCACTTGTTGAGCAGCTCGTCGGCCTCGGGGATGGGGACTCCTGGGTCGTCGGGGCCAGAACTGGACCATCGGTCGGAGGGAGGGGAGAGGGGTCGGAAACGGCGAGAAGGGAAGGGGCGAGGTGGCGGGGGTAGATGAGAAAGGCGGGGCACGGGGGAGCAGCCCAGAGAAGCGTGAGCCAGGTGCGGACGCCCCTCCGCTCTCCCCGTTGGGCCCTGATGATATCCGGCCCCGGTCCCACCCCCACAGGCCCCAACTGCTAGGCCCCAGCCTCCCTTGGCTCGATCCATCTCTCTGGGGACCCAGCCACCCTCGCCACCCCAGCCCCCCGCTTTAAGGACACAGCCCCCCTTACTCGGCAGCCCCAGCCCCGGGGCTCTCGGGGGCGGACGGCTCCAAGTCCCTGGACCACCAAGCCCGGGGCGGAGGCAGAAGCCGACGGGACAGATGGGACGGGACAGGGTGGGGACGGCCGATCCCGAGCAGCAGTGAGGCAGAGCGAGGAGGAGCCCGGGCCCGAAGGTAGAGAGAGAGGGAGGGAGGGAAAGAGAGAGAGAGAGGAGAGAGCAAGGCAGGCTCTGAGCCCTTCCGCTGGACAAGACCCAGATAATAATAATGGTGGAATTTGTTAAGCACTTGCTATGTACCAGGCACTGTACTAGCGCTGAATGGAAATGAAAAGGGACAGTGCCGGGGAGGACCCGGGGCAGAGTGACAGCAAAGCACAGCCCGTCGAAAAAGAGAAACCAAGGAAGCGGGGAAGGGGTCTCTGGGGAGGTGGGGCCGGAGGAGCCAGGGGGCCAAAGCCCAGGCAACGGGCGGTGCCGCCGAGACGGGATGGGGCCGCAAGTGGCCGGGAGGATGTTGGGCAGCGGGTGGGCGGGGCCCCTGACCTGAGAAAGCTGTCTTCCAGGGCGGCCGGAGGGGCAGGATTGTCCGAGAAGACGTCCACCAGGAGGGAGCCGGCGGGGGCGGGCGAGGGGGTGGGGGCGGCCCGCAGCCCCAGGAGGTCGGCAGACGGGGATGGGGTGGACTGACAGGATGGACGATGAGGCGTTAGAAGGGAGGGCTCCTGGCCTCAGCCTCTTCTCCACCCTCCCTCCTCTTCCTCGCCGCCCCGCCCCCGGGGTCCATCACCTAGGTCTCTTCTGCCTCCCCAATAATAATTATTATTATGGTACTTGTTAAGCGCTTACTATGCGCCACGCACTCTAAGTGTTGGGATAGATACAAGTTAATAATAATATAATTATGGTCTGTGTTAAACGCAGGGGTGGATACAAGCAAATGAGGTTGGACACAGTACATGACCGACATGGGGCTCGCGGTCTCAATCCCCGTTTTAAAGATGAGGTAACTGAGGCCCAGAGCAGTGAAGTGACTTGCCCAAGGTCACAGCAGACACGTGACAGAGCCGGGATTAGAACTCAGGTTCTTCTGACTCCCAGGCCCGGGCTCTGTCCATTATGCTATGCCGCTTCCCTACGCCGCCTCCTTCGGTGGGTCCCCACCCCCCATCTGCGGGAGAGGCCATGGGGTTCAGGGGGGCAAGAAAGGAGGAGGAGGAAGAGCACGGGTGAAGGTGTGGGAGAGGTTATGACGTGGGGCGGCGGGGGTCCTCACCACGGCGCTGTGGGGGTGCTCCACGCTGCCGTTGAGCTCGGACCCGCTCCCCGGCTCCCTGCGCCCGTCGTCGACCGCCCCTCCGGCCCCGGGGCCCTTCTTCCTCTTCAGCTTGGCCAAGATGGACGACTCCCGCTCGGGGAAGGGGGGCATCTCCTCCAGCACCGTCGCCTGGGGACGGAGAGGGGAGGAGGGGGCCGTCAGGCCATCCCGAGGCCCAGGGTGATCCGACGGGGTCGGACGGGGGGGCGGTGTCTCGGTACCAACCAGGACGTCGGTGCTGGCGACGGAGCTGAGCTTCAGGTACTCGACGGCGCGCTGCTGGAGTTCCACGTCGGCGTTGCGCAGCTGGGAGCCGGCCCGCAGCACCGCCTGGATGGTGGCCTTGGTCTCGGGGAACAGGTTGATGAACTTGATGTAGGTGGACAGGAGCAGGGCCCGGGTGGCCACGCTGCACAGGTGGAACTTGGAGTGGAGCAGGGAAAACTGGACCAGGGGGCTGGCGGAAGCGGCGGGGGGGTGGGGGGGTGGGGGGGAGAGAGAGGAGTCAGGGGCCCAGCGGTGCCATCCCACCCTCCCCTTTCCCGAGGTGGACGGCCATGCCGTCCGCCACCCCGGGACCCAGATAAACGATAGTAATAATCGCCGCGAGATTTGTTAAGCGCTTACTATGTGCCAGTCGCTGTACCAACCGCTGAGGTGGATACAAGCAAATGGGTTTGGACACAGCCCCTGTCCCGCGTGGGGCTCATGGTCTCGATCCCCATTTTCCAGATGAGGGAACTGAGGCCCAGAGAAGTGAACTGACTTGCCCAAGGTCACAGAGAAGACAAGTGGCAGAGCCGGCATTAGAACCCGTGACCTTCGGACCTCCAGGCCCGGGCTCCAGCCACTTCACCATGCCGCTTGCGGGTGTCCTGCAGGCCGGGAGCGGCAGGCGCCGGCAGCTCCCGGGGCGAGGGATCCCCCCGACCCCCCCAACCCCGCCTCACCTGGAGCGGGGGTCCCCAGCGATCAGGTTTCCAAACTCGCCCAGGATGTAGCCGCCGACTTTGACCATGTTCTCGTGGCAGGCGGGGGCCTGCAGGGCCTGGGGGCGTGCACAGAGAACCCCCGCGTCACCCGCCGCCCCCGGGCCCGGGGCGGTTGGGGCCCCTGGGGGTCGGGGGTCCGGGGCGGAGCGGGGGCCCGGGGCTCCTCGGGGATGGGCAGGGGGACGGAGACGGACCTCGAAGACGGTCTTGGCGGCGTAGCCCTGGACGTCGTCGCGGTTGATGACGATCTGGATGACGCGGTACCACACCTCCTCGCTCACGTAGTCCCCGGCGATGCGGATCAGGTTCAGGATGGTGTCCACGTACCAGCTGTAGTCCACCGCGTACTTCTCCGCCAGGATGGCCACCTTCAGCACCTGCCCGGCAGACCCAGGCGTCCGGCTCCCGCCCCCCGCGAGCCAAGGGGCTTCGGGGCCACCCGCTCTGCCCTGCCCGCGGGGCCCAGACCGTCCTCCCCCGGCCCGCCCCACCCCTCACAATTTCCTCGCGGATGGCGTAGTCTGCCGTCTCTAGGTATCTCAGCATCTCCGACACGATCTGCTTCGAGTTGCTCCGGTCACACATGGCGTACAGGAGGTCGGCGGCCCGCTGCCGGACGCTCACGTCCCGCTCCGTCTGTGGGGGAGGGGGTGACGGGGGTGAGAGCGGGAGTCGGTTGCCAGGGCCCAGAGGAGGAAAGAAAAGAAGGGAGTGGCTGGAAGGAAGGAAGGAGATGGAGGGAAGAAGGGAAGAAGGAGGGAGGGAGGGAGGGAGGGAGGGAGGGAGGGAGGGAGGGAGGGAGGGAGGGAGGGAGGGAGGGAGGGAGGGAGGGAGGGAGGGAGGAAGGAAGGAAGGAAGGAAGGAAGGAAGGAAGGAAGGAAGGAAGGAAGGAAGGAAGGAAGGAAGGAAGGAAGGAAGGAAGGAAGGAAGGAAGGAAGGAAGGAAGGAGGGGAAGGAGGGGAAGGAGGGGAAGGAGGGGAAGGAGGGAAAGGAGGGGAAGGAGGGGGAGATGGAAGGGAGGAAGGGGATGGAAAGAAGGAGGAAAGGAAGGGAGAAGATGGAAGGAAGAGAGAGGATGGAAGGAAGGAGGGAAAGGAAGGAGGGAAAGAAGGAAGAGAGGGAAAAAAGGAAAGAAGGGAGGGAAGGGGTAGAAGGAAAGGAGGGAAGGGACGGGCCGGAAGAAGAGAGAGAAGCAGGCGCGCACCTTGAGGGCGTTGATGACGGTGTCGATGTGGGTCTTGACGGCCTCGTGGGAGAACTCGGAGCTGGCCAGCGTGCACATGCTCTCCAGGGCCAGGTAGCGCAGGTTGGTCTCGCGGTGCTGCAGGAACTGGCCCAGCTGGTTGCAGGCTCGCACCAGGAGGCTGGGCTCGCTGAGCGGGGAGCCGGGCCCGCCGGTCAGCCTCGAGCCCGGCCGGTCAGCCTCGAGCCCGGCCGCTCCCCGGGGCCCCCGCCAGCCCCTCTCCCGCCGCCCCCCGGGACCACCTGTCGTAGTGGATGATGAGGCTGATGGTCTCGAAGAGGGTGGCGTTCTTGGCGTTCGAATGTTGGACCTTCTTGGACTTGGGCGGCTCCTGGGCCTTGTTGAGCACGGACTCCAGGCACTCGGCCAGCCGGCCTTTCACGGCGGCGTCCTCTGCGGGGAGAGCCGGGGGTGGGCGGGGGGACGACACGGACCGGGGCGCGGGGCCGGTGGGGCCCGGTTGGGACGGGAAGCTCAGCCCCCTACCTGGTGGCGGGTAACACTGGAGGAGGCGGAGGAGCTTGACGGACAGCCAGGGGGCGGGGACAAAATAGTAGGTGTAGTCCTGCAGGTCCGTGGAGGCCGAGGAGACGATCTGGAGGAGGGAGGGGACGGGGAAGAGTCAGAGGGACCCGGGTTCTGATGCCGGTTGCGCCACTTGTCTGCCGGGTGACCTCGGGCGGATCACTTCACCGGCGTGGCTCAGTGGAAAGGAGACGGCTTTGGGAGTCAGAGGTCATGGGTTCTAATCCCGGCTCCGCCCCTTGGCAGCTGGGTGACTTTGGGCCTCATTACCTCATCTGTAAAATGGGGATTAGGACTTGTGAGCCCCATGTGGGACAAGTCCATTACCTCGTATTCTCCCTGGCGCTTTGAACAGTGCTTGGCATATAGTAAGCGCCTAACAAATGCCATTATTATTATCAAGACTGAGAGTCCCCCTCTGGATTTGCTTGTATTCACCTAGCCCTTAGGACAGTGCCTAGCACATAGTAAGCGCTTAATAAATACCATCATTATCATCGTTGTCTCTACGGGGATTGAGACCGTGAGTTCCCCTGCGGGACGGGGACTACGTCCGACCTGATTAGCCTCTATCAACCCTAGCGCTCAGAGGAGTCACTTTAACAAATGCCATGAAAAAAACCAACAAAAAAAGACCCACTCCCTTCCTCCCGCCCGCAACCCTCCCCCCCCAGCCCCCACAGACCCTGCTGAGCCGGGACACGGCCAGGGAGATGCAGGTCTTGAAATCGTCTGGGTTCTTCTTGCACAGGCAGGTGATGAGGCTGACGGCGGCGGTCACCACGCCCTGGGGCCCGGGACCCAGAGGGATCAGGGGGGTCCACGGAGAGGGGAACCCGCTCCCTCTCCCTTCCCGGGACACCCCGGGGCGGGGGGGGAACCGAGCCCCACCCGATGGCGTCTGATCTAACCCGCCGCTCCGCTCCCGGGCTTGGCACGAGGCGATCCCTTAAACACCACCCCCCCGGGGGGAGGACGAGGCGCCGGGCCACCGACCATGTGCTGGTCATTGAGCAGGTGAACCACGCGGGACGTCCACTCCCCCATGGGCACCAGGTCGGGCGACGTCTTGTAGAGGCGCAGCAGGCATAGGGCGGCACTCTGCTTCACGCTGTCCATCGTGTCCCTGAGCGGGGCGGGGGGGACGAGGGTGTCAAATAAGTCTCAACCTGGATCCCCGCCTGGCCCTCCTCCCCGGCACCCCCTCTCCCCAACCCCATAAAACTCCCTCCTCCCCCGCCTCATCTCCATCACCGACCCCACGGCCCCCTCCCGCCTCCCCCGACTTCCCAGGGCGGGGGCCCCGTGCCCACCCCGACCCTCACCCTGCCACCAGGATGCGCGGGATCTCCGAGGCGAAGGCCTCCCCCATCTCGCGGCTGCCCACGTTGGCGATGCAGTGCAGGGCCAGGCACATGAACGTGGGGTTGCGGCTGGCCAGGTCGTTCTTGATGGCGTTGTTGATCAGGCGGATCAGCTCCGAGTTCGAGTTTACCAGCACCGAGATGAACAGGTAGCCCTGCGAAGCGGGGGGCGGGATCGCTCAGGGGGAGGGGCCGGGGGGCACCGCCACCCCCACCCCCTCCGGGTGGCCCTCCCGCCGGGACTCACGATCTGCTTCTCCGTGTACTTGTTGGAGCTGAGCAGGTTCACGGCCTCCATGTGTCCGAAGTCGATGTCGTGGCCGAGGAGGAAGATGAACAGCAGCTTGCAGACGTACTTCTTTTTGCTGTAGCCGTCCAGGGCCTTGTCCCCTGGTGGGCAAGCGGGCAACCCGATCGACCCCCACGACCCCCTGCCACCGGGACCGCATCTCTCCTGCCCCCCCGCCAAGTCCCGCTGCCCCGGGGGGCCCGTCCAGTCCCCCCAGACTCCTCCTCCTCCAAGAGGCCTTCCCACACCGAGCTACCACTCACCCTCTGCTCCCTCTCTGCTCCCTCCCCCTTCCCCCTTCCCCTCCCCTCAGCTAAGCCCCCTTTCCCTCTGCTCCTCCCCTCTCCCTTCCGCTCAGCACTGTGCTCATTTGTCTATATTTTTATCACCCTATTTATTTTGTTAATGGGGTGTCCATCTCCTTGAGTCTATTCATCGTGATTATGTTGTCTTGTTTCTGTCCGTCTCCCCCGATGAGACCGTGAGCCCATCATTGGGCAGGGATTGTCTCTATCTGTTGCCGAATTGTACATTCCGAGCGCTCAGTACGGTGCTCTGCACACAGTAGGCCCTCAGTAAATACTATTATTATTATTACCTTTGAACTTGGAACGGATGTTGGCCAGCTCCTTGTTGATCCTCTTGATCTCGGCTTCCTTGCTTTTACCTGCGTGGTGGAGGCAGGTGGGGAGAGGAGCTGAGTGTCCGCGGGGGCGGCGGGGAGGGCGGCTCAAGAAACCCGGCTGCCAATATTCCACCTTTCCCTTTCTCGCTCGTCTCCTCCGCCTTCCTCCTCTCTATTCCCTCCCTCCCCCTCCGTCGTCAGATTCCCGACTCTCCCGACTCGAGGAGCGGCGTGGCTTGGTGGATAAAGCCCGGGCCTGGGAGTCAGAAGGGCCTGGCTTCTAATCCCGGCTCTGCCACGTATCTGCTGTGGGCAAGTCCCTTCACTTCTCTGTGCCTCAGTTACCTCATCTGTAAAAAGCGGATTCAAAATGTGAGCCCCATGTGGAACCGAGACTGTGTCCAATCTGATTAGGTCCGCTCTACCCCAGTGCTGAGAACAGTACTTGGCAGAGAGTAAGCACTTAACAGTGCCATAATTATGATGATGATTAGTATTATTCCCGGGTCCAGGAGGGGGTGGGGGTGGACTCTAGGGGAAGGGCCGACCCCCGACCTCGGGCACGACCCACACCGACGACCGGGTCGGTTGGACACCGAAAGAGATCTGGCGGAGTTAAATGAAACCGGGCACCGAGACCGGTGAAAGGCGGACGGCAGCGAGGGCTGATGGAAATCAACGGGCGTTTGTGGAAACGAGGTGGCCAAGGCTAGCGGAAAGCAGGCAGCGGGGCTACAGAAATCAGCCAGGCGGCCAGATGAAAATACGGCCCTAGCTCTCATTTATTTATTTCTATTAACGTCCGTCTCCCCCTCTAGTCCGTAAGCTCCTTGTGGGCAGGGAATGTATCTGTTACATTGTTAGACTGCGCTCTCCCAAACGCTTAGCACTGCTAAGCTCTAACAGTGCTCTAACAGTGCTCAGCACGCAGTAAGCATTCGATAAATACGAACGACTAAACCGTACTCTCCTGAGCGCTGAGGACAGTGCTCTGCACAGTGCTGGATAAATACCCTTGAATCTCCGATAAGGGGGAGAGTAATGAAAATTTGACTGTCCAGCCCGATTATCTTCTCTCCACCCCAACGGTTAGAACAGTGCCTGCTACCTAGTGAGCGCTTAACAAATACCCCGGTTATTATCAGAGAAGCAGCGTGGCTCAGTGGCAAGAGCCGGGGTTTGGGAGTCAGAGGGGGTGGGTTCTAATCCCGGCTCTGCCGCTTCTCAGCTGTGTGACCTTGGGCGAGCCACCTGACTTCTCCGGGCCTCAGTACCCTCACCTGGAAAATGGGGATGAAGACTGTGAAGAAGGGGGCAGGGGGAAGGACAACCTGATTCCCTTGGATCTCCCCCAGCGCTGAGAACAGCGCTTGGCACATAGTGAGCGCTTAGCAAATGCTAGGATAATAATTGTGCAATACCCCCGCCCCCCTTAGCGGCCGGGGAGTCGGAGGATGTGGGTTCTGATCCCGCCTCTGCCTCTTGTCTACTGTCTGACCTTGGGCAAGCCACTTGACTTCTCCGGGCCTCAGTTCCCTCCTCTGGAAAATGGGGATGAAGACCGTGAGCCCCGGGGGAGGTGGAGGGGGCGGACAACCCGATTCCCTTGGATCTCCCCCCAGCGCTTCGCACAGCGCTTGGCACACTGTAAAGGCTCAGCCAATACCGTCACGATAATTGCAATGATAACGACGGCATCTGTTAAGCGCTTACTATGTGCCAAGCGCTGTTGTGAGCGCTGGGAGGATACGAGCTGATCGACTGTACGCTACCCGCCCCCTTAGCGGCTGGGTCGTGGGTTCTAATCCCGCCTTCGCCTCCCTTGTGACCTTGGGCCAGTCGCTTCGTTTCTCTGGGCCTCAGTGACCTCATCTGGAAAATGGGGATGAGGACTGAGGAACCCCCCCCCCCCCCGGGGGGAGGGTCGGGCAAGCTGATGGGGTCGGAGGTCCCCCGGCGCTCCCAATCGGCGCCGAACAAACGCGAAGACGGCGAGGAGGAGGAGGCGGCAGAGCAACCGAAAAGGAAGCAGCTGGCGGGGCGGGGGGGGGGGGGGGGAGGTGGGGGGAGGGGTGGGGCGGGGTCCCCCAGCCCCCGGAGCGTGCAGGACGCCCCCGGCCCGCCCCCGCCGCCCTCACAGTTGCGGATGTCGGAGATGAAGACGGCCAGGCCCCGCATCCCGTCTCCCTTGGACACGGCGGGCATGATGATGATGATGATGATGGCGGCGGCGACAGCGGAGCGGGGCGGACGCCGAGCCCGACCGGGGACGGGCCGCCAGGCCTCGGAGGCGGACGGGGCACGGCCGCCGGCGGAGCCCCGCCCCCGCGCCCGCCCCCGCCCATTGGCCCGCTCCCCGCCGCCTCCCGCCGCCATTGGTCCCCGCCGCCGTCCCTCACGCCGCCGCCGCCGCCCATTGGTCCGTCCGGAGCGGCTCCTCCCGGCCGGGGACCAATGGACGCTCCCCTCCTCCCGGCCCCCTCCCCCGCGCCCCCGCCGATTGGCCGAGGGCCGCGCGCTTCCGCCACGGAGTTGGGGCGGGGGGAAGGAAAGGGCGGGAACGGAGGGACGGACCAATGAGCGCGCGGGTTCCGCCCCCGGCGCCGGCGCTGATTGGCGGGGAGCGGGACGTTCGCGCCGTGCGGACGCTGATTGGTGGAGAGGGGTTGCCGGGCGGGGGCTGCGGGCCTGCCATTGGTCCGCCGGCGCCTGCCATTCCCTGCTGCGGCGGCTGGCGGGAGCGGGGCGGGGCGGGGCGGGGCGGGGCGGGGGAAGGGAGCCACCTGCTGGGCCCGGCCTTTCCCACCTCCTCCCCCGACGCCTGACCCTTGCCTCCGATTGATGCATCGATTAATTCACCATCGATCGATGGCACTTATCGAGCCCCTCCCGGGGGCAGAGCGCCGTGCACGGTTTGAGACAGTTCCCGACGACAAAATTAGGAATCGGTTCATCATGCCATCGATCGATGGTATTTATTGAGCGCTTACTAGGGGCAGAGCGCTATACTAGGAACACGATACGACAGAATTAGGAATTAGTTCATCATTCCATCGATCGATGGTATTTATTAAGCGCTTACTAGGGGCAGAGCGCTATACTAGGAACACGATACGACAGAATTAGGAATTAGTTCATCATTCCATCGATCGATGGTATTTATTGAGCGCTTAGTGCAGAGCGCTGTACTAGAAACACGATAATCCAGAAATAGGAATTCGTTCGTTATTCCATCGATGGTATTTATTGAGCGCTTCCTAGGAGCAAAACACTGTACGAAGAGCTTGAGACGATGAGCACTAGGTGAAGAGCACTGTACTAAGAGCTCCGTATGACAGATTTAGGAATCGGTTCGGCATTCCATCAATCGATGGTATTTATTGAGCGCTTCCTGGGGCAGAACGCTGTACTAAGAACTCGTTAGGACAGAATTAGGAATTGGTTCATCCTTCCTTCAATCGGTGGTATTTATTGAGCGCTTACAAGATGAAGAGCACTGTACTAAACGCTTGGGGGAGTACAGTACAGCGATAAACAGACATATTCTCTTCCCACAGTGAGCTGATACAAGATAATTAAGTCGAGCACTGTCCCTGGGTCACGTGGGGCTCACCTGAAGGAGAGGGAGGAGACCCCGGCTTTATCTCCTAGGCCATGCACATTCCCTGCCCATGAGGAGCTTACGGTCTAATGGGAGAGACAAGATGACCCAAAATATATTTACAAAAGTGAGAACAGTAAAAGCAAGGATCAGAGAGGCAGTAGGCAGTATTCCAAATGAGAAATCATAGACTGTAAACTTGCTGTAGGCAGGATATGTCTATAAATGAAATAGCATATAGCAGGGTAAATAATGGAGTGTTCAACTGAATATACAAGTCGACAGAGTAATAGCTGGATGGATACATTTTTCCCCTCTGAAAAAGTGGT
Source organism: Ornithorhynchus anatinus (assembly GCF_004115215.2). NCBI lineage: Eukaryota > Metazoa > Chordata > Mammalia > Monotremata > Ornithorhynchidae > Ornithorhynchus > Ornithorhynchus anatinus. The sequence goes on along the minus strand of NC_041737.1, from coordinate 53,516,586 downwards.
TGGTTTTGAATTTACTACCTTCAAGCTTCAGTGAGGCCCCCCTTTTCCAGGGACATGAAACCTGATTCATTTTTGTTTCATTTTACGGTATTAAGTGCTTACTATATGTCAAGCACCATACTAAGCGCTGAGGTAGATACGAGGTAATCGGGTCGGACACAGTCCCTGTCTCACACGGGGGTCACAGTCTTTCATTCATTCGGTTGTATTTATTGAGGACTGATCTGTGTGCAAAGCACTGTATTAAGCACTTCGAGGGAGTAGGATTTAATCCCCATTTTTACCGATGAGGAAACTGAGACACAGAGAAGAAGTGATTTGCCCAAGATAATAATAAGAATAATAACTGTGATATTTGTTAAGTGCTGTCTATATGCGAAGCACTGTTCTAAACACTGGGTAGGTACAAAGCTAATTAGATTGGACACAGTCCATGTCCCACTTGGGGCTCACGGTCTTAATCCCCATTTTACAGATGAGGGAACTGAGGCCCAGAGAAGGGAAATGACTGAGCTCTTGGGAAACTACGATACAACAATAAACAGTGACATTCCCTGCCCACAGCGAGCTTACCGTGCTCTGCGCGCAGTAAGCGCTCGATCAGTACGATCGATCGATTGATTAACCGAGCCCCGGAGAGGTCAGAGTGGATTCCAGGAAGTCAGCCCCCCGCCCATCCATTCGTTCGGTCGTATCTATTGAGCACTTACGGTGTGCAGAGCACCGTGCTGAGCGCTCAACCCCCCAGAAGTTCCGTGAGCCGTCTCACTGTGAACCCGAGGCCCTGCCCCAGCTGTGGAACCCGGGGGGGACCCCGAGATCTAGAACCAAAGCCCCCTTCTGGGCCTCATTGTCCGGTCCATTGTGAGGTGAAAGCGGGGAAGGGAGTTGGGGTGAAGGGTCAGAGCAGGCAGTGGGTCCCGTGGAGCCCCTGGGCACCAGGCCCCCCGCCGAGCGCCCCCCCCCTCCCCCCACCGCCACCCCCGTGGCAGACTCTCAGCCACGATGGCCTCCGTGGTGGTCAAGACCATCTGGCAGAGCAAGGAGATCCACGAGGCGGGGGACCCCCCGGCCGGAGCCGACGGCCAAGCCCAGCTCGGCAAGGAGTCCCCGGGCGGTGCCGCTGGCGCTGGGAAGGGGATCCAGAAGAAGAAGAAGGCCGTGTCCTTCCACGGGTGGGCAGGGGCAGGGCCGGGACTAAGGGGAGGTGGGAGGGGAAGAGGCCGCTGGGACCCGAGGACGGGGCGGGGAAGGGGCCGCCGAGGAGGGGACCCGGCCGGAAAGGGGGAGAGGGGTGGGGGGGGCGGGGTTGAGGAGCAGGGGAGAGTGGCCGTAGGGTCTTGGGGGGTGAGGTTGAGGACAGGAGGGAGAAAGAGGAGGGAGGGTCTCGGTGGGCAAGGGAAGGGGAGGGGAGGTAGGGTCTGGAGGGAGAGGTGAGGAGGACCAGAAGAGGAGGAGAGAACGGAGGGTCCGGGGTGGGGTGTGGAGGTTGAGGAGGGGAGGAGAGGTGGGGTCTGGGGCAGGGCTGAGGAAAGGAGGGAGCTGGAGAAGAGATAGGGCCCGGTGGGCAGGGTTGAGGAGAGGAGGGAAAAGGGGGAAAGGAGGTAGGGTCCGGGGTGGGGCTTGGAGGTTGAAGAGGAGAGGGAGGAGAAGGAGGAGAGAAGAGGTAGGGGCTGGGGGCCGGGGTTGAGGAGGGGAGGGAGAAAGAGTGAGGAGGCAGGATCTGGGTGGGCAGAGGTGAGGGAGAGGAGGGAGGGAGGGGCTCAGAAGCCCAGGGCTGAGGAGGGAGCGGAAGCGGGGAGAGGAGGTAAGGTCTCGGGGGGCTGAGGTTGAGGAGAGGAGGGAGCAAGAGAAGGGGAGAGGAGGTAGGGCCTGGAGGGCAGGGCTGAGGAGGGGAGGGAGTAGAAGGGGGGGAGAGAAGGTAGGGTCCGGGGTCAGCGCTCCTCCCCTGCCCACCCGTCCCCCCCCAGGGTGGAACCCCGGATGTCCCATGAGCCTATGCAGTGGTGCCTGAACCTGAAGCGCTCATCCGCCTGCACCAACGTCTCCCTGCTCAACCTGGCCTCCGTGGACCTGCCCCCCGACCTCACCGACTCCTTCCTCGACAGCGGGGCCCCGGCCTGGGGACCCCACGACCCCGACATCGCCGACCTGCTGGTGAGGGGCCGCCGGGGGCCCGGGCGATGGGGCACAGAGGGCCCTGGGGCGGGGGGGGCGGGGCAGTGGCAGAACTGAGGCCTACTCAGTCACTGTGGGGGTGAGGGGAGAGGAGGGGCAGGAGGAGAAGGGGGGGAATAAGGGGAAAGAGGAAGGGGAGGAGAGAGAAGAAGAGGGAGAGGGAGGAGGGGGAGGAGGAGGTAAGGTGAGGAGGGAGAAGAAGGGGTAAGGTGAGGAGGGGGAAGAGAGCGGGGAGACATTTGTGTAAGAAATACCTCTCGGACCACCCCCCTCCACCGTGCAGCCAGAAACCAAACCCCGCTGTCTGCCGGCCAACCGGTCACTTCTGGCCACTTGAGCGCTAGCGGACCGGGGCCAAGGAGCAGCCCGATCACCCTCCCGCCCGGAGCCCCCGGGAGCCAGGGGGCGGGCGGGCTGGGGTCGGGGGCCGGCACGGCTACTCTGGCTCGGGGTCCTCGGGGTCCCCTCCCGACTCCTGCCTGCAGAACGGGGTGAACAGTGGCCTGGTCCGGGCCAAGGACTCCATCACCAGCCTCAAGGAGAAGACCACCCGGGTCAACCACCACGTCCAGTGTCTGCAGGTAGCGGTCCCTTTCCCCCCCGTCTCGCCCCTTCCCCGGAGCCGACGTCCGGCCACAGAGGAGGGGCCGGCCTGGGGAATCAGGGAGAGCATCGCCAGAGCCACCCGATCCTGACCCAACCCTGACCCAGTTCTGATCCCGGCCCGAGAGCCCCAGGCACGAATTCCGCAACTCGTCCTAGTGGAGAGAGCCTGGGCCTGGGCGTCGGAGGGATCTGGGTTCTCATCCCGGCTCCGCCATTTGTCTGCTGTGAGACCTTGGGCGGGTCATTTCACTTCTCTGTCCCTCACTTACCTCATCGGTAAAATAGAGATTGAGACTGTGAGCCCCATGTAGGACGGGGACTGTGTCCAACCCAATTTGCTTGTATCCATCCCAGCACTTAGAACAGTGCCTGTCACACAGAAAGCAAATTAACAAATACCACAATTCTTTTCATCATTATTATTATTCCGCTGGGGCAGGTTGGGATGACAGGACCCAGGCGGCATTTCCAATCTATCCATAAACCAACAGGATTTCTTGAGCACCTACCGAGTGCAGAGCTCTGTACTGAACGCTTTGAGGCAGGAGGCTGCCTTCAAGGAGCTTACAGTCTAGGAGAAGAGACACTAAAATATATTAGCAATCAATCAACAACAGATTGATTGACAATCCCGGATAGGCAATCCCTCTAAGGGCTTGGGAGAGTACAATTTAGTAATAAACAGACACATTCCCTGCCCACCACGAGTTTACAGTCTAGAGGGGAAGACATTAATATGAATAAATAGTCTGAAGGAAAGAGAAAAGGTATAGAGTCCCCATTTTACAGATAAGGAAACTGAGGCACAGAGAGCTTAAGCGACTTCCCCAAGGTCACACGGCAGGACGGGAGCCGGTAAACCAGTTCCACTAGCCTCACCCATCCCTCCCTAGTCCCTTCTCTGTCCTCCCTCCTGCTTCACTGACCAGCCCCGCCAACCTGCCCCCGGCTCCTCTGTGTCCGCCCCCCCCGCTGATGAACGGCTCCCACCCCCCACCCCGTCCGACAGAGCGAGTGCTCCCTCCTCAGCGAGAACCTGGAGCGGAGGCGACAGGAGGCCGAGGAGCTGGAGGGCTACTGCTGCAAGCTCAAGGTGGGCCGTGGCCAGGGCCAGGGTGGCCGGGGCGGCCGGGGCCCAGGGAGGAAATGAGGCCAGATGAGGTTAGAAGGAAGAAGTGGGTTGGATCAGAGGAGAAGCAGAGTGGCCTAATGGCTAGAGCCCAGGCCCGGCAGTCAGAAGGTCTGGCTTCTGATCCCGGCTCCGCCGCTCGTCTGCTCCGTGGCCTTGGACGAGCCACTTCGCTTCTTTGTGCCTCGGTTCCCTCATCTGTAAAAAAAGGGATTCGTCAACCAGTCTTATTTATTGAGCACTTCCTGTGTGCCAAGGACTGTTCTAAGTGCTTGGGAGAGCACAATTATAACCAGGCACATTCCCTGCCCCACGACGAGCTTACGGTCTAGAGATTAAAGACTGTGAGCTCCATGTGGGACAGGGACCGTGTCCGACCTGATTACTTTGTTCCATCCCAGCGCTTAGAGCGGTGCTTGACACAGAGTAAGCACTTAATAAATACCATTATTAGTATTTTTATTATTAGGGGGAGGGACTTAAGGAGAACCCATCGATTGATAGTATTTATCGAGCACCCATTGTGTGCAAAGCACTGTACTGAACCCTTAGGAAAGCACCCAATCTCCAGGGCAGAGCCTGAGGAGTAGGGCCAGAAACCTCCAGGAGCAGGCTCCCGGTGACTAGAGGATACTGTGAGTGAGCCACAGTCCCTCTAGACCGTAAGCACACTGCGGGCGGTGAATGTGTCCGTTTACCGTTGTAGTCTCCCAAGTGCTTAGTACAGTGCTCTGCACACAGTAAGCACTCAATAAACACGATCGAATGAAAGAATGAATCAAATCAGACGGGCAGGGGAATGAGAGCATCCATGGTCTGGGAGAAGTGGGACTGGGGTCCCGAGGGGCCGGGTGACCTGCGGCAGGGGAGGTGGGAGGGGAGGAGCTAATCGGCACAGGGGACGGGGGCGGGACACCGCAGCATGGCCCAGTGGCCTGAAACCGGATCTGGGAGTGGATTCTAATCCCGACTCCGCCCCTTGTCTGCAGAGCGACCTTGGGCAAGTCACTTCACTTCTCGGCGCCTCAGTTACCTCAGCTGGAAAATGGGGGTTAAGACTGTGAGCCCCATGTGGGACAACCCGATTACCTGGTATCTACCCCCGCGCTCAGAACAGCGCTTGACACGTAGTAAATGCTTAACAAATACTATCGTTATTATTATTATCGGTGCCAGGAGAACTGTCAGATGGTGACCCAGACCGTGGAGGATGCAGAGCTGAAGACCAACGTCCTAAAGCAGAATTCAACCCTGCTGGTGGTGAGGGGGGGCCCAGAGGGAGGGAGAGAGCCAGCTAGGGGGGGACTGGGGGGGCTGCCCCAAAGTGGGGGAGTCAGAGAGGGGTGGGCCCGGGGGCAGGGGGCCAAACCCCTTCCCACCACCGTGCCCCGCTGATGCCGCACCTGCCGGCATTCGGCTGAGAAGCAGCTTGGCCTCCTGGACAGAACATAGGCCTGGGAGTCAGAAGGACCTGGGTTCTGATCCTGGCTGGGCCACAAGTCTGCCGTGTGACCTACGGCAAATCACTTCACCTCTCTGGGTCTCGGTTACCTCATCTGTAAAATGGGGATTAAGACTGTGAGCCCCATGAGGGGCAGGGACTGGTCCAACCTGCTTAACTTGGCACATAGTAAAGCGCTTACCAAGGACCGTAATTATTATTAGGGTGGGAGGGTCTCCTTCTCTGTGGCCCCGAGCGGAGGGGGCTCGGAGGGGGCCAGCTGGGGGTGGGCTGGAAAGGCAGGTGAGCCCCGGGAGGTCCCCCTTCCCTTCCAAGGAGAAGCTTCGGTTCCTAAAGCAGCAGATCCAGGAGGAGGCCCCAACACAACCGGAGGCCCAGCCGGATGCCCGGCCGGAGGACCAGCCAGAGGGGCTGGAGACAACGCCAACGCCCCTCTCCTTCGACCCCGCTCCGGCCCCGGCCTCGACCCCGACTCCCTCCAGCCCCCAGGAACCGCCCCCGAGCGGGGAGGGTCCCGGCGGCGGACAACAGCTGCTGCAGAAGATCTCGGCTGAGCTGGAAGAACTGAGGTGGGCCGGGGAGGCCGAGAAGGCCAAGGAGGGAGAGGGATGTGGGCAGGGGGAGAGGAGGGAGGAGAGCGGGGGGGGGGAGAGGAGAGGGAGGGAGGGAAGGGAGGCAGACAAATCAGAGCAGCCGAGAGGCTGGAAAACAGAACCGGTTAAGACCGGGGTGAAGAAGAGAGGGAAGGGAATGAAGGGGCACGGCACCGGGAGAGGAGGACGGGACGAGGGACAGAGACCCTGCTCCCCCTCCTCACCCCGATCCGGCGAACGTCCCTGTCCCCTCCACCCCACTCGACTGTGGCACCCCATAGGCGCGAGGTGTCGGCCCTGGCCCGCCGCCGCCCGGCGGAAGAAGGGCCGGGGCAGGAGGCGGTGCGGCGGCTGGACGGCTTCCTGGCCCAGTGGGAGAGGGCCCAGCGGGAGCAGGATCAGGCGGCCCGAGGTCTGCAGGACCTCCGGACCCGCGCCGAGGAGCTCTGCACCATGTGAGCGCCGATGCTCGGGAGGGCCAAGCGGCCCGGGGACGCAGAGGGGAACCGATCCGGGACCAGACCCGGGCGGGAGGTGTCCATCAGGGAGTCGGGGCAGGGGGGAGACCAGTGCTGGCAAGGAGGGGCCAATCGGGGAGTCGGGATCCAGCGCTGGGTAATAATAATGATGGTGTTTGTTAAGCTCACACTATGTGCCAGTCGCTAAGCAATGGGGCACTGTAGGAGGTGCCAATTAGAGAGTCTGTGCCGGGGAGGAGGTGGCAGTCGGGGAGTTGCGGGATCAGCGCTGGGCAGGGGCTGCCAATCAGGGAGTTTGAGGGGGAGGAATCGGCGCTGGGTGGGCGATGCCAATCAGGGAGTTTGTGGGGATGGGACTTGGTGAGGGGGATGGGACCGGTGCTGGGTAGGAGATGCCAAACAGGGAATTCGGTAGGGCGGAATCAGCACTGGGGAGGAGGTGCCAATCAGGGAGTTCCCGAGCCCTGGTGATCGAGGGGCTGGGTGCAATCAGACTCCCAGGGAGTTGGAATCGGGGCCTGAATGAACGATGGTATTCGTTAAGTGCTTACTATGTGCCAAGCACTGTTCTAAGCGCTGGAGTAGATACAAGTTAATGAGGCTGGACACAGCCCCTATCCCATGTGGGGCTTCCAGTCTTCATAAAGCATTGCCTCCCAACCCCATCAGGGCACCTGGGGTGGGGTGATGACAGAGAATATGCACTCATGTCCATAAGGTCGAGGCTGGGAGGGGAGGGAAAAATGTCTTATACCCTACAAGGGCAGGGAGAGAGGGGCCCGTGGACATGGAGGAGGAGGAAGGGGAAGAGAAGGAGGAGGAAGAGAAGGATAAGGAGGAGGAAGAGAAGGAGAAGAACAGGGTAGCCAGGAGGGTGGGGCCACAGCTAGGGAAATCCACAGGTTCTGCAGACACGGGTGGAACGGCAAATCTTGCGCCGTGGGAGGGAGCCGCTGGAAAAGAGGGGGATCTTGGATGGGGGCGATGGAGTCCGGCACCTGCGCCCCTCGGCCCCTGCAGGGTGGAGCGCTCCGTCCTCTCCTTGTCGTCCTTGCGCTCGGAGCTGGAGGGTCTGGGCCACGTGAAGCCGGTCCTGGAGGAGCTGGGGAGGCAGCTGGCCATCCACCGAGGGCCTCCCGAGCCCCCCGAGAGACCCCCGCACATCTCCTGCACCCGTTGTGGCAGGTACGATGGGCACTGGCGCCCCTCCGCTCAGTGGGGCTGGGGGGAGGAAGGCCGGGGAGCGGACGAAGGCCTGGCGGCCGAACGTGGAGGGGAACCGTGGGGGCGAGGGAGAGGGGGCCGGGCGAGGGAGGGCGCGACGGGGCCTGGGCCCCGTGTGAGCCCCTCCCGCCCCCAGCCAGGGGCAGCAGCTGGGCTCCGAGTCTCTGCAGGCCATGCTGGAGCGGGCCCTGGCCCCGCTGCTCGACGAGGTCCGCCAGAAGGGCCTCCCGCCCGCCTGCCCCAGCTGCCAACGCCTGCACAAGAAGATCCTGGTACCCCGACCCTCACCCCCAAACCACCCATGGGCCCGGCCTAGGCCTCCCCTTGCCCTGTCCTCGGCCTTCCCATCCTCCCTGTGCCCCGTCTTCGGCCTCCTCGCTCCCCGTCCTCACCCTCCTCGGCCTCCCCGATGTCGCCTTGCCCCCCCTCGGCCTCCTCATCCTGCCCGGAATTCCCACCTAATTCCTCCCGCCGGATTCCATGACGTCTCTTTACCCGCCCCGTATGTCAAAGCTGGGCAGCCCCCTCCTCCGCCCGCTCCTGCCCCCTTTCCCGGCCCCTCCGGTCCCCGGCCCAGCCCCCCTCTCCCGGTGCCGGTGCCCCGCAGGAGCTGGAGCGGCAGGCGTTGGCCAAGCACGTGCGGGCGGAGGCTCTCAGCTCCACGCTGCGCCTGGCCCAGGACGAGGCGCTCCGGGCCAAGAACCTGCTGCTCACCGACAAGATGAAGCCGGAGTGAGGGGGAGGGGCTGGGGAGGGTCAGACCAGCCGCCACGACCCTCCTCTCTTCTCCCTTTGATCATTCCTCGCCCGGCCCCCTCTCCCTCGCCTCCACGAACACGCTTCCCCACAGGCTGCCCGGGTCATTTTTCTACAAAAAAAGTAGAGTCCACACCCCCCGCCTCCTCGAGAACCTCCAGGGGTTGCCCATCCACCTCTGTACCCAACAAACTCCTCACCCTCGGCTTTAAAGCCCTCAGTCGTCACCTCGCCTGCTCCTATCACGCCTCGCCGATTTCCTCCTCTGAGCCATCCTGCACGTTTTGCTGCTCTGGTCCCAGCCTACTCACCGTACCCCCATCTCTCCTATCTCCCCGCCGACCCCTTGCCCACATCCTCTCTCTGGCCTTCAATCGATCCATCGGTGGTATTCCCCAACTAACTTTATGCAGAGCACTATACTAAGCACTTGGAAGACTACGAGAGTCGGAAGCCTCGTCCCCTGTCCACAAGGAGCTTATAGTCTGGTCTTCATATCCGACAGTCCACCACTCTCCCCACCTTCAAAACCTTCTTAAAAATCACATCTCCTCCCAGAGACCTTTCCAGATTAGGCCCTCATTTCCCCTCCCCTTGGCATCACCTAACCCACTCGGCTCCCTGATGATAATAATGATTATAGTATTTAAGTGCTTACTATGTGCCAAGCACCGGTCTAATACCTTAAGCCCTAACTACCCACCCTCACAGCGCTTATATACGTATCCCGACCACCCCCAGTCATCACCTCCATTCTGTAATTGATTTTAATGTCTGTCTCCCAGAGCACAGGCCTAGGGGTCAAAGGATCTGAGTTCTAATCCCGGCTCGCCACTGGTCTGCTGCGTGAGCTTGGGCAGGTCGCTTCACTTCTGTGTCTCAGTCTCCTCTTCTGTAAAATGGGGATTAAATCCTATTTAGATCTTGAGCCTCAAGTGGGACACGGACTGTGTCTAACCCGATCACAACCTATTTACCAACCGGATAACCTGATGATCTAACCCCGGCTCTCAGAACAGCGCTTGACACGTAGCAAGTGCTTAAGTTCCATAACGATGAGACCGGAAGCTCCTTGTGGACAGGGATCCCGTCTACCAACTCCAGTGGCTTGTACTTTCTCGGCTGCTTAGTACAGTGCTCCCCACACAGGAAGCGCTCAGTAAATATCACCGATCGATTGAGGAACAGGAGGTGGGACGACGACGGACGGTGCAGGAGTGGTCTTCCACCCCTGGCCAGCCTTCTGTGGCCGCTCGGCCTCTTCCTCGCCCTCTCCGGGTCCCCTGCCCCCTCGCCCTCTCCCGGCCCCCGCGCCCCCTCTTTCCTCTCCCTCCCCCTGAGCCCCTTCATCCCTCGCCCTCTCAGGGCTCCCTGGCCCTGAGCCTCTGCCCCGTTGCAGGGAGAAGATCGCGGCACTGGATTACCTCCATCTGAAGATGTGTTCGCTGCACGAGCAGTTGAGCACCCTTCCCCTGGAGGGACCGACCGGAGGCCAGGGGGGCGGCAGTAGCGGGGGGCCCCCTCTCAAACATGGGGGCTCAAATACTGATCAATAAACGGGCTGCCCCCAGTCCAGCCAGCTGCCCCGGTCTGGGGGAGCGTTTGGGTGACGGGGCGCCCGAAACCCGCCCTCCGCTCCCCGACCCGACAACCCCACGTGCCGGTTCAGCGCTTTATTGGGGGGCTGGGACCCCCTGACTGGGGGGCGGGGGGAGCGCGGAGCCCAAGGAGCTGACGAGGAGTCCCCAAGCGCTGGAGTTGCCACCGGTTCAAGCCTGAGATCTAGGGGAGGGGGGCCCGATGGTGGGGGACCCCCACACCCACAGGAGACCAGCTCCTCGAAGGCAAGGGAAGCATCAGAATCTTTTCGCTCCTGCCTCCCCAGTGGGCTTCAGGTGGGACGCCGCCCCCGGGGGTCGCTCTGCCTTCTTGGTCGTCTCCTCCCCGAACTGGAAGAGCGCGGCGATGTCCAGCAGGGCTGCCCGGATATTCTGGCCGAAGCGGTGGGCGTCCTGTTGGGGTCGGGGGAGAGATGGGGGGGAACCCCGTGAGGCCAGGCAACCCCCTTCTCCCTTCCCCCAGCTCCCGCTCTCTTCAGGAACCATACATCGGGCGGGGCACTCTACCCCCGACCGCCTCAGGCCTCTGTCCGTACCCCTTTGCAAAATCCCTTGCGCCCTGCCCCCAGCCCCTGAGCGGGGAGGAACCTGACAGACCACCCACCCACTGGGGAAGAAGGGAAGAAGAGGAAGGACGTGGAGGAGGGGGAGAAGGCAGAGGAGGCTCAGGGCGCTGGAGGGCTGATGGGATCGGGGAAGGGGACCTCTCACCGTCTCGGGGTAGGAGACTTTGCAGGAGATGTGGAAGTTGATCATGTCTTCCCCGATGATAATGTAGGAAACTCCGTAGCCTTTATCATCCACCTGGGGCAGGTAAGGAGGTCAGGGCGGAGGGATTTGGGGAGGGGTCAGACTTCCGCCCACCCGGACCCAGGGTCTCACCGCTACCCGCACTTGTCAGTCCCCCCCGACCAGCCACCCCGGGACCCTCGGCCCCACCGTGCACTCACAGGCCCGAATCCCCCACCGCAGGACACGTAGTTCGGCCGACTCTTGAGATCAAACAGGTGGGACTGCTGGATGGGCGTCTGGCTGGTGGAGAGGCGCCACGGCTCTGACAGTGCCTGTGGGAAGGGGAGATTGGGGCCTCCAGACCTTCCCCCGGCCACCGACATCCCTATGCTTCCCTCTCATCCTCAGTCGTATTTATTTGGGCGCTTACCGTGTGCGGAGCTTGGGAGACTACAGCATATCCGAGTCGGCAGGCACTTTTCCTCTCCTCGAGTTGTTACGGGGTCTCCCGTCCCGCCCGCCGTCCCCCTCTCAGACCCCTCCCCTGCGTCTCCCTCCACTCGCCACCCCCCGGCCCCGCTCCCCGCTGACCTGGGACAAAAACGGGGAGTTGATGTTGAGGAAGCGGGCCACCACGGCCAGGCAGAAGAGGTGCCGGTCGACGCCGGCCCCCGTCATGGCCGCGCGGTACAGGGCCTGGTGCTTCTCCGTGGCCACACGGAACAGGGAGAGGCGCTGGGCGTCCTGGTAGTGACGGGGGCGGCCGGAAGCACGCGACAGCGAGTCGCGAAGGGGGCGGGAGTCAGGAAGGGGCTGCCCTCCTCCGCCCCCCGGGGCTGCCCTCCCCACCGCCAAACCCATCAACAACCACTCCGGCCCATCTCTCACGCTCTGGTCGGGATCCTCCATGGCCCGGACGAAGGCGCAGGATTCTCGCGTACAGGATCTCACGGTCTCCGTCCTTCCCTCCCGGAACATCCGGGTCATCGAGGCCTCGTAGGTCAGGCAGAAATGGCCCCTGTCCTGCGGGGCGTGGGGGGAAGCGAGGGGAAGCCCATGATGGGTAGAGGCAGGGGCAGGTCCTCACCTTCCCCGAACCCCTCTCTGTCCAACTCTTCCCACACACGCTCCTTTCGAGGTCCTGGGTCTTCTCCCAAAGCTGGATCGCAGGAACCCCTTCCCTCCATTCCCAGCCCTGGGGATTTGTTCAGGCTTTTTCTCGGGGCTCCCATCTCCTGGGGCTCCACATCCCAATCCTGCCCCTTGGGGAATCCTGGTGTCTGGCCCGTGGCCTCAAGCTCTTCGGGGACCGACCCCCGGACGCTCCAGCCCCCACCCCAACACACACAAACGCACCCATACACGATCATCCCACCCCTTCAACTCCCTAGTACCCTGAAGTGAGCCAGCTGCAGAGTAATCTGGAGGAAGGCATCGGGTGAGGTACGGGACCGCTTGATGAGGTTTTTGCCAAAGTCGGTGAAAGGAAAGGTGTGAAAGTCTATGTCGGCGGCCAGGGCCCGGGCTGTCCGGAGGGCCAGGGAGATGGACGGGAAGACCTGGGGGACGGACGGGGTTTAGGACAAGGTTGGAGAAGCGGCACCCCCTAGTGGATAGAGCACCCGCCTGGGAGGCAGAAGGTCATGGGTTCTAATCCCACCTCCGCTGTGTGACCTCGGGCAACTCACTTCGCTTCTCTGGCCCTCAGTTCCCTCAGATTAAGACCGTGAGCCCCATGTGGGACAGGGACTGTGTCCAACCTGACTGACTTCTACCTACCCCAGCGCTTAAGAGCAGTGCTTGGCACATAGTAAACGCTTAAAGAGTACCATAATTGCTATTAGTATTACTCCCTGTGCCTCAGTTCCCTCAGCTGTAAAATGGAGATTCAGACTGTGAGCTCCATGAGGGTGGAGGAGTCCGAATTAGAACCCAGGTCCTTCTGACTCCCAGGCCCATGCTCTACTAATAAGGCAACTCCTTTTGGACAGGGAATGTGTCTACCACTTCTCTTATATTGTACTCTCTCAAGCGTTTAGTGTACAGTAAGCATTCAATAAATACCATTAATTAATTGATTAATTGGGGGAGGGGAAGTGAACGGGAAGCGGCGTGAGCCAGGGGACAGAGGCAAGACCTGGGAGTCGGGGATTTGGGTCCCAATCCCGGCTCCGCCCCTTGGCTGTTGCGTGACCTTGGGCGAGTCACTTCACTTCTCTGGGCCTGAAAGTTTTCTCATCTGTAAAATGGGGATTCAGTTCCCGGTCTCCCTCCTACTTTGAACCCTGGGTGGGCAGGGACTGTGTCCGACCTGAGGATCTTGAATCTACCCCAGCGCTTAGTACAGTGCTTGGCACCTAGGAGCCTATTAATAATAATAACAACAATGATGATGATGATGGTATTTGTCAAGCGCTTACTATGTCCCAGGCACTGTACCAAGCACTGGGGTGGATACAAGTAAAGTGGGTTGGATTCCGTCCCCTGTCCCACGTAGGGCTCACAGTTTCAGCTCCCGTTTTTCAGATGAGGTAACAGGCACAGAAGTGAAGTGACTCACCCAAGGTCACACAGCAGACAAGTGGCGGAGCCAGGATTAGAACGCATGACCTTCTGACTTCCAGGCCCGTGCTCTATCCAGTACGCCATGCTGCTTGTGACGACTGTTATCATCACATGAGACGGTGCAGTTTGATATAACACTGGGCTGCACGTCGAGAGGGCCATGAGACCACGCGATATCAGGAAGACAGGGAGTCTGAGTCCTGCGGGGGCGGGTGGGGGTAGATCTCACCTCCTCAGGAATGTTCCATTTTAGGCGCTGGGGGATGGGAAGTGTGGGATCTGGATTTCCCCAGCAGTGTCCATCCGAAGAATAGCCTAGATCAAAGCTATCCATAGCCAGAACGAACTAGGAGGGAAAGAAGGAGGGTGGGTGAGAATTCCCGTTCAGCGTCCGGGCCCCTCTGCTTACCATTCCCCAACCCCAGGCATTCATGATGGTGGTCGGGGCTGGCATAGCGACAGGCTCGACTGGGCTGGATTGAGAAGCAGCTTGGCCTAGTGGATAGGGCACGGGCCTGGGAGTCGGAAAGACCTGGGTCCTAATCCCGGCTCCTCCACTTCTCTGCTGTGTGACCTTGGACAAGTCACTTCACTTCTCTGGGCCTCAGTTCCCTCTTGTGTAAAATGGGGATGAAGACTATGAGCCCTATGTCGGACGGGGACTGTGTTCAACCGGATTATCTTGTATCTACCCCGGAGCTTAGTACGGTGCTTGGCACATGGTAGGTGCTTAACAAATACCGCAATTACTATTATTATTGGCCGATTCATTCATTTGATCGTATTTATTGAGCGCTTGCTGCGTGCAAAGCACTGTACTAAGCGCTTGGGAGGGTCCAATATAATAACAATTCCCGCGACCTGGAGGCCACGGTGGCCAGGTCGGGTTGACCGGTAGATCTAGAAGCCCAACCGGCTGAGAGGTCGACCACTCCGGAAGGGCCGGTAGACCCGGAGGCCGGGTGGGATTGGGGAGCCGGCTGGCCTCCGTCGAACCCCGTCCTCTCCCTGCCCTCGGGACCCTCGCCCGTCTCCATTACCTCCCACATGTGCCCCACCACGGGGGCATCAGCCCACGAATGCTCCACATTCAGTCCCATCTTCCCGTTGGTGAAGATGATGAGGGTGAATGACTTGTCGAACCACCTGGGAGAAGGCAGAGTGTCAGAGCGGGGAGCGGGGACTGGGCCGAAGTCGGGGGGGGGGGTGATGGGGGATAGCTGTCGGGCTTCTCTGCTCCTTCCCCTGTCCTTGCTGGGGTCTTTTTCCTAAAATCTGCTGCTTGGTGGGGCGTCGGCGGGGAGGACCCAGGATCTGGCCAGGATTTGCAGGGAAGAGTCAGAGGGGATGAAGGAAGCGAGGAACGAAGAAGGGGAGACCTGGTGAGCAAGCAAAGGCCGCAGTTTGGGGGAGCTGGGGCATCTCAGAAGAACAGTAAATTGAGAGGAGGAGAAAAGGGGCTGAAGGAGGGAAAGGGAAGACAGGAGAAGGGAAAGAATAATCTGTGAGCCCCATGTGGGACAGGGAGGTCTGATCCGGTTTGCTTGTCTCTATCCCAGCGCTTAGTACAGCGCTTGGCATTTAATAAATGCCACACTTCTTAGCCTGGAAACTAAGGGACCATGTCTTTAGACAAGCAGGATGGCCTAAGGGATAGGGCACGGGCCTGTGCGTCAGAGGGACCTGGGTTCTAATCCCGGATCCAGTACTTATCTGCTGGGTGACCTTGGGCAAGTCACTTCATTTCTCCGTGCCTCCGTTCCCTCCTCTGTAAAGTGAGGATTCAGTATCTGTTCTCCCTCCTACTTAGGGAGGACACTTACTGTGTGGGACAAGGATTGTTATCTGACTTGTTCATCCTCTATCTTTCCCAGCACTTAGAACAGTGCCTGACATAGAGTAAGCAGAGTGGTTTAGTGGATAGAGCCTGGGCCTGGGAGCCAGAAGATCATGGGTTCTAATGCCGGCTCCACCACTTATCTGCTCCGTGACCTTGGGCAAGTCACTTCACTTCTCTGTTCCCTCATCTGTAAAATGGTGATTAAGACTGTGAGCCCAACTTGGGAGAGGAACCGTTTCCAACCTGATTACCTTTTATCTCCCCCAGCACTTAGAACAGTGCCTGGCACCTGGTAAGCGCCAATAAATTCCATAAGTATTATAGTAAGCGCTTAACAAATACCACTATTATTATTATCAGCATTTACTGCACGCGGCGGGCTCCAACCCCCGCCCTCGACAATGACGATGACGATGATGATGGCGATGAAGAGAGGTGGGGGGGGGGGGCGGGATGGGGCGATTCTCACCGATCGTGGGCCTTCCCGTGCAGCAGGGCTTTGGCGTACTTGTCCAGGGAGGTGACCGGCTCCTCCGGCCGCAGCCCCTGGGCCGAGTCGTCTAAAGTGACGAAGAAGGCGGCCTCCTCCACGGCCGCCAGCGCATTCCGGGAGCCCCCGACCCAAAGGGCCGAGCGAGTCTGGGCCCAGGTGTCCCTGCGGTGGGCGGGTGGGGGAGGCGAGGGGGTTTGAGACCGCCGCCCTCCCCCCTCCCCGCACTGCCCCTCCACCCCGCCTCCTGCCCGGCCGGGCCCCTCGCCCACCCCGTCCCCGGCCGACCCAGGCGCCCCCCTCACCTGGGAGCGGCGGTCAGGGCGCCCAGATGCTCCTCTCCGGGGCAGGGCGGGGTCGGGTCATCGAGGATCCTCTGGAACTGCTGCTCCAGGGCCCTGGGGGGCAGCAGGCGTCCGGCAGAGTAGAGACCCACGCGGTAGAAGCGTCCCCGGTGGAAGACGGCGATGTGTTGGCTGTCCCGACGGTGCTGGAGGGTGTCTGGGGACCCGGGTCCGAGAGGACGGGGTCGTTGGGGGGGGGGGGGGGGCGGCAGAGTCAGTGGAGGGGATGGAGTCAGCGGAATGGGAGAGAAAGGGGGCAGTGCCAGGGGACAGAAGGGGAGGAGGAGGCGGAACCAAAGGGAGGGGGCAGAGCCAGATGGAGAGGTGGTGGGGCCACGGGAGGCAGAGGGCGGGGTCATGGTAGGAGGGGCAGGGCAGAATTAGGGAGGGGTGGAGTTCGATCATTCTTCTAGCAGTAGTCATAGGAATAATAATTCTGGCATTTGTTAAGTGCTTACTATGTGCCAAGCATTGAACTAAGTGCTGGAAGGAATAGTAGTGGTAATCGTAGAATTTATTTATTGAGTGCTTACTGCCTGCAGAGCATGTTCTAAGCAGCGGGAAAAAGGAAAAGGGGGCAAACGGGAATCAGACAAGGACCCTGCGGGGAAGGGGTGGAACCGGGGCAGGAGGTCAGCGAGGGGGAGGGTGTGTGTGAGGGGGTTCGGGGGACTCGGTTCCTCTCACCCGTCCCGAGCTTCGGAATCCGTGTGGTGTTGAACATCCGTTCGTACTGCGCGGAGCAGGTGGGGAGGCACCCGGCCAGCATCATCTGCAAGAGGGGAGACCGGGAGGGGGTCAGCAGCAGCCCTGGCTCCCCTCTCGCCCTTCTCTCCCGCTCCCTATTTTCCGGTGTCACCCCCCAACCCCATTCCCTCCTGCCCCGAGCTCCTCCCGGGCTTCCTCTGGGCCTTCTCCTCCCTCCTCCTCCTCCTCTTCCTTCCCCTCTCACGGGTTGGATCTCCTGCCGGTTGAGCCGCCGCCGATACAGCAACATGGCGTGGACGGTGTTCCCGGCCCGGGCGGCCTGGAGCCGGGTCGGGTTGACGTAGAGGAGATCCTGAAGGCGCGGGGGCAGAAGGGTAGGGATTTAGAGGGACATTCCTGGATCCACACGTTCAACTCCCAATTATCCATGTGAACTTATCCAGATAAGCAGTTGGAGCAGGTGAACCACAGCGGAGATGGCCGATGGTCCACGACATCAATAAATCACATCAAATAAATCACACATAAGGACGCACCCCGACGAAGCCCTCATTTCCTCATCCTCTCCTTTCTTCATTATCAGTCAATCAATCATATTTATTGAGCACTTACTGTGTGTGGAACACTGTATTAAGTGCTTGGGAGAGTACAATACAACAATAAAAACAATAAACAGACACATTCCCTTACCACCACGAGCTTACGGGCCTTGAAGGGGAGACAGACGTTAATAAAAATAAATACTACATTCATTTCTTTCACACTTGGATCTGCCTCCTTTAGAAGCTGATATTCCTCCCCACCCGCAGCCCCATAGCACTTCTGTCCATATCTGTAATATATTTTACTAGATGTCTCCCCGTCTGGTCTGGGAACTCCTCGTGGACAGAGAGCCTACGAACTCTGTTATTTTGGGCTCTCCCGAGCACTTGGTACAGTGCCCTGCACACAATAAGCACTCAATAAATACGACCGGTTGATCTAACCCCCGTATCCAATCTGGCACCAAATCCACTCGGTTCACGGCACTGCTAAAATCCGCCCTTACCTATCCATCCAAATTGCTACCACGCTGATCCGAGCTTATCCTATCCCATCTTGACTATTGCATCTGCCTCCTTGCTGACTTCCTGGCTCCCTCTCTCTCCCCCCAACTCCAGGCAAGATTTCTCTCTGCTTGCACGGATCATTTTTCAACCAAAATGTCCCATCCACATTTCCTCTCTCTTTAAGAACCTCCAACGGCTGCCCATCCACCTCCGTCTCAAACAGAGACTCCGTATCGTCGGCTTTAAAGCACTCAATCGGTTCTCCCCCCTCCCACCTTACCTCACCGATTCCTACTCCAGCCCGGCCTGCACGCTTCGTTCGCTCACTCACCGTGCCCCACTCTCATCTATCTCACCACCGACTCCTTTCCCAAGTTCTCCCTCTGGACTGGAATTCCCTCCCCTTCCATGTTCGCCAGACCACCCCCCTCTCCAACTTCAAAGCCTTATTAAGGTCACATCTCAATCCAAGCGGCCTTCCCCAGTTAGGTCCTCTTCCCCCCAGCTCGCTCTCCCTTCTGCATCATCTGTGCACTCGAATCCGTGACCTTTGGGAATTTGATATTTGCTGGATCCACCCGCAACCACCCAGCACTAATGTACGCATCTTTAAATTATATATTGTAAATTATTTATTTATATTAAAGTCTGTCTCCCTCTGGGCTCTAAGGTCATTATGGGCAGGGAACGTGTCTGATCATTCTATTGTACAGTGCTCTGCACATAGTAAGTGCTCAAGACTGTGCATATTGTAGGCAGGGAATGTATCTTGTTATTTAGAGAAGCAGCGTGACTCAGTGGCAAGAGCCCGGGCTTGGGAGTCAGAGGTCGTGGGTTCTAATCCTGGCTCCACCACTTGTCAGCTGTGACTTTGGGCAAGTCACGTGCCTCAGTGACCTCATCTGTAAAATGGGGATGAAGACCGTGAGCCCCAGGTGGGACTACCTGATTACCTTGTGTCTACCCCAGCGCTTAGAACAGTGCTTGGCACATAGTAAGCACTTAACAAATACCATCGTTATTATAATTATTATTATTCTGTTATATTGTACTCTCCCAAATGCTTAGTACAGTACTCTGCACCCGGTAAGTGCTCAGTAAATACGACCGATTGATAAACGGCATGGATGGATGGATGGATCGATGGATGAGCTTTCCCCTCCCTCCTCCCGGACCTCCTCACCATGACATAGTAGTTGCTGTTGACCATCAGAGGGCTGCGGGCTCGCAGGTAGACGAACTCCTCCCACCAGTCACTCACCTGTGGCGGGGTGGGGGGAGGCGGGAAAGACACACGTCGCTGGGGTGGGGGCGGGGTGGGGTGGGGTCTCTCTGAGGGGCGGGGCTCGAGAGGGGGTGGGAGGAGCCACGAGAAGGGGTGGGAGTGGAGGGCTGAGGGGGCGGGACTAAGAGAAGAGTGCTCAGCACATAGTAAGCGCTTAACAAATGCCATCATTATTATTATTAAGAGAAGCAACATGGCCTAAGTGGCCACAGCCCAGGCCTGGGAGTCAGCCGGTCATGGTTTCTAATCCTGACTCTGCCACTTGTCTGCTGTGTGACCTTGGGCAAGTCACTTCACTTCTTTTAGAACAGTGCTCAGCGCTTAGAACAGTGCTGGCACATAGTAAGCGCTTAACAAATACCTTCGTTATTATGATTGTTACTCTCTGGGCCTCAGAGACCTCATCTGGAAAATGGGGATTAAGACTGCGACCCCCACATGGGACAGGCACCGCATCCAACTCAATTTGGCTGTAGCCACCCCAGCGTTGAGTACGGTGCCTAGTAAGTGCTTAACAAATATCATCGTTATTATTATTATGGATCATGGGCGGGGCTAAGAGAAGGGGGCAGGGCAGGAAGGTGGGTGGGTGGGTGAGTGGGTGTGTGGGTGCTTGGGAGGGGGCGGACTCACGTAATTGGCGGCCCACCAGGACTTGAGGCGGAGATACCACTGCAGGCGGGGGGCCTCCTTGCGCTGGAAGGCTTGGGCCAGGGCCATCGTCCGCTCGAAGTCTTCGTCCGTCTGCAGCGGCCGGACCGACTCCAGGTACTGCCGGCACAGCTCTCATCAGTGCCTCCATCACACCCCTCCCTCCTCACCTCCCTCTGCCTCTCACTCACTCCCCTCCCCCTAATTCTCCTTTTTTTAAGGGTATTTGGTACACCCTTACTACCTAACCGGGCACCATACGACACGCTGGGGTAGATAAAAGTTACTCAGGTTAGACACAGTCCATGTCCCACACAGGGCTCAAGGTCTTGATCCCTACTGTACATATAATAATAATAATTACGGTATTTGTTCAGCACTTACTATGTTCCAGGCACCTTTCTAAGGGCTGGGGTAGATACAAGATAATCAGGTTAGACACAGTCCTGTCCCACATGGGGCTTACAGTCTTAATCCCCATTTGACAGATGAGAGAATTGAGGCCCAGAGAAGTGAAGTGATTTGCCCGAGGTCACACAGCAGGCAACTGGCAGAGCCGGGATGAGAACCCATGATCTTCTGACTCCCAGGCCCGGGCTCTATCCCCTAGGCTAGGTAACTGAGGCCCAGAGAAGTGACGTGACTCACCCAAGGTCACCCGGCAGACCAGTGGCCTGCACCCGACCCCCGCCTCGCTCACCTTCTGCACGGTATCTTGCACGGCAGGGACGGGAAGCCGGGGCAGAGAGCCCTGGAAACTGTAGAGCATCGGCTTCCTCCCGGAGAAAATCTTCACCAACGCCTGGAGGAGGGCAAGGCAGGGGTCGGCTCCGCGCTTAGCTCGACTCCCGCCCATCCCCAAGACCCCTCGAATGTCTCCCGCCCTGTGATTCCCCGTGATTCATGATTCCCTCTCCTCCCCCAATTCCAGCCCTGGAATCTCCCTCCCAGATTCTCCTCCAAAAGCCAGCAAGACGCACCCTGTCTATAATCAATCAATCAATCGTATTAATTGAGCATTTACTGTGTGCTGAGCACTTGGAGTACTGAGTACTGAGTACTAAGCACTTGGGAGAGTAAAAATGTAATAATGGTATTTGTTAAGTGCTTACTGGGTGCCAGGCACTGTTCTAAGCGCAGGGGTAGATACGAGATCATCGGGTTGGACACAGTCACATGGAGCTCGCAGTCTTAATCCCCATTTTACAGATGAGGGAACTGAGAAGTGAAGCGATTTGCCCAAGGTCACAGAGCAGACAAGTGGCGGAGCTGGGAGTAGAACCCATGACCTTCTGACTCCCAGGCCCGGGCTCTACCCACTAGGCCATGCTGCTTTCAATACCCTATTACTTAAATATTAACTCATATATATCTTGCCTTGCCCTTCTTCTTCCTACTCTAATTTCTTTCAGGGTCTGTCCTCCCTGCTAGTGCTTTGCATACAGTAAGCATCTAACAAATGCCATCATTATTATTATAAAGCTCCTTGAGAGCAGAGATCTTATTTACCAACTCCATTGTCCCCTCCCACACTTTTAGAACAGCGCTTTCCACCTAGTAGGTAGTTGTATTTAGAGTATTTATTAAGCGCTTACTGTGTGTAGAGCACCGTACAGAGCGCTGGGAGAAAATACACATCTGTAAGCTCACAGTCTGCACTCAATAAATCCTACTGATTGGGAGAAGCAGCGTGGCTCAGTGGAAAGAGCCCGGGCTTGGGAGTCAGAGTTCATGGGTTCGAATCCCGGCTCTGCCACTTGTCAACTGTGTGACTGTGGGCAAGTTACTTCACTTCTCTGTGCCTCAGTGGAGATGAAGACTGTGAGCCTCATATGGGACAACCTGATTACCCTGTATCTACCCCAGTGGCTTAGAACAGTGCTCTGTACATAGTAAGCGCTTAACAAATACCAACATTATTATTATGATGATTACATAAACCAGGTCCCACCAAACCAGAGACCAAACTCTTTGTGCCCAGCCAACGACGTAGCTGTCTCTGGGGTTCTCCCAGAATATTGTACAAATGATCAAATGAGAGAGGGTTTTACACAGAAAGTATCGGGGCACAGAAGAACTGAATCAAAAGGATAATATGCTCACTGAAGACTTAATACTTGGGCAGTTTCATTTACGTCATGGCCATATGTGCTGACCCCCCTCCTCCACTCGCCCCCACCCCCAAAACTCTGGCTCTCCCCGGCAGTCCCCTCCCGCATTGAGCATCCAGGCCCCCTCCCCGCCCTCCCCAGCCCCCCCGTCCATACCAGCCAGGCCTTGGTGGTGGTGGAGACGTGTCCGTGGGGCTCATAGATCCAGCCGTGGTAAGACAGGAGCAGCCTCAGAGCCAGGCGGAGCGTCAGGATCAGCAACAGCCACAGCCCCGTGGCGAAGAGGCCGGACGCTACGGCTCCCCAGAACCCGTCCAGAAGCGGCTCCCCGCTGGGGACAGACAGCCGAGAGTACAGAGCCCAAGCCGGGGGCAGAGATGGGGGGCTGGGCTGGAAGCTCCTTCTGGACATATCTGTCATTTACTTATTTTTATTGATGTCTATCTCCCCCCCCCCACTCTAGACTGTAAGCTCATTGTGGGCAGGGAACGTGTCTGTTTCCTGTGGTATTGAACTCTCTCAAGTGCTCAGTACAATGTTCTACACACAGCTGCTCAATAAATGCCACTGAATGAAATGAGTGAACAAATGACAGGGATCCAGTCTACTGAATCTATCGTACAGCACTCTCCCAAGCGTTCAGCACGGTGCTCTGCAGATAGTAAACTCTCAAATATAGTGCCTGGCACATAGTCAGTGCTTAACAAATATCACAATTATTATTATATAATAATAAATACTATTGATTGATTGATAGATAGATAATAGTAAACTCTCAAATATAGTGCACTTAAATACAATTATTATATAATAATAAATACTATTGATTGATTGATAGATAATAGTGGTATTTACTAAGCCCTTACAAAGGTCACTGAAGGCAGGGATTGAGCCTACAGAATCTATTGTACGGCACTCTCCCACTCAGTACAGTGCTCTGCATATAGTAAGCTCACAAGTACTATTAATTGATTGATAGCGAATAATACTAATGAGATTGGTTAAGCACTTACAAAGCTCCACGTGGGATCTGATTTATCTTGCCTCTACCCCCAAACTTAGTACAGTGCTCGGCACATATTAAGCGCTTAACAAATACCGCAATTATTATTATTATAGTCTTCCAAGCACCCAGTAGAGTGTCTGCACAGAGTAAATCATCAAATACTACTGCTTTATTGATAATAATAATAGTGGTATTTATTAAGAGCTTTCTGGAGTTCCTTGAGGGCAGGGATCATGCGTATCAACTCATACCCTCCCAAGTGCTTGATACAGTGCTCGGCACAGAGTAAGCTCTCAAATAATGAAAATGGTGGTACGTGTTAAGCGCTCACTATGTGCCAAGCACTGTACCAGGCGCTGGGGCGGTTACAGGATGGTCAGGTGGGACACCGTCCTCGACGCTCACTGTCTAAAGGGGAGGGAGGGGGAGGGTTTGAATCCCCATTTGACAGATGAGGTAACTGAGGCCCAGAGAAGTTAAGGAGCTTGCCCAAGGTGACGCCGCAGACCCGCTGTCAGGGCTGGGATGAGAACCCAGGTCCTCTGGCTCCCAGGCCCGGGCTCTCTCCACTAGGCCGCGCTGCTTCCCAATTGATTGGAGAGGAAAATGGAGAGGAGTCGGAGGGGATGGGACGGGAGAGACTCCAGGAGGGGACGGATGCGCGGTCTCACCTGATCGGCAGCTGCTCCTTGATCTTTCCCACCATCCCCAGGGATGGATCCAGTTGGACCAGGGGGGCGAGCTGCAGTGCCAGGAAGAGGAAGAGCCAGCTGAGTGGGCTGGCGGGGTATACCCCGGCCAGGAAGCCATACTGCAGGCGGAGAGGAGGGAGGAGAAGTGAGAGAGCGAGGGAGCCAGAGAGAGGGAGAAGGGGGCGGAGGGAGAGAGAGAGAGGCTTAGTAAAAATAACTGTGGTATCGGTTAAACGCTCACTGTGCGCCAGGCACTCCACTAAGTGCTGGGGTAGATTTCTTCATTCTTTCGATCATATTTATTGAGCACTCACTGTGCGCACAGCACGCTATTAAGCGCTTGGGAGAGTACGACGCAACAATAAACTGCCCGCAATGAGAAACAGTTGGACACAGTGCCTGTCCCACGAGGGGCCCTCAGTCTCCATCCCCAGATTACAGATGAGGTAATTGAAGCCCCGAGAAGTGAAGTGACTTGCCCAAGGTCAAACAGCAGACAAGTGGCAGAGCCGTGATTAGAACCCATGACCTTCTGACTCGTAGGCCCAGGCTTTATCAATTCCTCCCACCCTGATGGCCAGCTACCTCCAGGGCTGCCAGAGACGGGGGTCAGCAGGGTCCGGGCAGTGGGGTCAGGTGTCTCAGAAGGGGAGGCCGGGGTCGGGGGGGAGGGAGGGGCGCCCCTCACCCAGAGGTGGGAAATCCGCTTCTTCCAGGAGCGCAGGCCAGACAGGTAGACCTCCCGCAGGGCCTGGTGGTGGAACTCCTCTTCCAAGCCCTCCTGGGGCCCGGAGAAGCGGAAACCCGCGGCCTGGTGGGCTTCAGCCATGGCCGCCTAGATCCCTGATCCGGGAGAGTATCGCCAGGGCCCGGGGAGCGGGAAAGGATGAAGCGGGGAAGGGAGGGAGAGAGAGAGAAGGAAGGAGGGAGGGAAGATAGAGTCGGCAATCCCGCTGCTTGGGAGAGAGCGACCCAGATAGCCTTCCTCCCGGGATAGAGACTCCGCGGACTCAGGGGTCCCCATCCTTCCCGCCACCCCACACATCTCGGTTTTCCAAACCAACCATCCGCCTGCCCTTAGGGGCCCAGGCTTCTGGACTCTCAGCTCCCTCCCGCCCACGGGGGTCCAGGCTCCCGGGACCCTCATCCTTCAGGGCCCTGGGCAGTCCGGAGTCCCGACAGCCCAGCCTCGCACCGACTCGGGGATTCCCGACTCCCGAATCCATCCATTCCCAGTCCAGGCGTCGGGCCCCTCAGTCCTCCTCAGCCCCTACTCTCCTCAGCTCTCCCCCGCTCCCCTCCGTCCTCTGGAGTCCCTGCTTCGAGCCCCTGATCTCCCCCGGCCCCCTCGGTCTTCCTGAGCCCCTGCTCCTCCCCGGGGCTCCCTTCAGTCCTCCTGAGCCCCTGCTCCCCCTGTCCCCAAGTCTCTGCTGTCCCAGGGCTCCCCTCAGTCCTCCTGCTCCCCCTGGCTCCCCTCGGTGCTCCTGAGCCCCTGCTCTCTGCTCGCACCTGCTCCCCACAGTCCCGGGACCTCTGCTCTCCCGGGACTCCCCTCGGTCCTCCCGACCCCCTGCTCTCCCCTGGACCCCCCCCCCAAATCTCTGGGGCCCTGCCAGGCCCAGGAGTGGCCCTCCCGGAGCCCGGCCCCCGCACCTCGGTTCGCCCCAGGCCTCGGCCACCTTGTTCGGTGGCAGGGTCCGGTCCAGGCCAGGCCTCACCGAGGGAAACCCCCCTCCCTTCCCTTCCCGCCCCTCCCCGCAGCCGTCCCGCAGCTGCCCCGCAGCCTCCTTCCCCCACCCCCCACCCCCACCCCCGGGCTTTCGTGACGTGGGCTCCGGGAGAGGTGAGCGCACAGAGGATGATGCGGGGTGGGGAGGGGTAGGGGAGAGGAGGAGAGGAGAGGACCCTTTCTTTGCCGGGTCACCCCCGCCCCGGCCTCTCCCCTCGGGGAAGGCCCAGCCCCCAGAAATCCCGCCCCGCCGGCCACCGCCTCGTTTTCCTCAGGGAGCCGGGAGGCCTGCCCTCCCCCTCGGAGGACCCCCAAGGAGTCGCCCCCCAATTGTCCCCCCACCACCCACACCAACCGCCCCCACCTCCTTTTCGCAGCGGCGCCCCGGGCCCGGGGTCCGGTTCCGTGGCCCCGCCTGAGCCGGGCGGAGGAGGGAAGGAATCTCTCCGTCCTACCCGCCGTCCATCCCGGTTTGGCTCGTCCCTCGGGCGCTGCTGGGAAAGGAGGCTAAATGGGGGAAGGGCGGGAGCGCGGGGGAGCACAGAGGACCAGATCGATGGCCGGGGGCGGGGAGGGGGGGGAGCGGCGAACGGGGCCACCTCTGCACACAGTGAGGGCTCGATAAATTCGGCTGAGTGAATGAACGAACCCGGGGGGCGGGGGGTGGCAGGGGGGCAGGACGCCTGGGTCCTTGATGAAGACAGGGCGGGAGGAGGGCTGGGGGGAGGTGCGAGGCCTTCAGCCACCACCTGCCGGACGCCCGGCCGGCCTCATTGTCCCCCCGGTTTCCGCTTCCCACCCTGCGGCCTCCGGCTCTCTATTTATAGCCTCGGACCCCGGCGGCCCGCTCCCGCTGGGCGGGAAGGGGTTAAGGCAGCCCCCTCCTCCCTCGCCGCCCCCCCCCCCCCCCCATCCTTTCCTTTCCCGGCGCGCATGCCCCACGGGGCCGAGCCGGAGAGACGGAGATCTCCCGACCCGGGATGGAGAGGCCCGGATCCTGCTCCCCGCCCCCTCCCGCCGCCGCCGGGAGCCAGGTGTCCGGCTCCGGGCCTCGTCCATCCACGCCCCCCGCCCCAGCTCCTTCCCAGCCACTTCTAGTGGGAGTCGCAGGCCTCTCCCACCCCTCCGGGGCTTAGCCCCGTTTTCTGATGCCCTCAAGGGGCTCCGGACCCCCGGACTTCCCCCGGACCCCTCCGTACTCACGGCAACCCGGGAGTCATTCAGAGAGTCGGGTCCACTGGAGGTTCCCGGGGGCCTCCGAAGCGCGCCCGCCCCACCCCCTCCTCCTTAACCCTCCAGCTCCCCGACTCCTCCTCCCCTGGTCTCCCCCCTGTGCCTTCCGGACCCCACTTTCCAGCCCCCGCCCCGCCGCCGGGGACACATGCACCCCCCGAAATCTTGCCCCCTAATAAGGGCGACCCCCCCCCCACAGGGCTTGGGACCGCCCTTCGGCCCGGGCAGCCCAGCCCCGGGGGCGACCCCCGAAGGGGCCCTCAAACCCCTCCCTTTCTTCCTCGCATCCCCTTTTTCTCCCCCGCGCCCCGAGTCCAGCTCGTTGGCACCGCCTCTGAGCGTCCCCGGGCCCTGCCATCTCCCATCCCCAGCCCCCCTACACCCCCCACCCCTTCTTTTCCTTCTTTTCCCGGGGGTGGAGGTGTCCCACGACGGTCACTAATTTGGGGGTGGGCGACCGACGGCGATCCCCCTGAACCCCCATCTCTCCTGGAAGGACAATTCTTAGCGATTTGCCGGCTCAGGGATGAGAAGCCGAAGCAAGGAAACATCTCCCCTTCCCCTTATTACCGTGTATCTACTCCAGCGCTTAGAACAGTGCTCGGCACATAGTAAGCGCTTACCAGATACCATCGTTATTATCTAAAAGGTAGATTAGCGGTGTCCCCAGCTTCCCCTGGGGGACCCCCAAATTCTGTCCTCTGGGGAACCACCACCCCAGCTGTGAATTACATAAGGTGTTATCAAGTAGGATGATAATTCTGGTATTTGTTAAGCGCTGACTATGTGCCGGGCACTGTACTAAGCCCCGAGCTGGATACGAGTAAATCGGGTTGGTCCCTGTCCCCCCCCCCCCCCACGAAGGACTCTAAGTCTCAATCCCCTTTTGACAGATGAGGGAACCAGGGCACAGAGAAGGGAAGTGACTAGCTTAAGGCCACACGGCAGACAAGGGGCGGAGTTGGGATTAGAACCCAGATCCCAGGCTCTATCCACTAGGCAATGCCGCCTCTCTATATATGATTTTACGATCACGCCTCCAGGCTCAGCCTAAGGGGGGGCTCCAGACCCCCGCTCTCCCCTCTAGACCGAGCTCCTTGTGGACGAGGAACATGTCTACCCACTCTGTTGCACTGTACTCTTCCAAGCGCTTAGTACAGTAGTCTCCCATGAGTGAGCACTTAATAAATACCACTAATTGATTAATGGATTGATGGCCAAAGAGGATTTAAAGTAAAAAAAAAGACTTGGAATGAAAGCACGAGGGAGAGAGGCCAGATCTAAGGAAGGACTTCCCAGCTGTGCGAGGGGTCATTGGGTTCTCCTCCTCTCAGGTGGCGTCTCCTCGGCCAAGGCCTGACTGAGGGAGCGTGAGGGAGAATTGGTCTTGGCCAGAGGCAGGGGGCTGACCGAAATGACTCCCAGGATCCGGGTCCGAGAGGGGGAGACAGAACGAGAAGCCGGGTGACCTAGTGGTAAGAGCAGGGCCCTGGGCGACAGAAAGACTTGGGTTCTAATGCCCACTCAGCCACTCGTCTGCTGTGTGACCTTGGGCGTGTCGCTTCACTTAGTACAGTGCCTGGCACCAAGTAAGCGCTGAACAGATACCGTCATTATCGGTGTCTGCGCCTCGGTGGTCTCATCTGTAAAACGGGGGATTAAGACTGGGAGCCCCCGGCGGGCCAGGGAGTGTCCCACCCGACCACCTTGTCTCTACCCCGGCGCTCAGTACAGAGCCTGGAACATAGTAAGCGCTTAACAAATGCCATAATGAAAAGAAAAACCCAGCCTGCCGGGTCAGCGTTTATTAGGGGGTAGGACAGGCCCGCCGCCTGGGGAAAGGACCTCGCACGCCAGCGGAGGGTGGGGAGCCCCTAGTCGCCCCCCGCCCCACCAAGGCCACCCGGGGGAGGGGGTCAGTCCGGGAGCGGGGGGTGTCCGGGCCCCAGGGGCAGGCGGGGGGCGGGGGGGCAGCTCCAGGCCGGGCGGCTGGGGCGTGCGGGGTCCCCTCCTCTGGAGCCCGGGTCAAGGGCGGAGCCGTGAGGCGGGGAGGGTCCCCGGGGGGGCATCGGGCGGGGGTCGGGGGGCTCCCCTCCTCCTCCTCCTCCGCCTCCGCCTCCTCCGCCTCCTCCGCCTGCGGCCGTAGCCCAGCGGGTCCGAGGTGCCCTTGCTGTTCTTCCCGGAGGACTCCTTGGCGGCGTTGCCCCCGAGGCGGTAGAGGAGGCTGGCCAGGTTCTGGATCTGACAGGTGCCCAGGTGGCAGCGGCGCCAGGGCAGGGGCGGGCTGGGGCCCAGGGCCGAGGACGAGGCCTGGCGACGCGCCCGACGGCCGGGAGCGCTCCTGCCGCCGCACGGGGGGCAGACACACGGTGGGGGGCAGACACACGGACAGGACCGGCTCTCAGCTCCGCGCCCCGCCCCGCCCCGCCCCATCCTCCCCCTCTTCCCGCCTCCTCCCCCGGGCCGCCCTCCGGCCCCTCTTACCGGCCCTCGCGCGGGTCCCCGTCGAGCCGAGGCAGCGGGTCCGGGGGCGCCGGGGCCGGGGGTCCCGGCCGCCTCCGGGGGGCGACGGGCGACGGTCCGGCCCCCGCCCCCCTGAGGGGAAGGGAGGCCCCGGGGCGTTGGCGGCGGGAGGGAGGGGGCCGCCAGACCCTTCCCCTTTCGACCGAGGCCCACCCTTCGGACCGTCCCCTCTATGACCCCCCCCCTTTGGACGCGGACCCTCCTCACCCCGGCAGGAGCCCACCTTCCCCCTCTAGATTTCTCCCGAAGGTTCTTGCTCCGATCCGACCCCGACCCCGACCCCGAGCGACCCTCCCTCCCCTAAACGTTTTTCCGGGTCCCGGCCCGCTAAAGCGCTTTACTAAGCCCCCGTCCGTCCCCGGCTAGCCCGCTCATCTCTCACCTGTCGGTGCGGCCGGAGGCCCCGGGGGAGGAGGCGAAGAGGAGGAGGAGGAGGAGGAGGAGGAGGAGGGCCAGGGGCGTCATGGGGGAGGGGGCGCCGTCCGGGCCGAGCCTCGAGGCCTCGGGGGCAGGGGGTCGTGGGTTCAGATTCGACTCCTGGAAAGAGTTTGGTTAAGCAGCCGCCCGTCACCCACCCTCCTCCCTCCACCGAAGGCCCGCCCCCCTCTACGCCGCCCTACCCCTCTTAACCGCCCCTTTTCGGGATCCTCTTGCACCGTGACCTCTCCCGTCTTCACCTGCCGCCTGCCCTCCCCCTCTTCCCTTCCCGGCTATAGCGCTTCCCTAACGGCAGCTTTGATCCCCCCGGCCTGCGGACAGGGTAACCTACTTCTCTCGGCGCCTCGGCCCCGCCCCCCGTGCTGTCTACAACGCTCCCCGACTGCCTTCCATACAGTGCCCCAAGCCGGGCTCCCCAGAGAGAAGTCAGGCCTCTCCACCTCACTTCCCTTCCTCGATGCAACGCTCCCTCAACCATCTGTCTCCCCCTAAACCACGGCTAAGCGCTTACTATGCGCCAGGCACTGTACTGAGCGCTGGGATAGAGGCGAGAATGGCGCCGGGACCGGTCCCTGTCCCACCAGGGGAGGCTCACAGTCTCACGGTCCAGATGTTTTACCTCTGCCCTCCTCCTGCTCCCGCTTTACCGTTCTTCAGGGGTCGTAGCCCCAGCTTTAGCGGTCTCTCATTCCCTTTCCTCTCTATAACGCCCCCCCGGCAGGGTCCCCGTTTCCTGCTCCCCACGATCGCTCCTTTACCCCGCCAACCCCACCCCACCTCCCCTTCCAGACCCTCCCCCTCGCCCCCACCCTCGGCTATACCGCGCTTCTCCTTCCACGAAGAACTTCTCACCTGGGGAGACGCCCGGGGAGGGGGTTGGGGGGGGGGAAAGAGGAGCAGGAGGAGGAGGCCTCTGTCGGGGTTCCCGGGGTTCGGGGGTCCCCGGAGTTGGGGCTGGGGGCCTGTCCCGCGGCGGCCGGCTCCGACTGGACCGGGGTCTCGAGGGACCGCGGACCTTTTAAGAGGGAAGGGGCGGGACCCAAAGCCGGGGGCGGGGGTGGAGGGGAGGGGGGGCCTGGGGATGCTCGACCCCTCCCCCATCCCCCGCCCCCCAGCACGTGCCACGAAAAAGACCCAAACAAGGGGGCCGCCCCGCCCCCTCCTCCCCTCTGGGGAAATCCGGGCAGGGGCCCAGCCGGAGCAGGGACTGCAGGGCAGGGCCAGGGCAGGCCAGGGGCAGGGCCAGGGCAAGGAGGGGGGAGCAGAGAAGCCGACCTTCCCCCTCTACCGCCCCCCTACTCGAAGTCTCCTTCTATCGGACTCTCCTTACCCCCGACGCAAACCCCTAACCCCTGTCCACCTGGGACAGGGACCGTGTCCAACCTGATTTGCTCGTATCCACCCCAGCGCTTACTACAGTGCCCGGCACATAGGAAGCGCTTAATACCACAGTTGTGATGATAATAATGATGATAATATAACAATAATGGTATTTGTTAAGCGCTTCCTATGTGCCAAGCACGGTTCTAGGCGCCGGGGTAGATCCGAGGAAATCGGGTTGGCTCACGTGGGGCTCACAGTTTTTCGGATGAGGCCAAGAGAAGTGAAGTGACTGACCCGAGGTCACAGGGCAGACACGTGGGGGAGCAGGAATTAGAACCCACGACCTCTGACTCCCAAGCCCGGGCTCTTTCCACTAAGCCACGCTGCTTCTCTGCCCTACCCTGGGCCTGCCCCCGGCCCTTCCCGCCCAGGCCCCGGGGAAGTTTGGTTGGGAAATGAGGGAGAACTGCAGGGATGCAGGAACTGCAGGTCTCTATCTGGGGCCGAATTGTACATTCCAAGCGCTTAGTCCAGTGCTCTGCACACAGTAAGCGCTCAGTAAATACAATTGAATTGAGCTGGAATTGGGAAGGACGGGATGGAGGGAAATGGAGGAAGAGGCGGCAAGGGGCGTGAGGTGCTCTCCTCGCTTCCGCCGGCAGAGGGTGCTCATCGACCCTGAGCTCCATCATCGATCAATCAATCAATCCAATTCACCATCATCATCAATAGCATTTACTGAGCACTTCCCGCTCTGAGTAAGTGCTCATTCATTCATTCAATCGTATTTACCGCACGCTTTCTGTGTACAGAGCACTGCGCTAACACATGGGAGAGTACACTACCCAGACACATTCCCTGCCCTCAGCAATCGATAAATATGACTGAATGGAATAAATATCATCGATTGATTGATTACTACGCTCCCTGCCCACAAGGAATGATAATGATGATGATGAAACAGGGCAGAATGGAGGAGGCGTTGGTGATTGAACCTGCCCAGTCAGAGCTTGAGCTTAGCTGGCGATGGACTTGACCCCTCCATTCCCTCAGGGAGGGGATAGAGGGTCAGGTCTCCAGGAAATAAGGTGGTTGATGGGGGACCTGGATTCGAATCCCGGCTCTGCCCCTCGCCTGCTGTGTGACCCTGAGCAAGTCACTTAACTTCTCTGGGCTGCCATTGCCTCATCTTTAAAGAAGGGATTCGATATCTATTCTCCCTCCTACTTAGACTGCGAACCCCACGTGGGACCTGATGATTTAGTATCTACCCCGGGGCTTCATATAGTGTTTGGCACATAGTAAGCACTTGACAAATGCCACGAGTAATATGGGAAGGGATGGCAGGAAGCAGCGGGAGAAGCAGTTTGGCCTAGTGGTTAGAGCTCAGGCCTGGAAGTCAGAAGGACCTGGGTCCAATCCCGACTCCCCCACTTGTCTGCTGTGTGACCTTGGGCAAGTCACTTCGCTTCTCTGAGCCTGAGCTACCTCATCTGTAAAAAGGGGATTAAGAGTGTGCCACATGCGGGACAGGGGCTGCGTCCAACCTGATGAACTTGTATCTTCCCCAACGCTTTCATTCATTCCATCATTTATTGAGTGCTTACTGGGTGGAGAGCACTGTATCAAGCGTTTGGAAAGTACAATACAATAGAGACAAACCTGGCCCACAATGGGCTTACGGTCTAGGGTACAGTGCTGTGCAGTGCCTTAGCGCTTAATACAGTGCCTGGCACGTAGTAAGTGCTTAACAAATACCACAAAAACAAAAAAAAGTGCAGGGACCCAGCGGAGGAGGTGTGGATGGAATGAGATGGGGGAGAGATGCTGAGCGGAGTGGGGTCGAGGGTTGAGCGGAGAGTGCGGTATGGGGGTGGGGGGCGGGGGTCAGGGTGGAACAGGGTACGTGAGCGGCTATCGCCATCCTAGGTGACTCACCTCAGGAGCGGGCTGCAGCTGGTCGATCCCTGCGGGCCTTTCCCCCCCTCACCGGTTTCCTCCTCTGGCCGTCGTTTCCTGATGAGGAGTGCGAGGGGGCGGGGGACGGACGCCGAGGAGGCCGATGGAGTGGTTGGGGGGGTGGGGGGGTTAGTTTGTTTCTCTCTGTCCCTATCCACTCAGTCCACCCCTGCTTCTCCCACACTCTCCCACCTCCCGGGGCCACTTTGATTCCTGGCTCCAGGTTGGAAGGGGTCCGGGGTAGGGGGGCCCGAGTTATTCATAGTCTTCCTGTCCCCCTCGAGAGCTGTTGCAGGGGACCGGGAACACCGGCGTCCCCGGGGGGGCTGGGGGCAGGGCGGAGACACCCAGCTGGACGTAAGCAGAGACGCATCGGGCGAGCTCCGGAGAGACGGAGAGACCGAAGGGACGGAGCAGAGACAGATAACGGACGGAGACAGAACCCGGAGGCAGGAGGCAGAGACGGTGTCAAGGCCGCGGTGGGACCCGACGGGCCGAGCCCTTGGCGTCCGTGCCGGGATCTCCCGGGAACGGAAAAAACAGACGAGTCAGAGAGGAAACGTGGGGGAGGAGGTGGGGGGAGAAGGCTTAGGGGGGGCGACTTACACTCGGGGGAAGACAGAGTGGCGGTGGGGGGGGGACAGGCGGGGTTAGGGACCCCCCCAGCGGCCCTCCTCTCAGGCCCCGGGGCCTTTCTGTCCCCGGCCCCCAGCCCCAAGCAGGTGTCAGTGTGTGCGCCGCCTTTACTCCCTGCTTGGAAGCAGGGTGGGGGAAAGGTGGAGGCGGCGGGGGTGAGGGGATGTGGAGCGGGATGGGGGTGGATAAGACGACCAGCGGCGTCTCCTTCCCAGCAGCTGCAGGGCCCTCCCGACCTCTGAGCTTCCCAGAACCGGCGCCGCCCCCGCGGCCTCGGGACCCCCGGGACCCCCTCGGCCCCCCCACCTCCCCGCGACACGTGGCTGCCCGGCGCCACCCCGCGGCCGCCGCCGGGATTGCCGGAACGGAGGCAGGGGCCTGGCCGCGATGACCCCCGCCGGCCCCAACCGGCCCCCGCCAAGGACCAGCAGGGCCCAGGGTCCGTCGAGGTGGCACACGGTGGCTACAATTGAAACCACGACCCCCCCCCCACACACACCGCCCTTTGCCCTTTTTGTCTTCTCCGTTTCGGGCCGTGGCATCCTTCTGGCCGGCGCTGGGCCTTCGGCCACCGTGCCCTGCCCGGCGCCTCCTTCCCGCAGCCCACGTGCTTCGCTCCTCTAAGGCCAACCTACTCTCTGTCCGGCACTCCGTTACTCTCCGGCCTCCAACCTGGAACTCCCTCCCTTTTTCGTTCAATCGTACTTATCGAGCGCTGTACTAAGCGGTTGGGAGAGTATATCGCAACGATAAACCGAGGAGAATGGTGAAGTAGATAGAGCACGGGCTTGGGAGTCAGGTCATGGGCTCTAATCCCTGCTCCACCACTTGTCTGGTGAGGGACTTGGGGCAAATCGC
Source organism: Ornithorhynchus anatinus (assembly GCF_004115215.2). NCBI lineage: Eukaryota > Metazoa > Chordata > Mammalia > Monotremata > Ornithorhynchidae > Ornithorhynchus > Ornithorhynchus anatinus. Next base: position 53,482,368 of record NC_041737.1, on the reverse strand, counting down.
GTAACTTCTCCGGGCCTCAGTTCCCTCATCTGGAAAATGGAGATTGAGGCTGTGAGCCCCACACGTCCAACCCAATTTGCCTTTATCTATCCCAGCGCTTAGTCCAGGGCCTGGCACGTAGCAAGCGATTATTGTTAAAGTCCTTCCCTGCCCACCCTCTTCATACCCAGCAGTCCGCCCGGCAACCTTCAGAGCCCTCCTAAAACCACATCTCCTCCAGCCTTCCCTGCCTACCCCCAATTCTCCCTCTTGTATCACCTACACACTCAAGTACCCGATAAGCCCTTTGATGCTCCCCGTTTTCTACACCACTCCTGTCCACGTCGTCATACTCCACTGCTTCCCCTTGTAATTTAATGTTTCCCCATGTCAAGTATAATCTCTTTGTAGACAGAGATCCTGTCAATGAACTCATATCATACTCTCCCAAGTGAGTGCTAAATAAATACCAGTGATTGACTGCCTTTCCCACCATCACCGTCACCACCAAACCATTAACTTTCTCCTACACAGCTTCCTATCGCCGGAGTTTACAACTGAAGGTGGGCAGAGACCTTCCAGAGAGGAAAAAACACTACTGAGCTCCGGGCCCGGAGAAAGCCCCGAACACTTTAGCTCACGAGCCTCCACGCTCCGCACCCACACTGCCTGGCGTTCCCATCTTTACCTCCGTTGTCCGCCCCTCCCCACTGACTCCATTTGCTCAACAGGGTACGTGAGGGTACCGGCAAGGGTTGGCTGGGGTAGGAGGGCAGAGGGGCAGTCACAGGCCTAATTGCCCCTAGAGGAGAGATGGGGACACCCAGCACGGATTCTCACTGTGGGGTAGGGGGAGACAGGCTCCAGCGACCTGGACACCCACCCCTATTCCGGTGGCCCCGCCCCTGATGCTCCCGAACACGATCCCCGACCTCACACGCCAGCAGGAAGCTCCAGGCTCTGCTGTAAGAGAGATGGGGGTAACGACCCCTCCGCTCTGGCCCCCAGAGGGCAAGCCAATGCTCCGGCATAGTCAGGGCGGGGCCCAGGTTGAGCAAACAGCCGACAAAGCGCCACCGAGATCGGGTCCCGTCTCCCTCCACGACTGGCGGCCCCAGAAACGGGGAAGCTCCAGGGAAGTGGGAGCCCCCGCCTCAGTTGAGGGGCTCTGGAGAGCCCCCCGCAAGAACGCTGGAGAACGGGGCGCCGGCGGGGAGGCCGCGCCACCCCCTCCCGGCCGGCCCACCCGTCTGCCCCGCACACACGCCCCACGCTCGCGGCTATCGCTTTATTGTCACGAATGCGGCCATGTCCATATAAAAACATAAGTTATGAAAAACACAGTCACAATGGCAGCCCGGGGGGCGGCGAAGACAGGCAGGCCCCTCGCCCCTGGGCACCTAAAATAACCGGACGGCCCGTGGGCCCGAGGGGGGTGGGGTTGGGGGCCACAGCCATGGAGGACGGGGAGGGGGGAGGGGCAGGGGGCCGGAGGAGGGAGGAAGGGCCTCAGCGCATCCGGTAGTCGGTGGAGCAGGAGAGCTCACAGAGTTGGCCTTTGAAGTCCAGGTCGATGGTGAAGTCTAGGTCGCGCTGAGGGAAAGGAGGAGGGTCAATTGGGGGGGAAGGGGAGGGGAGAGGACCCGCACCTCCCCGCCGCTTGGCTCCGGCCCCCGCCGACAGCCCCCACTCACGTTGTTCTTGGCGTTGGGCCGCATGCCGATGGTGCCGAAGATCTCTTCGCCTGTCTTGACGGTCAGGTAGTCTTCCATGTAGAAAACCGTCTGCTTCCAGTGCGTGTAGGGGGACTCGGGACCTGTGGCCCGGGAGGGAACCTGGTGAGGCAGGGTTCCCTCTCCGCCCGTGGCCCACCCCCCTCAGCCCCCTGGCGCCCCCGTACTGGTAGAGAAGCCTGTGCGCTTGTGGCAGCGTGTGAACTCGATGTTGAAGTAGGCGACCAGGGCGTGGATGTAATCGTTCCGCTTCACTTGCAGGCAGAACGGAGACGTGAACGTCAGGTCTTCCACCTTGACCGTGTAGATGTCCACCTCCTGCCGGGGGCGGGAGGCCACAGGGGTCAGGAGGCGCCGACCCAGGGACCGCCCCCGTCCCCCGACTCTCCTCCCCCCGGCCCCGATCCCACCTTAATGAGGCAGGCGTTGGTCACTAGCTGCTTGGGGTCCACCACGTCCACCAGGGGCTCCTTAATGGCCACGTCCTTGATACACGACATGTCGAAGCCGTACACGTTCTCCCACCCTGGAGGATGGCGGCCGGGGTCAAGGGTCGGGGGGTGGTCCAGCCCCGGCTCCCCGCCCTTTTCTCCCACCCCTCGCCTCGCTTCTCCCCGTTCCCACTCACAGTGGATCTTGTAGTCCTTGTATTGCCGGTCCTCGATGGCGGTCACATAGAGGGTGGCCCGATCTGGGAAGATGAGGCCGTCGGGGGCCTGTGGAGGGAAATCCCCCCTTTCAGCTCTCCGGCGCGCCCCGGCCCCTCGATCCCAGCAGGCTCCGCTCAGCTCTCTGACCCACCTTCCCCTCAAGACTATAAGCTTGTTGTGGGCAGAGAACGTGCACGTCTATGTCGTTATACTGTATTCTCCCAAGCACTTAATAAATACAACTGACTCAGCCGCCGGTCGGCTGTCCGCTCCCCGTTGGCCCCAGCAGCCCCCCGGGTGCGGAGCGAGCCCGACTCACCAGCCACTTGTCCCGGGCGTAAAGCACGGTGTTGAGCATGGACTCGTAGAACAGGCAGTAGCCCATCCACTCGCTGATGATGATGTCCACCTTGTCGACCGGCAGCTCCACCTCCTCCACCTTCCCCTTGATGATGGTAACCACTGGGGTGGGGACGGGGAGGGCAGAGGTCAGGGGGAGGGGAGAGCGGGCGGCCGAGGGGCACGGGGCTGGGGGACCGAGGGGCGCGGAGACACACCGTGATCCAGTTTGTTGGCTTTGACGATCTTGACCGCGTAGTCGGAGATGCTGGAGCATTCGATCTGCAGGGGTGGGGAAAGCGACGCTTAGAAAGATCCTAAGCTCGGAGGCTGACCGAAGAACACCCCTCCCCCCTGTCGGGACTCGGTTTCCCCAGACAACCCCTCAGAGCGGCGGAGGGCCGGGGGGCCACCCCCCTTGAGCCCGACCAGTGCCCCTCCGGGGGACCACCCCCCCTCCAGCTGTGGCCCTCCTTCTCCCCAGAGCGGATCCCTGGCCCTCCGCGCCCCCAACCCCCAGAGAGGATGGAGGCAGCCACGAAAGACCCGTGTCGTCTCCCCTGCCCCGACCCCACCGCCACGCTGGCAGCTCACCCCGATGACCTTCTTGGCGCCAGCTTTGGCGGCGAACATGCAGAGGATGCCGGTGCCGGAGCCCACGTCCAGGACCACCTTGTCCTTGAACAGGTGCCGGTTGTGGAACATGGAGTTGCGGTAGGTGAGCGTGCGCACCTCGTCCTTCAGCATCTCCTGTTGGGGAGCCACGGCCGGGGTTGATGGGACCCCTCCCCCCACCCCAACTCCTCACCCTCCACCCCGGGACGGGGGAGCCACAGGGTCCGGCCCCGGACCGGAAGGGGAACCTGTCAGAGCACCGACCGTCTCCTTCCCGCCAGCGGAGCGGGCTGGACGGGCCGTGGGCTGACCCAGGGCCGCTGTGAGGCGTCGACATGGGGCTCCAGAGAGCAGAGCAGCCGGCCCCCGCACCCACCATTCTCCAGAATCCCCCACCCCTCCTCACCTCGTGGATGCCAAAGTGGGCGTAAGAATCAAAATAATAATCCTTCGAAGTCATGTCCTCGGCATTAGGCTTCTCGCTGGCCTCGGGCTGGACGCAGGACACCTGGAGTCGGGACGGGGGGGACGGGACGGGGAGAGGTTAGGCTCAGACTCTCCCCACCCACTCCTCGCTCCAATTCCCCCACGTCCCCACCCTCCACAGACCCACCCAATCCAACACCTCCCCCAACCCTCTTGCTCTCCACCCTAAGGACCAGCCCTAGCCTCTCCTTCCCCAAAGAGTCCCCTCCATCCCGCCCCCAACCCCCCAAATCCAGCCGGACCCCCCCCCCCCGCCCCAATACCTGCTCCCACACTCTCTCTCTCCAGTCACTCCGCCCTAGTCACTAGCTGATCCCACAGCTGGGGGAGGGGGGCAAGGAAGGGGGCCTAGGGGAGGGGAAGGAACGGAGAGAGGGGATACAGGCTGCTGGAGACGGGGTTAAGGAAATAGCCACTGTGCTTTGTGGAGAGGGAAAGGCCTGGGGAGTGGGGCGGGGAAAAATGTCCGAACTGGGTGGGCCCTACGTTAAGGGGAGAGCACACTGACCGGGGCCCAGCTCTGGGGAATCGGCTTGGGGGCGGGGGGCAGAGAACGTGGGGCTGGCTTTACTGGGACCCCAGTTTTGGGGTCCAGAAAAGAAAGTAGGGGGAGCGGGGCAGAGACGCAACCTGGGCCGGGGGCCCGTAAAAGGATATTTACATCTTCAAGAGGTGGTTGAAGGCTCATTCCATTAGCCAACGTGGCTACAAAACTCTAGGAGAGAGCAACAGGGAGACAGGATTAGGCAGGGGAGGCTACTGAAGAGGGCTGGATCTGGGGGAGGGGAGGAGTGCTGGGGGGCAGGACAGAGGGGTGTGTGTGTCTGCGTGTGTCTGTGCGTTGGATTCTGGGGACGGGGGGGGGGGAAGCATCCTCTGCCCCCGCTGTGGTTGAAGAGGTGTTACCGTGACTCCCCTGACCCCCAGCAACTCAACTGCCTGTACCTCAACATCCCAGCAGCCCCCCACACCCAGACAGCCACACGCACACACACGCACACACGCACAAACCCAGCACTAGACCTCAGAGGCTCCTGGCCCGTGCTGGCCCCCCCTCAGGACCCCCAAAGAGAAGGAAGGGGGAGCAAATCCACTGAGCGCAAGATAGACACAGGCAGCTGTGACTCGGGGGGGGGGGGGGGGGCGGGGGGGGGGCTGACGATCCCAGCCTAATCTCCCCAGAGCAGATTACAGGACCAGGAATAGCTTGCAGCACGGGGGGGTGGGGGAGGCAACGAGCCATTCTAGACTGGGAGCCCGTTGTGGGCAGGGATTGTCTCTACTTGTTGCTGAATTGTACTTTCTGAGCGCTTAGTACAGTGCTCTGCACACGGTAGGCGCTCAATAAACTGAATGATTGAATTCCCTGGATTTCCCCAGTTCCATCTAGCGTTCCCCTTTCTCTCTCCTCATCCTTCCGCTCGTTCCACTCCTCCACCCCCGCAATTTCGACCCCCAACTTTCCCTTTACCAAATCTCACGGCTCCACCCCCGACCATTAAATCGGGTCTCTCTGGACAGTCGCCGCCCCCCTCCCCAAAATCGCCCCTCGGGCTTCCCAACAAGCCCCCCCCCCCCCCCCCCCGGCTCATCAATCCTCCTAGCAACTTCTCCCACTGCCCCCCTTGCAGAATAGGGGCTGTGCCTCATCTGATTGCACCGAGGGTACTTATTGAGCGCTTACTACCTGCAGAACTCTGTACTAGGCACTTGGGAGCACACAATACAATTGGCAGCCAGGATCGCGGCCCTCAGGGAGCGTCCCGCCTAGCTCCCTCTCCCCGGCCCTCTCTTTTCCAGCCTCTTCCCCACAAACGTCCCCGGCCCCTAACCCACCCCGGGAACCCCGATTCCAAGTGTTGGCCCCGATTCCTGGAAGCCGGCCCGCTAACGGAGAAGCGGCGTGGCTCAACGGCAAGAGCCCGGGCTTGGGAGTCAGAGGTCGTGGGTTCTAATCCCGGCCCTGCCATTTATCAGCTATGTGACTCTGGGGAGGCCGCTTCACTTCTCTGTGCCTCAGTTCCCTCACCTTTAAAGTGGGGATGAAGACTGTGAGCCCCACATGGGACCACCTGATTACCTTGGATCTATCCCAGCACTTAGAACGGTGCTCGGCCCATCGTAAGCACTTAACAAAATACCATTATAATTATTGTCTGCGACCCTGGGCAAGTCACTTCACTTCTGTGCCTCAGTTCCCTCATCTGTAAAACGGGGATGAAGCCTGTGAGCCACGTGGGCCAACCTGATTACCCTGGATCTACCCCGGCGCTTACAACAGTGCTCGGCACACTGTAAGCGCTTAACAAAATACCATCATCATCATTATTTGGCTGTTGGGTGACCCCGGGCAAGTCACTTCACTGGGCCTCAGTTGCCTCAATCCGTAAAATGGGGATGAAGCCTGTGAGCCCCACGTGGAGCCACCTGATTAGTTCGTATCTCCCCCCAGGGCTTACAACAGTGCTCGACACATTGTAAGCGCTTACCAGAATACCGTTATAATTCTGGTCTGGTGGGTGACCCTGGGCGAGTCACTTCACTGGGCCTCAGTTCCCTCATCCGTAAAATGGGGATGAAGCCTGGCGCCCCACGTGGGACCTTGCATCTCCCGCAGCGCTTAGAACAGTGCTCTGCACATTGTAAGCGCTTAACGGAATACCATCATCATCATCATCATCATTTGGTGACCCTGGACGGGTCACTGCCCTGGGCCTGAGTTCCCTCCCCCGTAAATGGGGGTGAAGCCCGCTCGGCCCCCCCCCGATGACCTTGCATCCACCTCGGCGCCTAGACCAGCGCTCGGCACATAGTGAGCGCATCACCCCCGTCGCTAATATTATTAACCCTTTCTTTCTGTCTATCCCCGAGGCGGTGGGGTCCCGCTCGCCCCCGCCCCCCCCCCCCCCAGTGGGGGAAGGCCGGGCGGGGGGCGGGGCCTTTGTTGTCGGGGCGGCCCGCGCGGGGCTTTGTGCGGCCCCTCCCCCTCCCACGTGGGGAGCGAAGCGGCCCCGACCCCTGCCCGCCCCGACCTCCGGGGGGGGGGGGAGGGGAACCGGAAACACGTGATGGGGGATTTAGCCTCGAGGCAAAGAGATTCCCCCCCCATCGCCGGTATAAAGCCCCCCCGCCCCTCCCCCATCGAAGCACGTGGGGCCTTCCCACCCCCCCGGACCCCCGGCCGCACCGCTCTCCCTCCCCCCCCCCCCTTGGGGACGTGTGTCCCTTAACGCGCCCCCGCCCCGCGGAGCCCCCGCCGTGGCGCTCCCGGCCTCCCCCCCGAGCCCCCCACCCGGCCCATCCCCCGGCCGCGGCCCCCCGTGCGCCCGCTCACCTCCATGATGCAGTTCGTGGCCTCGGCTGCCGCCATCTTCCCCGATCCTCCTCCTCCACTGGCCCGGACCCCCCTCTCGGCCTCCCCCGGGACGCTCTTATAGCGGGACCGCCCGCCCCGCCCCCTCGGGCCCCACGCCGGCACGCGATAGGCGAAGCCGCCCGCCCGTCACCGCCCCTCACGCTCCTATAGGCGGAACCCAACGTCCATCAACCGGCCCGGTCGGCCGGAGACCCCGCCTTCCGCCCCCACCCCGGGCGGGGAAAGCCTGCTCATTGGCCGGCCGAATCCCGGCGCCCCATTGGCCGGCGCGGCTGTCAGTCTTAGGAAGCGCTCGCCCCCTCCCGGCGGCCGTTCCGCGGAGGCCCCGCCCCCCGCCCTCCCATTGGCCACGCGGGGCTCGGGATTTGCATCGCGCGCGCGCGCGCGCCGCCTCGAGGGGCCCGGAAGGGACGAGCGTCATTGGTTGAGGGGAGGATTGGGGCGTGAAGGGATTGGGCCTAAAAACGGTCACTCACGGAAGGTCCCGCCCCCTTCCCCCCAGCGCGCGCACGTGTGAGCGCGCGCCGCCCCCGCTTCTTTCCCTCCCGCGCCCGGGGCGGCGGCGGCAGCGGAGAGAGACGAGCGGGGCGGAATTCCAAGATGATAATAATAATAATAATTGTACTCTTTGTTAAGCGCTTACTATGTGTCATGCACTGATCTAAGCGCTGGAGGAGATACAAGGGGATGAGGTTGTCCCACGTAGGGCTCCCAGGCTTCATCCCCATTTTCCAGATGAGGGCACTGAGGCCCAGAGAAGGGAAGTGGCTTGCTCCAGGTCACACAGCTGACAAGTGTCGGGGTCGGGATTGGAACCCACGACCTCTGACTCCTAAGGCCGGGCTCTCGCCACTGCGCCACGCTGCTTCCATCAAGACGACCGACTGTATTAGAGGCGCGCCGTCCCTGGGCCTCGGGCGGCCTCAGGGGGTGGACGGGCCCGAGCGACCAAATCCTCAGTCGAGTGGAAGCGTCAGATCCACGGGGGAGACGAGGCTCTCCTGGAGGGAAGGACGGAGGGGTCAGGGCACCCGCCTCGGCTCCCTCCGGCCGCAGCCCCCCACCCGGCCTTGGTCCCTCATCCCCTCCAGGCCAGGAGGAGCCCACCCATCCTGCCATTCCACCCCCACTTCTAATAATAATGATGGCATTTGTTAAGCTCTTACTATGTGCCAAGCACTTTTCTAAGCGCTGGGTGGGGGGGATACAAGGTCATCAGATTGTCCCATGTGGGGCTCACAGTCTTCATCCCCATTTTCCATTTGAGGGAACTGAGGCACAGAGAAGTTAAGCGACTTGCCCACAGTCACCCAGCTGACAAGCGGAAGAGCGGGGATTAGAACCCACGACCTCTGACTCCCAAGCCCAAGCTCTTTCCACTGAGCCACACTACCCCCCCCAGCCCAGTCTTCCCCTGCCCAGGAGAGTACCCCTCTGCCTCCCCGCTCCCACTCGTATCCCCTCCGATTTCTCCCCACCAGGAGATGTGAGTCACCCCCCGGCCATGAAGAGGCTGGCCACCCTGGCATCCCTCTCTCTTCCTCATCTTCCCCCCCCAACCACCATCTGTTGCCAAATTGTCCATTCCAAGTGCTCAGTACAGTGCTCTGCACAGAGTAAGCGCTCAATAAATACTATTGAATGAATGAATGAATGAAGAAGTTGGGCCCCGTGCTCACCCAGCCCCCCCGCCGCTGCAGCCAGGGCCCAAAGCTGTGCAGATGGTCCAGGCTGTGCCCCATGAGGGCCCCGGCCGCCGGCCCCCCGAGCCCGGACACACGGTGCGTCAGCTCCATGGCCAGGGCGAGGCGGGCCAGGGGCTCGGGGGGCTCCGGGGGCGCTGGGGGTCCCGGGGTCCCGGGACAGGGAGCCCCCGGCGGGTGACGAGAGGAGAAGAGCTCCGCCAGGCGAGTGAAGGAGCCGAAGGACATGCGCGCTAATGCCCGGCGCAGCACCGGGTCCTCCTGGAGCTGGAAGAGGGCAAGGAAGGGAGGAGGTTGGGGTAAGGGATGAGGATGAGGTCCGGAAGAGTTACGATATGGGGAGCGCCCCCGTCGCTCACCCTCTCACGGTCCGCAACGGGCTCCACCTGACCCGCCAGGCTCTCCCCCCTCCCTCTTCTGGCCAAGCCGCCCACACTCTGCGCCCACACTCTGCACCCACGATGAGCCCCGCCTCTTTACCAGACTACACCCCCATCCATCCATCCATCCATCCATCCATCCATCCATCCATCCATCCATCCATCCATCCATCCATCCATCCATCGTATTTCTTTATTGAGTGCTTTTAGGACAGCAGTCTGCACACAGTAAGTACTTGATAAATGCAGCTGAATGAATTGAGTGCTTACTGTGTGCAGAGCAGTTGGGAAAGTACACTCTAACAGAGCTGGTGGACCACCCGGTTCCCCGCCCACAGTGAGTTCATTCTGCCCTTAGAGGAGAAAAGGCAGGCTGGGCAGAGGAGGAGAGGGAAGTAATGATGAAAATCGTAGTACAACTGAGGCATCTGTTAAGGTTTTACTAGGTGTCGAGCGCCGTGCTACAGGTCAGGTCGGACACCATCTCTGCCTCACATGAGTTGCACAGTAGATGTAAGAGGGCGTTGGATCCCCGTTTATAGGTGATAAAATTGAGGCTTAGAGAAAGGAGAGGAGGAACAGGCAGGACCAAGCCTCACAGTTTTGTTGTAACCCTAGTGGTCAGTAAAAACTCTTGATATTGACGATGGTCAACAAAAATTTCTCCCCTTGGGCTTTTAAGGTATTCAGTCAGCTCTCTTCCCTCCCTCTCCTTCCATTACTGTCCACCCCCAAAACTTCACTCCTCTTACCCCAACCTACTTACTCACTGTACCTCCATCTCATCTCTCTTGCCATCAACCCCTAGCTCACACTCTCCCTCCTGCCTGGAACTTCTTCTCCCTTATCCTTCAGACCACCACTCTCCCCCTCTTCAAATCCCGATGGGCAAGTCACTTAACTTTTCTGGCCTTCAGTCACCTCATCGCTAAAATGGATATTCAACACCGGTTCTCCCTCCTACTGCGAGCCCTGTACGGGACGAGGACTGTGTCTAATCTGATTATCTCGTATCTTCTCCTGTGCTTAGAACAGTGCCTGACACGGTAAGTGCTTAACAAATACCACAGTAATTACTAAAACTCTCTCCTCCAGGAAGCCTCTATAATAATAATAATCATAATTACGGTACTTGTTCCACAACTAACCTCTCATCTCCCCATCTCACTCTCCCTCCCTCCCGCATCACCTATGGACTTGGGTCTGTACCCGCTGTCGACCATCCCCTCCTCCTCCATACCTTATCTCACCTTGGCTTCACGGACTCTGTCCTCTCCTGGTTCTCCTCTTACCCCTCTGGCCGATCATTCTCGGTCTCCTACGCTGGAGCCTCCTCCCCCTCCCATCCTTTAACTGTTGGAGTTCCTCAAGGGTCAGTTCTTGGCCCTCTTCTGTTCTCCATTTACACTCACTCCCTCGGTGAACTCATCCGCTCTCACGGCTTTGACTACCATCTCTACGCAGATGACACGCAGATCTACATCTCCGCCCCTGTCCTCTCCCCCTCCCTTCGGGCTCGCATCTCCTCCCGCCTCCGGGACGTCTCCACCTGGATGTCGGCCCGCCACCTAAAACTCAACATGAGCAAGACTGAGCTCCTCATCTTCCCTCCCAAGCCCGGTCCGCTCCCAGACTTCTCCATCACCGTGGATGGCACGACCATCCTTCCCGTCCCGCAGGCCGGCAATCTCGGTGTCATCCTTGACTCGTCCCTCTCGTTCACCCCACACATCCTATCCGTTACCGAGACCTGCCGGTTTCACCTCTACAATATCGCCAAGATCCGCCCTTTCCTCTCCACCCAAACGGCTACCTTACTGTTACGGGCTCTCGTTATATCCCGGCTAGACTACTGTGTCAGCCTTCTCTCCGACCTCCCTTCCTCCTCTCTCGCCCCGCTCCGGTCTATTCTTCACTCCGCTGCCCGGCTCATCTTCCCGCAGAAACGATCTGGGCATGTCACTCCCCTTCTTAAACAACTCCAGTGGTTGCCTATCGACCTCCGCTCCAAACAAAAACTCCTCACTCTAGGCTTCGAGGCTCTCCGTCACCTTGCCCCTTCCTACCTCTCCTCCCTTCTCTCTTTCTACCGCCCACCCCGCACGCTCCGCTCCTCCGCCGCCCACCTCCTCGCCGTCCCTCGGTCTCGCCTATCCCGCCGTCGACCCCCGGGTCACGTCCTCCCGCGGTCCTGGAACGCCCTCCCTCCTCACCTCCGCCAAACTGATTCTCTTTCCCTCTTCAAAACCTTACTTAAAAATCACCTCCTCCAAGAGGCGTTCCCAGACTGAGCTCCTCTTCCCCCTCTACTCCCTCTGCCATCCCCCCCTTTACCTCTCCGCAGCTAAAGCCTCATTTTCCCCTTTTCCCTCTGCTCCTCCACCTCTCCCTTCCCATCCCCACAGCACTGTACCCGTCCGCTCGACTGTATATATTTTCGTTACCCTATTTATTTTGTTAATGAATTGTACATCGCCTCGATTCTATTTATTTGCCATCAGTTTTTACGAGATGTTCTTCCCCTTGACGCTGTTTAGTGCCATTGTTCTTGTCTGTCCGTCTCCCCCGATTAGACCGTAAGCCCGTCAAACGGCAGGGACTGTCTCTATCTGTTGCCGACTTGTTCATCCCAAGCGCTTAGTACAGTGCTCTGCACATAGTAAGCGCTCAATAAATACTATTGAATGAATGAATGAATGAATGAACTTGATAACCTCCCCATTCCCACCGCACTGACGTCCTCTTCCTTATACTCAGCTGCTTCCCCGATCCCTAATCTGTTTTAATGTCTGTCTCCCCGTCTCGACGGTAAACTCCTTGTGAGCAGCGATCGTGTCTACCAAGCCTCCCGTACTCTCCTAGGCGCTCGGTACAATATTCTGTGCACGGTAAGTGCTCAATAAATACCGTTGATTTTTAGGACAGAAAGATCAAAAAAAAGGTGTCTGAGGTGGAGCTGGCTCAGGGCCAACATCCGCCAAACTATCACACTTCCCCCCTTCAAAGCCTTACTGAACGCTCACCTCCTCCAGGAGGTTTTCCCAGCCTGAGCCCCCCTTTTCCTCTGCTCCTCCTCCCCTCCCCTTCAACCCGACTCCCTCATACTGCTCTACCCACCTCCCCGCCCTACAGCACTTGGGTATATATGTACCTATTTGTTATTCTATTAATTTTATTAATGATGGGCATAGATATCTATAATTCTATTTATTTCTACTGATGCTATTGATGTCCGTTGACTTGTTTTGATATCTGTCTCCCCCCGTCTAGACCGTGAGCCCGTTGTCGGATAGAAATTGTCTGTGTTGCTGAATTGTACTTTCCAAACGCCCGGTCCAATGCTCTGCACACAGTAAGCGCTCAATAAATACGATTGAACGAATGAATGAAAGAAGGGAAGGGGCAGGGGTGGTGGCAGGGGTCATTAAGTGACCTTCCGCGCTGACCTGTTGGTTGATGATGTCGGCCTGCTCCTCTAGCAAAGCCACGAGTCGCCTGAGCAGCTCCTCTTTCTCTGAGGGGGAGGACTCTGTGAGAGGAGAGAGGACTTAACGGATGAGGGGACCCCGGCCACCCCATCCCGCACGGCCCCCCTCCCCAATACCCCCAGGACTCCAGGCCTTACCGGGTGGGGGCAGGGTGGCCAACGGAGACCTCAGTTGCTCCTGAACTATCGCCTCCAGCTTCTCCGCCACCAGGGAGTAGAAAGCCGGGTCCTCGGCAGGGATCCCGGACGTGGGAGTGGGGAAGGATGGGAGGAGACAAGGCAAGGCTGGAGGGCGGGGAGGCAGGGGAGTAAGCAAAATCCACAGAGGGAAGGTGGCTGGGGGGCATCTTACAGGGCCAGCACCGGGGGCAGGGGGTGCTGCCGACAAGCAGTGTGGCCTACTGGCTAGCGTGCGGGCCTGGGGATCAGAAAGTCATGGGTTCTAATCCCGGCTCTGCCACCTGTCTGAGATGTGTGACCTTGGGCAAGTCGCTTCAATTCTCTGGGCCTCAGCTCCCTCATTGTAAAATGAGGATTAAGACTCTGAGCCCCATGCGGGACAGGGACCGGCTCCAACCTGATTAACTTGTATCTACCCTAGGGCTTAGAAGACTGCTCGGCCATAGTAAACGTTTAACAGATACGATTATCATTATTAATAATCATCATCAAATAATAATAAATTTAGCCTGAGCAGGGAGCCTGAAGTCCTGCCCCAGTACCAAGCCCTGCTGATGGGATGCCAGCCCGATAACAGTGAGGAGGAGAACGTGATTGCTGGAAATAGGGGGTGATCGGGGTGAGGGGTGGGGGGGAAGAGAGAGACGGGTGTCTCCTGGGGATCGAGTCGGAGGGGATGGGACAGGGACAGAGTTGGGAATCTGGGCTGGATGGGAAAGGTCTCTTACCCGGCTCCTCAGAATTCGGGCAGTAGCAGGAGAGGACGGGGAGGGAGTCGGGCCTGGAGGGGCTTGGTGATTCCGGCTGGGAATCATTGGGACGCCGGGGCAGCAGCTGGCGGAGAGAGAAGCCGCTGCCGGGGGGCCTTCCCGGCTCCGATGGGGCTCCGTCCCCGTCCCTCCTACCCCCGAGGAGGCGTCGGATTTGGTTCCGGAGGCCAAGATCCTTCTCCTCCGGAGGCGGGGGGCTGGACTTCTGGACCTCCTCTCCTGGGCTCCTGTGGGGAAGAGAGGCTTCCGTCATAATGCCCGTTTTACTTGTTTGATGTGCATTTCTATCTCTAATTGCACATATCGATACTGATGCTATCGATGCCCGCTTAACTTCTTTTGCTGTCTGTCTCCCCCCTTCTAGACTGTGAGCCTGTGGTGGGCAGGGATTGTCTCCCTTTGTGGCTGAATGGTACTTTCCAAGTCTTTAATACGGTGCTCCGCGCAAAGTAAGCACTCAGTAAATACGATTGAATGAATGAATCCTGCTACCTCCAACCTAGGATGCTGGGGTGACCGACTCCCGTCCCCCACCCCCCACCTCTCTCAATCCCCGCTTCCAGAAGCTATGAGCCTTCCCCCTCCGGGAAGCCCTCCTTAAAGTCTAACTGGAACCCCGCTCGCCGCCGCCGGGCCTTGCCTGTTTATTTCGAGCTCCAGCCATCCCCACCCTACAAGCTGTGGGTCTTGTCCTGCAGGAGGGTGGGAAGGGGGCGGGGGAAGAGACGGACACGGGACAGGGACAGTGAGAAACCGGACCGTGAGCAGGGAACGGGTCTCCCCTCCCTTGTGCTCTCCCGGGCGCTCAGTCCAGTGCTCAGCACACGGTGAGTGCTCCAAAAGTGCCATCGACTGATTGAAAAGACACGAGAAACTGACGCGGGGGACGAAGCGGGCAACTCAATAGGCGCTCAGGAAGTAGCCCTGCCACTTGTCAGCTGTGTGACTGTGGGTGAGTCACTTCTCTGGGCCTCAGTTCCCTCATCTGTCAAATGGGGATGAAGAACGTGGGACAACCTGATGACCCCGTATCCCCCCCCCAGCGCTTAGAACAGTGCTCCGCGCATAGTAAGCGCTTAACAAATACCCGGTCACTGTGACTGTGGGCCAGTCGCTTCACTTCTCTGTGCCTCAGTTCCCTCATCTGTCAAATGGGGGTGAAGACTGTGAGCCTCACGTGGGACCACCTGATGACCCCGTATCCCCCCCAGCGCTTAGAACAGTGCTCCGCGCATAGTGAGCGCTTAACAAATACCAGGTCACTGTGACTGTGGGCCAGTCGCTTCACTTCTCTGTGCCTCAGTTCCCTCATCTGTCAAATGGGGGTGAAGACTGTGAGCCTCACGTGGGACCACCTGATGACCCCGTATCCACCCCAGCGCTTAGAGCAGTGCTCTGCGCATAGTGAGCGCTTGACCAATACCCACGTGATTCTTATTAAATCCCCCTGGGCGCTTAGAACAGTGCTCCGCACCTAGTAAGCGCTTAGCAAATACCGACATTATCATTACTAGGAGGACTGAATGAGCGAACGCTACGAAGGGGCCGAAAGGGAGGAGAAGCGAAGCTCTTCCGAGCCGGGAGGGAGGGGGGGATCAAGGCAGGACGGGCCCGGGCTCGGTTACCGTGAGCAGCGCCGGGCCGCCTGTCCCGGGCTCAGCCTCCTCTTCAGGAAGGCGTCCAGCACCTTTCGGGTGTCCTCTCTTAGCCGGGCCCCGTCCGCCGGGTGCGGGCCGAGGGGGCGTCCGCTTCCCGCCATGGGCCCGGTGGGCGTTGGAGCCGCCCGTCCCGCCCACTTGGGCCAACTCGGAGGGAGCCAACTTTTCGGCGCCTGCGCAGAGAGGCGCGGCCCCCCTCCCCCCGCGTCAGGCCTACGTCAGCCGCCCCGCTCGGCGATTCCGCGGGCCCCGGGCGGCGTCCCCTCCTCTCCCGGCTGCCGATAGACCCCCCCCCCCCCCGCCCCAGGCCGGGAAAAAGGCCGAAGCCGAGACCCCCCCCCCCCCCCCCTTGGCCCCCCGCCCGGGGTCCCGGGACGAGGAAGCGGCGGCCCGGCAGGGGGCGCTGCGGCGCGCGGCGCTCCCGGAGCGGTCCGGCAGGGGGCGCCGCGGCGCGGGACCGGCCCGGAGGCCCAGCCCGAGGGTCGGGAGGGCTTCGACTTCGGGGGGCTTCGACCGGCTCCCCTTCCCCCTCCATGGGCGCCCCCAAACCCCTCATCGTGCCCTGGCTGCGGGACCAGCTGGACCGGGGGCTGCTGGACGGCGTGGCCTGGACCGACGCCACCCGCACCCGCTTCCGCGTCCCCTGGAAGCACGGGCTAAGGCAGGACGCCCACGACGAGGACTTCCGGCTATTCGAGGTTGGCTGCGCCGAGGATGAGGATTATTATTATTATTAATAATAATAATAATACTGAGAAGGGCAGCGGTTAAGCCCCAGCCGGGTGCCAGGCCCGGCACTGATGATAATAATCCTAAAAAGGGTATTCGTTAAGTCCTCTCTGAGCGTCAGGCCCGGGACTGATAATAATCCTAAAAAGGGTATTGGTTAAGCCCACTCTGGGTGCCAGGGCCGGGACTAATAATAATAATAATGTTAATAATGTTGGTATTGGTTAAGCGCTTACTGTGTGCAGAGCACCGTTCTAAGCGCTGGGATAGACACAGGGGAATCAGGTTGTCCCACGGGGGGACTCTCAGTTTTCATCCCCATTTTCCAGATGAGGTCACTGAGGCCCAGAGAAGTGAAGTGACTTGCCCACGGTCACACAGCTGACGAGTGGCAGAGCCGGGATTCGAACTCATGACCTCTGACCCCCAAGCCCAGGCTCTTGCCACTGAGCCACGCTGCTTATAATACTGATAAGGGTATTGGTTAAGCCCGCTCTGGGTGCCACGCCCGGGACTAATAATAATACTAATAAGGGTATTGGTTAAACCCACTCTGGGTGCCAGGCCCGGGACTAATAATACTAATAAGGGTACTGGTTAAGCCCACTCTGGGTGCCAGGCCCGGGACTAATAATACTAATAAGGGTATTGGTTAAGCCCACTCTGGGTGCCAGGCCCGGGACTAAGCACCCAGGCGGAGCAGCAGCAGCATTAGGGCGAGAGAGGCAGAGGACGGGGCTTCTAATCCCGACTCCTCGTCTGCTCTGCGACCGTGGGCCAGTCACTTCATTTCTCTGGGCCTCAGTGACCCCATCTGGAAAATGGGGATAAAGACTGTGAGCACCCTGTGGGACAACATGGTGGAAGGAGCGTGGCTCAGTGGCAAGGGCCCAGGCTGGGGAGTCAGAGGTCGTGGGTTCAAATCCCGGCTCCGCCGCTCGTCAGCTGGGTGACTTTGGGCCAGTCACTTCACTTCTCGGGGGCCTCAGTGACGTCCTCTGTAAAATGGGGATTAAGACAGTGAGCCAATTTGATCACCTTGTATCGTCCCCGGCGATTAGAACAGTGCTTTGCACATAGTAAGCACTTAAGCTCTGCCACTTGTCCCATGTGTGACTGTGGACGTCACTTAACTTCTCTGTGCCTCAGTTACCTCATCTGTAAAATGGGGATTAAAACTGTGAGCCCCACCTGGGACAACTTGATCACCCTGTATCTATCCCAGCGCTTAGAACAGTGCTCTGAACATAGTAAGCGCTTAACAAATACCAACATTATTAGTATTATTAACAAGTGCCATTATTATTATTACCCCAGCGCTGAGAACAGCGTTTGGTACACAGTAAGTGCTTAACAGATACCAAAATTATTATTATTATTACAAGCAAGTAGGATTGGACACCATTCCTGTCCCACATGGGACTCACAAGTCATTTACTTACCCTTTCGTGAATGTCTGTCTTCCCTTCTAGACCGTGAGCTCGCTGCGGACAGGAAATGGGTCCGTTTATTGTTATATCGTCCTCTCTCAAGCGCCTAGTACAGTGCTCCGCACACAGCAAGCGCTTAATAAATACAATTGACCAAAGGCAGGCTGGGGCCCGGGAGGGCCGGGGTTCCCCCAACCTGGAAAGAGCAAGAGGGCGACGGCTGGAGGGAGGGAAGGAGGCCGGGGAGGTGAGGAGCGGGGTGCGGTACTTGTTAATCCCGGCTCTGCCACTTGTCTGCTGTGTGTGACCTTGGGCAACTCACTTCTCTGGGCCTCAGTTTCCTCACCTGTAAAATGGGGATGGAGACTGTGAGCCCCTCGTGGGACTGTGCTAACCCGATTTGCTTGTAGCCGCCCCAGTGCTTAGTACAGTGCCCGGCAGGTAGTTTAAGTACTTAGCGAATACCGTGATAATAATAATGATCTGTTCGCCCCTCCAGGCCTGGGCTGTGGCTAGCGGGGCATATCGCCCAAACATTGACCAGCGCACTCCATCCATCTGGAAACGAAACTTCCGCTCAGCCCTGAACCGCAAGGGGCTTCGCGTCGTCCAGGACCACAGCCGTGACGCCCAAGACCCCCACAAGATCTATGAGTTCCTGGGTTCGGGTGAGGCGGTGGACTCGGAGGGACTTGGGGGGCAGGAGGAGGAGGGCGGGGGTCTCCGGGGTCTCCATGATGGGGAGGGAGCCTTGGGAGGAGGACTGCAGTGTCCTGAGCACCTCCCGCCCCCCCCCACCCCCTCACGTGCTCCCTCTTGGCAGTGAGCTCATAATAATAATAATAATAATGATAACTGTGATATTTGTTAAGCACTTAGTATGTGCCAGGCACTGTACTAAGCGCTGGGGTGGATACAAGCGAATGGGGTTGGACACAGTCCATGGCCCACGGGGGGTCCCAGTCTCCATCCCCATTTTACAAATGAGGTAACTGAGGCAGTACCTCATCAGGGACAGGGAACGTGGCCGCTAAGCCCCTTTGTTTGTACTCTCCCGAGCGCTTAGTACAGTGCTCTGCACATTGTAAGCGCTCAATAAATGCGATCGATTGATAGAAGACAACGGAACCGCGGTCAACTCATCCGCCAACAGCAGCGGTCCCGAGGAGTTGCAGGACGCCACCGGCTGGAGCCAGGTCAGGACTGGGAGCTCGGGCTAGGATGCCTGGGGTCCCGGAGAAGGTCGGGAACAGGGACCCCAGAACACTAGACTGGAAGCTTCCCGAGGGCAGGGATCGGGTGTGGAACTCCCTCCCTCCTCATATGCGACAGGCGATGACTCTCCCCGTCTTCAAAGACATGTTGAAGGCCTGTCTCCTCCAAGAGGCCTTCCCTGACTAAGCCCCCCATTCCTCTTTTCCCACCTTCTGCGTCGCCCTGATTCGGTCCCTTTATTCATCTCCCCACTGCCTCCCCCAGCGCTTTTGTCCACTGGACCGTACTGTCCCGAGTGTTTAGTACCGTGCTCCGCGCCCAGTGAGCGCTCGGTAAATACCTTCGATTGACTGGGAGTAGTGGGGTGGCTTGAGAACTGGAGCGCAATCCAAATTCTACCCCCCCCCCCCCCATCTTTTTTCATTTCAGGATACTATTCAAGAAGATATTCTAGATGAGTTTCTCGGTAACCTGGCCCTGTCGCCAGCTCCAGGTGGGAGTTGGGGAGGGAGGGAAGAAGTGGGATGGGAATGGGGGAAGACAGGACGTTGGGGCAACCCCCCAGCCCCTCTCAACCCCCATCCTGTTGCTGTCACTGCTGCCTTTTCTGGTGTCACCCACCTGCTTCTTGGAGAATTCCATCTACCCCCAAACCCTCCCTAAAATCTCCCCTACCACGCCCCGGTCCCGCCCCCTCTCCACCTCTTCCATCTTTCCCAACATTCTCTCTAGAGGAGATCTCCTACCTGTTCTCAAAATCCAACCCTCCACCTGCTCATCCCAACCCATTCTTCCGCACTTAATCAAAACACTCTTCCCTCCCTTACTGCCACCTTCAGCTGTTGGCTCTCTAATGGCTTCCTCCCCATGTCTCCCCTCTCCTATTAAAAAAAAAAATCCTCCCTCGATCCCACAGCTCCCTCCAGGTACCGCCCCATCTCCCTCTTACCCTCCCTCTCCAAACGCCTTGAGCGAGTTGTCTACACCCGCTGTCTCAAGTTCCTCTCCTCCGATTCCCTCCTGGACCCCTCCAATCTGGCTTCCGTCCCCTTCACTCCACAGAAACCGCCCTCTCAAAGGTCACCAGTGACCTCCTCCTTGCCAAATCCAACGGCCTCTACTCCATCCTAATCCTCCTCGACCACTCAGCTGCCTTCGACGCTGTCGACCACCCCCTCCTCCCGGAAGCGTTATCCAGCCTCGGCTTCGCTGACACTGTCCTCTCCTGGTTCACCTCCTGTCTCTCTGGCCGCTCGTTCTCAATCTCTTTCGGGGGCTCCTCCTCCGCCTCCCACCCCGTAGCTTTGGGGATCCCTCAAAGCTCAGTTCTGGCTCCCCTTCTATCCTCCATCCCCACCCGCTCCCTGGATGAACTCATTCGCTCCCATGGCTTCGACTATCACCTCTATGCTGATGTTACCCAACTCTACATCTCCAGCCCTGATCTCTCTCTCCCCCTCTGCAGTCACCTTTCCTCCCGCCTTCAAGACATCACTACTTGGATGTCCTCCTGTCACCTCAAACTTACCTTGTCTAGAACAGAACTCCTGGTCTTCCCCCCTGAATCCTCTCGTCCCCAACTTTCCCACCACTGTACTTGGCACCACCATCCTTCCTGTCTCCCAAGCCCATAACCTTGGTGTTATCCTTATCTCCTGTCTCTCCCCACTCCAGTTCTCACTTCACTCTGCTGCCCGGATCATTTTTCTACGAAAACGTTTAATCCGCGTTTCCTCACTTCTCTAGAACTCCCAGCGGTCGCTCATCCACCTCTCACACAGAAATTTCTCACCCTCGGCTTTAAAAAAAACTCCATCCCCTTGCCCCCTCCCACCTCACCTCACTTCTATCCTACTACACCTCAGCGCGCACACCTCACTCTCCTCTAACGGAAACCGTCTTCCTGTGCCTCGATCTCACCTCTCCCTCTGACCTCTCGCCGACATCCTGCCCCTGGCCTGGAACACCCTCCCTCCTCATATCCACCAGACGATGACTCTCCCCCTCTTCAAAGACTCATCGGAGGCACATCTCCTCCGAGAGGCCTCCCCTGTCTTAAGCCCCCTTTTCC
This sequence comes from Ornithorhynchus anatinus, assembly GCF_004115215.2. NCBI lineage: Eukaryota > Metazoa > Chordata > Mammalia > Monotremata > Ornithorhynchidae > Ornithorhynchus > Ornithorhynchus anatinus. Next base: position 53,461,567 of record NC_041737.1, on the reverse strand, counting down.
TTTTCTTCCACTCCCTTCTGCATTCATCCCCCTCTTCCGGCCCCCCGGCGCTTATGTCCGTATCCATGATTTATGCACGTTAAGGTCTCTCTCCTCCTGTAGACCGTAAGCTCCTTGCGGGCGGGGAATGTGTCTGTTCTATTGTCCTCTCCCAAGCGGTTAATACAGTGCTCTGCACACATTAAGCGCTCAATAAATACAATCGACTGACTGCTTGCCACCCCCACCCCCATATGCCCAGTGCCACGGGAGACAGCACCACCAGCCGATGCACATCAAGTAGCCCAACTCTTTGTCGGTAAGGACTGGGACTCTGCGGGGCCGGGAGGGGAGGAGCTCTGGGGCCAGCAGCGGACCTTGTGGGAAACGTACAGAACCTTCTGGGTGATTCTGGCCGTGTCATTTTAGCCTTTGTGGTCTGAGTTTTCCTCATTTGAAAAGGGGGAGAAAATCCCTATCCTCCCTCCCCCTGTAGGCTGTCGAGTCATAGATGGAACAAGGACTGTGTCTGACCTGTCTCGTCGCTTAGTACCGTGCTTGGCATTCAGTAAGCACTCGAACAAGTACTAGTTGTTAGTAATAGTAACGATGATGACGAAAATCAAAATAATGATGGTATTGGTAAGGCCTTACAATGTGCAGCTGGAACACGTCTCTGTGGAGTAGACACAAGGTAATCAGGTGGGACAGAGTCCCTGTCCCACATGGGACCGGCGCTCTCAATCCCCATTTTACAGACGAAGGACCTGAGGCCCAGAGAAATGAAGCGACCCGCCCGAGGTCACACGGCAGACAGGTGGCCGAGCCGGGATTAAGACCCAGATCCTCCCGACTCCCAGGCCCCCGCTCTATCCACTAAACCACGCCGCTCCCGTTAGGCTTACATAGACCCTAAGCCCGTGACGGGCAGGGAACGTGCCCCGCGGACCCTGTCGTATTCTCCCACGTGCTTAGTATAGTGCTCTGCACGTAGTAAGCGCTCGCTAAATACCGGCGATTGATCGACGGATAGCTGGGCGGGGGACCAGTTTCCTCGGGCGCTCACTCTCCCCTCTCCTCCCCGCCAGAGACGGAATTCGAGGTGACCGTGTTTTACCGGGGCACCCAGGTGGCCCAGGAGCGGCTCCGGGCCCCCGGGGGCCTGCAGGTGGTGGGCCGTCGGGATCAGAACCCGGGGGCGGTGACGGAGCTGGCGCTGCCGGACCCGGGGGTCCTGAGCGACCGGAAGGTGGCCGGCTACGTGCAGAGGGTGCGGGACAGCCTGGTGCCCGGGCTGCACCTCTGGGCGACGCCGACGGAGCTGCGGGCCCGGCGCCGGGGCCACTGTCACGTCTACTGGGGCCGGGGGGTCTTGCCCCAGGAGGACCACCCCCACGGGGTGGTGACCAAGGAGGACGGGGGCAGCTGCCTCTACCACATCAATGAGTTTGTACAGGGTGAGCCTGGACGCCGGGGTCCCTGGAGGGGGGAGCGGAGGGGGAAAGGCAGGGAGGGTGGGGGTGGGTGGGGGAGTCGGGGACTAAGCGGGCCTCTCCTTCCCAGACATGATCCCTTTCCTGAACGGTGGGGGCCGCTCCCCCCAGTACACCTTATGGTTCTGCCTCGGGGAGGTCTGGCCCAACAGAGACCTGCCCTGGAACAAGAAACTTGTCATGGTCAAGGTGAGGTGGGGTTGGGGGCGGGGGGCTGAGGGGAGGCGGGCCGGGCGTCCCTGACCCCAGCCCCGGGCGCAGGTGGTGCCCCTGAGCCTGCAGCTCCTGCACAACATCGGCCGCGACGCCGGCGCCTCCTCCCTGGACGACCGAGAAGTCGACCTGAGGATCTCCGACAGCCTCGGGTCCCTCCCGCTCCCCGACCTCATCACCCTGCTGCAGGACTTCTGCGAGAGCATGGAGACCGAGTCCCCCGCGGACCCCCGGGTCCCCGCTTCCCAATAAAGCAGCCTTCGGCCACCGCGCCCCGCCGTCCGCTCCCTGCGCCGGCGCCCACGGGCCGCTCCCTCTCCTTTCGCTCCCCCGGGCCCGCCTCTCGCCCCCGGCCCCCTCCACCTTCCCTCACAGACGGGACACGAGCCGGAGCGGGGACGCGGAACACGGTTTTATCCGGAGTCGTTACGGAAGCTGGGGGGCGGGGGCGGGGGGGGGGGGACGGGGGACGGCGGGAGGCCGGGGCCCCGGGGGGCCGGCCCCCCGAGGGGCGCGATCACAAGGGAGGGATGGGGAGGGCGGGGGGTCCCTGGTCAGGCGGGACCGGGGGAGGGGCCCGCGCCCCGGGTTCCCCGCCCAGCTTGCGGCCGTGCTTGCGGAAATAGCGGTAGCGCTGGACGTAGGCTCGGACCATGTTGCCCACCTTGACCGGGTTGATCTCCCCGCTCTTGCTGTGGCAGATCTGGGGGGGGCGGGGAGGAAGTGAGGCTCCGGAACCTCCCGGGGTCCCCCCCGCCCGGCCCTCTCCCCCGCCACCCCCGGTGGCTCCCGCCCCACCTTGTGCACAGCTTTCCGCAGAATATCCTTGTACTCGTCCTTGGTGATGTCTTTCTTCTGGTAATAGGGCTTGATGGCCAGCTTCACCTCCTCCACCGCCCGTTCCTGGGTGTGCAGCTTCTTTAGGTACTGCGGGTGGACGAAACGCAAGGGCTGGGTGTTGTCGGGTCCCTCCCCCCGAGTCTAACTGCAATCCCGGCCACTGCAACTGCCCCCACCGGGCTCCCTCTGCCCCGAGGCTAAAAGCCCTCCTGCTCCGGACTCCGGAGACAAAGGCTTAGGGGCGCGCTCAGGTAGGCAGCCGGCCCTAGAGGTGCTAGAGCCGACCCCGCGTCGCCGCTATTCCGTCGCAGCGGGCCCTCGGCCCGGTCCCCGTCCCGCGGGAGCCCTCGGCGGCTCCCCGCCTCACCTTATCGGTGTCCATGTGCCCGTCGGAGCTGCTGCTGCCCTCGCGCTTGCCGGGCTCGGGGCCGAAAAGAGGTCCGTGGGGTCCGGGGGGCCCGGCCAGGCCGGGAGGGGTGGGGGGCGTGGCCCCTCCCAGGGGCAGCCCGCCGTGGTGCAAGTAGCCGGGAGGGACCGGGGGCGGGGGAGCAGCCGACGAGGGAGGAGGGGCGGCCTGGGAGACGGCCAGAGAGGTGGACGGCTTCGTGTGGCTCAGAATCTGGGGGAGGGCGGGGAGAGGGTGAGGACCCGGGCACCCCTCCCGCCCGGGCCCGGCCGCCACCCCCCACCCTCCCCCGCTCCCCCGTCCCCAACCCGCGCACCTGGTTTGTGGCCTGGATCAGTTCCTGGGCTTTGGCTCTGCTGGCCAGGTTGGCCTCCTCCATCTTGAAGAGCAGCGCGGTCACTGGGGGGAGGGAGAGGGGAGGGTGAGGGTCAGGCCGGTGACTGCCCCTCGCGCTCCCGAGGGGCGCGCCCCCCCCCCCCAATTCCACTTCGGGGGGGACACCCCCGCCCCGCACCCCAACTCACAGGCCAGCACGCCACTGGTGGCGCAGTCCACGCCGGCCTGAAGGTTCCAGGGCATCTGGGGGGCGGAGGGCGGGGGGAGAGGGGCCCGCGCGGCGCCCCCGCCCTCCTCGGCCCCGGGGTCCGGGGCTCCGCCCCCGCCCGCGCCAGCCGCGGCGCCGGCGGTGGTGGTGCTGGGGGGCTCGGCCGCGGGCTCCTCGGGCAGGAAGGACACGTCGGGCGTCTTGCAGCTGCTGTCGACCGTCTGGGAGTCGGGGGTGAGGGCGGGGGCGGGCGGGGCGGCCGGCTTGGCTTGCGGGGGGCTGGGCGGCTTGGCCGAGCGCTCCGAGCCGGACCAGGAGGGCTCCTCGCCCCCGCCGGGGGCCTGGGGGCCCCCCTGGCTGCAGCTGTCGGCCTTGGACTTCTTCAGCGTGGCCCCCTTGGGCTTGGCCTTCTTCTTGCGCTTGGCCTCGGCGGGGGCCTTGCCCTTGCCGGCCTTGGCCTTCTTGAGGCCGGCCTTGGCCTTGGCCTTGACCTTCTTGGCCTTGGCCGGGCCGGCGGGGCGGGCGGCCTCCGGCCCGGGGGGCTCCGGCTTCTCCTCGGGCTTGAGGAAGGGCGAGCGGCTCTCGCGGTCGCGGCTGAACTTGACTCCGATGGACCCGGGCGGCTCCTTGCCGGACGTGGTGCTGCTCACGCCCTCGCGGACCAGCACGGCCACCTTGGACTGCAGCTTCACCTTGCGCCCGCTGCCGGCTCCCGCCTTGCCCGCCCCGTCCCGGCGCCCGCCCCCGGCCCCGGCCTTGCCCTTCTTCACGCCTTTGTCCCGCTCCGCCCGCCCCTTGCCCCCGGCCTCCGCCTTCTTGGCGGTCTTGTCCCTGGCGGGCGCGGCCGCCAGGTGACCCCTCCGCCGCTCTCTGTCCCCGACCTTGCCCTTGCCCCCCGGGTCCTCCCGGTCCGAGTAGCTCAGCCCCTCCGAGTCATAGAGGACCTCGCGCTTGGCCCCGGCGGGGCCGGGGGCGGGCGCCGGCGGGGGCGCCGCCGGAGGCCCCGGCTTCTCGGCGCGCCCCACGGTGATGGTGCGCTTGATGGAGAAGAGGTCGTGGTCCGTGAGGTCCTGGATGGACGGGGGCACCACGCCCCGCCCGTCCCCCCGCCGCTTCTCCCGCTCACCGCGGGCCGCCTTGTCCGGACCGGACTCCCGGCGGCCGCTGCCCGGCCGCTTCTCACCCCGTGAGCGCGAGCGCTTCTTCTTCTTCTTGTCGCCGTGGTGGCGGGCCCGCCGCCGCTCCCGCCGCGAGGAGGACGAGCGCCGGCTCCGCCGCCGCCGCCGGCGCCGCTTCTCCCGGGAGCGAGAGCGGGAGCGGGAGCGGGAACGCCGGGCCCCGCCCCCTCCCCGCCGTCCCGCGGGGCTGGGGGCCGGGGACCAGGAGCGGAGGCGCGGGGAGCGAGGGGAGCGCGAGCGATGGCGGGAGGCGCGGGAGCCGGCGGGTCGCCGTTCGCGGGAGCGGCGGGCCTTGGGGTCCCAAGCGGCCTGCGAGGACGAGGGCGGCGGCGGGCCGGGCGCGGCCCCCGCCTCCCTGGCCGGCTTCGGGTCCCGGCTCCGGCTGCCGCGGCCGCTCCGCTTGTGCTCCCGCTTGGTCTTCTTCCGGGGGGCCGGCGGGGGCGAGGCGGGCGGGGCGGCGGCGGCGTCGGAGGCGGCGGGGGGCGGGGCGGCGGCGGCGGCGGGGCGGGCGAGGCCGAGCGCTGGCGGTAGCGCTCCCGCCGCTGGGTCAGGATCTTGCGGCGCAGGTCCAGGCCGCCCCAACGGGACTCCTGCCCGTCGCCCAGGTCCACCTGCAGGGCCCCCTCGCCGTCCGACTCGGCGTGGAGCGACAGGAAGTCGTCCCCCTCCGGCCCCCGGGCCGGGGCCGGGGGCGGCGGCGGGGGCGGGGGCCCGGCGGCGGGGGGCCGGGGGCGGGCCGCCCCGGCCCGGAAGAGGCGGACGGGGCTGTGGCGCTCGTCCTCGGGCTGCACGATCTCCCCCTCCTCGATCTCCGAGTCGTCCCGGGCCGGGCGGACCGGGTAGGGCGCCCCGGCCGCCACCACCTCCAGCGCCACCTTGCCCTCCGGCGCCACCTCGGCCTCCGCCCCCACCACGAAGACCCGGCGCCGGGGGGGGGCGTCCGCCCGGGTGGAGTCGGCTCGGGGCTCGGGGCCGGGGGGCGCGGGGTCCGGGGGGGCGGCGGCGGCGGGGGCCTGGCCGGGGCTCTCGGCCCCCGGGAAGTCCTGGCTCAGGCTGTTGTCGTCGTAGATACCGGCAAGGGTCTCCGAGATGCGGCTGATGCTGTGCGCTAACCGCTCCCCTTCCTCCTCCTCTTCCTCCTCCTCCTCCTCCTCTTCCTCCTCCTCCTCTTCTTCCTCCTCCTCCTCCTCCTCCTCCTCCTCTTCGCCCGGGGAGGGGCTGCCGGCGGAGGAGCTGGGGTTGGAGCCGGTGGGCTCGAACGGGTCGTACTTCTGGGTGGGGGGCTCCTTGCCCGGCGAGTAGGCCTCGTCCGTGGGGTGGAAAGGGTCGTAGATGTCCTGGGCGTGGGGGGGCTGGGGCGGCCGCTGGGACGAGGAGGCCGAAGAGGAGGCGGAGGAGGCGGAAGAAGAGGAGGAGGAGGAAGAGGAGGAGGAGGAGGAGGAAGAGGAGGAGTCGGCCTTCTCCAAGGGGGGGGGCCGGGCGCTGGCTTTCCGGGGGGCAGCCCCCTCCGGCCGCCCCCTGCTCCCCGGTGCCCAGCGTCACCAGGGGGTGCGGCGGCAGCGACCGGGGGCGGGGGCTAGACGGGAAGCCTGGGGGCGGAGGAGCGAGATGAGGCGGCGGGGGCGCGGGGGGGACCCGCCCGGCGCTGAGAAGAGCCCCCCCCCCCCCTCCACCCGCGACCCCCGCCCGCCCGTCCCCGGTACCTGTCTTCCCGGACCTCCCCGGGCGGGCCCGGGGCAGCAGGCGGGCGGCCGACAGCGGCCCCGCGTCCCCCATGCGCACCTCGGCCACCAGCTCCAGCTCTTCCCCGGCCTCGTCCCCGCTGGTGGCGTGGGGAGGGATGGAGACGTCAGCGGGCGGTCCCCGCCGGGCCTTCGCCCGTCCCCCCGGCCCCGAGCAGGGGCCGCCCCGCTCCCCCGGCGCTCCTCTCCCCCTCCCGCCCGGGGCTCCCGGGCCCACTCACTCCAGGGGGAGGGCTTCCAGCCGGGCCGGGACCCAGGCCTCCGGGGACTCCAGGACGCCCACCAGTCCGGCTAGGAGGCTGCCGGCCGCCAGGCCGATGACCTGGGAGGGGACGGAGGAGGCGGCGGCCGGTCAGGACGACCCGACGGAGGGCGGCCCCGTCCTTCCCTCCCTCTCTCCCTCGCGCCCCCGCGCTCTCCGCACCGCGGCGGGGTCGGCGGGGTCAGCCCGGCCGGTGGCGCCCGGGGCGGGCTCGGTCCGGGGGCTGCGGCAGCGTCTCCGGCGGGGTCCCCGGGAGGCGTCTGAGGAAGACGGAGAGACGGCGGTCGGGGAGCCGGGCCTCGCCGGGGCGGCTCCGGGCCCCGCTCGGCGCCGCGCCTCGTCGTCCGTCCCGGTCCCACGTGGCGCCCGATGACGGCGGGACGGGGGCGACGGGCCGGAGCCCGGCCGTCGGACCCCCATCGATCCCGGAGGCTGGAGCGGGGCCCACCCGGCTGGGGGTCCCCCGGGGGTGCGTCCCCCCCGCCCTGCGCCCCCCACCCCCTCCGACCGACCTTTGTTGCGGGGTCCATCGTCCGGCCGTCGGGCGGGGCGGAGGGTCATCTGCGGGGGGACACGGCGGGGGTCGGGGGCGCGTCGGGCCCGGCTCCCCTCCCCCCCCGCCCCGGGCCCCGCCACGCGGCCCGGTGGGTCCGGGGGGTCTCACCGGCAGGGCGACGGAGGGCGGCGGCTGGGGGTCGTCGTCGGGGGTCCCGGCGCGGTCGGGGGTGTGGGGGCCGCGGCCGGGCCCGGCCTCGTCGTCCTCCTCCTCCATGGCCGCCGCGGGCTCCACCCTGGGGACGGTCCTGTCATCGGCCTCCCCCCCCCGGCCCCCGCCCGGGACCCCCCGCCCCCCTCCCCCCTCCCCCCCCCGCATAGGCGGCGCCCCCCGGCAGGACCGGCCCCCGGCAGGACCGGCCCCCAGGGCGCCCCGGCGGTCCTCCCCCCGCACCCCGCCCTCCTCCCCGGCCGTACCTCCGCCCCGCGGCCCGCGGGAAGGCCCCGGCCCCCGGGCCCCGCTCCCTCCCGGCCCTATAATAACAATGGGCGGCGGGGCCTCGCGGGCCGGGCCCCGGCCGCCATCTTACCCCGCCGCTCGGGCTGCGGCTCCGGCCCCGGCGGGGAGGGGAGGGGAGGGGGGGAGGAGGGGAGAGGAGGGGAGGGGAGGGGAGGGGGGAGGGCGCCGAGGGCGCGCGGGGGACGACGGGACTTGAAGTCTTCTGGGCGGCCCAGGGCCTTCAGGCCAGCGGGCCGGGGACTCGCTCTCCCGGCGGCCCGCGCGCCGCCCGGCGCTAGGGCCGCCGGGAGATGTAGTCCGCCCGGCCTCGGGAGAGGGAGCCCGGCCGCGGGGACCAGAGGGGGAGAGGGGAGGAGAGGGGAGGGGAGGGGAGGGGAGGAGAGGTCCGCCCCACAGTGCACCGCGCGGGAGGGACTGCCCGGCGCGCGGCGCCCGGGGCCGACGGGAATTGTAGTCCGGCCGCCCGCGGGACATATAGGGCTGAAAAATGTCCCGGGCCGCACGGCGCCGCGCGGGGGCCCGGGGCCCGAGGGGGGCGGGGGAAGATCCGCCTCCCGGTTGAGGATTGCGGTGAGGGCTCACGGGCGGGGGGAGGGGAAGGGGGCGGGCGGCCCCTCCCCCATCTCTCACACACACACACACACACACTCTCTTTGGTCCCGGTTTGGGCGGGGGGCGCTTCGGCAGGCGGGGTCCGGGGCCCAGGTGGAGGGGGCGTGTCCTCCCCGCGGCCCCGCCCCCGCCCCCGCCCCCGGACGGAAGCGCGCGAGGCTCAGGAATGATGGAGCGGAGCGGCGTCCGGGGGCCGGTCCTGGCCCGCCCCGCCTCGCCCCGCCCCGGCCCGCCCCGCCCCATTCCGCTCTCCGGGCGGCAGCGGCGGCGGGATGAGCGGGCGGGCGGCGGCGGCGGCGGCGGCGGCGGGTCCCGGGGATGCCGGCGTCCCCCCCGGCGAGGAGCACAAGCTGGTGGTGGTCGGGGGCGGCGGGGTGGGCAAGAGCGCCCTGACCATCCAGTTCATCCAGGTGGCGGGCGGCGGGACGGGAGGCGGAGGAGGAGGAAGAGGGAGGGGTCCGGGGCGGAGGGGTCCCGGGGGTCCCGGGGGTCCCGGGGGTCCCGGAGCCGAAGGAGGAAGCGCGGGCGGGGCGGCGGGAAGGGACGGGAGCGGGAGCAGGATGTGCGGGGTGCGGGGCCCCCGCCTCACCGCGCCTCCCTCCTTCCTTCCCTTCCTCTCCAGTCCTACTTCGTGTCCGACTACGACCCCACCATCGAGGATTCCTACACCAAGATCTGCCCGGTGGACGGCCGCCTGGCCCGGCTGGACAGTGAGGATGGGGACGGGACGGGCCGGGGCGGGGCGGGGGGCGGAGGGGACCCGGGCCCGGGGGGCGGGAGGCCCGGCTCGGCTCGGCTCGGCCCGGCCCGGCCCAGCCCGGCTCCCGCTTTTCCCCCCAGTCCTGGACACGGCGGGGCAGGAGGAGTTCGGGGCCATGCGGGAGCAGTATATGCGGGCGGGACACGGTTTCCTCCTCGTCTTCGCCGTCAACGACCGCCCGAGGTGAGAGCGAGCGCCCGCCGGGGCCGGGGCCGGGGCCGGGACCCCCGCAATCCCCCCGTCGCCATCCGCCCCGCTCTGTCTCCGCAGCTTTAACGAGATCGGCAAACTCCACACCCAGATCCTGCGTGTGAAGGACCGAGACGACTTCCCCATGGTGCTCGTGGGGAACAAGGCCGACCTGGAGGAGACCCGGCAGGTCGGGAGCCCCGACGCCCCCCGGCCCCCTCCCCGGGGTGGCCCCCGGCCCGGAGGCCTCGCCCCTTGCCCCTTTCGGTTGGGCCCCCGGGGCCCGTCCGTGCCCTCGGCCCCGCCCCCCTCGGCCGCCCCTCCTCCCCCGGTCCCGGCCCGCCCTTTGGCCCAGAAGCCCCGCCCCGCCCCGGCCCGCCCCTCCCTTCCTCCCTCCCTCCCTCCCTCTCTCCCTCTCTCCCTCTCTCCCTCTCTCCTTCTCTCCTTCCCTACCGCCGCCGCCTTAGGTCTCCGGTGTCCGCCGGTCCTTCCGGCCCACAGGTGCCCCGGGACGCGGCGCTGTCCTTCGCTCATTCCCACCGGCTGCCCTACCTCGAGGCCTCGGCCAAGCTCCGCCTCAACGTGGACGAAGCCTTCCACCAGCTCGTCCGCGCCGTCCGGTCAGGCGCTGCCCCGCCCCCAGCCCCCCCGCCCCCCGCTCCCTGCCCCGGGTGTCCCCTGCCCCTGGTGTCCCATGCCCCTGTACCGGGTGCCCCCTGCCCGTGTGCCCCCTGCCCCGGGTGCCCCCCGGGCTCACCACCCCATCCTCCTCCGCTGCCCCCTTAGGAAGTTCCAGGAGCAGGAGTCGCCGCCCACCCCTCCGGCACCATCTGGGAAAAAGACGGCGGACGGGGGCTGCCCCTGCCTCCTCCTCTAGCTGCACCTCCGCCCCCGGCCCACCGCCCCTCACCGCCTCAAGTGCCTCCGTGGACCCTGTCCGTCCTCTCCACAGAAACACTACATCCTCTCCCTCCCTCCCATCCCGCCCCTACCCGAAGCCTGGGACCGGGGGCGGGGGGGGGGACGGGGGAGGGGGCGCCGAGACCCTCCCCCGCCTCCGGGCCCGGGCCGCCTCAGTGCCTCTCGTCCGTCCGCGCACCGGCCTGGGGGATGAGGAGAGGGTCTGGCACCTGCTCACAGCTGTATATACCTCCTCGAACCTCCAAATAAAGTCACCCACTCCGATCACTACCGAGGTAGTACCGGACTTGGATGGGGGGGCCTGGGAGCCGTGGGGATGGAAGAGACAGGCTTGGGCTGGGAATTCAGCTAGCTTCCTGCCTGGGAGGAGGGGGAGTGATAAGAGGAGTAATTAAAGTACTAGAGCTTAAGTGTACAACACTCTCTTAAGCGCTGGGAAAGAACACTCGATTGGGAATTACGGCCCGATCTAGGGCCCCGGGCCGGAGGTGATCCTTGTGCAAGGAATCCTGCGGTCTTTAAATGGCCGGCTATCTGGGGTGCTTGGCACATAGTAAGCACTTAACGGATACCATTATTATTATTAATAATCTAAAGAAGGCAGGGACACCCTTAAATGACGACGACGACGGTATTTGTTCAGCGCTATGGACGGAGCACCGTTCCAAGGGCTGGGGTAGATACGAGGTAATCGGGTGGTCCCACGTGGGGCTCGGGGTCTTCATCCCCATTTTCCAGATGAGGTCACCGAGCACCGAGAAGTGAAGTGAGTTGCCCAAAGTTACGCAGCTGAGAAGTGGCGGAGTGGGGATTAGAACCCACAACCTCTGACTCCCAAAGATGTGCTCTTTCCCCTAAGCCACATTGAGGAGTACAGCTGAGACCCTCCCCCAAACCCTAGGATGGTGATAGTTGGCCGGGGGGGGGGGGGGGGGGGGGGGCTGCAGTCCCAGAGGAAGAACGGGCCGCACCGGGGAGACGGTTCGAGAATCAGGCGGGGTCCCGGGGCGGACAAGCCCTCTTCGGTGACCCGTCGGCCCCCCACCCCCACCCCGGGCCTTCCGGCGGCCCACGGTGGCCGACGCCTCCGGACCCCCAAAGCCCTCCACCCGGCCCCCACAAACCCCGCCGCAGGACAGAGAGGCTCAGGCACAGGCAGCTGCAAATCAAGTGTTTGCCGTTGGTTTCTGTTTGGCCGTTCGGTGTGTACACAGTGTATACAAGTGAGAGCGAGCGACACGGGGAGGGGGTGGGGGAGAGAGGGGGGAGACTGATAAAAAATAGAGAATCACATTCAGACAACACGTGGACCGGGAAGGCGGAGGGCGGAGGCAGACGCGGCGCCGTAGAAAACGGGGAGGGGGCCGGGGGGGAGGCGGCCGCGACGTGGGATTCTGGGATTCCTCCTCCGCCCTCCCCGCCCCAGTGACCACCCCCCAACCCCCGGCTGGGTTATGTACAATAAATAAGGTTAAAAATAATTAACGAGACGCACAGAGTCTTGCCCCAACCCCCGCCCCGGCTGCAGGTTACAGGCCTTGAAGAAAACGTCCCCTCTCGGGGGTGGGGGAGGGCGTCTAAAAGTCCGTGGGGGGGGCCCCCCCACCTCCAGGACCCCCCCCCCCATTATCACACATAGACTTCTCCTATACAGTATATACATGGGGGAGGGGAGGGAGGAGGAGCAGGGCTGGGGCACGTTACTAAATAGACATTTATACATATATATAAATAATTTCTCTGTACAGTTACTGGGGGGGGGACGACGGAGGGGAACGCGGCGGTGGGGGCCGCCGGGGCTCTCGGCTCCCCCGGACGGGGCCTCCGGACCCTCCCCGACGGCGGCCCCGGGCCCGTTGGATTCTGAGACGGGGTGGGGAGGGAGGGGGCCCGGGCCGCCCGCCGGCCTCCCCGGCCCCCACAGCCGCACCGGGGCCCGCGCCCGCCCGGTGGGTGCCCGGGGTCCAGGGTGGGAGGAGGGGGCTCCGGGGCCCGGGTCACGCGCAGCGGCTCTGCGCCTGGGCCAGGAGGTCGCTGAAGGCGTCGAAGAGTCGCTCCAGCCACGGCTGGTTTCGCATGCACTGCTGCACCACCTCCTCCTGCCCCAGATCCTCCGCCCCGCCTTCGATGGCTGTGGTCTGCGGGGAAGGGACCCGACAGCGGGGGCTGGGGGCGGGGCTCCCGGGGGGGTCGGGGGACCAGGGGCGGGATTTGGGGAGACTCCTCCTCGTCCTCAGCTTTAAACTAACCAGCTCGCGTCCTCCCACCTCACCTCGCCGATTTCCTACTCCAGTCCGGCCCACGCACAAACCTCCTCTAACCCCAATTTGCTCCCTGTACCGCCATCTCCTCTCTCTAATAATGATGGTATTTGTCGAGCGCTTGCTATGTGCCAAGCACTGTTCTAAGCGCTGGGGGAGATACAAGGTGACCCGGTTGTCCCAGGTGGGGCTCCCAGTCTTAATCCCCATTTGATAGGTGAGGTTAACTGAGGCACAGAGAAGTGAAGTGACTTGGCCAGAGTCACACGGCTGACAGGTGGCAGAGCCGAGATTAAAATAAATAAATTGTGGTATTTGTTAAGCGCTTACTATGTGCAAAGCACAGTTCTAAGCGCTGGGGGATACAAGGTGATCAGGCTGTCCCACGTGGGGCTCACAGTTTTTTAATCCCCATTTAACAGAGGAGGTAACTGAGGCACAGAGAAGTTAAGTGACTTGCCCAAGGTCACACAGCTGACTGGCGGCGGAGCCGGGATTAGAACCCACCATCTCTGACTCCCAAGCCCGGGCTAAACCACGCTATCGCGCCGCCGACTCCTCACTCGCATCCCCCTTCTGGCCCGAGTTGAACCCCCTCCCACTTCGTTCAGTTGTTTTACTGAGCGCTTCCTGGGTGCCGAGCACTGTACTGAGCGCTTGGAAAGTACAATAGCAATAGAGACGGACGATCCCTGCCTGTAACGAGCTTAGAGTCTGGATGGGGGGGCGACAGACATCAATACAAAGAGTCCATCCAACTGTCCACCGCCCTCCCCTAAAAATCTCCCCTCCTCCAAGAAGCCTTCCTCAAAACTAAGCCCTCGCTTCAGGAATCAATCTATTTACCGAGCATTTACTGTGTGCAGAGCACTGTACTACGCGCCGTGGAGGAACTTAGAGTCTAGAGGGTCACCTATGCACTTGAGTCTGTACCCCTTAAAGTATTTTGATTTTCAACCCACCCCAAGGCGCCTAGGTACACATCCTTAAACTCTGCTGTTTCCCACACTGGTAATTTAACATCTGTCTCACCCTGTAAGGTCTTGCGGGCGGGGATAACATCAACCAATTCTACTCTGTTGTACTTTCCCCAGTGCTTCGTACAGTGCTCTGCATCCAGTCACGACTGGGGGCTGGGGGCTAGGGTCCGGGGGGACAGCGGAGTGGCTCGAAGATCTCACCTGGTCCTTGCAGTGCAGGAAGGTGTGGTATTTGTAGTGATGCAGGGCGTGGTACAGGGTGTAGAAGGACGACTTGTCCAGTTCCACCTTGAACTCCTGCGGCCACATGGGAGCAGCTCGGGATGGGGCGGGGGCCCGGGGGGAGCTATTCGGCTCCACCCCCATCCCCGGATCCCTGCAGCCCCTTCCCCTGACACGGGTGCGGGCCGTGCTCGCCCCTGCCCGCTCCCCCCCTCCCCCCAGCAGCCCCTGCCCCAGCCCCCACCTGGGCGCGGGTGGCGCTCCTCTTGACCTTGCTGAGCGTCTTGCGGTTGTAGGGCTCCCCGGCGGGGCGCAGCCGCACGGCGGCCCCGGGGCCGCCCCCTTCCACGCCGCCGGCCTCCACCTGCAGCTGAGGGAACGTGTGCAGGGCGTCCTGCCCGCGGAGGCGGCGGGCGGAGACCCTCGGGTCAGAGTGGACCCCCCCCCCAGCCCAGGCACCCTCCCCACCCGTGATCCCGTAACCCCCTCCCCCTCCCCCTCACACCCTCCCCGGGGCACTGTAAACCCCCTGCTCCCAGCCCCACGGCACTCATGTCCACGTCTGTCGCTTTATCTACATTAACGTCCACCTCCCCGTTACGTTGCACTGTACTCTCCCAAGGGCTTAGTACGGTGCTCTGCACACGGTAGGCGCTCAATAAATACGACTGACTGCCTGTAATCCCCTCCGGTTCCCTCCCCTGCTCCCCCGCCCCGTTCTGTCACCTGCAGGGCCGGGCTCAGCGACAGCCTCTTGAGAACTTTTTTCTTGTGCTCATTGAGGATCCCATCGATCTTCCTCATCGGGGGCAGGTACAGCTCATCTGGGGTGGGGGGACCAACAGGGGTTACAAAGGCACAGAGAAAGGAGGTCCCCAGTGTCCTAACCCCTCCCCCAAGTGACCCAGATAATAATAAAATATAACTGTGGCATTAAAGTGCCGACTACGTGCCGCGTACTGTTCTAAGCGATGAGGCAGAGACAACTAAATCGAGTCGGACACGGTCCCTGACCCACATGGGACTCACAGTCTTCATCCCCGTTTTCCAGATGAGGTAACCGAGGCCCAGAGAAATGGAGCGGACAGCGGGCAGCGCCGGGATCAGGACCCGGGTCCAGCTGACTCCCAGGCCCAGGCTCCGTCCATCAGGCCACGCGGCTCCCTCACGTGCCCCCAGAGGGAGAGAGGTGTGGCCAGAGTGGGCTTGGAAGGGAGGGAAGAGGGAGGATCCAACAGCCGGGCCCGGGGCGGGCAGTGGGCCGGAGGGCGAGAGGGGGGGGCGTTGAGGGCGCGGTCCGTACCGTGCGTGTCCTCCAGGGCCTGGATCATGTCCGGGTCCAGGGCGGTGCTGACCAGCATCTCCACGTAGCTGCGGTACATCTCCCTCATGGCCCGCGTCTTCAGCAGGCGGCCGGGCACGCTCCGGTCTGCGGGGGCACGCGCGGGCACGCCGTGAGGACGGGGGCGAGAGGGAGGGCGCGCGGCGGGACCAGGGCCCCCGGTACCCCCCCGGCCCCCCGCCCCCTCCCCACTGACCGTGGTCGCTGGGGGGCCCCGGCGAGGAGTCCGAGTCCGAGGAGCTGTCCCCGCCCCCGGCCGCCGCCTCTTTCAGCCACTTCTTCCGCTTCTTGGGGGGCGGCTCGGCCTTCACCCTCGGGGGGCGGGCCTTGGGGGGCCGGGGCGGCCGGGCCGGCTCGGGGGCCGGGGGGGGTCCCCCGCTCGGGTCGGGGGGGCCTGGCGCCCGCTGCCCTCTCCCCTCGGGGTCCCCGCTCCCCGCGGGGTCCGCGCTCCTTCTCGGCGGCGGGGGTCAGGGCGGGGCGCTCCGGGGCGGGAGGGGTGGGCTTCTCCGGCCCTTTCTCGGGAGGCTCGGGCTTGGGCGGCGGAGCGGAGGGTTTGGTGCCCCCCCCGCCTGCTCCCCCGGGACCCTTGGGCTGTCCGGGGCGCCTGCGGAGAGACAGGGAACGGACGGGCAGGGGAATGAAGGCGGGCGAGCGGCGGAGGGAACGAAGGCAGGCAGAGAGAAAGCAGACAGGCGGGGGAAATGAAGGCGGGCGGAGAAAGTAAACGCGGGTGGAGAAAATGAAGGCCGGTGGAGGGTCGAGGGCAGGGGAGGGGATGAGCGCGGCAGAGGAGATTTGGGACCAGGAAGGGGTGGAGGGCAAGGAAAGAGGGATGAGGAGAGATGAGGAGGGACAGGGGACGGGGAAGGAGAGCGGGAGTACACGGGACACAGGGAGGAGGAACACGGGACACGGAGAGTAGGGGCGTGGGGAGGAGGAACACGGGGTGCAGAAAGGAGGAGAGGAGGGACACGGGACACGGAGAGGAGGGATCCGGGGAGGAGGGACGGGGAGGAAGGAGAGACCCAAGGAGAAGGAAGAGAGAGGAGAGGAGACGGGGCCAGGGGGAGGAGAGGCAGGGTGCGGCGGGCCCCCAGCCCCACCTACCTGACGGGCTGCAGCGGGCGGTGCCAGGGCCGGCGGGCACACACGCGCACGTAGTCTTTCTTGTTGACGTTCTCCAGAAACTTGACATAAAGGCGCTGGTAACGGTTCTTGGCATCGCCGAAGTAGCCCAGGTACTGCAGTGGGGGCGGGCCGGGGTGGGGAGAGGAGACGGGGCCGGGGAGAGAGGCGTCAGCGCCCGGCCGGCCGCGGCCCCGCCGCCCGCCGGTCGCCCCGGCCCCCGTTCCGCCTCCACCCCCCGGGCCGGGCCTCACGTTGCTGGTGGCACAGAACTGGCGCTGGCCGTCCTTGATCTCGGGCGTGAACTTCTGCAGCAGGGCCTTCTGCACCCGCCAGATGGGTGGCGGCTCGCGGCCCGTCTGCAGCGCCAGCTGTGGGGGAGCGCCGTCAGATCGCTCCCCGGCGGTGCCCCCCCGCCCGTCCCCGCCCTCCCTGGCCCCGCCGCCCTCCTCCCGCACCGCACCTTGAGGGCGGGGATGTCCTCGGCCCGGATGACAAACTCGTCGCGCTCCCGGAAGATGCCCTCGCCCCCGCTCTCGCCGGCTTCCTCGTCCGTCTCCCCGCACACGGCCGCCGTCTCCTGCTTCTTGGCCAGGTGCAGGGGCCTGGCGTCCGGGGGCTCCTCCGCCTCGGGGGAGGCCGGGGGCGGGGCCGGGGGCGCCGGGGGCGGGGCCGGGGGCACGGGGTCGGCCGCGGGGGCCGGCGGCGGAGGCAGGGCGGGAGGGGGCGGGAGGGCCGGCGGGAGAGGAGGAAGGGAAGGCGGAGGGGGAGGAGGGAGCGACGGGGGAGGGGGAGGAGGTGGGGGAGGCAGAGGAGGAGGCAGGGACGGGGGAGGGAGAGAGGGAGGAGGGAGAGAAGGGGGAGGCAGAGAAGGAGGTGGAAGAGGAAGAGGAGGAGGAGGAGGAGGAGGGACGGGAGGAGGTGGGGGAGGAGGAGGAAGTGAGGGAGACGGAGGCGGCGGGAGGGAAGAAGAAGGGGGAAGAGGGAGAGAGGGAGGAGGAAGAGGGAGAGAGGGAGGGGGAAGAGGGAGAGCGGGAGGAGGAGGAGGGAGAGGAGCAGGGGGAGGAGGAGGAGGGAGAGAGGGAGGAGCGGGAGGGAGGGCCGACGGGGGAGGAGGGAGAGAGGGAGGAGCGGGAGGGAGAGAGGGAGGAGCCGGAGGGCCGGAGGGCGGGGCGGGAGGAAGAGAGGGAGGCGGAGGAGGGGGCAGGGGAGGGGGAGGGAGGGGTGGCGGGGAGGGGGAGACGGGGGCCGGAGGCGGGGGTGGCGGGGACGGGGAGGACGGGGTCGGGGAGGGGGCCGGCTTCTCCTCCAGGACGGGGACGTCTGCGGGGAGACGGAGGGCGGTGAGAGGAGCCCCGACCCCCGAGGCCCCCCTCCCCCCCCGCCCCGAGGAAGGAAGGGCAGAGGTCCGGGAGGTCGGGGGTCAGCGCCCACCAGCACCTGGTGCGTCTCCGTCGCGGCGGTCGGCGGGGTCGTCCAGGGCGGAGATGGCGGAGGAGATGCTCTCCTGCAGGTCTCGGTTCTTGGAGACGCAGTCGTCCTCGTCGGAGGAGAAGGAGGGCAGCGTCTCCAGGTTCCGCTTCAGCTCCTCGTCCAGGCGCTTGCAGGGCGAGGGGCAGCCCATGCCCACCAGCCCCTCGCTCTCGGCCGCCTCCAGGGCCCCCCCGAGCCCGAAGGGGGGCGGCGGCGGCGGGGCCGGGGCCGGGGCGGCCGGGCGCGCGGCCTTGGGGGGGCTGGGAGGGTGCCCGGCCGCGGTGGGCAGCTGCTGCCGCTTGCCGGACTTGAGGAAGTCCAGGAAGGAGGCCATGAAGCCGGACTTGACCTCGGGCTGCTGCTCCTCCACCTCCTTGATCTTCTGCTTGATCTTCTCGCGGGTCTGGCAGCTGTCCAGGCCGCCCTCCGCGGGGGCCACCCCGGCCGCCTCGCCCACGCCCAGCGGGGCCGCGCCTTCGCCCGCCTTAGGCACCGGCAGCTTGATCTGGGGGCCGGGGGACGGGGGAAGAGGGGAACGCTCGAGCCGGGGGGGACGGGACGAGCTCACCGGCCTCCCCGACATCCTCCACCCGGAGTCCGGGGACTCCCGACCCGAGGGCCCCGCCCCCGCCACCCCACCCGCACCCGACCCCGTCCCCTCCGACCTCCTCCTCTCCCGCAGACGTCCTCGGCCCGGACCACCCACAGTGATTCCCCGCGCCCCCCCACCCCCCCGGGGTCCCGCCGCCCCCCCCTCACCTTGAGGGGCTTGAGCAGCTCCAGGCCGTCCCCCTCCTCGGCCTTCCTGCCCCGGCCTCGCCCGCGGCCCCGGGGCCTCTTGGCCCCGTCCGGCTGGGGGCCGCCGGGGCCCGGCCTGGGGGTCCCGGCGGGGCCGGGGGGCTCGGCCAGGGGCCGGGTGCGGGGCCTCCCGCGGGGTCGGGGCGGCCCGTCCCGCTTGGCCCTGGTGGGCTTGCGGCCGCGGCGGCGGGGGCCGGCGGGGCCGGGGGCCGGCGGGCAGAAGTCGATGTCCCCCAGGGGGGAGAGGGCCGGGCGCGAGCGGCAGCTGGACACCAGGTCGGGGAGCAGGTCGGGCAGGCGGCGGGAGTTGAGGCGGATGTCGGCCGGCACGTCGGCCTTGTCCTCGTCGGCCTCGAACTCGTACTCCTGCGCGTACAGCTTCTTGGGCGGCTGGAAGGCCGGGTCCCGGCGGCGGAGCAGGTGGAAGGACGACGTCTTGAGCAGCTTCTTGGGCTTGGACGAGCAGAAGATGGGCGAGCTCAGGCCGCCCTTGGGCTCGGGCGGGGGCGGCGGGGGCGGCAGGGGCGGGGGCGGGGCCGGCTGCCGTCCCGCCTGGATCAGCCCCAGCGGCTCGGCGTTGACGGTGGAGGGCAGCTCGGGCGGCTTGCCGGGCTCCAGCCCCAGGCCCGGGGGCGAGGGCGGGGGCTGGCCGGCGGCCGGCCCGCCGCAGTAGGGCCCGTAGCCCTGCAGTCCGTAGCCGGCCGCGGCCGCGGGCCCCCCGCCCGGCCCCTTGGGCCCCGCGGGCGGCGGCGGCGGGGGCGGCTCGTTGTTGTCGTCGTCGTCCTCGTCCTCGTCCTCCTGGCCCTGGCCCCCGCCGGGCTTGGGGTAGTCGTCAGGGGGGCCGGCGCAGAACATGTCCTCCATGCTGGGGAAGAAGCCGCGCTCCTCGTCCTGCAGCAGAGCGTCCGGGAAGCAGATGGACGTGAGCGGGACGAAGCGGGGCGGCTTGGGGCCCTGCGGGCTGGGGCTCCGGTAGCGGTCCTTGGGCTCGGGGGGCCCCGGCGGCGGGGGGCGGCCCCCGCCCGCCCCGGCCCCGTCCGACGGCAGCAGGTGGGGAGGGGGCGGCCCGCCGGGGCCCGGGCCGGCCCCCGCCGGGGCCAGGTGACCCTCCAGCCCGCCCAGCTCGGGGTCCAGGAAGTCCTGGATGGCGGGGCCCGGGTCCAGGCCGCCGGGGGCCAGGTCGGCCCGGAGGCGAGGGCTGGGGGCCTCGTCCAGCAGCCGGCCGCCGGCGGCCACCCCGTGCAGGTGGGCCTCCAGCGCCTGCATCTGCAGCTGCGGCCCGCCGGGCCCCCCGTCCGGGGCCAGGCCCCGCGGGCCCTCCAGCAGGTGGACGTCCAGGCCGGGCGGCCGGCCCTTGCGGGCCGGCGGGGGCGGCGGGGGCTGGGGGCTGGGCGCGTGGCTCAGCACGGAGGGCAGCAGCTGGGGCTGAGGGGCCGGGCCGGGCGGGGCCAGGCCCAGGGGCAGGTCCCCGGCGCCCTCCAGGAGCAGGCCGTGATGGGCGGCTGCGGCCGAGGCCGGCGGCGGCGGCGGCGGCGTCTTCTGCAGGTAGCCGTGCCCGGCCAGCTCCTTGGCCCCGTAGTGGACGACCGAGGTGGCCAGGGCTTCCGGGGTGCCGCGCGGCGGGGGCCGCTCGCCCGCCCCGCCCTTCTTCTTCTCCTTCAGGCCGGCCAGGCCCAGCTCCAGGCCCCCGGCCTCGTCCAGGCTGGCGCTGGTGCGGATGACGCTCTGCAGGTGGTACCGCTGCTGCTCCTCCTTGCCCAGCTCGTAGCCGGCCACCAGCCCCTTGGGGGCCTGGGGGGGCGGCGGCCCGCCCCCGGCCCCCCCGCCCCGCTCCTCGCACTCCACCAGCCCCTCCGGCCCGCCCCGCGGCGGGCTGGGCGCCTGCAGCAGGTGCTGGATCAGGAAGTCTTCGTCCTCCGTGCGCTCGGCGGCCCCCCCGCCGCCCCCCGCGCCCCCGCCGGTCCCCCCGCCGGCCCCGCCCCCGCCGCCCGCCCCCAGCAGGGACTCCGCCTCCCCCTTGCCCTTGCCGTAGCCGCCGGCCCCGCCCCCGCCGGCCCGCTCCAGGCCGCCCCCGGGGTAGCCGCCCCCCGGCGGGGGCAGGAAGGACGGGGAGGCCAGCACGGAGCTGAGGTACTTGCCCGAGGCCCCCGGGCTGCCCACGCCCTGCTGGGGCCGGCCCCCGGCCGCCGGGGGCGACTGCAGGGGCCGGATGATCTGGGACGGGCTGGAGTCCCCGCCCCCGGCCAGGGCCGCCGGGCCGTGGCCGTAGTGGCCGTGGCCCGACAGGGCGGGCGAGTGGCCGGTGCTGTAGCTGAGGGAGGGGCTGGCGGCCGGCAGGCCCTGGGCGTGGGCCGAGGCCGCGTAGCCGTCACCCTGGACGGCGTAGGGCAGGCTCTGCAGCTGCTCGGGCGAGAAGCTCTGGCAGGTGGCCAGGCCCGGGGGCGGCGGCGGCGGCGGCGGCGGCGGGGCCGGCGGGCCCCCGCCCGAGTAGCCGGGTCCCTTGCTCAGGTCCTGGGCCTGGCCGGCCCCGAAGCCCGGCGGCCCCGGCGACACGCCGTAGCCCTGGCTGGCCAGGAGGCTCTGGGGCTGGCCGGGCGAGTAGGCCTGCCCGGCGCCGCCCCCGCCCCCGCCGCCCCCGCCCCCCGCCTTGGGGGTCCCGGCCGAGTAGCCGGCGCCGCCCAGGCTCTGGCACTTGGGGGTGGCCGTCGAGCGCGGGGGCGGGGGCCGCCCGCCGCCCCCGGCCCCGTAGCCCTTGGCCGCCTTGGCCGTCGTGTAGCCCGGCGACTGGATGATGGGCCGGTAGCCGGGGCCGCCGGGCCCCCCGCCCGCGCCCTGCCCGCCCCCGGCCCCCGCCTCCCCGGCCCCCGGCCCGCCGCCCGCCCGGCCTCCGGGCCCCCCGGCGCCCTGGCCCCCGCCCGCGCCCTGCTGCCCGGCCTTGCCCGCGGGCCCCTCGCCGCCCCCCGGCGAGGCCTCCCCTCCCAGGGGGCTGCAGGCCAGGCCGGCCCGGTGCCCCATGCCCGCGTAGCTGCCCCCGCAGCTCAGGTAGTGCTGCAGGGAGTGGGTGGGCGGCGGCGGCGGGGGCGGGGGCTGGGCGCTGGCCGGCCGCTGGTAGTGCTTGATGACGCTGTCCTGGCGCGGGAGGGCCCGCTCGGGCGGGGGCGGGGGCGGCGGGGGGCCGGCGGCGCCCGAGAAGACCGAGGCGTTGTACAGCTGCGGCGGGGGAGCCCCCTGCTCGCCCGCCGCGCCCCCCAGGGAGGAGGACAGCAGGTTGAACTGGGCGGGGAGGTGGCGGGGGGCCGGGTCGGGGGGGCCGGGACGGTAGGGCGGGGTCTGGGCGGGGCCCAGCAAGCGGTCGAAGCCCAGCGAGGAGGGCACGCTGGCCGGCTGGGAGGGCTTCAGGTGGAGGACCTCGTGCGGGGAGAGCAGCCCGTTGGCGGGGGGGCTGAAGGGGGCATCCTGCAGGCCCAGGGAGGACGGCACCGGGAAGCTGCGTCCCCCGAAGGAGGCCGCCGGGTGCTGGTAGGCCGACAGGGCCGAGGACGACGGAAACGTCCCGGAGCCCGGCAGGGCCCCCGAGATGAACAGCTCCGTGGGGCCCGGGGTGTGCATGGCTGTGGGGGGCGGGGGAGCGGGGAGGGCGGGGGAGCCCAAGAGGGCCGGGGCGGGCCGGGGCGGGCCGGGGGGAGAGGGAAGAGGAGAGAGAGGAGGGAGAGGCAGGGGGAGGACCGGACATCAGTGCCTGCGCCGTACCCTTCCCCTTCGCCAAATCCCATCCGCTCGGTCCCTGACCTTCGGCCCTCCACCAGCCCCCACCTCTCTCTGCTCTACCCGGCTCTCTCACCTTTCGGGGTCCCCTCCCTCCCTCCTGACCTCCTCCCCTCCAACCCCCTTCGCTTTCCGTTGCCATTCCCAGCCCCTTCTGTCTCCCCGAATGCCATCCCCCACCCCCGTCTCCCTCTTCCTGACCCCCAGATGACAGACTCCCTCCCCCGCCCCCTGACCCCACAACTCGCCTCCTCCCCCTCCCCCGCCCTCCCCAGGCCCCCGGCGCCCCACTTCTCCCGCCCCCCCCCCCCCACCGCCTCCGCCCCCCCCAGATCGTCCCCCCCTCCACCCATCCAAGCAACATCAGCCCCTCCGGCCCTCACTGGGGGTTACCTGTCTGCCAGGAGGGAGTGCGGAACTGGGAGAGCAGCGAGGAGGCAGACGGGCCGGGTTGGGGGGCCCGCGACTCCAGGGCCGAGATGAGGTTCATGACGGAGGCATCTGGGGCGGCCGAGCCAGCGTGGTGGAGGCCCGTCTCGAACAAGCCCGACAGCCCTGGAGGCGGAGCGGGAGGGGAGGCCGAGTTGCGGGGCAGACTCAGAGACGAGGACGCCCGGGGCGGGGAAGGCGACCCAGGAGAGCAAGACGGTCGAATCGGAGGGACCGGCACCACGAGGAACAGGGACGACCGACGGGGGGGAATAAAATCGAGCCAGGGGACAGAGCGGCAGCCAGCGGGAGGGGACGGGACCAGGGGAAGCAGGGAACCGACGAGCAGGTGGGGGGGCGAGAGGTGCCAGTCGGCCGGAGAGAGCCAGGGAAAGCGGGGGGCCGATCAAGGGAAGGGAACCAAAGGGAGGGAGACGGCCAGGCCGATCCGAAGGGACAGAAACAGGAGGAGAGACACGGGGGAAGGGGAGAGATGGGGAGCCAAGGTGTGTGTGTGAGGCTGGGGGGGGCCAGGGGGAGGTCAGAGGTAAGATGGGAATGGAGAGCAGGGGACGGCGCCGTCCGGGGCAGGGCCCACGGCTACCTGTGGCATGGTGGTTGGTAGCATAGCCTTGAAGCGGGTGGGGGGCGGCGTAGGCCTGTCTGTGCAAAATGTCCGTCTCAGGGTGCGACGCCCGGGAGCCGCCGTACACCAAGCTGGGGAGAACGTCCGAGGGACAACGTCAGAGCCCGTCCCGGGAGCCAGGAAACACGGCCCTCCGTCCACCCCACCCCGGCCGCTCCCCACCTCGGCCCATCTCCCTGACCCCGGCTCTCTTCCCCACTTGGTCCTCGTTTTCTTCAGGACTCGGTGGGGGGGGGGGGGGGGGGGTTCCACACCCTTGGACTCCAGCTTCTTCCCCCAACCCCATCCCAGGTCACAAGTGCAGCACCCCCCCCCACACACACACCTCAAAGAGACCCAGATGTCCAACTCTCTCCATTCCTCTCCAGCAACAGCTGGACCGCCTTCTCCACCAGCCCCACCCCAGGACGCCGACCCACCGCCCCCAGCCCTTTGCAGGGGCCCCGAGAAAGGGCTCGGAAGTGGTGGTGCGGCCCCCGAGGACAGGGTGTTCCAGAGTTGGAAACCACCTCTGGGGGCACAAGGAATCCCAGAGTGCACACATGAACCCCCCGCCCCAAATTAAACTTATAAACACATGCACAAAAACACGTACACATACCATTCCTCACGTCTTTGGGTCCCTGTCTAGGACCAGACACAGAGCAGGTCTTTCCCCAGCCTCTCTTTCTTTCACTCTCCCGCTCACACCCCCCTCCTCTGCCTGGACTCTCTCTCACACCCATCTCTATCTCTCACACACACACCTGTCCCCAGACACCCTCCAGCTCCAGCACCTGCATGGACACTCCTCTCCTGACCCTTCCACCTCCCCTTCTTCCCGGATTCGGAGATCACATGGATCCCGGGGTCACAGGCGGCACACACAACTCCACGCACCGACCCAAGTGGGACGGAGGAAAGAGTCCCCCCAATGGGGGGAGGCCTGGAGAACATGCCCCCGGGATAATACAGAAAAGCAAGAGACAGGCTCACCAAGGGCAAAGAGGTATTGGAGAACGACCAGGGACCTGCTTGGGCAGTGCACAGACAGGAGGAGGACCGGGTTTTGGTAGAGTTGAGTTCTCAGAGGCCCAACTCTCAGTGAAGGTGGATTTTGTGTGTGACAGAGAGAGGGAAATAGTGTGTGTACGTGAGAGAGAGACAGAGACAGGGTGGGCCTAGGTTGCACGAGTGAAGGTGGGTTTTGGGTGTGTGTGAGAGAGAGAGACAGAGAGGGGAATAGTATGTGTGCCTGAGAGAGAAACAGACAGAGATACGGGGGGCCTAGATTGCACAAGTGAGGATGGGTTTTGTGTGTGTGTGTGAAACTGAGAGAGGGATACTGTCTGCGTCTGAATGTGAGAGACAGAGCCAGGGTGGGCCTAGGTTGTACGAGTAAGGGTGGGTTTTGCGTGTATGTGTGTGTGTGTGTGTACAACAGAGGAGGAAAATAGTATGTGTTGTGTGAGAGAGAAACAGACAGACAGGGACATGGTGGGCCCACTTTGCATGAGTGAGGGTGGGTTTTATGTGTGTGTGTGTGTGAGACAGAGAGGGGATACTACCTGTGTGAGAGAGAGACAGTCAGGGTGGGCTTAGGTTGCACGAGTGAAGGTGGGTTTTGTGTGTGTATGTGTGTGAGAGAGACAGAGAGGGGAATAGTATGTGTGCCTGAGAGAGAAACAGACAGAGACAGGGTGGGCCTAGGTTATACTAATAAGGGTGGGTTGTGTGTGTGTGTGTGTGACAGAGGAGGGAAATAGTATGTGTTGTGTGAGAAACAGACAGGGACACGGTGGGCCCAGTTTGCATGAGTGAGGGTGGGTTTTGTGTGTGTGTGTGTGTGTGTGAGACAGAGGGGGGAATACTATGTGTGTGACAGAGAGACAGACAGGGTGGGCTTAGGTTGCACGAGTGGGGGGGGGGTATTTGTGTGTGAGACTGAAGGGGGAATAGAGTGTGTGTGAGAGAGACGGAGACAGGGTGGGCCTAACTTGCACACGGAGGAAGAATAGTGTGTGCGCGAGTGTGTGAGAGAGACAGAGAAGGGGTGGGCCTAGGTTGCACACGGGGGGGGGGGGGGGAGTGTGTGTGTGTGTGTGTGTGAGAAAGAGAGGCAGGGCGGGCCTAGGTTGCACACAGGTGCTACCAGGCCCCGAGTCCAGGCCCAAGTTTCCCAGAGGAGGGGGAGGTGACAGACACCAGCCCCCCCCAACCCGCCCCCCCCGCGCCCCCCCACCTCCCAGAGGCAGACGCAGCCGCCCCCGACGCCCACCTCCCCAAAAGCCCATTGTTTGGGTCTCCGAGGGAGGGGGAGCCCAACGGCGGCGGGATTGGCCGTTGGGGGCGGAGGGGGCGGGACCGGGGG
Source organism: Ornithorhynchus anatinus (assembly GCF_004115215.2). Taxonomy (NCBI): domain Eukaryota; kingdom Metazoa; phylum Chordata; class Mammalia; order Monotremata; family Ornithorhynchidae; genus Ornithorhynchus; species Ornithorhynchus anatinus. Next base: position 53,436,022 of record NC_041737.1, on the reverse strand, counting down.
CCCCATCGACGCCCCCCCCCCGGGAGGGCGGGGGGCGGGGCCAGCGAGAGACCCCGCCCCCGCGGGGAGAGGCCAGGGGCGGGGGCTGCCTCGGCAAGCGGGATTCGGGGGTCTCGGAGGGGGGGGGATAAAGGGGGGGGTCCCGGCTGTGCGTATGTGTGTGTGTGTGCGAGCGGAGGGGGGGTGTGAAGGGCAGAGTGTCGCGCAGCCGCAGAACAATAGGTCTTCAGGGGGGCGGGAGCGCGGGGGGCGCGCGCCTCCGGGGCCCCGGGCGGGGGGCGAGGCGGGGGAGGGGGAGGGGGCGAGGCCGCGCCACGCTCGCCTCTTTCGCACCGCCTCCCCCTCCCCCCTCCCGGGCCGAGGGGGGGGGCGCGCCCCGCCGCCCCCCCCCCACCGCCTTATTCTCTGGGCTCGGCGCGCCCCGCCCCCCCTCTCCCCCCCCATGCATTTTTCTTGCATTCCGGCGGCACGCACGCGCCGCCGCTGCACCCGAGGCGGCGGGGGAGGGGGAGGGGACAACCGGGGGCGGCTCCGGTGCAACCGGGGGGGGGGGGGGGTCGCACCCCCTAACATCTCCCCCCGCCCCCCGCACACACCCCACCCCGAAGCGGGTCCTCCTCCTCCTCCTCCTCCTCCCGGTTCCCCCGCCGGTCCTCACCTAGCTTTGGCTGTCCGCTCGTAGCTCCATCCCGCCCCGGCGCCGAGCGGGTCCCCGAAGCCAGCGCTCGGGTAGTTTCTGTCCATGAAGGGGCCGCGGCGAGGCCGGGGAGGAGGAGGGAGGGAAGGGGGGGGCGGCTCTTCGCAGCCGCCGCGCTGCCGCCCGAGCCCCGGGACCGGCCGCGACCTCCGGGGCCCGGAGGAGGGGAGGGGGAAGGGCGGGGGGCCCTCGCGGACGGGGGGGAGGGGGGGAGGGGGAGGTCCCTGCTCCTGCTCCTCCTCCTGGATGCGCCGCTGGGGCCGGGGGGGGGGGGGTTGCAAAGGGGGGGGGGGTCGGCCGGGCCCCCGGGGGGGAGGGCGGGCTGGGGGGGGGTGTGGAGGCCGCCGCCGCCGCTCGGCCTGGGGTCGCCTCCTCCTCCTCCTCCGGGTGGCTCACGGAGCAGCCATCTTTGCACAAGGCAGCGGCTGCGGGAGGAGGGGGCGGCGGGGTGTCTGGCTGCGCTCCGCTTCCTCCCACAATCCAGTGCAAAGGCGGAGACGCGGGGGGGGGGGGGGCGGGGGGAGGGGAGGCGGCGATGGAGGGGAGGGGGCGGGGAGGGGGGGGACCCGGGCCAGAGAAAGAAGGAGCCGCCGCCGCCGCCGCCGCGCGCACACGCGCGTGCAAGACACAACCCGCCCGGTGCAGCGTGCGGAAAGGGGGAGGGACACGGGGGAGGGGGCGTAATGCAACCCCCCTCCCCCAAAAAAGGACTTTCCTCCGCCATGCACACCCTCCCTCTGCGAGGCCAGCGCCCCCCCCGCCCCCCCCCACAATGGCCCTCCGATCCCCTCCCCTCTCACCTCGCTCCTCGAGGTGAAGGATGGGGAGGAAAGAAGAAGTGGGGCTGCTCTAACCCCAACAGCCCCCCCTCCCCGAACCTGAAAACCTCGTTCGGCGGGGAGGCTGACGCCCCTCTCTCCCCCCGCTCATTTGCAAAAGCCCGGGCCTGCGGGCTCACACGCCCCCCACCCCCCACCCCCGGGAAAAGGTGGCCACCGGAATACTCGGCTTCGACAATTGTGCGTGTGCGTGTCCCCCAAGAAGCGCACGGGAGGGGGCTCGGTGACGGAGCGGTGGAAGGCAAAGGGGAGTGGGCGGCGCCAAACAAACAGACATGTCAAAAACAACAACATTTACTAAACGGGTCTAGACCCCACCCCGCCCCCCCGCCTCCCGCCCGAGTCCCGGGGCCCGCGGGCCCCCACAGTCCGGAGGGAAAGCAGGCGGCGGAGGCCGGTCCTGGGGGGGGGGGGCGGGGGCGGGGTCTCCGTCCGGGAGGCCTAGGGATTGGTCGGCGGGGGCGATGGGGCGGGGTCTCCTCGGCGAGGCCGTTGGGGTGGTTTGCTGGAGAAGAGCGGGGCGGGGGGCGGGGAGGGGGCGAGAAAAGACCAGTTGAGATGGGTCCCGCCCGAACGGCGGAGACGAACCCACCCGCCCCCCCCCCCCGGTCCCGTCCCGCCGGGCCCCGACGGACGTTTCCCTCGGCCAATCCACGCAGCCCCATCCGACCGGGGCCCCGCCCATTCCCCCTCTTGAAGCCCCGCCCCCCCCAGTCCCCGACGGACGCTTCCCTCGGCCAATCCACGCAGCGAAATCCTGCCCCGGCCCCGCCCACTCGCCTCTTGAAGCCCCGCCCTCCCGGGCCCCGACGGACGTCTCCCTCGGCCAATCGAGGCAGCGAAATCCTGCCCCGGCCCCGCCCACCCGCCTCTTGAACCCGCCCCCCAAGCCCCGACGGACGTTTCGCTCAGCCAATCCACGCAGCCAATTCCTCCCGAGGCCCCGCCCCTCAAGCCCCGACGGACGTTTCCTTCAGCCAATCTACGCAGCCAATTCCTCCCGAGGCCCCCGCCCCCACAGGCCCCGACGGACGTTTCCCTCAGCCAATAGACGCGGCCAATTCCCCCCGAGGCCCCGCCCCTCGAGCCCCGACGGACGTTTCCCTCCGCCAATCCCCGGGCGCGCCCCCTCAGCGAAGGCCCGCCCTCCGCCCCGCCCCGCCCCGCCCCGCCCCTGTGGGTTCGTGGCCCGGGTACCCGTGGTAGGGGGGCGGCGGGGCGTCGTGGACGCCTGAGGCCTGCAGGGCCTGCTCGTAGGACGGGAGTCCCGGGGCCAGGTCGGGCAGCGGGACGGGCGAGACGGCGGGCGTCGGTTGCAGGGGTATTTCCTCCACCCCCAGCCCCGCCCTGCAGGCCCTGCAAGACACAAACAGCATGAAGCGGCGTGGCCTAGTGCAAATGATGGATTTGTTAAGCGCTTACTACGTGCCCAGCACCGTTCTAAGCGCTGGGGCTCACGGTCCTCATCCCCATTTTACAGATGAGGAAACTGAGGCCCAGAGAAGTGAGGTGACTGGCCCAAAGTCACACAGCTGACCAGTGACGCAGCCGGGATGGGAACCCACAACCTCCCACTCCCCAGCCCGGGCCGTCTCCAGTAAACCACGCTGGAGCCCGGGACCGGGAGTCGGAAGGTCGAGGGTTCTAATGCCGCCCCTGCCGCTTGTCTGTTCTGGGACCAAGTCACTTCCCTTCCCTGGGCCTCAGTTACCTCATCTGGAAAATGGGGATTGAGACCGTGAGCCCCACGTGGGACGGGGACCGCGTCCAACCCGGTTTGCTTGTATCCACCCCGGCGTCTAGTACAGTTCCCGGCACTTAGTAAGCGCTCCACGGACACCGTAATCATCATTATTATTATTAGAACGCACCATGGACGGGCAGAAATGGAAAGGCGCGTGCAGGCCGACCCGGGGCCTCGTGCCAGGGCAGACCCAGGGAGCCCGGGGTCCGAGCAGCCCGGACACGACCCCCTGGGACCGCCCCGGCCCTCACCAACTTCCCCTTCCCTCCCCCCACGCAGCTCCCAGAGCTCTCCAGCCTCGGCCCCACTCCCCTCCTCCACGTCTCTCGGCCCTCCCCGCACCGCTCCCGGAATCCCTCACCCATTGGGGCCTCGGGCACGGTCCCGGTAGCAGCTCAGGTACCAGTAGACTCCCAGCCCCGTCAAGAGCAGCAGCAGCAGGGCGACCGTCAGCCCCACGGTCAGCCCGGCCACGTCCAAGCCCTTCCCGAGGCCTGGTAGGAGAGGAGGAGGAGGCGTGTCTGGTGGGGGGCTTCGGGGGAGGGACAGCTCCGGTCACTAGGGGAGCATCCTTCCTTAGCAACCAGGCAAAGGGGCATGTCTGCAAGGGCCCACAGTAGGAGGGCCAGGGAGCTCGAATTTGGCCGGAGAGGAGTCGGCCCCAGAGCCCTCGCTGCTGGGAGATTCCCTCCTCGGTGACCCTCGGGGCTGGGATGCCGAGAGACGCCCGTGCCCCCCCACACTCACCACCTCCGCCTTTCCCGTTGAAGATGTACGACTCCCAGAAGAGCTCCTGAATCGGAGTGGGGGAGAAGAGGGTGTCAGCTGAACCGCGGGAGTCCGATGCCTCTCCCTCCCTTCTCCGGCCACCTCCCCTCTTCTCACCCGTGACCCAGGTCTTCCTCCAGGATTCCCTTCTCCGCCTCAAACCTCCAACCTTCCCTCTCACTTCTCCTTTCTATATCCCCTTCCTCTCCTCTCCCTCCCTTCTGGGCTCTCCCGAACCCCAGCTCCACCTTTTTCCACCTGCCCCAATCTCCCCCAGCTCCTTCTTCTGCTCCCCGCTTTCTTCTTTGATTCCCCTCCCCCCAACTCATTCTCCCTTCACCCCGCATCCATCCCCGCGACCCACTGAAGAGTCGACCCGCCAACCCCCCGGCCTCAGGCTCCCAGCCAGTTCCCGACGCCAGTACCGTGCTAAAGTCGTCCTCAAAGAACTCTCGGGCCTCCTCCTTGTCACAGCGTTCTTCTATACACTCACGCTCCAGGTTCCCCGGGGTCAGTAGCTCCAGGTCCCAGTGATTGGCCCGAGGGACCCGAGGGCGGTGATGGAGGAAAGTAAGGGCCCCAGGACCCTCCAGGAACACGGGAGGGGAAGGCAGGTGCTGGGGCTCTAGGGAAGATGTGCGGGGAGGGGAGCTGGGGGGGAGAGGAGGGCGGGAGGCCTGGGTTGGGAACGGGGTTCAATAGCATTTATTGAGCGCTTACTATGTGCAGAGCACTGTACTAAGCGCTTGGAATGAACAAATCGGTAACACATAGAGACAGTCCCCTGCCCTTTGACGGGCTTACAGTCTGATCGGGGGAGACGGACAGACAAGAACAATAGCAATACTAGATTCCTAAGGGAAATGGAGAATTCCAGATGGGGGAGAAGGAAGATCAGGGACCTAGACACCGGAATTCCCAAGGAGAGCAGGAGGGGAGGAGGCCTAGTCTCTGAGGAGGGCGAGGGCCGGGAGAGCCAAAGGCCTGGATGGAGGGACTTGGGGCCAGGGAAATTCACATTCCCCCATAAGGGGACCGTCTGCAGCTGTGGGTACACCCACCTGCTCATCTTCCCCCGCTCCCAGCCCCACATCATTTATGTATATATCTGTAATCTTATTTAATTTGCATTAATGTCTGTCTCCCTCCCCACCCCCGCCGCCCTAGACCGTGAGCTCACTGAGGGCAGGGAATGTCAGCGTTTACTGTTGCATTTGTACTTTCCCAAGCGCTTAGTACCGTGCTCCGCACACAGTAAGGGCTTCATAAATACGACCGACTGAATGAATGAATCTGACCTGACTCCGGTCCCTCGGTCCCGTCTCAGGTCAGGCGGAGGGGGCAGGTAGCCGACGGCCCCGTGATAGAGTAGCAGTAGCAGCAGGGATGGGGGGAAGCGCATGGTGCGGGGGACGGGGGGAGACCTGGAGAGAGTTGGGGAGACCAGTGAGGGGGCTGAGCGGAATACGCCTGATCCTGAAGGGTGAAAAGACGGTAACGAGGGGATCCAGGAAGAGCCGGGGCCTGGGGGCCGGATAACCAGATCCCAGAGAGGAACGGGGGCGAGTGGTAACACCCAGAAAACCCTGCCTTGCCACAACTCCTAACTCCACCCAAGAGGGTGAGGGGAATTGGGGGGGGGGGCGCTGACCACCTAGGTCACTGGAGCTCAATAAATAAATACTATTGAATGAAAGGAGGTGCAGGACGTCTGGGTCCCCGAGGGGAGCGGTCCCACAGGGCGGTGAGGGGGGGAATGGAATAGCGGTTCTCAGAAATAAACAGTTGAATCCCCGGGAACCATTCCTCCATTCCACCGCTCACTGTTTGAACCTAGGGAACAAGGGTCAAAGGGCAGGTGGAGCAGGCTTGGGGCTGGACACCAAAACCTGCGGAGGGTTTAGGGGAGTGAACTCACCTGCCGGGGGGGTCGGGACCCTAACCCGGCTCCGGAGGCGGGCGGCTGCGTCCGAGGGAGACCCGGGGGCCAGAGCAGGTGGGAGTGAAAGAGGGTTTCTGGAGGGGCCGGCTCCCTCCCAACGCCCACAGGTCCCGGCTACAGGTGAACGAGGGGGCGGGACTTTGGGATCACCTGGTAGGGGTGGTGCTTGGTACAGAGCAGGTGATTAAAGGGACCGCCACGGGGGGGGGGGGGGGGGGGGGGGGGATTGGGCCAGAGGGGAGGAGGGGTCGGGGGTCGGGACCCCCGACCCCGAAAAGCGGGAAGGAAGGGCCGGGGACTGCTGAGCATGAGAAGCAGCGAGGGTTAGTGGCAAGAGCCCGGCCTTGGGAGTCAGAGGTCGTGGGTTCTAATCCCCGCTCCGCCACTTGTCAGCTGGGTGACTTGGGGCAAGTCACTTCACTTCTCCTTGCCTCGGTTCCCTCATCTGTAAAATGGGGATGAAGACTGTGAGCCCCACGTGGGACAACCTGATGTCCCCCTATCTCCCCCAGAGCTTAGAACAGGGCTAGGCACATAATAAGCGCTTAACAAATACCGACATTACTATTATTATTCTCTGGGCCTCAGTTAGCTCACCTGTAAAATGGGGATTAAGCATGTCAGCCCCACGTGGGACAACCTGATGACCTTGTATCTACCCCGGCGCGTAGAACAGTGCCTGGCACATAGTAAGCGCTTAACAAATACCATTCTGATGATGATGCCCCGGAGAGGGGAGGCGAGGGGCTGCCAGGGAAGGGGCAGGGGATTGGGGGGTCGGTTGGTTGGTTGAGGTTCTTAGGACGGGGCGCCAGGGCCTGGAGGAGCAGGACATCCTGGGTCCCTGATGGGGTAGAATATTGTCATAATGATAATAATAATAGTAATGATATTTAAGCACCCAAGGGGATCCTTTTTTAAAATGGAATTTAAGTCAGTCAAGCATCGTATTTATTCATTCCTTAATAATTATTATAATAATAATAACAGTCTTCGTTAAGCACTCCCTAGGTGCCAAGCACTGTTCTAAGGGCTGGAGGAAATACAAAGTAATCAGGTTGTCCCGCGTGGGGCTCACAGTCTTTATCCCCATTTACAGACGAGATCACTGAGACCCAGAGAAGTGAAGTAGCTTGCCCCAGGTCACGCAGCCGACAAGTGGCAGAGCGGGGTTTAGAACCCACGACCTCTGACTCCCCAGCCCGGGCTCTTTCCACTAAGTCCCGCTAAACCGTACTTTTCCAAGCGCTCCATACAGTGCTCTGCACCCAGAAAGCGCTCAATAAATACGACTGAAAGAGGAGAGGGATCCTGGCACGAAGATGTATTACCTTATTTATTTCGTTAATGAGGTGTCTATCTATCTCCATGATTCTGTTTATCTTCATGTTGTTTTTGTTTTGTTCTGTTTTGCTCTGCTGTCTGCCCCGTTTCGACTTCCAGCCCGTCACTGGGGAGGGATGGTCTCAGCTGCCGAGTCGTATAATCCAAGCGCTTAGTCCAGTGCTCTGCCCCTAGTAAGCGCTCAGTAAATACTCTGGAATGAATGAATGACGACGGGATCGCCGGGGGGGGGGGGGGGCCCGCTCCGGCTCGTTCCGGCCCCGGAACCATGGCGCTCGGACTGGCGTTTCCGGGGGAGGGTAGAGAGGGAGGGACGCGGCGGCTCGGGGCAGACACACTTCCGGTCTGGCCGGGAGGGGCGGGGCCGGGACACTTCCGGCTTCCGGTTTTGGGGGAAGGGAGCCGGGGCAGCGCTGGGGCAGCGCTGGGCCAGCCGGGGGTCGCAGCTGGGAAGGCGGACAAACGTAAGGACTGGCTTCCGGCCGCGATAGCGGGGACGATTCATGATTATAATACTATCATGATTATTAGAATAATCATAATGATGCCATTTGTTCAGCCCTTACTCTGTGCCAAGTACTGTTCTAAGCGCTGGGGGACGTCCAGGGTCATCAGATCGCCCCAGGGGGCGCTCACGATCTTCATCCCCATTTGACAGAGGAAGGAACTGAGGCCCAGAGAGGAACTGAGGCCCAGAGAAGAGAGTAATAACAATAATAATAATAATGTTGGCGTTTGGTTAAGCGCTTCCTCTGTGCAGAGCACTGTTCTAAGTGCTGGGGGAGATACAGGGTCATCAGGTGGTCCCACATAGGGCTCACAGTCATCATCCCCGTTTTACAGTTGAGGTCACTGAGGCCCAGAGAAGTGAAGCGACTTGCCCACAGTCACCCAGCTGACAAGGGGCAGAGCCGGGATTCGAACCCATGACCTCTGACTCCCAAGCCCGGGCTCTTGCCACTGAGCCACGCTGCTTCTCCAAGCGACTTGCCCAGGGTCACGCAGCAGACAAGTGGTGGAGGTGGGATGGCATTTGTTCAGCGCTTACTATGTGCCAAGCACTGTGCTCAGCGCTGGGGGTGGGGGGAGTAACGAGGTGATGAGGTTGTCCCACGTGGGGCTCACAGTCTTCATCCCCATTTTCCAGATGAGGGAACTGAGGCCCAGAGAAGTGAAGTGACTTGCCCAGGGTCACACAGCAGACAAGTGGCAGAGCCGGGATGAGAACCCACGTCCTCTGACTCCCAAGCCCCGGCTCTTGCCACTGAGCCGTCACGCTGGCATTTGCTAAGCGCTTACTATGTGCCAAGCACTATTCTAAGGGCTGGGGTAGATTCAAGGCCATCAGGTTGTCCCACATGGGGCTCACGGTCTTCATCCCCATTTTACAGATGAGGTAACCGAGGCACAGAGAAGCTTAGTGCCTTATCCCAGATCAGACAGCGGACAAGTGGCGGAGGCGGGATTAGAACCCACGTCCTCTGACTCCCAAGCCCAGGCTCTTTCCACCAAGCCACGCTGATTGCCAGACCGAAGCAAGAGGGAGTTAGGGCAGACTCCAGGAGGGACTTCCTGGAGGGCAGAGCAGGCCCAGGGCGGCGGGTCTCAGCGGGTGTTAACAAGGGGGCTCGCCACCCGCTCCTCCCCTGTTATCGCCTCCCACGGGTGCGGACACTTCCCGAGCCTCCTTAAACGCCGTCCCCCACGCCACCACTCCCACTCCGTTTGGGGAACCCAGACGCCCTCGGAGCCCGCCCCAAGGCCGGGACCCTCTCGAACCCCTGTCTCTCCCTCCAGGCCCGCCCCGAGATGACCCGCCACGGGAAGAACTGCACGGCGGGAGCCGTCTACACCTACCACGAGAAGAAGAAGGACACGGGTGAGCGTGGGGGTCGCGGGGCTGAAGGCCAGTCCAGGGGGAGGCTGGAGGAGAGGCCTGGGAAAGAGGATCTCCCGGAGAGATGGGGCAAAGGTCCTTTGGTCAGTTGTATTTATTAAGCGCTTACTATGTGCAGAATACTGTACTAAGCGCTTGGGAAAGTGCAATACAACAATAAAGAGTGGCAATCCCTGCCCACAAGTCGCTCAGTCTAAAGGGACCTATGGCCCGACCTTCTTCCCTTTACCGCTGCTCTCTCATCCTACCCACTTGACCCTCGCGTCAGTCAACCGTAGCTATTGAGCACTTACCATGTGCAGAGCACAGTACTAAGCGCTTGGGAGAGTACAATACAGTAACGACACAATCTCTGCCCCCGTCGAGCTTACAGTCTAGAGGGGCAGACAGATCGCTCCTCCTTCATTCATTCATTCTTCGGTCGTATTTATGGAGCGCTTACTGTGTGCAGAGCACTGTACTAAGCGCATGGGACAGTACAATACAATAAAGATGCATTCCCTGCCCCCAACGAGCTTACACTCTAAAGAGGGAGACAGACATTAATATATATAAATAAATTAGCTATATATGTGTATGTATATATATATATATATGCTGCGGGGATGGGAGGAAAGGTGAATGAAGGGAGCAGGTCAAGGCGACGCAAAAGGGAGTGGGAGAAGGCGGCTTACTCTTTGTAGTCCCCCCAGGCGCTTAGTACAGTGCTCTGCATCCAGGAGCCACCCACTAAGTACCACTGATGGATCGATTTTCCTGCCCCTCCTCCCCACCACCCCGCAGCGGCTTCGGGCTACGGGACCCAGAATGTGCGTCTGAGCCGCGATGCCGTCAAGGACTTTGACTGCTGCTGCCTGTCCCTGCAGCCTTGCCATGATCCTGTTGTCACGTGAGTTGGGGGACAGGGGAGACGGCGGGGAGGGTTGGGTGCTGCACCGTCTGGGAGCTACTCCAGCGCTCAGCACAGGGTTTGGCATATAGCAAGAACCAAATAGATACCATCGTTCTTATGGTCGCCGTGGGGTGGGACAGGCAATCTGCCATATAGAGCCCGGGCCCGGGAGTCAGAAGGCCCTGGGTTCTAATCCCAGCTCCGCCACTTGTCTGCTCTGTGACCTTGAGCAAATCACTTCACTTCTCTGTGCCTCTTATCTCAACTATAAAATGGGGAAATAGATTGTGAGCCCCACGTGGGACAGGGACCGCGTCCAACCCGATTATCTTGTGTCTTCTACCGCACTTACTACGGGTGCCTGGCGCATAGTAAGTGTTTAACAAACACCACAATTGCTATTATTCAGTGACTTTATCTATAAAACGGGGACTAAGACTGTGAACCCTGTGTGGGACAGGCACTGTATCCAACCTGTTAAATTTGTATTTACCCCAGCGTTTGGTACAGTGCCTGGCCCATAGAAAACATTTAACAATACCATTAAAAAAAAAAAAAGATCATTGCTGGATCCCTCTCCTTGCCCCCGCCAGCCCCGACGGGTTCTTATACGAAAAGGAAGCCATCCTGGAGTATATCCTGCACCAGAAGAGGGAGATTGCGCGGCAGATGAAGGTCTGTGGGATGGAGGTGGGGGTCGGGGGGAGGTGGAGGAACGGGGGGTGCACACGGCCGCGTCTGGAAGCTCGGAGGGGTGCGCTAACCGGGGCTGGCGGCGAGAGATCCCCCCCTCCTCCCACCCCCCAGGCCTACGAGAAGCAGAAGGGGGAGCAGCAGGCGGAGCGGCGCGAGCTGAGCCGGGCGGCTGCCCAGGAGCAAGTGCGCGGCTTCCTGGAGAAGGAGACCGCCATCGTCACCAAACCCCTCAACCCTTTCCAGCGGCGGCCGGCGGGGACCGGTACGGAAGGGTCCGGCGCGTGGGGGCGCGAGGAGCCGGAGGGCTGGGGGAGAGCGTGGGGGCGGAAGTGGGGTGATGGCCACGGTCGCCGTGCCACCCCCCCCGGCACCGAGACCCTGTCCCGTCATCCCGGCCAGGCGACAGCGAGCCGGGCCCCAGCACCACCTCCGCCCCCGAGGACAAGGACAAGCAGCTGCCCAGCTTCTGGATCCCCTCGCTCACCCCGGAGGCCAAGGCTTCTCGCCTGCAGAAACCCGTAAGGACGCCCCACTCCTCCCCTCCCCGACCGACTCCCCCTTTCCCTGGGCCTCGCATCCCCTCCCACCCACCGTCATCTCTCTCTGTCTCCGTCCTCTGCCCGGCAGTCTCGGGCGGTGCTGTGTCCGATGAGCGGACGGCCCCTGCGCCTCAACGACCTGACGCCCGTCCGCTTCACGCTCCTGGACGGCTCCGTGGACCGCGTGGGCCTCATCACCCGCAGCGAGCGCTACATCTGCGCCGTCACCCGCGACAGCCTCAGCAACTCCGTGCCCTGCGCCGTGCTGCGGCCCTCGTGAGTGTACCCGCCGGACCATCAGACGGGGCGTGGGCAGGTGGTCGCGGGCCGTCGGACCCTGCTCCCCTGCGGGCGGCGGCGGCCGTGGGACCGCCCTCGGCTGCCCGGGTTGTCGGGGAGTGGGGGTGGGAGCGGGGACGGCCGAGGAGGGATCCCACGTCTCACTGCGTCCGTCCATCCGTGCCTGGCAGGGGAGCGGTGGTTACCCTGGAGTGTGTGGAGCGGCTGATCCGCAAGGACATGGTGGACCCCGTCAACGGGGCCAAGCTGACGGCCAAGGACATCATCGTGCTGCAGCGGGTTAGACTTCTGCCCCAGCTCCTCTTGCCCCAGCTCGCCCTATTCTCCCTTGCAGCCCTCCACCAGCCACCGCCGCTCCCCCTACCTTGCCCGGTTCTCTGCCCTTGCTCTATCCTCCACCCCCGGACCGTCCACCCCGCTCCACCCCCAACCTCGGCTCTGTGTTTCTCTCTGCAGGGAGGCACGGGCTTTGCCGGCTCTGGGGTGACCCTGGAAGCGAAGAAATCTCGTCCCGTGATGCAGGCCTGAGGGCCCCAAGGAAAGAGGCAATAAAGCTGTGCTGCGCTACACTTTGAGTCCTTGCTGCTGAGTTCGGGTTGGCGGGGGTGGGCAGGGGCTCCGGGCCAGGGGACCCCACGGGCCGACAGAGAGCGTGAGCACACACGTACACAACTAGAGACCAGACTTTTATTCCCTGTGCCCCCGACCCCTGCAAGAAGGGTCGGAATGGGAAAGGGAGGGTCTGATCGCCCACTAGGGGCCTCAACCCCAATAAATAACTCCTCCTGGGGGGCTGGAGTGCTGAGGGGAGTGGTCCGTGGCCCAGGGGGGAAAGGGAGATGAGGAGCGTTTCTCCGGGAGCAACGCTTGCCTGGCCGGGGTACGGGATCGGGGCGGGAGGGGGCCTGGTATTTGTGAGCGGGTGGGGAAAGTGTCTGAGAGGTAGGAGAACTTTTGTTCCCGGGGCGGGGGGTGGGGGGGTGGTCCCAGGCACCTTCTCTTTGGCTGCAGTGGGGGCGAGGCCCCGGTAGGTGAAGGGGGGTGCGTGTGGCTGGGGCTCCGGCCCCCTCAGAGCTCGTCGTGCTTGCGGGTCAGGTCCTCGCCGTAGTTGGTGGCCTGGCTTCCCACGAACATGCTCCAGTTGTCCAGCACCTCCTGCTTGCTCAGCTGCCCGTCCTGGGGCGGATGGGAGCCTGAGCACCTTCCGACGGGACGGCGGCCCCGCCCCCTGCCTCGCCCCCCGACCCCATCCCCCGCACGCACCTTATTGCTGTCGGATTCATGGAGGAGGTGGTTGGCCTCCACGTAGGGCTGGTCGTAGTCGGGGGGCAGGACCCAGTGCCCCACCTCCTGGGCGTTCAGGTGCCCGTCCCCGTCCAGGTCCCGGAAATCGCGGAACTGCGTCCGCTCCGTCCGCACCCACTCCGGCTCCGGCTCCTGAGCCCCCGGCTCGGGCGAGTACATGTCGGCTGGTGGGGAGGGGAGAGCGGCGTGTGGCGGTCGGGGGCCTGGCGGAGACCCCCCGGCGGGCGGATGGAGACCCCCCCGGAGACCAACCCCCTCCTCTCTTACCTATGTACTCATCCACCTGTACGAAGCCGTCCCCGTTCTTGTCCAAGTCCTCCAGCGTCTCCTGTGGGGAAGGGGGCGGTAGGGCAATCAATCAATCAATCAATCAATGGCATTTATTGAACACTTACTCTGAACAGAACCCTGTCTTAATCATTTGGGAGAGTACAACAGGCTAGGAGCAAAGCCAAACGGATAGAGCCCAGGCCTGGAAGTCAGAAGGACCTAGGATAGGGACAATCATTATTATGACTTAGCAGACCGGTCCCCGCCCCATGGGGGACAGAGTCTCCCCACGTTCCCCTCCCCCGGGACTGGTGCCCCCCCTCGCTTACGGCAATGATGATGTCTCGCATGCGGGGGAAGTCCTCAGGGTGCAGAAAGGCGGTGAACTCCTCCCGGGTGGCCACCATGTCCCCGTCCTCGTCGGCCACCCGGAACCGCCGCTCGTCCCGGGCCAGCAGCTTTCTGTACGAAGCCGCGTCCGCCACATCTCCAAATTCTTCACCTGGGCCGGTGGGGCGGTGGGTCAGGGTCAGGATCAGCCCACCCACCCTTGCTGACCAGAGCCCGGGGTGGGGTGGAGGGACCCACCCGGCTCCACCCTCCATTCGTTCAATCGTATTTATGGAGTGCGGACTGTGTGCGGAGCACTGTATTAAGCGCTTGGGAAGCAGCACGACCTAGCGGCAAGAGCACAGGCTTGGGAGTCAGGGGATGTGGGTTCTAATCCCGGCTCCGCCACTCGTCTGCTGTGTGACTTCGGACAAGTCACTTCACTTCCCTGGACCTCGGTGACCTCATATGTAAAATGGGGGTTAAGACTGCGAGCCCCATGTGGGACAACCTGATCACCTTGTACCTACCCAGCGCTTAGCACAGTGCTTAGCAAATAGTAAGCACTTAACAAATACTACGATTATTACCGGCAGCATGGCTTAGTGGAAAGAGCACGGGTTTGGGAGTCAGGGGACGTGGGTTCTAATCCCGGCTCCGCCACCTGTCTGCTGCGAGATCTTGGGCAAGCCACCTCACTTCTCTGTGCCTCGGTTACCTCATCTGTAAAATGGGGGTTAAGATGGCGAGCCCCACATCGGGCACCCTGATTACCTCGTGTCTAACCCGGCGCTTGGCACACTGTAAGAAATTTGTTCCCGAATTGTACTTTCCAAGCGCTTAGTACCGGGCCCCGCACACAGTAAGCGCTCGATAAATACGACTGAATGAACAAACAGATCTTAGGATAATTATAGTAATAGTCGTGACGGTATTTATTAAGCGCTTACTATGTACCACGCACTGTTCTAAGCGCTGAGCAGTGTTTTACGGGGACAGTGGAAGGTAAGACTAAACGGGCAGGTCCCCCGCAGCACCCCCGGCAAGGAGCTTCTGCAAGCGGGGGGAGCTAGAGAAGCAGCGTGGCTCAGTGGAAAGGGCCCGGGCTGGGCAGCCAGAGGTCGCGGGTTCTAATCCCGGCTCCGCCGCTCATCAGCTGGGTGCCTCTGGGCAAGTCACTTCCCTGTGCCTCAGTTCCCTCATCTAAAAAAGACGGCGAGCCCCGCGCGGGACTACCCGACGCCCCTCTATCCCCCCGGCGCTCAAGAGGGCCCAAAGTTACGGTGACTCCCCAGGGCGGCGGGGAGGGTGGGGGGCGGTCAGACCTGGGTAGTAGCCGTAGGTGGCGTTGCGGAACTCCCCCCAGGCCACGCGGCCGTCGCCGTCGGTGTCGTAGTCGCCCCAGGCCCGGTCGACGCTCTCCCGCACGTGGCGTTGCTGCGTGTGGCGGATCCAGGCCTGCAGCTCCGCCGAGGACACGACGCCGTCCCCGTCCCCCGCCGCGTCGATGCGATCGACGATGCGCCTGCGGCCGGAGGGGTCTTTGGGGGGGTCGGCCCGGGGACCCCCTCCCCATCCCTCCCCTCCCCGTGCCCCGCGCCCTTTGTCCTCACCCCAACCGGGCCCGGCTCTCCTCGGGACTGAGCTGGTCGAAGGTGCGGGCCTCCTCGGCGCCCAGGAAAGCCTCGTGGTCGTACTGGAAGCCGTGGGCGTCGTCGTGGGGGACGGAGCTGAGGGGGGTCCCGTGCCGCACCCGCTCCCCGTGGGCGGGGGGCTCGGGGGGGGGCTTCCCCTCCGACGGCCGGGACCCCCACCACAGCCCCAGCAGCCACAGCAAGGCCCAGCTCCTCATCGCTCCGGGCGGGGGATGGGGCGAGGCCGGGGGTGAGGGTGGGCGGGGGGACACGCGGGACTAACCCCGAGTGGCGGGGCCCGGGGGAGAGAGAGGGAGCCGAAGGGCCGGTGGGGCCGGACACAAGTCCGGGTCGGGCCGGGCCGGGCCGGGGCGCGCCGAGGGACGTGGCGGGGGGTTGGGAGTGGGGATTGGGCCCTTGCTTGCCCCCTCCCCGCCGTCCACCTTCCTCCCACACTCTTCTCTGCGCAAGCAAAAAGTCTTCGGCCCCCGGGCCCGGCCCGACCCGACCCGCTCCCCTCCGCTCCGCGCTCCGTCCGCCCCGATTATCCGCCCCCGAGAGGTCCCCGCCCCCCCGACCTCCGCCAATCACTTCGTGGCGGCCCCCGCCGGGGGCGGGGCCCGAGACCCCCACCCCCCGTCGCTCATTGGGCCCCGCGCGCCACGTCCCCACCGGGGGGGAGGGGAGGGGGCCGGGGAAGCCCCCCGGGGGGCGGGCGGGGGATGTCCGGGCCGGGCCGCGCCTCCGCCGCCCACCCCTCCCTCACCCCCTCCCCAGCCCCGCCACCCCGACCCCCTCCCCAAAAGAAACGCCAGGCACACCAAACGGACACTGTGGTTCAATAAACCGAGAAGGACACCGGGAGGGGAGGGGGAGTCCCGGGACCGGCAGAGAGCGGGGGCCGGGGGGGAGGCCCGGGGGGCGTCAAATGGCCGCCGATGGGACGTCCGAGTCGGAGGTGGCGGGATCGGGCAGCAGGGAGCCGGTGTCCTCTCCGCGGAGACGGAGCCACAGGGCTGAAGGGGAGAGGGGGGTGAGGACCCGCCGTCCCGGCCGGGGCCTCCCCCTCCTCCCCGTCATTGCTCTGCCGAGGAGGTGGGGATGGGGGTGGGGGACCCTGCCCCCCCGCCCCCCTCCCCCGGGCTCAACCATCCGTTCCCTTCCCCTCCCGGTCCGTACCTGGGGGTCCCAGCTTCCTCCTCCTCCACACCAGGTACCCCGCCGCCCCCGCGGCCAGGATCAGGACGGAGGCCGCAAAGAGCCAGGCCGGGGAAGGGCCTCGTTGCTCTGAAACAGGGACGGGGTCGGGGAGGGGGGGTCAAGCCCCGTGAAGACCCCGTCCGGACCCCAACTTCCCGAACTTCCCGGAATCACGGAGGCCAAACCCACGGCCCCGGAACCGTGGGGGTCGAGGGGCCGGAGCGCAGAGAGGAGCGGCACGGAGGTCGGAGGGGTCGAAGTGCAGCCCAAGGAGGGCAAGGATAAAAGCAGTCAGGCCTCTCTGATGCTCACTGTTGATCCGGTGCTTCCCACACGACCTCCGTTCACCCCACCCACTGCTTCCTCTTTCTGCCCACCCGCCCCGTCCCCACCACCCGCAGATTGGGATGGCGGATACGGCACGGGTCCGGGAATCCTAAGGACCTGGTTCTTCTAATCCCGGCCCAGCTGGAAGTAGCAGGATTTAGTGGATAGAGCACCGGCCTGGGAGTCAGAAGGTCATGGATTCTAATCTAGGCTCTGTCACTTGTCTGCTGTGTGACCTAGGGCGAGTCATTTAACTTCTACGGCCCTCAGTTACCTCATCTTTAAAACGGGGATAAGAGTGTGAGCCCCACATGGGACACGTGGGACAGGAACTGTGCCCAACCTGATTAACTTGTATCTACTCCAGCGCTTAGAACAGTGCTCGGCACATAGCAAGCGCTTACCAAGTCCCATAATCATTCTTATTATTTGTGGTGTTCGGCTCCCTGTCCTCTCTCAGACCCCCTCGGGAACCTCCTGTCCCCCCCACGTCCCCAACCGATACCCCAGCCCCTTATTAATAATAATAATCATAATTATTAATATTATCATATTAATAATAATAATAATAATTGTAGTATTTGTTAAGTGCTTACTGTGTGCCAGGCACTGTACTGAGCACTGGGGTGGATACAAGGAAATCAGGTTGGACACAGTCCCTGTCCCACAGTAGGGCTGACCGTCTCAACCCCCATTTTACAGATGAGGAAACTGAGGCCCAGAGAAGTGAAGTGACTTGCCCAAGCACACACATCAGACGAGTGACGGAGCCGAGATTAGAATCCACGATCTTCTGACTCCCAGGCCGGTGCTCTATCCACTCAGACTATCCCTGCGACTTCCCCTTCTGCCAGAGGAAGCGGTGAACAACTCTAGGTTTGAGATTCCCCCTACGGGGGTCCAGGGGACTCCCCAGAGGAAGCTAGAGGATCGGGGGGATCAAAGAGAATCATGCCGCCCCTGAGGGATGAGGGAGGCCAGTGCGGAGGCAGGGGGATGGATGAGTTGACCTCCCCCGTTACTGACCCCACGTTAGGATAACAGGTTGGGCCAGGCCCTGATGCTCCACGCGGCAGGCGTATCTCCACTCCTCTCCCTCAGGGACTTTCAGGACCTCCCAGGTCTGGAACGTTCCATCCCCGCTGGGGAGGGGCGCCTGGGCCCGGGTCTCCCCCGGCAGCACCGCGCCGTCCCGCAGCCAGGAGAGGCGGAGGTCGGGGGGGTGGAAGGTGAAGGCCCGGCAGAGGAGCGTAGTGTTCTGGCCCGGGGAGCGGCGGGTGGACTTGCGGACCGTGGGAGCCTCTGGCGGGGGCGGGGAGAGCACGACCGCAGTCAGAAGGGGCGATGGAGGCTGGGGGGTAGGAGGGAGTCCATCCCCACCCCACCACCCCTTCGGCCCCTCTACCTGTCCACGCCAAGTTCCCCCGGCCGGTTTTCAGGTGGTTCTGCAGGCGCTTGAGGCACGTCACCTGCAGAAAGCCCACCTCCTTCTCAGCTTGTTGAGACCCCCAGGCTTTCCGGACGCTGTCGGCCGCGGGCCCGGCCCCCACCCAGGTGGCCTCTGGGGTCGTCAGGTGGTCCAAGGTCAGCAGGTCGCGCCCATCCAGGCCGAAGCGGGAGACGCCCTCGGTTCTGTTGTCCTTTCGGAGCGCACAGCTGACCAGGCCCTGGAGCGTGTGCGACCCTGGGAGCCCCCCGTTTCCTAGCGACCCGGACCGTGAGCGGGGGGAGGCAGGGACATCCCCCCCTCCCCTCTTTTCCTCCGCCCGCCCATCCCGGCCATCCCCGCCCCCCTCTCACCGATTCCAGGACCGGCTTGCTCCACGATGGCGGCCAGAGCCTTCTCCATCTCCGCGTGGCGGCTCCGGAGATCCGTGGTCTCTTGCTCCCAGGCCCAGGGAGGGAGGAGTTCAAATTTCCAGGGCCCCTGGGCCTCGGCCTGGCCTTCCTGGCCCCCGGTGCCGGCCGCTTTGAACGTCACCACCAGCTCCTCTCCCAGGAAGCCCGAGGCCCAGAAGCGGGGAAGCCCCGGGCCTGGTTGGCTCAGGGCCGTGAAGTGATAGTGGAGAGACCATAGGGCCGCTGCGGGGGAGGGGAGAGGGGGCAGAGATAACGGCAGGAAGGCCAGCAGGGAGACACAGCAAGAGCTTGATCGGCTTGTCGACCCCCAGTCCCACCGCCCAACCTCGCTCCTCTCCCGCTGTAGCTCAGCCCGCACTCGTAGCTCCTCTAATGCTAATCAGTCATTCATACTTATCAACTGTAATAATAATTGGGTGGTATTTGTTAGGCACTTACTGTGTGCCGGGCACTGTACTAACAGCTGGGGTGGGTACAAGCTAATCGGGTTGGACAAATCCCTGTCCCCCATGAGGCTCACAGTCTCAATCCCCATTTTACAGATGAGGTAACTGAGGTCCAGAGGAGTGAAGTGACTTGCCCAAGGTCTCATAGCAGACTAGTAGCAGAGCCGGGATTAAAACCCAGATCCTTCGGACTCGGGCGGTGGGGGGTGGGGGGTGGGGGGGGTGGCCATGCTGCTCTTCCCTCTTTTCTGTTTCACTTACTCATTTAGATCTGAACCTCCGAGGCACTTTGACACTCCCCGCTCCCAACCCCCAGCTTCCCACCTTTCCCAGGACTTGTCTCCACATCCTTAGACCCTGTTGCTTCCTCTACCTAAAACTGATTCAGCACTTAGAACAGTGCCTGGGACTCAGTAAGTGCTTAACAAATGCCATAAACATTATTATTATTTTAATGTCAGTCTCCATCTAGATTGTGAGCTCCATTTGGGCAGGGAAACTCTTTCAGGTTGGACTCTCCCAAGTGCTTAGTACATCCTCCGCAAACAGTAAACTCTCAATAAATCCAACTGATTATCAATTTAGTACAGTGCTCTGCACAGATTAAGCGGTTAATACCACTGATTGATCACCAGATAGTATCAGTCAGTGGTATTCACTGAATGCTTACTGCGTGCACAGCACTCTCCCAAGTGCTTAGTGTTCTGCAATAAATACCACCGATTGAGTAATTGCTTGGTTGAACTCAGGGAAATGGATGGCAGGGACCAGAGATGGAGAGACAAAGCTGAGGCTACACAGAGGACACAGCTCCGCTCCGGGGACTGGGGGCCCACCATGTCGAAGGAGAGACCTGGGCAAAAAGGGGAATGACAACCCTGGGCCCCTATGCCCCTGTGCCCTTCCCCGGGTCTCCGTCCCCCAGCTCCGGGACCCCCAGCTACTCACGTTGGCCAGCCCGGTCAGGTCACACACCCCCCAACCCTGAAGGCGGAGAATCATCCCTTCCCTCTCTTAATTCTGTCCCTGAGCTCCCAGGATTTAGGGAATCTTGGCCTCTGTGATTCCTGACTCTCCTTGCCCATTTCAGAGCAAGCAGGCCTACCCCCTCCCTGATGGGATGTCCTGATTCAGATACCGTGAGAGAGGAGGAGGAGGAGGAATAATGAAAATAATAATATTTGTGAAGCACTTAATACGTGCCTGGCACTAGACTAAGCGCTGTGGTAATAGTAATAATAACCGCGGTATTCGTTAAGCACTTGCTATGTGCCAACCACTATACTAAGGGGTGGATACGAGCAAATCGGGTTGGACACAGTCCCTGTCCCACGTGAGGCTCACAATCTCAATCCTCATTTTACAGATGAGGGAACAGAGGCCCAGACAAGTGAAGTGACTTGTCCAAGGTCACACGGCAGATACGGGGCAGAGACGGGATCGGAACCCTTGACCTTCTCCCAGGCCCCCACTCTATCCGCCACACCATGCTCGGACGCGGTTCCCGTCCCATACGGGGTTCACGGCGAAGAAGGGAGGGAGAGTAGGCTTTTCTTCCCCCTTTTACAGATGAGGAAACTGAGGTCCAAGGCAGTTAAGGTCACCCAGCTGGCAAGTCTCTCTGGACCGAAAGTTCCTTGTTGGGCAGGGAACACGTCGCCCAAATGTGTTAGACTCTACTTTCCCAACCGCTCAGCACAGGGCTCAGCCCACGGTAAGGGCTCGGTACATTCGATTGATCGATCGACTACAAGGGGCAGGACCGGAATTAGATCCCAGGTCTCCCGACCTCCAGATGCGGGCTCTTTATCCTAGGTCAGGCGACTTCTCGAAAGGAAGACGGGGGAGAATGAGGAAATAGGGAAGGGAAGGGGGGGGTGGTCCAGATCCTCAGGAAAGAGACTCCAAGATTGCTTCCCACCTCTCCTCCAGAGATCCCTCCCCGTCCACCAACACCAGTCCCCAACCACGCGGTACACCCTCTGCTCGGGCATCCTACTTCCTGCTCCTTTCCCCTTCACCGCTTCTCTCCCCGCGTGTGTGCCCCCCGCCCCCCACCTCGCCGGTGGGTATCTTGGCATCTTACCAGACCCCAAGGCCAGGGGCAGGCGGAGGAGGAAGAGGAGGAGGAGGAAGAACAGGAGGAGGAGACAGGGGCTCCGCGCGGGGCCTCGGGGGGCCAGGGGGCCGGCCATGTCGTAGGAGAGACCTGGGCAAAAAGGGGAATGACGACCCTGGACCCTCCCCCGGGTCTCCCTCCTCGGGACCCCCAGCTAGGCAAGAAGGCCGGGCCCGGTCACCCCCCGGGGGGGCGGGCGGTGTCCGGGCGGTCCGACCCCGGGTGTGGCCAGTCCCGGGGAGCCCCCCGAGCCCGGCCCAGCTCTCCGGCCCTCCTCCTCCCGGGCCCCGAATGGGGACTTTACCCTCCGGCTGGTTAATGAGTGTCCGGGAGGCTTCCCTCTCGCCCGCCTTCCCGGGACCCAGGCGTCCGGGCGCCCCCCGCTCCCCCCGGCCCCGGACTCACGCCGCGGACCCCTCCGAGGGCTTCCAGAGTGTCCGCCGCCGCCCCCCGCCCGCTTCCTCTTTCTGTCTCCGAATTGTTCCCGGCCCCTTTCCGCCCGGCCGGGCCCCTTCCGGGCTCGGCGCTGGGCCCCCGCCCGGTTTGGCGTCCGCCCCGGGCCCTGGGGTCACCGTGGCCAGGCCCCTGCCTCCGGTTTGGACGCCCCCCCGGAGGCAGGGCCGGACAGGCCAGGCCAGGCCAGGCCAGGACAGGCCGGGGGAGGGGAGGGGGCCCGACGCCGGGGCTGCAGCCCCGCCCGCGGCCACACGGTGGCGTGGTAACACCGACTAACCCGGACCGCCCCCCCCCCCCCCCGGGATGTTTCCCCCCCGGGATGTTTCCCCCCCGGGACCCCCTACTTGGCCCCCCGGGACCCCTGGCTCAGCCTACTCCCTTAGACTGTAAGCTCATCGTGGGCAAGGAATGCATCTCTTCACTCAATCGTATTTATTGAGCGCTTTTCGGTGTGCACAGCACTGTCCTAAGCGCTTATTATTATTATTATGGAATTTGTTAAGCGCTTACTCTGCGCCGGGCACTGTTCTAAGCGCTGGGGAGGATACAAGATGATCAGGTTGTCCCACGTGGGGCTCACAGTCTCTTCATCCCCATTTGACAGAGGAGGGAACTGAGGCACAGAGAAGTGAAGTGATTTGCCCAAGGTCACACAGCTGACAAGTGGCGGGTCTGGGATTTGAACCCATGACCGCTTGGAAAGTACGATACAGCAATAAAGAGAGACGATCCCTGCCCACAACGGGCTTACGGTCTGTTTATGATGAAGCGCCTTGGCCTACTGGCAAGAGCAGCGTGAAAGCAGCGGGGCTTAGCGGCAAGACCACGGGCTTGGGAGTCAGAGGACGTGGGTTCTAATCCCGGCTCCGCCACTTGTCTGCTGTGTGACCTTGGGCAAGGGACTTCACTTCTCTAGGCCTCAATGACCTCATCTGTAAAATGGGGATTAGGACTCTGAGTCCCATGTGGGACAGGGACAGTTTCCAAACCGATTGCCTTGTATCTACCTCAGTGTTTAGGACAGTGCTTGGCACACAGTAAGCGCTTAACCTCTCCCAAGCACTTAGTAGGATGCTCCGCGCACAGAAAGCGTCCAATAAATTCGATGGACTGATTGACTACTGGCCTCCCACTTTTTTCTCCATCCCCACTCCAGAGCCTCCGATCTCCCCCAACTCAGCCCCTCTCCTCCTCTCGCTCTCTCCGGCCAGGGTCTTCCCCCCAACATCTCTCCCCCTTCCGACCCTCCGTTTCCCCTCTCCCCTCACCGATCCCTGAACGCCCCCCCTCACCCCCGGGCTCCCGCTCCCCATCCCAGTCCTCGGGCCCCACAGGATCCCCCTCCCTACCTCATCCCGGGGCCCCCCTCCCTTCTCCCCACCACCTTCCCCTCTTCTCAGCACGGCCTAGTGGCTAGAGTAGGGGCCTGGGAGTCAGAAGGTCATGAGTTCTAATCCCGCCTCCGCCACTTGTCTGCTGCGGGACCTTGGGCGAGTCACTTCACTTCCCTGGGCCTCAGTGACCTCATCTGTAAAATGAGGGAGGAGAGTGTGAGCCCCACGTGGGACAGGGATTATGTCCAACCGAATTTGCTTGTATCCACCCCAGCGCTTAGTCCAGTGCCTGGCACATAGTAAGTGCTTAACAAATACCGCTATTATTATTCTCCCACTCCCAGTCCCTCTCTCTCTCTCTCTCTCTCTCCCCGCATCACCCCGGGCCCTGCTGACTTCTCCCCTCTCTTCTCCCCCATCCTGCGCCCCCGGCCCCCAGTCTCAGCCCCGCCCGGCTCCCTCCTTTCCCGGGCTGCGCTCCGGCCCGGCTCTCGCCCCCCCTCCCTTATTCCTTTGCGCCTGAGTCGAAGTGACAGCCCTTCCCCCCCCCCCCCCCCCTCCGACTCAACAAGGAGCGGCCAGAAACGCTCAGACCACGGCTGGAGAGGCCGCCGCACTCCCGCCACCGAGGCCAGGTCAGCGGCTGAGCGGCCCGGACGCCTGGGTCCCCTTGGAGGGGTCCGGGCGGCGGGACTCGGACCCCTCGAGGGAAGGGGCCGCGGACCGGCGGATGCCCGGGGGGTCGGGACTAGGGCCCGGGCGACCGGGGGGGCGACTCGGGTCCTTGGGTGGGGAAAAGCCGGGGAAGGGGGTGGGGGAGGGAGAGAGCCGGGGGCCCTTGGGATGCGCCCAGAGGGAGCCTAGGGGACGGACCGTGCCTGGGGGCTGGAGGACGGGGCAACTGGGTCCGTCTTTCGCATCTCGGGGTGGGAGGCGGCGAATTAAATCACTCGGGAGCGGAGCGTTGTGCGGAAGAGCCGCGGAAAAGCCCCCTCCCCTTCTCGGCCTTCGCCTCCTCGTCCCCCGGGGCGGGAGGAGGACAAATTCATCCTCTGGGACTCACTCCTTCCCCCCCAATCCCGCACCAACCCCATCTCCTTGTCAGCCCCGAGCCCCCCACTCTCTTCCCCTCGCCCGGCCCCGAGACCCCCACTCCGACCCCCGAGAGCCCTCACGATGCTCAACGTTCAGAGCGGAGTTTGGGGGAGGCAGGACTGGTACCCGGAAAGCCCGAGGGCCCGAGAGGACAGCGCAGGTAGGTGCGAGGCGGTGGGCGCCGAGGGGGGCGAGGAAGGAGAGAGAGGGGAGGCTAGGGGAGGGAGGCCCGAGGTCTCCCCGATTCCCCGCAGGGCACTGCCCGGCGCTGGGGCCCGACCCCGCCGGGGTCCCCGGGGAGGAGGAGGAGGAGGAGGAGGACGTCGAGGCCTCCCAGCTCCACCTGCAGCTGAAGCGCAAGTTGCAGAGGAACCGGACGTCGTTCAGCTCGGAGCAGATCGAGGCGCTGGAGAAGGGTAATAATAATAGTAATAACTAGTATTAACTAGTATTATTACGGTATTCGTTGAGCGCTGACTCTGTCCCGGGCACTGTACTAAGCGCTGGGGTGGATACCGGCAAATGGGGTTGGACCCAATCCCTGTCCCCCTCGGGGCACCAAGTCTCCATCCCCATTTTACAGAACAGGGAACCGAGGCCCGGAGAAGTGAAGTGACTTGCTCAAGGTCACACGACAGACAAGCGGCGGCGGAACTTCGGGTCGGGGGTCGGGGCGGGGGGTGGGGGGTGAGGTTTCCCGGGGGAGGGGAGTGGGCGGGTCCCGCACCTTCTCCTCGCCTCCCTCTCCCCCCGCAGAGTTTGAGCGGACCCACTACCCCGACGTCTTCGCCCGCGACCGCCTCGCGGCCAAGATCGACCTGCCGGAGGCGCGGATCCAGGTCCGGGGCCTGCCGGGGGGACGGGATGGGATGGGCGGGGAACGAAGGGGGCAGAGTCTGGGGGTAAATAATAATAACAATAATAATGATGATGGCGTCTGTTAAGCGCTCACTAGGTGCCAAGCACTATTCTAAGCCCCGGGTGAGATCCAAGGTCATCAGGTTGTCCCACGTGGGACTCACATCTTCACAAGGGGAGGAGCCGGGATTAGACCCCACGACCTCTGACTCCCAAATCCGTGCTCTTGCCACTAAATCACGCTGCTTCAAAGGGGGGGGGGGGCGGGGTCTGAGTCGAGGGGGGAGGGGGGAGAAGTTGGTCGGGACGGGGTCGACCCCTCCCCTCCCCTCCCCTTTCTCTCCCCGCGGACCCCAGGTTTGGTTCTCAAACCGCCGAGCCAAGTGGCGCAGGGAGGAGAAGCTGCGAAGCCAGAGACGCCAGGCTGGAGGGTCGTGCTCGGGGTCAGAGCTGGGGGCCGGGGTCTTCCCCGCCCCTCGGTACCCCGGGACCCTCGCTCCTCCCCAACCCGGTAACCACCCTCCCTCTCCCCCTCCCCCGGCACCCGAGCTTCCCAAATCTCCTCATCAACTCCCGGGAACCGTCGTTTGTAATAATAATAATAATCGTTGTAGCATTTGTTATTAATAATGTAATAATAATAACTGTGGTATTTGTTAAGCGCTTAAGTGCCAGGCACTCTACTAAGCGCTGGATACAAGCAAATCGGATTGGACACAGTCCCTGTCCCACGCAGGGCTCAGTCTCAATTCCCCATT
This sequence comes from Ornithorhynchus anatinus, assembly GCF_004115215.2. Lineage (NCBI taxonomy): Eukaryota > Metazoa > Chordata > Mammalia > Monotremata > Ornithorhynchidae > Ornithorhynchus > Ornithorhynchus anatinus. The sequence continues at coordinate 53,410,372 of NC_041737.1, read as the reverse complement.
TTACAGACGAGGTAACCGAGGCCCAGAGAAGTGACTTACCCAAGGTCACGTAGCAGACAAATGACAGGGTCGGGATTAGAAACCACGACCTTCTGACTCCCAGGCCCGGGCTGTAGCCACTAGGCCTCGCCTCGTCCCTGCAAATTCCACCCGCTCCCCTAAATCCCACCCCCTCCCTCCCCTCACAAATCACACCCCTGTTTAGGCAGAAAAGTATGTGTGTTGGGGGGAGGGGGGAGGCTACTGTTCGAGAGATGGGCATCTGAGCTGACCCCGACCCCTTTCCGTCCTCAGGGCCGACTCTGGGGGCCGGGGACGCTGGGGTCCCCTCCAGCTTCGGTCCCCTGAGACCCTCCCCTGGATTCTCGGGGATGCAGGTCAGAGGGGGCGGGTGGGAGGAAAAAATGGACCGAATGGACAAAGAAGGGAGGAGACTGGGGAGAGGGGAGCGGGAGGGGAGAAAGAGGAGGAGGAAGGGGCGGAGGGGGCGAATAGATAGTGAGAAGAGAGGGGGAAGTGGGGAGGGGGAGGAAGAAGAGAGGGGGAAGTGAGAGGGGAGGGGGAAGAAGAAGAGGGGGGAAGTGGGAAGGGAGGGGGAGGAAAAAGAGAGGGGAAGGGGAATAGAGGAGAGGAGAGGGGAATGAAGGAGGGGAGAGGGGAATGAAGGAGGGGGGAGGGGAAGGGGGGAGGGCAATAGAAATGGGGGAGGGAAATGGGGGGAGGGGGTAAAGGGAGGAAGGGGAGGGGGTTGGGGGAGGGGAGGGAATCTGGTGGCCGGGGGGAGGGGGTCCTGACGGCCTGCCTGCCTCTGCCAGGCCCAGGCCCCGCCTCCCGTAGCGGCCCCCAACGCCCCCTACCCCAGCCCCGCCCCCGGCTCGGAGGGCCGCTACCCCTCCTCCCTGCCTCCACACCTGGCCCGCCCCGGCTCCGCCAGCACCGGTGAGCGGGGCCGCGGGCACCGGCACCGGGACCGGGACCGGCACCGGCACGGGGGAGGCCGGGGGCGAGGGGAGGAAGGGGAGGAAGGCCTCTATCGCCTGGTCCCGAGGGACGAGGAAGTGGCGTCCCTCAGCCCCCCCCCCCCCCGTGTCCCTTCAGTCCCCTCTGTCCCCGGTCCAGGCCTCCTGTCAACCGGCGTGTCCGTCTCCCCGGTGCCGGTTCCCGGAGCAGGCTCGGACTTGGGCCCCTTCTGGCCGCGGCTGCAGTGAGAGTCGTCCGTGCGTCTACACCGGCACGGCGGGGGACGGGGTGGGGGACGGGGGTCCCGGCCGCCCCACCCCTCCCCATCCCCCCCACAACCCGGAGCGTGGCTCGGGTCCTCGGGCCCTTTAACCCCGCCCTCCCCCCCGCCCTGCAGGCCTCGGCCCGCCCCGCCCCGCCACCTTCCCCTTTCCCCCTTCCCCCCCCACCCCGCTCCGGTGTGTGACAATAAAAGGATAAGACCGCATTGCTTCTTCCTGCTTATTGGGCAAGGAGAGAACGCGGGAACCTGAAAAACAACCCCAGAGACACTGCGATAACAACAACCACCACCCCAGAAACGCGATAATAAACAATCCAGAGACCCTCCAATAACAAGCCCAGATGCACCGCAATAACAAGCCCAGATGCACTACAATAACAATCTCCGAGGCCTTACAAAAGACAACCACCCCAGATTCTCGCCAATAACCACCTCGGAGACTCTACCCTACAACAACAACCGTAATTACTACTACTATGGCTAATAATAATAATAACTACAGTGCTCGTTAAACCCTTACCGGGAGCCAAACACTGTACTGAGCCCTGGAGTAGTTACAAGATAATCTGGTTGGGCGCAGTCCCTACCCCACATGGGCCTCACTGCCTAAATAGGAGGGAATACGATTTAATCCCCATTTGGCAAATGAGGGAACGGAGGCACAGTCCGGTGAAGTTACTTGCCATAAATCAAACGGCAGACAAGTGGCAGAGCTAGGAGCGAGAAGCAGCACGTGTCTGGGAGTCAGAAGACGTGGGTTCTAATCCCGACTCCGCCATTTGTCAGCTGTGTGACTTTGGGCAAATCGCTTAATTTCTCTGTGCCTCGGTCACCTCATCCGTAAAATGGGGATGAAGACTGTGAGCCCCACCTGGGACAACCTGATAACCTTGTATCCCCCCCCCCCGAGTTTAGAACAGTGCTTGGCACATAGTAAGCGCTTAACAAATACCATTATTATGATTATTATAGGATTAGATCCCAGGTCCTCTGACTCCCAGGTCGAGCTCTTACCACTAGGCAATAAAATGATCACGGATAGATTTGTTAATGGCTATGAGTCAAGACTGGACTAAGTGCTGGAATAGATCCGATACACCATCTAAGGGGGAAGAAGAACAGATATTTAATCCCATTTTACAGATGAATCGCAGAGAAATTAAGTAACCTAAGGTCATACAACAGTCAACTGACAATAACAACAAAACGGAGACACAAACACCATCACGGAATCACACAGTGTCGCAAACGGCAATCCCCAAACCCAACATTAACCACCCAGAGACCCGAAATGATCGATCCCTGACTGTGACACCATCTCAACCAACACTTTTGCACTCACAACCTCCTGCTGTACTTTCAGACAAATCGATTTTCCATACCCTACTCATTCAAATAGTTCTTCTTCCTACCTGTAAATTATCAAGTGCTCAGTAAATAGCACTGATTGATAGATCGATGCCCCCAACTCCCTTCTACAAGTGCTTATCACCTTGCTCTGCACACAGGAGTGCTCAGTAAATAGCACTAATGGATAGATCGATGCCCCAATTCCCTTCTACCAGTGCTTATCACCTTGCTCTGTACACAGGAGTGCTCAGTAAATAGCACTGATGGATAGATCGATACCCCAACTGCCTTTTACAAGTGCTTATCACCTTGCTCTGCACACAGGAGTGCTCAGTAAATAGCACTGACGGATAGATCGATGCCCCAGTTCCCTTCTGCAAGTGCTTATCACCTTCTCCTCCACACAGTAGTGCTCAGTAAATAGCACTGATTGATAGGTCTCTGCCTCAGCTCCCTTCTACAACATCCGGAGATGATAGTTACTTTGCAAAAAGAAACCCTGCAGTGAAAAAGTGTCTCTCTCTGTCTCTCCAAGTGACAAGTTCCCAGCAATCAGAAGTGGGAATTAGCCTGGAGACACTCGCAAGGCACAGGGGCTGTGGGGCAGAATTTAGGTCTCCACCCTGAACTCCTCAATCAATCGATCATTTATAATAATGATGATGATGATGGTATTTGTTAAGCGCTTGCTATGTGCCAAGCACTGTTCTTGAACGATTACAGTGTGCAGAGCACAGTACTAAGCACAATACAAGAGAGTTGGCAGCTTCTTATGCAGGGACCCTTCGATAATATGACTGGAGACCTTAAAGTAACAGCCCGGAAGAGATTCTAGAGTAACACCCCCAGAGACCCGTGCAAAACACTCCTCGAGACGCTTCAAAAGAAAGTATTCAATAATATTCCTCGCAGCTGCCTTGAGATTCTTCCAAGGAGATTCTACCAGAACAGCTGGAAGGACCTATTCAAACAGCCCCTAGAGACTCTTCAGCGGAGATCCTACATTAACACTGCTGGAAACCCTTCGATCGATCGATCGTATTTCTAACGTGTGCAGAGCACTGTACTAACCGCTGGGGAGACTACGATAGAACAGAATTGGTAAATTGGTAATCACGATTCCTGCCCACACGAGTTTACAGAGCGAGTTCACCGTCTACAGTCTAGAATTAGTCTACACTCGCACCCCACGAGGGACAGGGACCCTGTTGAATTCGCATCTGTGTATTTTCTCCCGGCGCTTAGTAGAGTGCTCTGCACACAGTAAACGCTCAATAAATGCTATTACTACTTCTAACCGCCCCCTCCCCCAGATTTTTCAATGGAGACTCTACCATAACAGCTGGGAAATGCCCCTCAAACACCCCCTTGGGATTCTTTAAAGGAGACCCTACAATAACACGCCCCTGGAGACCCCATAGTAAAACCCCCTCGAGTCCCTTAAGGACTCATTAAGGAGTCCATTAAGGAGCTCCCATAATAACCGCCCCCAGACACTACAATAACCATCCTCCCAGGCTGACTACATATTTATAATTATAATTCTATCTATTTTTATTAATGACGTGCATATATCTATAAATCTTTTTTTATTTATAATGATGCTACTGATGCCTGTTCACTTGTTTTGATGTCTGTCTTCCCCCTTCTAGACTGTCAGCCCGCTGTGGGCAGGGATTGTCTCTGTTGCTGAATTGTACCTCCCCAGCGCTTAGTACAGTGCTCTGCACACAGTAAGCGCTCAATAAATACGATCGAATGAATAGAGACTCTTTCGAAACGGCAAAACCTAGGAACCCTTTACTAACCACTCCCTGAAAGTTTTTCAACGGCGGCCCTACAATCCCCTCCCCACACACACACCCCTTGAGGCTCTATCATAACGGTCCCCCGCCCGGCCCCTTTCATTCATTCATTTATTCAATCGCTCTTCTTGAGCGCTTACTGTGTGCAGAGCACTGTACTAAGCGTTTAATGATAATAATGTTGGTATTTGTTAAGCGCTGACTAGGTACCAAGCACTGTTCTAGGCGCTGAGGTAGATACAAGGTAATCTGGTTGTCCCACGTGGGGCTCACTGTCTTCATCCCCATTTTACAGATGAGGGAACTGAGGCACAGAGAATAATAATGACGGGGTTTGTTAAGGGCTTACTATGTGCCGAGCACTGTTCTAAGCGCTGGGGTAGATACCAGGTAATCCGGTCGTCACACGAGGGGCTCACAGTCTTCGTCCCCATTTTACAGATGAGGGAACTGGGGCACAGAGAATAATAGTGATGGCATTTGTTAAGCGCTTACTAGGTGCCGAACACTGTTCTAAGCGCTGGGGTAGATATCAGGTGATCCGGTTGTCCCACGTGGGGCTCACAGTCTTCACCCCCATTTTGCAGATGAGGTAACCGAGGCACAGAGAAGTGACTGGCCCAGGGTCATCCGGCTGACAAGTGGCGGAGCCGGGCTTAGAACCCACGACCCCTGACTCCCAAGGCCGGGCTCTTGCCACTGAGCCGGGCTGCTGGGCCCTCCTCGGCTCTCTAAGAGCCCCCACCTTAGCCCCGGCATTGACCCGCCAGGCCCGGCCCGGCCCGGCCCGGCCCGGCCCGGCCCGACCCGGGGCCACCACAATAACACGCCGCTCCCGGGAGACCCACGGAAACAAACACGCGCCCGCCAGAGCCTCAGCGGAAAAAACAGGTCGAGGAAGCGGCAGGGAGGGAGGAGAGAGCGGGGCGGGGGGGGGGGGGGGGGGCTCAGGGGAGGAGGGAGAGGGCTCAGGGGAGGGCAGAGGGGGCGGGGGTCCCGGCAGGGTAAACAAAGCGGCCGCCGCAAGGAGCCCCGCCCGGGACGGCTGGGGGGAGGGGAGGGGGAGGAAGCACCTGGGGGGGGGGGAGGGGCCGGGGCCTCCCTGGGGGCAGAACGCCCCCTCCCCACCCCCTCCCCCCGTCCCCACCCCCGCCTAATTCTGGCAGCCCCCCGCCCCCTCTCCACCGCCCCCTATTCATTCATTCACTCGTCTTTATTGAGCGCCCACTGTGTGCAGAGCACTGTACTAAGCGCTGGGGAGGTACAATTCAGCAACAGAGACAATCCCTGCCCACACCGGGCTCACGGTCTCGAAGGGGGGAGACGGGCATCAAAACGAGTCAACAGGCAGCAGTAGCATCATTATAAATAGAATCCTAGATGTACACACATCATTCGTGATATCACTGAGCCTCTCGCCCTTTCTGGCTCGGCGCCTCTCTTCTATCTCTCGGAATCGGTGTTTCTCGTCTCTCCGTCTCCTTCCCCGTCCCCCTCGTCCCTTCCCTCGCGCCCCTCTCTCCTTCCTTCCCTCTCTCTTTCCCTCCCTCGCTCTCCGTCTGCCTCCCTCGCTCTCCCACATCTCCGTCCCTGTCCTGGCCGTGGCTGGAAGGCCCCGGGCTATGAATGGGGGGCGGGGGGCCGTCAGGTTGGATCAGCGTTCGCCCCCCTGCCTCCTCCAGGCTCCGTTCTCCTCCTCCCGCCTTCTTTCTCTCCTATTGGTCCTCCTCACCCTCCTTCTTCTCCGTCTCTTGTTTCCAGCTCTCTCCCTCTGTCTCTGTCTCCCGCGCCCTTCATAATAACAATAACAATAATAATGCTATTTGTTAAGCGCTTACTATGTGCCAAGCACTGGGGTAGATACCGGGTAATCAGGTTGTCTCACTTGGGGCTCACAGTCTTAATCCCCATTTTACAGATGAGGAAACCGAGGCACAGAGAAGTGAAGTGACCTACCCGAGGTCACACAGCAGACAAGTGGCGGAGCCGGTCTTCATCTCTCTCTGTCTCCTTGGCTCTTCATCTCTCTGTTCTCGCCTGCTCAATCTCCTACTTCTTCGGGTCCCCCTTTCTCTGTCTCTCTCCCCCTCGTCTCTGTCTCTCTCCCCCTCGTCTCTGTCTCTCTCTGCATTTGGATTTACACCCTTTATTCACCCCACCCTCAGCCCCTCAACACATGTACATATTTCTAATTTGCTCATATCGTTGTCTGTCTCCCCCTTTAGACTGTCAGCTCCTTGTGGGCAGGGAACGTGTCTACCCATTCTGTTCTACCGTACTCTCCCAAACGCTTAGTACAGTGCTCTGCACGCGGTAAGGTCTCAATAAATCCGATTGACAATCTCATTCTCTCCACCCTCACCTCCATCTCTGTCCTCTAGGATTCCGCCACTCTCTCTTTCTCCGTGGTTCTGACACTGTCCCCTTCAGCTCCTTGTCCACCCTCTCCCCGCCCCCCGCCTCCTCTCTCTGCTCCCTTCCCTCCCCTCAAGATGGGGATGGGGGGTTCAACCCCCCGATTCTATGCCCCAGGCCCCCTTCGAATCGGAAAGGCGTTGGGGTCGGGAAGAGCTCAGGTGTGGTGGGTGGTTCAGGATCTAAACAGAGGCCACGAGCCCACGCCCTTCCCCTCCCAGCCCCCGGCTCCAGTTTCGCCCTTGTTATTCCGTTCCCCGGGCCAACGGGTCGAGGGGAGGGGCGTCTCGGAGCCCCCCGGTTCCCCTCCCCGCAGATCCCCTCGGGCCATCCAGGCCTCCAGTTTGCAGAAAAGAAGGGTCTAGCACCTTGCTGTGAGATACGGTTGCAATGGGTCGTAGCGGAGAGGGTAAACAGCAAAATATTCCCAGCTCTAAGGAGAAGGGGGGCAACGCCTGGATGGTGGGGGGCGACTCGCCCCACCCAGCCCCTAGAAGTGTCCCCCCCGCCCCCCCAGGCCCGAAGCTTCCTGTTGCCGCCTGTGCTGTCTTTGATGCGGCTGGGGGCTTCCTGGCCCCCGTTTCCTCTCCGACAGGAACCCCACTCCTCCAGCCCCCTAGCCACCCCCCCAACCCGGGGGGCTCTGATTGGCTGGGGCTGAGGGGGAGGGAGTGGCGGCGGGGGAGTGGCGGCGATGGGGTGCAGGTTAAAGGGATCCAGGGCTGCGGGGAGTCGGGGACACGGCTCGAGCTGGAGAGACGGGAGCCGGGAGCCCTCAGGTGAGGAGCGGGGAGGAGGAGGAGGAGGAAGGCGCCCCGAGGGACGGGCCCACGGGGAGGAAGACACCCGGATGTGTCCCGGAGGATTTGGGGGGCACAAAGATTGAGGTCTCCGTCGAGGGACTCCACATGTACTGAGCTGATTTAAGGGGGGTGGTTCGGGGCAGGGCTGGGCGTGGGCCCGAGTAAGCCGTAGAGAGGTTTCCTGAGGAGGCCGGGGCGAGGCTTTAGAGGCCAGGGAGGGGGTCGGGCTGGGTGAGCGGGTTGGGGTGACCCTGACAGTGGGGTTGGGGTGACCCTGACAGTTTGGGTTGGAGAGCGTCTTGGGCGACTGGGGGTGCGGGAGCTGGCTGGAGCGTGTCCCGGGGGCCGGACCGGGCATGTCTTGAAGAAGCGTGGTTGGGGGTGCACAGAAGAGACCGGCCGAGCCCCCCCCCCCACCTCCGCCCCGCTTCCACCCCCCTCCCAAGAGTTTCCTGGGCACCCGCCCCTCGGCGCCCCCTCTCCCAACCCTTGTACCAGAGCATAAACTGAACCCCTGGTACGGGGCCGTGGGAGAGGGGGAGCCGGGGCCCCGCGACCCCCTCCGGATCCCCGTCCCTGCAGGCCGCCCCCCAGACGCCTCTGCCCTGGTCTTTGCCTCCCCAGCCCCCGGCGAGCCCCGGCACCTCGTTTTCCCCGGAGGCCGCAGCCTACCGGGACCCCAAGGAGCCCCGAGCCCCGCAGGACCGGACCCTAGAAATAGGCTCTCCGGCCTCTCCGGCCCGGGGCTGCCCGCTGGGGCGCGGGGTGGAGGGGGGGGAGGAATTCCCGGCGCGGGAGCGGGGATATTCCCGGGGCGGCAACAGGAGAGGAGGAGCGAGGCCAGAAACCCCGGGAGGAAGCGCGAAGGCCGAAGGCCAGTCCGGCCAGAAATCCCCGCGCTCTCGGCTTCCCTCCGGCTCGGCTGCCCCCCGGTGGTCGCGGACGGAAGTGCAGCCCGAGCCCCCGCCCCGCGTGGCCGGAGCGTCGCCGCCGCCCCCTGCCGGCCAGACGCGCTCCCTGCGAGCCCGGGCGCCGCTCTTCGCCCGACACCCGCTAAAAAGCTCCCGCTCCCGGCCCCGCTCCTTCGCTGAAGATAATAATAATGATGATGCTATTTGCTAAGCGCTTACTCTGTGCCAAGCACTGTTCTAAGCTCTAGGATAGATACAAGGTCATCAGGTTGGGGCTCACCGTCTTCATCCCCATTTTACAGATGGGCTAACGGAGGCCCAGGGAATTTAAGTCACTTCATCAGGTTGGCCCACGTGGGGCTCACCGTCTTCATCCCCATTGTACAGATGAGATAACGGAGGCACTGAGAATTGAAGTAACTCGCCCAGAGTCATCCAGCTGACAAGTGGCGGAGCCGGCATTAGAACCCATGACCTCTGACTCCCAAGCCCGGGCTCTTTCCACTAAGCCACGCTGCTTCTCAGGTTGAGAACACTATGGAGTAAGAAGGTCATGGGTTCTGATCTAGAATCCGCCACTTGTCTGCTGTGTGACCTTGGGTGAGTCACTTCACTTCTCTGGGCTTCAGTTTCCTCATCTGTAAAATGGGGACTAAGACGGTGACCCCCCCCCCCTCCATGCGACAATCTGATTAGCTTGTGTCTACCCCAGCGCTTAGAACAGTGGTTGGCACATAGAAAGCGCTTAATAAATACCATCATTATTATTACTACTATTAATAATGGATGAATAAATAAATACGATGCCTGACTGACTTAACAAATACGTTAAAAAAAAAAAGATTCCCATGGGCACCCGCCGACCGAGTAAACTGAGAGTAAACAGGGAGTCCGAAGGATGTGGGGTCTAAACCCGGCTCCACCACTTATCTGCTGTGTGTCCTTGGGCAAGTCGCTGAACCTCTCTCATACCTCAGTTACCTTCTCTGTAAAATGGAGATTAAGACTGTGAACCCCATGTGGGACAGAGACTGTATCCAACCTGATTGGCCTGTATCTACTGCACCGCTTAGAACAGCGTTTGATACATAATAAGTGCTTAACAAATATCACTGTTATGATTATTAATTATCATTATTACTACTGCACAGTGCCTGGCACATAGTAAGCGCTCTAGTCCCTTTAGAATGTAATCACACTGAGGGCAGGGAATATGTCTGTTATATTGTTGTAGTGTACTTTCCCCAGCGCTTAGTACAGGGCTCTGCACACAGTAAGCATTCAATAAATACGATGTCTGCCTGACTTAACAAATTGTTATTATTAAATGCCACCGAGTTGTTTCCAAATCATAGCAATTCCTTGGATATACTTTCTCCAGAACGTCCTGTCCTCTGCCGTAATCCACCACCTTTCTAACAGTTCTTCCGTTATTAATAATAATAATAATAATGTTGGTATTTGTTAAGCGCTTACTATGTGCAGAGCACTGTTCTAAGCATTGGGGTAGATACAGGGTAATCAGGTTGTCCCACGTGAGGCTCACAATCTTCACCCCCATTTTACAGATGAGGGAACTGAGGCACAGAGAAGTTAAGTGACTTGCCCACAGTCACACAGCTGACAAGTGGCAGAGCCGGGATTCTAACTCATGACCTCTGACTCCCAAGCCCGGGTTTACGGTCTCTAGGATAGATATAAGGTCATCAGGTTGGCCCACGTGGGGCTCCCCGTCTTAATCCCCATTTTACAGATGAGATAAAGGAGGCACAGAGAATTGAAGTAACCTGCCCAAAGTCATATAGCTGACAAGTGGAAGTCATATAGCTGACAAGTGGCGGAGCCGGGATTAGAACCCATGACCTGGATTTTTCCTTGCATGAGTGTCTTCTCCAGAGAATTCGTCCTCCTGATTATGTGTCCAAAATATGCTAATCTAAGTCGAGTCATTTGGCCTTCCAAAGACCACTTTGACTTCATTTGCTCTAAAATCCATTTGTTTGTTTTTCGGGCAGGCCAGGGTATTGGTAAAAGCCTTCTCCGACATCACGCTTCAAAAGAATCGATGTTCTTTCTATCCTGTATTTTCACTGTCCAGCTTTCGGATCCGTACATTGTCACACTGGAAACGCCATAGAATTGACAATTTCTATTTGTGTGGCAATTGTTACATCAGCACCCAAATACCATGAAAAAAAAAAAAGTGAACGGTAGATATGCCTTGTTGTGGACCAGGAATGTGTCTGTTTATTGTCCGTTCGTACTCTCCCAAAGAGCTTAGCACAGTACTCCGCAAGCAGTAAGCGTTCCATAAATACGACTGAATGAATGAATGAATGGATTTGCACATAGTAAGCGCTCAATAAATATGAAGGAATGAGGGGCTCGTAGGTGGTCCACACGGCCTCCGGGGCAGAAAGGAGCGGGAAGCGCTGGAAAGGCGAGGTGGAAAGCGCGGGGTGGGGCGGGGGGGAGGGAAGCAAAGTCCGAGTCTGGCCGGAGGCCCAGACCCGGCTTTAACCTAGCCCCAGGCATCCACGCCCCTGTGGCGATGAGGACGGCTTTCTTTGATTCATTCAAGGCAGCGCCAGCCGGCTCTAATGGGCTCCAGACCCCAACCAAGCCACCAACTGCCTCACCCGCTCGCTCGTCTAAGGAGCAGCACGGCCTAGTGGCTAGAGCACGGGCCTGGGAGTCAGAAGGTCATGGGTTCTAATCCCGGCTCTGCCACTTGTCTACTGTGGGACCCGGGGCAAATCCCTGCACTTCTATGTGCCTCAGTTCCCTCAACTGCCAAATGGGGATTGAGACTGTGAGCCCCACGAGGACCCGGAGCTGTGTCCAACCCGATTTGCTTGTAACCACTCCAGAGCTGGAGAACAACTCCTGGCACAGAGTAAACGCTGAACAAATACCACAGTTATTATTATCGGTCACCCTCACATGTCCCATCCACCCACGTGCTGGACTCTCTCCAGCACCGGGTCCTTTCGAAGATTCAGTCCACAGAGTCCATAATCTCGGTGACGGACAGTAAGTGGTCACAGTCTTTATTAATACAGCAACTGAGTGTGGGAAAAGAGGGGAAAGATGGTGAAATCCGGGCCCTGGGTGGGGATGATTCCCACGAATCCCTTCAACCCTTCTCTTACATCCCCTCCTTCCCTGCCTCATTCCCTAGGGATAGGGTGCGGCTCCTACAGACCCAGAAGCGGGGATATTGTGAATCGGGCATGGTCCCTAAAGCCGGAGGCTGTTACAGATACAGTGAGAGTCCTACAAGGAATGTGAGGACACCTATAGCCTCGGGAAAGGGCTCTGTGGGGGTCCGAAGCCCTGTAGATGCGGTGGGCGCAGCTACTGCGGAAGACAAGACCCCTAGAGCCAAGTGTGAGAGAACGTGCCAAGGCAAGGACTCGAATTGAGTGGGTTGGTCCCCATAGATAGCCCTGGCACAGAGAAGACCCGTTCCTGGGGCGTTTGGCTCCCGGCTCTTCTGAGGTAGAAGCTTCCATGAGGTTCGAGGGAACTCAATCTGAGGGGAAGAAGGGAGGGAGACGAGGGGTCAGGGAGTCTGAAAAGACAGGCCGCCACACGGAGGCTGACAGAAAGAAGGGGAAAATAGAGGGAGGAGGTGGGAGCAGACAGGAGAAAGTGGGGTCGGAGATGGGGGTTGGAGATGGGGGGTCGGAGATGGGGGGGGGGGGTCTCGGTGAGTGACCTGCAGTTGGGGGAGGCGGGGCCCCGGACAGCAGCTCCGAGCGACTCAGGGACTCGGCCAACCAGCCCAGCAGTCTGCGGCACTGACCCACCTGAGGGAAAAGCCGGATATAGGGGCCGCCGACCAGAGGTTGGCATCTCATCTCCCTCTGAACAGCCTCCCCCAGGCCAGCCTCCTCCTGGCCAGCCTCCTCCAGGCCGGCCTCCCTCTGTCCGGCCTCCCCCTGGCCAGCCTCCCGGCGTCCCCTCTCCGTCTGGGCGGCCTCCCCCGCCGGTGTCCGCCCTTCCTTCCCCGCTTCCTTCTCCGGCCGCGGACCTCTCTCTCCAGCCCCGCCAGCCGCTGCTCGTACTGACGGATCCGTCCGAGCTGCTTCAGCGCCGTGTCCACCCTGGGGGAGGCGGGAGACAGGACGCAGGGGAAGGCGGGGAGGGAGAAGGGGCGTCAGGCCTCACCCCATCCCCCTGCCCCCTCTCTCAGGCCCCGACCCCGTCCCCCCGTCCCCTGGCTCAGGTCCCGCCCCCGTCCCCCGTGTCCCCTCCCTCGGGCCTCGCCCCCGTCCCCCCCGTCCCCTGGCTCAGGCCCCGGCCCCGTCCTCCCCGCTGTCCCCTGGCTCAGGGGGGACGCCCCCCGCCGCCCCTGTCCCCCCTCACTTTTGCGACATCCTCTTCAGCCTCTCCGAGTCGCTGTCTCTCTTGTCTCGCGCTTGGGCGAGGAGGAAATTCTCCTTCTGCACCGACTCCCAGGTGAGCAGAGCCCGCTCGGCCCGGCCCGACAGCTCCACGCCTGCAGAGAGGGACGGGCGGGGGTCTGGGGGCTTTGGGGGGCTCCGTCCTTCCCCCTCCCCCGCCCCCAGCCCCCCACAGTCCGCCGAGAGGGCCGGAGACAGGAGGGCTGAAAGCCCCACCCCGCGCCCCGCCCAAATCACTTAAATCTCCCGGGACGGGCAATCAGCCAATAGGGCAACACTGAGCCCTGTGACGTCACTGGTTGCCCGGCAGATTCTGTCTGCCCGGGGGTGGGGGGTGGCGAGGGTGCCATCCTAAATCCCCAGGCGGCGCTCCCGCGGGCACGGGGACAAGAGGACAGAGCGAGGACTGAGTGCCCCGTCAGAGACGGGGAGAGACCGAGGGAGAGACACAGACCTTAGGGGAGACACACACACACACACATACACACACACACACACGGTGGAGTCGGACCGAGGGCGGGTGGGGAGGAAGGGGAAGAGGAAATGAGGCAGAAAGGGGCACAGCCCCAAACCCTAACAATAATAATAATAATAATAATGATGATGGTATTGGTTAAGCGCTTACTATGTGCCAAGCTTTGTTCTAAGTGCTGGGGTAGATACAAGGTAATAATAAGTATGGTATTTGTTAAGCACTTACTATGTGCCAAGCCACTGTTCTAAGCGCTGGGGGAGATACATTGTAATCAGGTTGTCCCACGTGGGGCTCACAGTCTTCATCCCCATTTTTTACAGATGAGGGAACTGAGGCACAGAGAAGTTAAGTGACATGCCCAAGGTCACCCAGCAGACAAGTGGCGGAGTCTGGATTAGAACTCACGACCTCTGACTCCCAAGCCCGAGTCTGTCAGGTAACCATATTTATTGAGCACTTACTGCATGCAGAACACTGTACTAGTCTCTTGGGAGAGTACAATACAACAATAAACAGACCCATTCCCTGTCCACAATGAGCTTTCAGTCTAGAGATTGCCTAGACTCTGATGTATTGTTCTATTGTATTCTCCCAAGCGATTAATACAGTGTTCTTCCATAGTAAGTGCTCAGTAAATATGGTTGATTTATAAAAACCCAGTGATCCTGGTTGAATCATGGCTCTGGGGGCTGCAGGACTACACATGGATTGGCACTGCCCACCTCGGCTTAGGGCCCATTTCCCGTGGCAACTTGAGCTGAGCCACACAAGCCCTAACCCTGCCATACAGGCTGGGAATGGGAGGGGGCCTTCAACCCAGGGACCCCTTGCAAGGCTGTTGTGTTCACCACTGTGGAAGTTGACACCTGTTCTCCAGGGCACAGGGAGGGCCAGCTTGAACTCATCCTCTCTTGGCTTTGCATGAGGTGGCAACAGGGGAGAAGGCAACAATTTTCTAGGAAACAGCCTTTTTAATTTTTCTTTTAGGGTAAATAACTGATTGGTTTGGGTTAATTTCATTCGCTAACTGGAATTCAAGCCCTTCTGGTATCACATCTCCCGCAGGCCTTCTCCCACTAATATCGAATCTCTCCACTTTATTATTACTATTAATGTATCAATAACTATATACCATATATTATCAATTATCACTACTATCACCTATCACTACTATAATAATAATAGTGGTATTTGTTACTAAGCTCCAGGGTGGATACAAGCAAATCGGGTTGGACACTTTCTCTGTCCCATGTGGAGCTCACAGTCTCAATCGCAATTTTAGAGTTGCAGTAACTGAGGCCCACAGAAGTGAACTGACTTTACCCAGGTCACACAGCAGACAAGTGGCAGAGCCGGGATTAGAACCCATGACCTGTACATCGTCCAACTGTCACTCTAGTCTTTCCATGCCACCTAAGCAGTTAAAATGCTCACCCTTGCCTGTTTTAGCCTTCATAAACATATCCTATCTCCAGACTGTAAGTTTGTTGTGGGGAGGGAATGTATCTGTTTATTGTTGCCCTGTGCTCTCCCAAGCGTTTAGTACAGTGCTCTGCACCCACTAAACGCCCAGTAAATACGATTGAGAGAGTATCATTAAACTCTTATTACTCCCTCCTCTCTGTAATTTCAGAGACTAGTCTCCCGCAGAGCATTAGACTATAAACTCCTTGAGGGCAGAAGTCTACCAATCCTAATGTACTCTCCCGAGGTTCGGTGTGTATTCACTACGTGCGGATGGACTGAGATGGTTTTATAAATGCAGGATAAATAAAACTCTCATAATAATACTTTGGCGGCGCATACTAATACTCTTAATAATATTACTTTCTCATTTTGCTCATAATACTACTCGTAATAGTAATACTTTGCTGGGCCACGTCTCCTGCTCAACCGCCCTTTCCTTTTCTTCTTGCCCCCGCCCGGCCGCCCCCAGGCCCGACCCAAAACTCACGGAAATGCGGGGAATTGGGGGGGCTCATGCTTCAGACACTGCTTGCGGTGGGTGAGGAGGAGACGGAGGTGGGAGATGATGATGAGAGGCGGAGCCAGGGCCGGGCGGTTATGAAACTCCCGGATCAGTCCGTAGCGCTGGGATTTCCAGTACAAGTCGCTGTTTCCCTGGACCTTCCCGAAGGTGTGACTGTACAGGGGGTCGCGGGGCAGGGGAACGGGAAAGAGGGTGGGGGGGGGGGAGCGGAAGGACGAGGGGAGAAGAATAGAAGGGGAGAAGAGGGAAGCGCTCAATAAATACAACTGCATAAATGAATGAAGAGCGTGAGGTCATGCAGAAAAGGAGGGAGGGGAATGGAAAGAAGGGGCGGGGTCAGGGGGAATAATAATAATAATGATGGTATTTGTTAAACGCTTACTATGTGCCAAGCACTGCTGTAAAAGCTGGGGTAGATACAAAGTAATGAGGTTGTCCCACGTGGGGCTCACCGTCTTAACCCCCATTTTAAAGATGAGGGAACCGAGGCACAGAGAAGTGAAGTGGCCTGCCCAAGGTCACACGGCAGACAAGTGGCAGAGCCGGAATCAGAACTCACGACCTGTGACTCCCAAGCCCGGGCTCTTGCTACTAAGCCACGCTGCTTCCAGAGGTGGGGCTGAGGAGAGGAGGGGAGGGGTCAGTGAGCGAGGAGGGGGCGGATCAGGGAGGGAAGGGGGCGAGAAGGGGGACGGGATGGGAAGGAGCCGGAGGACAGGAGGCGGGGTCCGTGAGGAGAGGGGGTGAGGCCCGAGTCCCGGAGGCCTTCCGGACCTGAACATGGCGATGAGCAGGTTGAGGAGGAGGATGTTGGCCACCAGGAGGAAGACCACCAGCAGCAGCAGCACCAGCCAGTTGGCGTAGAGGGAGACGCAGGGAGCGTTCTCCCGCTGAGGCAGGCCCCAGGGCCCGTCCAGACCCCCGGACGCCGCCTCCACCTTCGTGCAGTTGCCCACGGACATCAACGCCACTGTTCCGGGGAGGAAAACGGGACATCGAGATCGAGAGGCACAGAGAGATGGAGCCCGGGAGAGACAGGCGTCCAGGGGAGACAGAGAGCCGGGAGAGAGACAGAGACCTGGGGAGTGAGGCAGAGACCCGGGGGAGACACAGAGATCCGGGCAGTGAGACAGAGACCTGAGGAGCGACAGATTGAGGGACAGGCAGAGACCTGGGAAGTGAGGCAGAGATCCGAGGTGAGACAGAGACCTGGGGAGTGAGACAGAGAGCCGGGGAGAGACGGACACCTGGGGAGTGAGACAGAGACCTGGGGAGTGAGATAGAGACCCGGGAGAGACAGATTGAAGGAGAGACAGAGACCTGGGGAGTGAGACAGAGATCCAGGGGAGGGAAAGAGACACGGGCAGTGAGACAGAGACCCAGGGGAGAGGCAGAGATCCGGGGAGTGAGACAGAGACTGAGATTTTGGGGGGGGGGAGCGAGACAGAGATCGGAGGGAGAGACTGAGCTGAGGGACTGAGACAGAGACTGGTGGAGAGGTAGAGATGGGGGAGACAGAAAGCAGGGTGTGGGACAGAGACTGGGGAGCTAGACGGGGGTCTAGAGGGAGAGACAGAGATCAGGGAGGGAGATAGAGACCGGGAGGAAAGACGTAAGTCGGGACTGAAGAGGCAATTGGGGAAACCCGAGAGAGAGAGAGAGACTTGGCTCAGACAGAGATGCGGGGAGAGACAAAGACTGGTGGGAGATGAAAAGACAGAGGGAAAAAAGGGGGCAGGTGGGTGAGGGGGGAGAGGAAGCCAGGAGGAGGGTGGGAGGGGAAGGAAGGGGAAGGGTGGGAAGAGAAGGGGAGGAAGAGAAGTGGGCTTTGGCGGGGGGGAGAGAGGAAGAGGCAGAGAGACAGGCGGCTCCTCTCTAATAATAATAATAATAATGGGATTTGTTAAGCGCTTACTATGCCAAGCACTGTTCTAAGCGCTGGGATAGACACAAGGTAATCAGATCGTCCCACGTGTGGCCCGCGGTCTTAATCCTCAATCTCTCTACCTCTCCCACCGCCTCTCTCCGCAAGGGCGTCTCCCGACCGGGTTTCCTCTTTCTCTTGGGTCCCGTTTTGGTCGCCCCCCGCCCCAACTGCCCTCTGCCCGACTCCCCTGCTGCCCCTCCCCACCGTCCATGTCGTCCTGGGGGATCTGGCCAAAGATCTGCAGGTACGGGCGGTAGAAGACGCGGCGCAGGACGGCGGGGAAGGACCGGGGGTGGGGACGGAGCAAACCCTCCGTGGCTACCCCGTAGGCCACCAGCCACACGCCCAGGAAGAAGAGGAAGAAGAAAACGTCCTTCATCTGGTGGGGGGAGGGGGAGAGGGCAGACATGTGGGGAGGGACAGACAATGGGAAGGGAAGGGAGGCAGACAATGCAGCCCCAAATCAACCCAACATTAGTATTTATTCATCGAGTTAGTCAATCGTATTTATTGAGCGCTTACTGTGTGCGGTACTAAGTGGTAAATAATAATAATTATGGTATTTAAGCGCTTACTATGTGCCAAGCACTGCTCTAAGCTCTGGGGTAAATGCAAGGTAGTCAAATTGGGCACAGCCTCTGTCCCACATGGGGCTCACAGTCTCAATCCCCATTTTACAGATGAGGTAACTAAGGCCCAGAGAAGTGAAGTGATTTGCCCAAAGTCACACAGCAGACAAGTGGCAGAGCGGGGATTAGAGCCCATAAACTTCTGACTCCACTACGCCATGCTGCTTCTCCACTACGCCATGCTTATTGAGTGCTTACTGTGCGCAGAGCACTGTACTGAGCGCTTGGGAGAGTACACTACAACAGAGTTGTTAACCTCGTTTCCTACCAAGCCACCCCTCTTCCCTGACTTCGCTCCTCCCTCCCCACCCTTCCAGCCCATTGATCTCCCCCAACTTCACCCCTTCTCTCTCCCCCCTTCCCCTTTCCTGCCTGCCCCCAACCCCCAACCCCCGACCCGGGTTTCGCCCACTCACCATCTTATTGACGATCACAATCTTGGGCCCCAGTTGCTTGTTGACCGTGAAGATGTGAAGAAGTCGGAGGGTGAAAACCATAAAGTCAAGGCACAGCATGGTGCGTCCGAGCTCAAACATTCCAGGGCTGAGCCTGGGGAGGCGCGGAAAGGGGGGGAGACGAGAAGGTCAGCCATCAGAAATCGCCCTGGGGCGGATGTCACAATATCAAAAGCAGGGAAGGTGCCTTCAAACTCTGTCGTTGTGTATTCGCCCGAGCGCTCAGCACAGCGCTCTGCACCCGTTAAGTGCGCAGTGGTATTGACTGACTGATTGTACTGAATCGGGTGATGGGGGAGAGACGCCAGTCCCTGGTCCGGGGAGGGGGCTGTTCGTCTGAAGGGGAAGACAGACTCACGGACACCCAGAGAGTTGCTCATTCATTTATTCAATCACATGTATTGAGCGCTTACTGAGTGCAGAGCACCGTGCCGGGCGCTTGGGAGTGTACAGTGTAACAGACACATTCCCTGCCCACTATGAGCTTACAGTCTAGAGAGGGAGACAGACATGAATATAAATTTAAAAATTACAGATATCTACATAAGTACTGCATTAATAAATAAATGTATTTATATTAATGTATCTCCCCCTCTAATAATAATAACCATTATAATAACAACTGTGGTATTTGTTAAACTTTTAATCTGTACCAGGACTGTACTAAGCGTTGGGGTGGATACAAGCAAATCAGGTTGGACACAGTCCCTGGCTCTCTAGACTGTAAGCTCGTTGTGAGCAGGGAATGTGTCTGTTTATTGTTCCATTGTACTCTCCCAAGCCTTTAGTACAGTGCTTTGCATAAAGTAAGCGCTCAATAAATGCGATTGAATGAATGAATGAATGAATGAATGAATGAATGGGGAAGACAGACTCATGGACACCTGGAAAGCTAGAGCGATGGAATGGAAAGGAGTCAGAGCCAGAAACACTGGTCTTTGCCCTCAGGGAGCAGCTACTCGAGGGTGTGACCAGGTTCCCCAGGACCAAGACACACCCCACCCACACCCCCACCATGGCCAAAACAACCGAGGCCAGCCCCAGGGGTTTGGGGGGGCCCAGAGGTCAGAGGTCCTGGGCGGTGGGTGGGGGTTAAAGGTCACCCACCTGCAGCTGACGCCCAGGATGAAGCAGCTCAGGGCCACCAGGTCGCACTGGTTCCAGGAGTCGGCGAGGTAGAGGCGGAGCCGGCGACTGAGGGGGGCCCTGCCCTGGCCGCCCGCCCCCAGGCTGCCCCAGCCCCCCGACAGCCCCTGCCTCAGCTCTTCGCACAGCAGCGTGAAGGCCCAGAAATAGAGGAGGAATTCGGAGGGCCCCGGGGGAGGGGGCTGGAAGTCGAACAGGAGGACGTGGGTGAAGAGGAGGAGGAAGAGCAGGTAGCTGACTACGTTGCCCAGGAACGAGGTTACGGGGGCCCCCCAGAACTGGGCCCAGCGATGGAGGCAGAGGCGCCGAGACCGCTGACCCCAGCAGCACTTGTCCTGACCCCGGTTCCCACCGGGCGGCTTCTCTTCAGCCTCTCGGGACCCGGGGCTGAGCAGAGGGGGAGGAGAATGCAGGAGAAAGGGGAATGGGGAGAGGGATCGGGGGCAGGGAGAAGAGGACACGGGAGGGGGTGTGAGCAACAGAGAAAAGAGGGGCTTCCCTCCAACTCTGCCCCAGCTCCCCCCAACTCCCAGCCAGGTACTTCCACCCACTTCCCACTGGAGATTGCGGGAGAAGTCCCCTCACCTCACAAAGATCTTCCTGCTGCCATTTCCTCTGTCCATCTCCAGCTCATCTTTCTGCAGCGGCTCTTCCTCTTGGCTCCTGGTTATGGAGGGGGAAGGAAGGAATTGCCAGCTGTGTGACCTTGAGTAAGTCACTTAACTTCTCTGTGCTTATTTCCTCATCTGTAAAATGGGGATTCAATACTAGTTCTCCCTCCTACCTAGTCTGTGCACCTCACGGGGCACAGGGGCTGTGTCCAATCTGATTGTCTTGTATCTACCCCAGCCCTTAGAAAAGTGCTCGACGCGTAGTAAACGCTTAATAAATGCCATAAATATTGCAATCCCCACTCGCGGCCGCCGGAGATTTCTGTGTGCAGAGCACTGGACTAAGTGGGTGGGATGGGGATTTGGGGTGAAACAGAGAAGGGGGGGAGGGTGGGGACAAGGGGGCAAAGACAACTTTACCTCCCTGGGCCCCCCCATATTAGGGAGTGTGGGGGCGGAGGTAGGGGGTTCTCGCAGCTCACCGGAAGTTGATGAGGTCAGTGTAGATGAGCGGGGGGAAGAAGAAGGTGAGGATGAGGGCCCAGACCGGAGTGCTGCTGTCCATTTCACCCCACCACTTCTGAGTCAACAGAGTCTGCGGGTGAAAGTGGGGGCGGTCAGCCTGGTGGGCCTCTCCCAGCCCTTCCCTCGCTATCACCTCCTCTCCCTCCACCCAGAAACCCCCCGTCAGAGACCCCGACAGAGATGGAGAGAGAAGCAGAGACTGAGGGAGCTAAAGCTGGGAGGGGAGAGGAGAGAGGAAAGTATACATGCACATATTTATAATTATAATTCTATTTCGTGGCTCAGTGGAAAGAGCCCGGGCGTCAGAGGTCATGGGTTCTAATCCCGGATCCGCCACCTGTCAGCTGTGTGACTTTAGGCAAGTCAATAATAATAACAATGTTGGTATTTAACTTCTCTGGGCCTCAGTTACCTCATCTGTAAAATGGGGATTAAGACTGTGAGCCCCATGTGGGACAACCTGATTTCCTTGTATCCTCTCCAGCGCTTGGAACAGTGCTTGGCACACAGTAAGCGCTTAACAAATACCATTCTTATAAAGACCACCTCTGTCACACTGTCCTCTCCCAAGCGCTTAGTGCAATGCTCTGCACACAGTAAGCGCTCACGAAATAGTACTGATCGATCGACCGATTGATTGACCTGGACTCCATCCTGGGCGAAGAAGCTGCGGGCATCTGCTCTGGTGGCCAGCTGCAGGCAAGTGGCTCCTCCCCAGAGCGGGCAGCGGCGAAGCAGTAGACGGGCCGAGCGGGACTCGGAACTGCGATGGCACTCGCTGAACAGCCCTGGGGGCGGCGAGGGGGAGGAGGGGGTCTCAGGCCGCGACCCCAGCCCCCCCCCCGTCCCTCACCGCCCCCCATCGCCCCCCACAGCCGTTAGATCGCGCCACGGATACTGCCCACCCCGCCAACCCCGGGCTCGATCCTCAACGGCCTCCTTTAATAATAAAAATTATTATTATTGCTTTGGTATTTGTTAAGAGCTTACTATGTACCAAGCACTGTTCTAAGCGCTGGGGTAGATACAGGGTAATCAGGTTGTCCCACGTGGGGCTCACACTTTTAATCCCCATTTTACAGATGAGGTAAGTGAGGCATAGAAAAGTTAAGTGATTTGCCCGAGGTCACACAGCAGATAAGTGGCGGAGGCGGGAATAGAATCCACGTCCTTTGATTCCCAAGATCGGGCTCTTTCCACTAAGTCAAGCTGCTTCTCAAAAAAAAAAAAAAATTGGGTTGGACAGAGTCCCTGTTCCACATGGGGCTCACAGTCTCAATCTTCACTTTACAGATGAGAAAACCGAAGTCCAGAGAAGTGAAGTGACTTGCTCAAGGCCACACAGCAGACAAGTGGCAGAGCCGGGATTGGAATCCATGACCTTCTGACTGGTAGGCCCGTGCTCTATCCACTACACCATCCCCATCCTCGACCCTCCCGCTCTGCTTTCTCCCCAGTGCCCCCCGTCCCCAGCCCCCCAACCCGGGGTCCCTTCCCCCGACCCAGGACCTCTCCGGGCCTCCTGCCCCCCGGGCCCAACGCCGGCACCTCCCCTTCCCCCGTCCCCCTGTATCCACCGCCCACCCTCGTTCCGGACCCCTTCCCCTTCCCCTCGTCCCCCGTACCCACGGCCAGCCCCTCGAACCGGGCTGCCAGCTCCTTTCTCTTGGCGGCCTCCTCGGCCTCGGCCTCCTGGCGGGCAAGAACCCGGAGCAGCAGGCAGGAGCCCAGAGCCGAGGCCACCGAGTTCGAGCCCTGGGGGTCGTCGGGGGAGAGAGACGGAGGGACGAGGGTCAGAACAAACGGGGGTGGGGGCTACCGGGGTGGCTCCCGAGGTGCCCCTCCCCTCCCTCCTCACCATCTCCCAGAAGTAGAGAGCCATCGGGCCGCGGTTCAGCAGAAGGGCCCAGATGAGCAGGTCTGCCCAGGGGGTGGAGCCGGGGGGCGTCCCGTTCAACAGCAGACCGTTCTGGGGCGGGGGGAGGGTAGAGGAGACACATTTAGAGCCCCCATCACGCCCCCCCCGGTCCCGGATCACCCCCATCACATCCCCTCCACCTTTACACCGCACTTCCCATTTGCCTTGATCCCACCGCTTCCCCCCGACCCCTTTGCCCCCGGCCCGCCCCGCCCCTCTCCCCTTCGTCTCCCCCCTCCCCTTCCCGGGGCGTCTCTCACGCTCTCTCTCCACGCCCCTCCGGAGTCGGGGGAGTCTGCGTCCCAGAAGAGCGGGGCACAGGTCTCCCCCAGGAGCTCCCGCAGCAGCCGGGCCACGTCCTGCAACCGCACGGTCCTGGGGGCGGGCGGGGAGCCTTGGGGGGGCAGCAGGGGGACCGTGGGGTCCGGGGGGCCCGGGGGGCCCTTGGCCGCAGCCCCCGCCCCTCCGCCCGGGGCCGCCCGGTCCAGCAGGTGCCGGGAGAGGGAACCGGCCGGCGCGGCGGCGTAGAGCTGAGCCAGCCGGGCCGGGGACAAGAAGTGGCTGAGGCTCAGGCCCCGGGAGATGAGCAGCCGGACGAATTCCGGCCGGTCGTTGAGGAGGGCGTCCAGGAGGGAGGCCTCCAGGTGGGAGGACTGACGAGAGCGCCGGGCCGACAGAGAGGGCAGGAGGCGGGCAGGGGGCCCGGACCGGACAATGAAAGGAAGGAAGCGCCGTTACCGACTCTCAGCTCCATAACCTTGGCCCCCCTCCCCACCCGAGACGGACCCACTTCCCCCCAGATCCGCCCCTCTCCCACTTGGAATAATAATAATAACTATGGGATTTGTTAAGCGCTAAGTGTCCTCTAGACTACGAGCCCGGTGTTGGGTAGGGATTGTCCCTGTTTGTTGCTGAATGGTACTTTCCAAGCGCTTAGTACAGTGCTCTGCACACAGGAAGAGCTCAATAAATACGATTGAATGAATGAACGAAATGTGCCGGGCACTCTAATGATGATTACGGTATTTGTTAAGCCTTTACTGTGTGGCAAGCACAAGCATTGGGGTAGATACAAGGTAATCAAATTGTCCCACTTGGGGCTCACGCTTTTAATTCCCCATTTTTCATATGAGCTAATTGAGGCAAAGAAAAGTGAAGTGACTTGTCCGAGGTCACACAGCCGATAACTAGCGAGGGAGGGATTAGAACCCATTTCCCAGCACACCGTCTCATTGCCTCTCTCCCGTCCCTCAGAGACCACACCCTCCTCAACCAAGCTCACTTTTACACACGCCCCTGGACACACCCTCATAAATCAGGCCCCTTTTACACACACGACCCCCCCGGACACACCCTGCTAAACCGCGGCCCCTTAATCAGGCACGCCGCCCCCCTCCTCCAGCCACCTTCTACCCCCCACCCTCATTCCATTCTCCCTCCCGCAAGTCCGGACAGATACTGAAGGCAGGGCGCCGGTGCACACGCTCTCGCGTCCACACACAGACACGTACACGCGTAGGCACAACCCCGGCCGTCTGGCCCAGATTAGGGTGGACACTAGGGCGGGGGTTGGGGAACCAGGGCGGGGAAATCCCGGGTC
Source organism: Ornithorhynchus anatinus (assembly GCF_004115215.2). Classification (NCBI taxonomy): domain Eukaryota; kingdom Metazoa; phylum Chordata; class Mammalia; order Monotremata; family Ornithorhynchidae; genus Ornithorhynchus; species Ornithorhynchus anatinus. The sequence continues at coordinate 53,386,160 of NC_041737.1, read as the reverse complement.
CGCAGCCCGAGTCAGGCTCCCACACACAGAGGCGAGTGCACAGATGAAAACGATAGCCAGGTGTCCGGGTCCCGCCCAGGTCCCCGCCGCTCTCCCACACCCGGGCCTTGCCTACTCACCCGCCACTGGATGTCCCCGCGGAACAGCTCGCTCTGGGCAATGTCCACGCGGTTCCAGGCTACGGCCAGGCGAAGCTCATCGAGGTAGGCCGCGGCCTCTGAGCTGCCACAGGCTGGGTGGGGAGGGGGACAAGAGAGGACACGGGGAGACCGGATGACGCCCATCCCGGGGTGGGAGGGATGGAAAGGGGTCAAGTGGAGGAGTCCTTGGGAGTCTTGGGAGGTGCTAATAATAATAATTGTGCTATTCTTTAAGCGTTTACTATGTGCAAGGCTCTGTACTAGACGCTGGGGTGGATACAAGCGAACCGGTTTGGAAACAGTTCCTGTCCCACGTGGGGCGCATAGTCTTAATCCCCATTTTACAGATGAAGTAACTGAGGCAAGGAGAAGTGAAGTGCCCAATGACACCCCTCAAGCAAGCGGCGGAACTGGGATTAGAAACCAGGTCCTTCTGACTCCCAGGTCCGTGCTCTACCCACTATGCCACCTGCTAGCTTGGCGGTCCGAGGGGCCCCAGGGGGCGTGGGGGAGAAGGCGAGGGAAAGCAAAGGGTCACGGACAAGGTGGGGGGGCACGGGGTCATTTGGAGGGGTTTTGTGGGTGGGGAGGGGTCCGCAACCTCACCCTTGACCAGCGCCCTCAGCACGACCGTCTCAAACTCCTCAGGTCCGTCTTCAGCAGAGTACACGGTCAGCATCTTCCAGCGCTGCACGATCCTCTCCACCTGGGGCCGAGGGGAGCAAGGAGGAAGAAGGGGATCCCTTCCACGGACCCGGACACTCTCCTTCCCTCTGAGCCCCCTCTCAGCCCTCCCCAACCCATTTCCATCTCCCCATTTCTCCTCCTCCTCTCTCATTCTCCTCTTTTTCCTCCTCTTCCTCTTTCTCCTCTTTTCTTTTTCCTCCTCCTCTTTCTATTTACTTCCTCCTCCTTTCTTTTTCCTCCCCCTCCTCCTTCTCCCCCCTCTCCCGTCCCGGTCCCCTGGGATGCCCTACCTGAGCGGCCAGGACCTCGGGGTCCCCGTGGGGGAAGAAGCGACGGAGCCGGTCTTGGACTTCTCCAACCCAGATCTTCCCGCCTCCTTCTGGGGCCGGGGTGGCGGCCACAGCCCCCAAGGTCTCGGCCAAGCAGTCGGCTGCTCCCCCCGAGCCGGCCACCAGCAGGCAGGGTAGTTGGTTCCGGGTGGCCTCCTCCACTCGCTGCCAAAGGGGCGGGTTGGCGGGGGTGGGGAATTAGGGGGTCATAGGAGAAATGGGGTCAAGAGGCTACTGAAGGCAGAGAGAGGGCTGCTGGGAGGAAGTCCAGTTCAGGAGCAGCAAGGCAACGTGTCGGGGTGAGGGGAATTGGGGTGATCTAGGGGGTGAGCAGGGTTGGGGGGGGGTTCGCCCCTCCCCCAGGCATAAAAACCCGGCTGCTTGGGGGGTCTGGTTTGTGTGCAAGACAGGGGATCAGACAGCCAATGGGATTTACAGGAACTCAAACTCAGAGTCGTGTCTTCTCATTTCCCGCCCCCCCCCCCCCAGTTCTCTAGTCTCCGGGACCCTCCTCTGTCCCAGGACACCCCCACTTAAACTGCTCACTTCCGAGGAGTCTGACCCTAACCGAGGCAGCACCCCCCACCCTCCTTTCTCCGTCTCTTCCCTTAATGCTCCCGGAGCTACCACCAGGACCCTCCAGACAATAATAATAATAACAATATTAACAATAATAATATTAGTTTAGCGCTTACTCTACACCAGACACTGAACTGAACGTTGTGGTAACTACGGCAAAATCAGCTCAGGCCTAGTCCCTGTCCCACACGGAGCTCACAGATGAGGAAAAGAAGGCACCGAGCAGTTAAGCGATTTGCCCAGGGTCACACGGGTCAATACCTGCAACATCTTCTCGTCACCCTCGATGAGGAGGAGGAGGACGGGGATATCAATGCCGGTGCCTGAGAAGGAAGAATGGGGAGGGGGCGGACTGGGGGTTGGGGCGCCGGGGTCCCCGAGTGGAGCAGGGGTAGGGGACTCCGACCCTCGGGTCTATGGAGGCAGTGGGAATGAGTCAGAGTGGGCAGGGGGAAGCGCTGGGCTGGGCCGCCGGACTCCTGGGACGGGGGGACGGGGGAGGGAATGAGGTGGGGAGAGGGGGCTCACCCCCAACTCCAGTCTTCTGCTGGGAGATGAAATTCTCGAGTCGGGACTGGAAGCGTGTCTCCCCCCCAAGCCTCCCGTGCGTCCCGTCGTCCACCAGGAAGAACGCCGAATAGTTATTGTCCAGGGGGTACGGGGGGCCGTCCTCGAGACCCCCCCTCCAGGAGTAATGGGCCGGAAAGGAGCCCTGGAGGAGAAAGGGAGCTATCCTCCACCCTCCTCAGGAGGTCGGTGGTCTGCTCCTCTCCCCCCACACCCTCTCCCCCGCGCCCTCACTCTCCGGTCACCTTGGAGTTCTTCAGCTCGCCGCTATTCCGCACGACCCCCCAGGGAGAGATGCCCATGGCCACGACTTTGGTTCCCCCCGTGCTGGCCGTGGCGTGGTCCCGCACGGCGACCCCCACGTGCTGCCCGATGCCCGTGTGAAGCCCCCCGGTGAGGATCCAGGCCCCTGGGAGAGAATGGGAGGGGAGGGTCAGGAGGGGGGCTCTGCCCTCCTCCACCTTCCCTGCTGCCCAGGGAAGAAGAGGGAGGATCGCCTCAACCGTGCGCTTATTTCAATGGAGGGAGCGGGGGGAGGCCTTTGTGGGGCTGAATTTTGGGTCAGGGAAAAGGAGGAATTCCCGATCAGGAGAGAGGCCTTTGGAACGAGAGGGCCCCCGGCCAGGGAGTTCTGAGGGAGGGGCAGGAAGGGAAGTGGCAGAACGGCCCCTGGGGAGCAAGATAATCTGTTGTTTCCACCGGGTCTCCCGGGGCTGGGCAGGTGCTACAGCGGGAGGGGCGCTAGACCGATTTTGGAAGGCTGGGGAGGGGGGCGTGAAAGCGCTGAGTCAGAGGTCTCTCCACGGGCAACTCTTGGGGTGGGGTTGAGAAAAGACCCCATTTTCCATCTCCAACCTGCTCGGTTTCCAAACCGCAGTGAGAGGGATTCAGGTTGGACTTTGAGGAAGACTTCCTAATGACAAGGGCAGAGAGAAAGAGAGAGAGCCCGACAGAGAGGTGCCCGAGAAGCCCTCGGGACAGGAGAGACCCCAGATCCAGAGAGGAGAAGAAGCTAGCTGCACCAAGCCAGAGGAGGGACGAGGGAAAGTAGGGGAGGAAGGGGGAGGGAGGGCTGGTCGGTGGAGACGGGTTGTGTCCCACCCTGAGGCCATAGAAGCAGGGAAGGGTGGGAACTGGGGATCCTGGGTCCCTGCGGGGAGCGGGGGAGCAGGGAAGGGACTGGGAAGCAGGACGCTGGGGTCGCCCTGCTGAGAGGAGAAGATGGGTGGGGAGAAGTGGGGGCTGGGGGCCAGTGCCTGGGTCCCTGAGGGGAGCCAGGGAAGGGCCTGGGAAGCGGACGCCGGGGTCCCTCTCTCCCTCACCTGTGCTCTGGGCAGCTCGCACCAGGCCCCTCCTCAGCAGGTCTCTGAGCCAGTCCTGCAGCGCCCCTCCCCGCTGCCCCCCCCAGCACGGACACCACCAGGTTGGGGGCGGGGAAGCCCCAGGTCCGGGTGACCAGCCCGTAGGCGGCCGCGGGATGGGTCCTGTCTGACAGCCGGATGAACTGCGGAAGAGGGCGGAAGGCGAAAGGAGGACCCAGACCCGCGGGGAACGGGGGGAGTCACAGGGGGGGGGCGCCCGCCGTTAGCTCCCTCGGGGGGCCCGAGGGGAGGGGGGGTGGGGGTCGGAGCTCCGGTCAACCCGGGGGGAAGGGGGCGCGTCCCCTGGGCCTCCCCCCGCCCCCCCCGGGGGGCCGCCGGGGCTCGTCTGACCTTGCTGGGCTTACGCCCGGACCCCTGAAAATCGAGGTCTCCGAAGGCGTCGGTGGGTCCTTCCGTGGTGTGGGTGTCGGGGTCCCAGGAGGTCACGATGGCCGCCCCGAACGCGTCCTCCACCGCCACGGCCAGGTGCTGGGCCCGGGGCAGCCCGCACTGGCACAGCATCCTCGGGCTGGAGGGGTCGGAGGGTCAAGGCGGACAACCAAGGGGGAAGCCGGGGGATGATGATGATGGTGGTGGTGGTGGTGGTATTTCTTAAGCGCTTACTATGTGCCAGGCACTGTACCAAGCGCTTGGGTGGATCCGAGCAAATCGGGTCGGACCCAGTCCCTATCCCGCGTGGGGCTCACAGTCTCAGTCTCAATCCCCATTTTCCAGGCGAGGTCCCCGAGGCCCAGCGAAGTGAAGTGACTTGCCCAAGGTCACACAGCAGACAAGTGGCGGAGACGGGATTAGGACCCATGGCCCTCTGACTCCCAGGCCCACGCTGTAGCCACCACGCCTTGGGAGAGTTTGGGCTCCAGGGAGCTCCAAGAGGAAGGTCCGAGGGCCCGGGGAACTGGGGCAGACAGGACTCCGTCAGGGTGGGAAGAAAGACGGAGGGGGCGAAGTGTCTCGAGGGGGCGGCGCGGGCGACCCCCGGGACCCCCCCAGGGAGGGGTCAGAGAGGGACGAAGGTAGCGAGGCACCCGATGACAGAGGGACGGGCCGAATGCCTAGCAGAAAGAGAGAGGCAGGCAGGAACAGGAGCCAGGGCGAGGGTAGAAGATGGGGAGTCCAGCCGCTGGGTCCGGGCGGACGGTCACTAAGGGTCAAAGGTCCGCAGCCCCCTGCCGCCTAGTCCCCCACCCGGGGGGGGATCATCATACCCGGGGTCATCGGGGTCGGCGACGAAGGTCGTGCACGTCTTCCTCTTGAAGATCCGGGGGATCCAGCTCTGGGAACCACGAGGGACTGGAGGAGGGTCCAGCGGCCGGCTCGGCCCCCTCCCGCCACCCCCCCCCCCGGGGCCCAGCGACCACCCCCTCTCCCTCCCCCGGACTGGGGCAGCCCTGCCCTCCCGGGACCCAGGCGTCCGGGCCTCCGGCCCCGCTACCTGCTCCTTCTCCGGCCCGGCCATGTCCCCTCTCCGACTTCTCCTCCTCCTCCTCCTCCTCGGCCGGCGGGGCTCGGCTCGGCTCGGCTCCTCCGCCCCAGATCCCGGATCCCGCTTCCCTCCGTCCCCCTCCCCACCGGCCCCGCCTTAGGAAAACCGGCTCCGCCACTCGGCCGCTCCTGTCTCCCGGCCCCGGGGGCGGGGTCGCGGGTGGGAGGCGGAGGCCTCGCGTGGGAACCGGGCCAGGGGCGGGCGCGGGGGAAGTGCCCCCGCCCAACAGCCCCGAGGATCCCGGTTGGGGGGGGCGGGGGCGGAGCCACGTGTAGGGAGGTGGGGGGGGGGGGGTCTGTCAGGGCTAAACGGGGTGGGAGGTTGAGTGGGGGGTGTCTGTCGGGGCTAACGGGGAGGGAGGATGGACACCGGACCGAAGCCGGCGGGGCGGGGCCGGGGCCGGGGAGAGGAAATGAGGAGCCGGAGGGGGCGGGAAGAGGGAGAGGAGAGGGAGAGGAGGAGGAAGGAGGGAGGGAGGGAAAGGAGGGAGAGGAGGAAGGAGGAAGAGGGGGAAAAAGGGAGGGAGAGGAGGAAGAGGAGGGAGAGGAGGAAAGAGGGAGGGAGAGGAGGGAAAGGAGGAAGGGGGAAGGAGGGAGAAGAGGGAAAAGAGGGAGAGGAGGGAAAGGAGGAAGTGAAGGGAAAGGAGAGAGGAGGGAAAGGGGGAAAGGGGAAGGAAGGAGGGAGAGGAGGGAAAGGAGGAAGCAGGAAGGAGGGAGAGGAGGGAAAGGAGGAAAAGGAGGTAGAGGAGGAAGGAGGGAGGGAGGAGGGAAAGGAGGAAGAGGAGAGAAAGGAGGAAGGAGGGAGAGGAGGGAGATGAAGAAGGAGGGAGAGGAGGAAGGAGGGAGGGAGAGGAGGGAAAGGAGGAAGGGGGAAGGAGAGGAGGGAGAGAAGGGAGAGGAGGAAGGAGGGGGGGAGAGGAAAGAGAGGAGGAAGGGTCTCCCCCCACCCTTCCCCGGGCCCAGAGCCGTCTCGGAGAAGGTGGCTCATTTCCTGACATTACGGAATCCCTGCCTGGGGCGGGGGTGTGGGGGTCAGGGGGCGTCTCTCCTCCGCCGGCCCGTTCTGTCTGCGACCTCATCTCCCTCCCGCCTGCTGCAGGTTCCCCCCTCCTTCCCTCCCTCCAAAGCGGCAGGGGGTGGGGGTAGGAGTCGGAGGAGGGGCGGGCAAACCCCCAGAGACATAGGGGCACACGCTCAGAGATAGGCTCAGGACCAGAGACGGCCGCACCTACGCCAGGAGCTCGCTGACTAGCCGATCATTCATTTGTTCATTCAATCGTATCTATTGAGCGCTTCCTGTGTGAAGAACACTATACTAAGCGCTTAGAAAGTACAATACAGCAAATGAGACAATCCCTGCCCACAGCAGGTTCACAGTCTACTTATTGAGCTCTTACTGTGTCCCGAGCACCGTACTAAGCGCTTGGGAGAGTACAATATAACAGTAAAAAGACAGGTTTACCCTCCCGCCCTCACCCCACGAGAGGAGGGGGCAGGCAGAGAGACCCCCAGAGACCGAGACCGACTAACGGGATCCTCATCCACCGGCCTCTCTACTGCCCGGCGTAAGGGGCTGGGGATCCCCCTTAGGCTCTGCCTCCTTTCCTCTCCCCTCCGGCCGACCTTCCTCGTTCCTCCCGGCTCCGCCTCTCTCTTTTCCCTTCTCCCCCTCCGTCCCCCGCCCCAAATAACTGCACCGTCACTGTAACTCAATGCCCGGGCACCTGCCTCCCTTACCCCCTATTTATAACCCCCGACCCTTCCCCCAACGTCTCTCCTCTCCTCCCCGGCCAGGAGCCCCTCCTGGAATCATCTCATCCCCTCAGTCCCTCAACCAGTCAACCGTATTTATTGAGCGCTTAATATGTGCAGGGCACTGTATTAAGCGCTTGGGAGAATACAACAGAACAATAAACAGACACATTCCCTGCCCACAACGAGCTTACAGCCTAGGCTCCCCTGCAATCGTCTGCAAACCTCAGTAGACGGGCAGTCTTCCCAGATGTCTAACCTAAATGCGTGCTGCTGTAATGGCAGGATCAGAAGGTGTGAGGTGGGGAGAAGCCAGTGGTCTCTCGGGTCCTGAGAGATCTCTGGGGGGGAGCTCTGGGGGAGGAGATATTGCCTCTTCTCATGCACCCCAAATCTCTTCTTATATTCATTCGTTCAATCATTCAATCGTATTCATTGAGGGATTACTGTGTGCAGAGCACTGTACTAAGCACTTGGAGACTACAATTCGGCAATAAATAGAGACAATCCCCACCCAACAACGGGTTCTTATAGAGTAAATCCTCCTTGTAATCTAATCTAAAGCTGTTTGTTGTTTTTTTTAATGATATTTGTTAAGGCTACGTGCCAGGCTCCGTTCTAAACTCTGGTGTAGAAACATGCTAATCGGGTTGAACACAGTCCATGTCCCACGTGGGGTTCACAGTACTAATCCCCATGTTACAGATGAGATAACTGAGGCACAAAGAAGTGAAGTGACTTGCCCAAGGTCATACAGCAGACAAGTGGCAGAGTCGGGATTAGAACCCATTTCTTTCTGACTTCCAGGCCCGGGCTCTATCCCCTAGGCCATACTGCTCCTCACTGAGTTGCTGCAACCTGACAGTCATCACATATGGGGTTGAGGGAAGCAGCGTAGCCTAGTGGAAAGAGTCTGGGCCTGGGAGTCCGAACACCTGGGTTCCGATACCTCTTCCACCCACATACCTGCTGTATGATCCTGGGCAAATCACTTAACTTCTCTGTACCTCAGAGTTCCCTCATCTGCAAAATGGGGATTCAATACCTTCTCTCCCTCCTATGTAAACTGTGAGCCCCATGTGGGGCCTGATTTCTTGTATCTACCCCAGTGTTTGGTACAGTTTGGTACAGTGCTTGGCACACAGTAAGCATTTTACGAATGCTACAATAATTATTATCATTATTAGACTCCAACCTCTGGGAAATTTTCCCCAATTTCCCTTACTCAGAGACTCTCATTTTCCTGCTTCTGGCCCATCAGGATGTCTAACTTAAATCCACCTAGTTGCAACTTGAGAGAAACAAACTGTGTTTAGGGGCAAGAAAGTGTTTCTACTCGTGATCTCCGGGAAAGAAGATACCCCAGCAGATTTTGCACTCGAGATTCACCCCCTCCTCCACAGCAGGAGGTGCTTCTTGAAATCCCTCCAGAATCTATCTTTCTGAATTACCAGCCCTGACCCTCCCCAGTGGGCCTCCAGTTGAGTTGGAGAGAGATGGGCTCTTGTCCACTCCCCGGGTTTTCCCGGGGACTCCCAGAACTCTCAGGATGCCCTTAGTTCTTTCTGCAGGGCTCTGGGTGGGGGGTCGGGGGGCAATTTTTTGATCAAAATATGATGGGGGAGGGGAAGAAGTCCAAGAGGTAGAGGAAGGCAGGCAGGGGGCCAAAGCCCAGAATAACCTGGGTAGAGATGGGTGCTAAATATAAATTGAACCAGGGGTTGGGGAGGGGGGTTTGGAGAGTGGGGTGATTGGCTTAGAGAAGGGGTCTTGAGGGGGTGGGGAGAGAGCTCATTGGCTGGGGCAGGGGTAGGGGTGAGGAGGGAGGAGGGTGGCAAAGAGAAGGCACACAGACATTCTCAGAGGACTTCGGGAACCAGTGAGACAGAGCAAGAGAGAAAGAGAAACGGGCACCAAGTTGAGAGGTACCGATAGAGAGACACAGAGATTGAGAGAAGACTCAGAAAGGAGGCGGAGATAGAGAGACACGGGCCCCGAAATCTTCCCCTGCTGTCGCCCTCATGGCCGCCCCGCCCCGCTGGCTTCTTGGCCTCCTCCTCTCGGTCATCCTGGCCTGGACACTGACCTCTCCTTCGGGCAGTCACTCCGGAGCCAATGCAGTGGCCAGGAATGCTAATAACAACAATGACCACTGGCTGCCACATCGGAGTCTCCATGCTGAGGACACGGGCGAGGAGCTAGGCCACAGATGGGGCCGGAGTGACCCCTGGGATGACCGCAGCGGAGAGGACCGTGACCCTCCTGACCACAGTCACCACGGACACAGCGATGAACCCCACGATGGTCACGACAGCCACCATGGACATCACAGTCACCGGGATGAGAATGAGGAAGACAGAGACCTCCATTCCTACCATGCTCGCCATGATGACCTCTATAGAACCACTCACCATGCTCGTGGTGATGGCCCTGAGAGCCACCAAGCTGACCATAATGGTGCACGCTATAGTCACCGGAGTCTTAACAATGACTCTGAGGAGGATGAAAATAATCTCCACGACGACCCTGATAGTGACGAGGAGGGGGAAGATCATCACCATCATCACCATCATCACCATGGTCACCATGAGGATGATGAGAAAGACGAGGAAGATGATCACCCCCATCACCATCATCACCATGGTGACCACGAGGATGAAGAGGAGGGGGAAGATCATCACCATCAGCACCGTCATCACCATGGTGACCATGAGGATGATGAGGAAGAGAAAGATCATCACCCCCATCACCATCATCGCCATGGTCATCCTGATAAAGATGAGGAGGAGGAAGATCAACACCATCATCACCATCATCACCATGGTGACTATGAAGATGATGAGGAGGAGGACCATCACCCCCATCACCATCATCACTACGGTGACCCTGATAATGATGAGAAGGAAGATCATCACCATCATCACCACGGTGACCTTGAGGATGATGAGGAGGAGGGAGATTATCACACCCATCACCATCATCACCACAGTGACCATGAGGATGAGGAGGAAGATCATCACCACCAGTACCATCATCATCACAGTGACCATGAGGATGGTGATGAGGAGGAGGAAGATCACACCCATCGCCACCATTACCATGATGACCATGATGAGAAGGAGGCTCATCACCATCATCACCACAGTGCCCGTGAGGCTGATGATGAAGAGGAGGAATATAATCATCCCCATCACCATCATCAACATGGAGGTCATGAGGATGCTGATGAGAAGGAGGAGGAAGAGGAGAAGGAGGAGGACAATCACCATCCCCATCACCATAGCCTCCACAGTGATCCTGGTGAAGATGAGGAAGAGGGACACCGTGAGCTCGTTCACCACGGACACCAAAGCGTCCCCAAGAGTGATGACACAGAAGAAGAATCAGAACATCCCCAAAGCCACTACAGACATAGAGAGGACCATGACCTTGATAATGACCACGATGCCCAAGCTGGCCATGGTCATCATTACGGCCCCCATGATGATACTGAGGATGCTGAGGAAAGCCACTATGACCTTGCCCACCCTGCTCATGACCACCATCCTGAGGGTGATCCTAACCTCGATGGCTTTAATGCTCCCTGGGATGACCTCTCCATAGAGGACCACCCCCACCGGTCCCAAGACCTCCAGAGAGCCCAGGACAGCGATCTTTTACACCACACCACAGTGAGACACTTGGACAGTGCTCCCCTGGTCGCCTGGGACTTGAGTGAGGACAGGCTTGAAGAGGATCAGGAGGGAAAAGAGGATAAAGAAAAGGAGGAGGAGGCAGGAGATCCCTCCCACCATTACCACGATAAAAGCAAGGAGGATCTTGGGGAAAGTCCCATTCACTCTCTGGAAGGTAACTGACTTCTCCTGGGAAGAATCTCCACTCTGCCCCTCCCCCTACAGAGATCCTCATCTGTCCAGTGCAGGGATATTGGGTGGGAGGTTCGGGTTGGGAATTGAGACTTGGAGGGAAGGGTGCCTCCAGCTGATGGGACTACCGGAGAGGGGAAAAGTTAGGTCTACTTGCTTTTAGATTGTGAACTCCTTGTGGGCAGTGGTGCGTCTTCCGACGCTGTTGTATTGAACTCTCCCAAAAGTACAGTGCTCTGTTCATAGCAAATGCTTAATAAATACCACCGATTGATTCTCCAAGGTGAGAGGACTGGCGAGGAGGAGGAAGAGGAGGAAGAGGAGGAGGAGGAGAGGGAGTACCAGCCAGGCTCCCTCTGTCAGTACTGTTCCTTCTGCAAGGTCTGGAATCCCCCCGCCCCGCCTCTTCCCATTACCTCCCTCCCACCTTCGTTCCCTCCATTCCCCCAGGACTTCCTCCCTCCCCACCTCCATCTCCCTATTAACATCCACCCCCTCCCCATCCCTCACTTTTTTGTCCACTCTCCCCCATCTCAGGGGGTTCGCCACCCCCTCCTTGCCTGTCTCCCTATCTCTTTCAGCCCAACCCCTTCCTCTCCTCCTGGTCCGATTGTGTCTTGGGTCGTGGAAGCCATGAGCGTGTGAGAGTTTGGAGAGCGGAAAGGGGCTTCGACGGGATTGGACCTAGGCTATGGGGGAAGGTGTGGGGACTGGGGTTTTGGGGGTACATCTTGACTCCTCCATCTTCAGCTCTACCACTTATCTGCTAGTGTGACCTCGGACAAGTCACTCAACTTCTCTGCGGCTCGGTTACATCATCTGTCAAATGGGGATTAAATCCCCCTCCTTCCTACTAAACAGGGATTGTGTCCAAACTGATTATCTTGTACCTATCCCCTCGCTGACTTCAGTGCTTGGCACATAGTAAGCGCTTAACAAACATTATTATTATTACTAGTTATCATTCTTATTCTGTACCCTTGTCCAGCGGTGCACGGAGTGTGAGCAGTGTCACTGTGACCAGGAGAACATGGGGGAGCACTGCGATGACTGTAAGGTGAGCTGGGACCCCTCCCCAAAGTGACCCCCGCAAAGTCCTCTCCAAAATGCCCCCACCAAATGCTCTGCCGAGGGCCCTCCCCCAAATTGGCCCTCCGAGTGATGGCGGGCCCCGGTTTTCTCCGTTTCTGCTCTCGATCTTCGCTGTCTTTCCAGCACTGCCAGTTCTGCTACCTCTGTCCCCTGCTCTGTGAGACCGCCTGCACCCCCGGTGAGTGGGGGGACCAGCCCCCGCCGGACGGGGGGCGGGGTCTATGGGGCGAGGGGCGGATCCGGGGGGCGGGGTCTGCAGAACTGGCGGGATTTAGGGGACATGAGGCCCCTAGATCCGCTGCTGCATCTTTCACTTTTCCCCCACACCCAGGAAGCTACGTCGACCAGTTCTCCTCTTCGTTGTTCCAGTAAGTGACCGGGAGTTGGGAGCGGGGCGGGAGGGAAGGAGAAGAGGTTTCTGGGGGGCTGCAGACACCCCGCTGCTGGATTAACTCTTTTCTCCCCATTTCTGCCCCCTCATCACCCCTTCATCCCCTCAGAGCCCTGGCCGAGATGCTGGAGGGTCCCGAGCCGTGATCCCATCGGTCCAGGCCCTCAGCTCAGAGGTCGGCTGTCACCCCTTTTCTCCCCTCTCTCCCCCTCTCTTCCCTCCACCTCGGTGCGAACCATTATTTATTAAGAAGCCAATTAAATCAGCCCCTCATGTGGGGGGGGGGTGAAACTGGAAGGGGAACACCAGCTTTCTTTGTGTGTGGGGGGGCAGGGGGCTGAGCCTGAAGAGGGGGTTGGGATCGGGGGGATGGATGGATGGAGACCTGGACCAGAAATATAAGACTCCTTCAGGACCCACCCAGACCGCGACCCCGACCCCGAGGAGTGGATTTCCTCCCTCGTGGATTTAGGGGGTGGGGGTTGTGGCGGGATCCCCGGGGTGCCGACATGAGCTCGCCCCGGGACACGCGGATTCCTCGAGCTCCGGTTTGCAGGAAGGCAGGAGGGACGCGGGCGGGTCTGTAGGAGGGTGGTGCTTCTCCGCCTTTAACCCAGATAGAAAAGCTTGAATTCGGCCCCAGTGCAAACTCCTCCCTCCTGCCTCTTGCCTTTTTTTAAAGCTATTTGATAAGCGCTTACCATGTGCCAGACACCCTACCAAGCGCTGGGGTAATCGTAATACTTATAACGATGGTATTTGTTAAGCGCTTACTATGTGCCAAGCACTGCTCTAAGCGCTGGGTTAGATACAAGGTGATCAGATTGTCCCACTTGGGGCTCACAGTCTTAATCCCTATGGTGACCGAGGCCCAGAGAACTTAATAATAATGTTGGTATTTGTTAAGCGCTTACTATGTGCAGAGCACTGTTCTAAGCGCTGGGGGAGACACAAGGGAATCAGGTTGTCCCACGTGGGGCTCACAGTCTTCATCCCCATTTTACAGATGAAGGAACTGAGGCACAGAGAAGTGAAGTAACTTGCCCACGGTCACACAGCTGACAAGTGGCAGAGCCGGGAATCGAACCCATGACCTCTGACTCCAAAGCCCGTGCTCTTTCCACTGAGCCACTAGGCCTCTCTGTCACGTAAGTGACTTGCCCAAACGTCCCCGTCCCACGTGGGGCTCACAGCCTCGATCCCATTTTACAGAGGAGGTAACTGAGGCCCAGAGAAGCGACTTGCCCAAGCAGCAGACGGGTGGCGGAGCGGGGATTTGAACCCAGGCCCTCTGACTCCCAGCCCGCTGCTCTCACCCCTAGCCCACGCTGCCTTCCCCGCGATAAGGGACACGTTCACTCGAGACCTCGTTTTTTGTTTTTTAATTCTTTTTTAACCATGATCACTGACCGGGGGGGGGGGGGGGGGGGGATGTTTGGGAGGGGGCCGGGCCGGGAGGGGGTCGGGGGGGGGGGGCCTCCTCCCCATGCCCCTCCCCCGACGCCCCTTGGTATCTTGGAAAGTCGAGTTCTTCCATGCAAAAACCCGGAACCGAAAGAGAAAAGCCGGGGCGGGGCGGAGCCCCCTCCCCCCCGGCCACGGACACAGCTACAGCACAGGTGGGGGGAGGGGCACGAGACACACACCGGGGGGAGGGGCGGGAGGGGGGGTGGAGCCTGTAGCAGCGAACCCTCCCAGCGCCGGGGGGGTGGGGGGCGGTTAACCCCTGCTGCGCCGGAGGGTTTGGGCCCCGGGAATGCGGGGGGCGGGAAGGGTAGAACGGAACGTGTTTGGAGGGTCTGGCCTCGCCCCCTCTTCCCCCCAGCATGCGGCCCCATGAGGTGGGCTAGGCCGAGGGGAGCTCCGCCCCGCTCCTTCTCTCCCCGCCACCGGAATCGACAAATAAATTACAAAGGAGAGGGGACTAAAATGCTAGCCTCCCCCCATCCAGTCCGTATGGTTTGGTCCACCCCCTCCCCCCCCCCCAGCGGGTCCATTGGCCGGGGGACAGGGTGGGTGTGCCCGCTGGGTCAGTCCGGTCTGACCCGCCCCTCTCCCCCCGGCCCCCCCGCGGTCTATACGGATGGTCCAGTCCAGAGCACGCGCTCGCCTTTTCCCCCCCTGCCCCGGACGCGCCTCCGCCCCTCCGGGTGATACCAACTCCCGTGGCGGGGGGGGGGGGGACGGGGCGGGTGGAAGATCCCGGCCCCCTCCGCATCTGGACGCCAGTCATCTGTGGCGCGAGAGGGGAGACAAAGTCAGTCAGGGCCCACGCTTTCCCTCCCCTCCTGCCTGTTCCCTAGCAACCGCCTCCAACACCCCCCCCCCCTTGTCCTGTCTCCCCTGCTCCTTTACACTCTTCCTGTCCCACTTTTCCTGTTTCCCTCCCGGCCCCATTCAATTCCCAGTTTTCCTTTCCGTCCTCTCCTCCTCCCCCTTTCCCCCCATAAACATTGTTCCCAGTCCCCCGGCCTCTCCAAGCCCGGTGAGCTCGTTGGGGGCTGGGGACGTGTCTGCTGACTCTTCCAGTGTATTCTCAACGCTTAGTACAGTGCTTTGCACGTAGTAAGCGCTCACTAAATACCCCTGATGGATTTATCCATCTCCCGTTGCCCCTCATTCCCTCCTCCTTCATCTTAGTCTCCCTCCACAGTCCCAGTCTTACTCGTTCACCCCCTTTCACCGTCCTCAATTCCCTAACCACCACCCTCCCATTCATTCATTCATTCATTCATTCTATTCATTCATCCCCTGCCCTCCCAGCCCCCAGCCCCCCTCTTACCTGGTCACTGGCACTAACAAGAGTAGGTCCGGACAGAGACGCCATCAGCCCGGGGACTCCCTGAAGGGGGTCCTGTGGCGGGGGGGAGGAGGTGATTGATTAGCCCCCCCCCCGCTTTATTCTCAATAAATTTTCCCCTTTCTCAGAGTGACAACAGCCTGGTCCGTCTCCTCTCTCACAATAATCCCTGCGGCCGGTGATGGTTGAGTCTACCCTTCCCCGCCACACTGAGGAGGACGGAGATTTGGTAGACTCTGATGCGGTGGGTCCACCCGGCCGCCCTATCCACTGGGATCAGCATAGAGAGCGTGGATTGATACATTCCCCCTCCCCGGGGAAGGACGAGGGGCAGCGGTTGGGGGGAGAAGGGGCAGAGCAGGAGGCTAGTGGGGAGGGTGGGAGCCGGGGGTGGGGACAGAACGGGAGAGGGCCTTCTCCTCCGCACCATCAGTCTGCAGCTTGCGCAGCGGCAGGCTCGGGGAGCCCAGGGTGCCCATGGCGGCTGTGCGGAAGTTGGGTGGCAGCATCTCTGCGGAATCCGGACTCACGCCCCTCAGGTCCTTCTCCCGGAACATCTTCCGCCAGGACGGCGAGCGACTGAACGATTTGGCGCTGTCCTGGAGAGAGCGGGGGGGGTTGGCCTTGGGGTGAGAGTGCCTTCTTCGTTGCAGCCTTCGGCCGTCCCCACCCTCCCACCCCCATCCCGATGTGGGAGGGGGAGAGAGAGAGCCTTTTCCGCTGCAGGACTGACCTCATCTAGCCTTCTGTCCGTTCCCATGGAGATGAGATTCCCAAATTCCTTCTCAAGGAGCTGCCGGGCCTGGGGGGTGGGGGTGGGAAAGGATAGAAGAAATGGTCAGGAGTCATCGGGTCCCCAAACTGAGTGTCCAGTTGTGGGTGGGGGAGTCCCCCATCAACCTGGTCCCCTCCTCTATCCCCCATGTTCCCTCAACCTCCCTCTCCCCACTTTATTGGTCGCATCTTCCGGTCTCTCCTCCCCTCCGAGACCCCACATCGACCCCTCTCGTTCCCCACCCCCCACCCCCGGGGTCCCCAACCCATTAGCAGCCCACGTGTCCCCATCCTCCCTGTCTCCCACCCAGCCACGCTCGGGCACCTGGCAGTTCTGTGTCGGGATCTGCAGTAACAAGGCCAGGTCGGAACAGTCGAAGGTCTCGTCCAGCGCAAGGAGCGCCCCGTGCACCCCGCTTTCTGCCAGGTTGTTGGCAAATTCCTTCAGTCCAATCAGGGCCACCCAGCACATGACCCTCTCGTTGGACCAGACCATCACATCTGGTTGTGGGAAGGCAGGGAGGGGGGCTTCACAGTTCGCCCCTCGCTCCGACTACCTCCCGTCTCCCCAAGCCCCTCTCTCCTTGACTCCATCCCTCTCCCGTTTTCCCCACTCTGCCTCCTTTCTCTCCCTCCGCCCGCGCCCACCCTCACCTCGGATTTGCGTCTGACTCTCCTCCCTCCGCCGCTCCAGGTCCTTGCGGTCGTAGTTAAGCCTCTTCAGACACATAATGCCATAGTGCAGACTGACCCTGTGGGTGACGATCACTGCTCAGTAGCCAAGCCTCTGCCCTCTCTCCCTTTCACTGTCAGGGCTGGGGGCGCCTAGGCCCCGGGGTTCCTAAGGGACAGGTTGTCCCCCACAAGGGGCTTTCCCTCAAAGCTGGGACTCCCTTCTCCACCCCAACCACCTAGCACAGGTCCAAGGGGTTTGACCCAGTGAGAAGGACCTCTCTCTTGACTGGATCTTCACGTGGGCAGACCCAATAATGATATTTGTTATACATTTGATATGCGCCAAGCACGTTACTAAGCGCTGGGGTAGATCCAAGATAATCGAGCTGGGCCCAGTGCCTGTCCCACATAGAGCTCACAGTCCTAATTCCCAATTTACAGAGGAGGTAACTGAGGCACAGAGAATTTGAGTGTCTTGCCTAAGGTCCATTGGGCAGGATGGCACTTCTACCGTAAGAGGCCTCTACTCAATAGCCAAGGACCCTCCCAGGGCTAAGTACCGGCCTGACATCCCCTACCCATTGGACAATCATTTTCTAGGGGTGTGAGCCCTCCCCGGGGGGACCCTCCCCAGTGGCCCATCCTTTGGGGAGGGGCAGGTCCTGACCTGTGGAAGCTGTCCACCATCTTGAGCTGGCCTCGCAGCTCCTTCTTGTTGAGGTGGTCGAGCATGCGGGCGTCCACCAACGACTCCATGAAGTAGCTGCGATACTGGGGCAGGCCCAGGCTGGGGAGCCAGTCATTCCCCACCCACTCGTGGTTCATATCGCCATAAGCCAAGATCTGGGGCAGGGGGGGACCCCCAGTTGGGAAAGAGGTGGATGGGAGAGGGAGGGATCAGGCCCTCCCCAAAGGTCGCTATTGCTCTCTTCCTGCCTTGGAGAGTGGTGGGGCGGCTCCTGTCTTTTCCCTGTCTCTGGTTCCTGGATTAGTCTGAATTTCCCCCTTTTCTAAGGATAATGGAATAATCCTCACTTCCATAGTGAAGTTGTCCGTCACCCCTATTTCAGGTTAATGGGACAGTCTCGGACTTCCCACACACCCCCCCCCGGTAACGTAATGGACCGGTCTATCACCCCCTATCTCAAAGTGGATCGGGCTAAATCGCTCTTTTATCAGGCTCCAAGGCGCCCCCTACCGCCCATCAATTCAGGATGTCCGCACTTCCCTCTGCACCTGAATAATGGCAAGGCCTAGGCTACCATCCTTTAAAGAAGGGAACTCTCCTCGACTCAGTCTTTTCCACGTAATAATAATAATAATGTTGGTATTTGTTAAGCGCTTACTATGTGCAGAGCACTGTTCTAAGCGCTGGGGTAGACACAGGGGAATCAGGTCGTCCCACGTGGGGCTCATAGTCTTCATCCCCATTTTACAGATGAGGGAACTGAGGCACCGAGAAGTGAAGTGACTTGCCCACAGTCACACAGCTGACAAGTGGAAGAGCTGGGATTCGAACTCATGACCTCTGACTCCAAAGCCCATGCTCTTTCCACTGAGCCACGCTGCTTAGGGAGGAGTAGAACCCAGGTCTCCTGGCTCTCCGGCCTGTGCTCTTTCCACTAGGCCGCCCTACACTCTCCCCGCGCCTGGAGGGGCATCCTTTGTTACTACTAATAATAATGATGGTGTTTGGTATTTGGTATTTATAAGAGGACTGCCCCCTCTCTGTCTCGGGGGTGGAAGAGTCCAGTCTTCCTGACGCTTTCGAAGAGAGACAGCCCTCGCCTTGACCTAGCCTCGTTTGGTGAATGATGACAGCGTTTGCGTTTTCCCAAATTCCTGGTCTCTCCCATCAATAACAGAATGGCCTTCTGCTCCCCGCTGCCCCAGTGGAGTGGAATGGTCTGTGGGGGTGGGGGGACGGGGAGGACACGACACAATGGTTCAGTCCACACCACCTGCCCGGCCTTCCCCAGCCCCCAGCAAGGATGGTGAAGGGGGAGGGCGACATAGGTGAGCGAGAGGCAGAAGTAGAAGGGGGGGGCAGGTGACCCAGCAAGCCATGGATTGGCCATTGGGGCCAGCGTGTTCCCTATTCATTGGCCGAGGGGCTCATGCAACCTCCCACCCTCTCCCTTGTACGGCAGGCCTGCACACACATGCACGCACACATGCATACGCGAGTTGAGACGCACACACGGCCCGCCTCCGATACCTGCTCCCAGCTGATTTCTTTTGTCTCCTGCCCCCGGGTTAGTGGGTCAGAGGGGAAGGAAGAGGCAAAGAGAGGATGAGAGGGGGGGTAGGGGGAAGGGGGTGCAGAGATAGGGAAGAGCGGAAGGGAAGGTGCAGAGACACCCAAGAGACCAACACATGCCTACTGTCCCTTTGGAGTGGCCCAAGTAATAATAATAAATAATTGTGGTGTTGGTTAAGCGCTTACTATGTGCCAGGCACTGTACTAAGCGCTGGGGTGAATACAAGCAAGTAAAGTTGGACACAGTCCCTGTCCCAGGTGGGGCTCACGGTCTCAATCCCCATTTTACAGATGAGGTAACTGAGGCCCAGAGAAGTGAAGTGACTTGCCCAAGGCCACACAGCAGACAAGTGGTGGAACCGGGATTAAAACCTTGATCCTCTGACTCCCGGGCCCAGGCTCTATCCACTAGGTCACCGCTGCTTCTCGGGTCCCAAGTGTCCGCTCCCGCTCTGAAACGGGACCGAGGATGGTGCTCCTTCCCCCTGCCCCACCCCCTTGGGTGTCTAAATTGAAACCAGGAATCCTTATCCCCCTCATATCTGGTCTCTGTGAAGAGGAGTCTAGAGGGTGCTCCAGACCGACCTCCCCTCCCAACCCCGACCGGATCCCACAAAAATGTCTCCCAGAGCAGCGCGGCTGCTCATTCTTCTCCAGGGGCGGAGAAGGTCAGACTCACCGGCTTGGTCGTGGCTGTCAGCGACTCCATCTCCTCGTGCGTCATCCACACGTTCCCTGTTGACTGGAGAGGGGAAAAGGGGGTCGGGGGAGCTAGGTCACCTCCTCCAGGAAGTCTTCCCCAGTTTACGACCTCCCCACTACCAACCACCTCAACACTACTGCACTTTCAGTCACTTGTAGTTCTTTTGTACAGATTGATTTACAAATCTACTATTTACACATACTCTTCTTCAATTATACTCTCTCACGCTCTTACAGCTGTGTTTTGCATGCAGTTGGTGCTCAATAAATACTATCAATTGATTGATAAATACTTATTATTTCGCCTGTCCATCTTTTCATTTTCATTTTTCTCCGACCGGTAATCGTTTTGAAGCTTCCTCTCCCTTACACTGTAGGCTCCTTGAGGGCAGGGATTGTCTCTTACACGCCCATAGTAAGAATAACAATAATAATAACTGCGGTGTTCATCCATCTCCACATCAAACGGAAACTCTTTACCACTGGCTTTAAGGCACTCGGTCAGTTCTTCCCTTTCTACCCGACCTCACTAATCTCCTGCTACTACCCAGCCCGCACACTTTGCTCCTCTAAGACCAACCTGTGCACTGTGCCTCGATCTTGCCTGTCTTGCCGCTGCCCCCCCGGGCTCAAGCCCTTCCTTTAGCCTGGAACTCCTCCCCCTACTTCATATCTGCCAGGCCACCACTGTCCCCATCTTCAAAGCCTTATGAAAAATCACATTTCCTCCAAGAGGCCTTCCCTGTCTAAGTCTTTATTTCCTGTACTTGCCTTCTCTTCTGCATTGCCTATGTATTGGGTCTGTACCCTTTAAGCAGTTGGCTATTCACTCCAGTTCCACAGCACTTATGTATAGATCCTGATATTCTGCCAGTAGGGAGAGGAATAGGCTGGAAGGTCCTGGATGGGTCTTCCCTTCAGGAGGAGGTGGGGTGGAGGCAGTGGGTTGGAGAAGGTTGGGGATGGAGGGGATCACACGGAGGATGCTGGCGGAGGGCCGGTTCTGCGGGGAGGTCTCACCGTGCAGGACAAGGCAGGGGTGGGGAGCTGGATTCAGAGGGTCTCACTGTGTGGGAGGAGGCAGGGGAAGAGGGGCTGATTTGTTCGGGGGGGGCTCACCGTACAAGAGGAAGTGAGGGCAGAGGGGTCGGTTTAAGGGGAGGCCTCAGTTAATAGTATCTGTTGAATGTTTACCGTGTCCAGAACACTGTACTAAGTTCTTGGAAGAGTACAGTCTAACAGTATAACAGACACGTTCTCTGCCCACAATAAGCTTACATTCTAGAGGGGGAGACAGACATTAAGAGAAATAAATTTCAGTATGGGAGGAGGCGGAAGAGCTGATTTTGGAGCATCTCACCACGCGGAAGGCGGTGGGGGCAGAGGGGTGGGTTTTGGGGGGTCTCACCGTGCGGGAGGAGGCGGGGGCGGAGGGGCTGGTCAGGGACACCATCTCCTGGATGGCCAGGCGCAGCTTGAGCCGATGCAATGGGTTGCTGATGCCGATCTCCCGCTGGATCTCCGTGTCAGACAGGTTGGCCATGATGGCTCCGCTCTTGACGTTGGCCCGGCAGGCTGCCACGTACCAGGCTGGCATTCCCACCCACAGCTGCGGCGGGCACGCGGGCCCAGAGGCAGGGGGACAAGGGACAGGCATCAGAGGCCTGAGTCTGGATCCCCCTCACCCTTCCTCCTGGTCCAGCTGGCCTAGGGAAGTCCAGCTGCCTGACAACATCAGGGCCTCCAGATGGGTGGGGAAGGGCCTGGGGCAAGTGACTCTGGGTGGCAGGAATACAGAAGGTGGGGACCAACTGGGATAAATTGGCTTGGGAGTCAGAGGACGTGGGGTTCTAATCCCGGCTCTACTACTTGTCTGCTGTGTGACCTTGGCCAAGTCACTTAACTTCTCTGGGCCTCATTTACCTCATCCGTAAAATGGGGATTAAGACTGTGAGGCCCGTGTAGGACAGGGATTGTGTCCCACCTGATCACCTTGTATCTATCCCAGCACTTTGAACAGTACTTGGCACATAGTTAGTGCTTAACAAATACCATAATTATTCATATGAACTGGGATGGGGGGAGCATCAGGAAACAACTGAGGTATCTTGGAGGGATTGGGACATCCTGGGAGGGATGGGGGAAACTAGGAGGAAGCGGTGGAAAGGAGCCAGAACGATGGCGGAGGGTGGGGAGTGGTGGGTGTGAGAGCCAACGGGGAGGGGCGTCACCTCCAGCCAGGAGACCACGGTGGGTCCATCCCAGGCAGCAAAGGGCAGGCCCTGGCGGCAGGCTTCTTCCAGAAGTTCGTGCCTGGAAGGTGGAGAAAGGGATCACAGAGGGAGAGAGGGAACACAGAGGGTGGGGTGGCAGAGGGGTTGGGGGGGGGGGATGCTGCTTAACCCCTTCTTCCCCAGCCTTTGCCCTGTCCCCCAGAATCTCTCTCTCTAACCCCCTCAGCCCCCTTCTCCCCAGCCATCCCCCAGCACCCACTCCCTAAACTTACTTCTTCTTGTTCCTCCGGTCCTTGTCTCCCCCGGGGCCGGCCAGCTTGGACAGACCCAGCGGGTCGGCAGGAGCCATCTCATCCGATGGGGTTCCAGCTGCAGTGTAGGGGTCGGGGGCAGTGGTGACAGAGTCAGGGGGCTTGGAGGGGCTGGGGTAGGGAGGGTTGTGAGGGTCCGGGGCCAGGCGGAGGATATGAGGGGCTGGGGCTGGGGGTCAGCCAGAGGGAGAGGGGGGACATCCCTGGAAGTCCTGGAGTACCAGACTCACCCAGAGAGGGTCCGTCCCGGCCCAGGCCGCCCATTCGTCCCTTCTCCTTCTTCCCAAACAGTCGCCCAATGGATGACTTGATGCTCTTTTTCTTGGGGGCCTTGTGCAGGGCGTCAGGGGTGCCGGGGGCCCCGTCGGGGCCCAGGCTGAGGGGAAGATTGGGACGTCTGTGGGGCACCCAGCCAGCCTCCCCTCTCCCTTCCCTGCCTCCCCTCTCCCAGCCAGCCTCCGCCACTCCCTGCCCCACTCCCGCCTCTCCCTTTCCCACCTCTCCCTTTCCCATCTCTTTCTCTCCTTGCCAGCCTCCGCCTCTCCCTACCAGCCTCGGCCACTCCCTTCCTCGCTTCCGCCTCTCCCTTTCCCACCTCTTTCTTTCTTTGCCAGCCACCGCCTTTCCCTGCCGGCCTCTTCCTCTCCCTGTCAGCCCCCACCTCTCCCTTCCCCACCTCCTCCTCTCCCTTCTGCGTCTCCGCCTCTCGGTCAGCCTCTGCTTTTCTCCCTGCCGGCCTCTGCCTCTGCCTCTGTCTTTCCTGCCCCCTTCCACCTCTCCCTACCAGCCTCCGCCTCTCCCTTGCCCACCTCCTCCGGCCAGCCCCCGCCTCTCCCTGCCGGGAGGATCGAGACCCCGGCCCCTGACCTGGCCCGCAGGTCCCTTCCGTCCTCCAGGACGCCCGCAGTCAGTGCCAGGGCCTGGCTCATCCTCTCCAGCCGGGCAGAGCGGGGGGTCGGGGGCGGTGTCGTGTCACTGGGCAGCGGAGGCCCCTCTCCTCGGGAGCCTCCTCCGGCTTCCTCCTTTGGGACGTGATTCTGTAGGGGGAGGGGGAATATCAGGAGGGAAATGGGGCACCGCTGGGCTGTCACCCCTGCCCGCCCCGCCCCGGTACCGTGTCAACCTCGCCCAGCCTCTCCCTCGCCCCATCCTCACTCCCTCCTTCTCCAAGGCCTTCTCCCGGGGTCCCTGCCTCCCCCAGGCTCAGGGCCCCATTCGGCGGTCACCTTCCCCCGGCCGGTCACCCCCACCTCATGGCCCCAGACTGGGGGGCTTCCCGGGCTTGTGGGAGCCCGCGCCATTGGCCTGCCCTGCGGGGGCACCCGGGGAGGGTGATCTCTGCCCAGCAGGCCCTGACCGGTCGGGGTCCCACCTGCCCCGCGGCCTTTTCCACTTACGGTTTTTTCGGACCCCTCGCGGGCGGGGCTGGGGGGCGCCAGGCGGGGGGTGGAGTGGCCGCTGCTGGGGGGAGAGGGGCTGGCCAGGGTGGAGGAGGTGAGGGAGGCGGGCAGGGCACTGCCGCCCCGGTACCGGCCCAGGGAGTCCAACCCCGAGCCGGACACCCGGCTCTCCAGCTCCTCGGCCCGCTGCTCTGTCGTCTCCTTTTCCTCCTGGATCAGCCTGCAGGGAGGAGGGGGTGGGAGGGGTGGGGAATGGGGGAGCAGAAGACAGGGACGAGGTAGCAAGGGAGGGGGAAGCAGGGGACGGGGATGAGGCACAGGGACCAGGAAGTGAGGGATGGAGAAGCAGGGGAGAGGAGCGGGGGATGGGGACAGAGGACAGGGACGGGGGAGATGGGGAGTACAGAGAGGCAGAGGGTCAGACAGCCGGGAGTTGCCTCGGGGGCAGAGGTGAGCGGGAGGAGGGGGTGAAGAGGTCCCAAGACACAGTGGAGCCTGTGGGGGCTGGGGGGTGGGTGGCCAAGGGAGGGAGGGGCTTCAGGGAGAGTCCGCTGGGGTCGCCATGGGCCCGGGGTACGGGGAAACAGAGGTCGTGGGAAACCTGTCGGGTGTGGAGTGTCGGGGGTGGATAGGAGAGGGGTCCCCCTCACTTGATCTCCTTGTTGATGGCTTCGAGCTGCTCCTGCAGCATGATGGCCAAGGTCTGGACGTCGGCCTGGCCGCTGGGGGACAGCAGCTCTGCCCCGAACAGGCCCTCGCCCTCCTCCTCGTCGGACCCATCCAGCTCCCCGTCAAACTGGGGGGGCAGGGACCCCGTCTGCTGGGCCCGTTCCCACTCCTTGGGGGGGGGCACTAGGGGCAAGAGGGGGAGTCAGAGCCCGGCCCCACCCTCTTCCATCCCCGAGTCCGCCCTCCCACCTCAGACTTGGCCCCCTCCCTCTGGCTCCCGCCTCGTCCTCAGCTCTCCCTCCCTTTCCCCTGACTCCATCTCCTCCCTCACTCCACCTTCCCCTTCTTCGGACCCCAATTCTCCCCACCGCTTCCACCCCTTCCCACCTCAACTCAGATCCCCCTCCACCCCTCACGCTTCAAACCCGGGGCTCGGGGGCGACTCACCAGGTCCCAGGGTCCAGGCCGGGGAAGATGAAGAGTGGGACAAACAGACAGAGATGAATGTGGGGACGGTGGGTCTCACTCCCTAATTTCCTCCTAGCTCTTCCCCACTGCCCCCCCCCCCCGCCACTGCACTTCTCCTACGGTCCCCTGACCCCCATGCTGTACCCCTGTCCCTCATCTCCTTCACTTGCTCCTCATCCCAACACACACACCCACACAAACACACGAATTTACTTCTGTTTCCTTCTGTGCTCTGCCCACCCCCCGACCTCGCCCCTCCCCCCGCCCCACCGTACGACCATCCCTCAGCCCTCCGGACCCCTAACCTTGGTGGGGTCGTCCTTGCCCGTGGCCCAACGGCTCCGCTTGCCGGCCCGACTGCTCCCGGCACTGTAGGGGTCCAGGTGGGCACCAGAGGGTAGTGTAGGCGCCTGGGAATAGCGCAGCTCCAGGGCGCTTCCAGGGAGAGACCTGGGGGGCCGGGGCTGGGGGTCACTCATGGGGGAAAGGGGTACTTGGGGGTCACAGGTCAGAGGGGCAACAGGAAAGAGGGATCTGGAGAGCACCAAAGGGTCCTGGGAGCTGTCAATCAATCAATCAATGGTATCTATTGAACGCTTACAATAGAGTTGGGAGATATGTTCCCTGCCCGCAAGGATCTTACAGTCAAGAGCGATCATAGAGATTTCAGAGGCTTCATGGGGAAGCCACAGGGGTGATTAGAAGGGGACGGGGGAGCGTAGGAGGTTTAGAAGCCCCAAGGCGAGAGCGCAGAGAAGCAGCATGGCCTACTGGATAGAGCCTGGGCCTGGAAGTCAGAGAAACCTGGGTTCCAATCCCGGTTCTGCCACTTGTCTGTTGTGTGACCTTGGGCAAGTCACTTCACTTCTCTGTGTCTCAGTTCCCTCATTTGTCAAATGGGGGATTAAGACTGTGAGCCCCACGTGGGGCATGGACTGTGTCCAACCTGATTAGCTTGTATCTACCCCAGTGCTTAGTACAGTGCCTGGCATACAGTAAGCGCGAAACAAATACCATTAACAAAAAAACCAAAAAAACTGAAAACCAGGATCTGGGGTCAAGGGGCGAGGTCAGAGGGCAGTATCCAGGGAAATCAGGAGGTCATCACCTCCACTCCCTTCCTCCTTCCCCGGCCCTACCCAACCTAGGTCTTTCTCCTAGAGAGCAGAGGCAGAAGCAGGAGAGAGAGAGGGGAGTGTGTTTTGAGTGTGGAGAGCAGGGGTGATTCAGGGGTTGGCGTGGAGGACTTAAGGGTGGGGTCTCTAAGGAGGTCTAGAGGGGGGTACCTGGAGTAAGAGGAGGGGGGCCGCCCCCTGAGCTGGTCGATCTCCATCTGCATCCGTTCCATCTCAGCGAGGAGCTGTTCCTGGTGTGGGGAGGGGTAATGATAATAATAATAATAACAGTGGCATTTGTTAAGCACCTGCTGTATGCCAGGCACTGTACTAAGCTCTGGGGTAGATATGAGCAAATTGAGTTGGACACGGTTCCTGTCTCACTTGGGGCTCACAGTCTTACCATTGACTGATTGCTTGTGGGCTGGGAAGGTTTCAATCAATACGGTTGTATTGTACTCTCCCAAGTGCTTAATACAGTGCTCTGCACACAGTAAGCATCCAATAAATACCACTGATTGATTGACTGATGAATCTCCATTTTACAGATGAGATAACTGGGGCACAGATAAGAGTGTGGGGGCAGGGGGCCTCGGAGACCAGCCCCTACTCACTCCAGCCCCTTCCCACCTTCCCCCTGAGCCCTCCCCGCTCCGGCCCCTACCTTGTTAAGCAACAGCTCATCCTGCAGTTTCTTCATGTTGGCAATCTCCTCACTCAGAGTGTTCTAGAGACAGACGGGAGAGGCGCAGGGAATGAGGCCTGGTTGGGGGAGGTCTCTGGGGAGATCTCTGAAGGATCTTGGAATTCCCGGATAGGGGTCTCGGTGGCCTCATGAGAGGGGGGTCAAAGCATTCCCAGGATGTGGGTTTTGGGGGGAGCCTGGGAGGGGGGGTGATCGGGGGAGTGGGCATCCCCTGGGGAGAAGTAAAGCATCCTGAGGGCTCTGATGAGGGGTCCTGGTGCGGGGAGCGTGGGAAGAGTGAAGGACCCTTCCCAGGCAGAAAAAAAGGCTGAGTGGCCGGGCTGGGAAGGGGTTGTGGATTGGGAAATTCCTGGAAGGGGCTTGGGGAGGGGTCATCTACAGACTTAGGCTTGGAGGGGGTGGTCCCGGCAGAACTTGGCACAGGCTTGGGGAATCCCGGGAGTCCCACGGGCCCGGCTGGGCCGGCATCGATCCGCGCAACCAGAGCCAGGCTGGGACCCGTTTCTGGCCTCGGGTTGTGGAGGGGAGGGGAGGGGGCGGGGGTAGGGTCCCACCTTCTCCTCCAAGGCTCCCATCCTCTCCTTGAGGTGCAGCTGCAGCCGTTCGTTAGACTCGCTGAGCAACTTGTCCACCGTCTCCGACAGGCGCTTGTTGTGCTCGTCGTTCATCTTCTCCCGCTGCCGCGCCTGGAGAAGCCACCCGGTGAAGGGAGGCCCCAGCTCGGTGAAGGGGGTGGTACCAGCCCAAGGGAGAGGGGCACCAGCCCAGGGAAGGAGGTGCCAGCCCAGGGTGGGGCATGTCCCAGTGAACAGGGTGGACGGGCCAGTGAAGTGGTGATGGGACGGTGAAAGTGGGGCACCAGCCTGGTGAAGGGAAGCTGTGACCCATTCTCACTTGCCTCCCAATTCCACTTCTCCCCGTCCTTTTCCTCAAGCCTGACTCGCTGCTGGAGACTCTGCCCCAGTGCCCAGCCCCACCCCCTTGCCTTTCTAGTTCTCATCCCCTGCCCCCTGGCCCAGTGTGATAATAATAATTATGACATTCGTTAAGCTCTTACTATGTGCGGGGCACTGTTCTAAGTGCTGGGGTAGATACAAGGTAATCAGGTTGTCCCACATGAGGCTCATAGTCTTATTCCCCATTTTACAGATGAGGGAATTGAGGCACAGAGAAGTTGAGAGCCTTGCCCAAGGTTAGACAGCAGACAAGTGGTGGAGTTGGGATTAGAACCCAAGTCCTCTGACTCTCAGTTCCCTGCTCTTTCCACTGAGCCATGCTGCTTCTCCCGGCCAAACGGCACCCCCATCACCAGCCACCCACCACAACCCCTACTCCCGACCCCCTCAGGGTCCTGCCTTCTGATCTTTAGCCCCAGCGGGGTCCTACCACACAGGCTCAGGCCCAGGTGGACCCTCGGGCCCGAGCCTCGTCCCTGCCCCCCTCACCCGCTGCAGCTCCTGGTTCTTCTCCTCCAGCTGAGCCTCCAGCTGCCGCAGCCGCTCCTCAAAATTCCCATGACGCTCTTCAGCCTGGGGCCGGAGGGGGAGCAAGGATATATGGCGGGGTGAGATTCCCCCCACCTTCAGCCCATCCCGTCTTGTCATCCCCCTCAGATCTTTCCCCTAATCCCCACAGACTATGGTTTATTCCTCTCTACCTCTCCCAGACTGGGGACCCCCATCTCCAAATTTCCTCCCCTCACCAAATTTCCAGACCCCTTCCAGTGCTCCCCCTTTTTTTGGTATTTTTTAAGCACTTACTATGTGCCAGACACTGTACTAAAGACTGGAGTAAACACAAGATAATCGGGATGGACACAGTCCCCGTCTTACATAGGGCTCACAGTCTTAATCCCCATTTTGCAGATGAGGGACCTGAGGCACAGAGGAAGGTAAATGACTTGCCCAAGGTCACACAGCAGACAAGCGGAGGATACTCTTTCCACGAGGCCACACTGCTTGTCGTATCCTTCCGGTACCCAGCCCTAGAAATGGACATTCTGCGACCTACTTCCTTTTTATTCCACATCTGAGTGCTTGTATACACAAACTGCACAACCAGTTGAGCTAATAATGACCATGTTTTTATACTCCATTGCTTCTCCTCATAGTGACCGTCTCCTCTGGTAGACTCTGCAGGGCAGGGAGCCTACCTATTGTAGTACAGTGCTTGGCACAGAGTAAGTGCTCAATAATAACAGTAATCTTAAACATAATAATAATGTTAATAATAATGGTATTTATTGAGCCCTCACTTTGTGCAGAGCACTAGCAGAGGTAGAAACAAGTTAATTAGGTCAGACATAGTTCTTATCCCACCCAGGGCTCAGTCTAAGGTATTTAATCCCCGTTTTACAGATGAGGAAATCAATCCATCACCAGTGGCATTTATTCAGCGCTTACTGTGTGCAGAGCACTGTACTAAACACTTAGGAAAGTCCAATGTAACAGAGCTGGCAGACGAGTTCCCTCCCCACAACGATGAAACTGAGGCTCAGAGAGAGGTTAAGTGACTTGCCCAAAGTCACATGGCAGGCGAGAGGCGGAGAAGGATTAGTACCCCACTCCTCTGACTCCCAAGCCCAGGCTTTTTCCACCTGGCTAGGCTATTTCTCAATAAATACTATTGATTGATTGACTGATTAACTGACAGACTGACCCACTGAGAGACCCAAGCCCCAAGCGAGTGGTCCCGGGAGGCTCCTTCCCCTTCACGAGCCTCAGCCGTCCCGAGCCGGTACCTTGTTGAGCGCGGCCACGCGCTGGGCCAGCTGGGCCTCTATCTCGGGCAACGTCTCTGCCTTCTGCAGCGTCTGCTGCAGCTTCTGCTTTGCGTCTTCGAGCCATTCCGCCAGCTGCCTGTTCTTCTCCTCGCTCTGGGAAGGCGAGAGGGTGAGAGGATGCGAGGGTGTGAGGGTGAGAGGGCAAAGGGTCACTGCCTGCTTCCCAGCCTCTCCCCACCGGCTCCACTCCCCCCCGACGGCATCTCGCCCCTGATCTTGGGTCCCCCGTGTGGTCCCACCTCCAGTTCAGATCTTGGGCCAGGGCCTCCCAACATCTCCCGCTGTGCCCCCTCCCTCACCTGCTGCCTCTCCTGTGTCTCCTGGCAACGGAGACCCTACCCCCTTCTCCAGACCTCTCTGTGGGTCTCTTTGATGGCCACACTCCCTCCAAGTCCCACCCTACTCCCTCCCCAGGCTTCCCCACCCCAGCCTCAGCCCCCCTCCTCCTCCGGACCCTACTTGGCGGTACAGGGACTCCTTGCTGGCCAGCTCATTTTCCAGCTTGTCATTGGCATCATGCAGCGACGTGGCCTCCCTCTGGGCACTGAGGTAGCGTTTTTCCAGCGTTGTGATCCGTTCCTCCATGTCTTCTCGCTGGGCCAGGGCCTGGGGTTGTCAGGGTGGGTCAGGGAACAAAACTCTCAGCAGGCCCTGAGACGGTCCACCCTTCTCCCCAAATCCCAAGTCGACAGGGGAGGAGGCCGAGGGCAGGATGGGAGGAAGTAGAGATCCTGAGACACGGGGGAGGCTGAGGCAGGTGACTAGAACCCCCAGAGAGGCTGGAGAACGGGAGCCGGGGTGGGGGAGAAGCTGGTGTTTTGGGGGACAGTGGCCCCCGGGCTGCGCGGAAGGCCAGAGCAGGCCCTGAAGTGGGAGGGATGTGGATGAGAGCCCGTGATGATGCGGAAGCAGGGGGAGGTCCGGGCTGAACCCGAGTGGGTTCTCACCTCCTTGAGGTCCCGTTGCAGCTTGCCCCCGGCCTCCTCGGACTTGCCCAACTCCCGGTGCGCGGAGCCCAGCTCCTCCTCCAGCTGGGCCATCTGGCGGCACACGGCTCCGAGCCGCTCCCGCAGCTGCGACACCTCCATCCGCTGCCGCTCCAGGGTCTCCTCCAGCTCCAGGGCCCGCCGCCCTCCTTCCCCCCCGGGGACAGAACCGTTTGGGAGAGCCTGGGGCGGGCGGCGGATGGGACACAGAGCGAGAAAGAGGACAGAGAGACAGAGACAGAGAGACAGACAGAGACAGAGAGACAGGCGCAAAGCAAGACAAGGACACCGGCAGCGTAGACAGAACGACAGAAGGCGGGAATCAGAGAGAAGGACACAGACACGGGAAATCTGTCAGTGGGTCTCGAGGAGGTCAGTGGAAGGGTCCTGGTGCCTTGGGTGGTGAATTTCGACCCCCACAGGACTCAGGGGGCAGAGACTGGGATTCCCGGGGGGTGGGCTCCGCTCCCCACCAGCTTCCCCTCTCCACCAGCTTCCCCTCTCCCCTTCCCCCCACCCCATCACTCCCTGGTCCCTCTGTCCCTTTCTCGTCCCCTGCCCCTCCTTCCACCCTCTTTTCCTCTTCTTTCCCTCCCTCTTGTCAGTCCGCCCACCCGCCTGGCCGGCCCGACCCCCAGGAACCGCCCACCCACCCGGATTCCCCACCCCCCGGATTCCCCTGGCCCCCTGGCCCCTGCTCACCTGCCCATCTCCCTCCTTCCCCGGCTCCTCCAGCCCCGATCGGCGCCGGGCCAGCTGCTCCCGCAGAGTCAGGGACTGTGGGCGGCGGCGGGGGAGTGAGAATTGTAGGGGTCAGGGCCTCCCACCTCATCCCCTGCCCTTGCGGCCAGGTTAGACTCCCCACCGCCAAGCCCTCTCCGGGAAGAAAGCATCTCAGACGCCCCGCCCGCTCGAACCTCCTTATCCCCGCCCCTGTCCCTCATTGGGACATTGTCCCCTCATTGTCCCTTCGGTACCCTGCCCTCTGACCTCCCTGAAGTCCCTCCCTTGCTGCACCATCCCCTGCCCCTCTTTAATAACAATAATGATAATAATAATAATAATGGTATTTGTTAAGTGCTTACTATGTGCCAGGGACTGTTCTAAGCGCTGGGGTGGGTACAAGATAATCGGATTGGACACAGTCCCTGTCCCTCATAGGGCTGACATCCTAATCCCCATTTTACAAGTGAGGGAAATGAGGCCCAGAGGAGTGAAGTGACTCGACTAAGGTCACACAGCAGACAAGTGGCAGAGAGTCGGAATTAGAACCCATGACCTTCTGACTCCCAGGCCCGTGCTCTAATCCACTAGACTATGCTGCTTTGACCCCCGACCCCTGTAACCTCCATTCCTCAAAGCTCCCCCACCCTCCACCAAGACTCCACCTCTCTGCAGCCCCCCCCGCGCCCCGCAGGCAACAGGCGCCCCTCCAGCCGCCCCTCACCTCCTGATTGCTAATTTCCAGCTCCTCCTCCAGCACGGCCACCCGCTCCAGAGAGACCCGCAGCCGCTCCCGAACCTGACGCCGCAGCAGGCGGGAAGAGTGAGGGGCAGCCCACCCTCACCCCACCGTCCGCACCTCCCTGACTCACGGCTCCCCCGAAACCCCAGCGCACTTGGCCCCATCCACTGCCCCTGCCCTGCCCCCAGCCTCCAGTGTTATACTGTACCCTCCCAAGTACTTAGTACAGTGCTTTGCACACAGTAAGCGTGCAGTAAAAACGATAGATCGATCAGCGCGGCCCCCTCCCCCAAACAGATCGGGCAGACCTCAGGCCACCCAGCCTCCAACTCCTCTTCCTCCTGGCTCTGCCCAAAGCGACCCCTCTCCAGGGCCTCACCCCCTTCCTCTGGTTCCACCCTTCCAACTTCCCAACCTCGGTGAGCTTTTCCCCAGCGCCCTCCACATCTCCCACACCATCCCTACACACACCTTCTCGTCCAGGGCCTTGTGATGCTCAAATAGGGATTTAAGGGCCTTGAGCACCTCAACCTCGCTGGAAACGCCCGCTGGAGACTGGGCCTGCCGCTTCACCACGGTCATGCGCAGTGACCGCTCGTGCCGGGACACCAGGCACTCCAGGTGCTCGAGCAGCAGCTGGGGGACGGGGCGGGGCCAGGGTCAAGGGAAACCAGGGGCAGAAGGCACAGGGGGTATAGCTGTTGGAGGCCTGGGGGCCTTGGAGCCGGGCTTGGAAGTCAAGGAGGAAAGGCTCGGAAGGGAGAATAGGGGAGTCGGGGGGATGGGGTGCAGGTTCAACGGGGCAAGGGGAGCCTTGTGGTCAGGGACACAAGGTTATGAGGGACTTGAGATTAAGTGGAGACTGGAGAGAGCAAGTTGGCGTGCAGAATGTGGCGGCTGTGAGGGCACAGGGGGACGAGAGGAGGGAAGGATGGGCGATGGGGTAGAGATGAGGGGAGAGAGGGGTTGAGGGGGTAGGGGAGTCAAGGGGAGACAGGGGTTTGAGAGGATAGGGGACAAGGGTACAGAAGGTCGGGAGGAGGGAGATTTGGGGGAATGGAGATTTGGGAGTGTATCGGATAGGGCCAGTGAGAACAAGGAGGAAGGAGGATTGTGGGGCAAAGATAGAACTGGGGACACAAGGGTCAGTGGAGGCAGGGGGATTCTGAAGGCGGGGTGAGGGGGTGGCACAGCCACCGCCAGGAGGATCCCCACTCTCTCCGGCCCATCTCCCGGGCCCCCGGCCTCGCCCCCGGGCCCGGTCCTGACCCTGCTCCAGGCACCACTCCGGGCCCCTCCCCGAGGTCCAACCAGGCATGGCGTTTTCCGCACCCTTGTGTTGTTCCTCTCGGCTTTGAGCTCCGCGATCTCTTCCTCCCGCTCCAGCAGCTGCTCCCGGCATAGGTTCAGCTCCTTGGTCAGGGCCGCAAACTCCTGAAGCCATAAGGAAGGAGAGCGGGGGAGACACGGAACAGAGACAGAAGGACAGAAGGGGCCTTCAGGCGGGGACCACCTCACCTCAGCACTGCCCTCCCAAAGCCTCCTCTCCCAGAGTTCCACCTCCCCTTAGGGGCTAGCCTCCTCTATGGCTGCTCTTCCCTGCTGCCCTTTCAACTCTGGCCCCTTCAGGGATCCTGCCCATCTCAAGCCCCTCTCCCATTCATTCATTCCATCGTATTTATTGAGCGCCTACTGTGTCCAGAGCACTCTTCTAAGCGCTTGGGAGAGTGCGATTTAACAATAAATAGACACATTCCCTGCCCGGGACGAGTTTACTCTCACCCGAGCCTTGCCCTCCCCTTCAGTCCACCTAACCCAAATCCCGCCCCCACCCAAGTCCCGTCAGTCCCGCCCACCCCAAACCCCGCCCCCACCCAAATGCCATCAATCGTGCCCCCTTAAGCCCCGCCCTCGCCCCAAACCTGTCAATCCCAGACCCCGCCCCCCCCCCCGCCCAAACCCCACCCCCACCTGTCAGTTCGGCCCAACCCAGAACACGTTCCTCCCCGCCCCCGAGACCTGCCGGTCCCGGCCACTCCAGACCCCTCTCCGGTCCCACCCCCCCCAAATGGGGGGGGGCGGGGTCCGTACCTGGGGCAGAGCGATGCTGAGCTGGCGCTGCAAAGAGTCCTTCTCGTGTCCGAGCTCGCGCAGGCGCAGCTGGGCCCCGGCCAGCCCGTCCTGGGCCTCCCGCAGGGAGTCGAGGAGGCGCTCCCGCTCGGTCAGCATGTTGACCATGAGCTGCTCCAGCTGGCCCGGCTCCTCCGGCCCGCAGGCCGAGCCGCGCCGCGAGTCCTCGCTGATGGTCGGCATCACCTCGCACATCATCCTGCCGCCGGGGCGGGGGGCCGGGCCTGCGCGACAGGCGTGGGCGCTCAGCCCCTCGGGGTCCCCGGCCCTCCGGCGCGCAGTCGATCGTGTCTATCGGGCCCTTACTGTGGGCAGAGCGCCGCACGGAGCGCTGGGGAGAGGCCGGGGGGGACAATAAGCCGACCCGTTCCCTTCCCTGGCGAGGGGCAAGGCGGCGGCAGGGAGGGAGAAAGTCCCGGGGTCCCTGAGGGAGACCCTGCGGGGGCGGGGGGTGTCGGGGAAGACGCCCGGGGTCCTCCGGAGAGAGGGGACGCATTGCTCATCGCAAACCCAAGCGAGTTCAAAATAACCCCGGGCCCGGCCCCCGAATAAACCTCGGGTCCTCCGCTTCCCTCCCTCCACTGAGCCCGCAGGCTCAGGTGCAGGAGACCCCCCCCCCTCCCCAAACGGGTGCCCCTGGGCGACCTGCCCCCGGCTGTCCCTCAGGGAGCCGGGCATCCTCCCCGGAGGGAGGGGGCGGTGAAGGGGTGGAGCTCCTCGGGCCCGTGGGCGGGGCTTGGGGAGGGCGGGCGCTCCCTGCCCAGGCATGAGGCCGGACAGGTTGGGCTCCGGTGACGGGAAGGCACCGTTTTTGCTTCCTCCACCCCCCCCCCCAACACACTTCCCCACCCCTCTCTCTGGCCCTGGGGCGGGCGGGGGCAGTGGCAGCTCGACCGGTTTGGGGAGGCGGAGGAGCTGGGATTCAGGGGCAGGACGCCTGAGTCCCCGAGAGGAAGGGGGCGGGAACTGGGGGGGGGGGGAGGGAGGCGGGGTAGGACTGGGGACCGGGACATCTGGGGCCTCGGAGGGCAGAGTCATGGCCTGAGGGTCCGTGGAGCTCAGACACGAGGGGCGAGAGAGGGATAGAGGCTCCCGGGCTTCCTCTGCCCGGGCACCTTCCTCTCCCCCCCGGCCCCAAACCCTGTTAGGGAGACTGAGACAGAAAGAAGAAGAGCCAAGAGGCGAAGAGCGAGGCCTGACCCCTCGCTGCCCTCTCCAACCCGGCCACCTGTGAGACCTCGAACCAGACCGGACAGCGGCAGAGTGTGGGCAGCCGGGGCAGGGCCGGAGAGCCGGAGGTCTCCAGGAGGATGGGGCTTGGGCCTGGGCCGGCAGGGCCCGGGCTCCCGGAGGCCGGAAGGGAGAGGAGACAGCTAGGCCATGGCAAAAGCCCAGAAGAGAGGGCTGGCCCGGACCAGAACGCCGGACCTGGAATCACCCCGGCCTGCAGCACCCCAGCTCGCCAGCAAGGACCCTCACCCCCCGAACCCCGACGCGGGCAGAGGCCTACGAGGATGCGAGGGAGGGAAAAGACCTGCGGGGAGAATGGGGCAGGACTCCTGGGGCTCCTGCAGGGATCAGGAGCCGGAAAGCAGGAGGCTCGGTTCAGCCGCCTCTCTGGAGCTCAGGTCAAGCGGGGACCTCCCCTCACGGTTAGAGAGAACAGAGTGGGAGTGGGAGGGACTCCAGAGGTTTCCAGGACATCCCCCTCCCCCACGGTTAGAGAAAAGCAGAACAGGGAGGCGAGAGACTCCAGAGGTTTTCGGGACCCCCCCCCCCCCCCACCACGGTTAGAAAAGAGCAGAAGGGAGAGGTAAGCGACTCCAGAGGTTTTAGGGAACCCCCACCCCACGGTTAGAGAAGAGCAGAACGGGGCGGTGAGGGACTCTAGAGGTTTTCGGGAACCCATCCCCCCACGGTTAGAAAAGAGCAGAACGGGGGAGATGAGAGACTCCAGAGGTTTGGGGGGAACCCCCACCCCACGGTTAGAAAAGAGCAGAACGGGGGGAGGTGAGCGATCCCACAGGTTTTCGGGAACCTCCCCTCGCGGATGGAGAAGAGCAGAACGAGGGGAGGTGAGGGACCCCAAAGGTTTTCGGGAACCTCCCCTCGCGGATGGAGAAGAGCAGAACGGGGGGAGGTGAGAGACCCCAGAGGTTTTCGGGGACCCCCCCCCAAATGGTTAGAGAAGAGCAGAACGGGAGGAGGTGAGGAACTCCAAAGGTTTTCGGGACGCCCCCCCCCCCCCCATTGCCTCCACGGTTAGAGAAGAGCAGAACGGGCGGAGGTGAGGGACCTCAGAGGTTTTCGGGCCGGCCCCCTCCCCAACAGGGTTAGAACAGAACGGGGGGAGGTGAGGAACTCCAAGGGTTTGGGGGAACCCACCCTTCCCGACCCAGTCCACGTTCCCGTGTTCCTCCCAGAAGTCGGGGAGAAGGGCGGGAGCGGGGTGGGGGGGGGGGGGGGAAGGCGGACTGGCAGAGCCGGTCTCACCATGGACAGCTCCCAGCTCCCAGCTCCCGGCTCCCGGTTCCCGGCTCCCTGCTCCCAGCTCCCAGATCCCAGCCTGAGCGAGCGACGGCAGAAAGCCAGACGCCTGGAGCCTCGCCGCGGGTGGGGGGAAACCGGGGTTGGACGGGGGGGCGAAAGGGTCCAGGCCTGGGACCCCCGGATGTCTGGTCCTTGCAGAAGGCTGTGCGTGCAGCGCGGGGCGAAAGCGAGGGGCTCGGAGGGTGAAGGGAAATGCGGGCCGGGGTCTCCCAGGCTCCTAGGCCCTTGGAGGCCGGGGGATGGAGAGTTGGGGGGCAGGGGGCGCCGAGGGGATGGGGGGCAGGGGGGGCAGAGCGAAGGGGGTTGGGGCGATGGAGGATCGGGGGGGGGGGGGCCGAGGGATGGAGGAGGGGAGGGAGGTTGGGGGGCCGAACGCCTTGGTCCCGGGCGGGGCCCCAGAGGACGCCTCCGTGTCTTACCTTGGCGGCGGCGGCGGCGGCGGCGGCGGCGGGCGGAGCTGCGGGTCCGGGAGGCGGAGGGGCCTCGGGCAGGGAGGGGCGGGCGGGCGCGCCCCCCGCCCCGGGCTCACGGCCCTCGCCTCTCGCCTGCCCCCGCCTCCCCGGGCCGGGGACCGTCCGTCTCCCCGCCTTCGCCGCTCTCTCTCCCTCCCTCCGTTTGGGGGCCTCCGTCTCTCCGCTCCCGCGTCTCGTGGTCTCCGCCTCTCGCCGTCTCCGTCCCGATATCCCCCCCCCACCCCCCACCCCAAATTAAACCTCGGCCCCCCGCCCCCACTCTCCCCTCCCCGCGGCTTCGTTTCCTTTTCCGAGGCCTCGGACGCCAGCGGTCGAGGCGTCAGCAGCCCCCCCGCCCCCGACACCCACCTCTTTCCCTCCCGTCTTCCCCCCCCCGGTTTTCCCCCCCCCCCAAAAAAAGGAAAAACCCCTCCCTCTTCCCACCCCGGCTCCCCCGCTCTCCCCGGCCGCACCGGCCCCTTTAAAAGCCCCCTGACGGACGGCGCCCTCCGGCCAATGGGACGCGCCGTTGGGGCGGCCGGGCGGCGGAGCCCCGCCCCCCCGGGGAGCCGGGACGGGGAGCCAATGGCAGGGCGGGGAGGAGGGCGGGGGGCGGCGGCGGCGGCCAATCGGCGTCCGGCTCGGGGGCGGGGCCCCGCTTGGGATGATGTCATCCGGCCGACGGGTCCCGGCCCCGAGGCGGGTGGGGGCGGGGGGAGGGGGCGGAGGCCGGGGAAGCGGGGCGGCCCAAGCGCGCCGTGGGGATGCCGGACCTGGGGGGCGGGGAGGGGGTCGGGGCGGGAGGAGGTGGCAACCCCCGCTCCCGCCCCCGCCCCCGCCCCCGCATCTCTTGCAGTGTCACAGCGCGCTCACGCAGCACGCCGGTGGCCGCCGCCGGTGCCCGTCTTGCCCCAGCGCGCGTGCTCCGTGCCCGCCGTCCAGGGTCCGGCCTACAGCCCGGGGGAGGGTCTCGGCCCGTTGCATTCGCTGCGATCCTCGTTGCCCCTCCCGCCCCGGCCCCAGGATAGATTAGCCTCTCAATCTCCCCCAGCGGTCTCTCTCCATCAGCCTCTTCCCCCTTCGGCCTCTCTCTTCCTCAGTCTCCCCTGCAGTGTCTACCCCTCGACCTCCCCCTTCAGGGTCTCTCCCCTCAATCTCACCTCCCCCCTCAGTCTCTCCCCCTTCGATCTCTCTCCATCAACCTCTTCCCCTGCCGTTCTCCCCCTTCAGCCTCTCTCCCCCTCACTCTCCCCTTCAGTCTCTCCCCCCTCAATCTCCCCCTTAATTTCTCACCTCCGGTCTCTCCCCCATCAGTCTCTCTCCATCAACCTCTTCCCCCCCAAACCAATCTCCCCTTCAGCCTCTCCTCCTCAGTCTCCCCTTCAGTCTCTCCCTCATCAGTCTCTCTCCATCAACCTCTTCCCCCCATTCTCCCCCTTCAGTCTCTTCTCCTCAGTCTCTCCTTCTGTCTCTGCCCCCTCGGTCTCTCGCCATCAACCTCTTCCCACGTCATTCTCCCCCTTCAGTCCCTCTTCCTCAGTTTCCCCTTCAGCCTCTCCCCTCTCAATCTCTCCGCCCAACCTCCCCCTCGGTCTCTCTCCCTCAATTTCTCACCTTCAATCTCTCCCTCAACCCCTTTCCCTCAACAATCTCTCCTTCCGTCTCTCTTCCTCAGTCTCCCCCTTCAGTCTCTACCCTGCAGCCTCTCCCCCCTCAGTCTCCCTCAATTTCTCCCCCTTAGTCTCCCCTTCAATCTCTCTCCCCCACTCTTTCCCCCTTCAGTCTCTCTCCCTCAGTCTCCTCCCACTGTCTCCCTATCTCCCTGTCCCCCCCATTGTCACCCCTGCCACCTCGCTGCCCCTTCTCGCCCAGCATCTGGGGCTTTGCAGCACTACGTGGCTTCTGCAAGCCGCCCAAACCCAGACGGCCCCTTCACGTTTCCTGCCACGTAGGTCTCCCAGGCTTGCCACCGTCCCTCTGCCCCAACCCTAAGAACCGAGGGTCAACCCTCTGCAAATACCGCTGGCAGTTCGTCCCGCTTTCTGGACCCTATGTCTATTTCAAGCACTTAGTACGGTGCTCTGCACAAAGTAAGCACTCAATAAAAACGACTGAATGAACGAATGAATGAGACTCTCAAGCAGGTGATTCTCCCTGCCATTCCCCGCAACCCCCAGAGAGAGAGGTCTCCTTCCCACCCACGCACGCCGGCCCCTCGCCAAAGGCCAGTCTGGGGAGGGACGCACGCGGGACAGAGACTCAGAGAGACGAGGTGAGGGTCAGAAAGGAGTTTAAATAAGGGAGGAGAGGAGCGGGATGGGGAGGGAGAGACAGAACAAAGTTCAGGCTCGGGAGAGCACTGAGGCCTCTGATCTCCAGACACACAGCGCACGGCTGGACTGACTCCCGTCGACTCCAGAGGGACCCTTACCCTCGGGACTCCAGAGAGCTGGGGAACAGAAGGAAAGAGGGTGTGGGTTAGCGAGGAGACGGGGCAGGGATCGGAAATAGGTTACAGTCTGGGAATATTCTGGAGTAATGATAATAATGGTACTTGTAAGGCCTTTACTTGGTGCCGGGTACCGTACAAGCGCTGGGGTGATGACAAGCAAATCGGCTTGCACAAAGTCTCTGTCTCACATGGGGCTCACAATCTCAATCCCCGTTTTCCAGATGAGGGAATTGAGGCCCAGGGAAGTGAAGTGATTTGCCCAAGGTCACACAGCAGACAAGTGGCGGAGCCGGCATTAGAACCCATGACCTTCTGAGTCCCAAACCCGAGCTCTATCCACTAGGCCATGCTGCTTCTCTGGAGTACGACAGAAGTTTGGAGTGGCCACCCGTAGACATCTCCTCTAGACTGCAAGCTCACTGTGAGCAGGGAACGTGTCTGCCAACTCTGATGTGTTGTACTCTCCCAGGCGCTTAGTACGATGCTCTGCACATAGTAAGCACTCGAGCGATACGATTGATCGCTTTTCACTCCCTCCCCCTCCCATCCAAGCCCCACTCCTCCCTGTTGCATCCCAGGAAATACAGGTCAACAGAAATAGATAATTTCCTTGTGAGGAGTGGGAGTCAGATGGGTTGTACCACTGGACCACTCTGCATGGAGGGGGATCAGTTTGGCTTAGTGGAAAGAAGAGCAGGGGCTTGGGAGTCAGAGGTCATGGGTTCTAATTCTGGGTCCTCCACTTACCAGCTGTGACTTTGGACAAGTCACTTAACTGCTCTGTGACTCAGTTATCTCATCTGTCAAATAGGGATTAAGACTGTGAGCCCCACGTGGGACAACCTGACGACACTGTATCTACCCCAGCATTTAGAACAGTGCTCGGCACATTGTAAGCGATTAACAAATACCATTATGAGAAGCAGTGTGGGTTAGTGGAAAGAGCATGGGCTTGGGAGTCAGAGGACGTGGGTTCCAATCCCGGCTCCACCATTTGTCTGCTCTGTGATCTTGGGCAAGTCACTTTAACTTCTCTGTGCCTCAGTTACCTCATCTGTAAAATGGGGATTAAAAGTGTGAGCCCCACGTAGGACAGTCTGATTACTCTGTGTCTATCTGAGTGCTTAGAACAGTCCTTGGCACATAGTAAGCACTTAACAAATATCATAATTGTTATTGTTATTAGATGGGGTATACCACTGGGCTGCTGTATACGGGGGCTGGGGGGGATCCCAAGGGTCCTGGCAAACCTCCCACCCCTTGGCCATTGGTGAATACACCTTTGGGCCCAGTAGGTGCACGACACTGGAAAAATTTGGTTGGTGTCTTGAGGGAGAGATCTGGTCCTCGTTGGGTCTAGGGCTCCCAAAGCAGAGGCTGAGTCTGGACTGACGTCCAGGGGCCTCTCGACGCCCCCTCCACCTGCCCAGCCACATGTCCACCCCTCTGTAGTGAACACTAATTTGATCCTGATAGATGAAACTAGAGCCCCCAGGCTTGGGAATCAGAGGACTGGAGTTCCAATCCCAACTCTGCCACGTGCCTGCTGTGTGACCTTGGGCAAGTCACTTAACTGCTCTGTGCCTCGGTTGCTTCGTCTATAAAATGGGGAGTCAGTATATGTTCTCCTTCCCTCTTAGACTGTGAGCCCCGTGTGGGACAGGGACTATGTCCAACCTGATTAACGTGTATCTACTCCAGTGCTTAGCACAGAGTAAGTGCTTAACAGACTCCACCATTATTACTATTATCAAAATTAGGGTTCTGATTCCAGGGTTGGAGCTGGGCTGGCTCACTGGGTTCTGGGGAAGGATTTAGGGGTCAGAGTCCTTTCTTCAGTATTTGTTAAGCGCTTACTATGTACCGGGCACTGTAGTAAACCCGGGGGTAGATACGAGCTAATCAGATTGGACACAGTCCATGTCCGACATGGGACTCCCAGCTGTAATCCCCATTTTATAGATGAGGTCACTGAGGTACAGAGCAGTGAAGTGACTCGCCCAAGGTCACCCAGCAGACAAGTGGCGGAGCCGGGGTTAGAACCCTGCTCCTCTGGCTCCCAGGCCCGGGCTCTTTCCGCTAGGCCACGCTGCTTCTCTTTGAGAGCCTTGTCCAGCATTTTCGACCGGGACTATTCACCATCACCGAGGTCCGGTCTGGTCCCGGGCGGCGGATGGACGTAGAGAAATCAGGAGGCCACTCACGAATAGCTGTGATGTTGCTGGCGGCGGCGGGCGGAGCGCATCTTCTCGAAGCGAGCCTCCATCTCCTCCAGGACCCGCGGGGTGTATCGTACCACCAGCTTCACCGTGCCCTGGGCAGCCTTCAGCAGCTCCACGGCCTTCTCGTGCTGCTCCCCTTCCACGCTCTGCGGGGGGTGGGGGTCCCGGGGGCTGTAAGCCTGCTCCTCCGCAGCCCCCGCAGCTTTCTCCCACCCCTCTCCCCACCGTGCAACACCCCCCGGTAGTCTTCCTTCTCCAGCGCCTGAGATGGCTGGCCAGAGAACTTGCCCCTTTAGTCTTTCCTCTCCTCTCCGCAAGGGAAGAAGTTTCTCCTTCGCTATTCTGACCTCTTCCCTTCGCCCTGGACCAAATAGTATCTGTTAAGCACTTACTATATGCCAGACACTGTACTGGGGTAGAGCCAAGCTAATCACGTTGAACAGTCCCTGTCCCACGTGGGGCTCACGGTCTTAATCCCCGTCTTACGGAAGAGGTAACTGAGGCACAGAGAAGTTAAGTGACTTAGTTCAGGTCACACAGCAGGAAAGTGGTAGCGCTGAGATTAGAACCCAGGTCCTCTGACTCCCAGTCCCGTGCTCTTTGCACTAGGCCACGCTTCTTCTCTAGCAGGGAGTGAAGACGTCTTCTCCTCTATAGCTCCCTACCTCCTCCTCTCCTCAGGTCGGGCAAGAGAGAATCAGTGTGGCCTTGTGGAAAGAGCCCAGGCCTGGGAGTCAGAGCACCTACGTTCTATTCCGAGTTCCATCACTTATCTGCTGTGTGAACTGGGGCAAGTCACTTAATTTTTCTGTGCCTCAGTTCCCTCATCTGTAAAATGGGGTCTAAGACTGTAAGTCCAAAGTGGTACAGGGACTGCGTCCAACCCGATTTCCTCGTTTCTACCCCAGTGCTTAGTACAGTGCCTGGCACGTAGTAAGCGCTTAAAAAATACCTCAATTATTATTATCTGCTGTGTGACCTTGGGTAATTCACCTAGCTTCTCCGTGCCTCAGTTTCCTCATCTGTAAAATGGGGATTCAAGACCCACTCTCCCTCACACTTGGACCATAAGCTCCACGGGGGACAGGGACTGTTTCCGACCCGACGATCTTGCATCGATCCCAGCGCTTAGTCTAGGTTGGGGCAAGTACTAAGTGATTATGATGATGATTATTATTAATAATAACAAAAGCCCGCTCCTCGGCCTCCCATCCACGGTCGAGCTCACCACGCCGTTGACGGAGAGCAGCTGGTCCCCCCGCTTGAGTCCGCCGTGGCGGTCGGCCACGCCGCTGGGGATGACGCGGGAGATGTAGATGGGGGAGTTCTGCTCCTTCCCCCCCATGATGTTGAAGCCCAGACCCTCCTCCGTCTTGGGCAGCTCCACCACCCGAGGGTGCGCGTGGCCCTCGCTGGCCGCGAACGCCGCCACGGTGGCCTGTGGGGGCGGACGGAGGACGGGCTGAGGTCGGACGTCCGAGGTGGCCGCCCGCCCGGGGGCCCGGGAGGGGAACCCGTCCGCCGGCCCGCCGGCGGGTCGAGGACGGGTGGGGTGGGGAGAGGGGCAGCAGGGCGGGCACCGCCGGGTAAGGGGCGGGGGCGACGGTCGCAGGGCGCCCCAGGGGCCGGCAGCACACTGCGGTAAGGGGGGGACCGGGGTAGCCTCGGGAGAGGGAGGGCGGTGGTCCCACGGCCCTCCGGGGACCGACGGGACGCCGCGGTAAGGGGGGACTGGGGTAGACCCGCGGGAGGACTTTCCGGGGTCAGGAGGGTCAGGTGCTGGCCGGGGCGGAGGCCGGGGCGGAGGCCGGGGGACCCTACGGGGTCGGGGAGAGGGGAGGGGGCACCTTGGCCGTGGCGTGGGCCCGGATCTCGGCGCTGCCCGTGATGTCCAGCGTGTCATAGAGCTGCTCGTAGACCTGGGGAGCCAATCGACCGATCGATCCATCCATCAGTCCACCGTGGCCAGGCGGGAGCCCCCGGGTTGGGGGGAGGGGGCTCGTCCTCCCACCTCTGCCGTCCTCGGGGCCCCCCTCG
Organism: Ornithorhynchus anatinus; assembly: GCF_004115215.2. Lineage (NCBI taxonomy): Eukaryota > Metazoa > Chordata > Mammalia > Monotremata > Ornithorhynchidae > Ornithorhynchus > Ornithorhynchus anatinus. The sequence goes on along the minus strand of NC_041737.1, from coordinate 53,342,703 downwards.
CCCCCTCGCCCCCGGGCCCACCTCACGGATGGCGGAGCAGAAGCGGCTCTGCAGGACCCTCTGAAGCGCCTGCAGCTTCTGGGGCGGGAGCTCCCCGCTGCGCTGGAGCCGCTCCAGGAGCTCCACGGCCCGGGACACGTCTGCGGGGGACAGACGGACACCCGGGCGGAGATGGGGCGGCCCGAGGACCACCCGGGGCCGTCGGGAGACGGTGGGATTCGATCGGGGAGCCGGGGTCGGGGGTCGGGGGTCGAGGGGAGACAAGGACGGAGGGGGAGGCTCAGGGGGTCCGGGGCCGCCCCTGCCTTCTGGGGGCTCGGAAGGACCGGCTCCTCCTCGGACGGACCCATCGAGCCGGGCAGGCCGCCGGGACCCACGGCTCCCACGGCTCCCACGGCCCCACAGGCACAAACGGACACGGACCGTCCGGACGCCGACACAGTCATCCCTCCTCCTCTTCCTCTATTCCTCCTCTCGTCCTTCTCCTCTCCTTCTCCTCCTCCTCTAGTCCTCCTCTCGTCCTTCTCCTCTATTCCTCCTCTCCTCCTCCTCTATTTCTCCTCTCCTTCTCCTCTATTCCTCTCCTCCTCCTCCTCCTCTACTTCTCCCCTTCCTCCTCCTCCTCTTCGTCCTCCCGCGCCCACACTCCGCTTCTCCCTCCGACTTCCGTGGCCCGGGCCCGGGAGAGAGCGGGAAACTGAGTCCGGAAGGCCGGATTGTGACTCGGCTCGGGACGGGCAGACGAGGGGTGGGCGATGGGGGGGCGGGGGGGCGGGGAAGGGCAAGAGGCGGCGCGGACTCCCGGGGGGCAGGGGCGGAAGGCGAAGGAGAGAGGTTTGAGCCGGAGGTCGAGGCCGCGGGCCTCCGGGGGTGGGTGTCGGGGCGATCCCGGGGGCCCGGCCCGGCCTTACCCCGCTCCAGCCCCAGCGGCTCCGCCAGCGCAGCCATGTCCGCGCCGCAGCCGAGGCTGCCGGGGCCCCGCCCGCCGGGGACACCGGGGAAGGGGGCGGGGAGGGAGAGGGGGGCGGGGAGGGAGAGGGGGGCGGGGCCTCCGGCCGGGACCCTCCCCGCCCCCTGGACCAGAGGGGATGGAGCCGCCCCCGGCCCGCTCGGGCTCTCCGGGCTCCCCGGCCCCGCTCGGGCTCCCCCTGCCGGTGGCGGCGCCTCCCCCCTCCCGGGCTCCTCCCCCGTCCCACACTGACTTACCTCGGGCTCCCCCTGCTGGTCGCGGCTCCTCCCGACAGGCGCCTCCCCCGTCCCGCGCTCCTTCTGCACGAGGACTCCCCCGCCCCGAGCTTACTTACCTCGCGCTCCCCCTGCTGGCCGCGGCGCCTCCCCCCTCCCGGGCTCCTTCTGCACGAGGATCCCCCCGCCCCACACTTACTTACCTCGAGCTCCCCCTGCTGGTCGCTGCGCCTCCCAACAGGTGCCGTCCCGGGCTCCCTCGGCGCGAAGACTCCCCCTCCCCACGCTTACCTCGGGCTCCCCCTGCTGGTCTCACCTCCTGCCTTCATTCATTCATTCATTCATTCGTTCATTCATTCATTCACTCACTCGTTCATTCATTCATTCAATGGTATTAATTGAGCGCTTACTAGGTGCAGAGCACCGGACTAAGCGCTTGGAATATAATAATGTTGGTATTTGTTAAGCGCTTACTATGTGCAGAGCACTGTTCTAAACATTCCCATTTGACAGATGAGGGAACCGAGGCACAGAGAAGTGACTTGCCCACAGTCACACATCTGACAAGTGGTGGAGCGGGGATATATGATTCGAACACAGATAGAGACCATCCCTGCCCCGTGACGGGCTCACAGTCCAATTCCCTTGTGTCTACCCCAGCGTTTAGAACAGTGCTCTGCACATAGTAAGCACTTAAATACCAACATTATTATTATTATTATTATTAATTGGGGGAGACCGAGGGACAGAAACAAGACCACTAAATCACGATAAAGAAAATGAAGGGGATGGACACCTCATCAACAAAATAAATAGGGTGATAAAATTCAGTCTACAAAGGCCAACCTCCGAGTTCCCTCTGCACGAGGACGCCCCCGCCCCATGCTTACCTCTGGCTCTCCCTGCTGGTAATAATGTTGGTATTTGTTAAGCCCTTACTACGTGCAGAGCACTGTTCTAAGCGCTGGGGCAGATACAGGGTAATCAGGTTGTCCCCCATGGGGCTCACAGTCTTAATCCCCATTTCACAGATGAGGCACCGAGAAGGGACTTGCCCAGTCACACAGCTGTGGCGGAGTGTGGATTAGAACGTATGACCTCTGACTCCTAAACCCGTGCTCTTTCCAGAGCCACGCTGCTTCTCTGCCACCCCTGGTTTCTCCCTCTATGCTCCTTCTGGATATGTCCCCACTGATCCCTTCGATCATATTTATTGAGAACTTACTATGTACAGAGCACTGCTCTAGGCCCTGGGGTGGAAACAAGGTTATCAAGTGGTCCCACACGACGCTCACCACCTTACTCCCCCCTTTTGCAGGCGAGGTAACAGTCACAGAGAAGTTAAGTGACGTGCCCAGGGTCACCCAGCAAGTACACGGGCTGGAGTAGGAGAGCCGCAAGGTGACGGAGGAGGGGGCGAGGGGATTAAGCCCGAACCCCTCCCCGTCCCCGGCGCTCCCCGGCGCCCCCCGCGGGCCCAGGGCACTCGCTTCCAAATCCTGCCTCCGGTCCGGGACCAGGTTCCCACCTCCGTGCATCCCCCAGCTTCCCCCTTCGGCACGTTCAGGGTCCCGGAACCGGCTAAGAAAGAGGGCCCTCATCGGAGACGAGTGTGTAAACATGGAAACAATTTTATTGAAGGGGGGGGGGGGGGGGGTCTGGGACGTGCGGGGGGGTGTCCGCCCCTGCTGCCAGCAGGTCCCGCACGGAGGGCAGGGGACACAACCACGCACGCCTGGGGAAGGGGTGGGGGGGGGGGAGGGGGAAAGGAAAGAGCGCGGCCCTCACTCGGGGGCCGCCTCCATCAGGTAGCCATTCTCGGGGGCCAGGTAGCCGTCCCCGGCCTCACCCTCCATGTACAGGTCTCGGCCCCCGTCCGGGCCCAGGCCCTCCAGCCCGTTGTCCTGGCCCCCTCCACCCCCCCGGCCCTCGTCTCCGCGTCGCTCCCCACCCCCCCGCTCCCCGCGCTTGTGCTCCCGGTCCCGGTCCCGATCCCGCTCGCGGTCCCGCCGCCGCTCCCGCTCGCCCCGGTGGCTCCGGCGCCGGTCCCTGTCCCGCTCCCGCTCCCGGCCCTTCTCCTCCAGGCCGTCCGCCCCGTCGGGCCCCGGCTCCCCCAGCATCTCATCCGGGGGCCCGTCTCCGGGCTCGGGGGGCTCCAGCCCCTCCCCGGGCCCCCCCCGCGGCTCCTCCTTGCGCTCGCGGTCCCGGTCCCGGCGGGCCCGCTCCCGGCTGCGGCTGCTGCGCCGCTTGCGCTCGCGGTCCTTGTCCTTGCTGCGCTCCCGGGAACGTCGCCGCTCCTCCTTGTCCCGGCTGCGCGAACGCCGCCGCCGCTCCCGAGACCGCGACCGCCGGCGCTCCCGCTCCTTGTCCCGCTCCCGGCTCCGCTCTCGCCGCTCACGTTCTCGTTCCCGGTCCCGGTCCCTGAGGGGAGAGAGGGAGGGTCAGCCGGTGGGAGGGAAGGAGCGAGAGAGCGAGAGAAGCGAGAGATGCCCCGTCTCCCCTCCCCAGCCCCCTACCAATGCAACCTCCCCCCGGGCCGTCACCCACCTCTCGTCGTAGCGGGACGTGTCGTCACGGCCCGAGTGCCGGATGTTGACGTCAGCCCCGCCGCGTCGGGTGCCGCCCAGCCCTCCTCCTGTGGAGAGCACGGACGGGGGGCTTGTCAGGACCCCTCTCCCGAGGCCCCGGGCCCCACTCTGGAGGGAGAGTGGGACCTCCACACCACCCTCCAACACCTGCCACCCACGCTCTCACTGCTGCCCCAGCCCCAGACCCCGCCGAAGGCCAAACCACCCCCAGCCAAGCTGGTGAACGGAAAGACGACCGAGGGACTTCGGCCCGCCAGTGGTCAGCACGTGGTCTGCCCCACCAGCCTGGGACAAGAAAGCAAGCTCCCAGGGAACACAGCGTGAGTCGGTGGAAAGAGCCCAGGCTTGGGAGTCAGAGGTCCAGGGTTTTAATCCCGGCTCTGCCTCTTATCAGCTGTGTGACTGCGGGCATGCCACGGCACTTCTCTGTGCCTCAGTTACCTCATCTGCTAAATGGGGATGAAGACCGTAAGCCCCACGTGGGACAACCTGGCTCCCCTGCATCAACCCCAGAGCTTAGCACGGTGCTTGGCATATAGTAAACGCTTAACAAATACCATCATTATTATTAATATAATAGACTCTAAGACACTAGACCATAAGCTCACTGTGGGCAGGGAACGTGTCTGTTTCCTGGTCCGTTGTACTTTCCCGAGCGCTTACTACACTCCCAACTACTGCTACGCCCACAGTAAGCGCTCAATAAATACAACCGACCGGAGAGGGGCAGAAGACAGGAGGGCCAGGGGGAACGAGGGGGAAGGTCCCGGCTCACCTAGCCTCCGGGGCCGCCAACCCTTGACCGTGCGGCCTCGCTCCACATCCACCAGCACTCGCCGCCCGTCGATCTTCTTGCCGTCCGCGTGCTTGTATGCCGCTGCAACAGAAGGGGGGGGCCCCCCGGGTGGAGGGAGGGGGCGCAGCGCTCAGGCCCGGGCCCGGGACCCCGGTGCCCACACCCCCACCGTCCCGTGACACGCACACACACCACCAGCGAGCCAGCCGCCTCAGTCAGACATCCCCCTCCTGACCGCTCCGCTCCCCGCTGCGGGGGAGAGGGTGGGCCTGCTCCATCCGAGCCAGCGCTTGTGGGCGCCCTCGCCCTGGCCCCAGGGCGCGCCACCTCCCCCGGCCCCTGCCGATGGAGCAGACCCCCGCCCCGCACAGGCAGAGGACGCGGCTGCAAAGAGACAGAGGTTACTGCACGTCTGCTCCTGGGAGGGAAGGAGGGAGGGAGGGAGAAGAGGGAGGGGGCTGGGAGAGCGGAACTCCCGGTCTCCCCCCCCCGCTCACGGGGAGACCCTCCCGACTCATGCACCCCCACATGAGGCAGCCCCAGCCCCTCACAATGCGTTGAGTAGGCGTGGAGTTTTGAGGGAAGGGGATCTCAGAATAGAAACAAGGGGGAGGGGGGGAGAAAAAAGGAGACAGGCAAACTCTTGACAGAGAGACTGCTGGTGAGGGAGGTGAGGGAAGCCAAGGATGCTAGGAAATCCGGGTCAAAGGCCCAGGGCTCCCAAAGGGACCCAGGGCTCCCAAAGGGACCCAGGGGCACAGCTGGTGGGTGGGGAGGATGGGTGAAGTGGCGGCGCTGGGGAGATGGGGGGGGCCGGGGGAGGCTCCCGCTGCTGCTCAATTCCCTACCTTACCTGAGGGCAGCAGCAGGCTGGGGGCTTCGAGCACCCTCAGACTGACCCCCCGCCCCAGCCCGCAGAGGGAGGGCGGGGCGGAAACAGCGCAAGCAACGGCCAGGTGACCCCACCAACGGCTACCGGCACAGCCTGGGCCAGTCTCCAACGGGGGGAGGGGGGCTCTGCCACGGCCACCGCCTCCTCCCCTCCTCCACCCGCCCCGGGACGGGCTCGGCCATCCCCCGAAACTCCGAACGCAACCGGTCCCACCCGCTCCGCCTCCTCCCGCAGCCCCCGAAAAAACACCAGAGGAAGAAAAGAGCTGGGATTTACCGGTGCTGGACCTGCTGGGCGTCCGGACCGAGCGGGGCAGGCTCGGGATCCCGTGGGGCTCGGCGAAGCCGCAGACTTCCCGGGGGGGGCATAGGGCAGCTTACCTGGAGCCCTTGACCTTACCTGCACCCTCGCGCGCGGCCCCCTCACCCACCACCGGGAGGGCAGCTACACTACGGGACGGGACAACGGGACGAGGGGGAGCAGGGACGAGGCACCCACTCTCGTGGGGGCCCGACCCTCTGGGGCCGTCCTGCCTGGAGGCAGGGGGGAGGGAACGAGTTGTAAAAACCAAAAAAACCAAAACCAAAAACAGAAGGGGGCGAAAAAAAGCTCTCAGAGCCCAAGGCCCCGGGGAGCCACCCGGCCCGCCCCCACGCCCCCAGCCCCACGGCCTCTGCCTCGGCTGCCCTAGCCAACTTCGTCCTGGATTCCGGGCTTGGGGGATCTCTCTGGGGCGGGGGGCCCAGGGCCCCCCTGGGACAACAGACGGGGACACCCTCTCCCCTCAGGCGCCGAAGACCCCGTTCGAACAGGGTCCGTGAGACCCACAAGCAGAGCCCGGATCGGGTGTGACGCCAGCTTAAGCCGCGCACGCACGTGCACCGCATTTCTCACGCGCTCCTCCCTTTCTCTCTCTCTGGCGCTCGCGCTCTCTCTCAGACTGCAGAGGATTGAGGACGGCACGACCAGAGGCAACACCCCCACCCCACTAAACCCCAGCTCCACGCAACGGGGCATTCGGCCAGAGTGGGGATGGGGAGGGCGGGAGAGATTTACTGCTGGATGAGGGCGGGCGGGTCCGGCCCCACCGTGCGCTCCGCGCCTCAGTCGAGGGGACGGGGGTGGGACCGGGTCTCCCCAAAGCCCCCGCCCATCCGGCAACGGCACCACTTGGGGTGCCGCTCTCCATCAGAGCGGCCATCGGCCGGGCAGCTCGGTGAACTCCTCCCACAACTCTCAGCCAAAGATCGGAACAGGCCTAATCTCACACCAACCCCCTTCCCTCCTTCCCGGAAAGCCCTGTGGTCCGTCCACACCTAGCATGGAGAGGACAGGTAAGTGTGCGGGCGTGTGTGTGAGGGTGTGTGTTTGCGTGGGAGGGGGCGGCCAGGGAGCTTTAGAGGTGGGGGGGAGTTTTGTAATTGGAAGGGAGGGGGGCCTCTTGGCCCCCCCCCCACCTGGCTAGCAACGCAGCCCCTTCCCCCATCCCTGCCACGTGGGGAGGGGGCCTGGGAGACGCGGGGAGCGGGGAGAGAGCGGGGGGTGGGGGAGAGGGGGCGGGGAGAGGGATGGGGCAGAGAGGGGGAGACGACTAGACTGTGTGGCTGAGCTGGCCTGGTTGTCTGTGCTGTCTGGACTGGTGTGCATTTTGCTGTGCGTGCTTACCCATCATACAAACCCTTATACCAACCATATAATGAGATGTTGTATAGGGAGCATAAGCATCAGCTGCAAGCCAGACCGGGGCAAAAGCCAGCCTCAAAGTGGCTGCAGTGGCAACAAGAACATACAATTAATACGCGCCCCTCGGGAACCCACTTCACGTCAACGGCTTTCTTGCTTGCTTTTTTTTTTTTTCTCACAAGACTCAGTCTCTTTACGTCAAAGTGACAAATAAATAAGAGGGCCGGACACACGTGCCCGCGTGCGCTCACACACACACACACACGGCACACACACGACTGCCACCCCCCCGACACCCCCCACGCGGGCCTCCCGCCCCCCTCCAACCTGTCGGGAGGACAACCGGCCGCCACCCCCGGCCCCGTCAAGGGGAGGGTCTACGAAGGGGGCGGGGGAGGGGTGGCCGGGAGAGGACGCGCCGGCCCCCCGGCGCCCAGAGCGGAGAGGGAGGGGACGGAACCCCGGCCCCCCGCCGCCAGCTCTCCGGGGAGGGCTGCGAGGGGATAGACGCTGGGGTACCATGGTGCCCACTGCCACGTCTCCCGCCTCCGGCTCCCCTGGCACTCGAGTGTGTTACTTACCTGGGTCCCGGCAGCCCGGGCGCACACACACACACGGAGGGGGTAGTTTGGATTTACATTTATATATAAAAACAAAAAAATAAATAAGAAACACAGAAGGGGTAAAAACCAAAAAAAAAATAAAAAAAAAAGGAGAGCAAAGAGGCTTGTGGAGCAGTGGAGGTGTGGGAAGGGAGCCGAGGAAGAGGAGGAAGAGGAGGAGGAGGAGGAGGAGGGCAGGGGGCGGGCAGACTTACAATGCATGTCCCGTTCGTGCTCGTACTCGATGAATGCGTAGCCCCGCGGCTTCCCTGAACGCTTGCTGTACACCATGTGTATCTGGGGGAGAAGGGGAGGTTCAGGGGGACCGGAGGCCGGCTTCAGGGGGGCTCGCTGCTGCCCACCACCATCACAGGCCAATGTAAGAGGCGGGAGATCAGGGGTGAGTCGGCTGGGGAAGTGGACAGGGAAACTGCGCCCAGAGCATGATAGCATCTCTCGGGGAAGGTCACGCTGGGGGACAGCCACGGTGACCTCCGACCCCTCTTTTCTCCTAGGGCCGAGTTTCCCGGGAGCTCCGTCTCAAGTCCAACCTACCCTCTTGATGGGCCCGTACACTTCAAACTCTCTCCGGAGCTTGGACTCTGTCGTGTCGTAGTTCTGCAGAAATAAAAAGCAAAGGTGGGGTGGGGAGGGGGACAGTGGGTCGACGGGGAAGGTCCGCTCACTCGCCTGCACTAAGGACCCCCGCCGGGTCCCTAGCCTGGGAACACGGGAGCGGAGGTAACGGGAAGAGGCCGAGGCTCTCCGCCAGGCCAGGATGACCACCCGACCGGGCAGCGGGCTCGGGAGAACACTCACCACTCGGGCCACAAAGAGGGTCTTGAAGGCATCGCCCTGGGCATTGGAGTCATTGTGCGGGTCCCCTGGGGGGCATAACCGGAAGGGGGGAGAGGTTAAGTTGGGGCAGCCGAGGGAGTCCAGGGGCTGGGGCAGAGATGGCCCTTGAAAGGGTCGGGGACTTTGCTCCCGCATGACCGTGGGAGGACCCTCCCTCCAGCCCCCCACCACACAAGACTCTCTCCGAGCCGGAGAGGACGGAGGCCCCACGCAAAGATGGAGGAGACGAGGAGATGGAGAAGACCGAGAAGACAAAGACACAGAGGAGACAGAGAAGAGGCCCAGTCTCCCACATGTTAACCAACAGTCCCTGTGGACTTACACATTTTCAGTTCTGTCTCCACCTCCTGCTGCCGCCGCTCGATCTTCTCTCGTCTCTGCGGGCAGAGGAAGACCGTGAGGGTCTACCAGCCCTCGCTCCAACCCGCAAGGCCCAAGGGATGCCCAGGCCCCCCGCCGCCCTTCTGGGACTGCTAGACCAGAGTTGGGGGACGACGTACCTTTCTCTCCATGCGTTCCTCCCGGGTCTCTGCTCGGGTCGGTGGGGGGGCATCGCGAGGGTCCTGGGAATGAGGGAATGATAAGGTTGGGGAGATGGGTGCTTCCCCCCGCCCACCACGACCCCTGGCCACTGCCTTAGATTCCATCCAAGAGAAATGGGAAGCCCCTCGGGAGAGGGTCGGGGGGAGGGGTTAAGAAGGGCCCCTGGAGATTAAGTCTCAGGCCTGTGCTCTACAGGATTATTGAGGCTAGGAGGGCTGGACTGAAATCCCGTCAGGGTTTGACACACTGGAGTCGGCCTCAGTATGCCTTCTGGGCTCAATCTGGGAAGAAAGAACCAAAGATTTGGCCTGTCTTCACTCTACGTCCTCTTCTTCTCAGCTGGACACCCTTGCGAGGAAGGGGGGGTGAAGAGAGAGGGGGGTCCTGGAGGGATCCTCTGGGAGAAACAATTGCCGCTCCCTTTCCCCGTAGCAGCCCCTCTGGCACTACCTTTAAAGTCCCGACTCCTCGGCTCGGGTTGGCCTTCGCCTAAGATTTTTCTCTCCGAGCTGCTCCTCTCTCATCTCACTGGCCTGAGGCATCCTTTCTGCCTCACCAGACCACATCCACCGCGACCAACAAGACGAAAGATCCGTTCCAACTGGGCTTCCCGCCACACACACATCTACCTCTGCAGTTGTGAGCGGCTCTCGGTTGCTTTTGTTCCTGTGGATGTTCTGCTGTACCCCTCTACCATCTGCTCGTCTGCATCCATCCTGGTCTCCCTTACATCCCCAGCTCTTTCCCTCTCTACCCCTCCCCAAGTTAACAGCCTCCCCTGGCCCGGAGTAGACAACGAGTGTCGCTGATGGCCTCAGGACGGAAGGGCGGGGAGAAAAATCAGAATGGGAACCTCCGTCCTTCTTCGGAGATCTTTTCGCAAAAGAGGAGGGAGGCTCCCTGGGGAGCAGGCTGGCCTGGAGCCCGGGGAAGAGCCGAGGAACTAGGGGCCCACATGCTTTCCTTCCCTGGGTTTGTCAATCAGTCGTATTTCTTTGAGCGTTTACTGTGTGCAGAGCACTGTACTGAGCTCTTATGCAAGTATGATATAACAATATAACAGACCTTCCCTGCCCACAGTGGGTTTTTATGGGAAATGACGAAGAGAATAAGACACCCTCTGCTGCCTCTCCCTGTCGCCTCTGGGGATGACCGGGCAGCGGAGCCTAAGCCTGCCGTTAAAGATTTCATCACCTAATAACAACAAGAATATCTGACTCGGCTTCCTCGTGTGAGAGGCCCGTCGAGTAGACTGCCCTTGCTCTCAAGGAGCTCACCGGTCAGCTGGGCAAGGACTGCATTGCCGGAAAGGAAGAAATGGAAGAAAAAGGGCAACCTCCAACCCCAGCCACCTCCCTCCCACCTCACTAATCTCCCACTAGGGCCAGTCCACACACTTTGCTCCTCTAATGCCGACTTACTCCCCGGACCTCGATCTTATCTGTTTTGCTCTCAACCCCTTGCCCAGGTCCTCCCTCTCATCTAAAACTCCCTCCCCCTTAGTATCCGGCAGACCAACACTTCTCTCATCTCCAAGGCTCTACTAAAACCACATCTCCTCCTAGATGCCATCTCCAATTGACCGCTCTCTTTTTTTTATTGGTATTTGCTAAGTGCTTACTATGGGCCAGGTACTGTATAAGCACTGGGGTAGGTTCAAGACAATCAGGTTGGACACGGTCCATATCCCACATAGGCCTCACAATCTTAATCCCCATTTTACAGATGAGGTAACTGAGGCATGGAGAAGAGACTTGACCATGGTCACATAGCAGACAGTGGCAGGGCTGGGGTTAGAACCCAGGTCCTGACTCCTGGCCTGCACTCTTTCCACTAGGCCATACTGCTTCCACATTTCCCCACCCTACTCACCCTCCCTTCTGGGTCACCTACACTCTTGAGTCCATACCCCTTAAGCACCCCAACCTTAGCCCCACAGAATATACAAATCTTTATATTTTGCTGCCTGCTCTATCTGTAATTGACTTAAACTTTGACCTCCACTTCTAGTCTGTAAGCTCCCCGAGGGCGAGGATGGTCCCTACAAATTGTATCGTGAGGTACTCTCCCCAACGCGTAGCACAGCGCTCTGGAAACAATAAAGCACTTGATAAATACACCTTGCTGATTCCTTTTCCATTTGAAGAAAGCTACTTTCCTTGAGACCCATGCCTCGGTCTTCAAGCCTGCTGCTTGATATTCTCCTCCACTCCCAAGTCATTTCATCAGTCTCATCTTTCCTATTCACTCTTTGCTCCTGCTGCAGGCTTTTCTCCAAGCCCATTCCCAATTCCCCCTGCCAGTCCTGACCGACCTGACCTCAGAACTCAGTGTGGGTGTGAGTCGGTTCTCCTTCAGACTGGAAGCTTTTCCTCTAAACTGTCAGCTCATTATGGGCAGGGAACGTGTCCACTCTGGTTTGTTGTATTCTACTCTCCCAAGCGCTTAGTACAGTGGTCTGCACATGGTAAGCGCCCAATAAATACTACTGACTGATTCTGGGAATGCACATTCAAGCACCTGGTAGTTGGGGCCCGGTTCACCCCAGAGTCTCCCTCTCCCCGTCCTACTTACCTCAAACTCCCGGATATAGGGAGCAATACCACAGTAGGGCTGGTTGTGGTGCTTCTCGTGAGGCAATTTCTCCAGCGGGGGTAAGTAGGGAATAGGGTCACGGGGCGCAAAGAGCGCCAAGAGGTTGGGCGGCAGGAACTGTGTCATCTTGCCAAGTCTGTGAAAAAGTGGTGGGGAGAAAGTCTTGCTAGAGGAGGCGGGCTGATCTTATTCCCCTTTCATGGATCACTCGCTAACCCCACCGGGAAGTCGGGGTCAGGAATTCGGAGAACTATGGTGGGGGAACCTAAGGGGGTGAAGAAGGACAAGGTGGGTGGGGGATAGGGAAGAGACTGGGGGTGTCGCGCAGGGGGAGGACCGCCTCGGGCTTGGGAGTCAGAGGTCATGGGTTCTAATCCCAGCTCCGCCGCTCGCCAGCTGTGTGACTTGGGGCAAGTCCCTTCACGGCGCCCCAGTTCCCTCATCTGTAAAACAGGGATTCAAACCGTGAGCCCCAAGTGGGACGCCCTGATCACCTCGTATCCCCCCCCCCGCGCTTAGAACCGTGCTCGGCACATAGTAAGCGCTTGACAAATACCACCATTATCATGATTACGGAAAGCCCCGGTGGGGGAGCAACGGTGGGCCCTGGGGAGGAAGAGGAAGGGGCGGAGGGAAAGGAGGGGCGAAGGAGGGAAAGGTTGGAGGGGGGAAGGAGGCTGCGGGAATAGGAGAGAAAGGCTGGAGCCAAGCAGGGCTGGGGCGCCCGGGTGGATGGGCCCAGGGAAGCGGGGGCCGAGGGGGTTCTGGGCAGGAGGGCCTCGGGGCCATCTGAGTCGAGGGGTCCAGGATCAGCTAAGTGAAGCTAAGGGGGGCCCGGACCCCTGGGCGAGTCTAGAAAAGGGGCCAAAAGCCAGAGGTGCAGGGCCCTGAAGGATTCTGGGTACCAGGGGAGTCTCGGGGAGCCCTGCGCGCGAAGGCTTCTGGGAAGGGAGAGCCAGAGGCTTGGGGAGGCGAAGCGCGAGGAGCGGAACGGGGGGGGGGGCCGGGAAGGAGGAGGGGTCGGGGGGTCGGGTGAGGTGGGGCGTCCCGCAAGGCGGAGGGCCGGGGGGGGGGCGGGGAAGCTGAGACTCACCGGCCGCGCGGCGCCCCCTCGGCCTCGCTCTGACTCGGGGCTCGGAGCGCGCGCACAGGCCGAGCCGCACCACCCGCGCCCGCCCGAGGAGAGATCCCTCCGCCGCGACTCCCCCGCCCCCCCCCCCCCCCTCCGCTTCTGTCTTAACCGTCCCCTCCGCGGACCACTTCTCGCGAGATGTCCCGCGCCCGCCCCTCGTCACGAGAAGAGACGCGCGCGTGCGCATGACACCTCACGCCCAAGCGTCGTGTAACCCTCCGCCGTCCTCCCGCTAGAGAGGCCGACTCGCAAAGAGTCCCCCTCGGGGCTGATTGACCCTTCGCTCCCCAGCTCCGGGAACTCCAGTGAAGCGAGGCAGATCGGGGGGCAGGACGCCGGTGTTCTCCCCTCCCCCCGACCCTGTCCTCTCAGGGCCTCAGTTTACCTGCCTCTGCAATGGGGGCCGTGGTTAGGAGAACAATAACATTGTTCGTATTTGTTAAGCGCTGACTAGGTGCAGAGCACTGTTCTAAGCGCTGGGGTAGATACAGGGTCATCAGGTGGTCCCACGTGAGGCTCACAGTCTTCATCCCCATTTTACACATGAGGGAACTGAGGCACCGAGAAGTGAAGTGACTTGCCCACAGTCACACTGCTGAAAGGTGGCGGAGCCGGGATTAGAACCCATGACCTCCGACTCCTAAGCCCTTGCTCTTTCCACTGAGCCACGCTGCTTCTCAACCTGGAGGAATCCTGGAGCAGCAGCTTGGTTTAGCGGATAGAGCACAGGTCTGAGGGTCAGGAGGCCCTGGGTTCTAATTCCCACCCTGCCACTTATCTGCTGTGTGATGTTAGGCAAATCACGTCACTTCTCTGTGCCTTAGTTACCCCATCTTTAAGACTGTGAGTCCCTGTGGCCTTCTCCAACTAGGCCCCTTCTCCCACTCCTTTCTGCATGCCCCCAGGGCTTGGATTTGCACTCTTTATTCACACTTCCTTCAGCTCCAAGGCTCTTACGAACACATCAATAATTTCTATCAATGTCTGTCTCCCCGCTCTGGACCGTAAGCTCACTGAGGGCAGAGAATGTCTACCAACTCTGTTGTACTGTACTCTCCCAAATGCTTAGTACTCTGTACACAGTAAATGCTGAATAAATATGATTGATTGGTTGGATGTGGACTGTGTCCAGCGTGATTAGTTTATATCTGTTTATATCTACCCCAGCACTTAGTACAGTGCCTGGCACATAGTAAATGCTTAACAAATACAGGTGTTTTTGTGTTGTTTTTTAAAAAGACCTTGAATCGTTCTCCTACTTTGAGGTCCGCAAGCCTATTTCCTTCCTTCTGGGCTTGGCTTGCCTTCCCCGCCGCCCCCCCCCCCCCCCCCCCCGACCCGAGTCTGGAATCCCGGTTTTGGTTGGTGCCGGAGTTTCACAGACTGAGAAAGTGATGCCCAGAGAGGGTGGTATCTGGCTATGGAGTCACAGAGCATGTGAGAAGTAAGAGTAAGTACTAAAACCCACCACCTGGCCTTCCAGCCCCCCCCGGGCATCGCCTCCTGAACAGAGGTAGTCACGGACTACCGGCATCATCACTAGAAATATTATATACTGCAGTGGGCCAAATCCTGAGCTAGGCACTAGAAAAAAAAATACAGTGAAAATTAATAGGTCCTATCCTCAAAGAGCTCACGAGATGAATTGGGGAGACCCTCCCCCACCCCACCCCACCACTCACACATAAATTCCACTCTCAAATCCGATAAAAATGTTCATAGTGCAGAAAACCATTTCGAAACCAGTTTTGTTCAGTGGCTGGGCTCTCCGGTTGACTACCTGCCCGGGACTTCCAAAGTTCAAAGTTCGAAGAGCTCCGCATGGCCCTCCGTGCTGCGGCTTGAGGGCGGTTTTCTCCTTTCACCAGTGAGGGTGAGAGGGTGGTGGGAGATGGGTCTCAGGCCTCACCCCGGAAATCCAGACGGGCGGGAGAGATTCAGGGCGAGGCGAAGGGGACCGAGAAACCCAGAGACCCACGCAGCAGCTGGAAGCAATGCAACCCCTCTCTCCAAATGGGTCCAAAGCAAACCTGGGCTAATAATAATGTTAGTTGCCAAGCACTATTCCAAACACTAGGCTAGATACAAGGGAGTCAGGTTGGACACAGTCTATGTCCCACATGGGGCTCAGTCTTAATTCCCATTTTACAGATGAGGAAACTGAGGTACAGAGAGGTGAAGGGACTTGGCGAAGGTCACACAGCGGATAAGTGGCGGAGCTGGGTTTACAACCTACATCCTCTGACTCCAAAGCCCGTGCTCTATTTACTAGATCATGCTGCTTCCCTGAGGGATCCCTCTACTCCCCAGCCAGCCCCGTCTCCCACTCCCCACCCTACCTGCACAGAAGCTCCTTGCTTCTGCTTTATTCCGCCAATCCCACCCTCCCCACTATCCTCTTTTTGTGCTTCTCTTGATTCCCCTATTCTACTTCCTGTTTTTTGGTTTGGTGTTTTTTAATGGTATTTTTTAAGCATTTACTATGTGCCAGGCACTGTACTAAACTCTGGGGTAGAGACTAGATCATCAGGTTGGACACAGTCCAGGTCCCTCATGGAGCTCACAGTCTTAATTCCTGTTTTAGAGATGAGATAACTGAGCCACAGAGAAATCGAGTGACTTGCCCAAGGTCATGCAGCAGGCAAGTGGCAGAGCCAGGATTAGAACCTAGGTCCTCTGATTCCCAGTCCACGCTCTTTCCCCTAGACCACGCTACTTCCTGTGCCCCACATCCAATCCCTTCCTCCCCAACCTTGATCCACCCAGCCGTCTGGTCCTCCCATCCCCTGGGGAGGTACTGTGGCCTAGTGGAAAGAATCCGAGCCAGAGGACCTGAGTTCTAATCCTGACTCTGCCACTTAATTAGTTAATGTTGGTATTTGTTAAGCACTTACTATGTGCAGGGCACTGTTCTAAGCTCTGGGGGCAGATACAGGGTAATCAGGTTGTCCCACGTGAGGCTTACAGTTAATCCCCATTTTACAGATGAGGTAACTGAGGCACAAAGAAGTTAAGTGACTTGAACACAGTCACACAGCTGACAAGTGGCAGAGCCGGAATTCGAACCCATGACCTCTGACTCCCAAGCCCGGGCTCTTTCCACTAAGCCACGCTGCCTGCTGTGTGACTTTGGGTAAGCCACTTAACCTCTCTGTGCTTCAGTTTTCTCGTCTGTAGAAAACGGGGGATTCGATACCTGTTCTCCCTCTTACTTAAACTGTGAGTCTAATGAAGGTCTGACCTGATCATCTTGTATGTTTCCCAGCACTTAGCACAGTCCGCGGCACACAGCATTTAATAAGTATTATTACCTCTCTAGACTGTAAGGTCCTCGTAGGCAGGGAACGTGTCTCATATTGTTATCTTGTCCTCTCCCAAGTGCTAAGTACAGTGCTCTGCAAACAGTAAGCGCTCAATAAATACCACTGACCAACTGACCAGTTCCCCTTTTCTTCCCGCCTCTTTTGCCCCCACCAGGGGTCGTCCTCCCTCTTCTCCCTACCATTGCCACCGCCCCCCCCCCACCTTCCTCCCTGGTCAACAGCTGGCACCCCCTCCCCCTGTCCCGTCCTCCTGGACTATTTTTAGCACCCCACCCCCCCACCCCAGGTCCCCATGGCCTCCCAGGAACCGGACACCCGACCCAGATGAGGGAGGTGGGAAGCGGCGGGGGGGCCGGGGGGAAGGAGGACAGGGGGAGGAGGAGTGGGGGGCGGGGAGGTGGGCCGTGCCGCCGGGCATGGGGTGAGGGCAGCCGGGGGGGCTTTGCCGGCGGGCGCCAGCCTCCGGCCGAGCCATGGAGAAGCGGGCGCCGCCCGGGTGCCCGCGCCGCGGCTGCTGCGAGCGCCTGGTCCTCAACGTGTCCGGCCTGAGGTTCGAGACCCAGGCCAAGACCCTGCTCCGCTTCCCGGACACCCTCCTGGGGGACCCGGGCCGCCGGGGTCCCTACTACGACCCCCTGCGGGACGAGTACTTCTTCGACCGCCACAGGCCCAGCTTCGACGCCGTGCTCTACTACTACCAGTCGGGCGGGCGGCTGCGACGCCCGGCCCAGGTGCCCCTGGACGTCTTCCTGGAGGAGCTGCAGTTCTACCAGCTCGGGGACGAGGCCCTGGCCAAGTTCCGGGAGGACGAGGGCTTCGCGCCCGAGGTGGAGCGCACGCTGCCCCGCCACCCGTTCCTCCGCCAGGTCTGGCTGCTCTTCGAGTACCCGGAGAGCTCACAGGCCGCCCGGGTCATCGCCGTGGTCTCCGTCCTCGTCATCCTCATCTCCATCGTCATCTTCTGCCTCGAGACGCTGCCCGACTTCCGGGATGAGCGGGACGGGATGCTGACGGTGAGGGGGTCCTCCCGGGGACCCCGCTTCCCCACCCCGTGGACCCCACCCCCAGCTCTCCCCCTGCCCGACTTCCTCCCCGCCCCCGCCCTCACACCCTGAGGGTCACGGGGTCACAGTCCCCCTGCCCCACCCCGGACCCTCCTCCTCACCTCCAGCCCTGGCCTGCTCCTGCGTCGTCCCACTCTCCCCACAGCGGGGCCCAGAGGCAGGGGGATGGGGGCTATATCAGTCAGTTAATTGTATTTACTGAGCACTGGGTGCAGGACACTGTACTAAGCATTGGGAGAGTCCAATAAAACAATCGGCAGACACATTCCCTGCCCGCAGTGAGCTTACAGTCTACAGGGGGAGGTAGACATTAAAAGAAATAAATAAATGACAGATATGGACGTAAGTAAGTGCTGTGGGGCTGGGAGGAGGGGATGAATACAAGGAGCAAGTCAGGGTCATGCAGAGAGAGTGGGAGAAGAGAACTGGGGGCCGGTCGGGGGGACCGGGGGCACGCTCAGTCAGGGAAGGCCTCTTGGAGGAGATGTGCCTTCAATAAGGCATTGAAGGAGGGGAGAGTCATTGTCTGCTCTGGCCATAGGAATGCAGCCTGGTGCAGGAGCATACCAGGTTGGAAAGTTTGGCAAACAAAGTTGTGTCTTTGACCCTGGCAGGCCACCTGGACTGAGTACCCCGCCCCCACGCTCCCCTCCCCGCCAGCTCCAGCTGTGGGGACCAAGTATCCTGACCACCAGTCTCAGTGATTAGAATAGAAGCCCAGACAGCTCTGAGGCCTTGCCTCTCCATCCCATCCCATCTCTTCTCCCGTCTCCGTGCCGACTGGCTACTCTGGCCCAGCTCAGTCAAGGGTGTTTCTCCTCCTCAGAAATGTCTGGGGAAACAGATGCTTCCTGGCTGCTCTTGCTCTCCCCTGCATCCCCCAAGAGGGGGAGTTCCCTTAAAATCCAACCTAAATCCAACCTGCTGCAGGGTCAGAATCATGGCTGGACCAAAATGCCCCCAACCTTCTTTCCTCCCCGAGGGATTTTTCTGGCCGTGGTTGGGGGGACGCTACCCTCTGGTCGATTGATCAGTGATATTTATTGAGCACTTACTGTGTGTACTTGGGAAAATTCAGTACAACAGAGTGGGTAGACATAGTCCCTGCCCTCAAGGAACTCCCGGTCTAGAGGGGGAGATGGATATGAAAATGATTTTTGGATCTGTCCTTATGTACATATCCATACAAATCATCTGTTCTCTTATCATCCTTTCTCCGACAGAAAGTTCTCCCTAAAGTCTAATCTCCATCTTTCTTGCTGCTTCAGGGGGACAACCAGGGGAGAATGAGAATGGGCTTTCCTTTTCCTAATAACAGTAATGATAATAACCATCACTGTGGTGTTCGTTAAATGCTTACTTTGTTCCAGACACTGTTTTGAGCTCTGGGGTGGATAAAAGCAAATTGGGTTGGACACAGTCCCTGTCCCACCCAGTCTGCACCCCCATTTTACAGATGAAGGAACTGAGGCCTAGAGAAGTGACAAGCAGCAGACAAGCGGCAGAGCCGGGAATAGAACCCAGGTCCTTCTGCCTCACCCACTAGACCATGCTGCTTCCACAGAGAGGGAGTTTCCTGAGAGAGTCTTGGGGAGAACACACCATCCCAAGCAACCATCCCTGCTCTCAACTCACCGAAGTCCTTCCTGAGGAATCTTCCTGGAATCAGTGTCGCTGCAGGGTCAGGATTCGCGTGTTGCTCCCTTTCCCCTGGGTGAGCTCCCCAGTCGATAGAATAAGCTCATTGTGGGCAGGGATCACGTTTACCAACTTCCTTATATCGTACACTCCCAAGCACCTAGCACAGTGCGCTCAATAAATACAATTGATCGATTGAGCGACACATCACCCGTCCCCATCCTCTCCCTCCCGCAGGCTCAATCAATCAACAATCACTGAGCATTTACTGTGTGCATTCACCCACCACCCAGAACAGTCAAACTTCAATCCATCCTGCTGCATTGTCAGGAGCAGGGTTGGGCTCAGTAGGAGGAGAGACTCTGAGATCTCCCGGGCATGGCAACCCGCTGCCCTCACCCCCTCTGCCAGGGCCCTCTCGGCTGTTCCCCCAGACTCCTAGGAGAGGGGATGTGCTGTTCTCTCGGCTACTTGGAAGAATGTAATAATAATTATTGTATTTGTTGAGCTCTATGTGCAAGGCACCCTATTAAGCCCTGGGATGAATACAAGCAAATCGGGTTGGACACAGTCGCTGTCCCACACAGAACTCACAGTCCCGATCCCCACTTTACAGATGAGGTAACTGAGGCCCAGAGAAGTGAAGTGACTTGCCCAAGGTCACACAGCAGACAATTGGCGGAGCCGGGATTAGAACTCATGACCTTCTGACTCCCAGGCCAGTGCCTATCCACCACACCATGCTGCTTCTTAGCCCTGCAGGAGGAGGGATTTGGGGTAGAGCTTTTTAGCTGCCAGGATGGAGTAGGAGCCAGTCAACTTAAAGGCAGGGGGATGGGTGTGATGACCACAGGCGGCCCAGACAGTTCTGAGAGTCGTCGCCGACCCCGGCTGTCCAGACCCTGAGCTCTCCCGGTCTCTCTCCTCATTTCCAGTCTCAGCCTCTTGGGAGCCCTGAGATTCCTGGATCCCTAAGCCCTCCCCCGCCCTGGGCTCATGGAGATCCCCAGGTTCCCAGCCCCCGGGGTCACCGAGGTCTCCGGGTCCTCAGTCTCCCAGGGGTCACTGAGGTCTCCAGATCCTCAATCACCAGGGGTCACTGAGATCTCCAGTTTCCCCATCTTCCAGGGGTCACTGAGGTCTCCGGATCCTCAGTCACCTGGGGTCACCGAGTTCTCTGGTTCCCCCCCTCCCCGAGGTCATCGAGGTCTCTGGTTCCCCGGTCTCCCAGGAGTCACCAAGGTATCCGTGTCCCCAGTTCCCCAAGGGTCACCGAAGTCTCTGGATCCTCAGTCTCCCAGAGGTCACTAAGTTCTCTAGGTCCCCAGGTCCCTGTGGTCCCCAAGGTCTCAAGGGTCCCCAGTCCCCTGGCTCTCTGGGCCTCCAGCCCTCCTGGGACCACTGAGTTCTCAGGGTCCCCGGCCCCCTGGGCTATCTGAGGCCTGGAAACCGTGTGTCTCCCCAGGCAGGCGTCAGCCTCACACATGTAATGTGATCGCGTGTCAACCCCGTGCTGAGGAAACTCCTGTCCTGATGTAAAATGACCTGTGGCTTGCCTCCCGCCTCAGCACAACCCCCCTCCGCCCCCGTCCCCGGGCCGTCCTCCCCGCCTGCCCAGGGGAGCCAGGCCATAGGGTCCCGAGGGGGTTGGGGAAGGAACTGAGTTGCGGGGAGATGGATGTCAGGATCTCTGAGAAGAGTTGAGGGGTGTGAACTAGAACATGTGGGGACAGATAATGCCAAGGACCCTCTCCACGGCGTGACAGACGTCAAGGTCCCTGAGGAGGATTGGAGAGCAGTTGGAATGTGGGTGCGGGGGGATGAGGGCCAGGGTCCTTGGGGGAGGGGGTGACCTGGGATGTGGGGAAAAAGACATCAGGGTCCCCGTGGAGATTTGGGGGGGACGGGAGCCAGGGCCCCTGAGGGAAGGGGGAGAAGAGAGCCAGGGTGTGGGAAAGCTGTCAGGGTCCCTGAGGTGGGAGGGTAGGAGAGATGGGAGCCAGGGTCCGTAGGGGAGGGGCGAAATGGGATGAGGGGAAAAGGATGTCAGGGTTCCTCCTGAGGGGGGTGGGAGGGACGGGGAGCCAGGGTTCCCCGAGGGGAGGCGAGCCGGGACACGGCGGGGCGGGAGCCAGGGCGAGGGCAGAGCCGAGGGCGAGGAGGCCTGTCTCCCGCTCTAACGATGCCCCGACCCACCCCCCAGCTCGCCCACCGGGCCAACGGCACCCACCCGCTGCCGCCCCGCGCTTCCTTCGACGACCCCTTCTTCGCCGTGGAGACCGTGTGCATCTGCTGGTTCTCGTTCGAGTTCCTGGTGCGCCTGCTGGCCAGCCCCAGCAAGCCGATCTTCTTCAAGAACGTCATGAACCTCATCGACTTCATGGCCATCATCCCCTACTTCGTGGCCCTGGGCACGGAGTTCGCCCGCCAGCGGGGGGTGGGCCAGCCGGCCATGTCCCTGGCCATCCTGCGGGTCATCCGTCTGGTGCGGGTCTTCCGCATCTTCAAGCTGTCCCGCCACTCCAAAGGGCTGCAGATCCTGGGCCAGACGCTCCGCGCCTCCATGCGCGAGCTGGGGCTGCTCATCTTCTTCCTCTTCATCGGCGTCATCCTCTTCTCCAGCGCCGTCTACTTCGCCGAGGCCGACCGGGAGGACACCAGCTTCACCAGCATCCCCGAGGCCTTCTGGTGGGCCGTGGTCACCATGACCACGGTGGGCTACGGGGACATGAGCCCGGTGACTGTCGGGGGCAAGATCGTGGGCTCCCTGTGCGCCATCGCCGGCGTCCTGACCATCTCCCTGCCCGTCCCCGTCATCGTGTCCAACTTCAGCTACTTCTACCACCGGGAGACGGAGAGCGAGGACCCGGGCCAGTACCGGCACGTCAGCACCCGCCCCTGCTGCCCCCCACCGCCGCTCCCTGTGGAGGGGAAGGTCAACGGGGAGCTGATGGCGAGCCACGGGACAGAGGGCGCCGAGGAGCTGGGGGGGAGGCATTTGGTGACGGAGGTGTGAGGCTGGGGGGCGGAGACTGAGGTGGAAAGTTCACGGGGGCTGCGTCTTTTGGGTCCGTGTGGGTCGGTCGTTCCCCTTGCGTCTCCCTCCCCGGGCTTTCTCCGAGGCTGTCCAAGCCCTCCCGCTGCCCCCGGCCCCCTCCCCTCCCAACATCCTCTCCCTCTCCCCTCTCATTGGCATCACCTGTGGAGATCCAGCAGGCAGGCCGAGATTTGGAGAGCTTGGCAGAGATGGAGCTGGAGGGAACCCCATCCGAACTATAGCCTCGCCACAAGTCACAACCCAACCGGAGCACAGTGCTCTCGGCCCAGCCCTCAACCCCCTCCCCAAACGCTCTCCCAAATTTCAATTCCCCCCCAAGACCAATTGACACCGATTTCTTAGAGGGCCTCCATCCCCAGCCCAAGTCAAATTCCGGCTCCCCCTGGGAAAGGAGCCCAGTCCCATCCCCAATTTCCGATACCCTCTGGCAACTCCATCCGACTTTGCCCAGTCAATCAACCAATGGTATTTATTGAGCACTTACTGTGTGCAGAGCACTGTGCTAAGCATTCGAGGGAGTATGATACGATATAATATGGGAAGCAGTATGGTGCAAAGGTTAGAGCACAGGCCTGGGAGTCAGAAGGTATGGGTTCTAATTCCAGCTCTGCCACTTGTCTGCTGTGTGGCCTTGAGCAAATCGTTTCACTTCTCTGAGCCTCAGTTACCTCATCTGTAGAATGGAGATTGAGACTGTGAGCCCCATGCGGGACAGGGACTGTGTCCCACCCGATTTGCTTGTATCCACCCCAGAGCTTAATACAGTGTCTGGCACATGGTAAGTGCTTAACAAATATCCTAACTGTTATCATTATTAGTAGTTGTGGTGTTGGTAGTCCCATTCCCTGCCCACAGGGAGCTCATGGTCTAGAGGGGAGAGGCAGACATTAAATAAATTACAGGTATGGAGATACGTTCTCGTGGAGCTGGGGGTGGGGTGAATATCTAGTGCACAAGGACATAGGTGATGCAGAAGGGAGAGGGACTAGGGGGAATGAGGGCTTAGTTCGGGAAGGCCTCTGGGAGATGTGGCCTGGGGAAGTGGCATGGTCTAGTGGATAGAGCCCGGGTTTGGGAGTCAGAAGGTCATGGGTTCTAATTCCAGCTCCACCACTTGTCTGCTGTGTGACCTTGGACAAGTCACTTTACTTCTCTGTGCCTCCATTACCTCATCTGTGAAATGGAGATTAAGACTGTGAGCCCCATGTGGGACAGGGACCGTGACCAACCCGATTAGCTTGTACCTACCCCAGCGCTTGGTACAGTGCCTGCCACATAGTGCCTGCCACTTACCAAATACCATTAAAAAGAAGATGAGATTTTTAAAAGTCTGCAAAGGTGGCGAGCGAGGTGGTCCGCCATGTCTGGGAGAAGGAGGGTGTTCCAGGCCGGAGGCAGGACGGGGACAAGGAGTCTGCAGAGAGACAGACAAATTAGAGGTACTGTGAGTAGGTTGGCATTAAAGGAGCCCTGTGTGGGAGTTGGAAGGTAGTAGGAGATTAGCGAGGTGAGGTAGGAGGGGTTGATGGGGAGGAGTTTTTGTTTGATGCAGAGGTTCACGGGCAACCAAGACAGGTCAGGTCAGGAGGAAGGTCCTTCTAGGGCCAGGCTGGACACTGAAGGGGGATGAGAATGGGCGGCGGCAGGCACAGGCCCAGCAGAGAAGGACCTGAGGGACCCAGGTCATTGGACAGAAGCATCTAGCTAGTCCGGAAATACGGTACCTCTAGACTGTAAGCTCCTTGTGGGCAGGAAATGTGTCTTCCAACTCTGTTGTCTTGTATTCTCCCAAGCACTTAGTAAGGTGTTCTGTGTACTGTAAGTGCTTAATAAATACAAAGAAGAATTAAAACGTCCCTGGGGTCCTGGCCTGGGTCAACGAGGAAGACAGTGGGCGGGTGGGAGCTAGGGAACGGGTCCCTTCTTCTGTCCCCTGAGCCAGTTGGGTCCTTGGTGGTCACAGGATCCAGTTTTGTCAACATCCTCTAGTTAGGGAGGGGGGAGACGAGAGCAGCCACGCAAATTTCAGAAGGGGTGGAAAGTGATCCCAAGTTCCTCCAGAAATTGGGGTGGGAATCGGGATAGGCTTCAAGTGGAAGAAAGGTTTTGACAGGGTGGTTGCTGACCCGTTGTGACCCAGGACTGGACAGGAGCAAATGGGCCCCTAAAAAAAGCAGAAGACCCACCCTCTAAACAAAGAACTCACAGAAATCCGGGTGACCAAGCTGGGGACTGGGAACCACTAAGGGGGGGACGGTGGAGGGGAAGAGAAGCCCCCATGGCCCAGAAGGTTTGGTCACTGCTCCTCGACCACCCAGGCTTGCAGGGTTCCTCGCAGCTCACTGCGCCACCCATCCTAGCCAGCCTAGTTCAGCCCAACTTCCATGAAAGAACTTCGACCCCAAAGCACCTCGGTGTGCTCTCCAAATCTCCCCTGCCTCAGTTTATCCCAACTGTACACATCAGCCCCCCTCCCCACCACCACAGGCTCCCCTTACAAGCCAAAGCTCCACCCCTTGAACTACCAGGGCCTGTCCCAGCTCAAGGCACAGTCCCAACCCCCTCCTTTGCCTCCCCAACACAATCCCCCCATCTTCCACCCCTCAGAACTGTTTTCTGGTTCAGGGATGACCTGTCCCGAGGTCAGAGAAAATCTTCCTCTTCCCCCATTCCCCCAACTTCTCCTTCCCCACAACTCCCAATCCCTTGATGGTCTTAACCCTTTGCCCTCAGCAGGGGTCTTAATCGGCTAGGAGGGGAGGAGAGCAGAGGGTTTTCATCCTGAAGCTCCCCCCGGAGCCACACGCCTCCTGTGGGCCCGGACACTGAGCAGGCGGGGAGGGTGGGAGCAAGTTCTATGCCAGGGGAACGAATGGGGCCGGCCGAGAATGAAAGACTTTAGCCTCTGGTTCTTAGCCAGCTGTGTCATATCTGGGGAGGATGCTGGGGTTCCCAGTCCAGGGGTTGGGGGAGGAGCCACTTGTGGCCTCAGAAGACCTTCCCCACCCGCCCAAACCCCACCCAGGAATGGGGTTATATTTAGGCCATGAGGGAATGTTGGGGGCGGACGAGACGGCGCTGCCCCAGTCCCCCCCTCCCCCTTCAGTCTAGCTTCAATCGGTCTCACTGCACCAAAAAGGGACGGGCATCCTGCCTCCCCCGCCAAGGCCCATCACCTGCCCTGGGTCCCGCGCTCTGGTGTCAGGTGTCGGCGAGGGTTAAAAATAACTGGAAAAGGGCGGGAAGGGGGAGTGATGGGTGAGGAGGGCGAGAGGGGGTGTGTGGTCCAGGGAGGGGAAGCTTGGAAGGGGTTTCCTGGTCACAGAGGCTGGGGAAGATGGTGAGAGGGATGGGGGGAGGGGGAAAGGGAGTTAGAGAGAGGAGGGAAATAATCCATCAGTGCTATTTATCCTAACTCCGCCCCTTGTCTGCTGTGTGTCCTTGGGCAAGTCACTTCACTTCTCTGTGCCTCGGTTACCTCATCTGTAAAATGGGGTTTGAGACTGAGCCTCACACAGGACGGGGACTGTGTCCAACCTGATTTGCTTGTAACCACCCCAGCTCTTAGTACGGTGCCTGGCACATAGGACTTAACAAATGCCATAATTATTATTATTAAGTGCTTACTGTGTGCAGAGCATTATACTGAGTGCTTGAAGAGCACTCTCCAGCAGAGGAGATGGGCTCGATCCCTGCCCGCAAGGAATTTACAGACTAAGAAGGAAAAGGAAAACAGAGGGGATAATAATTATGGTATTTGTAGCAACTCCAGGTTGAGCCCCACGGGGGTCTGCTGGGCGAAAGCCTGTTCTCCCCACCCCCTGCCAGGGGGTTCTCTGTGTGTCTTAAGAATAATAATAATAATAGTAATCATAATCATTGTGGTATTTGTTAAGAACTTACTATGTGCCAGGCACTATACTAAGAGCTGGGATGGATACAAACAACAAATCGGAGTGGACCCTGTCCCGCATGGGGCTCACAGTCACGATCCCTATTTTACAGATGAAGTAACTGAGGCACAGAAATGAAATGACTAGCCCAAGGCCACACAGCAGGCAAGTGGCGGAGCTGGGATTAGAACCCATGATCTTCTGACTCCCGGGCCCGTGCTCTAACCATTATGCCATGCTGCTTCTTGTTTCTTTATTTGGGTCTCCCTCCACCTCTATGACTTCGGCTTCCTGATGACCTCTATGGCCCCATTCATTCATTCAGTCATATTTATCGAGGGCTTACTGTGTGCAGAGCACTGTTCGAAGGGTTTAGGAGAGGGCAGTAAAGCAATAAAAAGACACATTCCCTGCCCACAACGAGCTTACACTCTAGAAACAGAGCCCCTGTCTATCTCTCTGACTTTTTGTAACTCTGCATTCCTTCCGTGTCTCTCCTGCTGTCTCCGTGACTGAGTCTAACCCGCTTCCCCCCCTTCCTGGATTATTATTATCGGATTATTTCTCTGTGGACTCTATTCTCCCCTCAAGCCCCCAAGACCCTTGGGGAAGGGAAACCGAGGTCTGGAGGGTGTGGGAGCGCCCTGCCGTGGCCTCGCACTGTCAGTGCTTGGCACATAGTAAACGCTTAACAAATACCACATTATTATCGCCCCCGCCCCTGCCCCCTTTCCAGCTTTTGCAGCAGCACACCCCTGCCTCCCCTCCCGCATCTCTTCTAATCCCAGCCTTGTCCAGCAGGAGGAGGCTGTGAGGTCACCCCAGAGCAAGCTCCCTTCCCGGGAGGGAGCACTGGAGAGGAGGGTAGGGGAGCAGTCTGTTGTGTGCTCTGCGGGAAGGGATTCATAGGAAGAAGCTCCCCGAACCGCCCCTGCTACCCGTAAGCCCGAGGCCCAGAGGGGGGAACCGAAGCCCAGTAAAGAGGCTCCTCGCGGGCGGGGAGGGTGTCTGTTTTTTGTTATAGCGTGCTCTCCCAAGCGCTTAGTACAGTGCTCTGCACACAGTAAATACGATTGAATGAAAGAAGGAAAGGCCTGGCTTCCTCCTTGGACCCCATGGCTCCCAGAGACCAGCTTCCAGAGACCCTTGCCCCCTTAGACATCCTGGTTGCTAGGGAGGGAGGACCCTGGTAATGGGGCCTGGACCACTCCCCTCCCCAACCCAAAGCCTCCAGGGCCCCTGGGAGGCTGAGACCCTTCTAGGCTAGAGTTGAGATCCTGCCCCTAGCCCCCCACGGCGTCTCCACCAGCCCCACCGGAGCCGGCTTCGGAGACCAGTTCCCTCTGACCCCCTTCTCCCTCCCAAAGGTGCTCCCTGGTGATCAGAGAGGGCTGCGTTGCCCACCACCAGGGTCCCATTCCTGTTCCCACCCAGAAATGGGTTCAAATCCCAGATCTGCCACTTGTCTGATGTTTGAACTTGAGCAAGTCATTTAACTTCTCTGTGCCTCAGTTACCTCCTCTGTAAAATGGGGATTCAAACTGTGAGCCCCACGAGGGACAACCTGATTACCTTGTATCTACCCCAGTCCTTGGCACTTAGTAAGCGCTTAACAAATACCATAATAATATTATTATTAGAGCTGAGATGCGTCGATGGGGTCGGCGACAGCAGACCGGGAGAGCCGCCAGGCCCCGGCTGGAGCTTGGGCCTCCCACCATCCCCTCCCCGGCCCCCCCCCGAGGCCTCCGGCCCTTCTTCCATCTCCCCTTCCCAGGATGGTCAGCCTTTGCGGACTGGCGGGAGCTCCAGGCCGCAGCCAGACGGGGGAAGGGAGATGGGGGGTGGGGGGGATGGGGAGGAAGGGGAGAATGGGAAGGAAGGGGGGAATGGGAAGGAAGGGGGGGACGGGCGGACAGAGGACAGACAGGCCCTTATCTCCCAGACGGGCAGGCGGCTGGTTTGTGTCTAGGCCTGGGAAAACGGCAGCCGTGGGGAGGAGGGGTCCCTGGGGACAGAGAGTGGCTGGGGGCCGGGATGCCTGGGTCTCTGAGGGCAATGGGAGCAGGAACCGAGGGTTGGGGTTAGCCTCCCTGGTCGGACCCCGACTGCCCCAACTCCGGCAGAGCTCCCCCGACCGGTGGGGAGGGTGGGGTCGGGGGGGTCCTCTGGCTCCTCCCCATTTCTTCTCCTTCACCTCGCTCCTCCCCCTCCTCATTTCTGCTCCCGGGAGGCGGGGTCCCCGCTCCCAGCCACGCCCCCCACCCCACCCTACTGGGGAAAGCGGGTCCTGGTGTCGGCGGGGACACGCACAGAGAGCACAGCGGAGGAGCAGAGGGCGCCAGAGGTAAGGGAGGGACCCAGGCGTCCCGGCTCCTCCCTTCCCGGGCACCAGACTTTCTGCCTCCCTAGCCCCCAGCTCTCCCCTTTCCAACCCCCAATCCTCTCAAGGACCCAAGTCGGCATCCCAGCCTTCTCCTTCCTTCTCCCCCAAGATCCTGGGGGGGGGGGGGTCCTTGTTCCCATCTCTCTTCTCCAAGATCAAAGCAGGAGGCAGAGCCGGGAGGAGAAGGGAGAGCCAAGAGGTGGAGCTTGGGGGGAGGAAACTGAGGCAGAGCGGGGACCTAGGTGTTCGCCCCTCCGCAGCCCCTGCTCCCCTTAGGGGTCCGGTTGTCCTGCCCCTCCAGCCACCGACTCTCCCTGTCCCATTCCCCCCACCCCGGGCTTCCCTCACAGAAGTGTCCTGGGGCCTGGACCCGGCTCGCTCCTTCCACTCCCCGGTCCTCTTGTGGAACTCAGGTGTCCTGCTGGGACGCGGATCGGCTTTGTCTGGCGATGGGAAGCAGCTGTTAAAGCCCCAGGAAAAGATGCCGCTTCAGGCTGCTTCCTATTAGCCAGGGGGCCGGCTGCCCCTTCCCGGGCCAGGGAGCGGGACGCCTGGGGCTTGAGAGGAGGCAGAGCTGAGGGGCGGGACGCCTGGGTCCCAAGGGGATTGCGAATTGAGAGGCAGAAAGCCTGGGTCTTGAAGGGAGGGAGAAGTGAGAGGCAGGACGAAATAAGAGGCGGGCTGCCCGGGTCCTGAAGGGAGAGAGCTGAGTGGATCCCGAGGGGAGGGAGAGCCGAAGGGCAGGACGCCTGGGTCCTGAGGTGAGCTAGGTCGGGGGCGAACACCTGGGTGCCCGAGTGGAACCCTCCAGGGTCCCGCGGGTTAATCCTCTGTCTCCTTCCCCCGGCCCCAGCTCGGTTCCTTCCCTACCTCCCCACCTCCCAGCCGTTCCTTCCCCTGGTTCGCTGGGCGGTTGGGCGGGCGAGCAGGCGGGCGGGAGCCCCAGGTATGCATCACCTAAGGCCCGGGCGGGCCCCGGCCTGCCCCACCGCGGAGAGAGCATTCCTTCCACAGAGCCGGAGTCCGGGACCCGGCGTCCGGCCCCGCAGGCTCCCCTCTCCCTCGGGGACCCAGGTGTCCCCCGCTCTCCCGCAGGGTCCCAGGCATCCCACTCCCCAGCCGCTGCTCCCCTCGGGGGCCCAGGCATCCCACTTGGCAGGACCTGCCGCCGCCTCGGGTCGAGTCTCCCGACACCCCCGGCCTCCACTCTCCCCAAGGACCCGGGGGTCCAACTCCCCAGCCTCGGGGGCTCTCCCCCGCTGTCTCCGGGCGGGGAGATAATCTCTTCCAGTCCTGGAGCCTCATCTATCATCTCCCTGCTCCCCCCCCCCCCCCCCGCCCCGTCCCACCATCTGCTTCCCATCCCGGCCCGGGCAGGTTCGTCACCTGAGCTGGGGCCTCTGTGGGAGTCGTCTGTGTGCGTGTGTCTGTGTATGTGCGTGTATGTGTCTGAGACCGAGGCCCGGGGGTTGGGAGAGGGGCCTGGGTCCAGGAGGGCAGGAGGGCCGGGTCTCTAAAGGAAGCGGGGGGCGGCGGCGGGCGGGATGGGGAGAAGGAGTTGGAGGGAAGAAAGTTCTGTTTCCAATGGCCGGGTCTGACCCCATCTCCCTTCTCGAAGGTGGTTGCCTCTCCCCCCACCCCGGGATGGTGCAGCGGAGGGGTCCCCCGATGTCCCCTCTGGGACCCCCCGGGGACAGGCCCCCGGGGCCACGGCAGGAACCCTGACCAAGCCGGTAACAGCCCCTCCCACCCTCCACCGGTTGCCCTAAACCCCATTCCTTTTCCCCCAATCTCCCTTTTCCCTAAACCCTCCTGTCCACTCCCCCCATCCGCCTCCCCAGTTTCCTTCGTGTCCCATTAACTTCTCTCCTTGTCTCTCCTGGGCCCCGTCCCCTTGCCCCCCCCCCCCATCGCACCCCCCACCCCTTCCCGGTGGGTCCGTAGCCCGGCCTGCCCAAACCCAGCTCCCCGGCTCCCCTCCCCCTCAACCCCGACTCCATCGGGGAGGTCTTGGGTGGCGAAGGCATGGCTCCCACGCCTGCCTAGTTGCTCCGGTAGACCGCTGCCCCAAACTCTGGGAGTCCGGTGACGGCTGATGGGGGGCAGCGTGGGGTGGTCCCTGCCGCCCAGAGCGAGGTCCTGGGGGGGCGGGGGGGGGGGTGGGCGTGCTCTGAATCCCTCCCTCTCTCCCCAGGTGCCCCCGTGATGCTCTGGTCTCCTCGACCCTTCGTCCTCGTCCTCGTCCTGCCGGCCGCTCTGGCGGCCCCCCTCGCCCCGCCCCTGCCCCTGGCCGGGCCGGACTGGTCGCTGCTGAGCCCCCGGGTGGCCCTGGGCCGCTCTTTGCCGGCGGGCCCCCCGCTCCTCTTCCTCCTGGAGAGCGGGGCCCCGGTGGGGGCGGCGGCCAACCGGAGCCGGCGCGGGGCGGGCCCGGGGCGGCGGGGGGAGCTGTCCGTCTGCGACGCGGTCAGCCGCTGGGTGACGGACCGCCGGACGGCCGTGGACATCCGGGGCCGGGAGGTGGCCGTGCTGGCCGAGGTGCAGACCCTGGCCGGGCCCCTGAAGCAGTATTTCTTCGAGACGCGCTGCAAGGCCGGGGCCGGGGGCGCCGGGGGGACCGGGGGCGCCGGGGGGCCCGGCGGCGGGGGCTGCCGCGGCGTGGACCGGCGCCACTGGGTGTCCGAGTGCAAGGCCAAACAGTCGTACGTGCGGGCGCTCACCGCCGACGACCAGAAGCTGGTCGGCTGGCGCTGGATCCGCATCGACACCGCCTGCGTGTGCACCTTGCTGAGCCGAGCCGGCCGCGCCTGATGGGATCGGGGCACCCCCGGGCCCTAACTCTAACGATAATACTAATCGTCCTGGGGTTCGGGGAGCGCTCGCTACGGGCCGGGCACCGTACTGAGCGCCCGGGGTGGCTACGCTGCAGCGGTGGGCAGCTGGGGCGGGGATCTATGCGATTTTCGTGTGGGTGTGAAGCGCTTCCTCCGGGCCGGGCGCTGGGGTAGATACAAGCTAATCAAGTCGGACCCGGTCCCCGGCCCACGCGGGGCTCACAGTCTTCATCCCCATTTCACAGTGGAGGTCCCTGAGGCCCCGAGAAGTGAAGTCGCTCGCCCAAGGTCACGCGGCGGACAAGGGGCGGAGCGGGGATTAGAACCCAGGTCTTTCTGACTCCCAGGCCCGGGATCTCTCCGCTGGGCCACGCAACGGTGGGCCACGGAGGACCGAGACAGGAGAACTGGACACCGGGACAATTTAATTGGACATAATAATAATAACGGCATTTGTTAAGCACTTACTATGTGCCAAGCACTATTCAAAGCGCTGGGGTAGTTACAAGATAATCGGGTGAGGTAATACAAGGTGATACAGATGAGGTAACTGAGGTACAGAGAAGTTAAGTCACTCGCCCCTAGTCCTACAGCTGACAAATGGCAGAGCCGGAATTAGAACCCACGACCTCCGACTCCACTGAACCACGCTGCTTCTCTTTCGGGAGCAATGCCGATCGACTGGGAACAGGCTGCAGTCGACTCAGCGCTCCCCCCGCCCAGGGGTGGCTAAATAGCCACGGATGATGTGGTTAACTAGGCACAAGGAAGGGTCGGCTGGGAATTGCGGGTGGTCAATCGGGCACGTACCGGCTTAACTGGTCAGTGAGCAACAACCAAGCCATTGGGATGAATCAGCGTGTTAGAGGATGGAATCAAGAGGGTCCAGGATCGAAGTCACTGAGCTTTGGGTACAATGTGTCCATCTGAGACTGGGCCCTGGGTGCTGCTGTTGGACCAGGCCACCCGACCACTGGACACGACACAGTCAACTGCATCCTGGCATGGTCCTCGAGAGGCTCCTGTCGGCCGCCTAGGCATTAGGCCGGGTCGATGAGGCAGTGGGCGAGGCCGAATGATCTCTAGGCAATCAGAGAGACACTGGTCAAGCCATCTGGCCCCTGGAAGCCAGCTAGACTCCAGATGCGGTCAACTGGTCAGTGGGGAAAAAAGATCGAGTGGACAAAAATCGGTATGGTCCTCTGAGGTTAGATCGGCTGGGAGGTACCCGGGGCAGAGACGACTGCTTAATAGGGGCCGTCAACTTTACTCCGGCAGTCAAGTGTCACTAGGCAGAATTAATTGGTCAGTGACTACGCAACTGGACACCGGGTGGTCAACAGGACGGTGGACATGAGCAACTGAGACCAAGACTGCCAACTGGTTAATAGGCAGGGCCCGCCACGACTGGTGTGGAGCCCGGACCCGATGGGGGCTGAGTTCCGGACCCCAGACACACAAGGAGGGGACGAGATGGACGCCAGCCCCCCAATTCCTCCCTCCGAGTCCTGCCCCCTCTCTCCGGGGGTCTCCCGTCCCTCTGTATTTATTCCCCCCTCCAACGCCCCTAATTTATTGTGTGACCAGAACGACCCTCTCCCTCTCCCTCCCTGTCGGCTGTGGACTGTTGCGGGAGGCCGGCGGGTCCCCGCTGGGCCCACCCCTCCAAGGGTAAGTCCAGGACCGCCCCCCTCACCCCGGCCAGGAGCGGGTGCGGGGGTGCGGTCGAGGACATCCGAGCCCGCCTGCCTCCGCCACTCCCCTTCCCCGCCCCCAGACTCGGAGTCGGGGTGTGTGGGGGGGGTGGAGGCTGGCCGGAGGGGGCGTGTCCCGTCGCCATAGCGACAGACTAACACGGCTCATCCCCGGGGGGCCGGGCGGGGCTGGGCGGCCCAATGGTCTGGCGGTCCCATGGGGCGGCGGGGCCGGGCCCCTGGCCGGACGGGTGTCGCACCAGCAGTGAGGTGGGCCTCCCTCCGACCTCGCCCCTGCCCTTCCCCCCGCCGGCCGCTCGGGTAAGTCCGGGGGTCCCGGGGGAGGCGGGCCTGGCGGGGGGCGGGGACGCCTGGCCTCCCCCTGACGCCCAGGGGGTCTCGCCCACCAGTCCACGGTCTCGGACCCTCTGCCGCCGGCCCTGGCTCAGGACCGCTGGGCCCGGAGCTTCGACGAGGTTGTGAGCCGGCGGGAAACGACGACCGGGGCCGCCTACGGCCCCAAGACCTCCGCGGGGCGCTTTGGGCAGCCCCCCGCACTCCTGCCGCCCCGGGCGGACCGCGTGATGGGAATCAAGGGCGCCGGGGACAAGGTGAGCCCCGGAACCGGCGGGGAGGGGGGAGGAGAGGAGAGGGGCGTCCGGGTCCGGAGGCAACAGGCTTTCCTTTCCCTCCTCGGCCGGTCCTGGGGTCTGCAGCTGGCCCTCCGCGCCTGGGCCGCCGCCCTCACCTCCCGCCAGCGGAAGAGCGAGATGAGGGCTGGGTACCCCGGTTGGCCTAACCTCGACCCGCGGCCGACCTTTGCCCCCGGGCCCCTGCCCTTCGGCCTCGCTGCCCACCACACCCGAGGCCCCTCCCAGGTGACAGCCGGTCCCGGGGCTGGAGGGGGCGGGGGGGCTGCGCGTTTCCGTGCTGACCCGAGGCTGGGGGCGCGGGGGAAAGGGGAGGAGGGCTTGGCTCTGACTCCCTCTTTTCTCCCCCTTCCCCTCTGACCCCCCACACCACCAGACCATAATTCCCAGCACAGAAAACCCAGCTCTGGCGGGAAGGATCTATTACATCCCACAGCGTGCCATCCTCCATCTACAAGATCCCTACCTCTCCATCACCGCCCAGGATTTCTCCAGGTTCTCAGTTGCCACCTTCCCCCCAGAGACCCAAACGCCCCTGACCCAAAGACCTCTCCCTCCGACCCAAGCCTCCGGATCCCACACCCCAGACCTCGATCCCATCTCCCCAAACAGCGCCGACCCGGCCCGCCGGTCCCGGCTGCCCGCAGAGACATCCCAGGCCGGGGGCTCGGTACCGCCCCGCCCGCCGTGGCCCGACTCGGCCCTGCTCCCGCCCCGGCTTTCCGGAGACCGCGTCGCCCACCTGGGCCCCCTGAGCCCGTCCCGGCAGTGGCGGTCGCTGACGCACGCCTCCTTCACGCCCCCGCTTCACCCACTCCGGACTCTGGATCGCTTCTGCCCCCTGGAGCCGCTGTGGGCCGGGCTCCACCGCCGCCCCGCTCCCGAGCTGGCCACCGTGCCCCACTTCTACCAGCCCGAGAGCACCCGCTACGGCAGCGGGAAGCCCTGTGTCCTCTGAGGGGCTGCGGGTGGGAGCCGCAGGCTGGGGCGGGTGGCGGGCACAAGCCGGGACAGAGGGCGGGCAGAGGCCAGGACCTGGACCTCCTTTTCTGGGCACCAGGACTGCCAGAGGCCTGGGAACTGGAGGAGGAGCCAAGGCCCAACGGCCAAGGCACAAACAGCTCCACCATGGGAAGGGGGCCACAGCCCACACTGACAGGCCCCCCCACTCCTTCCCTTCCAACATGACCATATGACCATTCTCTGGCACAAAGCTCATCAGCTCGTCTCCTTTCTGCCTTGGCAGCGGAAGGTGGGGAGGGAAGGTCGGGCGGGGGGGGTTTACGCTGTGAGCGATTGGGTCTCCTCCCCTTCCAACCCCCAACGGCCCTCCCCTAAGCCTTCGGGTTGCCCAGGTGGGCTGTGATATTGTCTCCTCCTGGCTGTGGCCTTGCCCCGTCCACCCCCTCCCTGCCTGGCCCTGGAGGGCAGTGGGCGAGGGAGAGGATTAACTGCCTGGTTACCCGGTCCCCGCCCCCACCCTCTGGCCTTGCCGCCCCCACGGCGGCCGGGCCCGTATAAGGGCAGGGCCCCGGTGGGGAAGGGGCCAGACTCAACATGGAGCCACACCTGGTGAGTTGCTGCAGAGTCGTTCCCGCCCCCCACCTTCCACCCGTCCCAGGGCCCCCCAAAACCCCTTTATGGGAGGGAGTGGGGGTGAGGGCGGAGGGGAGAAGGGGGTGGAGAAGAGGCAGAGGGCAGCAGAAGGGGAAGCTAACCGTGGGCCCTCAGGGGCTCTCACTCCTGCTCTTGTTCCTGCTGCCGCCCCTGCTCCCCGCTGGGGACCCTGGCGAGCCCGGCGAGCCGGGGCTCAGAGGAGGCCCCTACTGCCGCCTCGTCAATGCCACCGTGGCCGCCGAGCACGAGGCCTGTCCTGTATGCATCACTTTCACCACCACCATCTGTGCCGGCTTCTGTATGAGCAAGGTGAGGATGGGGGGTAGGGCTGAACTAGATACTTAGGTGGGGGGGAGTGGAGAAGGGGAAGGGATCCCTTTCACCTCCCCCTTCACCCATTCTGTCTCTCACCCGCCACTTTGTCTTCAGATGCCCGTGTTGCCGAACCCTAGATACAGACCGGTCCAAGAAGTGTGCACGTATGGCCGGCTGCGCTACGGATCCCTGCGGCTGCCCGGCTGCCCGCCTGGCGTGGATCCCGTGGTCTCCTTCCCCGTGGCTCTGAGCTGCCACTGCGACCAGTGCCAGCTGGGGTCCAGCGACTGCACCTCCCGCGTGCAGCACCACAGGCTGGACTTCTGCTCGGCCCCCCGCCTGCGCCTCTAGTGCCCCCCCGCCCCCCCCGCCCCCCCCTCCCAGGGACCCCCCTCAATCCAATAAAGCCCCCATTGACACATTTATGTCTGACTTTGACACTGGGGAAGGATGGGGGTGCGCGGGGAGAGAAGGAGGGTGCAGAATTCAGGGTTGGCCATTGGCCAACAGACAAAGGAGGCCCCTACTTTGAGAACCATTTTATAAAAATTCACAGTCCCTCGATACTGGGTTAAAAAAAAAAAATCAGATGGGCAGGGAGGGAACGGAGAGGGTCAGACAGGCAGACAGACAGACTCTAGGAGACGGGGAGGAAGGATTCCAGCCGAAGGTGCCAGCTCATGAAGTGTCCATGGTCTCTCCTTCTGAGGGGGAGACAGAGGGGACGTCGGAGGGGGCCCAGGGCACGTAGGGGGTGTCGTCGGGGGGCGGGGAGGGTGGAGAGTGGGGGAAGAAGGAGGAAGTGTGGACCTCCTTGGGGAGGCAAGGCTGGCCAGGGGCACCAGACCTGGGTGGGGAGGCAGGGCTTGGCCCCTGAGGAGGAAGGACAGAGCTACTCACTGAGCTCATTGAAGAGGAAGGCATCTTGGTACTCCTTCATGTACTGTGTGGAACGCGACTCGTCCAGGAAGAGTGAATACACGCGCTTGATATCGTCCACCTGCACTTCTGTGCCCTGCAGTGGGGGGGGGGGTGGGGGGGGGGGGGTGGGTGGGTGTTCAGGGGCGCGAGGCCAAGGGAGGGGTGGGAAGAGAAGCAGCGCTATGGGGAAGCGCGGGCAGGAGGGGAAGGAGGAGGAGAAGCAGCAAAATGGGGAAAGCAGAGCAGTGGGATGAGGAGAGCAGGGAGGAGGGGGAGATGGAGCAGAAGCGGTGGGGTGCACACGGAGGAGGGGAGAGGGGGCAGGGTCCCACCTTGCGCTTGCGGCAGACCAGGCTGGCGGCGGTGATGAGCTGGATGGCGTACCGCAGGGAGGTCTCCAGGCCGATGCGGGTCAGCACCGTGTAGGCGTCCTCACTCATCTCCACGTCCTCCTCCTCACACCTGAGCGCGCGGGTGGCCGGGGGTCAGGGGACCTGGGACTGAACCGCCCCTGTCCCCAGCCCGCCCTGCCCAGTGCATGCGCACAACTGGGTGCCTGCATGGAGTGGGTTCACTCGCTCTCTTCCAGGTCTCGGCTCTTCTCCCCTCCCTCACCCGCCCCCAAGGGCCTCGTCCTCCTCCCCGCTCCCCAAGGGCCCTCG
The DNA here is from genome assembly GCF_004115215.2 of Ornithorhynchus anatinus. NCBI lineage: Eukaryota > Metazoa > Chordata > Mammalia > Monotremata > Ornithorhynchidae > Ornithorhynchus > Ornithorhynchus anatinus. The sequence continues at coordinate 53,305,777 of NC_041737.1, read as the reverse complement.
GCTGACAAGGACGAGAGAGGGCCAGCGGCACCCGTTCCTCCAGATGGGAGACTCTCTGCTGCCCGGCCCCCGGCCTAACCGGATCTTGAGGATCTGCTTGGTGTCCTTCTCGCTGTAGGGGGTGGTGGACACGATGAGGAGGCGGTCCAGCAGGTCGATGGGGATGCCGTGGGGGCTCTGGTAGGAAGTGCCCCGGATCCTGGCGGGGAGGAGGAGGAGAGGGCAGACGGTAGTGAGCAGCCCCTGCCACGCCCCTGCTCCAGACCTCTGCCCTCAGCACCCCCGTCCCGCTGATCAAGGTACCGGGTGATGCCACGGTTGGTGGCCATGATGAGGACGGGGGCCATGTCGCTCTCCAGCGCGCGGTTCAGGAAAGAGAAGCTCTCGATGTCCAGCATGTGGACCTCGTCAATGAACAGCACCTGGCCGGGGAGCAGGCGGGGCGGCGATGAGGGAGGGGCGGGAAGGCTGGGAGGAGCGAGAGGAGGAAGAGGACCAGTTCCTCTAGTTCTTTCCCCCACGTCCTTCCCCACCTCCGCTCACCCCGGGGATGATGTCGGCCTTGCCCTCCTCTCTCCACTCCGCCACCTTGGCATTGATCTGCTCCCGCACCTCCGACTTGATCTCGCCCGTGTCACCTGCGGCAACGGGGGTGGTGAGGATGAGAGGCTAGTGGAAGTGGAACCAGGAACGAACAGCCTGGGGCGGGGGCCCAGGGAACGCTACGGACAGAGAGGTTGACCAAGTCCCACTAGCTAACGCGCTCCCCCCGACCTTGGAGGAAGCCAGGAAGCTCTGACCCCTGTACCCCGTGCCGGAGCAGAGAGCCCCAAGCCGCCCTCCCTACCGGAGAAGAGGGCCAGGAAGCCCTGGGTCCTGGAGTTGATGACGTCAATCTCGTGCAAGGACACGGTATGCACCACCTCCTTCCGTTTCTGCAGCTCCCCGTCTGGGCACTGCACAAACTTGGTCTGGGGGAGACACGCACGACTCATCTGTTGCCGCGCTGCCTGCCCCTTCCCCCAACTTCCCGGCCCCTCCCTCGGCACCCCCTCAATCCGGAGACGGGGGACAAGAGGGCCCAGGGCTACTGTTAACAGGACTGTCGGCTGATCCCTCTCCGCCGTCCCTCTGCACTTATTCCCTCCTCCAACACCCCTAATTTATGACCAGAGAGGCCTCTCCCTTCCCCGTGGCTAAGATGCCTCCCCCTAGGCCGACACCCCCATGATTGAGTGCAGGACCCCCCAACAGGGTGCTGTGGTGGCAGTACAGGGTGCGGTTGAGGGCATCTGTGCCCGCCTCTCTCTGCCACACCCCTTCCCCGGCCCCAGACTTGGAGACCGGAGGGCGGGGTGGAGGTTGGCTGGGAAGGGAGCGTAACCTGTCTCCATGGCGATGGCCTAACACTGCTCAGCCCTGGGGGCGGGGAGGAACAGGGGCAGGGCAGGCAGCCCTCTTGCCCGTTCCTGCTGCCCAGGGATAATTAAGCAGGACGATTTGGAAGAGCAGGAGCAGGGCAGAGGAGGAAGAGGGGCAGGGACTGAACAGGAGGCTTGGGGAGTGTGTAGCCATAGCGACCCAAGGCCCGACGGCCTTATGGGGGCAGGGGGCTGCTCCAGGGCATAGGGAAGCGGCTGAGGAGGCTGACCAAGTTTGGCCTGGGCCGAGCTCCTTCAAGAGCTAGTGGGGCTCTTAAAGGGCGGTGCCAAACCTAGAAAATTACAACCATGAACTACCCTCCCCTGATCTGCCTCTCCAGGACAAGATGCCCCAACAAAACGCTTCCCATTTTGATCAGCAGAGAGAAGAGCACCTGCCTTAGGCAGCCTGGTTTAGTGGAAAGAGCCCATGGGTTCTAATCCTGGCTCTGGCACATGTCTGTTGGGTAACCTTGAGCAAGTCATTTCAGTTCTCTGGACCTCAATTCCCTGTCTGTAAATTGGGGATCAAAACTGTGAGTCCCATGTGGGTCAGGGACTGGGTCCAACCCAATTTGCTCATATCCACCCCAGCGCTTCGTACAGTGCCGGGCACATAAGTGCTTACCAAGTACCATAATTAAGGGGGCCCTGAGAAATGAACACGGGAAGGCCACAGCTGTGGAGAATTGTGAGCGAACACAAGGAAGAAGACCGTGTATGCTGGGGGGCTCTCCACCTTCCCCATCAGATGCCAGAGACCCAGCTGTCGTCAGCCTTCCCTTCCTGAAGCCACCCCTCACTCCCACCCTCCACTTGCTTCTCTAGGGGGGCAGGAGGGATACAGGGAGGCAGGTAGAGTAGCACAAAGCCTTACAGACTCAGGCGGGGCCTGTGGGTGACATGAGAGACAAAAGGCCCACATCTCCACTCTCCAAGGGTCCCAAGCAGAACACGATGACCTCCCGCTCCCTCCCCAAACACTGAGACCACCTCCCTCGGTACCATCTCCAGTTCTAAGCCTTTCCTAAGATGGAGTGGGCAGGCCCAGTCCCAGTATTCCAGGAGCGCTGGCCTCGGAGATGCCAGGGATGGGATGAGGCGGGGTGGGGGAGTACCTGGGAGCCCATGGCGTCATAGTCCCGAGCACGGGTGAAGGAGCGGCCCAATTTGGAGATCTTGCCTGTTGCTTTGTCGATGGTGATCACATCCCTGCCAGGTATGGGGGAGGGAGTCAGTGAGGGGAGATGAGATGAGCTGGGTGACCCTCCCACCAGTCCCTCCCCCTCTTGACCTTCCTTCCTCTTACTCTGTGTCTCCTTCCCCTCCCTGCTTGCTATTCCCGGAATCTCTCTCTCCTATAGCCACCCTCCCTAGACCAGACGTCGCCCATCAGGGCACTGACCCGGCCTGGACCTTCTCCTTGGTGAGCGACTCGATCATCTTGGTGCCCAGATCGTAGATCGTTTCCATCTCTGTCGTCTTCAACGTCAGCTTCCCCACTTTGGCACCCTGGGGGGAGGGGGAGCCAGGCGGACTCTCAGGCCACCCCTCGGCCCCGCTCCAACTCCCTCCCGGGATCCAAAGGAGACCCCGTGGTGGGAACTCGGCAGCGGCCGCTGGCCCACCCGGCCCCTCAGGGGGGCAAGAGGACACCGTCGGCCCCCAGCCTGTCCGACCCATGGACACCCCCCGTCTCCATGGGGACTTACAGTGCCGGAGGCTGGTCGGTCAATCTGGATCTCTACCACTTCGCCCTCGATGATCTCAGTCTCTTCCCTGGGGGGAGAGGGGGAGGGCATTGGGGCAGCCCCATCTCTCCCCTACAGGTCCTTCCCTCAACCCCTCCGTTCGGGGACCCAGTTTCCCCTCCGTGCCGCTCTCCATACTTGATGCGAACCCCGATGGAGCGCCGGAACGCCTGGGTCAGGGCCTCCGTCTTGCTCATCTCCAAGGAGAAAATTTCACTGCCGGCGATGGCTGTGAATGGAGTGTCTGGGCCCAGGGCTTGGGCCATGCCTAAGAGAGAGAAGATGTGGGGCGGGGTACAGTGTCATTCCCACTAGTTTCCAGGCCCTCCACTTCCTCCTCCTCCTCTGAACCCCTCTCCCACCTCTTCCCTCCCCCTCTGTTCAACCCTCTCCCCGCAGCCCCTCTCTCGGATAGGTCCCTGTCCGCCACGGCCACGTGCCCTTCCCGGAAATCCTCACCCATGGCGATAGCAGTCTTGCCGGTCCCCGGCTGACCGGCGATGAGGACGGCCCGGCCCGCAATCTTCCCCTCGCGGATCATCTCCAGGATCACGCCCGCGGCCCGTCGTGCCGCCAGCTGACCCACCATGCCCTGGGACACCTGGAGAGCATGGGAACGGAGGAGAAGGTTGGGGTGTGCGGGGGATCCAGCAGGGAAACCCTCTTCACTTTACCCCCTGCCCCGAAACCCCTCTCTGTACCTGTCGCGGCTCCAAGGCATCGTCCAAACCGAGGCCTCTGATGTGGGAGTGGGCTCCTGGGGGTGGAGAGGAGGTGGTTACCTGGGTGATGCTGTGTTTACCGCCTCTTTAGGGGGTTGACCCACGCCCACCTTCTGCCTCTGGCCTGGAACATCCTCCCTCCTTAAATCCGACGGATAAATTCTTTCTTTCTTTCTTTCCTTCTTTCCCCCTTCAAATTGTTCGTTGGGAGCAATGAATTCACTCATTCATTCAATAGCATTTATTGAGCGCTTACTATGTGCAGAGCACTGTACTAAGCACTTGGAATGAACAAGTCAGCAACAGATAGAGACAGTCCCTGCCGTTTGACGGGCTTACAGCCTAATCGGGGGAGACGGACAGACAAGAACGATGGCGATAAATAGAGTCAAGGGGAAGAACATCTCGTAAAAACAATGGCAACTAAATAGAATAGAGGTGATGTACATTTCATTAACAAAATAAATAGGGTAATGAAAATATATACAGATGAGCGGACAAGTACAGTGCTGAGGGGATGGGAAGGGAGAGGGGGAGGAGCGGAGGGAAATAGGGGGAAAAGAGGGTTAAGCTGCGGAGAGGTGAAGGGGGGGTGGTAGAGGGAGTAGAGGGAGAAGAGGAGCTCAGTCTGGGAAGGCCTCTTGGAGGAGGTGAGTTTTAAGTAGGGTTTTGAAGAGGGGAAGAGAATCAGTTTGGCGGAGGTGAGGAGGGAGGGCGTCCCGGGACCGCGGGAGGACGTGACCCGGGGGTCGACGGCGGGATAGGCGAGACCGAGGGACGGTGAGGAGGTGGGCGGCGGAGGAGCGGAGCGTGCGGGGTGGGCGGTAGAAAGAGAGAAGGGAGGAGGGGTAGGAAGGGGCAAGGTGATGGAGAGCCTTGAAGCCTAGAGTGAGGAGTTTTTGTTTGGAGCGGAGGTTGATAGGCAACCACTGGAGTTGTTTAAAAAAAGGAGTGACATGCCCAGATCGTTTCTGCAGGAAGATGAGCCGGGCAGCGGAGTGAAGAATAGACTGGAGCGGGGTGAGAGAGGAGGAAGGGAGGTCAGAGAGAAGGCTGACACAGTAGTCTAGCCAGGATATAACGAGAACCCGTAGCAGTAAGGTAGCCTGCTGCTGAATGTGTCTGCTTATTGTTACTGTACTCTCCCAAGCGTTTATTACAGCGAGGAACATGACCTAATGGATAAAGCACGGGCCTGGGAGTCAGAAGGACCTGGAGTCTAATCCTGGCTCCAACACATGCCCGCTGTGTGACCTGGGGCAAGCCACTTTACTTCTCTGTGCCTCAGTTACCTCATCTGTGAAACGGGGGTAGGAGTGTGAGCCCTATGTGGGACAAGGAATGCGCTTAGTACACTCCGCACACAGTAAGCACTCCATAAATACGATTGAATGAAAAGAATGAACTTGTATGAACCCCTGTGTTTTAGAACAGTGCTCAGCACCTAGTTAGTGCACTTGTACCAAGCCCAGCGCTCTGGAACAGTGCTCGGCACATAGTTAGCACTTCAGTACCGTTATTAGAATGCTCAGCACACAGTGAGCGCTCCATAAATACGACTGAATGAAATGAATGAACTTGTACGGAACCCCAGCGCTTTAGAACAGTGCTAGGCACATAGCACTTCAGTACCGTTTTTAGAGGGGGCTCAGCACACAATGAGCGCTCCATAAATACGACTGAATGAAATGAACTTGTATGAACCCCAGTGCTTTAAAACAGTGCTTGGCACAGTAAGCGCTCAATAAATACGACTGGATGAAATGAACGAACTTGCACGAAGCCCAGCGCTTTAGAACAGTGCTGGGCACATAGTTAGCGTTTAAGTACCGTTATTAGAGTGCTCAGCACACAGTGAGCGCTCCATAAATCCGACTGAATGAAATGAATGAACTGGTACGAACCCCAGCGCTTTAGAAGAGTGTTGGGCACAAAGTCAGCGCTTCAGGACCGTTACTAGAGTGCTCAGCACACAGTGAGCCCTCCATAAGTGGGCAGGGACTGTCTCTGTTGCCTAATTGTACATTCCAAGCGCTTAGTACAGTGCTCTGTACATAGTAAGCGCTCAATAAATACTGTTGAATGAATGAATAAGTACAACTGATTGAAATGAATGAATGCACTGGTCCGAACCCCAGTGCTTTAGAACAGCGCTCGGCACATGGTTAGCGCTCCAAAAATACGACTGAATGAAATGAACTGTTATGAACCCAGCACTTTAGAAGAGTGCTCAGTGTGCTAATTTTAGAAGAGCGCTGGGCACATAGCCCTTCGGTACCGTTAGTACAGCGCTCAGCACACAGTGAGCGCTCCATAAATACCCCTGAATGAAATGTACTGGTCCGAACCCCAGCGCTTTAGAAGAGTGCTCAGCACAGTTAGTGCACTTGGACGAACCCCAGCACTTTAGAAGAGCGCTGGACACATAGCCCTTCGGTACCGTTAGTAGAGCGCTCAGCACACAGTGAGCGCTCCATAAATACCCCTGAATGAAATGAACTGGTCCGAACCCCAGCACTTTAGCAGAGTGCTCAGCACAGAGTTAGTGCACTTGGACGAACCCCAGCGCTTTAGAAGAGCGCTGGACACATAGTCAGCCCTTCGGTACCGTTAGTAGAGCGCTCAGCACACAGTGAGCGCTCCATAAATACCCCTGAATGAAATGAATGAGCTGGTCCGAACCCCAGCGCTTTGCTCAGCACAGAGTTTAGCGCACCTGGACGAACCCCAGCGCTTTAGAAGAGCGCTGGGCACTTAGTCAGTCCTTCAGTACTGTTAGTAGAGCGCTCAGCACACAGTGAGCGCTCCATAAATACCCCTGAATGAAATTAATGAGCTGGTCCGAACCCCAGCGCTTTAGCAGAGTGCTCAGCACAGAGTTTAGTGCACTTGGACGAACCCCAGCGCTTTAAAAGAGCGCTGGGCACATAGTCAGTCCTTCAGTACCGTTAGTAGAGCGCTCAGCACACAGTGAGCGCTCCATAAATACCCCTGAATGAAATGAATGAGCGGGTCCGAACCCCAGCGCTTTAGCAGAGTGCTCAGCACAGAGTTTAGTGCACTTGGACGAACCCCAGCGCTTTAAAAGGGCGCTGGGCACTTAGTCCTTCAGTACCGTTAGTAGAGCGCTCAGCACACAGTGAGCGCTCCATAAATACCCCTGAATGAAATGAATGAGCGGGTCCGAACCCCAGCGCTTTAGCAGAGTGCTCAGCACAGAGTTTAGCGCACTTGGACGAACCCCAGCGCTTTAGAAGAGCGCTGGGCCACATAGTCAAGTCACTTCACTTCTCGGTGCCTCAGCTGCCTCATCTGTAAAATGGGGATGAAGACTGTGAGCCTCACGTGGGACAACCTGATGACCCTGGATGTCTCCCAGTGCCGAGAACAGGGCTCTGCACGTAGTCAGCGCTTCCCAAATCCCAACATTATTAGAGTCAGCGGTTCGGTCCTGCCGCCCCGCACTCACCGATCCGCTCGATCCGTGTGACATCGCGCACTTCGGGAACCTTCGGCGTGGCCTGGGGAAGGGGACGAAGGCGGGTGGGCGGGGGGCGACGGGTCCCGGTCCCCTCCCCCGCCCTCCAGACCCTCCCTCGGGACCCCCTCACCCCCGGAGCCCGGGCGGGACCGGGGAGGGAAGCGGAGCCCAGCGCCCGCGTCTCCTCACCGTGGTTGCCATGTTGCTCCCCAACGGCCGCGGCGCTCTGACCGGAACCGGAAGTCGGCCGGACACGTGGGGCCGCTCTAGGCCCCCGAGGCGCGGGCGCGTCTCTATGGCCGGGGCCCCGAGGTCCTCCAGCCTCGGGCCCTGAGGCGACGCCCTCGTCGCCCTCTGGGGCCTTCATTCATCCATCCGTCATTATTGATCATCCATCCAGCATTATTAATAATAATAATGTTGGTATTTGTTAAGCGCTTACCATGTGCAGAGCACTGTTCTAAGCGCTGGGGGAGAGACAGGGGCATCAGGTCGGCCCACGTGAGGCTCACCGTTAATCCCCATTTTAATAATAATGTTGGTATTTGTTAAGCGCTTAATAATAATGTTGGTATTTGTTAAGCGCTTACTATGTGCCGCCAAGCACTGTTCTAAGCGCTGCGGTAGACACGGGGGAATCAGGTTGTCCCACATGGGGCTCGCAGTCTTCATCCCCATTTTACAGATGAGGTAACTGAGGCACCGAGAAGTTAAGTGACTTGCCCAAGGTCACACAGCTGACCAGTGGCCGAGCTGGGATTCGAACCCATGACCTCTGACTCCAAAGCCCGTGCTCTTTCCACTGAGCCATGCTGCTTCCCTAATGTGCAGAGCACTGTTCTAAGTGCTGGGGGAGATACAGGGGCATCAGATCGGCCCACGTGAGGCTCACCGTTAATCCCCATTTTAATAATAATATTGGTATTTGTTAAGCGCTTACGATGTGCAGAGCACTGTTCTAAGCGCTGGGGGACATACAGGGGCATCAGGTCGGCCCACATGAGGCTCACAGTTAATCCCCATTTTACAGATGAGGGAACTAAGGCCCAGAGAAGTGAAGTGACTTGCCCACAGTCACACAGCTGACAAGTGGCAGAGCTCGGAGTCGAATTCATGACCTCTGACTCTGAAGCCCAGGCTCTTTTCCACTGAGTCACGCTGCTCCTTTAATTATTGATCATTCATCCATCATTATTGATCATTCAACCATCCATCCATCATTATTGAGCGCTTACTGTGCGCAGGACACTGTATTCATTCAAATAGTATTTATTGAGCGCTTACTATGTGCAGAGCCCTGTACTAAGCACTTGGAATGAACACGTCAGCAACAGATAGCACTGTACTAAACGCTTGAGAAGTACAATTCGACCACAGTGAGAGACAATCCCTGCCCACAACGGGCTCACAGTTCCTTTGGTTTTGTTGTCTGTCAGAGAAGCAGTGTGGCTCGGTGGAAAAAGCCTGGGCTTGGGAGTCTGAGGTCATGGGTTCAAATCCCGATTCTGCAACTTGTCAGCTGTGTGACTGTGGGCAAGTCACTTCACTTCTCTGGGCCTCAGATACTTCATCTGTAAAATGGGGATGTAGACTGTGAGCCTCATGTGGGACAACCTGATTATCTGTTGCCGATTTGTATATTCCAAGCGCTTAGTACAGTGCTCTGCACATAGTAAGCACTCAATAAATACGAATGAATGAATGCCCTGTATCTCCCCCCAGCGCTTAGAAGAGTGCTCTGCACATAGTAAGCGCTTAACAAATACCAACATTATTATTATTATTATTATTGTTGTTGTCTGTTTCCCCCTTTTAGACTGTGAGCCTGTTTGTTTTGTTTTATTGTCTGTCTCCCCCTTTCACACTGCGACCCCGTCGTTGGGCAGAGATGGTCTCTCTCTGTTGCGGGATTGTACATTCCAAGCGCTTAGTACAGTGCTCTGCACACAGTAAGCGCTCGATAAATACGATTGAATGAACGAATGAATGAATAGAAGGGGCTCAGTGAAAAGAGCCCGGGCTTGGGAGTCAGTGGATGTGGGTTCTCTCTGCCACTTGTGTGCTGGGTGACCTTGGGCAAATCACTTCACTTCTTCGTGCCTCAGTTCCCTCATCTGTACAATGGGGATTAAGACTGTGAGCCCCACGTGGGACAACCTGATTACCCTGTATGCCCCCCTAGGCCTAGAACCTGTATTCATTCATTCATTCAATAGTATTTATTGAGCGCTTACTATGTGCAGAGCACTGTACTAAGCGCTTGGGATGAACAAGTCGGCAACAGATAGAGACAGTCCCTGCCGTTTGACGGGCTTACAGTCTAATCGGCGGAGATGGACAGACAAGAAGACAAGAACAAGAATAGTAGGTGCTTAATAATAATGATGACGATGGTATTTATTAAGGACTTTCTAAGTGTCAAGCAGTGTTCTTAACAAAAGACCGTCATTATTATTATTATCATTACCCTAGCTCTCTTCCTAGCACCTCCATCTCTGTGACGGTGGGACAACCTGGTCAGGGCTCATGAGTTCGAATCCCAGCTCTGCCACTTGTCAGCTGTGTGACTGTGGGCAAGTCACTTCACTTCTCTGTGCCTCAGTTCCCTCATCTGTAAAATGGGGATGAAGACTGTGAGCCCCACGTGGGACAACCTGGTTCCCCTGTGTCTACCCCAGCGCTTAGAACAGTGCTCTGCACATCGTAAGCGCTTAACAAATACCAACATTATTATTATTATCACCTTGTATCCGTCCCCCCCTCCCCGCGCTTAGAACAGTGCTTTGCACCTATGCCATCATCATTATTATTATCATCTCAAATTCTGATCCCTATTGGGCCTCCCTCTTTCCCCTCCCCCGCTCCGCCTCGCCCTCCCCCCTTCCTCCACCCCGCCCATTCCCAGAAAATGTCGACACTTCCCCTTTAAGAAGCGGCACGTCCTCCACGTGCGGTTTCCCCGCCTCCTCCCTCTCGTTGTCCCCGCCCCCCCCGCCAAGACGGACGGGAGCCCTCTCCAATCCCCGCGCGCAGTCGGGGCCCCGACAGCCAATCCCCTTCGAGTCCGGCCCCTCGGAGGCCCCGCCCCCTCGGCCGCCCCGACGGACCCGCCCCTCGGCCAATCAGGAGCCTTCGGGCCTTCCTCCCTCCCCTGCCCCGCCCCCGCCCCTCCGGAGGCCGGATCTATGGCGCAAGGGGAGGGGGAAGGGGGCGGGGCCTGCCCCCTGGTGGCCGCGGGGCCTCGCTGCAGATGCCCGCACCGCCCCATTGACGCCTGGAATTACAATTTGGGAGGTCGAGGGAGCTGGGAAGCAAGGCGGCGGGCGCGGCTCGGGAGCCAGCAGGAAGCGGGGAGCTGCACTGTGAGCCCTCCCTCGGCTCCCCGTTGTCCAGCCCCGTCCCCCCTCTGCCGCCCGCAGCGGGAGGAAACGGGGTCCCCCCTGGTCCCCCCCAATTTCGGATCCAGGCCCCTCTCCCCTCCCCACTTTGGGCCTGCACCCCCAGATCGACTATGCCCCTGAGCCGCAGCCTGTCGGTGACGTCCCTGCCGGGGCTGGAGGACTGGCAGGATGACATCGACCTGGACAACGCGGTGCTCTTCGAGGTGGCCTGGGAGGTGGCCAATAAAGGTGAGGGGCTGGGGGGTCCGGGATGCTTGGGGCTCGGGGACGCTGGGGCCGGAGGAAAAGCAAGGCCGCCTAGATCTCCAGGCCGGTGGGAGGCCCGGGGGGGTGGGGGTCGGAGCTCCCGGGTTCGGGGAGGGAGGGGAGGACAAGGCAAGCCCCCGGAGGGATGTCGAAATCTGACCACCCGGGACGCCTGGATCCCCGGAGAGGAGAGGAGCAGAACTGGGCTCCGGGGCGCAGGGATCCCGGATCCTGGAAAAGGGGGTTGGGGGCCGGGTAGCCTGGGTTCTCCCGAGGGTGACCTTGAGGGTAATGAGGGCCTCCTCCCGGCGGGCGAACGGAGCCCGGGGTGGAACCTCGATCGTGGCTCCAATAACCTTGGAATCCCACTGCACTGGGCACCGGGCACCGGGCACACCCGCATCCGGCTGCCCGGTCTGACCCATCCCTGCGCTGCCCCACAGGTGACTCTTCTTTTCGGGGAAACCCTGCCTCTGCTCCCTCACACCCACTTTCTTCAGGGACCCAGAGACGTAGATTTCCCTATATAGTCTTTAATGAGCACGGACTACGTGCGGAGCACTGTCCTAAGCCCTGGGGAGTGTACATTCCAGGGGAGTTGGTAGACATGAACCTCTCCCTCGAAGGAGTTTAGAATCCAGCAGGGGAAATGGAGTCTTCCCTTCATCTCCCTCCCTCTCCCCATCCCGGGATCCAGGAGTCCTGCACTCCAGGCCTCAGCCTCCTCTTTCCCCGGGACCCCGGGGTCCTGGCCTTCCGGCTCCAGCCCCGGCTCCGCCACGCATCCGCTGCGTGGCCCTGGGCAAGTCACTTCACTTCCTCGTGCCTCAGTTACCTCGTATGTCAAATGGGAATGGAGACTCCGAGCCCCAAGAGGGACAGGGTCTCTGTTCACCCCCATTTGCTTGAATCTACCCCAACGCTTAGTCCAGTGCTTGGCACGTAGTAAGAGCTTAACAAATACCGCGATTATTATTATTAATTATTATTATTATTATCACCCCTGCCTCTTCCCCCTTGGGCCTGCTAACCGGGCCGGGTTCCTCTGCAGTGGGCGGGATCTACACGGTGATCCAGACGAAGGCGAAAGTGACCGGGGACGAGTGGGGGGACAATTACTACCTGGTGGGCCCCTACACGGAGCAGGGGGTCCGCACCCAGGTGGAGCTGCTGGAGCCCCCGCTGCCCGCACTGAAGCGCACCCTGGACTCCATGAACAGCAAAGGCTGCAAGGTGAGCGTGCGTGACGGAGGCCCCGGGGCCGGGGGGTGCGGGGAGGACCCCGGAGTCCTCACCCCGGGCCCCGCCGGCCCTCCCGTCTCCTCTCCCGTTCCCCCGGGCAGCTGTCGGCCACGTGGGGCGGGCGCGGCCGTCAGCTTCCTAAGAATAACCGCCAGGGATGGGGGTGGGAAAAAGGGCAGGCGGCAGCTGGGCCCGGCGGAGGGGGCCCTGGCACCGGGGGACCCAGCCACCCGGCCTTCGTCCGGGTGGCGGCCCCGGATGGGGACCGAGAGCTGCCAAGGTCCAGAGCTGAGTTGCTGCTGCTGCCCTGCCCTTCTGTCTGTCTGCTCTGTCTGTCCTGCCCGTCCGTCTGTCTGCCCTACCTGCCTGCCTGTCTTCGGCAGGCCCGTCTGCCTATCCGTCCACAGTGGATTCATCCGCCCTTCCGTCTGCCTTGCCTGTCCGTCTTTTTGCCCTGCCTGTCTGTCTGCAGTGGGCCCGTCCCTCCGTCTGCCTCTCTCCCCTGCCTGCGTCCCATCCCGATGACCAGAATGCCCACCGCCGCACCCCGCTCACCTCTCCATGACTCCTCCCTCTGCCTCGTTAAGGCCGAGTTGTCCCCACCGTGGGCCCCCCCGCCCCCTGGGGGGTGGGGGGTCAGAGTTAGTCCCCGCTGGGCAGGGAGGGGTCTCCAGGTCGGGGTCCCTGCGGCTGCAGGAGTGCGGATGTGTCTGGGTGCCTGCCTGGCCAGGTGTACTACGGGCGCTGGCTGATTGAGGGGGGCCCGCCGGTCATCCTGTTGGACGTGGGGGCGGCAGCCTGGGCGCTGGAGCGCTGGAAGGGGGAGCTGTGGGAGAGCTGCAGCATCGGCGTCCCCTGGTACGACCGCGAGGCCAACGATGCCCTCCTCTTTGGCTTTCTCACCGCCTGGTTCCTGGGCGAGGTATGGCCCCCCCACTGCCACCCTGGCACCCCCTGCCCCCTCAGTGCCCAGCCCCTCACCACCTGGTTCCTGGGCGAGGTACAGCCCCCCCTCCACTGCCTGGCCAGCTACTCCTGTCCCTCCCCAGTGCCCAGCCTGGTTTTTGGGTGAGGTACGGCATCCCCCACCCCTTCCCCAGCATCCAGCCCATCGCTGCCTAGCTGCTGGGTGAGATATGGCCACCCCTTCTCCTCCCCCAGTGCCTAGCCCCTCACCTCCTGGTTCCTGGGCTCACCTGGTTCCCCACCACCTCCCACCCCTCCCTTCTCCAGAAGCAGCATGGCATAGTGGATAGAGCGCGGGCCTGGGAGTCAGAAGGTCATGGGTTCTAATTCCGGCTCTGCTACATTAGTACAGTGCTCTGCACATAGTAAGTGCTCAATAAATACCATTGAATGAATGAATGCTGTGCGACCTTGAGCAAGTCCCTTAAATTCTCTGTGCTTCAGTTACCTCATCTGTAAAAAATGTGGATTAAGAGTGGGAGCCCAATGTGGGACGGGGACTGTGTCCAACCTAATTTGTACTACCCCAGTGCTTAGAACAGTGCTTGGCACATAGTAAGCTCTTAACAAGTACCATCATCATTATTACTATTATTACCCAAGCCCAGCTCTTCTCCCCAACCTCCCGCTCCTCCACGACCCCCAGATACCAGGCTCCTCACTCCCTCCTTGCCCCGAGCCCTCCTCCCCTCGGGTCAGGGTTCCCCGCTGGGGACCTCGCAGTGATTCGGCTACCTGACCCTCATCCCTCCAGTTCTACGCGCAGTGCGAGGAGAAGCCGTTCCTGATCGGCCACTTCCACGAGTGGCTGGCCGGCGTGGGCCTCTGTTTGTGCCGGGCCCGCCGCCTGCCCGTGGCCACCATCTTCACCACCCACGCCACCCTCCTCGGGCGCTATCTCTGCGCCGGGGCCGTCGACTTCTACAACAACCTGGAGAACGTGAGCGGGGCGGGGGGAGGCAAGGAGAGACGGGCGGGGGCGAGGGGAAGGCCGGTCCTCCCGCCCCTGACCGTCTCACTGGCCCCCGGCCCCATCGCCCGACACAGTTCAACGTGGACAAGGAGGCCGGCGAGCGGCAGATCTACCACCGGTACTGCATGGAGCGTGCGGCCGCTCACTGCGCCCACGTCTTCACCACCGTCTCCCAGATCACCGCCATCGAGGCCCAGCACCTGCTCAAGAGGAAGCCCGGTGAGTGGAGGGCTGGCCAGCCGGCGCCGAGGGTGGGGCCGGGGACCCTGAGATCGGAGACCCCAAGAGGGTGGGCCAAAGGGGCAGAGAAGGTGGGTTCGGGTTTTGGGAGTAGCAGACGGAAGCCGGCCTGGAGGAAGGGGGCGGGGGCTGGGAGAGAGGGAAGGGGAAAGGTTTGTGCAGGGAAGATAGAGGGTGAGGGGGAAAGGGATCCGGTGGGGCCTGGGGGTTCTGAGGAAGGGGTTGAGAGAGCTGAGGTAGCCTTAGGGACCCAGGAGAGGCTGCAGGGTGTAGAGGCTGAGAGGGGTAGGGGGCAGCTGAGGAGGCTCGGGTCGGGGGTCGGGGGCACTAGGTGAATTGCCCAGGACCAGACACGGACTTCAGCTGAGATTCCCAAAGCGAAACAGTGCGACTTAGCCATGCTGGCGGCGGGATGGGGGCCTGGTGCACTTACCGTTGAACTTCCGCTGCCAGTCCCGGCAGGCTCAACGCCTGACCTGGGCTGAGGATTGTGACGGGGGCAGGTCCTAGGGTCCCCCAGGAGTTGAGGACCCCCTCCCTGTGAGCGGAGGCGAAGGACCAGACCGGGGAGCTCCTCTCCACAACCCTGAAAAGATAGAGACAGGACACCCTCGTCCCGACCACCTAAATGGGGAACGGGGGGCACATAGGGGTGAGGGCTGAGGATCGACAGGGTCAGTCATCCGTGACACCCCGTCCCCGCCCTCCTCAGACTTAGTAACCCCCAACGGGCTCAACGTGAAGAAGTTCTCGGCCATGCACGAGTTCCAGAACCTGCACGCCCAGAGCAAGGCCCGGATCCAAGAGTTTGTGCGCGGACACTTCTATGGGTGAGGGGCGCCCGGTCCCTGGAGCGGGGAGAGTGGGGCAGGGGACGGGACCCAAAATGAGCGCCTCTTACCAGCTCCTTCTCCTCTGGACCCTCCGCCCCTCTTCCACCCTCCCAGGCACCTTGACTTCAGCTTGGATAAGACCCTGTTCTTCTTCATTGCTGGACGCTACGAGTTTTCCAACAAGGGAGCGGATGTGTTCCTCGAGGCCCTGGCCCGCCTCAACTACCTGCTCCGGGTGAGTATGGGAGGCCTGGGGCCAAGCGGGGAGACGGAAGAGTTGGGGGGAAGGGAAAGATGTGGGGAGGGTGGCCCACATGCCTTAGTGGGTAGAGCACGGGCCTGGGAGTCAGAACTTGGATTCTAATCCCGTCTCTGCCACTTGCCTGTGGTGTGACCTTGGGTGAATCACTTCACTGCTCTGTGCCTTGGTTACCTCATCTGTAAAATGGGAATGAAGACTGTGAGCCCCATGTGGGACAGGGACTGTGCCCAACCCACTTACCTTGTATCTACCCCGGCGCTTAGAACAGGGCTCGACACACAGTAAGTGCTAAACAAATACTGTCACTATTATTATGATGATTTTCCCCTCCTGCTTTCCCACCGGCAGGTGAACGGCAGCAACCAGACGGTGGTAGCGTTCTTCATCATGCCCGCCAGGACCAACAACTTCAACGTGGAGTCCTTGAAGGGTCAGGCCGTGCGGAAGCAGCTCTGGTCAGTCTCCCGGACCCTCCCTCCAACTCCAGACAGCATGGCCAACCTCTCCCTCCCCCTGCAACACCCCGAGCATGGCCTAGGCAGCATGGCCTTAACGGCAAGAGCCTAGGCCCGGGAGTCAGAGGACGTGGGGGTCTAATCCCGGCTCTGCCACGTATCTACTGTGGGACCTTGGGCAAGTCATTTCACGTCTCTGTGCCTCAGTTATCTCATCTCTAAAATGGGGATTAAGACTATGAGTCCCATGTGGGACATATTAAGCACTTCAGTTCCACTACGGTTAACTATTGTTATCACTGTGGGGCAGAATGGAGGAGGTGGGGAGAAAGGTCTGAGTAAGGGGGTCAGTGGGTGACTGGGGAGGGGCAGGAGAGAGTCCCAGAGGTTGGAAAAGGCGGAGAGGGAGTTCGGCGGGGCGGGCAGGGCAGGGGCTGTGCCTCAGTTACCTCATTGTCAAATGGTGTCTCCCGCCACCCAGGGACACGGCCAACACGGTGAAGGAGAAGTTCGGAAGGAAACTGTACGAGTCTCTGCTGGTGTGAGTCTCTGCCGCGGATCCACCGTCCCCAGCTGCTCCATCTCTGGCCTCTCTAGGCCCCATTCCTACCAGCTCACCTCTGCCCTGGCTCCCCTGACCCCAACCCTCCTCTCCGTCCCCATCCCCAGTCCTCCTAACTCTCCTCTATCCACCCTGTTTCTTCTGGCCCCAACTCCCCATCTCCAGCCTCTCTAGTATTTATTGAGCACTATGTGCAGAACACTGTACTAAGCGCTTGAGGCCCCGGTCCTCGCAGCTCACCTCTATCTCCACTCATAGGGGCAACCTCCCAGACATGAACAAGATGCTGGACAAGGAGGATTTCACCATGATGAAGCGAGCCCTCTTTGCCACTCAGGTTTGGGCAGCTGGGCCCCAGGGGACTGGGACTGGGGTGGGAGGAGGGGAAACCCATGAGATGGGGGATTGGAGGCAGTGGGGGTGGAAGAACCAGGGGACCCTTTGTTCCAAGGACCCCTCCCCCTGTGCCACTGGCTCCCTGAAGAGACCCTCCTCCACTGGCTCAAAACTCTTCCCCCTCCCCCCCACCCTCCATGCTCCCTTTGACCCTTCCAACTGGGGAAGGCTGGGAGAGGTGTCAGCCTGAAGGGCCTTGGCATCTCTTAATCAATCAGTTGTGTTTATTGAGCGCTCACTGTGTTCGGGGCACTCTATTAAGTGCTTGGGAGAGTACAACCGCAGTGTAACAGACACATTCCCTGCCCCAGCTAAATTAGTAGTAATAGTAAATAGTAGTGTTTGATAATCCTAAGCACTGGGTAGATATAACATAAAGAGTAAGAGTCTGACCCCTGTCTCACCTGGTGCTCACAGTCTAAGGTGGTGGGGAGAACAGGTATTGAATTTCCATTTTACAGATGGGAAAACGGAGGCCCAAAGAAGTTAAATGACTGCCCGAGGTCACGCAGCAGGCCGGTAGTGGAGCCAGGTTTGGAGCCCAAGTCTCTTGACATCCAGGCCTGGATTCTGCAGAATCTTAAGCACCCCTGGCCTTCTTCCTGACTCTCAGTGAGCCACTTAACCACCCTGGACCTCTGTTTCCTCATTTGTAAAATGGGAAGGAAATAGCTGGTGAACCTCACCCAGGGTCCCATCTCATAACCTTGAATCTACTCTTAGCACTTAGCACATACGATTCGCTTAAGGGATGCCGTTATTATCCTTCAGTGAACATCGCCTAAATGGGTTCCTCTCTTCTCCCTCCAGCGCCAGTCTTTCCCCCCCGTCTGCACCCACAACATGCTGGACGACTCTTCAGACCCCATCCTCACCACCATCCGCCGCATCGGCCTCTTCAACAGCAGCGCGGATCGTGTCAAGGTGAGGGGGGATGGGTGGTGAGAGGGGGTGGATGGAGAGTGGTCAAGGGGGATGGGAGGTGAGGGAGGTGATGGTGAGGAGGGGGGCGAGTAGTGGGAGGGATGGGCGGAGAAAGGGCGGAGAAGTGGAGAGGCTGCTTCCCAGCCCTTTCTCCTCTCTCCCTCTTCCCCCGTTTCCCCCACCTTTCTCCTTTGCCATCTTCCCCTTTCTCCCCCATCTCCCCTTTCCTTCCTCCCTGTCCTCTTCCATCTTCCACTTCTTCTCCTCTTTTCCCCTCTGTCTCCTGGCCCTTTCCTCCTCTGCCGTCTCCCCCTTCCTCCCGCCATCTCCTCTTTTCTCCCCCCATCTCCCCTCCCCGTCTTGGGACCACCTGATCCCGCTCTCCCCCACACCAGGTTATCTTCCACCCCGAGTTCCTGTCCTCCACCAGCCCCCTTCTGCCAGTGGACTACGAAGAGTTTGTCCGTGGCTGTCACCTGGGTGTCTTCCCTTCTTACTACGAGCCCTGGGGGTACACGCCCGGTGAGGGAGGCTCGGAGCCCAGGGAGTGGGGTGGGGTAGAGCGGGGTACCGGGTTCTGGGGAGCCCTCCAAGGGTAACCCGCCCTGTCTCTCCCTCCCCGCAGCCGAGTGCACGGTCATGGGCATCCCCAGCGTGTCCACCAACCTGTCCGGCTTTGGCTGCTTCATGGAAGAGCACATAGCTGATCCCTCAGCCTACGGTCAGCTCCGGGGGTCTCCGTCGGGGGCGGGGTGGGCGAGGCCGGCCGGGTGCCCGTGGGTCCCCCGGGCCCCGTGACCCACGTCGTTCCCGGTCGGCCCGCAGGCATCTACATCCTGGACCGGCGGTTCCGCAGCCTGGACGACTCGTGCACCCAGCTGACGTCCTTCCTGTACAGCTTCTGCCAGCAGAGCCGGCGCCAGCGTATCGTCCAGCGTAACCGCACCGAGCGGCTCTCCGACCTGCTGGACTGGAAGTACCTGGGCCGGGTACGATGGGGCCGGGTTCCCGCCGGGGCGGTCGCTGCCAGGCTGGGCCTGCTTGGCTCAGCCGCACCCTCCAGCCCCCCAAAGGCCTTTTAAGGGGAGGGTCATGTGGAGACTTATTTGCATTTAGGAGTGGGGGTTAGAGGTTAGAATGACTGCATTCTGCTCATTTGAATGGAGGGGGGGATCCCAGGGTTTTACTAATTTGCATAGTCTTAGGGTCACTCTTTCCCCTTGACCCCTTCCTTCCTGGCCCCTGGCCATCCTGCCTCCGAGGAACCCAAGATGCCACTGAGGGCTCTGCTAGCTCACCAGGGAGCAAGAGCCGAGGTGAGCCGGGGGTTTCCGTGCCAGCTGACCCTCTCCTCCTCCCCTCCTTCCTCCCCACAGTATTATATGTTTGCCCGGCACATGGCTCTGGCCAAAGCTTTTCCAGATTACTTCACTTACGAGCCCCACGACGCCGACGCGGTGAGCGGGGCCGATGGCAGTGGGCGGTGGGGAGCGGGAAAGCCAAATTCTCACAGAGAAGGCCGGGGGGCGGGAAGACGGGAAGTTGGGGGGCGGGGGAGGACCGGGTCAGGGGACCCCGGAGGAAGAATCTGGGAGGCTCCCGGGCAGCTCACAGGCTTCCCCGCCTCCATCCCCCCGCCCCCTTCCCCGTCTTTTCCAGACCCAGGGATTCCGCTACCCCCGCCCGGCCTCGGTGCCCCCCTCACCTTCCCTGTCCCGCCACTCGAGCCCCCACCAGAGCGAGGGGGAGGAGGAGGACTGCGACGAAGCAGAGCGCTACGACGAGGATGAGGAGGCGGAGAAGGACCGACGCAACATCCGGGCCCTCGAGTGGCAGCGCCGCCCCTCGCCCGGCCTCCTCGCCCAGAGCGGGGCCAAGCGCGGCTCCGTGGACACCGCCCCCTCCAGCTCGGCCAGCTCCCTCAGTGAGCCCGTCAGCCCCACCAGCTCCCTGGGGGAGGAGCGCAACTAAGGATCCCCTAAGTGCCTCCTGCCCTGTTCCCCCCCCCCGACACCCCCCTTCAGGTCTCCCCACCCACTCATTGTCAACCCTGCCCCTCTTCCCCGACTGCCCCTTGCGCCGTCCCAGAACCAGGACCCACTGGGGACTGGATTCCGAGTCGCCCAATGGTCTTGCACCCAAGCCCAGGTTCGGCCGCTAGGGCCATCGCCTCGGTCTAGAATTTAAGCTCCAGTTACAATTGGATTGCTTTCGGTCTCCGGAACTCTTCTAGACTTGGTTCCCTGGGACTGATTTTTAGTTGGGGATTCAAGCTCCGGTCCTGCCTGTCCCCCTTCAAGAATGAGAGGCTCCCGAGTTCTGGGGGTCCTCCTGGATCCAGAACCCCCAACCCCTCGGGGACCCACATGGAATGGAATTCAGGTGTCCCAGTTTTAAGCTGGAGGACGGAGCCTCGGCACGGGAGCCCAGAGGATCACTTTTACAGCCTTAATTTGGAGTGCTGGGGCTCTGGCTTGGCTCTGGAACAAGCTCCAGCCCTGTCCTGTGAACCATCTTGATTTATAGCTTGCCTTTAGCCTAGAATCCAAGTCACCCGGGTCTAGAATGCCAGCTCTTGGAAGGCAAGTTTTGAACTTGAACCCGAGCCATTCTGCTTGCTCCTTGAGACCTCCCACTAGACTAGAATGCAGACTCCAGTTTACTGTCCCCGGGACCAACTTCCTGTAGAACCTCAGGTCCAGAGATGGTGCTACAGGATCCTATTTCTTGGAGAGTTGGAGAGGGTATCCCAGAACTGATCCCCCTCACCCCTTGACTCAGTTGCCCCTTTCCCGAACCCACTGAAGCAGAACTTGCTGTGGCGATCCAGAACCCCAGAGGTCTAGACGCCGTCCCGTTCTGAAACTTTGGTTGATCCCTCCCACCATTTTACAGAGAAAGGGAGCGCCCCGATCCCAGACTCTTGCAACTGTGACCTCTATCCGGGACCACTTGCTCTCTCCTGCCTCACATTGGAGATGAGCACAAGGCCCCGGCCTAGAACCCCTTCCCCTGTCAGCTCCTTGGTCCCTTTCTTTCTCACTGCCCCTAAAGCGTGTTGGGTGAACCCTTCGCTAGAACCTTCTGCCTGAGTGCCTCACCCATCTGGAACCCACCTACCCCTGCCCTGGCACCCAAGAGGGGGCAGGGCCCAGGTCACTTTGCCTAAGAACCAGTTCTGAAAATGGCCCCCACCCAGGCTGTAGCCTGGGCCCCGCACTGAACCCGGAACATTTCCTCAGGCCCAGTTTCCAGGCATCCACCTTCAGTGACGCCAGGGATACACTCCTCCAGCCCCGCCAAAAACAGTGCAGAAGCCAGAGTCACTTGACAGTCACCCACCCCCGGGAATCTTCTGGGCCAACCTCTGGGAGTGTGGGAAGAAGGGGACTTTCTTCCAGGTGGGAGGGCGTCGGGGTGTGTCTGTTTGGTGTGAGTCCGATGCCTCCCTTTCCTCCTGAGGAGGTGCCTGCTGCTTGGTTTGCATTATTTGGTTGTTGGGGGATGGTGAATGCTGGATTTGCCAGAGATATATATTTAAAGAATAAAGGATTTTAACCATGGCACTGGTGTGGATGGGTTGAGGCGCTACCCGCTAACAGTTATAATTGAGGTAGTTAAGCGCTTTTTAAAAAAATGGAGTTTAAGCACTTAACTATGTGCCAGGCTGTGTCGCACACAATGCTGAGATCGTAAGATCAGGACAGTCCCTTACCCCCATAGGGCCCTCAGTCTGAGGGAGAATGGAAATAATTGTAGTATTTAAGTGCTTGCTCTGTGCCAAACTGCACTAGGCCCTGGGGTAGATGGAATGCAAATCAGCACATAGTACAGTGCTCTGCACACAGTAAGATTGCAATAAATAACTGATTTGACAGGTTAGAAAGTTCCTGTTCCTTCTGAGACTCAGTCTAAAAGGGGATGGAGAACAGGAATGGAATCCCCATTTTCTGAGTGACAAATTGGAGGTGCAATTAAGGATCCTGCCTAAGGTCACAGCCATTAAGTGATGGAGCAGGGATTAGAAGGCAGGGCTTCTGAATCCCACTCTTAAACTCTTCCTAGGCCAAGCAGTTTCTCATGTAACAGCTACTGTTCACAGGCCTAGCTTTAGGGGCAATTGGCAAAGCACAGCTGAGAAAGAAACTGCAGTTCAGGGGGCAGGACATTAACCCCATTAGGTTGCCAACCCATTCCAGCATCACCAGGATATGTGTAGAGAGGCTGGTGTGGCTTCTCAAGAACCACACCACATATGTTTATTGCCATAGGGCCACTTTGGACAGGGAGTGGTAAACATCAAAGGGAAGACTTGCAGAAGTAGAGACCCACTCTCAAGTGGATATATGGGTGGTTTTGGGGTTTTTTTGCAGGGGGGGTGGGCAGGGCTCAGCTGGCTCTGCCAAGGACCCAGCCTAGGGAAATGTTGGGAAGGAAAGGACATTAAGTTGTCAGATTTGGTGGTGGTTGGGGGGGTGTGTGTGTGGGAGGGGAAATCAAGAGTTGGGGGGGGGGGGGTCAGTTGTCAGAACCAAGGAGCATCTATCTATTCTCCAGTTGTGAAGGATTTGTTTTGGTCCCCCACCCTCAGGAAAAAAAAAAGTAATTATTGAGCACTTACCCCATGCAGAGCACTGCCCGAAGAACTTGGGAGAGTACAAGAAACTTACATTCTACCCTTGCTTCACCAGTGAGGGGCAGGTGAGGAGGGTGTGGCCCTAAATAATGGTAACAGCCCAAGGGGCCTTTGAGGACTGGGGCCTCCTCTCACCAACCCCTGCCCAGCTTCTGCTTCTCTAACAAGCCCTGGGATGTGGGGGCAAAAATACCACCCCTCCTAACCCCCACCCACTCAGATAAAAACAAAAAAAGCTACATCTTTCTCTCTTACCTTCCCCCTCCTCCATGGAGCTTGCCCTGATGCACTTCTTCCCTAATCTCTCTCCCGCTCCAACTTGTTGGAATCAATCAATTTGCTTACTCTTTTAAAAGCACTTCCTCCTCTCTGCCACTTATACTATGACAATGTCAGCTGCTGACTCCCAGGCACCTCTCACCCATTTAGCCCCTAGCCTTAGATCAGATCTCGACCACACCCAGCCACAGAGACGGCAGTAGCTTTATTCAATGCACTTTGTTTCTCAGCTGTGGACGGGAGCCAGATGCCCGAGGGGGCAGTGGTGAGGGAGGTACAACCAACTCCTGGTCCTTCAGTCGTGTTTGAGGGTGAGTCTCTCGAACAGGTATTCTCCCAGACCCTCCTCTGGAGCCTTCAGGCGGCGCAGGTTGGTCACGTGGTCACCCAGCATCTTCAGAGTCTTGACCTCTGACTCCAGGAAATGGGTCTCCAGGAAGTCACAGAGCTGAGTGGAAGTAAAGGGCGGAGGTCAGAGGGTACAGGCAGAGCAAGGGGCAGCCAAGAGACCAGAATACCACTCAGTACTCACATGGGGATCTGCGTGAGTTGACGCGACAGCGTGCAGCTCCAGGAGAGCTTGGTTCAGCCCCTTCTCCAGGGCCAGGGCAGCCTCCATGGCATCCAGGCTGCGGCCCCACTCGTCCTGGACCGGTTTCTGGGGGTGGAGGAGGAGATGAGACAGGAGAGTTTAGATGGAGAAGCAATAAGGTCTCGTGGGTAGAGCGCGGGCCTGGGAGGCGGGCCTTGGGTTCTAATTCTGGCTCCGCCACTTTGTCTGCTGTATACTTTGGACAAGTCACTTCCCTTCTCTGTGCCCCCATTCCCTCATCTGTAAAATGGGGATTAAGACTGAGCCCTATGTGGGACAGGGAATGTGTCCAACCCAATTATCTTGCATCTACTCCAGGACTTGGATTAGTACCCGGCACAGAGTAAGCCCTTAATATTAGTATTATTACTAGCACATGGATCACCAGACTGTCAGCCCCACCCACTCTCCCCTCAGATAGAAAAGAGGCAACATAGCCCGGTGAAAGGAACAAGAGCCAGTTTTGAGTCCCCACTGCCCCATGAGCCTTGTGGGGCAGGGACAGTGGGGGATGTCTCATCTGCTTTGGTGTGAGGCATATCGTAAGCTCCTACTACAGTCGTCACAGCAGTGAGGATGGGGGCACAGACCCCCTCCCCTCTCACCTGGATATCCTGCAGCACGGCCCGGCCGCCCCTGCGGTTCTGGAGCTTGAGGAGCCGTTCGGCCCCCTCCCGTTTCTCCTCCGCTTGCTCGCGGAAGAAGCGGGAGACCCCGGCCAGGGCCACATCGTCCCGATCGAAGTAGTAGCCCTACAAAGGGGAAGCAGAGGTTAAAGGTCGGCTTTGGCTTTCCCCGCCACCCTCTACCCTTCCCTCCCAACCAGGATTTCCTTTCCATCGGCCTGCCCAAGGGGCGGCTTCCGACTCCTCCCAGGTCTCCTCCGATCCCCCTCCCCCGGGGACTTTGCTCCCACTTTAGTAAACACCAACAAAGGGCGGGGATCGGAGCATGCGCAGTTATCGGAGGGGCGCCCACTTTGAGGCCAGGAGGAGGGCCACCAACTAGCCGCAGGGGCGCAACCTCAATCATTCATTCAATACTACTTATTGAGCGCCTACTGTGTGCAGAGCACTGCACTAAGCGCTTGGAAGGTACAATTCGGCAACAGATCGAATTTATTGGGCGTAGAACTGTACTGAGCCCTGGGAGAACACACCACAACAATATAACGGACATTCCCACTCCCCAGCGACCCTCCAGCCTCGCCCTTCTAGACCATAAGCTCATTATGGGCAGGGAATGCGTCTGTTGTCTGCTCTGTTGCACTCTCCCAAGCGCTCAGCACAGTGCTCCGCCCACAGTAAGCGCTCAATAAAGACGAATGAGGACAGGCGGGGCCTGGGGGAGGAAAAGGGGGTCTCACCAAACTCAGGTAGGTGTACGAAGCCCGCAGCTGCAGGTTGACCAGGCGGTTGACCCCGGCCTCAGCCTCGGGGGCGAAATTCTGGCGGATCTGGGAAGTCATGATGGCAGAGGACGACGACGACGACTGGCCCGAGGAAGAAGCGTAAACCGGTCCCAGTTGCCGTCCACTGGTGGGGGTGTCGAGTTAGCGGGGCGCTCGGTGGAATTGGTCCCTTTGAACTGGTCCTGCTGGGTGATGGAGGAGGGGACAAAAAGAGCCGCCGGGCCTGTTCCGTTCAAACACTGTTGAAGCAAGAAACAGGACCGGAGCGAAGGGGAGTCTGAGCGGGCGGCGCCAAGGCCGCGCCTTTTATAGCGGAGCCGCCCTGAGGGGGCGGGGCTGAAATGGACCAATCAGGAGAAAGGGGCGTGGCCAGGTGGGGAGAAGGGAGGGGGGCAGTCACGCGCTGCAGGCGGTCGAGCACGTGGCTGAGGGGCCGCCCCTTACAGAGGCCCAATCCATTTCTCTCTCGGGGCAATAGGCTCAGGCGGTGGGGAGTGTATTAGATACCTCCACCCCCTTTTCTCCTCCTCCTCTTCTCCCCCCCCCTTGCTGAGTCACGCTGAGTCCCAGGCCCGAAGGCAGGGGGCTGGCGAGAATGGGACAAAGGCGAGGGAGGATAATAAGACTGAGGTTGGTATTTGTTAAGCGCTTATTATGTACAGAGCACTGTTCTAAGCGCTGGGGGAGATACCGGGTCATCAGGTTGTCCCACGTGAGGCTCACAGTTAATCCCCATTTTACAGATGAGGTAATTGAGGCCCAGTGAAGTGACTCGCCCACAATCACCCAGCTGACAAGTGGCAGAGCCGGGAGTCGAACTCATGACCTCTGACTCCGAAGCCCAGGCTCTTTCCACTGAGCCACGCTGCTTCCCCGGATAATAAGAATGTTGGAATTTGTTAAGCGCTTACTATATGTCAAGCACTGTTCTAAGCGCTGGGGAAGATACAAGGTCATCAGGTTGTCCCACGTGGGGCTCACCGTCTTAGTCTTAGGGAAGCAGCGTGGCTCAGTGGAAAGAGCCCCGGCTTAGGAGTCAGAGGTCGTGGGTTCTAATCACACTTGTCAGTTGTGTGACTGTGGGCAAGTCACTTAGCTTCTCTGGGCCTCAGTGACCTCAACTGGAAAATGGGGATTAAGATTGTGAACCTCACATGGGGCAATCTGACTACCCTGTATCTCCCCCAGCGCTTAGAACAGTGCTCTGCACATAGCACTTAACAAATACCAACATTATTATTATTATTATTATTAATCCCCATTTTATTTTACAGATGAGGTCACTGAGGCACAGAGAAGTTAAGCGGCTTGCCCAAAGTCACACAGCAGACAAGCAGCAGAGCCGGGATTAGAACCCATGACCTCTGACTCCCAAGCTCGGGCTCTTTCCACTGAGCCACGGAGATATGGGAGCAGGGTGGGGTGAAAAGAGAAGGGATGGGGGTGGGTGGAGATGGAGAGATTAGGGGTTTGGGGAAGGGCTGAGGTGGGGGCCACAGCTAAGGGTCCCTAACTCTCTCCTCTGCATCCACCCCTCTACTTCATTCATTCATTCATTCAATCGTATTTATTGAGTGCTTACTAAGTGCAGAGCACTGTACTAAGCACTTGGAAGCACTGTACTAAGCGCTTGGAATGTACAATTCGGCAACAGAGACAATCCCTGCCCCACAACGGGCTCACAGTCTAAACGACTCTGTCTCTCCATCTTCATTCATTCAATCGTATTTATTCATTCAATAGTATTTATTGAGCACTTACTATGTGCACAGCACTGTACTAAGTGCTTGGAATGTACAATTAGGCAACAGACAGAGACAATCCCTGCCCAGTGATGGGCTCACCGTCTAATCGGGGGAGACAGACGGCAGAGCAAAACAGAACGAAACAAAAACAAGACAACATTATCCCAAGAAATAGAATCAAGGGGAGCGCTTACTACGTGCAGAGCACTGTACTAAGCACTTGGAATCTGCAATTCAGCAACAGAGACAATCCCTGCCTGCCAACGGGCTCACAGTCTAAATGACTCTGTCCATCTTCATTCATTCAATCGCATTTATCGAGCACTTACTGTGTGCAGAACACTGGACTAAGCGCTTGGGGAAGTAGAGTACAGCAAAAAACAGTGACAGTCCCTCCTCACAACGAGCTTACAGATGGGGAGATGGACATCAGTACGCATAAAGCAGCGGGGCTTAGTGGAAAGAGCACAGGTTTTCTAGAGGACGTGGGTTCTAATACCAGCTCCACCACTTGTCTGCTGTGTGACCTTGGGCAAGCCACTTCACTTCTCTGAGCCTCAGTTACTTCATCTGTAAAATGGGGATTAAGACTGTGAGCCCCTCGTGGGACAACCCGATTACCCCAGCTCTTAGAACAGTGCTTGGCATATAGTAAGCGCTTAACTAATACCATTATTATTATTAATAATAATAATAAATAAAACTACAGATAGGTACATAAGTGCCCTGGGGCTAGAAGGGGGGGATGGATAAAAGGAGCACATCGGGGGACATAGAAGGGAGTGGAGGAAAAGGAAAAGCAAGCTTAGTCGAGGAAAGCCTCTTGGAAGAGATGTGCTTTCCAGCAAGGCCTCGAAGAGAGGGAAGAGTAATTGTCTGTCGGATATGAGGAGGGAGGGCCTTCCAGGCCAGAGGCAGGACATGGGCCAGAGGTTGGCAGCGAGATAGATGAGATCAAGTTATAGTGGGAAAGTTGGCGTTAGAGGACCCGAGTGTGCGGGCTAGGTTGTAGTGGGAGAATAATGAGGTGATGTAGAAAGGGGCTCGGTGATTGAGTGCTTTAAAGCAGATAGTGAGGAGATTCTGCTTGGGCAACCACTGGAGATTCTTGAGGTGAAACATGGCCTGAATACTTATGTGGAAAAGTGATCCGGGCAACAGAATGAAGCATGGGATCAGTATGTGTTAAGCCTTCGCTGCTTGTTCACTGTGTGCAGAACACACCCCTATTTAGTGGGGGGGGGTTGGGGAGGGGGACAAGAAGACTGGTTCTGATGCACTCACTGACCCACGGGGGGTCTCACTGTAAAAGTTGGGGGAGACCAGGCTCTGGGAAACAAAATAACAGTTTTTAAGATACAGTCAAAGCTGCAGAGTCATGCTGAGCTCATCTTGGGGCTAGAGGAGCGGGAGAGATTCATTCATTCAATAGTATTTATTGAGCGCTTACTATGTGCAGAGCACTGTACTAAGCGCTTGGGAGAGATGGGGTCGGAGGTCACGGGGGGAATCCACTGGGCTGCGAAGGTGGCCCAGTTGAAGAGACTGAGGGAGAAGTTGGGGAGGGGGCGATGAGGCTGAGGGAGGGAGGAGCCTGATGGCTACGGGCCTGATGGCTACGGTGGTTGAGAAACGGATTCTCCCTCCTAGTAACCGCTGAGTCATGATGAGCTCAGCTAGGGGAGAAGGTGCCGAGATAATAATAATAATATTTGCTAAGCACTTACCATGGGTCAAGCTCAATTCTAAGCACTGAGGTGGATGCGAGTTAATCGGGTTGAGAAGCAGCGTGGCCTAGTGGACTGAGCTCGGGCCCGGAAGTCTTCCTGGAACTAGGTTCCAATTCCGGCTCTGCCGTCTGACTGCCCAGTGACCTTGGGAAAGCCACTTAACTTCTCAGGGCTGTAGTTCCTTTAACTGTAAAATGGGGATTGAGACTGTGAGTCATCTGTGGGACATGGACTGTGTCCAGTCCATCTTGAATCTACCCCAGCACTAAGTACAGTGCTTGGCACATAGTACGTGATTAACAAATATCATTTCAAAAAGAAAAAGGTGGGACACAGTTCCTTGCCAAAGAGGAGCTTCACAGTCTAAATGGGAGCAAGAAGAGGTATTGAGACCCCATTTTAGAGTTGGGGAGACTGAGGCACAGAGAAGCGAAGTGACTTGCCTAAGGTCACACAGCAGGCAAGTGGCAGAGAATCCAGAATCCAGGTCCTCTGGCTCCCAGGCCCAAGATTTTTCCACTAAATCACACCGAGTTGGGATGCAAATAGGGTTCACGGGGGAGTAAGTGGAGATTCTGGTCTCTCAGACCGGCAGGGAAGACTGGGGGTATGATGGAGTAGGGAGAGTCCAAAAGAAAGGGAGGGAATTAAAGAAAGAGGCATGAAGGTGGGAATTGGGATAAGGAGGCCTGGGAACTCAGCGTGGGATCGTGGGGGGTGGAGAATAACGGGGGTGGGGGAGGTGGAGCGAGGGGGGGGTGGGAAGAGTTTGTTCTGTCCCTTTCTGCCCCCTCCCCTGCTGCACAGTAGCTGAGCTCAGAGGTGGCTGGAGCAGGCCAGAGTCATCCGGTTCAGACCAGTCTGGGGGGTTGGGGGAGGGGTGTAAAGACAAGAAAGAGGAGCAGGGTGAGACTAGAAAAAAGGGCGGCTATGTGTTTTAGTGTGCCCCCGCTCTTAATCCCAATTTACCCTCTGGAAACCAAGGACTCCAGGGCCCTTCTCCCTCTCCCCATCCTAACTAGCACCTTGCCTTAGGGGCCAGGCCTGCTCTGATCCTCCCTTAGTACCGTGCTCTGCACACAGTAGGTGCTTCGTAAATACTGCTGTGGCCAGGGAATGCCTCTGTTATATAGTTATATTGTACCCTCCCAAGCGCTCAGGACAGTGCTCTGCACACAGAAAGCAGTCAAAGCTGAGAAGCAGCATGGCGTAGAGGATAGATCACGAGCCTGGGAGACAGAAGGTCATGGGATCTAATTCCTACTCTGCCACTTGTCAGCTGTGTGATCATGGGCAAGTCACTAAACTTCTCTGTGCCTCAGTTACCTCAACTGCAAAATGGGGATTGAGACTAGGAGCCAGGGGTCGTGGCCAACCTGATTCGCTTGTATCCACCCCAGCACCTAGTACAGTGCCTGGCACATAGTAAGCGCTTAACAAATAGCATAATTATTTATTATTATTTGAAATACGATTGACTACTACTATTCGCCGGCCCCCGCTGAGAGACGTGCCTCAGTTTAACCCTAAACTCAGCATTACGGACTTGACCCCAGGTCTCAGGGGAAGCGGGAAGAAGAGGGGTGGGACGGAGAGCAGAATTAACTACTGGGAGGGGTCCAAGTCTCCACTTCTGGTTTCTGAACCGGGAGCCTTCTCTCCTCCTCCCACCGCTGCTGATCACATGGGGCTTCAACCCAGCCAACAATCTATGGTATTTATTGAACGCGTACTGTGCGCAGAGTTGGTAGTTAAGAACCCTGCCCACAGGGCACTTACAGACAAAAACTCCTCACCTTTGGCTTTAAAGCACTCAATCACCTTGCCTCCTCCTATCTCACCTCTCTACTCTCCTACTACGACCCAGCCCGCACACTTTGCTCCTCTAATGCCAACTTTCTCACTGGGGCTCCATCTCCTCTAATTCACCTCTGACCCCTCACCCGCGTCCTGCCTCTGACCTGGAACGCCCTCCCTCCTCAAATCGGACAGACATTCACTCTCCCCGCTTCAAAGCCTTATTAAAGGCCCATCTCCTCCAAGAGGCCTTCCCAGACTAAGCCCCCATTTCCTCTTCTCCCACTCCCTTCTGGGTCCCCCATTTGCTTCCTTTGTTCTAATAATGTTGGTATTTGTTAAGCGCTTACTATGGGCCAAGCCCTGTTCTAAGCGCTGGGGTAGACAGAGGGGAATCAGGTTGTCCCACGTGGGGCTCACAGTCTTAATCCCCATTTTACAGATGAGGTCACTGAGGCACCGAGAAGTTAAGTGACTTGCCCAAAGTCACACAGCTGACAAGTGGCCGAGCCAGGATTCGAACCCGTGACCTCTGACTCCAAAGCCCGTGCTCTTTCCACTGAGCCACGCTGCTTCTCACGCTGTTCTTCCCCTCTCCTAACTCCACAGCACTTGTGGACATACCTGTAATTTATTTATTTATATTAATATCTGTCTCCCCCGCTCTAGACTTTAAACTCACTGTGGGCAGGGAATGCATCTGTTTATTGTGGTATTGTACTCTCCCAAGCACTTAGTTCGGTGCTCTATACACAGTAAGCATCAAGAAATAAGATTGAATGAATGATGGGGAGGGGTGGGTGGCAGAGGGGGTGGGAGAGATGTGGTGGGAGGAGAGGACTGGGATGGTCTGGCTGGAGAGAGGGGTTAGAAGGGTCACTGTGGGGACGGTGAAGTTTAGTTGAGGTAAAAGCAATAACTGCTTAATCCGGTGATATCCTGAGGAGATGGTTGAATTGTCCTTGGTGCCTCGAGAGTGAAGAGACCAGAGAATAGGAGAAAACAGGCTGAGTTGGTGTAAAGGCAGGCCGCTGTTGATATGTAAAGATGTATAAATCAGGGCCTTTGTCAGCTGGGGGTTAGGCAGCTGCCCCCATCTGTGTTTTCCCCTGAGGGAACAGGCCCGACTGCAGGGAAGAGGAGGAAGATGAAGAAATGGCCCCTTCCGGCCGCAGCAAGCGGGGAAAGAAATTCCCGAGACCTGATGGGCCCCTCCGAAGGGTAGGCAGTTGTTCTGATGGCTGATGATGTGGTCAGATTGAGGTTGCTCGGCAGAGAGATCTCTGGTTCCTCGAGCAGGTCTCTGTCCCAGGCGATGGTCGATGGCCAGTTTGCGGCCTCTCGGCCGAGGCATCACTTCCAACCCATGGAACTCGGGGGCCGGAACCAAAACTCTAAAAGATGGAGAGAGGATGGGTGCTGAGAAGCAGCATGGCCTAGTGGCAAGAGCCGGGGCGTGGGAGTCAGAGGATGTGGGTTCTAATTCCGCCTCTGCCACATGTCTGCTGTGACCTCGGGCAAGTCACTTAACTGCTCTGTGCCTCGGGTACCTCCTCTGTAAAATGGGGACTGAGACTGAGAGTCCCCTGTAGGACAACCTGATTACCTTGTTTCTACCCCTGCGCTTAGAACAGTGCTCGGCACATAGCAAGTGCTTAACAAATCCCAACATTATTATTGTTTTTATTATTATTATTAAAATAGGCATTCAGAGACATATCCATAAGAAACAGTGAGCTGAAAACCAGACTGTCTGGAATAAAAGCAAATGAATGGGCAACCCAGGGGAAGGAGGGGAGTCCCTCTGGAGCAAGGAGGCAATGGGGAAAACAAAAATAGGGACACGAGGGCCAGCCAGGTGTATATCTTGATGAGAAGGAGCAGTTTGGCACAGACCTGGGAATGAAAAAATCCTGACTCTGGGTGACCTTGGGCAAGTCACAACTTCTTGAAAAATGGGGCTTCGACATCTGCTCTCCTTCCCCTTGAGACTGAGCCGCATGTGGGATAGGGACTGTGTCCAACCTAACAATCTTATAATGTTGGTATTTGTTAAGTGCTTACTATGTGCCGAGCACTGTTCTAAGCGCTGGGGTAGGTACAAGGTCATCAAGTTGTCCCACGTGGGGCTCAGTCTTAATCCCCATTTTACAGATGAGGTAACTGAGGCACAGAGAAGTTAAATGACTTGCCTAAGGTCACACAGCAGACAAGTGGCGGAGCAGGGATTAGAACCCGCGACCTCTGACTCCTAAGCCCGGGCTCTTTCCACTAGGCCACGCTGCTTCTCTCTAAGGATTTCCTATCTCAGCATTTGGAACCCAAGTGCTACCAATTCCACCATTATTATTATAAAGAAATGGAGGTAGCAGGGATTATTTTTGTTCAGAAAGCCAGGTGCCTACACAGAAGAATCACATGGTTGCCCACTGGCCCCTGCCCCACTTTCACGTTGGAATGGATGCCCAGCCTCCCCCAGGAATTTCAGAAAGCTGTGAAACTGTGGCTCTTGTGACTCTTGGACTCTGACCTGGGAGGAGCTCGACACTGCTCTTCTGCCTCCGGTGCCCTATTGCTCTTGTCACTTTTATCACTTTCCTTGACTGATGTTTGTGTGTGTCTTTTATTTTTACATTATAAAACCCTGGAGGGCTGAGGACCCTGCCATTTTCACATTATTTTTATCCCAGCATTTATTACCCTCCTTTGCACACAGTGGGGTACTTACTAAGTATCCTGCAAGGAGTGGGGCTGCCTTCCTCCAAAGCAGCATAGTTTAGTGGATAGAGCATGGGGGTGGGAGTCAGGAGGACCTGCCCTCTAATCCCATCCCCACCCCTTATTTTTGTAACCTTGGGCAAGTCACTTCACTTCTCTGGCCCTCAGTTCCCTCATCTGTAAAACAGAGATTAAGACTGAGAGCCCCACATGGGGACATGCACTGTGTCCAACCTGATTAGCTCCTATCTATACCAGTGTTTAATACAGTTCCTGGCACATGGTGAACACTTAAGTACCATAAAAGAAATGCTAGTGGGGAATTTCTAGACTGTAAACTGGGTGTGGACAGGCAATGTGTCTATTGCTGTATTGTACTTTCTCAAGTGCGTAATACAGTGCTCTGCCCACAGTAAGCACTCAATAAATACAATTGAATGAATGAATGACTGGACTGTCTATCCCTCACCCTGGAGAAATTCCAGTTTTGCTTTAGTTGTGTCCATCCTGGATAAGGACCAGTGTCGTTATCTACTATGTTTGCTAGGGCAGTGGGGGGAGTCAGTATATAGATAATACACACACAGAGTAGAGGCAGGGCAAAAACACCCTTTATTGAGGGGGTGGGAGGGAATAGGAAGGGAGCCAGCCCCTCACTCCCCCCCCCCCCCCACCCTGCCACACCCCGGCCGCTCAGCTGCTCAGGCTGTGCTTGTCGAAGAGGAATTCGCCCAGGCCGGGCCCCAGCCGGGTGAGATTGGTCACATAGTCGCTGAGCTTCTTGATGGCCTCCACCTGCTCGGCCAGGTAGTGGGATTCCAGCAGATCACAGAGCTGAGGGGCAGGGGGAAGGCAGGGGAAGTTAGGTCAGAGGGATCACGGGAGCCCCGGAGTGAGGATATTGGATCGAATGTGGCAGGGTGGGAGGAAGGGGAAATGGTCGAGGCCAGGGTCTCGGCTGATCGTTGGAGAGGTCACTGTTGGGACTGGGATCTGGGGAAGGGTCCCACTGGAGTGGGCCGGGGAGGGGGTCGGGCAGTCACTCACATGAGGGTCAGCCTTGGTGGTGGCCAGCGCGTGCAGGTCCAGCAGGGTCTGGTTCACCGTCTTCTCCAAAGCCAGGGCCGCCTGCATCGCCTCCAGCACCGAGCCCCACGAGTCTCGCTCTGGTTTCTGGGGGCCCGAAACACACGCTTCAGGATCGGGGAGGTGTTGGCAGCGGGTGGAGGGGTGGTCAAAGGGCAGGCGCGGTCCAGCAGGCCGGTCAATGCCCGAGGGGCCGGGTTTCTGGAGGTCGCTCGCCCACCTCTCCCTCCCCACCCTCCTCTCGGGGGTGCCGGGGCTCAGGCACCCCCCCGACTCACCCGCACGTCTTGTAGGAGTATGCGGCCCCCACGCTGGTTCTGGTAGCGCAACAGCCGCTCGGCGTGTTCTCGCTCCTCGTGAGACTGGGCCAGGAAGAACTTGGACACATGATGCAGGGCCACGTCGTCCTGATCAAAGTAGCTGCTCTGGGAGGGCGGGGGAGGAGAGGACGCCTTCGAACCCTTCCCGCTCCACAAGAGCTACGGGCGAGCAGCGAGGGGAGGGGGAAAGGGGCACCCTCCCCCCAGCCGCAGCACGAGAAAGCTGAGGGAGGGGGAACAGAGAGGAAGAGCGGTCTGGGAGGAACTGACTGAGTCACGGAGGAGAAACGGGGTGGGGGGGAGAATTGGGGTGGCTGAGGCTGAGGAGGAAGACAAAGCGGGGTGAGGCCCTCAGGGGCAGGAAAGGGGAGGATGACTGGCGAGGATGGAGACAAGAGACCGGGTGGCAAAGACGGGCATTAGGATTCAGTGAGAGGACCCTGAGGGAGGGCCAGCTGGGAAAGCTGGAGGGCCACCGTGGATGTGTGTTGAGGGAAGGTAGAGAGCAGCATGGTGTAGTGGCTAGAGCACGGGCCTGGGAGTCAGAAGGTCTTGAGTTCTAAACCTGACTCTGCCGCACGCCTGCTGTGAGACCCTGGGCAAGTCACTTCACCGGGCCTCGGTTACCTCGCCTGTAGAACAGGGACTGAGACCGCGAGCCTCACGTGGGATAGGGACCGTGTCCAACCCGATTTGCTTGTATCCACCCCAGCGCTTACTACAGGGCTCAGCACAGAGTAGGCGCTTCATAAATACCACGATTATTATTATAATTAACTCACCATGGACAGGTAGACGTAGCTGGCGTAGAGCTCCAGGTTGATCATCCGGTTCACCGCCGCCTCACACTCAGAGTCGTAGTTCTGTCGGATCTGGGACGGGGCCATGGTGGGCTAGAAGTGGTGCCGAAGCTGGTGCTGAAGCTGGTGCTGGCTTGGGGTTTCGGGGACTTGGTTCCGTCCAAGCACTGTTGGAGCAGGAACCAGGTCCAGGAGAGGTATTGGTGGGGGCCGGGGAAGCTCTGGGCCTTTATGGCCTCCGGGAAAGGGGCGGGGTGAAAGTGGGGCTTGAAGAGGGAGGGGCTTGGAGAGGGAGGGCCAGCTGGGAAAGCTGGAGGGCCATTGTGTTGCTGGTGGGCGAGGAGACAAGCTAGGAGGGTCATTCTGGGTGCTGAGTCAGTGGAGGAGGAAATTCAGGGAGAGGCTGAGCATGAAGTGAGTGTGGGGGGTGCTGCGAGGGGGGTCAGGACACAAGTCAGAGAGCAGGAAATGACCCGGAGGGTGGAGCAGGGGTTAGAGAGGCCAGCGGCCAGAAGGGGAATTGAGAGAGTAGGCGGGAGAGGGGCGTCACTGCTGAAACAGTGAAACAGTGCAGAGCCAGGAAGTGGGCAGAGGCTGGAGGTGTCGGGAGCTCATGTGCAAAGAAGATGTTAGGGGCAGGGAACATGGTTGAAAGCTAAAGGCAGAGAAGCGGAGGGGTGGGAGGAGGGCGGGAGCGGCGGGGACCAGGGCTTGGGGCCCTGAGTCAGAGGGAAGTGCGTCCGGGCATGGGCCCAGGCTGACTCAGCCCCAGGAGGAGGAAGTCATGGGACCTGCAGGGTTACCCATTACCCCAGCCACTCGTGCTAGCCTCAGGTGTCTGTTACCATGGTCTCGCCAATTACGTGCCCTTTGGCCCGGGCCCGCCCTCCCGTGCCACCCGCGCGGCCCGGGCGGCGATCCTGGGTTCCGGAGGTAGCCAAGGGGAAATTCTGGCCGCCGGGGAGGGGCATCTGGGGGTGGGCACGGGGGGGGGGGCAGGGATAGTCCGGGTGGGGTTCAGCTGGGGGACAAGGTGTCCTTAGGCCAGTGCCAACACCCCAGCTGGGTCCAGATGTCACCCCCCACCCTATCCTGCCAGCATGTGCCACCTCAGCATTTGATCGCCTCTTGGGGAGGGAGGAGCAGTTTGTTTAAGTGTGCCTGCCCTACCTAGGGTGTAAACTTAGTAATTGCGGTATTTGTTAAACACTTGTGTGGTTTAGTGGAAAGAGCACAGGCGGGGAAGTCAGAGGTCGTGGGTTCTAATCCCAGCTCCGCCACTTATTAGCTGTTTGACTTTGGGCAAGTCATTTAACTTCTCTGGGCCTCAGTTACCTCATCTGTAAAATGGGGATTAAGACTGTGAGCCCCACGTAGGACAACCTAATTACCCCAGTTACTACCCCAGTGCTTAGAACAGTGCTTGGCACATACTAAGCACTTCACAAATACCATCATCATCACTATGTGTCAGGCACTGTACTCCTGTGGTGGACATAAGCAAATCAGGTTGGACACGGTCCTTGTCCCACAGGGGGCTCACAGTCTCCATCCCCATTTCACAGATGAGGGCACTGAGGCCCAGGGAAGTAAAGTAACTTGCCCAAGGTCACACAGCAGACACGTGGCAGAGCCAGGACGAGAAACCATGACCTTCTGACTCCCAGGCTCCGCTCTATCGACTTCGCCCTGCTGCTCCTCATTGAGAGCAGGGATCCTGTCTACTGCCTGTATTCAGTCATTCAATTGTATTCATTGAGTGCTTACTGTGTGCAGAGGACCATACTAAGTGCTTGGGAAAGTACAATACAATAAACAGACACATTCTCTGTCCTGTATTGTGTCCTGAGTAGTCTGAACTGCATTCTGTAAGTGCTCAATCAAGCCCGCTGAATGATAAGCTTAAGAACCGGGGAGGGGTCGGACCCCACCAGAAGGGGATGCGGGAGTGTGTGGATGCCCTGCTGGCCCGTCTGACCCAGAATCGGGGCCCAGGCCGGGTTCCGAGCATCCCTCCCGCCCCAACCCCATTCACACATCACACTCTCGGCCCTTGCTGCTCCTCTGTTTATTGCCTCTTTGTCCCCTCAACATCCCCAAACCGGTGGGGAGGGTGGGGGGCACGGGAAGGGACGGGACGGCGGGGGGGGGGGGGGGGGGAGATTCAGTAGGAAGTAATGATGATCTTGGCTTTACCCTCCTCGCCCTCCCCTAGCATTCAGAGCAAGGCAGCTGGCTCGCACCCCCGTAATTAAAAAAGTAACAAACCCACCCCCCCCCCCCAAAGTCATAATTTATCATAAAAGCAAAAAAAATCCCCCCAAAAACAGTTCATGGAAAAGATCCCCCAAATCTGAGATCACCCAGGGCCCCAGAGGAGGGGGGGGGGGGGCAGGGAAGGGTCTCTCTCCCCTCCCCCCCCTCAGCCCCTAGGACATCTTCCAGATGGTGAGGGACGCAGTGAGGACCCCAGCGGCGAAGATGGTGAGGGTCTGCCAGGTGGGTGTGCCGAAGTAGGAGAGGAGACCGTCCTGGGGGGAACAGAGGGAAGAGCAGTCAAGGGAGACGGAAAAACTGGAGGAAGGCCGGGGCAGGGAGGAACAGCAACACGGCCTAGTGGATAGAGCCCGGGCCGGGGAGTCAGAAGGACCTGGGTTCTAATCCTGGCTCCGCCGCTTGTCTGCTGTGTGACCTTGGGCAAGTCACTTCACTTCTCTGGGCCTCGGTTACCTTATTTGTAAAACGGGGACGAAGACTGTGAGCCCCATCTAGAACATCGTCTATGTCCAATCTGATCACCTTGTATATTCCCCAGTGCTTAAAACAGTACCTGGCACATGGTAAGCACTTAACAAATACCATAAAATTTAAAACAAAAAACCACAGCAACAGTCCAGGGCAGGGATTTCCTTTCCGAATCTGCCAGCTTGTCATGACCATCATCAGACTGCCAGCCGTGAGGAGCTGGGAACCCTGTGGTCTAAGAGTCCTTCTTGGATTTACTGTTTTCCTTGTATCTCCAGGTGGTTTGTGGGGTTTCATTATTTCTTCTTTCCTTTACGTGTCTCCCCCAGGCTTTTCATCCTTTCTTCTTAAAAAGAGTCCCAGGCCCCCAAGAGGCTCAAATTTATTTCTCATCCATGGATGATTCCCTAAATCTACCTCTTCGTCCCTGACCTCTCCCTTTCTTGCTAGTCTCGCTTTTCCTCCTGCCATGGCCTAGTGGCCTCGAGCTTGGGCCCGGGAGGCAGAAGGTAAGGGATCTAATCCTGACTCTGCCACTTGTCTGCTGTGTGATCTTGGGCAAGTCACTTTACTTCTCTGAACCTCAGTTAACTCATCT
This sequence comes from Ornithorhynchus anatinus, assembly GCF_004115215.2. NCBI lineage: Eukaryota > Metazoa > Chordata > Mammalia > Monotremata > Ornithorhynchidae > Ornithorhynchus > Ornithorhynchus anatinus. The sequence goes on along the minus strand of NC_041737.1, from coordinate 53,267,445 downwards.
GTAAAATGGGGGATTAAGACCGGGAGCCGCATGTTGGACAGGGACTGTGCCCAACCTGAATTGCTCGTATCCATCCCGGTACTTAGTACAGTGCCTGGCACATAGTAAGCACTTAAATACCATTATTATTACTGTACTCTCCCAGGCACTCAGTACAGTGTCCTGCACACAATAAGGGCTCAATAAATACCACTGAATGAATGAATATTAAGCACTCAATACGACTGATTGAGCTGTGAATTTTGTCCCAGGGCTCTATACAGTGTTTCGCACACAGCGGGTAAGCAATAAATACAATGGTTGTGTAATGAGGCGGCTGGGATCGGGCAGACGCCAAGGTGAGGAGGCTTGGATGACTCTACATACCTGCCCAGTGCTCGGGCACTGGGACCAGCCCTTCCCGCTACTGGGGCTGGGTCCAGCCTATCAGCCAACTCGAGGTGAGGCTGAAGGGTGAGGAGAAAGAAGAGAGAAAGAGAGAGGAGAGAGAGCAAGAAAGTGGGCAAGAGAGTGTGTATGTTGGGGGGGATAGGCAAACAGAGGACAGAGGTCAAGGAGAGAGAAAGGGGGGAATTTAGGGATGGGTGATTTACCTCAGGAGTCAGGGGCTCAAGAAGGAAAAGGGGGCACCAGCTCCTCAGCCCTGGACAATCTGGGGACTGCAGCAAATCTGGCAACACTGGGGGCTCACAACCCCCTTTGGAGGGTAAGTCAGGTCATGTTTCCCCAGTCCTCAGGAAGCTCCAGTGATTGCCCATCCACCTCTGTATCAAACAGAGACTCCTCACCAGTGACTTCACAGAACTCTATGGCCTCATCTCCCCCACCTCACCTCGCTACTCTCCTACTACCACCCAGCCCGCGCGCTTCGTTCCTCTGGCGCTAGCCTTCTCATTATACTTCAATCTCATCTATCTCACCACCGACCTCTCGCCCACATCCTGCCTCCGCCCTGGAGCGCCCTCCCTTCTCATAGCCGACAGACAGTGACTCTCTCCCTGGTTCAAACCCTTCATTCATTCATTCATTTATTCATTCGTATTTATTGAGCGCTTACTGTGTGCAGAGCATTGTACTGAGCGCTTGGGAAAGTACAATACAGCAGTGAAGAGAGACGATCCCTGCCCACAACGAGCTCACAGTTATTGAAGGCACATCTCCTCCAAGAGGCCTTCCCTAAGCCTTTCTTCTCTTTTCTCCCAGTCCCTTCTCTGCATGGTTCCTTTATTCATCCTCCTTCCCAGCCCTACAGCACTGATGTACATATCCATAATTTATTTATATTACCATCTCCCCCTCTAGACTGTAAACTCGCTGCGGAGAGGGAATGTGCCTGTTTAATGTACTCGCCCAAGCGCTTAGTACAGTGCTCTGAACACAGTGCTCAAAAAACACGACCGATCGACTGACGGCAGGAACCATTTACTGTGCGTTCCCAAGCTTCTAGTGCAAGCTTCTCCACAGCCAGCCCGGGACTCAAGAAACGCTGCTGCTATTGATGTCTCCTTGTTTTGTTTTGTTGTCTGTCTCCCCCTTCTAGACTGTGAGCCCATTGTTGGGTGAGGATTGTCTCTATCTGTTGCCGAATCGTACTTTCTAAGCGGTCAGTACAGTGTTCTGCACGCAGTCAGGGCCTCAATAAATATGAGTGAATGAATACTGATGAATTTGAGGACTTCCAGTCAGTGCCGGGACAGGTGAGGGAGTGAAGGAGGAGCAAGATGGAGAACATTGGGTGTGGGGGGAGAGAAGAGGACGTGTTCCAGTCTTACCCAGCCTCCCTGGGCCTGGATCCAGCCCAGCAGTCTCTCACGCAAGAAGTCGAGGGTCCAGCCCACGATTGTGCGGATCAGCTCCGGCACCTTGGTACACAGGGCCTGGAGAGGCAAGGACAGAAGCGCTTTCAGTAGTCCACGCCCGCCGACCCCTGCCTTCATCCGTGCTACACCGCGGACGCACGAGGGTTGGGGTCGAGTGGTAGGACGCGTGGGATGACAGGTGCCAGGACACGGATACCGACTGCGGGACTGGGGGAGGGCGGCTGGGGCTGTGGGGAATGAGCAGAAGCCCAACCGCCATCAGGGTGCCCGGTGCAAGTACACTGTTAATAACAACAACAATTGGGATATTTGTTAAGCACTCACTATGTGCCAGGCACTGTTCTAATCACCGGGGGTGGGGGGGATACAAGCAAATCAGTTTGGACCCAGTCCCTGTCGTACATGAGGCTTCATCCCCATTTTACAAATAAGGGAACTGAGGCACAGAGGAGTGAAGTGACTGGCCCAAGGTCATACAGCAGACCAGTGGCCGAGGCGGGGTTAGAAGTCAGATCCTCTGACTCCCAGGCCGTGCTCTATTCACTAGGCCATTACTGCTTCGCCCTATTGTACGCTCCCAAGTGCTTAGTATAAAGCTCTGTGCAGAGTAGGTGCTCAATAAATATGATTAACAGGGGGGATAGTACCACCCTCCTTACCCAGTTTCCTCCCCCTTCCCCCACTCTACACCTGCCTAGGTTTCAGCACGCACCACTCTACCCCAGAGCAGCCGCCCAACCCTCCGACCCCCCACATTTTGCTGGGGGTTTTCTGGCCCGACCTGGGGGTCTCAGCAGCAGAGTGGCGGGTCAGGTAGACCTTTGTGGGGGCTTTGGGTGCTCTGTACGTCACCACCTGTGACCCCCGGGTCCCCTCCCCTGCCTCCTTTCCCCCACCTCGCCCCTCTTCCTACCTTGAGCACAAGTTTGCAGGCAAAGTAGAACAGGGCGACCACACGGCCCCAGTTGAAGGTGCCATCAGCGAACATCTCAGCTGCCACTCGGAAGAAGACGTCGCGGGGGGAGTTGGTGTCCACCGATTCAATCATTCTGAGGGGAGTCCGAACTGTGTGAGGACCCCAGTGACTGCCTGTTCCCTCCCCCATCCCGTCGCCTCTTTACGAGGAGTCCCTCCTGGCTGGGAACCCACCTTCTAACTCGACAGCATCTAATCTCGCCGCCAACCTCTTTCCCACGTCCTGCCTCTGGCCTGGAATGCCCTCCCTCCTGACAATTACTCTCCTCTCCTTCAAAGTCTTAATGAAAGCATATCTTCTCCAAAAAATCCTTCCCTCATTAAGCCCTCATTTCCTCTTCTCCCATTCCCTTCTGCTTCACCATGACTTGCTCTCTTCCTCCCCACAGCACTTTATATATATATATATATATATATATCCGTTATTTATATTCACATCCGTCTCCCCCTCTAGACTACTAGCTTGATGTGGGCTGGGAATGTGCCCACCAACTGTTTTACTGGACTCTCCCAAGCGCTCAGTACAGTGCTCCGCAGACAGTAAGCACTCAATAAATACGACTGATTGATGATCCCAAGCGCTTTATGTTTGGTATTCTGCCCAGGCTAGGTCCTCAAATAACACTACTCAGTGTAAGCTCCTTGCGGACAAGGATCAGGTCTGCCAACTCTAACAATAATAATAATGATGATGGCATTTGTTAAGTGCTATGTGCCCAGCACTGTTCTAAGCGCTGGGGTAGATACAAGGTCATCGGGTTGTCCCACATGGGGCTCACGGTCCTAATCCCCATTTTACAGATGAGGTTGCTGAGCTCCTGCCCCCCTCTTCCCCTCCCCTCAGCACTGTGCTCGTCTGCTCATTTGTATATATTTTTATTACCCTGTTTATTTTGTCAATGAGATATACATCCCCTTGATTCTATTTATTGCTATTGTTTTTGTCTGTCTGTCTCTCCCGATTAGCCCATCAATGGGCAGGGATTGTCTCTATCTGTTTCCTAATTGTACATTCCAAGTGCTTAGTACGGTGCTCTGCACATAGTAAGCGCTCAGTAAATACTATTGAATGAAGTTAAGTGACTGGCCCAAAGTCACACAGCTGACAAATGGAGGAGCCGGGATTAGAACCCACCACCTCTGACTCCCAAGCTCGTGCTCTTGCCACTACACCACGCTGCTTCCTGTATTCCTTGTACAACTCTACTGTACCATACTTTCTCAAGCACTTAGTACAGTGTTCTGCATACAGAAAATGCTCACTAAATACGATTGACTCAGCAGAGAGAGTTCATCAGAGCCCTTCCCACAGCCTGTCCCCCAAGGTTCAGTCTTGTCAACATCCCCGGCGGCAGCCCGACCCCTCCCCACTTCAGAATTCTGGACACTGGCCCCCGCGGGATCAGATTAGAGAAGCAGCGTGGCTCAGTGGAAAGAGCACGGGCTCTGGAGTCAGAGATCATGGGTTCAAATCCCGGCTCGGCCACGTGTCAGCTGTGTGACTTTGGGCAAGTCACTTAACTTCTCGGTGCCTCAGTTACCTCATCTGTAAAATGAGGATTAAGACTGTGAGCCCCACGTGGGACAACCTGATTCCCCTGTGTCTTCCCCAGCGCTTAGAACGGTGCTCGGCACATAGTAAGCGCTTAACAAATACCAACATTATTATTATTAGGTAAGGGGAACAAGGGCTTCCACTGGTTTTGTCCTTAAGTGGGTTGGCTGAGTAAAAGAGGGGAGCTCCCCTCTCCAACCCTTTGGCTTCTCAGAATTTGGACGGCAGCTCCCGGCGTGTACTGCGGCGGATAGAGGGCAAAAATATGAACCAGAGCTACCGTGTACGAATAACATTCCTGTCAACAGCGTATGGCATGGCAGGTCAATAAGGAAGCCAGTAAAAGAGTTCGGTCATTAGAGTGAATACTACTTTTTACAAGACACTGCTTCCCCTAAGCCCTCTATCTCCCCTCTCTAGACTGTAAACTCATTGTGAGCAGGGAGCATGTCTGTTTTTATTGTTATACTGTACTCTCCTAAGCGCTCAGTACAGTGCTCAGTGCTCAATAAATGCAACTGCCTGACTGGCCAAGAGTTTCTCCGGTCCTGGGAGACGCGGCCCCACCTCCTGAACAGAGGTCAGGTTCGGCTAGGTTTCCAGCAGGTAAGTGGCCAAGACGACAGAGGGGTCTGGGGGGTGTTGGAGGAAGGGAAGCAGCGTGGCTTTGTGGAAAGAGCCCGGGCTTGGGAGTCAGAGGTCGTGGGTTCTAATCCCGGCTCTGCCACATCTCAGTACTGTCCCCTGCACATAGTAAGCGCTCAATAAGCACTATTGAACGTCTCAGCTGTGTGACTCTGGGCAAGTCACGTCACCTCTCGGTGCCTCAGTGCCCTCATCTGTAAAACGGGGATGAAGACCGTGAGCCTCACGTGGGACACACTGATTACGCCGGTATCTCCCCCAGCGCTTAGGTCAGTGCTCTGCACACAGTAAGCGCTTAACAAATACCAACATTATTAGTACCCAGCGCTTAGAAGAGTGCTCTGCACATAGTAAGCGTTTAACAAATACCAACATTATTACCCAGCGCTTACACAGTGCTCTGCACACAGTAAGCGCTTAACAAGTACCAACATTATTACCCAGCGCTTAGAAGAGTGCTCTGCACATAGTAAGCGTTTAACAAATACCAACATTATTACCCAGCGCTTACACAGTGCTCTGCACACAGTAAGCGCTTAACAAGTACCAACATTATTACCCAGCGCTTAGAAGAGTGCTCTGCACATAGTAAGCGTTTAACAAATACCAACATTATTACCCAGCGCTTACACAGTGCTCTGCACACAGTAAGCGCTTAACAAGTACCAACATTATTACCCAGCGCTTAGAAGAGTGCTCTGCACATAGTAAGCGTTTAACAAATACCAACATTATTATTACCCAGCGCTTACACAGTGCTCTGCACATGGTAAGCGCTTAACAAATACCAACATTATTACCCAGCGCTTAGAACAGTGCTCTGCACATAGTAAGCGCTTAACAAATACCAACATTACTATTATTCTCGGTGCCTCAGTGACCTCATCTGCCAAAGGGGGGTGGGGGGTGAAGGCCGTGAGCCTCACGTGGGGCCACCTGACGACCTGATATCCCCCCCCCCCCAGCGCTCAGTACAGTACATGCTTCGCGGACGGCATCGTCACCGAGGGGGGTGGGGGGCGTCGCACCTCTGCAGCTCCATGTTACTGTCCAGTTCATCCCCGATCCTGCGCAGGCATTCGCTGAGCCGTTTGGTGGAGGCGTCGGGGGGCGGCAGCTCGGAGCCCCCCAGCTGCTCCGGGGTGAGGTCCGAGCCCCCCTCCACCTGCGCCACCCGGTCCCGGATGAACCTGGGGGGGGAGGGGGGGAGGAGGGCAGGGGGAGAGGTGGGTGCGGAGCCCGGGCCTCGCCCGCCCCGCCGCCCCCCTCCCCGGCCCGCTCCCGCTCACCCCTGCAGCAGCAAGGCCCCGGTCTTCATGATCTGCTCGGAGCTGGCGGCGGAGGCTGCTGGGGAGAAAACGAGCGGGCGGTCAGGGAGGCCCCGCGGTCCCTCCCCGCCCCCCGGACCCGCCGCCTCCGAGCCAGGAAGCGCCGGGCGGGCAACCGGGCGGGCAAGTCCGGGCCTGCCCGGGCTGCGGCGGGAGCCGGGCCCCCCGGAGGAGGTGGAACCCCTCGCCCGGGTCCCCGGCCCCGGGGGGTGTCTCCGCGCCTCACCCCCGCTCCTGGGCTGGTCCCCGGCGCCCTCCATCGCGCCTCTCCCGCTACCGCCCTTCCCGGCCAGCGGGCGGCCTCGGCGCCGCCCCCGGCCACGTGATCGCGGCCCCGCCCGCCCCCCCGCCACGTGATCGCGCTCCCGCCCCCGTCACGTGACGGGCCCCCTCCTTCCCCCGGCGCCACCGTCACGTGATCCCGACCCGTCCCTCCCCACGTGACCCAACCCCCCCCCCCCCCCCCCCCCCGCAGCCGGGATTCGCACCTTTAATCTTTCGCCCTGTGGCGACGGGTGGCGTCTTTGCATCTTATTTACATAAAGTGCTATTAATGTAAGAAGGGGAAGAGCGTTTTGGGAGAGAAAACCGCCACCCCAAAACACAACTGGAGGATGGAGCGTCGTCCGGTGGCAAGAGCAAAGGCCTGGGAGTTAAAGAGGGCTGGATTCCGATCCCGTCTGTGCCGAGGGGCTTTTAGGGTACTTTTCTGTATTCGATTTGCCTCATCCTAGGGGAATAAATCTAAATTCCGAACCAGAAAAAACATATCAGCACACGTCCGCCTCCTTCACGCCTCTGGGCTTCACCGGCCTCTTCTGTAAAACGAGGATTTAATGCCTGTTTTCCCTCCTACTCAGACTGCGTGTCCCATGTGGGACCAAGTGCATCGGATGGGTTATCTACCCCGGGTTTTAGCCTATACTCCAGCGCTCACTATAGCGCCCGGCATATAGTAAGTGCTTAACAAATACAATAAACATCCTACCTAATACCGTTATTTATTACACGAGGGTCCCCGAGTGGGTGCGCGTGCATTGGTAAGGGTGAGCCTCGAAGCTTAACTGTTCGTATTACCGTCTCCTCCTCTAGACTGTGAGCTCATTATGGTCAGGGGACACGTCTGTTAATTCCCTTGTACTGTACTCTCCCAAGTACTCGGTTGTGCTCTGCACATTATAAGCGCTCGATAAATACGATTAATTGATTGACTAGGACACACATAATACTTGGAGACGACTAGGACCTTTCGACCCAACGAATCGGTTTATTTGTCAGTTAGCACCATGGGTCGCCCCCCACGGGGGACTCTTGGCTGATGGAGGCCAGTCGTGAGAGAAGGCAGCTTTGCGGAGTTGGAAAGACTTGGTCCCTTCCCTCCACCGTCCCCAATGGAGTGTTTGGTAATGACTTCCCCATCCCACCTTCTCCAGGAGTTTCTAAAAAAGCCTCTCGGCCACCTCCGTGCCTTATCAATAGAAGGAAGGATGTGATCTTGACTGGGGAGGAGAGAGGCTTGCTGGGATTGCAGGACCAGCTTGCTAATGGATGGCCTCCAGGAGGATTTTCCACCTGGTGGAAATTTATGACGTCACTGGGCACTGGCCAATTTATGATGTCACTGGGCACTGGCCAGATTAGACAGCCGCTGGAGCTGAGGACAGCGGCAGTTGCTAGGCAGGTTATCCACTGGGTGGAACCTGGTGACTCCGTCGACATTGGTCGCTGGCCGAATCGTCCACCTTGTGGAATGTGATGACGGCACCAGGTGCCCGGCCGCTTGTCCTTCAGTGGCCAGAGAGACTATCCGAGGGGCAGAATTCAATGTTGTCATCTGTTGTTGGGCAAATCTGTCTCCTCTCCTTGCTGCCCCGGTTCCAAAGGGAGCCCAGGGAGGGAAGTGTGGTACATGTGAGTGTTGGGATGAGAGGATAGTGTATGTGTGTGTGTGTATGTGAGTGTGGTGTGAGGGGGACATGAGAGGATGGTGTGTGTGTGTGTGTTTGTGTGGTGCGGAGCAGGATGAGAGGATGAGGATGAGGTGTGTGTGTGGCATGAGGGGGACGGGGGGAGGGGTGTGTGTGTGTGTGTGTGTGTGTGTGTGATGCTGGGGGGAAAAAGGGGAGGCGAGAGGATGAGAGCCCAAGTATCTGAGGCCCCTGCCCCCCAGATGAAGTGTGGAGGGGGAGGGCCCATCCTATGTCCATCTTGTCCCCCATCTCTGCCCCTACTCCGTCCTCACGGGCACATAACCATTTGCAGGAACACCATCCGCAGGGGCAGGGATAAGTTCCCGGGGCGAGATTCCTTTCTGGGCCTGGTACTCCCGGTAGAGTCGGTACAGGAGGGTGAAAGGAATGGGCATGATGGCCAAGACGATGAGGATGATGAGCATGGCCAGAGCCCAGGGTGGGTAGGGGAGATCCACCTCTTGAGCCTGTGGAGAGGGAGGGCGCAAGTTGGGGGGGAGAGTTGGGAGCTGGGGTTTGACTGCTGGAACTGTGGGTTGCAGAGATAAACAGAGGGGAGGGCGCGGCCTCTGGGTGAGGGGAAGCAGTGTGGCCTGGTGGAAAGAGCCCGGGCCTGGGAATTAGAGAACCCAGATCCTCATCCCAGCTCCAACCACCTGCCTGTCGTGGCAAGCGACTCAACTTCTTTGGGCCTCGGTTTCCTCATCTCTAAAGTGGGGATGCAGTGCCTGTTCCCTCCTACTTAGACTTTGAGCACCACCTGGGTCAGGGACAATATCCAGTCTGTATATATACACTGTAACTACCCTAGCGCTTAATACAGTCCTTGGCACATAGTAAGCACTTAGCAACCCTAAAGCACTTATGTCCATATCTGTAATTTATTTATTTCTACTAATAACCTAATAACCGTCTCCCCCTCTAGACTCTAAGTTCATTGTGGGCAAGGAATGTGTCTGTCTGTTATACTGTACTCACCCAAGTGCTAAGTACGGTGCTCTGCACACAGAAAGCGCTCAATAAGTACGACTGAATTAATGAATATCGGAGGGGGCGAAGGGGCGGTGGGGAGAGAGCTCACCTTCTGGGCATCCCAGGCACGGTAGGTGGGGACCTGCAGACATATCTGCACCGTGCTGGCCACCAGCAGCCCGACCATGCCCACCAGCGTCACGTAGCGCCACAAGAACCGGTAGCCGGGCCAGGGCCGGTGCCCCAACATGACCTCGACGTCCTCCAGGAACCTGCGGGGAGAAGGCAGGCAGGAAGGCAAGGTGGGCTCAGTGCTCCCCTGGGGATCTCTCTCATTCCCAAGGGGGCAGGGTCTCTGCCCAAATAATGCCATCTCTCTTGGAAGAAAGAGGATCTGAGCAAACACAACATCTTTGGCCACCACCCTGCACACAGACACATGGGAGATCCTGGGCACCCTTTGGGACCACAAATTCCAGCAGCCCAGGCAGTCATAATAACTGTGGTACTTGTTAGGCGCTCACTAGGTGCCAGGCACTGTACTAAGTGCTGGGGTGGCTATAAGCAAATCGGGTGGTACACAGACCCTGTCTCACATGGTGCTCACGGTCTTAATCCCCAATATACAGATGAGGTAACTGAGGTACACAGAGAAGTGAAGTCACACAGGAGACAAGGGATGGAACCAGGAGTAGAACCCATGACCTTCTGACTCCCAGGTCCACGCTCTAGCCACTACTCTGTGCTGCTTCTGGGGAAGGCACAGGCCATCTGGGAAGCCTGCATAAAAATGTGTGAGAACGTGGTAGAGAAGTAGTGTGGATTAGTGGATAGAGCACGGGCCTGGAAGTCAGAAGGACCCGGGTTTCACTCCCCAACTCTGCCACTGGTCTGCTGTGTAACTTTGGCCAAGTCACTTAACTTATCCACGCCTCAGTTACCTTACCTGTAAAATGGGGATTAAGAGCGTGAGCCTCACGTGGGACAGGGACTTTGTCCGAGCTGATTGACTTATATCTACCCCAGTGCTTAGCACAGTGCTGGGCACATAGTAAGTGCTTACCAAATGCCATAATTAGGGAGGCAGGGGCCTGAGGGCCAGGGCAACTGAGAAGGAAGGGAGGGACATGATTTGGTGAAGCTGTTATAGGGGAGGTGTAAGCAATGGGTCAGAAACAGCTGTTCGGAGGAGCAAAGAGCTGCAAAGAGCTTCCTTGACCATCCGGGCTGGGGAAGACGTTCAGAAATACCTATCGGTTCCTGAAAGATGTGGACAAGTTCAAGGGCAAGAGGGACTATACTACCACTAATAATAATAACGGTGGTATTTGTTATGCGGTACGAGCCAAGCACTGTAATAATAATAATACTAATATCAGTATTTGTTAAGCGCTTATTATGTGCACAGCACTGTTCTAAGCGCTGGGGTAGATACAGGGTAATCAGGTTGTCCCACGTGAGGCTCACAGTCTTCATCCCCATTTGACAGATGAAGTAACTGAGGCACAGAGAAGTGAAGTGACTTGCCCAAAGTCACACAGCTAAGTGGCAGAGTCAAAATTCGAACCCATGACCTCTAACTCCCAAGCCCGGGCTCTTGCCACTGAGCCATGCTGCTGATGGACACCTGGTCTGATCCAATAAAAGCATTCATGAGGCCTATCTGAATGCTTAGGGCAACAGGTGCTCTTCCTTGGGTGATTTTATTTTAATGTCCGCAGTTAGCTCCTAAGTTCCTCGAGGGCAGGCACCTTTGTGCTCAATTGCCCTCTCCCCCAGTGCTTGGTAATAATAATGATGATATCTGTTAATCGCTTACTATGTGCCAAGCACTTTTCTGGGTACAGCGTTCGCAGGTAGTAAATGCTCGATAAAGCAGCATGGCCTAGTGGAAAGAGCACAGGCCTGGGAGTCTGAGGACCTGGGTTCTAATTTCTATTTGGCCACACTCTGCTGTAGGACCCTGGGCAAGTCACTTACCTTCTCTGTGCCTCAGTCCCCTCATTTCTTCTTCCTACTTAGACTGCCCATGTGGGATCTGAATATCTTCTATCTACCCCAGCACTGAGTTCGGTGCTTGGCACAGAGTAAGCGCTTAACAATAAACACAATTATTAATAAATCCATTTAATCGGTTGTCCGATCGGTTAGGGATAGACCATCCGGCATCCCTAACTTGTCTCCTCTACTTCTACTTAGGCAATGCCTATTCATGAATTCGTATGTATCTACTGGTTTTGGGCCTACTCTTGTTTCTGGCCGGGGGAAGATAAATTCCCACGTACCACTCCCTGGGTGAAGCTGTTTTCCTGGGGCTGTTTGGAACATACCATCTCCAAGACTCAATAGCTGTCACCTCATCCTGTAACTAAGGGATCTGGCAGATTACAATTCCATATTCATCCTGTCAAATCCCTTCACGACGTGTTTGTTTACTGTTCGCTCAGTCCAGCGCTCTGCATACGGTAAGCGCTCAATAAATATGACGGAATGAATGATCAAGCAGTGTTCGAGAATGGGCTACAGAAATCTGGCCTATGCATGACTAGATCCTGCCCTTAGTCCCAGGGAAGGGCTCTGCCCCCTTCCCCGGGGGGGTCACGGGAGTCGTAGTTCTTGGGTAGAGGGAGACAGGGATAGTAACCTCCAACCATCTTCTGGTCCAGTCTCCCAGGACGGAGATAAGAATCTTGGTCGTTGGAGGGTGGCGGGGGTCAGGTTCTGACACAGAGGCTGCTAAGGAAAAGCTGGCAGGGGAGGGGCTTATGTCTGTCTCACCGGTCGGCTCCGTAGACCCAGGCCACGGCCATGTTCTCGCAGACCACCACGGCGATGAGAGGCAAGGTGGCCGAATAGTCATCAAACATGGCCAGGAAGTAGCTGCCTGAACCCTGGGTGAAGAGGAGGCCACCCAGGAAGCCCAGCAAACAGGAACCAACTGCAGGAGAGGTAAGGAAAATGTGGGGCAAGATCAGACCGAGATCTCAAAGGGTCAAGGGAGATAAAGTCTCCGGGGTCTTAGGAATTGGGGATACTCTGGAGGAATCTGGGACCAAGGAAATCTGGGAGGGGCAGTCCCTGTGGCCTCAAGGAATTCTGGACATTTTGGGCAATAGGGCTCTACTTGGCCGTCTTAGAAGACTCTGGGATCCACAGCCCTCGCATGCTGGAGGGGTTCTGAGGGCCAAGGGAGGGGACTGTGGGAGTCGTGGCCTCAAAGCACGACCCTGGGGGTCACTTGCCCGCTACGTGACCTTGGGCAGGTCACCAAACTTCTCTGGGCCTCAGTTTCCTCCTCTATAAGATGGGAATTCAATACCAGTTCTCTCTCCCCATTAGAGGGTGAGCCCCAAGTGGGACAGGGACTCTGCCCAGCCTGCTTCTCTGGTAACTACCCTATTAGCTTAGTGCTGGGCTTGGCCCAAGTACCACCCTCATGATTATGAGGGGGGCTCAAGGAGGCTGGGTCCCCTCTCTCCCCTGACCCCGGGCCCCCCTGACCCCACATACTAGTGAGTAGGGTCCGGTGGCGGCGCAGCAAGTGGAAGGCGTCCTGCAGGGGGGTGAGGATGCCCTGCAAAGTGCCCAGCATGGTGCTCAGGCCCAGGTTCAGCAGCATCAGGAAGAAGAGCACTGCCCAGAACGGGGCGCCGGGGAAGAGCGTCAGAGCCTCAGTGAACACCACGAAGGCCAAGCCTGGGCCTTCCACACCCTAGGCGGGGAGGGACCCCAGAGAAGATCCAAGAAGAGACAAAAGAGACATGTGGGGAGTCAGAAGCGAGCAAAGGACAGATTGAGGGAAGTCCCGCCCAACTGCTTCCTCACTCCTCCCTTGCTTCCCTCCAGGTCCCCAGCCCCAGAGGACTCAGATCGCAGAAGCGCCCGGGCGAGGGGCAAAGGCTGTGCGGCCCTGCAGGGGATTCTGGGCATCGGAGTCAGTGCCAGAGAGTTGCGGGGGATCCTGGGCGAGGGAGGTTGGGTCCCCTGAGCCAACACTCCTGCCTCCGAGAGGCGGGGGGCTCTGGGGGCTCTAGTGCGGCCCTCACTTTGTTCAGCTCTTCCTCCAGGCTGCAGGAAGACACGTTGAACTGGCGGACCTGGGCGGCCAGGTCTGGGCGCAGAGCTCGGAACCAGTCGTTGAATGTGGTGGCTGGCATGTCAGACAGGTTGGTGAGGGGCAGGGCCTCAGAGGGCAGCAGATTCCCTGCGGTGAGCTGCACCAGAGCCTTCGCATTCCTGGGGAGGCAGAAGAGCAGGCCAGAGGGGGCAGCTGAGGCTGGTGGTCCGGGCTATTCCCCAGACATCATTCCCCTCCGGCCCCCAACCGGGAACTTTGCTCCCGCCCCTCCCCCACCAGGCCCGCCCCGTCCCCCAAGCCCACCCGCATCCTCACTGTATGGCACAGCGGCGGGTCAGGGTCGTGGCTCGAAAGCCCAGGACGGTGTAGACCACAAGAGTGGCCAGCAGGGACGTGGCTAGGTTGATGTAGGCCACCACCCAGGCATCGCGGGCACAGTTGTTTTCCCGTGGCGTATAGGAGGCGAAGGCCACGACGCTGCCAAAGCCCAGGCCCAGCGCGAAGAAAACCTGGGTGCCCGCCCGACGCCACACCGGGATCGAGAGCAGAGCTGAGGGCTGTGGGGTGCAGGGGGAGACAGAGTGAGGCCGAGGCGGGAGGGGTGCAGGAGAGCCCGCCCCTCCCCCTTATGGGGTCCCACGGGTCTCTGCGGAGCAGAACCTGACCTGGGTTTGGAGCATGTGTTTCAGGCCGGCGTTGGCCCCGTCTAGCAGCAGTCCCCGGATCAGCAGGCACAGCAGCACCAGGTAGGGGAACAGCGTGGAGAAATACAACACCTGGGAAGGGGAGCCCGAGGGCAGGCAGGGCACTTGGTGAGGCAAAAGACCGGGGTGGGGGGGAGCGGGGGGCATCTGGAGAGTGAGGAGGGAAATGGGACACAGAGGGGGCCTGGACCATCATGGAGTCACCGGGGAGAACACGGGACAAGGTCGCCAGGGTCAAAGGGAAAGACTACAGTGGAAGATCAGTGGAGTCAGTGGGGAGATCACGGGGGGAGGTCACTAGGGTCACCGGGGAGACCACTAGGGAAGGGAAAGGTCACGGGAGTCTGGAGGAGTTGGGGCAGGGCAGGCTTGGGGGGCGCGTGCCAGGAGAGAGGTTACCTTCCCTGAGGATTTGATCCCACGAATCATGGCCCCACAGATCAGGAACCAGGCGGCCAGGAGCGCAAGGGAGAGAGCCAGGACAAGGCCACCACTCTCCCCGATGGACCCAGTGGCCTCCAAAGTTTTCCGGTACCAGAAATACGTAGTCGGGGAGGAGTGATCGCACTCAGGCACTGTGATGGGGGGAAGGAGGAGAAGTTGGGAGGTCAGGGGGAGACCCTGATCTCCTCCCTTCTCTCCACCCATCGATAGCATTTACTGAGCTCCTCCTTTATGTAGAGCATCACCCTCCCGCCCTCCTCCTGCCCCTTCTTCGACTCTTTCATCTTTCTCCCATCTTTCTCCCTTCTGCATCACCTATGCACTTACTGTTCCCCTCTCCCAGCCCCCCAGCACTTATGTACATATCTGTAATTTATTTATATTGATGTCTGTCTCCCCTCCTCTAGACTGTGAGCTCGTGGGCAGGGATTGTCTCTATTTGTTGTTGAATTGTAATAATAGTAATAATATTAATGATGGTATTTGTTAAGCGCTTACTATGTGCCAAGCACTGTTCTAAGTGCTGTGGGGGGATACAAGATAATCAGGTTGTCCCACGTGGGGCTCACAGTCTTAATCCCCATTTTACAGATGAGTGAAATGAGGCCCAGAGAAGTGAAGTGACTTGCCCAAATTCACACAGCTGACAAGTGACGGAGCCGGGATTAGGACCCATGACCTCTGACTCCCAAGCCCTGCTCTTTCTACTGAGCCACGCTTCTTCTCAAGCACTCTCCCACACACTTAGTACAGTGCTCTGCACACAGGAAGTGCTCAATAAATACCTTTGAACATATGAATGGACGGATCTCTACTTTTTAAAACAGTTGATATAACTCAGCATCAACCCCACAGCACTTAGGTCCATATCTGTAATTTCTTTTAATGTCTGTCTCCCCCGTTTAGACTGCAAGCTCTTTGTGGGCAGGGAATGTGTCTACCGACTCTGTTGTACTCTCCCAAGCACTTCGTGCAGTGTGCACAGTAAGTGCTTTATTTATTTTTTAAATGGTATTTGTTATGTGCTTACTTTGTGCCAGGCGCTGCTCTAAGCGCCGGGGTAGATATGAGGGAATCAGGTTGGACACAGTCCATGTCCCATAGAGCGCTCACAGTCTTAACCTCCGTTTTACAGATGAGGTAACTGAGGCACAGAGAAGTGAAGTGACTTGCCCTCACAGGAGGCAGAGCCAGGATTAGAACCCACGTCCTTCTGACTCCCAGGCATGAGGTCTTTCCACTAGGCCATGCTGCTTTCCAATTTACAGCATTGCTTTGATTTTCCTAGGTGCTTGGGAGAGTGAGTCAGTCTCTTGGCTGCTGGCCCTCCCTCCCCTTGGTCTCACCCCCGCCCTCTCACCGGGATCGGTGCTGTTGGGTAGGAGTGGGCAGGACTGCCAGGGCAGCGGGGCCTGGAACGAATGGCTCAGGTAAAAGAGGCTCCAGGCGAGGATCACGTTGTAGTAGAGGCCAACGAAGGCACACACCTGCGGGGAGGGCGGTCGTAGGGGGTTGGTGAGGGGCAGGGCCAGGGAGCGGGGGCCGGAGTTGGGGCAGGAGGCGAGGGCTGGGGCGGGAGAGGGGCTCACCACACAGCTGGCATAGCCCACGCCCCCGAGGCGTGGGCTGATGCGTTTCCAGACGCCGATGCTGCCCTGCCGCAGGTCCTGGCCCGCCGCCATCTCCATGAAGAGCAGTGGGATACCAATGAAGGTCAGGAGAAGCACGTACAGAAGCAGGAAGGTGCCTAGGCAGAAACAGGAGCTTCAGGGGTCCAGGAGTCCCGCCCCCCAGTCTCCAGCTCCCTCCTCTCTCCTCAGGGGATTCCGAGCCTCGGGCCCTAACCCCCAATCCTCCCCAGTCCCTGCCAAGACCCAGGCACCGTCACAGCCCCACCCCTCACCCCCAGCCAGGACCCAGGCGTCCAGGCCTTACCGCCTCCATTCTGGTGACACAGATACGGGAACCTCCAGACATTCCCCAGCCCCACGGAGAACCCGACCTGAGCCAGGATGTACTCGGTTTTGTTGGCCCAGGCCTGGCGGCTAACGGGAGCCTTGCCCTCCTCCTCCTCGCCGGCCTCCTGGTTGGCGGCCGCTGACCTCTCCTCCATCTCCATCAGGGCAGCAGATGTGCGGGGGGAGGGCAGCTCCCGGTCTCAGAGGAGACGGCCGGACTCTGGCCTGGATGGACGGACCCCCTCAGGTGGCCGGGGACACCTGGAAGGAGAAATCCAGAAAAATTGGAGGTTTCTAGAACTGAGCCGAGGACCGCAGATCCAGGAGGACTCGTGGCTGTGGGGAACAAAGAGGGCTAGCTAGAAAAACCCAGAAGGAGACCTCTCTCTTCCCAGGCCACGGACAGAGAGAACCAGACCAAATCAAGAGGGCAGAAGGCACTTCTGTGTGTAGAAAGAACCAGCAGGTATAGGACTCCGCCTGACCTAGTGTTCACATTTTTCCCCCCACTTCTCAAGAACTTCCACCTCCCCATCAAACAGAAACTCCTTACAGTCAGCTTCAGGGCATTCAATCACCTCGCTCCTTCCTACCTCACCTCACTGCTCTCCTTCTACAACCCAGCCTACACACTTTACTCCTCTAATGCCAACCTACTCACTGTACCTCAAACTCGCCTATTTCGCCGCCAACCTCTCTTCTACAACCTGACTCTGACCTGCAATACCCTCCCTCTTCATAGTCGACAGCAGATCACTCTCCTCACCTTTAAAGCCTTATTTGAAGGCACATCTCCAAGAGGCCTTCCCCAACTAAGCCCTCATTTCCTCTTCTCCCACTCCCTTCTGCGTCACCCTTGTTCTTGGATTTGGTCCCTTTATTCACCCCTTCCTCAGCCCCACGGCATTTATGTCTTATCTTGTCTTATGCTGTCGAGTCTTCTCTGACCCATTGCGGACTCCATGGATACATCTTTCCCAGAATGCCCCGCCTCCATCTGCAATCGTTCTGGTAGTGGATCCATAGAGTTGATTGATTGATTTATATTAATGCCTGCCACCCCTCCCTCCCCAGACTGTAAGCCCATTGTGGGCAGGGAACATCTCTGCCAACTCTGTTCTGTTGTACTCTCCCAAGTGCTTAATACAGTGCTCTCCACTTAGCAAACGTTCAATAAATACGATTGACTGACTGACTCTGGGGACTTTAAGAGCCCCCAAACTGCTCTTTTAGCCTTAGCCTAAATTGCACTTGAACACATCAACTCAACTGTTTCTTGGAATTCATCCCTAGGGTATCCTATGTATTCTGAGGCTATAGGTCCCTTGAGCCTGGGTTCAGCGTTTTGCACATAGCAACGTGTGGGATCTGGTTTACCTCAGGGAACCGTGGAACCCCAAGCACCCCAGGGCCGGTTTGGGTCAGTCTGGCTCTGCCAGGAGCAGAGGTCAGATCCCTCCCACAGAGGCCGGACGGGCATGGGGCCGTTCCAATACCTTCCCCCCTTTCCAGCCTGAGCCGGGAACGAAGAGGCCCAGGAGCCCAGAGGAAGTCAGGTCCCCCCAAACCTCGACCGGACCCCCATCTTCACGCCCACCTCCAGCTTACAAGGGTGCAGGACCTCGAACCAAGCACTAAGACTTGGACAACAACCCCTCCCCTGCCCCCAACCTGGATGCCCGCTTGAAATTTGGAACAGGACACGTTGCAGTTGGACAGATCTCTTCCTGGTTCCCTCACGAGGCGGCCTCGATGGGTCTCTGGGGCTCCGAGGACCTGCAACAAAGTCGGGGCTGGAGGGTGGGGGAGGCGGGAGGGTTGGGGAAGGGCCAGGGGTCGGGGGGGGGGGGGGGGGGGGTCCCTGAAGAGAACTTCTTCCCGCACCCTTTTGCCGTCCGGGCTACCGCCCCCTGACCCAAGTGGTCCAGAACCTCCCTCCGGCACGTCCCGGAAGAGAATTTCTTCCTGTCCCCTCTTACCATCCTGGCTACCGCCCTCTGACCCAATTGGTTCAGAACCTCACTCTAGGGGATCCCTGAAGAGAATTTCTGACCCCTCTTACCATCCCCTGACCCGACTGGTCCAGAACCTCACTCCAGGGGGGTCCCTAAAGAGAATTTCTTCTTGACCCCTCTTGCCATCCGGGCTACCGCCCCCCGACCCAAGTGGTCCAGAACCTCACTCCGGGGGCGGTCCCTGAAGAGAATTTCTTCATGACCCCTCTTGCCGTCCGGGCTACCGCCCCCTGACCCAAGTGGTCCAGAGCCTCACTCCAGGGGGGTCCCTGAAGAGAATTTCTTCCTGACCCCTCCTGCCGTCCGGGCTACCGCCCCCTGATCCATTTGGTCCAGAACAGCCCCCCTCTCCCCGACCGGCCTCATCTCCCCCTCCCCAGCCCTGCCCATCGGCACTTGCATTCGGGGGGCCGGCCGTGTGTGTGCGTGGAGGGGAAGCCGGGGGTCCCAGGGGGCGAGTAGGAGCCTCTGCGGGATGGGGGGGGGGGGGGGGGAGCCAAGGGTCCGGGACGGGCCAGGGGGGCTCGGGCTCCTTCTCACCCGCCTCCGGTGCAGCGGGGGCCGGGGGTGCAGCGTGGCCATGGGGTGCAGCGTGGCCAGTTGCATCAGCCGCGAGGGGAGGCGGGGCTTCGAGCGGGTAGGCCCAGCCCCTTCTCCCCTTAAACCCTTTCCTTCCCGCTCCCGGGGAGGGCGGGCCGAGCTCTGCACCGAGTAAGCGCTCAGTAAATAAATTATAATAATACTTATGGTATTTGTAAAGCGCTTACTACGTGCAGAGCACTGTTCTAAGCGCTGGGGGTAGACACAGGGTAATCAGATCGTCCCACGTGGGGCTCCCATTTTTTAATCCCCGCTTTTACAGATGAGGTCACTGAGGCACAGAGAAGTTAATAGTAATAATAATAATGTTGATATTTGGTAAGCGCTTACTATGGGCAGAGCAGTGTTCTAAGCGCTGGGGTTGTCCCACGTGAAACTCACAGTCTGAATCCCCATTTTAATAATAATGTTGGTATCTGTTAAGCGCTTACTATGTGCAGAGCACTGTTCTAAGCGCTGGGGTAGTTACAAGGTCATCAGGTTGTCCCACGTGAGGCTCACAGTCTCCATCCCCATTTTGCAGATGAGGTCACTGAGGCCCAGAAAAGTGAAGTGACTTGCCCACAGTCACACAACTGACAAGTGGCAGAGTCGGGATTCGAACCCAAGACCTCTGACTCCCATGCCCGGGCTCTTTCCACTGACCCACGCTGCTTCTCGTATTATCGAATGGATGGATGGATGAATGAAGAAATGAAGGAATGAACAAGGGGCGGGTTCGTGCGGGGAGGCGGGAAGCCAATGGGAGGAGGTTCTTTTTAAAAAAATGGGATTTGTGAAGCGCTGTCAATCAATCGTATTTATTCTTCGCAATCATTCATTCGTTCAATCGTAATTTATTGAGCGCTTACGGGGTGCAGAGCCCTGGGCTAAGCACTTGGAATGTCCAGTGGGGCAACAGATAGAGAAACTCCCTGCCCAACGACGGGCTCACAGTCTAGAAGCGGGGAGACACAACAATAATAATAATGTTGGTATTTGTTAAGCGCTTACTATGTGCCCGAGCACTGTTCTAAGCGCTGGGGTAGATACAGGGTAATCAGGTCCCACGCGGGGCTCATAGTCTTAATCCCCATTTTCCAGATGAGGTAACTGAGGCCCAGAGAATAATAATAAATAATGTTGGTATTTGTTAAGCACTTACTATGTTCAGAGCACTGTTCTAAGCGCTGGGGTAGATACAGGTTGTCCCACGTGAGGCTCACAGTCTTCATCCCCATTTTGCAGATGAGGTAACTGAGGCCCAGAGAAGTGAAGTGACTTGCCCAAAGTCACACAGCTGGCAAGCGGTGGAGCAGGGATTAGAACCCATGACCTCTGACTCCTAAGCCCGTGCTCTTTCCACTGAGCCACGCTGCTTCTCTAAGACAAGTAGTCAGGCATCAATACCATCGAGATAAATAGAATCATAGATATATGCACATCATTAATAGAATAGAGTAATAAATAATATATACAAATAGACTCAAGTGCTGTGGGGAGGGGAAGGGGGCGCTTGCTACATGCAGGACATTCATTCATTCTTTCAATCGTATTACTGAGCGCTTGCTGTGTGTGGAGCACTGTACTAAGTGCTTGGGAAGTATATTTCAGGGACAAGTAGAGACAATCCCTGCCCACAACGAGCTCACAGTCTAGAAGAGGGGAGACAGACATCAAAACAAGTAAACTGGCATCAGTAGCATTATCAATAAAAAGAATGAGAGATACGTACACATCATTAATAAAAATAAATAGAATTATAATTATAAATATGTGCATATATACACAAGTGCTGTGGGGCGGGGACGGGGTAAAGCAAAGGGAGCGAGTCGGGGCACTGGATTAAGCATTTGGGAGAGTACACTAATACAGAATTGACAGACACATGCCCTGCCCTCAACCACTTATTCACCTTGCTCCCTCCTATCTCACTTTGCTATTCTCCTATTCCAACCCAGCCGGCACACTTGGCTCCTCTTATGCTAACTGTACCACTCTACCTCCACCTCATCTGTCTTGTCGCTGACCACTCACCCATACCCTGCCTCTGCCCTGGAACGCCCTCCCTCCTCAAATCTGACAGGCTTTCTGACCAGGAGAGTCAAATCCGACTGTCCCCCACCTTTAAAGCCTTACTGAAGGCCCATCTCCTCTAAAAGGACTTCCCTGACTAAGCCCTCCTTTCGTCTTCTGCCATTCCCATCTGCATCGCCCTGACTTGCTTCCTTTTTTCACTCCCCCCCCTCAGCCCCACAGCACTTAGATACATATCCATAATTCATTTATTTATATTAATGTTTGTCTCCCCTTCTAGACTGTAAGCTCACTGTAGGCAGGGAATGTGTCTGTTATATTGTTATACTATTCTCTCCCAAGCGCTTAGTATGGTGCCCTTTACCCAGTAAGCACTCAATAAATACAACTGACTGACTGACTTTCCATAATGAGTTTACAATCTAGAGGCCATGTGCCAGACACTGAATTAAGCACTGGGGTCGGTACAAGATAATTGAGTTGGACCTAATCCCTGTCCCACACAAGGCTCACAGTTTTAACCCCCAATTTCCAGATGAGGTAACAGAGGCACAGAGAAGTGAAGTGACTTGCCCAAGGTCACAGAGCAGAACAGTGGCAGAGCCAGGATTAGAACCCACGATCTTCTGACCATTCATTCATTCAATAGTATTTATTGAGCGCTTACTATGTGCAGAGCACTGTACTAAGCGCTTGGGATGAACAAGTCGGCAACAGATAGAGACGGTCCCTGCCGTTTGACGGGCTTACAGTCTAATCGGGGGAGACGGACAGACAAGAACAATGGCACTAAACAGCGTCAAGGGGAAGAACATCTCATAAAAACCGATGGCAACTAAATAGAATCAAGGCGATGTACAATTCATTAACAAAATAAATAGGGTAACGAAAATATATACAGTTGAGCGGACGGGTACAGTGCTGTGGGGATGGGAAGGGAGAGGTGGAGGAGCAGAGGGAAAAGGGGAAAATGAGGCTTTAGCTGCGGAGAGGTAAAGGGGGGATGGCAGAGGGAGTAGAGGGGGAAGAGGAGCTCAGTCTGGGAACGCCTCTTGGAGGAGGTGATTTTTAAGTAAGGTTTTGAAGAGGGAAAGAGAATCAGTTTGGCAGAGGTGAGGAGGGAGGGCGTTCCGGGACCGCGGGAGGACGTGACCCAGGGGTCGACGGCGGGATAGGCGAGACCGAGGGACGGCGAGGAGGTGGGCGGCAGAGGAGCGGAGCGTGCGGGGTGGGCGGTAGAAAGAGAGAAGGGAGGAGAGGTAGGAAGGGGCAAGGTGATGGAGAGCCTCGAAGCCTAGAGTGAGGAGTTTTTGTTTGGAGCGGAGGTCGATAGGCAACCACTGGAGTTGTTTAAGAAGGGGAGTGACATGCCCAGATCGTTTCTGCAGGAAGATGAGCTGGGCAGCGGAGTGAAGAATAGACCGGAGCGGGGCAAGAGAGGAGGGAGGTCAGAGAGAAGGCTGACACAGTAGTCTAGCCGGGATATAACGAGAGCCCGTAATAGTAAGGTAGCCGTTTGGGTGGAGAGGAAAGGGCGGATCTTGGCGATATTGTAGAGGTGAAACCGGCAGGTCTCGGTAACGGATAGGATGTGTGGGGTGAACGAGAGGGACGAGTCAAGGATGACACCGAGATTGCGGGCCTGCGGGACGGGAAGGATGGTCGTGCCATCCACGGTGATGGAGAAGTCTGGGAGCGGACCGGGCTTGGGAGGGAAGATGAGGAGCTCAGTCTTGCTCATGTTGAGTTTTAGGTGGCGGGCCGACATCCAGGTGGAGACGTCCCGGAGGCAGGAGGCAGGAGACTACCAGGCCTATGCTCTATCCACTATGCCATGCTGCTTCAAGTGCCGTATTAAGCACTAGTGTTGATCTATTACAGCAGTCCCTGTCCTGCATGGGGCTCACAGTCCGAGGGAGAGAAAACGGGTATTGAATCCCCCCCTTTTTTTATAGTGGTTGTGCAGTGCTTACTATGCACCAGGCACAGTACTAACCATGGGTAGATACAGGCTAATCGGGTTGGATGCAGTCCTAGGCCCACATGGGGCTCACTGTCTTAATCTCCATTTTACAGATAAGGGAACTGAGCCACAGAGAAGTGAAGTGACTTGCCCAAGGTCACAGCAGATAAGTGGGGGAACTGAGATTAGAACCCAGGTCCTTCTGATTCCCACACCCATGCTCTATCCACTAGATCACTCTAATTCATTTTACAGATGACCACCCCCTTTGCCTGGAAACATCATCTAGCTTTGGCTTCACTGCTACTGTTTCCTCCTGGTCTTCCTCCTAACCCTGTCTGTTCATTCTCAGTCTCTTCTGAAAATTCCTCCACTGCCTCCCACCCCCTAACTGTGGGGGTCCCTAGAGGCTCAGTTCTGGGTCCCCCTTTTATTTTCCACCTACATCCTCTCCCTTGAAAAGCAAATTTGCTCCCATGGCTTCAACTACCATCTCTATGCAGAGGGTTCCCAAATCTATTTCTCCAGCCCTGATCTTTCTCCTTCTCTGCAGTCTTATATTTCCTCCCACCTTCAGGACATCTCTATTTGGATGTCCCGACACCTCAAATTTAACATGTCCAAAACAGACCTCCTTTATCTTCCCACCTAAATCCTGTCCTCCTCTTGACTTTCCCATCACTGTAGACAGCATCACCATCCTCCCTGTCTCACAGTTCCGTAACCTTGGTGTTATCCCCGACTCATCTCTTTTCATTCAACCCACATGTTCCATCTGTCACCACATCCTGTCAGTTCAACCTTCACAACATCGCTAAAATCCATCCTTTCCTCTCTATCCAAACCGCTACTCCACCGACCCAAGCACTTATCCTAGCCTGCCTTTATTACTGTGTCAACCTCCTTGCTGACCTCCCCTCTACCTGTCTCTCCCAACTCCAGTCCATAGTTCACTCTGCTGCCCAGATCGTTTTCCTAAAAAGACTTCAACCCATCTTTCTCCACTCCTCAAGAACCTCCAAAGGTTGCCCATCCACCTCTGCATCAAATAGAAACTTCTCAACATTGGTTTTAAAGCATTCGATTACTTGCCCCTCCAATCTCACCTCTCTGATTTCCTTCTACAACGCTGTTCTGCTCACTTCTCTCCTCTAATACCAACCTACTCTCTGTACCTCGATCTCATCTATCTTGCCATCGACCCCTTGCCCACATCCTTTCTCAGGCCTGAAACTCCTTCCCTCTTCATATCTGATTGACCTCCCCTCTTCCCACCTTCAAAACTCTCCTCAAATCACGCTTCCTCCAAGAGGCCCTCTCTACCTCAGCCCTAATTCCCCCTATCTGTCCTTGCGTTCCCCTTAATCATGCCAACACTCCCCCAGACCCACAGAACCTATGTAAATAGCTTTTTACTCTATTATTTCCCCTAGCCATAATTCATTTTAATGTCCATCTCTCTGTGTAGACTGCCCTCTTCTTGTGGACAGGGATTGCAACTACCAACTCTGATGTATGTCTTTTTTTTATGGAATTTGTTCAGTGATTACTTTGTGCCAGGCACTGTCTTAAGCGTCGGGGTAGGTACAAGATAATTAGGTTGGACATAGTCCTTGTCCCACAGGGGGCTCACAGTCTCAATCCCCATTTTACAGACGAGATAACTGAGGCCCAGAGATTTGAAGTAACTTGCCCTAGGTCACACGGCAGACAAGTGGCAGAACTGGGATTAGAATTCAGGTCGGCTGACTCCCAGGCCCGTTCTCACTCCACTACCCCATACTGCTTCTCTAAGCAGCTTTCCTAAGAGTCTAGTGCTCTCTGCACACAGTAAGTGCTCAATAAAAAAAATTGATCGATGGAGATGAATGCAGTGAGATGATCCCTGAACTAGGTGGGCCAATTTGTTGGTAGTTTGAGTGGAGAGAGAGAGGATTTCTGGAGATGCTGTGGAGAAGAACTGAAAAGATTTTGATCCCGGACTGAATATGGGGGTCGAAAGAGAGGGTGGAGTCGAGGAACGCCAAAGTCACAGGATCGAGAGACGGGGAAGGTGGTGGCGTTGTCTACCCTGATGAGAAAGTTATCTGAGGGAGAGGAGGAAGGGAAAAGAGGAGTCAGTTTGGACGCGATGAGTTTAAGGTGTCTCCGGCACCTCCACGATGACAGATGGCCAGTCGGCCGGTCAATCGCAGTTACTGAGCGCTTCCTGTGTGCAGAGCACTGTCCTGAGCGCTTGGGGGGAGTCCAGGAGAACGATAGACAGACGCATTCCCTGCCCACAGCGAGTTTACAGGCTAGAGTGTGGTCTAGAGGAATAATAATGATGATGGTGTTTGTTAAGCGCTCACTCTGTGCAAAGCACCGTTCTCGGGCTCGAGAGAGGGGAAGATGGTGGTGTTGAAAGCCCTGATGAGAAAGTTATCAGAGGGAGAAGAGGAAGGGAGGAGTCAGTTTGGACGCGATGAGCTTAAGGTGTCTCCGGCATCTCCACGATGACAGATGGCCAGTCAGCCAGTCAGTCGCATGTATTGAGCGCTTCCGGTGTGCAGAGCGCTGTCCTGAGCGCTTGGGGGGAGTCCAGGAGAACGATAGACAGACGCTCTCCCTGCCCACAGCGAGCTTACGGGCTAGAGGACGGTCGAGGGGCATAACGAGGATGAGGGTATTTGCGAAGGGCTTACTCTGTGCAGAGCACTGTTCTAAGCGCTGGGCGAAAGAGGGGCCAGTCAGCAACGCATCCTTCTCAGAGCTCCCCTTTCTGGGGGGAGGATCGGGCCCTGGAAAGCCCATCCCAGGAGGGAGAGGAAGAGCAAAGTCCCTGCCCAGGCCGTGCCATCTTAAGGAGGCTGGGCGGGGCTTCGACGGCCACTTCCCAATGGGTGGCGCGGAGACGCCCCCCGGCCCCCTACCCCCTTTTCCCGGACCTGCTTCGGGCAGTCGACCTCGCGGAGGACGGACCCCGGAGCTCGGGCTCCCCAGCCGCCCCCTCCCCGAGTGGCAGCCGTCGACCGGTAAAAGGAGGGAAGGGGGGAGCCCTTCGCGGCGACTTCCGGGGCCGGGCCCCCTCCTCCTCCCCGGGGGTCCCGGGGGTCCCGGCTCTTACCGCGCCCCGCCGGCCCCCTCGGCAACGGCCCCGGCCACGTCCGTTAGCCGGGCAGCTCGAGGGGGGCTCCTCGTTCCCCTCCCGCGCGCCCTTTGGCGGGAGACCCCTTCCCCCTTTCCTCCCCGCCCCCCTCCTCTCTTTTCGTGCCCCCACCCCACTTTCCTCCCTCCACTTCCTCCCCGCGAGGCAGCGGTCACAGACACCCCCATTTCCTGACCGGAGATTTGGGGAAAGAAACAGGGGGAGGGGCAACCCGAAACAACAGGTGCGCCAGCCCGGGGCACAGGGGCGAGCCCTCCCCTTGCTAGGAAATCCCCTCCCCCCCATTCCCCAGGGACCCCCACCCTAGACTCTCACTTCCCCCCCCCCCAAACAGGGCTCCAAGGCCAGCTGTCTCGTCACCGCATCAGCTTCTCGGAAGCCCAGATGGTGTTGTGACGTTCGGCAGGCTCACTGTGAGGTCGGGGGCTGGGATGGGGGGCAGAGCCCTTAGCCCCCCCTTCACCACCCCCCCCCCTCCTCGGTTCCCTGACCACCCCCGACCTCCCCACCCCGGTCCTCCGGCCCCGCCGGCATGGACGGCAAAGAGGAGACCCTTCTGAGCCCTCCTTCTCAGGTGGGGCAGGGGGAAGGGGAGAGAGCCCCTTCAGGGTCCGTCTCTTTCTTTGCCTGCTCGGGGTCTCTGCCGCTCTCTGATCTCATCACCGCCCCCCACCAGGCATCCACCATGTCGCCAAAGGCCGGGAACGGGTGTCTCAGCCTCACGAAATATTTCCTCTTCGTGTTCAATCTCTTCTTCTTCGTGAGTTTTGCCGCCCCTCGGTCCCCTAAGGTTCCCTAAGGTTCCCTGGACGCCCGGGCCCCTTCCGTCTTCCACCCAAGACTTGCCGTTCCCCCTTCCCCAATCCGACCACCCCCGACGTTACTGGGTTCCCCGGACTTGCGTCTCCCCTCTCGGTCCACCCGGGTCGAGGTCCACCCGCGACCCCGAGCATCTAACTCCCACCACCCTGTGTTGGCCGTCTCCCGATCCCTCCGGCCGCCACGTCCCCCGACCCCCGCCCCGTCCACCTCCAGGTCCTCGGCGGACTCCTCTTCTGCTTCGGGCTGTGGATTCTCTTCGACCGGAACAGCTTTGCCTCCTTCTTGGGTGAGCTCAGGCTACTGCGGGGAGGAGAAGGCAGAAGGGTGGGATAGGGCGACCCCCCTCTTTGACCCCCTCGGCGACCTGGTCCCTGTCTCCCGATCATCCCGGATTCCGTTTCCGTGTTCCCTCCGTGATGATTCCGACCCAGTGCCCTCGTCCTGCCTTGGGCTTTGCTCACAAGCAGCCGCGGGGCCTAGCGGAAAGACCCTGGGCCTGGGAGTCGGGAGGCCTGGGTTCTAATTGCGGCTCCGCTGCTTGCCTGTTGTGAGACTTCGAGCCAGTTCTCTGGGCCTCAGTTTCCTCATCTGTAAAATGGGGATTCGGTACCTCTTTTTCCCACTCAGACTGTGAACCTCGTGCAGGACAGGGACTATGTCTGATCTGACTGTCATGTATCTACCCCAAAGCTGAGTACAGTGCTTGGCACATAAAAAGTAGCATTAACAAATATCACTGTTATTATTCTGACCCCTGTGCTCCGATCCGCGTGACCTTAACCCTGAAGCGGTTTAGCCCCCGGCTCCCGGACCCCATCCACATTTCCACAGTCCTAGCTCCAGGCTTCCGCCCTCCCTTTCCTCTCCTTTTCCACAACCCGTCTGCCCGCTGTCTCTAGGTGTGTCGTACTCCCCGCTCCGTGCGTGGTCCTTCGCGCTTTCAGCCTCCGGGATCCTGACGATGCTGCTCGGCTTCCTGGGCTGCCTTGGTGCCCTCAAAGAGATCCGCTGCCTGTTGGGCTGCGTGAGTTTGTGTCGATGTGTGTGTGTGTCCGGCAGCCCACCTGCCCCCTCAAGCCCTGACCCTTTTGGACAAGTCTCCCCAAGCCCCGCCCCCTGCACATCCTGCCCTATTCTCACCAAAGCAAGTGCTGATCCTGGACTGGGTTTTGGGGAGGCGGTGGGGCGGCTGGAGGAGAGCTCTCCCTGCCTCACACCCTTTCTGTCTCCCCTCTGCCTGCAGTATTTTGGGGTCCTGCTCCTCCTTTTCACAGCCCAGATCACCCTGGGAGTCTTGATCTACACCCAGCGTGGCCGCGTGAGTGACCTCAGGGCTGGGGGCAGAGGGAGAGGGTCACGAAAGACCTCAGAGGAAGGGCTGGCTGGAAGTGGGATGGCCTGTCCTGGACATCTTGTCAAGGAGGGAGGGGGTTCTCATCCTTTGTTTCCCCCCGGTTCCCTCAGCTAAAGGCCAAAGTGGGCGAGGTGGTGGTGGACTTAATCGAGAACTACCAGCAGAATCCAGGAAAAGAACGGGGTGGTGAGGAGAACTGGGATTATGTCCAATTCCAGGTGAGAGCTGCCCTCCCCATCCCCTCCCCCTTCCCGGTACCAGGAACCCCTACCCCCTCCCTGGCGCATGTTTGGAGATATTAGGCTCAGATGAGGTTCAGGAAAGTTTAATGGGTGAGAACTTGCCAGCATTTTGAGGCCAGGCCCACCTCGGTCGTGTGAAGAATCGCCAGACTAGGCTGACCCCCAGCATGGCCCCTTCCCGTCTCCCCCCACCTCGATTCAGGGGTGGGCTTCTTTGGGCCGAGAGTGACCGGTTGGAGGCAGAGCAGTCTCCAACTTCCACCCCAGCCCGCAACTCTCGGGTCTTTACCAATGCCAAAAGTCCTGGGCCAGCCCGGGCTCGCCACTTGGGAATCAATGGGTGCCCCCGTCTCTCCGGGTACGCTCTGCGCTGCTGCTCTTCTGCGCTGCTTGCCTTCCTGGCTCTGGGCGCCTTCCCCTAAGGCTCCTGGCAGTCGGTCCCTTTGGGTGTTATGGAGCACAGTGCTATTTTCCGGCAGTCTTCAGTAACAGAGGGGCAAATCACTGCTCACTGGGTCTCTCCGGTTGTTGAAGTCCAGAGTCAGTCTGTGCCTCGTACACCCCCTACAAGTCTTCTCCTAGGTCCCAGCCAGTGGCCTCCGCCATCTCGATTCTGCTTCCGGCTCCTGACCCTCCGCTTTGTTCTCTCCCCCGACCCTCAGCTCCACTGCTGTGGCTGGGCCTCCCCTCAGGACTGGACTCGGAACCCGGGTCTGCGTTCCAACAGCTCTGCCCCCCACGTTCCCTGCTCCTGCCGCAACAGCACCGAGATCCACGCCAATGTGACGGTTGACTCCACGGCTGTACTGGTTGGCCCCGGGGCCCCGGTGGCCCCCATCCCCTCTGGCTTCTGCCCCGGAGATGTGGCTGTCTACAGGGAGGTGAGTGACATCACCCAGCAGTGGATGGGGGACCAAAGGGGGTGGGAGAGGAGGGAGCAGTTTTCTCTTCCCTCCCTCCCCAATCCTGTCCCGCATCCCCAACCCCCTCGTGAGGGTGTGTGGGTTCAGGGGAAAGCGGGGAAACACAGCTCAGAAGTCACCACCCTGGGTTGCCTCCCTCAGCTAACCAGTGGTATTTATTGAGCGCTTACTGCGTGCAAAGCACTGCACTGATATCTTGGGAGAGTACACCACCATCTGGGTCCTAGAAGAGCTGACAAGTCTAGTGGGGTCCTTAGCCGTTGGGGGAGGGGGCTGCCCTGACAGGATTCAGTCTGTCCCTTGTCCCTCTGTGCCTCTTCTTGGAGAACCACATCACTGAGGGTGGACACCGTTCACTTATTAAAAATGATTTATATCAACATCCGTCTCTCCTTCTAAGCTATAAGCTTGTGGGCAGGGAATGTGTCTGTTTATTGAGGTACTGTACTCTCCCAAGCACTTAACTTCCCCTGGAACACTTCAGGTGCCCCTCTAAACAGTTGGTGACTTGGTCACTCTTGGTCCTGCCTGTTTCTTCTGGGTTTTGCTTAGGGCTCCGATCCCAACTCACCCCAATCTAGTCCTATCTCCGCAGACAGGACAGGGTGTGGGGAGCGGCAGGGCCGAGAGGCCCACCCTGGGACCACGCCCTCTGACTGCCTCCCCCCTCCAATCCTCTCTCAGGGCTGTGCCCGCAGCGTCCACGCATGGCTCAACAACAACCTCATCTCCATCGTTGGCGTCTGCCTGGGCATCGCACTGCTCGAGGTACAAGCCCGGACCTGCTCCCCTCCTCTTACCCAGCCCAGGGTGATCTCATTGGCTTATCCTCGGGCCCCCCCTGCACCTTGGTGGGGGGAGGGATATTCACTCAGTACCATCGGACACCCGGACGGACACCCGGACGGACACCCGGCGACACCCTGCCTCCTGGGGGGCGTAGGGGAAGGGAGAGGGGAGGGAAGATGGGTGGATTGGCAGTTTGCGTGACAGCCTGAGGGGATCCAGCCCCAACATTCCTCACTGGATGTGCCCTTAGTTACCCACCCCTGATTGGAGACCTGCAGGCTCCTCCCCTCCCTGCCGCCCCCTGACTCACCAGTGCATCTCCACTTCCAGGTGCTCTCGGCGGGGCTGACCTGGGTGCTCAGCCAGCAGGCCCGGCCCTGGGGGGCCCTGAGAACCATGCTGGGGGAGGGGTCCGAGGGGCCCGTGGGGCAGCTGGTGGGGCTGGTGTCCTTGGCGGGCCGCGGGGCCTCACTGCAGGAGCGCTGGGCCCACCTGCCCACCATCCCCAGGATCCCGCAGATCTCCCGGGCTCCTCCCCGCCTGCCCCGCATCTCCCCCCGCCTCCACGTAGTGGAGCTGGGCTCCTGGAAGACTAAGAGGAAGGGTACCCTCAATTAAAGGGTCTGATAAATGGATACACACGGGAGCTGAGCTGGTGTTCTGCGGGGGCGGGGGTGCAGATGGTTCCCCCCACCCCAGGAGGTGGGGGGGCAATGGGAGGGGCTTCCTGCCCTCTGACTCCTACCCCTTTCTCTCCCCAGCTCGGGGTTATGGCCCTCTCGATGTTCCTGTGCAGGAACCTGGATCACAACTACAACAAGCTCGCGCGATACTCCTAGGCCCTGACCCCTCACTCGGGACTGTGACACCCCCCTACCCCGTCCCCACCCTCAGGTCCAGGGAAAAACCACTGCACCTTCCCTCTCCCCCCTCCCTCCAGTCCTGGGGGGGCCGGTTCCCCTCCACAGAGCTGTATATATTTTCGTGACTCTCCACCACCTCTCCCCTCAGCTCCCGAGGTATCCTCTTACCTCCCTGCTCTTCCCCCAGTCACCTCTCCCCTAAGCACCCGCGGTGTCTTCCTAACTCCCCGCTTTTCCCCGGCTACTTCCCCACCGCTGGCCTCTGCTTTCCTCAGGGACCGAATAACTTCTCCCCCGCATTCATCCGCTCCTCTCCAGGGTCCAAATCGTTTCTCCAGCTGAACCCTCTCTGTCCCCCACCTCCTCTCAAGGATCCTTTGGGGTCCCAGCCCCACCCGCCCTTCCTCCCTCCCAGCCCATTCCTGCTCTTCAGTCTTTCAGGTACGTTTTATAAATAAACAATTTTATGGGGTTTTCTGGCCTGGCCTCCATCCTAATCCCTTTCCTCAGCAAGCCTCCAGCCGTCAGAGGGGTAAAATAACTTAGCCTTCCTCCCAAAGCACCGAGCCCGGGGGTCCCCCCCAAAATAGGGATTCGTGCTCCCCATGAATACCACTGAACAGGTAAGAGAATAGTCTCAAGGTCACTGGGTCTCATCTCCCCCACCCCAACCCCTTTCTTGCCTGCAGTTGCCTCCTTGGCACCCAGACCTCTATCCCACCCCAGCCTCAGGTTCCTCAGGGAAGTCGGGGGGGCGGATAGGAGGGTCAGGGTTAGTCCAAACTGTGGGGGAAGGAAGGGGGAAGTCTGCCTTGTGCTTAGACAATCTCAGGGCTGGGATTTGACTTTAACAGCACTTAAATGAGCTTTAGAGGAGGCGTTTGGATGGGGACATTTTGGGGTGACCCCCAGCTGCTGATGCTCCAACAGACACACTTCTGCATTGCTGGGTTGAATCCCAAATCCTTTAAGTCTTTCAAAAGCCGGACCCCCTGCATCAGTGATTCCTGCTTGAGGCCAGGACCCTGCCATTTACGGGAAGGGAAAAGGTCTCCCCACTCCGGGTACCCTCTCCTGCCACTTAGCCCCCTACAAATGAGCAGCAAAGAGCTTAGCATCAAAAGGGACTGGTTGGACAGCCCTGGGGGTCCGGGTTGTGTTGGGGGGTGCTGGAACTCCCCCCACACCCGGCTTTGAGTTGCCCCATTCTTGATCTCTGTTCCTCACAAGCCATAAGGGAGGTTTGTGTCCCCAACCCGGGGGGCGGGAAGGAGTCGGGGGCCCCTTTGAGAGGAGGGGCTGACGAGAAAGGTCCACCTGGTTCGGGGCCGCCCCTTCAGTCCTTGATGAGCCGGTAAATGTGGTGCTGAGCCCCGTGTTCGCTGGTGGAGACCTCGAACACGTAGGCCGTGCAGAGCAGCAGCTCTTGAGTGTCTCGGTTGGTCACAACCTGGAGAGAAAATTGGGATTACCCACCCCCTGGCTGAGCCCGGGGGGGTCCTCTCTGCCTGGGGCCCAACCCCTAGCTTTGGGCCGGGGGCTTCCTTTGTTTTCTGAGGGCGGTGGCCGTGGAGGGGTGGAGGCAAGTCCGAGGGCTAAGGGGAAGGAGGAAGTTAACAAAACTGGGAGATGCCACAGGATCCCGGTTGCCCCCATTCCTCGGTGACCTCGGGGGGGGGGGGTGCTGAGATGGCCACTCCAGGGACGAGTGCCCCTCCGTGTTGGGGGAGCCCTGAACTTGGGGTGTCCTCTACTGCTGAGGGCATCTCTGGGAGCAGACCTGTAGTGGTGATGGTGGGCTCAGGGACCCCCAGACAATAGAGCAGCCTTCCTCTGGCAAGCACCACTCCTCCTACAGTGGCTGCCCCTGGCCACGGCTCCGCTCCAGGTTTGGGGTGCTCCGTGCTATACCCGCTATGGGTTTGGGATGGCTTGGGGGCCATGCCCACTGCAGGTTGGAGGTCTCTCGGCACCATGCCCGCTATAGGTTTTAGGGTCCCCCACAGAGCCATACCTGCTGTGGGTTTGGGGGCCCATTGTAAGTTGGGATCCCTCTCAACACTGTGCCCTGTGCCGGTTTGGGGGTGCCTCCCCGTGCCAAACCTACTGCAGGTTTGGGGTGCCCTTCGGCACCACGGCCCGGGGTGCTGCGGCCAGGAGGCTCGTACCTGCAGGATGGTGAAGTTCTCCAGGACGCTGTTCATCATGTAACGCTCGGGCAGTTGCTGCAGCTTGTGGACGAAGTTGACCAGGTACTCGCACATGGGCGAACGCCGCAGCTGGAACACGAAGCGTCCGTTCTCCGGCCGTGCCCGCTCTGTCTGGGGCACCAAGAGGTGGGGAGACGACGGGACAGAGGAATCACCCCCAGCCCAGGTCCCGTCCCCACTCTCCAAGTGGACCGGCTCACAGCTTCTCTTACGTCCTGAGCCTCTGCCCGCCAGATGCTCCATAAAATAATGTCTGTCTCCCCCTCTAGACTGTAAGCTTGCTCTGAGCGGGGAATGTGTCTGTTCTCTGTTGAATTGGCCTAATGGATAGAATTCAGGCCTGGGAGTCAGAAGGTCACAGGTCCTAATCCCGACTCTGCCACTTGTCTGCTGTGGGACCTTGGGCACGTCCCTTCACTTCTCTAGGCTTCAGTTACCACGTCTGTAAAATGGGAATGGAGACTGTGAGCCCCACGTGGGAGAGGGACTGTGTCCAACCTGATTTGCTTATATCCACCCAGTGCTCAGTACAGTGCCTGGTACATAGTGCTTAACAAATACCGTAATTATTATTGTGAGTACAGTGCTCTGCACACAGTAAGCACTCAATAAATATGATTGATCGAATGAATCAGGTCTCACTTCTCAGAGCCAACCTCTTCGCCCCTACTGCCCCCTGCCCACCGTGGGCTCAATCAGTCGATCGATGGTATTTATCAAGCGCTTCCTAGGTGCAAAGCACTGTACTAAGCGCTTGGGAGAGCATAATACAACAAAATTAGCAGACACGTTCCCTGCCCAACAACCAGCTTACAGTCTAGAGTCAGTCAGACTCCTTACGCCTTCCCTCTCACAGACTCCCTCTTCACAGCCCCCAACTCAACCACGGCTCCTCCACGCCCCCACCCCCATCCAGACTCCCTCCACCATGGTCTAGTGTCCGGTGGGGCCAGGACAAGCTTGTGTGGTCACCACTGTGTTTAGCGTCTGCCTCGGGCCAGGATGACTGAGTGGGCCCCGCAACCAGATGGAGTCCAGTTCTTGCCCCAAAGGATTCTGGCCTGGGCGGGGCAGAGGTAGCCTGCTCCTCCTCCTTGACCCGTTCCCCTTCCACTCACCTCCACCTTCTCCACCACCTGCTTGCCGAAGGAGCAGACCTTAGAGGAGCAGGTGACTGTCATGTCTTCGGGACTCTCGTACAGGCTGGTCACCCCATAAAACCTGCCCGGCTCCTCTGACTGCCCCGAGTTCAGGTCCGCCTGGAGGGGGGGGCAAGAGGGAAGGGGGGCAATCAGCAAGGAGGTAAAATAACTGTGGTATTTGTTTAGCCATTAGTATGTGTCAAGCACTGCTCTAAGTACTGGGGTAGATACAAGATAATCAGGTCAGACACAGCCCCTGTCCCACCCAGGACTCACAATCTAAGTAAAAGGGAGGAGTCTTGGATCCCCATCTTACAGATTTGGTAACTGAGGCCCAGAGTAGTATAGACCTTCACAGCTTGGACGCCAGAGGTCTCAGTGATAAGTAAAATTGTGGTACCTGTCAAGTACTAACTCTGTGTCAAGAACTCTGCTAAGCACAGGGGAAGATACAAGATAATCCTGTCAGACCCAATCCCTGTCCCACATAGGGCTCACAGTCTAAGCAGGAGGGAGAAGGGGTATTGAATCCCTTTTACACATGAGAATACTGAAGTCCAGAGAAATCAAATGACCTGACCAAGATCACCAAGCAGGCAAGTGGTGGAACCGGGATGAGGAGCCAGGTCCTCCGACTCCCATTCCCGTGGCTTTTCAATTGGGCTACGCCGCTTCACTCGCTCACCCAGAACTTGACCAGGAAGAAGGCATTGGGGGGGCCCCGCTCATACAGCTCCCGCAGCCCCCCTTTCTTCTCCGGGAACTTGTCATAGATCTGCCGCACGTCCACGCTCTCCAGGGGTGTGTCCCCGGCACCCGAGCTGTCCTGGCTGATGTGGACAAACAGGTGCCGCTGAACCTGGGGGTGGGGGTGGGGGGTGAGGGTCAGTCATGGGACCTCCCGTCCCCTCATTCAGATCTCCTCTGGACTTGAAACCCCCTCCCCCAGACTTTTGGTGACCCACCCACTCCTTAATAATGATTATGGCATTTAAGCACTTATGTGCCAGGCACTGTTCTAAGCGCTGAGGTAGATTCTGCGTCACCCTAACTTACTCCCTTTGCTCTTCCCCGCTCCCAGCGTCACAGCACTTATGTACATATCTATAATTTTATTTATTTGTATCGATGTCTGTCTCCCTCTGTCTAGACTGTAAGTTTGCTGTGGGCAGGGAATGTTACTGTTTATTGTTGAGTTGTACTTTCCCAAGCGCTTAGTATGGTGTTCTGCACACAGTAAGTGCTCAATAAATACAATTGAATGAATGATCAGGTTGGACATAAACTCCTTCTTGCCTCCTTGATATAAGCTTTTGACCCTGTGAACTCTGATGACCACTCTAATTCCAAAACCCTCTGGGTCAGCATCAGGTCCCACAACTTCTGGGTGTTCCCCCCACCCTCCGCCAGCCCCCTATCTTCTCTTGTTGACCCCAGGGACTCATTGTCTTAGTGAGCCCCTTGGTCTCCTCCTGACTTGTCCATAACTCCTGACTTGTCCATAACCAACTAGTGACCTCCAAGGGACTCCAATGACCTCATCAACCTCCGTGTGTTCTCCGCTATCCCTCACCCTCCCTGCTCCCTCAAAGCCCACGTGACTCACAGCTCCAGCCCCATCGGGCACCTCCACGAAGGCGG
This sequence comes from Ornithorhynchus anatinus, assembly GCF_004115215.2. Classification (NCBI taxonomy): domain Eukaryota; kingdom Metazoa; phylum Chordata; class Mammalia; order Monotremata; family Ornithorhynchidae; genus Ornithorhynchus; species Ornithorhynchus anatinus. The sequence continues at coordinate 53,231,268 of NC_041737.1, read as the reverse complement.
AAAACTCTACCAGCTGCAACCTGGGAGTGCCCAGCACCCGGCCTTGCCAGCCCGGGGAAGAGCACGTGCCCGGGGAGGGGGACAGGCCACCGGGAGGGGAGGAGTCATATCCTGGGGGAATGGAAGAAGAGGAGAGAGGAGGGCAGATGAGCCATTTGGCTACTTCCAGCCCACCCTGGCCTACCAGCCCATCCCAGCCCAAACCCAGAGTAACCCCCAGAGCGGAAGGAAGGAGGGCAGGGGGTGGACGATAGAGTTAGAGAGAGGGTGGAGAAGGAGCAGTGGATTTGGGGGGTGCGGTGGTACCTGGGAGGTCCATAGGGGTTGGAGGCAGCATCAAGGTGGGGCATGGCGCCGGCATCAGGGGGAACTGCTTCCCGCTGTTGGAGGGGAAACAGCTGGGTCGATGGGAGAGCCCTCAAGGTCAGGGCGGGGAGCCAGAGGGCGTCAAACAGGGCAGCAGGACAGAGGGTTAATAATAATAACTGGTATTTGTTAAGCGCTTTCTATGTGCCAAGCGTCATTCCAAGCAATGGGGTAGATACAAGGTAATCACATTGGACACAGTCCCTGTCACACATGGGGCTCACAGGCTTAATCCCCATTTCATAGATGAGGGAAGTGAGGTGCAGAGAAGTGACTTGCCTAAGGTCACACAGCAGACATGTGGCAGAACAAGGATTAGAACCCATGTCCTCTGACTCCCAGCCCCGTGCTCTTTCTACTAGACCTTGCGGGGTTGGGTCTGGGCGAGCTGGGGAGATTTGAGGAGCATCGGGAGTTACTTACTCCTGCCCAGATAGGGGCTGGCTGCCTGGTCCCGGCCAGAACTGGAAAAATTCGGAGGCCTGAGGGAGGAGGCATGGTCAGAACCTCTCCCCCCAGAACCCTCTGGTGGTCCCCCAGAGACTTTGCCCCGTCCCTGGGGCTCGTCTCTGCCTCCCTAACCCATTCTCATTCCTTTCCCGTACCTCGATCTCTGCTCCCCTTTCCCCACCATCCCCCGACCCCTGCCCACCCACACCCCCCGGGACTAACGCCTGGCCTTCTCTGCCCCCAAGGGTCATGTGGGACTTACATGGGGGCCGGGGTTGGGGGGCGTCGGGGGGGCCAGCACCGGGGCCGCAATGAGTTGGGCAGATGACATGGCCGACAGACTCTGCAGGGCCTTGTCCTTGGCCACCTGGTCCTGGGGACGTTGGGGGTAGACAGGGGGTTGGGGAGGAGGAACGCGGGGAGAACCGAGGTGGGGCATGGCATTGTCGGGGACACCAAGGACATCATGGGGGAGAGGTGGGAGGAAACACTGAGGGACCAGCGTGGGAAATGGAGAGTCGAAGAGGGGAAGGGTGGGGTTGGACTGCTAGGGTTTGGAATCTGCTGGGGGATACTAGGAGCGAATAAGGGTGACCATGGGGATTCTTGGGGTCGGATGGGGAGACAGATAGGGTGTGAAGGCACAAGGGAGTCAGCAAGATCCAAAATGGACCTGGCAGGGCAGGAGGGAGGAATGACTGCCCACCTCCCCCGGGGCCAGCCAAGCCCCCACAGTACTTCTCCCCACCTCGCATCTCCTGCCTCTTCTCAAGACCTCTCTCTGTCTCCCCAATCTCAGAACCTCTCTCCCTGACTCTCTCTCTCTCTCTCACTCTCCCTTGGGAGACTGGAGAGCTTGAGAAGAACCCAGGGAGGCTGGGGCCAAGAGGAAGACAGAGAAATAGAGGGCTTGAGAAGAATGAAGGAGAGGGGAGGGGAGATGGCAGAAGGCTTTCAGGGGCCTGGGACTTACCACATTCAGGGTCTGATGGTGGGGGGACGCCCGCCAGGGAGAAGGAAAAAACAGGAGTTTAGCTGGAGACCCTCCCCCCTCTCCATAGCTCCCCCCGCTCCTAGATTGGGATCCCTCCACGGGACAGGGTCTAATTCCCAACTGTGCATTCTCTTCCAGCACTTAGTACAGTGCTCTGTGCAAAAGAACCACTTAATAAATGCTATTACTACCCAGGATCTTCCAATCCAGATCAGCAAAGTGTGTGGGGAGGAGACAAATCTGGGGGGATTCAGGGTAACAGAAATCAAGGGGAGGGGGAAGTGGGAGGAGGCACAAAAGAGGACAGATAGGAAATTGACAAGAGGAAAGAGAAATCAAAAAGTGGGGAGACAGGAAATGATTGGAGTGTGAATAGGAAGTAGGGAGGAGACACACAAGGGAAGTAGGAAGTGGGGAAATGGGAAAGAAAATGAGCCAGGGGAAAAGGAAGTGAGGATGGGCTCAGGGAACAAGGAGAACAGGAAGCAGGATTCAAAGGAGACAAGTGAGGAACTCAGGGATAGACAGGAAGTGGGGCAAGGCCTAATGTGAGGAAGGGGAGGAAAGGGGCTGCTGAGATGGGGAGGGCCTAGACCACTCCAGCCATCAGAGACATTTCAGAAGAAGGGGAAGACAGGAAGCTGATGGAAACAGGGAAACCAGGCAGCCAATCGGAGGGGTCCAGGGGCCGAACTAAGGCTGGGATCTCTCCCCTTCTCTCCCCAGGGAACCCTCCAGAGGGGAAAGACATTGTGCCCAGTCCTATTTTTTCCCTCCAGGGAGGCAGAGTCTGGGATGGTCTCCCTACCAACACACACCTTGAGTTTGGACTGTATCTCCCGGGATTTTCGCCGAGCCAGAACCTGGATGTGACTGGAGACCTAGATTGAGGGACAGACACAGCGTCCTCAGCCCACCCCTCCTCCCCCTTCTCACACTCGCTTCCTCCCTCAAGTCTACACTCTAGTCAGTTTACAAGATGCCCAGACCAAGACACCCCGTGCCCCCCCGGCCCCCAGCCAGGCAGCCCCGGGCCACCCTCCCAGCCGGACCTGCTTCCGGGTCCGTGTCTTTCCTGTCCGAAGCTTGATATATCGGGCGATCAACTCGTTCCGACCTGGATGGTGAGGGATAGAGGGGATGAAGCCGGTTGGAGGTGGTGGGGGGTGAGGGTGGAGCAAGGTTCTTGACTCTGGAGTTTGAGCTTAGGAGACCGCGACTCTCCCCACGCTTTACTTCCTCCACTGCAGCAAGCCAGATGGACGTTAGACTTCAGGAAGGACTTCCCGATCAGGCACATGCAAGGACGGTTGTGTGGGCAGCATCTCTCCCGGGGAGATGTGGGCCCCATTTGGGATCGGGGTTAAACGTGGGCAGGGTGGAGAGACTCACCGTACATCTTGCCCTCGTCCGAGAGGATGATCTTGCGACGCCCACATGGTGGGTAGATGGCCAGGGCCTCCTGGAAGCTCAGCTCGATGTCTGGGCTCCACACGCCCTCCGCGTCGGGCTCCGGACATCCCTCATCCTCCGCGGCCCCCTCTTCGCTCTCCACCTTGCCCCCGGCCCAACCATTGGGCTCCCCCATCCGGGCTTCGCAGCCTGCGGAGCAGGGTGGGCGGGGGGCTTGGGGGGGGGGCCTCAGAGGGTTTGGATCCTGGAGGGAGCTTGGGAGCAAAGACCCTGGGTCCTGAAGTCAGCGGGGGCCAGGGAAGGTACGGATCAGATCTTGGTCGGGGGCACCATATCCAAATCCCTGAGGGGAAGAGAGACAGGGAAGGGTCCTTGAATGCCTGAGAGGGCAACAGGTCCCATGTGAGATCAGGGCTCCTCTGGGGGAGTCCATGGTGGGTGCTATAGCAGGACTCCGGGTGAAAGTGGGTGAGGGGCAGTTGTCCCTGAGGTGCTGGGGATAGGACAGTCTCTGAGAGAGAAGGGAGGGAGAGAAAGGAAGAGAGAGAGAGACAGGGAGAGTGTGTGTGTGTGTGATTTGTGGCTGGCTTCTGAAAGTCAGTACTGGGGGAAGGATAGGAGGGACAGGGAAGGGAAGGAAAGTTTGTTCTCCCCAGAAACGGGGGCAAGGAGACTTTGTAAGGTGTAGGGAGAGACCCAGGGGCAGAGAGGCAAAGAGTGCCAGAAAAAGATCGTGAGAGAGGCTGTGAGACGGAGTCAGTCTCCCAGACAGACAGAAACAGCGGATGGGGGCGGGGGGGTGGGGTGGGGTGGTGTTGGTTGAGTCCAGGATCTGGAGCCAAGGAACAAAGAAGGACACCGGCGCCCCCCTCCCCCAGCCTTCCCAGAGCCACCCGAGGGCAGAAAGCTAGGAAAGGGGTAGTGCGGAGAGGGGAGGGGGCCCGACCCCCTTTAGCCCCCTCCTCCTCCCCCTCCTCCCCGCCTCTGCCCGCTCTCCCCTCCCCCATCTCGCCTCTCCGATTTCCTCTGCTTTTCCGGAGGCCGCGGAATCCCGGGAAAACTTTTCCCAACTCCAACGCGCTCCTGTCCGGCCCCTCAACGACTCTCTCTTCCCCTCCCCCGGCCCCCCGACCCATTCCCGAACCACCCGGGGGGGACCCCACCTTCTCTCAGCCCCCCACCCCGCCCAGAGCCCCAGCCTTCCCGCCCCCCAGCCCCCGACTCCCCGGCCGGCATTCCCCCCCTTCCCAAGGCCCCAGACGTCCTGCCTCCCGCCCCCAGCCTCTCCCTCCCTCCCCCCAACCCCTCCACGAGTCCCCCACTCCTCTCGCTGACCATTCCCGGCCTCTCCCCCCCTCCCCTCCGCAGGGATCTTTGAAGACATTGAAACAAAGGTCACACATCGAACCCACTTGTTGCTCGGCGCCGGAGGGGGGTCGAGGGTCGGGGATCAGGGTGGGGAGGGGGATCCCTAGTAGCCCCGGGTGGGGGACCCCTTCCAGCTCTGCCCCCTTCCTGGGGCCCCGCTCCCGGACTCACTCGGCCCCTCTCTCCCTTAGCTCCCCGCGGCTGGGAAATCGCCACTGGACAAAAGACCGACGCGTCTTCCGGGCGGATGGGCCACCCCCGGACACCCCCCACCCTACCCCCCACCCACCCCAACTCCCGCCCTCCATATCCGCCCCCTCCCACTTCCCCGCCGGTCCTGGCGCACATGCGGCAAAGGACATCAAAAGTCCAGTCCCGGTCCGCGCCCAGCCCACCCTCACCCCCAAATCCGGAGGGTCCGGGAGGGGTTGGAGGGAAATCGGGGGGCGGCTTAGGGGGTCTGGATGCCCGAGGTGAGCTAGGGACCGGCTGGGGATCTGGAGCCGCCCGGAGGTTGGGGGGCTGGGGGGCTTTAGGGGAGGGGGAGCTTGGCCTGCGCCCCGGGAGGGGCTGCGAGGCCAGAAAATCGCCCTCAAACGTTTCCTTACCTTCCTGCTGGGGACTGCGGGGCCGAGGTGGACAACCGCCAGCCGGCAAGGAAGAGAGAGAGAGAGAGATCCAGAGAGAGAGGGCGGGAAAGTTGCTGGGATCTTTGTTTGGGAAAGTTTGGAGGAAGAGGGAATCTGGGGAAGGGAGGGGAAAGGCGGGATCCCAGATTCCCTGAGGGGAGTGGGGGCGAGGATTCAGAGCCAGGAGAAGCGAACTCCTGGGTCCCCCGGGAGGAGGGGGGACTGGGGTGAAGGACTGGGAGTGGGGCCCCCCTTGTTTCCCTTTCCGTTGGCTGTCGCCCCCCCCCCCCCCCCCCCGAATTAATGCCCCCAACCCCGTCTTCAGGAGTCAAGGCAGCGGCCCCTCTGCTCCATGCAGCGACGGGGACAGAGGGGAGGGGGAAGGGGGCGAGGAGGGGGAGGGGGGCGAGGAGGAAGGGCAGGGGGCGAGGAGGAAGGGGAGGTGGGCGAGGAGGAAGGGGAGGGGGCTGTCCCCGTCACCAGGGCAACCCTGGTCGCTTGTGACCTCACCGGGGCCACGGGCTTCGTGCCACATAATGCAGACGTTTCCTTGGGGTTCCGAGTTCAAAATTACCCGTCGAGTTCCCCCTGCCCCATAATAATAATAATGATAGTATTTGTTAAGCGCTTACTATGTGCCAAGCACTGTTCTAAGCGCTGGGGGTAAATACAAGGTTGTCCCATGAGGGGCTCCCAGTCTCAATTCCCATTTTACAAATGAGGTAACTGAGGCACAGAGAAGTGAAGTGACTTACTTATCTTCTTGACTCACACAGCAGACAAGTGGCGGAGGTGGGATTAGAACCCACGACCTGTGACTCCCCAGCCGGGGCTCTTGCCATTAGACCATGCCGCTTCTCCTACCCCTCTTCCGGAGCTCGGGTCTAAGCGCCAAATTGGAGACAAGGGGCTTGGTAAGAGCCGGGGCTGGGAGCTCGGTCGCCCGGGTCTTTCCGGGAATCAGGTTCTGGGAAGCCGGATGCCTGGGAGCTGGGAACGGATTGCGCCAGGGATTTGGGAAAAGGCTGGAATCGCCCTCCTCCACCCCCTCCCACAGCGCCCCCTGCAGGCCCGATTAACCGTTTCCATAAATGAAGTTTAAGCGGGAGATGAGACCGACGGGGATCAATTAATCAATCAGTGGCATTTAATAATAATAATGTCATTAAATTATAAGCATTTGTTAAGCGCTTACTATGTGCCATGCAGTGTTCTAAGCGCTGGGGGGCGTACAAGATCATCAGGTTGTCCCACATGGGGGCTCAGTCTTCATCCCCATTTTACAGATGAGAGAACTGAGGCCCAGAGAAATGACTTGCCCAAGGTCACACGTCTGATAAGTGGCGGAGGCGGGATTAGAATCCATGACCTCTGACTCCCAAGCCCAGGGTCTTTCCATTGAGCCACGCTGCTTCTTCATTTATTGAGCCACGCTGCTTCTTCATGTATTGAGCACTTATTGTCTGCCGAGCAATCAATCAATCGGTGGTATTTATTGAGAGCTTACTACATGCACAGCACTGTTTTAAGTGCTCGGGAGAGAACAATACAAGAGAAGCAGCGGGACCCAGTGGAAAGAACACCGGCCTGGGAGTCAGGAGGACCTGCATTCTAATTCCAGCTTCGCCACTGCCTGCTGTGTGACCCTGGGCAGGTCGTTTAACTTCTCTGTGTCTCAGTTACCTCATCTGTAAAATGGGGATTAAGACACTGAGCCCCAGGTGCGACAGGGGCTCTGTTCAACCGGATTGGTTTGTACCCACCCCAGTGTTTAGTACACTGCCTGACACATAGTAAGTGCTTAACAAATACCACAATTATTATTATTATTAGTAATAATAAATTAACATCATATCAGATGTTAATCAGATATGTGGCAATATGGCAAACATTTGACCAGCTTTTGAATTTAATTTATTTCATGAGTTAATACATTTTGTTCATTTTATTTTTTACAAGCACTTGGGACACTGCAATATGACATGGAAGATCCCTTCCCTGTCCACAATGAACTCACAGTCTAGAGGGGAAGACAGACATTAATATAAATAAATAATTTATAATATATAATTTATAGCTGTATACATAAGTACTATGGGTCTGAGGGTGGGGCAAATAGCAAATGCCCAAAGGTCACAGATCCAAGTGTAAAGATGAAGCAGAAGGGACAGGGAGCCTGCAGTATGGCCTACTTGGATACAGCCTGGGCCTGGGTCTCAGAAGGACCTGAGTTCGAATCCTGAATCTGTCACTTGTCTGGGTATGACTTCTCTTTGCTTAGTTACCTTAACCTGAAAATGGAGATTATTACCGTGAGTCCCACGTGGTACAGGGACTGTGTCCAACCTGATTAGTTTGTATATATTCCAGCACTTAATACAATGCCTGGCAAGTAGTTAACGCTCAAACAATAGCATAAAAAAAAGAAAGAGGGCTAAGTCGGGGAACACCTCTTATGGATGTAACCAAAACAGTTAGGGATAGGGAAGGATGTGGGGCAAGGCGTATAAAGGGACAGAATAGCAGGGTTAGTGGACAGTATAACCAGGCAAGAGGGCTATACAAACACAGCGGCCCGCACAGAGACAAATGTTACACAGAAATATAAAGAGCCAGGCAATCAATCAGTGGTATTTACCGAGGGCTACCCATGCGCAGAGCACTGTACCAAGCACTTGGGAAAGTACAACAGAGTTGATAGATGTGATTCCTGCCCATAGGATTCCAGAAACTGAGACAGGGAAAGATCTGGGTGGAGACCAAGACCTAGGGCCAAATAGCTAGAGGTAAATCTGACAGACCAACACTCCCCCCATTTTCATGGCCCTACTAAAATCATATCTCCGCCAGGAAGCCGTCCCTGCCTAACCTATCATCTCTACACCCTATTCTCCCCTCTGCATCACCTATGGAGGAGCAGCATGGCCTAGTGAAAAGAGCACAGGCCTGGGAGTTGGAGGACCTGGGTTTCGATCCCGGCTTCGCCACTTGCCTTGCTGTATGACCTTGGGCAGGTTCACTTAACTTCTCTGTGCCTCAGTTTCCTCATCTGTAAAATGGGGATTCATTCAACCACTTCTCCATCCTACTCAGACTGAGCGCCATGTGGGCCAAGGATTCAGTTTGACCTGATTACCCTGTATCTACCCCAGCAAATAGAATAGTGTTTGACACAAAGTAAGCACTTAACAAGTACAATTTTTAAAAGAAAAAAAACCTATGCACTTGGCTCTGTACAGTCTAAGGACTTTGATACTCACACTAACTTTGCCTCCTCAACATTTATGCATTTATCCTCCTAGTACGCTGCTTCCTTTATTTGTAATTTATTTTCATGAATGTCTCCCCCACTAGATTATCAGTTTCTTGAGGGCAGGGATGGTACCTATTAACAGTATTGTATTCCACCCACATTCTGCTTTTGGCCTGCAACATCCTTCCTCTTCATATCTGACAGACAATGACTCTACCCTACTTCAAAGCCTTACTGAAAACACTACTCCTCCAAATGCCTTCCCTGACTAAGCCATCCTTTCCTCTCTTCCCACTCCCTTCTCCTGACTTGCTCCCTTTACTCACCTCAGCTCCCAGCCCCACAGCATTTATGTCTATATCTGTAATTTATTTATTTATAATAACGTCTGTCTCCCCATCTAGACTGTAAGCCTGTTGGGGGCAGGAAATGTGACTGTTTATTGTTCTTTCATTCATTCGATTGTATTTATTGAGTGCTTACTCTGTGCAGAGCACTGTACTAAGCACGTGGGAGAGTACAATATGACAATAAACAGTCACATCCCTGCTCACGACGAGCTTACAGTCTAGAGTGGGGGAGACAGACATCAATACAAATAAATAAAATTACAGATATGTAATCCCAGCCGTGGTGCTGGGAGGGGGGAAGAGCAAAGGGATCAAGTCAGGGCGTCGCAGAAGGGAGTGGGAGATGAGGAAAAGTGGGGTTTAGTCTGGGAAGGCCTGTTGGAGGATAAGGCTTTGCAGGGGTGGGGGGATTTAAGGAGGGAGGGCGTTTCAGGCCATAGGCAGCTCGTGGGCTGGGGGTCGGAGGTGAGAGAGGGGAGATCGAAGCACAGTGATTAGGTTAGCATTAGAGGAGCAAAGTGTGCAGACTGGGTTGTAGAAAGAGAGAAGTGAGATGAGGTAGGAGGGGGCCAAGGTAGTGGCCTGCTTTAAAGTCAATAGTGAGGAGCTTTTGTTTGATGTGGAGGTGGATGGGCAACCACTGGAGTTTTTCGAGGAGCGGGGTGACATGTCCTGAACGTTTTTATAGAAAAATGGTCCCGGCAGCAGAGTGAAGTACGGACTGGAGTGGGGAGAGACAGAAAGTGGGGAGGTCAGCAAGGAGGCTGATGCAGTAATCCAGGCGGGCTAGGATGAGTAATTGTATTAATTTGGTAGCAGTTTGGATGGAGAGGAAAGGATGGATTTTAGCCAGGTCGTGAAGGTGGGACCGACAGGATTTAGCGATAAATTGACTCTGTGGGTTGAATCTCAGAGAGGAGTCAAGGATAACCCCAAGGTTACAGGTTTGTGAGACAGGAAGGATGGATCGTTACAGTGTACTCTCCCAAACGTTTAATACAGTGCTCTGCACACAAAAACCCCTCAATCAATACGCTCGTCTGATTGACAACTGCACTCTCCCAAGCGCTTAATACAGTGCTCTGCGCACAGTAAGCCCTTAATCAATGCTATTGACTGATTGATTGAAGGAGCTGGACCAAAGGAGCTGGACCAAGGCCGGGGGCAAGGGTTTGGAAGGAGGGGTTAGAGGTCGCGGGGGCGGGGAGGGGAGTCCTGATTTTGTGGGAGGGGCCAGAGCGGTGGGGGCGTATGGGGGGGGGCGGGCCAGAACGCGGAGGCGTTTCCAGGCAGCTCAAACATAAACAAAGGGAAACGGGCAAGGCGGAGTGTGGGACCTGGAGGTTGCTTGAGACCTCCCTCTCTGCCTCCCCGTCCCCTGCAGCCTCCGGGATGCCGTCCCCGCTGAGGCTCCTCTTCCTGCTCGCAGTGCTTTCGCCTCGGCGGGGTGTCCCAGCCCCGTTACTTCTGGAAGGACAGACCTACGGGACCGAGGAGCCCCTCTTCGGCCTGCATAATCTCATCCGGCGGTTTGGCCGCCTCTTGCAGCCGGTGAGAATTGGGGCGGGTGAGGGGACGACGACGACCCCGGGGGCAGACTGGGCAGGGGAGAGAGAAGAGAAATAGGGGAGGATGTGAGAGAGCCAAACAGGTGTGAGGACGAGAATCGGGAGCCTATTGGGCTCCTCGAGTATCTGCTGTTGGCGCGGACTCTCCCAAGCGCTCAGTACGGTGCTCTGCACACTAATTATTATTATCAAGTGTCGCCGTTTGCGATTCACAGCGGCTCTGTGGATGTGTTTTCTTCCAGAACGTCGTCCCCTGCCGTAACCGTGATAACGGTTGTGCCGTTTTCGTTGTTATGGTTTCTCTCCGTCTAGCTGAGGGTCTGCCTCTTCCACGTTTTCCCTGGACTTTTCCTAGCATTAGTGTCTTCTCCGGAGAATTAGTCCTCCCGATTATGTGTCCAGTGAGTGAGTTAGTCCTCCTGATTATGTGTCCAGTGTGTCTCGTGTGAGTCCTTATGAATCAATGCCGTGGAAGGAGTTTGCGTAGGCCATTCAGTCAGTCATTCAGTCGTATTTATTGAGCGCTTACTGTGTGCAGATCACTGTACTAAGCGTTTGGAAAGTACAATTCGGCAACAGATAGAGACAATCCCTTCCCAACAACTGGCTCACAGTCTAGAAGGGGGAGACAGACAATAGATCAAAACGAATAGGTACAAGTAGCCAGGCATCACTACCATCAAAATAGATAAATGGAACCATAGACAAATGCACATCAGAAATAAACAGAGCAATAAATATGTACAAATTTAGTCAAGTGCTGTGGGAAGGGGAAGGGGGTAGAGCAGAGGGAGGGAGTAGGGGCGATGGGGAAGGGAGGAGGAGCAGAAGGGAGGACTCAGTAAGCGCTCAATAAATACGATTGAACGAATGGATGAGGGGAAATTAGGAACAAGACTGAGAATTAAGAGGGGAATGAGGATGGGGTACAGAAGGTACCCCAGTAGTGGGGTCAGAAGTGGCAATAAGTACAAGGGGAAGAGGCAGAAGGGATGGAGATTGGCCAGGAACCAAGGAGGGAGTGGAGGATCTGGGGGTTAAAGGGAATAATCCTCTTTCCTCCCCCCGAGTCCCCCAACCTCCACCATTTTCCTGGACAGCAGGTGGAGCTGAGCAGAACTGTGAATCTCTTTGATGAGCTCCTGAATTTCCGGGACCTCCCTCCAAACTACCACAACGAGGCCCAGTCTCAACAGAGAGTGGGCAATGCCACAGTCTACAGCCACCGCCAGATCAACAAGGTACAGGATAAACTTGCTGCTTCTGCCTCCCAGCCTCCCTCAGCATAGCCTTCCCCATGCTTCTGCCCTGAAACCATGCCCCTGCTCCATCCAAGCCCCAGCCCACCTCCCAGTAGAGAAGTCCTTTTTTTTAAAAAAAAAATATATATTTGTTAAGTGCTTACTATGTGCCAGGCACTGATTTAAACACTAGTGTAGGTACAAGGTTGGACACATTCTGTGTCCCGCATGGGGCTCACAGTCTTAATTCCCATTTCACAGATGAGGTAACTGAGGCACAGCGAAGTTAAGTAACTTGCCCGAGGTCCCACAGCAGTCAAGTGGTGGAGTCAGGATTAGAACCTAGGTTCTTCTGACTACCAGGCCCGTGCGCTATCCGCTAGGCCGTTTCCTCACCCTGGAGTGTCTGACATTTTGATGGCTTCACCTCTGAAGCCGGACTTTCCGCCTTTCCCATGGGCAGGCAAGGGGTTCTGCCAGAATCCATCCTGATAGTTAATTGGGAAGCAGCGTGGCCTAGTGGATAGAGCATGGGCCTGGGAGTCAGAAGGACCTGATTCTAATCCCAGCTTTACCACATGTGTGCTGCGTTACCTTGGGCAAGTCACTTGACTTCTCTGTTCCCCATTTATCTCATCTGTAAAATGGGGATTAAGACTGTGAGCCCCATGTAGGATGTGGACTGTGTCCAACCCGATTAGCTTCTACCTACCTCAGTGCCTAGAACAGTGCTTGACACACAGTAAGAGTTTAACAAATACCATCATTATTACCAAGGGGAATCAATACCAGGCTTGGGGAAGAGACCAAGAAGCAGGGATGGGTGGTTAGAATTAGGCTTGCAGGCTCTGAAAATCTACCTCATGTTCAGGAGACAGACAACAGCACTGGAGAAGTAGTGTTTGAGGAAAAGGTAATAGCATCCGTGGAAGAAGACGACATGGGGAAGGTGAGTTGGTGCCCCTCCAAATCTCCTTCCTCTGACTCCTACTTCCCTGCTCTTGTACTCCTTCCCCAGTCCCTCCCCCCATGCTTCTGCACCACCCCCCTCTTCAGATTCTTCCTGGCTCTCTATCACTTGTGTTTGGTTTTTCCATTCCTCCTTGTAACACCTAAAACGCCCCTAAATCCAGCTCCCCACCCAGAACCCAGGGACCTGCACTGCATCCCCCTCTCCACCACATCCTTCAGGACCCAGGCATCCTTTCTACCCCCACCCCCATCAGGGTGACAGGTACTGGACCACCAGACTTTTCATCCACAACACTGGTCCTCTCCAGGGCCTCAGGATCTGCTCCTCCATCTCCATTCCCTCTCAAGATTCAGGCAGCTGGACTTCCAGTTCTAAACTCCTTATACCTACATAATCCCTCAATGACCCAGGCCTCTTGCCTTCCAGTTCCTCACTCCTTCTCCCCTCCCAGCTCCCTGCAGCAATCCAGACATCTTACTTCACAGCTCTCCTCCCTGTCTTTCAGAGTGGCTGCTGTTAATTTCCTCTGAAGGAGAACGGGGGCTAGGGAGAGGAGGGGGGTCCAGAGGCCGGGGTGGGACTGACGAGGAGGGGACACATGGGCATGGGGTGTTAAAGAGGGATCTCAAGGAGTAGCTATCCATCCTGTCTCTCAGAGCCCATCCATCAAGGAGGAGGTGCAACACCGCCAGATCCAAAGACCCCAGCTCAACTCTCCGCCCCACATTGCCTTCTTTCTTGTCCCACTTCCTCGACGCCTGGCAAGAACTGACCCGCCTCCTTCGGGTGGGCTGAGGGATCACTGGTTAGACAACCCCCAGAACCGGCTCATGGCCCTCCGCGCTGGACTCCGCCAGGCCCCTCGTCTCCACCCCATCTCCCCGAGGTCTCATTTCCTCTACTTACTGCGGCCTCCCCACCCACTCTAGAGGTGCTTGCAGGTTGGGGACACAGAGGCACGAGTTGAGATTACTGGCCGGTGTGTACCTGTTGGAAAGAATAAAGTTTTAATGTGAAAAGTCAAATACTGTCATCATTTCATAGTATCGGTTTCTCTGGCCCTGATTCTCCCCATCCCGTTTTTTCTCTTATGTTTCTCCCCATCTCTCTTTCCTCCCCCATCTTGCCTCTCTCCTCCCTCTACCTCTCTCTTTCATCTCCGTCTCTCTCACCTGGACAATTACCAAATTAAATCATTATTTTTGCTAATCCACAGATGTTTCTGAAAGGTTTAAAACTTGGTTTTCTGCCAGATAGGCCCTAAATATTTACCTAGTGCTTAGAAACAGGATTAAAGCTTGAAGAGACACAGTTCCCGATCATCTCGTTTTATTTTCCTCAACACCTATTTCCGCCCCCTCGTTAGAGGCGCAGAACTTCACACTGGCAATTTTAAACATTTCCAGAGGCTTACAGTTCCAGCACAATCCAGCCAAAATGGCGTGAGAAGCAGCATGGTGTAGTGGATAGAGCACAGGCCTGGGAATCAGTACCATATCGAGTACCATATTACGGTCAGTATCATAATTATTTAAAATATATTTTCCAAGGGCTAAACAACATTTAGGGGCTACTTTTTAGCTAGAACAATAAGGATATTTCATATCAGGGATTCTCAAATTTAGGTCACAAAGGAGCATATTAGTACCCCGGAGGGGAGCTGAAGGAGTGAGAAGGAAGCCAAGATGGAGACCAAGGGTCTACAGGTAAACAAAGTTTGGTCAAAGTACACCAAGAGTGTTAACATTTCACTTTTAAATATTTCTGTTCTCCACATTTAGATCCAAACTTGGGCATGATCCTAGGGTGATCATTGCAGCGTGGCTCAGTGGAAAGAGCCTGGGCTTCGGAGTCAGAGGTCATGGGTTCGACTCCCGGCTCTGCCACTTGTCAGCTGTGTGACTGTGGGCAAGTCACTTAACTTCTCTGTGCCTCAGTTACCTCATCTGTAAAATGGGGATTAACTGTGAGCCTCACATGGGACGACCTGATTACCCTGTATCTCCCCCAGCGCTTAGAACAGTGCTCTGCACATAGTAAGCGCTTAAGAAATACCAACATTGTTATTATTATTATTATTATTGCCTTGGAGGTTCGTTCATTCGTTCAATCCTAAATAATAATAATGTTGGTATGTGGTAGATACAGGGTCATCAGGTTGTCCCAAATGAGGCTCACCGTCTTCTCACCCATTTTACAGATGAGGTCACTGAGGCACAGAGAAGTGAAGTGACTTGCCCACAGTCACACAGCTGACAAGTGGCAGAGCAGGGATTCGAACCCATGACCCCTGACTCCCAAACCCAGGCTCTTTCCACTGAGCCAGTTCTTACAATGTGTAAAGCACTGTAATAATAATGATGGTATTTGTTAACCCCTTACTATGTGCCAAGCACTATACTAAGTGCTAGTCTAAAATCTTGAGGCAGTAAAATGGAACAGTAAACAGACACATTCCCTGCCTGCAATGATTTTACAGTCATCGAGGTGGAAGGGTGAGAGGGGAACGGGGAGGGGATTATTTATGTCACCCACGATTCTTGGTGTCCTCAGGTCCGAAGGTTTGGGGAGCCTGGGATGGGGTTTGGGGTGCGGTTCAATTGGTTTCCTGCTATGGCCGCCTCAAATCATGGGTCAGATTATTATTACCCTATTTATTTTGTTAATAAAGTGTATAACTCCTTGATTCTATTTATCTTGATGTCTTGTTTTTGTTCTGTTTTGCTTTGCTGTCTCTCTCCCCCGTTTAGCCTGTGAGCCCGTCATTGGGCAGGGATTGTCTCTACCTGTTGCCGAATTGTACATTCCAAGCGCTTAGTACAGTGCTCTGCACATAGTAAGCACTCAATAAATACTACTGAATGAATACTATTGAATGAATCATCCCCTCCCAGATGTTTCTAATCTAGAGAAGCAGCGTGGCTCAGTGGCAAGACCCCGGGCTTGGGAGTCAGAGGTCATGGGTTCGAATCCCAGCTCTGCCACTTGTCAGCTGGGGGAACTGTGGGCAAGTCACTTCACTTCTCTGGGCCTCAGTGACCTCATCTGTCAAATGGGGATGAAGACTGGGAGCCTCACATGGGACGACCTGATGACCCTGTATCTCCCCCCAGCGCTTAGAACAGTGCTCTGCACAGAGTAAGCGCTTAACAAATACCCACATTATTATTTTTAAGTGCCATCCATTAACAGACCCTTTCGCCCCCACCCTTTTCCCGCCTTCTCCCCCTCAATGGCGCCGTGAGGCAAGGCGCGAAAAACAGCTTCACGCCCGGCGCGCGCAGGGGGAAGAGCCGACGGCGCCTGCGCGAGGCGCGCGCGCGCGGCTCTGCCGGGGGCGGGAGGGGGGACAGAAGGAGCCGGGGCGCGTGCGGGCGTTGCTAGGGAGTCTGCGCAGAAAGGAGCTCGCGCTCTCTTCGGGCGGGAAAACGGGGCCTCGTGAGCAACTCCCCTCCCCCCTCCCCCCCCCCCCGGTCCTTTTCTCGCCCTCCGCCATTTCGCACCTCCTCGTCCGTGGCGCCGCCACCAAGGCAGCGCCGAGGTAACAATTTCCCCAGCTTTGGGCGATTGATCAGGCCCCCCTTTCGCAGGCCTCGTGCCCAGCTGCGCAAAATGGCCGCGGAACTCCGTCATAATAATGTTGGTATTTGTTAAGCGCTTACTATGTGCAGAGCACTGTTCTAAGCGCTGGGGGAGACACAAGGGAATCAGGTTGGCCCACAGTCTCACAGTCTTCATCCCCGTCTTACAGATGAGGGAACCGAGGCCCAGAGAAGTGAAGTGACTCGCCCACAGTCCCACAGCTGACGAGGGGCAGAGCCGGGATTCGATCCCATGACCTCTGACTCCCAAGCCCGGGCTCTATCCACTGAGCCACGCTGCTTCCTAAGCATGATGTTGGTATTAAGCGCTTACTATGTGCAGAGCACTGTTCTAAGCGCTGGGGGAGATACCCCCGTCAGGCTCACAGCCCCATTTTCCAGATGAGGTCACTGAGGCCCAGAGAAGTGAAGTGACTGGCCCACAGTCACACAGCTGACAAGTGGCAGAAGAAGCAGCGTGGCTCAGTGGAAAGAGCACGGGCTTGGGAGTCAGAGGTCATGAGTTCGAATCCCCGCTCTGCCGCTTGCCAGCTGTGTGACTGTGGGCCAGTCACTTCACTTCTCTGGGCCTCAGTGACCTCATCTGGAAAATGGGGATTAAGACTGAGCCCCACATGGGACAACCAAGTCACCTTGCAACCCCCCCAGCGCTTAGAACAGTGCTTTGCACATAGGAAGCGTTTAACAAATACCAGCATTATTAAGTGGCAGATCTGGGATTCGAACCCATGACCTCTGACTCCCAAGCCCGAGCTCTTTCCACTGAACCACTCAAGAATTACTCCTATTTTTGTAGGACCTGCTGAAAACCTGGCAGGGAAGAGCTGTACTCTGGTGATTGGCTCTTGGGTTTAGGGTCTACTCTTCTTCTACCTGTACCTCCCAAGTGAAGCCGACAAATGTTACTTGGGGCAAGCTTCCATTTTCCCTTTGTCCTGGCATTCAGCGTGAGTGACTGGATGGGACAGGCCGGTGGGAGGTGTGAATAGTCTGTACAGTCAAAATTTACAAATAATCTAAAAGCTGTTTTCAACTTCCTCCCCCACCCAAACTGTCTTTCAGCAATAGGTTGGGAGTTCGTCTCCCTTTTCTTTTTCCCTGCCTGCCCTTCCCAAGAGACCATGAGACAGGAGAGAGAATAAAAAAGAAAAAAGAAGACTTAAAAACTGATTTGGGGACTATTACAAAGTAGCTCTGCCAACCACTATTTACCCAAATGCTCCTACCTTCTCCCACTTGCCTCTCCTCTCTCAACTATCCAGCAAACCACCATTCCTTATCCATCCATCTATTTTTGATTATGGTTTCTGTCTCAAAGTGCCTCTTTCTGCCCCATTTTTGTGTTTCTGGCCCTCTAGACTGTAACCTCGTTATGGTCAGAGTATGTTTCTAATTCTGTTTTATTGTACTGGCCCAACCACTTAGTGCAGGCCTCTGCACATAGTAAGCGTTCAATAAATACCATGGATTGATTTTCCTCTTCCTGCTGCTTTCCTTGTTTCTCTGCCTCTGGGTGTCTGTCACCGTTTCTCTGCCCGACACTGTATTTCTCAGATTGCCCCTCCAAGCTTCACTCTCTGTCTCTCTTTGTCTCTCCACCTCTGTATAAGAGTAAAAGTGGAGCATTTTGTGGAGATTGAAAAAGACACATAGGGAGCTGTAGAAGAACCAGTTGAGAGACTGACACCTTCCTTTGATTTATCATTTGTCTGTGTGCTCTAGGATTGGGAAAGAAATAGCTCAAGTTCTTCCCAAAGGCAGCCGGCTCCCTTCTCTTCGTGATCCAGCATGTCACAGCCAAATCACTGGACAAGTGTGCAGTCTGCTGAACAGCATTTGGATGAAATGGAACCGCCACCAGATAGTATGTATTGGCACCAGGAATTTTCAAAACACATCCACTCCATGAACCTCCTGTCTCCATGCCTGTGGGCTTTCTGCGGAAGGGACGAGGCGTAGCAGAGTAATAATAATACTAATAGCGATAATGATGAGGGTGGTATCGTTAAGCACTTATTGTGTGTTCCAAGCGCTGGGGAAAATACAAGTTAATCAGGTCTGACACAGTCTCTAGACAGAAAAGGTATCGAATCCCCATTTTACTGATGAGGAAACTGAGGCCCAGAGAAGTTGTGACTTGGCCAAGGTCACCCATTAGGCAAGTAGCAGAGACAGGATTAGAACCCAGGTCCTCTGACTCACATGGCTCTTTCCACACCATGGGAGGGGAAGGGAGAGGTGGGTGGGGAATGTGATTCCGGGAGAAGTGTTGAGCAGCTCCTGCACAGTTAACTGTCAGCAAGAGGGAGAGCCCAAGAGCAGCATGGGAGAACAGGGTTATGTTTGTGGTCAGCCCTAAACTAATCTGATTTCATTTATGCTTGAGGTAAGTGGGAGGGGCAGGGAGGTCTGGTCTTGGAGAGCCGGAATCTGGACAGACCCTTTCAAACCTTGCACCCCAAGGACAGTTAGTCACTGTTTCCTGTACCCTGGAAGGTCCATTTTAAACATTCTCATCCCCGTGAAATGACAGTTGGAACCACCAGAGGCCCTGAATCACCCAATCTGTGACCCTCAAGTCAAGAATGATATGGATGCCTCCCCCTGAAAACCTCAGGTAGTTCTCAGTGGGCATAGAACCCCTTAAAGAGCTTCAAGGTAGACCGCTTGGGCCAGTAATAATAATAGTGGTGTTTGTTAAGCATTTACTCTGTGCAAAGTACTGTTCTAAGCACTGGCTAAGGTTGATACAGGGTGATCAGATCAGACGCAGTCCTTGTCCCACATGGGACTCACCATCTAAGAGAGAAAGAACAGGACTGTAATCCCCATTTTACAGATGAGGAAACTGAGGCACAGAGAAGTGAATTGCCCAAGGTCACACAGCAGGCAAATGGTGGAGCCGGATTTAGAAACCAGGTCTCCTGACTCTCGGCTCCAGGCACTTTCCATTAGAGCTCGGGCTTGAGAGTCAGAGGACCCCCAACTCCCAGCTCCGCCACCTGTCTGCTCTGTGACCTTGGACAAGCCGCTTAACCTCTCTGTGCCTCAGTTACCTCCTCTGTAAAATGGGGATTAAGACTGTGAGCCCCGCGTGAGACAACCTGCATCTATCCCAGCACTTAGAACAGTGCTTGGCAATTAGTAGGCACTTTAACATATGCCATAATTATTATTTTCTTGGGGCAGGATCCAAGCACACTGTCTGGGACCAGAACTGTGGGCCGGGGAGCAACAGCTAAACCCCCTTTGGCAGTGTCTGGCTCCTGGTCTGGTAATGCCCATCCAGCATATATCTTCCTGGCCCTTCCCCTCTCCTTTTGGGGGTGGAGATGGAGAAGCCAGCTGAGCTTCTTTAAGTCCCTTCTCTTCCTGTATATTCTATTTGGGCCAGAAGAGGGCAAAAAGGACCCAGAAACAAGTCAGTTGCCTTAGTAGGTGGAATGGCGAAAGTTCCCCATGCCCAGAGAGGGGTCCCATCCGAATGATTAGGGAGGGAAGGACCTGCCTCTTCCTTGCCAACTGGCCTTCTGTCCCCTCAGGTCCCCGGAGAGTGGAGGGAGTCAGAGTGACCGTCTACCGGCCCTCACTCCTCACAACTTTCCACAGAGCACCAGCAGAGGAAGCTATTCTCTCCCCCATCTTCATCTCAGTGCCGAGGAGAACTGGGCCTGCCCTCCGGCTGATTTTGCAGCAGCCACTTCCTCATTTTATTCTAACTGGAACGGGAGAATCTGGGCTACGGAGAGAGTGGGGATAGAAGAAGTCGGGGCAAAGTACGTGCACGAGGAGGCTCGGGAACCCCCTCCACCAGACAGTAGCCCAGCTCCTCCTCCACTCGCCCCTAGATGCTGATGAGGTCATTTTTGCTGCTGAGCTAGGGAAAGGGAGTGGGGGCGTTGTGGGTGGGGAGGAGAGGTCACAAGTATGGAGGGAGAGAGAGTGGAGCACGGCAAAAAACAGTGGCTGAGGGTGAAACCAGAGATGGCGGCGTCCTTTATCGGATTGTCCTTGTCCTAGCTCTCAAGGCCTTTTCCAGGCCTTCTGTAGGATGGGGGGGCCCGCCTGCCCCCCATCCCCCGCCATTGGCCCTTTCACTGGGCTGCGGTTACTTGGGCCTGGCTGGATCCTGTCAGTTAAAAAAAAACAAACCTCCACAGTCATGTCACAATGAGCTGCACCCTCGCCTGCTTACTGTCTCACGGTCCTCCGTACCCCGGCGGGAGACTAACTGGAAGCAACGGGAGCCTCCTGGTAGTACCGTGCAAACTACTAGCTAATTGACTCCTTCACCTGAGTTCTTGGTTCTGAAATCTCAAGCCTGAGGCCTCTCTGCCCTACTCGACAGTAAACTCCACCAGCATCTGCAAAGTCATCCCCTTAGAGTCAGCAAGTGAGCCCCACGTTCTGATAATAATAATGAAAATTCTGGTATTTGTTAAGTGCTTCCTATGTGTCAGGTACTGTGCTAAGCGCAGGGATAGATACAAGCAAATCGGGTTGGACACAGTCCCTGTTCCACGTGGGGCTCAGAGTCTCAACCCCCATTTTACAGATGAGGGAACTGAGGCACTGAGAAGTGAAGTGACTTGTCGAAGGTCATACACAGCAGATGAGTTGTGGAGCCGGGTTTAGAACCCATGGCCTTCTGACTCCTAGGCCTGGGCTTCGTCCACTAGGCTGTGCTGCCTTGCTATAGGAAAGGGTCGATTGAGTTTCTGACCCTTGTGGCATCAGAAGGACTTGGGGCCCAGGAGACCCAGCTGGGGAAATGGGACAGGGGAGTGAGGGGTGTTGGGTCAGAAAAAGTGTCGGGCAGGGGAGGTGGAGGAAAATACAGTGAGAGAGAGAAAGAGGTTAGTCTGAAGGCAAGGTGATGGCGAGAGGGGGCCTAGTTTGGAGAAGCCGCCTCTTCACTGGGGTCAAGATGAAGGCAAGAGAGGTCAGGCTAACCTGCAGGGGGGTGGGGAGGTCGGAGGGAAAAGGCGAGGGATGCTGTGTCCCTCATGCTTCAGCCACATGCTGTCAAGACCCCTCTTCTCTCTGTAGTGATTCCCAGAGATTGGCCATGTGATGCGCTGGGGAGGCCTGTCAGCCTGGAGGAGCAGGTGCTCATCTCTACATTCAGAGCGTGTGACCTGGAAAAGACAGGTATCGGTTCCAGGGGGAGGGAGCGGCACTTGGGGGTGGGAACCCAGGGGAGAGAGAGAGTGTGAGGGGTGGGGAGGGAGCAGGGGCTGGAATCACTAGGGATGGGGGTGGGGAGGAGGAAAGTGGTTTGGGGACACTGTGGGAGCAGAGCCTGGGGTCCCTGCTGAGAAAGAGAAGGGGGTCGGGAGCCCTCGGGGGCGGGGGGCCGGAGGGTGGCCCTGACCTGGGGGAGGGTCCGCAGGAAAGGTTCCCGTGGCTCAGATCCTGACGTACATCGAGGCTGTGTCCGGGCAGGGCGCCGGGGATGACCGGCTGCAGTCTCTGGCGAACCAGCTGGACCCCGAGCAAAAGGGGGCCTCTGTCGACTTCGGGACTTTCCTCGCCATCACCAAGGACTGGATCTCCTACTGCCAGCAGGACAGGTGAGCCCAGTCCCTACCTAAGGGCCTGGCCCTCCGTCGCCCGGAACCTCAGCCCCAGGCCCTCTCTGCCCTGCCTCCCTCCAGTGGTCCCCCATTTCCTACCTCGCTTCCCCATCCACATCTGCGCCTCGACCAGTTCCCCTGGCTGCCGTCCCCCTCCTCCGTCTTCCATCTGGCCCCACAGCCACACCATATGGTCCTGCCGCGCCCTCCCATGGGGGTCAGCCACCCTCCTTCTTTCTCCCCGTGGCAGCCCTGCCTTCCCCATCCCCGTCTCCCTTCCCCCCCGACACACATATCCCCTCCCTTCTAAGGGAGCAGGATTGATCTCCACTCTGCCTTCTTCCGCAGGGGGCCCGAGCATGCTGAGGAGGCAGAGGAGGGAGCCACGGTCTCCACTGACCTCCTGCCATCTGGTGAGAGAGCCGGAGCCCGGGCTGCATCTAAATATAGGCCGCTCAATAATTCAGGAGCCTGGAAGGAGGGCCGAGAAGCTGAAAAATCCACTTCTGCCTCACCTCCTCCCTTTCAGGGAAACAGCCTATCAGGATCCTTTCTCTTGCTTCTGGATAACCCTCTCGACTCCCCACGAAGGTTCTGTTCCTGGATCTTGCCCCCACCCCCAATCTCTTCATCTGGGACACCGGCTCCTCCTTTCTCTCCTGGTATTCTCCTTCAAACTCTAGTTCTTTGCCTCTTCCTCTCTTTTTATGTCTCCATCTCTGTTCTCTGCCTTTCTATCCCTTCAGTTTTTTATCCACTTAGTTCTCAGTTCCCTCATCTATAAAACGGGGATTGAGACTGTGAGCCCCATGTGGGACAGGGACTGCGTCTAACCCAATTTGCTTGAATCCACCCCAGTCTCTCTCTCTCTCTCTCTCTCTCTCTCTCTCTGTTCCCCATATCCTCTGTCCTGAATCTCTGTTTCTGTGTCTCCATCTTGCTTTCTCCAAGTCTGTACTACTCCTGAACTCTGGTCAACTTGAGGTTTTGTCTTGATTTCTCTCAATCTTTTTCCAGAACCAGTATATGGGATTCCCCTAGGGCCTTCCCAGGTCTTTGGACGTCTCAGGACCTGCCCTCCCTACAACCTTCCAGGCAACAGCCAGTGAGCACAGTCCGTCAAGGAGACTGTCGACTGATCAGTTCTTATCAAATCCAAAAAAAATTAAGCGGAACCGGAGCCCTATTGCAGTCGATGCCTAGTTCAGTGTTATCTTTCTTTGAAAAAATGGGATCGAAGCGCTTACTACATGCCGGGCACTCTATTAAGCACCGTACTAAGCCCAGTACAAGCTAATCAGGCTGGAAAATGGTTCATGTCCCACATGGGGCTCACAGTCTTAATCCCCATTTTTCAGATGAGGTGACTGAGGCACTGAGCAGTGAAGTGATTTGCCCAGAGGCAGAGCAGACAAGAGGCAGAAGCAGGATGATCTCATCGTTCCTTAGGTTCTCATAATAATAATAACTGGTATTTGTTAAGCGCTTCCTATATGCCAAGCACTGTACTAAAAGTGCTGGGGTAGATAGAAGATCAGCAGGTCCCAAATGAAGTTCACAGTCAAGTAGGAGGAAGAACAAGTTTTGAATCCCTATTTTCCAGATGAGGGAACTGAGGCACAGAGGACTTGTGACTTGCCCAGTGTCACACAGCCTGTAAGTGGCAAGCCAGAAATTAGAAATCAGGACCTCAGATTCCCAGGCCCCGGCTCTTTCCAAACCTGAAAGTAGTAAGTTTAAAAAACAATAGGAAGCAGCTTTTCGCACAGGGTGAGGTCAATGTGGAATATGTGGCCTCGGGAACAAAGGTACACAAGCAGAAAATATCGATGGGTTCAAGAAAAGTTTGGGTAAATTTGGGACAGAATAGTAGAGGAGAAAGTTAAGTATTGGTGGGGGGACAAAAGTGATGAATGACAGAGCACCTGTCGTAGGTTCACAGTGTCAGTGTCACGGACAGTGGTGTTTATTGGGTCGTTTGTCTGACCTAGGAGAGCATTGCTTAATCTTAGCTTTTCTACACCTTTACAACAGCCCTGAAACCTGCCGAGGGAGGGGCGTTGTCCAAGTTGTCCAAGTCAGCTCTTTGGCCACCGGAGCCTGAAGGGTGGAAAAATATAAAAATAATAATGATGGCATTTATTAAGCAGTTACTATGTGCAAAGCACTGTTCTAAGCGCTGGGTAGGATACAAGGTGATCAGGTTGTCCCACGTGGGGCTCAGTCTTAATCCCCATTTTCCAGTTGAGGGTACTGAGGCACAGAGAAGTGAAGTGACTTGCCTAAAGTCCCACAACTGACAAGCGGCAGAGCCGGGATCGGAACCCAGGACCTCGGACTCCCCAGCCCGGGCTCTTGCAACCGAGCCACGCTGCTTCCGTCAGGGGGAGTGACAGTTGAAAGGAGGCCGTATCTCCTCTGGAGATCGTTCCTAGGGACATTTTTGGCTTCTCCTGCTCTAGCTGCCCCCCCCAGCCGGTCTGGCGGGGTCGGGGGGAGCTGAGCTGGGG
This sequence comes from Ornithorhynchus anatinus, assembly GCF_004115215.2. NCBI lineage: Eukaryota > Metazoa > Chordata > Mammalia > Monotremata > Ornithorhynchidae > Ornithorhynchus > Ornithorhynchus anatinus. The sequence continues at coordinate 53,206,975 of NC_041737.1, read as the reverse complement.
AGCTGCCGGCGATGAAGCTCCTTAGAACCAGCAGAGGGAGACAGAAGCCACCGTACGGCCATTAAGGGACCACCCTGGTCGCTCAGTTGGTAGCGCCCACCTGGATGGTCCCGGAGAGGGGCAAATACCGTGATCCGGGCCTGCCGCTAAATCAGGAATTCCCAAATGGCCCCACGGGCCTTGGTCGGGATTGGACAGAGACCCCGGCGTCTGGTTTCCATTGACGTGGACTTCGGTTCCTTGGTTCTCTGATTCCCTCCTCTGGGACGTTCGTCTTTTAAGTATTTCCCTCAGTAAAGACCTTTCAGATCTCTCTTCCCCTGCCTCAAGCAGAGATTGCTAGTTGTCTAATCAGGAGAGGACGTGGAAGGATTTGGTTGGGAATGTTGAGGGGGAAATCCTTCCCGAAGCAAGACCCGTGTCTCTCGGACTGCCAACTGAGAATTATCAGGGAGTTCGGTAGCAGAGGGAGGGGGTTTCCCGATAGCTCTTTTGGAGGGGACATTTCCCTGCCTTGGCTCTCCCGTGTTTGGGAAGTTCCTTCTGTTTCCTGTGAGTATGCCCGGAGTCCCTACCGCTTCAGGGTTCCCTTGGAACTGAGCTCTTCCTCTTCCTTCAGAATCCCCTAGCCTGTACTGCCGGCCTCTGCATATTCCCCTTTCCCCAGGCCATAAAAGCCACTTGGGTCCTCCCTTCCCTTTCCCCTAGAGCTCCCCAGGCTTGAATGTAGAGTTTCATGTTGTATGGGGTGTAACAGAGAAATTCATCTCTCTCTCTCACTCACATTCCAGGGACTCTGAATCATTCAGACATTGCCCAACTGGAGAGTTATGGCGGAGAAGATCTCAGATCTGCATTGTAAGTTAGACCCCCTAATTCAGGCACTCCCCCACTTTCAAAGCCTCTCGTCCCCTCTTCCCCACCGGCCACAGCCTGTGTGGCCCGACACCCAGGAGAGCGACGAGCCTAAATTGGAGCCACCCAGACGTGGGCCTGAGCTAACCCAGCTTCCCATCTGCATTAATGGGTCTCGGTCTCACCTCCGGGTAGGCACCGGGTTAGATATAAGCAAATCAGGTTTGGAAGCCATCCCTTTCCCACCCTGGGGCTCACAGGCGTCATCCCCATTTTAGAGATGAGGGAACTGAGGCACAGAGTGGCAAAGTGAGTTGCCCAAGACCACACTGCAGACAATAATAATGGATCATTGTTCTACCAAAGCATTCAGTCTGTTTCTCCATGCCTCAAGAACCTCCAGCTCTGTGTCAAACAGAAACTCCTTACCACTGTGGCACTCAGTTCAAATCACCCCCTCTCAACTCACCTTACAGCCCAGCCCACTCCGCACACTTCGCTTCTCCAATGCCAACCTACTCACTGTACCTCGATCTCTTCCATCTCACCACCGAACCCTTGCCCACACCCTGCCTCAGGTCTGGAACTTCCTCACCCTTCCTATGTGATTGACATATGATCACTCTCCCCACTTTTAAAGCCTTCTTGAAATCTTAAATTCTCCAAGAGGCCTTCCCCACCTAAGTCCTCATTTCCCCTATCCACCCTCCCCTCTGTGTCACCTACGCGCTTGGATCTGTACCCTTTAAGCACTTATTATCCAGGCCACCCCTCAGCATTTATGCACAGATCTGTAATTTCTTTCAATGTCTGTCTCCTCTTCTAGACCGTGAACTCCTTGTGGGCAGGGAACATGGTTTCCCAGGCTGTTGTATTGTCCTCTCCCAAGCATTTAATAGAGTATTTTGCACACATTAAGCACTCAATAAATACCACCATGAGGTAACCTATCAGAGAGGAAGCCAGAAGAGGTGTGGTTAGGCTTCAAGCAGTTAAACTAGCCAGCTGAAGGGTGGGGACGGAGAGAAGCGAAAACTGGGGAGGGGGCCGGAAAGCTGCCCGAGTTGAAGAAGCAGTGAAGGAGGGGAGGGGGAGAATGTGGACCCAGACCTTCACCCCTCTCTCTTCTCCTCCCTGCCTCCCTGAGAGATCAGAGGATTTAAGTAGCATGGGCCTGGGAGTAAGAAGGACCTGGTTCTAATCTGGACTCTGCCACTCTTCTGCTGGGTGACCTGGGGCAAGTCACTACTCTGTCCCTCATTTACCTCATCTTTAAAATGGGGACTGAACCTGCCAGCCCTGTGAGGGACAGGGACTGTGCCCAACCTGACAAACTTGTATCTATCCCAGTGCTTAGTACAGTGCCTGGCACATAATAAGCCCTTAAATACCACTGGGAAGCACCATGGCCTATAGTGGAGAGAAGGGCCTGAGAGTCAGAAGGACCTGGGTTCTAATCCCAACTCTGCCACTTGTCTGCTGTGCCTCAGTTCCCTCATCTGTAAAATGGGGATTAAGACAGCTCCATGTCAGGGTGGACTGTGTCTAACCTAATTGGTTGTATCTACCTCAGCGCTTAATGCAGTGCCTGGCACATAATAAGCGCTTAACGGATACCATAAAAAAACAGAAAACTACAAACTTAAGTCATTGGTATGCCTCACTGGATCATTTATTCCCTCCCTCTGCCTCTTCACTGGCCTTCCACACCCCTTGCTCCGTATCTCTGTCTCACTTCATCTCTCTCTCTCTCTCTGATTCTGTGTGTGTGTCTCTTTGTTCCTCTCTCATTTTGTGTCCAGTCCTCTGCCTATGTGTTTCTGGATGTCTCCCTGCCCCTGGCTGTGTTTCAGCGGGGCAGCTTGACCTAAGAATATGACCCTGGGATTCTGGATACCTCGGTCTTTCTTGTGCTTCTGGTCTGCTGTGAGACCTTGGGCAAGTCACTTAACCTAATAATATTAGTTGTGGTATTTATGTAGCATTTACTATGTGCAAGCCCTAAACTAAATTCTGGGAGAGATACAAGATGATCAAGGTAGACAGAGTCCTTGTCCCTCATGGGACTCAAATTTAAGAGTTGGGGGCAATCTCATTTACAACACACCCAGAAGGTCCTCCATCTTCTCTTCTCCCCAAGTGAGAAGTGACTGAGCCAGGTTTCCCTGGGGAGAGGGGAAAGGCAGGGGGCCCCCGAGGCAGGGGATTGGAGGTGATGACCTTCCCTCACATCTCCTCTCTCCCCACACACAGCTCAAATGAGGCCGAACTCCGGAGCAGCATTGAAGACCTGGAGTTCAACAACCGAAGACTCGTGGGGGAGAATGAGAAGTTACAAAGGGCAGTGGAGGTTGCAGAAGAAATCGGGGCCCGGCTGGGCGAGGAGATCTCCACCCTGGAGAAGAAACTGAGGAGGTGGAGACCAGGCCAGGACACCCTGACCCTCCCCCCAGACCCTGTCCCTGAGCCTTGCTGTGACCCAGACCTTCTCCGGTCCCCTATTGTCCCCTGCTCATGCTCCCTACCTCCATCTCCATTCTCAGCCCCCTCCCTGCCCCTCTCCTCTGTCTCATCCTGTCTCTTTTCATCCTGTCTCCCACCCCACCTCAATGCCTTCTGGATTGGTTAATATGGGCTCCGCCACTTGTTTGCTGTGTGGCCGTGGGCAAGTCACTTCACTTCTCTATGCCTCAGTTACCTCATCTGTAAAATGGGGATTGAGACTGTGAGCCCCACATGGGACAGGGACTTTGTCCTACCTGATTTGCTTGTATCCACCCCAACACCTAGTACGGTGCCTGGCACATAGTAAGCGCTTAACAAATACCAGAATTATTATTGTCATTACTATTATTTCTGTCACCCTCTCCATTTCTGTGCACCTGTCTCTCCTTCCCTCTCCCCCTTACTCTCCCAGCTCTGTCTCTCCTCTCGGTTGCCTCTCCCCATCTTTGCCTCTCACTTCACCCATTCCTCTCTCTCTATCTGGGACTCTCTGACTCTCCCCATCTCTGTTTGCCTTGTCTCTCCCTTAGCTCCCAGCAGGCCCTCCAAGTGGCCAAGGCCCGGGACGAGGAACTGGAAGACATGAAATCTCTGGCCAAGAGCCTACAGGAAGAGAATCGAGGCCTGCAGGCCCAAGCCCGGCACTCAGTGAGTGGGATAGGGGTTGGGGAGGGACACCGGGATTCGCCAGGGTCCCCTCTCTCCAGCCAGTGCCCAAGCCCTTTAGCGCCCCAAGAATCCTGCCTCCCAGCCTCTGGCTCTCCCTCCGCAGCCCCCCACACCTATTTCTTTTCTCTCCATCTCCCTGCTCCTTCTCTGCCTGTCATATCTCTCTCCTCCCGAGATCCTTAGGCAAGTGCCAATTATGAATGGAGCTGATGAGCTAATCCCCAGCCTGGCAAAGACCTCCCTCCTGCACTGGGGAAATGTTCCTCTCCTGAGAAATCCTCATTGGCCCTGTCTTCAGACTCAGAACCCACAGTTCTCCCTGGGGTCTGCTCTACCTTCCCTCCCTCCCCCCCATGCTGCTTCTCTTCCCCTGCACCCCACCGAGACAGACCCCATGTCCAGAGGGAGGGAGACTGGTCTTCTGGGTAGAGAGATTGCTTCCCCCTTCTGTTGCCCACCTCCTTCAGTCCAACGTCCATCCTCTCCACTGCAGGAAAGAGAGCAGCAGCAGTTTGTGGCCGAGGTAGAGACGCTCCGGGAGCAGGTGAGTTGGCCCAGGGAAAGCTCCTGCTCATGGGCTGGGAAAAATTGTTTTAGTGCGTCTCCCTCTGAAAACTTTTTCAGTCCTCTGGAATGGTTGGCAAATTCTAAATTTGAAATTAGGAATGTGTTCTGGACCATTTAACTGCACCCTCTAGACTGTAAGCTCTTTGTGGGCAGGGAATATGTCTATTAGTTAAATTGTACTCTTCCAAGTGCTTAGTACAGTGCTCTGCACACAGTAAGTACGATTGACTGGAGACTGGAAGCTCCTGTGGGCAGGGAGCACGCCTACCAATTAGGTTGCATTGTCCTTTCCCAAGCGCTTAGTACAGTGCTCTGCCCACCGTAAGGGCTCAATAAATACCATTGGTTGATCAGAGCCTGTCCCGCCCCTGCTGGGCGACCCTCGAAAAAATGCTCCACCTCTCTGATTTTACTTAGAACAGAGAGGGAGACAGGAAGATCGGGGAAAATGGGCAGGGAAATGGGGAAAATTCCCCTCCTTCAACTCTTCCTGCCTCTGCTGCTTGTGTCTGCCGCTTTCTCCCAAGCATTTAGTACAGTGCTATGCACCCAGTTAGCACTCAGCAAATACGAGTGAATTAATGAATATCGGTCTCTGTCCGTATACCCTGCCACAGACTTATGCACTGCCGTTTCCCCCAACTGTCATTTATTTTAATGTCTGTCTCCTTAACTAGACTGCAAGTTTTTCTGGGCAGGGATCATGTCCATCAACTCTGTTGTCCTCTCCCAAGAGGTTATTACAGTGCCATGCACACAGTAAACACTCAGTAAATACCATTGATTGATTGTCTCAATCATTCGAGAGTTGGTAGACACACTTCCTATCCTCAAGGAGTTTACAATTTAATGAGTTTACAATCTAGATCGCCTCTCTCTCTGCCTCTCTCTTTTTTAACGGTATTTCTAAAGTGCTTACTATGTGCAAAGCACTGTTCTAAATAGATAGAAGAAAATCAGGATGGTCACAGTCCCCAACCTGTTTAGGGGTCGCAGTCTAAACAGGAAGGAGTAGGATTTAACCCCCGTTTTCCAGATGAGAAAATGGAGGCACGGAGAAGTTAAGCGACACTCTTTGAGTGTCCTTGCCTCTGTATCTCTCTGTCCCTGTGACCACCTCTAAGCCTCTCTCTGTCTTTCTCAGTTCTTTGACTCTCCCTGGCTCTATCTCTGCAGTGTTTGCATCCCTGCATACCTCTTGATTTTTCTGCGTCTCTATGCTCCGTTTAGTGTTTTCCCCTGTCTTCCTCCCACCTCCTCTGCTCTTTTCCCTTCTGGACACTCTCCAATTCCCCTCTAATAACTCCTCCTCCCTCCCCTCCTGGCCCCCCTCCCCTCCTGGCCCCATGGAGGGAGGGAGAGTGGAAAGGGAAGGAGAGGGGAAGAAACCGCCTCTGCAGATATCCGGGACACTTTGCCCTTCTCTGGAAACCTGAGCTGCTGGAGGAGGCCAGAGCCACTGAGCCAGCAAACATGGGTGTGTGTGGAGTAGCGGGGGGAAAAGGGAGGTAGAAGGGAAGAGCAAGTTGGGGAGAGCGAGAGTGAGGAGCAGGAGGGCAAAGGAGAGTGAGAGGGAAATGGATGGGTAAATGGGGATGGGAGGATAAAATGGGAAGAGGGGATCTAGAGAGAGCCAGAGGGAAAGTGGGGTGGGAAGAGGGGAGTGATGGAGTGGGTTTTCTTCTCTGCCTAATAATAAGAAAAAGAATGTCACTAATAATAATAACTGAGGTATTTGTTAAGCGCTTACTATGTTCCAGGCACTGTTCTAAGCACTGGGGTAGATTAGACTGTAAACCCGTCAAACGGCAGGGACTGTCTCTATCTGTTGCCGACTTGTTCATCTCAAGCGCTTAGTACAGTGCTCTGCACATAGTAAGCGCTCAATAAATACTATTGAATGAATACAAGATAATTGTCAGACACGGTCCCTGTCCCACATGGGGCTCACTGTCTTAATCCCCATTTTACAGGTGAGGTAACCGAGACACAGAGAAGTGAAGTGACTTTCCCAAGGTCACATAGACAGATGGCAGAGCCGGGACTAGAACCCAGATCCTCTGACCCTAGTTCTCTAGAACCGACAGCACCAGCGGGAGGTGGGGTCATGACTCAAGGAAGCAATGTGAGAAGCAGTGGGGCTGAGGGGAAAGACCCCAGGCCTAGGAATCAGGGCCCCTGGGTTCTAGTCCCGGCACCGCCACTAGCCCGCTGTACACGACTTCAGTTTCTTCAACTGTAAAATAAGGATCAGACCCCAGTTCTCCCCGCCGCTTAGATCATGTGCCCCATTTAGGACAGGAACTGTGGTCAGTCGGATTGTCTTGAACCTACCCAATTTACCCCAGGGCTTAGTAAGTGCTTAGTAAAGACCCCAGTTATTCATTACTAGGGTAGACCCTGACAAGGAGGGACCAGGAAAGGTTGGGCTCTTGGGAGTCAGTACAGTACAGTACAGTACAGGGCTGCTCGCTAGCCCTGGAGCTGGCCCCGCATCACCTTATGCCCACTTTTTTCCAGAACGGGAAACTACTGGCAGAGCATGAGGGAGTGAAGATGAGGAGCGAGGTGCTGGCAGCCGAGAGGATGGCTCTGAAGGTACCTCTCCTCTCCCTCTTGGGGGTCAAGGGGGCCCTCAACATCTACTCCTCTGCCTCCGGGCTGAATCCTTTGGGCTGGAGCAGGGTGAGGCTCTCCTTCCTGGGCCTTCAGTGATCCCCTCCAAAAGCCACCTCGGTCCTCTTGTCCCAGCGGCTCCCACATAGATCCACCGGGAAGGAAGTCTTTTCCAGATCCTGCAGCCCCATTATTTGACTCTGCTTCAGAAGGACCAGAAGTGCCGGTGGCTGAGGGAGGGGAGAAGAAGGAGGAGCCGGGAGGGAGCAGGCGGAGGGGAGAGCGAGGAACCCCTGGACTAGGCTGCTCTGAGAGGAGAGGCCCTGGAGGTGACCCGCCTTCTACAGGAATCCATCTCTCCCCTTCCCCCAACCCCGAAAGGGCAGGATCATCTCTGCCGGGAAGGGATTCTCCATATTCTCTGGGGGGAGCTTCCCACCTGTTGGAGAACAGGATAGTTACTAGTTACTTGTTCTCAAGAGAACTCACAAGATGAGGGATGCCCCCAGGACCTCAACCCCCTTGATTCTGACATCACAGCAAATCAAATTTGTGTTAGACCTAAGGAAGGACTTCCCCAGGCTGGAAGAACAAAGATCACTGGGCTCCGGGGGCATCTCTGCCCCAAGGGATTTGAGGAGGGAGGGAGGGGAGAACATAGGTGGAACTTCTCTTCCCTGTCCCTAGCGCCAGCTGTGTGAATACGAGACCCTCATCTGCCACAGAGACAGCATCCTCTCGGAGGTGAGTGCCCTTTCTCCCGGCTCTACGCCCTCAGAAACATCGGCCTCCAGCCCCCGACTCCCACAGAGACATCCTGCCCAACGTCCCAGCTTCCAGGTCTCGCTCTCCCCGGAGACTCCGTTGTTCCAGCCCTCTGGTTCCCCTCAGAGCCCTGAGTCCCCCCCTTCCCCCATCCACTTCCTGATTCTGTGTTCCCAGAGAACAAGCCAGACAGAAGATCTAACGGAAGCTGTGGAGCAATATCGAGCTACAATCCAGGTAGTCACCACCCCCCACCCCTCTTTATGCCCATCTCCCTCTCTCAGCCTCCCCTGCCCCGGGGACAGCCCAAGCTGGACTCCACCAGAGATCCAGGGGACAGCGGGGTCGGCTCCCTCCTTCCTCCATCCTAGGAACTGAAGTCCGAGATTGGCCACCTGGAAGAAAAACTCTTCTTGAGTCAGGGAGGCGAGGAGAGGTGAGTGCTGGTTGGAGGAAGAGAGAAGTTAGGAGGGGGAAGGAAAGAGGGGTTGGGAAGGCAGAGTGGGAAGGGGTCCCTGGCTGGGATTTGAGAGGTGAGGCAGGTCTGCCCTCCCCCAGCTGCTGTCGTGATCACTGCAGCCCGAGGGGCCGAGGTTTTTCATTTCTTCATTCGATCATGTTTACTGAGCGCTTACTGAGTGCAGAGCACTGTACTTAGCGCTTGGGAGAGTATAGTACAACAATAAAGAGACATCCCCTGCCTGCAATGAGCGTACAGTCTAGAAGCTAGGCACCAGAAAAAACTCGATGCTGGAAGAGGAGGAGAGATTCTTGGGGAGAATCTCTGGTGGAGAAGCTTTGGGACTGGGTCTCAGGCCACCTGGATGGTGCGGTAGGCAAGGGAGGAGCAAGTTAAATCTCAGCAGGCCCTGAGACTGACCTGGGGGCTGTCTGGTTTGTGGCCTAGCCGGACGAGGGACCCACCAGAGGCGGGAGAGAGCGCCCCACAGTCAATGTTCTTGGAGATCGAGGCCACCCAGATGGTAAGCCACACCATTGTCCCCATCCCTTTCTCTCTTTCCCTACCATCCTCCCCGAGCCCCATCCCTGCCCTCTGATCCCAGCCTCATCCTGCCTTCCTCTCCAGCTCCCTCCCTTTCTTCCTCTCCAGACCCGCCCCTGCCCTCTTCCCCCGCCCCATCCTTTCCCTCTTCCCCACATGGCATAGTGGATAGAGCATGGACCTGGGAATCAGAAAGTCAAGAGTCTAATCCCGGCTCTGCCACTTATCTGCTTTGTGACCTTGGGCAAGTTACTTCATTTCTCTGTGTCTCAGTTCCCTCATCTGTAAAATAGGGATTAAGACTGTGAACCCCATGTTGGACAGGGACTATGTTCAACCTGATTAACTTGTATCTACCCCAGCGCTCACAACAGTCCGTGACACATAGGAAGTGCTTAACAAACACCATAATTATTATTATCGTTCCCCCAGTCCCACCCTCCCCCTCCTCCCCCAGCCTTGCCTCCAACCCATCCCCAACTTCCTACCCCAGCCCCACCGTTCCACCCAACTCCAACCTCAGAGTGTACTAGCCCCATCCCCACTGCCAAACCCAGTCCCAACCTATCCCCAAGCCCTGACCTTTTATCCCCTGACCTTAACTGTAGTCCTCACCCCAGGCCGACTGCCTACCCTCACCCTAGCCCCTGCTCTGCTCGGTCCTACAGAGCCTGGATCCTGAGCTAGAGCTGCCCAGCCCACTGTGCGGGGCGCTGCCCGGCGAGATGCCCTCCAAGCCGGCCAAGGCGGGAGACTGCAGGGAAGAGGAGCTGGTGAGCTACTCATCCCTCGGCGACTTCGGGCATGCCCCCAGGGTAGCCCCGGGCCTCTGGGGATGATCAGCTGGGGATTTGTGCTCGTGTGGCCGCCTGCACCTCAGCTTCAAGCGGCGTTCTGCCCACACTCTGCCCGGTGCCGTCCGTCTTGGGTGGCACGGACGGGGGAGGAGGGGGAGCCGGCGGGGGTGAGCGTGGTGCTAGCGGGGAACAATAGGCTGCCGGCAGAACTCGGGCTGCGTTCCCAGCGGCCGGCCAGGGTTCTGGGGAGCGGGAGAGGGGGCCCCCAATAAGGGAGCCAACTGGAAGCAGGGGACGGAGACAGCCCAGGGACCTTCTTTTATTCCCGGGCAGCAGGGAGGCCAGGCTCCAACTCAGCCTTAGGGATGGAAAGCAGCAGGGGGTTTACCTGGCCACTCGGCCAGCTGACGGGGAGAAGGTTGAAGGGCCCGGGGGCATGGCCAGCCGGGGACCACACGGGGCTGGGTCGGGGGAGCCCGGGCCGGGGGAGCAATGAATGGGACCCTTGGGAAGAGGACAGCGAGGGAGGTCCTAGAGCCATCTGAGACCTTGGGAACTGGCCAGGAAGGAACAGACTCCTTTGGGGGCCAGGCAGGGAGAGGGCAGCCAGCACAGGGGCAGGGCTCACCCCAAAGGGATGAGGGTTTTCAATCGATGCATTAATTAGTTATGAGATTTATTCAGGACTCACAGCAACCCCAGCACTGTGCTGAGCACTGAAGAAGATACAGGATAATCCAATCAAGCACGGTCCCTGTCCCTTACGGGATGTACGTATCCATAATTCATCTATATACATTACCGTCTGCCTCACCCCCTAGACCCTAAGCTCCTTGTGGGTGGGGAACGTGTCTACCGACTCTGTTCCGTTGCACTCTCCTCAGTGTATAGTATAGCGCTCTACCAAGTAAGCACTTGGTAAATAAGATTGATTGAGCAATAAGAAGGGGTATCTTATCCCCATTTTACAGAGGAGGAAAATGTAACAGAGAGATTCAGCGACTTGCCCAAGATCACAGGTCTAGAAGGGAGGTTCCCCGACTCCCAGCCCATGATCTTTCCATTTGCACTTTTCCCAGTCTCTGGAGCGGGGAGACCAAGAGGGGAGAACAGCGTCTTATCTTGAAGCCGTGGGCCCCGAGGAGACAAGAAGGTAATCTATCCCCAGGAACCAAGGCCCCTCTTCTCCCAGGCCGGACAGCTTCCTTCCTTCAGCGACCCAGGCATCCCCACCCCTGCCAGCCCTCAGCTCTCACTTCCAGCGTGAGAGGTCTCCATGCCAGTCTGCCCAGGGGCCCGCTCTCCAAGGCTCGGTTCCCCCGCGCCGCCCCCCACCTTCTCCCAGACAGGCCCAATTAGCTCCTGTCACTGCAACCTCATTAGAGAGAAGGAGCGGCCAGTGGGGCGGGGGAGAGACCGTTGAGACGGAGCCACAGCTACTGACGTCTGAGCCTGGGGGCGATGAGAGGTCTGAGTCCCCACGGGCCCTGGAGCTGGGCGGGGAAGATGCGCGACCCGGAGAGCCCGGCCTGGGTCCTGAGGAGAGCTGGTGGGGATGGGGGGAGGGAGAGGGGAGAGTGAGGAGCAGTGTTATGGGGGAGAGAGGGATTCCACAGGCTCCAGAGAGGCAAGACGGGAGGGGGAAATGGCCCAGGAAGGCTTGGCCCAAGGGGAAGAGGAACTATTGGGTGAAGGGTGATTGATTTTGGGGTCTGGGGACTCTGGAGGAGGAGGCTGTGGGGGAGAGGGACTCCCCACAGGGCCTAGCCAGCCCTGCAGCAACAGTGATTTGGGGTAGACTCACGGAGTAACTCTTTGGGAAAGCTGGGCCCCGGCTGTCTCCTTCCACACAGATCTCTCCAACAAGACCGTCACTCCATCGAGGCCTAAGCTGTGGTAGAGTCAGCTGGCACAGGGGCAGGAGCAGGGGCAGGGCACCTGGCTCAGGCTGAAGGAGGGGCAGGCCAACTGGCAGAAGGGAGGGAGGAGGGGCAGGGTGAGATCTGCATTGGTGCAGGTGAAGGAGTCTAATTCCAGGAAGGAGAAGGGAGCGTGAACTCCAGGTGTGAAGAATAAAGGTCTAACAGCTCTGCTTATCAAATCCCCTTTACCTCAACTCCTGCCAAGGCTCAGGCCCTCTCCCTAGTTCCCTGCCACAGACCACACTTACCCCCAACATACACCAACCTCACCCCCTCCCACGACAATTCCGTAGTTCCTCCCCTCCCATACCCATCACCCTCCCGGAGCCCAGGTACCCTCTTCTCCCCTTCCCAGGAGCTGTCCCCACAACCCAGAAGCCTTGGCCTCCCCCAACCCAGGACTTCCAAAGCCGAGGGGCCCCATCCTCCTGCTCCTCCGTCCCCTGTGCTGTCAACGCTGCCCAAACCTAAAGGCCCCAACACTCCCTTGTCTCCTGCTCTGTTTGTTCCCTTTCAAAATCGCAGCAGATTTTCATGAGTGGAAAAGACAGAAGAAAAGATGGGGGAGAGAAGCGGGTGGGCGGCTGAGAGGGAGGAAAAGAAGGACGGGGGAAGGGAGGGACGGAAGAAGGAGAACATTCTGGTTTACCATTTGTCACCACCAAACAGCTGTTCAGAGATATACACAAACACACACACACACACTCTCTCTCCCTCTCCTTCCTCTTTCTTCCTCTTCTCTTCCTCCTCCTCATTCTCCTCCCCCAGGATTCCTCTAGACTCCATTGAGGTCCCAACTACGAGTGAGAAATAGTGGTTCAGGCACACGCGCGCACGCACACTCACAGACACAGATTCAGAGGCACTCAGTCGCAGACACGCACCCACACACGCATATCTCAAGAAAACATTCAATGGAGACAAAGGCCCACACAGGGAGACCATCCAAGTCTCAGGTGTGGACGGGGATTGAGCCAGCTCCGAGCCATGACCTGTCTGGCTGCGCCCCCACCCTGGGACCCCCATTAGACAAAAAGGCAGGGAAATGTGCTGGCTTTGCAGCAGGAAGGATCTAGGTTAGATCTGGTTTCCCCAGGGCTTGGTACCAACTAACCCAGCTCCATAAGCACAGGCGTACAGCCCCCTAGCCGGGGAGGGCAAGGCTCTAGCTGAGGGTGCCGGGGAGAGACAGGACAGAGAGAAACCCAGTGTCGAACCCACTGAACTCTTGCTCCCAACTTCTCTCCCCTCCTCCCAGAGACACGGAAAGCCCAGCCCTGACGGCGGCCTTGGTGCCGGTGCAAAACCAACTGGCCCCAATGAGGCGGAGGACCTGGAAGCAGCTCCATCCCATCCCCCAGCCCGCCCCGGACCACAGGTAAGAAGGCCAGTCGGCCGGAGGGAAGGGGGGTGCAGGAAGTTCCAGGCTTGGAATAGGGAGGACCTCCCGGGACAGACAGTTATCATTCCCAAGCAGATTTCACAGCAGCAGGATCTCAGTGTGGGGCAGGAGATTATCCAGGATGGGTAGAAACCCCCTTCCATCTCGCCTTCTTGGTTTGGCATTACAAGGAAGATTTAAGGTAGACTCTGGAAAGAATTTCCCCATTGAGGGAGCGAAGAAAACCAGTAAATTTGGGGCACCGCCTCATTTGTGCCCCCATACCTGTGCCCCCAAACACCTTGTCTGCCACGAGATGGGTTTAGATCAGGCCTCACACCGGCCATCAATATTATCAATATTATTATCACAGTCAGTATCTGCCATTGCCCTGTGAGGGGAAAACCTCAGGCAGACAGAGAAAATGGCCCTGAAACCAAAGAATGGTAGCCACACCAAGAACCCGGGAGGGTGGCTACGGGGATGCGAGGGTGGCTATGAGGAAGCGTAACTGGAGAGGAGGGACCGGGGTCAAGGGTGAGCGACGGGGTGGGTGCAGAGGCAGGGAGAGGGCCAAGGTGACCTCTGTTCTCCTCCACTCCCTCGTACAGGGCCTCGCCCCAGCCTCCACTCCTAGGCCTACTGCTTCTGTTCCTGATGCTGCTGTCCTTGCTGCTCCTCTCGCTGCCCGGGCTCCCGGCCCCGGGCCCCCCCAGGAGGCCGGCCTGGCCCCACCTGCAGCTGCACTACCTGCAGCCGCCCCCGGTGTGAGCTGGCCCGTGAGGGGCCAGGGACGGGGTCCCCCGTGGCTCCGGCTGGAATAAAACCTGGTTGAACTCGAGTCTGGGCCGAGCTGCTGGGACGCCTGCTCTGCGGGACGGTCGCTCCTGCGGTGACTACGCGGTTCCTCTTCAGCCCAAGCGCGCTGGTGGCGGCTCTGTCGTTACCTCAGAATTCACGCTCGGTTCGCCCAAAAGGAGAACCTTGCGCCGGGCCTGGGGCGAAACGCTGCTTAGGAAATGGGGACCCTTCTTCCGACCGCATTCGCCTCCCCGGAGAGGGCGTCGTGCCAAGATAATAATAATCGGAATATTTGTTAAGCACTTACTATGTGCCAGGCACTGTACTAAGCGCTGGGGTGGATACAAGAAAACCGGGTTGGACACAGTCCCTGTCCATTGTGGGGCTCACATTCACAGTCCCCATTTTACAGATGAGGTAACTGAGGCCCAGAGAAGGCAGGCGACTTGCCCAAGGTCACACAGCTGACAGGCGGTGGAGGTAGGATTAGAACCCATGATCTGACTCCCAGACACATGCTTCATCCGCTGCACCATGCTGCTTCTTAGCAGGCTGCCGTGTCCTAAGCGGGTGTGGTGGGAAAATCGGGAGAGAAGCACAGACCCTGATGTGCGTTTTCCTTCATGCCGGGTCTGTCCGGAAGGAAACCCCCTCCCCGGCGTGGTAGGAGAACTGCTCCTGTGGAGGGCCTATGAAAGCCCTGTGCGCTCATGGGATTTTCCTGAGGACACAATAGCTGCCCTTGAGGGGCTTACAAACCAACATTTTGGGCTTCTCCCCAGGCAGCTCCCTGAACAGCTGGAGGGGCCCAAAGCTAGCCCCTCTCCCTAAGACCACACAGCTTGGTATAGGGAAGCAGTGTGGCCTAGTGGATAGAGCCCGGGCAGGACCTGGGCTCTAATCTCGACTCTACCACTTGTCTGCTGTGTGACCCTGGGCAAGTCACTTCACTTCTCTGGGCCTCAGCTACCTCATCTGTAAAAGGGGGATTGAGAATGTGAATCCCACATGGGACAGGGACTGGGTCCAACCCGATTTGCTTGTCTCTACCCTGTGCTTAATGCAGTGCCTGGCATATAGTAAGCACTTAAAAAATACTAGTGAAAAATGGTGAAAAATGTAGAGTCTCCCAAGGGAGCCCCAGACTGGACTGGTCACCACCTTCAAGGGAGTCCCCCGGGGTCAACCCCCAGCCTTGGAATAGGATTTGGCACATTTTAAGCTCTTAACAAACACAAATATTATCGATTGGGCCTCAGACCTTTCCCCTGGAGGATCACCTTCGTGAGGTAGATTCAATCAACCCACCAATTGTGCTTCGGTGTGTACTAAGCACTGTACTAAATTCTTCGGAGGTACTAAATCAAAGCTCAGTACAGTGCTTAGCCCATAGTAAGCACAAATACCATTAAAGAAAGAGATTAAGTTGGAAAACACTATCCCTGCGAGCCCCACGAGGGACATGAACTGAGTCCAATCTGGTTAGCTTGTTCCTGCCCTAGCCCGTAGTACAGTGCCTGGCATATAGCGTTTAATAAGTACCACTTAAGAAAAAAGATTCCTGTCCTTGAGGCATTTCCAGTCTAGCTGGGGAGCAAAAGGCCCCCCCGGCCCTGGAGACTCCCCCAGAGGGGCAGAGGGGTGAATCTGCCTTCAGAACGAGAGCCCAGGTCGGCCACGCCTGAGGAAAGGGACTCAGATGTCTCTGGGGGAGGCAGTTGGGGTGGTCGGTGGTTTGGGGACCCTCCTCAAAAGCCAAGACACTCTCCAAGCAAAGCCACCTAAGAAAAGCCCTAAGAAGAATAACTACATCATTTGCTGAGCCCTTTGTAAAAACCAAGCCCCAATATTTTTTAAAAAATATTTTTATGGCATTTGTCAAGCACTGTGTGCCAGGCACTAAGCACTGGGGTAGATACAAGTTAATCAGTTTGGGCACAGTCCATGTCCCACGTGGGTCTCACAGTCTTAATTCCCATTTTACAGATGAAGAAATGGAGGCCCAGAGACACGAAGTGACTTGCCCAAGTTCACACAGCAGACAAGTGGCGGAGTCCGTATCAGAACCCAGGTCCTTCCGACTCCCAGGCCCTATCCACTGAGGCCTGCTCTATCCACTAGGTTACACTGCTTCTCACTAGACCAAAAGGTTAATACCGCGGGACAATATCCCTGCCCGAGATGGAATTACCAGTCTGAAGGGAAGAGGGAGACCAGTTATCGAATCCCCATTATACAGACGAGGAAATGGAGCCTCAGGCAAGTCAAGCCACCTGCCCGAGGTTACACCGCGGGCAAATGGCGGCGGCGGTGGGGTGAGAACCCAGGTCTCCTGCCTCCCCGCCTCTGGGTCTGCCCACTAGGCCATGCAGCTTCTCCACCTAAGCAAGTCCAAACGTCCCCGCTGCAGCTCGAGGTCCTGCGACTTCTCCCCGCCGCCCCCCCTCCCGCTCAGAGGCTTTGGAGACGGGGCCGGATCGATGGATCGGTTTGGAGTGGGGGTGGGAGGCAGCCAATTACGGGGAGGCGAAGAGCCGGGGGGTGGCTGGGAGAGGAGAGGCCATCGCCAGCGTGAGTTAGCAACTAGCAGGGGACCGGCGGCCGGCAAACCGTTCAATCGATGTAGAGACACGAGAAGCCTGCAGGCCGACAGCAGGCCCGGTTGTCGGGCAGACAGGATGCCAGGATGCCAGGACCCGAGGAGGACCGCCCCCCATCCTCTCCTAATCAGTTAATCGGTCAGTCGATCGTATTTATTGAGAACTCACTGTGGGCAGAGTATTGTACTAAGCGCTTGGGAGAGTACCACCTAAAAGACACATTCCCTGCCCACAACAAGCTTACAATCTAGAGGGAGGCCCCTCAACGGACCACTTCTGGGGCTATTGTCCGAATGGAGGGAGAAGCAGCGTGGTCTAGTGGGAGTCAGAAGGACCCGGGTTCTAATTCCGCCTTTGCCACTGGTCAGCTGGGTGACCTTGGGCCAGCCACTTAACTTCTCTGTGCTTCAGTTACTTCGTCTGTAAAATGGGGATTGATGCTGTGAACCCCATGTGGGACAGGGATTGTCCAACCTGATTAGCTTATATCTCCCACAGCGCTTAGAACAGTCCTCAACACATAGTAAGTGCTTAACAGATACTATAATTATTATGATTATTAGAAGCTTGGACAGAGGCAGGGACCTAGTTAGCCAGTCAGACCTCCAGCTCCCCACCCCCACAACCCAATACCGACTGAATTTTGAGACAGAAACTCTGAGAGGAAAGAGACCTGCTCATTCAGGGAGGCAGAGAGAGGCGAAGAGATGGAGAGAGGGAGAGGGAGAGAGCCGAGAACGAGAAGCAGAGTCAGGGGCGACAGAGTTGAGGTGGAGAAACACATTCCCGAAAGAGGAGGTCGAGATGGAAGCAGGAGACACAGGGGATGTAGAGACTAGAGGAGGTAGACAAGAGAAGGTAGAGACGGGGGAAGTAAAGCCCAGTGAGATAGAGATGAGGCGAGGTAGAGACCGGGGAGAAGTGAGACAGGGAGGTAGAGACGAGTGTGACTAAGTGGGTAGAGCACGGGCCTGGGAGTCAGGAGGTTATGGGTTCTAATCCTGCCTCCGCCACTTGTCTGCTGAGTGACCTTGGACAAGTCACTTCACTTCTCCGGGCCTTAGTTCCCTCATCTGTAAAAGGGGTTTGAGACTGTGGGCCCCACATGGGACAGGGACTGTATCCAATCCAATCTGCTCGTTTCCACCCCAGATCTTAGTACAGTACCTGGTACATAGTTAAGCGCTTAACAAATACCATATTTATTAGATGAGGGGAGGGAAAGCGGGGCTGGGAGGGAGGGGTTCTGCTTCTCAATTGTCCTCGAGCGGCCCCGGCCTCAACCCCTGAGGAATATACCTAAGATTCCAAAGGACCCGTGAACCTATTTCTGCTTTCTAGAAATTTTGGAGCAGGTTTCTCTCTCCTTAATCCTGGGAGAAATGAACCATCCCCGCGGTGGCCGAGTGGCCTGCAGTCATTTAGTCCGAGCCGAACACCCTTCCCGTCAGTCCGTGGCCGCGGTCGTGGCTCTGGCCGTCCAGCTGCCTACCGCCCCCCAAAAAACTGCCTCACCGACCCCCGGGGGGGCGGGGGGAAAGGCAGGGATGGGAAGACAGTGCGGAATTCGAGGAGTACCAGGAGGGCGGGGGCAGGGAGGGAAAGAACAGGAGCCGAGATGGGAAGAAGCAGGGGCTTCGGAGAGACACTCTCTCTCTCCCTCTGGGAGGGAACAGGATCAAAGAGCAAATATTTGGAGAGACAGGGGTTTCGAAGAGAAAGTCTATTTTCTCTCTCTCTCTCTGAGAAGGAACAGGAGCAGAGATGGGGAGAAGCAGGGGCTTCGGAGAGAGAGTCTATTTCTCTCTGTCTCTATCCCTCTGGGAAGGAACAGGAGCATAAAGCAAAGATATGGAGGGGCAGGGGCTTCGAAGAGAGAATCTAATTTCTCTCTCTCTGGGAAGGAACAGGAGCAAAATGGGGAGAAGCAGGGGACTTCGAAGAGAGAGTCTATTCTCTCTCTCTCTCTCTCTTTCTCTCTTCTTCTGGGAAGGAAGAGGAGCAGAGATGGGGAGAAGCAGGGGCTTCGGGGAGAGTCTATCTTTTCTCTCTCTCCCTTCTTTTTCTCTCGTCTCCTCTCCCCTCCTTTCTTTCTCCCCCCACTATGTCTCTGTTTCTCCGGCCCCAATTACCGTCCACTCTCCGGGCTCCACCCCCGGCTCCTCGTTATCCCATCTCCGGCTTTTAATGAGGCTCCCAGGGGGGCGTCCCCCTGACCCCGCGACCCCCAGCCCCTTGGTCCCTGCGTCAGCCAGCCAGAACCCGTGTGGTCGAGGCGGGGAGGGGGAAGGGGGAGGCCGGAGGGGCCGGGGCTATATAACCAGAAGCCACAGTTGGGGAAGGGGGATGGGGAGAAGCTGGGTAGGTGGCTGAGGGAGGGGGGAGCGGGGGATTTGGGGGTTCGGGAAGGCTGAGCCGACTCTGTCTCTGCCTCGCCCCACGCAGGTGATGGAGGCGGCGCAGAGACCGGAGCCGAGACGGCTGCTGCTGGCGCTGCTGGCGCTTCTGGTGGGGTCCAGGCCGGGGGTCGGGGCCCCTCTTCCCTCCGGGGGGGATGGCAGGTGGGTGTCCGGAAGGTCCAGAGTGAGAAAGTGAGGCACAGAGAGGGACGGACAGAGTGAGGAAGAGGGGCGAGGGGCGGAGAAGAGGAGCTGGGAGGGAAGGGGATGGCCGTGGAGGGGATGGGATGATAGAGGGGGTGGGGGGCGGCAGCAAGGAGAGCCGGGAGTGGAGGGGCTGGGGGGCCGGAAGGGGGCTGTCTTGAGGGGGGGGACCCTCCTGCCCACCTCCCCTCCGAGGCAGTCCCGAGGGAGGGTGGACCTCGGGGGAGCCCGAGGGGATGAGGGGAGGGAGGAAACAGAGGGCCCGGAGCCGGGGGTGGGGAAGACACGACCTCGGGCCCGAACCTAGGGATGGAGTCAGGGAGGGAGGAGGGGGCCGGCGGAGGCGTCCGGCTCCCCCACCCGTCCCCTCTGCCGCCCGCAGGCCGTGGCGGCCACCCCCCGCCTTGGCCCCGGCCTGGGCCCCGGCCCCGTGGCTGACCCTGCGGGACTGGACCCTGCGGCTGACGGGCCAACCGGGCCCGGAGCGGCCGGGCCCCACCGGGGGAGGCTGGGGCCCCGGGGCCAAGCGGAGCCTCGTGGTGGCCGACGACACGGTCTTCCGAGAGCGGGCCAAGCTGCTGACCGCCATGGAGAGGCAAAAGTGGCTCAACTCCTACATGCAGAAGATGCTGCTCGTCAACGCGGCCTGAGGAGGGGGAGGGGGCGACGGGAGACCCCCAGGGGCCCCCCGGATGGCCGCCTCGCCCTCCCCCAGCCCGCCCCCCGCCTCAATAAAGCCCCTACTCTCCCGGAGACCTTGCTGGACGTGTCGTCACTAGGTGCGGTGCGGGATGGCGGGGAGGGGAGGGGACAGACGGCCTCGCTTCCTAGGCTCCCTCGATTCCTCTTTACCTCTCCACCGGCTTCTCTCTCTCACTCTGTGGGTCTCTGGGCGTCTGTCTCCGCTCCTCGACGCCCCCCCGCATCTCCGCTTCCCTCCCTGCTCTAAAGACCCAGCCGGCTGCTCGGAACCCAGGAGACCGAGGCCGGATCGGACGCTAAGGAAAGCCCTTTCCTTTCCTCTCCTCCCCTCTTCGGCCAGCACAGACCCGAGAGGATAGACGGAGAGGCCGGAGGCGCCCGGAGTGGAGCGGGGGGCGGTGGGAGCCGGAGAAGATGGGGAGGGGGACGAGACATCTGGATTTTCTAAGGCCAGGTGGGGCGGGGGAGGGAGACCCCATCGGAAGGCCAATCTCTCCTCCCGCTGACCCTCCCTTTCACCGGTCACCCTTGGCGACTCATTCTTCGGCTGAGAAGGCGGGGAGTAGGGCCAGAGGATGCGGGAGCGGATCGCCTTCTGAGTGGCTGATGGCAAGAATGAGTTGGGACGATGCGGGCGGACGCTCTTCCCATTGGCTCATCGAGAGATCGGGAGGGCCGAGAGATGGAAAGAATAATAATAATAATAATAACAATAATAACGTTGGGGTTTGTAAAGGGCTTTCTATGGGAGAAGCCCATAGAGAAGCAGCGTGGCTCAGTGGAAAGAGCACGGGCTCGGGAGTCCGAGGTCATGGGTTCGAATCCCCCTTGCCACTTGGCAGCTGCGTGACTGTGGGCAAGTCACTTCGCTTCTCTGGGCCTCAGTTACCTCATCCGTAAAAATGGGGATTAAGACCGTGAGCCCGATGCGGGACGGAGACTTTGCCCGACCCGATTTGCTTGCATCCCAGCCTGGCACTTCGTAAGCGCTCAACAAATACTATAATTATAATTATTAAGCGCTTACGATGTGCCAGACACTGAACTAAGCGCTGGGGTTGAGTTGGACACAGTCCCGGTTCCACACTGGGCTGACAGTTTTAATCCCCATTTTCAGGAGAGGGAATTGAGGCAGTGAGAAGTTAAGGGGCTTGTCCAAGGTCACACAGTGTAACGAGTTTACAGTAATTGGGCAGGTTTAAAGGAGGGAGGGTTGGCTGCTTTGAAGCAGTGAGCGGGGGGCTCTAATCCTTTCGAGAGATATTTCCGAGATAACACAACGAGCCAAACAGGTGGCCAAAGGAGAGAAGAGACGGGGTGAGGGAGAGAGGGAAAGAACGAACACCCCTGGACCAAAAAGGGGAGATAATCCAACCTGATTAACTTGTATCTAATCCAGCATTTAGAATAGTATTAGGCACATAGTAAGCACTTATCAAGTACCCTGCTTTTTTAAGGAGTTGGAGGGCCCAGTAAATCTAGATTCTCGCACCTCCACTACTCCTCACAGGCCCTTCCCCTTGCTCCACTAACAGGGAGAACTCTTGTCCACCACCATTTGCTTGCATCCTCCCAGCCTGGCACAGCAAGTGGGAAATTCCCCGCTACCTGCCTCCCCCGGCCCCGTCCGCGATGTAAACTCGTTGTGGGCCGGGAATGTATCTGTTTATGGTTATATTGTGTATATCTCCCAAGAACTCAGTACAGTACTCTGCACACAATAAGCTCTCAGTAAATACAATTAAAAGGATAAACAGATTCGTGGTGAGGCCCCTTTAATAGCGAGTTCCTCTGCGTTCCGTCCGTTCCCCAAGGAGAGGGGGAGGAAATTGCTCGGTGGTCTGGGGGGGGGGGGTGGGAGGGTGAGGGCGGGGCCAGGCTCCCCAGCTCTCCGAGGGGAGGGAGTAGGATTTAGGAGAGACTGATCCTTAAAGAGGAAGGGCTCACTTTCACTCCCCAACGATTCTCTTTTCTGGCGGGGCGGGACACTCGAAATAATGATGACAATAATAATCATAATGGTTGTTATTATTGTTAAGGGTTTACTATGTGTCAGGCAGTGTTCTAAGCGCTGGGGCACAAACAAGATGATGATAATAATAATTATGGTATTTGTGAAGCGCTTACCATGTTCCAGGCACTCACTAAGCGCTGGGTTGATTACAAGCAAATCGGGTTAGACAAGGTCCCTGTCCCGCCTGAGGCTCACAGTCTTAATCCCCATTGTACAGGTGAGGTAACTGAGACACAGAGAAGTAAAGGCCACACAGCACACAAGTGGGGATTAGAACCCATGACCTACTGAGTCCCACGCCTATGCTCTCTCCACAAGATAATCAGGTTGGAAACAGTCCCTGCCCCATCTGGAGTTCAGGGTGCAGTGAGTAGGATTTAATACCCATTTTACAGATAAGATCCGTGGAAAAAGCAGGGGGCGAGATGCGGTTCTTCCCATCCCACGCGCTGGGCTCCTCAGGGGTCCTACTCCCCGGCCTCCACCTCTCTCTACCAAATCCCTGCTCCCTACAGGAATCTAGGTTTGTTCCCTCCCTGTGGCCCCTGTCCGGCTCCGCCACTTGTCTGCTGTGCGACTTTGGGCAAGCCACTTGACTTCTCTGTAGCTCAGTTACCTCTTCTGGAAAACGGGATTTAAGGCTGCGAGCCCCACGTGGGACAACCTGATTACCTTGTATCTACCCCAGCGCTTAGAATAGTGCTTGGCACATCGTAAGCGCTTAACAAATGTCATCGTTATTATTATTATTATTATTCCCTTTCCATCCCCTGCAGGACCTAGGTGTCAGGCCCCAGTACTGTTCCTTTAAGAGATGGCACCTTGGTAACAGGTGCCTCTGCCCCGAAGCGGTGTCAGATGCGTCACGGAGCCCCCGGGGAATCTCCCCCTGTCCTGCCCCGCCCCGCCCCCCTGTTGTCTCCTTGTCGCCGTTCACCTGGCGCTGCTCTTCGCTTTGTTCACCTGTTGTTGCCTCCCGTCCCCGCCCCGCAGGTAAGGGACCCCGCCGTTCTCCCCCCTCTCTTAAGACCACCTTCCCCTTGGATCAGGGAATGATCCAAGCGCCCTGCTCTCCATCCTTAAGCCTTCCCTCCTCAGCCCGCCCTCCCCCGAGGGATTCGGGCATCCTGTCCTCCATCCAGGCCCCGGCTCGCCCTCCCGCAACTCCCACTTTGCTCACACCCTGCCCCCGATGTCCATTCTCTCTCCCCTCCGGGCTCCCTTCTTGCCCGGCCCCTCAGACAGCCAAGTATTTTGGTCCCCAATTTCCCCAATTTGGTCCGCACCCCCCAGGGACACCCGGGAGTCTTGCCCCCACAGTTCCCGGACCCAATTCCTTTCTCCCCAGGGATCTGGGCATCCTGCTCCTTCCCAACACTCTCCGGGGAGCGTTGAACTTAAAGAGTGGAAACTCGGGGTGACTGGGGGATGCGGGCCCCCTTTCCCTTCCCTTCCCCCCTTCCTCTCCCAGCTCCGGCCCTGATCCCGGCTCTAAGGTGAACGCGTGAGAAGCTCCTCGCCCTCCCACATCTCGGGGACCGTCTGTGCCGCGGGTAATGGGACAGACTACAATCTCCATGATGCCCTGGGCCTTCGCTGCAGCGAGGGGATCGGGCCGCTGCCCCGATTGCTCCTGGGTGTCGTAGTTCTCTGGGACTCGGCCGTTTTCGAGCCACGCCCTAGTTAACCTTTTCCCCCCCTCCCCATTCTCCCGCAGGTGCAGCGGATTCTGTGCGCTATGAGATCGCTCTGGCCCCTCCTCTTCCTCCTCCACCCCCTGAGCACCGTCTCCGAGCCAACCCCCGTCCCCCAGGGGACCTTCCCGGTCACCCCGCTCCGAACCGATATCGCCCCCCTCTTGGCCGAGTCCCGTCCAGGGACCCGGCCTTCCCTGGGGTCCGACTCCCTGGCCGGCACAGGGGCTGGGGGCGAGGGGACGAATGCCGTGACCGATAACCCCAAACAGGCCCCTGGATCGGAGACCCCCAGCCCCGGGACCTTAGACCCCATTATTTCCACTTCGTCTGAAACCCCTGCGTCGGAGTCCTCCAGCTCCGGAAATCCTTCCACCGATTCCCAAAATCTCACCCTTGAGCCCGAGACCCCGACCCCCCTAACCCCCGCCTCCCCAAATTCCTCTCCCCAAACCCCGGCCCGAGACCCCCTCGCCCCAAATCCTCCCTCCGCCGCTATCTCTTCTACAACTTCTCTAGCCACAGGCCCTCCCTCCCCCGAGAGCCCTGAATCCAGCAGTCCCGCCTCCAAGACCTCTACTCCTGGAAACTCTGGCCCCTCAAACCCCACCCCCCAAACCCCTACATCAGGAAACTCCACCCCTAAAACCCCTCCCCCTGACAACACCGCCCCCCAGACCCCTGCCCTTGCAACCCCTGCCTCTAAGACTCCGGCCCCCCAGACTCCTATCGCTGGAACCCCCGTCTCCCAAACCCCCACCCCCGCGAACTCCTCCTCCAAGACCCCTTCCCCTGGAAGCTCCTCCCCCTCAGCTCCTCCCTCTGGAAAGCCCTCCTTCGGGACCCCCTCCTCTTCCCGCGCCAATGGGTCCAGGCCCTTGTCCCCCGCACCCCCCGCCCTTGACCGCCCCCGACCCCCGAACCCTCCCCCGTTGCCGCGGCGCGGCGGGAGCGACCGACTCAAAACCATCATCGTGGTGGAGCGTGTGGAGGAGACAGGTAATAATAATAATAAACAGCAGTGATGGTGTTTGGTAAGCGCTTACGAAGTGCCAAGCACTGTTCTAACCGTTGGGGGGGGGGGGGTAGATCCGAGAAGCAGCGTGGCTCGGGGGAAAGAGCATGGGCTTGGGAGTCAGAGGTCATGGGTTCAAATCCCAGCTCAGCCGCTTGTCAGCTGTGTGACTTTGAGCAAGTCACAAAGTCACAAGGGGAGGCAACCTGATCCCTTTGTATCCTCTCCAGCGCTTAGAACAGTGCTTTGCACATAGTAAGCGCTTAGCAAAATGCCACTATTATTATCATGATTATCCAAGGTAATCAGGTTGTCCCACCTGGGGCTCACAGTCTTAATCCCCATTTTCCAGGTGAGGTAACCGAGGCGCAGAGAAGCGAAGTGACTTTGGGCAAGTCGCACAGCTGTTAAGTGGCGGAGTCGGGATTAGAACCCACGACCTCTGCCTCCCAAGCCCGGGCTCTTTCGGGACCGGAGCGCGGGGTGGGGGAGCGGGGAGACGGACGGGGGAGCTTGGGTTCCGCTCGGACCTCGGTCTCGCTGCCCGACAGGTGTGACTTTGGTGAGCCGGGCCCGGAGCCCGGGGGGCGGCGCCCTGATCCTGTTCCTGTGCGGGGCCGGGCTCCTCCTCGGGGTCTTCCTCCTCCTCTACTGTCTCTACCGTCGGGCCGCCCACCACCAGCCCTTCGCCCACCACCGGCTGCACGAGGACGGTTACGACGAGCCAGGTGAGGCCCCGCACCCTTCCCTCCCCTCTCCCCCCCCCCAATTTCCCCTTCCCCTCTCCCCCACCATCCCCCGACCCTCCTCCACCTCCCCTTCACCCCTGCAGTTCTCCACCTGGACAGCCCCAAGGACCCCTACGACCTGTACTTCTACGCCCCGGACGCCTGGATCCCCTCCCACATCGCTACCAAGCAGCCTCCCCCGCAGACTCCTCCGCTGCCCTCTCCGGTGCCCCCGAAGTTACCTCCCCCAACCCAGGGTCCCCCCAAAAACGGGAAGTCGGGGATCCACCTGGAGCCGCTCTCGGCCGCTGCCCTCCCCAATAACTTTGTGTGAAGCAAGCACGGGTCTCCTTGGGAGGATGGGGGTCGTCGGTAGAGGCAGCTGAGAATTTCTCCCCGCAAACGCCCTCCTTCCCCACCACACTGGCTTCCTCTGACCTTCCCTGGCCCCTGACTCCCTTAGCCCTCACCGCCGGGATGCTCCCTACCCCCAGGTACCCAGGGGTCTGGCTCTCCCAGTGGTGCCAGGTGTCAGGGGAGACTCTGGTTTCCCCTTTCCAGGATGCTTTGCCCTGTAGTTCTGCCAGTTTTTTCCCCCTCCCACAGTCCCTTTCAGCCTGGAAGAGGTCTCCGGCCAGGGGACGGTGGAGGGGAGAGGGCCCTAGTTGTCGCTTTGCCTTAGCAGGGGGAGGACCCAACGAGTCAGTAATAAAACCAGCCCTGGGCTCTAATCCTGTTCTCTGCCTCGTCTGTCCAGGAGGGAAGAAGTCGGGAGAGGTGGTGGGAATGAAATGAGGAGGCTGCTTCAGGGGGCAGCAGTGGGCAGTGGCAGCATGGGGATGCGGTGCGACCAGGGATTATTAAGCATAGATTGCAGGATTTGTAAAATAAGCACTTACCACGTGCCAAGCAGCAGACCTTACTTAGGCAAAGCTGAACGGGCCCTAGGAACCCATCCTGGGAAGAGAGTGTAGACCTACCTCCGGGTAGCTGGCCACACCCATTCCCACTGGGGTGGAGGGTTCTTCCAGGGCAATTGATGAGGTGCCCTGTGATGTCATGGGGTGGAGATGAGGCTGGGGGAAGACCAAGGGGCTAGAAAGACGCCCAAAGATGCACTTTTCACCCCAGGCCGTGGCAAAGCACCCGAGCCAAGGTAAGTATTAAGAGCTCCTTCCTAAGCAAGGGAAGACCACTGAAGTCTGAAAAGATCTACCTTTAGCAAAAACAACTCGCCTTTTTTTGTAAAAGCCCTTCATGAACCGGACTTGAGAGGCCCAGGTTCCAACCAATCCATTTCTCTAGGGCCTTTATAGAGGCATCTCAAAGATTTCTGAAAAATGCTGGGCGGAAAAAGGAAGAAAACAGCCAGCCCTGAGAGAACCCTAGGTAAACAGGATCATGACAATCCTATGTAAGCCAAGTCAGGTCTCAGGGGCCCAGATAAACAGGCCACTAAAGATGCTACCTGTTCAGAAAGCTGGACCTTTCGTAAACAATGTCAGGTGGGAAGAGGCCTGATAATAAGCAAAATCAGCCAAAGACCTTAAGGGATGAGCAGGATGGAGTTGGTGGAAAATTCCATTCTAGGTCCCAAAGGGCTTTTTGCTCCCCCTCTGCCACCCCTACCGAATATCTGGGAGTTCTCTGACAAGGAACGCTTCTTGGGAAACGGCAGCCAGCTCTCCTTGTGGTAATTGGGACCTCAGGGGCGGCGGGAACCACTGCAAGACGATAAGCATCAAAACTAATGGAGAGGCAACAGCTCGGGAACCTGAGGGCTGGGAACTCTGCCTAATTCCCACCTGTAGAGAGAAGCAGCGTGGCCTACTGGATAGAGCCCGGGCCTGGGGGTCAAAGGACCCGATTTCTAATTCCATCTCCACCACTCGTCCGCTGGGTGACCTTGAGCAAGTCACTTACCTTCAGTTCCTTCATCGGCAAAATGGGGATTAAGATTGTGAGCCCCATGTGAGACAGGGTCTGTGTCCAACCCAATTTGCTTGCATCCACACCAGCACTTAGCACGTTGCCCGGCACATAGTAAGCACTTCATAAATAATACAATTTTTATCAGTACAATAGTCATTCATTCAATCGAATTTATTGAGCACTTACTGTGTGCAAAGCACTGTGCTAAGCGCTTTTACTAAGCAATATTCTTTCCCAGTGCTTAGTTCAATGCTCTGGACACAGTCAGCTCTTAATAAATACTATTACTATTCCTGCCCGATGCCAATCTCTCTTCTTCAAGTATTTCTACTTCTCCCCTCTCCTCCACCTTTCAGCAACAACCCTCTTCCCAATCCAGTCCTCAGCTCTTTTCCCTTCCTGCCTCCTCTCCCCTCTTCTCATTTCATTCATTCATTCATTCATTCAATAGTATTTATTGAGCGCTTACTATGTGCAGGGCACTGTACTAAGCGCTTGGAATGTACAATTCAGCAACAGAGACAGTCCCTGCCCTTTGACAGGTCTGCGGTTCCTTCCTCTCTCCCCTTAAGCCCTCCTCCCGCCCCCTGCAGCGAACCACTCCTTTCCCCCCTCTCCGGCTCCAAGGTCCAATAGATCCCCAAGCAGAAGGGGATCCAGGGTCCCCCACCCCCAACTAGAAACTAGATAATTAATGAGGGAAGACCAGAACAGAAAACCAGGAGGCAGTGATGTGAATCTGTGTTTGGAGATGGGGAGGCAGCATATCCGTGTTACCGGGGTGGGGGGAGAGCAAGTGTTGGCCCCCCAAGACTACAGGAACAAGGCAAGGAAGGAGTGGTGGGGCTGGGACTGTGTATTTATATATTTACACAACAGCATTTTATTCAGACAAGGAAGTGGGCAGGAGCAGGAGCACAACACAGAGACACAGAGACGGAGCAGGGACCCCAGGAGGATGGGGGAAGGAGGACTGGGATCCCCGGAGTTGGGGGGAAACCCGGACTCTGAGTCGTTCACCCCGGAATGGGTACTCGCCAAGGGGTGGTGGGGATGGGTCTGGAGACCGCTGGTGAAGGCTTGGGGGAGAAATGGATTGGAGTGGTTTAAAACCACCAGAAGGGAGGGAAGGTATGGTAAAGTGCAAGGAGGGCCCACATAGGAAGTGGGAGGCCTTGAAACCACCATGGAGAAAGTGCAGGCGGAAGAGGGAGGGAGGTTGAAACCGCCAGGAGGTGAGTAGTCGTTTTAGATGTGGGGTGATGGGAACAGCCATTTTGAAAGTGCGAGGGGGAAGAGGTTAAAGACCACGCCAGAGAGGGGGCTAGGGATGGTGGGGAGGGCTCGTGGGCCTGTGAGGAAAATGGCCATTGTGATTGGGTGTGGGTTGCCCAGAGGGCGATTGAAGAGCGCTGGGCTCAGATCCCTCAGAGCTGAGGGTGGGTGCCAAAAACATCCTCAGAGACAGTGCAGGAGGGTTAGTAGCTGTCCCTGGGGCTCCTTAGGCAGGGTAGGGGGCACCGGAAGGCCCCAGGAAGGAGAGCTGGCTGGTTTGGGCTCAGGTAGCACCAAACCGACCCCGAGACCGTGCCGGGGCGGGCAGGTGTAGGAGGCTGGAGGTGTCTGTCTAGAGCATGCTGGGCCAGGGCACCTGCCGCTGGCTCCCCCAGGGGGAGGAGGGTCATTTCGCGCGTGTCTCCTAGAAACGCTGGTGGACGTCAGTTCCAGGGGAGCAGAGCGGCTGTGGGGACGGGCAGAGCAGGGCCTCACCCTCCATTTGTGCCTGGAGGGGAGAGAGTTGGGACTCCCCCAGGAGGGATGGGGTGCTAAGTCTGGGGGGGGGGGCTAGAGACATGGAGGTCTGGGGGGGAGTGCCCATCGGGGATCAGAGGGAGGCCTGAATCCACCTGGGTTTTGGGGAAAACTATAGTCTTGAGCTCCCTCTGTACCCCAATCTCTGGGAGAATTGGCATGAGGGAGGCTTAGGGCTCAGAGTCTCAGGGCCTTCTGGGATATGTTATCTTGGAGAGCGGGCACGTGCCGGGGAAGCTACCCGAGCTGCCTTTGCACCTGCTGTGGTCTCTCGTGGACCCATTTGGAGGAGGCGGCCCTGGCCTCGAAGGGGCGTGAGATGACTTCTCTCAGTACCCCAGTAGTACTTTTGCCAGGGCTGGACCTAGGACCAATTCAAGAAGGACTTTGGGAGCCTTGAAACCCCAGCAGGGGCTAGAGAAAGCCCTGAAATTGACAGTCTGGAACAGAGAGGCTCATAGAGAGGATTGGGAAGAACTTGAAACGGCCAGTCGGGGGAAAAGAGAGACCCTGACATGACTGATGGGAAGACTTGAAACTGCTGGTCAGGAGCGTGGGGAGAATCCCCTCCTCAGGACACTTAAGAAAATACTTTGTAGTAAGACAGAGGACTTGCCCGAGGGAGAATAAAACCCCTGAGTAGAGGGACTTGAAACTTTAGGGGTGGGGGTGGTCAGAGACAGAGGAGCTTGAGAAATTGCTGGTTGGGGAGGGGCCTGAACACTTCCAAAACCCGAGCAGGAAGACTTGAAACTGCCAGCTAGGAATTGAGAGAGGTCCTGAAACACCCACAGATGACTTAGGGAGGTCTTGTAGCAACCATTCAGAGTGAGAGGGAAGACTCCACAAACATCTGAGGAAACTTGAAATGGATTGGCCTGGTGGTTGGGAGGGCTTGAAACCATCGATCGAGTGCTTTGGAGAGGGCCTCGTCCAGCCAAAAGAGGGCTGGAAGTGCAGTAACAAAGGGAGCCCGGGCCCGGGCCCGGGAGCATGGGCCCAAAGGGTCGGTGGGCCCATGAAACAACTAGTTGGGAAAGGTGGGGGAGACTGGAAACACCTGAGATCAGCTGAGGGAGGATGGGGGAGGCGCTTGAAACCATGGTTTGAACCCGGTTGCAGCCTGAGAAGGGCTGGGGGTGTCTGGACACCTCCTTTTCGATCAGACGCTCCGTCTCTCACACGCACAGAGGAAATCACTAGCCCCGCTCCTGGGATGAGGGGGGACGGGGGGCCGCCTCAGAAGTCCCGGCCAGGGGCGAGGGGCTGGGAGGGAGCGGGATCGTCGAAGGAGACCCAGTTGCTGGGGGCCCGAGGGGTGGAGCGGGTCGCCCCGTAGCCGTGAGGGGCCGGGGGCCGGGCCGGGGGACCCGTGGGGGCCGGGGGCGCCCCATCTTCCTCGTACTCGTCCTCGTCTTCCTCACTGGCCCCCAGCTGGTCCTGGTGGATGAAGCCACACTTCTCCTCACTCTGCTCCTCGGGCTCGGCCCATGGCTGCTTCTCTCCCGAGGCGAAGATCCCGTAGAAGAGAACCCCACCGTAGTGCACCAGGGAGGCGATGAGGAACACGTATTGCCATTCTTCCCGCGTCTGCCGGGCCCAAAGAAGGGGAGACGGGAGGGAGGGAGTCCGGGGGAAGAGAGTGTGGACAGAGAAAGAGGCAGAAAGAAACCGAAATCAACCTAGCTCAGTCTGCGGCCTTCTCCTCCCCTACCGCGTCCCCTTTATGCGGTATCTATTAAGGCCTTACTATGTGCCCAACACTGCTCTAAGTGCTGGGGTAGGGCACCCCACGAGTGAATTAGGTTGGATACAGCTCCTGTCCCTCCTGGGGCTCACAGTCTAAGTAGGAGCGAGAACGGGAGAGCCAATGCACAGAGATGTTAAGTGACTGGCCAAAGGTCACGTATCGTAATGAGAAGGAACATGGCATGGTGGACAGAGCCTGGGCCTGGGAGTCAGAAGGTCATGGGTTCTAAGCCCAGCTCTGCCACTTGTCTGCTGTGTGACCTTGGGCAAGTCACTTCACTTCTCTGGGCCTGTCACCTCACCTGTAAAATGGGGATTGAGACTGTGAGCCCCACGTGGGACAGGGACTGTGTCCAAGCGATTTGCTTGTATCCACTCCGGCGCTTAGTACGGAGACCCCTCAGAGAACCCTTCCTCCTATCAGTACCTTGTGCTTGGTCATGGCACCCACGATGATGGGACAGACCATGCCGGACAGCGTGCCCACGCCGTTGGAGATGCCCATGAGGATGCTGGCGTAGCGAGGGGCGATGTCCAAGTGGTTAACGTTGAAGCCTGAGGGCAAAGCCTGTCAGCGGCCCACAGAGACACGGCCCGCAGAGACACGAGCGCGGAGACACGACGGCGAGGGTAGTCCCTGGGTTGTCCCTCCCCTCTCCGTGCCCCTACCCCCGCCAGGCCCCTCACCGGAGATGGCGAAACCGCTGAAGCCGACGGCCAGAACCAGGAAAGAGATGGCCACGCCTTTGGAGTGGGAGTAGCCAACGACCAGCAGCAGGGTAGCCTCCATTCCGAACCCTGGGAGGCGAGGAGGGGAGATCCGTCAGTCTGGGCCTACCCCACCCCTGGACTCCGTTCAGGATCACTGTGGGCAGGGGACGTGTCCACCTACTCTCCCAAATGCTTAATACAGTGCTCCGCACGCAATAAGTCCTCAATAAATGGCATCGATGATGATGGCAGTGTGGCAAGGTGGGACAGCTGCAGGCCTGGGAGTGGGAGCTCCAGGGGGTTCTAGTCCCGGCTCTGCCACCTGTCTACTGTGTGGCCTGGGCAAGTCACTTAACATCCCCATACCTCAGTTTCCCCATCTGTAAAATGGGGACAATACCGGAGCCCTACCATGCAAGGGTGTTGTGAGGAGCAAATGGCTTGGCAATAAAACGACCAAATAGAGCTCCCTCTAGACTGTAAGCTCTTTTTTTAAAATAACGGTACTTGTTTAGTGCTTTCTTAGTGCCAAGCAATGTTCTAAGCATTGGAGTAGACATAAGATAATCAGGTAGGACACAGTCCATGTCCCACATGAGCCTCATAGTCTTAATCCCCATTTTACAGATGAGGTAACTGAGACATAGAGAAGTGAAGTGACTTGTCCAAGATCACACAGCAGACAACTGGAGGAGCTGGTTATTAGAACCCAGGTTCTTCTGTGCTGTGGGCAGAGAACGTGTCTGCTAACTCTGTTGTACTGTCCAAGCATATAACACAGTGCTCCGCACACAGTAAGTGCTCAATAAATACGATTGATGACAATGATGATGGTGAGGCCTTTCCTGACTAAGCTCCCCTTTCCTCTTCTCCCACTCCCTTCTATGTCACCTTGACTTCTTTCCTTTTTTCATCTCCACTCCGAGCCCCACAGCACTAAAGTACATATCCGTTGCTTATTAATTTATATTAATGTCCATCCGTCCATCCCTCGCGACTGTAAGATCGTTGTGGGCAGGGAATCCGTCTATTTATTGTTGTATTGTACTCTCCCCAGCATTTAGTATGGTTCTCTGCCCACCAGAAGCGCTCAATAAATACAACAGAATGAATGAGTGAATGAATTGTAAGGGCTCAGTACAGTGATTCGCACACAGTAAATGCTCAGTAAATACGATTGAATAATAGTAATGATGATGGTATATATTAAGGGCTTACTATGTGCCAAGCACCATTCTAAACGCTGCGGGAGATACAAGGTCATCAGGTTGTCCCAGGTGGGGCTCATTTTACCTCATTTTACAGATGAGGTAACTGAGGCCCAGAGAAGTTCAGTGACTTGCCCAAAGTCACACAGCTGACAAGTGGTGGAGCCGGGATTAGGACCCAGGACCTCTGACTCCCAAGCCCTGGCTCTTTCCACTGAACCACGCTGCTTCCCTGAGTGGTGATGGGGTCAGGACACCCCCGGCCCAGCTCTCACCGCCGCAGTTCATCATCTTGCGCACGTTGGTGGTGGACATGATGCGGCGAGTGCGGAGGAAGTCGGCGATCTGGCCCCCGATGGGCACGATGATGGTCATGACTAGGTGGGGGAGCGCTGAGACCAGCCCCACCTGGGGTGGGAGGGGAGACAGAGGGGGAGGGGCTGAGGCTGGCCATGCCCCCCAGGACCTGAACCTGGGGGGCCGGGATGGGGGACATGGACAGGTGAGGTCCTAGGACCAAGCCCACTCCATCCCAGGCCGAGCCCACTCCATCCCAGGCCACCGGGCCAAACCCATTCCATCTCAAGCCAAGGCCACTCCATCCCAGGCCGAGCCCACTCCATCCCAGGCCGAACCCACTCCATCCCAGGCCTCCACCCGGCCTTGGCCAAGCCCCTTTTCTTGTCTTCTCTCGGGAGATCGAGGGCGGGACTCCCTGGGCCTCCCCGGGGGCCGGGCCTGACCTTGCTGATCTCAAAGCCGAACACCTCCTCGAAGTAGGCGGGCTGGGAGATGAGGAGCAGGTAGAAAGTCCAGCTGCGGCAGAAGTTCGCCACGATGATGGCATAGACGGGCATGGACGTGAAGAACTTGCGCCAGGGAGTGTTGAACTTCTGCGGGGGTAGGGGGCGGGAGCTGGGGGAAGGGGACTCAAACCGGCCTCCCCCGCCAATCCGCCCTCACGCTCCCCTCTCTCATCTCCACCGTGCCTTTCTCCCTTTAGCCCTTGGCTCAGGCCCCAGGTTTTCCTCGCCCACCCACCAGCCCGACTCCAGCGGCCCCCGGCTCGGTCAATCCCCCGGCCGCCCCCTGACCGTGACGGGGTTCATGAGGTTGGCGCTCTCGCCGATGGCCTCCTCGATGTACCGCCTCTCCTCCTCCGAGATACTGGGGTGCAGCGCGGGGCTCTCGTAGGAGACCAGGAGCCAGAACAGGTACCAGAAGATCCCGAAACTGCCTGAGAGCCCGGACCCGCGAGGAAGTGAGGACCCAGGAGCCCGGCGACCAGCCCCAGCCTGTCCTTGCCTTCTAACCACGTCCTCCTCAAAGATTCAAGCCCCCAGCCCCTAGCCCCAGCCGGCCCCTGCCCCTCGGGGACCCAGGTGCCCAGTTCCCAGCCCCAGCCCGCCCTCACCTTCTGACCCCGTCCCCAGCCCGTCCCTGCCCCTCGGGACCCAGGTGCCCAGCGCCCAGGTGGTGACTCACCGTACACGTAGAAGACCGAGCTCCAGCCTGAGTATTGGACCAGGACTCCAGCGAGAGGCATGGCCACCACGGCCCCCGCGTACGAGCCTGGGAAGAAGGACCCCCAGAGGATTCACCCAGGAACCCCCTCCTCCTGACTTTCCCTTCACTATAGACACCACCACCATCCTCCCTGTCACAAAAATCTTCCATCATCCTGGACTCATCTATCTCATTCAACCAACATATTCAATCTGTCACCAAATCCTGCAGATTCTACCTCCACAATATTTCCTTTCCTCTCCACCCAATCTATTAGCACACTGGTCCAAATTCATATCCCATTTCGCCTTGACTCCTGCATCAGCCTCTTCGCTGACTTCTCCGTTTCCTGTCTCTCCCCACTCCAGTCCATACTTTTCTCTGCTGACGGGATAATTTTTTAGGAAAAAGAATTCAATCCACATCTTCCCACTCCTCAAGAACCTCCAGTGGTTGCTCATCCACTTTTGCGTCAAACAGACTCTCCTTACCATCGACCTTAAAGCACTCAGTCTTAAGCGCTTACGATGTGCCAAGCACTGTTCTGAGCCCTAGGGTAGATACAAGGTAATCAGGTTGTCCCACGTGGGGCTCAGAGTCTTAATCTCCATTTTACAGATGAGGTAACTGAGGCACAGAGAAGTGAAGCGACTTGCCCCAAATCACACAGCTGACAAGTGGCGGAGCCGGGATTAGAACCCACGACCTCTGACTCCCCAAACCCGCGCTCTTTCCACTAGGCCACGCTGCTTCTCTATATCCTCATCTCCTTATATTCTCCCGCTTACCCTATCTGTAATTTGCTTTAATGTCCGGCTTCCCCACTAAACTGACAGCTCCTTGAGGGCACGGACTGGATCTACCGACTCTACTGTACTCTCCCACGCCTTTAACACAGTGCTCTGCACGTAGTAAGTGTTCAATAATTGTCATTGATTGAGCACCTTGGACTTAGCCTCAGCTGCTTCCCCTCGAGCATCAGGCATCCTCCTCCCTGCTACAGTGATAATAATAATAAAAGTATTGCCTTGTGCGAAGCACCCTGCTAAGTGCTAAGGAGGATAGGATACAATCAGGCCAGACACAGTCTTGTCCCACATGGGGCTTGCAGTCTAAGCGGGAGGGACCACAGGTGTTGAATCCTCATTTTACAGATGAGGGAACCGAGGCACAGAGAAGCTAAGTAACTTGCCCAAGACCACACGGCAGCCTCGTTGCGGGGTCGACATTAGAATCCAGATCTCCTGACTCCCAGGCCCGGACTCTTTCCACCAGCCAGGGCTGCCTCCCCGGACCACTAGAGAAGCAGCGTGCCTCAGTGGAAAAAGCACGGGCTTGGGAGTCAGAGGTCATGGGTTCGAATCCTGACTTGGCCACTTCTCAGCTGTGTGACTGTGGGCAAGTCACTTAACTTCTCTGTGCCTCAGTTCCCTCATCTGTAAAAGGGGGATAAAGACTGTGAGCCTCACATGGGGCAACCTGATGACCCTGTATCCCGCCCCCAGCGCTTAGAACAGTGCCCTGCACATAGTAAGCGCTTAACAAATACCAACATTATTATTATTATTGCCACCGCCCCGCCCAGCCTCCACGCCCTTCCTTAGTAGCCCTGGAGCCCGTCTCCCCCATCCCCACCGCCCCTCACCGCAGAAAGCTGTGGTGGCCAGACGACTCCGCTCCAGTGGGGGGGCCCACTTGCTCCAGATCCCGTGACACGCTGGGTAGGTGACCCCCTGAGGAAGGAGGAGGGGGTGGAGGGGGGGTCAGTGCCCGGGTGGGGGCGTGGGCGCAGGGACGGGGTCGTGGGCCGAAGGGCGGGGCGGTGGGCAAAGGGACGGGGCCAGACCTCCACCAGGCCCTGCAAAATGCGGACGAAGATGACGCAGCCGTAGTGGACGCGCGCAGCGGAGGGAATGAGCATGTTCAGCGTGGACGTGGCCACGATGGCGAAGCCGAACACCCTGCGGGCACACAGGGGAAAAAAATCAGTCGTGGTCGAGGGAGGTGGGGAGCCGCGCCTCTGCCCGGCCCAACCCCGGCCTCCTCCCCAGATCCGTTCTCCTCCCCTCATTCCGGGTCCCACTTCCAGCCCCTGGTTACCCCACCCTCACCCCCCCGCTCACTTCGCCCCTCGCACCTGTTGGCAGCGAATTTCTGGCAAATGAACCCGCCGGGGATCTGGGTGACGATGTAGCCCCAGAAAAAGGAGCCGTGGATGAGGCCTACCGTCTCGGGGTCCCAACCGAATTGGGCTTTCTGAGGAGACAGGGGAGAGAGGGGCATGCCAGAGGCGCCCCCTCCCCAACTCCCGGACCACCGCCGGCCCCCACCAGACCACAGCCCCAGAGGTCTCCTTCGTGGCTGGGCTGGCGAGGGACCCCAGAGGCCTGCCCCCTCCTCAGCCCTCAGCCCCCATGGGGCCTCCAAATCCGAGTTGAAGAGTCTCGTTTTGTGCAGAATCCCCCACGGGACGCCCAGAACCTGTCCCCAGCTCATGCCTGGCTTTTGGGTCCCTCGGAATAATAATGGTAATAATAACAATAGTAATAATAATCAAGTGCTTAGTACAGTGCTTTGCAGACAGTAAGGGCTCAATGGCCGAATAATACTTGTTTTGATATCTGCATCCTCCCTTCTAGACCGTGAACCCTTTGTTGGGTAGGGATTGTCTCTATCTGTTGCCGAATTGGACTTTCCAAGCGCTTAGTACACTGCTTTGCACACAGTAAGCGCTCAATAAATACGACTGATTGATTGATTGAATGAATGAACGAATAATAATAATTAAAAATCATCATATTTGTTAAGCGCTTACTATGTGCCCAGCACTGTACTAAGTGCTGGGGTTAGATGCAAGATCATCCGGTGAGACACAGTCCCTGCCCCACACGGAACCCGGAGTCTAGAGGGGAGACAACAATAATAATAATAACTGTAGTGTCTGTTAAGAGCTTACTATGTGCCGGGCACTGTACTAGACGCTGGGGGGGATGCAAACAAATCGGGTTGGACGCAGGCCCTGTCTCACGTGGGGCTCACAGTCTCAATCCCCATTTTACAGGTGAGGGAACTGCGGCCCAGAGAAGTGAAGTGACTTGCCCGCGGTCACCCGGCAGACACGTGGCGGAGCCGGGATCGGAACGCAGGTCCTTCTGACTCCCAGGCCCGGGCCGACAGAACGAGTACCTGGGGAGGCCCAGACTAGTGTAGTGACCTGCCCAGGGGGCCGGGAGGGTTCCCGCACCTGGATGAGGACTTTGTCTCCGCGTCGCACGGTGCTGTTGTTGACCATGCTGACGATGGCCACGCCCAGGTTGCAGCGGATGCCGAAGCTGATGCAGAAGCCCAGGCCGCTCATGATGGCGATGATGTAGCGGCGCGGCAGGCCGAAGCAGGTGCAGTCCAGCACGGGCCTCCGCCGCTCCGACACGGCCACCGGCCGCCCCTCTTCCGTCAGTTCCAGCGTCTCCGAGCCCTCCTGCCGCTTCTCCAGGAGGCTGGCGGCCAGAGCGGGCCGGGAGGGGCTCAGTCGGGGAGGGGAGGTGGGGGGGACGCCCCCCGACCCCCTCTCCCCGCGACCCTCTTCTCCCTCCGACCCGAGGGCCGGGGGCCGGGGGCCCTCCTGGGCCGGGCTCCGCCCCTGGCCGGTCCCCCCCCCCCTCTTGTCTGGAGGGTCCCTGCTGCCTCCCCCCAACCCGGACATCCGCCCCTCCCCACGTCTCCCAGACCCCCCGAATCACCATCCCCTTGAGGCTCGGACCCCGGGGTCCCCGAGGAGACCCGGGGGAGGGGGCCTTCTAGACTGGAAGCCCGTTGTGGGCAGGGATTGTCTCTCTTTATTGCCGAATTGTAATAATCATCGTGATGATATTTCTTAAGCGCTTACTATGTGCCAAGCACTGTTCTAAGCGCCGGGGTAGACACAAGGTAATCAGGTTGTCCCACGTGGGACTCACGATCTTAATCTCCATTTTACAGATGAGGTAACCGAGGCACAGCGAATAATAATAATAATAGTAGTGGCGTTTGTTAAGCCCTTACTATGTGCCAAGCGCTGTTCTAAGCGCTGAGGTAGTTACAAGGTAATCAGGTTGTCCCAGGTGGGGCTCACAATCTTAGTCCTCGTTTTACTGAGGTAACTGAAGCATAGAGAATAATAATAATAATAGTAACGGCGTTTGTTAAGCCCTTACTATGTGCCAAGCACTGTTCTAAGCGCTGAGGTAGATACAAGGTGATCAGGTTACCCCACGTGGGGCTCACAATCTTAGTCCCCATTTTACAGATGAGGGAACTGAGGCACAGAGAAGTTAAGTGATTTGCCCAAAGTCACACAGCTGATAAATTGCTGGAGCGCGATTAGAATCCATGACCTCGGATTCCCAAGCCCGGGCTCTTTCCACTAAACCACGCTGCTTCTACTTTCCGAGCGCTCAATGAATACGATTGAATGAATGGACGAATGAATGAGGGGCAGAGCACCAGGGAAAAACAGAGGCTGAGGGGGGTGGGGGGTGCTAGGGACTGGGACGCCTGGGACTCCGAAGGGAGCAGAGGCTGCCGGGCTGGGCTGGGATAAGGATTTGGGGGGGGGGGTGTTCAGACATCCAGTCTTGGGTGGGGGAGGGTTATTTTTAACAGCAGTTACTGACTAGCATCTGTTCCTGCGACACCTTCCTCTTTGCATCTCGTTAGCACCTTGAGCAGCTTCAAATAGAGCGTGTCAGCCTGGGGTGGCTGGAATGGGGGGGACCCAGGAGTCCTGGCCTCAGTCTCCCTGGGTGCGCCCCCGCCCCGTTTCTCATGTCAAAGAACAGGGCCTTCGGCCTCCTCCCAGCCTGAAACAGAGCGTCTAGCGGAGCTAGGGCCAGGCAGCGCCCGGTAAAAGTCGGGACACGAAGGCCCTCACTATCCCGGCCCGGCCCAGGGCGGGGGAGGACCAGGAGCTCAAAGGAGGGAGAGGCCCAGAGAGGAGAAACTTCGGGAGCTGGAGCCCAAGACTGAGGGGGCCGAGATGGAGACAGTCCGAGAGAGACTCCGAGAGATAGAGGGAGGGAGAGACCGACACAGACAGACGGTCGGAAGGACGGAGGGACAGAGCCGGAAAGGGAGGCAAGGGAGGCAGGGAGGGAGGAAGGAGGGAAGTAGGGAAGGCGGGAGGGAGGGAGGAAGGAAGGGAAGGAGGGAGGAAGGAAGGAAGGAAGGAAGGGAAGAAGGGAGGGAGGAAGGAAGGGAAGAAGGGAGGGAGGAAGGGAGGGAGGGAGGAGGAAGGGAGGGAAGAAGGGAGGAAGGAAGGGAGGGAGGGAGGAGGGAGGAAGGAAGGAAGGAAGGAAGGAAGGAAGGAAGGAAGGAAGGAAGGAAGGAAGGAAGGAAGGAAGGAAGGAAGGAAGGAAGGAAGGAAGGGAGGAAGGGAGGGAGGGAGGGAGGAATAAAGGAAGAAAGGGAGGGAGGGAGGAATAAAGGAAGAAAGGGAGGGAGGGAGGAAGGGAGGAAAGAAGGAAAGAAGGAAGGAAGGAAAGATGAATGCAGGAGACGCCGGCCCCGCGCCAGGCTCAGAGCGTTGGGGAACAGATGGAAAGAAAGACGGAGCCGGGGGAGGAGGGGGCGAGAACAGCCAGGCCCGGTGGGG
Source organism: Ornithorhynchus anatinus (assembly GCF_004115215.2). Taxonomy (NCBI): domain Eukaryota; kingdom Metazoa; phylum Chordata; class Mammalia; order Monotremata; family Ornithorhynchidae; genus Ornithorhynchus; species Ornithorhynchus anatinus. The sequence goes on along the minus strand of NC_041737.1, from coordinate 53,167,191 downwards.
GGGAGGGAAAAGGGGAGGGGGGCGTGAGGCAGCACAGAGAAGAAACGTGAGGGGCTGGGGGGAGCCGTCGAGGGAGAGAACACGGGAAGGGCGGGAGGACCAAACGTGTCCATTCCCACTCGCCCACTTGGTCACGGTGCATGGGGGAAATTGGCGGCTAAAGGGGACATTTTATTTCTCACGTCTAGCTCACACATACATGCACACCAGCCCTCCAGAGGATTGCGGAGAAGATCAGAGAAGAAGAGCCCTCCCCTCCCCTGAAGCCTCCTCTGTCCCACTCTTTCCAGAAGTCCCTTCTCGAGTCTACCCCAAGGTCCTCACGCTTCAGGATCCATTTGGTTCTGCAGGAAGCAGGGTGAGCGCTAATTCCTCCTTGTCCAGGTCTAATGATAATAATAATGTCTTATAGTCCACTATATATTATATAGTAATAATTATGACTTTGTTAAGCGCTTATGTTGTGAGAAGCACTGTTCCAAGCGCTGGGGTAGATGCAGGTTAATCAGGTCAGACACAGTCCCGGTCCCACAGGGGGCTCCCACTCTAAGTAGGAGGGAGAACAAGATTTGGATCTCCATTTTACAGTTGAGGAATCTGAGTTAAGAAAAGTTAAATGACTTGTCCAAGGTCACGCAGCAAGCGAGTGGCAGAGGCGAGATTAGAACCCAGGTCTTCTGATTTCCAGGGCCGGGCTTTTTCCACTAGGCCACGCTGCTTTTCTAATCCAGCCAAGCATCAGCTCCTCTAAAACCTAATCCAGCTTCTCACCTTCCCTCAACACTGCGAGGCCGCAGTTCGGATCTTTTTTCATCACACTGAGTCCTGACGTCCCGATTCCAGTGACTAAGAGCAAATATGGTCTTCTGATGCCAGAGCCCGTCCTGAGCACGAACCTGTCATCTGCAGCGTGGCTCAGTGGAAAGAGCGCAGGCTAGGGAGTCAGAAGTCGTGGGTTCTAATTCCGGCTCCGCCACTTGTCAGCTGTGTGACTTTGGGGAAGTCACTTAACTTCTTTGTGCCTCAGTTACCTCATGTGCAAGATGAGGATTAAGACTGTGAACCCCACCTGGGACAACCTGATTACCTTGTATCTTCCCCAGCGTTTAGAACAGTGCCTGGCACATAGTTTGTTAAGCGCTTAACAAACCCCGTTGTTGTTATTAGTATTATTATCTGTCGAAGAGTGGAGTCGCACATCCAATCTCGGAGTCAGAGCGAGCTAATCATCTCTCCTAATATGGGGATGCGATAGATCAATATCTGGGATCAGAGTCAGATAGCTCTAATTTCCTCTCCTGTTATCAGTTTCTCATCTTGGAGTCAAATGTCGAATTTCCGAGCTCCAGCCTGCCACCAGTACTAATGTATGGAGTCTAATCGCACACTCCCATCCTTCTCTGGGGGTCTATTGACTTGCTCCCCTGCCGATTCCCAACCCCAGCCTGCTCCCCGGGGGCCTCCCTGGTTTCCCTGGAGGCTTGTGGGGGCCAGACCCAGGCGGAAATGATTCCTGGGATGGGGAGGTAGAGTGGAAATGACTCCCCAAGCTTCGGTCCCTGCCCAGCCCTGACCTTCAGAAACCTGGCCTGTTCTCTCGGCCTTCCCTTCCCGCATCGCCCGCCCCCGCTACTCCCGCATCGCCAGGCCATTGAGCTGAGGGAGGGCTGAGGAGGCCTGGGGTGGACTGAGGGAGGGCCGGGGAAGGGGGGAGGGGCCTGAGAGCAAGCTGAGGACCAGCTGGGGGAGGGCCAAGGTGGGGGGAGGGCTGAGGGTGGCCTGAGGACAGGTTGGGTGAGGGCCAGGGTGGGCTGAGGGAGGACAGAGGGAGGGCAGAGGAAAGGCTGAGGGTGGGTAGAGGGAGAGCTAAGGATGGGCCAGGGGTGGGATGAGGGCGAGCAGAAGGAGGGCAGAAGGCCTGGTGGGGTTGGGCTGAGGGAGGGCAGAAGGCGGGCAGAGGGAGGGCAGAGGATGGGCTGGACGAAGGTAAGAGGAAGGGCAAAGGATGGGCTGAGGGAGGGCTGAGGGAGAGCTAAGGATGGGCCGAGGGTGGGATGAGGGCGAGCAGAAGGAGGGCAGAAGGCCTGGTGGGGTTGGGCTGAGGGAGGGCAGAAGGCGGGCAGAGGGAGGGCAGAGGATGGACTGGAGGAAGGTAAGAGGAAGGGCTAAGGATGGGCTGAGGGAGGGCTGAGGGAGAGCTAAGGATGGGCCGAGGATGGGATGAGGGCGAGCAGAAGGAGGGCAGAAGGCCTGGTGGGGTTGGGCAGAGGGAGGGCAGAGGATGGGCTGGAGGAGGGCAAGAGGAAGGGCAAAGGATGGGCTGATAACGGGCTGATGACGGGCTGAGGGCGGCAGGGTGGGGTTGGGTTGGGCTGGGCAGTGCCAGATGGTCAGGGATGTGCCGGGGGGCCGCCGAGAGGTCAAGACAGAGGGACAGAGACAAGAGAAAGGCAGAAGCCGAGTTAACCCCGCCTCGTCCTCCAAATGGCCGGAGACCTCTCGTCTCGGCCCCACCACCCCGACTCCCTCACTCAAGGCCCGGCTCAGCCCGGCGACTCTCCCTCCCCTAGGCATCTGAGCCGGAGGGGATTCCCTCCCCCAAGGAATCCGGAGGGGAACTTGTGGGGGTGTGGGGGTGTCGGGTCCGAGGGGACCAAAGGTCCCCTCCATCCCCCTCTGGTCCCGGTGAATTCTAGGATCAGTCCAGTGGGGACACTAGGGCCGGTCCAGCTGGCTCTTCTCTGCTCTCCCCGCCCCCCGGCTCCTGCTTCCCGCGTCATCTGGTGTCCGGGGATCCGAGGTCCAGGTGGGAAGTTGGGGAGGGGGGAAGCGCATCGGTCTTTAGCCTGGAGCATCTTGGATCTCAGCCTCTGGGCTTTCTCGGGGGCCGGGGGGCGCCCCCCGTCCTCCCACCAGGCCCCCGAAGGAGACCGAGGGGACGATGAAATAGCCGGGACTTTAGGGTCCAGTTAGAGAGAGGGGAAGAGACGAAGGAGAGGTAGAGACAAAGGCGAAGAGAAATGGACAGGGAAGGAGATCGCCCGATAATAATTTAAATTAATTATTATTATTATGGTATTTGCTAAGCGCTTACTATGTGCCAGGTGCTGTACTAAGCGCTGAGGTGGATCCAAGCCAATCGGGCTGGACACGGTCCTTGTCCCGCATGGGGTTCACAGCCTCAATCCCCGTTTTACACATGCGGTCCTTGAGGCCCAGAGAAGTGGAGTGACTTGCCCAAGGTCACACAACAGACAAGTGGCAGAGCCGGGATTAGAACCCATGACTCCCAGGCCCGGCCTCTATCCACTAGGCCACCCTACCCCATCTCTGATCACCTCCCCGTCCTGTCCGCCTCCCCCTTCTCCTGCTGGAATAAGTGGGGCTGTGGGGGGGGCGATTCTGACCAGCCCCCAGCCCCAGCCCTGCCCCTCGGCCCCCTCCCCTCCCCCGGGCACGGTCCTTCCCAGCCTGGGAGGGTCGGGAGGGGGGCGTCCCAGAAACGAGGCCTCTCTGGCTCGCTCGTTCTCTCGCTCTCGCTCGGCGCTCTCTCCGACTTCACGCCTGGAGATAGATAGATATATATATATATATCTCGGGCGTCGCGCGAACCGAGGTGTCGAGAACTGGGAAGAGGTGGCTGCGGAGGCGGCGGGGGCGGGGGGCTTGGACTCCCTGGGAGCCGATCTGGCCTGCCTTTCCGAGGCCTGCCTTTCCTTCCTTTCCCGAGGCCCAAGCCCCGACCCTGCCCGAAAGAACTAGAGCTTCAAGAAGGGATCGGGGGACCCCCCACATCCCCCGAACTCCCCGCCCCGAAGACACCCGGAGCTTCCTCCCCATCAGACATTCCTCCATACTCTGCCCCGGTTCCCTCCCGCTGCAGACTCTGTGAGGAGGGGAGAGGAGCTGAAGGTCGACCGGTTCCTCTTGTCTCAGAATCCTCCCCGACCTCCCTATCAACTCTGTGGTATTGTCCTCTTACCAAGCGCTTAGTACAGTGCTCCGCGCACTATAAGAGCGCAATAAATACTACTGATTGATTGAGAGGTGCCCCCAGTCCGGTCTGATTGCTGGGAGGGGGGAGCAGAAGCTTGGGGGGAAAGGTCCTAGATGGGAGAGGGGTGAGATGATTTGCCTGCAGTGAGAGAAGCTGGTGGTGGTGGGGGTGGGGGGTGTCTCCTAACCAGGAGATCTCTGGAAAGGGTCCCCGGCACCGCCCTCCTCCCCCAGCTGCAGTGAGATGGACCCAGGTTCATTCATTCATTCATCCATTCGATAGTATTTATTGAGCAGTTACTATGTGCAGAGCACTGTTTGGAATGTACAATTCGGCATCTGTTAAGTGCTTTACTATGTACCAGGCTCTGCACTAAACGCTGAGGTAGATACAAATTAATCAGATTGGATGCAGTCACTGTCACACTTGGACCTCATAGCCTTAATCCCCCTTTCACAGATGAAGTCACTGAGGCCCAGAGAAGCGAAATGACTTGCCCAAGGTCACGCAGCAGACGAGTGGTGGAATTAGAAGGCAGTTATGTCAAGGAGCCCCCCGAGGGGAGGCGTTCTCAGGGCATCACACCCTCCTCACCCCAATTCCCGCCCCGCTCCCCCTCCATTTTCCAGATGGACAGGGAATCTCCAGGAGGCCTACGAGTGGGCATTGCGGAGGCAAACTCAGGAGAAAGGATTTTCCAACTGCCCAGAGCACCATCACCCCTCTCCCGGAGGGCTAGGCAGAGGGAAGGCTGGAATGACTCTGATCACCCTACCTGAGGGGTCACTTGCCCTCGGACTCTATCTCCCCACCCCTCGGCCCGGCCCAACCCTCGCGTGGGATATTTATAGTCGGTCTCCGCAGTTTTGAGTAATATCTCTGACATGGAGCCAGACCACAGTGGGGGGGAGAGGAGGGGAGTGGGCAGAAGAGGCGGCTATGACCTAGAGTCCCCCAGGGCTCGCCAGGGTCAATTCAGTCATTCCACTGTTCCTGCATAGACCTAGCCCCTGTCCACCTTGAGTCTACCCTCACTCCTTCCTACTGCGGAGATTGATTCTAGAAGTCTCTTCTGCCCGCTCCCGGCTCGCCGGCCCCTCTCGGCCCCTTCCTGTTCTCTCTCCCCTGCACTGAACTCCTTCTTCCTTCTGGGAAAGGGTGAAGTGCAGGGGGCTGGAAACGGAATCCGTCCCAGGAAAAGACAGACACAGAGAGAGAGGCAGAGAGACACAGAGGGAGAGAGACGGAGGTAGAAGGAGACAGAGAGAGATGGGGTGGGAACAGAGACTCTCAGACTGAAAATCGGAGAGACCGACATCTTTGCGGGACATCTCACAAGGACCTTCCTTCCGCTGCCCACCCCCACCTCGAGGACTTGAAGGTGAAGGTCTGGCGGGGAAGACCCCCGGAGAGGGAGCCCTGCTTCCCTCCTGCCTCCCTACGAGGAATAAGGAGGCCCCGCAGCAGGGAGGAGTCGAGATAGACAAGGGGCGACTTCCTCGAAGAGGAAGAGGCAGGAGGTGACCCGGGGTTGTGTCAGGAAGAACTCCAGGATTCAGGCCTTCTCTGCCCCCTGGGGCTCCAGGGTCTCCCCTCCCCCCGTCCTGGCTCAACCCACGCCAGGACACGGTCCTCCCTCCTGCCTCCATCCACTCCCCACCCGCTGCCAATCGGCTTTGGGCCTGGATTAGGCCTGGTCAGGGAGAAGGGGGGAGGGGCGGGGATGAGAGACTGGGGGAAGGGGGCTGCTAGGTCCTGCCTTTCCCACCCCCCCCCCTCCAGACCAGAGAATGCGGGGCGGGGGGGACGGGAGGGGGTGGATGCAAAGGGAGAAGAGACAGAAATGGAGACAGAGGCCAGAGAGGTTGACAGAGGGGCAAAAAGGCAGAGGGGAGATGAAGGAACGGTTAAGTGTAGGGAGAGGAGACCGAGGCAGCAAGGGGAGGCGGAGACGGCCCCGGGGCCGAGCTCAGAGACTGCTCCAACCTGCTGCCAGACTCCAGGAATCCATCCCTCTCACTCTTTCCGACCGGGACACTCTCCCCCTCTCTGTGTGTCTCTCTCCAGAAGCCCAGGTACCGTGCCCCACTGGTCCTGGCCCTGCCTGTCTGTCTCCTCTCCTGTCCCCCGCCCTCCCCGGGATTCCCGTCGGACCCTAGCCGTCCGGGATGCGGTAGGAGCGTTGGAATATTCCTACCCGGTCGACGTCCCAAGGCTAGGGAGGGTCTGGAGTGGGCTGGGAGGGACGGGACGGGGACCACACACAAATACTGGGGTAAAGAACTCACCGGTGCAGGTGGCCCAAGGTCTTCCCGGCCAGTTTCTGGAATTCCTCCTTCCGGAACTCCATGGCGGTGGGATGCTGGCCGGCGTTCCTGCTATTCCGGGGGGCGATCGGCCCCAGAGGCGATGGTACACCAGCGCCCCGCCCTTCTCTCTCTGTCTCTGTCTCTCTCTCTCTTTTTCCTGCGCCTCCCAGGCCCAGAACGTGGGGGGGCGGGCGTCAGCACATCCCAGGTTTGGGGGGAGGGTCTTCGGGAATGGAAGGGAACGCCACTTTGGAACGCCGTCTGGAATTCCAGGGGCGCTGCTCAGATCCGATGAGTGCAGAGGGTCCTTTCTCACGGGTGCCCTCCCACACCGCCCCCCCCCCCAAACCCAAAGTTGGGAATGTCACTCCTGGAAAGTCCGGCTTTGGGATTCCGGTGGATTGAGAATTGCGGAGAGAAGGTGGAGTTGGTCGGGGGCGGGGGGGGGGGGGGAGAGAGAGGGGCTGAGGGAGGAAGGTGAGTGGTGTCCTGACAGAGGGAACTGGAGGTTTCAGGTTTAAGGGAGGGGGGGTCCTGAGAGGCAAAAGATGGAGCGGAAAAGGGGTGGATGGAGGGGGTGGGGGTCCTGGGAGAGCCAGTGGCCGGGATAGGAGCTACTGTAGGGGAGGCTGCGGCCCCGCCCCTACCCGGTGGGTTATATATAGCGCTAGGGGGGAGGGGGGAAGGAAGGTAGGGAAGGGGGGAACGGGGAGGGGCTGGGGACCTGCATTCCTGGGTCCCACCCCAGCCCCTTCTCTTCCCCCCCCCTTTCCCCCGCTGACCAGGGAGACCCAAGTCCACCCGAGCTCCACTCCCTTTGGCACCACTGGCCTTCTACCCCCTTCCTTCCAGCGTCTCCCTCCCCCCCAGCCCCTACATAGTCCCTGCTCCCCGCGGGAAGACCGGGGTCCGGATTCCCAGCCTCGGGGGGCGTCCGGGAGTCCCGTCCCCCCAGCTTTCCCGGCCACGAGGAGAGCGGCAGCACCACGGCCAGCGGCCGGGCCCTTTAAATCCTCCCCTCTCCCGGCTGCCCCCTCCCCCCTCCCCCACCTCCGCCCCGCACCTCCGGGGGGACCCCGGGGCTGGGAACACGTGGTTCCCACAGTAACCCTGGAATTGCCGGCGACGAGCACCGCAGACCCGCTTCGGGCGGCGGGAAGAGGGGAGGGGGCGGGGGGCGGACGCCGGGGTCCCCGAGGAGGCCGGAGCCCGGTGGGGACAGGATACCCGGTTTCTGTAAGGGAAGGAGGAGAGGCAGGGGCCGGGAGGAGGGAAAAGAAGAGGAAAGAAAGAGGGGGGACCCTGACGCCTCCCACCCCGCCCGACCCGGCCCCTCCCCTCCACCCCGCCTAATGCGCTGGGTATTAAATTTTCACGGGTCGGCTCCGAGCCACGAACTAGGGGAAAGACCGGGGAGGGAGGCTCATGAGAAACGAAAGGGGCGGCAGCCGAGACGCACACGTCTCCCCGGAAGCCAGGATCCCGGCTTCCCGGCCCCCCGAGACCCCGTCACCCGCTGGGTCTCGCGGAGCCCGGGCCCTCGGGGCTGGCTTGACGGCCGGGAAGTTGAGGTGGTGGTGGTGTGGGGGGGGGAGGAGGGTAGGTGGGGGGACGGGGGGACCACCCCCCACGACTGTGGCATCCCCGGTGCCACCTGGCGGTGCGGGACGTGGGGACGGCGGGGCCCGGAGGCCGGGGCCGGACGGTGGGGCTGCCCGGGAGTGGGCGGCGGCTCCGTGCCAGGTGTGAGCTGGAGGGGGGGGGACGGGGAGGAGGGGGAGCAGATGGAGAGGGGGAGGGGGAGGCGGCCAGCTGCCAGGTCCCCCCAAGTGAAGGCTGTCGTCATGGAGACAGACCAAGGAAGCGGCCACCCTCCTCAAGGCCTAGGTGGCCCTTTCCCCCACGAGACGCCCCCGTCCCCCTGCCGCCCTCTGCCAAGAGGTCGGGACACAGACAGGTTCAGGTTCAAGTCTTTTATTTGCACACACACACTGGGAGAGAGCGCGGCCTCTCCCGGACTCCCATCTCCAGGGTGGCCGGGAGTCCCGGAGCTCAGCGGCAGGGGGTCTGCAGGGGCATGGTGACCGTCAGGATCTGGACGAAAGAGAGCCTAGATGTCTCCGTCCCGTATCGTCGCCCCAAAATAGCACCCCCCACCCTTCCCCCCACCCCAGGGCGCAGGTCCGCCTTGAGCCGTCGCGCGGCCCAGTGGAAAGAGCGTGGGGGCTGGGCGACGGGAGACCCGGGTCCCGCCGCCGGCTCCGCCGCTTCCCTGCCGTGTGACCTTGGGCGGGTGACTTCGCTTCTCTGGGCTCTGGTATCCTCATCTGTAAAAATGGGGACGGTACCCGCTCTCCTTCCCTCTTAGCGCTCTGTGTGGGTCAGGGATCATCACGCGTCTACCCCGGTGCTTATCCAAAACCCCCATTATTATTATCAGTAGTAATGTGGCTCAGTGGAAAGAGCCCGGGCTTGGGAGTCAGAGGTCCTGGGTTGGATTTCCGACTCTGCCACCCGTCAGCTGTGTGACTATGGGCAAGTCACTTAACTTCTCTGTGCCTCAGTTACCTCAACTGTAAAATGGGGATTAAGACTGTGAGCCTCACGTGGGACAACTTGATTACCCTGTATCTACCCCAGCGCTTATTACAGTGCTCTGCACATAGTAAGCGCTTAACAAACACCAACATTATTAATAGTAACTGAGAGTTAGCAGAGAAGCAGCACGGCCTAGTGGAAAGAGCCCGGGGTTTGGGAGTCAGAGATCGTGGGTTCTCATCCCGGCTCCGTCGCTTGTCTGCTGGGTCACCTTGGGCGAACCACTTCACTCCTCTGGGCCTCAGCTCCCTCATCTGGAAAACGGGGCTCGAGACCCGGAGCCCTACGTGGGACAACCCGGTGACCTTGTATTTACCCCAGCGGCTTGGAACGGTGCTTGGCACCTAGTGAGCGCTTTAAGAGACACCATAACGATAACGACAGTGTTGCCGGAGCACCTTGCTGTCCCGGTTGAAGGCCGCCCGGCTCCGCTCCTGGACCACGTTATGGGGCACGTACACGTCGAGCCGGTAAGGGGAGTCGGCGCCGGCCAATACGAGCCGATCCTCGCCCAGGCTCAGGGCCAGGGAGCGAGCTGAGTCCTAAGGGGGGGGTGGGGGTGGGGGCCCCCAGAGACACAGAGAGACAGAGAGACAGAGAGACGGAAGGAGTCAGGGTCGGGTCCCTGCGGCTCCGCCGGTCTCGGGGCGGCCTCCGGTGGCCAATCGCAGAACTGCAGGGCGACCGGACTGGGGCGGTGGCTAGGAACCCCAGGGTTGGGGCTACCTGAGCTGGGGCTACCTGACCTTCAATCCGGCCCCGGGGGGACAGACACAGGGAGACAGACACACACTTCCTCTCTCTCTGTCTCCCTCACACACTTCCTCTCTCTCTCTACCTGGCCTTTAATCCGGCCCCGGGGGGACACAGGGATCTCTCTCTCCTCTCTCTCTCTCTCTCTCTCTCTCTCATTTATTGCAGAGCACTGTACTCTGCGCTTGGGAGAGTACAACGTAACATTATAACCCACATTCCCGGGCCCCAACGAGCTTAGTCTAGAGGGAGCACACGCGCAATCAATTATTGAGCGCCTACTGTGTGCAGAGCACTGTACTCCGCGCTTGGGAGAGTACAACTTAACATTATAACCCACATTCCCGGCCCCCGACGAGCTTAGTCTAGAGGGAGCACATGCACAATCAATTAATGAGTGCTTACTGTGTGCAGAGCACTGTACTAAGCGCTTGGGAGAGTACCATATAACAATACAACAGACACGCTCCCCGCCACATCAAGCTTACAGTCTAGAGGACGGACACAGACCCCGCCACCCCACCCCTCGGCTCAAAGCTGGCCACCACGTTAGATGTTCCTGGGGAGCCTGGCCCCCAACCCCCCCACCCCTCCGGGGCCCCCTCACCAGTTTGGGCAGAGCGATCTCTGCCGTCATGAGACTGGGCGGCTCCAGCCACAGGGTCAGAGCCGGAGCTTCGGGGCTGGCGGAGACACGGAGATGGAGACGGACGGACAGTCAGGGAGAGGCAGAGAAAAGCGGGGGAGCGGTGACGGAGCGAGGCTCAATCTCCTCTCTCCAAAGCTAAAGGGACTGGAAGCCCCTTGCCTTGATAAATACCACTGATCGATTGATAAGGATGTTGGATGGACTGGGGGAGGTCTGCCTGCTCGCTCCGCCCCCTCCTGCCGCCCACCCCCGCCTCACCTTGCCAGCTCCTGGATCCCCGGACGGTTTTGGGTCCGGATGCTCTGCTCCGAGATGGAGCCGAGGAAGGGCCGATGCTTCAGGAGGCGCCACTCTGAGGGGGAGGGACAGGAGGGGTGTCGGAGGGCTCCGTCCCCTCCCCGGGCCCCCTCGCCCCCTCCCCGGGCCCACCCACCCACCCGCTCCTCACCGCTGCTCAGCTCCACCCCGTACTTGCTGCTCAGCCCCTCCAGGGCGACGGTGACGAAGAACTCGAGAAAGAAGTCGTTGGTCTGGAGGGAGGACGCAGGGGGCGGGACTCGGCACCTGCGGTCCCCCGGTCCGGCAAGCCCACCCCTCCCCGGCCCCCACTCCTCGTCCTAGCCCCGCTCCGGGACCCCAGCCCCCTCCCCCGGCTGGCACCCGCGTCCCTCGACTGCACGCCCCTCGCCCCCGCCGGGCCCCCTCACCCCAGCCTCACCCGCAGCTTCTCGTAGAAGTCGCTGTTGATTGCCACGTCGTACGCCGTGCACCCTTGCCCACCTGCAACAGCCGGGACCCTGCTAGATTGTAAGCTCCTCGAGGATGGAGATCGCATCTTCTGACTTTCTCTGTCCACTCCTGGGTCTTAGTGCAGTACTCTCTGCTCTTGGCAAGTGCTCGATACACTTTATTGATGGAGTAGGACCCCAGAGCTTGCGTTCTGGCTTCCCCCCTAGACCGTAAGCTCGTCGTGGGCAGGGAACGTGCCTGTTTTTCGTTGTGATGTCCTCTCCCAAGAAGTCAGTACAGTGCTCTACGCACAGTAAGCGCTCGATAGATACAATTGAATGAATGGAGTCCCAGCAAACCTAAGGGTCTGAAGGTGGCTGAGTCCAAGGGAAGAGTTTCATGGCATCTATATAGATAGCAATGTTGACGATACTCTTAATAATAATGATGGAATTTCTTAAGCACTTACGATATGTCAAGCACTGTTTTAAGCGCTGGGGTAGGTACAGGTAATCGGGTTATACAGAGTCCCTGTCCCACATGGAGCTCACAGTTTGAGTCCCCATTTTACAGATGAGGCAACTGAGGCACAGGGAAGTTAAGGGGCTTGCCTGAGATCATAGGGCAAACAAGTGACGGAGCCGGGAATAGAACCCAGGTCCTTCTGATGCCCAGGCCCGTGCTCCATCCGCTAGGCCGTGCTGCTTCCCAAAGGGAGAGGTGGACAGGACACCACAGCACCTCATGTACATACCCAAAATTCATTTTAATGTCTGCTTCGTCCTCTAGCTTGGTGGGCAGGGGGCGTCTACCAACTCTGTTGTACTTTCCTCTCCCAAGCGCTTAGTCCAGGACTCTGCGCTTAACAGCTTAACAAATACCCACGTTTATTTTTATGTATTTATTCGCTTATGTTCACATCCATAATTCATTTTAAGGTCCATCGCCCCCTCTTAACGGTAAGCTCCCGGTGGGCAGGGAAGGTGTCTATCAAGTATTGTGTTGGGCTCCCCCAAGCATTTAATCCAGTGCTCTGCTCACAGTAAATGTTCAACAGATACCGTCGACTGATCGATCGACTGCCCCCTTCCCCGGGGCTGGGCATCGCCCTCCCAGCTCTGGGAGTTGGGAGGGGGGCGGTGCCGGCGGGACAGGGAGGGGATCTGGACTCTCAGCTAGAGGAGCAGGTGCCGGGAGCTGAGGACAGGTGAGGCCTCACCCAGGGCCCTTGGGGTGGGGGTGGGGGCAGAGGAGGGCAAAAGGGAGGGGAAGCTTGTTCTCTTACTTTTGTCCAGCTCAGCGTGTGGCTCCCCCAGGCTCATGGGGATCCGGAAGGCTGTCTGGTCGTCCTCGATGACACACAGCAGCTCCTGCTCAGTCAGGTCGGCCGGGGGTGGGATGGAAGGGGAACGGCAGACGTTAATAAAGACTTTCCCCTGTGGGGAGCGGGTCTTGATGCAGAAACCTGGAGCGGGAGAGGTGCGGGAGGAGAAATAGCAGGAACAGTGGCAGGCGACCCGAGGGTTATCCACCCAGAACCAGAATCAGCTCCACCCTTACACAGCTCGCTGTCCGTCCCGACGTGACTCTGCCTCTCCCTTTTTTTTCCTCTTTCCCTCTCTCCCACTGCCCTTCCCATCTCGACCTCTCCCCCACCCCTAAAGCCTATTCCCCCGCCTCAATACCTGGTTGGGGTCTTATCTGTTTTGAGTCAGGCATGGGAGAGCGGGCATTGAAGATCTTCTGCGTAGCCTGGAGAGAAGATGGATGGCGAGGCGGTGACTCGTGGCCCCCCGGTTCAGCCCCTCTTCCCCGCTCCCCTCAGGACCCGGGCACCCAGCCCTCCACCTGCAGCAGGATGCGCTCGTACAGAGCCTGGTCCTCATCCTCCTCACTCTGGCCCGAGAAGAGTAGGGAATCATCCGCTTTCCCCGCCATGACCTGGAGGGGTTGAGATGTGGGAGGGGTTGGCAGAGGGGACGGGTATCCCCTTGGCTCCAGACCCCCGCCTCCAAGAGAAGAAGCATGGTTTATTGGAAAGAGCAAGGGCTGGGGAGTCAGAGGATGTGGGTTCTAATTCTGCCTCCGCCACCTGTCTGCTATATGGCCTTGGGCAAGTCACTTCACTTTTGCATGCCTCAGTTCCCCCATCTGTAAAATGGGGATTGAGATTGTGAGCCCCACGTGGGGCAACTGGATTACCTTGTATCTACCCCAGAGCTTAGAACAGTGTCTGGCACATAGTAAGTGCCAAACATATTCCGTTTAGACTGTGAGCCCGTCATTGGGCAGGGATTGTCTCTGTTGCCGAACTGTACATTCCAAGCCTTTAGTACAGTGCTCTGCACAGAGTAAGCGCTCAAGAAATACTACTGAATAAGTGCTTAACAAATACCATCATTGTTATTATTATGAAGACCTCTCCCTTTCTCCATCTGTGACCCCACTTTGCTCCTCCTACACCCATGGGTTCTAATCCCAGCACTACCGCTAGTCTGCTGTGCGACCTTGGGCAAGTCACTTCCCTTTCTCTGTGCCTCAGTTCCCTCATCTGTGAAACGGGGGGGAGGGGAGAGGAGTTGAGACTGGGAGTCCCATGGGGAACAGCGCCTGTGCCCAACCCGATTTGCTTGTATCCACCCCAGCGTTCAAGACAGTGCCTGCCACCCAATCAGCGCTTAACTGATGATAATAATAATAATGGTATTTGTTAAGCGCTTACTCTGTGCAGAGCACTGTTCTAAACGTTGGGGGAGATACAGGGTCATCAGGGGGTCCCACGTGAGGCTTACAGCCTGGGCTTCGGAGTCAGAGATCATGAGTTCGACTCCCGGCTCTGCCACTTGTCAGCCGTGTGACCGTGGGCAAGTCACTTCACTTCTCTGTGCCTCCGTTCCCTCATCTGTAAAATGGGGATTAACTGTGAGCCTCACGTGGGACGACCTGATGACCCTGTCTCTCCCCCAGCGCTTAGAACAGTGCTCGGCACAGAGTAAGCGCTTAACAAATACCAACATTATTATTCATCCCCATTTTCCAGATGAGGTCACGGAGGCCCAGAGAAGTGACTCGCCCACAGTCACCCGGCTGACAAGTGGCAGAGCGGGGATTCGAACCCATGACCTCGGACTCCCCAGCCCGGCGTCTTTCCACTGAGCCACGGGGCTTCCCCTACTATTGGAGCCTCCCCCCCCAGGTCGGCCGGCTTCTCCCCCATCACCCTGCAATCGCTCCCCGCTTCCTCCTCCCGCCCCCAGCCCCCCATCTCCCTCTTCGGGCCCCTTCCCCATCTTGGGGTCCGTCCATGCCATGCCCGTCCTCGCCCCCCTCCTTTCCCAACCTCTTCCGCCTCACCTCCCTCTTTGTCCCGGGCACCGCCACTCTTCCGGCGCCCCGGTGCCCGACTTCCGGTCCCGGCTGGGCGCCGGACCAATGAGGAGGCGAGGAGGGGCGCGGAGCGGCGCTCTACCCCACCATTCGCCCTCCGTCTCGGTGGCCTCCGGAGAGACGCTCTCTCCCGGTCCGCCCGGCCCCGCCCGGCCCCGCCCCGCCCCGCCCTTCTCCCGCTCGGTGACCGTCGCCCCTTCAGTCCGGCCCGGGGAGCGGTCCGGTTGGTCATGGCGGCGGCAGCGGGCCCGGGCGGGAAGCGGGCGCGGGACATCTTCTCTACCTTGGAGTTCGGGCCAGTGCCCGAGAGCCACGCATGCGCGCTGGTGAGGGGCCTCCAGACCCGCCTTCGACTCCCCCTTCCTTTCCTCCCCTGCTCCCCCCGAACTCGGGACCCCTCGAACCCTACCAGGCCCCCCCTCCAAAAAAAAAGCCCCCCGTAATCCCCAAACCCCTTCTTCTCTCCCCCCTTCAATACCCCACACTGTCCATCCTCTCCCCCAGTCTTCTCCCCTCCCCACTCGTTCAATCGTATTTATTGAGCGCCTACCGTGTGCAGAGCACTGTACTGTGCGCAGCACTGCACTGTGCAGAGCCCTCCATCCTCACCCTTCCTTTCGCTCCCCACCCTTGCCCTCCCTCTGCCCGTCCTCCCTTTCTCCCCACAGACTCCCCCATCCCTGTTCAGTCATGCATTCAATCGTATTTATTGAGCGCCTACCGTGTGCAGAGCACTGTACTGTGCTCTCCATCCTCACCCTTCCTTTCGCTCCCCACCTTTGCCCTCCCTCTCTCCCCACAGTCTCCCCCATCCCTGTTCAATCATTCATTCAATCGTATTTACTGAGCGCCTACTGTGTGCAGAGCACTGTATTGTGCGCAGAGCAACGTTCTGTGCAGAGCCCTCCATCCTCACCCTTCCTTTCGCTCCCCATCTTTGCCCTCCCTCTCTCCCCACAGTCTCCCCCATCCCTGTTCAATCATTCATTCAATCGTATTTATTGAACGCCTACTGTGTGCAGAGCACTGCACTGTGCAGAGCCCTCCATCCTCACCCTTCCTTTCGCTCTCCTCCCTCTGCCCCATCCTCCCTCTCTCTCCCCACAGTCCCCCCCATCCCTGTTCTCTCCCCACCCCATACTCATATTCTCCTCCGCCCGAGCCCTCTTCCCCCCGCCCCCAAACCATCGCTCTCTCCCCACTCCACCCTCCCTCCACCTCCTTTCCGAGGCTCTCAGGTCCTGTCCCCCGCCCAGCTCGGCCGTTCTGAGGCTGAACCTCACTCCCTCCTGTGTCTGGGGCCCAACCTCACCCCACCATGGGTCGGGGAGCCCCCGTTGGGGCGAAGGGGGACAGCTTGAACCCGGGGGCATGGAATGGCCCTGGCCGTTTGCAGGGTGTGGAGAGAGAGAGAGGAAGGGCTGGACTCTGAGCTGGTGGAGCAGGTGCGAAAGGAACCCTGGAGCCCCGGACTTGCCCTCTCCCCCACCCCTCGAATGAGCAAAGGGCAAAGAGGAGAGATCCTGGCCGATGGGATGTCTGGGACGAGAGAAGGGGCTGGTCTCTCGGGGAAGGGGCCGGGGGGAGAAAATTTTGACCCCCCCCTTTCCCTTGTCCCCAGGCCTGGCTGAATTCCCACGGCCAAGCTCTGGGCCACTTTGTGGACGGGGACTGGTTAACGCCGGAGGGGAGAGAGACTCACAGCTGTAGGGATCCAGGCACAGGTACCTTAGGGGCAGCCTGGTCGGGGCTGCTGAGGGGCCGTGGCTCTTGTCTGGGGGTCGCCGAGGGGCGGAGAGGGCAGGGGAAACCTGGTCTCAGGTGTGTGTTTGTGTGGTGGGGGGCGGGGGGTGACAGACTTGGACGGAGGGGGCGTTGGGGTTGAGGGGAGGGCCAGTTCTCATAGCCAAGGGGCAACCACTGGCCTTCTCTTGCTGGGAGGGGGTTTCGGATCTAGTCCCCCTCAGCAGGAGGTCTGCCCTTTCTCCTCTGGTGGCCCCAGGGGAGTTCCTGGCCACCAGCCTGCAGGGTGAGGAGAAGGATGTGACCGTGGCCGTGGAAGCGGCCCAGGAGGCCTTCAAGACGTGGAGCAGGCTCCCCGGGACCAGGCGGGCTCAGCACCTGACCAAGTGAGTGGCCAACAGCCCCTGGGATGCGGCCTCCTCCTGGAAACCCCCGCCCCGGGCTCCATCTCCCAGAAGCCTCGGGACTGGGGACTCAGTCTCCCCTCGGAAATCCTTTTCAAGTCCCACCTCCCCCGGCACAGTAGCCCTTCTGCGGTCGCAAGCCGCCGCTAATCTTCTGAACGGATCGACTGACGTGTTTTATTATTTAAGCACTTCCTTCTTGCCTCCTGATTCTGTTTACCCCATTCAATTATAAGCTCCCCGAGGGTAGGGAACATGGCTTCTCCCTCTGTTGGGCTCTCCTAAATATGCAGTACGGTGCTCTGTCGGCTGTAGGTGCTCAGTAAATATCAATTGATCGATCGAGTTACGTGCACTGATGATCTCCCAGCAACCTGTGGGGCAGCCGGTTATTCTTAAAGCAGGAGGCCTGTCCGTCTCAAGGCCGGAAAGGGTCAAGGAGGACATTAAGTCTCTTCTTCCCCATTGATTCTAAATCTTCCTGCCCGTTCCTGTTAGGAGGCGGGACCTTTCAAACTACATTTCCCAGGGAGTTCTGGAATCCCCTTCCCCCTGCTGCTAGGGGCTTTGGCCCCAAGGGCTCGTTGGAGTTGTAGTTCTACTTAAAAGAGCCCCAAGGGGAAGTGAAAGCCCGGGTTCTGACACTCTGCTTCTTCCCCATCCCCGCCCCCCACCGCCTCCCCCCACCCCCAGCTTTGCGAAGACGATACAGAAGCACCAGAGGCTGCTGTGGACCCTGGAGTCCCTGGTGTCCGGCCGGGCTGTGCACGGGGTTCGGGATGGCGATCTGCCTCTAGCCGTCAGGCTGCTGCACTATCATGCCAGCTGGGCCCAGATCCAAGAGGAAGAACTGGCAGACTGGGAGCCCGTGGGTAAGAAGCCAAGACCCGGGCATCCTGCCTCCTCCGCTCCTCCCTGTCCAGACCCTGCTCCCCCCCGCCCCCATCCCCCGGGTCCCAACACTCTTCCATCATCCCCCAGGGGTGGTGGCCATCCTCCTCCCTGGATCCTTCTCTCTCACCGAGATGATGTGGAGAGTCTGCCCAGCTTTAGCTGTGGGTAAGTTGGAAGTTGGCGCTCTAGTGCGGGGTCGGGGGGGCTGGGGGCATGTGGGGCAAAGAGGGACCCCTGGGCCCTGCATGTCGACCCTCCCCTCCCTCTCCCCCGGCTCTCCAGGCTGCTCCGTGGTCGTCCTCTCCGCCGGCTCCGCTTGCCTCTCCCCGCTGTTCCTGGCCCAGCTTGGGGGGGAGGCGGGCCTGCCCCCCGGGGTCCTCAACGTGGTCACGGGCCCCTCTACCCTGGGGCCCCTGCTTGCCGCCCAGCCCGGGGTCAGCAAGGTCTCCTACGCCGGGGATACTGAGGTAGGGAGGAAGGGGAGGACAGAGGGAAGCGGGGAGAGGGAACGGGGATGGGAGCCGAAGGGGGAGTGGGAGCCTGAGAAAGGCAGGAGTGGCCGAGCGGGGGGCTCATGGGATGAGGGAAGAGGGTGCTGGGGAGTGGGGGTGGGGGGCAGGCCGAAAGGGGGAGGAGGTCAGAGGTCCTCGGCTAAATGAATGTGGGTGAGGCTTCACGGATGAGGCGGGGCTTCATTCCAGGGGATGGGGCCAGGCTAAGCGACGGGACCCGTCCCGTTCCCAGGAGGGGCGGAGTCTGCGGCGGGCCCTGGCCGGGGTAGGGCCTGAACTGGCCCTGAGCCTGGGAGCCGACACCGTCCTCCTGGTCACCGATTTGGCCGACCTGGATTCTGCCGCGGAGGGGGCCTTGGAGGCCGTCTGGTCCGACGGCAGCGCGGTAAGGGTGGGAAGGCCGGCTGGGCGGAGAGGGGGCTGGTTGGCCGGGGGGAGAGGAGACCGTCTAGGTGGGCGGGGTGGGGAGAGTGGATGGGTGGGCAGTGGGGAGAGGAGAGCAGCCAGGTGGGCAGGAGGGGGAGGGTAGCCAAAAGCATCCTTGAGCAGCCCCTCCCTCCCCGGGGCGGGCAGGGCGGGGCGCGGCTGCTGGTGCAGGAGTCGGTGTGGGAGGAGACGCTGCGGCGGGTGCGGAGCCGGATGGATCGCCTGCGTGTGGGCCGAGGCCTGGACGGGGCCGTGGACATGGGCAGCCTGGGCAGCGCGGCGCGGGACAAGGCCGACGCCTTCGTCCGGCGGGCCCAGGGCCAGGGGGCCCAGGTGAGCCGCGGGCCGGGGCGACGACCCCCGTGAGCCTCTGGGGGAGCCGAGGGGCGGGACCCGGGTTGGACCCTGGGACGAAGGGCAGGGAGGGGAGCGGGGAACTTGAGCTCCCTTGATACCATGGAGCCGGAGGGGGAGTGGGATGAAGTGGCTCCCCGGGGCGGGATGAAGTGGGGGTGGGAGGGCCGTGCGGCATGGATCCCCGTGGCCGTGGCGGGACTGAGAGGCGAGGGATCCAGGTGTGGGCTTCTCTCCCCAGATCTTCCAGGCTGGAGACTTCCCCCAGGAAGGGCCCTTCTACCCCCCAACCCTGATCACCGACCTCCCTGCAGCCTCCCCCTGTGCCCACAGTGAGGTGAGTGACGGCCAAAAGGGGAGGACTTGGGGTGGTGCGTGGGGTTGGGTCTGCATGAGAGGCTGAGGGGCGGGGAGGGGCGAGTGCAGGTTCTGGGGAGGGGGCTCTGTGGGGCAGAGGGTGTCGGCGGGGAGGGAGGAGGAGGGAATGGAGGCTGTGGAGGGTAGGGGCTGGGGGCCTCTGGAGGTAGTGCTGTAGGAAATTCCAGACCAGTCTCACTGTGGGCAGGGAATGTGTCCGTTTATTGTTGTATTGCACTCTCCCAAGCGCTTAGTTACGGTGCTGTCTACACAGTAAGTGCTCAGTAAATAAGATCGAATGAATGAAAAGGGGTTTGGGATTGTAGGGGCCGGGGTCCCCGAGAATCACAGCCCTTCCTGCCTCTCCCCGGCAGGTCCCCCGGCCTCTGGTCCTGGCCCTCCCCTTCCGCACGACCAAAGAAGCTTTGGCCCTGGCCAACGGGACCCCCCGCGGGAGCAGCAGCAGCATCTGGAGTGAGAAGCTGGGCCTGGCCCTGGAGCTGGCCTACGGGTGAGGACCTCCCCCCAAATTCTTTCCCTCCCCGAGAAAGCTCTGAGGTCCTGGCCTCCAGCCTGGCACTGCTCTTTCCTGGCCTGCCTCTGCCCCCTGCACTCTCCTCCCCTGTGAGGGGACCCCCCCCAACCTGAATGCAACTCAGACCAAAGCCCTTCCGCCCGCACGGAAGCGACCATCCCCGAGGGCTGCCGAGCCTCGTAGTCCCAGGAGGGGCACAGGGAGGCCCCCTCCCCGGCTCAGAGGAGGCCCTACCTGGAACGGGCAGACTCAGCCTCTCCTCTGCCAACTCTTGCCATTTTGGGGCCCCGGGATAGGCGGGGTTCTCCGAGCCAGGGTGGGAGGGATCCGTCGAGGGCCCCCGGCCGCTCTTCTGGGGGGACTGGGAAGGTTCAGAGGAAGAAGAGCCAAGGGAAAGTTGGAATTTTAATACATTTCGTTCATGGTCCTGACCGTTCCATCCCCCACCTCCCCTGCTCTCTCCCTCCCCCTGCTTTTCTCCATTGCCCTGGCCTCCCTCCCCCTCCCACTCCAGGCTTCGGGTCGGCACTGTCTGGGTCAATGCCCACGCCCTCCGTGACCCCGCGGCCCCTTGCGGAGGCTGCAAGGAGAGCGGGCCGGCCTGCCACGGGGGCTCAGATGTGAGTATGCCCCACCGCCCCCCGCCGCCTCTTCTCCCCAACGCCTCCCCATCCCTCTCCTTCTGTCTTCCCTCGCCACTTCCCTTCCTCGACCCTTCACTGGCCCTCCCCTCCCTCGTCCTCCCCATTCCCTGACTTCCTTCCCCCCTCCTAGGGACTCTATGAGTACCTCCGTCCTTCCGGCCTTACCCCTCGAAATCACGGAGCCGTCACAGACCTCAACTATGACACCTTTGGCCTAGCTCCCGCTCCCACTTTCCCCGAGGGTCCCCTGGTCACTCCCAGGTGAGAGCTGATTGATTGGAATGGGGAACTTCAGCTCCTAGAATCTCCAGAGTCTGGGCAACCTGATCCCGTGAGCCTCCGCGGAGCCCTTCCTTAGTCCCAACTCCTTAATTCATCGTTTAAGGGACCCGAGAGGACTCTGACTCCCGTGATCTTCCGGGGCTGGGTGCCTACTGTTCCCGTCAGCCTTCAGGACGTCACTGCAGAACCCACCTAGGGATAGGGGAGTTGTCCCTTTTGAGGAGTCTGAGAGTTGGGCCCCGGGGACTAATGGAAGATGTAATTCCCATCTCTCAAGCTGGATGGGGGGAAATGGGGCGATGGGGTTGATGAAGCTGAGGTCCTGGGAGGCAGAACAGTTAGGTCTCTGAAAGGGGGGAGAGTTCCTGGGTTGCCTGCGCTCTGACCCATCTCTCCATTCTCTCTCTCTGTCTCCACCCCGCCTGTCTTCGTTCCTCCGCTCCCGCCCCCGACCCGACGTCCAGTCCCGCCGTCCCCTACGGCCTGTTCCTTGGCGGTAAATTCCAGCCCCCGGGGGGCCGAAGCTCCCGCCTGGTCCGGGCCCCCGATGGAGCGGTCTACGCCCACGTCCCTGAGGGAGGGGCCAAGGATGTGCGCGTCGCCGTGGAGACCGCCCATAAGGCTGCCCCCGGGTAAGGGGAGTGGGAGGGCCAGGGCCAGAGGGGCCGGGGCGAGCAGCGTGGCGTAGTGGATAGGGCGAGGGCCCGGGAGTCGGAAGGTCGTGAGTCCTCATCCCGGCTCCACCACTTACCTGCTGTGTGACCTTGGGCAAACCACTTCACTGGGCCTCAGTCATCTCATCAGTAAAAGGGGGATCGAGACTGTGAGCCCCACTTGGGACAGGGACCGTGTCCAACCCGATCTCGTATTTACCCAGCACGTAAAACGGTACCTGGCACATAGTAAGTGCTTAACAGATACCACAGTTATTATCGCTAGGTGACCAGGAGGGTAGATGGGACCGAGAGGCCGGTCCCCTGAGTCCTTTCCGCTCCCCTCCCCCGCCCCGCTGGGCTTCTCTCCCCACAGCTGGGCAGCCCAGTCGCCCGGGTCCCGGATGGCGGCCCTGTGGGCCCTGGCCTCTGCCTTATCCCGCCGGAGCGCGGCATTGGCAGAGACCCTGACCCGAGCGGCAGGCAGGAGCCCCGAGGAGGCCAAAGCGGAGGTGGAGCTGAGCTTGAAGCAGCTGCGGGTGTGGGGGGCCCGCGCCCAGGCCGGCACCCTGGGGGGCCACGTGCAGGTGAGTGGGGCCCAGCGGCCCGGGGAACCACATTGCCCATGGACCTCTGGGCCTTCTTTCTTCCCGGTGCCATAGAGCCTCTGGGGACTGCGGGAGTTGCAGCCCCCAAGGCGGGATTGGGCTCCCGGAAGACGAGGGGGTCCAGGCCTGAGCCGCGTTTCTCTCCGCAGGCGGCGAGTCTGAAGGGTTCCGTGCTACGGCTGCGGGAGCCGCTGGGCGTCCTGGGGGTCGTGTGTCCCGACGAGCAGCCCCTACTCAGCTTCGTCTCGCTTCTGGCCCCCGCCCTGGCCCACGGCAACTCCCTGGTCATGGTGCCGGCAGGGGGCTGCCCATTGCCTGCTCTGGAGCTGTGCCAGGTAGATGGGGACCCGGGGCTAGCCGAGCCCACCCCTGGACTCACGCCCCCGCCC
Organism: Ornithorhynchus anatinus; assembly: GCF_004115215.2. Lineage (NCBI taxonomy): Eukaryota > Metazoa > Chordata > Mammalia > Monotremata > Ornithorhynchidae > Ornithorhynchus > Ornithorhynchus anatinus. The sequence continues at coordinate 53,144,968 of NC_041737.1, read as the reverse complement.
CGTCACTGGCCACCCCTTCCCCCTCATTGGCCCTCCTTCCCCCTCACTGGCATCCCCACCTTCCCTGGCCTCCCCGCCACCCCGTTCTTTCCTCTAGGCTCTACTTGCTTCCTCTTTCGAACGCCCAGTTCTTCTCTTTCATCCATTCATTCGTTCAATCATATTTATTGAGTGCTTACTGGGTGCAAAGCACTGTACTAGCGCTTGGGAGAGTACAATGTAAGAGCATGCGTTCTAATCCCAGCCCTGCCACTCATCCAGATATTGGGGATTGAGACTGTGAGCCTCATAGGGGACGGGGACTGTATCCAACCTGCTTTGCTTGTCTCCACCCCAGCACGTAGTACAGTGCTTGGAATGTAGTAAGTGCTTAAAAAATACCACAATTATCAATAAATGGACACATTCCCTGCCCTCAACGAGCTCACCTGCACCACTACCCCCAGCCCCGACTCTCCTCAAGGACCAAGGCGTCAATGCCCCCCGGTCACCCTCTTCCCCTCCTCCTCGCCCCCCAACTCCGGCAGCCATCTGCCCCTCTCCTCCCCTCCTTCCCCCACAGGATATGGCCACGACCCTCCCGGCTGGCGTGGTAAACGTGATCACTGGGGACCGGGACCACCTGACCCGCTGCCTGGCCCTGCACCAAGACGTCCCGGCCCTGTGGTACTTCGGGTCCGCTGAGGTACTGTCTCTCCCGCTCCTGCCCCGGCTCCCACAGCTCAGCTCCTTGCCCCTCGCCGCCCCACTGCCTAGGGTGTAGTTGGTCCTGGCAAATGAGGACAGATCTCCCCTCAACCAGATTGGTGCTGAGGGGCTCCCCTTCCTCCTGCTCCCCCGACCCGCTTCCTTCAGCCAGTCGATCATATTTCTCTCGCGCGCGATCACATTTATCGGGTGCTTACTGTGTGCAGAGCTTGGGAGAGTACAGTATAACAATATAACGCACACATTCCCTACCCACAACAAGCTTTCAGTCTAGAAGGGACATACACACACACAGTCGTCGATCGTATTTGGTGCTTACTGTGTGCAGGGCACTGTACTAAGCGCTTGGGAGAGTACAATACAAGAATAAACAGACATCTTCCCTGCCCACAACGCGCTTACCCTCTAGAGGTAGGGAGACGGACATTAATATAAATAAATAAATGACAGATATGGGTAATAAGTGCTGTGGGTCTGGAGGGGGAATGAATAGAGGGAGCAAGTCAGAGCGACCCAGAAGGGTGTGGGAGAAGAGGAAAGGAGGGGTTAGTCAGGGAAGGCCTTTCTTCCTCCTGACTGCCCCTTTCATTCCTCCCCCGTCCTCAGGGCTCCCAGTTTGTGGAATGGGCTTCGGCCGGCAACCTGAAAGCTACGTGGGTGAGCGGAGGCCAGGTCCGGGCCTGGGACCAACTTCCCCCTGGGGCCATCGAAGAGCTGGGCCGCCGGGCTGCCCGAACCAAGAGCGTGTGGCTGCCCGCGGGGGACAGCTGAGATCCCTGGGCCACCCAGGCCGCCCGCCCACCCGACGACGGGACAGACCTGCGGCCGGACCCCCACCCCCTCTCCGCCCCAGTGGTTGACCAGAGTCGGCACTGATTCTCACTGCCGGCCAACCTCCACCCCTGACCCCTCCGCTCCCCCAATAAATGGCCCCAGAATGTGAAAATCATTCAGCTTCTCCTCGGGGATTGGAGAGCCTATGCTGGGGGGTGTTAATAATGGCCGGAAGGCAGGCAGAGGTGGGGGGAAGGCTAACAAGGTCCAGAGGGGAGGGGGGAGAAAAGGAGTCCAAATACGAATATGTTGGAGAGGAGTAGGGCAGGGGGCCGGATGAGGGGAGCGGAGGGGATGGATCCGGGCATCCATGGGGGGCATTCCCAGGTTGGCGGGGTCAGCGGAACTGGCACGAAACTAAGTCCCGGCATGTCGCTTCCCGTGCCGACCCCTACCGCCTCTTGGGTGGATTTCTCTGTCACTCTGGGGTCCTCTGAGTCCCTCGGGCCCGGGGAAGGAGCGCTGCAGAACCTGCGCTCATCCTCCGAGCCACCGGCTGGGGCAGCAGGATCAAGCCGTTGACCGATCAGTACGTCCTCTGCAGTACGCAGCGTCCACTAGGTGCCAGACACTGAGCTGAGCGCTTAACAGAGAACCAGGGAGATGAAAGATTCCTCCCTGTCCTCAGGGAACGTATAGTCTCTAAGGAGAGAGACGGACACCAGATCATTTAATCATAATTGTGGTATTTGCTGAGCACTTACTATATGCCAAGCACTCTACTAAGCGCCGGGTGGATACGAGCAAATCCGGTTGGACACAGTCCCCGTCTCACATGGGGCCAACGCGCTTAATTCCCATTTTACAGATGAGGTCATTGAGGCCCAGAGAAGTTAAATGACTTACCCAAGACCACACAGCAGACATGTGGAGGAGCCAGGATTAGAACCCAGGCTTAATTTGCTCCAAAACCCATTTGTTTTTCCGGCCGTTCCTGGTGTTCGTAGAGGCCTTCTCCAACACCACATTTTAAAAGAGTCGATGCTCTTTCTCTCCCGTTTTTTCAGTGTCCAGCTTTCGGATCCATACACTGTCACTGGAAACACACAGAATTGACAATCTGCATTTTTCTGGCAATTGTTACATCAGCACATTTCTTGATTTTTTTTTCCAGGCAAATCTTGCAAATCTTGCTAACATTAATCTTTGGCATATCTCTTCACTACTAGTTCCTTTTAGGATTAATTATCCATCCCAGGAGAGAAAAAGTGTCAACTATTTCAATCTTCTTTCCACACGCTATAAATGTGTTAAAACTTCTAAGTGTCATGGTCTTTGTATTCTTGACATTCAAATGTAGGCTTATCTTTTTGCTCTGCTCCTTAACTTTTAATAATAAGCCCTTCAAATCTTCACTTTCTGCTAGTAGGGTAGTAATCATCAGCATAACAAAGGTTGTTTATATTTCTTCCTCCAGTCTTTACTCCTCTGTCTTCCTCCAATCAGGCTTCTCTCATTATGTATTAAGCATAAAGGATGACCCGATAAGGCGATGAGATGCATCCTTATCTTTCACCCTTACTGATGGGAAACCAATCGGCTTCTCCATATTCCATTCTTATTGTAGTGTCCCTTCTGGCGTACGGCTTCCGTATTGATTCTATCAAAGGGTCCGGTATGCCCATTTTCCTTAACGTGCCCCAGAGTTTCTCAAGGCTCCACTCAGTCAAAGGCCTTACTATAATCAGTAAAGCACATGATGACTTCCTTTCGATGTTTCCTTGCCCTTCCGTTTATTCAACGGACATCAGCAATAATACCCCGTGTCCCTCGTCCTTTCTGGAATCCTGTTTGGGAATCGGGCGGTTCATATCCCATGTAGGTCTCCAGTACATGCTGTATAACTTCTGGCAATACCTCGCTGGCATCTGAGATCAAGGAAATCCTACAATAATCGTCGCACTTAGTTCTATCTCCTTTCTTCGGTGTTGGAGCATAAACTCATCTCTCCCGGTCAGATGGCCATTGAGTGGTTAGCCAATTCTTTTGGACTCTAACCGATTCTTCTCCAGCTGCCTGAAACACCTCAGTAGGAAGCCCTATCCAAGGTGGGTGCCTTATTTTTGGCAAGACAGAGCAACGCTGATCTAACTTCGCTTTCCGTGATGAGTGGCTCTAATTCACAAGGAACTTCTTCAAATGCTTCCTGTGTATTGCTATCCTTCTGGTGTAGTTCCTGTACGTATTCCTTCCGTCTCTGATTCCACTGGCATTGTCTATCGTCAGTCCATCTTTGCTTTTAGCCAAGTCAGTCGAGGACAAAAGGTCCCCTTGATTTTCTCAATCTTCTGAAACAGTGATCTCGTCCATCCACATCCATTACTGAATTCCATTTCTTTACATATGCTGTTATAATATTCCCGTTTCTCCTTCCGGGCAGATCACTGGAATCTCGGTTCAGTTCTTTATCCAGATTCTTTTGTCCTCTGATTTTTGCTTCTTTCCGTTTCCTGGCTACTTCCAGAGTTACCTTCGGCATCCATTTTGATTTCTTCTGCTTCCTGACCTTTTGCAATACTGTGTCGCTTTCTTCCTCACTGATATTTTCAATCTCCAGCCACAGTCTCTCTGGTTCCTTGTCTGTGAGATTAAGCATCTCAAATCGATTTTTTACATGATCCTTAAATGCAGGGGGATATTAGTCGGGTCATATTTGGGCAGCTATAAGGCATGATGAGTCTTGCTAAGTTTTAACCAGAGGTTACACATGAACAGCTCATGATCTGTTCCACAATCCACTCCGGGCCATGATTGTGCTGTCCAAAGAGAACTCCATCTCTTTCTCCAGGTAAAAGAGTCTATTTCATTTCTATATAGTCCATCCGGTGAAGTCCGTGTACACAGTGGTCGTTTAGGTTGGTTGAAGAAGGTGTCGGCAATAAAAAAAGCCATTCAATTAACAGAAATCAATGTCAGTCTCTGGCTTGATTCTGATTTCCAAGGCCCTACTTATAATAATAATGTTGGTATTTGTTAAGCGCTTACTATGCGCAGAGCACTGTTCCCACGTGGTAATCAGGTTGTCCCACGTGAGGCTCACAGTTAATCCCCATTTTACAGATGAGGTAACTGAGGCCCAGAGAAGTGAAGTGACTTGCCCACAGTCACACAGCTGACGAGTGGCAGATCCGGAATTCGAACCCATGACCTCTGACTCCCAAGCCCGGGGTCATTCCACTGCACCACACTGCTTCTCATGCTCCCAACAACCTTCATTTCCATTCCATTACCAACGTTTGCATTACGGGGCCCAGTGATAATCAACACATCTTGACTGTGACTTTTAACCTCTCTGGGCCCGTGTCCTCATCTGCGAAAAGGGGATTCAAAACTTTTTCTCCCTCCCTCTCACGTCGATCAATCAGTGGTATTTACTGAGCTCTCACTGTGTGCGAAGCACCGTACTAGACGCTAGGGAGAGTACAGTATGACAGAACCGGTCGTCACATTCCCTGCCTACAACAAGCCCTCAGTCTAGAGGAGGGGGAGGATTGTGAGCCACCGCTGTGTTGGACAGGGACTGTGTCCAGTGTTTAGTGCAGCACTTAGAAAATAGTAAGTGCTTTACAGGCAGCACTTCTATTATGGCAAGGGCCTCTGGGGTCCCCCCACTTCCCTGGATCGAGTTCGAGTGGTCTCGGTTTGGGGGGGCCGTTGAGGGGCTCCGGGGGTCCCCCACCTCCCCGGATCGAGCTTGGATGATCCCGGTTTGGGGAAACCGTTGAGGGGCTCCGGGGTCCCCCGCCTCCCTAGATCGAGCTTGGATGATCCCGTTTGGGGGAACCGTTGAGGGGCTCCGGGGTCCCCCGCCTCCCTGGATCGAGCTTGGATGATCCCGTTTGGGGGTACCGTGGAGGGGATCCTGGGGGAGGGTCCCCCCCCACCTCCTGGATTGAGTTTGGGTGGTCCCGGTTTTGCGGTACCGTTGAGGCACTCCGGGGTCTCCCCACCTTCCTAGATTGAGCTCGGATCATCCCGATTTGGGGGTATTGTTGAGGGGCTCCGGGGGTCCCCCACCTCCCTGGGTTGAGTTGGTGTGATCCCGGGTTTTGGGGTGCAGTTATGAGGGACTGGACTGGACTCCCGGTTTCAGGGTGGTGTTTGCCCAGCGGCCACCAGATGGCCTCTCTCGCCCCCGGCCCGCCCCCCTCTCTCCCCCACCAAACACACACACACACACACGCACACTCACTCCCACAAGGACAGACCAAAGCGCACACACTTACACACACACTTTCTCTCTCACACACACACACACACACACACACACAGACCCAGGCCCACGCTCACTCACACCCAGGCACCCAGACACACACACTCACACCCCCAGAGGCACACTCGCCCCCTGACACTCACCCCCTGACACTCACCCACTCACTCACACACACACACCCGGGGTGTTTTTGCTTTCGATATCTTGACCTCCCGGCTGGTCCGGAGCGGGGCGGACCCAGGGCCGCCGAGCCGAGTGCAGGTGAGCCTCGAACGCGTGGCGGCCCAGGAGCGGGCCGAGGAGCCCCGGCCGGCGGGGGGGCCGGTCAGAGGCCGGGACCCCCGGGTCCCCGAGGGGGGCAGGGCCGGGGGGCAGGAGGCTGGGTTCCTGGAAGGCGGCCCGGGGAGCCGTTCGCAGTAAGTGCAGACACAGGAAGCCGGCCGGGGGAGGGGGCGCGCAGCGGAAACCCAGCCACATCAAGGGGCCGGGGGCGGGGGAGGGGGCCGGGGGACGTCCGGCCCGGACACCTGGGTCCCCAGCTCGGGGCTGACTCCTCCGCCCTAGGGCCCGGCCTCCGGCATGTGGGGCCCGTCGGCGACATGACGGCTCGGCCGCCCCCGGGACTCCCCCACGTGAGTACCGGCCACCGGGGCCCCAGTCCGGCGAAGGGACGGGAGGGGCGGCCCGGAGGAGGAGGAGGGGATGGGGGTCAGCGGGGTGAGGGGAGGTCACCGGGAGGGGGGTCGGTGAGATGGGGGGGCCACCCCAGGGAGAGGGAGGAGATGGGGGTCAGTGGGGGGGGGTTAGTGGGACGGGAGGGGGGGTCGTCCCAGGGAGAGGGAGGGGATGGCAGGGCGGTGGGGTGAGGGGGAGGGAGGGAATGGGGGTCAGTGGGACATGGGGGCATTGCAGGGAGAAGAAGGGGACGGGAGGAGTAGCGGGGAGGGGGAGAGGGAGGGGGTGAGGGTCGGTGGGACACGGGGCATTGCAGGGAGAAGAAGGGGACGGGAGGATTAGCGGGGAGGGGCAGAGGGAAGGGGTGGGGGTCGGTGGGACATGGGGACATTGTAGGGAGAAGAAGGGATCGGGGGCGGGCGGAGGGGAGAGCGGCCCCAAAGGGGAGGCCGGGGGCAGCCAGGCAGAGGTGGCCGGGGAGGCAGGGGCAGGCTGGGGCCCGTCCTGGGGAGGGGCGGGGGGAGCCGGGGGTCCCGAACCCCGGCCCCGTTCGCCCCGGCCCAGGCCTGGCCGCCGTTCCACCTTCAGCTGCTGTTGCTGCTGCTGCTGCTGAGCGGGCCGCCCCCAGCCCCCGCCTGCGCCTTCCGCTACAGCCCCGTCAGCTCCATGTTCGGACTGCACATCCACAACCTGGTGAGCCCCCCCACCCCGGACCCCCGGAGCCCCGGCCGGCCCCGGACTCCGTCGCCCACTGCCCTTCCCTTCCACCCTGCTGATGGACTTCTCTGTGCCCCTCCCCCGCAGGCCCAGTACCTGCTCCAGGACTACCCCGTCAGCGTGGTCACCAACCTCCAGACTGTGAGTACGGCACTGCTCCCCCGGATGCACCCCCTGCCCCCTGCCAGACCCCCAGAGCGGAGCCCCTAGAGACCCTGCACCCCCCAACCCCTCCAGGCCCCGGGGCCCAGGACGCAACGGGGACCCTCCCCCGGCCGGGGCAGTACCTCCGGGTTCCCCGGCCTCACGTTGGGGTGCGGAAGGGCTTGGGGGGGCGCGAGAAGAGCCTCCCCCCCTCAGCCCCTCAAGGACCCAGGTCCCCCGCACCGCCGACTCCCAGCTCTTCGCCTCACCCCTTTCCCTCCAGGTCCCCCAGCCCTCCCCGTGTCCCCCTGGATCTTCCCTGCACTTTTGCCCCCCCCCCCCGGCTTCCCGACCCTCCCCACACACCCCGTCATCCCCAAGTCCTCTCCCTGTCCCCTCCAGTCTCCCCAACCCTCCCCATACCCTCCACTAGGCCCCCCTCCTCTCCCCATGCCCCCCATCCTCCCCAGGCCCTCTCCGTGCTCCCCCCAGGTCCTCCCTTCCCACGCCCCCCCATCCTCCCCGCTCCCCCCGCCGTGTCCCCTCGCTCGCCCTCCCCTCCACCCCCACCCGGCCCCAGCCCTGGCTGTACCCCAGGACGAGCTGTGCTGGGAGCTGTGGCACCTGTCGGTGGCAGAGGACCGGCTGAAGCACTTGGAGCGGATGTCCGGGCCTCGGCTGCGGGAGCTGGTCCACAAGGTCCAGGCTGAAGTCGACTTCGTCAACGACTGTGGCTTCCAGGTGGGACCGGCCCCCTCGCCCCCACGGCAGGGGTCTCCCGTGGACAGGGACGGGGGTCCCCGTCCAACAACCGCACCACCCCCGGCCCCCCGCCGGGCGGGACCTGAGACCCTGGGGGACCCCCGGGGAGTCTCAAGCAGGGGCCTCCTCTCCCGCTCAGCGCCCCCAGAAGTGCGCCAGATTCCAGCAGATCAACATCTCGCAGTTCCTGGGGGACGTGTCCCAGCATCTGACCTCCCTGCGCCCCAAGATCACCAGCCTCAACTTCTCCAGCTGCCTGGAGCTCCGCTGTGTCCCTGGTAACGGCCGTCTCCATCCCCGATCCCCGGCTCTGCCCCCTGCCCCGCCGCCTTGCCTTGCCCGATTCTCCTTCCCCTTTCCCCACCCCCCGCCATCAACTTCCCTCTGTCTTCATCTTTTTCACCAGTCCCACTGCCCGTCCTTCCCTCTCCCGCCCCTGTGCCCCTCTCTCCCTGTTCCCCTTCTTCACCCCTTCCCCACGCTGGGCCCCTCTTTCCCGGCTCCCCTTGTCTGCCCTTTTCCCTCCTGGACCCCTCTCTCCCAGCTCCCCCGCCCAACCCATTCCACCTGCCTCCCTCCCATGCCCTCCACGACAGGAGCGGGGGATGTGAGCGGGGGCTCTCCCAGCTAGCTCTCCCTCCAGCTCACCCTGACTCCCGAAGAGTGGCAGAGGGTAGCTGCGGGAAATGAGTCCCTTGGCCTGCCCGTTTCCCAGCTACTGTTCCTGGGGAGGGGGAGTTGAGGGTGGGGGGACTGAGACTCTGCCCCAAGTTGTATGTGCCTCCTTTCCCCCTCCTCACCCTGAGCGAACCCCTGTCTCTGGGCCTGGGCTCCCCTTCCCAGCTCCACTGGGTCCTCCAAGGAGGAGGAGGGAGTAGGGGCCGGGAAGAGGGGACTTGGGGCCCCGGGGGGTGGAGGGCACGCTCAGCAGAGGCAATCCCCTCCCTCGCAACTCCCACTGTGCTCCACTCCCTCAGCCCTGCTCCCCTCTCCCACCGTGTCCCACTCCGCCGGGCCACCCTATCCCTCCCCCACGGCCTCCTCTCTCTCTCTTGCTCATTCTCCCCCTCCACCCAGATCCCCCCACCTCAGCTCCCTCCTCCGGCACCCCGGGCCCCCTGGGCAGCCAGGCTCCGCTGTCCCGGGGCCTCCTCCTGACCCCGCTGTGGCTGTTCCTGCCCGGGCTGACCATGGGAGCACTGTGGGGACTGTGGAGGCTGTGGAGGATGCGGAGCTGGAGAGGACAGAGCCAGGTGAGCTGGGGGCGGACAGAGCACCGCGGAAGGGGGGTTGGGGTTCCCGAGGTGGGCAGGGGGTCCTCCGTCGCCGGGGGCCACCCCTTCCGATAACCCAGAGGAGCGGGCGGGTTCCCACTTTGGCGCGGGGGCTCTCTCTCTCTCCGCAGCCGTGCCAGGGGACGTCTCAGATCCCCACAGATTCTCCCCTCCCGAGGAGACCGTGCTTATGACCCCCTGCCCACCCTGAGCGGGACTGAGAGCGGAAGCAGAGAGACAAGGTATATGGGTGCCGGCTGGCAGCCGCCCCCGCCTCCCCGATCTGCCCCCTCCCCGGGCCTCTCCGCCCCGTGGCCCCCCGACCCCCCCAGTTTTCCTCTCTTCCCTCCGGGACTTGGCTGCCACTTGTCTCCCAAGGAAACAAGAAGGGGGCTCCAGCTGGGCGCGGGGCAGTCCGGAGCAGGCCGAGCTTCACCTCCCCCATCCTGCACCTGCCCACCCGCCCCCTCGCGCGTCAAGCCGAAAGTTGACATGGAAAGATTTTTGCATTGACAAAGCTGTGAGATGCTAAACCACATCTCATCCCGCCTTCGACCTGCAAAAAGCCACCTCCTCCTCCAGGCAGCCTTCTCGGATTGTGGACTCCTTTCAGCCGCTCTAGCAACTGTGTATTATCTCTGTAAATCTCGTGTATATATTTCAGTTCTTGGTTTTATGCTCCTGGCACGTGCACTTTTGGAGTAATTGAAAATCGATGTGGTTCCTGCCTCCCGAAAGAGACTGTAAAATCTTCCAGGGCAGGGGGGACTATCTCATTCCTCCTTTGTAATTCCTGTCAGCCCTCAGGGCCCAGGGTGCCCCCCTTCCTCCGCTGACCCTCAATAAACATCGATAATGATACTGAAGACAAGACACCCGCGGGGTGTCTGAGACTTATGGGGACTGGGGGCACTTGGGGAGCAAAAGTAGTGCTGGAGACATTCATTCGATAGTATTTATTGAGCTCTTACTGTGCGCAGAGCGCTATACTAATGACATCTGAGTGCAGGGAGGGAGGGGAGTGGGTGCCTGCTTTGTGACCTTGGGCGCTTAACTTCTCCCGATCTCAGTTTCCTCATCTGTAAAATGGGGATTAAATGACCTTCCTCCCTTTTAGAGCGTGAGGCCCGTGTGGGACAGTGACTGTGTCCACTCTACCTACATTGCACCTCTCTCAGGGCTTCTAGACTTTTTTTTTTTTTACGGCATTTGTTAAGCACTAGGTATCGGGCACTGTACTAACCGTGGGGTAGACGCAAGCTGATCAGGTTGGACCCAATCCCTGTGCCACGTGAGGCTCACCATCATAATCCATTTTGCAGATGAGCGAACAGAGGCCCAGACGAATATAGTGACTGGCCCGAGGTAGAGTGGCCGAGCCAGGATTCATTCATTCATTCACTCATTCATTCAGTAGTATTTATTGAGTGCTTACTATTCATTCATTCAATAGTATTTATTGAGCGCTTACTAGATGCGGAGCACTGTAACTTAGCGCTTGTATTCAATCGTATTTATTGAGCGCTTACCGTGTGCAGAGCACTGTACTAAGCACTTGCATTCAATCATATTTATTGACCACTTACCATGTGCATCTATCTGTTGCCGACTTGTTCATTCCAAGCGCTTAGTACAGTGCTCTGCACATAGTAAGCGCTCAATAAATACTATTGAATGAATGAATGTGCAGAGCACTGTACTAAGCGCTTCCATTCAATCGTATTTATCAAGCGCTTACCGTGTGCAGATCACTATACTAAGCGCTTGCATTCAATCGTATTGAGCGCTTACCGCGTGCAGAGCACTGTACTAAGCGCTGGCATTCGATCGTATTTACCGAGCGCTTACCGCGTGCACAGCACTGTATTAAGCGCTTGCATTCAATCGCATATATTGAGCGCTTACCGCGTGCAGATCACTGTACTAAGCGCTTGCATTCCATCGTATTTATTGAGCGCTTACCGCGTGCACAGCACTGTACTAAGCGCTTGCATTCCATCGCCTTTATTGAGCGCTTACCGTGTGCAGAGCACCGTACTTGGTGCTCGGGAGAAGACAAAACGACAATAAACAGACACATTCCCTAGCTTTCTGAGCCCACACTGGTCTAAGTGCTTGGGAGAGGAAACTCAGGTCCTTCCAACTCCCAGGCCGGGGCTCTTTCCACTAAGCCTCGCGGCTTCTCTGTCACCGTCGTCCGCACTTAAAAATACGACAGTTGTTATTATCCTGGGTGTTGCAGGGGGCAGGGAGGGCGGGGCGGCGGAGCTTCCTGCGCCGCTTCCGCCTGGGCCCGTCCGTACGGCAAGGGCTTGTACGGCGGCGGCCCACCTGAGCAATGGCGCCCCCCATAGACCACGTGACGGCGCTCTAGCCTCCCCATTGGCTCCCCCTTCCGCGTGACCCGCGCCGCCCCCCCGCGCCTCCCCCTCCGCCGAGGCGGCCGACCAATAGAGAGGCGAGCCGGCTTCCCGCCCTCACGCGTCACTTCCGGCGGCCCCTGCGCCGGCGATAAGGAGACCCCGGGGGGGCGGCGCGCTCCTTCTTTCGCAGGCGGCGGCCGAAGATGGCGGAAGGCCAGGTGGGGCGCTCCGGGCTGGGCCGCGGGAGGACCGGCCGCGCGGGGATGGACGCGGGGCTCGTGGGTCCTTGCGGCGCGGAGGGGGCGAGGGAGCAGCACCCTTGGCGAGGGGCCGCCGCGCCTCCAGGACCCACGCGGTCTCGGCTATGAGCTGAACGCCCCTCGAGGGCCCTGATCCAGCTGGCCGCCACCCCCCCCCCCCAACTCCTATTTGATTCCCTTTATTTGCTATTGTTTTAATGAGATGTTCTTCCCCTCGATTCTATTTATTGCCATTGTTCTAATAATAATAATATGCGTATTGGTTAAGCGCTTGCTATGTGCAGAGCACTGTTCCAAGCGCTGGGGTAGACACAGGGGAATCAGGATGTCCCACCTGGGGCTCACAGTCTTCATCCCCGTTTTACTGAGGTCCAGAGAAGTGAAGTGACTTGCCCACAGTCACCCAGCTGACAAGTGGCAGAGCTGGGATTTGAACTCATGACCTCTGACTCCAAAGCCCAGGCGCTTTCCACTGAGCCACGCTGCTTCTCTGTTCTTGTCTGGCCGTCTCCCCCGATTAGACTGTGCGCCCGTCAAAGGGCAGGGACTGGCTCTAGCTGTTACCCATTTGTCCATTCCAAGCGCTTAGTAATAATAATGTTGGTATTTGTTAAGCGCTTACTATGTGCCCAGCACTGTTCTAAGCGCTGGAGGAGATACAGGCGTAGTACAGTGCTCTGCACGTAGTAAGCGCTCAATAAATACTACCGAATGAATGAACTATGCCTTTCCGGTGGAATCCACCCAAAAGCCTCATCTGTTGGGCGCCTGCTGTCTGCAGAGCACTGTGCTAAACGCTCCGCAAAGCACCCCATGCCAGAGTTCCTTGCCCACGAGTTGACACCTCGTTTAAGCGTCGTTGTCGGGCCGAAGGGCCCCACCGAGCCATCAGGAGTGGGAGCCGGTCGTTGGGCAGGGGTGGTCTCTATCTGTTGCTCCATTTTCCATTCCAAGCGCTTAGTACAGCGTTCTGCACAGTATGCGCGCAATAAGTGCGATTGAATGAGTGAATGAGTATTTGCTGGGGGCTGTGTGCGGAGCACTGTGCTACTCCCTTGGGGAGTGAGTCAGTCACTGGTATTTTCTGAGCAGTTACTGTGTGCAGAACGCTCTACTAAGGCCTTGGGAGCGAGGCAATCACTGGTGGTTTTTGAGCGCTTACTGTGTGCAAAACACTCAGCTAAGACCTTGGGAGTGAGACAGCCACTGGTATTTTTTTGAGCTATCATTGTGCGGAACACACTACCAAGCCCTTGGGTGTGAGGCAATCACCGGTGTTTTTTGAGCGTTTACTGTGTGCAGAACAGTCAATTGGGTGTGAATCAATCGATGGTTGGAGTTCTTAGTATGTGCAGAGCACTGTAGTAAGCGCTTGGTAGAGTACAACAGAATTGGCAGGTACTTATCCTGCCCAAAGTGAGTTTAAAGTGAACGACGCTGGTAGATGTGAGCCCTGTCCTGAAAGAGTTTGGTGTTTAGCAGAGGACACAGACCCTGAGACAACTTGCCGTGCGTGGGGGACCGAGTACGAAGAGGCCGCTGGCATGTTAAAATACACTCTCCCTTCCAGGTGCTGGTGATAGACGGCCGCGGCCACTTGCTGGGACGCCTGGCAGCCATTGTGGCAAAACAAGTGTTGCTGGGTAGGTGCCGCCCCCTCCCTGGACCCCCGGCCCGTGATGAGGAACATTCACCATCTTTCGTTCGAGTCTTGCGACCGTGAGACCGACTCCATGCACCGCTCTGAGGCCTCTTCCCCCAGCCCCCTCCCCTCTCTTTCCTTCTGGGTCCCCATCGTCCCCATCCCTGGGGCTGGTGGGAAGGAGGAAGCTGAGGATCTGGGGCAGGATGGCTAACCCTGTAAAACTCGCACCCTAGGACGCAAGGTGGTGGTGGTGAGATGCGAAGGAATCAACATCTCCGGCAACTTCTACCGGAATAAGCGTGAGTAAAGGAGTCCGTCAGGCCGGGCGAGGACGGCAGGTCGCCCGGGTCCCCTGACTCCTCCTTTCCGTCTTCTCCCAGTGAAGTACCTGGCGTTCCTGAGGAAGCGGATGAACACCAACCCCTCCAGGGGCCCTTACCATTTCCGGGCCCCGAGCCGCATCTTCTGGCGGACGGTGAGAGGTGAGAGGGGACCTGGGCGTGAGGAGGACGATGGTGGGGCGGGGACACCGGTCTGTGATGACGACTGTCCACTTTATTTCGAGTCTCCCGACCTTGAGATCACATCTCCATGCACTACCATCTGAGACCGTCCAGCGGCCGGGGAGGGATTGGGGCTCTGGGTGTGGGAGCCTGTTCCTCTGACCCCCATCTTCCCTTTAGGGATGTTGCCCCACAAGACCAAACGTGGCCAGGCGGCCCTAGAGAGGCTCAAGGTGTTCGACGGGATCCCCCCACCTTACGATAAGGTACCGGACCCTTGGACTCCCTCCCGCCCCTCTGAGCCCCTTTCCCCTGGGGGTCAGTGATGCTGCACAATTACCTACATTGCTTGATTTTTCCCCATGAGAACATAACTGTGACTGAGGCCCCGCCCCCCCCAGACACCGTCTCCCACTGACATCCTTCTCTCTGACCCCATATCCTGACTCTGACCCACCCTTCCCTTTGCAGAGGAAGCGCATGGTGGTCCCTGCTGCCCTCAAGGTGGTCCGGCTGAAGCCCACCCGCAAGGTGAGTTAGCTCCAGGACCCTGGAAGGTGGGTCTACCTTGGTCAGGGCAGCCACTTGCCCTGGACCCCTGGCACACACTGGGGAGGAGGTTGAGGGGGCTGACTCATGGGCAGCTGGAGGGCTTGGCCCCCCTGAAGACTGGAAGTGACCGTGTAGGCTCTTAACTTTATCGACCCCCGGTCTCCTTCTCAGTTTGCTTTCCTGGGGCGCCTGGCCCATGAGGTTGGCTGGAAGTACCAGGCCGTGACAGCCACTCTGGAGGAGAAGCGGAAGGAGAAGGCCAAACTGCACTACCGGCGCAAGAAGAAGCAGACGGTGAGGCCTGTCGGAATAGGGGTGTTGGGAGCTTGGGGAGCCCCGGAGCCGGAGGCTGGGAGGGAGTGGGTAGAGTTGACATGACTCTGAACTAACCTGCCTTCCCTCCTGCAGAGGCTGCGCAAACAGGCGGAGAAAAACGTGGAGAGCAAGATCAGCAAGTACACAGAGGTGCTGAAACAGCATGGTATCTTGGTCTAACTCTCCCAATAAACGGCTCTTTGGCTCACTCATCTGCCTACTGGATTGATGGGGGGTGACTTTCACCTGGATCATGCCAGGAGTTGGCCCTATAGGACACAGATGGGACAGATGGACCATTGGGTAGACCCTTATAGCTTTATGGTTGATGTTGGCAAAGTCAGCCGGAGGAGGATTCCTTCGTCATCTTGTCTTTGTAAACTCCTTGTTAGACTGGAAGCTCTTTGAGAGTTCTGTCCTCTCTCCCAAGCGTGCTTTCAACTTAACAGGCGCTCAGTGGATACCGTCAGTTGGCCGAACATTTCGAGTGATTGCCGGAAGAAATATTTTCAAAGAGGTCACAAATGAAAGGGGTCAGACAGCCGACTTGAATTAAGGGGGAAAAAGAAAGGCAGTTTAAGTGCTGATTTGGTTGATGGGTTTCACCCACGAAGGTCTCACTCCTACCCTGTGGTGGGCGAAGTTCATTCAGTCACTGACATTGAGTGCTTATTGTGTGCAGAGCAGTTTATTCATACAATCAATCCTATTTATTGAGTGCTTACTATGTGCAGGGCACTGTACTAAGCACCTGGAATGTAGTAAGCACTTGAGAGAGCCCAGGTTAATTGTAGGTAGTGGCAATCCGTAAGAAACTTGCAGTCTTCAACAAATGTAATTAAGCTATTTAGCAGTTTGGTCCATGATCATGCAGCATGGGTCAGGGAGGGGTTTTATCGTGGTATTTAACTGCTTACTATGTGCCATTCACTCTTACTAAAACCTGGGGTAGATTGAGGCTACTCAGATTGGACAGTCTGTGTCTCACATGGGGCTCAGTCTTAATCCTCATTTTACACATAACAGAGAAGTGGAGTGATTGGCCCAGGGACACACAGCAGACAAGTGGGAAAGCTGGAATTAGAGCCCAGGTCCTGATTTCCAGGCCCATGCTCTAGCCCCTTACAGCTCTTTCTAAAAAAAATCCACACATCTCCAAAACCCGTGGCTTAGCAATTGTGCCTAGATCAGTCTATCCTGATCTTTGGGCTTTAAGGGGTTCATAAGCCTGACCTCCCTCTTCCTATGATTGTAGCCCAGCATACACTATGCTCCCTCCAAACTAACTATATCACTCTCAGCTTTCCCTCGGCCTGGCACTCCCCATCCCACAGCCCTCCACTTACAATCTGTTAGATGAGTGTTTGCCCCATCTTCAAAACCCTATGTACCGAGCACTGTTCTAAGCACTGGGGTAAATTCAAGATAATCAGATTGTCCCATGTGGGGCTCACAGTCTCAATCCCCATTTTACAGCTGAGGTAACTGAGGCATGGAGAAAGTAAGTGGCTTGCCCAAGGTCACTCAGCAGACAAATGGAGGAGCTGGGATTAGAACCCACATCCTCTCCCAAACCTGTGCTCTTTCCACTGAGCCACACATATAAGTTCGTTCAATAGTATTTATTGAGCACTTACTATGTGCAGAGCACTGTACTAAGTGCTTGGAATGTACAATTGGGCAACAGATAGAGACAAAAACAATAGCAATAAATAGAATCAAGGGGATGTACATCTCATTAACAAAATAGGGTAATAAAAATATATACAAATGAACAGATGAGCACAGGGGGATGAGCACAGACGAGCTGAGGGGAAGGGGGAGGAGCAGAGGGAAAGGGAAGGGAAGGGGCGTTTAGCTAAGGGTAGGTGAAGTGGGGGGCAGAGAGGGAGCAGAGGGAAAAGGGGAAGCTCAATCTGGGAAGGCCTCTTGGAGGAGGTAAGCTCTCAGTAGGAATACCAGAATACTAATAAGTACCAGAATAGAATAAGTACCAGAATACTAATAACGGAAGCAGGGTGGCTTAGTAGAAAGAACCCAAGCCTAGGAATCAGTACCAGGGTTCTATTTCTGGCTCTGTTGGCTGAGCAACCTCAGCCAAGGAAGGTGCTTATCGTCTTTGTTTCCTTAAGCGTATATCAGTGGAAAGAGCCCGGGTTTGGGAGTCAGCGGTCATGGATTCGAATCCCAGCTCTGCTGCTTGTCAGTTGTGTGACTGGGCAAGTCACTTCACTTCTCTGGGCCTCAGTTACCTCGTCTGGAAAATGTGGGTGAAGACTGAGCCTCATGTGGGACAACCTGATGACCCTGTATCTCCCCCAGCACTTAGAACAGTGCTCTGCACATAGTAAGCACTTAAATACCAACATTATTATTATTAAAATGGAATTTTAATTCTCCCTCCAGTGTCTTCATTCATTTAATCAAATTGAGCGCTTGCTGTGTGTAGAGCACTGTACTAAGCGCTTGGGAAAGTACCATATAGTAGAAAACAGTGA
Organism: Ornithorhynchus anatinus; assembly: GCF_004115215.2. Taxonomy (NCBI): domain Eukaryota; kingdom Metazoa; phylum Chordata; class Mammalia; order Monotremata; family Ornithorhynchidae; genus Ornithorhynchus; species Ornithorhynchus anatinus. The sequence goes on along the minus strand of NC_041737.1, from coordinate 53,127,505 downwards.
CCTTAATAATAATGTTGGTATTTAAGCGCTTACTATGTGCTGAGCACTGTTCTAAACACTGGGGTAGATACAGGGTAATCAGGTTGTCGCACCTGAGGCTCACAGTTAATCCCCATTTTACAGATGAGGTAACTGAGGCACAGAGAAGTGAAGTGACTTGCCCACAGTCACACAGCTGGCAAGTGGCAGGGTCAGGAGTTGAACCCATGACCTCTGACTCCCAAGCCCAGGCTCTTTCCACTGAGCCACGCTGCTGCTCCACTTGTTAAGTAAGCACTTAACAAATACCAACATTATTATTGTTAAAATGGAATTTTAATTCTCCCTCCAGTGTCTTCATTTAATCATATCGAGCGCTTGCTGGGTGCAGAGCACTGTACTAAGCGCTTGGGAAAGTACCATACAATAGAAAACAGTGACCTTCCCTGCCCACAACCATCTTACAGTTTGGGGGTGGGGGGGACAGACGCCAATGCAAATAAATTTATTTATTTAGACCGTGAGCCTCATGTGGGTCATGGACTGGGTCGAATCTGCTGATCTCTTAAATACCCCAAGGTTTAGCCCAGTGCCTGGCCCTTGATAAGCCCTTGCAAATGCCCCATGACTAGTAGCATGGCCTATAAGGCTAACGTGAGGGGAGGTCACGTGACCCGAGCCGTCATGGCCGCCCGCTGGAAAGCGTGGAGAGACCACGTGGTGCCGGGCCGGGCAACGGCCTCCGCCCATACCTCGTCACGTGATCGACGTCCTTTCCGACCGTCCAATGGGAAGACGCGATGGCAACTACGTCACCTGGGCCCGCCCCTCCGAGTCGGCTTAAAAGGCTCCGCGCAGGAGCGGGCGCCCTCTTTGTCCAAAGGCGGTCAGGCATGGAAGGAGCCAGGTGAGGAGCTTGGGAGCGCTGCAGTCGAAAGGAGCTGGGCTAGACTCTGTTAGGGAGGGCGGCTTCGTGCATTCAATAGTATTTATTGAGCGCTTCCTATGTGCAGAGCACTGTACTAAGCGCTTCTGTGGGAGGAGGGTGGGGGGCCCGAGAGGAAAGAGGTGCGAAGCGCGGTCAGGCCCAGAGCGGGTTGGGTCGCGGACGACTTGGCGAAGGCCTGGAGCCCTCGGGTTTGGGACTCAGAAGGTCATGGGTTCTAATTCCCATGCTTGTTTGCTTTGTGACCTTGGACAAGTCGCTTCCCTGCCTCACTTGGAAAATGAGGATTGCCACGTGGGACAGGGACTGTCCAAGCCGAGTTGCTTGTGCCCACCCCAGCTCCTACTGCAATGTGTGGCCCAAACTAAGCGTTTAATAAATACAATTATTATTAACTCACCTCTTCCCACCCTGGAGTCCGCGCAGTCCCGTATGGGGTTACGGGGAGGCCCCTGGGCACGTGGCTTCCGTCCTTCCCTGACCTCTATCTTCTCCTGCAGACCATCAAGGACATCTCCATCGACAAGAAGTGCCCGGGGACCACAAATGCATCCATCCGCGGCCTCTCCCTCTTTGGTGAGTGGCACTGAGGGCCTACCCTTCCCTTCCTGGCAGATGATGTCTATTCTCACGATGGTCTTCAGATTGCCCCCCGTGGGCGCTGGCGACACCGCCAAACGGCTTAACTGATGCCAGGGGGACCAGGGGGTGGTGGTCATCGGGTCCGTGTGTAGAGCACTCCCAAATGCTGTGCTTATAGTGTTTGAATGCTTACTATTTGCCAAAGATAGTACTAAATGCTAGGGTGGACATATGATTTGGCCCCACGTGTTTGAAAGAGAAAAGGATACTAAATCTCCATTTTGAAAGGGACTTGCAAAATGCGGCTGCAGTTTTTCAGGAGATCACCCAGTGTGATCGCCTCATTTCCCTCTGTTCTCACTCCCATGTGTGGTGTCCAAGATAAAATGCGCAAGACCACCGATGTAATCAAAGCTGCGTAGAGAAAGGCCTCCACGAGAAGGAAAGTCTGCTTTAGGCAAGCTGGGGTGGCTACCACTTCCCTGGGCTTGGGCCTCTGGCGGTGTTGCTGACTGGAAGTGCATCAAGAGACTAGTTTAAATCCATTCCTATTCATTTACCACTTTAAACTGTTGTATGCCAAGCACTGGGGTGGATTATCAGAGTGAGCAGTCTGCAAACGATGGGATCCAAACCGCATTTTGTAGATGAGTTAACTCCCCTGGGCCTCAGTTAAGGTCACACAGCAGGCGAGTCCAGGTCTCGTGACTCGCAGGCCTGTCATGTGGGCCATGGAAAGCTGTCCAGGACAGAGTGGTTTAGTAGAAAGGTGGGTATGTAGATGTGGGGTGATGAGGGGCACTGGGAGAATTGGGAATTTGGACCCCCTGAACAAGAACCAGTGGGAGAAAGGCTAGAGATGGATCTGATGTAATTTGGCTTGGGTGCATCAATGCTCTGTACACATTAAGTACTCCATAAAGGAGTGGCAGAGCCAGGATGAGAACCCAGGTCCTGGAGCTCAGGCCCATGCTCATTCCACTAGCCACGCTGCTTCCTTGACCTTGATGGGTGGGTGGGGGCTGCCTACTAGGATACCTGTGGTGCTGCCGGTGAAGGATTGCCCCGAGAGCTGTGGCTCAACCCTTGTCCCCTGCCCTTTACAGGAGCTGGCGATTGATGGGTGGGGCCGCCTGGCTGCCGTTGACTGACTGAACAGATGCTCCTGGGTAAGTGTTGCCTGTGCCCTGGACCCCCTGTAGCAGTCCCCAACCCCCGGCCAGTGATGAGGAACATTCACCATCTTTCGTTCGAGTCTCGCGACTGTGAGACCAACTCCATGCACCGCTCTGAGGCCTCTCCTCTGCTCCCTAAATGTCTCCAGGCAGAAGTCCCTGGGTCTTGAGGGGGTGGGGGCTGAGGGGCAGGGGCCAGAAGGACACTAAATAAGGTCAGCCATCCTTGTCTCCTAGGGAGGTACCTGGTGTTCCTGAGGAACCGGATGGATATCATCCCGTCCAGAGGGCTGGACTGCTCTCGAACCCTGACCTGCATCTTCTGACAGATGGTGAGAAGGGGTCTGGGGTGGGGGAACATGGGTCTGTGATGATGACTTTCACTTTATTTCGAGTCTCACGACCTTGAGATCACAGCTCCATGCACTACCATCTGAGACCCCTGAGAGGGTGGGGTTGGGTTCTGGGGTGGGAGGTGCTGGTCATCTGACCTCCATCTTTTTTCCTTAGGGATGCTGTCCCACAAGATCAAATGGGGCCAGGTGGCCCTGGAGAGACTTGAGGTGTTGGAGATTCCCCTCTGCCCTACAAAAAGGTACCAGACCCTTATTGTCCCTTCCCTCTGTACCCCCTTCCCCAAGGGCCGATGATGCTGTTCAATTACCTACATTGTTTGATTTTCCTGTGAGAAAACAGCTATATCTGAGGCCCCTAGGGATACCAGCATCCATTGATGTCCCTGTCCTTTTCTGGCTCCCCTGCACCACCCCCCTGCCAAAAAGGATGGGGTGGAGGATCACTTGTCTTTTTAGGAGAGAATGACTAAGTGGCGTTAAGTACTCACTCTGTCAAAACACTTAAATCCCCATTTTTCATGGAAACTGAGCCATAGAAGTTAGGTGACTTGTTCCTCAGCAGATTAGTGGTCTTTCTGACTCCCAGGCTCGTGTTCTTTCTGCTAAACCACAATGCTTTTTCAACTGGTTGTTTGACATCCTTTTCTCCACCTCACTAGGATGTGTGTGAAGAGAGCTCAGAAGACCATCTGCTAAAGGAGGATGGAATCCTGGTTTAACCTGCAATGAGATTGTCCGGCTTCTCACTTCTGGGTGTAGTCATTTTCACTAGATTGTTAGCTCTTTGAGGGCAGAGATCAATCTTGTCTACTGTACTCTCCCATGTGAGCAATAAATGAAGTTCGGCTTGAGAACAGGCTATCCTGGTGTGATTTCTCCAATTCCCAGGTCAGGGTGCCTCCCCTCAAGTGAGGAAATGGGTTAGGCAGAGATAAAACATTGAACATGAAACAGCAAACTGGTTCCCTCTCCACCTTCAACTTCTTAGAAACATGCAGGAGGTGGTATAAGGATTAGCTAAAGCAGCATTAAATTAAATTGGAAGTGTATTTTGTACTGAAGATGGTCAAATCCATTTTGGGGTTGAATTTGGAGAAGATGTCTGCTGTTATCTTGAAAGGGAAGCCGGCTGGGGAAATGGGAGAGCTTTGGAGGCAAGGAGTTGTTACTGTTTTGGAAGCAGTAGCTTGACTTTTGCTCTAATCTGGCACATGCTGATGGTTTGAGTTTAGTTTTTTTTCCCTAATCTGCACAGCTTCCTGTGTGAAGGAATTTGTGCTATTAATGGCCTGTTAGGCAAGATTGTTTCCATTTCCTTTGGTTTGGGAAATACTACATTCAGGCCTTTAGTGCCCCCTATTCCAGAATGGTTTATCTACTCTAAACTTGGGATCAGGGAATACACCAAATCTAGTATTCTCCCAAGTGCTCAATAAAGGGTTGATATAATTGGACCTCCCAGTCTATTCCAGGAAAAGGTTTTTCTACCTCTTAGACATCTTGGCTCCTTTCTGTGGCTACTAATCAAAGCAGCAGCTTGGAGTTCAGGTAGTGGATTCCTGCAGGAAAAGTTCATCGCAAACCTAAGGAAACAAGCATTCACTTTGCTTGGAGCTACAATAGATCAAAGCTACCAGACTGAACTGCAAAGGGATGGCATCAGACTCTAGGGTGGAGGGGATGGATTTTGAGACAAGACAGGAGATCTCTAGCAATACCGCTGGGAAAGATGGGCGATAAGGGGCCGGGGAGATATTGAGATGGGAGATAGGGGCAGGGGAGGTTTTAGGGAGATCACACCTGATGGTTTTGACTTTCTCAAGGTAGGTGGCTAGATTTTGGTGGTGGGGGGCAGTTAAAAGGCTGAAACACCTGGTGAGGATGTAAGGATGGAGATGTAATTTTGCCAGGGAGAGAGGGCAGAGTTAAAGCACATAAGGATAAATGAAGCGGATGAGGTCAGCTTGATAATGTAGGTATCCTCCAGCAGCACTCCACAGCTCAAGCACAAGAAGTGGGATGTGGAGGTGATTCAGGGCTGTGGGTTAGTGGCATTAGATTGAAGGGATAGGGGAGCGAGTGCAGTAGAGGGTGGTATTGAGAATCACTGGGGTGAAGCAGGAGGTCAATTCAGTTGAGTGATAGGAAGCAGCCAGTGGAAGGGTCATCAGGAACCTTATTTTACCCATTCCTCATCCCCCTCCCTCTGCGCAAGCCCCCTTTCAACTCCAAATCCCACTCCTTGTGCTGTCCCTCTTCCACTCCTCCCTCCACAGCTTCTGCCAGAGGTGGCCTGTGGGACCCCACTCCCTCATGGGGAAGCTTCCCTTCATCCTTGTCCTGTTCCTGTCTCCTCACCATCAGTGAAACCTGCCTCTTCCCAGACAACAGGGTCTCCCCTGCTGCTCTCCCTAGAAGTGGCCTCATCTCCCCCCCGCCCCTCCAGACTCACAGAGAAAGGAGGGGTTGGCTTCCTTTTCGGACTCCAGTGCAGCTTTCACACCATTCCATCTCTGCCATCCTTTTCTTTCCCTACAACCCAGCCCACACACTTCACTCCACTAATACCAATCTACTCACTGCACCTCAATCTCATCTATCTCACCACCGACATTTTCCCACGTGCTGCCTCTAGCCTGGAACTTCTCTCTTCATATGCAACAGTTACTCTCCCGCTTTCAAAGCCTTATTGAAGGCACATCTCCAAGAGGCCCCCCCCGCCCCCTTCTCCGACTCCCTGACTTGCTCCCTAATTCATCTGATCATTCACTCATTCAATCATATTTACTTAGTGCTTACTGTGTGCCCAGCACTGTACTAAGCACTAAATAAATACGAATGAATGATCAGTGGAAAAGCCCCCGATCTCCCCCACCTTCTAACACACTCCCGGTTACCAAGATTTCTGAGTCTCGGGCTCAGAGAAGCAGCATGGCCTAGAGTGGACAGAACATGGACCTGGGAGTCAGAAGGACTCTGCCACTTGTCTGCTGTATGACCTTGGGCAAGTCACTTGAATTCTCTGTGCCTCAGTTCCCTCATCTGTGAAATGGGGATTAAGACTGAGCCTATGTGAGCCTAAGACTGAGTCCAACCTGATTATGTTGTATCTACTTCAGTGCTTAAAACACTGCCTGGCACATAGTAAGTACATAACAAATATCAAAATGATAATAGTAATAATGATAATAGAGAAGCAGCAGGGCATAGTAGAACACAGGCTTGGGAATCAGAAGGTCATGGGTTCTAATCCCGGCTCTGCCACTTGTCTGCTGTGTGACATACACAATACAGATGTGACCTCATCTGTAAAATGAGGATTGAGATTGTGAGCCCCACATGGGACAGGGACTGTGTCCAACCCGATTTGCTAGTATTCACCCCAGAGCTTAGTACAGTGCCTGACCCATAGTAAGAGCTTAATAAATACCATAATAATAACACTAATCAGCACCTAGAACAGTGCCTGGCACATAGTAAGTGCTTAGTAAATACCATAATAATAACACTAATTGCGTTTAGAACTGCCTGGCATACAGTAAGTCCTTAATAAATACCATAATAATAATAACACTAATCAGGGCTTAGAGAAGTTCCTGGCACATAGTAAGTACTTAATAAATACCATAATAATAATGACACTAATCAGTGCTTAGAACAGTGCCTGGCACATAGTAAGTACTTAATAAATACCATAATAATAATGACACTAATCAGTGCTTAGAACAGTGCCTGGCATATAGTAAGTGCTTAACAAATACCATAATAATAACAACACTAATCAGCGCTTAGAACAGTTCCTGGCACATAGGTGCTTAATAAATACCATAATAATAACATTAATCAGTGCTTAGAACAGTCTCTGGAACATAGTAGGTGCTTAATAAATACCATAATAATAATAACGACCCTAATAAGCCTCAGAACAGTTCTTGGAACATAGGTGTTTAATAAATATAATAATAATAATGACACTAATCAGCGCTTAGAACAGTTCCTGGCACATAGGTGCTTAATAAATATCAACATCAACATCATAATAAAGACACTAATAAGCGCTGAGAACCGTTTCTGGCACATAGTAGGTGCTTAATAAATACCATAATAATAACACTACTAAATAGGGCTTAGAACAGTTCCTGGCACATAGTAGGTGCTTAATAAATACCATAATAATAATGACACTAATCAGGGCTCTAAATACCATAATAATAATAATAATGACACTAATCAGGGCTTAGAACAGTTCCTGGCACATAGTAGGTGCTTAATAAATACCATAATAGTAATAACGACACTACTAAGCGCTTAGAACAGCGCCCGGCACATGGTAAGGGCCTAACAAGTACCGTAATAGTAGTAATGATCAGAGTCATTCCCAACACCGCTCCCCAGAGGGCGCCATCTCGGGGCCGCCGGCGTGCCTCCGCGGGAAACCACGTGACCTCCCCCCCCGCCCCTCCCGCAACGACGTTCAGCGTCGCCGGGCGCGCGCGCCCCCTAGCGATCCCCGCGCGCGCCCGGGCGGTCACGTGATCCGGGCGCCTCTCTCTCCCCTCCCGAGCGGCCTCCCGAGGCGGGGCGTTACGTCACTTCCGCCCGGCCCCTGCTCGGGGGATAAGACGAGCCCGGCGGGGCGCGCGCCTCCCTTCCGCGCGGCGGCCGGCGAAGATGGCGGACATCCAGGTGGAGGAGCGAGGGCCGGGAGGGAGGGAGGCCGGGACCGGCGGGAGCGGGGCCGAAGCAAGGGTCTCCTCCCCCTCACGGGCGACCCCGCTTTTCCTCCTCCCTGCAGACGGAGCGCGCCTACCAGAAGCAGCCCACCATCTTCCAGAACAAGAAGCGGGTGCTGCTGGGCGAGGGCGCCAAGGAGAAGCTCCCGCGCTACTACAAGAACATCGGCCTGGGCTTCAAGACCCCCAAGGAGGTGGGCTCGGAGAGGGGCCGGTCCTGGCCGCGGGGGCTTCTGGGTCAGGGCCTCCCCGGACACGTGGGTCAGGCGGGCCCGCTTGGCCATTCCAAGCGCTCAGTACAGTGCCCCGCCCGGCGTAAGCGCTCAGGAAATACTTCCGAATGAGTGGCTCGGGGGAAAGAGAAGAAGAAGAAGAGAGGAAGAAGAAAATCGGTATTTGTTAAGCGCTTCCTATGTGCAGAGCACTGTTGATAATAATGATGTTGGTATTTGTTAAGCGCTTGCTATGTAATAATAACAACGTTGGTATTTGTTAAGCGCTTACTATGTGCCGAGCACTGTTCTAAGCGCTGGGGGAGACAGGGGAATCACGTTGTCCCACGTGGGGCTCACAGTCTTCATCCCCATTTTACAGATGAGGGAACGGAGGCACAGAGAAGTCAAGTGACTTGCCCACAGTCACACAGCCGACAAGTGGCCGAGCTGGGAGTCGAACTCATGACCTCTGACTCCAAAGCCCATGCTCTTGCCACAGAGCCACGCTGCTCCAGGCTTCCCCGCGCCTCAGTGACCTCATCTGGAAAACGGGTCGTTTTCTGGAACAGCCAGTGATGTGGGTATTTGTGAAGCGCTTACTATAATAATAATAATGTTGGTACATGTTAAGCACTTACTCTGGGCAGAGCACTGTTCTAAGCGCTAGGGGAGATAAGGGGTCATCAGCTTGTCCCATGTGAGGCTCACAGTTAATCCCCATTTTACAGATGAAGCCACTGAGGCCCAGTGAAGTGACTTGCCCACAGTCACACAACTGACAAGTGGCAGAGATGGGATTCGAACTCATGACCTCTGACGCCCGAGCACTGTTCTAAGCGCTAGGGGAGATACAGGGCCATCAGGTTGGCCCATGTGAGCCTCACCGTCTTCACCCCCATTTTACAGATGAGGGAACTGAGGCCCAGTGAAGTGACTTGCCCACAGTCATCCAGCTGGCGAGTGGCAGAGCTGGGATTTGAACCCATGACCTTTGACTCCCAAGCCCAAGCTCTTTCCACGGAGCCATGTTGCTTCTCTAAAATAAATGCCAAGCTGCTGCTAATAATGTTGGTATTTGTTAAGCGTTTACCATGTACAGAGCACTGTTCTAAGCGCTGGGGTAGATACAGGGTAATCAAGTCATCCCATGTGAGGCTCACCGTCTTCATCCCCATTTACAGATGAGGGAACTGAGGGCCAGAGAAGTGAAGTGACTTGCCCACAGCCACACAGCTGACAAGTGGTGGAGCTGGGATTCGAACCCATGACTTCTGGCTCCCAAGCCCAGGCTCTTTCCATTGAGCCATGCTGCTTCCTAATCCCCCCCAGCGCTTAGAACAGTGCAGGGCACCTAGTAAGCACTTTATAAATACCATTATCATTCCTTCAGTCAGTCGTATTTATTGAGTGCTTGCTGTGGGCAGAGCACGGTACTAAGCGCTTGGAACGTGCAGTCGGGCAGCAGATTCATTCATTCAATCGTATTTATTGAGCGTTTACTATGTGCAGAGCGCTGGACTAAGCGCTTGGAATGGACAATTAGGCGACAGATAGAGACAATCCTGGCCCCATGACGGGCTTACAGTCTAATCGGGAGAGATGGACAAAAACATGACCGCATAATCATAAATAAAATCAGGGAGATGGACACCTCATTAACATAATAAAATGATAAAATCTATACCGTTGAGCATAGTGCTGAGGGGAAGGGAGGGGGGAGGAGCAGAGGGGAAAGGAGAAGCTCAGTCTGGGAAGGAAGGCCTCTTGGAGGAGGTGAGCTCAGCAGATAGAGATCATCCCTGCCTAGCAATGGGCTCACAGTCTAGAAGGGGAGGCAGACTGCAAAACGAAACAAGTAGGCATCATTCAGTAGTATTTGTTGAGCGCTTACCGTGCAGAGCACTCTACCAAGCGGTTGGAATGTACAATTCGGCAACAGATAGAGATAATCCCTGCCCAACAAAGGGCTCACGGTCTAAAACGGGGAGACGGGCAACAGAACAAGTAGTCATCCATCAATACCATCAAGATAAATATAATCATGGATATATACACATTAATGAAAGAGTAATAAATAAAATATGCCAATATACACAAGTGATGCCCATCCTCACGATGGTCGTCCAAGCCCCCCCCGGTGAACGGGCCGCTGCCAACTGGCTCAGCTGAAGCCGGGGGGGCGAGGTGCAGTTGTCAAAAAACCCTAGCGTTCTGCCCTCTTCTCCATTCCCCGTGCCAGCCCCTTTCCCTGATCTCTAACTTCTCCTGCAGGCCATCGAGGGCACCTACATCGACAAGAAGTGTCCGTTCACCGGCAACGTGTCCATCCGCGGCCGCATCCTCTCCGGTGAGTGACTCCGAGGGCCGCCCCTTCCCTCTGGCAGATGATGTCCATTCTCACGATGGTCTTCAGATTGCCCCCCGTGGGCCCTGATGACACCGCCGAAAGGCTCAGCTGATGCCAGGGGGACCCGGAAGGGCGGCCGGGGGAGGTGGGTCAGGTGGGAGGCTCAGAAAAGTAGGGCTGATTTTTGTTTTGTGGGGAGAAGCAGCATGGCGTAGAGGGGAGAGCACGGGCCTGGAAGTCAGATGGTCATAGGTTCTAATTCGACTACCCCACTTGTCTGCTGTGTGACCTTGTGCAAGTCACTTCTCTTCAGTGTACCCTAGAGCACAGAACAGTGCTTGACATAGTAAGCACTTAACAAATACCATAATTGTTATTCTAAGAGTGTTGGCTCGCAGTAGCTCCTGGCTGTTCCGGGAATATTGGCCCCCGGAAGCTCCTGGGGCCTTGCCAGGGAGTCTGTATTTACTGCTCTTTGTAGGCTGTAAGCTCGTGTGGACAGAAAATATATCTGTTGTACTCTCCCAAGGGCTTAGGACAGTGCTCTGCACACAGTAGGTACTCAGTAAATAGGACTGACTGACTGACTGACACACAAGAAACCTGAAGTCTGGTACGTTAGTGGAGCCGGTTGGTTTTCCAAAGAAGGGCTCAGCATGGCAAGGATGTCTCCGGGGGCTGCGCAGCGAAGCGCTTGAGACGACCCGCCCCCGACTTCGGGTTTCTGACTCTTCCGCTGTCCCCAGGGGTGGTGACCAAGATGAAGATGCAGCGGACGATTGTGATCCGGCGGGATTACCTGCACTACATCCGCAAGTACAACCGTTTCGAGAAACGCCACAAGAACATGAGCGTCCACCTCTCGCCCTGCTTCAGGTGAGCCTGGGGCCAGTGGACGGCTGGTGGGCACAACCAGGGTTGTCTGGGTCCCCTCCCTCAGCAGTGAAACTAGCCAGCGTTGGCATTTGTAATCCTCTGTCCACCACTGCCTTTAGCTCATCTGCAAAATGGAGGTGAAGGCTGGGAGGCCCATGTGGGACCTGGACTGTGTCTCACCTGACTGGCTTGTATCTTCCCCAGAGCTTAGCACATTGTTGGGCACGGAGTAAGTGCTTAACAAATACCAGAAGACAAAAAACTTGAACACTTACAGGGAAGTTCAGCACTGCCCTCGAAACAAAACTCAATCCCAGTCCCTGATTTGAGGGGGCCTTAAGTACTGAGGTGGTTTTGGGGGGGAATAGGGAAGTAATCGGGAAAGACTTTGAAGATGGTGAGTGCTGGGATCAGGTGGGGGTTCAGGAAGGGTTTGGGTTGGAGTCGAGCACGGTGTAGCTAGGGAACTTCATTCAGTCGTATTCATGAAGTGCTAACTGTGTGCAGAGCACTGTACTAAGCGCTTGGGAAAGTCCACTACAGCAATAAACAGTGACAATCCCTGCCCACAGTGAGCTCACAGTCTAGGGGGAGTGTGAATTGGGAGTGTCCCCATGTGTAAAGGGGTGAAAGCTGTGAACCTCAAATCCAGTGAGCGGGAATTTCTGTTTAATATAGTGGGAAATGAGTAGCCATAGGAGCAAAGTGCTGAGTGATGTTCTAAGATGGTTACTGAGGGAACATTGTGAGCCTACTCGCCGTAGGTTGGGACGGTGGGTGGGTGGGGTGCAATATTCTGGCTTGGTGGGAGCTTATTGCGTCTCCTGCTCTGTGGAGAAGACACACAGTGCGCCGTGGAGGGGCTGGACCAGAGGAAAGGGTTCAGTTAACACAGGGGGTTGAGGCTGTGAGAACTTGCAGTCGTGGATTCCCTGACCCTCCGTTTCTGCTCCCCTCCAGGGACGTCCAGATTGGCGACATTGTCACCGTGGGCGAGTGCCGCCCCCTCAGCAAGACCGTGCGCTTCAACGTCCTCAAGGTGACAAAGGCTGCGGGCACCAAGAAACAGTTCCAGAAGTTCTGAGGGCGCCCCCCCCCAATAAAGCTATAACTTTCTCTACCAGCCTGGCTTCGCTCTGTTTGGCAAGTACCCCTTCCCGCACCCCCGGTCAAGCACAGCCAGGGGAGAGGTGCAGTGGGCCTCCGAGGGCATCACGGCATTTCTCAATAATAGTTGTACTAAACGCTTACTGTATGATGGGCACTGGGGTAGATACAAGGTACTCGGGTCCCCCAAGGGGCTCACAGTTATAAGTAGGAGGGAGAACATATTGAATCGCAGTTTCGTAGAGGAAACTGAGGCCCGAAGAACCCGCCCAAGGAGAAGCAGCATGGCATAATGGGTAGACCACGGGCCTGGGATATGGAAGGTCATGGGTTTTAATCCTGTGCTGTGTGGTCTTGGACAAGTCACTTAACAAGTTACCTCATCTGTAAAATGGGGAGACTCAGCCCCACGGGACAGGGACTGTGTCCAACTCAATTTGCTTGTATCCACCCCAGCGCTTAGTACAGTGCCTGGCACGTAGAGCTTAAACAAATACCATTATTATTAAGGACCCTGAGGCGGAGAGATCATAAACTAGGTCCTGGAGGGCTTGTCTTTGGCCAGGTACATCTCGTGGGATGCATCTTTCTTGTCCAAGCACAGCTGGTGGTAATGGAAGATGGATAGTGATGGAGACGGATGAAGATGGATGGTTAATGATGAAGAGGAAGACGGCGCCCGCGATCAAGGCCGCCAGGCCTGAGCAGGGCAGCTGCTTGGTCTCTCAGGTGCCCTAATAGCTGCATCCCACCTTATTTGGGGTGGGGTACGGCAGTGGTTGCTGCTGAGGGCGGCAGGAGTGGGTGGCAAAGGTCAGTCCCTGTTTCCTCCCCCTCCTCAGCCAAATCCCCTATCTCTACCACCAGGCACTAAACTGATAGGTTGTCAGTGATTGGGAACCAAGACTGTCCCGTGGTTTTTGGGGTGTCCAAGCACTCCTATGGTGGCTATTGTCCAGCCAGACATGGGGCCAGGCAAGGATTCTCAGAGCAGTTTGTTCCCCGTGAACAAGGGCAGTGCTTTGGTGGGTGATAAATCCCTCATCACACTCACCTGGTGCACCCCTGTGCCAAGATAGCTGCGTCTAATTAAACCCAGCCAGGGCAGGAAGATTTCCAGAGAAGATCCGAGTGAGAAATCAGCCCTGTGGGAGGCATCTGGTACAACCTTTCTATCAGAAGGAGGCGCCAGCCAACTTGCCTTGTTAATGGCCGAGGCGGCGTCTGTTCTCTGGTGGGCAGGGACCCGCTCGGAGCTCGGATTGCAGAGGGCCTAGGGGTTCCAAGCTCACCCTTTGACTCAGCCCTCCGGAATGGGGCAGGTACATACAAACGAGGCCCAAATTCAAGCCACGGGTCGGGAAGGCATCAAGTCCTACTCCCGCCCTGGACACACAGGAAAACAGGTAAGCCTTCCCCCTCACACACCCTCCTTCGAAGCAGCATGGCTCAGTGGCGAGAGCCTGGGCTTGGGAGCCGGAGGTCATGGGTTCAAATCCTTGCCTCCACCGCTTGGCAGCAGTGTGACTTTGGGCAAGTCCCTTCCCTGTGCCTCTGTTCCCTCGTCTGTAAAAGGGTGATTGAGACCGTGAGCCCCACGTGGGACAACCTTGTATCCCCTCCAGTGCTTAGAACAGTGCTTTGCACTTAGCCCTTAACAAATGCCATCGTTATTATCCTCCGCTAAGAGGTCCACTCACCAGCTCCTCAGCGCTCTGCCCCGCCTTCCTGTTTTTTAATCAATCTTGTGGCAGTGAGAAAATCACTTGATAATAATGATGGTGTTAGGTGCCTAACTATGTGCCAATCACTGTACTAAGCGCTGACCCATTCCCGTTCCCCAACCATGTCACCCTCAAATCCCTCAGCCCTTGGAAGCAGCAGCAGCCGCCTCGGGCACCTCCAGCCCCCAAGGGCCAACTTCTGTTCCAGTCCCGAGCAGGTAGGAGGGGTGGGTCGTCTGGACCTCCGAAGGGAGGGAGGCTGCTGAAATCTGGCCGGTGAAGGGGAGGCAGTGTCACGTTATCCAGGAGTACAAGCTCCCTGATCCCAGCTCAGACACCTGGGTCCCCGTTGGGTGGAGGAGCTGGGGGCAAGGAGTGCCTAGTCAGCCCCTCTCTCTGCCCATCAGGCTCCACCTGGCCACGTGGCTCTCAGATTGGCCAGCCCCAGGAGCTCAGCTTCCCAGTCACAAGCCCGAGGGCGCGAGCTGTCGTCACACCCTGCACGACCTTGGAGTCACCAGAGGCACGAGGTTCAAAGGATGGGCAAAGGCCAGGTGGGCAAGAATAAGGGCGGGGAAAGGACCCAGGAAAACCCAGGCCCCTTCTAGGCTCAGCCACGCCAGCTCTGGACTTCGATCTTGGCCCTAGGAGGCCGGCTGCCCATCGCTCCTTCCACCCCTGGGCCCAGATAAGCACCTCTCCCCAGATAAGAACCCCAAATCAGGATTTTCTCGCTTCCAAGTTACCTACGTGAGGATTATTAACTGCAGAGTAGGGAACCCGGGTGAGCATTTAGTCCACAAGCAGTAAATTTCCATCCTGCCTCCGTCGCAAGGAGTCACGCACACTCTTCTCCAGCCCCCAGTCTTGCCCAGACTGGAGCTGACAGAGTTTCGACGAGCAGTTGAGGAGGAGTCTTTATTACGGGGCCTCGGCCGGGGGGTCCCTTCTCTGCTGGCCCTGGAGGTCCTCGCCCCCTGAATGGCTCCCAGGGCTCTCGTTCTGGTCCCCCCCCAGACTCTGCAGTGCTTCTCACAGTCCCGGGACAAAGAAGGAAAAATTCCGCAGATGTCGCCGACGGAGGGGTCGCGAGGGCGGAGATGTCAACCTGGGGGCGTGGGGGGTCGTCACTGGAGCTGATCCGGTTGAGGCGGGTGGTCCCCAGGCGGCTGTGTAGGCTTCTGGTCGGGGGTGGCCGATGCAGGTAGAGCGTCCCGGGGGCCTGGGGCTCCAGCACCTGTAACAACCGAGGGACCGTATCTACCAACCGGTACCTTGAACTCTCCCGAGTGCTTACTACCGTGCTCTGCACCCAGTAAGCGCTCAATAAATGTGACTGGTTGACTGATTGGAAGTGGGGGGATCCAGGCCCCCCACCCCCAACCCCTGGACCCTCTTCCTCCCTGCCTCGCTCCCTTCAGAGGTCCAGACGTCCCGCCCCTCCTACCTGCTTGGGGCTGGAACAGAAGTTGGCCCTCGGGGCCGGGGGCCGGGGGGGCCGGAGGCTGCTGCTTCCGCTGCTCCATCTGCAGGACGGCCTGAAGGACGGGTGGACTGTATTGATCGCCGGGGACCTACCAATCCCTGTCCTCTCCATCCCCCACAGAGCGTTCGGGGCCCAGGCTCCTCGGGGTCTGAACCCAGATGGGGACTTCATTCCCCCTTACCCCCGGGGGTCAGGCCCAACCTATTTTTTTTTTTATGGTATCAGTTCAGCGTTTATTATGAGCCAGGCACTGAACTAAGCGCTGGGGTAGATACAAGATAGTCTGGACACCGTTCATATCCCATGGTAGGGGGGTGGGCGGCTCACAGTCTTCATCCCCATTTTACAGATGAGGTGGCTGAGGCACAGAGAGGTGAAGTGACTTTTCCAAGGTCAGCATGGCACAGTGGATAGAGCACGGCAGCATTGGATTCTAATCCCGACTCTGCCACCCGTCTGCTGTGGGCAAGTCACTTCTCTGGGTCTCAGTTCCCTCAGCTTTAAGGAATCTCTCCCAGGCGCTTAGTATAGTGCTGTGCACATAGTAAGCACTCAATAAATGCAATTGAATGAATATAAAATGGGGATTGAGACTGTGAGCCCCACGTGGAAAGGGGACTGCGTCCAACCTGATTCGCTTGTATCCACCCCAGCGCTTAGTACAGAGCCTGGCCCGTAGTAAGTGCTTAACAAACGGCACAATTAATTAGGATCACACAGCAGGCCAGTGGCGGAGCTGGGATTAGAACCAAGGTTCTTCAGAATCCCAGGCCCGAGCTCTATCCACTAGGCCAAGCTGCTTCTCATGCAGCAGAACATCTTCCGGTCGAACTTGGGTCAGGGCCCCCGGGGCACCTGGCAACTCCCCCTCTGTGGGGGGGACCCGCACCCCTTCCCTCGCCCAACCTGGCGTGGAGTCTCCCCACCTGCTTCAATTCTTGCTTCTTGGCCTCCAGCTGCCCCTGGGAGCGCTCCAGGGCCTCGTGCTCCCGGCCCAGCTGAGCGGCACGTTCACTCAGTTCCGCCTCCCGGGCGGCCAGCTCCGCCTCGAAGCGCACCAGCTCCTCCTCCGTGTACACGGGCTGCTCCTCCACCGTCTGCGGGAGGATCAGTTAGTCGGTCGGACCTATTTACTGAGCGCTTACTGTGTGCAGAGCACTGTACCAAGCACTCGGGAGAGCACGATACGTTATAACACACATTCCCCGCTCACGACGAGCTTACAGTCTAGATGGGGAGACAGTAATATAAATCATTACGGGATGTGCACCTGAGTGCTGTGGGGCTGGGGGAGGGGGACGAATAACGGGAGAGGGTGGTGCGGGAGGGAGTGGAAGAAAAGGAAAAGATGGCTTGGGCAGGGAAGGCGTCTTGGAGGAGAAGCGCCTTCAAAAAGGCTTTGAAGGGGGAGAGAGTCACTGTCTGTCGCATACGAGGAGGGAGGGCGTAGCGGGCCAAAGGCAGCAGGCGGGCGAGAGGTCGGCAGCGAGAGAGACAAGATTGAGGTACAGTGAGTAGCCTGGCATCGGAGGAGCGAAGCGTGCCGGCTGGCTTGTAGCGGGTGAGTAGCCGGGTGAGGTGAGGCCGCGGAAGGTGATTGAGTGCTTACTGTGTGCAGAGCACTGGACTAAGCACTTGGGAGAGTGATGATAATAATGGTGGTGGTTTAAGCGCTTACTATGCGCAAAGCACTGTTCTAAGCCCTGGGGGGATACAAGGTGATCAGGTGGTCCCACGCGGGGCTCACAGTTTTAATCCCCATTTTCCAGATGAGGTAACTGAGGCCCAGAGAAGTGAAGTGATTTGCCCGAAGTCACACAGTCGGCAAGCGACGGAGCTGGGATTAGAACCCATGACCTCTGACTCCCAAGCGTGGGCTCTTTCCACCGAACCACGCTGCTTCTCTAACAGCAATGGTTATCCGTTAAGCGCTTCATATGTCCCGGGCACAATATAAGACCCATTCCCGGCCCAAAACGAGCCCCAGTGGCCTGCGCCTCCTCACCTCCCAGCCTCCGGCCTCGGCGAACTCCTTGCGTTGAGTGGATGACAGAAATTCATCCAGAGTGACCAGGCGGTCATGGTTAGTGTCCACCTGGGAGGAGTGGGGATAGTTAGGACCTGACCCCTCCTTCCCCTAGGGCCCAACTCTTCCCCTGGCTCCTGCCCCTAATGATAACAATAATAATAATAATAATGGTATTTGGTAAGCCCTTACTATGTACCAAGCAGAGGGGCAGATACCGTATATGCAGATAAGATACAGTTCCTGACCCGCATGGGGCTCACGGTCTGAACAGGAGGGAGAACAGGTATTAAATCCCCATTTTACAGGTGAGGAAACAGACTTGAAGAAGTTAAGTGATTTCCCCAAAGTTACCCGATAGGCAACTGGCCGAACCGGGATTAGAACCCAGGTCCTCTGACTCCCAGGTTGGGGTTCTTTTCACTAGGCCACGTTGCTTCTCCCCAGAGCCGACGAGTCCAGCTCCCCCAAGAGGGTTACGCAGGACCCGGGGAGCCGGGGGCCGGCACCCAATCCAGGGGATCGGATACCCCCATTCTTCCTTCTCCCCTAGGGGGGTCTGAGTGTCTATTCTGGCTCTACTAGCTGAGCGCCCGTCCTCACGTTCTTCATCACATGCTCCCGCATCCTCAGCCTCTCTTCCTCCATCTCTCTCATGTCATCGTCCTCATTCTTGGGGTCGTAGACCTTCTCCAGCTGGGCGGCGGCGGCGGGGGAGAGCAGGGGGCGGGACAGGGAGGAAAGGGGACACGGGTCACGCAGGTCCCAGGCCCCGTCTCTGCCTGTGAGGCGCTCAGGCAGACAGGTGACTCAGACCAGGGCACACCCCTCCTAATAACAACTGCGATTACCCATTAAGCACTTACTACGTGCTAGAAACCGTATTAAGCGCTGGGGTGGATACAAGATGGGCGGGTTGGACGCAGTCCCCCTCCCACCTAGGGCTCCCATTCTCAATCCCCCTTTTACAGACGAGGCAACTGAGGATCAGAGCAGCGAAGTGTCGCGCCCAAGGTCACACGGCAGACGAAGTGGCGGAGCCGGGATTAGAACCCAGGTCCCGGGCTCTATCCTCTAGGCCACGCTGCTTCTCCCCCACCCAGATCTCTCTCCCTCCCTCTTCCGCCCACTTCCCACAGGGATCCAAGGACCCTGCCCCCCCAGCTCCTGCCCCTCCCCGCACCTCACCTCTTTGGTGAAGAGCGCTTCCAATTCTTGCTCGTCGAGAACGCCATCGCCGTTGGTGTCTGCGGAGGGAGGGAGCGGAAGTTCTAGCGCCGGGGGAGTGGAGGTTGGGGGGCACTGAGACCGAAGGAGGGTCCAGGTCTTACTAGGCTTCCCCAGGTCTCATTTCGGGGGAGCGTTTCTGCTTAGCAACCGAGGCACAGAGCTGGGGGGGACAGCCCCGGTCAGGGGAGGACCCGGGAATCCGTCAGGGCTGAGATCGGGGGGAGATCGGGGCCCGTACCGTGCAGCCGGAAGAAGGTCTTGGGGTTGAACTCGGCGGGGTCCAGACCGTCTGTCTCTTCCCAAACCTCCTGCAGCTGGGCCCGGCTACCCTGAGGGGAGAAGCGGAGGCGACGGAGGGAGGGTGTGTCGTCCCCCCCCCCCCCGGTAAGCTCTCCACTGGACCCCCCCAGAA
This sequence comes from Ornithorhynchus anatinus, assembly GCF_004115215.2. Lineage (NCBI taxonomy): Eukaryota > Metazoa > Chordata > Mammalia > Monotremata > Ornithorhynchidae > Ornithorhynchus > Ornithorhynchus anatinus. The sequence continues at coordinate 53,108,311 of NC_041737.1, read as the reverse complement.
CAGATGGGAAAGAGAGAAGCAGAGGGCAGCAGGCGAGCTCCCTGTTATGTGCAGGGAACTTGCCTGCCAAATCCGTTCAATAATATTTATCGAGCGCATACTGTGTGCGGACTAAGTGCTCGGGAGAGATTACAACACGACAATAATCCCCTGCCCACAACGAGTTTACAGCCTGGGTGGGGGACACAGACATCAAGACGTATGACTGATGTCAAATGAATTTAAGTGCTGTGGGGCTGGGAGGGGGGAAGAACACAGGGACCAAGCCAGTAAACCAATAACTCTGGTGTACTGTGCTCTTCCGAGAGCTCAGTACGGGGCTCTAATAATAATAATAATGTTGCTATTTGTTAAGCGCTTACTATGTGCCGAGCACTGTTCTAAGCGCTGGGGGAGACACAGGGGAATCGGGTTGTCCCACGTGGGGCTCACAGTCTTAATCCCCATCTTACAGATGCGGTGACTGAGGCACCGAGAAGTTAAGTGACTCGCCCAAAGTCACACAGCTGACAAGTGGCAGAGCCGGGATGCGAACCCATGACCTCTGACTCCAAAGCCCAGGCTCTTTCCACTGAGCCACGCTGCTTTCTCTACACACAGTAAGCACTCAATAAATACCAGTGATTGAGGCTGCAAGAGGCGGGTGTTACGGCATGTGTCTCAGGCAGAGGTCAGTTTCCTCTTTTGGGGTGGGATGTTATAGTGTACTCTCCCCCAAGTGCTTAGTACAGTGCTCTGCACACAGTAAGCGCTCGATACATACGACTGAATGAGCGTAAGGTCGTTGTGGTCAGGGGATGTGTCCCTTTATTGTACTCTCCCAAACAGGACAGTGGTCTGCGCCCAGCGCTCAGGTGGCGTCCAGCCTGATTAGCCTGTATCCACCCCAGCGGTTAACGCATAGTAAGAGCTTCCCAGGCGCCATCGTTATTATAAATAGGACGGACTCGACGGGCGAGCGGGAGCCCAGCCCTCCCCGGCCCCAGCGCTCACGGGCACGTTGACCCTCGGGTGCTGGCGGTGTCGCTTCTGTTGCTCCTGCAGCCGCCGCTCCTCCTCCCGCCGCCGCTCGCCGTCCAGGGAGTCCAGGTACTGGCGCCGCTCGTGCTCCTTCAGCATCTCGTAGCGCTTGAATTCGGCGTGGTGGGCTGCGTCGTACTGGGCCAGGTCCCGCGTGGCCTGCGGAGAGGCCGGGCCGGGAGGTGACCCGTCTCCGCCTCTCGGCTCTCCAGCCACGGACCCGCGCCCCTTCCCCTCCCGGGCAGGAGCGGCCGCCGCCCCATCCGAGGCGTCCGGTTATTGACGGGCGGGTCGATGGCGGGCCCTGACCTCCGACCCCCACCCCCGGCTCACCGTCTGGATCAGCAGCTCCAGGTCTCGGGCCTCAAACGTGTGCTGGTTCTGCGGGTCCAGGTGATCGAACTGCTTCAACAGACTCAGGTGATCCACCTGTACTTCTGGGAAGAGGAATAATAATAATAATAATGAATGTGTTCGTTGAGCGCTCACTACGCGCCAAGCGCTGTTCTAAGCACGGGGATCGATACGGGACTATGAGGTTGCCCCCCATGGGGCTCACAGTCTTCATCCCCATTTTACAGATGAGGTAACTGAGGCACAGAGCAGTGACCTGTCCAAAGTCGCACAGCTGACAAGCGGCGGAGCCGGGATCGGGAAGGGACTCGGGGGTCCGGCTCCCCACCGACCCTAGCCCCTTCTTCCCGGTCTCCCCCCCGCCCCCGGTTACCTCGAGGACCCGGACCCACCCTGCTCCTGCATGGCGTCCATCTTGGCCTTGAGCAGCATCCGCAACCGGGACACCTCCTGCCTCTTGAGCTCGTCCAGCTTGGTGCGGATGTGGTGGCTGACGAAGTCCAACTCCCGGCTCAGCTTGCCGCTCTGAGGGGTGGCAGGGACGGAGGGCTCGGTTTAGCGGAAAGGGCACGGTCTTGGGGGCTGGAGGACCTGGGTTCTAATCCCGGCTCCGCCACGTGTCTGCTGGGTGACCTGGGGCAGGTCACTTCACTTCTCTGGGCCTCAGTTCCCTCATCTAGAAAATGGGGATTAAGACTGGGAGCCCCGTGTGGAACGTGGGCCGAGTCCAACCCGATTATCTTGTATCTATCCCCGAGCTTGGTCCAGTGTCTGACAGAGTAATAATGATAACGATGGCATTTGTTAAGCGCTTACTATGTGCCAAACACGGTTCTAAGCGCTGGGGAGGATACAAGGTGATCAGGTTGTCCCATGTGGGGCTCACAGTCTTAAATCCCCATTTTACAGATGGGGTCACTGAGGCACAGAGAAGTGAAGTGACTTGCCCCAAGTCACACAGCTGACAAGTGGCTGAGCCGGGATTTGAACCCATGACCTCTGACTCCCAAGCCCGGGTTCTTTCCACTGAGCCACGCTGCTCAACGAACACCATCAAAAAAAAAGAAGTCGCTTAACTTCTCCGTGCCTCAGTTCCCTCATCCGTAAAAACGAAGATTCAATATCTGCCCTCCCTCCTACTTAGACCGTGTGCCCGTACTGAACATCCCGTATCATTCCCCAGCGCTGACACGCAGGTAAGCACTTTAAATACCACAATTGTTATTATTATTATGTGTCCGCTCGCTCTCCGGGCCCATCGATCCTCTCTCCCTCAATCAGTTGCACTTCCTATAATAATGTAATAATAATGTTGGTATTTGTTAAGCGCTTACTATGTGCCGAGCACTGTTCTAAGCGCTGGGGTAGACATAGGGGAATCAGGTTGTCCCACGTGGGGCTCACGGTCTTAATCCCCATTTTACAGATGAGGGAACTGAGGCACGGAGAAGTTAAGTGACTTGCCCACAGTCACACAGCCAAGTGGCAGAGCTGGGATTCGAACTCATGAGCCCTGACTCCAAAGCCCGTGCTCTTTCCACTGAGCCATGCTGCTCCTTACTTACTTACTGACTTACTTACTGAGCGCTTACCGTGTGCAGAGCACTGTACTAAGCTCTCGGGAGAACATAATACCACCGAGTTGATGGCGACACTCCCCGCCCACAACAAGCTTAGAGCCCGCTCTCCACCCCGCGTCCACCTTGATGTCCTCGGCGTTGGCGGCCTGCAGCTTCTCCTTGAAGTGTCCGTCCGTCTCAAGCACGTTGATCACCTCCTGCAGATAGCGGTGATAATACAGCCCGGTGTCCTGGCGGCGGTGGGGACAGGATGGAGAAGCGACACGGTTTAATGGAAAGGGCCCGGGCCCGGGAGGCTGCGTCCAACCTAATCTGGATTTACCCCAGTGCTTAGAACGGTGCTTCGCACACAGGAAGCGCTTAACGAGCACCATAATAATAATTATTATTATAGAAGGACCCGGGTTCTAATCCAGTTCTGCCAAATGTCTGCTGTGTGACCACTTCACTGTGCCTCAGTGACCTCATCTGTAAAATGGGGGCTAAGACTGGGAGCCTCCCTTGGGACAGGGACTGTGTCCAAACTGATTATCTTGTCTGCACCTGAATGCTTAGAAGAGTGCTTGGCACATAGTAAGCGCTTAACATTAATTCATTCAACTGTATCTATTCAGCACTTTCTGTATGCAGAGCACTGTACTAAGCGCTAGGGAGAGTAGAATACAACAATAAACAGACACATTCCCTGCCCACAACAAGCTTACTGTCTACAGGGGGGTGAATATTAATATAAATAAACGAATAAATGACAGATATGGACAAAAGTGTTGTGGGGCTGGGAGGGGGATGAATTAAGGGACCAAGTCAACAGCGTAGCTTATTGGAAAGAGCCCGGGCTTGGGAGTCAGAGGATGTGGGTTCTAATCCCAACTCTGCCCCTTGTCTGCTGTGGGATCTTGGGTGAGTCACTTCACTTCTCTGTGCCTCAGTTCCCTCATCTGTAAAATGGGGATGAAGACTGTGAGCCCCACGTGGGACAACCCGATGACCTCGTCCCTACCCCGGCGCTTAGAACGGTGCTTGGCACATAGTAAGCGCTTAACAAATACCATCATTATTATTATAGGAGAGGAAAGGAGGGGCTTAGTCAGGGAAGGCCTCCTGGAGGAGACATCCCTTCGACGAAGCTTTGAAGCGGAGGAGAGTAATTGTCGATCGTCTGTCAGAAGGTCGTGGGTTCTAATCTTTGTTCCGCCACTTGCCTGCTCTGTGACCTTGGGCAAGTCACTTCCGCTTCTCTGGGCCTCAGTTCCCTCATCTGTAAAATGGGGATGAAGACCGTGAGCCCCACGTGGGACAGGGACTGTGTCCACCCCGACTTGCTTGAATGATGATGATGATTTTGGTATCTGTTAAGCGCTGACGATGTGCCAAGCACTGTTCTGAGCGCTGCTGAGGATGCAGGGTCATCAAGCAGCGTGGCTCAGTGGAAAGTGCACGGGCTTTGGAGTCAGGACTCATGAGTTCGAATCCCAGCTCTGCCACTTGTCAGCTGTGTGACTGTGGGCGAGTCACTTAACTTCTCTGGGCCTCAGTTCCCTCATCTGTCAAATGGGGATGAAGACGGTGAGCCCCACGTGGGACAACCTGATTCCCCTGTGTCTACCCCAGCGCTTAGAACGGTGCTTGGCACATAGTAAGCGCTTAACAAATACCAACATTATTATTATTAGGTTGTCCCACGAGGGGCTCACCGTCTTCATCCCCATTTTCCAGATGAGGTCACCGAGGCCCAGACAAGTGAAGTGCCTCGTCCCAAGTCACACAGCCGAGAAGGGGCGGAGCCGGGATTAGAACCCACGACCTTTGACTCCCCAGCCCGGGCTCTTTCCACTGAACCACCCCGCTTCTCTGTATCCAATCCGGCGCTCAGTACAGTGCCCGGCACGCAGGAAGCGCTTACCAAATACCATCGCTATTATTATCTGAGTACTCTGAGGATGATGACGATGGGGGAGTCCGGGGGGGTCCCCCACACCCAGAAGATAATAATAATAATGTTATTTGTGAAGCGCTCCCACTGTGCCGAGCACTGTTCTAAGCGCTGGGGGAGAGACAGGGTCATCAGATGGTCCCACGTGGGGCTCACATTTTTTTTTTTTCAATACCAACATTATTATTATTATTTTTCCAGATGAGGCCCGGAGAAGTGACTTGCCCAAGGTCACCCAGCAGCAAGTGTCGGGATTAGAACCCACGACCTCGGACTCCCCGGCCCGGGTTCTTCCCACTGGGCCCCGCTGCTTCTCGAAGATGCTTCTTACCGGGGCTTCGGGCGGCGGCTCGTTGCCCTTCTTGGGTCCGGGCCTGTCGAGGGGCAGGGCGACGGTGGGGACCAGGAGCCAGAGGGCCGCGGCCAGCAGGGCGGGAGGCGCCATAGGGACGGACGGACGGACGGGCGGGCGGACGGGCGGCCGCTCCCTCCCCCGCGGCTCCGCTCCCTCTCGGCTCCTTCCCGGGGCGCCGCCGGCCGGGCCCGCCCCCTTCCGCCCCCGATACAACGCCGGCTCCGCCCCCGACACCCCATTGGCTGGAGGAGGAGCCTCCCGGCCACTCCCGGGCCGAGGCTGACAGGCGTTAAGGGAGGCCCCGCCCCCCCCGTCGCCCGATTGGATGATCAGGCCCCGCCCCTTCGATCTAATTGGCTGGAGGAGCCACCCCGGGCCGAGGCTGACGGGTATTTCGGGAGGCCACGCCCCCTACGGCCCGATTGGGTGATCAGGATCCGCCCCTTCGATCTAATTGGCTGGAGGCGCCACCCCGGCCACGCCCAGGCCGAGGCTGACGGGCATTTCGGGAGACTCCGCCCCCCTGTAGCCCGATTGGGGGGATCAGGCCCCGCCCCTTCGATCTAATTGGCTGGAGGAGCCACCCCGGGCCGAGGCTGACGGGCATTTAGGGAGGCCCCGCCCCCCTACAGTCCGATTGATGGGTCAGGCTCCGCCCCTTCGATCTAATTGGCTGGAGCGGGAGCCACCCCAGCCACTCCCAGGCCGAGGCTGACAGGTATTTCGGGAGGCCACGCCCCCTTCAGCCCGATTGGTTGGTGACCGAGCGCGTCCTCCCCCTCCCCCGCCCGCCCCGAGGCTCAGCCCTTCAGAAGAAAGCAGGATTTGAACCAGCCTCCCACCACCCCGCCTTCCCTAACCTGATTGGCTGGGAGACGGATTCGGAGCCAATAATAATAATAACGTTGGTATGTGTGAAGCGCTTACTATGTGCAGAGCACTGTTCTAAGCGCTGGGGGAGAGACAGGGTCATCAGGTTGCCCCACGTGGGGCTCACATTTTTTTTTCAATCCCCATTTTTACAGATGAGGCCACTGAGGCCCAGAGAATAATAATGTATTTGTTAAGCGCTTACTATGTGCAGAGCACTGTTCTAAGCGCTGGGGGAGATACAGGGTCATCAGGTTGTCCCAGGTGAGGCTCACAGTTAATCCCCATTTTACAGATGAGGGAACTGAGGCACAGAGAAGTGAAGTGACTCGCCCATAGTCACGCAGCTGACAAGTGACAGAGCCTGGATTCGAACTCATGACCTCTGACTCCCAAGCCCGTGCTCTTTCCACTCAGCGCTGGGATAGATGTACTAAGCGCTCATCAGGTTGGACAAAGTCCCCGTCCCACATGGGACTCAGAATCTTAATCCCCATTTTTCAGACAAGGTAACTGAGGCACAGAAAAGTGAGTAAGCGCTCAATAGATAACCTTGAATGAATAAATGAAATGATTTGCTCAAGGTCACAAAGCAGACCATTGGCAGGGATAAGGGAAACAGCATGATGTAGTAGATAGAGCATGAGCCTGGGAGTTCAGAAGGTTGTGGGTTCTAATTCCCGTTCCACCATTCGTCTGCTGTGTGACCTTGGGCTAGTCACTTCACTTCTCTGGGCCTCTGTTTCCTCATCTGTGAAATGGGGATTAACACTGTGAGCCCCAGGTGGGACGGGGACCGTGTCCAGCCCGATTTGCTTGTATCCACAGTAAGCGCTTAACAAGTACCAGAATTATAATTATTATTATAATACCTTAAGTGGAGTGGGGGAGATATGACCTTAATAAGGCTCTGAGAGTTGAGAAGAGTGATGAACTGGCATATATGGAAGGGGACTGAGTTCCATCATAAATGGAATTTATTGGATACTTACTATGTGCAGAGCACTGTATTAAGCACTGTATTAAGCACTTATTGAGAAGCAGCATGGCTCAGTGGAAAGAGCCCAGGCTTTGGAGTCAGAGGGCATGGGTTCGAATCCCGGCTCTGCCACTTGTCTGCCGTGTGACTTTGGGCAAGTCACTTCACTTCTCTGGGCCTCAGTTCCCTCATCTGTAAAATGGGGATGAAGACGGTGAGCCTCACGGGGGACCACCTGATGACCCTGTATCTCCCCCAGCGCTTAGAACGGTGCTCTGCACATAGCGCTTAAGAAATACCAACATTATTATTATTAAGCATTTGGGAGAGTGCAATACAACGGAGTTCCTAGCCCACAGCAAGCACTTAGTACAGCGCTTTGCACACACTAAGCGCTTAAAATAATAACAAGCTTATAGTTCCGGGCCAGAGGGAAGAGACGGGAAAGGGGTGGGCGGTGAGGTAGGGGGTAAATGAGCACACACGTATATATCCATAATTTATTTTAATGTCTAGGATCGTAGGCTTCTTGTGTAGAGGGAATGTGCCCACCTACTCAGTTATGTAATGTAGTCTCCCAAGCGCTTAATACAGAGCTCTACAACCCAGTAAACTCTCAATAAATACTACTGATCGATTGATTGATTGATTGAGCTGGGACTCCTGGATGACTAAGGGGAGCCGGGATGGAGAGCGGGTTCCTGGATCCCTGGGAGAAATGAAGTCCAGGGGGATCAGAATGTCCAGGCCCCTTTAAGGAATGTCACCCCCTGTTCTGGGACAGAACTTCATTCCCCTGTTGCCAGGTGCGAGCCCAGACCGGGGCCCATTCTGCGCCAGTGAGCAGGGAGCTTGAGTGCAGAAATTTGGGGATCTGAAGCAGAAGGAACTTCGGGGGAGAAGGCAGAGGGAAAGGAGGCAGTGGGGTGTGGTGTCCGTTGACCCTCTCTCCCCCTCCACTCTCTGAGATCCCAGATCTGGGGGCTCAGCCCCATTCCCCAAGATCGCCCTTCTGGGCTCTGGGTGGGTGACACCCAGAGTTTAGGTCTCCAAGGGAATCCAAAAGGAGAAGAGCAGGTAAGGAGAGGCAGAAACCGAGGTAGAGGAACGAACTCAGAGGCAGAGACTGAGGAGGAGGGAGAAATGAGGGAGAGCGAGTGAGGGAGACTGAGGCAGAGACCCAGGCCGGGTGGGGCGGGGATCCCCAGATCCATCTCCTCCGGCCCCCAAGGCAGATTAGTGGGCAGGATCAGGCTGGGGGAGAAAGAGCGAGGGATGGGGGGACTGGGCCCCCAGCTCCCTGTCCTCTGGAGGGATAGAAAAGCAGCGTGGCATAGTAGAGCATGAGCCTGGGAGTCAGAGGGTCATGGGTTCTAATCCCGGCTCCGCCGCTTGTCTGCTGTGTGACCTGGGGCCACTCACTCCACTTCTCTGGGCCTCAGTGACCTCCTCTGTAAAATGTGGACTGAGACTGTGAGTCCTCTGTGGGTCAGGGTCTGTGTTCAACCTAATTTGCTTGTGTCCAACCAAGCGCTTAGTACCGTGCCTGGCACATAGTAAGCGCTTAACAAATACCAGTATTATTATTATTGTTATTATGGAAGGGGGTTAGGGTCTGATGCTTGGGTCTGAGCACCCCTCCCCTCCCCCCAGGATGCTCCAGGACACCAATCCCTGGAAGAAGGAGCTGTAAGTCTAGGGAAGACAGAGTTTCGGGCCTCCGTCCCCCACTCCGGCAGCCCCTCGGCTCCCAGGCAGACCCTCACCCTCCCCACGGCCCAGGCGGGAGAATCACAGGGTCGGATCTGGATTCCAGGCCCTCCCCGCTCTGTTGGAGAGATAATCCCACAGACATAATCCTACCCCAATCCCCAGCCTGAATGTCCGGGGCCCTGGGGGGAGCGGGGCTGGGTGGGGGGGGGAGGGGGCAGGAGCCCCCAGAGGTTTGTGACCTCACAGAGTCTTGTCTCTCAGGGGCATTGGTGATGAGCTGGTGGCCGTGAGACTGCAGAAGCTGGAGCAGCAGGTAAGAGGGAGGCCAGTCCTTGGCTCCTACCTCTCCCCTGACCCCTTCCTTCCCCGTCCCTCATCGGTCCCCTCCTCTTCACCTCCTCCATCTCACCTTCTCTCCGCTTCCCACCCCCCCGGTCCAGCGCCGCCTTTTTGAGAAGAAGCAGCGTCGGAAGCGCCAGGAGCCTCTTATGGTTCAGGCCAATCCCGACGCCTCCCTGAGACCCCGGCGGCCTCAGAGGCGAGAGGAGAGGGGCCCCGTGTGGAGAGGTGAGAAGGGCTGGGGTCGGTGGGGGAGAGAGGGAGGGAAGAGACAGAGAGAGAGACATGGAGACAGAGACCGAGAGACACATTCGTTCGTTCATTCAATCGTATTTATTGAGCACTTACTGTCTGCAAATCACTGTAGTAGGAGCTTGGGAGAGTCACGGAGGCAGAAACAGAGAGAGAGAGAAGGTGGAGGGAGAAGGGAGGAAAGCGGGCGGTGTCCTCAGGACAGTGGGGCCGAGGAAGAGCCAATCAGTCAATGATATTTATTGAGCACTTACTAAACGAGGAGCGCTGTACTAAGTGCTTGGAAGAGTACAGTATAACAATAGAACAGACACATTCCTTGCCCACAGTGAGTTTACACTCTACAGTTCCAACCTCTCTTCTCTGTAGACTGTAAACTCCCCTAGACCGTAAATTCACGGTAGACAGGACATGCGTCGATCAACGCCGTTGAACCAAACCTTCCCAGACGCTTAATACAGCGCTGTGCACGTAGTCAGCGCTCATTAAAAACCACTGATGATGCTCCTCCCCAACCGCAGGCCCGGGTAGCCCTCCCCTCCCGGACCCCGCCCCCGATCTGCGGATGCTGCCCCGAGCCCAGAGCAGTCCGAGGCCTGTGAGCTGTGGCGAGACCGGAGCCCTGGAGAAGGGGGTTCGCCACTCCCCGCCCGGAGCAGGTAACGCCGCCCTTGCCAGCCCCCGCTCCTCCGGGACCCCGGCGACTTGCGGATCCTCCCCCGGCTCCCACTTCCTCGGGAACCCCTAGCAGCCCAAGATGCTCGGCCCTCAGCCTCTTTCTCTCCTCGGCCCCCTCGGGCCCCCTCGTTCCGACTTCCACCCTCCCCTGCTCCCCCTGCCCGAGCTTCAGCTCCATGGGGGCCGGGCCCTCAAGCCCCCTTGCTCTCTCACCACAGACAACTCTGACGCTGAGCTGGAGGAGGTGTCGGTGGCCGATGCCCCGGTCTTGGCTTCGCCACACAAGGACGTCCTGGGGCCCTGTCGCCGGGGCTGGCAGGCCTGCCAGAGAACCGGTCAGTTTGTGTGCAGAACTCAATCCCAGCCCACCTCACCCCCTTCCCCACTTTATTTCCCCTGGGGGTGCAGCCGCCCCCTTCCCCGGGACCCAGAGCCTCCCGCTTCTGGGATGGAAACCTATCTTGTAGTCACCACCCAGGTGCACCTTCTGCGGCTGTTGGGTCCCCGTCCAGCATCTTCCCCCCACTTTTTACCTCCTGGCTTGTAGGGAGAGCAGAGATCCCAGGGAAGCCCAGCCCACCGTTGGGGGCAGGGGAAGGGCAGGGGTCAGCAGGGATCCCCAGTGGGGATGTGATGTGGCCTTTGGGATTTCTCCAGGGTTTGTCTTCCTGTTCCTCCCCATAGGGAGTGGATGAGGTAGGTCTCTCACATCTCTCTCTCTCTCTCACACACACACACACACCTTGTGATACATTTCTCTCTCATCCATGCTACCACACCGAATGGGTACATCTTCCCCCGCTTGTCCAGGGATGGAGGAGACAGCCCTGCTCCAGGACACAGAAGAGGGGCAGGGGGAGCCTGCCGAAGGGGTGACCACAGGCCAGTTCACTCACGGCAGATTTCAGCGGGAGAAGAAGCCGTCCCCACAGCCAGGTAGCGCGGACACCGGTTGCGGCTCCCCGGCATCTGTCTCATCTCCAACACCCATCCCCCCACTGGGACCCAGTCATCTCATTCATTCAATATTATTTATTGAGCACTTACTATGTGCGGAGCACTGTACTAAGCGCTTGGAATGTACAATTCGGCAACAGATAGAGACGGTCTCGGCCCAATGACGGGCTTACAGTCTAATCTCCCCCCACTTGCCTTCAGTTCTCCCCCCTTCCCCGCCATTGGGCCCAGAAGCCCGCTGCCCCAACCCACCTCCCTCAACGAGCCAACCACTGTCCTGGTGGGCTTCCCCCGTTTTGCCCCCTCTAGGCTTCAACTTGAAAGATGAGGCTGAGGGTGAAGACAAAAGCTGCAGCTCTGGAGGAAGTTTTTCTCCTTCCAGCAAGGTGAGGTGGGCAGAGCCAAAGACCGTGGGGCCACGGGGCAGAGGCCGTGGAGTCCGGGCCCGAGGGCTCCAGTGGTGGGCGGAGTTCTGGAGGGCTTCTGTCTCTGGGCTTGGAGTAGTGAAAATGTGAGGGACCTCGGCTTCAGAACCCCCAAGGGGAGAGACTTAATGGCACTCAGAACCAAGTGGGTCAAATTCGAAAAGAGGAGAAGATCCCCATGACTTCATTTCCCCAGTTGATTTCTAATCTCCCCTCCTGCCACTTCAGAACTTCCACCCCACCTAAGATTTTGGGGACTCATGCTCTGCCCTAGTTCATATCTTTATTTGAGCTTTACCTTTACGTGTAGTTTCTTTTAGTTCTAAACCCAGATCTGCCACTTGCCTGCTGTGTGACCTTGGACAAGTCACGTAACTTCTCGGTGCCTCGGTTTCCTCATCTGTAAAATGGGAATTCAATACCTGTTCTTCCTCTCTCTTAAACTGTAGCCTCAGGAACTGTGTCTGTCCTGATTATCTTGAATCTACCCCAAGGCTTAGCACAGAGTTTGGCACTTAGAAAGTGCTAACAAATGTACAAATAATAATAGTAATCCCCACTGTAAATTTCTTGAGGGCAGAGACCGTGTCTGCTAATTCTGTTCCCAACTAGGGATGGGGACTATGGCTTGTATCCACCCCATCACTTAGTGCAGTCCCTGGCACTTCGTAAGGTGAGTGACTTGCCCAAGGTCACACAGCCAAGTGGTGGGGCTGGGATCAGAGCCCTGGGCCTCTGACTCCCAAGCCCGTGCTCTTTCTAGTAAGCCAAATGAGGATCAAAACTGTGAGCCTCACGTGGGACAGGGACAGGGTCCAAACCAATTGGCTTGTATCCACCCCAGCGCTCAGTACAGGCACATGGTAAGGGCTTAAGAAATACCATAATTATTATTAACAAATACCACGATTATTATTAGACTCTTCCAAGCAGTGAGTACGGTGCTCGGCACCCATTGTGTGCTCAATAAACACGGTTGATGATGGCCCGAGACCCAATCAGAACCCTGGGGGAGAGTTTTCAGGGGATGGAATTTGAGTCATAGAGCTCAGAGCCAAACGGATTGCAGGGGAACCCGCTTTAGAATTTAGAGCCTCTGGAGGCGGAGCTTCAGAATTTGGTGGGGGGGGCTGCTGTGAAGTCTCGGGGTCAATTAGAACATAGTGGATGGGGCTTTGGATCCAGGGAAGTTGGGGTGGGGGGTTGGGCTTGGGGCTCTGAGCCCCAGGGGACGGGTCGAGGGCGGGGCTTGGAGCCATCGGATTTGCAAGGGCTCTGGGGCCCCTCCTGACCCAGCTGTGTGGCCTTGGGCAAGTCACTTCACTTCTCTGTGCCTCAGTGACCTCATCTGTAAAACGGAGATTTGAGACCGTGAGCCCTACATAAGGACGGGGACTGCGTCCAACCAGATTTGCTTCTATCCACCCCAGGGCTTGGTATAGCGCCTGGCACATAATAATAACAATAATAATAATAATTATAGTATTTGTTAAGCACTTACTATGTGCCAAGCACTGTTCTAAGTGATGGGGTAGATATAAGGTAATCAGGTTGTCCCGGGTGGGGCTCACAGTCTTAATCCCCACTTTACAGATGAGGTAACTGAGGCACAGAAAAGTTAAGTAATTTGTCCAAGGTCACACAGCAGGCAAATGGAGAACTCGGGATTAGAACCCAAGACCTTCTGACTCCCAGGCCCGTGCTCTATCCATCTCGCCAGGCTGCCTCTCTATAACAAATACCACAATTACTTATTAGCCTCCAATGTCTCTCTTCCCTCCCAGGAAGATGAGAAGGAACAGAAGGAGCTGTCTGGAGCCGGCGGAGGGGACGGGGCCAGTTTCCCCAGCTGTTCGGCCCAGGCCCCCGGGCCCCAGATCGGCGAAGACATGGAGAAATATGCCCTGCGGCCAGTCCCCCGCGGCCTCACGGTCCAGTGCCGGATCATCCGGGACAAACGTGGCCTGGACAAGGGCATCTTCCCCTCCTACTACCTGTACCTGGAGGGTCTCAACGGAAAGAAAGTGAGAGATGGGAGGGGCCCGGGTCCCTAGGCCAGACCTGGGGAGGGGGAAGGGCTGTAACCTAGTGGAAAGAGCACAAGGCTGGGCGGCAGGAGACCTGGGTTCTCATCCCAGCTCCACCACTCTCCTGCTGTGTGACCTTCGCTTTTGGGGGTCTCAGTTTCCTCATCTGTAAATTAAATTGAGGATTAAATGCCTGTTCTCCCTCCCACTTAGACGCTCCCTCTAGACTTTAAGCCGTTATGGGCAGGGGACATGCCTGCTAATTCCGTTGTATTGTGCTCTCCCAACCACTTAATACAGTGCTCTGCGTACACTAAGAGCTCAATAAATACCACTGATTGAGTGATTGGACTGTGAGCCCCATGTGGGACAAGGACAGTCTGTATTGGATCTACCCCAGCATTTAACACAGTGCTCTGTGCATGGAAAGCATTTAATAAATACCTTAGTTATTATTACTGGGAAAGACTAGGCTGTAGGGCATGGAGGTCCCAAAGGGAGTGGGGCAGAATGTGAGCTTTAAATTGAGAGCTGTAAGTTGGTGGACCAGCCACCCAGTGGATCAAGGAAAAAGGCACCTGAAGACTGGGGCTTTTCCAAACCCCTTCCCCCCATTTCTGATCCGTTTCCCCCCTTTGCCTCCACCCCCAGCAATTTCTCCTGGCCGGCCGCAAAAGGAAGAAGAGCAAAACTTCCAACTACCTCATTTCCCTGGACCCCACAGACCTGTCTCGGGACGGAGAGAATTATATCGGGAAAGTTAGGTGAGAACTGCCTTCGTGCGGGGAGCTCTTAATGGCAGGGTTCCCCTCTGCTGGGGGGGCGGGGGGTGGGGAGCACAGCTGCCCGGATCATCCGCCCGCAGGTCCAACGTGCTGGGGACCAGATTCACCATCTTCAACAATGGAATCAACCCTGAGAAGAAACCGTTCGTGCCCGAGTCAGCGCAGCTTCGGGAGGAACTAGGAGCAGTGTGTTACGTGAGTTGGCGGGGGGCGTCCTAGCTTCTTGGGGCAGGGATGCGAGGGCTGGGGTCTCAACTCCAACGGACCGACTGACTGTTCCCCCTCCGCTTCCCCAGGAGACCAACCTCCTGGGCTTCCGGGGCCCCCGCAAAATGACCGTCATCCTCCCGGAGATCGACGCCCAGGGCCAGAGACTCAGCATCTGGCCCCACTGTGTAAGGCCTTGGGGTGAGGGGGATTTGGGAGCCCCTGGTGAGGCCTCGTGGGGAGCCCAGGCCGGGAGTCAGGAGACCTGGCTCCGATCCCAACTTAGCTTCTCTTAGACCCCAAGCCCCATCTGGGGCGGGAATTGTGTCCAACCTGATGACCTCTATTTACCTCAGCACTAAGTATGGTGCTTACCACAGTTATTATGACCGACTCGCTGTGTGAGCTTGAGCAAGTCACTTGACCTTTCTGAGCTCCAGCATCCTTATCTGGTCTCTGCTCTGCCCACCTGCCTGACCTGGTCGCTTGGATCCAGGCCAGTGCTGAATGTAGCACTCTGACCCCCAGAACGAATATCATGATTTTGACTTCCCCATAGAGGGGTGGGGGCTGGGAACAGGGACCGGGCATTCTCTCAACCATCCTCTGGCCCCCTCCCCAGGAGCGGGAGTCCCTCCTGAACCAGGTGCAGCGAGGAACGCTTCAGGGACTGGTGCTGCTGCAGAACAAGACGCCGTCCTGGAACGAGGAGAACGGCGCCTACGTCCTCAACTTCCACGGCCGTGTCACCCGGGCGTCCGTCAAGAACTTCCAGATCGTCTACCCGGAAGACCGTGAGCCCGGGGGCCAAGGGCAGATGCAGGGGTGGAGGGGGGTGGGGAGGAGGCAGACATCTGAGAAGGAACGTGGTCTAGCGAATAGAGCAAAAGCCTGGGACTCAGAAGGACCTGTGTTTTAATCTGGGCTCTGCCACTGGTCTGCTGTGTGACCTTGGGCATGTCAATTGAGTGCTCTCTGCCTCGCTTCCCTCATTTGTAAAATGAGGATTAAGACTGTGAGTCCTACATGGGCCAGGGGCTGCCGTCCAACCTGATAATCTTGCATCTGCCCCAGTGCTTAGTACATAGTAAGTGCTTAAATACCACAGTTATTATTACCTGGCTCCAGGGCCTAGCGGGGCCTTAACTGTCACTTCCCCCTCCAGCCGAGTACCTGGTGCTACAGTTTGGCCGCATCGCTCCCGACCTCTTCACCATGGACTTCCGCTTCCCCCTCTGCCCCCTTCAGGCCTTCGCCATCTGCCTCTCCAGCTTTGATGGGAAGCTGACCTGCAAGTGAGGGCATCTAGGCTGCTCTGTTGTACCAGCAATAAACTTATTTCCCTTAGACAGACATGTGTCTGGGTGCCCTCTGCCTGCCTGCTCCCTTCATCAAGTGTCAGGGGAGAAGGTCAGGAAAAATAGAGTAAGATAAATTTTATTGTGCCCCTCCACCAGCATTGCACCCATCTAACACTCTAGATCTCTTTCAGCCTTTTCCCTGACTGAATGATAGTATTTGTTAAGCATGTTCTAAACACTGGGGTAGATACAAGGCAAGCAGGTTGGACAGACGTGTCCCACATGAGGCTCCCAGTCTTAATCCCCACTTTACAGATGAGGTAAGTGAGGCCCAGAGAAGTGAAGTGACTTGCGCACAATCACAAAGCAGATGAGTAGCAGAGCTAGGATTAGAACCCAGGTCCTTCTGACTCCCAGGCCCGTGGCTCTATCCCCTGCAGTCAAACACAACAAGACATCAGCGTTAGAAAGCCAGACGCTTTATTCTTGCCAATAAATAAAACAGACCAATCAAGGCCAAAGGGGAGGAGAAAAAGGGGTTAGGATGGGGAGAGGTCTAGCTGAATTTGGAGAGGGGTGGGGAGGGGGGGAAAAAATCAGGCCTCTCCCTCTGAAGGAGAGGAAATCACATCAGCCCCAGGAGGGGAGGAGAGGCTGACCCCACTCCCCTCAGAGCCACACGGACCGAGCCGGCACCGGTCCCAGGGAGCCGTTCTCCTCAGTGCGGCCGTCGGCCACTCCATCAGGCTCCCAGGCAGGGCGCGGGTGGGTGCAGGCGGGCCCAGGCGGCAGCCCGGGCCGCGGGGGAGAGGCAGGGCGCCAGTTCCCTCTCAGCCTGGGCGATGCGGCGGGAGAAGCGGCTGCGGTCTCGGGCCAGCTGCTCCCAAGGGCCCCGGCGGGCGGCCCTGGCTGGCCCGGCCCACACAGCCATGAGGTGGACAGAGACCTGGGAGGAGAACTGGACCTGTGCGGGGGGGGGGGACGAAGAGTGGAGTCAGTGGCACGGAAAGGAAATCCTGCCTGGTCCCCTGAGCCAGGAAACCCCTCCCCCTGAATCAGCTCTTAAAGACACCAGTCTGTTCCCTTCCATCCCAGCCTCCTTTTCACCAGCAAGACACCTACTCTAATTCCCGCAAGTCTGGGATTAACAAATCATCCAAAACGCTAAGGATCAGGAGGCCCTTGACTGACAGGGTCTCCCTCATCAATTCCCGGAGGAAGGCTTCCATCTCCTGATTGTTTACTACCTCACCCCGCTGGCCCGCTCAGATGCCAAACGTTTGAGTCAGTCAAGGGGAAGAGAAGGGAAGTCACGAGAGCTTGTTGGTGTCACCCCGGCCCCGGCATCTGTTTCTGTGTCCTTCCTCCACTCCCCCACACCCTTCGTCTCTGGATTTCTAGCTGCTTGCAGATGTCAGAAACTCACCCGGGGCCAGCTTATGCAACTTGGCTGCAACCTCAACCCTCTGTCTCCCCACCCCCTCCCGGGACCCGGGTCCTCGGCTCGTCCTTACCTTCCTTCCTGCCATAGACCGTTCCACGGGTGGGTCTGCAAGCGGGGGCCGCGTTCTGGCCGGGGGGTTTCTCATGCGCCTCTGCAGCCGGGGGGGAATCTGGGGGAGTTCCCAGGAAGCTGGTGGTTCTGCTCCAGGGAGGTAGAAGGCCACAAGGAAGGGTTTGGGAGAGTGGGTCTCTTCATCTTCTTCATCATCTTCATCATCTTCCCCAGGATGGCAGACCCAAGCCCTTAGCAGAGGGCTCATGAACATTGGAGAGAGGGGAGTTTGGGTGACTTTTATGTTGTCATCACTGTCATCCTCTTCTTCTTCTTCTTCCTCCTCCTCTTCTTCCTCTTCTTCCTCCTCCTCCTCCGGCCTATAGACCCAGGCCCTGAGCCAGGGGCTCATGAATACTGGGGAGTGGGGACACTGGGTCACTTGTGTTCTTTCTTCTTTCTCCTCCTCTGGTGGAGAGACAGGAGCCCAAAGTAGGTCAGGGCTTGAGGCAAAAAGAAGCCTGGGAGTTGAGGCTGTTTCTTCTTCATCATCCTCATTCTCTTCATCATCACCATCCTCATTCTCTTCATCTTCATCATCCTCATCCTCTTCATCATCATCCTCCTCATCCTCTTCATCATCATCCTCATTCTCTTCATCTTCATCAACCTCATCATCCGATTCGTCTATTGGCTGGCACATCCCTGGCACGAGCGTGGGTTCCCAGGAGGCGGGGCTGATGTTATCTCCATCCTGAATCTCCTTCTCTGAGCCACTGAAGGGCCCTCCCGCGGCCCCCGCCCAGGGCGGAGAAGCCCCCGAGAGGGCCCTCCGGGCCCACCGGATCAGGGTGACGACGTAGGCTAGAGAAGCCAGGGCGAGGGCAGGTCCCGGGGGGCTGCAGATGGGAGGCATGCCTTCGACCTGTGGGGTGAGAGGAGGCAGAAGGGTGAGTCACGGTAACCTCGGCCCATCCCCCGTGGCGGGACCCTGAGTCACGAAGCAAAAAATACTAACAATGGCAGTTGTTAAGCACGAGGTGCGAAGCGCTGTTCTAAGCGCTGGAGGGGGGATACAAGACGATCAGATTGTGGGGCTCACGGAGGAGGTAACTGAGATCCAGAGATGCTAAGGGACTTGCCCACAGTCACCCAGCTGACAAGTGGCCAGGGGAGAAACCAGGCGTCCCTCCCACCCCAGGCCTCTGGCTGGGGCAAAGCCCAGTGGTCTCACCGGTTAGGGCAGGGTGGTCACCCCGGGGAGAAGGCGGGATGCAGCAGGCGATGGCGAATCCAAGCACCTCGGGGCTCTGGGAGGGTCATCTCACGGCCGGGCGACAGGGGCGGCTACTACGACGTCTTCTCAGCTGTGCAGACCGATGTGCTGGGCAACCGCCGCACCCTGGGCCTTTTATACAACCGCTCCCCCTTGGTGACGTCATCGGGGGCGGGGCCCGCGGTCGGACGTCCCCGACGTGGTGACGTCACGGCCGCTCCTTTTCCAGTTGCCCTTTAGCCGAGTTTCACCCGAAAGCCCCGAACTCCCCCATGGGGTGTGATGGAGTTTCCATTCGAGGAGAACAAAATTGACTGGCGGGTGCAGTTGGAAAGAACCGAGGCTGGAAAGGGGGAAGGCCTGGGTTCTAATGCTCCCCTTGTCTGCCGGGTGACCTCTGCCCAGTCACTTTCCTTTCCTGGGCCTTAGTTTCTAAATCAGCAAAATGGGGATTAAATAATAATGTTGGTGTTTATTAAGCGCTTACTATGTGCAGAGCACTGTTCTAAGCGCTGGGGTAGACACAGGGGAATCAGGTTGCTCACAGTCTTAATCCCCATTTTACAGAGGAGGGAACTGAGGCACAGAGAAGTTAAGTGACTTGCCCACAGTCACACAGCTGATAAGTGGCAGAGCCGGGATTCGAACCCATGACCCCTGACTCCAAAGCCCGGGGCCTTTCCACTGAGCCACGCCTTGACTTTGGATTCTGAGTCATTCGTTCATGCATTCAATCGTATTTATTGAGTGCTTACGCTGTGCAGAGCACTGTACTACTAATAATGTTGGTATTTATTAAGCGTGTACTATGTGCCAAGCACTGCTCTAAGCGTTGGAGTAGATACGATAATAATTATGGTATTTGTTAAGCGCTTACTATGTGCAGAGCACTGCTGTTCTAAGCCTGGGGTAGGTACAGTAATAATAATTATGGTATTTGTTAATAATGTTGGTATTTGTTAAGTGCTTACTATGTGCAGAGCACTGTTCTAAGCACTGGGGCAGATAGAGGGTAATCAGGTTAGAGCCAGGATTAGAACCCACGACCTCGGACTCCCCAGCCCGGACTCTTTCCACCGAGCCATCAGGTTGTCCCACGCAGGGCTTGTAGTGTGATGGCTGGGTGGTAGGAGAGAACGTCCGCTCATTTGTATATATTTTTATTACCCTATTTATTTTGTTAATGAGATGTACATCCCCTTGATTCTATTTATTGCTATTGTTTTTGTCCGTCTGTCTCCCCCGATTAGACTATGAGCCCGTCAATGGGCAGGGATTGTCTCGGACTGTTGCCAAATTGTACATTCCAAGCGCTTTGTACAGTGCTCTGCACATAGAAAGCGCTCAATAAATACTACTGAAGGAAGAGAAGTGGCGTGAGGTAGGAAGGGGCAAGGTGAGTGAGTGCTTTAAAGTCAAGGGTGAGAAGTTTCTGTTTGATGCGGAGGTGGTCGGGCAACCACTGGAGGTTCTTGCGGAGCGGGAAAACATGGCTTGAACATTTTTGTAGAAAAATGGTCTGGGTAACGGAGTGAAGTATGGAATGGAGTGGTTTAAGCCCGTCACTGGGCAGGGATTGTCTCTTTTCTGTTGCTTAATTGTACATTCCAAGCACTTAGGACAGTGCTCTGCACATAGTAAGCGCTCAATAAATACTTCTTCCAATAAATGAGAGAGACAGGAGGCGGGGAGGTCAGCAAGGAGGCTGATGCAGTAATCAAGACAGGATAGGATAAATACCTGTATTAACGTTGTAGCAGTTTGGGTGGAGAGCAAAGGATGGTTTTTAGCTATGTTGTGGAGATTGAACCAGCAGGATTTAGTGATAGAGTGAATACGTGGGTTGAATGAGAGAAAGGAGTCAAGGATCGTGCTAAGGTTATGGGTTTGTGAGACAGGAAGGATGGTGATGCTTAGTACAGTGATTTTCACAGAGTAAGCACTCAGTACTGACTGACTGATAAGCAACACCACAGCTCCCAAGCCTCATAGGACTTATTTGACTTTATCCCAAGCCAACACTCCACCCCATCACCACTTCCTTCCCCAAGCTGACTAGGAGGTTGAAAAGGAGGATAAAGGTAACCTCAATGATAGAGATTTCATTTTTCATTTGTGTACTAATGTGTTCCTATCTCCCCTGACTACCGTCTACATTTTATGGACTAACTCCTACCATTATCTAATAGACACAAACTATTACTCATTACAAGCGATAGAACAGGCCGTAGACACAGGTGTGTTAGTAACGTGGCTGGTGTATTAATAGGTGCCTCTTGACTCGAAGATTCCATTCTAGTTATCAGCCAATGGCTAGGAAACGACACCATTTACTAAGCACTGGAGAAGACACCAGGTCATGAGCTCAGAACCAGCCCCTGTCCCGCATGAAGAAACTGGAACCCAGGGAAATTACCCGAGGTTATCCAGCAGGCCAGTAGCAAAACTGGGATTCAAACCAGGTCTCCTGACTCCTAGACTCATGTTTTTTCCACTAGGCCACCCTGTTAAAGGTGGCATTTAACCAGCCCCCTTTTTTTCATGGTATTGGTTAAGTGCTTACTCAGTGCCAGGCACTGTACTAAGCACTGGGGTAGATATAAACTCATCGGGTTGGACACAGTCCATGTCCCTGATGGGGCTCACAGTCATAATCTGTGGGCTATCATCTCAGCTCCACCACTTGGCTGGGTGACTTTGGGCAAGTCACTTAATGTCTCTGTGCCTCAGTTACCTCATCTGTAAAATGGGGATGAAGACTGTGAGCCACACATGGGACAACCTGATGACCTTTATCTACCCCTGCGCTTAGGACAGCGCTTGGCACATAGTAAGTGCTTAACAAATGCCATGATTGTATTATTATTGTTATTAATCCCCATTTTACAGATGAGGTAAATGAGGCAGGAAGAAGTTAAGTGTCTCGCCCACGGTCTCTCAGCAGATAAGTGGCGGAGCAGGCATTAGAACCCAGGTCCTCTGAGTCCCAGAACCGTGCTCCTTCCACTAGGGCACGTTGCTTCTCAAGTCTTTCCGAGGTTGTTTTTTTCTGGTCTGCCCCTTTCCCTTTGAACTTGCAATAAGTCACGACAAGTATATGGTCTTTCCCCCCTCAGGATATATCCCTCTGTGAGATCCCTATTCTGCCTTGCATGTGCTGGTCTTAGTCCAGCTCGACTATCCTATCAGCTTCTCACTCATCTCCCTGCTTCTGATTTCTCCCCACTCCAACCTGTACTTCACTCTGCTCCCCAGATGATTGCTTTAAAACCTCCTTCTGCACCCATCTCCTCACTCTTTAAAAACCCCCAAAGGATATCTAGTCCTCTCTGCATTAAGCCGAAACTCCTGACCATCGGCTTTAAAGGCACTTCATCAGCTCTCTCCCACTTACTTATCCGCTCTCTTCTCCCACTCTGCTCCAGCTCACCCTCTTTTTCCCTTTCAAAATTACCCTCTCATCAGGCCTCGTTCTCGACATTCCCACTTTTTTTTCAATGGAATTTCTTAAGTATTTACTACACGCCAGGCACTGTACTAAGTGCTGGGATAGATACAAGATAATCAGGTTGGACACAGTCCTGGTCCTACATAGGACTCACAGTCTTAATCCCCATTTTACAGATGAGGTAACTGAGGCCCGGAGAAGTTAAGTCACTTGTCCAAGGTCAAATAGCAGGCAGAGAGCAGAGCCGAGCTGAGAACCCAGACCTCTTGACTTTCAGGCTTGTGCTCCTTCCACAAGACCCCTGTCTCCTCCGTCCCTCCACGCTCACAGATCAGACAGAGAGGAGGGTCACAGGTCACAGTAGAGCTTTATTCCACGCCTCCACACGCAACCCAGACCAGCCCCCTTCCTCCTCCTCGGGCCCCAGAATCCTCTGGCTTCTCAGGGAGGAGGAGGAGAAAAGAGGGGAGGCAGGGACTGCAGAGATGGTCAGAGTCGGGGCTCAGAATCAGAGACAAAGATAGCGCTGTGAAGCCCCAGTGACGGAAGGAGGGACGGAGGGAGGGAAGTGGCAGTGGGGAGAGCCGTCAGGCATCAGACACTTGCTTGGTCAGGGGAGCTCCCCCTTGGTCTCCGGCCACGCTATAAATACTCTTCCTGCAGAGCTGAGCCTGCTCCCGAGCCAGGATCTGGAAGATGGAATCAGTGGACAACAAGTGGGCCTGGCCAGCACAGCTTGTCCCCATCCTGGCCATCCGGACCCTCGGTCCGCCCGCCCCCCACCCCCGGCCGGGGCCCCCGCCACTCACCGCCTGCAGGACCTGGTCCTTCAGCTCCCGGTGGCTCAGGGGCCGCTCCGCCTCCTGCTGCTGCAGGAATTCAGGCTCCTCCCTGGGCACAGCCGGGGTTAGAGCCCAGGAGTCCCCAGCCACCCCACCCCACGGTCCAACCCTTCCCCCACCAGAGTCCGGCAGCTCTCTCCTCACTGCCCCGTCCGGGCTCAAATCCATCCCCTCCGCCATTCTTACAGCCTCCCTCACACCCCAAATCCTCTCCTCTCCATCCCCGGTTCCATACCCATCGGAGGGGAGTCGGGGCTGGCTGGGGTAGGGCCCAGGCCCCTCATGTCTCTGCCCCAAGAGAAGGCAGGCGGTGGCCTCCTCATCGTAGTTCGCCTTGTCGTCCTGTGGGGTTGTGGGGCGGGGAGGGAGTCAGTCAGTCAATTGTATTTATTCATTCATTCAATCATAATTATTAAGCGCTTACTGTGTCCAGAGCACTGTACTAAGCACTTGGGAGAGTACAATACACAATAAACAGACACATTCTCTGCCCACGAGCTTTACATTCTAGAGGTGGGAGAGACAGACATTAATATAAATAAATTACAGATATGTACATATTTATTGAGCGCTTACTGTGTGCAGAACACTGTACTAAGCTCTAGGGAGAGTACAGTATAACAATATAACAGACACATTCCCTGCCCACAATGAGCTTCCAGTCTAGAGGGGAAGACAGACATGAATATAGATAAATAAATGATGGATATGCATGTAAGGCGCCCAGGGCGTGGAGGGGGAGGGATACCAATGGAGGAGAGATCAGGGGCGGGGGTCAGAGGAGCAAGGTAGGCAACATGGAAGGGGAGGGGAAGGGAGTCAGCAGATAAAAGCCCAGCGTAGATCAGGGAGAAGGTTGGTAGACAGGGAATATGGGCGAGAACCTGGAGAAAGTGGGGGGAAAGCAGGAGGAGGACCGAGACAGGAACACAGGTGGAAAGGGTCCCGGGGCAAGGGGGTAAGAAAGGACATGGAGGGAGGAAGGAGAGAAGGCCCATTGGAAGGGGACATAGAAGAGGAGCAGAGGCTCAGCTCTTTCCTTCATTCCCACACCGCTGCCCCACTCCTAACCCGTTCCCTCTTATTCCTTCTGTCCACCTCCCTTTCCAGCTAAGGCCTGAGGAAGGACCAGTTCTGGGATGAACTGGGAAGGGGTCATCTGGGTCCACCCTCTGCTTCATTGCCAGCTGAATCCTCTCTATCCAGGACCCCCCACCCCTAGCCCAAAGCTCCTCAGAAGTCCTCACCCCTTCCCTCCTCCTCCCCGAGTCCCTCCAGCCTCCCTTTCCCTCCTCCAGTCCCTTCAGCCTCCTCTCCTTCAACCCCCCACTCCTCCTCCAACTTCCCCTCCTCCAGTCCCTCCAACCTTCCTTCTCCTCTGGTCACTCCATCCTCCCTTCCTCCAGTCTCCCCTCTCCTTCTCCAGCCTCCCCCTCCTTCTCCAGTCCCTTCAGCCTCCTCTCCTTCAACCCCCTACTCCTCCTCCAGCCTCCCCTCCTCCAGTCCCTCCAGCCTTCCTTCTCCTCCTCTGGTCACTCCAGCCTCCCTTCCTCCAGCTTTCATTCCCCTTTCCCCCTCCAGCCTCCCAGCCTCTTCACCCTCCCTTCCCCCCACCACTTCGAGTCTCTCTTCCTGTCTCCCAGCTCCCCTCTTCCCCTCTGATTGACTTCGCCCCTTCCCTTCTAGCTTTCTCACCTTGGAGTCCAGGAAAGCCTGGGTGGTCAGCAGCTCCCCGAGCCGCCGCTCGATGAGGGCAAAGAAGACCCCCATGTTGTTGTCCTGGACTTGCGTCCCCCCGCCCAGCAGCTGCTCCAGGGTCGTAGAGTCACAGCTCATCTGTGTAAAGATGGCTTCGATGCCTGGGGTGGGTGGACAAACGAGACGATGGAGCCACGTACCAAAATGCAGTCACCCACCTCTTTCAGCTCCATGAATGACAATAATAATAATAACAATAATGTGGTCAATGGTATGTGTTCAGCGCTTACTATGTGCCAAGCACTGTGCAAAGCAATGGGGTAGGTATGATGCAATTAGATTGGATCCAGTCCCCCGTCCCACAGGGCGCTCACAGTCTAATGGGGATAGGGAATAGGTATCTTAGTCCCATTTTACAGATGAGGAAACTTGAGACGTGGAAAAATCAAGTGACTTACAGTCTAGAAGAGGCGAGAGGCATTAAAATAAATTGCAGAAGCAGCATGGCTTAGTGGAAAAAGCCTGGGCCTGAAAATCAGAGGCTGGGTTCTGGGTTCTAATCCCAGCCCCACCATGTACCTGCTGCGTAACCTTGGGCGAGTCACTTAATTTCTTTGTGCCTCAGTTCCTTCATCTGCAAAATGGAAATTTGATATCTGTTCTACCTCTTATTTTGATTGTGAGCCCCATGTGGAACCTGATTACCCCGTATCTACCCCAGTGCTTAGTAGACTGTAAGCCCGTTGTGGGCAGGGAATATATCTTTTTGTAGTTATACTGTACTCTCCCAAGCCCATAGTTCAGTGCTCTGAACACAGAAAGTGTTCAATAAATATGACTGAATGAATGGAGTGCTTGGAACATAGTAAGTGGTTAACACTTACCACAATTATTATTAATGATGTGGACACAAATGCTGCATATTTCTCCTTACTCCAAGATCCCACCCCCTTTGCCCTCTGGAATCCCAGTCTCCGAGACCCTGAGCCTGGGCCCCCCAGGGGCTCACCAGCTTTGAGCAGTTCCAAGGTCTTGGCCATGGCCTGAATTTTCTCTGTAAGCTGCTTGGCTTCCTGCCCAACCACCTCCTGCTGCTCCTCGAGGGCTGCCAGTTCCTTCTGCTGCTTGGCCAGACTCTCCTCCTTCCTGGACACACACATGGCCTGGGCCTGCTGGGTCTGGCAGAGGCCAAACAGACAAAGACAGGGCGTGGATGTTGGGATAGGAACGGCAAAGGCCGGGGTGGGGGGTAGACCGGACAGGGACTGGAGGGAGCCCGGGGGCGGGGTGGCGATCAAGGGGTGAGGAGTCACAGGACCAGAGTTCCCATGGGAAGGCAGTGTGGCCTGGTGGAAATAATAATTATGATATTTGTTAAGCACTTACTATGTGCCAGGCTCTGTACTAAGTGTTGGGGTGGATACAAGCTAAATCGAATTGGACATAGTCTCTGTCCCACAAGGGGCTCACGGACCTAATCCCCATTTTAAAGATGAGAACTGAGGCACAGAGAAGTGAAATGACTTTCCCAAGCCACACAACAGGCAAGTGGGGAGCCAGGATTAGAACCCATGATCTTCCGACTCCCAGACCCGGGCTCTATCCACTACCCCATGCCGCTTCCAGGAGATGAATCTACTCCCAGCTCTGCCCCTAGCCTTCTGTGTGACTGCTTGACTGTCGTCAAGTCACTTAACCTCTCTGGGGCTCATTTTCCTCATCTTTAAAATGGGAACAAGATAGATGGTGAGTCCCAGGTGGGATAACCTTGATCTGATAACCTTGATCTGATAACCTAAAGCTTAACACATTCGTGCTTAATATATGCCATAATTATGGGTCAGCGGGTCAGAGCAGTGGGGTTATGGAGCTGGGAGATGTAGAGTGAGAGGGTTCACAAAGTCAGAGGTCCTCGGGTCAGAGGGAGTGAGGGATTTCAGGTTTGAGGAAATCACAGGTATCGGAGCAGCCGGAGTCAGGAGTGACCCGAGGTCAGAAGTCACATGGTGAGGGCACAGGGTCAGAAAGTAGCCACACGGGTGGCCCGCTCCTTCTTCCCACCTCCTGGATCTCTTCCCGAAGCCGCTCCAGTTCGTGGTTCTGCTCATTGACGTAGTTGAACTGGGCAAATTTTCGTTCCTCCACTGGGGGAAGAAAAGGGGATAAAGAGGAGGTCACGCACAAGGGACACGGGTTAGCAGCGTGGCCTAGCGGAAAGAGCCTGGGCTGAGAGTTAGTGGGCCTGAGTTCTAGTCCTGGTCCTGCCACTTGTCTGCTGTGTGACCTTGGACAAGTCACTTAACTTCTCTGTGCCTCAGTTAACCTCATCTGAAAAATGGAGATTAAGACTGAGTCACATGTGGAACATGAACTATGTCCAATCTGATTAGCTTTTATCTATCCCAGTGCTCAGTACAATGCCTGGCATAGAGAAAATGTTCAACAAATAATTTTATTTTTTTTTAAAGAAAAAGCACCCAGATCCTCCTCCAGACTGGGCCTTCTACTCCCAATACTGCCTCCTTGAGCTCTGGGTCTACTCTTCCTTTGGAAATCCCTCTAATGATAATAATGGCTTTTTGATAAGGATTTACTACTTGGTAAGCACTGAACTAGACATGAGATAATCTATCCCTAACCCACACAGGGCTCACAGTCTAAGAAGGAGGGAGAAAAAGTACTGAATCCTCATTTTTCAGATAATAAATAATAATAATGTTGGTATTTGTTAAGCGCTTACTATGTGCAGAGCACTGTTCTGAGCGCTGGGGTAGATACAGGGTAATCCGGTTGCCCTACGTGAGGCTCACAGTTAATCCCCATTTTACAGATGAGGTAACTGAGGCTCAGGGAAGTTAAGTAACTTGCCCAAGTTCATACAACAGGCAAGTGGCAGAGCCAGGATTAGAACCCAGGTTCCCTGACTCCCAGGCCCAGGCTCTTTCCTCTGGGCCATGCTGCTTCTCGGCGTCTAACTCAAACCCCAATTCTGTCTTCTCTCACCCATTTTTCCCTCCCCACCCCTCTACAACTCTAGTCCCTTTCCCCAGCCCAACATCAGAACTCTGGGTCTGACCAATGACCAATGGCTCAACCCCGCCCGGCCCCTGTCTCTATCATGGACACCAAAGACGCTTGGAGAAGCAACACATTAGCTGCCCTCCTTGTTATCCTTCAATTAACCATTGGTGTTTATTGAGGACTCAGAGAAGCAGCGTGGCGCAGTGGAAAGAGCACGGGCTTTGGAGTCAGGGCTCATGAGTTCGAATCCCAGCTCTGCCACTTGTCGGCTGTGTGACTGTGGGCAAGTCACTTAACTTCTCTGTGCCTCAGTTCCCTCATCTGTAAAATGGGGATTAAGATGGTGAGCCCCACGTGGGACAACCTGATTCCCCATGTGTCTACCCCAGCGCTTAGAACAGTGCTCTGCACATAGTAAGCGCTTAACAAATACCAACATTATTATTATTATTATTAAGATGGGAAGATCAGTGGTCTGTCAGATGTGGAGGGGCAGGAAGTTCCGGGCAGAGGGGCTGACTTTTCTCCCCAACAACCCATCAGGGCCTCTTCACCCCCAAATCCACCTAAATTCTTCTCGAGCCTGCTCACTTCTCTCTCTGGAAACCCATCGGAGAGGCCCCAGTCCCCTGACCCCCAAGCGCCCCCTCCCCGCCCCCCAAAAAACCCGACGGCACCTTCCAGATATTTGTCCACGAGCTCCCGGATGTCTGTCTCGCCTGTGAGTTCTTCAAGCTCCTTCAGCATTTTCTTGTAGCTCTTCGCCAGCGCCTTCCGGGGGTCTCGCCGTTTCCCTTCTGCCTTCTCCCGCTCTGCCAGGCCACCGTGGTCGGGGGCGGCCAGAAGGTAGGGTGGGGAGCAAAGGAGAGCGGTGGGGAAGAGGTCGGGAGAGGGGACGGAAGGAAGACGGGGGTTGGGGCGGAGGGAGGAGCGGGGAGTGCGGGACAGACGAGAGTAGGTTCCGGGGAACGGTGAGGATGGGACAAAAGGGAAAGAAGAAAAATGGAGGCAGGATGACCGGCCAATGGAGGCGGGGGAAGGAAGGAGGTGATGGGATGAGATGAGGGAACCAAACTAGCAACTGAGCCCCTCCCCTAAGCTTCTGACCCAGAGTCGGTCAGTCAGTCGTATTTATTAAGCGCTTTGTGAAGAGCACTGTACTAAGTGCTTGGGAGAGTATTATATAACAATATAATAGACACATTCCCTGCCCACAGTGAGCCTACGGTCCTTTTCACCCAGCCCCCAGCCTCTTGCTTGACCACCTCCTGCCCTCTAGGCCACTGTGGATCTCTCTCACCCTGCCTGTCTCCCCACTGGGTCCGTCCCCTACCTCACCCAGGGTGCCCTCCCTCCCTCTGACGCTGTCCTTTCTCTCCAGGGGACCACCTCCACCTCCCCCTGCCTCCGCCTCCGGGGCTCCCTCACCCCGCCGCCTTCGGGCTTCCAGCGCCAGGGGATCCAGCGCCCGCTCCTGGCTCTTGAAGGTCAAGAAGAGCCGCAACCGCTCCTCGTGGTCCAGCAGCCGCTGCAGTTCCCTCAGTTCCCCTCTGCGCTGCATCGCCTCCTTCTCTGCCTTCTCTCGCAGCTGCGACGTTTTCCCCTGCGCCTCTTCCCTGGGCCACCCGTCGACAGAGTGGGTCCTTGCAGCCCTTGACCTCTGAGGACCTCCTCCTCCTCCTCCCCACTCCATTCTTTTTTTGGGGGGGCCTGCCAAGGTCACCCCGACCCTCTCCCCCAGCCTCCTTCCTGCCTTTGGGGAGGGACAGTCCGTCAAGCCATGAATCAACGGCTTCTCTTGGCCGTCTATTAAGCGCTTGGGAGAGTCAACGGAAATGGGATGGAGACCAAGAAGGTGGGAGGAAGGAGGCTGAAGTCCCAGCCGGGATGGACTGGGGGAAGAGGGCCTCCCTCCTTGCCCTGCCACTCCCTCATCAATCATTTTTATTGAGCGCTTACTGGGTGCAGACCACTGCACTACGTGCTTGGGAAAGTACAAGAGAACGGTCACATTCCCTGCCCACTACGAGTTTACCGTGCAGTAGCTCCTTGTGGGCAAAGGACTCCCGCTGCACTTTCCCAGGCATTTAGTACAGTGGGCTGCATTCGTTAGACACTCAATATTTCCCATTTCTCCTCCTCTTAGGTAGATGTGGGTACCTGGCACCAAAAGCAGAGGTCGAGGATTCGATGTGGGCCGCGATGGTCTGGGAGGCATGGTAGTGTTCCTGGCGGGAAGGCACGGGGGGCCGTGAGGCCGGGGCAGAGCGGAATATCCACCTGGGGACCCTGCCGTCCCAACTCTACAGCTGGAGGTCCCGGGGGGTGGGTGGTTGGGAGGCAGGGAGGCCCCAGGGGAGGGGGCAGGAGGGTCTGGACTCTCGGGGGTGAAAAGGGCCTAACCTTGAGCAGTCGGTTGTGGAGACGCTGAAACCAGCTCCACTCCACTTGCAGCAGGCGCAGCTCCTTTCTCAGCTCCGCGTTCTGCCCCAGCTGGGTGTTGAAGTGATTGCAGGCCTGCCGAAGGGGGTGGGAAAGGGGAAGGGACGATGACGAGCAGGGGAGAAAACTCCCACTTGCCCGGATCCCCCCCAGCCACTTAGTACATTGCTTGGCACGTAGTAAGTGCTTAGCGAATACCGCAATTATTATTATTATTATTATTATTCTGCCTGAGCCACAGTGCCAGCCTGTCTCAACTCGACCCGCTGCCCGGGGCCATTCTGAAGGTGAATCCAGACCTCGCTCTCGTGCCCAGTGGCTGCAGCGCCCCAGCGGCTGGGCCGTCACCCTCCACCCCGATGGAGCCGAGGGAAGGGGGAATAAAGGGTGCAAATCCAAGTGCTGGAGCGACACAGAAGGGAGTGGGAGAAGAGGAAACGAGGGCGAAGTCGGGGAAGGCCTCTTGGAAGAGGTACGCCTTCGATAAGGCTTTGAAGGGGCGGAGAGGGATCGTCAGTCGGACATAAAGAAGGCGTTCCAGGTCAGAGGCAGGATGTGGGCGAGAGGTCGGCGGCGAGATTGTCGAGATTGAGGTGGAGTGAGTAGGTTGGCATTAGAGGAGCAAAGTGGATTGTAGTTGGAAAGCAGCGAGGGAAGGTAAAACGGGGCAAGGTGATTGAGGGCTTTAAAGCCGACGGTAAGGAGTTTCTGTTCGACTTGGAGTCGGATGGGCAACAACTGGAGGTTCTTGAAGAGTGGGGAAACATGGACTGAATATTTTTGTAGAAAAAAATGAACCGGATTACAGAGTGAAGTACAATGCCTTGCAGGTAGGAAGAGCCCAATAAATTGATTGATTGGGAGGGGCAGGCTCCTCAGAGTCCAGGACGCCCTTACCGCTACCTTCTTCTTTATGTTAACTGCTATCATCCCCTTCTCCCCTGAGCCCCTATTCTCTTAGGCTCCTGTCCCTGACATTTCCTTGCTCTTGGCTTCCCCTCTCCTCAGGTAACCGACCCCTCAGCTTCACCATGTTTAACTGGTTCTCCAGGATCTTCACCCTTCGTTGGGCCTGCGTTGCTTGGTGTTGGGAGAGGCCAGTGGCGTGGGACTCCCGGTGTAGAGATAGAATCCGTTTTTCCCACTCCTGGATCTAAGGGCCCAAAGGGGGTGGGAAGGAATGTAATGGTCACTACATGTTCCCTCTGGCCTGCATTTCTGGGTCTTGGCTCGCCTAGCCCCATCCGGCCAGCCCTTCCACCCTGACTCTCTCCATACCCCATCTCTTCCGCCCAAAACCTCTCATTTCCCCCAAACCACCCCCTTCCCACCACACTGCCCTCCCCTCATTCCCCTCATTTTACTCACGTCCTCCCGCCTCCCCCCTCCTCTGGCCCATTTCCCGTCCCCTCCCTGCTCTCCCTGCTCTCCTGTCTCCCCTGGCCCTGACTCCACCTCCCCTCATCCCCGTCCTCCTCCGGGTTCCCCGCCCTGCATGCTGTTCATCCCACCTGTTTGTCCAGTTCCTGCAGTCTGTTCTGTTCCTGTTTCACCTTCTCCTGCACCTGGTCCTGCTGCTCCAGCAAGCCCCTCAAGTTACGCCCGTTCTCCTGGTCCCGCCGCCGGTTGGCTCGACTGTCCAAGGCCTCAATGTTGATGAGAAGCTCTGCCTGTTCTTCCTTCAGACGGGCGATCTTCCCTCTGCCAGTCCCCAGAGGGAAGCACAGTCCGCTTCAGGGAAACTGAGGACACGGCAGCCAATATCTTCCCCACCAAGGACTAGTTCCCTCAGGACCCTGGATGTCCCAAACCCAGTTTCTCCCTCCTCCTTCCTCTCCCAAAGAAGCAGTGGGGCTTAGTGCAAAACAGAGCAAGGTTGGGAGTCAGGAAACCTGGGTGCCAATCCCAGCTCTGTCACTTGTCTGCTATGTGACCCTGGGCAAGTCACTTGACTTCTCTCTACCGCAGTTTCCTCGTCTGTAAAAGGAGGATTAAATATCTATTCCCCTCTCGCACTGTGAGTCCCACGTGATGAGGACTGTGTCTGATCTGATTACATCTACCAAAGTACTTAGTAAAGTTTGGGCATATAATAAGCACCACATTTTAAGTTATATAATTATTATTATTATTACTCTTTGTCCCCAGTCACCTTCCAGACCCAGGTGTCCTGCCCCCACCTCTTCTCTCAGCACTCACGTCCTCATCTTCCTCCCAGGCCCCTCCCCCAGGTTCTCTTCCCTTCAGGGCAGGGGGTCCCCCAGGCTCTCCCTGCTCCAGACCCCAATCCCCTCGGGGGCTCCAGGGGCCCAGCTCCCTTCACTCACTGTTGCCGTCGGATGACATTTTGGGTCTCAGTGTTATAGGACTGCATGCTGCGCTCCATCAGTTGGCATTTCCGCTGCAGTCGCTTCACCTCTGTTTCCGCAGCTAAGATAATCGTAATTATGGTGCTTGTTAAGCACTTACTATGTGCCAAGCACTGTTCTAAGCACTGGGGAGAAACAAGTTAATCAGGTTGCGAAGTGTCTTTCCCATACGGGGCTCACAGTGTTAATCCTCATTTTACAGATGAGGTGACCGAGGCCCAGAGAAGTGAAATGACTTGCCCAAGGTCACACAGGAGATAAATGGGGGAGCTGGGATTAGAACCCAGCTCCTTCTGACTCCCAGGCCCAGCCTCTACCCACTAAGCCACGCTGCTTCTCTGCTAGGAAGGGGATGGAGGAGCTGGCCTAGGGGGGCAGCTGGGTTCACCCCAGCTCTGTTTCTCCAGTCATTTAATCAAATTTGCAGTATGGCCTAGTGGCAAGACCACGGGCTTGGGAGTCAGAGGACATGGGTTCTAATTCCGGCTCTGCCACTTGTCTGCTGTGTGACCTTGGGCAAGTCACTTCACTTCAGCGTGGCTTAGTGGAAAGAGCACAGGTTTAGGAGTCAGAAGACGTGGGTACTAATCTCGGCTCCGCCACTTGTCAGCTGTGTGACTTTGGGCAAGTCACTTAACTTCTCTGTGCCTCAGTTACCTCATCTGGAAAATGCGGATTAAGACTGTAAGCCCCACCTGGGACAACCTGCTAACTTTGTATCTCCCCCAGCGCTTAGAACAGTGCTTGGCACATAGTAAGCACTTAACAAATACCAATTATTATTATTATTCTCTGGGCCTCAGTTACCTCATCTGTAAAATGGAGATTAAGAACGTTGAGCCCCACGTGGGACAACCTGATTACCTTCTATCTAGCCCACTGCTTAGAACAGTGCGTGGCACACAGTAAGCACTTAGCAAATATCATTATTATTATTTATTAAGCACTTACGGTGTGCAGAGCACTGTACTAAGGGCTTGGGAAAGTACAATATGACAATAAACGGGGACATTTCCTTGCCCATCCTCTCTTTCCGAATCAGCTACCACCCTCTATCCACACCTCCCCATCCCTGCCCCGGTCCCTGCTACCCCCAGGGCCCTGCCCAGCCCCCGGTACCAAATCCATCGGAGTCGGTTACGCTGATCTCGGAGCGGGCGGTGGTGGTCCACCCGCCAAAAGCCATGGTGGTCTTAGGGGGAGGTAGGCCGGGATGGAGGAGGAGGCGACGGGGAGTTGGGTGGCCGGTGGCCGGGGATCAGGAATGGGATCGGGAATGGGATCAGGAGTGGGTCCAGAGGGAGACCGGGCTGCTCCGGCTCCCGTGTTTGGTCCGGTTGCCTAGGAGACGTCTCCTTCCTCCGATGCCGACCCCGGTTACCAGGTTACCTGCGGGGGGGGGGGGAGGCGGACGTTGCCGGGGTAACGGGCGAGGACGCCGCCCCGGGGGTTGGCCCGGAGGAGGCTGGGGGAGCGGCCTGGAGCCTTCGTAGTTTGTTAATGATGTGTCTATATCTATGATTCTATTTATCTTGATGATATTGACGCCAGACTACTTGTTTTGTTCTGTTTTGCTTTGCTGTCTCCCCCTTTTAGACTGTGAGCCCGTCGTTGGGCAGGGATGGTGTCTCTCTGTTGCCCATTTGTCCACTCCAAGCGCTTAGTACAGTGCTCTACACATAGTAAGCGCTCAATAAATACAATTGAATGAATAAAAGAATGAGTGAGGGGTGGGGGCTCCGGGGGCAACCGGGAGAAGGGGGCGGGAGCCCATCCATTGCGCCTGCACGACCAAGGCCCCGGGCCCTCCCGCCAAAACAGTTCATTCATTCATTCAATCTCATTTATCGAGCGCTTACGGTGTGCAGAACACTGTACTGAGCGCTTGGAAAGTACAGTTCGGCAACAGATAGAGACAATCCCTGCCCCACAACGGGCTCACGGTCTAGAAGGGGGGAGACAGCCAGCAAAGCAAAAGAAGTAGGCAGACATCAATAGCCTCAAAATAGATAAATAGAATTAGGGTCCTTCCCTCGCCCTTTGCAGCCTTGTGCTGTTCGCCCCCGCCGCTCTGGCCATGCCCAGCACAAACCACGCCCCTTATTAACCACGCCCCTTATTGATCACGCCCCCTTATTGATCACATCCCCGGGACACGCCCCCCTACCGACTGTGGGGTCCCGAGCGGCGATCCTGGCCCTGGGGTGACCACCAGCAGACACGGGAGTGGTGCAGAGACGGAGACTCATACAGACATAGGCAGGCAGCAGAGAGTCAAGGAAAAGGTTCATTCAGTCGTATTTACTCAGCGCTTACTGTGTGCAGAGCACTGTACTAAGCGCTTGGGAAAGTACAATGTTCATTCATTTGTTCAGTCGTATATATTAAGCGCTTACTGTGCGCAGAGCACCATACTAATAGCTTGGGCGAGTACAGTGTTCATTCAGTCCTATTTGCTGAGCACCTGGGAGAGTACAATATTCATTCATTCAGTCAGTAGTATTTATTGAGCATTTACTGTGCGCAGAGCACTGTACTAAGCGCTTGGGAGAGTACAATATTCATTCAGTGAGTCGTATTTATTGAGCGCTTACTGTGTGCAGAACACTGTACTAAGCGCTTGGGAGAATACAATGCATCAACAGACAGACACATTCCCTGCCCACGACGAGTTTACAGCCTAGACGACGAGTTTACAGTCTAGGAGATGTGAGAGATGTATGGGCGGAGAGATGGGGAAGGTGAGAGAGACAGAGGGAGCTCAGCGGGGCCGAAGGAAAGGGCAGTCAGGCTAGGGGAGGGGATGGGGGGGAATGGACAGATGGGCAAGTCGAAGAAAGAGATGGACAGACGGGGGAGGCAGAGACAGAGGGACAGAGACGAAGAGAGACACAAAAAGAGAGAGGCGGGGAAAGAAGGAGAATGACAGCGATAACGAGACAAATCCACCCGTTAGTACAATGCTTGGCACATAGTAAGCATCTAACCATCATCAATCAATCGTATTGAATGAGTGTTTACTATATGTGGTATATGTGGTACGCATGTGGTACGCATGTGGTATTTGTTAAGCGCTTACTATATGCCAGGTACTGTACTAAGCGCTGGGGTGGATACAAGCAAATCAGGTTGGACGCAATCCCCGTCCCCCATGGGGCTCACGGTCTTAATCCCGATTTTTACAGACGAGGTAACTGAGGTCCTGAGAAGTGAAGTGACTCGCCCGAGATCATACAGCAGACACGTGGTGGTGTCAGAATTAGAACCCAGGTCCTTCTGACTCCCAGGCCCGTGCTCTCCCCGCTATGTGCAGAACACTGCCCTAAGCGCTTGGGAGAGTGCATTTCAACAGAACTAGCAGACACGTTCTCTGCCCATAACGAGCAGTCTAGACAGACTACAGTCTAATACCATTCATATTAGTTGTATTATCGTCCCTTCCTATGCTCGTTCCCCGTTCGACCTCGCTCTCCCCTTCTCCCCCTTCCTCCTCCTCCCGAATTGACACCGAACCAACTGTTCTGCCTCTGCCTCTGCCTCTCCCCTCCCCACCCCCACCCCCCGCCCCCTACCCAGCCCTTAGGCGCCAATTCCGTGGATTTTTAAACGCTGCTTCTTTCACGCCCACAGCTTTTGGATCTGAACCCTGAGCCTCATTCAACCCGGATCTCCTACCAAACATCGGGCCTTAAAAAGACCCCAAACCGATTCTTTCTCATTTAACTCCTCAAAGCCCGCCCATTCCTCCCAAACCTCATCCCACTTGCTCCTCCCCAAAGGCCCTGCCCCTTTCCTCTCCCCACCCAAGACAATTTGTCCCCCTGCCCAGAGCCTTGGTTGACCATCGCCTCCCACACGCCATTCCTGACTGCCCTCCGCCTTCCCCTCCCCAAGCCACACCATTGCTCACCTACCCTGCCCTGAGCCTCCAGGGCTCTGCGTGTCCCCAGCCCTATGGTTTGTGGGGGTGACAGGCTCTCCCTGCCTCTTTGGGCTAGGAGCCTTCTTTGGGCTGCCCCTGCTGCCTTAACACTGAATTCATGACACTGCTTCCCTCAGGGGTTCAGGGGCCCCACCCTCCAGCCCTCCCACCCTTCAGGAACTCGAGCCGCCTGGGCCCTCCAACCCCTGGCTTTCCTCTCAGGAACCCAGGCGTCCTGCCCCTAGCACTCCACTCTTCCCCCACTAGATCTCCTCTCCTTAGTGACCCAGGCATCCTAGCCTGAGGCCTGGGCCCCTCCCACCCTTTGAGGGGGCAGCTGGGACAAGGGGTCAGGTTGTTGTGGGGGTAGGCGGGGCGAGACGGGATAGACGGGGAGAGGAGGGAGGGGTGTGCGGGGGCGAGAGAGAGAGAAGATTGGGACAGGGGGAGAAAGAGCAAGACAGAGGGAGAAAGAGCAAGACAGAGAGAGACAGCCGGGAAGGGAGAGAGGGATTGGAAAAGTCGCAGAAGGAACAGA
The DNA here is from genome assembly GCF_004115215.2 of Ornithorhynchus anatinus. Classification (NCBI taxonomy): domain Eukaryota; kingdom Metazoa; phylum Chordata; class Mammalia; order Monotremata; family Ornithorhynchidae; genus Ornithorhynchus; species Ornithorhynchus anatinus. The sequence goes on along the minus strand of NC_041737.1, from coordinate 53,071,485 downwards.
GTCAGAAATCAGGAACGGTCAGAGAAGGAAGTTTTCTGAGTCACTGGGAGGGAGGGGGAGAGAGAGAGTCAGAAAGAGAGAGACAGAAAGAGAGATCAAGAACACTCATATGCAAGGACTGAGGAAATAGGACGCTGGATCTCGAGAGGGGAACCAGCAAGAGAGAAAGAGCTGAGGTTTGGGATCCTGAACCCCCAAAGGAAGTGGGGGCTGGAGTAAGGGGAGAGACAGGGCCGAGGGGCAGGAAGTTACCCCTGGTCTTCTCTTGAAGACACCTGTACAAATCCAAGACCACCTGACCTGCTAGATCAAGGTAAGGCTGCAGAGGTTGGGAGCAGGACAACTGTGTCCCCCTCCTGCACCAGACTAGGTACAGTGAGTCTGGGAGAGGGCAGGGCTAGGGGATTGGAAACTCAAGAGCTGGGGCAGTTGGGTTTGGGTTACAGGAGAGATGGGGATTAGGGGCGGCTGAAAAGACTGGGGCTGGGAAGGGAGGATGGATGATGGGAGGGGCCTCTAGCTTCTGCCTTGGAGGTCAAGGGGGCTGGTTGCCTCTGGGAGGTCTGGGGATTGTGGGGGGGTGAGGCCTATAGGCTCCTCTCTGTTCTTTACCATCCTCAAGAGTGTCACGAGTTGGAATTGGGCCTCAGCTTGCCTCCTCGCCCCCCCGCCCCCCACTGCCCTCTCCAGGGGCCCAGCAGGAGGGTGGGTGGGGCAGGGCCAGTGTGCTGAATGGCCCGTGGGTGGGGGGGTTAAATTCCTGATCTCTGGGACCCCTGCCACTGACCCCCTCCCCCTTCTGCAGGGGCCTGAGGACAAAGGGGGTTCTTTTCTGTTCTCCACCCCGCCTCCCAGCTGTCCCCCCCCAGCAGCTGGCTCCAGGGAAGGAGTTCAGCTTCCCTCACCACACTCTCCGTCCCCCGTCCCCCCCGCCCATCTCCAATGGGCCTTTCCCTTCCCCACCCCCACCAGCCTGCAGCTGCTGTAGCCCCCCTGGCAGTGCCCCCAGCTTGGTATGCCAAGCAGGTTCAGCCCATGCCAAAATCCAGCACCCACCCCCTGCCTCTCCCAGACCCCTAGTTGGGCTCTCCTTACCCACCCCCACCTTTACCTCCCTCCTGCACCCCCTCCCCCCACCACCTCTCCAAACTTTCTTTCTCTTCTCTCCCGCCCCCCAATCCGATCCCCACCCTGATCTGAACCGGAGCCCAGAGAACCTTCCCTCCCCAGGATCGAAGTTAAGGGGCCACAGCCCACGCGGCCCCTAACAGCCCCTGAGCAGGGATGACATTTCCCTGTGCACAATTCAATCTCCTGTCTCTTTGGGGTCCAGAAACATTTTTCTTGCAGCTCCCTCTCTCTCTCTTTTCTCTTTCTCCCAGGGGAGAGGAGATGGAGGACGGGAGACCCAAGAGCAGCTTGAGCGTCTCCAGCGGTGTCTCCACAGCCTCCTCCCTCAACCTCAGCTCCAAGGTCAGTGAACCAGCATCCTGGGGTGGGCCGCCAGAGGCCCCAGCCCTCTCGCACACGACGTTGTGAGGGATGGGCACTCCCAAGCAATGGGGCCTAGGCTCTCCGCCCCTCCACGCTGCCCCACCCCATCGCCCCTCAAGCGGCCCGAAGCCCCCGGGTAGGGTCTCAAGCATCCCCGTCTCCTTTCCCCAGCCGGCCCGGCCCGTCAGCCGGGTCCACGCTTTTGGGAAGAGGGAGAGCGCTCTCAAGAGAGACCCCAACCTGGCTGTGCAGATCAGGGGCTGGTTATACAAGCAGGTACGAGGGGCAGGGGTGACCTTCGGGCAGGTGGGGCCATGGAGAGACCTGGGAGGCTGGTGAGGGGCTGGACAGACCTCAGGGTTCTTGGAGAAGTTTGGAGGGGAGGGGAGGGTCTCTGAGGGTTCCCTCTTTAGGTCCCTGGGCCCATCTCTTTGGTCCTCTCCCTAGCTGTGTTTCTCTTTGCATCCCCTTCTTTCTTTCTCCTCCCGTCTCTACCTGCCTGTTTCTTTTTGATTTTTCCCTCATTTTGTTCTGCCTCCCAGGATAGCTCAGGGCTCCGTCTCTGGAAACGTCGCTGGTTCGTCCTCTCCGGCCACTGTCTTTTCTACTACCGGGGTCAGTGCCTGGGCGTTCGGGCGGGCAGCCCAGGGGAGAGGGTGGGCGATCCCCGACGTTTCACCCCGATCCTCCAGAGATTCATCCACTCACCGCCCTCCCTCAGAACCCCGAGGTGGGTAACGGGCGCCGACCCATCAACCCCGAGCTGTCCTGGGGACCCAGGCCCTACCCTCCCACCCCTTTTACAGACAGCCGGGAAGAGAGCGTCCTGGGCAGCGTGCTCCTTCCCAGCTACAGCGTCCGCCCGGATGGCCCCGGGATGCCCCGCGGCCGCCGCTTCACCTTCACCGTGAGTCCCCCCTGCCCCGGGAGCCGCCCCCTCGCCCCTCTCCCCTACCGGCCTCAGGGACCCCCATCCTCCGCTCCCCTTTCCAGGCGGAGCACCCCGGCATGAGGACGTACGTGCTGGGGGCTGACACCCAGGAGGACCTGCGGGGCTGGCTCCGGGCCCTGGGCAGGGCCGCCAGGGCCGAGGGGGAGGACAGGTAAGGAGGAAGGATGGGGATGGGGGGAAGGGGTGCGGGGAGCAGGTGGGGGGGGAGAAGCCGGGGTTGTGGAGGCCCGGGAGGCCCCACCCCTCGGGCCCAGGCCCCGCCCCCCGAAACCGTCCCTCATCCGCATTCTGCCTCCTGAAGTCTCCCCTCCTTTGGGATTAGGGGCCCCACCCTCAGCCCCCAAGACTCTCAGACCGCCCCGCGGCCTTCCCTTGCCTCATCGTCCCCGTCCAGTGTCCGTCCCCTCCACCACCACCACCACCACCGGCCTCCCCTCTCAGTTTCCCCAGCAGGGTCCGCCCCTCCCTGCAGCCTGGCCCCGAGGGTCCCGGGGGGCCGGGGGGCCCCCCCGAGCTGGCCAGCGGGGATGAGGACCGCAGCGCCGAGTCTCTGGAAGTGGCCAGGATCTCAGAGAGCCAGAGAGGAGGCGGGCTCCCCCCGAGCTCCCCGGCCCGGCCCGAGCCGAGGGAGCCCCGGAGCCCCCCGCCCCGGAGCCCCGAGTGAGTGGGCGGGGGTGGGGGAGGGCAGGGAGGGAGGCGGCAGGGCCTGGGCCGGGCCCCCGGCTGACTCCTCTCGCCCCCGGCCAGGTTGTTCTCGCCCCTGTCCCGCCCCCCGTCCCCGCTGGGGCTGCCCCGGCCCCGCTCGGCCCCGGCCCGGCGGCCCCCTCCTCACGCAGCTTCGTGCGAGGAGCTGGGCCGCCCATCCCGGCCGCACACGCCCGTGGGCCGCCTGGACGTCCGGCCCCAGGACTGGGCCAGCGCCGCCCCTCGCCGGCCCCTGGCCAGGCCTTCCACCCCGCGCCGGCCGCTGGCCACCGAGGAGGGGCGGGCCCGGGCCCCGAGGAAGCCCCTGGACTGGACCCAGGAGTCCGGGGTGAGTCGGGCACGGGGCTGGGGTGGAGGGGCTCCCTCGGGTCACCGGACCTGGGAGCCTCGGGCCGGTCTGGGATCGGCCTTGGCCTCCCACCACTCTCCCTCATAAGTTCATTCAGTGGTATTTATTGAGCGCTTACTAGGTGCGCAGCACTGGACTAAGCGCTTGGATTTCGGCCACAGATAGAGACCATCTCTGCCCCACGACGGGCTCACGGTCTAATCGGGGGAGACCCCCATCATCACGATAAATAGAATCAAGGGGATGGACACCTCATTGACAAAATAAATAGGGTGATAAAAATATAGACAAATGAGCACAGTGCTGAGGGGAGGGGAAGGGAGAGGGGGAGGAACAGAGGGAAAGGGGCTTAGCTGAGGGGCGGTAAAGGGGGGAAGGGAGAAGGAGCAGAGGGCGGAAGGGGAGCAGAGGAGGAGCAGAGGGAAAAGGGGAAGCTCAGTCTTGGAAGGCCTCCTGGAGGAGGTGAGCTCTCAGTAGGGCTTTGAAGAGGGGAAGAGAGTTAGTTTGGCGGAGGTGAGGAGGGAGGGCGTTCCGGGACAGCGGGCGGACGTGGGCCGGAGGTCGACGGCGGGATAGGCGAGAACGGGGGACGTCGAGGAGGTGGGCGGCAGAGGAGCGGAGCGTGCAGGGTGGGCAGTAGAAAGAGAGAAGGGAGGAGACGGGGCAAGGGGATGGAGAGCCTTGAAGTCCAGAGTGAGGAATTTTTGTTTCGTACGGAGGTTGATGGGCAACCACTGGAGGTTTTAAGAAAGGCCCAGAGCCTTTCTGCAGGAAGATGATCCGGGCAGCGGAATGAAGCTCTGCCTCGCGCCCCATCCTCGACCCAGCCCCCAAACCTCCGTGCATCCTCTAGTCCTCTGGAACCACGGGGACAACTCACCTTCTTCCCTCCCTTTGCCCCCCAGGTGTCCCCTGGACCCTCCCCATACCTGCAGCTTCCCCCTCGGCCGCCTGGGTCCCGGACCTCCCTTGCCTCTCCGGTATGTGTGTCCCAACTTGCCTCTGCCGCGCCCCCATCCCCATTCACCGCTTTGGCTGCCCTGGTGTGCGGTGAGGAGCTTGGACCCTCGTGAGGCGCAGTGACCCCCCCTCTCACCTTTCCCCCTGATTTCTCCCTCCCCCTCCATCCCCTTCACAGCCTGGAACCCATGCAGACTCTACTCTCCGACGAGGAGCTGAGACAGATGTAAGTCCCCCCCCCAATACACACACACACACACACACACATCCTCGACCCCATTCCTCATCCCCAAATTCCAGAGTCCAGCTTCTCCTGCCGGTTTATACCGGTCACTAGGAGTTTCTGGTGCTCTGGGCCTTTTATGTATCCGAGGCAGAGATGACTTATCATCCCCCTCGGGGGAGAAGCCAGTGAAAAATGTTTTTCCTTTTCAGAGGGCAGATGGGGGTCTCCGGGGGTCTGGGAGAGGGGGCGAAGGAGATTGGGGGAGCAGAAACAAGGTCTGGAAATAAGAGAAGTAGCTTCTCCCCCAAAACTTATCTTCTGTATCCCTGTAGGTGCTGCTGAACAGGTTGTGTGGGCAGGACCGGCTGCTGAGGGGGCTGGAGGAGGAGATGGCGAGGAGGCGGGAGGAGAAGGTGGGATTTGGCGGGGTGTGGGGGCCTTATTTGTATATATTATTTATTACCCTATTCATTTTGTTAATGAGGTGTATATCTCCCTGATTCTATTTATCTTGATGACGTTGTCTTGTTTTGTTTTGTTTGCTTTGCTGTTTTGCATACTGTCTCTCCTTTTCCATCTGTCTGTTGCCGAATTGTACATTCCAAGTGCTTAGTGCATTTCTCCACACATAGTAAGCACTCAGTAAATACTATTGAATGAACGATGAATGAGGGCTGGGGACCCTGGGACTTTGGCCCCTACGCTGGCTGGCATCTCCCAACCTCCCATGGGCAAATCCTTCTTCCATCTCAAGTGACCTCTGGGGAAGGTAGCTCCCTTCCCTTACTGACGTCTCATTGAGTGTGGCTTAGTGGATAGAGCCCAGGCCTGGGAGTCAGGGGATCAGAGTTCTAATCCCGGTTCCGCCACTTGTCTGCTGTGTGACCTTGGGCCAGTCACTTCACTTCACTTCTCTGGGCCTCAGTTACCTCATCTGAAAAATGGTGATTCAATACCTGTTCTCCCTCCTACTTAGATTGTGAGCCCTCTCCCCTGTGGGATCATTATATTGTACTCTCCCAAGTGCTTAGTACAGCGCTCTGCACACGGCACTCAATAAATACGATTGACTGGCTGACTGAGTGTCACTCAGTGGGAAGCCCAACTCTCCCTCCCTGCCACCCTCTCACACCGTCCCTCCTGCTCCCAGGAGCAGCTGGAGGCCGCGCTGGAGCTGACCCGTCGCCAGCTAAGCCTCCTGCCCGACCAAGAGCCCGGAGTGGCCGTCACCGAGAGGATCTGGAGCCGCCAGCGTCTCCTTCAGGACCGGCTGGTGTGCGTGAGGGCTGGGCTTTGCCAGCTCACCCTGGTGAGGGCCCTGGGGAGTGGCTGGGGGGAAAGAGAAAGGCAGGCAGGGCCCCCCCATCTTCCCACCGGCACCAACCTCCCGGACAAGGGCTCTGACTCCAAGGAATCAGGATACTCTCTCCCTGCAACTGCTGGGAAAGCAAAGACTTCATCTCCCGGCTTTGGTGGGGTGGGCCCAGAGGCTTTTGGGAGTCCATTGGGCTCCCTGAGGCTGATTGGGCCTCCCAGGCCCCTCCGATGCTATGGGACGTGGCCGCTTCTCCTCTGAGTCAGCTGCTAAACTGGCCTGGGGTGGGGAGAAGAGAGGCAAGGGGAAGGGTGGTAGGGGGAGATGTTGGGAACAATGTGTGGCTTTGTCCCATGTCCCCATCTCCCTTTTCCCAGGAGCACGAGCGGGTGTGGGAGAACTACAGTGGGCTGGAGCAGGAGCTGAAGACACTGAGAGAGACATTGGAATATCTGTTACAGCTTGGTTCTCCCCAGGTAAACCCGTGACCCCCAGGGGTGGGGAGGATGTGGGTGTAGATTAGGCAGAGAGAACTCCTGGCTTGTCTCTGCCCCTTTCCTTTCCCTTCTCAAATCTTCTTCCCTGGCTTTGATCCTCAGGCCCCTGACATGCAATCAACTAATCAATCAATGATATTTATTGAGCATTTACTGTATACAGAGCACTATACTAAGTGCTTGGTAGGGTACAAAATAACAGGTCACTTGGATTCAGAACTCTGCTAGTTGAAGCACTAGCCATCCTGAGCCTAGACCCTTTTCCTAAACTCTGTTCCCCTACCCGTCTTATCCCTACACCTCTCCACTCTGACCGGAATTCTCTTTTGCCTTTCCAACTCCCTCCCCTTCCCGTAGGCCCGGGCATCTGCCCAGCAGCAACTGTGGATGGTAGAGGACACTTTGGAGGGCCTGGGGAGCCCCTCTTCCCATAAGCTACCGCCCTATCACCTAGAGGCCCCAGGTTCCCCTCTTCTGCCAAGAAGGAGCTCCCCTAAATTAGAGGTGAGTGACCCTCCATGACCCAATCCTCCTCACAACTCCCACTTTCTCTTCACCCTTTTTTTGATTTTTCCCAAGTGCTGTCAATCAACCGATGGTATGGGAAGCAGCATGGTCTAGTGGAGAGAGCCTGGGCCTGGGAGTCAGAAGGACCTGGGCTCTAATTCCAGCTCTGCCACTTGTCTGCTATGGGACCTTGGGCAAATCACCTCACTTCTCTGTGCCTCACTTACCTCATCTGTAAAATGGGGATTAAGACTGTGAGCCCCATCTGGGACATGGACTTTGTCCAACCTGATTAGCTAATATCTACCCCAGCACCTAGTACAGTGCCTGGCACATAGTAAACACTTAACAATTACAATTAGAAACCAAAAGCAGCAGGACCTAGTGGACAGATCATGGGCCTGGGAGTCAGAGGATCTGGGTTCTAATCCTGTTCCATCACTTGCTTCTTGTGTAACCTTGGGCAAGTCACTTTAACTTTGATGTGCCTCAGTTCCCTCATCGGCAAAATGGGAATTCAGTTCCTGTGCTCCCTCCTACTTGGAATGTGAGCTGAGCATGGGGTGAATATCAAATGCTTAAAGGGTACAAATCCACGTACAAGGGCAACACAGAAGGGAAAAGGAGTAAGGGAAATGAGGGCTACTATGGGAAGGCCTCTTGGAGGAAATGCGATTTTAATAAGTCTTTGAAGGTGAGAAGAGAGGTGATGTGTTGTATATACAGCGTGGCTTAGTGGAAAGAGCACAGGCTTGTGCCTCAGTTACCTAATCTGTAAAATGTCAGACTGTGAGCCTCGTGTGGGACAACCTGATTACCTTGTATCTACGCCAGTACTAAGAACAGTGCTTGGCACATAGTAAGTGCTTAACAAATACCATTATTATTATTATATGAAGAAAAAGAGTGTTCCAGGCCAGAGGGTGGTCGTGGGCAAGGGGTCAGTGCCGAAATAGAGGAGATCAAGGTACAGTGAGTAGGTTGGTCTTAGAGGAGAGAAGTGTGTGGGCTGGATTAAAGTAGGAATTCAGTGAGGTATGATAGGAAGGGGCAAGCTGATTGAGTGCTTTAAAGCCAACAGCACGGAGTCTCTGTTTGACGTGCAGGTGGATGTGCAACCACTGGAAGTTTTTGAGGAGTGGGGAGTCATGGACCGAATTTTTTTTTAGAATAATGATCCAGGCAGCAGTGTGAAGTATGGACTGGATGGGGGAGGGCAGGAAGCCGAAAGGTCAGCGAAGAAGTCGATGCTGTAGTCAAGGCGGGATGTGATAATTGCCCCCATTTTAACCTCATATCCCTTTGAGGTAGGAAGAGGCAGGTGCTAGAAAACCCATTTTACAGATGAGGAAACTGAGGCCTAGAGAGGTGAAATGGCTTGCCCAAGGTCAAAGAGCAGGCCAGGATGGGAATCCAGGTCATCTAACCACACTGCCTTCTCCTAACAGAGCCCACCCCAGGGGTCTCAACTGGATTTGGGGATCCCAGGGCCCCCAGACCTCCACTGGGGGAGCCTCCCAAAGGAGAGAGACACATGCAGTACACCAACAGGTAAGAGAGAGAAGCGTGCTGAGCTTTAACTGCTCCTTCCCCATCCCAATACCAACCCGAACCCCTCTGCCCTTCCCTCATTTAACTCTTCTCCTGGCTTGCCTTGCCCCCCCACTCCTCCAGGCCTCAGCTCCCCCGGCTCCCCCTCATCACCCAGCCCTGACATTCAGCTGCAGTTGTCCCCCCAGCCGGGGGCAAAGGTAGGACACTTCCCCTTCCCCCACCTTGGGAGTATCATCTCGTGGCCCCCGTCACCCTTTTCCCCTCAGAACTCGGAGGCACGGCAGACCTACTGACCCCCGCCCCCTCCCCTGCCTCCACCAGCCCACTGCCCGGGGAGTCCGACCCCGGATGAGTGCCCAAGAGCAGCTGGAGCGGATGCGGCGCCACCAGGAGACCTGCCGGCCCCTTCCCTGCCCAGCGTCCCTGGGGCTTCGAGGGAGGCTGGGCTCCGTGGGGGGAGGCAGGAGGACCCTTTCTCCATCCAGTCGACAGCCCCTTCAGACCACCGAGACAGTCAATCGGGTGAGTGTAGTCGGAGGGGCGGGAGCGGCCGGGGGGACGCCCTCCCTGCAGGAGGTCGAGGGTGCTGGACCGTCCTCACGCTCGCCGGCCCCGCCCCAGCTCCAGTGTGGCCCAGTGAATGGAGCACGGGCCTGGGCGTCCGAAGGACCTGAGTTCTCAGCTCTTCCACTTTTCTGCTGTGTGACCTTGGGCAAGTCACTTCACCGCTCTGGGCCTCAGTTATCTCATCTGTCAAATGGGGATGAGGTCCATGAGCCATGTGGGGGGCAGGGACTGGGCCTGGCCCAACTACCTGGGGTACAGTGCCTGATGCATAGTACGCGCTTAACGAATACCACAGACCCAATGAAGCAGCGTGGCTCAGTGGAAAGAGCGCGGGCTTGGGAGACACAGGTCACGGGTTCTAATCCCGGCCCTGCCGCTGATCAGCTGTGTGACCTTGGGCAAGTCACTTCACTGGGCCTCAGTTCCCTCATCTGTCAAATGGGGATTAAAACTGTGAGCCCCACGTGGGACAACCTGATCACCCTGTATCCCCCCAGGGCATAGAAGAGTGCTCTGCACATATTCATTCATTCAATAGTATTTATTGAGCGCTTACTATGTGCAGAGCACTGAACTATGCGCTTGGAATGAACAAGTCATTCATTCATTCAATTCAATAGTATTTATTGAGCGCTTACTATGTGCAGAGCACTGTACTAAGCGCTTGGGATGAACAAGTCGGCAACAGATAGAGACAGTCCCTGCCGTTTGACGGGCTTACAGTCTAATCGACATAGTAAGTGCTTAGAAGCAGCGTGGCTCAGTGGAAAGAGCACGGGCTTTGGAATCAGAGGTCATGGGTTCGAATCCAGGCTCTGCCACTTGGCAGCTGTGTGACTGTGGGCAAGTCACTTAACTTCTCTGTGCCTCAGTTCCCTCATCTGTAAAATGGGGATTGACTGTGAGCCCCACGTGGGACAACCTGATTCCCCTGTGTCTACCCCAGCGCTTAGAACAGTGCTCTGCACATAGTAAGCGCTTAACAAATACCAACATTATTAACATTATTACCACCATTATTTATCTATTTATTTCTGCAGCGCCTGACGCATAGTAGGCGCTTAACAAACGCCGCCGTTATTCTCATTACTGTTATCATCTCCGCGTCCCCCAGGTGCCCACCGTCCCCCCGGACTCTCCGGAGGCCTCGGACCAGCCGGTGGTCACAGAGTGGATCCGGAGTTCGGGCTCCTGGAGCAGGTGAAAGGCCTGGGGGGGGGGGGGGGGGTGGGGAGGGGAGTCGGAGGACGGGACCCCCGTTAGGCCTCGACTCCCCTCCCGACATGGGCTGAGGGCGAAGACTACATTTCCCATGAGCCTCCACGGCGCCGGTCTTTGGCTCATGCGGCCCCGTCCGTCTTTCAGCCCCAGGTGCCCCGCCCCGGCCGACGTGCCACCCCCCGAGGGGCACCGGGAACGGGTCCTCAGCCTGTCCTACGCCCTGGCGGCCGAGGCCTCGCACTGGCACCGGCTCCTCACAGGTCAGGGGTCAGGGGTCAGGGGTCAGGTCGGGGGTCCCCAGGGGCAACGGGGGACTGATGGTCCCTCTCCCCCCCCCCCCCGCCCTTTTCCTCAGGCCGGAGCCTCGACGCCCCTTCGGAGCCCCGCCCCTCTTCGCCCCGCCCCCGGCCGCCCCAGCGGACCAATCCCCGCGGGTCCCGCCCGCCCGTCTCGGCCAATGAGAGCGCGGCAGGCCCCGCTCCCTGGGCGGCCTCCTGGCAGGGGGGGTCGGTCCCTCCCGCCCCCGCCGACGAAGCCTCGTGGCCTCCGCGCGTCACCCTGCTCCAATCCAGTTTCTAGTAGCTGCTGGGGGCGGGGCCTCGTCGGGAAAGGGGCGGGGCCTCGTCGGGAAAGGGGTGGGGCCTCGTTTGCCAGGGGGCGGGGCTGCAGAGGCCGGCGGGCGCCCCTTCCCATTTGCCCATTAAACTTTATTCCCTATGTCAGAGGCCTAGTCTGTTTGTCCGGGAAAAAGCCGGGGGGGAGGCCCGGGTCCCTGGAAAAACGTGGGCAATTTGGGATGGTCGGGATCCCTGGGGGCGGGAGCCGGTCCTGGGCCCCGGGGAGGGGCGGGCCTCTCGGGTTCCCGGAGCTGATAGAGTTAAGGGCAGGGGCCCCCCGGCGGGGGTGAGGCTGGGGCCCCTGCCCCTCCAGGACCCGCCCCCTCCGCTTTTGCTTTTGACACCCCGCTCCTCCGCTCTCCCTGGCCCGCTTTCGGAGGCGGAAGGAGCGGGGAGCGCTATGGCCACCGGACTGCGCTACGCCGGGCGGGTGGCGGTGGTGACCGGGGGCAGCCGGGGCATCGGCGAGGGCATCGTGCGGGCCTTTGGTATGGAGGAAGGCGAGGAGGGAGATGGGAGCGCCTGGGATGGGCCGGGTTGGGAAAAGGGGAGAAGACGAGGCGGATGGGGGCCTGCGAAAGGAGCCTGGAAGGAAGATTGGGAAGCTCGTCTGCTGGACTCGTCGTGGGCAGGGGTTGTATCCGTCTCGTGTTGTATCGTGCTCTCCCAAGCGCTTAATGCGTGGCTCAGTGGAAAGACCCCGGGCTTGGGCGTTAGAGGTCACGGGTTCGAATGCCGGTTCGGCCACCTGTCAGCCGTGGCACGGTGGGCAAGTCACTTCACTGGACCTCAGTGACCTCATCTGTAAAATGGGGATTCACTGGGAGCCCCACGGGGGACAACCTGATTATCCTGTATGCACCCCAGCGCTTAGAACAGTGCTCTGCGCAGAGTAAGCGCTTAACAAGTGCCCACATTGTGATTAATGCAGAGCTCTGTCCCCCCTAAGTGCTCAATATGAGTGAATTAGGAAGGGGGAGGCATTGGAAGTAGGGAGACGAGGCGGGCAAGGGTGGGGAGAGCTGGGGGGAGGGGGTCCATCCGCCCTTCGACCCCTGCCCCGCGGTCACGGGAATGGGCGTCACGGGGGGCAGGTGGGGAGTGGAGGAGGGCGGGAGCCGGGCCCACCTCCCCCGGGGCCGGCAGGGGGCGGTAGAGACCGCCCCGTTCATTCCTCCGATCGGATTCAATGAGCGCTTACTGTGTGCATGGCACTGTACTAAGCGCTTGGGAAAGCACGCTGTAACCTCTTCCACCGTCCCCTTCTCTCCGCCGTCTCCAGTGGATCAAGGAGCCCGGGTTGTCTTCTGTGACAAAGACGGTGAGTCGCTGCGGACTGCGGGGCCGGGGACCTAGTTTGCCCCTCCAAATCCTCACTGCCCAGCTTCTCCCCTTAACACCGGCCTCTTCCTCACTCCATCCCTCGCCCACCCAGATTTTCTCCCCTCAACCCCATCTCCTTTCCCCACTCACCCCTAACTGCCTCCAGGTGCCCCAGTTCCCTCGCCACATGCGGTGCTGCCCGGGGAAGGCGAGGCTGAGACGAGAATTTATTTTTTTCTACTGGTATTTGTTAAGCACTTACTATGTGTCACACACTGTACCGATCCCTGGGACAAGATACAAGTTAATCCAGGTTGGACAGTCTTAACGAGGATCACGATCTTAATCCCCCTTTCGCAGATAAGGTGACTGAGGCACAGAGAAGTTGTGACTTGCCCAAGGTCACACCACAGACAAGTGGCAGAGCCGGCATTAGAACCCAGGTTCTTCCGACTTCCAGGTCCGGGCTCTATCCGCTAGGCCATGCTGGCCGATCTATTGAGATTTGGAGAGAAATCAGGGACTGAGTTCTGGGAGGTGAAAGATCTCCCCAGCCACCCCTACTCCTTATGAGTGGTCCTCAGAGAACCGAGGACTCGTGCCCTCCCTCCCCAACCTCCCGTGCGAGACCCACTCCTGAGCCTCTCAGGGACCCATTCAATTAATTCAGTAGTATTTATTGAGTGCTTACTATGTGCAGAACACTGTAGTAAGCGCTTGGAATGTACAGTTCCGCAACAGATAGAGGCAATCCCTGCCCAATGACGGGTTCACAGTCTAAATGGGGGAGACAGCAGAGCAAAATAGAACAAAACAAAAACAAGACCTAGCCATCCTGTCCCCCAGACCCTCTCTCCCTCAGTCCTCCCTCTACCCAGGCTCCTGGAGGCCCTACCCTGAGCTCTCTATGGCCCGAGTGGCCTGCCCTATAACCACTATTCATATCCCAGAGGCAGCAGGTCAGGCCCTGGAGCTGGCTCTGAGGGAAGCCAACACCCCTGGGGAAGCAGTATTCGTGCTGTGTGATGTGACTCGGGAAGAAGAGCTTCAGGTGGGTGAACTCTGACCCCCCAGCAGAGAGGTGGGGAGGGAATGATTGAAGATGGGGGCTGCAGCTGAGTGGCCAACGCCGGTATGTCTGCGTCTTTCCTCGTGTGCGTCTCAGACCCTGTTCTCCGAGACGCTACGTCGTTTTGGTCGACTGGACTGCCTGGTGAACAACGCTGGGCGCCGTGAGTCCACTGACGGAGGGAGGCTGTGTGGGGGAGGGAAGTGAGGCAAGGGAAAGGAGGGAGGACTCCAGGGAGCGCCTGAGGGGGAGGAGTCTGAAAAGCCACCTCCTTCCTCCCCCAGACCCTGGACCGGAGCGGATAGAGGAGACGACGGCTCAGGAGTTCCGAGATCTCCTGGAACTGAACCTGCTCGGATACTACACGGCCTCCAAGGTAGGGGAAGGAAGAGACCACGGGAGGGTGGGAGGGATGGAGGGGAGGGGTGCAGAGAGAGAGATGCAGATAAGGAGGTGGGGAAAGACAGAGAAAAGGGGAGGGCCAGAGACCCCAGGGGCCAGAAAGCTGGGACAGATTTCAGTAGAAGTGATGTTGGGCAGGGGTTCAGGCTATTAGGTTCCCTCCAAGTGTTCTCCTGACCCCCTGCTTACCTCTCTTTTTTGCTCTTCCTCCTTCCTCACAGCTAGCCTTGCCCTACCTGAGACAGACCCAGGGCAATATCATCAACATCTCCAGCTTGGTGGCAATCATTGGACAGAGGGAGGCTGTCCCCTATGTGGCTACAAAAGTATGTTGGGCTAAGCCCCTTCTTCTCCCCCCCCCCCCCATCTGCTGGAACAAGGTATGGTTGAGAGGGAAGAATCCTTCCTGGCTCAGGGCCTAGTAAAGGCTGAGCATGCTCCAGACCAGAGCCCAGAAGCCCCGCTCCTTTGGGCCCAATTTCCAGGGAGACACAGTCCCTGGCCTAAGACCCTCCCAGACACCTCTCCCCACTCCCCCAAATGGTTCTCCTTTCTCCCCGCAGGGTGCCGTCACCGCCATGACCAAAGCTCTCGCCATAGATGAAGGTCAAAATGGTGTCCGGGTCAACTGGTAAATAATTCAGAGCGTGTGGCTCAAACAGTGGTATTTAGTGAGGTCTTAGGGAAGGTTTTCTGTAGGAAAAGGGATTTCAGGTAGGATTCGGTGGATGGGGATATATATCTGTCAGATATGTAGGGCGGAGGGGGCAAGTTCCAGGCAGGAGGGAAGGGTGTGAGCAAAGGGTTGATGGCAGTGAGGCAGGGGTGAGGGACGGCCGAGTAAGTTGGTGTTGATGGAGTGAAGTGTGCGGGCTGGGTTGTGGTGGGAGAGGAATGAGGTTCCTTAAAGGAGCTAGGGTGTCTTTGGGGGAAGCAGCTTGGAGGTGATCAAGGGTGGTGGACCAGGACACCAGGGTTCCTAAGGAGAATGAGGAGGGCTTGGTGTTGGGGAGTGTGACTGGAAGGGCTTAAGTAAGGTCTGGAGCTTGAGACATCTTGGGTATCCTAGAAACTGGGCATCTGCTGGTCTCTGCCTCAGTCCATGTCAGCACAAGAAGAAAAGATGGAGACCCCAGTGGGAGGGAGGAGAGCTGGCTCTTAAGACAGTACTAAGCATTTAGTACAGTGCTAAGCTCTGTATGTAATAAGTGCTCAATAAATACCATTAAGTAAGGGACGGATTCTCCTTTGAGAAATTCCCTGCCCTGGCTGGGTAAAACCCGGGGTGGGGGTGGTGGTAGAGGAAGGGGAGTGACCATTATGACCTCTCAGGTCTCTTCCTTATGGGCCATGACCTATCAATCAATTAGTGGTATTTGAGTACAAACCAGGGGACTGTGCTAGGGTGAGAACAATACTGTACAGTTGATCAAATAATGATGTTTATTGAGTACTTATTATGTGCAGAACAGTGTAGTAAGCTGTTGGAAGAGTATAATACAACAGGGTTCATAGACTCGTTCCCTGTCCACAAGGAGCTCACTGTCTTAGAGAACTGTTTAGTCAGTGAGTCATATTTACTGAGTGCTTACTGTGTGCAGAACATTATACTGAGTGCTTGGGAGAATAAAATACAACAATAAACCAGAAACACTCCCTGCCCATCACAAGTTTACATCTTAGAGGGGGAGACAGACATTAATATAAATAAATTACAGATATGTACATACGTGCTGTGGGATTGGGAGGAGGGATGAATACAGGGAGCAAGTCAGGGTGACGCAGGAGGGAGTGCAAGAAGAGGAAATGAGGGCATAAGCAGGGAAGGCCTCTTGGAGGAGATGTGCCTTTAGTAAGGCTTTTGAAGGAGAGGAGTTATTGCCTGTAGGATATGAGGAGGGAGGGTATTGCAGGATGTTGGCCACAGAGGGGAGGCTAGGAGAGAGGCTGTCCTGACCATTTGCACTCACCCCTGCCCCTCACAGTATCTCCCCTGGTAACATCTGGACTCCCCTGTGGAAAGAACTGGCCCAGATGACACCAGACCTCGCCAAGGCAGTGAGGGAAGGAGAGGCTGCTCAGGTAAGGTGAGAGGCAGGAAGGAGATTGGACATTGGATGTTGGAACTGGAGGGTAGGGTTAGGAAACTAGTGGTGGGATGCAGGGTTTGGGGAAGAGACCTCTTCAGACCCTTGACTCTTCCTCCTCCTCTCTCCCCATCTCCATCCCTGTCCCTTCCCCAGGTCCTAGGCCGTCTGGGGACGCCGGCAGAGGTGGGGGCAGCTGCCATGTTCCTGGCAGCGGAGGGATCCTTCTGCTCGGGGGTGGACCTGCCTCTCAGCGGAGGGGCTGAACTGGGGTATGGCCCCAAGGCCCTGACTCCACTCGTGTCCCAGGCACAAGGAAGCCCCTAGCTTCCCCACGAAACCCGATCCATCTGAAGTCCTCAGAAACCGAAAACCTTAAATCGTGAGGACTCCAGACCTCCAAAAATCTGGGATTCCCCACCTCCATAAACTTTTTTTAATGGTATTTCTTAAGCACTTACTATGTTCCAGGCACTGTTCTAAGCGCTAAATCTCCCCTTCCAGCCCTCTCAACAAATGCCCTCTAACCAATAATAATACTAATTGAGGTATTTTAAATGTCTACTATGTTCTGAGACTTGAACTAAGCACTGGGGTAGATATAATTGGGGTACAGTTCCTGTCCCACATGGGGCTCGCAGTCTAAGGGCGAGGGAGAACAGATATTGAATCCCCATTTTAGAGAAGCAGCGTGGCTCAGTGGAAAGAGCATGGGCTTTGGAGTCAGGGCTCATGAGTTCGAATCCCAGCTCTGCCACTTGTCAGCTGGGTGACTGTGGGCAAGTCACTTCACTTCTCTGTGCCTCAGTTACCTCATCTGTAAAATGGGGATTAAGACTGTGAGCCCCACGTGGGACAACCTGATTCCCCTATGTCTCCCCCAGCACTTAGAACAGTGCTCGGCACATAGTAAGCGCTTAACAAATACCAACATTATTATTATTATTATAGATGAGAAAACCGAGACACAGAGAAGTGGGGTGAGTTGCTCACAGTCACACAGCCGGTGAGGGGAAGAGCTGAGATTAGAATTCAGGTTTAGTGGGTCCCAGTTCTGTGCTCTATTTATGCTGCTTCTCTCACCCTCCTCACCAACCTTATCTCTGTCTTCCCCTCAGAAGATCATGTTCCCTGATGTCAAGGGGTTAAACTAATGGTCCATTCAGCTTGGTATTCATGGTATTCATCTTCGGGCAGTGGCATTTATATGCTGTGAGCAACGGTTTGGTCATTCATCTTAAATATCAGGGATAATAATTATAATTTTGACTTTTATTAAGTACAAGTTAAGCACTGGACTGAACACAAGGTTCTCAGATGGACCATCTCACTAGCCCCAACTCTTCCCCTTGAAACCAATTATAGACCACTTGACCAAGAACTTTTCCAAATCCCTCTCGAGTCTACTGCTATTTTCCTCTGCCTTAATTTTTAAATGATATTTTTTAGACGCTTACTATGTGTCACACTAGGATAGGTTCCAGTTAATTAGGCTAGCCAGTCCCTGTCCCACATGGGGCTCAGAGTCTAACTTCCTCATCTTAAGGCAAATTATTTCCCTAAAGTTAACCCAGTTCTGACTCTGCCATCTTCCCACTAATGTGATTGGAGCTAGAGAGAAAATACAATAAAGTATTTTATTTGTTCCCCGTTTTGCTTGTCAGCAACGCTTCTGCTTGGAGACGAAGGCCCCGCCATTTTTCCCCCCTTCCCCTCCCAGCTTCGAAACGCACTACAAGTCCCAGAAGCCTTCGCGCGGGGGGGGGTTGACTTTGCCGCACGGCCTTCTGGGAGTTGTAGTCTCCTGGGGTGGAGGACCGGTGCCCCGCGGAGAGAACGGCTAATTAGTTAATTAAGCGGCTTCCTTAGAGGAATAACTCTAATAAAACATACTAATGGGGCGCTAATGGGGGAACGAGAGTCGGTTCCCTGGTCGTGACTCGCCCTGGTCCCGGGGCATCCCTGGGGAGAGGTGCTGGGGCTGCCAGTCCACTGGCTTAATAATAATAATTATAATAATTGTAGTATTAAGCGCTTCCTCCGTGCCAGGCACTGTACTAACCGCTGGGGTGGATACAAGCAAAGGGGGTTGGACACAGTCCTCATCCCACGTGGGCCTTCCGGTCTCAATCCCCATTTTACAGATGAAACTGAGGCTCAGAGAAGTGATTTGCCCGAGGTCCCTCAGCAGATGAGTGGTGGAGGGGGGAATAATAATAATGATTGTATTTGTTAAGTGCTTACTATGTGCCAAGCACTGTTCTAAACGCTGGGGTAGATGCAAGGAAATCAGGTTGTCCCAAATGGGGCTTGCGGTCTTAATCCCCGTTTTACAGATGAGGAAACCGAGACACAGAGCATTTAAGTGACTCGCCCAAAGTCACACAGCTGACAAGTGGTGGAGCCGGGATTAGAATTCACGACCTCGGACTCCCAAACCCACGCTCCTTCCGCTAAGCCCCGCTGCTTCTCATCCTTCTGATTCCCAGGCCCGTGCTTGTGTCCCAGTTGACTTGTAATAATAATAAAAATGTTGGTATTTAAGCGCTTACAATGTGCCAAGCACTGTTCTAAGCGGTGGGTGGCTACAAGGTCATCAGGTGGTCCCCCATGGGGCTCACAGTCTTCATCCCCATTTTTCAGAGGAGGTCACTGAGGCCCAGCAAAGTGAAGTCCCTTGCCCAAAGCCACAGAGCTGAGAAGTGGCGGAGCCGGGATTAGAAACCCATGACCTGTGACTCCCCAGCCTGCACTCTTGCCACTGAACCATGTTCTATCCGCTCCATTGGTTGGTACAGTGCCTGGCACATAGTAAGCGCCTGAATAAATGCCACCATTCATTCAATAGTATTTATTGAGCGCTTACTATATACAGAGCACTGTACTAAATGCTTGGAATACACAATTCGGCAACAGATAGAGACCATCCCTGCCCAGTGATGGGCTTACAGCCTAATCTTATTAGACCATTATTATTAGAGAAGCAGCGTGGCTCAGTGGTCAGAGCCTGGGCTTGGGAGTCAGAGGTCATGGGTTTGAATCCCCACTCTGCCACTTGTCAGCTGCGTGACTGTGGGCAAGTCACTTCACTTCTCCGGGCCTCAGTGACCTCAGCTGGAAAATGGGGATGAAGACTGTGAGCCTCTCGAGGGACAAGCTGATTCCCCTGTGTCTACCCCAGCGTTTAAAACAGTGCTCTGCACATTCATTCAGTAGTATTTATTGAGCGCTTACTATGTGCAGAGCACTGCACTAAGCGCTTGGAATTTACAATTCAACAGATAGAGTCAAGTCGCTTCTCTGGGCCTCAGTGACCTCAGCTGGAAAATGGGGATGAAGACTGTGAGCCTCACGAGGGACAAGCTGATTCCCCTGTGTCTACCCCAGTGCTTAAAACGGTGCTCTGCACATTCATTCAGTAGTATTTATTGAGCGCTTACTATGTGCAGAGCACTCCACTAAGCGCTTGGAATATACAATTCAACAGATAGAGGCAAGTCGCTTCTCTGGGCCTCAGTGACCTCAGCTGGAAAATGGGGATGAGGACTGTGAGCCTCACGAGGGACAAGCTGATTCCCCTGTGTCTACCCCAGCGCTTGGATCAGTGCTCTGCACACAGTAAGAGTTTAACAAATATTACTGGAGCGCCGGTGTCCTTGCCGTGCCCTAGGTCGGGGCGGGTGGGGGGCGGCGTTGGGCTGGCGGTTGTTGATTGGGCCCCGCTTTGCCCTGCCCGGTCCTGCCCGGTCGTGGGCCTCTGAGATGGCCGGGGGCCCGTGACTTCCTCCCCCCCCCCGCCGCCACCCACTTGTCCCGTCCCGTGTGGGGCGGTGGGGGCGGGGCCGGGGGCGGAACGGCATTTCTGTGGGCCCGGGGCCCCGGCCGGGCTCAGTTGGCGGCGGCACCGGCCATGGCAGCGACGGCGGCGGCCCAGGTGGGTCTCCGGGGGTCGCTGGGGTGGGGAGGGTAGGGGGCGGGGGCGTTGGTGCCCTCCCGCCACTTCCGGGACCGGCCACCCGCTCCCCCGGGAGCCAGAGGGAAAAGGACGTCCGGGACGCCTGAGTCCCCTAGGAGTCCTTCTCCTCCTCCATCTCCTGCTCCCCAATTCCCAAGTTCCCCAGCATCCTCGGGGCCCGGAGGATCCCCACTGCCGGGATCCCCCAGTGTCCCCACATCCCCAGGAGCAGGGCCACCATCCCTGGGTCCCCGATTCCCGGTCTCCGCAGCATCCTCAGGGGCCGGATTCCCAGCATCTCCAGTGCCGTGATTCCCCAACATACTCAGGAGCAGGGATAAGGTGCCCAGGACCCGAATTCCCAGCGCGCCCCAATTCTCATCTCCGGTATCTTCCCGGTCCTGATTTCCAGTCTCCCCTTCCTCCTCTTCCCACGCCGATCTCCGAGGCCCCCCGATTCCCAGGGTCCCCGGGATTCCCGTTGCGTGGCTTACCATCTCCCCGGTAACCTCAGGATCCGGATTCCGAATCACCGCCGTCCCAGTGCTCTGCCATCCTTAAGGCCCGTTTCCCAGTTCCCCCAGTTTTTCCAGTTTTTTGGCATCTGAACTTCCCCCTAGCCCCTGAGTCTTCATTTCCGCTCTCCACAGTACCCCTAGGGACCCGCCCCCCATTTCCCGATGACCTTACCAGAAGCCCGCCTCGGTAACCCCAATATTCCTAGATCCCAATTCCCAGTTTCCTCTGGCTCCCTCCTGGCTCCCCCCCCATCCTCCCAGAGAAAGTTTGTGGCGAAGCCGGGCCTGGGAATCAGAGGACCTGGGTTCTAATTCCGGTTCTGCCACTTCCCAGCCGTATTATTTCTCTGTGCTTCAGTTTCCTCATCTGTAAAATGGGGAGTCCATAACTGTTCTCCTTCCTACTTAGACCGTGAGCCCCGTGTGGAACAGGGACTGTCTCCGACCTGATGATCTTGTATCCACCCCAGCACTTGGAGCTTGGCACCTAGCAGACGTCCAAGAAACACCACGATTATTATTGTTGTTAGTTCTCCCAGTTCCTTCGGTCTCTGCGTGCCAAGACCCTCGTTCCTGGAATAACTCCAGACCCCATCCCTGCTCATTCCCGTGGCTCCTCCTCCCTTCCTCCTATGCCCCCACTTCCCCTTTCCCCTTCGCCTGTTCAGCGCTGGGCACGAGGCCCGGGTGCCAACGCTCCGCCCCTTCCCCCGCCCCCTCCATTGGTTCCCTGAGCCTTTGACGCCCTCTCGTGGCCTTAAACTCCTTCTTAGCTTAATTAATTAATTAATTAACTACTTAATTAATTCTCTCCCTGGCGCTTCCCAACTCCTTTTATCTACCTGTCCACACGGCCCCCCCCCGCGGGGTTCGGAGCCAGCTAATAATAACTGTGGCATTTGTTAAGCGCTTACTCTGTGCCAGGCACCTAATAAATGTAGGGGTGGATACAAGGAAATCAGGTTGGACAGTCCCTGTTCCACCCGGGGCTACAAGGAAATCAGGTTGGACAGTCCCTGTTCCACCCGGGGCTCAGTCTTAATCCCTGTTTTACAGACGAGGCAACTGAGGCGCAGAGAAGTTAAGTGACTTGCCCAGGGTCACCCAGCAGACAAGTGGCAGAGCCGGGATTAGAACCCAGGGCCTTCTAACTCCCGGGTCCGTGTTCAAGCCCCTCGGGGGACAGGGACTGTGTCCAACTCGATTTGCTTGTATCTAGGGCTTAGTACAGTGCTCCTGAAACCTAATAAGCCCTTAAAAAATACCACAGTTATTACTACTAGACCACGCTGCTTCTCCTAACCATCTCTGCCTCCACCCCAGTGGGTCTGGAATAAGCACAGAAACTACCAGAGCTCGCCTGTTTATCTTTTCCCGCCCGCCTCCCGTGAGACTGCCCGGTCGGGACCCTGACTAGGGTCCCAGCTTCAGCTCCCCGCCGACGTCCCACAACCAGAAGAAGGCACGCAAAGGTGTGGCCCAGCCGGCCCCGGTGTAGTCATGCAGGGGGGCCGCCGTCTCGGCATCCGAGAAGCCCAACAGCCCTGCCTCTACGTCGAGGAACACGGCCAGGCGTTGGGGCGGGTGCCTCAGGGGGACTGTGAGCGTGTCGGGGGTCCCAGAAGCCGCCCAGCACTGGCCACGATTCATCCTCAGGGCCCAGACGCCCTCGGAAGGGCTGAGGCGCAGCTCCCCGCACCGCCTCACGGCCTCCTGGGCCACGCCAGCCGCCCACACGGCCGCGCCGCTCACGTCCACCTCCCAGTAGTGGGTCCCGCTGGAGAAGGCCGTGTCCCCCAGCACGCAGGGGCATTCGGTGAAGCGGCCAGCCTCGGGGGGGGCCGGCAGGGGGGACGGGGGCTTCTCCCCGACCCGCCGCAGGCCGCGGCCGTCGTCCTCCACGGTCAGGCTGGGGTGGGCGCTGGCCAGCAGGAAGCGGAGCGGCGGCCCTTCCTTGCGCTCCTGCTCCGTCTCCAGGCGCTGGCGGAAGGCCCAGGCGGCCTCGCGCAGCACGGCCTGCTTGCGGGCCAGGGCGCCCAGGGCCCGCTCCAGCGGCTGGCCGCCCCCCGCCGCCGCAGGCCCCCGCCGAGCCTCCACCTCGGCTCGCCGCAGCCCCGCCCGGGCCACCTGGTCGGCCAGCAGCCGGGTGGCCGGGAGGCTCTGCCAGGCGTCGACGTCAGCCAGGAGGCGATCGAGCCGGAGCGCCTGGGCGGACAGGCAGCGGGCCTGCAGGCGGGCCGCCTCGCGCGCCTCGTGCTCGGCGGCCTGCAGGGGCTCCAGGAGGCGGCGGCCAGCCTCCCGCAGGAACTGGCTCAGGTCTTCCAGCTCGGCCGCCAGCTTCTGCCGCCGGATCTCCGCCTGGCGGGCCAGGGTCTCAGCCCGCTGCTCCCTCCGGCCGCCCTCCTGCTCCAGGGCCACCCGCCGCCCCCGCAGCCCCTCCGCGGCGGCCTGGAGCCGGGCCCAGACCAGGTCCCCGGCCTCGCCCAGAGACACCACGCGGTGGCCGTGGTGCTCTGGCGAGAGGTGGCACAGGACACACAGTGGCTCCTGGTCATCTTGGCAGAAGAGCTGCAAGGTCTCTTGGTGCCGGGGACACGGGCCGCATTCCCCTCCCTGGACGGTGGTGGAGGCCGCGGCAGCCGAGGGAAGGTCCTCGGGGCAGTCGGGGGGCATCTGGTCCCAGGTCGGGCTCGCCCTTCGCCCCGCGGGGCTCCTGGACCGTCTCTCTCCTCCGCCGGGGGTGTCCCGGCCCCTCGCCGGGGAGCCCTCCCCTCTCTCGGCTAGTCGTTCCCGGGGCTCCCGCTCGGGTGCCGTGGAGGTGGCCGCCGCCGCCTCGTCCTCCCAGTCCTCCCCCGTGGCCTCGTCGGCGTCCTCGTTGACGGCGGCGACGCAGGCCCGCTTGGGTCGGGCCTCGGGGTGCGGCGAAGATGGGGTCTTGCGCTTGTGGAGGCGGCACTGGGGGCAGGAAGAGTGGCGGCGGCCCCGTCCCTTCCACCGGCGGCTGAGGCAGGAACGACAGAATTGATGGCCACAGTGGAGGGTGACGGGGTGACGCAGGACGGCCCGGCAGGCCGCGCACGACACCGAGGCCACCCTGGCCCTCTTTCCCGCCTCCTCCGCGCACTGCTCCTCCACTTCCTCCTCTTCCTCTTCCTCCTCTTCACCCTCCTCCTCCTCCTCGTCCCCCTGCTGGGCTGGCCTCTGCCGCGGAGCGTCCAGCGGGGCCATGGCTGCACGCGAGCCTAGGATCCAGCGGGAACCCTGGCCCCGGCACGCTCTGCCCCCTCAGCCTGGCTGGGGCTGCCTCTCGGGGACAGGGATTGTGAGGTCACAGAAGGTGGAGGAGGGAGGGGCCGTTATGGAGGAGTGGCGGGGGGTGGGGGGGGAAGGGGGAGCAAAGGCTTGGACTGAGGTCGGGGGTCGGGGTGGAGGAAAACTAGATACCCCTTAG
Source organism: Ornithorhynchus anatinus (assembly GCF_004115215.2). Classification (NCBI taxonomy): domain Eukaryota; kingdom Metazoa; phylum Chordata; class Mammalia; order Monotremata; family Ornithorhynchidae; genus Ornithorhynchus; species Ornithorhynchus anatinus. Next base: position 53,047,716 of record NC_041737.1, on the reverse strand, counting down.
AAGGGAATAAAGAACAGAAGAGGATTAGGGGCTGGGGCCTGGATTCCTGAGGGAATGAGGGGGTATAGGGGAGGGATAGGACCCTTGAAAGAAACAAGAGCAGCGTGGTGGGCTGCGAAATCATTCTCTGGAGGGAGTAGGGTGACAGGGAAGTGCCAACTAATCCCTTCTCTTGCCCCCGAGGAGGAAGGGGGTGCTGGTTGAGACCCCGGTGCCCCTAAAGACCCCCTTGGCCCCCCACCCAAGGGCCACCACTCACCTTCCCGGTCTCCAGCTCCCCGGAATCTGAGCTCCAAAGCCGAGAGCTCGGGGGCAAAGTCCTCCGGGGGTGGGCAGGATTGTGAGCTTTGACCCTGGCGGGGAGGGGCTCCGAAGGCCCGAGTCAGCGGTTTTTGACACAACACCGCTAGGCTCGAATGGAGTCTTTGTGGAGGAGGGGAGGGAGATGGGGATGGAAGCCGGGGCCCAGGCTAGGGGGCTGTGGGGGACCAGCCTCTCAGCAATGATCTAGTGGGGAGGGGGCATCTGATGGAAGGGAGGAGGGGTGGGCCCAGCCTAGCTCCTCTGCAGTGGGGGAGGCCTAGTGGAAGCTCTAGGCCGGCCAGACCCCGGCCTCAGGACTCAGTAAATCCAGGGGTGGAGAGACAGGGGACTGCCCTTCCCAACACCTTGTCCAACCTTATTGAAGGTACAAGTCACCTCCCTTCTCTGGGCCTCAGTTACCTCATCTGGAAAATGGGGATTGAGACTGTGAGCCCCACATGGGACAGGGACTGTGTCCAACTCGATTTGCTTGTATCCACCCCGGTGCGTAGAACGGTGCGTGGCACATAGTAAGCCCTTAACAGATACCACAGTTATTATGATTCTTATTATCTCATCCAAGAGGCCTTCCCTGACTAAGCCCTCTTCCTCTTTTCCCTCTCCCTTCTGCGCCACCCTGACTTGCTCCCTTCATACGTCCCCCCCGCCTCAACCCCACAGCACTTATGTAGATAGCTGTCATTTGTTTATATCAATGTCCGTCTCCCCCTCTAGACTGTAAGTTTGTAGTGGGCAGGGAATATATCTGTTATATTGTTATATTCTCCCAAGCACTTAGTACAGTGCCCTGCACACAGTAAGCACTCAATAAATATAATTGGCTAGACTGACTGACCTCCCTCCCTCTTTCCCACCCAGATTTTGGCTCGAAAACTGCACAAGACCCCCCTACTCCTGTGCGGTCCCAGGAGATGCGTCAGCTCAACATTCAAGGTGACGGGGATGCCCCCCGGGGCTGAGGGAGGCGGTGGAGAGGGGCCGGGCTGGGGGCCGCGGTGCCAGTCTCCATTTGCCTCTCCAGGCGGCGGACCTGCACGTCGAGTTGAGCCGGACCCCCCGGCCCAAGCCCCCCGCTGGGGCCCAGCTGACCTTTGGGAAGACCTTCACGGACCACATGCTGACGGTGGAGTGGAGCGAGGCCCGGGGCTGGGGCCGCCCCCACATCAGACCTTTCCAGAACCTGTCGGTGCACCCCGCTTGCTCCGCCCTACACTACGCCATCCAGGTCGGCCCTCTGTCCCTCACCCACGCGTCCCCCCCTTTTTCCCCTCCCACTTTCTGCGTAGCCTTGGGGACCGTCGTCCAAGGCAGAATTGCCAACATTCTCTGAGCACATATTCCAGGCAAGGACCTGTTAAGTGTTGGAGAGAGCACAGAGAATGGGAAGGAAGCAGCATTTTGGGCCCTAGGAGAGTTCAGTTGCCCCTTGCCCTGCTGGTCTTCTTCTGCCAAGCAGCGTGGCTTAGTGGAAAGAGTGCAGGCCTGGGTGTCCGAGGACTTGGGTTCTAAATCCATGTTCTGCCGTTTGTCTGCTCTGTGACCTTGGGCAAGTCACTTCACTTCCCTCTGCCTCAGCTCTCTCATCTGCAAAATGGGGATTCAATACCTATTCTCCCTCCTACTTAGACTGTGAGTCCCACAAGGATGTGATTACATTTATCTACCCCAGAACTTAGTACAGTGCTTGACACATAATAAGCACTTAACAAATATCACAATTATTAAGTCACTCCTTCAGCCTCTTCATATCCTCGAGAAGCAGTGAGGCCTAGTGGAAAGAAAATGGGTCTGGGAGTCAGAGGTCATGGGTTCTACTCCTGATTGTGCCACATGTCTGCTGTGTGACCTTGGGCAAGTCATTTCATTTCTCTGTGCCTCAGTTACCTCATCTGTAAAATGAGGATCAAGACTGTGAACCAGCTCCATGTGGGACAGGGACTGTGCCCAACCTGATTACCCTATATCTATCTTAGTGCTTAGAACAGAGATTGGCACATCGTAAGCACTATCAAATACCACAATTATTATTATTATTGTTACGTCTTTCCTTCCCACCAGAAGCCATATCTCTGCCTCCTTCTCCTAGTAGTCATGGCATTTATTAAGACATGACTCTGTGCCATGCACAGGGATAGATACAAGATCACCAGCTCAGACACAGTCCCTGCTCCCGAGGGGGCTCACGGTCTCGAGGGAAGAACAGGTATTTACTCTGCATTTTCAGAAGAAGAAACTGAGGCCCAGAGAAGTTAAGTGACTTGGCTAGGGTCAGACAGCAGGCAAGTAGTGGAGCCCAGATTAGAATCCAGGGCTCTTCATCCCTGTTCGTCCCTGGTGGCGCTGCTGCTTCTCTCATTCCTGTCATTGTTCTGCCTAGGGAACCCAGTGTCCTGTGACTATGGGGTTGTCCTGCCCCCTGTCTTTCCAGGAAGGTTTTTCTAGGAAGGACTGTCATCTGAATTTGGGAAACGGAAGCTCGAGGAGCAGAAGGGCCAGGGTGCTGAGCGGCCGGCAGTGACAGTGATCCAAATTCTCCAAACTGAAACTCTGCCGTCGGCGTGGCGCTGGCCTCTTCTCCAACCCACCCCCAACTTTCCCCCACCAGCTCTTTGAGGGGATGAAAGCCTATCGGGGTCCTGACCGCCACGTCCGCCTCTTCCGCCCCATGCTCAACATGGACCGGATGCTGCGATCCGCCCTGCGCCTATGCCTGCCGGTGAGAGAGTGGAGATGAGGCCGCAGGCAGGCGGGTGGGGGAGCATCCGAGGGCTCCTGAGGCCATTGCTGGGAGCATCCCTTCCTGGCAACTGGGGCCTTGGAGTCTTTGGAGGGGAGAGGGTACTTCCTCGAGATTCCCTCAGGAGGGGTTTTGACAATAGAGATGGGAGCATAGGCTTCAGCTCTGCTGCTGGGAATCATCCCTCCCTAGCAACCAGGATCACTATGAGCATGGAGCCTCCCAAGCAGCCAGGATCACTGTGGGGAATGGAGCCTCTCTAACAACCAGGATCACCATGGGGATGGAGTCTCCCTAGCTACCGGGATCACTGTGGGGAGCGGAGCTTCCCTAGAAACCAGCATCACTGAGGGGTGGGGCTACTGGGCTCTGCTTCAGCGAGTAGGAAGAGGTCCAGGGGCCAGGGCGGGAGGGCCCAGGATTTGAGGAAACAGATTTGGAGGCCTAGTCCCCTTCTCCCCCCATTCCCTCTCCTCTTCAGAGCTTCGACAAGGCCGAGCTCCTGGAGTGCATTCGGCGACTGGTGGAGGTGGACCAGGACTGGGTGCCCGAAAGTAACGGCAGCAGCTTGTACATCCGCCCGACGTTCGTCGGGAATGAGGTAGGGGAGACAGACTGGGGCGCCCAGCATCCCTGGGAGAGTAGGGACTGGAGTCAGGGAGAACCAAGGACTAGGAGCAGAGACCCCCCCCGGGGTCCCCGAGGGGAGGAGAGGTAATGGGGGCCGGTCTTCTTCTCCCCACCTCTCTTCCTATCTCCAGTCCTTTGGGAATCCAAGGGACCCATCTGCTCAGGAACAAATGGACTAGGTTTCCCATCAGCCCCTGAGGAAGCAACCCAACTCCGCCTTGGGAAGGACTTTTCCTTCACTTGAATCCATGGTGGGGAGTTGCAGGGCCTGGGGAGGGAATGGACCAGAGGCTGAGGAGGAAAAGGGGAGCTAGATCCAGCCGACTCCCAGAGGGAAGCAGGGTCTGGGGGCCAGCTGTCTGACCCCTGATTTACTCCTTCCTTCCCCTTCCCCACCACCCCCCAGCCCTCTCTGGGTGTGGCCCGGGCCCACCACGCCCTCCTGTTCGTCATCCAGGGCCCTGTGGGGCCGTACTTCCCTGGGGACGGCTTCTCCCCGGTCTCTCTCCTCGCTGACCCCCGCTTTGTCCGAGCCTGGCTCGGCGGCGTTGGAGACTGCAAGCTAGGCGGGTGAGTGACCCTCGGTCGGGTCTCCCAGGCCCCCCCCCCCAGTTCCTCGAGTGGGTGAGGGTGATTCGGGGGGACTACAGGGAGTGGCGGGGAGGGAAGGCAGGGGCGAGCAGCTGGCCCCAAACTGACCACCCGGCTTTTACCCCCTGCAGGAACTATGGGCCAACGGTGTTTGTGCAGCAGGCCGCCCTGAAGGAGGGCTGCGAGCAGGCCCTGTGGCTCTATGGTGAGGACCACCAGCTCACTGAAGTTGGCACCATGAACATCTTCCTCTTCTGGACCAATGATGATGGTGGTGAGAAAATCCTCTGCTTTATCCCGGCCATCAATCTTCTCCACCTCCCTTGGATGTCAACGACTACTATTCTTACTGCTACTAATAATAGTGCTCTACGTTACATGCTTACTATGTGCCAGGCACTGTACCAAACGCTGGGGTAGGTAGAAGCTAATGAGGTCGGACACGGTCCCTGTCCCACATAGGGCTCATAGGCTCAATCCCCATTTTACAGATGAGGTAACTGAGGTACAGAGAGATGAAGGGACTTGCGCAAGGTTATAGAGCAGACAAGTGGCAGAGCCAGGATTAGAACCCAGGTCCTTTTGACTCCTAGGCCTCTAGCCACTAGGCCACGCTGCTCCTCTGTTGCGTCTCTGCTGCTCTATTTCCACCAGCCCTCAGACTACTGAGAAGCGGTATGGCTTAGTGGATAGAGCATGGGCCTGGGAGTCAGAAGGTAATGGGTTCTAATTCTGACTCTGCTATTCGTCTGCTGTGTGACTTTGGGCAAGTTACTTCACTTCTCTGGGCCTCATTTACCTCATCTGTAAAATGAGGATCGAGACTGTGAGCCCCGTGTGGGACGGGGATTGGGTCCAACCCGATTTGCTTATATCCACCCCAGCACTTAGTACAGTGCCTAGCACATAAGTGCTTAACAGATACCATAATTATTATGGTTATTACTGGCTGTGGCAGGGCCCCTGCGATGGGACTCTAGTGCCTGCCCGTCTTTCAGAGTTTTGACTATTTCCTAGAAGCTCTTGGAGGCCCAGCTCATCTGTGCCTCTGAGAGAGGGCCCCAGGGAAGTCTGGGAAGTACAGTTCTCATCCCAAGGATTTATGTGGGGAGGTTAGGGGCCGATGCCTTTCCCCCAGGTCACCCTTGGCAGCCCCTCACTTGCAGAAAGGAGTATTGGACTACATTCACTGCCCTACCTTTTTCCTGAACCCTAGAGCCTCATGTTTCTCTCCCAAAAGACAGGGGAATGAAGGGGAGAGTAATCCACAGGAGACGGGGGAAGGAGCTGTCTGTCTACCCATTTCAGATGGCCGTCTGGATAGCTGGGGAGTTGCCTGGTAGACTGAGTCACCAGGTTCCCCTCTTTGAGCCCGGGCACTGTGTCAGTGCCGGGGGTCTCGAAGGCAGGGATATCTGAGTTGGGGGGTTGGGGGGAGGGGGAGTCTGAGCCCTCTGGGCTGGATCCCTCTGTCCCCTCCAGAGCTGGAGCTGGTGACGCCTCCCCTGAATGGAATCATTCTCCCTGGAGTGACCCGGCAGAGCCTGCTGGACCTGGCTCGCAAGTGGGTGAGTGTGGTGGGGAAAAGGAGAGGGAGCCCCCGCTCACCGCCTCTGCCTCCTGCCGTCAATCCCCGCCTCCTCGCCCTCCTCTTCCTCCTCTCCCTCATTCCCCTTTGTCTCTGTCCTTCTGTGGGTCTTTCTGTCTATATTTCCATCCTCCACGTCTCTGTTTCATCCCGCCCTCTGTGTCTCTGTCTCTTCCTGCCCTACCTCTCTCTCTCTCCCTTCTCTCCGGTTGCCCTCCTGCCTCTATCTCTCTGTCCTATACCCCTGGTCTTCCCGCCCCCTTCTCCCTCCACCGCCCTGGTGTCCCAGTGCTCTCCAACCCTCCCTTGACCTCTGCTGCCACCACCAGGATGAGTTTCGGGTGACAGAGCGCCCTGTGACGATGGAAGAGCTCCAGAGGGCCCTGCGGGAGGGGCGGGTCCGAGAGATTTTTGGCTCGGGCACCGCCTGCGTCGTCTGTCCCGTCCATCGGATCCTCTACCAGGGGGAGGTGAGGAGGGCAGGGGGTAGGGAGGAGCCGGGGGTCTGGTGGTAGTGGGCCAGAGCCAGATGCGGGGGGCTAAGGCTCGGCGTGGTGGGGTCAGAAATGAGAGGGGGAAGAGCTGGGAGACCTAGAGACCCTAGGTTTGGGGGGTGAGGGGAGGTGAGTGGAACCAAGCTGACCCCATCCCCTCCTCCCCTTGCCAGAGCCTCCACATCCCCACCATGGACAATGGGCCCGAACTCGCCCGACGTTTCCTGAAGGAGCTGTTGGACATCCAAGTAATGCTTGGGGCGGTGGTGGGGAATGGGGCCACGGGGGACCCTCCCGGGACTTTTTATGCCTTGGGGTTGGGGGTGGGTGAAAACTGCAACTCCCACAAGCCTCTGGGACAGCCCGTCCATGGAACCCAAGGGCCAGGGCCTGCCCAGGATTTGGGAGTTGTCCTCTGCTTGTCTCCCGACTCTCCTTTCTCCCTCTCTCTCTTTCTCCCAGTATGGCCGGGTGGCCCACGAGTGGACGGTGAAAGTTTGACTGTGACTGGACTCCCTCCTCCTCAACCTTTAACCTCGGGTTTCCCAGCACTCGGCTCCTTCCCCTCTTCCCCTGCCCTTCCTTCTCCTCCTCTTCCTCTCCCCATCCTGTTCTCTCTTGCTTCTCACCAAGGACTCAAGTGCAATATGGATATCCAGGCTGGGAAGCTGGGGCTGTCTGGGTTTCCCTTGGCGGGTAGGTGCAGGGAGGAAGAGGAGGATAGTCTAAGCATTCTCTGTCCTTCCTTTTTCCCATTCTCCTCCATGCCACTCTCCTCTCAACCACCCCCTGCTATTTCACTCCAAAGCCATAGGGATTGGGACCCAGATATCTAAGCCTCCACCCTCCCCACCTCCCTCTTTCCCCTCCTCTACTGCACTCCAGGCCCCCCCCCCCAAAACCTTCAGCAGTTTTGCTGGTGGTGTGGCGTCTGGGAGGAGGGGAGAACTAGACCCCCTCCTCCCAATTCCCTCCCTTCAGGGGCCACTATCCACCCTGACCCTGATGTCTTGCCAAGGTGATGGCTCCGGCAGCTGCTGCTGATGAATTTTTTTTTGCTTCATTTCAAAATAAAATACCAAAGGAAATATCCCTCTGAGACCTCTGACTTCAGCTGGGACCCTCACCCCCTGTCTCCCCGGATTGGAGCTTGGCACCGCGCCTCTCCCAGGCCCCTAACAGTCAGCATGGCTACCCAGGGGCTCTGAACACACAGTCCCAGCAGGTATATGGGGGGCATGAGGGGGTATCAAGCCAAGTTGTGGGCTTCAGCTCTTTGGCCCCAGAGACCTGCCCCCCACCCCACACGTGTGGATATACTTCCTGGCGACTGACATGTCTCCATCCCTTTTTTAATTCACCTCTGTTGCCGGAGTATAAATTCTAGAGAAATATATCATCATCATCATAATATTTAAGTTCTTACTATATGTCAAGCACTGTTTTAAGTGCTGGGGCAGATAATAATAATAATTGTGGCATTTGATAAATGCTTACTATGTGCCAGGCATTGTTCTAAGTGCTGGGGTAGGTACAAGATAATCAATTTGGACTCAGTCCCTGTCCCACATGGGGCTCACAGTTTTAATCCCCATTTTACAAAGGAGGGAACTGAGGCACAGAGGAGTAATGTGACTTGCCCAAGGTCACACAGCAAAGAGTGGAAACTCCCAGGCCTGTGCTCTATCCACTAAGTGATACTGCTTATCATAAGCAATCGCTTAGAACAGTTTCTCTGCACAAAATAAGCACTTAAATACCAACGTTATTATAAGCCATCCACAGAAGTAAACCAAAATATTAACCCCAGACCTGAGCCCCCCACCTCCCCCACTTCTTCCCTCCCACTCAATCGTGAAATAAATTCACCCCCATCAAGGAAAGAGCCGACAATAAATACAATTTACCTAATAAATAATTGAGACCTCAGGGCCCTTCAGAGAGGTCAGGGCAAATGGCGCTTGTGCCTTGTTCTGTTGATGGTGTCCACAGTTATCCCAGTAGGGGCCAGGTTAGCTTAGTCTAGCTAAGATAATAATAATGGTAGTATTTGCTAAGTGCTTACTATGTGTCACACCCTGGACACACACAGTTCTAAATGCTGGATAGATACAAACTAATTAGTTTGATGCAGTCCCTGTCCCATATGGGGCTCCCTCTCTTCATCCCCATTTTACAGATGAGGTAGGCCCAGAGAAGTGAAGTGACTTGCCCAAGGTTACACAGCAGACAAGTAGCAGAGCTGGGATTAGAACCCAGGTCCTTCTGACTCCCAGGCTCATGCTCTATCCACTTGACCACGCTGCCTCCCTCTCAGCAGTCCCAGGGGTCCCAGTCAGTACCAGTACCTGGGGCTGAGGATGGGGGCTGGCTCCAGAATGCCAAGGGGATCGGAGGACTGAACGGTGGGGGGCCTGGGTGGGCCGGGGGACTGGGGCTCCGGAGGCAGCAGGGTGCCGGGCAACAGCAGGAAGTGAACGGGGGCCTGGACAGGGGCCGAGGAAGGGGCAGGGATAGGCAGGCTGGAAAGCGGCAGGCCCAGACCGTGGGCCTTGGAGGTGAACAAGTTGTAGCCATCGGGGTGGAGCCGTTCCTGGAAATTGCAGTCTCGGGCCGTGTAGAGGAGCTGCAGCAGGGATAGAACTATGGGGTCAGAGGAGGGAGGGGGGTGGGGGGCCAGGGGTAGTTGAGGGCAGGGATGGGGAGCAGCTGAAGTCAGGGGGTGAGGGGCACTGGGGGAAGCTGAGGACAGGGCTTGGGCAGGGAGGTCACCGAGAAGACTGGGAGATTGAGGAAAGATGGGGGTGGGAAAACCCAGGGTGAGAGTTGGGGGAATGGGACACCCAAGGGGGGCTCGCCGTGCTGTAGACCTGCCCCTCGGGGCTCAAACACAAGAAGTGGGTGCTGGCCACAGCCCAGAACCAGATCACGCGGGGCTTCGTGGCCTTGAGCGCCAGGAGGCCTGAGGTGGGGTGGAGGGGTCAGAGAAACAACCATCTGTCCGTCCACCCAGCTTTCCCTGCCCTCCGCTGGTTTTCTCTACCCCAGCCAGCTCTTCCCACCCCTACCCAGCTCTCACAGCCACCACCCAGCTCTTCCCACCATGTGCCAACTCTTCCCACCACCCACCCAGCTCTCACAGCCACCACCCAGCTCTTCCCACCATGTGCCAACTCTTCCCACCACCCACCAAATCTTTCCACCACCCACCAGCTCTCCCCACCCCAGCCACCTCTCCCACAACCACCCAGCTCTTCCCATCCCTGCAAATTTCAGACTTCCTGTCCCAGGGCCCTCCCACCCAGCTCCCCCAGCCTCCAGCCCCCGCCCCTCCCCAACAGGAGCCACGACTCACTGTAGGGCCCTGGCTCATCCACTCTCCGCACAGCCCCGGCGTGTGCCTGAGCTCAGGGTGTTTGGGGGTGCCCGGGTTTGGATCCTCCCAGACACGTGGGGTCGGAGAGACGCAGATGCCTGGGTTCAGAGCGTCCTGGGTGTCTGGGCTCAGGGTGTCCAGATGCTGGGGTTGTGAAGAGCCGGGGGAGGCGAGCTGGGCCGGCACCCTGGGGTGTCTGGCCCGCTTCTGAGGTGGGGGGCCAGATGCAGTCCTCGCCGGCTGCCTGGGGATTTGTACTGCCGTAGATCCCCCCGGTCCCACCCCTACCCCTGGAGTCCAACCTGCCAGAGTTGACCCATTTACGAAGTCAAGTCACTCTCCTAGGCCCCAGCTGCAGCACCGAGAATAGGGTGTCTCATCGTCTGTCCCCCGCTATCCCTGCCCGCCCCCAGGGCCAGGCCCAATTACTCCCATCTCCCAGATTATCCAGAGTTGGGATGCCTGGAACAGGGAGAGTCAGGAATAGTGGTCCCCCAGGGGGAGCTGAGGGTTCACAGGGAGAACTTCCACTTGCCCCTGACCCCGGCCCCGACCTTCGGCCCCGACCCCGGCCCCAGCCTCAGCCTCCAGGTGGTGGGGGATTTGGGATGCCAGGTCTCAAGATAAGCACAGGAGCCGGATGTGGTGACTGCACAGGGGCGGCAGCTTGCCCCTTCCCCAGCAGCTCTTCCCCAGGCCCCCTCACGGGACCCAGGTGTTCCCGTTACTTGCTAACATCTCCCCTCACCCCCGACTCACAGCTGGCTTCTGACATCAACTCCTGACGCAGTCTTTCCTCTGTGTATTTCCTCTGTGGTCGGGCTCAGGATGAGAGTCGCAGGTTAGGGAGGGCGGAGAGGAGCAGGAGAGAGGTAGGCACCAGATACTACTATTAATATAATAATGATAATAATAAAAATATCGGCATTTGTCAGTGTATTAAGCACCACACTAAGTACCGGGAGGAAATACAAGATAATCAGGTCAGACAAAGGGGGTTCACAGTCCAAGGGGGAGGGACAATCTCCATTTTATAGATTAGGAAATTGAGGCACAGAGAAGTTGTGACTTATCCAAGGTCAGCCAGCAGGCAGGTGGCAGATCTGGGATTAGAACTGACTCCAAGCCTGTGCTCTTTCCATTAGTCCCCATTGCTTCTCCTGCTTGTGTCTTCTCTCTCGGACTTCCTGCTTTATTCCCAGTGCTGGCATGGGCATAAAGGGAGGCTCAGCCTGGGCAGCGGTCCCAGCCGGAGGAGGAAGGTGACGGGAATCGGGTGTCCTGAGTGGGACGAAGCCAGGGCAGGGGAAAGGGGATAAGAGAGGAAGAGGGGAGAGGGGTCAGGGGCAGAGGAACAAACTTCCCTGGCTCCACCTCGGAGCCCCTTCCATCTGAACAGGATGACCTATCTGGGGCTCCGGGATCTGTACCTGGGTTGGGGCAGTTACTATGTGCCAAGCACTGTGCTGAAGGCTGATGTACATACGAGACAAGCAGTGGAAAGAGCATGAGCCTAGGAGTCAAAGGACTTGGGTTCTAATCCCAGCTCCACCACTGCTTTGTGATCTTGGGTAAATCACTTCTCTGTGCCTCAGTTAGCTCATTTGTAAAATGGAGATTAAGATCGAGCCTCACGTGGGACACGGAACGTGTCCAACTTGATCGTCTTGTACCTACCCCAGGGCTTAGTTCAGTGCTTGGCACATAGTAAGTGGTTAAAAAATAATGAAAAAAAATTAGATTGGATGTTGTCCACGACCCATAGGGAGTTCTCCTGAGAATGGTAGCAGGTGGGAAGAGGGCATTCCCTGGGGGACGGTAGCAGGTGGGGTGAGGATGCTCCCCGGGGGATGTCGGCAGGTAGGGGGAGGGTGTCCCGGGGGATGAGAACAGGTGGGGGGAGGGTAGTCCCAGGGCGACTGTAGCGGGAGGTGGGGGACAGGGTGCTCAATGGCGGGGCAGCGGCAGGTGGGGGGAGGGTACTCTGCAGGGGACCTGTTTAGGCGGTTACCCCGTCTAAACTGGCCCGGGCTGGGTCACCCTGGGCAACAACAAGGCCCAGTTGGCTCAACCCGCTGCCCGCTCTGCCTGTGCCACCACCTAGGCACAGGGGGACCCGAAATTTTTCATCTCATTCATTCATTCATTCACTAGTATTTATTGGGCGCTTACTATGTGCAGAGCACTATACTAAGCGCTTGGAATGTACAATTCAGCAACAGATACCAACTGCCCACTGACGGGCTTACAGTCTAATCGGGGGAGACAGACGGACAAAAACAAGACAACTTAATCACGATTAATAGAATCACCATCTGGTTCTCGCAGCTGGAGCCTGGGCCTCCTAGCCCCCCCCTCCCCCCTTGACCCTCATTCTGGGACGCCCCCCGGGAGGACAACTGACTCTGGCGCGGAGCCGCAGGACCCGGGCCGCGGGGGCTGCTGACCCCTAGCATTGGTGGCGGGGACCCAGGCGGGACTGGGAAGAGGAGAGGATGCGGAGGCGGGCCAGGAATTAGCGGGACGGGGCGCGGACCTTCCCGAATCCGGGGAGCCGGTGTTTCCCCACTTATTGCGGTTAACCGGAGAAACCGGTTCTGGGCCCCGACATGGCGAGGGCGGCCTCCCAGAGGGACCCAGGCTCCCCGCTCCCTGCAGGCCCGATCCTGCCAAAGGCTCGGCTCCCCCCCGGCCCCCGAGAACCCCCCATCCTCCGGCCTGCCCGGACCCGCCCCGTCCCCTTTCTCCCTCCCACCCTTCCCTCTCCCGCCCCTTTCCCCAAACACACCGACACGTGTGCCGGCGCCGAGTGGGTTAAGGTGATTTCACGGCCCAAGAATCTCGGGGGAGGCGGCAGGAAAAGCCGGGCCCGAGGCTTGAGAACGGAGAGGAGCGGGTAGGACCGGGGGGACCGGGGCGGGACCGGACGCCTGGATCCCTGGCGGGGGGCGAGCGGAGGATGCAGGCCCGAGGGGGGAGAGGGCAGGGCCCGGACACCCGGGGATGGGGGCGGGCGGAGACCCGGAGACCCGGAGACGGAGACGGCTCCCGGAGATGGGGAGTCCAGACGGGTCGGGGGCCGGTGGTCCACCCGTCCTTCCCTGGCCTGGCCGGACCGAGCCCCCGCGCTGTCCGCGCCGTCCGGGGGCTCGACCGGGGCGGGGAGGGCCCGGGCCGGGGCAGGTGAGCCTCCGGGGTCCCCGGGGGGCAGGGCCGAGCCCGTCTCCCGCCCCCTCTCCGGCCGACTCCCCCTGGGCGGGGCGGTCACTTCTGGAAAACAGGCTGTGCGCTCTCCCGGGCGCGCCAGCTCCAGGCAACCGGGCCGTGACGGAGCAAAAACCGCCCGGGGCCGGGGCCGGGCCGGGGCTCCGAGGGGAGCAGGGGGCTCGGGGGAGGGGGGCTGCGACGGCTGGAGATCGGAAAGCCCGGGCCCCGCCTGACTGTCTCCCCCCATCCCCGCCTCGGCTTCCGCCCGTGTTTGCTGCAGCGGCTCTCTGGCACCGGGTGCCCGGAGTCAGACCCCCCCGAGACACGCCCGGCCCCTTGGGCAAGGGCTGGGAGCGGAGGTGAGTGAGTCCTACCCTTCCACCACCTGGGACTTAGGGGTCCCCGTCCCCCCTGCCCCCAGCCCCCTTCCTTTCCCTTCCCTCCCCCCACCCCCCCCCCCCGCTTCCCGGACGTCTCTGCTCCTGCCAGGATCTCCGGCTCTCCCGGCCCCCTCAGCCGCCCCAGGGAGCAGCCCCCCAGGTCCCTGACTCCTCTTCCTCCCTCCCCCAGCCATGTGGTCCCCATCCCGACGCCAGTTAGGCCTGGCCTTCCTCCTCCTCTCGGCCCTCTCTGCCGCCTCCCTTCTCCTCCGCCTCCGCCTGGGCCTGCTCCCCCACCACCTGATCCTCAACGTACTCTGCCCTACCCGCTGCCCCTCACCCGCCCGCGTCTCCTTCGTCTGCCTGCCCGGCCCCGGCAGCCACCTCAACGCCTCGATGGTCCTCTCCGGCCGGAAGGAGGCCGCCGGTCCGGGGGCGTCCGTCCCCGCCGACCCCACGGGCTCCTTCGGCCCCGGCCCCGCCGCCGACCGCCTGCCCCTGGGGACTTGGACCATCCAGCCCGACGGCCGCTTCGGCAACCAGATGGGCCAGTACGCCACGCTCTTCGCCCTGGCCCGGCTGAACACCCGCCGTGCCTTCATCCTGCCGCCCATGCACGCCATGCTCGCACCCATCTTCCGCCTCTCCCTGCCCGTCCTCGCCCCGGAGGTCGACACCCACGCCACCTGGCGCCACTTCCCCCTCCACGACTGGATGTCCGAAGACTATGCCCACCTGGGCCACCTGGACCCCATCAAGTTCACCGGCTTCCCCTGCTCCTGGACCTTCTTTAACCACCTGAGGGCCGAGATCCGGGCCGAGTTTGCCCTCCACGACCACGTGCGGGAAGAGGCCCAGGCCTTCCTGCGGCAGGTCCAGTGGGCGCGGGGAGGCCAACCGATCACGTTCGTCGGCGTCCACGTCCGCCGTGGGGACTACGTGCAAGTTATGCCGCGGCACTGGCGGGGAGTGGTGGCGGATCGGGGTTACCTGGAGAAGGCCCTGGGCTACTTCCGCGGCCGCTACCGTAACCCCATGTTTGTGGTGACCAGCAACGGCATGGCCTGGTGCCGGGAGAACATCGACTCATCACGGGGGGATGTGGTCTTCGCCGGGGACGGGGCCGAGGGCTCCCCGGGCCGGGATTTTGCCCTGTTGATGCAGTGCAACCACACGGTCATGACCATCGGGACCTTCGGCTTCTGGGCCGGCTACCTGGCCGGCGGGGAGACCGTGTACCTGGCGAACTTTACCCTCCCAGACTCGGAATTCCTGAAGATCTTCAAACCCGAGGCGGCGTTCCTCCCTGAATGGGTGGGGATCCCCGCTGACCTGTCGCCCCTCAGGGGTTAATGACCACTAGGGGCCTTGGGGGGGTGGGGGAAGGACGAGGAGCCGGCGGCTGAGAGCCGCCCCACGGGGAGCGAGAAGGGACAGGGTGGCGGGGGAAGCCAGACCAGAGGCCGGGCCCATGGCGGGGCAAGAGCGAGGCCTGTGTTGGGAGGTTGCATGAGGCTGCTCCTCGTCTTGCCCTCAGCCTTGTTCTTCTGGGGCATTCTAGGTTACACCGTCATCTGTTCAGGGGCTGGTGTCTCCAGTTCTCAGACAGGTATGAGTTGTTGCCGTCTCTCCCTGGCACCTGGCGAGGAGAGGGAGTTCCCTCTCTGACCCTAGGCCCTAAGCCTAGTGGTTGGTGTGTGTGTATATGTGCGTGCGTGTTGTGCGTGTGTGTTTAGGCATCCTCGACTCCAGGACTCAGTCCAACATAAGAGGCTTTCCCCCGACAGGCACATGGGCCGGACCACATGGGTTGTGTGGTGATGCCAAAGAGACAGTGAGGGTTCCACACCTCTTGTTCTAGAGGTTCGAGCCAGGAGTTGGGGGATTTGAGCAAACCGTGTTTCTCAGGATATCTTCTGCCATACTCTGCCCTCCATCCTTCCTGCTGCACTGTTCACCGGCCTCCCTGCAGTCACCCTCCTGTTTCGGGGAGGTTTGGCCCGGTGACAGTCCCGAACTCTTCTTGCTCCAGTGACTAGTCGGCCCCTCTTGGGTGCTAGAGAGAAAACAGCTTCTCTGTCCACTCCTGCCTTTGTCCCTGGGTCTCTAAGCGCCCCACCCTTCTTCCTACTGCCACTGCAAACTCAGGGATTTAGCTCTCCGTTTAGTATTTCCTTTGGGGTGGGGGCTAGCGGGACGAGAGCTACACACTGTGGAATAAAAATACCAAAACACTCAGCCTCGGGTCTGTGCTCCGCCGCTGCCTTAAAGCCAGAAAAGGAAAATGAAAGTCTGCAAGCAGTGGAACTGGTTCCACATCTCCCCTCCTTGCTCGGAGGCCAGGGGCTGGACCTGACCAAGGCGGCCCCCTCCCCTGGAGGGAGAGAGTGGCTATCAAGTGCCCCCATTGAAGGAGCTTATTGTGTGTGTGTGTGGAGGTGGAAAGGCAGGGAGGAGGAGGAGGGGCGTCGAAGCTTCTTTTAGGGAGTGAAGAAGAGTTGAGGGAGTGAAGAAGAGCTGGCGGAGAGACCGTAGCTCCGGTGACCTTCACCCTCCTGGACAGAGGCTCCTTCCAGGGGCTGGGTGGTGGAGGACGGGGGGGTTGGGTGACCTTAGCGAACCCTGCGAGAAACAAAATGTTTTCGGAAGTAGCTTCCGCTCCCTCACAAGTCCCCGACACGTCCTTTCGTCCGGTCCCGGTCTCTCCCGGCCACCGCTCCCACGCCCTGCCCAGCTCCGGCTCGATGGCAAGGGGCGGCTCCTGGCGGTGGACTACATTTCCCAGGAAGCCCCGCGGCCGAAGCGGCGCTCCGGCAACGAAGCCCTGCCCCGGGGAACGCTGGGAGTCGTAGTCCCTCGGCTCCAGTTCCTGCCACTCGGCAATTTAATTCTCTGCAACTGGGGCTGCGTGGATGGATCGCCCCGGGGTGGGATTTGGGGCGCGGGACATGTGGGTCCCTGCGGTGGCTGGGTGGGGGTGCAGAAGGGAGGTGTAGAAGGAAAGTGGAGGCGCCTGAAGGGGTGTGGCCTCAATGGGAGCAGGGCGGGCCTCCAGGACTCCAGGTGCAGGAAGCGGCGGCGGCCACCTGGGCAGGGAGCGAACCGGGCTCTGGCAGGGAAGATCCGACCCCGATCCAGGTGAGATCCCAGGCAAGGTGGCCCCCCTCCGGCCTCGTCCGCCCCTCTGTCCTCCCCGAGAGCGCCTTGGGGAGTTCGCCAAACCCAACAGGTGGTTTGCTTTATCTGCATCTCCCCCAGCTCCTGTCCTCCTCCTTTTCCCTCGGGACCAAGGTGCTAGCTTGAACAAAGCGGGAGGAAGTGAAGGTAGACTTTGAGAAGAACTTTCCTATTCACTGAAGGAGTCACAGTGTGGAAGACACACAAGCCTTCCTAACGTAGGGGCTCTCTTCCCACCGTATTTTGCCAGAACCGGGAGCTCGTTCCCCGAAAAACCCCATTCCTCCCCCCAACCCTCCCGAGAGACATTGGAGAAACATAACATCTGCCTCCTTCCTTCCTCACTGCAAACTCTCCTTTGTCCTCCCTTCCTCAGTCCCTAGCCACCTCCCCCCCACCCCACACACAACAACAAAAAAAAACAACCCTGGCGTCCTCTTCCTCTCACGAACTCTGGCTCACCCTCGGCCCCCCGACTGCTCTCCCGTTTCCTGGTCCCTACTAGATATGGCTGTTCAGGAGGAAGAAGCCAAGGGAAACTTGCGGCTTGGGGAGAGGGGAAATCTCTTCTCCCCCTCACTAAGGATCACCCCACCCATTCCACTATAGGGAGCCCTTCTGGAAGTCTGCCCCAAGTTCGTCCTGCTGCAGTGTCAGTCCTGCTCTCCAGAGATCCAGGGGTACAGAAGTTCTCTTTCCTCCACTAGTTCAGAGGGAGGGATAGATGGGCCTCCCTTTGCCCCTCCTAAAAACGTCCTTTTCCCTCTTTGAACTTGTTAATCAGAATTGTTTTGGGGGGGGGGAACAAGGACATGAAGTACTCCCTGGTGCTGCTTATCCCCTGAATTTAGCTCAGACACCCCTTCTCTATCTGTTCCCCTTTATTCATATTCACCCCTCCCACCCACCCACCCCCTACCAGCCTCAGGAGAGATCAGGAAGCAGGACTTCCTCCTGACCCCTCTCTCTCTCTCTTCTCTTCAGCTCTCCAGAAATGACCTCTCTCCCGTCCTCACCCCCGCCCACCATCCCCTTCCTTCTCGTTGTCTTCATTGCCTCCACCCTCTTCCACCTCCATGCCCGCCTTACCCAGATCCCCAGACCCCTGCCCGCAAAGTACGATACCCTGGGAGCCCAACCCACGGTACCCCAAAACACCCCTGGGGCTCACCCCACGGTACCCCAAAACACCCTTGGGGCCCACTCCATCAGCACCGTGGCTCGCCGTGACCCCGGTGCCTGGACGGTCAATACAATCGGCCGCCTGGGGAACCAGATGGGGGAGTACGCTACGCTGTACGCGCTGGCAAAGATGAACGGCAGGGCAGCCTACATCTCCCCCGAGATGCACAGGACCCTGTCCCGGCTCTTCCGGATCACTCTGCCCATCCTCTCTGCCTCCGAGACCCGCCGCATCCCGTGGCGGAACATCCCCCTGCACGACTGGATGTCGGACGACTACCGGACCATCTCCAGCCCCTTCGTGCGGCTCACCGGCTACCCCTGCTCCTGGACCTTCTACCATCACCTGCGGGCCGAGATCGCCCGGGAATTTTCCCTCCATGACCACGTCCGGGAGGAAGCCCAAACGTTCCTGCGACGTGTGGGGCGGGAGCGGGCGGGAGAAGGGCGGAACCTCACATTCATCGGCGTCCACGTCCGCCGCGGGGACTACGTGCATGTGATGCCGCAGGTGTGGAAGGGCGTAGTGGCGGATCGGGGCTACCTGGAGAAGGCGCTGGGCTACTTCCGCGACCGCTACCCCAACCCCTTGTTCGTGGTGACCAGCAACGGCATGGCCTGGTGCCGGGAGAACATCAACGCGTCACGGGGGGACGTCATCTTTGCGGGGGATGGAGCCGAGGGCTCCCCGGGCCGGGACTTTGCGCTTTTGACGCAGTGCAACCACACAGTCATGACCATTGGGACCTTCGGGATCTGGGCCGGCTACCTGGCCGGTGGCGAGACTGTGTATCTGGCAAATTACACCCTCCCGGACTCCCCCTTCCTCAAGATTTTCAAGCCCGAGGCAGCGTTCCTGCCCGAGTGGGTGGGGATTCCTGCCGACTTGTCACCCCTGCTGCATGGGTGACAGTGGGGGGCAACCAAGGACTCCATCGCCCACCTCTCCCTCCCTTATCCCCACCCGAGGCAGCCGGAAACTGAATGCCACCTGACAATAAAGGAGCCCGCAGGCCTCATTCTAGGTGCCATGTCTGAGTCCTCTCCAGAGCTGGCAAGGCGGAGCTATGGGGTCGGACTAGGAGGGACAGAGATCAGATCCGGGCAAGTAAAAGGTCACATCCCAGGTATAAGGATCTGAAGCGGCATGGCCTAGTGGATACAGCCTGGGGCTGGGAGTCAAAAGGACCTGGGTTCTAGTCTTCTGTGTGACCTTGGGCAAGTCACTTCACTTCTCTGTGCCTCAGTTCCGTCATCTGTAAAATGGGGATTAAGATGCGAGCCCTATGTGGGACAGGGATTAAGCCCAACCCTATTTGCTTGTATCCACCCCATCGCTTAGTACAGTTCATGGCACACAGTAAGGGCTTAACAAATGCCATAGTTATTATTGTGTGGGATATAGACTGTGTCCAACCTGATAACCTTGTACCTACCCCAGCACCTAGAACAGTGCCTGGTACATAGTAAGCGCTTAAATACCATTAAAAAAAAGGTGAGAGAGAGGCATCTGGGTGAGGGAAAGGACAGGAGATCAGAGAAGCAGCATGACCTAGTGACAAGAGCACGGGGTTTGGAATCAGAGGACGTGCATTCTAATCCTGCCACTTGTCTGCTGCGGGACCTTGGACAAGTCACTTAGCTTCTCTGTGCCTCAGTTACCTCATCTGTAAAATGGGGATGGAGAGTGTGAGCCCCACAGGGGACGGGGACCGTGTCCAACTCGATTTCCCCGTATCCACCCTGGCGCTTCGTACAGTGCTTGGCACAGAAGCAGCGTGGCTCAGTGGAAAGAGGCCGGGCTTGGGAGTCAGAGGTCATGGGGTCGAATCCTGGCTCTGCCACTACCTCTCAGCTGTGTAACTGTGGGCAAGTCACTGAACTCTGGGCCTCAGTTCCCTCATCTGGAAAATGGGGATGAAGACTGTGAGCCTCCTTAATAATAATAATAATAATAATAATAATGTTGGTATTTGTTAAGCGCTTACTATGTGCCGAGCACTGTTCTAAGCGCTGGGGTAGACATAGGGGAATCAGGTTGTCCCACGTGGGGCTCACAGTCTTAATCCCCATTTTACAGATGAGGGAACTGAGGCACAGAGAAGTTAAGTGACTTGCCCACAGTCACACAGCCGACAAGTGGCAGAGCTGGGATTCGAACTCATGAGCCCTGACTCCAAAGCCCGTGCTCTTTCCACTGAGCCACGCTGCTTCTCTGTGCCTCAGTGACCTCATCTGTAAAATGGGGATGAAGACCGTGAGCCTCACGTGGGACCACCTGATGACCCTGGATCTCCCCCAGCGCTTAGAACAGTGCTCTGCCCACGGTAAGCGCTTAATACCAATATTATTATTATAGTAAGCGCTTAACACCGTCCTCGTCATCATCCCGCGTGCCCCGAGGCTGACGGAAAGGACCGGCCGGGTGGGAAGGGAACAGCCTGGCTCCTGTCCAGTTCCGCCAGGGCGGGTGCCACCCGGCCCTGCAGCCTTTATTGCTGCGAGGCCCCCCTCCACCCCCCAGGGGAGGGAGTCGGGCACGCGCAGCACGCGGGAGCGCGCCTGCGGGGGCGTGGCCTGCGCTCAAGGGGGCGGAGCCAGCGGGGGTCCGTGGCGCTGATTGGCCGGCAGCTCCTGCTGCTCCAGGTCCCACAGGAGGCGGCGGAGCCGGCGCAGCTCCCGGTGGAGCCCATCGTCCGTCAACGGGCCCGACAGGCGCAGGCGAAGGCGCGGGCTGCCCAGCGGCAGGATCAGCGGCGGGTGCGACGAGAAGCTCTCGAAGATGTCAGCTGTCGGGGAGGGAGGACACGATCAGGCGGGCCCTCGATCGCCCAGCAGCCTGGCTCAGTGGCAAGAGCCCGGGCTGGGCAGTCAGAGGTCATGGGTTCCAATCCCTTCTCTGCCACTTGTCAGCTGTGGGACTGTGGGCGACTCGATAATAATAATGTTGGTGTTGGTTAAGCGCTTACTATGTGCAGGGCACTGTTCCAAGCCCTAGGGTTATCAGGTTGTCCCACGTGAGGCTCACAGTTAATCCCCATTTTCCTGAGGTCCGGAGAACGATGGTATTTGTGAATCGCTTCCTATGTGCAGAGCACTGTTTTAAGCGCTGGGGTAGATACAGGGTCATCAAATTGTCCCACGTGGGGCTCACATTTTTTCATCCCCCTTTTTCCAGATGAGGAAACTGAGGCCCAGAGAAGTGAAGTGACTTGCCCAAGGTCACACAGCAGACAAGTGGCAGAACCGGGATTAGAACCGATGACCTCTGACTCCCAAGCCCGGGCTCTTTCCACTGAGCCACGCTGCAGAGAAGTGAAGTGACTTGCCCACAGTCACACAGCTGATGAGTGGCAGAGTCGGGATTTTGAACTTATGACCTCTGATTCCCCAGCCCGGGCTCTTTCCACTGAGCCACGCTGCTTGGGCCTCAGTTACCTCCTCTGGAAAATGGGGATTGACTGTGAGCCTCACGTGGGACAACCTGATGACTCTGAATCTACCCCAGCACTTAGAACAGTGCTCGGCACATAGTAAGTGCTTAACAAATACCAACATTATTATCTATTGAGCGCTTCCTGGGTGCACAGCACTGTACCAAGCGCTTGAGGGAGTCCTAATTATAACCGTGGCATTTAAGCGCTTATATGTAATTATAATCATAATTGTGGCATTTGTGAAGCGCTTACTCTGTGCCAAGCACTGTTCCAAGCGCTGGGGTAGATACAGAGTTGGACCGTATCCAACCCAATTTGCTTTTATTCATTCATTCATTCGTATTTATTGAGCGCTTACTCTATGTAGAGCACTGGACTAAGCGCTTGGAATGGACAATTCGGCAACGGATAGAGACAATCCCTGCCCAATGACGGGCTCACAGTCTAAAGATTACCCTGTATCTACCCCAGCGCTTAGAACAGTGCTCGGCACATGGTAAGCACTTAACAAATACCAACATTATTATACAGGGTAATCAGGTTGTCCCACCTGGGGCTCACCCTTTTAGTCCCCATTTTCCAGATGAGGTAAGTGAGGCCCAGAGAAGTTAAGCGACTTGCCCGAGGTCACACAGCAGACAAGTGGAGGAGGCAGGATTGGAACCCATGATCCCTGACTCCTAAGCCCGGCCTCTTTCCACTGAGCCACGCTGCTTCTCATGAAGTGACTGAGTGAAGTGAAGCTACTTGCCCAAGATCACACAGCAGACAAGCGGCGGACAATAATAATAATATTAATGTTGGTATTTGTTATGCACTTACTATGTGCAGAGCACTGTTCTAAGCTCTGGGGTAGATGCAGGGTCATCAGGTTGTCCCATTGAGGCTCACAGTTAATGCCCATTTTCCAGATGAGGGAACTGAGGCCCAGAGAAGCTAAGTGACATGCCCACAGTCACACAGCTGACGAGTGGCAGAGTGGGGATTTGAACCATGACCTCTGACTCCCAAGCCCGGGCTCTTTCCACTGAGCCACTGGTCGGAGAGCGGGGTGAGCTGGGGGATGAGGAAGGAGATACTTCTACTCACCGGGGTCCATGGCGTCCCGTTCGGCGGGGGGAGGGTCCCAGGCCGGCGGGGGGCTGCGACCCGGGCCCAGGTGGTAATGGCTGAGCAGGTGGTGCAGCTGAGCGGGGCTCAGCGACGGGTGCTCCGTGCGAAGACTCGACCAAGATGCCTGGGGGAGAGGGGGGCGCGGGATGCAGAAATCGAGATTTTCTACCCCCCCCGCCCCCCATCATCTAGAGAAGCAGCGTGGCGCAGTGGAAAGAGCACGGGCTTTGGAGTCAGGGCTCATGAGTTCGAATCCCAGCTCTGCCACTTGTCAGCTGTGTGACTGTGGGCGAGTCACTTAACTTCTCTGTGCCTCAGTTCCCTCATCTGTAAAATGGGGATTAAGACTGTGAGCCCCACGTGGGACAACCTGATTCCCCTGTGTCTCCCCCAGCGCTTAGAACAGTGCTCTGCACATAGTAAGCGCTTAACAAATACCAACATTATTATTAAGTGGGGGAGGGGGCTGCTGCCTGCTTGGCTGCTTTTCTGGAAGCCCCGCCCCTTCGAATTTCCGGAGGGTTGATTGGCTAGGAACCCCTTCCCCCCACGAGGTGTCCCCTAGCTGTATTTCTTAATAATGAATAATAATGATAATGTTGGAATTTGTTAAGCGCTTACTATGTGCAGAGCACTGTTCTAAGCGCTGGGGTAGATACAGGGTCATCAGGTTGTCCCACGTGGGGCTCACAGTTTTAATACCCATTTTCCAGATGAGGCAGCTGTGGCACCGAGAAGTGAAGTGATTTGCCCAAAGTCACACAGCTGACAGGTGGCGGAGCTGGGATTAGAACCCATGGCCCCTGACTCCCAAGCCCGTGATCTTTCCACTGAGCCGCGCTGCTTCCCTATCGGGTGCTTAGAGTGGGCAGAGCACTGGACTAAGCCCTTTGGAGGCTACAACAGAGTGAGTAGACACCGTCCTTCCCCTCTCGGAGAAGAGCTGGGGTTTCCGGGGCGCCGGAGGGACTCCCGGGGAAGGGGCAGTAGGTGGGGCTTGAGAGACCAATGCGATGGGAAGGAGTTTGATGATGACAGTATTTGTTAAGCGCTTACTACGTGCCAAGCACTGTTCTAAGCGCTAGGGTAGATACAAGGTAATCAGGTTTGGGTAAGGGGTGAGAGAGGCTACCTTGAGTAGAGAGGTCCGAGGGACACAGAGCAGGTTGACGGCGAGGGACAGTTTTCGGAAAAACTCTGTGGCGATGTCCCCTAATCCCGCCCCCTGCAACCAGTCTAGCAGCATGTCCAAATTCGTCCGGATCTGCACTGCCCTGGACCACTGGTAGAACGGACGACCCTGGCCTGCGGGGAGGGGAGGAAGGGTGAGGCAGGGGGTGGGTGGGGAGGCAAGTGGAGATGAAGAAAAGGATGAGGGAGACATTGGTTATCCGTTATTTACTTATCCCCTCCTTCCCCTCTCCCTGGCATTGATTGACCCGAGGAGAAGAGAGGGGCCGCATCTCTCGGCTTGACAGTAATAACAAACGTGGCATTTGCTAGACCGCTAAGGGCTAAATATGTGCTAAGCACCCGGGTAGATAGGATTCATTCAGATCCCTGTCCCACAGGAGCCTCGCAGTCTAAGGGGAAGGAAGAACAGATACTTAATCCCCATTTTACTTGTGAGGAAGCTGAGGCACAGGGAAGCTAAGTGACTCACCCAAGGACACACAGGAGGCAAGCGGCGGAGGGGGGTTAGAACCCTATCCTATCCCTGTATCTCTTCTCTGTCTTCCCCCTCCTCTGCTACTTCTCCCTCCTTGCATTCTTCTCACCCCACTCACCCCTGCCATTGCCCACGGTTCCCATTCACCTCTCTCCATGAGGGAGTTGAGCAGTGAGGCATTGGAGAAGAAGAACAGGTAGCCGAACGTCTGGGACACCAGGTCAGGGTGCAGTTCACATTGGCTGGTCAGCTCCAGCGCGGCCTGGAAGACGCCCAGGGTGGGCCGCAGCCCAGGGGGCATGGATGCCAGGTCTGCCCCTGGTCCAGGCAGCTCCGCCCCAGCTGTGAATGGGTTACTGTCCAGGAGGGCCGGCAGAGTGGAGTACAGGGTCTATTCAGGATAGGCAGAGACAGGGGAGAGTCACTGCCTGAGGTGTGGGTGGGGAGATGAGACCCACGAGCCTATCCCTCTAGACTGGAAGCTCCTTGTGGGCAGGGAACGTGTTTACCAACTCTGGTGTATTGACCTCCCCCAAGCGCTTAGCACAGTGCTCTGCACACAGTAAATGCTCAATAAATACCATTGATTGGTTGATACACTGTAAGCTCGTTGTGGGCAGGGAATGTCTCTCTTAAAGTGTACTCTCCCAAGCACTTAGTACAGTGCTCTGCACAAAGTAAGCCCTCCGTAAATGCAATTGACTGACTGAGCCTCTGGGATCATGGGGTCATGGCTGAGGGGGCCCAAGCCCCAGGTGATATCGTGGGAATGATGCTTCATCCGATCCTTAAGGAGCCGGAGAAACAGGTATCCCACAGCATCTTAGGGAACACGGTCCTAGCCACGAAGGGTTCTACCTGGCTCGGAAGGTCGTGGGCACTGTGGGCTCTGATTCCACCCTTGGAGGAGCCAGAAGATCCAGGGAGAAATCAGAGAGCCTCACCTCCCCCAATTCCACAGGACCAGGATCACTTAGTGGGCAAATCCTCCCTCAATCCTTGGGGCTGCTCTGGTTTTTGGGAAAAGACAGCTCCCCCAAGACTCATGGAGGGTGTAGTCGTTGGAAAGAGGAAACTAAAACGTGACATGGGGGAAGGGGAAGAATGGAAGAAGGGGGAGCCCTGGGAAAGGGCTGGAGAGCCAGTGGGGAGGGGAGAGACGAAAGACATCGGGGGTGGGGGGGCACTCGCACTCCCATCTCTATTTCGGCTTCATTTCCCCTTAATTAGCCATCTGGTAATTAGCTGGATCATGGATCCCTAACGAAGCAGCTAATGATTCCTTGTTCGTTAGAGGTTAATTAACAATCTCCTTTCCACCATGGAATTACATGGTGACAGTGAGGCTAATTAGTTGAGGTTGGCTAATTACTGCCAGCCTAGATGGTGGTCCCTAAATGAGCTGCCATTTTAATTAGTGGCTGATTGGTAATCAGGCCTGAGAGTCAGAAAGACAGGTAGGATGAAAAGGAACAGGATCGGGCTGGATGATAGAACAGGAAGTGAAGCCAGAGCTAAGACAAGAAGTGAGGTCAGTCGATGAAGGAAGAAAACCCAAATTAGAAAATAAGGTCATAGATCTCTCGTCTACCAATTACTATAGCATAGTGTGAGTCAAAACGGAAAAGGAAGTGATGTCCCAGCCATGGGACACAGGGGACCTAAGAACAGTAGGAAGAGAAGACCAAGGAGCAAAAAACCCAATGGGAAGGGGGTAGGGGGATGGGTAGGGACCAGGAAAGGGTGTCGTAAGAACAGGAAGTAAAGTCAGAGCCAGAACAGGAGGTGAAGTATAACCTTGAGAAGTTTGTCACTCTGGGGAACAGGAATTGAGATCCAGAAATTGAAAGTGAAATCAAGTGGATGGTGATTCAACTTGGGCATTAGGAATGGGTGTCTTGAGGACCCTGGGGGAGAGGGGAGGCTAACCTTGGTGAGGTAGTAGACAGACTGCTGGAAGGTACACATGATGACTTCATCTAGCATGGCCATTGCTTCATCACATAGATCCAGGTCACTGCAGAGCTGAGGGTCTGAGGAGAGGCCTGGGAGAAGGAGAGGCAGAGGTTGGGGGACAAGAATCTGGGGTCCCCGAGGGGAAGGGGGCAGGGGAAGTCGGAGGCTGAGGTGGGGCATCTGGGTCCCTGAGAGGGCCAGGGTTGGGTGTCGGGGTGGACCCCAGGCACTCACTCACCCTCCTGTTCTCCCTCCTTCTCCACGTCCAGCACCTTCTCTTGCACGAAGCTCAGTAGTTCTGTGGTGTTTGCCATCCACAGCATGAGGGGGCGCAGCTCGGCGGACACCTCCTCAATGCTCAGTGGGGCCTCGAGGGTCCCCTCGGGGTGACTGTGGAAGGGGAGGTATCAGTCCTCATTCCCGCCGAGCCCTCCGACCAGACGTTGGCAGCCCTGTCGCGTAGAGGGGCCCTCCCCAGCAGCGGGGCCTAGTGAGCCTTGGTCCCCTCCATCTGAGGGCCCCCGAATAGGAGCGCAGAGTCCATTCTCCATTGACGCCCAGTAGCCCCTAGTCTGCAGGAGGCCCGGACCCACCCATCCCCTCCCCTCCCTCCTCCACCTCTTACTTCTCTGGCTGCCTGTCTCCAATCTCCTTTATCTTCTCCTGTGGGGGGAATGTGAGAGAGGAAGGGGAAATCAGGATTTGGAAAGGTGAGGGGATGAAGATCACATTTAAAAGGGAGTTGGGGATATGGGGCACAGCAGTTGGGGATGAGGGTGGTCTGGGGCCTGAGAATGGTGAGGAGGATGGGGGAACTAAGTCCTCTGAAGTTAGGGGAGATGGGGTTAAGATCCCTCAGAAATCCTGCAGAGAGACTGCAAGTCCCATGGTCCTGGGTGTAAGTATTGGTGACCCATGAGAAGCAGCGTGGCCTAGAGGAAAGAGCATGGGCCTATGATTCAGAAGGACCTGGGTTCTAATCCCAGTTCTGCAACTTCTCTGCTGCGTGACCTTGGGCAAGTCACTTCACTTCTCTGTGCCTCAGTTACTTCATCTGTAATATAAAGATTAAGACTGAGCCTCATGTGGGAAATGGATTGTGTCCAACCTGATTAATCTGTATATACCTCAGGGCTTAGTACAGTGCCTGGCACATGGTAAGTGTTAAACAAATACCATAAAAACCCCCCGCAGGGACTCATGGGAGGTTTGGGCCTCTTGTCCATAAGTGGTGCTGGAGGTCGGTGCAGGAGTTTAAGAGAAAGCAAGGGCCTCCAGACCCTTTGGCAATGTCCAGTCCTGAAGCATAGGCCCATGGACGTTCCTGGACTCCACAGATCTTCCCTGTCCTCTAGATAAATGTCCCATTGGTTGCAGCAGCTGTCCGGTTCTCACTGGCAATTTTCACTTGCCAGGGGCTGGATTTGGGGTAAGGAGGGGAAAGGGGTGGTGGTTGGGATTTCAATTCCATTTTAGGTGGAATCAAGACAGAGAAGAGTTTGGCATTAAAGTTTCAGGGAAAGGAGAAAAGGATCTAAGAAGGGAGGTGCAGGACACTCCCAAGTAGTCTTTTTTTGTTCTTTCCGGTATTTGCTAAGCTTTTACTATCTGCCAGGTACTGTGCTAAGCGCTGAGGTGACTGCAAGATATTCGGGTTGGACACAGTCCCTGTCCCATATAGGGCTCACTTTCTTAATCCCCATTTTACAGTTAAAGGAACTGAGGCACAGAGAAGTGAAGTGACTTGCCCTAGGTCACACAGCAAACAAGTTGGGGGGTGGGGATTAGAACCCAGATCCTCTGACTTCCAGGCCTGTGCTCTTTCTACTATACCTCACTGCCAACCAGCTCATCCCACAGATGACTAGCTAATTGCCCTAGTGGTTTCCATGACACTCTGACCTTGGTCCATCTTTCTTTGAGGGTTTGCTTTCTCTTGGAGTTACCCACATATGGGGAAGGAGGTTAGGACAGGTTGGGACCTGATTTGGGGTTCAGATAAGCCTTAAGACCCTACAGAACATTAGATAAATGTCCTCATTTCAGTCAGTAGTATTTATTGAGCGCTTATCGTGTGCAGAGCACTGTACAAAGCGCTTGGGAGAGTATGATCTAACAATATTGTCTTAGGGCTCACTGGGAATATCCTGACTCTTGAGATCCCCCAGATAAGAAGCAGAAGAGGGATGCCGAGGGAGGGTGGGTGGTGAATGGGTTGTGGGGAAGATGAGGGCAGTCGAAATAGGGGTAGTGGATCAGGCCTGGGGTGGCAGGACCAAGAGGAGGGAAGGGGACCATGGGGCGCCTCACCCAGACAGCCTCCTTGACCAGCCGTGCCAGCCGCCCCAGCAGGTGGGGCAGGTGCCCGGGCTCCAGCTCGCGGGCAGAGTGCTCGACGCACATGGCCAGGAGGGCTGCGGGGCCGAGGGGCGGCAGCGGCGAGCCCCCGCCACCGCCGGCCCCAGCCGCTCCGGCCACCCGCACGATCTCCCCAAGCAGGGCCTCCTCCTCGTGCGGCCGGTACCGGAGCACCGGCTCCCTGCCATCCAGGTAGGCGCCCAAGGCCTCCTGCCGCTCCTGCAGCCAGCGGCCACACAGGCGGCACGAGAAGGCCCAGCCGGGGCCAGGCGGCGGGACGCCAGGCCGGGCCGGGAGCCAGGGGGGCCGAGGGGAGCCACCCCCACCTCCCCCGCCGCGGGGGTCTTTGTACATGAACAGGAAGTGCTCCCCCAGACCCAGCAGGTCTCCCGGTTGCAGGTCGGCCTCGCGGAGCAGCAGACCACCATTGTGGGTCACGGGAGCCCCCCGGAAGGGGCGGATGCGGGCCGGGGGCTCAGGCCCGGCCCGCACGACGCAGTGGCGGGGGAGGATGTCGGGGGCGTTCAGGAAGGTGTCGACGTAGGGGTTGCCCCGGGGTCCCCCCCGGCCAAACACGTGCTGCTCCCGGGTCATCACGTACATCACGAAGTCCTGGCCCCGGGGGGGAAGAGGAAAGGGACAGTGAGGCCTTGAGATGTCCCCTAGAGCCAGGATGGTTGGATTCTCCCACTGCCCTCACTGCCCCACTAGACCCCAGAGTCCCTCATTCATCCCTTGCTCTGACTGACTCTCCCTCCTTCTTTCCCTTTAGTCTAAAATAATTTTGACATTCTCTCCTCTTTCCCTCTAGCCCTTTTTCTTCATTCATTCATTCATTCATTCAATCGATTTATTAAGCGCTTACGTGTACAAAGTACTGAATTAAGCGCTTGGGAAAGTACAATACAGTAATAAAAGTTGACAATCCCTGACCACGAGTTCACAGTCTCTTCTACAGAAGAGATTCTGGATGGAGCCCCCTCCCTCCTACCCCAGGGCCTCTGATATGGACTCATACACCAGGACTCTGACCCCGACGAGGGGGCCACAGAGACCCCGAATCTCTGCTTCCTTCTCCTGTCACTCCCCTCCCCCTCCTTCCCGTGGGACGACAACCCACCGGACCATATTCCTCCCCTGTAGTCCCTGGGTCCTTGGGGTGGCCCCAAGCAGGCTCACCTGGCCCTCCCCGTACCCCTGCAAGAGCAGGAAGTAGGGCCGGTGGGAGGGTGCCTGGATGAGATACTGGGCCAGCTGGTCGAAGTCCGGGGTTCCGGGTGGGTCTACGGGGGTATCGGGGGGCGCGGCCTCCCCCCCGGCCCCGGGGGCCATGCTGAGCGCCTGCTGGCGGCGCTCTTGCTGTCTCCGCCGGCGACTTTGCAGGCTGAGCTCCGACACGCTACGCCGCAAGGACAGGTTATCGGCCCGCTCCTTGGGGACGCTCCCTCCGGGGCCCAGGCCGCCCCCGGACGCTGCCCGCGAACGGTTCTTCTGGTGACGCCAGGCGGGGACCCCCGGGCCTGTGGCGGGTCGGGAGAAGAGGAAGAGGGGATCAGGAGGGGCACACCCTGGGCCCCCTCCTCACCTTTCCTTTCCCACACCCCCCTCTTTTAATTGGTATTTGTTAGGCTCTTACTATGTGTGAGGCACTGAACTGAGCGCTGGGGTAGAGTCAAGGTAATCAGGTTGGACACAGTCCCTGCCCCTGGTGGGGTTCACAGTCTAGATCCCCATTTTACAGATGAAGTGACTGGGGCACAAAGAAGTGAAGTGACGACCCAAGTCACACTGTAGACAAGTGGAGGAGGCTGGATTAGAATGCAGCCTCTACCAGTCAGGCTCTACCACTGTAATGCCACTCTTGTTGATATTAACTCTGGTCCTCTGACTCCCAGGCCCGGGCTCTTTCCATTAGGCCACAGTGCTTCTGGTCCCCTGAAACCTGTTCCCCTTGGTGGCCCACGTGCCCCTCTCCTCTGTCCTCTTCAGTAACCGGTCTCCTTCCTCCTCCTCCTTCCCATCTTCCTCCCCCTCCTCCTTTCCATCCTCATTCTTCCCATCCTCCCTCTCCTCCTTCCCACCCTCCTCCTTCCCATCCTCTTCTCCATCGTCCTCCTTTCCATCCTCATCCTCCTTCTTCCCATCCTCCCCCTCCTCCTTCCCATCCTCCTCATCCTCCACTCCATCCTCCTCCTTTCCATCCTCATCCTCCACTCCATCCTCCTCCTTTCCATCCTCCTCCTCCTCCTCCCCATCCTCCTCCTTTCCATCCTCGTCCTCCTTCCCATCTCCTCCTCCCCATCCTCCCCCCTGCTCCCCATCGTCGTCGTCCTCTTCCCCCCCCACCTCCACCTCCCCCGTCCCGCCCCGTCCCCGCGTCCGCCCCGTGGTCGCGCGCCCTCACCGGCGCCCTCGTCGTCGTCGGCCTCCTCCACCATCCTCCGCGCCTCCTCGCGGCTCCGCAGCTCGAAGCGCCGGGCCCAACCGGGCCGGGGCTGCCACAGCTCCTGCAGCAGGAGCGGCCGCTCCCCGTCCCCCAGCACCCGGGCGTGCTCCGTCCTCCACTCCCCGACCCCCGCACGGCCCAGGGCGTCCACCAGCGCGAAGCCCCCGGCCCCGTCCCCGGCCCCGTCCCCCCCGTCGGGACCCTTGCCCCCGGCCCCGGCCCCGGCCCCGCCGAGGCCGTAGCGCTCCAGGGCCTCGCGGACCAGCTCGCGGGCCGTCGAGCGCGGGGTGGCCAAGACGCTCTTGTAATTGGCCCCCGAGGCCAGGCCCCCCCCGAAGATCTTCAGCACCCCTGGGGGCGGGGGGCGCGGGGGGGCCGCCAGCTCCTCGGCCAGGGGCCCCCCCGCCAGCTCGGCCAACTTCTTCTCGCTGGCCCAGCGCGGCCCCCCGCCGGGTCCCCCGGGCCCACCGGCCCCTCCTCCGCCGCCGCCCCCTCCTCCTCCTCCTCCTCCTCCTCCTCCTCCGCCGGGGCTCCCGCGCAGGAAGAGCTGCGAGATGCGCTTGGCCCGGCTGCCCGACGCCCCGCCCGCCGCCTTGATGGCCCCGGTCCGGCGCAGCTCCACCGGCGGCGGCTCGCTGCTGCGGCTCGTCGTGTCCGAGGACGTGGACCTGCCGGGACCGGGGGGAGGGGGCTTAGGGGAGGGAGCGCCCCGGGGGACCAAAGAGCGGGAGGGGGCTGGGGAAAGGGAGGCCTTGGACCGGGAGGGGGTGGGAGGGGCGAGGAGAGGGGATGCGGCCTGGAGTGGGGACCCCCGGGTGACCGAAGAGCGGGAGGGGGCTGGGGAAGGGGAGAGCAAGGTCGCGGAGGGGGTGGAAGGGGCGAGGAGAGGGGATGTGGCCTGCAGTGGGGACCCCCGAGGGACCAAAGAGCGGGAGGAGGCTGGGGAAGGGGGAGACCAAGGACAGGGAAGGTGTGGGAGAGGAGAGGGGATGCGGCCTGGAGAGGGGATAGAGGGAAGGGGGGACCCCAGGGTGGCCAGAGAGGGGAAGGGGGCTGGGGAAGGAAGGGGAGGCCAAGGACTGGGAGAGGCGGCCTGGAGGAGTGGGGATAGATGGGGGAGAAAGTGAGGGGAACGGGAGCAGGAGGGGATGGGAGAACAAGAATGGGGAGAGAGAGAGAAGGGGGCGGACTGGGGCGAGGCCCAGGAGCGGCGCCGGGGCCTCACTTGACGGAGCCCACGCTGGGCCAGCGGCGCCCGAGTTTGGCGAGCTGCTTTCGTGGGGAGTTGATCCACAGTCCGACGGGCAGATGGAGCTTCCCGAACCGAGGACTCCCGGCCCCTTCCTTCCGCTCCCCCGACAGCATGGCCCTGGAGGAGATGGGGCTGGGGAGTGGGGTGCCAGGATCCCGAGGGGAGGCGGGGAGGCTGGGCGCGCCTGGCTCTCGCAGGGTTTTGGGATCCCGGGGTCTCCTGTGGGCGACGGCTGGGGAGCCTCACCCTCCTCCCCGCTTGGGGACCTGGCTCTCCGGTGCCTGATCCCCCGTCCCAGCTCCGGCTGTTCCCGCTCTGGCTGCCGCCCCGGCTCTGGGTGGGGGACAGGAAAGGCCGAGAGGAAACAGGGCAGGAAGAGCTGGGGGGGGTGTCCTGTGTGGGGGCTGGGGGAGGGGAGACGAGCCTGGAGGCAGGGAATCTGGGAGCCAGGTGGCCCACCGCGAGCCCTCGCTCCTTTCGGGGACCCCGTCACCTGTTCTCTCAACCCTGCCTCCCCACCTTTCTTCAGAGTTCCACCAGTCCCACCTGACAACTCCTGGTCCTTTTCTCCCCGCTCGGTCCCACCTCAGTCTTCCTAGCTGACCCAGGCATCTTGCCCTCTGCCCCACCCCCTCCAACCCAGAGAAATGGGTTCCACCGGTCAGCTTGAGGAGGGTGAGGAGCTGGGGAGCCGGACGCCTAGGTCTCAGCGGGGGATCACCGATGGAGTTGCCAGGTAGTGGGAGGGAGAGCTGGGGACCAGGGGCTGGGACCCTTGAGGTCTCAAGGGAAGTGGGGCCAAGGGGCAGGGAGGGGAGGGACTGGCACAGGAGCAGCACCAATGAGTTTGCACTTTATTTGGGGGTTCAGAGTTGGTCCCACCTCCCCCGCGGGCATCTTTGTCTTCATTTCCTGGGGCGGGACGCTGGCATCCAAGTCCTCTTGTGCTCCACAGGCCTCGGCCCCTTGCTCCGGGACCCCTGCAGGCAGGCCCAGAAGACACTGGAGAGGGAAGGGTGGAGGGTCAGGGTCTTCCGGTCCCTGGAAATGACTCCCTGAGGCCCCCATCCTTGCCTTCGCCCTCACCTCAGACCCACAGCTCCTAGCACAGTGGCCCCACCTGCTGCCACCAGCCCTAACAGCCAGTGGCTCAGGAGTGTGGCCGGCTGAGGGAGGGAGGGGGCTGGCGTCTGGGGGACGGGTGTCGTCAGAGCCTGGGGCCCTGAGGACGCAGGTCCCGGTCCTGCCTCTTCCTCTTCCTCCCTCCTTGTTGGCGTCACTGGGAAGGGAAGGCCAGAGTTGGAGGGAGAGAGAGAGTTGGAGGGAGGGCATTTACCGGCCCCTCTCCCCTCAGGGACCCAGGCGACCTGACCTGTGACCTGATATCTCATCTCCGTGGCCACCTCATGGCTGGCAGTGTCCAGTGTGCAGCGGTACGTGCCTGCGTCCTCCAGAGTGACCAGCGGCCGCCGAAGGAAAGGGTCAGGGCTCCGTGCCAGCAGCTGCTCTGTCCGGTTGGCCCAGACCTGTCCCGCCCACCCCATCCACCACAGGGCCCCATGGGCAGGAGGCTGGGAGAGGGGAATTGCTTTAGGGAATGGGAGAGAAAGGGAGGGGGAGGAAGGAAGGAGAAGAGGGCCAAGGACAGGAGAGGAGGAGGAAGAAGAGGTGGAGAAAGGAAAAATTGGAGAGGGAGAGGAGGTGGAGGAGGAGCTGAGGCAATACCATCAAGCAGAGGGAGGAGCGTGGGCCCAGTGGGCAAGGCTCAGGGGAGCGGTCAGAGCTTCGAGGTCCTACAGAATCTGCCCTAAACCGTGGTTCTCCAGGATCCAAAATGGTGGAGTAGGCCTGGTCTAAAGTCAAACCCAGCTGACTCTGGGCCAGACTTGATCAGTCTGATGGCCTCTTGCAGCTGCCTCCATTTCAAGCAGGAGCTCCTTTAGGCCTCAGTCTAGAGACCCTCAGTCCTCTAGACTGTTAGCTCTTTCTGGGCAGGGAACAAGTCTATTAACTCTGTTGCACCAACTCCCAAGAGTTTAGTACAGTATTCTGCACACCGTAAGAGCTCATTAAAGGCCTCTGATTGATTGAGGTGTATGTGTGGGGTATTGCTGAACTGAAAATGAGCTAGACCGAACTCCAAGGGGCTTTAGGGTTACCTCCCCCATCCAAAAGCCCCCAGGGGCAGTGCCCTCATAACAGCGCTCCCCACCCCCACCCAAACGCAGGAGATAAGTCCCGGGTAGGTTCCAGAGTCTGGTCCATGGTGGGCTCCTCCTTAGGGAGCTATTTACAGTTATGCCAGGGACTCTAGTACCCAGTGCCCAGTCTTTAGGGGCTGTAGGCTCTGCTGAAAATCCACCTCTTGCCCCACCTCTTGACACAATAGAGGCTGGTCAAAATGACTCAGTTCTGTTATTCAAGCTCTCCTGCTTTACCTAACTGTGAGCTGTGGTGGTTTTCCCGTCTCCCCTGTTGGATTGCTAGGGACGCCTCCTTTTCTTTCTTGTGAACTCTCCTAGGCACTAACAGTGAGGCATGGGAGTGGTGATGAACGGAAGGAAGGAGGAGCGAGGGAAAGGCAGAGACGAGGGAGAAGCGAGGAGGCCAAGGAGGAGGGTGGGGGGGTGGAAGAGGTGGGGAAGAGAAAGGACTAGGCCGACAAAAGTGGGAGGGAGGGAATGGTCAGGGAGTAGGGGAGTGGGGGGATGGATCGAGGCAGAGGACACAGGATGGGGTCCCTGAAGGTCAGGGACGGGGAGGGGGTTTACCCTGTAAAAGGAGTAGTCAGTGAGGCCGTGGGAGACAGAATGCCAGGTCAGCCCACAGTCCAGAATCAGCTCCTCGTCCTCCTGGATCTCAATCAACCGCTCTGACGGCCCCAAGGGGAGACGAGACGGTCAGAACCGGGAGTCCTGACCCTGATGGGACAACCTCCCCCACCACCCCTCCTGGGGATCCCCAGGCCCCTCCCCTCTCCCTTCTCCCTCCCTTCTCCTTTCCCTTTCCCAGCCCCCCGGATGGCCCCTCACCCCCACAAAAGGGTGGCTTTTCACACAGGTACTTCTGCTTCTTACACTTCTGGCACCAGATCAAGGTCTGCAGCATTCGGCCTATGGGAGGGAATTTGGGAGGACGGAGCCAGGAGGAGATGGGTTTAGGAAGGGGAGGGACGGGGCCTCCCTGAGCCACATGGGAGGGGGCCAGAGCGGAGCCCAAGAAAGGAGCCAGGAGTGGGTGAGTCCAGAACAGAGGAGTAAAGACCCCTTCTCTGGGAACAAGGAATTTCAGTGAGGAGCAGGAGGAGGGAAGGGAGTAAACTGAGTGGGTCAGCTTGTTTGGGCGGGGAAAGTGACTGCCACCTCTATTGTCTCGTACTCTCCGGAGCTCTTAGTACAGTGCTCTGCACAGAGGGAGCTCTCAGTAAATATGATGGTGATGAAAATGATGGGTGCAGGAATGGGTTACCGCCACCCCTGGGGTCTCCTCGCATCCCCGACCAGCAAGACTCACCACACTTGTTGGGGCAGAAAGCTGTAGGGGGGGCAGGAAAAAGGATGAGCGTTATTTAGGGGGACTCCCCCCAGCCCCCCGCCTCGGGAGAGTGATCTGGAGAGAGGTAACTATGGGGTGGGGAGGCAAGGTCAGAGCCGGGGGCCGAGGATGGGAGCGGGTGGGGGTGGGGTCCCCTCCCACCTTCCTTCTGGAACTGTGAGATGAGGCGGATGAAGGCGCTCTTTTGCTCCTGCATTAGCCAGAGCAGCTGGTTTACCAGCTGACCGTCTGGGGGCAGAGGCGACAAGGGTAGGGGATACATGGGTTAGGCCAGCCTCACTCCAAGCTCTGCCCCCCAGTCCGAGAACCCCAACCTTGAATCACCCCCAACAGCCCCAGTATGTTAGATGGGAGCCCTCTGCTTCTGACGTAGGAAGCAGATTCCCTTGTATCCCATCACCCGGCCGGCAAAGGGCGCCATGAACGGGGGCAAAGGAAGAGGGAAGGTGCATTGGCTTTTGACGGGGGGCAACCCTCTGAGTCCCCCACCCCTAAGGGACTCAGGCATCCTGGCCTCCCAACTCCCATTCCTTCCCAGGGTCCCAGGCGCGGCCTTCCAGCTCCAACACCTTTGACCTCACTCTCGGTGATGCGCTTCAGTTCGTTGAGGAAGCCCCAGGAAGCGGTATTGAGCGTGTGTTCATCTGCGGGTAGGCAGGACCGGGTATCCAACTCTCACCCGCCCTCCCCTTCTCAATCAATCGACCAATTAATCAATGGTATTTATTGAGCGCCTTCTGTGTGTGGAGCACTGTACTAACCCCTTGGGTAAGTACAATAAAATAGAGTTAGTAAACACGATCCCTGCCCAGGAGAAGTTAATCATTATTATCTTCATCTGGAATATAGGGATTAAGACTGTGAGCCCCACGTGGGACGACCTGATTACCTTGTATCTCCCCCAGCACTTATAACAGTGCTTGGCACATAGTAAGTGCTTAACAAATACCATTATTATTATCATCATCATCAATGGTATTTACTGAGCCCTTAATCTGTGCAGAGCACTGGCCTAAGAACATGGGAGAGACCGATAGAACAATATAACAGATGCATTCCCTGCCATAGCGAGCTTCCAGTCTAGAGGGGAAGAAAGACCTTAATACAATTTATAATATAGTCAACGGGCAGAGGGGAGGGCAGACATTAAAATAATTACAGGTCAGGGAGATGGTAGAGCAGAGAGGCCTGTGCATAAAGCGCTGTGGGGTTGTGATGAGTTTCCAAATGTTTCTCCTCTCCCAGACCACCCACACCCTTAATGATAATGATAACAATAATAATAAGTAGCGTGGCTTAGTGGAAAGAGCACGGACTTGGGAATCAGAGGACATGGGTTCTAACCTCAGCTCTGCCACTTGGCTGCTGTGTGACCTTGGGCGAACCACTTAACTTCTCTGTGCCTCATTTACCTCATTTGTAAAATGGGGATTAAGACTGTCAGCCCCTCGCGGGACAACCTGGTGACCTTGTCTCTACCCCAGTGCTCAAAAGAGTGCTTGGCGCATAGCAAGGGCTTAACAGATACCATAATTGTTATTATTACTCGCTAAGCGCTTACTATGTGCCAAGCACTGTTGTAAACGCTAGGGGAGATACAAATTCCCAGAGCCAACCCTCACCTCCCCTGGGGCCGGCCCGCCCCCGCCAGGGACCCAGGCGTCCCAGCCCGGCCCCTCACCGATGTACCCCATGTAGGTGTCCTCGCTGAAGGGCAGCTTGCTGAGGTCGCGGATGGCGTCCTCCAGGCGGGAACCCAGCTTTTTCCGCATGTCGGGCAGGCCCTGCAGATGGTTGGGCAGGTATTCCTTCTTCAGCACCCGCATCTCCGCCTCCACCCCGGCGTCGCACCAGAGGCAGCCGAGGCCCGGAGCCGGGGCCCAGCTCAGCAGGGACAGGGACAGGGACAGGAGACGGGCGCGACTCATCGCCCCTCGGGGGGAAAAGCCTCCGCCCCGGCTCCGCCCGCCTCTCTGTGACGTTATGAGGAGGGGAGAGGGGGTTCCAGATGGCGACGTCGGGGGGGGGGGGTGTCCTCCTCGAGGACCCAGGCGTCCGGCCTTCCAACCCCCCCCCCCGGAATGTGTCTGCTTATTGTGATATTGTCCTCTACCAAGCGATTGGTTCGAGAAGCAGCATGGCGTAGTGTAGTGGACAGAACACGGGCCTGGGAGGCGGAAGGTCAGGGGCTCTAAGGCCGGCTCTGCCGCTTGTCGGCTGTGGGACCTTGAGTCAGTCACTTCCCTTCTGTGGCCCTCGGTTACCTCATCTGTACAATGGGGATTGAGAATGCGAGCCCCAAGTGGGACAGGGACTGGACCAACCCGATTTGCTTGGATCCACCCCAGCGCTGAGTACAGTGCTTGGCACATAATGAGCGCTTAACAAATATCATAGCCATCATGCCTAGCACGTAATAAGCGCTTAACAAATACCATCATTATTGTTATCCACCCTAGGGCTCAGTATAGTGACTGGCACATAGTAAGCGCTTAACAAATACCACAGTTATTATTATTATTGCTCCTATTACAGAGGTTGGCACACAGTAAGCGCTCAATAAATACGATTGAATGAATGAAAGGCCCCGGATCCGGCTTAATCCCTTACCCGCTCCTCCCCTCTCCCCCTTCCCGCCCTTTCGCTGGGGCTCCGACACCTCCCACTCTCCCCACCCCCCACCCCCTCAGGCCACCTGGCCGGCCGGGTCGGGGTTCAGTCCACGGTCTGGTTCGAATTATTTAACCCTTGATCTCCCCAGGCGCCTGCAGCTGCCGGCAACACTCAGCACCTTCCCGTCTCGACCCTCACGAGGGCGGCCAGGTCCCGGACGGGAGGGAGGGGGAGAAAAGAAGAGATCTGGACGCAGAGATCTGGACGCAGGCTATAAAGGTAGAAACGAGACAGAGATAGAGACTCAGAGACCCCGGCCGGGAGGGAGGGAGACAGGAGGTGCAGAAAACCCCAGAGAAAGATGGGCAGAGAATAAGCGTGGCTTAGTGGAAAGAGCCCGGGCTTGAGAGTCAGAGATCGTGGGTTCTAATCCCGCTCTGCCACTTATCAGTTGGCAAGTCACTTCACTTCTCTGTGCCTCAGTTCCCTCATCTGTAAAATGGGGACTAAGACTGTGAGCCCCACGTGGGACAACCTGATCACCTTGTATCCTCCCCGGCGCTTAGAACAGTGCTTGGAACATAATAAGCGTTTAACAAATATCAGCATTATTACTGACCACCCGGCTCCGGCCACTCCACTATCCGGCGGGTGGGGCACCCGTGTTATACAAGGGGGGATTGCTGGGGTGGCCAGCGGGTCTCCTCTTCTTCCTCTTCACCGAGTTACCGCGCGGTTCCAGCCCCAGCGATCGTCTCTGAGGGTGGTGAGTCTCCCCCGACCCTCCCACCCCCCGTCGGATCCCGCCGGGCAGCGCTTTCCAGGACGCCGGGGTTCCTGCAGGACCCTCGGTGCTCCAATGCCCGCCCTACTCCCGGGCAGCCTCGCCCTTCTCTGCTGAACCTCACCGTCGGCAGGGATCGCGTTTCCCAACTCTCCCGAGCGCCTACTACAGTGTTCCACACACAGCAAGTGTTCGATGAACACCACTGATTGATTGGGATAGAGCACGGGCCTGGGAGTCAGAAGGTCACGGATTCTAATCCCGGATCCACCACATGCCTGCTGTGTGACTTCGGGCAAGTCACGTCTTCTTTGGGCCTCAGTTACCTCATCTGGAAAATGGGGATTAAGACTGTGAGCCCCATGAGGGACATGGACCGTGTCCAACCTGATTAACTTGTATCCACCCCAACGCTTAGAACAGTGCAAGGCACAAAGTAAGCGCTTAACAAGTGCCATGATAATAACAATAATAATTATTGAACCCGCGGATCCGTTACAGCGCCAGGCCCGGCGGTTCGGTTGAAAGGGCCGGATTCAAAACTGGAAAATTAATCAACTCTTTGTCTCTCTCGAGAGTGACGACCCCCGCGGTGAAGCGCTTAATACAGTGCTCTGCACACAGTAAGCGCTCAATAAATGCGATTGAATGAATGAATGAACATTCGTGTCACTGATTACAGTTTTGGCGATCGGGCACCGGGATTCCTTTCAACAAGGTTTTTCGGCACTTCCCTCCTCCTAGACGTCTCCCGCCAGTTTCCCTCCCGAGCTGGGGGCGTCCTTAACAGTTTAACTGGAGCCACTTGCTAGTATTTTTCTTTTGCATTCATTATCACCATCATCTAGCCTTTAAATACTAGTTATGACTCGAAGTTGCTTTTATTAACATTCATTTTCTCAAGAGAAATAAATAGCTGATTAGAGCCCAACAGGGCCTGTGTCACGGCAAACAACGTCCTGGTGAATAACCGGATCTACCGTGTCCATCCCTGGACCTCAGGACGCCCGTTTTCATAACCGTTGGGATTCTTGTAAACTATCTCCAGCGCGGCCCGCATCGAGAATGCCTGTTTACTTGTATTGGTGTCTGTCTCCCCCCAACCCCCATACTGTGAGCCCGTAGTGGGCAGGGATTGTCTCTCTTTATTGTCGTATTGTACTTTCCAAGCGCTTAGAACAGTGCTCTGAATATAGTAAGCGCTCAATAAGTACGATTGAATGAATGAATTCGTTCCCAGAATAATCCATCTAACGCAATACTATTTGCCGCTAGTTCCCCCGCCACTCATCTGTAGCATAGGCCCGCTGCTCGGAGCTCAATATAAGCCGCTGATTGATGGATCGATCGAAATGCGGGACCGGCATTAGGAAGGCCTGCTGGAATTAGCGTTCATTAGGGACCAACCGACACCTGACACAGACCAGAGGCCCTCAGCCCTAGGCAATTAGAAAGGGCGCGGAGGAGAAGGGGAACCGAGGGGCGGAGAAAGGCGAGAAGCCCAAATTCGCCTACCGCGTGGGCCCGCTCTCCTTCCCCCGGGGCCTTGGAAAGTCCAGCCCGGCCGCCGCGTAAAGCAGGGGTCACCGCGCCGGTCCTTCTGCCCGGGCCCGGCAAGGTCCTGGGTCGGGGTTGGGGGGGGTCCCCGGGGAGGTCGCTCCCGGCCTCGGTTCGGCCTCCGTTGGGCTTCCGAGAGTCCACCGGGCCCCGTTTCCAGCTGCAGCATCGTCAGCGACGGTAATAAATCCAGGACCGTGGCCGGGCCCAGCTGCTTTCTCACCGCGTTGGCTTCTCTTCGCCCCGGGGCAACCTCGGCCAACGCTGACCCCCTCGGCCGGCGAGCGGGGAGGGAGGTGGGTCGCCAGAGGCCGGGAGGGGTGGGGCTCCGGAGGGATTGTCGGGGTTCGGGGGGACCCGCATTCTCGTTGCCTGCGGTCGGCCTCGCAGACTCTTCTCGGACTTCTCTCGGGGCCAGTGTGGGGGCAGAGACCTCCCCCAACTCCAAGATAAAGTCCCCACCCCCTCCCACACTTCCCAGAAAATGAGCAGAGAGACCCCGGGGTCCTCAGATGGCAGGTCTCCCCCAGACCCCTCAGGGCCCCGGCCACGCGCGTAAATGCCCAGCTGGGCACAAT
The DNA here is from genome assembly GCF_004115215.2 of Ornithorhynchus anatinus. Classification (NCBI taxonomy): domain Eukaryota; kingdom Metazoa; phylum Chordata; class Mammalia; order Monotremata; family Ornithorhynchidae; genus Ornithorhynchus; species Ornithorhynchus anatinus. The sequence goes on along the minus strand of NC_041737.1, from coordinate 53,006,712 downwards.
ACGACAAGTCCTTAAGGACAGTAAGATTGCACGCAAGGGGAAGCCCCTGGAGATCTTTCCCACGGCCCCCCCGGAGGCAGGGAGGCAGAAGGCCGGGATCCCTGGTGGGGGGCGGGTTGGGGACCCGAACTGCGGAGGGGAGAAGTTTAGAGGCGGAGGGGAGTGGGGGCTGGAGCCGGGACGCCTGGGTCCCGGGGGCCAAAGATGGCGCCTGATTCCCGGGCTGCGAGGAGAGTCGACGTCCGTCGTCTCGGGCCGGGAACGGCGGGAACATCTGCTCGGCGGCGGCGGGAACGCCCGACCCGTCCGTGAAATCAGGCGCGGGGCTGGAGAATGATGTCAGAGCCCCCTTGCCACCCCTCCAGGCGGCCACACCCAGGCCCCCCGTCCGCCTTCCCGCCCCCGACCCCGGCCTGGGCTCACACCGAAGGCGACCGGAGGGACCCGGCGTTCGTCCTGCAGGTGTGGAACTGACGGTTTGGGGAGAGAGGGGGAGGAAAGGCCGGGACCCTCGAGGGTGACTTTGGGGGTAGGAGGTCGGGAGAGGGGGCGGCTACGGGGCAGGGACCGGCCCTGGGAGCCGGTGGGGAACTGGCGGGTGGTTTGGGGAGAGTATTAGGGGCTCAGCTCCTTCGAGGGTCCCAGGTGTCCTGAGCTTCTGGCTCTCCCCCTCCCCCAATCCCAGATCCCACCCCCACAGCCCCCTCTCGGGCCCCGGGAGCAGATGGGGGAATCAGACGGAGCGCTGGGGGCTAAGGGGTAAGGTGACACCAAGACCACGGGGGTGACATCGCCCGGGGGGGGGTACCCCGAGGGCGGCGAGCGGACTAGGAGGAAGGCCCTAAACTCACCCTGGCCGGGTCACCCCACTCAGAGAACCAACAAATCGACAAAATTGGGGGCTCAGCCGGGTGGGTTTCCTTCCAGGATCTGGGCATCGCACCTCCTCAGCCCCTGTGACACCCCCCCCCAAGCTCCTGCCCCCTCCCCTCCACACACCTTCAGAACACAGGTGTTCCAGGCCCAGCAACCCGCTCCCTCCCCCACCCCCCAAGCCCCTATTTTTCACTCGGGTCTCACTTCCCCCAGCCCTTGCTCCTTCCAGGGACTCAAGCGTCTTGCCTCCCAGTCCGACTTTCTTTTCTCCTCTTCCTGAGTGAAGAAAATACTCCATCTGGGGTGACCAATTGTTTACATAACCCGGGGGGGAAGGAACGCAGGCGAAATCGAGAATTTAGCTAAAGGTAATCCCAGGCTTAACACCCCCGGCTATCTGTCAGGGTGTCGGTTTTGGAGGTGGGGGGTTGGCGGTGAAGGGAAGGGGGGGAGGAGAGGCAGACACAGACCCCCGCCAGAGTCAGAGAGATAGGCCAGAGATGTGACCAGTGAGAGTGCTGGGGAGGTCGGGGAGAAAAAGAGACAGAGAGAACCGTACAAAGAGAGACAGGGAGAAAGAGAGGGAGACGGACTGAGGCAGAGAAAGCAGAAGGTCCCAGGGTGGGGAAGCTATGGGGGGGCGGGGGAATCAGAGGCAAGAGGCCTCCGTCCCCAAATCCCTGAGCCCCCCCGGATCAGATCTGGAGGGCCGGTTCCCACGTGGGGCCCTAACTTCTCTCTCCACACCCCTGTCACGGACTGGATTAGCTCATACCGCCCTTTAACCCTCTCCTCTCCTCCTTTCCCGCAGCTCTCACCTGAGGAGAGCAGGCGCTGGGGTGGGGTGCCTGGGTCCCTTCCTGAAGGTTGTACTAGGTGAGATGGGGGAGGAGAGTGGGGGCTAGAGGACTTGGGTTGGGGGATTGCATCTATTTCCCCACCCCCATCCACCACTCCCCTCTTCACCCCTCTTTGAGTTACTTCCTTCTCTGCAGTGGCTGTCTTTTCCTCTTCCCCCCTCCCCGATTCCTTGATCACCTCAACTCCTCAAGAGTCCGTCTCCCTGCCTTTGGCCAGGCCCTGCTCCTCCCCTATAATCTCTCTGGGCTCCCGTGGGTGTCCCCCCCTTTCCCGGTCACTGGCTGAGGGGCTCCCCTAGGTGAACGCTGCCCTTGCTGCAGAGGCCAGAGCTGGAAGCTGCCACGAGAAGCAGCGTGACCTAGTGGATAAATACCGGGCCTGGGAGTCAGAGGACTTGGGTTCTAATCCCGGCTCCACTACTTGTCTGCTATGTGACCTTGGGCAAATCACTTGCAGTTGTCTGTGCCTCAGTTTCCTTATCTGTAAAATGGGGATTAAGACTGCGAGCCCCACTTGGGACAGGGGCTGTGTCCAACCTGATTAGTTTGTATCTACCCCAGTGCTTAGTAATAATAATAATAATGACGGTATTTGTTAAGTTCTAGCACACAATAAGCGTTTAACAAATACCATTAAAGCAAAAAAACTGGTTTGCCTATCCTCCCCTCCTCTCCCTCCTACTAAAATCACCGGTTACGAGCTTGGCCTCCTGCTTCTCCCCGCCCCCTGCCGGCTCTGCAGATCCACGTTGACCCTGACCATCGGAGCTGGCCCTCTCCCCGAATTCCCCGCACCCCCCCCCAACTCTCACACCACAACCCTTCCTGCTCCTTTATCCTCGGCCCTCAACTCCTCGATTCTTTCCAGGAAGCTCCTCGAGGGCAGGAATCGTGTCTTCTCATTCTCCCATATTCTCGCAAGCACGCAGTACAGTGCTCTACATACAGTACATAACGGATTGATTCTCTGACCACCCCCCTCAACACACACACACACACACCTCCTGTCCTGCCTCTGAGCCTTTTCCCATACCCTCCTTTAGGCTGAGCATAACCTTCTTGCCCCATCGGCTGTTTTCCTCCCTCACCAGATCAAGGCCACCACCTTCAGGAAGCATAGGATTTCTGGAAATCCCTCCCCATTGCCTACATACACACGGATGCTCACACACATTCACTCACACCCACACATCCCCAACGCCCTCTTCCCTCCCAGATACCCCTGATCCGATCCATCCTGCAGCAAGAAGTTCGAATCCATTCCAGACAGCAAACTCACTGTGGGCAGAGAATGTGTCTATTTACTGTTATAGTGTACTCTCCCAAGCGCTAATACGGTGCTCTGCCCACAGTAATCGCTCAGTAAATAGGATCGAATGAATGAATGAGCGAACCCACTCTAGCCAGGGTTGTCTGCTCCTAACCCTCCCATCTCTAAAAGTGGAAAGTAGTTCCTGTTGCCCGTCACACGCCAGTGAAACTTCTGACTACGGACTTTTAGACTCCACCCTCTGTCCCGGTCTGTTACATCCTTCGGCTCATTGTCTCTGCTCCCCACCCCCCGAGCCCACCCCCAACTTTCCTTCCTTGGAATTATCAGGTATACCATTCCCGCTGCCTGGCATGCCCTCCCTCCCTAAATCCCTCCTCCTCTTCCTCCCTCTCCTCCCCAACCGCATCCCTCTCTTTCTTCAGACTTCCCATAAAGATCCACCTCCTCCAGGCGGCCTTTCCTGAATTCCCCCTGACTCTGGCCCATCCGGGCTCCCCCCGCCCCCACCTTGCCATCCGTACCTCTGCAATTGTGGGGGTTCAAGGTGTCTCTGGAGTCTGTGACCCAAACTGTCTGTTCTTTCTCTGGCTCCAGGTTCCTGTCACTGGTGCATTCTGTCTGTCCTCTGACTCTGACCTCCTTGGGGCCGCCAGTTCCTCAAGGAAGGGAGTCTGCCTTATTCCTCTCTGCTCAGTCTCTTTCTTGGAGCCTGTCTCCATCTCTGCCCCTTGACTTGCCCCTTGGCTGTGCTTGGACACTGGGGAGTGACGCTGAAGTCCCGCCTCTTCAGAGCACGGGCTTGGGAGTCAGAGGACTTGGGTTCTAATCCTGCCTCCGCCACTCGTGCTGGGTGACCTTGGGCAAGCCACTTAACTTCTCTGTGCCAGTTATCTCCTCTGTAAAATGGGGATGAAGACTGTGAGCCCCACGTGGGACAACCCGATTACCTTCTAGGTACCCTAGAGCTCAGAACAGTGTTTGGCACCTAGTAAGGGCTTAACAAATACCTTCTGTCTACCGCAGCGCTGAGAACAGTGCTTGGCATCTAGTAAGCGCTAAACAAATACCCCGTATCTACCCCAGCGCTTAGGACAGTGCTTGGCACATAGTGAGCGCTTAACAAAACGCCTTGTATCTACCGCAGCGCTTAGAACAGTGCTTGGGACCTAGCGAGCACTTAGCTTGCATCTCTCGCAGAGCTCGGAAAGGTGTTTGGCACATAGTAAGGGCCCCCCAGATGTCATTCTTCTTCGTCGTATGATTATCGTGCCTCTCTCGGGCCCTTCCCCCGTCCCCTCCTGCGAAAGCTCCTCTCCCTGGTTGCCTCCGGTCCGGCCTCCCTCTGCCTGATCGGCGGCGGGCTCTGCGGGCCGGGCCCCTCCTCCCGTCCCGAGGCTGGACAGAGCCGGTGACGGTCGGCCCTGCCTCTTGTCGCCCCCCACCCCCAGGTCCCACCATGTCCGCGGCCTCCGCCCTCGGCCTCCTGCCGCTGCTGCTGCTGCTGCTTTGGGTGCGGCCGGCCCCCGCGGACCCCTGCCACGACGGCCGAGGCCGGCCTCGCTTCTGCCTCCCGCCCCCCATCCGCCTGGCCGGGGCCTCGGGCTCCTGCGGGCCTCGCCCGTCCTGCCCCCCGCCTCCCGGGGCGGCCGGCGGCCGTCCGGCCTGTGGGCGGGGGGCGGAGGGCCCGGTCCCCGCCGCCAACCTCACCCTGGCCCTGGGGGGACCCTTCCTGCTGGCCTCCGTCCGCCTCCGCTTCTGCTCCCCGCGCCCGCCCGTCCCGCTCCTCCTCCTGTCCCTCTCGGGGGACGGCGGCCGGGGCTGGAGACCCTTCGGGGGCGGCCCGGCCCGGGAGGGGGCGGGGGTCGTGGCCTTCCGGGCCCCGCCGGGCTCCCCTGGGGGCCCTCCGGCCACGCACGTGCGGGCCGAGCTGGGCCCGGCCGGGCCGCGGCTGGGCGACATCAGGGTGCGGGGCCGGTGCCAGTGCCACGGGCACGCCGCCCGCTGCGCCGCCCGCGCCCGGCCCCCGCGCTGCCGCTGCCGCCACCACACGGCCGGCCCGGGCTGCCAGGATTGCCGGCCCACCCACCGAGACCGGCCCTGGAGGCCCGCCACGCCTCGACACCCCCACCCCTGCCACCGTGAGTCTGCGGGGCCTGACCTGCCTCTGGAACCACGGGCCCGGGGGGCAGGGGGACAGAGGGGGCGGCCCGTCCCTCCCCACTCCCTTCCATTCTCTCCCTCGGGGTCCCGACCCCTCTCCCCACCAACCCCCCCACCCTCCTTTCCTCCCTCGACCCCCCGGGATGTACCCCCCTCATGCCATCCCATTCTCTCCCTCGGTCCCCCCTCCCCAACCCCCGGGGCTGCATCCCCACCCACTCCATTCCATTCTCTCCCTCGGTCTCCCCCTCCCCAACCCCCGGGACGTACCCCCACCCCACCCTCGCCATTCCATTCTCTCCCTTGGGCTGTAAAAGGTCCTGGGTCTCCGGGAGGGGCTACCTCTGGACCGATGGGCTTTCCAGTCCCTCAGCTCGCCGGTGGTCATCCTCCCATGTTTCTCCATCGTACCTCACCCCAGGGACCACACCCCAGCACCTCCCGTCAGTTGGGCAGTCCTTTCTTGACTTTCACCTCTGGCCTTCCTGCGGCAACTCCGGCCTCCCTCCTCTCGCGGGCCCCAAGGACGGCGGTTCCCTCACTCCCCGGGGCTGTTGTGGCTTGGGAGAGGAGGGAGCAAGTGTGGGGAATTAAGGAGCTGAGGGGAGTGAAAGAGAGGTTGAAAGGGAGGCTGGGGGGAGTGACCGGAGGGAGCCCGAGGGTCAGAGGTCGTTGCCCCCCCACATACTCCTCTCCTGCCCCTGATGATTCCAGCGTGCACCTGTAACCGACACTCCCGCCGCTGCCGCTTCAACGCAGAGGTCTATCACATGTCGGGCAGGAGGAGCGGGGGCGTTTGTCAGCACTGTCGCCACCACACAGCTGGGCGGCACTGCCACTACTGCCAAGCGGGCTACAAGAGGGATCCGGCCCAGCCGATGACCAGCCGCAGAGCCTGTCGAGGTCAGGGGCGGGGGGGCGGGGAAGGCCTGAGATCAGGGCGGGCCTTCTGACCTGGAGCAGCCCGGCCCGGTGCCCGGGGCTGGGAGGAAGAAGCCCTGGGTTCTAGTCCTGGCTCCACCGCTTACCTGCTGTGTGGCCTTGGGAGAATCACAGTCACTCAATTGCCCTTTGACTCGGTTTCCTCCTCGGTGAAACGGGGATTCAGGGCCGATCCTCCCTCTCCCTTAGCCCGTGAGTCCCATGCGGGCCAGGGACCACATCCCATCTGCTTATACTGTTCCTTCCCCAGCGCTTCCCACAGTGTTTGGTGCGGAGTACGCGCTTTCCGCGTACCACAGTCTATTGATGATTAACCCCCCTGTCCCACGCCCCCTCCAGCTTGCCAGTGCCACCCCATCGGGGCCATCGGGGGAGTCTGCAACCAGACCAGCGGTCAGTGTCAGTGCAAGCCGGGGGTGACGGGGCTGACCTGCAGCCGCTGTGCCCAGGGCTACCAGCAGAGCCGCTCTGCCCGGCTGCCCTGTCAGCGTGAGTGCCCGGGGCTCGGAGGGCAGCAAGGGCGGGAAGCTTGAGAGGCCTGCTGGTTCTGATGGCTGGCTCTCTCTTTCTCTCTCTCTGCCTCTGTCTCTCTCAGGGATTCCAGAGATTCTGACAACAACAGTTACCACTCCAGGCGAATACAGCACAGGTATGGGCTGCTTGGGATCCCCTAGGGGGAAGGCTGCTGGCTAGCAGGTAAGATGTTGGCGTTTGTTAAGCGCTTACTTTGCGCAGAGCACTGTTCTAAGCGCTGGGGTAGATACAGGGGAATCAGGTTGTCCCTCGTGAGGCGGTGGGGCTGGTGGCTGGAATCCTGGGCTCCCAAGGGTAATGGGACTTGAGGAAGGGGGAGACATGGGATACTCGGATCCTGAGAAAGCAGGGGGGCTAGGGGAAGGGGAGGGGCGGGAGGAGGGGGAGGCTGGGGAGGGGTAGAAAAAGACGTGGAAGAGTAGGCTCCACCCCTGCAGCTTCCCTTCTCATTCGGTGGTATTTATTGAGCTCATACCGTGTGCAGAGCGGGAGAGTACAGTGAAACAGAATCGATCGATCTCCGTAAGCCCTCAACGAGCTTACAGTCTTTCTCCCCAGATCCTACGTGCCAAAGCCACTGTAATGCCTCCTACACCCGAGTCCACATGAGTCTGCAGAGATACTGTCAGCAAGACTACGGTGAACACCTCCCCACCCCTCCTCATCCCGGGCCCGGGCGTCGGGTTACCACCCCCCCCCACCCGCCCCTTTGCCCTCAGACTCCGCCTCCCCCTCATTCAATCGTAGTTCAGTCAGTTTCTTGAGCGCTTACTGTGTGCAGAGCGCTGTACTAAGCGCTGGGTCTGACAGTCCGCAGCGGAGACAGCCCCCGGCCACCCCGAGAGGCTGCCCGGACCCCCAGGCGCGCAGCGGCGGAGAGCGGCATGCACAGCCGTCCCGTCCCCGCCAGAGGGCGCCCCCCTGACCCCGCCCCCCCCCCCTCCCCCCGGTTCCGCACGCAGTGCTGCGGGCGCGGATCGAGTCTGCCGTTCCGTCCGGGGCCGCCTGGTGGCGCCTGGGAGCCCGGGTGCTGGCCGTCTACAAGCAGCGGCGGGAGGCGGTGCGGCGCGGGGAGCAGGACGCCTGGGTCCCCCGGCGGGACCTGACCTGCGGCTGCCTCCGCCTAAGCCCCGGGGGCACCTACCTGCTGCTGGGCAGCGCGGCGGGCGGGCCGGACCCGTCGCGCCTCGTGCTGGACCGGCACGGGCTGGCGCTGCCCTGGAGGCCGGGCTGGGCGCGGAAACTGCGGCAGCTGCAGCAGGAGGAGCGGCGGGGCGGCTGCCGCCCGGCGGGACCCGGCCGAACCCCGTCCGCCCCTGACCTCTGACCTCGCCCCGACGCCGCCTCCCCGGGCCCGGGGGTGGGGGGGCAATAAAGACGGGGCTTTGGGCGACTCGGCCTTGGCGCCTTCCTTGCTGCAGGGCGGGCGGGAGAGGGGACCCGGGGAAGGGAGCTGGGGTTGGCAGTGCCCAGGGGTCCCTCCGGCCTGGCAGCCCCCTTGCCAGGAGGCGCGGCCGATCACCAACCCCAAGCTCCGGTGACGTTCCTAACTGCGGCTAAGGTGGGGCAGGCCTACAGCCTCCCGCCTTCGCACCTGCCTCGAAGCCCTGCCCCGTGGCCCCGTCCCCTAGCCCTGCCCAAAGCCCTGCCCCCAACAACCCGCTCACACCCCCATCCCCCCCCCAAGCTCTGCCCCTTGGTCCCGCCCCCAAACCCCACCCAGTTGTCCCGCGACCTCACTCCCAAACGGTACCCCAATACTGGCACCACGGCTACCCCTCCAAACCCCACCCCAAGCCCTGACCCCTGGATCTGGGTTGGTGGCGGGGCCATGGGGCGAGGCTGGGGTGGGTTTTGGGGGTGGGGTCTTGGGGCGAGGCTTGGAGCAAGATAATGGGGTCCCACTTGGGGTTCCCCACCTGAGTTGGAAGAAGGAAAGGTATTGAATCCTCATTTTTGCAGATGAGGGAACTGAGGCACAGAGCAGCGACTTACGCAGGAGTCAGAAAGACCTGCGTTCTAATCTTGGCTCTGCCACTTGTCTGCTGCGTGAACTTGAGCAAGTCACTTCACTTCTCTGTGCCTCAGTTTCCTCACCTGTAAAATGGAGATTAAGACTGGGAGCCCCATGTGGGATGTGGATTGGGTCCAACACGATTATCTTGCATCTACCCCAGTACTTAGAACAGCGCATGGCACATAGTAGGTGCTCAAGCGTTTCGTACAGTGCTCTGCACATGGTAATTGCCAATAAATACCACTGATTGATGATAACTGTGGTAACCAGGTGCTTGGAGGAACAGTGAGGCGGTTATAATATCCCTAACCGTTGCCACCAGCAAACGATTGTCAGACACCCACCCTTTTTGAAGCTATTGATATTTTCAGTACACACAACCTTCTGTGGGAACACAGCCAAGTAATTTACCTACGGCCGTGTGAAGATTTTCCTTTAGTTTGTTTTGAACCTGCATCCTTCAAGCCTCAACTGGTACCCTCTTGTCCTGTCGCTGAGGAAATTGTTGACCGATCCCTATTCACCCTACTTTCCACACCCCACTCTGGGGGCTTTGTAAATGTGTAGCAAGATTTGGAGACCCCAGGAACCCGGAAAGGGAGAGGGGGTAGAGATGAGAGGCCCGGATGGAGCGCATGGCAGTCAGATGAGGGGGTGGGGAAGGGGGTGAGGGAAAAGGAAATGGAAGGACAACAGCCATCTGATCCAGCAGGCCTTGGCGGACGGGGAGAAGAGCGTGAGTGAGAGCGGCACTCAGTAAATCACCCTCAGAGTCTCGAGCAGATGTAAGATTGGGGCATTTCAGTCCCATTGGTCCCGGTCGGGATTCGGGCCTTGGTCTGGATTGTTCCCGAAGGGATGTAGGCCTCAGACTGGCGATGCCTATAGGGTTGTTGAGTGTGGCTCTGTGTCTTTTGTTTCCTGAAGTCAAGATGGCGTCAGCCTGGAACCCGGACCCGAGGGCCCGACCGGGAAGCTGGGCGTCGGGCGGCAGGGATGGTGCCTTCGGCTGCCTGGGCTGGGCTGGGGAGATGAAAGGGGCTAGGGGCCCCGGTGGAGGGGGCGGAGGGGGTGGCGGGACATGTGTTCCCTGTGACCCCAACCTTGTTCCCAGCGCCCGCGACCAATCGCCGTGAAATCAGCATCTGGGGCCCCAGCCGCTGCCTTCCCCCCTCCTCTCCCCGGCCAGGCGCCCCCAGCCCTCTTCATCTCCAGCCCCTGCACACTGGCACACATTCCCCACCTGCTCCCGCTGCCACCTTGGCCCAGGATCTTGCCTTCCGGCTCTCCGGGCCCTGGGGGAGGAGTCCTGGGGGGAGGGGGGTTCCCGGGACTCCCCCCAACCCGAGCAGAATCCAAGGAGTTCCACTCTCCCTAGACCCCTTTCTCCCCCGCCCCCCAGCTACTCTTTGGGGGTGTCTCCCCCTCTGCCTGTCTCTCTGTGTCTCTCACATCTCTCTGTCTCTGTGTCTCTCTCCATCTCTGCCTCTCGCCAACTCCTGGCTCGCTGCTGCCCTCCGGTGGCCACTTGGGCGTACGCCACCCAGGGCCTTTCCCCCCGAATCCGGGCGCTCCCAAGCCCCAATTAAGGCAGCACCGCCCTCGGGGTGCTGGGGACGGGTGAATGCCCTTGGGCAAGTCACTTCGCTTGTCCGGGCCTCCGGCCCCTCATGTGTAAAGACCGTAAAACGATGATCATCATGTGGGACAGGGACTGCGTCCTACCCGATTTGCCGGTATCCGTCCCAGCGCTTAGTACAGCGCCTGGCACATAGTAAGCGCTTAACAAATACCTCAGTATTATTGGAGCCAATGTGGGGGATGGGACCCAGTACCCTGGCACGTTGTAAGCGCTTAATAAATATCACAGTTATTATTATTGGAGCCAATGGGGGGGATGACGCCCAGGACCCTGGCACGTAGTAAGCGCTTAATAAATACCAGTTATTATTATTGGAGGCAATGGGGGGATGGGGCCCAGAACCCCTGAGTCTCCAAGAGGAGTTGGAGCTAGGCAGGAAGGGGAGGAAATTTGGGGGGGAGGGGGCTCTGGACATGTGGGGCAGCTCCCTGCGTGGGTGTGGGTCGGCCGGAGGGTCCCGGGAGCCCACGGGGATAACGGTCCATTTGGAGGAGATCCGAGGCCCTCCCATTCCCAGGCGGCCCGGCCCGGAGGCTCCGCTCGGGGTCCCAGGCTGCTCAGGCTGCCGGATTCCCAGCTACAGCAGGACCCCGGTCTGGACCCCTCCGAGGCCCGGGGCTGGACTGGGGAAGCCGGGAGCCGCTCGAGGGGAGCCAGGCTCTGAGCTCGGGCGCGCTGGAGAGGGGGGAGAGGGGGGCCTGGAGCCCCACGGGAGAATAAAAGGATCTGGGGAAAAGAGCGAAGCATTTTTCTTTTTTTTGGGGGGGGGGGGTGTCTCCGGGCCAGGAGGCCATCGGACCCTGGAGGAGAAAGCCGGGGGCTGTCACGGAGGGGGAGGGGGCGACAGAGGCAGGCAGGGCTATTTGCTTGTCTCCACCTTAAATCCTCCCCTCCCCCCTATTCTGTGCGGATGATCCGAGCTGCCAGCATCAGGGCCCCAGGTGCCTAGTCCGGATCCTTCTTCCCCCGACAGACCCCCGACTCCCCCCCACCCCGGCCCCTGCACCCCTCCTCATCCCCTTCCTCTTTCCCACTCCCCCAACCAGGTCCCTCTGCTCTCTCTTCCCACCTCCCCTCCCTTCCCTCCAGCCTCTGGTCCTCCTCTCACCTGTGCCGGCTCCAGCTGGTGGTAGTTGGTGGTGGTTGGTGGCGGTGGGGGGGGGGGGTGATTAGGGGCTTCCTTGAATTAAGGGAGAAGGGGGAGAGACAGAAAAGGAGGGGGAGAGACAGAAAAGGAGGGGGAGGGGGGGAAGAGAGACGGAGAGGGAGAGCCCGGGAGAACCTGGGGAGAGAGCCAGAGGGAAGGAAAGAGAGAGCCGGAGGGAGAGGAAGTGAGGCAGAGAGAGACTGAAAGAGAGAGAGACAAGAGCTAGAGCCAGAGTAAAAGAGAGAGAGAGAGAGAAGGAAGGAAGGAGTGCAAGAGAGGAGTGGCAGGGAAAGGGAAAAGCAAAGAAGCAGAGGGAGAGGTGGGGAAGGAAGGGTATGCAGGGGGAGTTAAGGGAAAAGGGGTAGAGAATGAGCAAGATAAAATAAAGGTTTGACAGAAGAGAAATAAAGAAGGGGGGATACAGAAACCCAGGAATGAGAGAGAGAGGAGAGGAAGGGAGGAATAGGGAGATAGTGGGTTAGAGAAAAAGGACCTGAGAGAAATAGAAATAAAGGCAGAAAAGAGGGATTGGAGAAAGGGGAGGAAGAGAAAGGTAGAGAAGCGAGAGACGAATATGGTAAAGGGATAGAGGTGGGGAGAGAGAAAGATTGAAATAAATTGAAGAATAAATAAAGGAATAAGAGCTGAAGGAACGGAAAAGGGAAAAGGAGAGGAACAGAGATCAGGAAGGAGGGGAGAGAAATAGGGGAAAAGAGAGGCAGAAATAGAGGGCCAGAAGGAGCTAGAAGTGAAGAGGGGAATGTATTGATCGGTAGGGAGGAAGTGGAAAAGCTGGGCGGTGGAGGGGACAGGGGGTAGCTGTCCTGACCCTTTAGGGCACCCATCCTGAGGCTACCCCGGGGGACAGGTTGGTGAGGAGAGTGGGGTAGGGGGAAGGAGTAAGAGAAAGAGGGAGAGACCCAGTGGGAACCAGGCAGAGCGAAGCAGAGATTGGCAGCGAGACAGCACACAGAGAGGGGGTAGGGCGGTGGAAGGTTCCCTCCCCTCCAGCTTTCCCTTCCCAGGGGGTCCCCCTGCCCCTCCCTGCCTGGCCCCTTCCCCTTCAGGAACGGCTGAGCGGCCAGGGCCATGGGGAGAGTAGGTGGCCTCAGCCCACCTAGGGTCCTGCTGCTGCTGGGGGCCACACTGGGGGCCACAGGTAAGAGCGGGCACCCTCCCCACCCTCCCCACCCTCCTTCCCCCGGGGATCTCTGACTAGGACCCCACTCCCGGCCGAGCTCCAGACCCCACAGGCCCCCAAGAGAGATCCAGAAAGGCTGCCCAGATCCCCATGGGACGGGGAGGGGTTGGGGGAAAGGGGATGGGATGGACACTGGAGGATGGGGGAGGTGGACCCTTCCCCTCAAAGGGGTCTTCCCAGCGGATCCTCCCCTCCCTCTAGCTCACATCCGTCCCATGCTGGCCCCGGAGGACTGGTGGACCTACAAGGACAGCCTCCAGGGAAACTTCGTTCCAGGTTGAGTTTGTTGCCTCTTTCCCGGCTTGCAGACACAGGGCGTCCCGGCCTCCAGCACTCTTCTCCCCCCTCCCTTCCCTGACCCCTCCCCCGGTGGTCTCCTCCCTCCCTATTACTCCCCTGGGTGAGCGCTTCCCCCTTCCCACCGCCATCCCCCAGCCTCCTCCCCCTTCCCTCGGAAACCTCCCTGTCCTTTTCCCTTCTCTCCCGGCACCCCAGGTCTCCCCGCTCCCTCGATTGAGCATTAGCGATGCGCATTTCAAGTAGTGAGTGGGAGTGAGTGGAAGGAAAGAGAGAAAGCGGGGGTGGTGTAGTGTGTGTGTGTGTGTGTGTGTGTGTGTGAGCGTGTGCTCGTGTGCCTGTGTGGGAATCCAGGCAGCCGTTTTCTCCAGGTCCTACACCGGCAAGCTGCACTCTACCCCATCCCAATTGCTTCCCCCAAATGCCCCTTGACCCCAGCTCCTTGAACCCCAGGGGTCTTTCACTAGCCTCAGTCCCTTTGCTCTCTGGCCTCCTGCTCTGTTTCCCTAGCCACTCTCCCTCCGGGACCCCAAACCCTTCCGTCCCCTTCAGGGACCAACCACCCGACGCACGGTCTGACCCACCAAGGCCGGGCAGTGACCCTTCCTCTCCCCTCCGGGTTTGCTGCCCGCACCCCCCCCTCCCCCCGCCTTACCCCTCAACAGGGCCGCCGTTCTGGGGCCTGGTGAATGCGGCCTGGAGCCTCTGCGCCGTGGGCAAGTGGCAGAGCCCCGTCGCTGTGGACACCGGCAGGGTCCTCTATGACCCCTTTCTGCCCCCGCTGAGGCTCAGCACTGGTGGAGAAAAGGTGCGGGGGCCGGGTTGGGACTCAGGGGGGCTGACAGCCCTCTAGACTGTAAGCTCCTTGTGGGCAGGGAACGTGTCTGTTTATTGCTGTACTCTCCCAAGCACTAAATACAGGGCTCTGCACACAGTAAGCGCTCAATAAATATGAATGACTGACTGGCTGTCTGCACCCAGTGAACGCTCAATAAATATGATTGGCTGAGCTGAAGGGAGAGGCAGGGAGGAACGGGTCCCTGGAGAGCAAGTTCAGAGACACAGACATAGAGAGATAATGATGGATAGAGAGAAGAGATGGACGCAGAAGATAAACTTGGACTGGGGAGAGAAGCAGCGTGACCTATTGGAAAGAGAACCGGCTTGGGTGTCAGAGGACATGGGCTCTAATCCCAGCTTCTCCACATGCTTACTCTGTGACCCTGGGCAAGTCACTTAACTTCTCTGTGACTCAGTTACCTTATCTATAAAATGGGGATTAAGATTGTGAGGGACATGGACTGTGTCCTATCTGACTACTTGTATCTACCTAGCGCTTAGTATAGTGCCTGGCACATAGTAAGTGCTTAACAAATACCATTAAAAACAAAAACAAAATAGAGAAACTCTCAGACAGCAGTGTCATAGGCAGAAACTGAGGCAGCTAGGCAGAGAACAGAATGGTAGTCTACACCGCAGACACACAGACACACACACAACCCCCTCTCTGACCAGACTTTGTCTCTCTCCCTGTGTTTCTATTCCTTCCCCCATGCCAGCTCCGGGGGACCCTGTACAACACGGGTCGCCACGTGTCCTTCCTGCCGGCCCCCCGACCCGTGGTCAACGTGTCGGGGGGCCCCCTGCTCTACAGCCACCGGCTCAGCGAACTGCGGCTGCTCTTCGGCGCCCAGGACGGGGCCGGCTCCGAGCACCAGCTCAACCACCGGGGCTTCTCCGCTGAGGTGATCCACCCCGGCTCCCTCCAGCATCCCGGGCCCTCCCTCATCCCTGCAGCCCCTCCCCTGCCCTTTGACCTCCCCCCAAACCACCACCAGTACCATCCTGCTACCCCCACCAGCCCCATCCTGCTACCATCACCTCCCTGACCCTCCAGGGCCCCCTCTCTCCCTGCCCAGTTTCTCCCTTGATCCTTTCTCTTCCTCCACCTGCCCAATCCATCAATCAATCAATAAATAGATGGTATTTATGACCCCCTACTGGGAACCAACACCCTACACCCCCCAGCCTTCCTCAGGCATTCCCTCCCTCCCTCAGGCAGGGCATCACACCCCCTCCTCCCTGCTGGCCTCCCTCCCTCAGACAGGGCGTCACACCCCCTTCTCCCACCGGCCTCCCACAGGTCCAGCTGATCCACTTCAACCAGGAGCTGTACGGCAATCTGAGCGCCGCTTCCCGGGGCCCCAACGGGTTGGCCATTCTGGCCCTCTTCGTCAACGTGAGCTGGGGCCCCGGGCACCTGGGTCCCGGAGGGAGCAGCGGGCCTTGGGGGAAGAGAAGGTGGGAGCCAGCAGCCTAGTCCCTGGGGGTCACCGGCCTTGCTGCTCCCCTGCAGGTGGCCGGAAACTCCAATCCCTTCCTGAATCGCCTCCTTAACCGCGATACCATCACTCGCATCTCCTACAAGCGTGAGACTCGGGGAGATGGAGGGTTTGGGCACTGGGAGGGTCGAGGCCAAGGAAGGAGGAAGGGAAGGAGAAAGAGGGAAAGAAGCGGTGTTGGGCTTGGGGGGAAATGAGGCGGGGAGGGGGAAGCGGAATGCAGAGAAACGAAGGCCAGACCTGCTGATCCTTCCCCTCTCCCCTGTCACCGGCCTGCTTATTCCCCAGACGACGCCTACTTCCTTCAGGACCTGAACCTGGAGCTCCTCTTCCCTGACAGCTTTGGCTTCATCACCTACCAGGGCTCCCTCACTGCCCCGCCTTGCTACGAGACGGTCACCTGGATCCTCATCGACCAGCCCCTCAACATCACCTCCCTGCAGGTGCCGCCAGGCCCCACTCTCCTCTGGACCCCAGCACCGAGCCCCCAAATGATAATTATGATATTTGTTAAGCACTTACTATATGCCAAGCGGCTTCGTGGAAAAAGCACAGGCTTGAGTCAGTGGTCGTGGGTTCTAATCCCAGCTCCGCCACTTGTCAGCTGTGTGACTTTGGGCAAGTCACTGAACTTCTCTGTGCCTCAGTTACCTCATCTGTAAGATGGGGATTAAGACCGTGAGCCCCAAGTGGGACAACCTGGTAACCTTGTATCTACCCTAATGCTTAGAACAGTGCTTGGCACATAATAAATGTTTAACAAATACCATTCCAGGGCTTAGTTCAGTCCTCACACATAGTAAGCACTTCACAAATATACCATAATCATCATCATCATCTCTGTTCTAAGTGCTGGGGTAGATACAAGGTAATGAGGTTGGAACAGTCCCTGCCCCACATGAGGCTCATTCTCTTAATCCCCATTTTACAAATGAGGTAACTGAGGCTCAGAGAAGTTAAGTGATTTGCCCAAAGTCACACAGATAACAAGTGGCGGAGCCAGGATTAGAACCCATGACCTCTGACTCCCGAGCCTGTGCTCTTGCCACTAGGCCATGCTGCCTCTCCTGCCAGCCATCCTCCCCTAGGCTCTGACTCAGTTTCTTTTCTCAGTGCCGGTTCCCTCCTCAGGACCCTGGTCCCACATTCAGCCTCTCCCTCCTCCCTCACCTCTGCTCTGCTTCCTGCTTCCCTGGTTTCAATCATTCAATTGTATTTATTGCACGTTTACAGTGTGCAAATAGATAATTTCTTTATTGTAAATTATTTGCTTAAATTAGTGTCTGTCTCCATCTCTAGGCTGTAAGCTCCTTATGGGCAGGGAACATGTCTGCTCATTCTGTTGTATTGGACTTTCCCAAGTGCTTAGTAGAGTGCTCTGTACTTAGTAAGCACCTAATAAATACCACTGATTGATTGATCAATTGATGGAGAATAATATAACAGAGTTGATAGACATGTTCCCTGCCCACAACGAGCTTTCCCTCCCCATTGCTTAGGCTTCACCCTCCCCAGTGACTCTCATTCATTCCATCATATTTATTGAGCATTTACTGTGTGCAGAGCACTGGGGAGAGTACAATAGAACAATAAACAGACACATTCCCTGACCACAATGGGCTTACAGTCTAGAAGTGGGGGAGGCAGACATTAACCCTGCCAGGCTCAGCTGGATGCCAATCTGGGACCCCCAGGGCACTGCCCTTCTCTCCTCCTGCCCTCCCTGCTTCTTGGGGACTCTGTGGGGCCCGTGTGTCCTTCCCACTCCCAAACTTTGCCTCCCCCCTTTCCTGTCGCCCCCCCCCGCCGCTAGATGCACTCCCTGCGTCTCCTGAGCCAGAACCCGCCCTCTCAGATCTTCCAGAGCCTCAGTGGGAACACCAGGCCTCTGCAGCCCTTGGCCCACCGGGCCCTAAGGGGGAACACCGACTTCCAGCACCCAGAGCGCCGTTGCCGGGGCCCCAAATACCGCCTTCACGGTAGGCACAGATGCCCCGTCTCCTGCTCCCTCTGTACGGTACGGTCCCTTTCCCCGCTTTTTCTAACCGGGGTGGGATCATCCAATCTCCCCCAGCTCTTCCCTCACATGGTATAGTCCGGTGTGCTGGCCACACCGAATGGGCAGCCCACATGGAATGGGCAGTCTACCATTCATTCATGCACTCATGCATTCATTCAATCATATTTATTGAGCGCTTACTGTGTACAGAGCACCGTACTAAAAGTCCTTCCTGTCTTTTTCATTCCTTCATCCATTCATTCGGTCATATTTATTGAGCGCTTAGTGTGCAAAATACTGTTCTTAGCTCTCGGAAGAGGACAGTATAACAATAAAACAGACATATGGTCTGTCCACAATACCCCTTTTCCCCAGCTCCCTCCACTTGGTATGATCCAGCTTGCCTGAGCTCCCAGGCTTGCTGGGCTGGGGTGGGCTCGGCTGACCTCCTCCAGGCTTCCGCCTCAGTTTATTTATCATTATTATTAGTATTTATTACTGGGTTTCTTGTTGGGTGAGGGGAGAATGGAGGGAGAAGGTGGGTTATAGTGGCTGGATATTATTGCATATTCCCTGGAGGGTTGGGCCTCTGGGCTGCTGGGACTGCTTTCCCCAGCAGCCCCCCAGGGACCACTGCACCTGTGGGTTAGGGCTCCAAGCAATGAGCCTGGAATCTCTGCTAGTTTGATCTGGGCTCACTTAGTTTCCATGTGGATACCAGAAGCCAGAGCCATTCTAGGGACAGGCTGGGCACAAACTGGAGTCCTGAAGCCGGGATCGGGGTGGATCCACTCTGATCCTGTCTTGAATTTCTGGCCAGCACAGGGCAATCTCTCCTCTCACCCCCCATCCCAAGTTTATGGCCTAAATTATTACTCCTCTGCCCTCCCTGGGCACCTTCTGGTAGAGACTTCCTAGGCTGAGCCAGGGAAAGGAAGCCGATAAGGGACTCAAGGGAGCTGACTAGCCTCCTTTCCTCCATTTCCAGCCGGGAAGGATTACTGACTCCTGCGTGCTGGGGCATCGCACAATCTGTGTGCAGTGATGAATCACAGCTGTCCCAAATCCCTGCCTTCCCCCCACCCATTTCTCCTCTCAGTGCTGTCCCCCAGTTTTCTCTGGAACTACAAGTAAGAGCAGCCCCTAGGGTAACCCTTCTGGACTTGGAAGCGAGGTGAGGCCGAATCATTGGTAGACCCCACTCCAAGAGTTCAGCTTGGGCCCCAGAATTAAGCGAGGTGAAGCCCAGCCGTTGCTGGGCCCCGCTCCAGTGGTTTAGTTTGGGTCCCAGATTTTTGGTCCATGCAGGACATTAAACCTGGTTCATCAGTCCTCCTTATACCTTCTCTCTTCTCTTAGAGAAGCAGCGTGACTCAGTGAAAAGAGCACGGGCTTTGGAGTCAGAGGTCATGAGTTCAAATCCCAGCTCTGCCACTTGTCAGCTGTGTGACCGTGGGCAAGTCACTTAACTTCTCTGTGCCTCAGTTACCTCATCTGTAAAATGGGGATTAAGACTGTGAGCCCCACATGGGACATCCTGATTCCCCTGTGTCTATCCCAGCGCTTAGAACAGTGCTCGGCACATAGTAAGCGCTTAACAAATACCAAAAAAATACCAACATTACCTTTCCCATTTGACCTTATGGAGGTGGAATCTCCCCCAAATAAGCAGGGCCTGTCATTCTGCATTCCCCCTCTTTCTCTCCTAGTGGAAGGCTCTTCCCCACCAGCCACTTCGTAACTACCAAGACTCCCTGCCTCTGGAGAAGAAAGCTGTGCCACCTCCCACCCCCTGCCAAGACAGACCTTCACCGCCAACGTCTATTCCCCTTTCCTGAGGAGCTCCCGTCCCCACCCCTTCTCAGAGAATCTTCCCAAGAAGGTGACTTTCCATGAAGATCTCCATCATGGGAGCGGGGCAAACCCCTTCCCCTGCACCCTCATGATTGGGTACCTCCAATTATTAAAGATTTAGAATACTTCAGGTGCCTACTGTCTGTTTCTCTCTGGCTCAAGAAACAGAGAGGGTGGGGAAGAGAATAGGTTACTGTTCTGTACAATACCAATTCTGTTATATTGTACTTTTCAGTGCTCTGCACACAGTAAGTGCTCAATAAATGCCATTGTTTAATGGAAATGTAGCGTGGCCTAGAGAAAGAGCAAGGGTCTGGGAGTCAAAAGGACCTGGGTTCTAATCTCGGCTCTGCCACTTGTCCACTGGGTGACCTCGGGCAAGTTACTTCATTTCTCTGTGCCTCAGTTATCTCATCTGTAAAATGGGGATTACGACTGTAAGCCTCAGGTGGGACCCGGACTGGGTTCAACCTGATTATCTCATGTCTGCCTCCAGGGCTTAGTATAGGGCCTAGCACATAGTAAGTGCAGAACAAACACCATAAGAAAAATCGATTGATTGCTCTGAGGGGAGGTAAGAGCAGGAGGGTCAGAGACTTAAGGGAGGAGATAATTACCACAGGAAGGCTCTCCCCATCCTGGGAGGGTAGAGAAGCCTGCACGTTGCTGGGGACTGAGACTGAGACAGAGATGTTCCCCCTAGGCAAATGAAATTAAGCAGAAAAAACAGGCCAGAACTCAGCGTAGGAACAAGGAAACCGATCATGCAAGTGGTAATGGGGTCCCAGCCCCCAGCCTGCCTTCCTCCTCATTCTAATTCACTGCATTTATTGAGTGAGTCAGGCAGCCAGTCAATCAAATTTATTGAGCACTTAGTGTGTGTAGAGCACTGTACTAAGCGCTTGGGAGAGTACACTATTACAATAAATAGGCACATTCCCTGCCCACAACGATTGAACTTATTGTTTGTGGCATAAAAAGCAGCTGCGTGGCTTAGTGGAAAGAACAAGGGGTTAGCAATCAGGAGTTGGGGGTTTTAGTCCCTGCTCTGCCTGCTTGGTGATGGGTTCCAATCCCGGCTCTGCTCCTGATCTGCTGTGTGACCTTGGGTAAGTCGCTTCAATTCTTTGGACCTCAGTGACCTCGCCTGTGAAATGGGGATCAAGATGGGACAGGGTCCAACCCGATTTGCTTGTAACCACCCCAGCGCTTAGTACAGTGCCTCGCACATAGTAAGCACTTAACAAATATAGGGAAGCAGCATGGCTCAGTGGAAAGAGCCCGGGCTTGGGAGTCAGAGGTCATGGGTTCGAATCCCGGCTCTGCCATTTGTCAGCTGTGTGCCTGTGGGCAAGTCACTTCACTTCTCTGTGCTTCAGTTACCTCATCTGTAAAATGGGGATGAAGACTGTGAGCCTCATGTGGCACAACCTGATTACCCTCTATCTACCCCAGCGCTTAGAACGGTGCTCTGCACATAGTAAGCGCTTAACAAATGCCAACATTATTATTAAATACCATAATTATTATTATTAAAATGGGGATCAGGAGACCTAGACTGTCCCACTTAGGGATGAACCTCGGGTGCGACGTGGACTGTGTCCCATCCGACTATCTCCCATCCAGCACCGTGCTTTGGCACAACTGTAAGCATCATTTTTTTAAATTATTGAAACAGGGGTAAGGAGGGGAGGGGGTTAGAAATCCATCGTCTCCCTGATGTTGTTTTTCCGAAATCTGCCTTTTATCTCCACTCGCATCTAGCTACGGTTCTCCGAATCTGCGTCCGTTTCTGCCCCGACTTCCCCCTTCCCGCGGGGCCGGTCCTACCCTTCCCGCGGGGCCGGTCCTACCAGGTAAAGGTGTACGGTCCCTTTAAGGAGCCGCCTCCCTCTTCCCCCTCCCCCTCCCCTTTCCCGGGGCGGCACGCGCGGGGCCATGTGCTCAGTGCCCGCGGGAGGGAGGGGGAGGGCTCTCCCCATTGGCCCCGTTCGGGTCGGGGCCCCGCCCCCAACGCTGCCGCCCATTGGTCAAATCTAGGTCAGGGCCCCGCCCCTCCTCTCCTTCTCCACTCTCTCCCCCCGCCCCCCCCCCCCCGCCCCGCCGCATGACACGCGCCGAGGACAGCACGCGCCCGCTGGGGTCCGGGCGAATCCCCGGCCGCCCATTGGCTCAGCCCACGGGGGCCGCGCCCTCCCATTGGCTCGCGCTGGCAGAGCTCTTCCCCTCTCTCCCCCGCCCGGCGGCAGGGGGGCGGGGCCGAGGCGGGGTTTTTGCGCCTGGACGTTTTGTTTATTTATATTGTTTCCCCCCCCCGCCCCGCAAAAAAACCAGAAGGGGGAAAAAGAGAATAAATGCAAAGGGCTATTTGTGCAGAAGAAGGGAAGGCACGGGGGGCAACGGCGGGTCCTATCCTGAAGGCGGCGGAGGAGCCCGGGGGCTGTGGGCGGGGAGAAATCTCCCTGCAAATAGGCGGCCGCGTGCAAGGCTCCCGGAGAAGTGCGCGCGCGCGTGTGTGTGTGTGTGTTGGGGGGGTGGGGAGGGGTTGAGGTTGTTCCCTGGAACGCGAGAAACTGTTCCCCTTTTCTTTTTTTCAAAGAAGTTTCTACGGCTCCTCCCTCTTCCCTTACCCTCCACCTCCACCCCTTCCATCCCTCTCCCCGCCGCCTCGCTCCCAACCCTCCGGATCGCATGAGCCCTCGGACGGGTCGCAAACCCGAGCGGCTTGCAGAGATTTACGGATCGCATTCGTCCGATCCGCCAACCCGCCCGCCTGCCTTGCCGGGATTACCAGGTGGCATATCCCTTCGGGTGGCCCACCCCCGGGCCGAACTGCCCCCGACCCCGTCTGCCCTCTCCGGACTGGCAGCCTTCTCTCCGGGCCTCCCGGCTCGCCCGGCCCGCCAACCCGATCCTCCCCTTTCAGGCCGGACTGGACTGCCCCGTCGGGCCGGGACTTCCATGAGCCCGTGATTTTCCCCCCTCCCCCCCCGGAGCCCCCCGCCCGGGGATGGCGCGGCCTGGGGGCGACAGGTCCCCGGCCCCGCCGCTGAGCGGGCAGGCCGGGGGCCAGGCGGGCGGAGCGGGGCTGCTCAGCCTCCGGAGTCTCCTGCAAGGACCGGTCAAGACGAAGGAGCCGGCCGGCTGTGAGTTGCGCCCGTCCCCGGGTCCCACGGGTGCAGACCACCCCACCCCCCGCCCCGGTTCTCACGGCTCCAGACGCCCTCGCTCCGGTCCTTCCCGGAGCCGGGCATCCTACTCCCCCGGCCCACCCCCCGCCTCCGAGGACCACCCCGTTCCCGAGCCCCAGGCGGCCTGCCCCCGGCCCCTCCCCCGGGGGTGTGTCGGGTCTTCGCTCGGCGGTTCCACGGGGCGGGGCCTCCCGGGGCCGCGGTCGCCCGGGAATGTGCGAAGCCCGGGGGCAGGGGAGGCGGGGGGGGGGGGGGTCTCAGCCCCGCCGGCCCCGTTCCCCCCCCCCCCCCCCGGTGGTGTCACTTCCCACCCCCGAGCTGGCCGGGCCTCCGGGCGGTACGATGGGGCCGGTCCTTGGGGCTGACTGACGACGCCTCCCTTCCCTCCCGCCAGGCCTCCTAAAGGAGAAGGAGCGGAAGGCGCGTCCCGCCCGGGAGGAGGAGGAGGAAGAAGAGGAGGGGGCGGCCGTGCGGGCCGGGGGGTCCCCGCGGGGCCGGGCCGGGGGGCCGGGGACGCTGCTGGGCTCCCTGCTGTGGGAGCGGGCCCTGCCCTTCGGGGAGGTGGAGTACGTGGACTTGGACGCCTTTCTGCTGGAGCACGGCCTGCCGCCCAGCCCCCCGGCCCCCGGCCCGCCCCCCGCGCCTCCCGGACCACCGGCCCCCGCCGCCCCCGGCTCCTGCGGCTCCTCGGCCCGCTCCTCGCCCGGGGAGGGCATGATGGAAGCCGGGACCCCCGTCCGCCGGGGAGCCGGAGGGGGGCACGCAGGTGAGAGCCGGAGGGACGGGCGGGGGGAGGAGAGGCCCGGGGGGCTGCGGAGGAGAAGGCTCCCGCCCCCCGGATCGGGGGACACCTCGGGTGGGGGGGAGGGGGGGGGAAGGCTCTCGCTGGCACGGAACCTCCCAGAGGCCGGGATGCCTGCCTCCTCTTGCCAGCGAGGGCGGAGGAGCGGCCTCGTAAACCTTTCATCCGGCCTGACATGTTTTCCCCCCCCTCCCCATCCCGTGCGCCCGGGCTCCTCGGGGACCCAGGTGTCCGCCCGGCCCCTCCCTCCCTCCCTCCCTCCCTTCGCCTCACACTCCCGGGCCACGTGAGTCCCGCTCCCTCCCCGCTCCCCGGCACGGGGCGCCAACGCGGTCACGTGGGAGGGGGCGGGGCCCGGGGAACGTGCGGCGCGCGGGAGGGGCGGGGCCGCGGCGGCTCGCGAGGCCCGGCCACGTGACGCCGGCCCCGCCCCCCCCCCCGTGTCCTCGGCTGACCCCGGAGGCTCCCGCCGCCGCGCCGACTCTTAAAGGCCCAGCGGCCGGCGGAGCCACTCTAACAATAATAATGTGGGTTAAGCGCCTACTATGTGCAGAGCACTGTGCTAAACGCTGGGGTAGACACGGGAATCAGGCTGGCCCACGTGGGGCTCTCAGTCTTCATCCCCGTTTTACAGATGAGGTCACCGAGGCCCAGAGAAGTGACGTGACTTGCCCACAGTCACCCAGCTGGCAAGGGGCAGAGCCGGGATTCGAACCCATGACCGCTGACTCCAAAGCCCGTGCTCTTTCCACTGAGCCACGCTGCTTCTCATAGTCACGGTATGGGTTCAGCGCTTACTAGGTGCCAAGCTCTGTTCTAAGCGCTGGGGCGGATAGCAGGTCACCAGCTTGTCCCACGTAGGGCTCACAACCTCAGTCCCCATTTTCCAGAGGAGGGAACTGAGGCACAGAGAAGTGAAGTGACTTGCCCGAGCTCACACAGCAGACACGTGGCGGAGGCGGGATTAGAACCCACGATCTCTGACTCCCAAGCCCAGGCTACCCACAACCTCTGACTCCCAAGCCCGGGCTCTTGCCACTAGGTCGTGCTAATAATGTTGGTATTTATTAAGCACTTACCATGTGCAGAGCACTGTTCTAAGCCCTGGGGTAGATCCAGGATAATCAGGTTGTCCCACTTGAGGCTCCCAGTCCCCATTTTGCAGATGAGGGAACTGAGGCACAGAGAAGTGAAGTGACTTACCCACAGTCACCCGGCTGACAAGTGGCAGAGCTGGGATTCGAACCCGTGACCTCTGACTCCCAAGCCCGGGCTCTTTCCACTGAGACACACTGCTACACCCCCTCCCACCACCCCTGCCTCCGCGCCGACCCCTTTCACCTCCCCAGCCGGGGCAGAACTCTTCGGAGATCGGGCCCCCTCTCTCCCGTTCGGGAAGTCTAACCGGAATCCCTTGTCTACTACATGACCTTGGGCAAGTCACTTCACTTCTCTGGGCCTCAGTGGTCTCATCTGTAAAATGGGGATTGAGACGGTGAGCCCATGTGGGCTCAACGCAATTAGCCTGTATCCACTCCAGCGCTTAGTACAGTGCCCGACACATTGTAAGCGCTTACTCTGCAGCAGTACGATGGTGTGGATAGAGCACGGCCCTGGGGGGGCAGAAGGTCGTGGGTTCTAATCCTAGCTTGTCTGCTGTGTGACCTTGGGCAAAGTCACGTCACTTCTCTGGGCCTCAGTTGTCTCATCTGAAAAATGGGGATTGAGACTATGAGCCCCACATGGGACAGAGACTGTGTCCAACTCGCTTTGCTGGTATTCACCCCGGTGCTTAGTGCAGTGCCTGGGACATAGCAAATGCCTAACTAATACCACAGTTATTATTACCATTATTATTGGTATCCCATTTGCTGCAGTTCCAGATAATGCTTTAACTGCCACCTTTATTAAGCAGCTGCTACCGTGCCTTGAGCGTAGGAGGAGTTTATAAGGTCATGAGATCGGACAGAGGCCCAGTTCCCCACGGGGCTCCCAATCTATTTTATCTCCATTTTACAGATGAGGTAATTGAGGCCCAGAGAGGTTAAGTAGGCCATTCCCAGAGCTGGGACTCGAATCTAGGTCTCCTCACTCTCAGGCCCGTCATCTTCCACTAGGCCATGGTTTGTCTCTAGTTCTGACTTCCAAAACAACAGGGAAGCCACAGGCATCTCCCTGGAGAGAAAACGGGTCGGTGGAGGAGTTGCGATTGCATCAAGATGGATTCAGATTAGACTGCAGGAGACATTACCTCTCAGTGAGGAGGGTTAGGAAAGCTGGAAATGAGGGGGGAAAGAGCTGAAAGGGGAGGTCACAGGAGAGGGAAACCCTTCCCCCCTAGATGATCTAGATTCTAACCCCAGCTCTGCCACTGCCAGCTGTGTGACCCTGGGCAAGTCACTTAACTTCTCTGTGCCTCCATTTCCTCATCTGTTAAATGGCGATTCCATACGGATTTCTCCCGGCGACTTAGACCGTGAGTCCTGTGTGGGACAGGGTCTGTGTCCGACCTGAGCATCTTGTGTCCACTCTACTGCCTTGTTCAGCACTTGGCACAAAGTTGCTTAACATGCCTCCGTTCTTAGTGGTAATATTATTATTGTTGTTATTATCATTAGCTCCAAGGCATAGGCTGTGTGCACCAGCCATTGAGAGAAACACTAGATCATCCTTTTTTGTAGGACTTGCTGACCGTTGGGAATGGGAAACGGGAGGATTGATGTGGGTTGGGATAACCCAAACCAAAATGCCAAAAAATCAAAGATTCCAGTGAGATAAATGTATAAGTCTGAATGAGAGGGGAAAGCTGGGACAGAGTTCAGTGACCCGGCTGCCTTCTTCTCTGCAGTCCCAGCCTCTCGGGACACCCCCAGCCCCGTGGACCCAGAGGCTGTGGAGGTGCTGATGACCTTCGACCCCGATCCGGCTGATCTGGCCTTGTCCAGCGTCCCCGGCCACGAGACCTTCGACCCCCGGAGGCATCGCTTCTCTGAGGAGGAGCTCAAGCCCCAGCCCATCATGAAGAAAGCACGGAAGATACAGGTGCCGGACGAACAAAAGGTGAGGGCCTGAGGGGGCGGGGCGCTGGGCTGGCCCAGATCCCCGCCCGGGAGCCTTGAGCAGACCAGGCACCGGGGCCTGACCTAGTTCCCGGCCTGGCCCGGGGTCAGCGCTCCGACGCCGGCTTCCGGCACTTCCGGTTCAGTCACGGCCAGAGCCCGTCCCCTGGCTACCTAAACCTAGGAGGCAGTGGGTCCCGACCCGGCCGGCCGCTTCAGCTCCCGGTCGGCCGGCGGTCCGTGTGGGACCTCCGCTGTGGCTATTGTTGCCGTTCAGCTGCTGGTCTCCCCGGCCCGAGCCTGCTCTGAGGGGTGAGAGTGAGGGCGGGGAGGTCCGAGCCCAGGCCGGAGCCGGCCCGGTCCAGTTCGGCCCCAACCGTGGGCTGCCTGCAACCTGGGCAGGGCACCCCGGGGGTGGCGATTGTGGGTCTGGCCAAGGCGCGACCAGGGTGGCCCCGGGCGGCTCAGCCCGAGGCAGAGGAGGAGGAGAAAAGGAGGAGGGCTGCCCTGGCAACTGGGCCCTCCCCTGCAGCCGCCGTCCCCGGACCACCCCGCCTGTCAGCCCTCCCTCCTCGCCCCCGCAGGATGAGAAGTACTGGAGTCGCCGCTACAAGAACAACGAGGCTGCGAAGCGCTCACGGGATGCCCGGCGGCTGAAGGAGAACCAGATCTCGGTGCGGGCGGCCTTCTTGGAGAAGGAAAACGCGCTCCTGCGGCAGGAAGTGGTTTCCATCCGCCAGGAACTGTCCCATTACCGCTCGGTGCTCTCCCGCTACCAGGCCCAGCACGGGGCCCTGTGAGGCTCCGGCCCCACGCCGCCTCCCCCTTCCCCACCCTCCCCCCGGCCGGCCGCTGCTCAGCAGAGGACTGGGCTCCCCGGATGGGAGGGCCGGGCGGCCCGGGAGTGGAGAGAAACGTGAAGGCAGCTTAGGTGGATGAGCGCTGACCACCCCCACCCCCCCCCGTGGGCTCCGGGGACTCCCCTGGCCCCGCTGGCCGGGAGAAAGGAGAAGTCCGGACATGTGGAAAGACTCCCGGGGCCGAGGCGGTGGCGGGGGGTGCGTGCCGAACGTGGAGTGCTCTGGCCCTTGGAAGTTGGGGAGATCACAGACTGGACCCCTCCTGCCTGTGGGTGGGAGATGCCACAGGCGGCGGCCTGCGGGGGCCCCTAGACTACTCCCACCCTTTTCTACCGCCCCCTCCCCAACCCCAAACACGCAAACCTGAGTCTCCGCTCCCAGCCCCCCCTGCTCCCCACTTCTCCTTTGGGTAGCAGGTTGAGACTCCTGGTTCCGGGCTGGGCCCCAGCGGAGTTGTGGGGGCTGTGAGGTTTCAGGGATGGGGGTAGGGGGAGGGCCTGGGTACCTGGGCCAGTGCCAGATGATGATAAATATATATTTTTTTTAAGAAAAAAAGAGCCACCGGGTCCAGGAGGATGGGGGCAGGGTGGAGGGGGAGGAGGAAGTCTGTCCCTCTGTCTTGCGTCCTGCCCGCTGGGGACCCAGGCCTTCCCAGCCCCCAGCTCACCTACCCATTTGCCCCTGGCGGCGTCTTCACTGCAGTTTACAAATCTCAAATAAAGCGTGAGACCGAGTTCCTCCCCCGAAGAAGTGGCATCGAGCGCCCGGGGCCCGGGGGAGGGGCGGGTGGGCAGAGGGAAGGACCAAGGGATGGAAGAGAGAGGCGGGCCTGTGGTCCCATCTGTCCTCACCCTCCACCCCCACCCCCTCGTCCTGCAGCAAAGCAGCCCCCCCTCCACTCTTGGGGGTATGGGGCGGGGGGAGGAGGGTCCTTTCCTCCCACCCTCCTGCTGCTCCATCCATCTGGGTTCCTCCCCTCCCTTCCCCTCACTGCAGCTATTAACGCCTCTTTTAGCTTTGGTTTTCGCGGGCGATAGCTCACCCTCTCCTGCCTCCTTCCCAGCTGGTACCAGT
This sequence comes from Ornithorhynchus anatinus, assembly GCF_004115215.2. Lineage (NCBI taxonomy): Eukaryota > Metazoa > Chordata > Mammalia > Monotremata > Ornithorhynchidae > Ornithorhynchus > Ornithorhynchus anatinus. Next base: position 52,978,582 of record NC_041737.1, on the reverse strand, counting down.
CCCACTAGTGTTTATTATGGTCTCCTGCAGATGCCACTCTGCCCCCTTTATACTGTGCCGTTGGTTCCTCTGCTTTTGGTGCTGTTGGAGAGTCTGCCCTTATTCCTGCCAGCTGCAGCGACAGTGCCCGGCCCCGGCCTGATGAGTTGAAGGTGAGGGCTTGGGAGTTGCCCTTCCCACCCACCTCCACCCATCCCCACAAATGGTCACAGGCGTTCCTCGAAGCCAGCGTCTTTATTGCATAGAGGATTTCATTGCTTTGAAGACGATTTTTTTTTTTTTTCTCAGGAGGGAAGGGGGAAGTCTGCTATATACATGATGGGGTCCTGCCCCCTTTCCCCTCCCCCCACCAAAATCAAGGAGGGGGAGGGAGAGGGAATAGTCTTTGAGGGTGGGGGGTAAACTGAGGCACACTGGAGACCAGGCCCCTCCACTGGGGTGGGGGGGAGGGGGAAGTAGTGCAAATGAAAAGGGGGGGGACAAAGCACATGGTGGGGGGGGGGGAGGCAGGGCCCAGCAGCTGTCTTGCTGTTAAGCTCCACTCCTTCCCCCAAGCTGCCATCCAATAGGCTGGTCCCTTTAAATGGCGAGGGAGAACCCCACCGCCCGACCCACCTGGTGGCGTCCCCGGCTCAGGGTGGTTTCCCCGCTCTTCCGGCCCGGGACCCAACCCGCTGCGGGTCCTAGGCTCCGGCCCCTCCCAGGACCCGGCAGCGGAGTCGACCTCCTCTCTTCCCCAGCGCCCCACTGGGGTTCTAGGCTCTTCCTGTTCCTGCCCCCAGCGAGCAGGCTTCCCCTGACCTGCCCTGGGGGTCCTGAGCTCCACCCCAGGCCTCCTCGGGTCAGCGCGGTGGGATGACGGTCGGGCCTTCCCGCTCCCCGCTGGGGTCAGGACCCACAGGGGGGGTTGCCGGTGAGGAGGCAGCCCAGCCCGCCGTGGACCTGGGCCTGGAGGGGCCCGTACTCCACCCGCTCCCCATCCACGGTCAGGATCCCGCGCCGGGTCAAGGGCTCCAGGCGGAAGGCGCGGGCCGCGGCGTAGGCCAGCTGCGGGCAGCCCAGCCCGAAGTGGGTGCCCCGCTCCATGGCCAGGAAGAGGCGCAGCAGCGCTGCCCGTGAGACCCCCGCCCGGACCCAGCACAGGTGCACCACGCCATCCCCGAAGTGGGCGAAGGGGGCGGCCACCAGGTCGGCCCCGAGGTGGCTGGGGGAGATGGCCAGCAGGAGGACAAAGTCCCCCTCCAGCGTGACCCACTCCGGGGGCAGGGGCTCGCCCAAGGGGGGCAGCAGGTCGTCAGCAGGACCCTCGGGGGCGGGCGAGGAGGGTGGGGCGGGGTCGGCCCTGGGCTGGGGAGGGTCGGCGGTCAGGTCCAGGTCCCGGGATGGGGAGAAGGGCGAGGGCGGGGGCGAGGGCGAGGGGGCCGGGGAGCGGGCGGCGGGGGCGTGCAGGCCCCGCTCCTCGGCCAGCGCCATGTCGGAGACGGCCCGGTGCAGGGGCGACCCGTGTGGCGGGACCGGGGGCGGCATGGCCGTGGCGCTCCGGGCCAGTGGCCGGTGGGGGGCACCGGGCAGCGGCTGGGCCGCGGGGAGGTAGGAGAGGCGGCCGCGGTAGGTGTGGAGGGAGGCCAGGCGGAGGGCGGTGCCCAGGGTGAAGCGGGCGGGGCCCAGGGGGCGGAAGCGCTCGCTCTCCACGTCCACATCTGAGACGAAGCCCCAGGCCACCGACAGGAAAGAGAAGATGCGGGTGCCCGAGGCCAGCGTGACCGACAGAAGGTCCAAGGGGGCCCTGGCCCCACGGCACAGCAGCAGCGAACAGTTGAGCAGGAGGTCCAGGCCGAGGGCTGGCTCAAAGCTGAGGGAGACAAGGGGAGGGAGGATGAGGGCGAGAGAGAGAGAGACGGGAAGAGATGGGGAGAGAAGGCAAGAGGGGAAGGGGCGGGAAGAGATGGAGAAAGGAAGTGGGGAGAGAGGGAGAGGCAGAGGGAAAAGGGAGAGGTAAAGAGAAGGAGAGGGAGGGAGAGGGGGACAGAGGAGATGGGGAGAGGCAGCAAGGAGGAGAGAAGATCCCGGGAGAGATTTGGGATAGGGTAGGGAAAGAACAAGAAAGAAGAGCCTGACTCTGAGGAGGGCTAGGAAGCACCTCCTCCCCTGAGTTACCTCTGCTCCGATCCTATCCCTCCTTCTTATGGAGACTCAGTACCCCCCAGTCTGTGACTTGCCTTCAGGCTCCAGGCCTGGTCCCCCTGCCTCATTTTAGCCCCACCAGCTAAACCCCCAATTTCCCTTCCTTTTGGCTTTCCCTCTACCCATAGATGCCTCCCATAAGCCCAACCGCAAAGACCTTTCTAGTTCCTCCCCCTCGGCCCCTAGTTAGGTGGGGGGTCGGGATTCCTGTCACTCTTCTAACCGGGCTCCTCGCCTCCTGCCCCTGACCCTCAGGGCCGCCTCCTTACCCCCCGTGCTGGTTCACGGCTCCCGCCAACGCGTTCCCAGAGCCGCAGGGGAGGATCCCGACAGGCGTCTTGATGGCCTTGGCCCAATCGGGCCGTTCCATGAGCCCATTCACGACCTGGGGAGGGAGGCAGGGGATTGGAGGCCGTGACCCCGGGACCCCCGAGGAGGGTAGGGATGTGGGGCGGGGGGTCCCCACTTACTTCATACAGCAGCCCGTCTCCGGACAGCGTCACGATCCCATCCCACTCGGCCAGATTCAGTCCCCGGACCAGCTCCCGGGCATGGTTCTGCCGTTCTGCGACAAGAGCAGGGAAGGATAATCAGGATGGCTGAAGGATACCTCATTAAGCACTTACTAAGTGCCCAGCACTGTGCTAAACTCCAAGGAAGATAGGAGGTAATCAGATTGGACATGGTCCCTGACCCACTTGGGACTCACACTCTAACAGGTGAGGAAACCCACACGGAGGCGTGAAATAGCTTGCCCAAGGTCACACCGCAGCTAAGTAGCTCTGCAGTTCAGAGAAGCAACATCATAATGTTGGTATTGGTTAAGCGCTTACTATGTGCAGAGCACTGTTCTAAGTGCTGGGGTAGATACGGGTAATCAGGTTGTCCCACGTGAGGCTCACAGTTAATCCCCATTTTACAGATGAGGTAACAGGCACAGAGAAGTTATGTGATTTGCCCACAGTCACCCAGCTGACAAGTGACTGAGCAGGGATTCGAAACCATGACCTCTGACTCCCAAGCCCGGGCTCTTTCCACTGAGCCACACTGCTTCTAGCAACACAGCCTAGTGGATAGAGCACGGGCCTGGGAGTCAGAAGGACCTGGGTTCTAATCCCAGCTCCGCCACCTGTCTGCTGTGTGGCCTGGAGCAGGTCACTTCATTTCTCTGTTCCTCAGGGACCTCACCTGTGAAGTGGGGAGTAAGACCGGGAACCCCATGTAGGACATGGACTGTGTCCAACCTGATCAGCTTGTATCTACCCCAGCGCTTCGTAAGGTGCCTGGCGCAGAGTAAGCACTTAACAGATACCTTTAAAAAAAAAACAGTGGCTGAGCCAGATCTAGGACCCAGATCTCCCAGCTGCTGCGCTCTTTCCATTAGGTCTCGTGGCCTCCCGAGGCATCTCTAAAGTCCCAGCGGAGGCTCTTCCTCACCTCCCCTTCATCCATCACCCCCCACCCTTCACGGCCACCACCCCACTCTCCCCACAGTCCCGGGATTCAACCTCCCAGCTCCTTGGCAATGAAACTGCCAGTGACACCGTCTTCCCCTCTTGTTTTTGAGCTCGCTGTGGGCAGGGAATATGTCTACCAACTCTTGACGTACTGTCCTCTCCCAAGCGCTCAAGACGGTGCTCTGCACACACTGAGAGCTCGATAAATACCACACTGAGCGGTTGATTGATTCACCTGGGCGGCGGACTCACCGGTCTGGATGAGGTTGAAGGAGAGGTCAGCTTCTGAGATCATGGGCAGCACGTGGTTCTGACACCACTGCCAAGCCTGGCCCCGCCCGCCGAAAGGATTCACCAGAAGAAGCAGCCGCCGGGGCCTGGGGAGGAGCTCCGGAGTGATCACTGGTTGGGGAGAGGAAAAGCACGGTTAGCTAGTCAGTTGGTCGTTTTCATTGAGTGCTTACCGGGTCCAGCGCATTGTACTAAGCGCTTGGGAGGGTCAACAGAACCATAAATGGACACGTTCCCTGCCCACAGAGAGCTTACAGTCTAGAGGGGGAGAAAGACATTAATATAAATAATTACAGATGTGGACCTAAGCGCTGTGGGGCGGGGGGGGGGGTGAATAAAGGGAGCAAGTGAGCAGAAAGGACTAGATGAGGAAAGGAGGGCTCAGTCAGGGAAGGCCTCTGGGAGGAGATGTGCCTTCACTAATAAGAATGATGATAGTACTTGTTAAGCGCTTACTATTTACTAGGCACTGTACTAAGTGCTGGAGTGCATACAAGCAAATCAAGTTGGACACGGTCCCTGTCCTACGTGGGGCTCAGTCTCAATCCCCATTTTACAGATGAGGTAACAGGCACGGAGAAGTGAAATGCCTAAGGTAACACAACAGAAAAGCAGCGGGGAGGGGATTAGAACCCATGACCTTCTACCTCCCAGGCCCGGGTGCTATCCACTATGCCATGCCGCTTCTGCCTTGAAGCAGGGGGAAGGTCATTGTCTGTCTGGATAACTAGGTGATCGCCAGTCCCAGGTTCCTGTTCTCCCCAAATGCCCGTGGGTCAGGCCCCGCGGGGGTGTCCACCTCACCAGCTGGGCTGGGATGATCCAGAAGGGGAGGGGGTAAGGTAACTGAGGGGGCAGGGAGGCCGTTGGCGTAATCTAATCAATCTGGCTTTGCTCTTTGGCCCCGTGACAACTTCTCCAAGAAGCAGGGGGAGGGAAGGAGGCTTAGCCGACCACACCCTCACCTGCAGGGCTCAGGTGTCCGCTGGCCCAGGCTGCCTTTCTCCCGGTCAGGCGGCTTTTCCTGGTAACCCTACCCCGCAGTCGGGGCCCTGTATTATCTTAGATTTGGTCAGCCATCTCCTCCCTGCCGGGACCCAGACTTCATGGCCCCAAGCACGAGGCCAGACCCAGGCATCCCGGCAGCAGGAAACAGGAATGTCGGCCCCCGGCCCCCACCCGGGCCTCCGGCCCCCCGACGGGATCCGGGCTCCCTGGCCTCCGGACCCTGGCAGGGCCCGGGCAACCCGGTCTCCTGGCCTCGGGCCCCCAGCCCCCTTACCCGTGTTCCCGCCCAGGGCCACGCCCCGCACCAGGCACTTGATGACGGTGGCCCAGCGTTCCGCCACGGCCTGGTTCTCCTCGTAGGTGCCGTCCCCGTCCACCCGGAAGGTCCGGGCCGCCCGCCGCCGCCCGCCCCGCCGCCGGCGTGGGTAGGCGTAAACGGCGAAGAAGGCGGCGGGCTCTCCTGGGGCCAGGCTCCGCAGCGTGTGGCAGCCGGACACCTCCCCCATGGGCACCACCGTGCGCTGCTCCGCGTCGGGCCGGGGCACCAGGCGCTGGATGTGCAGGGCGGACAGGGTCAGGGTCAGGGCGTAGCGGGTCCCCCGGGCCGGGTGCGCCCCGAACTCCCCGTGGAGAAGGGTCTCCTCTCCGGCCCGGGCGCCGTCGGGGGACATGCTGGGCGGCGACGGGGAGCGGGGGCGGGCTGGGTTGGGTCGGGGGTTCCCGGGCCCAGCCGGTGGCCCCGGGGGGCCCCCTTCCCCGCCGCGCACGTCCTCCTCGGCGTCCTTGGCCTCTGCCCCCAGAATCCTCCGGGCCTACTCCGGCCCCGGGAGGCTCTTCGGTTCAGGCTCGGCTCCGCGCTCTCCTCTTCTGGGCCTGCTTCTGGGGCTCGGTCGTCCGTCCCCGCGCTGGCCCCTCGACGGGTCCTTCTCTTTGTCCGCAGCCTTGGTCTTCTGGTGGCCTCCGGGCCCGCCCCGGCGAGGAGACCCGGGCGTTCACACGCCCCGGCGATGGTGTCTTCGGCCAGGACCGGGGGGTCAAAGTCCCCGCCACGGGCTCCCGGTCCTGGGCTGCGGCCCGGCCCCGCTCTGGCCGTGAGGACGGAGCGTGGGGTGGCGGGGGCAGGCCCGGGGCAGGATCACGACTCCGGCCTTGGGATCTGGAGAGGCGAGAGGGGGAAGACGGAGACGGGGAGGGTTGAGGGCCGGGGCCGGGGGTCCCCGCGGGGGGAGGATGGGACCCGTGCACGCCGCACTGACCTGCGGAGCTTCGGGTCCAGCTTGGGACTGGGCCATGGGCCTGGGCTGCACCGCCGGGACGTGTGGACGAGGGCGGCCCCGACCCCGTCCCGCCCCCAGCCCCACTCAGGGGCCCATCCCTCCTCCCTCCCCCGGTCCCTCCACCGCCACCGGCCTCCCGCCCTTTGCCTTCCTTCCCTGCCCCACCGGCCGGTCCTTGGCCCGGAGCTCACCTCGGCCCCGGCCCCGCCTCCCCCTCCCCGGATTGGCTCCGGGCCTCTCCGTCTCCCTGACCGTCCCGCCTCACCCTCGCCTTCCTCCTCCTCCTCCTCGGTGCCCCCCTCCCGCCCCCCACCCACCCCGTCCCCTCGCCCCGTTTCCCGCGGCCCCGGCTCCCCGCGCCCCCTCCCGCTCACCCCCGGAACTGCTCCGGCTACACCTGGCCGCGGGGGGGGGGGCATGGGGGGAGCGGGGAGGGTGTGAGGCGCCGCGGCCAATCACGGCCCGGCCCGGCCGGCCGGCCCACCAATCAGAGCCGGAGAAGGCCGGGGCTGAGATGCTCCCCAGCCGGACCCCGGAGGGGGCGGGGAGGGTGGGGGGCGGCCATGTTGGGTGAGGGCAAAGGGCGGGCTCCACCGTGGCTTCGGGGCGGCCGCCCAGAGCGAACGAGCCCCCAGGGCTTAGCCGGGGGGAGGACGTGAAGTCGCTCCGCCACCATATTTGTTTAGGGCAGGTGGACTCTTGACCTCAGAAATAAGGCGCATCGACGCTACTGAAAGGTGTTTCCTTTTCCACTGGGCAAACGAAGAGCCCGGGCTTGGGAGTCCCAGGTCGTGGGTTCTAATCCCGACTCCGCCACTTAGCCGGGAGACCTTGGGGAAGTCACTTCACTTCTCTGGCCCTCAGTGACCTCATCTGGAAAATGGGGATGAAGACTGTGAGCCCCACGTGGGACAACCTCATTACCTTGTATTTGCCCCAGCGCTTAGAACAGCGCCCGGCACATAGTAAGCGCTTAACAAATACCAACATCATTATTAAGTAGGGGCCGCTACGTTACTTTATCCTCGAACTGTGGCTCACTGCCTAGAGCAAGGGCCTGGGAGTCAGAAGGATTTGGGTGTTCTAATCCCGGCTCGGCCTCTTGCCTGCTGTCTGACCTTGGGCAAGTCACTTCACTTCCCTGGGCCTCAGTTCCCTCACCTGGAAAATGGGGATGAAGACTGTGAGCCCCATGTGGGACGGGGACTGCGTCCAACCTGATTACCTTGTATCTACCCCAGTGCTTAGTACAGTACCCGGCATATAGTAAGCGCTTAATGAGTACCGTTAAAAAAAAAGAGAAATGCATCAGCGATGTCAGAGGTAGGAGTGGGGAGAAGGAGAGGGAAGACAGGAACGCTGCAGGAGAAGAAGGTAGGGTTAGGTTAAGGGACTCGGCCCATACACTTCGCTCCTCTAATGCTAACCTTATCACTGTACCTCCATCTCATCTCATCTATCTCACGCCGACCTCTCGCCCACGTCCTGCCTCTGGCCTGGAACGCCCTCCCTCCTCAAATCCGACAGACAGCTACTCTTTCCCTATTCAAAGTCATATTGAAGGCAAATCTCTTCCAGGAGGTCTTCCCTGACTAAGCCCTCCTCCCCCCTTCCTCTTCTCCCACTCCCTTTTGCGTCACCCTGACTTGTTCCCCCCCTCCCAGCCCCACAGCACTTATGAATAGATCTATCATTTTTTTATATTTATACCTATCTTCCCCTGTGCCCCAGACTGTAAGCTCGTTGTGGGCAGGGAATGTGTCTGTTTAATGTTGTGTTGTACACGTCCAACTGCTTAGTACAGTGCTCTGCACACGGTAAGTGCTCAATAAATACGATTGACTGAATGAATGACTCCACCACTAACCTTAGGATCCTTCAAAGGCTGAGGATTGGGCAACTATTTTGTCCTTTGACTATCAATGAATCAATCAGCACTTAGAACAGTGCTTTGCACATAGTAAGTGCTTAACAAATACCATCATTATCATTATTATTATTAATCAATCAACCATATTTATAGAGCACTTACTGTATGCAAAGCACTGTATTAAGTGCTTAGGAAAGTACAGTGAAATAGTGTTCTTAGATAGGTTACCTATCCTCGAGAAGCTCACAGTCTATAATCCTCATTCATTCAGTCTTTTTTTTTTTGAGCACTTACTCTATGCAGAGCACTGTATTAAGCGCTTGGAAAGCACAATTCAGCAGTAAAGAGAGACAATTCCAGTCCTCACTTCCCTCCCATGTAATCCTCTTATCCTTCGTCTTCCCCATCCCTCTTTCCCTCTCTGTGGATTCTTCTCTCCCTGCCCACCCCTGCCAAAAAAAAAAAAATACAGCCAAACCTGAATCCTTGTGAGTCTGGGTTGGAAGCAGAGCAGGGTGAAGTCACCTCCTGGCTTGGATGAGAAGGAGGAGAAGCCGAAGTCCGGAATATGGGGAGGGGCTGAGGAGGAGACAAAGTTGAGGCCGATAAGAGCCAAAAGACAAGAAGAAGGTAGGGTTGCAGGGAGGGGGAGACTCCCCATGTCCCTCCATGACAAGCTCACAGTAAGATTCTGTTAAACTCACCCCACCTCACATATCTGCTCTTTTCAGCCAAAACTCCTACAAGTCCACTCAGTCGTATTTATCAAGCATTTACTGTGTGCAAAGCACTGGCCTAAGCGCTTGTGAGAGTACCATATAACAATACAGAGACCCATTCTCTGCCCACAGTGAGCATACAGTAATTTGTTAATGAGATGTACATTGCCTTGATTCTATTTATTTGCTATTGTTTTAATGAGATGTTCATCCCCTTGATTCTATTTATTGCCATTGTTCTTGTTTGTCCGTCTCCCCCGATTAGACTGTAAGCCCATCAAAGGGCAGGGACTGTCTCTATCTGTTACCAATTTGTACATTTCAAACGCTTAGTACAGTGCTCTGCACCTAGTAAGTGCTCAATAAATACTATTGAATGAATGAATATTGAATGAATAGAATCATCTCTACATTCCTCCCCAGCTCTCTCTCCAAATTCAAAGACCTCCAAAATACCACCTCTCCAATAAGCCTTCTCAATTCATTCCCATCCCTCTCGAGGTTGCACCTGGAGAGTTTCCAGTCCTCTACCAGACTCAACTACGGGAAGGAGAGTCAAGCAGAGGCATACCCATTCCATTCTTAGCTTGGCCAGTGGCTAGCGAGTAGAAGGCAATCTGCTGCAGGTCAAACCTCCCCTGTGCTGAGCAGTAGCGGCGTGAGAAAAGAGTCGAGGGTGAAGACTCAAGTTTACGGCACGGAAGGAAGCGGTGGTAAACCACTGTCGTATTTTTACCAAGAAAACTATGGTTAAACTACCTGAACGGTTGCAGAACAATTGTAAATATGATGGATTGACTGAGTGGGGATTAAGACTGTGAGCACTCTGTGGTACAGCCACTGTGTCCAACCTGATTAGCTTGTATGTACCCCAACTGCTTGGCACAAAGTACTTAACAAATACCATCATAATTATTATTAAGTGCTTAGTACAGTTCTGTGCAAACAGTAAGTGCTCAGTAAATACCATTTATTGCCTGAATATTCTAGTTGTAAATATTCAAATGTTTACCAAACAGAGCATTAGAGGATAAGCTCTGTGTAGACAGGGATCAGAGTCATTCCTTTGTTTGGAACTTCCCAAGCACGAATTCCACTACATTGTTCTGTACTTCCTAAGCACATGTTCCGGTCCATTGTGCCAGTATGGGCTTAGGAAATACCATGACTGCTGTTAGGAGCCCAGAAGTGGGGCACAGGTCACCTGACATTAGAGAATGGAGGAGATCTGGGGAGCGGGGGATGGATGAATGTACTGGTGTAGGGAGGCCCAGGAGAGAGTCTTGATAGGAATCAGGGAGTGAGAGAGCAATGAGGAGGGGGAGAGGGACCAGCCCGGAGGGAAGAGGAGCAAGCAAGGGGAAAAATGACCCTGCTTTGAGGGGCTTTGAAATTTTGAGAAAGGAAGTTATTATCCGAACCCCAGAGATTGCATTCTGCAATCAAAATAGTATTTATTGCGTGTCTTACTGGGGGAGCGAGAAATAGAATTAGTAGACGGGAAGCAGAACGATGTAGTGGATAGAGCACGGGCCTGGGAGTCAGAAGGTCATGAGTTCTAATCCCAGATTTGCCATTCCTCTGCTGTGTGACTGAGGGCAAGTCTCTTCACTTCTCTGTGCCTCAGTTACCTCATCTGTAAAATGGGGGTTGAGACTGTGAGCCCGGCGTGAAACAGCATCTGCGTCCAATCCAATTTGCTCGTGTCCAACCCAGTGCTTAGTACGGTGTCTGGCACATAATAAGTGCTTAACAAATGCCATTATTATTATTATTAGACACGGTCCCTGTTCTCAAGGAATTTACAGTCAATCGAGCAATTGTATTTATCAAGTGCTTACTGTGTGCAGAGCAGTGTACTAAGCACTTGGGAGAGTAGATTATAACAATAAACACATTCTCCACCCACAACGAGCTTTCAGTATCGAGGAGGAGAAAGGCATTAAAATAAATCAATTACATAAGTGCTGTGGGGCTGGAAGGGGGAATGAATAAAGGGGACAAGTCAGGGTGACGCAGAAAGGGGTGGGAGAAGAGGAAAGGAGGGTTGAGTCAGGGAAGACCTCTTAGAAACGTACCTTCAATACCACAGTGACTGCTTGAAGGTTAGATGGTCATGGGTTCTAATCCTGCCTCCACCACTTGTCAACTGTGTGACTTTGGGCAAGTTACTTAACTTCCCCGTGCCTCAGTTACTTCATCTGGAAAATGGGGATTAAGACTGCGAGCCCCATGTGGGACAATCTGATTACCTTGTGTCTACCCCAGCGCTTAGAACACTGCTTGGCACATAGTAAGTGCTTAACAAATGCCATCATCATCATTATTATTATTATTGGATCCAAGGGGGCCGTCAACAAGGGAAGCAGATGGTTCATTCATTCATCGAATCATTCGTCTTTCTTGAGCGTTTACTGGGTGCACAGCGCTTTAATACTAATAATAACAGTGGTATTTGTTAAGTGTTTACTATGTGCAGGGCACTGGAGTAAATACAGTAAATACACTGGAGTAAATAAGCGCTGGGGTAAATACAGGGTAATCAGGTTGTCCCACGCGAGGCTCACAGTTAACCCCATTTTCTAGATGAGGTAACTGAGGCACAGAGAAGTTAAGTGACTTGCCCAGTCACCCAGCTGACAAGTGGCAGAACCGGGATTCAAACCCATGACCTCTGACTTCTAAGCCCGGGCTCTTGCCACTGAGCCACGCTCCTTCTCTAAGATTAAGATTGCGAGCCCCATGTGGGACAATCTGATTACCTTGTGTCTACCCCGGCGCTTAGAACACTGCTTGGCACATAGTAAGCGCTTAACAAATGCCATCATCATCATTATTATTATTATGATCCAAGGGGGCCGTCAACAAGGGAAGCGGCTGGATCATTCATGCATCGATTCAGTCGTCTTTCTTGAGAGCTTCCTGGGTGCACAACGCTTTACTAAGCGCTTGGGAGCGAACCATATAACGAAAAACGGAGTTGCGTCGTCACCCTGTCCTCCAGCATCCGCTTGATGTGGGCGGGGTGGGAAGAAAGCGGGCCGCCGACGGCTCAGCCACCTGAACCTCCTCACCCGGAGCGTGGGAATTTAGCCGGTCCTCCACGGACGGCAGAGGGCGCCACGGCCAGGCCGAGGGCGCCGCTCTGGGCCCCGGACTCGACGTCCCCGGCCTCGGGGTCACGTGTCGTCGCCCTCGGGCGGGTCCTCCCTCCCCGCGCCGGCGCACTTCGCTCTTTCCAGGTCGAGCCGTCGGCTGGGCGCCATCATGGTGAGCGTTTCCCGGCGGCGAGGGGGGACCGGGGCCATCCGCCGCCATCCGTCACCCCCGCGGGGTGGGGGGGCCCGGAGGGAGCCGCAGGAGGAAGGGGGGGCCCCGGAGCGCCCATCGAAGCCGCTATGGGAGGGCTCGGGGGGTTGAAATGGAGACGCGGGGCCGCGCCGGGGAGGGCCGGGGCTTGACCGCGCTGTCCCCGCGCTGTGCAGGGAGTCGATATTCGTCACAACAAAGACCGCAAGGTGCGGCGCAAGGAGCCTAAAAGCCAGGACATCTACTTGAGACTGCTGGTCAAGGTACCGACCCGGCGCGGGGGCCTGGGGGAGCGGGGCGGGGGCCGGCGGAGCCCGGGCTGGCCGCGGGGACCGGCCATTCCTCGGCTCTCAGCCCCCCGCTCTCCTCCACCTCCTCCTCCGCCCAGCTCTACCGCTTTCTGGCCCGCCGGACCAACTCGAGCTTCAACAAAGTCGTGCTGAAGCGGCTGTTCATGAGCAGGACCAACCGGCCCCCTCTGGCCCTCTCCCGCATGGTGAGTGAGACGGTCCCGAGGCCACCCGTCGGCCTTAAATGATGATAACGATGGTATTTGGGAAGCTCTTACTACCTTTTAAGTCCTGGGGTACATACAGGGTAACCCACCGTCATAACCCCCCTTTTACAGATGAGGCGACTGAGGCACAGAGAAGTGACTTGCTCCTAGTCACCCAGCTGGTAGTGGCGGAGGCGGGATTAGAACCCAAGATCTCTGGCTCCCAAGCCCGTGTTTTGCTGCTACACAGCGCCCCGTTAAATAGGACCAAGGGGCAGAGCTGTGATGCAGCTGGAAGTAATAATAATAACGTTGGTATTTATTAAGCGCTTACTGTGTGCAGAGCACTGTGCTAAGCCCTGGGGTAGATACAGGGTAATCAGGTTGTCCCACGTGAGACTCACAGTCTTAATCCCCATTTGACAGATGCCACCGAGACACAGAGGAAGTGAAATGACTTGCCCACAGTCACACAGCTGACAAGTGGCAGAGCCGGGATTCGAACCCACGACCTCTGACTCCCAAGCCCGGGCTCTTTCCACTGAGCCACGCTGCTCCTCTGCTAGAGAAGCTCAGTGGAAAGAGCCTGGGCTAGGGAGACAGGTCACGGGTTTGAATCCTGGATTTGCCACTTGTTAGCTGTGTGACTATGGGCAAGTCACTTTACTTCTTTGTGCCTCAGTGACCTCATCTGTAAAATGGGGATGAAGACTGGGAGCCTCACGTGGGACGACCTGATTACCCTGTATCTCCCCCAGCGCTTAGAACAGTGCTCTGCACATAGTAAGTGCGTAACAAATACTAAAGTTATTATTAAATGGGGGTTTGTGGGGTTTAGATTGGCATCGGGTCCCCCCGCGGGTGCTGCTGGGAATACTGCCCTGGTAAGAGCTTGCCTATAGCAATGCCATCTTGTGCCAGGCGGATGTGGCGGTGGAGTTCAACCGGGGGGATTCTGTCCCGAGGAGGGGAGAGGCCCTGGGCCGGTTCAGGGAACATCTCCCACCCCAACCCCCCAGCCTTCCCACTGACCTCAGTTCCCTTCCTCTTTGGGCCCAGATCCGGAAGATGAAGCTGCCCGGGCGGGACAACAAGACGGCTGTGGTAGTGGGCACGGTGACAGATGATGTGCGGATCCAGAATGTGCCCAAGCTGAAGGTGAGTTTGTGTGTTTGGGGGGAGGGGGAGAGGAGAATGGCACCCCTTAGTTGGGGTGGAGGGAGCCACCTGGGCTTCGTGTGGAGGGGGTCCAGGGGTCGAGAGATGGGCAGCGTGGCTTAGTGGCAAGAGGCCGGGCTTGGGAGTCGCAGGCCGTGGGTTCTAATCCTGGCTCCGCCACTTGTCTGCTGTGAGACCTTGGGTGAGTAACTTGTCTGGGCTTCAGTTACCTCATCTGTAAAAATGGGGATTAAAAAATGTGAGCCCCGCTTGGGGCGATCTGATTACCCTGTACCTACTGTAGTGCTTAGAACAGTGCTCAGCACATAGTAAGCGCTTAACAAATACCATAATTATTATGATGGGCAAGATCTGAGGCCTGGATTTCCCTTTGCAGGTGTGTGCCCTGCGGGTGAGCAGCGGAGCACGCAACCGCATCCTCAAGGCTGGTGGGCAAATCCTCACCTTCGACCAGCTGGCCCTGGCTGCGCCCAAGGGCCAGGGGACAGTCCTCCTCTCTGGTGAGGTGGGGAGGAACGAAGAGGGTGGAGGGAAAAGAGGGGGCCAGGGCAGGGAAGCTGTTGCTGGCTCTTCCGATGCTCTGATCTTGGCCTGATGTTGAGTCTTTGCTTCTTCCTTCCCTTGGTCGCTCGGATTCTCTCCTCCAGGTCCCCGGAAGGGCCGCCAGGTGTATAGGCATTTTGGGAAAGCTCCTGGCACTCCTCACAGCCACACCAAGTGAGTACGGCGGGAGGATGTCATGTTGTGGTGGGAGGGGCTGGAGAGGGAGGCCACAAGATCACAATCAGCCTTGATGGGATGTCACGTCAGCCGAGGTTAGGCATTCCACAATCTCAGGTGGACCCGACCCCCTGAAGAAGTGTCTCGGCTGACCTGCCCATGGCCATCCCTGAAAGGGGGTGCTGGGCACTGTGGGGTCGGAGCCTTGGCTGTGCCCAGCCAGGGGCTGACCTGTCCTCTCTTCCCGCAGACCCTACGTCCGCTCCAAGGGCCGGAAGTTTGAACGTGCTCGTGGACGTCGTGCCAGTCGTGGTTACAAAAACTGAACTCTCTCGTCTATTAAAAAGCTTCCGGACTGGAGCTTATGGTGTCTCTCTCTGGCTGGGGAGGCCTGGGGGACTGGGGCAGCAACTTTGAATGGGCACACAACCCCCCCCCACCACCATCACCTTCCTTGGTGCCCTCTCGGTCCTTGCCTGTCGCCACATCCTTCTAGCATTGGCCTGGGAGTCAGAAGGACCCGGGTTCTAATCCCAGCTCTGCCACATGCCTGCTGTGACCTTGGGCAAGTCACTTCTTTCTGGGCCTCTTACCTCATCTGCAAAATGGGGATTAAGAATCTGAGCCCCATGTGGGATGGGAACCCTGTCCAATCTGAGTGACTTGTTACCTACCCCAATTTTTAGATCAGAGCTTGGCACATAGAGCGTAAGAAGTACCACCACCGTCGTCATTGTTTGTTCCGTGTTATTTGGGTCTCTGTTCTGGCTTCTGGTGGCTCTGCCTGTGTGCCCAGATCTATCTCCCAGGCATGTCGGCTAAGCAAGGTGGGATTTCCTTGGTCCTAGCTCTGTTATGACTCAGGCTTCATATTGACTGGTTGCCTGCCTGTCTGAGGGAAGACTCTGCTGCAGGGATACCTCCTCTGGCAAACCACTGGAGGGGAGAGTCTGGATCAGAGCAGCACTAGGCAGTTGTCAGCTGGGGTCAGGCGGTGCTACTCCGGTGGGTGCCTGGAAATTAATTACAGATATGGACACAGGTGCTGTGGGGCTGAGAGGAGGGTGATGCAGAAGGGAGTAGAAGAAAAGGAAGAGTCCTTTGGTCAGGAAGGCCTCTTGTAGATGTGTCTTTAATAAGGCTTTGAAAGGGGGAAAAGTAATGTCGGATGTGAGGAAGAAGGGTGTTTCAGGCCAGAGGCGGTACGTGCACAAGAGGTTGGGGACTAAGTAGACGAAATTGAAGTACAGACAGTAGGTTGGCATTAGAAGGGCTAAGTGTGCAGGCTGGTTATGTGAGAGAGTAGTGAGGTAAGATAGGGGGCAATGTGATTGCATGCTTTAAAACTGGTTGTCAGGAGTTTCTGTTTGATGTGGAGGTGATGGGTAACAGTGGATAACTTGGATTGAATGTTTGTAGAAAAATGATCCTGGCAGTATAGTGGAGTATGGACTGCAGTGGGGAGAGACAGGAGGCAGGGAGATCAAGGAGGCTGATAGAGTAATCAAGGCAGGATAGGATAGGATAAGTGCTTGGATTAACAATATAGTATTTTGGATGGAGAGGGAAGGATGGATTTTAACGATGCGGAGGTCGAACTGACCCCAGGACCAGGCTGAGAGTGAGGGTGATGCATATCAGCTGGCAAGGGTGAGGCCAAGACCCAAACTGCCATGACTCCTGAGGGATAGGAGCGCCCTCTTTTTTAAGTAGTATGCTTTTTAAAAATGTTCTGAGCACCTACTATGTATCAGAAACTATTATGTGCTACAGTCCCTGTCCTTCGTGGGGCTCACAGTCTTATTCCCCACTTTACAGATGAGCTAACAGGCACAGAAGTGATCTGCCCAAGGTAACAGCAGACAACTGGCAGAGCCAAGAATTAGAGCTCAGGTCCTGACTCCCAGGGCCCTGCTCTACTAGGCCAAACAGCTTTCCCAGACCTGAGTCCCCCCGGCACTCAGTTGTATTGAGTGTGTACTGTTTGTAGAGCGCTGTACAAGTGCTTGGGGGAGAGTACACTATATCAGTGTAACAGGTGCATTTCCTGCCCACAGTGAGCTTATAGTCTAGAGGGGGAGATGGGACATTACTATAAATAAATTACAGATGTATATCAAGTGCAGTGGGGCTGGGGAGGTGGATGAATAAAGGGAGCGAGTCAGGGCAATGCAGAAGGGATAGGGAGAAGAGGAAAGGAAGATTTAGTCGGGGAAGGCCTCTTGGAGCTGGACCTTCAATAAGGCTTTGAAGGTAGAGTTATTGTCGGATATGAGGAGAGACGGCGTTCCAGGAGAGGCAGGACGTATATGAGAGATTGGCGGTGAGGTAGGCGAGTTGAAGGTACAATGAGAAAGTTGGCATTAGAGGAGCAAAGTGACCCAGCAATCATGTACCCACTGATCCCCTGACAAGATTCCTTGCCTCCCCCCTCTTTTGCCCTATCTGACTGCTGCATTGGGAGCTCCTCCCACCCACATCTAGTCAGCTGTGCCCCCTCTCCCCTGCTGGAATGCCCAGCCCATAACTCCCATGCCCATTGATTGCCTGACTGATTTCAAACATTAATCTCACTTCCCCACCCCTTCCTGCAATTCCCTCCATCTCTTGGCCCTAAATAACCTGATCATTTAAGTGATAAAATTGAAACCGTCACTTGCAATCTCCTTAAAATCTCCCCTATTCCTCTCCAGTCCTTCCCTCCTGCTGCCCCTTTGATTTTTCCCTCTTTCCCAGCAGTATTTCAGCATATGTTCTCCTTTATTTCAAAATCTACCTCCTCTACATGTACCTTCACACTTCATCAAAACACTTGCCGCCTTCCCTCCCTGACTCCAATCTTGAACTCACTTTCCAATGGCTTCTTTCCCACCTCTTTCAAACATGCTCAAGTCTCCCCCATCCTAAAAGAACCCTCTTTTACCCCCAGGGCATCCTGCAATTATCTCCCCACCTCCCGACCTACCATTCCTCTCCAAACTCCTTGCACAAGTTATCCATAACTGCCACCTCTGCTTACTGTCTTCCAATTCTCTCCTTGACCCTTTCCATTCATTCAATCAATCGTATTCATTGAGCGCTTACTATGTGCAGAGCACTGTAGTGCTTATACAGTTTGGCAACAATCTCTGTCCAATAACGGGCTCACAGTCTAAAAGAGGGGAGACACCGTCACCGTCATCATCAGTGTGGTATCTATTAAGCGCTCACTATGTACTTACCAAATCCAACAAATTCTCCATCCTAATCCACAGTGTGGACCCCATTTGCTTTGGAAAATATAATAATTGTATTTCTTATGCTTGCTATATTGCAGCTTCTGTAGTGCCTATATGTAGCCACTGTAAAATCCCCATTGTACGGTTGAGTTAACTGAAGCACAGAGAAATCAAGTGACTTGCCCCAAGTCACACAGCAAGACAAGTGGTGGAGGTGGGGTTAGAAACCATGACCTTCTGACTCCCAAAACTGTGGGACCCCTTCTAATCTCCAACTACGCTCCCTTGGAAAACTCATTCACTCCCACCACTTCAACTACCATCTCTACATGGATGATTCCCAAATCTACCTCTCTACCTCTCCAACCCCGTCTTACCTTTACTCGGATGTCCCGCTGACACCTCAAAGTTAAAATGGCGTAAGACAGAACTCATCTTCCCAAACCCTATCCTCCCCCAACTTTCTCATCACTGTAGACAGCACCATCATCCTCCCCGCCTCCCAAGGCAGTAACCTTGGCATTATCTCAACTTGTCTCATTCAACCTACGTATTCAATGTCACCAAATCTAATTGGTTCTACCTTCACAACACTGCTAAAATCTACTCTTTCACTTCAAACTACTGCGCTGATCCAAGTACTTGGATCCCACTTTGTCTAGTCGATCGTATTTATTGAGCAGTTACATAGTGTGCAGAGCATCGTACTAAGCAGCATGGGCTAGTGGGCAGAGCACGGGCCTGGGAGTCAGAAGAACCTGAATTCTAAACCCGGCTCCTCCACTTTTCTGCTGTTTGACCTTGGGCAAGGCACTTAATTTTTCTGTGTCTCTGTAAAATTTACGGATGAGAAAGAAGAATAAGCTCCATGTAGGATGGGGATTCTGTCTTCAATCTACCCCAGTGCTTAGAATAGTGCTTGACACATAGTAAGCATTTAAAAGCTATAATTATCATTATTACTAAGCAGTTGAGAGAGTACAATATTGAGAGAGTACAATACAAGAGTTGGTAGACACATTGATTGCACACAAGCTTACGGTCTAGAGGATATTGCATCAGCCTCCATGCTAACTTCCCTGTCTTCTCTCTCTCTACTCTAGTCCTTACTTCGCTCAGCTGCTCGAATCCTTTTTCTAGAAAGAGTTCAGTCCATGTCTCCCACTCCTCAATAACCTCCAACGGTTACACACCCACATCTGCATCAAACAGTAGCTCATCATTTGGCTTTAAGACATTCAATCACCTTACCTCCTCATACCTTACCTCTGATTTCCTACAACCCAGCCCACACACTTTGCCCCTCTTAACGCCAAGCTACTCACTGTACCTTGCTCTCTTCTATCTCGCTACCAACCCTTTGCCCGTGTCCTCCCTCTGGTCTGGCACATCCTTCTCCTTCATGTCCGACAGACCACCTTCAAAGCCCTCCTACACTCAAATCTCCAAGAGGCCTTCCCCAACTAAGCCTTCATTTCTCCTGCTCCCTCTCTTTTTTGTGCCACATATGCACTTTAAGCATTTGATATTCAAACCACCCTCAGCCCCATAGCACTTACTGTGTGCAGAGCATTGTACTAAGCGCTAGGGAGAGTACAGTAAAACCATAACCGACACCTTCCCTGCCCAGAATGCACTTACGGTCTGGAGAGGGAGACAGAAATCGATATAAATAAATAAATGGCAGATATGCACGTAAGTACCTAGGGGCTGGGAGGGGGGATGAATAAAGGGAGCAAGTCAGCATGGCGCAGAAGGGAATGGGAGAAGAGGAAATGGAGGACTTTGTCAGGGAAGGCCTCTTGCAGGAGACGTGCCTTCAATAAGGCTTTGAAGGAGGGGAGAGTCACTGTCAGTATGTTCCAGATTGTAATTGTCCATAAATGCCCATATCGGTAATTTATTTTAACGTCTATCTCCCCCTCCAAAGTGTAAGCTCTTTAAAGGCAGGGAACATACCTACCAACTCTGTATTGTACACGGGAAGCAGCACGGTATAGTGGATAGAGCACGGGCCTGGGAGTCAATAGGTTGTGGGTTCTAATTCCAGCTCTGCAACTTGTTTGCTGTGTGACCTTGGGCAAGTCACTTCATTTCTCTGAGTCTCAGTTTCTCGTCTGTAAAATGGGGATTAAGACTCGGAGCCTCATGTAGTACAGTGCTCTGCACATAGAGCTCCATAAATAGGATTGAATGAATGAATGAATGACAGGAACTGTTTCCAACCCGATTTTCTTGTATCCACTCTAGCTCTTAGTATTGCGCCTGACATCCAGGAAGTGTTTAACAAATACCAGAATATTATTATCGTTATTATTCCTCTCCCAAGCACTTTGGACAGTGCTCTGCATGCAGTAAGGGCTCACATACCATTGATTGAGTGAAGCTCTGCAGCCTGCCCCACCCACTCCCTCCATTTCCCCTCACCTGGCCACTTTCTATCCCCATTTTCTCTCCCAGCTTTTGTGCCCCATCACCAGCCTTCCCCTCCTGCCCTAACCCCCTCTCTGAGACCCCTGTCCTGGATTTCCCAGTTCCACTTCCAGGGGCCCCCAAATCTCTCCGCCTCCCAGCTTCCTGCTTGCCTCCCCACCTTCTAGCATCCTGGTATCAGGTGTGTGTGTCTCACCTGCTTCCTTCTAACTGTTCCTCCCTGGCCGACCTCGTCCTGGCCCCACCCACAAGAAGCCTTAAAGGAGCAGGGCCCCTCACCCTTATCTCTTGGTCCCTACATTCCCCCTCACCCCATCCTGCCCCCCTCCCCCAATACCCCCATTGAGAGAGGAAAAGGACTGGGGACAGAGAAAGCCTTGGTTGGGATGTTGGGGGGCGGGGGGAAGGGGGCCAATCAAAGGCTTATACTGGGCAGGATGTGGACTTGGTCAGAAGAGGAGAGGGGAGTGGCCCCAGGCAAAGGAGCCTGACACACAGGGAGCAAACTGGGGCAAACTGGAGCCTTGTTTCCCCAGCTCCAAACTGGGTCTGAAACTGAGCCCCAGACTGAGAAGAAAACAGGTCAGCTTCTTATTTCCGCTGCCCCCTCTCCTTCCCCTCCCTCTCCACTCCCTCCCTCCCTCTCCACTCCCTCCCTTCTTTCCCCCTTCTCTCTTTCCCTCCGTCTCTTCCCCGTTGGCCTTGTTTACTCTGTAGGGTTGGGTTTTTCCAGAAACACCCCTTCCCAGTGCTTCACTTTTCTCGTTTGAATGCAACTGCCGGGAGAGAAGGTGTCTGAGGCCCTGGGCTAAGGAACCAGAAAAGCAGGTGAGGTTGTCCAGTGAAAGCTGGACACCCAGGGATTCCCCCGCACCCCAGAGCTTCATCTCCCTGGCTCCAATCCCCCCGAAGTCCAGAGACCCCTTCTCCCCAGACTCCCTGCCCATACCCCTCCTTCCCACGATTCCCCCGGGAGCCCAGAGCCCCCTCCTTCTTACCCCCCAATCCCTTTCTCCCTCATTTTTTTTATCGTGTTTTTTAAACTCTTACTATGTGCGAGGCACTGTTCTAAACGCTGGGGTAGATAGAAGATAACCGGCTCCTGTCCGACGTGGGCTTCGTGATTTTAATCCCCATTTTACAGTTGAGGTAGCTGAGGCACAGAGAAATGAAGTGACTGGAGTGAACTGACTTGCCCAGTCAAGGTCACACGGCAGATAAATGGCGGAGCTGGAATTAGAACCCAAGTCCTTCTGACTTTGAGGCCCGTGTTCAATCCACTAGGCCATGCTGCTTCTCCTTCCCTCTGTCCCCCTTTTCCCCTCAGCCCCCCTTCCCCAGTATGAAATAGGCCATTCGGTAAGTGATTAAATGGGAGTGGAACGAGGATTGGAGAAGTAAGAAAGCAGGCGGTTGGCTTGCCGCAGCTGATGATGAAGAAGTGGAAGAAAAAAATAAGGTTTCGGGGGGCCCTGGGTCAGGAAGCCCACTCCAATCCCTAACCACTTTTCAGTGACCTTCAGTGACCTTCAGTGCCTTTTTTTTCTGTTTCCCCAGGACTCCATCCTTCCAGCTTCCCATTCTCGCCTCTGTGGGGCAAGCAGGGAGGCGCCCGCGAGTGGGGCTGGTGGGGTCTGAGGCCGGGGTTCAGGAGAGCAGCCCCAGGGCAGGGAAAGGGGGCTCTGAGTGGGGGATCCCCATCAAACTGTGCTCTCTGTCGAGGAGCAGAGGGGTTTAATGGGTCAGAGGGAACCGGGCTTCCAGCTGTTGAAAGCACGGGAGGCCCGGGGTCAGGCACAGAGGCCAAATCAGGTGGGGGCCCTGGGAGGGTCACAGAAAGCTGCTAAGCTGGAGGCAGATGGGAGCCGGGCCTGGTGTGTGGAGGAGGGGAAACCTGGTGGCCAGCGCCGTTGACCCGGGCCGGGTGGAGTCGGCCTCTTAGTGACGGTCGGTAGTTGGAGAGACAGGAGGGCAGGGAGACGCAGGCCCCAACATGGCAGCCTCTCAGCTGGCGGCCCTGGAGGAGGAGGAGAATGGGGAAGGAGGAGCCAGGACAAGGCTGGGGCAGCGGGAGGTTTCGTGCTACTCGGAGGGGCAGCGGCTGGCGCTGGAGGTCCTGCTGAGCGAGGGGGCCATGGGCTACGGGGCCTTCATGGCCCGGGAGGGGATGGTGCCCTTCCTGGGAGCCGAGGAGGCCCGGGGCCTGGAGGCCGTGATCGAGGACTGGAGGCCCCAGGGGGAGGGGGAGGAGTGGCGTGAGGGGGAGGGGAACGGCGGGGACAGCCTGACCTACTGGCCCGGCTGCACGGAGGAGTCCCCCCCGAAGCTGGCGTTCGGATGGCCGGAGAACCCCTCCTGGAAGGGCATCAGCAGGGCCCGGCTCTACACCCACCCACCCGGTGAAGGGGACCCGCCCATCAAGGAACTGCTGAGGACCTCGATCCAGGAGGCCAGCAAGGTGGGGATCCCGGCATTCTGTCCCGCCCCCCGTTCCTCCCATCCCTCAGCCCCCCCACACCCCAATCCTGGCCCAAGCTTATCTCAGGGGTCCAGTGCCCTAGCCTGCAATGGGAGAGGGGGAAATTGAGGGACGATGAAGTGCTCAAGGCAGGGCTCGGCCCAGCGGGGAGGACCGGGAAGGGAGGACGGAGGGAGGAGAGAGGAGAGTCCTGTTGGCCCATACCCTTCCCCACCCTTCCAGGTAGTGGCCGTGGCCATGGACATCTTCACGGACCCTGACCTGCTCCTGGATCTCTACAGGACAGCGACCCGCCGGAGGGTCCCCGTCTACCTCCTCCTCTGCCAGAAGCACCTCCCGGCCTTCCTGGCCCTGGCCAAGCAGCTCAACCTCAGTTTTCAGTCCACTGAGGTACTCCCAGTTGAGCCCCCATCCACCCTTCCCATGCTCTTCCCCTTCCTCCCTCGCTTCCCA
Source organism: Ornithorhynchus anatinus (assembly GCF_004115215.2). Classification (NCBI taxonomy): domain Eukaryota; kingdom Metazoa; phylum Chordata; class Mammalia; order Monotremata; family Ornithorhynchidae; genus Ornithorhynchus; species Ornithorhynchus anatinus. Next base: position 52,955,489 of record NC_041737.1, on the reverse strand, counting down.
CATCGCTAAGAACGCCTCGCTTCCCCTACTAGGCCCGACCCACTGGATGTGGTAGGCCCTCTACGTTGCGGCGTATTCTGGGGAGAAGCAAAAGGGGGGGGCAGTCCTGACGACTGGGAATGGCCTGGTTTTCCTCCCGGGGGGCAGGAAAGGTCTTCAGCCCTGGGAGGCTCCGGTCCCACCTCTGAGACCCCTCCCACCCTGCCCCACTAGAACCTGGAGGTGCGGGTGGTCCGTGGCTGCTCCTTCCAGAGCCGGCATCGAAAGCAGGTGAGCGGGGATCTGAAGGAGAAGTTTGTGCTGCTGGACGGGGACACGGTCATCACCGGATCCTACAGGTACCTGTTCCGCTCCCCTGAGGGAACCCGAAACTGCCCAGTAGCTAGAGGGTCCCTGGCATCGGGGTCTATTGAGGCTTGGGAGCTCCATCTCACCCTCTACCCACCTCCCTGCTGCCCCCTCAGGAATAGAGAGCCCCCCAGGTCCCTACTCTATCACCCTGGAACCCCCCGTCACCGAACCTGGTTGCGAGAGCTGTGAACTCGGGGGTTCTCTCCCCCATTTCACGATCCCCAGAGATCGTCTTCCCTCAGGACACTTTAATAGGATTGGGGGGATGGGAGGTTGGGAGGAAAGGGGTGGTCAAAGCAGCCAGGGATGGAGCAGCCCGATGAGGCCCAGCAGGAGGGCAGCTCCCAGGCCCCCGGGCCCGGGGCGGGCGACCGCGGCGTTGCAGAGCTCTCCCTGGCAGCAAGCGGTGACCAGACTGTAGGTGACGCCCATGTAGATCACGGCCTGCTCCTTGCCGCAGTTGATGGCCCGGACGCAGCCCTTGTTGGAGATCAGCGAGACGCCCAGGGCCACCCCGTGGCCCGTGAAGCAGTCCTCATCCTCGGCGCACTGCATCAGCGTGCCTGGGCACTTCTGGGCATCCGTGAGCTCGCAAAACAGGCAGCCTTTCCCCGAGGTGGGCCCCGCTAGCAGGGCGAGAAGGAACAGGAACAGCAGCAGGGACCCCGTGGCCATCCCCCTCTCCCTCAGCGGAGCCTCTGACCCTGGCGGGCACCAACTCTTCACTTCTATGTCCCCTGGGGGTGCGGAGGGGACCACTAGAGTCAGCCTTCACCGCTATGGCCAATCACTCAGCTCTGAGATAGTTTCAGACACCCGAATTGGGTCGCCTGTGATCACTCCTTCGGCTTTGGGGCTTTGGGGCCTGGGGTCACTCAGTCTTTTGATCACCGGGTCATGAGGCTTCGGCAATCCCTTACTCCGACTCAGTCACCCCTTGCCTCAGCACACACATGCCCACACACGCACGTGTCCTTGACTCTCGAGACTCTTGGAGTGTTTTGACAAAGTTCCTTTGAGTGACTCTTGCCCTTGTGCCCTTTCTTTCCTTCTCTCTCTCTCCGTCTCTCTAATTTTTTTGATCCAGAAGTCTCTGAATTTCTCCGTTTCAATCTCTGACACTTGGCTTCCAGTCCTCCTCCGATCCGCTGGTCTCTCGATCTTGGAGACTTCCTTTGGTCTTCCGATCTCTTGATCGAGATCTCTTGATCTGTTGCCCCTCTTGCTCTTAGAGTAGCTTGGTATCTGGTCCTCTAGGTCCTGGAGGCTTTTGGCTTTCTCCCTTCAAGTCTCTTAAAATTTAATCAGATTCTTGTCACACTTGGGTACGATCCCAAGGCAGGAGACTCTGCCCCTCTCGCTCTCTCTTCCCTTGGCTCTGGGCCAGATCTACCCACACCTCTCTCCCTTTGCACCTTCCCTTGGCACTTCCTGGCTTCCGTCCTCAGTAGCCTAGACCCACAGTCTCCTTGGAGGAAGAGAAAAAGTACCTCTTGGGTCCCTTCCCCTGCTCTTCTAGGGAAAACAAACGGGAATTCACAGAGCCCTCAGCAAGTTCCTATTGGCTGCCTTCAGGCTGAGGTCACAGATGGTGCTGAGGTCACAGACGAGACTCTGGGCCCAGTCCCTCCCAATGGGCCTTGTTAACCAAGGCAAGGCCCAGCTGCTGGATCACACCCCTTTCCTAGCAACTGGGGCCATCCAGGAGGCAGGATATTTGCATTAGGGTTGGAGAGGACTGGGAATTCATCAATCGCTGAAGCTTGGTGAGGATGAGGATGATCCCTGAGCTCAAAGAACTAGGAGAGAGAAAGAATCAGGGTCTTGGGGCCGGGGGGGTGGTGCTGGGGGTGTGTCCCTCCCGAGCAAATGAGGTTTCCAAGGGGGACTTCAAGGCTCTGAGCCTGGGGGCAGGACTCCCACACCCTCTATCCTCCCTCAGCTTTACGTGGAGCGATTCCCGGCTCCATCGGGGCCTAGTGACTCTGCTGACTGGGGAGATTGCCAGTGCCTTTGACCATGAGTTCCGGACCTTGTTTGCTGCCTCCTACGCCCTGCCAGAAGAACCCATGCCCTTCCAAACCCTTGGCCGGTCCCCGAGCCCCTACATGCCGGATGGGGTGCAGCTGGCCTTTTCCGGGCCCCACCATATCACTCAGCGCCACACTATGGTCCCCGTTGTCCAGCCGCTGACATCCTCGCCGCCGACTAGCCACGGCCCTTTCTCGGGGAGACCGATCCCTGGGTCAAAGGGAATGGCTCCTGGATCTGGGTCTTCCCTAGTGACTGCCTTCGTTCCCCAATGTCCTCCAATGAAGGCCCCACGACCCCCATCTTCCCAAGTCACGTTCCAGGGAACCCCACCTCCAGGGAACTCATTCGCGTTGGCGGCAGCCCGGAGACCCCCGTCTCCAGCAGGGACGGCGAGCCCAAGTCCCCCAGCCATCCTCCTTCCCGACGACTCTATCCGCCACCGTCTGGCCGTCTGCCGCACGTTCGAAGGCCCGAGGAAGGTGAGGGGGTCAGAAGATCTGGACCCGCTTCCCCCTGGCAACCTCCCCGCTGGCCCAGCCCTCAGTGACATCATGCGCAGCGTCCAACAGAGGCGCCTACCCTCTGGCCCCCCTGCCCGGCCTAGTCGCTCGCTTTGGGATCTGAGCCGCCTGTCCCAGCTGTCTGATTCCAGTGACCAGGAGGAGGAAAGAACCAAGGAGGTGAGAGGGGCTGGGGGAGTCAGAAAGGAAAGGAGGGAGTGGGGGGAAAGGGAGGAAGGGGCAAGGGGGGGGGAGATAAGGAGAAAGGAAGGGGCAGGGATGGGGGAGAGAGGGAGAAAGGGGATGGGGCCTAGGGGCTAGGGAAGGGAGATGCAGGGGAAGTTGTGGGGAGGCAGCCTCCTTGTCCTTCCCCTGCAGATGGTACGCTGATATACCCTTGGCAAATATTTACTCCCATTGGCCAGCACCTCCCTCCTTCTGTTTCCTGCTCTTTTTCACCCTTCCCAGAGACCTCAATCTTCCACCCCTCCTTGGGTTTCAACCTTCAAGCTCACTTCCCCCTTTCCTTTGCTCCATTTGTCTCTTCACTGAAGGGAGGAAGGGGGAATTGGGTTAGGGGAGCTAGGGGTCATGGGGGGCAGAGGGAGGTGAGAAGGGGACGGGTTCAGTAGGGACTGGGGTCCCTTGGTTCCCAGGGGAGTGGGAATTTGGGGGAAAGGGGAGGGTTGGGAAGCTGGGCTTAAGAAGGGTCAACTTTAGGCGTTTGGATGCTCACTCCCTCCCATATCCCTAGGTTTTGCTGACCTGGGGTCACCGGGACACCCCGGCCATGGCGCTGATGAGGCAGCGGGGAGCAGGGCCCCTACGAGAGGAGATCCAGCCCCTTCCCCCACTTTGGGGTGGCCCCACCCGGCCTGCCAACTTCCGCCAGTACCACCACTGAGACCCCAGATAGACGCCAGAGGCAGATGGGAGAGATGGTGGGGATGCGGGGGTGATTTCCTGAAACTGGACAAAGGCGCACTTGGAGGACCTAGACTGACTGAGGGCAATGCTGAGCTGGGGGCCATGAGATTGCTCAGCAATGCTTCTGGGAGCTGTGAGGTTGCCCAGCAGGGCTCCCAGGGGCCATGAGGTCACCCAGTGAGGCTCTTTGGGGCCAAGAGGTCACCCAAAGAGGCTTCCAGGGACCGTGAGGTCACCCAGGGTCGCAAAGACAGCAGGAGAGGCTTCCAGGGGCCAGGACCTGGGCGCTGCCACGAGCTGGCTGGGCTGAGCTGTCGGGTGTGGATATGAATTCCCGGCACCGGGCCAGGAAGCCCTTGAGTTGAACTGGGTGGAGGGGTGATGGGACGGGGGCCTCCTCCATCCACCCACACCCAGGAAGAGGAAGGGTGGCAGGACAAACTGGGATTAACTGGGAGCCTGAGGCACAGCGACCGGAAGGAATGCAAGGGAAGACCTGGGGGAAGTGTGGGAGTGGACAGAAGGGTGGGGGCGGTGGTCCAGACTGAGCTGAGGTTTTCTGGGGTGGGGCCGTTGGGAGAAGGCGTCACGTCAGGCACAGGTATGCCTCTCCTGGGTGTATTAAAAGCATTTGTACTTCCCTTTTCCTCTCCCTTTGCTCCCGGAGCCGCCGCGGTGGTTTCCCCAGCTCTAAAGCTCGCCCTTGGTTTTCTGATGTCCCCCACCCATCACCCACCCGAGTGCCCGCTGGGGCTGGGCCGGGGTTGGGCCAGAGCGCCGTCCTCCCGGGGCCTTCTGGGGCGGGCGCGGTGCCCACTGACTCACCCGCCCTCCACCCGCGTCCCTTGTTTCGTAAAGCCCCGAAGGGCCGCGGGTGGGGGGAATCCGGCGATGGGGCCCCAGCTCAGGTGGCTTCCCACGTTCCCTGGTATGGGGTCTGCAGACCGGAAGTCCCTCGCGTCCCCTCACGCCCAGAAACGCCCTTCTGATGCTTCCCTCCGATCTCTGATCCCCATCAGTCCCTCATCTGTCTCCCCCCGTTTCACTGCTGGCACTCAGGGTCCAGAGAGTGTACACTCCGACACCCCCCCCCCCAACCCGGTTCCCTTCCACATCCTTCCCGGCTTGGGGCAGGATGCCCTCCTGGCTGCCATGTGGTGGAATGGGATGCGTGCTCTGCCCTAGGCCCAGGTGGCAGGGATGGTTGGCCCCCTGCTACCCCCAGCTCTGTGGGACATGTTCTCCCCACCCTCCCCCGCCTCTTGCCGCCGCAGAGGGGGTGACTCCCCCAGGGCCCAGTGGACGGATGGTGGGGCAGGCACCGTTTATTGGCCGGTTTACAGGCCCAGCGGGGTGGGGCGGGGCGGGCTGTCTGGCTCAGGGTCCGGCTCCGGGTTGGGGTCGCGGGTGTCCTGGTCCCAGGGAAAAGCGCCCTCCAGCCCCTTCATCCTCTCGCCATAGACGCGGTCGAAGGCCTCGCTCTGCGCCACGGTGAAGTGATTCTTCCAGTCGCCACAGATACCTGGGGCCGGGAGAGGGGGAAGGGGGCGGTGGCGGCCTGGGTCAGCCTCGGGGAAGCAACAAGGACCCAAATCTGGCTTCTCTGAGGTTTTCCCAGGATCGGGTGAAAGGGCTCCTCTCCTCGGCCTCCGGACTCCTCTTCCGGCTCAAACCCGGCAGCGCCGGGGCCGATGCTTCGCTCTGTCCAGGACCTGTTCCCTTGACACCCTGCCCTTAAAGCCCCCAGCCCCAATCATCCCTTGTTGCCCCCCACCCTATCTCCCTGCAGGGCTCTGCCCTCTCCTTGCCAACACCTCCTGAGCCCCTCCCATCACGGTCTGTCTCTCCGGGGCTCTTCTCTTCAAAGTCCATCTCTCCTGGGCTCCTCCCTTCATGGTCTGTTTCTCCCGGGCTCCTCCCATCACAGTCTATCTCTTCTGGGCTCCTCCCGTCACGGTCTGCCCCTCCCAGATTCCTCCAATCACGGCCCCGCCTGTACTGGGCTTCTCTCCCAAACTCACCCTCTTGCTCGGTCTCACCCTATCTTTAATCTCTCTCCAACTGCCCTTCCCCTTGTACGGGTCAAAGGATCAGTTGAAAGGGGTACAGGATGGAGAAAGGGAGGAGGAGGGGAGTTTGCTGCCCCTGTGCCTCCTGTCCCAGGGGTGGGGCTGTGACGGTGCCATGGTCCAGGCCCTATGGCAAGTCTCTGTGGCCTGTAGCGAGGGGGCCTCAGGTGTGACTTGGGCCGGAAGGGCTCTGGTACTTCAGCAGTTTCCAGGCCTGGCAGCCAGGGTGCCAGACGTGGAGATGAGGGTCCTGAACCTTGGGGATTCTGGCCTTGGGGGCTGAGGGCCATGGGAACCGGTCCTGAGGGGCCTCAGGCTCGGCCAGCTTCATCATCCCTCCTCTCTTCCCTTCTCCCCTCATTCCTTCCCAATACGACCCCTCTTATTGGCTGAGATACATCTAGCCGGCGAATGTACCCCAAAGAGGTTAAATCAAGACAATGCCCCTGACATTCTGAGGCATTTACACTGAAATAGGGGGCTCTGAGCCTTGACCTGAGCCATGCCCTCTGACCTTTGCGCAGGAAGGCTCCGCGTGTGTGGTCCAGCAGCACGGCAGGAAGCAGCGTGAGGTTGCTCATTCTGTTCTCCTTCATAGCCCCAAAGGTTGTGTTGGCCAACACTGAGGCCAACGCCGCCTCGCTCAGCTCCCGGTCCAGGAACCGGCAGACCTGCTCTACGACTCTCCGCAGGTCCTGAAGGAGTGGGTCAGAGGTCAGGGCCAGGGGCACAAACACCCACAGACAGAGAGCTCGATGGGGTCAGGCAGGCCCTGGAGGAGGAGGACTCCGGGACCCTTGGGGAAAGGGAAGTGCCAGAAGATAGGGATTAGGACAACTAGTTTCCTGAGAGGAGTCGAGGTAACTTCCTGCAGAAACACTCCCAATTATCTTCCCTGCTCTTCACACTGACCTTTTCTTTAAAAAACAAAACAAAAAAATGGTATTTGTTGAACACTTACTACATGTCAGGAATTGTTCTAAGTGATGGGGTAGATACAAGCTAATCAGGTTCGACAGCAGATAAGTAGCAGAGCGGGGGTTAGAATCCAGGTCCTCCTGACTCCCAGGCCTGTGCTCTATCCGCTGGGCCATGCTGCTTCCTGTGTGTGTGTGTGTGTATGTTGGGGGAGAGAAACTGACTGGGGGAATAGGGCAAGGGGAATTGGGAACCGTGAAAAACAAAGCCACAGTGCCCGGGGGGAGTCAAAGATCAGGCTAGAGTCAGGGTATGGGCCAAGGAATTTGAAACCAGATTGGACCCAGAGGGCAGCTGGAAGTCTAAGGTCTCAGTCCAGGCAGTGTCAAAGGTCAGAGGGATAGCAGGACTGAGGATGAGATGTGGATGGTGAGGACAAGGATGGGTTAAGGTTCCTGGTTCTAATAAAAGTCATGGACAGGGGTGAGTGAAGAGGCTAATGACGGTGGCACATGGGTTGACTTTTCACGGTGATAAGACAGGGATAGAGATTTTAGGTGGGGAATGAGAACTGGGAGAGGACAAGCTTCACACAGCTCCTGGGCCAAAAGCCACCATTTTGAAAACTCGAAGGTCTTGTCAGAGATCTGGGATTTTTGGGAGTCCAGCTGGAAAGCTGTGGGAGTGACAGCCCCCATAGGCTGGGGGGAGGCAGAGTTGAGGGGTTGGGCCTCTGACCTGCTGCAGCTCCTCATAGGTCAGGAACAGGAAGTTGTCCTTTCCTCGCATTCGCAGCCACCCCTTGATGTGGTCAAACCAGGAGCCAAACTGTACTGGGGGGAACAAGGGAGCAGGGTCAGGGGAGCTGGCTTCTCTGCATCCTAGCCCCACCCCTTGACCTTTGACACCCTCCCAGCCCCTCCCTCCCTCCCTTCCTCCAGTATCCACAGTCATCCTTTCTTCCTACCCCAAATCAGTTCCAGCTCAAAGACCCAGCTAGATCAAGGGTCTGGAGCTGAAGCAGGAAGGGGACTGCCTTTGACTCATATCCCTCGCTTCCTCATCTCTCCAGAAATCCCAGCTCCTTGGGGAGGCATTCCCCGATTTGTTTTCTTCTTCTCAGGACTCATCCATCCTCCCAACGACCACCTCTGCACTTTTGCATTCCGGTTGATGAACCCTCATTTATTCACCATTCCATCTCTCCACCCTCTTTTTCCTCTTATCTGTAAATGAGTTTTTGACTGTCTCCCCCATTAGACTGTAAGCATTTGGAAGGCAGGGATGGTTTTACCTCTGTCATTCTCATCCAAGTGCCTAGTACAGTGCTTTGCATCCAGTAAGTACTCAATAGATACTATCATTCAATTGATCTCTGCCCTTCATCTTTCTTTCTCTCATCTCTCTACATTACCTCTCGCCTCCATCCCTACCCTCCCACTTTTGGTCTCTTTCTCATCTCTCACTTGCCATCTATCTTCCCAGCTCTCTCCCAAATCACTTCCCCATGTCTCCCCAGTCAATCCAACAATGGCATTTACTGAGCGCTCACTGTGTGCAGAGCACTGTAGTGCATATTTGGAAGAGTACAATATAATCAAGTTGATAGACACGTTCCCTCCCTACGATCCCAAACTCCTTCCATCTCTCTTTCCTTCCCAACCCTCTCTTCTCCCCCGTGCCCCCAACCCGGCTTCCCCTGCCCCTCCCCCAACACTTCCCCCCTCACCCTCGCCCTTAAGGAAATCCTGCAGGAACTGGTCTGGGCTCTCAGGGTCCTTGAGCTGGCTGGCAATCTTGGAGTAGTGATAGAGCGACACGAAGACATCCCGAGGGTCACGGCCAATGTAGATTACCTGGCGATAAGGGAGGATCCGCAGGGTCACTTTCTCAACCCACCTCAAACCCCAGTCTCCCCCACCCATCCAACGACCCTCTTTGTACCTCCCCAAACTGTAGTGTGGTGGATTAGGGTTAGACTCCAGGAAGTGCTTCCTGGTTAGGGGGGAGAAGGGGCCACCTGGAAGATCTTCCTGGGAGTTAACTTCCATCCCCCATCATTTGCAAATACAAATCAGGTATTGAGTGGTGTGGCTCCAGGCCACTCCTTTGGGAAAGCCAAGGTCAGGACTATGTAGGCGGAGAGGACGTAGGAGCCAAGACACAGCAGAGAGAAAGAGGGGCAAACACTAAGAAAGAGAGAGAATACAGAGACAGTGGAGAGATAAAAGAGAGAGAGAGATAGTGGAGAAAGAAAACGGGGAGAGAGAGATAAAGGGTCACAGACAAGACCTGCAGATAGAGAAACATACAGGCTGTAGAGGCTTCTTGTTGCTCAGGGCCACCTTGTCCTTGGAGTTTGGTCAGGCACAGTCCGGATCTCAGACCCAGCTGCGCAGCTGGCCGGGGCAAAATGGAGGGTGGGAATTGAAGTGAAAGGATTTGGGAGCATCAAAGGATAAGTTCAGTACTAAATGGGTGAAGCCTAGCTTCAGATAGAATTTCCTGGATCAATTGCGACCAAGTTAATGTTAAATAAATCTTTTATAAAGTGCATGCTCATACATGAATATGTATGTATAATTAGCGACTCTCACTACTGACTGCTACACATGACAAACTAGATGTGAACCAGTCACTGGGATCAGAGGAATTAGAGGAAGCAGCGAGGCCTAGTGGGAGGCAGCGTGACCAAGTGGAGAGAACATGGGCCTGGGAGGCAGAAGACCTTGGTTCCAATTCCAGATTTGTCACCTGTGTGCTGTGTGATCTTGGGTAAATCACTTCACTTTCTCTGTGCCTCAGTTACCTCATCTGTAAAATGGGGATTAACACTGTGAATCCCCTGTGGGACATGGACTCTATCCAACCTGATTACCTTGTTTAGACCCCAGAGCTTAATACAGTGACTGGCACAGAGTAAGCACTTAACAAATACCTTAAAAAAATGCCTGTTCTCTCTCCCATTTAAGACTGTGAGCCCCATGTGGGACCTGATTATCTCCTATATAACCCAGTGTTTAGTACAGTGCTTGGCACAAAGTAAGTGCTTAACAATCATTCATTCAATAATATTTATTGAACACTTACTATGTGCAGAGCACTGTACTGAGCGCTTGGAATGTACAATTTGGCAACAGAGACAATCCCTGCCCAATTACCACAATCATTATTATTATTATTACTCATTCTCCCCCCTACTGAGACTGTAAAAAAGGGGCTATATCTGGCCTGATTAACTTGTATCTACCCCAGGACTTAGAACAGGGCTTGACACATTGCAAGCAACAAAAACAAATATCATTAAAAATACAAGAAGAAAGAGAATTAGCCAGGGAAGTTGTGAAATTTCTGGCAAAAGAGAGTAACCTAGAAGTGGGCAGATATTTGGGCTGGAGGGCCATTTGAAGTCTTTTCCTAACTTACTGAAGGACACACTTCTGTCAAAGTCAAGAATAGGCTGGGGAGGCGGGGCAGTTTAGGGAGCAAAAGCATCTTTCACCCAAGGCCTAACTGTCCCCAAGCCTGCCTCAAATAGAGTCAGAGACTCCCACCTGCTGCACCTCCCAGAGCTGTGGCAAAGGGAGGACCGGCTTGCCAATCACTGGGGCCAGATTTGATCCATGGACCTCATTTTACCCAACTCTTCTGCAGCCTATCGTTACCAATGGCCGCAGTCCTGGAAGATCACACTATAATTCTCATCTATAACAATAGTTCCACAGGTGGTGTGGGGGAACTATGGTCCAATAAGTCTCATTTTCAAACTTGGAAAATTAATAGAAACTATTGTTAATTTTTCTGAGGGAAAAGTCAACCTGGTTTCCCATGAGGGGAAAATCATGGCTCGCCAATTCACTAGAATTCTTTGATGGGCTCCATATGCATGTGGGCACAATATTCTTGGATTCTGAAAAATCCCTTAGCTGGGTCCCACATGAAAAGCTTTTCAAAAGACAGTAATCATGGGCTTAGAGGGACTCTCCTGACCTGAAATGTGTTAAAAGATAGGAAACAAAGGGAGAGTGATAAACTACCATTTTGAGAAATAGGTAACTACTTGTAATAATACTAATAGTAGGAATAGTATTTATTAAATTCTTACTAGGTGCAGAGCACTGTACTAACTGCTGGGAAAGAATACCCAGGAATTAAACGGAGTCCCTGACCATCAAAGTCCTCACCATCTAAGAATATAAAGGGGGAGAAGGAACTGATGACAGAAAAGCAAAAAGTGACTGCAGTTAGGGAGCAGAATTTAAGTCTCCTCATGGTTTGGAGTCCAAGGCACATCCTTTGTCATTCTCTGTAGTTCACCTATTTTTTATGGTATTTGTTAAAAATCCTGTCCTCCCCGTGACTTTTCTATCACTGTAGGCACTACCATCCTTCCTGCCTCATGAGCCCGTAACCTTGGCATTATCACTGACTCCTCTCTCTCATTCAACCCCCATATTCAATCCATCACTAAATCCCGTCGGTTTCACTTTCTCGACATAGCTAAAATCCACCCTTTCCTCTCCAACCAAAACTGCTAACACGTTAATCCAATCACTTATTCTACCCTGCCTCGATTACTGCATCAACCTTCTTACTGACCTCTCTGCCTCCTGTCTCTCCCTACTCCAGTCCATACTTTATTCTGCTGCCCAGATCGTTTTTCTACAAAAACATTCAGGCCATGTCCCCCTCTCCTCAAGAACCTCTGGTGGTTGCCCATCCACCTCCACATCAAACAGAAACTCCTATTGGCTTTATAGCACACAATCACCTTGCCTTCTACCTCACCTCGCTATTCTCCTGCTACAACCCAACCCGCATATTTCACTCCTCTAATGCTTACCTTGTCACTGAACCTCAATCTCTCTGTCAACCTCTCACCCACATCCTACCTCTGTCCTGGAATGTCCTCCCTCCTCATATCTGACAATTACTTTCCCCACCTTCAAAGCCTTATTGAAGGTGCATCTCCCCCAAGAGGCCTTCCCTGACTAAGCCCTGCTTTCCGCTTCTCCCTCTCCCTTCTGCGTCACCCTGACTTGCTCCCTTTATTCATCACCCCCTCCCAGCCCCACTGCATTTAAATACATATCTGTTATTTATAGTAATGTCTGTCTTCCCTTCTAGAATGTAAACTCATTGTGGGCAGGAAATGTGTCTGTTATAGCACTTAGTACAGTGCTCTGCACACAGTAAGCACTCAAAAATACAACTGCTTATGTGTCAAACACTGTTCTAAGCGCTGGATTAATAATGCTAATAATAATGATGGTAAGCACTTAATATGTGTCAAGCACTGTTCTAAGAGCTGGGGTAGATAAAAGCTAATCAGGTTGGACACAGTCCCTGTCCCAAATGGGGCTCACAGTCTTAATCTCCATTTTATAGGTGAGATAACTGAGGCGCAAAGAAGTTAAGTGACTTGCCCAAGGTCACAGAGCAGACAAATGGCAGAGCCGGGATTAGAACCTGGGTCCTTCTGACTCCCAGGCCCATGTTCTATCCACTAGGCTGGGTTGATAAGCCCAGATTCAGTCCCAATCCCAGTTGGGTCTCACAGTCTAAATGAGAGGGAGAACAGGTATGGAATCCTCATTTCACAGATGAGGAAATTGAGGCACAGAGAAGTTAAGTGTCTTAACCAAAGTCACAAAGCAGGCAACTGACAGAGCTGGGATCAGAACCCAGTTTCTCTGGCTCCCAAGCCTGGGCTTTATCCTCTAGGCCACGCTGCTTCCAAAACCTTGGACTGGTTTTGCTTAACAGCTGTATGAATGACTCGGGAGAGGGAGTGTTTAGTGAAATCTTCCAATTTGAAAATGTCACCAAACTATTCCGGGGGAGGGGAAGGGGGTGGGAGTAAAATGCCAGGCAGATGTGGTGAAACAGCAGGAAAACCTCAATAAAATGAGTAAGGAGCAGAGCGATGGCAGGGAAACTTCCGCATGAGCAAATGGTACCCAGGGAAACCCAAACTCTGATGGTGGGTTCTGAGCTATAATAATAATTAATTTATTTGTTTTTTAGAAGTCAAGCCTTACTTTGGTGCTGGGGAAAATACAGGTTAATCAGATTGGACACAATCCCTGTCCCACATGGGGCTCGCAGACTAAAGACGGGGGGAGAACAGGTATTGAATCCCCGTTTTACAGACGAGGAAACAGACACAGTGAAGTGACTTGCCCAAGGTCCCACAGGAGGCACATGGCAGAGCTGGGAATAGAACCCAGGTCTTCTCCCTCTCGGGTTTGTACTCTTTTCACTGGGCCACATGGCTACTGCTTCCCTATCAGTCACCTCTGAGGAAAAGGACACTGTTGGGTGTTTCTTCAGATCGTTGGCTTAGTGGGTGCAGGGGAGCCAAAAAGCCAAGAAGAAGCTGTACAGCATCAGGACGAGGAATGGGGATTTTAAAACCGTCCAACTCCCGTGGCTCGTGGCTGCATCCAAGGAGAAGGTAATGGAAGTGAAGAAGAAGCCCAGGGAGGGCGACCAGGATGATAGAGGAGGGGATGGAGAAGAAAAGATATGGCCATTTGGTATGGAAAGAAGAAAGTGGGGAGGTGAGGCAACTGAAGTTGACAAAATTGTGAAGGGTGTGGGTGGGAGAACACAGAATTGCCGTTCAGCAAATGCCACAGTGAGAAGGAGGTTTGGGAAGGCCTAGTGAGGCTTGAAGGGGGTAGCAGCAAAACTAACTGAAGGGAGGAGTTGGCCCAAGTGGGTGGTAAACACATGGAATTCTTAGGGAAGCAGCGTGGCTCAGTGGAAAGAGCCTGGGCTTTGGAGTCAGAGGTCATGGGTTCAAATCCCAGCTCAGCCACTTGTCAGCTGTGTGACTTTGGGCAAGTCACTTCACTTCTCGGTGCCTCAGTTACCTCATCTGTAAAATGGGGATGAAGACTGTGAGCCCCATGTGGGACAACCTGATTCCCCTGTCTACCCCAGCGCTTAGAACAGTGCTCGGCACATAGTAAGCGCTTAACAAATACCAACATTATTAGCCAGGAGAATTTGGTTCAGGCTGAAACATTTCAGCAGGTTTGACAGTGGAATAATAATAAAAATAATAATGATAACAATAGGATTTAGGTGCTTATAATAATAATAATAATATGTTATTTGTTTAGCACATACTATGCGCCAGACACTGTTCTAAGCGCTGGGGTAGATACAAGTTAATCAGGTTGGACACAGTCCCTGTCCCACATGGGGCTCCCAGTCTTAATTCCCATTTTACAGATGAGGAAACTGAAGGCCAGAGAAGTGATCTGACTTGCCCAAGGTTACACAGCAGATAAGTGGCAGAGTCAAAATTAGAACCCATGACCTCCTGACTCCCAGTCCCATGCTCTATCCACTAGGCCATGCTGCTTTGTTCTAAGCAATAGGCAAAGATGCAAGTTAATCAGTCCTTGTCCCACATGAGGCTCATAGTCTAAATAGGAGGGAGTAAGATTTAATCCCCATTTTATAGGTGAGGTAACTGAGGCACAGAGAGGTTAAGTAATTGCCAAGGTCACACAGGAGAGGCATGGCAGAACTGGGGTTAGAATCCAGGCCCTCTGACTTCCAGTCCCGTGTTCTATCCACTGGGCCACACTGCTTCAGACAAACTTATGGGGAAAGTCCATAACGCATACCTAGCAGGGAAAGTTCAGGAGACCAAGGAAAGAGATAAGGATGATAGGTGTTTCATTCCTAAACACTGGGTTGGATATTGAGGCATATCCAAGTGAAGCATATCCAGCATGGCCAAGTGAAAATAACCGGGGCCTAGGAATCTGAGTACCTGGGTTCTAATCCTGACTCCACCACTTTTTTGCTGGGTGACCTTGGGCACCTTTCTGTGCCTCAGTTCCCTCATCTGAAAAATGGGATTTAAGACTGTGACCCTCATGTGGGACAGGGACTTTGTCCAACCTGATTAGCTTTTATCTTCCCCAGCACTTAGAACAGTGTCTGGTGCATAAGTAAGTGCTTAAAAAATATCTTTTTTTTTAAAAGCGTGGGCTAGGGAGTCATAAAACCTAGATTCTAATCCCAGATCCACCACTTGTCTGTGGAGTGACCTTGGGCAAGTCACCCAATTCACTTCTCTGTGCCTCAGCTACTGGATCTGTAAAATGGGGATTGAGACTGTGTGCCCCACATGGGACAGGGACTGTGTCTAACTCGATTTGCTTGAATCCGCCCCAGTGCCTAGTACAGGGCCTGGCAACCCAGTAAGCGCTTAACAAATACCATAATGATTATTTTTATTATCAGGTAAAATTTGACTAGGATGAACTTTGAGGCTCACTGGTTGCCTGGATCTGGTTCGGAGAGTGAGACTGGGAGAGGGAGACAATGTTTGTGAGTGAGTGTAAACTGAAGATCATAGTTAGGGAGCCAGCTTGCCTCTTCCTGCCTCTTGGTGCTGAGATCTAGGGACTGTTAAGGCTACTTGTAATCATGAACTCCCTGGATGGAGCTAAAAGTACCAAACTCAAGCCCGAGATGGGCGTTCACCCTCCCGGAATTGGCACTGTGGGGGAAGAGTCTTTACCTGTGCCTGCCTACCTTTCTGGGTAGGGCGGGCAGCCTTGGCCTTGGAGCCAATGGGAGCCTGCTGAAGTTGTCCCTGCTGGCATCTTCTTTTTTTAAAAAAATGATATCTGTTAAGCGTTTACTACGTGCCAGGCACTATTCTAAAGTGCTGGGCTAGATACAAGATATTCAGGTTGGACTCAGTCCCTGTCCCACATGGTGCTCACGGTCTAGGTAGGAGAGAATAGGACTTAATCCCCATTTTACAGATGAGGAAACTGAGGCCCAGAGAAGTGAAGTGGCTTGCCCAACATCACACACATGGCAGGCAAGTGGAGGAGACTGGATTAGATTCCGGGTCCTCTGACTCCCAGGCCTGGGCTCTCTCCACTAGGCCTCGTGCTTCTCATCTGGGGCTTCCAGAGCCGGACTCTCTTGCTCGACCGCAGCTGATGCCGAGCTACGTCCGGCCCCCCCCGGTACAGGGGTGAGGGGATCCTCCCCAACCCGGGAGCCAGGACCCCTTGAAGCCACGCCTCAGGTCCGTGAGCACCTAGGGATTCAGTTTGAACCTGGGGATTGTGTTTGAACCGAGGTGGATTCCGAGGTTACAGGGCTGTCCCGGAGGGAATCTCCGTCCCTTTAATTAGAGGTACGAAAGGGCAGCTCTGACACTGACGCTTCCAAGAGTCCCTTCCATTTCCGAGCCGACGAACCTTCCCAAGTTATTAGTGTGGAGGGTGGGATTCTCGGTGCTTTCCGACAGAGAGAAGCAGAAGTAGAGGGAGGCAAGGTTGCCTAGTGGAAAGAGCCCGGGCCTGGCCAGTCAGTGGACCTGGGTTCTAATCCCAGCTCCACCACTCATCCGCTGTGTCACCTTGGGCAAATCACTTCATTCCTCTGTGCCTTAGTTACCTTATCTCTAAAATGGGGACTGAGGCTGTGAGCCTCATGTAGTGTGGCTTAGAGGATAGAGCCCGGGCCTGGGAGTCAGGATGATCTCCTGGGTTCTAATCTCGACTTCACCTCATGTCTGCTGTGGGACCTTAGGCAAGTTACTTCACTTCTCTAGCCCTCAGTTCCCTCATCTGTAAAATGGGGATTAAGACTGGGAGCCTCAAGTGGGACAGGGGCTGTGTCCAACATGATTATGTCTACCCCAACGCTTGGAACATGGCTGGCACATAGTAAGTGCTTAACAAATACCATATATTATTATTATCATTATTATGTGAAACATGGATTACATCCAACCCAATTAGCTTGGATTTACCCCAGCACTCAGTACAGAGCCTGGCACATAGTAAGCTCTTAACAAATACTATTATAAACCCAACAGCATTTATTGAGTGCCGACCATGTGCACAACACTGAACTGAGCATTTGGAAGAATTCCGGTAAAAAAGGAGAAAATAGAAATTGGAGACAGATAAGGCTCCACCCTCTTCCTTCTGGAGTCTGAGGGTTTCCTCTTCTTACCCCCCTACCCAGCCCCGGCCGGCTGACCCACCTTGGCATTGGAGCTGAAGAAGGACTTGGCAAAGAGCTGAATGGGGAGGTGGGAGGCGATGAGGCGAGGTGGGGGGCGGTTCCGCAGCCGCTCGGGCCCCACCACGGTCTCGTACCAGGGGGCCCGCTCCCAGTTGGGAACCGAGCGGGCCCAGGTGGGATCACCGTCATGCAGGATTAAGCTCAGGATCTCAATCATCCAGATGGTGCCTGGGGAGGGAGAATGAGGTTGGCGGGGGCAGGGTGAGGGGTGGTCCCAGGACTCCCTGAGTTTCCTTATCTTAGGCTGTGAGCCCATGTGAGACAGGGACCGTGTCCGACCTCTAGACTGTAAGCGCGTGTGGGCAGGGAACGTGTTATATTGTACTCTACCAAGCGCTTAGTACAGGGCTCTGCACACAGTAAGTGCTCAGTAAAAAAATAATTGTTGACCTGATTATCCTGTATCGACTCCATGGTTTAGTTCAGTGCTTGGCACATAGTTAAGTGCTTAAAAGAGTCCATTATCCTCATCACCAGCATCCTCTCCAAGCAGACAGAGAGGTCAAGGGGGCCGGGGTCTCTTGGCCAGGAAGGTCTGCTCTGGGTAGCTGAAGCTGGGGCAGATAGAGGGAGTAGAGGGCCCCTGGGAGCCGTGGAGCTGGAAGCCCAAGATTTGGTCTTTAGGAGACCATAGCTAACCTGATTACTTTGCATCTCCCCCAGAAATTGGCACATAGTAAGCTCTTAACAAATACCCTACGCTCCCAGGGAATACCCCTCTCTTGAAACCAGGGTTACTAGGGGGCATCACTACTGTGTGACCTCGGGTAAGTCTCTTCATTTCTCTGGGCCTCAATTAACTCATCTGTAAAATGGGGATTGAGAGCCCCATGTAGGACAGGGACTGTGTCCAACCTGATTTGCTTGTACCCACCCCAGCGCTTGGCACTAGAAAACATTTAACAAATACCATAGTTATTATTACTATTATTATTACATTTCAAGGGGCAGAACTGGGATGAGGGAGATCAGAGAGATTGGGGGCCGCTGGTGAGGGTCGAGAACAGAGGGGCTGGGACTGGGTTGGCTCTTTCCAGATTGGTTTAACCATCCCCCACTCCTCAAGCTTCGGTCACCCAAATTTGGGACAACTGGGTGTCCCCTCTAGACTGTCCTGGATAGGTCAGTGAAAGAAGGGGCGTTTCTGTACCCTCGGGGCCCCACCCTCCCCCTCCGACTCTTCGGGAAGACCCTCCACCGCCTCCGTCTAGGTTCCGGTACCTGATTTGGGGTAGGTGACGATGAAGATGTCTCCGTCCAACGCTTCAAACTCATTCTCGGCGACGGAGAGACTCTCCGGGGAATAGATCCCGATGGGGAAGTTGATGCCCTTGTATTTGAAATAACAGCTAGGCACCTTCTTACTGAGGTAGGGGAGAGGGAGAGAAAAGCCAAAGGGGTTGGTCAGGGGCCCGGCCCCTTCCATCCCCAAGAAACAAAGGGTGAAGCAGGAAGAAGTGCGGAAGAGACGAGGGTGGGGAGAAGAAA
Organism: Ornithorhynchus anatinus; assembly: GCF_004115215.2. NCBI lineage: Eukaryota > Metazoa > Chordata > Mammalia > Monotremata > Ornithorhynchidae > Ornithorhynchus > Ornithorhynchus anatinus. The sequence goes on along the minus strand of NC_041737.1, from coordinate 52,937,122 downwards.
AGAGGGTCAGAGAGACGGAGAGGTGGGAACTAGAGGAATTGGAAGGCAAGGTTAGAAAACAAGAAGAGGTTTCAGCTTTCAGAGATAACACAGAGGCCACAAACTACCAACCTTTGACTTCAACATTCTCAATCAGTTTGCAATCTCTCCTCCACCTCCACCTTAGCTCGTAGTTTTTACACCTTCCAAAGCACCCAGCTTCCCGCTCTCAACCCTCCTCCTCCCAACCCGTTGCTCCTGCCTTTTCCCCCACCGGAAAGTCCCTTTCTCTCAGTTTTGCCAAACGAGGCCCTCCCCATCTTTCAGAGAAGCAGTATGGCTTAGTGCCTAGAGCACAGGTCTGGGAGTCAGAAGGACCTGGGTTTTAATCCCAGATCCGCCACATGTCTGCTGTGTGACCCTGGGCAAGTCACCTAAATTCTCCGGGCTTTAGTTACCTTATCTGTAAAATGGAGATTAAGAGTATCAGCCCCCTATAGGACAGGGACTATGTCCTACCTGATTAACTTGTATCTACCCCAGCTCTTAGAACAATGCTAGGCACATAGTAATTGTTTTGAACAAGTACCATAATTGTTATTTGCCCGCTAAAAAGTCATCTCTTCAATGAAGTCTTCCCAGATCAATCCCTACCCCATTCCTAGTCATGCCAAACCTGCTGTCATCTCAGTCATTGTTGTATTATTGATTAATGTATTTGTGTTTACTCTCTACGTCTAGCCTCACACTTTTTTAAAAAAAGGTGCTTGTTACTGTTCACAATGTGTCAGGCACTTTACTAAGTGCTGGGGTAGATTTCTTCCAGGTGCTAAGTACAGTGCTCTGCACACAGTAGGTGCTCAATAAATATGATTTATTTATGAGCTAATCAGGTTGGACCTGGACCGTGTCCCACATGGGGTTCACAGTCTTAATCCCCATTTTACAGATAACGAGATTCAGAGAAATGAAGTGACTTACCCAAGGTCACCCACCAGACAAGCGGCGTAACCAGAATCAGAAGCCAGGTCCCAGGTCTGTGCTCTTTTCACTAGGCTATGCTGTTTCTATACTTCAAATGTGACATATTGCCTCAACTGCGGTCTGTCTTTCCCATTCCGGGACAAACTCTTCATAGACAGGGATCATGACTTCCTATTTCTGAATGTCGCAAGCACCTCATACAGTAATCCTCAAACAGTGGGCACTTAGTACAGTGCCCTAACTAATAGCAGGGGCTAGGTACAAGGTTCTGTCCGGGGATGTTCTGGAAAAATTGTTACAATGAAGAGTGGCAGTAGAGGTCAGAGAAGGAGACTAGACTAAGCTTGTTGCGGGTGGGAAATGTATCTGTTTATTGTTACATTGTACTCTCCCAAGCGCTTAGTACCGTGGTCTGCACAGTAAGCACTCAATAAATATGAATGAATGAATGAAAGAGATAGAGGTAGGAGGAGTGAGAGGGGTCACAGATCAGAGAGAGGAATCAGAAGCCAGAAGGGGGAAACAGAGGCCAGAGAAGGTTTGGGATTTGGAGAGACTAGTGATCGGTCTCTAGACTGTAAGCTCATTGTGGGCAGAGAATGTGTCTGTGTATTGTTATATTGCACTCTCCCAAGCATTTAGTACAGTGCTCTGCATACAGTAAGTGCTCAATAAATACCACTGAATGACAAAGCCCTGGTGATAAATGACTGTGGGCACAGTGATGGTGCAGAGTGGTGGGTGGGGGTCGGGGGTCGGAGTGGACAGTGGAAATCAGACACTGGTGTTGGAGATCAGAGCGAGGGACCAGGGAGCAAACAGACCGATCGGCGAGAGTAACAGGAGGGAGAGCAGAGTTCTGAAAATTCAGGTGCGATAATCACGGTTCAGCCTGAGGAACATAAGGAGCAGTGTGGTCTAGTGGAAAGAGCACAGACCTGGGAGTCAGAGGACCTGGGTTCTAATGCCAGATCTGCCACCTGCCTGCTGTGTGACCTTGGGCAAGTCACTTCACTTCTCTGAGCCTCAGTTTCCTCATCTGTAAAATGGAAATTCAATATCTGTTCTCCCTCCTTCTTAGACTGCGAGCCCCATGTAATAATAAAAATAATGATTAGGTGCTTACCATTTGTCAAGCACGATTCTAAGCACTGGGGTAGATACAAACTAATCAGATTGGACACAGTCCTTATCCCACATGGGGCTCACAGTCTTTTAATCCCCATTTTACAGAGGAGATAACTGAGGCTTAGAGAAGTTAAGTGACTTGGCCAAGGTCACATAGCAGACAAGTGGCAAAGCTGGGATTAGAACCCAGGCCCTTCTGACTCCCAGGTCCATGCTCTATCCACTAGGCCATGCAGCTTCCTGTCCCGTGTGGGACAGGGACTGTTTCCAACCTGATTAATTTGTATCTACCCCAGTACATAGGAGCTTAGAACAGTGCTTTACACATAGTAAGCGTTAACAAACGCCATTAAAAAAATACAATAAAAAAGCCCAAACTCCATACAGTTTCAGAGGCCCAAGTTAGGACTCTTGCCCTTTCTCCCTCTTCCTCTCTTCTCCTATCCCTTCCTTATTCCCCTCTTCTTCTCTCCTCTCCTTCTCCCTTTCTCTCTCCCCTCCATCCCCTGGGCTGTCCCCATCTCTAGGACACAGTGGGAGGAGAAAGAGTCACCTAGTTCTTCCCAGTCTCTCCCTGAGTGGGTGGTATGAGCCTGTCCGCACCCCAACTCCAAGAGAGGGAGGGGGAAGGCAACTTAGGAATGGCGACTCAGAGCGGGAGGCTGGGAGAGGAGAGGAACCAGGAGGGACGGAGGGCAGCTGAAGGGGAAACGGCATGACCTAGTGGAAAGAGCCCCGGCCTGGGAGTCAGAGGACCTGGGTCCTACTGCGGGCTCTGCCACTTGTCTGCTGTGTGACCTCGGGCAAGTCACTTCTCTTTTCTGTGCCTCAGTGACCTCTTCTGTAAAATGGGGATTAAGACCTTGAGTCCCATATTGGACATGGACTGTGTCCAACCCGATTAGACTGTATCTTCTCCAGCGCTTAGTACGGTTCCCGATACGTAGTAAGGGCTTGAAAAATACCATTAAAGTAAAAAAAAAAGGGGGATTGGGGGCCTGTCTTGAAGTTCTGGGTGATTCTCCCAACTCAGGACTCGATCCCAGGGTGTCCAGCTCCTCCATCCTGGTCTCTGCATTGCTTCCTTTAGGATCCCAGGGATCCCGTGACCCAACACCTGAATCTTCCCTGCTTGACCTCTGGTTCCCTCCAGGATCCTCGTGCCTCAGTCCCATCTCCAGGCCTGTCCTTCCCTTCTCCTCGGCCCACTTCTCCAGGGACTTGACACATCAAATTCCAAAGCTCCCTTCACCCTGCACAAGTCACTCAGCTCAAGGACCCTCTCTCTGCCTCCCAAATCCCACCCTCGGCTCTCCCCTTTCCAGGGCCCTGGCTGCCCCCATCGCAGCCTAAGCAGAAGCCAACATCAGAATGCTACCCATTTTGACCCAAATGAGGCATTCATGAAGCTTCTCAAAGAGGTGGGAAGTTGGGATACCTGGGTCCCTGAAAGAAGCACAACCTGGAGCCAAGAGTGTCTGGATCATCCTCCGGCACCCTTCTGGGCACCCCCTCCCCAAACCCGGTCCCTGTTCCCCTTCAAGGCCCCCCACTGTTCTCTTACCTGATCTCCGCCCGGGGATCGGGCCTTGAAGCGTTCCAGAAGGCAGAGATGCGCGACTCCAGGGGGGCCTCCATGGCGGGGCTGTGTGGGAGCCGGGATGGGGCCGGGCAGCGGGGCTGGGCGGGTGACCGTCTGGCGTGGCGGAGGAGAGAGTGAGGCCGAGCGCCCCAGAGCCACCCGAGCTGCTCCCGGCCGCTGCCTCCGCTGCTCTGAGCCAGGGGCTGGGAGGGGCGGGCTGAGCCGGTTCTCCCAGCTGCTACCCACGCGGGCACCTGCCCCACCCCTGGGCATTGGGATTCTGCCCCGCCTCCCCCTCAACTCGCCTTAGTTACCGGGGAGGCCCAGAAGGGGGGAGGCGTGGGGCCTGGGAGTGGAGGGGAGGACCTAGACTTCCCATCCTCCAGCCTCCACCCATCCCTGCCTAAATCTTTTGAGGTCTCCATGGGTTCCTCCCACTAATCCCAACTCCTCCCTCCCTGTCAGGATCCCGCTGCTCTCGGGAAACCAGGTATCCCCTTTCCCAGCAGTCTCCCCTGACCAGACCCAACCTTCCCTTAAGGAAAACGGCTGCCCAGTTCCCCAATCTCTGCCTCCACCGGCCCCCCTCACCCCCTTCTCGATTCTAAACGTGCTGTGCAATGGGCAACATTGTCTTGCAAGATAGCTGGGAATGATGGGGGTGGGGAGGGGTCTGCAGAGTGGGACGCTTGGACACCTGTGTTTGGGGAGGGGAGAAGCCCCAAGAAGTGGGAGCAGGGACAGGGGCACTTGGGACTGGGAAGGGACTGAGGACCTGGACACCTGAACCTCATCCCCCAGTCCAGCTGTTCCTTCTCTCTCCATCCCTCGCCCTGGTCTCCCCAGGGTCTCTTTCCTAGGCTTCTATTTCCTCTTCTGGGTCCCACCGGTCGAGGATGAACAGTGGGATGCTGGAGGTTGGGGGTGGTGGGGAAGGTCAGGGAGGAAAAGAAACCAGAGGCGGACTATGTCCTGGAGCATCTGTCTCCTGAAAGTCCTGTCTTCCGAAACAGAGAACAAAGGGCAATAGAGAGAGGAGAACAAAGCAAGAGGGTGAAGGAGCTGGGCAGGCAGCGGGAGGAGAGATTTGCGGGCCGGGCTGGGCCGCGGGGCAGGGCGGGGGTGTTGGCGGGACCAGGGACTCACAGTGCCCTCTCCTTCTGCGGCAGAGCCGCCAGCTGCAGGTCAGGGAGGGGGTCGTCCCTGAGCCCCACCCTCCCACCCCCACCACCCAGGGCGGTGGGCTTTCTGACCCCAGAGCCTCTTTCCTCTGATCCCAGGGCCCCCTCCCTCTGACCTCACCCTTGAGCTCCCTCTCCCTCTCGCGGCAATAAGACCGTAAGGTCTGGACTCCATGCCGAGCCCCCAGCCTGGGCCAGGTCCTTTCCGCCAGGCCTTCCCCCTCCCTCTGGCTAGGGGTGACCCATCTCTCAGCCCCACAATCCCCTCACCTGCTTCGTCCCCTCTCCAGGCTTCTTCCACTGAAGACAAGGTCCGGCTCAGTCCCTCTGATCCAAGCAGAGAGCTGGCCTCTGGAAGGGAGGGTGGACAGTAATAATAATAACGACGACAATAATAATAACGGTACTTGTAAAGCACTTATTGTGTGTTAAGCACTGTTCTAAGAACTGGGATAGATACAAGATAATCAGATTGAACACAGTCCATGTCCCACATAGTGCTCACAATCTTAATCACATTTGGCAGATGAGGTAACTGAGGCCCAGAGAAGTGAAGTGATTTACCCAAGGACACATAACAGACAAGCGGTGGAGCTGGATCCAGAACCCAGGTCCTTCTGCCTCCCAGGCCCATGTTCTATCCATTGGGTCACAGCGCTTCTCCCCACTGCCCTAGGTTCGCCCGATCCAGAAGCTCTGCGCCCCAGCATCAGACCTGGACCCTCTCCCCTTCTAGATCCCCCTACATGTGGTACTTGTTAAGCGCTTACTATGTGTCAGGCACTTTACTAAGCGCTGGGGTAGAGCAAGCAAATCGAGATGGACACAGTTCCGGTCCCCGATGGGGCTCACAGTCTTTATCCTCATTTTACAGATGAGGGAACTGAGGACCCGAGAAGTGAAGTGACTTGCCCAAGGTCACATGGCCAACAAGTGGCGGAGCCAGGATTAGAACCCAGGTCCTCTGCCTTCCAAGCCTGTGCCCTATCCACGATGCTTCCCAGCGTGGGAACCTGTTGAGACAGGTCCAGTCCTGCAGAGGGTAGGGGAGAGGGGATGGGGGCAGGCCAGGGCCCTACACTCCCCAACCCCCGTGCGCCCATCGGCTCCCTCGCACATCAGCACCTTTACCCTCACCCTGGAGGCCTGCCTGCAGGCAGCCCCAGAAAACCCAACTCAGAAGGGGATTACACAAGTGCCAATGAGAACCGGGATGGGGCTGAGGGAGGGAAGCGGAAGAGGCTGGGCAAGATCAAGGGTGGAGAGAAAGGAGGGATCCTCTCTCCTCGCGGCCAACACCTTCTCCCCTCGTTCCCGGCTTTCGGCTCCCCTCGCCAACTCGTCCTCTCCCCATCCGCCTCCGGTTCTTACACCTGCTCTGCCCAGGCCAGTTGGTCTCTTGGTTTCGTCCTCCTCCCAGCTCGCTCATGCTTTGGGATTCTAGGATGAAAGATGACGGTGTCACCATCTTCCAGGAGTAGAGTCCAAAGGTGACCTGAACCTGGGGCTGTTGGTTTGTTTGCTGGCTTTGTTCAAGAGGCAGCATGATCTAGATAGAGCCCGGGCCTAGGTAGACTCCCGAGCCTGGGAGTCTGAAGGACCTGGGTTCTTACCCCAGCTCTGCCACTTGTCTGCCATGTGACCTTGGGCAAGTCACTTCACTTCCTCCAGGCCTCAGTTTCCTTATCTGGAAAATGGGGATTAAGATTGTGAGCCCTGGTGTGGGGCAGGGACTGCATCCAACCTGAGTAGCTTGTATCTACCCTGGGACTTAGAACAGTGTTTGACACATAGTAAGCACGTAAGAAATACCAATAAAAAACAGGGGAACTATTGGCTTGAGTGAGAGAGTTAAGGGGCCATTTCCCTGCTCATCCAACAGTAACTCGCGACCTGTGGCTTCTGGGCTCTCTGATAGCTCTCTCCTTCTCCCCCTTCCATACTCCCCTCCCCGGCTCTCACTCTTCGGCCTGTCAGTCTCCCCCCATTAGATCGCAAAGCTCCCTGAGAACAGGGAATGTGTGTTTTGTTTCTGTTGGACTCTTTCCCAGCATTCAGAACAGTGCTTCGTGTGCAGTAGGTAGATACCCCAGAAACACCACAGGTTGATTAATTCATTCCTCCCCAGCTAACCTTTTAAATCAACCTCCCTTTTGACTCTCCTGTTTGATGCGTCGCACACACCCCTCCCTCTGCATGGAGCTCCCTTTCCCTCAAATCTGCCAGTCCAAGTCTTTCTCCACCTTCAAAGCCTCCTGAGCCAGCAGCTCCCACACAAGACATTCTCCTTCCCACTACTCCCCTGGCTGGGCACCACATCGCTCTCTTGCCCATTTATCTATTCACATTTGGCTTCCTTTTATTTGTAATCAGCTGTGTTTTACTCTTGTTCTCATTGAATGTGAGCAAATTGGGACTGCCCATCTCCTCTTGTCTATCATAGGCTCCTTGAGGCCAAGAACTGTGTTTTTACTTTTGCTGTGTGCTCCCAAGGGTCTGGTCCAGTGCTCTGCACATGAGAGATGCTCCATGAATTTGGATGATGAGGAGGAGGAGGAGGAGGAGGAGGAGGAGGAGGAGGAGGAGGAGGAGGAGGAGGACATCTGAGGAAATAGAATCTGGGAGAGGCAGCTGGAACTCTGAGGTGAACAGGGCTGAACAGGGAAGCCAGGAATTGCAGGGCACAGTCCCCGGATTCCCGTGGGGAGTGGGGACAAATGGGTAGGAAAGCCAGGGGCGGCAGGGCCAGACGTGGGGAAGTTTAGGTTTGGGGGAAGATTAGGGAGCCTGGCCCTGTGTCGGGGATCCAAACCCCAAAGAGGCAGAGAGTCCAGAACAGGAGGGGAAGCAGAGCTGGCCCCTCGTGGAGCCCATATTCCTGGGGGTCTTGGGGCAGGCGCCACTGGACTCGACAATCGAACAAATTTCCTGGAGCTGCCCTCCCCTCACCCTCCACCCTGCCCCTCCAGACACTGCCCACTCTAGACTATAAGCTTGTTGTGGGCAGGGAACATGTATACCAACTCTGTTGCACTCTCCCAAGCATTTAGTACAGTGCTCTTCATCAGTAAGCCACCTAAATGCAATAAATGCCACCTAATGACTCATTTTTCTTTTTTGCATGGTATTTGTTAAGCGCTTACTATTTGTCAGGCACTGTTCTATATGCTGTCCTGTATGGGGCTCACAGTCTCCATCCCTAATTTACAGATGAGATAACTGAGGCACAGAGCAGCGAAGTGACTTGCCCAAGGTCACACAGCAGATGAGTGGCGGAGAGGGATTAGAATCCAGGTCCTTCTGACTCCCAGGCCCTCGCTCTACCCACTAGGGCACAATGCTCCTGACTACGTGATTGATTGACTGACTGCCCAGGTCCAGGCTGAAAGCCTTCCCACTGGGTCCCAACAACGGCTTCCCCATTACCAGCCTCTCCCTGCTCCTGTTTGCCCTTTGCCCCATACTAGGGATTGCTTTCATTTGATTACTTTTTAGCGGTATTTGTTAATGGTTCACAATGGGTGGCACTGTACTAAGCCCTGGGGTAGATATAAACTCATCAGGTTGGACACAGTTCATGTGTTTCGTGGGGCTCCTAATCTTAGTCCCCATTTCATAGATGAGGGAACTGAGGCACAGAGAAGTGAAGTGACTTCCCCTAGGACACTCAGCAGACAAGTGGTGGTACTAGGAACCCGCTGAAAAACAGTATGGTGTAGCAGATAGAATATGGGGCTGGAAGTCAAAAGGTGGTGGGTTCTAATCCCAGCTCCGCCACTTGTCGGTTGAGTGATCTTGGGCAAGTCCCTTCACTCCTCTGGGCCTCTGTTGCCTCATCTATAAAATGGGGATTGAGACCGGGAGCCCTACGTGGGACAGAGACTATGTCCAACCCAATTTGCCTGTATCCACCCAGTGCTCAGTACAGAGCCTGGCACCTAGTAAGTGCATAATAAATACCACCATTATTATTATTATTATTAGGTCCTCTGACTCCCAGGCCCGTGCTCTTTCCACTAGGCTACGCTTCTTCCCTTTGTCAGAGCTATGTTCTTACCAGGAAGCTTTTCCAACCAAGATTTTAAACTACTGAACGGAGCTTTCAAGACCTAAAACCACTTGCTATTCCCCTTCCCTGACTGCTCCTCATTCAGTTGATAATATTTACTGAGCACTATCAGTGTGCTTTCTTTATCACCACTGTAAAGCACTTACAGTGGACAATACCCAGTACTAAGTACAAGCCCTGGGGAAAAGAACAGAAATATCGAATCAGACACAGCCTCTACTAGCTCTTACTTGGACGCACAGTGGAGTCAGCCTCATGGGGAAAGAAATAATGGGTAAATTCTGAGAACCCGCGGTAGCCCAGTGGAAAGAGAACGGGGCCGGTAGTCAGGAAACCAGGCTTCTAATCCTGGCTCTGCCGCTTGCTTGCTGTGCGACACTCGGGCAAGCCCCTTAACTTCTCTGTGCCTTAGTCTGTAAAATGAGGACTTTAAACCTCTTCTGCCTCCCGCTTAGACTGTGAGTCCCATGTGGGCAGGGAACAGATCTCATCTGAGTGCACGTATCTCCCCCCATAAACTCGCTGTAGGCAAGGATTGCGTCTCTTTATTGCTATCTTACTTTCCCAGGCGCTTAATACAGTGCTCTGCACATGGTAAGTGCTCAATAAATATGATTGACTGACTAAGTTTCTTGTGGGTAAGGACCTTGTCTACCAACTCTGTTATATTGTACTTTCCCAAGGGCTTAGCACAGTGCCCTGCACATAAGCACTCAAAAAAAAGTGGCCAATTGATTGATTACTCCAGTGCTTGGCACACAGTAAGCGCATAACAAGCCCTACAGCTATTACTATTTAATTCAGCAGAAACCCCAATTCCTCAACAGTGGTCCATTACTGCTAGGAGGGACTGGTTCTTGGGCTTCTAACTTCTCCTGGCCGAGCCATCTGGTCCCGCCGCCCCTTCTCCCCTGGCGAGGCGGGTGGACAGGGAAGCTGGGGGTGGGAGGGGGAGACACATGATCCCTCTATCGAATCCTCCAGCCAAACAAATTGCTTTTCCATCTCTGACCCATGATTCTCCCTTTCGATCCATCTGTGGTATTTATTGAGCATTTACAGAGCACTTGGAAAGTAAATTCAGCAATAGAGGCAATCCCTGCCCACAGTGGGCTTACAGTCTAGAAGCACTAGCAGACAAGAGGCGGAGCCGGGTTTAGAACCCAGGTCCTTCTGACTCCCAGGCCCGAGCTCTATCCACTAAGCCATGCTACTTCCCTTCAATTAGATACAGCCAAGTCAGTCTTCCCAGAAACTCCCCACCAGGCTTTAGGCATTCCAGCAACCTCTCCACTCCGGTGACTGTTTTGTACATTGTCTGAGCGTCTCCTTTGTCTGGGTTCTCCTGGCTCTTTTTATATGTTCCTGTTTTCATTTTCTGGTATCTCTATGTCCGGAGGTCTGTCCCCGTCTCCCTCCCGCACGTCAAGAGGTTTTCCGCTTCTGACTTTTTCCGTCTCTGGCCCTAGAAGTTTGTGGATGTGGGTTTCGTTGATTGAACCTGAGACTAGATCTGTGCATCCTGTCTCCCCCATTACTCTATCAGCCCCATGAAGGTGGGAACTGAATCCTCTCCACAGAGCACAGAAGTAGGGTCTCGCTCATAGTGGCTGCTCGGGATAGCCTAAGGATGGACCCAAGAGAGGAAGACTGAGAGGAGATGTCCGTGTGGGTGGGGGCATGGGTTTGTGGACGGGGACCATCCACAAGCAGAGGCTTTACCCTTGCGTTGTTAGCGTCTCTGGGAAGCACGAAGCTTAATAAATTGAGGCTAAGCAGGCTCAGTGGTTAGTGCTTCCTACTGTGTGTGACCCTATAGGCTGTGTGACCCTGGGCAAGTCACTTCACTTCTCTCTGCCTCAGCTACCTCGTCTGTAAAATGGGGATCGAGACTGTGAGCCTCACATGGGACAAGGACGGTGTCCAAATTGATTGGCTCATATCCATTGCAATGCTTAGTACGGGGCCTGGCACGTAGCAAACACTTAACAAATATCATCATTATTCTGATAATTATTACTATTATTCGTATGGAACTCTCTGCCTGTCAAACCAAAGGTTAATCTGGCCGGGGAGGGAAGGTAAAACTGCCGAGTTTCTTCAGCAACCTTTGAAGGGGTTGTAGATCCCAAGTGCCCCTCAATTCAAACCCCCCAAATTTCTGATCCAAGTTAGCTCCACTGGCCACCTCGCTCCCTCTCCCGCTCCCCAAAGAAACCTCACCAACCGCGGAGGTTGGCTCTCCTGCCTCCCAGCTATTCACATGCCATTCCCACTCCTGGAATGTTCTTCTCTCTCTTCTACCACCCCGTCTTTCTAAATGATTAAAATTCCACCTCTCCCAGGAAGCTTTCCCAGATGAATGCCACCTCACTCCAGTAACTCGATACTCCCCCGCACTTGTGGACACAACTGTCTCTGTCTCTTTCTTCATCCCTCCTACTCAGCTCTCTGCCTCCCTGTCAGCCTTCCCTCCTCAGACTGTAGGCTCCTTGAAGACAGGGGAAGGAGTTTCCAGAGGCCTGTGCTCCCCCTTCTTTTTTTTTTTAAATGATATTTGTTAAGCGCTTATTCATTATTCATTCAATCATATTTATTGAGCTCTTACTGTGTGCAGAGCACTGTATTAAGCACTTGGAAAGTACAGTTCAGCAACAGAGAGACAATCCCTGCCCACAACAGGCTCACAGTCTAGAATAATAATAATGACGATGGTATTTGTTAAGCAGTTACTATATGCCAAGCAGTGTTCCAAGCACTAGGGAAGACACAAGCTAATCAGGTTGGATGGACCCAGTCCACGTCCCACATGGGGCTCCCAGTCTTAATCCCCATTTTACAGATACGGTAACTGAGGCACAGAGAAGCGAAACGACTTGCTCAAGGTCACACACAGCAGACAAGTGGCAGAGCCGGTAATAGAACCCAGGTCCTCTGACTCCTGGGCCCGTGCTCTTTCCACCAGGCCACACTGCTTCTCATTCTTACCACTTTTTCTCCTGCTTTTCCCCCTGGTGCTTACTGTGGGGCTCTGCTGCCAAGATAGTAGTGATAACAGTACTCATTAAGTAGTTTCTGTGTAAAGACCACTGTACTAAGCACTGGGAAAGAGTATGCAAGTGGCAAATGGACACGGACCCGGTCCCTCAAAGGGCACACAATCTATGACTAGAGGTTGATGCCTCCCATCTCCATGTATCTGGAGACAGACACATCGGGAGGAGAGGCAGTGTGGCCTAGTGGATAGACCCCCCCCAGTCTAGAAGTTAGAAGAACCTGGGTGAAACTGGGTTTTAATCCCAGCTGTGCCGCTTGCCTGCTGTGTGACCTGGGGCAAGTCATTTCACTTCTCTGGGCCCCGGTTCCCTCACCTGTAAAGTGGAGACTAAGACTGTGAGCCCTGTGTGGGACAGGGACTATGTCCAATCTGTGTGGACTATGTCCAACTATGTCCACAAGTGCGGGGAAGTATTATCTTTTATCTACCCCAGGGCTTAGTACGGTGCTTGGCACATAGTAAGTGCTTAACAAATACCATAAAAAGAAGAGGAATGAAACAATACATTAAAAAGCATGAGCGACACCCTCTTCTCTTCTCTCTGCTCTCTGCCCCACTTTCACAATCCCTCCACACCCCACCCCCTGCATGCCATTCAGAGACTCTGGGGCTCTTTGGACCAGCTGAAAACCACAACCTGGCTCTTTATGGATAATAGGATGGCAGTGTGGCCTGCTGGGAAGAGCATGGGACGGGAAGGCAGGAGACCCAGTTGGAGTCCCATCTCTGCCCTTGGACTGCTGTGTGACCTCAGGCAAGTTGCTTACCTCTCGGGCCTCAGTTTCCTCATCTGTAACCCCACAATCCACAGTCCAGCCTAGGGAATGACTAGGGACAGGGTGGAAGATCGAGGGAACTCACCAAGATGGGGAGAGCAAGGAGAGAAATCTTTGAGTCAATTTCCTCTTCTTGGCTTCCTGCGCCGAGTCTCGGTAGGGTTGGCAGGGAGCACGAGCTGCCTGAGGGTGCAGTCTTAATGGAAGATGAAAATGAAAGGGCCGAGGGAGCCTGAGCCCTAGAATGTTAATGGGCAGGAGTTCGTTAAGGCAAGGAGGTAGGTGGAAGCCACAGGTGAGCGGGAACTTCGGGACGATTCGTAGCGGGGAAGGCCCCAAGACAAAGCCCAGGTGGTCAGGAGGATGCTGGAAAAGAGAGTCAAGGGCTAGAGGAAGTGGGGACCGGTGGGGGGAAGGCTGAGGTAGGGAGCAGTAGTTTCCGGAGGAGAACCAGAACTGTGTGAGTGGGAAGAGAGCAATCTGGGGACTAAGAACAGGGGTCTAGGGTAGAAACTGGGTTTGGGAGGGATTAGAAAGGAGAGTGGCATAGTGGAAAGAGCCCGTGCCTGGGAGTCAGAGGACCTGGGCTCTAATACCAGCTCCACCCCTCGTTTGTCGCGTGACCTTGGGCAAGTCACTTCACTTCTCTGTCTCAGTTTCGTCATCTGTAAAGTGGGGATTAAATCTTCCTCACTCCCGCTTAGACCGTGATCGCCAGGTGGGACAGGGTCTGTGTCCGACCTGCATATCTGGTATCTACCCCGATGCTTAGTACAGTGCTTGGTGCAGAGTAAGTGCTGAACAAGAAACAGAAAAAAAAAAAATGACATCTCAGTGGAAGCATCACAGTGATCAGTCCTCCTGGAACCTCTCGCAAGCTCTGCTTCCCATCATGCTTTGAGATCCTCACTGGGTGAGGTGGGGATGACATACCTGAAACCCGGAACATCTTTCCCCCGCCTTTCAGAGGGCTCCCTCTAATCAACAGCCCCATCAAGGGTGTGGGGTGTTGCAGAGCACTCGCCCCCAGAACCCCACCTCGATTACTCCATGCCAGCCACTCCCTGTCCTTCACGCCCAGGCCCGATACCATCGTCCCAAAGCCACATACCCCCTCCTCCTCCCCAGTCCCGGCGGAGTCACCGGGCAGACATGACATGGGCCTGGGGGCAAGAAACATCTGAGTTTCTTGAGGTGAGCAGGGCCTTGAGGGGGAATGAGAGTGGGGCCCGGGGGCTCTAGAAAGGAAGAGAGAGGCAGTCAAGTGGGAGACTTGGGAGAGGGGATGCTAGGGGGCTAGATACCTGTGACCCTGAGGGGAGCCGGGTTGGCCCATTTGGCTTCTTGGAAAGAAGCGGGGACTTAGAGGAAAGCAAGAGCTGGGGCCTGGGAGTTTAGAGAGACAGGGATGGGGGGAGAAACCAACTTTTGGAGGGGCAGAGGTATAGGCCTTTGGCGGGGGGCGGGGGGAGCAGTGGTAAGCTCGGCTCCCCCGATGGGATAGAGGATGCCTGGGTACCTGGCCCCTGAGCCAAACTAAGAAGCCCACAGGGCTGCTCCCAGCTCAATCCAGCCCAGTGACGCGCCAACCGGCCCAACCAGCCAATCCAGCTTCCCTATCTGCCTGTCCCCCTCCCCCCCCAACCCCCACCTCTGGCTTCCTCTCTCCCCTCCCTTCCCTGCAGCTTCTCTGAGGAACAGCAGGACAATGAGACCTATTCCCTACTAGAAATGAAGGGGTGGAGAGGGATTGCTGGGGGCGAGGGAGGGCAGCATCCATGGGTTACTAAGGGGAGTTTGGGGGTGGGAGAGAGAAGTAATCTGAGCACTGAAGGGCCAGATACTTGGGTCCTCGCAGGGGATGGGACGACGGGGGTGGTGGTGTCAGGGGCTGGAGGGCAGGACGCCCGTGTCGCTATGAAGTCTGGAAGCTAGAGAGATCTCCCCCGGGGGCTGACGGGGCGGGATGCCTGGGATGCCTGAGTGAACCATCTCCTAATGGTAACTGGGATGGTTTAAGGAGCCGGGTAGTCGACCCCTCCCATGCTGTGGGCCGGAATGGCCAGGTGGGGGCATTGCTGGAGGTCGGGGAGGAAGGCCCAGACGGTTCCCCAGCTCACTTCCTCAAAAGCGTCTGCCCCGGAGCCAGGGCGAAAGGTCGGGGCCCATGACCCGCCAGGAATTTATGAGCCAAGGTGACGCTGGGAGAGCCGCCCTCCCCTTTCATCTCCAGCGTTGGAAGCCCAAATTCCCTCCCTCCCCCACCCTTCTGCCTCCCCTTCCCCTTAAGAGCCTCAAGAGGCCTCCA
Source organism: Ornithorhynchus anatinus (assembly GCF_004115215.2). Lineage (NCBI taxonomy): Eukaryota > Metazoa > Chordata > Mammalia > Monotremata > Ornithorhynchidae > Ornithorhynchus > Ornithorhynchus anatinus. The sequence goes on along the minus strand of NC_041737.1, from coordinate 52,922,057 downwards.
ACAAGCAGTAAGGGGCCCCAGCTCTGCCCCCCACCCCCCACCTCCATCCCCATTCCTCTCCCTAGACCCTCCCCAAGCCAGGGTGTGAGGGTTTGACTTCCCCAGTGAGGGGCCTCTGTTCTCCCCCCACCACCCCAGCTCCATCCTCAATGCTCCACTTGGGCCCTCCACAAAGCCGGGGGCTAAATATGGGACCCGGCCGCCCAGCAGAAACCTCCTGGAGACCCCCCTCAGACCCCGCTGCCCTCGCTGTCTTAGCCGATGCAGCTAAGCACTGGGCCCAGATGGACTCGGTGGCGGACACGCCGACCCGTCCTACCTCCAATCCTCCAGTTCTCGCCTCTGAACTGTGGCTCCCCCTCCCCCTTCGGGTCTCTCTTTCACCTCATCGATTTTTCTCGCCCTCCCTCGACCTCTCTGTCCAGCTGCCCCTCTTTCTCTGTTTCCGTCTTTCCTAGCGCTGTTGTAATGGCCCTCACACCACTTACCGCCTTTTTCCCTCCCTCACACGTTCCTGCACCCGCGTGCGCATGCGCCTCAACCGCCGGCCCGAAGCACGCGACTACTCCCTAGGGCGGGGAGGGGGGAGTCTGCCCGGAGACTAATGATGTCAACGAGGCCCTACGCGATCTGATTGGTCGCCCGCGGGCAAAAGGGGTCAATAAGGGATTGCGACGGCGGGCTCTCCGGACGACAGCCAGCAGGGGGCGTGATGGTTCGGAACCAGCCAACTGCCTCCTCGGCCTCTGGTTTTCCTCGAAGGATCCAAGCTTTCCCTTCTCCCTCACCTCCCTCCCTTTCACCAGCTCACCGATTTCCCCACTTACATTCATCTCTGAGAAGAAAAAAGAAATTATGTGGACTCTACCATCCATTTACTTATTATTATCGTCTGTCTCCCTCTAACCTCCTTGTGGGCAGGGAATGTGTCTTTACTGTTACAGTGTACTCTCCCAAGTGCTTAGTACTGGGCTCTGCACACAGTAAGCGCTCAATAAATAGCATCTATAGAGTGATTGCTGAGACTCTGCAGTGGTCTGATCACAACTCTGAGCCTCGGCGTCAGCCTGACCATCAAATATTAAGGATTCCCAGGAACCTGAATCCCCAGAACCTCAGCTCCCTGCTTCCTCCCTTCCCATTCCAGGTGGTGATGGACAAGCACGACCCAGTTCAGATGGAAAGACAGGAAGGTTGCTTAACAAGGGAAGAGGAGACCAATCGATCAACCAACCAGTGGTATTGTCTTGTCTTATTTTTGTCCGTCTGTCTCCCCCGATTAGACTGGTGAGCCCATCATTGGGCAGGGATTGTCTCTATCTGTTGCCGAATTGTACATTCCAAGCGCTTAACACAGTGCTCTGCACATAGTAAGCACTCAATAATACTATTGAATGAATGAATTAATATTTATTGAGCAACAACTGAGTACAAGGCTCTGTAATAAACTTTTGGGAAAGTACAGCTGAAGCAGATCATGGTTCCCTGCCCACGAACAAAAGAAAATACATCATCAGGATTGTTTATTGTTTAGCCGTCAGGAATCCACCCAGTTCATCCATCACAAACCCTTAATTTCCTTCAGATTACAATTTACATTAGCCCCTATTCCGTCACAAGGGAGCTCCCATGAGCTATTGTGTTTCTTTTTTTTAATGGCATTTGCAAGCGCTTACTGTGTTTCAAGCACCATTCTAAGTGCTGGGGCAGAAACAAGTTAATCAGGTTGGATACAGTCCCTGTCCCACACTGGGCTCACAGTCTATGTAGGAGGGAGAAGAGCTGTTTAGTCTCAGCAGACTAAATAATAATAACGTTGGTATTTGTTAAGCATTTACTATGTGCAGACCACTGTTCTAAGCGCTGGGGTAGATACAGGGTAATCAGGTTGTCCCACGTGAGGCTCACTGTTAATGCCCATTTTACAGATGAGGTAACTGAGGCCCAGAGAAGTGAAGTGACTTGCCCACAGTCAACAAGTGACAGAGCCGGAATTCGAACCCAAGACCTCTGACTCCCAAGCCTGGGCTCTTTTCATGGAGCCATGCTGTTAAATGACCCCTGAACCAGACTACAGGTCCCATAGTCCTCTACACTAAACAACATCCTTAGTGATCTGCTAAAGAATCCGTCTCTCATAAGCCTCTGAATCCCCAGAACATTAGCTCCCGGCTTCCTCCTTTCCCATTCCAGGTAATGGACAAAAACTACCCAGGTCAGATGGAAAGACAAGAAGGTTGCTAGGTACAATATTAGATGACAATCACCCTCAACCTAGCACCGTCAGACTACTTTTCCCATGAGTCTCTTTTCCGTGGGACTTTTTCCCTACTTCTACTCTCCCCCCTCGCCCTCAGTTCCAACTTGGAAGTGATGTACATGCTCCAAGATAAAGAAGGGGAGAGAATCCATCAATCAATAGTATTTAAAGAGCACTTACTGTGTCCCGAGCACTGTACTAAGTGCTTGAGAGAGTACCATACAAAGAGAGTTGGTGGGGATGTTCCTTGCCCACAGCAAGCTTTCAGTCAGGGGGTGCTTAAGTTGTAGAGAGAAATTAAAGGGAAGAAGGATCAAGGAGAATATCAGAGTTCGGGGGACCGTCTGTGAGTGAGGAATGTCTAAGAGCAGGAAAGGGTGAGACTTCCCCAGATTTGGCCCGAGTCTCTGCTTCCCTGTCTGCTACCAACTGACTTCTTCCCTTGCTCTCCCCAGGGTGGGGGAGAAGCAGAATCCTGGGGTGACTGTTCTGCAGAGGTGGCCCTAAGCCAACTGGAGCAAACTTGGGCCAAGGAACCCAAGGGGATGGAAGCTGCCTCCACCTGTCATTTTCCCTTCCTGGCTCTGACCTCCTGATTCACCCATCTCTAGGAGAGGCAGGGAACTTCCTTCTCCCCCTCATTCTCTTACCCTCAGCTCCCTCCCTTCATCTCTGCCTCCCTCGTTTCGACCCTCTGTGCCTTGACAGTCTCTACTTCTCTCTCCCTTCGCATCTTTTTTCTATCTATGTCTCCCTCCCATCCCTGAGACTTCCAACTGCTTTTGCTGTTGTCGTCCGTCTCCGTCTGATCTATTTGCCTCTCTGACTGTGACTCTATGTCTCTGGCCCTACCTCCTCCTTCTCTCTCTCTCTCTCCTCTACCTCCCTCCAACTTTTTCAGGCACCCAGCCAAGCTCCTCGCCCCCCCCCCTCCACTGCTGGACCGTCTTTCCCTCTGCAGTTCCCGGAGCCGGCCCTGGCCCCACCTCCTGGCCCTCTCCTCCCCTGCTCTCCACCCCCTCCGCCCCCTCCCTCAGCCCTCTAGCCTCCTTAGCGGCCCCTGATCCGCCACCACCAGCCCCAACGGCACTCCGGCCTCGGCCGGACAGACCCGCCAGCGCCCCTGGGGGGGCTCGGCTCTGGCCCCGAGCCCTAGGGACCGAGGAGGAGCAAGAGACGGGAGAGGAGAGGCGGGTAGGGGGAGGCCATGACGGGGGGCCACCACCCTGGCAGGTAACCTCTGCCCCTCCGACCCCTTTCCCGAGGGCACCGGGGAACCTGAAACGAGGAGCGGGAATGGGGAGAGCCGGAGAGAGAGGGCAGAGGGAACTTGGGAGCTGGAAGGACGGGAAGTCAGGGGGAATTGGGTAGGAGGACTGGGAGGGTCTGGACCAGCTTGGCATTTGAGGTCTGTTCATCTGTACCCAGATCCAACCTACTGCCTCCCTCTGCCAGTCTCCTTTGGTCTCTGTATCTTCTTACCTCTTTGTCTTTCTCCCATATTTCCTCAAACAATCTATTCATTTACCTACCTGTTTGTCTCTCTTTCCCACGGTCTCTCTCTTCTGTTGTCTCCACTCTCTCAGTTTCTCTGTTTTTCACTTCCCTACCAATCGGCCCATCTCTGTTTCTGTCCATCTCTCCATCCCACCCAACTGTCTACCTCTCTTTAACTGATGATCTACTTTGCCCTGTCTCTCACTTTCTGGGTTCATCTCTCCACTTAGCTTTCATTCTGTACAGCTACTTTGTCTAATGGATCTCTGCCTTCCCAAATCACCTTCTCTCTCCCTCGGCTCCCCTATTTCCGTCTCCCTCTCTCCCTTCAGCTCCCACCTGGCTTGTGAATAGTTCCTCCAGGCTTGGCTCCAGGAGCTTGGGGAGCTGGGGGCATTTGGGCTCTTGGCCTCTGCGGAGAAAGGACTGGGAAATGGGGCAGGTAGGGTTGGGAGGGCCGGGGCTTCTGAGGGGGCTTAGGGGAGTGGGTCTGGCACTGTAATGAGTAGAGGCAGGGGGTCTCAGAAGAAACGGAGTTCTCTAGGACTGGGAGAAGTTAATGCAGCCAGGATGGAGGGGGCTGGGCCAGGGTGGAGCAGGGGGTGGAGCTGCCTGGCCCCAGATTAGATATTGACTTTGACATGAAATTCCACGTCCTCTAAGCTGCACATCTGCTTTATATGGAAACATAAGCGGCTCTCTGGGGGCCAGGGAGGTGGGGGTGGGGGCGGGAGGAAGAAAGGGAAGCGGGGATGGAAGGGGGAGGGATGGGACCAATGGCTTTCGGTCCTCAAATCGCCCCATGGTCTTCCCGCCCCAACTGCCCCACCTCCATCGCCAGTGACGGGGCAGCAGGATGGGGTGAGGGAGAGAGCGGGGGGGGGGGGGTATCGGGGTGCTGGGGCTGAGAGCATAGAGAATTAGGGGAATGGAGAAGAGGGGACTTGGGCTAGGGGAAGGGGGCATTGAGGAACTCAGGGGGAGGAGCCTGGGGATCTAGGGAAGGGGGCCCTGGTGTGGGGGAATGGTGGGGCACTGGAGAGCTGGGAGAGGTGGGAGCAAAAGGCCTCCGGAAGCCCAGGGGCAGAGGCTGAGGGATTACTCTTCTCCCGGTCCTCCAAGCCCTGTTACCATGTGTCAGAGCTAGGATCTTGGGTTGAATGGCCTACTGGTCTGCTCCACTGTGGCATTGGCCATGGTCTTTTGTTCTTAGACCTGAAGGCAGGGGAGACAGGGAGCTAGGCCCCGGAGAGGGAGCGGACAGGAAGAAAAAGGGGTCACAAGAAGGGTTGAAGAGGGCCCGCGGGAGGGTGTTGGTCCAAAGGTCCAAAAGATGAGAGAAAGAGTGGGACTGAAGAGCTGAAGAGGAGCCCGAACTAAGGTAGAGTGGAGAAGGGGGGAAACAGAAGCGTTCCTTCTGGGGCAAGAGCAATGGTTAATGGGGGAAACGCCCTCTGACCCGATCCCTCTTCTCCTTCTCCTCACCTAGGGTCCTGCTGCCTGCCTCCTGCCTCCGCTAACCCAGGGCCTGCCCCTCCCTGCCCCCATGGGCGTCTCCAGGGCCCTCCGGCGCTTCAGCGCCACGGCCGGGGCTGGCGGAGCGGGGCGGGGCCGGGGCGAGAAGGAGGCCGAGGAGGCCACTGTCTGCCGCAACGGCCGCGCTGAGGGGGAAGGGGAGGGAGAGGAAGCCGGCGGGGGACGGCGCGCCCGCCACCGGGGCCGCTTCGTCAAGAAGGACGGCCACTGCAACGTCCGCTTCGTCCACCTGAGCGAACACGGGCCGCGCTACCTCAGCGACCTCTTCACCACCTGTGTGGACGTCCGCTGGCGCTGGATGTTTCTCATCTTCTCCTTCTCCTTCCTGGCCTCTTGGCTCCTCTTTGGCCTCAGCTTCTGGCTCATCGCTTCCCTTCATGGCGACCTGGAGCCTGTGCCTGTGGGCGGTGCCTCCCCCACTGCTCCCTCCCCGTGCTTCTCCCAGGTTGGCAGTTTCCTAGCTGCCTTCCTCTTCTCCCTGGAGACGCAGACGTCCATCGGCTATGGCTTCCGCAGTGTCACAGAGGAGTGCCCGGCTGCCATCTTGGCCGTGGTGCTGCAGTGTATTGTGGGCTGTGTCCTGGACGCCTTCATCGTGGGCGCGATCATGGCCAAGATCGCCAAACCCAAGAAGCGCAACGAGACTCTTGTCTTCAGCGAGCATGCCGTGGTGGCCCTCCGGGATGGCCGCCTCTGCCTCATGTGGCGCGTTGGCAACCTTCGTAAGAGCCATCTGGTCGAGGCCCACGTCCGGGCCCAGCTGCTGCAGGTAGGGAGAACCTCCTGGCCCCTCCTTCCTCTTCAGTTTCTTGTTTCCCCAGGTCTGAGGACCCCAAAATTCCAATTCTCATAAGCCTCTGAGGCCACAGCACCTCTAAATTGCTTGGCCTAAAACTCCGGAGACTTTTGGGAGGTATAGTCTTCCCTTCTTGGTCCATTTCTTAAACTAATAGAGGAGGATTTTTTTTTAACACTATGGGCCTATTAGTCTAAGAATGCTTTTGTCACCTTTCCAAACATGCTCCCATCAACCCGCTTCTCCCCCTGGCTATATCCCTTCTCACTCAGGACTATCCCTGCATCCCATATTTCCTGTTCCTCTTGTACTGTTTGCCCACAAGGGAGATAGGAGACTATAAGTCCCATATCTCATTAGTCTCCAGGGTGGAGACACCCCCCAAATGCCTGAAGCTATTTGCCGTAGAAATTAATGGCAGTTGAAGGCCTTGGGCCCCCAAAGGGGAGAGGAAGGGAGTGTCCAGGGGTTTCTTAAGAAGGCCTTTGGCTTTAACTTTCTTTTCCCATGTGTCCATCTCCCCACCTTGTGAATTTTCTGTCAGTCTGGCTAATGAAAATTCTTTCACTCTCTCTTCCCGCCCTCACGTCTGTCTTCTGCTTTATTTTCCGGTCCGGCCTGATCTTTTTCTGTTCCCATCCTCGGCCTGTATCGTCTCGTTATCTTTGAGCCTGAATCACCTCTTCTGATCGTTTATGTCTCCCCTCCCTCTTTCTCTGTCTCCGTTCCACCTCTCCTCTCCCCTTTCCCGCCCACAGCCCCGGGTCACCCCAGAGGGTGAGTACATCCCCCTGGACCACGTGGACGTGGATGTGGGCTTTGACGGGGGCACCGACCGTATCTTCCTCGTCTCCCCGATCACCATCGTCCACGAGATCGACGCTGCCAGTCCTCTGTACGAGCTGGGCCGCGCCGAGTTGGCCCGGGCTGACTTTGAACTGGTGGTCATCTTGGAGGGCATGGTGGAGGCCACAGCCATGACCACACAGTGCCGCTCATCCTACCTCCCCGGCGAGTTGCTCTGGGGCCACCGTTTCGAGCCCGTGCTCTTCCAACGGGGTGCTCACTACGAGGTGGACTACCGCCACTTCCACCGCACCTATGAGGTCCCAGGGACCCCCGTCTGCAGCGCCCGGGAGCTGGATGAGCAGGGGGGGACATCCGCTGGCAAGGCCAGCCCTCCTCCCCCACTTGCCGCCTTCTGCTATGAGAACGAGGTGGCTCTGAGCTGTTGTGACGAGGAGGACGAAGAGGAAGCCAGCAGCAGCCTGGCGGGAGAATCCCTGGCCCCGCCCCTGGCCCTGACCCCGCCCCCTGAGATGGCCCCACCTGCTTCCTCGGCCCCGCCCCCACCTGAAGCAGCCCCCCCATGACTGGGGGACAGGGTCTGGGCTTAGCATCGGGCTCAGAGCTGGATGGGGGAGTCACTTGCCCACCCAACGCCCCTTGGGCAGTTGAATAATTGCCACTCTTCATTAATTAGAAGCTCTCCCCACCTCTCCCATGCGACCCTTCAATGCCAGGCACTTCCGTTCCAACTTTTCATCTGTCCTCCCATCCCCACTTCCCCTCCCACTGGACAGTCGGTTTGTCCTTTCCTCCCCCGGCGGAAAAACCAGGGGGCTCTAGACCATCCTGGGTCATTTCTAGATCGCTGTAGGGCCTGACCTAGGCAGCCGCCTTCGAGGAGTTAGGCTGAAGCTAGAGACTGGCCAGGAAAGAGCGAGGAGGTGAGAGCGGATGTTCTCGGGCCAGGAGAGCGAGTCTAGAATGATCCAGAACATCGGGGGCCAACCTAGAATGCCCAGGGGTTCTAGGTCGTGGCCCCAGGGAAAGATTTTGGAGGACAAAGTGGACTGGTATTGGTTGCTGGGGTGGTGTGAGTGTTTGCGTGTGCTTGTGTCCGTCCTGTCTGGGTGGGCGTGTGTGTATGTAGGTTGATATCCGGGGGGGGCCTGGGCTCCAGGGGTGAGCTTAGGAGTCTCCAGAATCCATCCCACTGGAACCATAGCCATATCTCAATGTATGTTTCTCCAGAACGCTCTACATGTATATACTTATACATATATATATATAATATATATATTTTTTGTTGTTAGTTTGTTTTTTTCCCAGAGAGGGCCTTTTGGTGTACAGTACACTAGGGGTTGGGGGAAAGACTCAATATGCAGGGGGACCATTTCCTGAGACTGCAGCTTCCACCCGTAGTGCCTGCTCTGTTCCTAGACTGGGGAAGTTGGCCTTGAACATCCTGTGGTGGGTCGGTGGGGTCACTGGGCCTCACAGGACTTACGAGGTCCAGCAATGGAAGCGGAGTGACCGGGGTTCACAGCACTGACCAAGTCACTAGAATCCCACTGAAAGGGATTGAATGTCCTCTGGAATTGATTGGGTGGGCACTGGAGTTTCACTGGCATTACACTGGAATTGAAACGATCTTATGCTGGAGTCACCCTGGGATGTGAACTGGAGGCCTCAGGAGACTTTTGCTGCAGTCTCCCGGGAGAAGCAAACTTTGAGGTCGTGGATGTGGATCGCAGCCGCCGGCCAAGCCTCCGGGGCCCTTCTGTCGGACACCCCTCTAAAATCCCCACCCTAGGAGCTGACTGGCTGCCCCTCAAGCCCCACAGCAAGTGGCAAAGACTCCCCCGTCAAAGCCACTGAATAAGGAAAGGGGCCAAACTGGGGCCTATAGGGAGCAGGACTGGATACAATCCCTGGTCTGGCCCTGGACCTGGCTGGTGAGGCTATTCAAGTTGTTCCCTCCAAGGAGCAGACAGACTTCAAACCCAAAGGGGGCCTTGTGCAGAAATAAAGAGACCCGATCTGGGTATGAGTGTAGCCTGGTGTCTGTGCTTTCTGACCCCCCTGCCCCCACCTGGCTTCCTCCCTCCCTTTTGGGGCCACGGATCTGCCTCTGGCCTTCAGCCCACAGCCCCATCTCCGAGAGTGCAGAGAGGGAGATGGGCCAAACGGCAGACTGAGCCACGCAGCCCGGGGTGAGGAGGCCTATGCTCCGATCACACCCTACTCCAGCTCCCACCCTCCTCAGTGGCCCCACCCTGGGGATCCCATCTCCCCTTATCACCTAAGACTCTGTCTGCCCCCTCCCAGAGGCCCCACCTACCTCGGGGCGCAGTCCCCCAGAGGCCTTTCCCCACCCCTAGATCCCGGTCCTTTATCCAAGTTACACCCAGAGGGTTGATAATTACAGGGCAGGATGAATCGACTTTCCATTGTGGCTGGGGCCTTGGGAGGGCGGAGAGGCAGTTCTGAGGAGGATTTGTTGTTTTGGAGGCATCTAGCCAGGGTCAGAGAAGTCTGGGAGGGTCTCCGGGCCCTGTGAAGGGGCCGAGTCAGAGCAAGTTGGAGTTGGGGAAAGCTTGGGAGGCCTCTGAAGGTCAGAGCTGGAGCGGAGGGAGGGTGTGGGGGGTCGATGAGAAGTCCAGCTGGGCAGGGGGGATTAAAGAGTCTCAAGATCTAATCTCCTCCTCTAAACTCCCCCTTAAACTGGCAATACCGCACCTCCTCCCCTGCCTGGGGTTTCCCCCTTCCTAGATGGGGTGGGCAGCTTCCTCAGAGGGTGAGGGCTGGGCTTTGTCACCTGACACTTCTCTCTCTACCTCTGGCCCCCAGGATCTGAGCCATACCCTCCAGGGTCACCTCTGAAGGCCTCTAAAATTAGCCAACACGGAGGGGCTCGTGACCAGTTGGCTCCCAAGGGCACCTGGCAGCACCAGGGCAAGTCAGAGGCTGAAAGGCCCTGCTCCCTTCACCCGCTGGGCCCCAGGCCGAGGCGCTGCCCCTCTGCAGCCCTCTGAGTGTTGAGGGAGGAATGCGTGAGTCACTCGCCGCTGCCAGAGGCCCCATCTTCCCCATCCGACCAACACCGTGAGCTGGACAAGGGGTTCCGAGGCCCTGGGCCAGGTCTTGGCTGAGGAGGATGCGAGAAGGGTGGGACAGGATCCGGGCTAGGAGCAAAGATGGCCTGGGAAGGCAGCTATATTGCTAATTAAATTGGTCACCAGCCAGGAACTGAACTCAGGAAGAATACGAATGAAAGGAGTCATTTCCTGCTGCTATCCTCTCCTGGATCGCCCGGTTTCTTAACTGGAAGGAGAGGATGCTGGGAAAAGGGTTCTGGGGGAGGAAGCCAAGTCCCCCGTCATGCTTCCCGAGTCTCTTCACCATCCTCAAGGCACAATTTCTCCAGCTCTTGGCCCTAGAAGCTTGGGGTTCTTCTTCAAGGTTCCAGGCTCCAGCATCCCTCAACTAAAGAGATCTGAGATCAGAGGGGGGAGAATGGGGCAGGGCCTAGAGGAAGTGGATCAGAGAGTGGGGTCAGGGAGAGGAGAAAAGGAAGGAAAAGAAAGAGTCAGTCAATCAATCGTATTTATTGTCTACCATGTACACCGTACCAAATGCTTCGGAGAGTACAATGTAACAATATAACAGACACATTCCCTGCCCGCAACGAGCTTACAGCCTAGAGGAGAGGGAAAAAGGAGGGGAAAAGGAAAGAAAATAAGTAGTAGTACTATTTTCAGAGTGCCTACTGAATGCGATCGATCATTCAATCAATCAGCGGTCTTTATTGAACTCTTACCGTGTGCAGAGCACTGGGTTAAGCATTTGGGAAAGTACAGTGTAAACAGAGTTGGTGGACATGATCCCTGCCCAAAAGAAGCTTGCAGTCCACAATGCATGGGGAAATCAACAGAAGCACCGAAAATGTTCCCTACCCACAAGGAGGTTAAATTCTAAAGGGGGAGACAGACATAGAAATATTCACCAACAGTGGAGTCAGGACAATTATTACCGGGATATTCATCAGATGGCAAACACTGTCCTAAGCCCTGGGGCAGAGACAAGATAACCAGATGGGACCCGGTCTGAATGAATGAAATCAATGCAATGAACCAAATGAATAAATGAAAATTGGCTGTTCAACTGACTTTTCATACAGACACACGAGCTGAGGAAGGGTATAAATAATAAACACATACGGTAAGCGTTGGCAGCTGCTGAAGGGTGGGTAAGATTTTAAATTGAAGGAAACAACCGGGGGGGAAATCATAGATAATATGCTCATCATTAACAAAATAGAGTAATAAATAATATATTGAAAATTAAAGAAATAAAATTGGAATAAATCGAAGAAAAAAACCGGGGGGGGGGGAATCTTAGATGATATGCACATCACTAACACAATAGAGTAATAAATAACATATTGAATATTAAAGAAATAAAATTGGAATAAATCGAATAAAAAACCGGGGGGGGGAAATCTTGGATGATATGCACATCACTAATACAATAGAGTAATAAATAATATATTGAAAATTAAAGAAATAAAATTGGAATAAATCGAAGAAAAAAACCGGGGGGGAAATCTTGGATGATATGCACATCACTAACACAATAGAGTAATAAATAATATATTGAAAAAGAAATAAAATTGGAATAAATCGAAGAAAAAAACCGGGGGGAGGCCCTCGAACGGGCGTCAGACGGTTGCCAGGCAACCGCCCCTCCCAGTCGTCGCTCTCCCCGCTTCGCCTCGGTCCCCTGAAAATGACCGTTGCCATGGCGACGCCTGCGCGCCACCCGGCGCCGCTTTACTACCCCAACCCTTAGTAACGGTTCGACGTGACTCCGCCCCTCAGCAACGGATGTGGGCCGGGCCCCACCTCCTTTCCTCTCCTTCCTTTCAGTTCTGAATCAGCACGAGCGCGGAGCGCGCTCCCCCCGGCCTCAGAGACGACGATCCCTATTTGCTGTCCCACACGCCAATCAACAGCTCTCCGCCTCGGAGAGGCGATGGGCGGGGCTTACACCCTTCATTCTAAGCGCCGATTCCTTGAGCCCCCTGTCAATTACGAAGAGGGAGCTCGCGTCCAGTAGGGCGGATCCTTTTGTCCCCCTTTCTCACTCTGATTGGTCCAAAGGGCCGTCAGTTCGGCCGAAGCGCGAGGCCTATTGGTGGTCTGGCGTCACTAGGCCTCTCCCATTGGTTGCGACCGGGTGGAGGGCGTGGCCTCCTCTTAGCGTAGCGTCGGGGGGCGAGGAGGTGAGAGGCTGCGATACCGGCACCGGCATCGGCCGCTGCCGAGGGGCACCGGGGCCGAGGGGTAGCGAATGGTCGGGGCCGGGCAGCCGCGTGGGCCTTCGTTTTCCCCGCGTCCCGGCTGTGGCGGCTCCCGGTCGCTGCCGTCACCATGGAGGACGGTATCTACGGTAAGGCGGGGCTGGACCTTTGTTGCAGGGCTTGGGGGGGGGGAGGACCGGTCCATTGTTGGCCGCTTCCATTTCCTGGGGGGGCCGGGGGGGAAGCGACGGCCGCGCGAGGGGCGTGGTCGAAACCATTCCCAAAGTGGGGAAGGGCGAGACCATTTCCTGTGCGGGCACGGGGGTGGGGCACGGATTATTAATAATATTGGTATTTGTTAAGCGCTTACTATGTGCAGAGCACTGTTCTAAGCGCTGGGGTGGATACAGGGGAATCAGGTTGTCCCTGTTATTAACTTTCCGAAGGAGCCAAGGTGGGAAAAGGGGAAAAAACCAGCCAGGAGGGGAGTTCTGCATCCATTTGGAGTTAATTCATGGGAAGGGGGATAATAATAATTGGGAGATTTGTTAAAAGTGTCATGCATTGTTATAGCAATTACAATAATAATAATGTTGGTATTTGTTAAGCGTTTACTGTGTGCAGAGCACTTTCTAAGCGCAGGGGGAGATACAGGGGAATCAGGTTGTCCCACGTGAGGCTCACAGTCTTCATCCCCATTTTACAGTTGAGGTCACTGAGGCCCAGAGAAGTGAAGTGATTTGCCCACAGTCACATAGCGGACAAGTGGCAGAGCCGGGATTGGAACCCATGACCTCTGACTCCCCAGCCCGGGCTCTTTGCACTGAGCCACGCTGCTTCTGAGCCCGGGCTGGGGAGGCAGAGGTCATAATAATACTAATGTCGGTATTTGTTAAGCACTTACTATGTGCAGGGCACTGTTCTAAGCGCTGGGGTGGATACAGGGTAATCAGGTTGTCCCACCTGAGGCTCACAGTCTTCATCCCCATTTTCCAGCTGAGGGAACTGAGGCCCTGAGAAGTGAAGTGACTTGCCCAAAGTCACACAGCTGACAGGTGGCGAAGGTGGGATTAGAACCCAAGACCTCTGACTCCTAAGCCTGTGCTTTTTCCATGGTATTTGTTAAGCACTTATTATGTGCCAAGCACTACTTCCAGGCCTGTGCTCTTTCCATTAGGCAAGTTGGGAAGGATGGGGCACTTGAGTTCTGTGTCTCTCCCAGGAAGTGGAAGAAAAGGCTTCATGACCTTCGATTATCCCCCATGTTAAGGTGGCTCATCCTCCTGCCCCTCACTTCAAGGACTATTCTCCCTCCCCAAATCCCCCCCTCTGCCACTCCAGCACTTCCAATCAATCAGTGATGTTTATTAAATGCTTACTATGAGGAGAGCACTGTACTAAGCGCTTGGGAAAGTACAGTGCAACAGAGTGGGTAGACACTAGGAGCTCGTTATGGGCAGGGAACGTGTCCAATAATTCTGTTGTACTCTCCCAAGCGCTTAGTATAGTGCTCTGCACATTGTGAGTGTAGAGTAAGTACCGTTGATTGATTGAAAGGAATTTCTATACTTCTCCAATTAAACCCTTGTTTTTCCCCCGCTTGCTCACCCTCTGTGTCATCTATCCTCTGGGATCTGTGACCTTTAGACATTTGATATTTGCACCAACCCCACAGCATTTATCTATATAGCTTTAAAGTATAGCTTTAAAGTATATATTATAAATTATTTATTCATCTCCTCCTCTAGACTGTAAACTCATTATGGGTGGGGAACGTGTCTGCTGCATTGAACTCTCCCAAGTGCTTAGTACAGTCTCTGCACATCGCGAGCTCTCCATAAACACCATTGATTGATTATAATAATTCATCAATGAGATATTTGTTAAGCTCTTATCCCAAGCATGGGGAATGCAACACTCTAATCAGGGCAGTCCCAGTCCCCTGCCTATATGTTGCTCACAACTGAAGGGTGAGAGAGAACAGGTAGTTAATCCTCATTTTGCAGATGAGGGAACTGAGGCACAGACAAGTGAAGTGACTTGCCCAAAGGCACAGAGCAAGCAAGTGGTGGAGCCAGGATTAGAACCCAGGGCTTCTGACTCCAAGGCCTGGGCTCTTTCCACTAAATACGATTGAAAGAATGCATGAAAAGGCCAAACTGCTCCTCTCCACCCACTCCCTTTTGAGGCGCTTACGGACATACTTTTAAGCCCTGTTGCTTTTTCCTGCCTGACCCTTACTTTAATATCTGTCTCCCCCACTAGATTGTAACCTACCTGGCAGGAGCATGTACCTGGGAGTCAGAAGGACATGGTTTCTAATCCTGACTCTGCCACTTGTCTGATATGTGATTTTGGGCAAGTCACTTCACTTCTCTGTGCCTCATTTCCCTCATCTGCAAAATGGGGATTAAGACTGCGAGTCTCATGCGGGACAAGGACTGTGTCCAACCTGATTACTTTGTATCTTCCCCAGCACTTAGTACAGTGCCTGGCACATAGTAAGCACTTAACAAAAACCATTATTATTGTTGTTATTATCATTATTATAAACCAGGCACTGTACTAAGCGCTGGGATGGATGCAAGCAAATCGAGTCATAGTCCCTGTTCCATGTGGGCTCACAGTCTCGATCCCCATTTTACAGATGAGGGAACGGAGGCCCAGAGAACTGAAGTGACTTGCCCCAAGGTCATGCAGCAGACAAGTGGCAGAGCCGGGATTAGAACTCAGGATTGAGGGCCTTGTGATAGCAGGACAGAATTGTTTTGAGGTCTGCCCCTTTCCGATTTCCTTCGGTTAAGCATGTCAGGATGTATCCCAGATGAGCGTTGGGAACTGATGCAGACTTGGCTTCTGTTTGTGTTGGACAGTGCAAGTTCCTTACGGATTTTGATACCTAGATTGAGTTCCCTCTTCCCACCTGGGAGCACTGTTGTCGGCCAGATTGATTCATTCCAAAATTAGTCAAGATTTAGCCTTTCCGATGTTTTCTACTGCACCACGAGGGCCTTTCTGGATTAGGAGAACTTGTAGTAGAGCTTTGACCGTGGTTTGGGGATGAGGAGAAAGAAGACCACTTCAGATGGGGGGTCGGAAGGAGGAGTGCCATGTGCCAGGATTGGGGAGCAGAGAGCTTGAGTCCACAGGAGCAGTGGGCCGGGACAAGGACGTCAGTCGTATTTATTGAGCTCTTACCATGTGCAGAGCACTATACTAAGCATTTGGGAGAGTACAATAGAACCATAAACAGACACATTCCCTGCCTGCAACGAGCTTAAAGTCTAGAGCAGGTCAGGGCCCAGGCTTTGGATTTGCCTTTCCCTCTTTCCAAAGCTTCCGGGGCCCACTCATTGGAGAGCTGCGCTTCTCTCCCCTCAGTACCCCCCGACCTGACGCCGGAGGAGCGGCTGGAACTGGAGAGCATCCGGCGGCGGAAGCAGGAGCTCCTGGTGGAAATCCAGAGGCTGCGGAATGAGCTGAGCGAGGCCTTGAGTGAAGTGGAGGGCTTGGAGGCCAATGAGGGCAGGTGAGGAGGTGGGGCGGGGGCGGCCCCTGAGGGGAGGAGGGGAGAAGGGGCTCGGGAGTGGGAGATCTTGGGGCCGGCTTGCCTGGGTTTGGCAGGGGCAAGAGATGGGGAAACAGAAGACAAGAAGGGAGAGTTGGAGAGGACGGGAGCTGTCATAGTCCATGACCTCTCCCCTGCTCCTCCCCTCCATCCCCCTTCCCCCACCCGCCCAACCTCTTCTCACCTCCAGTAAGACTCTACAGCGGAACCGCAAAATGGCCATGGGGAGGAAGAAGTTCAACATGGACCCCAAGAAGGTGGGGATCTTGGGGTCCCTGAGAGGGGTGTACACTGGGAAGAGGAGGAGTTTGGGAGATGGGTCTTGCAGGGAATCCCCAGAACACTGAGGAGAGCTAGGGCAGAGATTGTTCCAGGAGAAGGGTGGCTGGTCTCTGACCTCTACTGCGTCTTGTCGTTACCCCCTGCCATTCGTTCACTGTCGTATTTATTGAGCGTTTACTGTGTGCAAAGCACTGTACTGAGTGCTTGGGAGAGTACAATACAACAAAAAGACATATTCCCTGCCCACAATGAGCTCATAGTCTAGAGGGGGAGATAGACATGAATATATATAAACAAAGAAATTAGAGATATATACATATGTGCTGTGGGACTGGGAGGGAGGTTAAATGAAGGGAGCAAGTCAGGGCAATGCAGAAGGGAGCGGGAGAAGAGGAGAGGAGAGTTTAGTCAGGGAAGGTCTCTGGAGGACATGTGCCTTCAATAAGTCTTTGAAGTCTGAGTGAGCAATTATCTGTCCGATAATTTAGGGAATCCAGTTCCTGGTGGAGAACGAGCTTCTTCGTAATACCCCGGAAGAGATCTCCCGCTTCCTGTACAAGGGTGAGGGGCTCAACAAGACCGCCATCGGGGACTACCTGGGCGAGAGGTGAGATCCCCCTCCTTAGGGCTCCTCCACCACCCATCGGTCTTCACTATTTCCCAAACGTGAGCTGAGCCAGAGCAAAACCAGCACCAGCCCTCTCTGGTATTTGGCCGGAGCCCGAGGTGACTTCCATGCAACTGAGAGTGTGCGGAATGGCCAGGCTCCCCAAGGGGATTTCAGAACCCAAAGGGTCTCTGGGGCTCCGGGCCCCTCACCCGGTGACCTCTTCTTCTCCAGAGCCCTCCCACTCACCAGGGTCTCGTCCCTCTTCTCCCCCCCCGCAGTTGAGTTTCCCCACAGCCGGCTCAGTGGGAGCCAAGCCAGGGGCCCTGCTTGGCCAGCACCTGCTGCACACGTCACGTGGATGAGGCGGACCCAGGCCATCATGTGGTGGACCGAACTGAACCAAACAGGCCCTTCCCACCTCCGGCGGGACCTCGGCCTCCCCTGCCCCTAGTTGACAGTCTCTTTTTCCTCCCCCCTTCCCCTGCCCCCGGGCTGACCCATCCCTCTGTAGGGAGGAACTGAACCTTGCTGTCCTTCACGCCTTCGTCGACCTCCATGAGTTCACGGATCTCAACCTGGTCCAGGCCCTGAGGTGAGGGGCGGGGTGGGCCGGGGGCGGCAGGAGAGGAGGGGACCCTTGATTCCTGGTTTCCCTCCTCCCGTCACCCCTTTTGGAACCAGACTCAACGTGCCCCGAGTCAAAGGGTGGGTACTTTGTCACCACTGTGCCCGGCGGGGTCGTTAAGCACTGTTTGGGCTCGAACGGACATGGCTCGGGTGCCTGGAAATCCCCACGTCTGCCTGCTGGAGGCCCGGGATTCTGGGAGTCTGCCCTCCGCTCACTCGTCGCTGGCCCCTGCCCTGTCCCCAGGCAGTTCCTGTGGAGTTTCCGGCTCCCCGGGGAGGCTCAGAAGATTGACCGGATGATGGAGGCCTTCGCCCAGCGCTACTGTTTGTGCAACCGGGGTGTCTTCCAATCCACAGGTACTAGGCTGCCTGCCAGCTCCCCCTCAAGGACAGGGGTCCCTGAGCCCTCGAGGGGAGCCGGAAGTGGGGGTAAGAAGGGGGAGAGGCAGGGGGCTGAGGTCCAGACAGCTAATTTCATTCCCATTGCTCCTGCAGACACCTGCTACGTGCTCTCCTTCGCCGTCATCATGCTGAACACAAGCCTCCACAACCCCAACGTGCGTGACAAGCCAGGGGTGGAGCGCTTCATCACCATGAACCGGGGCATCAACGACGGTGGGGACTTGCCAGAGGAACTGCTCCGGGTGAGCCCTCTCTCCCCCGCCACTCCCCACCCCACCAGCTCCATCCTTGGCCGCCAGACCCACCTCACCCTGCCTCTCCTGTCCAGTTGTTGATTCCTTTTTTAAAAAAAAAATAATGGTATTTAGTCACTTACTATCATCATCAGTGGTGTTTCCTGAGTGTTTACTATGTGCAAAGCACAGTACTAAGTGGCTTACTATGTGCCAGGCACTGGACTAAGCACTGGGGTAGATACAAGCTAATCAGGTTGGACACAGTCCTGTCCCACATGGGGCCCTCAGTCTTAATCACCATTGTACAGATGAGGTAACTGAGGCATAGTGAAGTGCCTTGCCCAAGGTCACACAGCAGACAAGGAGCACAGCTGGGATTAGAACCCAGGTCCTCTGGATTAGAACCCAGGTCCTCTGGCGCCCAGGCCCCGTCTCTTTCCACTGCTTCTCATTCTTCATCTCTTTCCCAGTGCTTTTCCTCTTCCCTTCTATCTGCTGTCTAGGTCTCTCACTGTCTCATTCTGCTCTCAGGACTCTTCTCTGCCCCAGGGAGAGGTCCAAGACTCCATGTCCCATCAGCATGTAGGGCAGAGCCTCCTCCCCTTGCCCCCCCAGCTGTGCCTTCATTGTCGTATTTATTCAGCACTTACTGTGTGCAGAGCACTATACTTAGCACTTGGAATTCAGCAACAGATTGAGACAATCCCTACCCAACATCGGGCTCACAGTCTAGAAGCGGGGAGACAGACAATAGCATCGATATAAATAGAGTTATAGATATAGACACATCATTAATAAAATATTTAGAATAATAAATATGTGAATATCTACACAGTGTCGCCAGGGCAGCTGAGAACTGTGGTCAGCCAGCTTCCCTCAGCCCTGCCCACCCACACATCTCTTCTGGGTGGAGGGCTGCTCCCACTCCCTTCTCCTCCCCCATACGGATCTAATCCCCCCGCACTCCTCTAATCTCCTTCCAGAACCTGTACGACAGCATCCGCAACGAGCCTTTCAAGATCCCCGAGGACGACGGCAACGACTTGACCCACACGTTCTTCAATCCGGATAGGGAGGGCTGGCTGCTCAAGCTGGGTAAGGCTCTCACCACCACCCCACCCCCCGTCCCCGGCCGACCCACCAGCCCTCCCAGTGGCCCCCAGCCCCTCCCGCGAAACTCCCCCACTCCTGATCCCCACGGCCCCCACCTCCTTCTTCTCTCCAATTAGCCTCAGTCTCTCCCGACCCCTTGGGCCCAGGCCTCCCGACCCCATGCTAAGAACTGGCTCGCCTCTGCCCCATCCCCCTCCTTCCCCTTTCCCTCCAGGCTTGAGGGCTCTGGGGGGGGTGTGCCCATCTCCTGGGGAGGAGCTGGGGGAAGGGTGGGGGAGATGGGTTGTGTCTGACATGTCTTCTCCTCATGTCGCTGTAACTGGATTTTCCTTTCTCTCTCTCTCTCTCTCTCTCTTCCCCCCCCACCCCTTTCTCTCTCTCGCTCTCTCTCTTTCCATCCTTTGCTCCTGCCTCCTATTCCCTCTTCACTTGCTCCCTCTCCGGCCCCTGCTCCCCTTCTCCACCCGACACCTCTCCTTGGCTCAATCTGACTGTGCCTTTCTGGGTCCCTCTATGCCTCACTGGGTCTTTGGTGGTCGGGGTCCTCCTGTGCCTCACTGGGTCTGGGTCTGTCCCTTCTTTTCGGCACCGTCCCCTCCTCCCCCACTTCCCCACCTCCCCCTCTCTCCACCCCATGCCCTCCTCCCGCTGCCCGGGCCCGTTTGCTCTCCTGTCGCTCCCCTATCTGGCCCAGGAGGTAGGTAACACCCATTGGCCTCTCTCCTCCTCTCTCTCCAGCGTCCGGGATGGAGGGGTCGGGCCTGGGGGCCGGGAGGGAGGGGGCCGGCTAGGGAGAGTGGGGAGCGTGGCGAAAGCAAGCCAGATCTTAAGTCGAGGACGAATCATTCCCAGGTAGGAATCTGGGGATGGAGAAAGGTGTGCAGAAGGAGCAGGATGCCAAGGGCCCAGCGGAAGCCTGGGGTATAAGGAGGGCTGGCGGGGCAAAGCTATCTTGAGAAGAAGCTGCAGAGCGAAACTCCACAACAGGAGAAGAAATTGTGGAGAGGAGAGCTGGGATCTGGTGGGGCCAATGAGTTGGGGCTCAGACAGGGAAAGTCCAAGGGTCAGCGGGGCTGGGGCCGGGGCAGGAGAACTGGGGGGGGCAAGAGAGGGGATTCTGGGGTTTGGTGGAAGTGGGGCCTTCTGCTTGGGGGCTCTGAGGGGGTTGGGGGAGGTGGAGGGTGAAGAGCAGCAGGTAGGGGGCCCGGAGAGGGAGACGGTGGGATGAGGACTAGGGAGAAGGGATTTAGGACTGGAGAGGAGAGCCGGGGGTTGAGGGGTCACAGGAGCAGGGAGCCCCCAACTGTGCCCTGGCCTCTACTCCTCTCCTCTCTCCCTCCCCGTTCTCCTGGGCTCTCTGCTCTGTCCCTCCCTCCCCTTATATCTCACTGCTGGGCCTGTCTCCCCTCCTCTCTCCCGGGCCCCACCCCACCTCTTCCCCTCCCTCCTCCCTCGGGGACTCTGCAGGGCTGACCCCCCCTTCCCCCCCGCCCGTCTGCTTACCTTGCAGGGGGCCGGGTCAAGACTTGGAAAAGGCGTTGGTTCATCCTAACAGACAACTGTCTGTACTACTTTGAATACACTACGGTGAGGGCTTGTGGTGGGGAGTCTGGGGGCGGGGCAGAAGCAGAACTGGAGCCAAGGGGAGCAAGTGGGGACAGGACTTCAGTCTAAGGGGCTCTGGTTCAGGGGGCGGAAACCCGCTGGTCCCTTGCTGGGATCTAGGGAGGGAGTGGGAGAAGGGCCTGGGCCTGGCCTGAGGGCCGGGGACTGCTGCAGGCCAATGGGAGCCCAGGGGTAACCGGGTCCTACCCTCAGGACAAGGAACCCCGAGGCATCATCCCCCTGGAGAACCTCAGCATCCGCGAGGTGGAGGATCCCCGGAAACCGGTCAGTCTCCAACCACCCGCCCTGCCTTGCCCTTCCTCCTTCTCCACCTTCTTCTCCTCTTCCTCCTCCTCCTCTTTCCCCCCCAAGCTCCGTTTCCTCCTCCTCCCTAGCTCCCTTTCCTCCTCCCTAGCTCCCTTTCCTCCTCCTTCTCCTCTTCTTCCTCCTTTTCTTCCCTCCCCAGCCCCCTTTCTTGCTAGTTATGAGCCTCTGGATCCATCCAGTCAATCTGTGGTATTTATTGAGCACTTAACTGTGTGCAGGGCACCGTACTAATGGTATGGGAAAGTACAGTACAACAAAGTTGGTAGACACGCTCCCTGTCCACAAGGAGTTAATCTAGAGGGGAAGATGGACATTAAAATAAATTTCACGTAGGGGAAGTAGAGTCTACAGATATGGATACGAGGACTTTGGGGTTGGGGTGAGAGTTCAGGTGCTTCAAGGGGCCCATAGCCAAGTGCGGTGGTGACAGGAGAGCGGATGGAGGAAATCAAGGCTAAGTCTGGGCCGGTCTCTGGGAGGAGAGATGTGATTTTTAGGAGGGGTTTGAAGACAGGGAGAGCAGTGGGCTGTTGGATGTGAAGTGGGAGGGAGTTCCTGGCTCAAGGAAGTGCACGGGCAAGGGGTCAGCGGTGAGATAGGCGAGACGGAGGAACGGCGATTAGGTAGGCATTGGAGGAGCCGAGCACGCATCCATCCTTGCGGGGCTGGTAGTCCCTCTGAGCCTCTAGTCTGCCTGGGGGGCACCTCCCCTTCATTCCGGCTCATGCCGCTTCCTGCCCCTTCTCCCCACCCACCCCACAGAACTGCTTTGAACTCTACATCCCCAACAACAAGGGACAGCTCATCAAGGCCTGCAAGACGGAGGCCGACGGGCGGGTGGTGGAGGGAAACCACATGGTCTACCGCATCTCGGCCCCCACGCAGGAGGAGAAGGATGAGTGGATCAAGTCCATCAAGTGAGGGGGAAGCCGGGGTCCGGCGGGGGGGCTATGGCAGAAAGGTTCGGGAGTCGGGCATGGGGGACTGGGTGGGGGCGGACCCTGAGCCTACTCCTTCCTCCCTCCTGCTTCCCTCCCCCGAACACGCCCCTCCTCTAGGGCGGCCGTGAGCGTGGATCCCTTCTACGAGATGCTGGCGGCACGCAAGAAACGGATCTCTGTCAAGAAGAAACAGGAACAGGCCTGATCCCCGCAGGTCTGCCCCCTCATGTCACTGCGTCCCTCCCTCCCTTCCCTCTGATCATCGGGGCCGGGGCTGCCTTAGCCCCTCAGCTCCCCCTCACTCTTCTTCAAAGGCAATAAGTCCAATTTTCCTTCAACATCCTATCCCCCCACCTATTTATTGGAGACTCCACCCCCCCGCCTTCCCTACCCTTCCCATCATTTTCTCCCTCCCCTCTTCCTCCCACTGTAGCTCAGATAGGTCAGACCCCCCCCCCCCCGGGGGGGGGTCTGAAGAGCGTCAGGTGGGGATGGGTGGGGGAGAGGAGACCACTTGGTGTGCTGGGCTCCCAAAGGGACTTAGTCCCTTCTCCGCCCCCCCCACCAACGCCCCCTCTTGCCAAGTGAGATGTCAGACTGTTTTCTACTCTGCCGTTTCTCAGTTTATTTGTAATTAATTCATTAATATTATTATTATTATTATTATTATTTAAACACTGGTGGCTCTGGGCATTTTTGCTTGAGTAGTGGGACTGGCGGGGCCTTACCTTACTAGAAGCAGCAGTAGCTGGTGTTGAGTCGTTTCCCCCCCCCCCCCCCCCGCTTCCCTGGGGCACCAGCTGGCGAAAGGGAAGCCCAGAATGATGAAGTGATCCATTCCCCACCTACAAGGAGCTTACACTCTAGGTGGGGACATGAATATAAAAATGTTTATAAGCAGAGCGGTCAGAAATAAAGCAGATACATGGTTGGGCACAACCACCACCCTGGTTTGGGACTTTGAGCTCTGGCTGTTGCTACCTATTATAGTTAAGGGGTGAAGGAATGAAGTCTGTCTTTAAGCAGGGTCCTTCCACCCCTCCGCCTCCCACCTCCCCAGCCTGATTCCTTCTCCATCACTTAGCACAGAGAATCAACAGGTCTGACAAACCCCAGCACTCTAAATATCCCTGCTGTCTTTTCTCTACTCTAAAAGGCTGGAGGGTTGTGTGGTTCCTGTGTCCAATAGACATCCCCCAGCCCCCTGCACTGATGCCCCTGGGATCAGTAGTGCCAGGGAGGGCATACAAGGTGTTGGTAGACAGACATTCAGAGTCTCGCCGTGATCTTGAGGCTGGATAAAAGCGCTTAATAGGACTGAATGGCTATGAGGAGTACAACGGTCATCCTGCACCTGCCTCAAGTCAGCCAGTATTGTGGGATCCTGCCCCTCATATGGTGCCGGGTGGGGGGGGAGGCTTGTCCTCCCTTTGCCCACAAAAAGCGGCAGGATGGAGGGGCGGGATTGGCCAACGGGGGCAGGAGGTCCACCCTGGAGCCGGCGCTGGGATCAGTCAGTGGCAGGCGCTGAGGGGTAACTTGGCTACCCCACCGTGCAGCTCCAGGGCCGCCTCACTCCAGCCTAGCACGTCGCCGGTCCCTCGGACCTCACAAGCCGCCAACTGCGAGACCTCGGTTGGCCCCAGGACCCGGCCCCACAGGTTCAAGTCTGAGATTTCGCCCACGAAAGCCTGGGAGGCATCGAAACGACCGCCCAGCGTGTCCTGTGGGGAGAGGGGTGCAGAGGGGAGGGTGTAAGGGGGTGGGAAGGAGCCTCCTCTGGGGAATGGGCAAGGGTGACTTGTTAAATTGGGGGGCAGGGACAGAGAGGGAGAAGGGAGAGGTAAGGCCAGGAACCGGGACAGAGGGGAATGGTAGATCTTGAATGAAAAGAAGGGGCTGGGGGATGTCACCTGTTCCTGCCCCAGGATGAAGATGCCGCTTGGCTTGATGGGGTGCCACGGGGCCAGATTCTCCCCGGTGCCTCTCCGCACCCCATCCTGATAGGCCTCCCACACTCCATCCCGTGTGGTCCAAGTCACGCACACATGGTGCCATTTAGCATCTGTCAGAGCCAGGGGCAGTGTGGCGGCCTAGGGGAGGGGAAACAGAAACAGGTGTCCAGTTCAGGGGTACGTGCAGATTTCCACCTCCCACCCAATCTCACCACTGTCGGGGAGCTGTTTTTTCACACCCTGACCCGCCCCCACCTCTGGTCCACCCGGGAACCCAGGACCCAGTCGTCTAGCCCCTCTCCTCGCCCTCCCTTCTCCGGGCCTTGCTCGCCGCCCCGACCTTGTCGTTGACGAGCAATTCCATGGGATTGTTGCCCCATTCGATGAGAACCAGCTCGTTTGCCTGGCCCGGCACAGAATAGGAGAAGGGGGTGCCCAGGCCCAAGCCCGCAGAGCCCGGCTTGAGCCACAAGCAGACGCTCAGGGCGAACAGCTCCTCCCTCAAGGTCCTCTTGGCCCGGACATACATGTAGTTGGTGCGGAGGGTGAAGCTCAGGCGGAATTCTTCAGGTGGTGGTCCTGCTGAGGAAGGGGCGAAGACTCGAGGCCTGGAGCTTCGGGGCCTCGACTCTCCCAAGAGCCTCTACGCTTCGGGAAGGTCCTTCCCAAACTTCCAGACCCTGGGGTCGCTGGAAGACAGATTCTCTAATTCTGGGATTTCAGGGGAGCGGGGAAAGACAGGACAAGGGTTTATCTACATGTTCCCAAAATGATGGTGCGCAGGAGGGAGCCGGAGGGGCGTAGGATACCCGGGTCCCTGGGGACGGCAGGTTAAGGGGAAGGTGCTGGGGGGGTCTGGGGAGGCCTCTGTGGGTAATCGAATAATAATTGTGATTTTGCTAAGGGCTTCCTCTGTGCCAAACACTGTTCTAAGCACTGGGGTAGATACAGGGTCATCAGGTTGTCCCATGAGGGGCTCACAGTCTTAATCCTCATTTTCCAGTTGAGGTCACTGAGGCCCAGAGAAGTGAAGTGACTTGCCCAAAGTCACATAGAAGCAGCATGGCTCAGTGGAAAGAGCCTGGGCTTGGGAGTCAGAGGTCATGGGTTCTAATCCCAGCTCTGCCACTTATCAGCTGTGTGACCTTGGGCAAATCACTTCTGTGGGCCTCAGTTGCCGCATCTGGAAAATGGGGATTAAAACTGTGAGCCCCAGGTGGGACAACCTGATTAGCTTGTGTCTACCCAGCTTTTAGAATAGTGCTGGGCACATAGTAAGCGCTTAACAGATCCCAAATGATTAGTGGCAGAGGTGGGATGAGAACCCACCACCTCTGACTCCCAAGCCCGCGTTCTCGCCACTAAGCCACGTTGCTTCTCAGCGGTGGGTGGGATGGGGGTCCCACCTTTGTTTTTGATGGAATTTGTGAAGCGTTTACTCTGTGTCGAGCGCTCCCCCCGTTCCCTCCCCTCTGCCCCAGACCCTTGGGACTCCCGACCTCCTCCTCCTCCTCCGGGGGTCCCCACCTTTCTCTCCGCCCCCGGCCGGCGAGGCGGCCCCTTTGCTCCGGCCCAACGGGTGGTCGTGCCCGTGTCGGCCCTCGGGGCCGCGCTCCTCCCACTCGTGCACGTGATTGGGCGAGTGCCCGTGGTCGGGGGCGCGCCTCCCCGGGTCACGCGGGGGCCCGCGTTGCTGCCTCTCCACAAAGTCAGTCTTCTGCTGCAGCGCGGCCCGGAGCGTCGAGGAGCTGTTGGGGCCCAGCTGTAGGAGGGGGGGGCTCACGTTACTCCCCTTCCTCCCCATCCCCGCCCCGCATCCCGGCCGGCTGCGGGCGAAGAACGGCACCGGAGCTGACGGTATACTTAGTGTCCTAACCCCGGCTAATCCGCGCTTCCCTAATTCCACACCGCCTCCGTTTCCGGGCCTCAGGTGCGACCCTGCCACAGGCCTCGGTTTGATCCCGCGTTGATCCAGTCGCTTCCCGGGCTTCTCTATTCCAGATTGGAATCTCCCAGATCCTATTTAGCTCCCACCTCCGGGTCCCGAACGACTCCCCCCGGCCCCCACACACTCTCTCTCCTTGATCCCCGTCAGGTGTCTTGACCTTCCCTCCTCCCCCTTCTCCCGGCTCTCCAACCAGAAACCCAGGAGTCCGATCCCATTTTCCACCCAGTCCTTCCCAGGGGGCCCAAGTTCCCTCCCAGTTCTCGGTGCTATGCCCTGGACTAGGGGCTGGGCCCGCTCAACTCTCTCCCACTCCCAGCACAGGGGCCCAGGAGCGCTTTTTCCTCCGCCCCTTCCCCCTCCCCCGGACCTCCGGCCTCTTCCCGGGCATCCCAGCCCCTAGGAGACCACCCCTCCTCACCTGCCCGCCTTGCCCCAGGCAGCCCAACACCCCCTCACCTGCTCCACCCGCTCCCTCAGGGTCTCCACCATATGGTCCAGCCCTCCGGAGGGGAGATCCCCAAGCGGGTGGGGGGGGCGGCGATGGGGAGTCCGGGGGGCTGCGGCGGCCTGGCAGCGGGCCAGCTTGGCCGTGAGCTCCCGCACAGCTTCGCGTTGCTCCAGCAGCGCTTCTTTGTGCTGGACGAGAGCCTCCCGCAGCCGCAGCACGGCCTCCTTGGCCTCCTCGTCGGGAGGCCCCGAGTCCCGGGGGCAGGCGGGCTCCGAGTCCCAGGGGAGGGGGCTGCACACGAAACGGGGCAGCGGCGTCGAATCGCTCAGGACCAGGCCCGGGCCCAGGAGGAGCAGCAGAAGTCCCCCTGTCGCCATCCCCTCCGGCTCGCCGGTCGCTCTGCCTTCGGCTAATCCCTGGGCCGTGCCCCTCCTCCAGCAGCTAATGGGCTTATTCTGGGTGACCCACTGGCCCTCCGGAGGGCCAAGCCGCCTCGTTTCCCGGGAGAAACAGGAAGGGGAAGCAGTGTGGCCTAGTTGAAAGAGTACGGGCCTGGGTGTCAGAGGACCTGGGATCTAATATTGGCTCCGCCACTTTGCTGGGTGACCCTGCGCGAGTTACTTTACTTCTCTGTGCCTCGGTTTCCTCAACTGCAAAATGGGGATTCAACACCTGTTCTCCTTCCTGTTTAGAATGTGAGCCCCGTGTAGGGCAGGGACTTCGTGCAACCTGATTACCTTGTGACTACCCCAGAGTTTAGAACAGCACTTGACACATGCTTAACAAATTCCATAAAAAAGGAAGGTGGGACCCCCAGGTGATTACCCACTCTCCCACCCCCGCCTTCCCCTTAACCTGTCTGCCGTCCTCAGGGACCCAGTTATCCCACACCCCTCCAGCTCCCGCATCCCCACCACCATTTGGGGAATATGTAGATAAAACCGGCACGGAGGGAACCGGGAGGAGGGGCCACCGCTCCTCACTCCCATTGGCCGGAAATTTGGGCGTTCAGATCTTCATCTCGAATTTGCTCACTCCCGACCCGCGGCCCAGACTTCTTTCTGGCTGTCTCACCCACTTTTTGGAAGCTCCGCCTCCCTCCCTCGCGTCCTGGAGTCTGTCCTCAACCCCTCCGGCGAGATGCCCAAGTTCAGATGAGACGACCCTCTGTCTCTCCCCTGCCCCACCCAGCCACCCAGGCCCCGGCGCTTGCCCTCTGCACTCCCAGCCTCCTTCACGCACACTCCACCCTGCTTGTTCCTTCCAAAAGTTGTTTTTTGTTTTTTAAATAATGTGAAAACCACCGCACTGGACTGGGCCTTAATGGTCCATAGTGGGAGGGCCCCATTTCCTGCTTGGACATTGCGTGGATTGGCCATGGGAGAATGGAGGGTGGGGGGTTGGGGAAGAGGGTCCCAGCTGACTAGAAGCAGCTGGGCCTGACCACATTGTCCCTGCTTGTCCAGTAAGACGCTTTACCCCCTCCATTACCCCCACCAACCCAGAGTCTGGGAGGGGCATCAGGCAGCCCCCTTGGCCTTCGCCACAACCTCCCATACTGGCCCAGTCGTCATCAGTAAGCTCCCTGTAAGGACCAGCAAGAATCGGGAGCTTCCAGGCCGGCCCGTTAAGTCCAGCGTGAATCTTCCCTTCGCGGGGGGTAGGGTGGGGGGGGCGTTGGGGTTGCATCCATCCAAGGAGCTGACCCAGGCCACCCAGTTCAATGGTCCTAGTGGCTCCCAGGAAGGCCAGCTCCTCCAGTTTGTCGGTCCCAGTGCAGTTCGTTTCATGGCCCCCAGTGGGGGTCTTGGCTGTTTCCAGTCACCCCCAGGCGGCAGGTGTGGGAGGGGAGGAGTCGAGTTCAGTCTCAGTCTCTCCCGGTTCTCTGCCGGGGAGGGGTGGAGGACTCGCCTTACTCCTCATTTGGCTGCTCAGGGTTAATGGGGACGGGAGCGGGGTCATTCCGGGGGGAGGGAGGAGGAGGAGGAGGGGGGCCCGGGACCCCCTGAGGTGGCTCAGGGGGAGTGGGGAAGAGGGGCGGGTCGAGGAGGTAAGAGGGCAGGGGCTCGGCCTCAACTTCCCCTCCGGCAGGCTGCTCCATCTCCATCTCCCCCTGGCCAGGAGCCGGAGGGCCGGGGGGGCGAGGGGCAGGGTCCAGGGTCAGTCCTCCACGGGGCCTGCGGAGGGGGGAGGGGAAAGAGAGTGAGCAGGGGGAGCGGGGAGGGGTCCGACAGGCCGGTGGACATTTGGACAGGTGAGAAAAGTCACAGGCGAATGAACGGACGAGGAAGCTTTCTTGGGTAGACCCAGGGGTAGACGGTAACCTCGTTGTGGGCGGGGAATGTATCTGTGTATTGTTATAGTGTACTCTCCCGAGCACTTGGTACAGTGCTCTGCACACAGTAAGCGCTCAGTAAATACGATTGAATGAAGTATCTTCTCTAGACCGCGAGCCCCTTGTGGGCAGGGATTGTCTCTATTGCTGCATTGTACTTTCCAAGCGCTTACTACAGTGCTCTGCACACAGTAAGCGCCCAGTAAATACGATCGAATGAAAGTAGGATTGAAGCTCCGCCACACGTCTGCTGTGTGACCTTGGTCCAGTCACTTCACTTCCTCTGTGCCTCAGCTACCTCCTCTGCGAAATGGGGTTTGAGATTGTGAACGCCACGTGGGACCGCGACAGTGTCCATCCCGATTTGCTTGTATCCACCCCGGGGTTCAGTACAGTGCTTGGCCCCTAGCAAGTGCTTAACAAACACCCCAGTGATGATGGTTGTCGTGGAGCGACTCGTGAGAGGGTTTTACCTGCGGGGCGGGCGGTGTCGGGCGGCCGGGCCGGGGGTCCTGGGGTCTCCAGGGCAGGGGAGACAGAGAAGCGGGAAAAGCAGAGGGGGGGTCCCGATGGGGGCAGTAGTGGGAAGTCCTCCCCCCACTCGAAGCTGCCGCCTGCCGGGATCAGAGGGGGAAGGCGATCAGGGCCTAGCCACGTCCCGCTTTTGGGGTTCCACCCTCCCCTCAGCCTCCTTTCCCTCCCACAGGCTCCGACCCTTCCATTAGCCTTCTCCCCCTCTCGTTGGCCCCGCTCTCTTTCCTCCAGGCCCCGCTCCCTCGGGCTTCACCGTTTCTCCCCCTCCCAGCCCTTGCCCTCCCCTCCCTGAAGGAGTCCCCTCCTCTTCTCTCCTGAGCCGCCCCCCACCCCACCAACCCGCTCCCCCCGACCACCTCACCGACCACCTCACCGAAGCTGCTGTCGCTGCTGGGGAAAATGTCTCCCGGGGTGGAGGGATGGGGGGGCGTCGGGGGTGCCGGCGGGGTGGAGAGGCCTGGGTCCCCCTCTGGGGTGCCCTGGCTGCTCAACTCGTTGGTTGGGGTCTCCTGGGGGAACCGGGGGCAGGAGGCAAGATTCAGAAGCGGGTGTGGGCCACTCTGACCCTGCCCCCAGCAGGCCAGAATCAATCATTCCCATCCCCTTGAACCCCTCCCCTCACACCCCCGCACCCCATTCCGCCAAAGACCCTCCCCCATCCAATTAGCCCCAACTGGTTTGCAAGCTCATTCCCCATGCACCTCTATGTCTTCAGCCCCCCACTTCTCCAAACCCCATCCCCATCCTTCCTAATCCTACCCAATCTGCCCCAGCCCCACGCCCCACCCCCCCCGGAGCCCCACACCCTCAGACCTGGTCGAAGAGGTAGACGGTGACATCTCCGTGGAAGGACACCATCTTGCGCTTCCTCTCCAACTCGGTCTCCTCTGGCTCCTCGGCCCCTCGGGGTGACTTGAGCAGCCCACGGAGCGGCCGCCCCCCGTCCCCGCAGCTCACCACAATGGGCACTGGGGCTGTGTGGTCTCGTCCGGGGCCCCCATCCATCGCCGCCTCCTCCTCCTCCTCCTCTCCCTCCTCCTGCTCCTCCTCCTCGTCCACCTCTGCTGGGCCGCCAGCCTCCCCGGCTCCACCAGAGACCCCTGTGTCCCCACCCTCCCAAGGAGGCCGGCGGGGACCGGGCCCCGGGAATGGGGTAAGGGTGAGTGGGGGCAGGGCCAGGGAGAGGCGGGAGAGCTTGGCTGGGAAGAGAGAAGGTGGGAATGATGAAGACCCAGACCCACGGCCCCCAGGCCCCGGTGCGCCCCACCCAGATCTACTTCCCTCTTTGAACTCCTTTCTCAATCATTGATATTTATTGAGTGCTTACTGTGTTTAGAGCAGCGTACTAAGCGCTTGGCCTGTCACCAGGGTCCTCCATCCCCTCTCCAAGTCACCTAGGCCTTGCTCTGCCTTCAACTGTGGTAGGCCCGTCACCAGGGTCCTCCATCCCCTCTCCAAGTCACCTAGGCCTTGCTCTGCCTTCAACTGTGGTAGCAGTAGTGGTAATAATAGCATTTGTTCTAATAAATAATAATGATAATTGTGGTATTCGTTAAGTGCTTACTCTGTGCCAGACTGAACTAAGCGCTGGGGTTGACACAAGCAAACAGGGTTGGACACAGTCCCCGTTCCACCTGGGGCTCTCCGTCTCAATTCCCATTTTACAGATGAGGTAACCGAGACACGGAGAAGTAAAGTGACTTGCCCAAGGCCGCACAGCAGAGAAGTAGTGGAGCTGGGATTAGAACCCATGACCTTCTGACTCCCAGATCTGGGTCCTACCCACTATGACCACGCATGCCCCGCCCATGTGCCAAGGATTGCCCTCCGTGCTGAGGTAGCTAACTAAATAAATCAGGTGGGACTGTCCCGATCCCCATTTTACAGATGAGAAAACGGAGGCACAGAGAAATGAAGTGACTTGTCCAAGGTCACCTCGCAGGCAGGTGGCAGAGCCAGGAGTAGGACCCAGATCTGGGACTCCCAAGCCCAGTCTATTTCCACTAGGCCGTGCTGCTCCTGTAGGGCAGCAGACTGTCCAAATACATGCACCCTCCTGGGCCCATCGTTCTCAGCAGCTTTTCCCAAGCGGACCCCCAAGGCTCTTCCCCTGACCCAGGATGGTGCCCTCCCTCACAACCCCCCTCCCCACCACACACACACACACACACATACACATACGTTCAAGGTCATGCCCTCAACCCCGGTCCTCCTCAGAGGGATCCAGGGGTCGGGCTCTTGCCCTCGCTCCCCTCACCTTTGATTTGCTCGCTGCTCCCCGGCGGCGGTCCCAGATCCAGGAAGAGCCGGGGCATCTCCGGTCCCCGCTTGGTCGTCTTGGGGGACGACCCCCCGTCTCCGCCGGGCTCCCCTCCGCCGTCTGCCTGGGCGCCTGGCTCCTCTGCGGCCCCTCCGGGCCCCGGGCTCTCTCGGTGGGGTGGCGTCTCCGGCGTCCGTGGCTCCGGCCTCGGCCCCCCGGGCCCCGGCCCCCGCTCCGTCAGCCCCCTCCGCTCCGGCACCTCCTCGCTTCCTCCGGCCACGCCGCCTCCGGGCCCTGCGCCGCCCCCCAGGCTGCCTGGCACCCCCTCCCCCGCCGGCCTGCCCATCGGCCCGCCCCCCCGGGGCTCTCTGCCCACTCCCCGGGGCTCGCCCCCCGCTCTCCGGGACTGTTCTCTCCCTGTTCTCTAGGACCCTCTGCCCATTCTCTGTCACTCTCCCCCTGCTCCCTGGGGCTCCCCCGCAGTTCTCCGTCCCCTTCCCCCCGCTCCCTGGGACTCTCCCCCCATTTTCTCGGACTTTCTCTAGGGTCCCTTGGACTTGTCCCACATTCTCCGATGATTTCTTGTGGCTCCCTTGAATTTTCACTCCAGGGTCTTGGACTTCCTCCCCCCTCCCTTGACTTTGCCCCCCATTCTCCATCACTCTCTCCTTGGTCCCTGGGGCTTGAGCCTCGTGGCCTCGGGCTCCATTGCTGGCCCGGCTCTCCCCGCTCCCTGGGGCTTTCACCCCATCTTCCGTCGCTTTCCCCCCGCCCCCTGGGGCTTTCACCCCATCTTCCGTCACTATCTCCCCGCTCCCCAGGGCTCTCACCCCATTGTCTGTCACTTTCTCCCCTAACCCTGGGACTTGGACACCATTGTGGCTCGCTCTCTCCTCGTTCCCTGGGGCTTTCGCCCCACTGTCTGTCGCTCTCTCCCCGCTCCCTGGGACTTTCGCCCCACTGTCTGTCGCTTTCTCCCCACTCCCTGGGGCTTTCGCTCCGCTGTCCATCCCTTTCTCCCCACTCCCCGGGGCTTTCGCCCCTTCGTCTGTCACTTTCTCGCCATTCCCTGGGGCTTTCGCTCCTCTGGGGCCTAGTCCCTTCTCCCTGCTGCCTGGGACTCTGGCCCCTTTGTCGGTCACCCTCTCCCCGCTCCCGGGGGCTCTGGGGCCGTGGTCGGTCACCCTCTCCCCGCTCCCCGGGGCTCTGGGGCCTTGGTCGGTCACCCTCTCCCCGCTCGCGGGGGCTCTGGGGCCTTGGTCGGATGCCCTCTCCCCGCTCCCCGGGGCTCTGGGGTCTTGGTCGGTCACCCTCTCCCCGCTCGCGGGGGCTCTGGGGCCTTGGTCGGTCACTCGCTCCCCGCTCCCGGGGACTCTGGGGCCTTGGTCGGTCACCCTCTCTCCGCTCGCGGGGGCTCTGGGGCCTTGGTCGGTCACCCTCTCCCCGCTCGCGGGGGCTCTGGGGCCTTGGTCGGTCACCCTCTCCCCGCTCCCGGGGGCTCTGGGGCCTTGGTCGGTCACCCTCTCCCCGCTCCCGGGGGCTCTGGGGCCTTGGTCGGTCACCCTCTCCCCGCTCCCGGGGGCTCTGGGGCCTTGGTCGGTCACCCTCTCCCCACTCCCGGGGGTCCTGGGGCCCGGGTCGGCCACCCTCTCCCCGCTCCCGGGGGCTCTCGGGCCGCGGTCCGTCCCGGTCCCCCGGCCGGTCGCCGGTGCTCCCGGGCCGTGGTCCGTCGCCGCCTCCCCGGCCCCTGGGGCCTTCGAGCCCGGGTCTGTCACCGTCCCCCCGCTGACCGGCCCCCTCGAGCCCCGGCTGGCCCCCGTCCCTCTCTCCCGGCGCCCCTGGGCTTCCCCCTGGGGCCGGGCCCCCCGCCGCGCCCCCAGCAGGTTTCGGGTGACGTTCTCCCGCAGGGATACCAGCAGCTGCTCGGTGCTCACCTGCACCACGAAGGCCGGCGCCCCCCGCTCCCCTCCCCCGCCCCCCCCGCCCCCCTCCCCGGCCCCGGGGGGGTCGGGGGGCTCCGGAGGGGCGCGGGCCGTCGGCGTGTCCTGGGAGGCCAGCTCCGGCGACAGCGGGTTCTCCGTCTCGTAGCCGCTGTCCCCCGGCCGAGGGCCCGGCGAGGACAGGCGGGAGGCCGGGCTGCACAGGTCCGGGCTGCTCGACGGCGGGTCCGGCGGGTCCCCCGAGCCCAGGTCGCCCCGGGGGGGGGCCGCGGCCGGGAGAGGGGGAGGGGGAGGGGGCGGCGGCGGGGGAGGGGCCGGGGGGGGCCCCCGCCCGGGGTACTGGGGCGCCGCCGCCCCCATGAGGGGGTCCCGGAACTCGGGGGGGGCCGAGCAGGGGGGGGGGGCCGGGCCGTCGGCGGGGGAGCCGCGCTCGGCCCGGAGGGACGAGTCGTCTTCGGGGGGGCGGGGGCAGCCGAGGGCCGGGTGGCCCCCCCAGCCGCTGACCGCGTCCCCCCGGCGCAGCGGGGCGCAGGAGCAGGGACCCCCGCCGCGGCTGCACAGCGGGCAGGGCCGGGGACCCCGGCGGCCCCGGCTCCCCCCGCTGCTGCCGCCGCCGCCCGGGGAGCTCTCCCCCTCCTCCTCCTCCTCCTCCTCCTCCTCTTCCTCCTCCTCCTCCTCGTCCTCGTCTCCCCACGGGGCCGCCCCCCGTTGGCCCAAGACCTCGGAAGGGTCCCCGGCCAGGGTGTCCCCGGCGCCCCGGCCCTCGGGGTCCCAGCCGCCCAGGAAGGAGCGGGGCCGGGCGGGGAAGAGCGGCGACCCCCACGTCTCGGACACCAGCTGGGGCACGTCCGACGGCGGGGGCGGCGGGGCGGCGGCGCCGGGGTCCAGGGGGTCCAGGGGGTCCCAGTCGGCGGGGAAGAGGGGCTCGGGCGGGGAGCCGTGCTCCTCCAGGCGGACGAAGTACTCGCTGCTGACCGAGGGGCTGCGGGCGCTGATGACCGGGAGGACGCTGGGGGTGGCCAGGGCCTCGTAGAAGGGGTTGGAGGGGGCGGGGGGCGCCGAGCCGGGCTGCCAGGCCGGACCCCCCGGGCCGGGCCCCGCGCCGCCCCCGCGCCGGGCCTTCTCCCAGAGACACTCCAGGTTGAGGCCGCGGCTGCTCTCGGTAACGGTCAGCACGTCCTCGGGGTCAGCGCCCGGGAAGCCGTCGAGCAACGGGAACGGGGACAGGGCCGGGGGCCGGGCCGGGGGCGCCGGGGCCGGCCAGGGCCAGGGGAAGGCGGGCGGCGGGCCCGGGGGCCGGGGCCTGGGGGGCGGCGGCGGCGGCGGGGGCGGCGGGGGCGGCGGCGGCGGGGGCGGGGGCGGCGGCGGGGGCCGCGGAGGCCGCTCGGACAGGAGGTAGGTGAGCTGCAGCTGGAGGTCGGAGGCCGAGGGCCGCTGCGTGCGGGGCCGCCAGCAGGACTGCAGGACCTCGTACCTGGGGGCGGGGCGGGGGGGGAGGTGAGCGGGGTGGGAAACCGGGGGACGGATTAGGGGGCGGGGGGGGGGGGGCGTCCCGGCCGGCCGGAGCCGCGGGCCCTCCCCCTCCCCGCCGGGCGGGAGCTGGCGTCGGGCGAGGGTGCGATGGGGGAAGAAGAAGGGAGGGAGAGGGGAGACACGGGGACAGAGAGAGAACGGGGGTGGGGGCAGAGGCGGATGGAAAAAGGGGCGGGGGGCACCTCAGCCTCTCGTCCGTCTGGAGCCTCGGGCCTGCCGCCTCCCCGGCGGGCGGGAGTTGGGGTCGGGCGAGGGTGCGATGGGGGAAGAAGAAGGGAGGGAGAGGGGACAGACAGTGACAGAGACACAGAGAGGCCGGGAGTGGGGGGAGAGACAGATGGAAAAAGGGGCGGGGGGCATCTCAGCCCCTCACCCTCTGGAGCCTCGGGCCTCACCCCTAGCAGGTGGGAGTTGGGGTCGGGCGAGGGTGCGATGGGGGAAGAAGTGGGGGGAGAGGGAGAGACAGAGGCCGGGGGCGGGGGGCACTTCAGCCCCCCATCCGTCTAGAGCCTCGAGCCTGCACCTCCGGCAGGCGGGAGTTGGGGTTGGGCGAGGGTGCGATGGGGGAAGAAGAAGGGAGGGAGGGGGGAGACAGAGTCACAGAGACAGAGGGAGGCCGGGGGTGGGGGGATGGATGGAAAAAGGCGTGGGGGGTACCTCAGCCCCCCATTCGTCTGGGCCTCAGGCCTGCCCCCTCCCCGGGGGGCGGGAATTGGGGTCGTGCGAGGGTGTGATGGGGAAGAAGGGAGAGAGGAGGGAGAGACAGAGACAGAGAGAGGCCGGGGGTGGGAGGAGTTGGGGGGGTGGGGGAGTCTATAGGGCGGGCCCTCTCACCAGTAATCCCCGTAGGGAAGTTTGAGGCGGGGTCGGGCCAGCTGCACGTGCTGCTGGCGGATCACATAGGCGAGGACCTCGTCGTCGGAGAGATGGCGATAGGGCTGGGAACCGAACTCAAACAACTCCCACAGGGTCACGCCCAGAGACCTGAGAGGGGGAAGACGAGATTGGGGAGCGGGGTGAGGAGAAAAGATTCAGAATAATAGTAATTATGGTCGTCGTCAAGCCCTTACGATGCGCCGGCCACTGTACTAAGCGCTGGGGGGATACGAGCAGATCAGCTTGGACGCGGTCTGTGTCCCACATGGGGCTCACAGTCTCATTCCTCAATTCATCCAATAGTATCTACTGAGTGCTTACTATGTGCAGAGCACTGTACTAAGCGCTTGGAATGTACAGATGAGGTGACTGAGGCACAGCGAATAATGATGTTGGTGTTTGTTAAGCGCTTAGTATGTGCAGAGCACTGTTCTAAGCGCTGGGGTAGATACAGGGTCATCAGGTTGTCCCACGTGAGGCTCACAGTTAATCCCCATTTTACAGATGACGTAACTGAGGCACAGAGAAGTGAAGTGACTTGCCCACAGTCACACAGCTGACAAGTGTGGCAGAGCCGGGAGTCGAACTCATGACCTCTGACTCCGAAGCCCAGGCCCTTTCCACTGAGCCACGCTGCTTCCCCAGCGTGAAGTCGCTTGCCCAAGATCGCACATCAGACAAGTGGATTAGAACCCATGGTCTTCTGTCTCCCAGGCCTGTGCTCTAACCACATGCCATGCCGCTTCTCAGAACCCCTCGACCCTCCCTCACCACCGACCCGCCCCCTCCACCCTAGACCTCGCTGAACTACAATTCCCATCAGCCCGTGGGACCGTGACCAGTCTTCCAGATAAAATGGCTACCGTAGGAGGATTGTGGGATATGTAGTTCCCTAACTCTTCATCGATCCACTGGGGACCCCTGGAGGAAGCAGGGATGATCCTGAAGCTGGTGGGAGAGCCTGAGGACTCAGTCACCTTGATTCCCCCAGCCTCTACTGGGGGGGGGAATTTTGTCTCTCACTCAGCCCCAGGGCTCCACGGTTCCCTGAGGTGACAATCTCCTACCTGGGCCCAGACCTTGTTGTTATTGTTGTTGTTATTGTTAATCAATTCGATCATATTTATTGAGCTCTGGTCTACATGCAGGGCTCTACACTAAGTGCATGGGAGAGAACAATATAACAGTGTTGGTAGACGTGTTCCCGGCCCACAATGAGTTTTCATTCTAAAGTCTATTAGTCTACAGTCTTAATAATAATTATTGCATTAGCATTATTTTTATCGTATTTGTTAAGCGCTTACTCAGTTTCCAGCACTGTTCTAAGCACTGGACCTCCAGACTGCCAGAAAAGGCAATGACTGTCTCTCCCCCCTTCTAGGTCCCAGAAGGCTCCTTACCAGACATTGCTCTCCCTGCTCTGGTCCACAACCATCAGGCTACCATGAAGCTCATCCAGGAGCTCGGGGGCTACCCAGCGGAGGGGGATCCAGAGACGCTCAGGGGTCAAATAGTAATCCTCCTTTAGGGGTCAGGGAGAAAAGGGTGTCAGAGAATAATTAATAACAATGATAATAACTGTGGTTTTGTTAAGCACTTATTATGTGCCAAAGCACTATTCCAAGTCCTGGAGTAGATACAAGGTAATCAGGTCAGAGACAATCCTCGTCCCGCATGGAGCTCACGGGCTAAGGAGGAGGGAGGACAGGTATTGAATTCCCATTTTGCAGATGAGGGAACTGAAACCCCAAGAACTTAAGTGACTTGCCCAAGGCCCCACAGCGGGTAAGTGGCAGACTTGGGATTTAAAGCCAGGTCCTCTGACTCCCAGGCCCATACTCTTTCCCCTAGCCCACGCTGCTTCATCCCGAGCCCTCAGAGGCCAGAGCCCAGAGGCCCCCACCACTCTTGACCCTGTTTCCTAGCAAAGGAGCTTGGAGACACTTGGATCCCAATAGAGGACCTGACTAACCACCCCCTCCTGCTCTCACCCCCAAGTAGACTGGAGACTCTCGGGTCCCAGGCCAGAGCCCACAGACCCTGACTCTAGGAGGGCAGAGACGGGACATTGGATGAGAATTGAAAGTCTGGGAGGCAGTGACACCAAATACCGTGAGAGGAAATGGGATGGGGCGGGGTGGGGGGAAGGCAAGGGGTGGGACACATGACTCTCCCCCATTACTTCTCCTCTTCTAGGAACCTCCAGCTCCCCAACATCCTCCAGTGCAGAGGATTGTTAGGGAATGATGCTCCCCAGGGTCAGGGCCTAGTGGGAACTGGTCTCCCTGCCCTCGGGGAGCCCCATCACTCCATAGACAGCCATCACCCCACAGGGATCCCAGCACCCCATTCTCCCCGGGGAAGCCCAGTACACAGGCTCTTACCTTGTAGTTGCTGTGGGACAGGCCGTAGTCCCCGATCCTCACTGTGAGGTCCGATGTGAGCAGACAGTTGCGAAGGGCAAGGTCACTGGCAGGGGGTGGGAAGAGAATAAGGGAGAGAGTGTCCAGCCCTATCGACATTTCCCACATCCTCCCTCAGCTTTCTGACCCCATCCTCAACCCCGAACTCCTCCCTGTGTCTTTTGACCCCACCCCCAGACCTCTGGCCTCTGCCCTCTGACCCCACCCCCCTTAATTCCTCCCTCTAACCCCTTTGTTTCAGGCCTGGCAGCCTGACCTGTGCACGTAGTTATGGGCATGCAGATGGGCGAGCCCGCGGGCAATCTCCAGCGCCATCCTCTGCAGAGTCCGCACGTCCCGCGGGGGCAGCTCAGCGGCCAAGCCCTCAGGAGGCCGCTGGGCCCGGAGGTAACGCTTCAAATCTCCCTATGGGCAGGGAGATGGAGGTGGGGGGCCGGGGTGTGAGGGGCACATCAGGGCCTAATTCCCACCAGTCCCTCCCTCCTTCGCAGGGGCCAAAGAGAAGCGAGGACACCCTCCCCACTCCCGATCTGCCTCGCCCCTCACCAGCTGACAGAACTCCATGATGAGCAGGAAGGGCAAGGTCTCCGCACAGAGTCCAAGGCATTGGAGGATGTTGGGGTGCTGGAGGTTCCTAGAGGGGGAGAAGTAATGGGGGAGAGCCATATGTTCCACTCCCTGCCTGCCCCCCCCGCCCCATCCCATTTCCTCTCGTAGTATTTGGTGCCACTGCCTCCCAGACTTTCAATTCTCACCCAATTTCCTGTCTCTGCCCTCCCTTCCCCACACCATGTCCGGGATTCAAGCACCCTGCCTCCCTGCAACTCCCTCCACCTTTGGGTTTTCCCCTCCAGTCCCCATTCCCCTCAGGGACCCAGGTGTCCTGCTCCCGCATTGCCACAGCTCCCACTCCCCTCAGGGACCCACCGGCCCCCAGGTCTCCCCACTCCTTTCAGGATCTGGGTGACCCACCCCTACCCTCCAGCCCTGGCTCAGTCTCTGCTCTCCTCAGGACCCAGGCATCCAAGAGTCCCGCCCCCTTACCGATAGGGTTGAGCCTCGGTCAAGAATTTGCGTTGCTCCAGTGGCCCCGCACTGACCCTCAGCTCCTTCACCACCACTTGGGCTGGACTGAAGTCTGAGAAAATCTCTCCCAGGATAACCTGGGGTGGAGGGGGACCGAGTCGTCACCCCGGGGTCCCATTGCCCCTACTCCCCACCCCTCTGCCACTGACCCAGGACCTTCCTTCCCCCCTCATCACCTCCTCCTCCTCCCCACACCTCCAGTCCATCCTCCCCTCTCACAACCCTTCTCCAAGGGACAGAGAGACTCACAGGTGGCCAGGCAGGTGGGCAGATGGAGAGATGGCGCAGAGTGGGCAACTTGGCGATGGGGCAGCCGATGGGGAGATGGAGGGAGGCGCTGATGGGGAATGGGGGTGGAGTGTGGGGATGGGAGGGGTAAGGAGAGAGGGGGCAAGGGATGGGGAAAGGGAGAGGATGGGACCAAGGCGGGAGGGGCAGAGGAAGGAGTGGGGAAAGGGAAGTACCAAAGGTGGGGGAGGAATAGAAATGGGGGAGGGGAAAAGACAACAGATAGGAGAGGGTGGAGGATGAAGAAGGAACAAGAAACCAGAAGGAACAAGTGAAGGGGAAGGAGTAGAGCTGGGGGGAATGAGAGAAGGGAGAAAGATTGTGGTGGGGAGGGTGATAGGATGGAGATTGGGATGGAGACCAGCTGGTGGGGCAGGGGTGCACAAGGAGGGATGGAAACGGGGGAGGGGACAGACAGAGGCAGGGCCGGGGAAGGGAGAGGTCAGGAAGATGGACACAGTGAGTGACACAGACCCCAGGGGACCCCCATTTCCCACCTCCGCCTCCACGGGCACCAGCTCCTCCCTTCCCTTCTCACCTTCCCAAACCAACCACTCCCGATCTCCTGCAGGTAACTCAGATGCTGGCGGCTCAGGCCCAGGGATGTCCCCAGATCTGGAGGGAAGGAGGGAGCAGTAGAAGGTAAAATATCAAATCCCACCCTCATCCGTTTGGCTCTGTTCTTTCCCCCTCCTTCTGGTCTCTCACTCCTTGCCCGAGTCCCCACTAAGAATCTTGTTGCCCCTGTCTTCCTCGCCTCCACCCCACCCCCAGCCACTTTCTCCTCAACCCCCTAGCTGGGGCTTCACCTAAGGAGCCATATCTCTTGGTGTCCCCATTGGCTGAACCCCCAAGGTCCTCAAATTCAATCCTTTACCACTTAATGCCTTTTACCCCTATCCGCATGCGTCCATTGGCCAGCTCAAAGGTGCTGGAATCCTATTCCTCCTTTCCCATTGGCTTACATCACATTTCCCTAATTCCCTAATATCCCATCAGAGCAATCTCCCAGATGATTGGAGAGTCACCCCTCTAGGTCGTGATTAACTGCTGGCCCTTTGAACCCTCTCCACCCGAAAATCCTACTCCTCTGGGTGACCTCAGTTTACTCCACTGGCTCACCCAGCTGTTTGTCATGATAATAATAATAATAATAATAATTACCTTTGTTAAGCATTTACTATGTGTCAAGCACTGCTCTAAGCACTGGGTAGATATAAGTTCATCAGGTTGGACATAGTCCCTGTCCCACATGAGCTCACAGTTTAAGTAGGAAATGGGGAGCGGGTATCGATTCCCCATTTTACAGACGAGAAAACTGTGGCACAGAGAAGTTGAGTGACTTTAGCGCTTATCCCTTGATAAGCTCCACCTTCATCGGTTAAACCTCTCAAGTCCCAATTGGCCACCCCAAACGGGTCTCCTCCCAAGGCCCCATTTACAGTCACCTCTCCCTGGCGACCCTACTGGTACCTATTGGTCAGCTTGGGTCTTTCTCTCTAGCTGTTAACCAACAGGGCAAGGGCCGGGGAGTCAGAGGGCCCGAGTTCCAATTCTAGCTCCTCCACTTGCCTCCTGTGTGATCTTGGGCAAGTGGCTTAACTTCTCTGTGCCTCAGTTTCTTCATCTGTAAAATGGGGCTTAAATACCTATTCTCCCTCCCCTTAGACTGTGGGCCCCATGGGGGTCAGTGATTGTGTCTGACCTGATTAGCGCTTAGTACGGTGCTTGGCACCTAGTAAGTGTGTAACAAGTATTATATTAATAATAGTCTACCCCTTCCTCCCTCCCCCTTCCCTCCACCCATGCTCCCCTCCTCACACGGACTTCCTTACTAACTCAACCATTGGCCACTGTGGATCCCACACCCCTTTCCTCATTGGCCATCCTGGGAACCACCTCTCCCCCTCCCATTGGCCTCCCCCGGTCCCATTTTCTGGTTCCCCGACTTGATCCTCCAAGTTCCTCCCCGCTCCTCCCCTTATCTCCCCGTGCGTACCTGAACGCGAGGGCTGGGGGGCAGGCAGTGGCAGGGAGACCTCAGCCAGCGGGAGAATGTAGACGTCGGGCAGCGATTGGGAGGACGAGGTCTCCTCCGCGGGAGGTGTGTATTCCCCAGAGCAATCCTCCCCTTCAGGGTTCTCAAACTCCTGAAGGGGTTGGGGAGACCGGGGGCTGGGGGCCGAGTGCCTTGCTTCCCAAAGGGAGTCGGGGAGGGAGGGGAGAGGAGCAGGGAGGAAGAGCTGGACACCTGGGATGGGGATGGACGGGAGGCCGGGAGGGCAAGGGCACCCTGAGGGTCGTTGGGGGGAAGGAAGGAGGGGAGGGAGTTAGGCCCCCCTCTCTTGAAGGAAGTGACCCCTGGGAGGGCAAGGTCTTCCTGTGAGGGTGGCCTTCCCCTAAGCCTCACGAAGGGCCAGAGGTGGAGTCTGGATCCCTGGGGGGGATGGGGAGGGTTGGGGGGGGAGATAAGGAGTCAGCTGGCCGATGCCCAGGACCCCTCCTCACCTTGAATCCGACGTCCCCTCGCTTGCAGCAGAGACAGGTGAGGAGGAGGAAGACGAAGGCCAGGAGGCCGGAACAGGAGATAAGGACGATAGCGTAGGGGGGGGCCAGAGGGGTTCGGCCGGGGGGCAGCCCATCTGGTGGCAAGCCGAGGGGGGTGGGGGGAAGGGGGCTGGGATCAGATCCCCCAGGCTTGGGAAGCTGCCCCAGGTGCCGGCTTCCTCCCCCCAGAACTACAAGATCCATCGGCCTCGGGGGCTGGGGTCCCTAAGCCACCTGAGGAGAGCTGAGGGTCCCTGAGGTTTGGAGGGCTTTAGAGGTTTTCCATCTACTCGGGTGAGCGGGGGAAATTCCAGAGAAATGGGGTACAGTATCTCCGGCAATCGCCCCCCGTTCTCTGGTCCAAGTTGGGGGGAGGTGAAGCAGCGGGCCGGACCCTATCACTAGGCCGGGCTCCCCAGCCCCCAACTTTTTCAGCCGGAGCCCCCCTACAGAGGCCTAAGTCCCCTCTACCCCAGCTCTCCCATTACCCTCCCAGATTCTCCCAGGGCCCACCCAAGGGTCTCCCCCTCCTCAGGTCAGACCCCAGATCAATGACCAGAGGGGCCGACTCTCCCCTCCTTCCTCCCACTCCCCAGATCAGACCGCAGAGGCCCCCGTGTCTCCCGCCCCCCTACCCCAACAACAACACACACACACGCACACACACACACAGAGACTCCGAACGAGCCAGGCATCCTGCTTCTTCCCCAATCCACCCGATCAGAGCCCAGAAGCCGGCCTGCGCCTCCCCCTCCCCTCGGCCGGTGAAGCAGACGGGGAGGAAAGGGGGGAGTCGGACAGACAGATAGTCGGATGGATGGTTAGGCGGATGCTGGGGCTGAGAGAGACAGACAGACAGACAGAGACGGAGAGACTCACCGGGGTGGGCCGGGGTGGCGAGACCAGGGGGGCCGAGGCAGGAGACAGAGAAGGCGAGGAGGAGGGGGGCTGGGGCCGACGGCATCGTGAGAGCGAAGATTGGGAGGGGGCTGGGAGGGGAGAGCCGAGGCCTCTAAGGCCCAGCCATAGGACCCAGGCGTTCTAGGGGGTGGGCAGAGGAGTCTGGGAGCTGAAGATGGGGAGGGAGTGAAGACTTGGGGGGCCCTGGCCCCCCCTCTCCCTCCCCCGGGGGGGGAGCTGGAGGGACAGGCGACGGAGAGACAGAGAGACCAGCGGAGGAGCCGGGAGGCTGGGGTGGGAGGCTTAGGGGGGGTGGGGGGGGAGGAGGAGGCTGAGAGACAGGGATGGGGGAGGCCGGGGGGGTGACGGAGGGCTCCGCCCCCTCGAGTGGCTAGGATTGGGGAAGTTGGATGTCCATCAGAGAACGTGGGGCGGGAAGATGGAAGGAGGATGCAGGGTCGTCATGGCAACGTAGTCTTCCCGGGTAGCAAGAGCTGAGGAGGGAGGGGAGAGAGGGGAGGGGAAAGGGAGGGATGCAGAGGAGATTGAGAGACAGAGTGGAAGAACTCAGAGACCTACAGATCGAGAGGCAGAGACAGAGAAGGTATCCGGTGATACTCCCCATTTCCTAGGAGAGTCTAGGTAGCGTGGGAAGAGGCCAGTTGGTTCCTTCCTTCTTTCCAGGAACACAACAGCACCAGGGTCCCCCTTCTTCCAATGAGGAGTGCAAGAGGCAGGGACACCTAGACCTCTAAGGAGAGTGAGAAAGGGCAAGCAGTGGGCAGTTCACCACTCAATCCCCACTGAGGCAGCAGGGACTTCAGCAGAGAGCAAAGGACTGGGAGTTAGGAGACCAGAATTCTCATCCCGTCTCCCCCGCCTGCTTGCTGTGTGACCTTGGGCTTGCCACCCAACTTTTCTGGCCTAAAGTTTCCTCATCTGTACACTGGGGATTGAATTCCCGATCTCCCTTCCCGCTTAGACTGTGAGCCTAATGCAGGGCCTGCATCCTGTACCTACGCCAGCGCATAGCACAGAGTAAGTGCTTAATAATGACTATAATACTCTGACCCCCTTTTCTCTCCTTCTCCCTTCACAAATCTGGCTCTTGATTCAAACCCTCCGTGCTTAAGATCCGACCCCCCCACCCCGTGCTCTCTTTATGGAATCATCCTGTCCCTGCCCACAAACCTTTCCTCCGTGACGCTGCCCAGACTGGAACCTACCAAGAAATCCAGGGATGGGAAAAGGGAGAATTCTCCTACTGCCGACTGCCCTCCCCTTCTCCCCCCACCGACTGCAATGGAGGAATCTTGAAGGCTCAGAGAAACCTTCAAGGAGCAGGGATCTGTGGCAATCTGAGGCGAAGGGAGCCAGGTACTGGGTCCGCCCCACCTGCGCCCGGAAGGATGGAGAGTGGAACCCACTTC
Organism: Ornithorhynchus anatinus; assembly: GCF_004115215.2. NCBI lineage: Eukaryota > Metazoa > Chordata > Mammalia > Monotremata > Ornithorhynchidae > Ornithorhynchus > Ornithorhynchus anatinus. The sequence goes on along the minus strand of NC_041737.1, from coordinate 52,877,666 downwards.
CGCCCTTGTTCAAAGGTCACGCTTCCCATGGAGGTAGCGATGGGAGTTCAGCCCCAAGAGAGACTGAGTCACTGCGTCCCCCCTCCCTGGGGGATGGAGTGGGATAGGCTTATGAGGCCCCGGGCTCAGCCTCCTGCCCCCTCATGGTGCTGCTCTTCTGGCTCAGGTCCCCATTGCAGTTGGGAGGCTGGGCTGACTGGTGGCTGGCAGGCTGGCACCCTCCGCTTTTGGTGCCAGGCCCTCCCCCCTCCCCAACCGCCTGAGGATGGAGCCCGGAAAAAAACAGACACCCACACGTCCCCCTTAGGGGCAGAGTGTACACGGGGAGGGGGGATGAAAATGGAGTGGACCAAAATGCGTGGAAAACAAGGTGAGGGGGACAAGCCCACCCGAAACAAGTGGGAACACAATGGATCAGACCAATTCCAAGGATGGAGGACAGAGGGAGCTACCAAAGATCTTCAAGGAATGGGGGGCGGGGGGTGGGGGGGGGTGATGCAAAAGGGAGCAAACCAAGTCCATTAGAGGACAGGGAAGATGGGTAAAGCTAACACGATTCAAGAAAGGGGGTGGCTGGAGGGGAGACAAGGTGGGAAAGAAGCAGACAGACGAAATCCACTGGGGGGCGGTATGGGATAAACCAACTCTGAGAGACATGGAGGGAATCCCAACTGCCAGGCCAGATTTCCAGACGATAGGACAGACCATTGAAAAAGTAGGGGCGAGCGATAAACGGTGCATACCAGTCTATTTCTGAGGGGCGACAAAAATACAGAGGGGCTGGGGAATGGACTAGAATAAACCAAGTCTCCCCGTGGGTGTGGGTGGGAGCGTTGGGGCGGGGGGAGAGGAGACGTCCAAGTTGTGGGTCGACTCAGACGCTGATGGTGCGGAAAACGGTGAAGCCGGATAGGGCGGTGCTGACCAGGAGGCCCGGGCACTGGGGGTGCCAGTGCAGCTCCTTAATGTCCGTTTCACCCTGGTGGACGAAGAGGAGCTGCTGGGGCAGGGCGCCCAGGACGGGGTCCTCCTCCTCCTCGACGCGTCCCCCCGCGCCGGGCGCCTCGGGGTCTCGCTCCACGGCCAGGTCCCACTGCGTGATCTGGTTGTCCGCGCCGGCCGCCGCGAAGACGCCGCCGTCCTGGGGGTGCCACTCGACCGACGTGATGGGGGCCGCGTGCTGCTTGAACGTGGCGACCGGGGAGCCGGACTGTGCGGGGGAGGAGAGGTGGACTGAGCGCTGGGGGGGTAGGCGGGGCCACCAGCGGACAGGACTCTGGCCAGGTGAACCCGGGCAAGCGCCAGGAAGCCCCAGTATAATTAAATGATTATAGTCCTCCCTCAAGGGAAGTTCAATTCGCCCCATCCAAAATAATTAATTATATCCCTCCCCAAAGGGAGGTTCAATTCGCCTTGCAGCATAGACTTTATGCGGCTCAGCCTTTTGACCCCGGTCTCTCTCTTTCGCCCCGCCAGTGCCTGAACCCATCCCCGGGAGATGGGTGACAGGGACCCTGGGTGGGAGTCTGGGGAAGGGAGCGTGGGTGAGCCCAGGAATCAAAATGATGATAATGGTGGTAATCAGTGAGCGCTTACTATATGCTAAGTACTAGGGTTGGTACAATATAATCAGGCCAGATACGGTCCCCGTCCCATGTGGCTCTATAGCTCGGGGTGAGTGCTAGTCTCGTAACCAGGGATCGTGAGTTAGAATCTCACTAGGGACTGTCTTCAAGTAGCAGAGAAGCAGCATTGCCTAATGGATAGAGCAAGGGCCTGGGAGTCAGAAGGACCTGGGTCCTAGGCCCGGGTCTGCCACTTGACTGCCGTGTGACCGTGGTCAAGTCACTTGACTTCTCTGGGCCTCGGTTCCCTCATTTGTAAAATGGGGATGAAGACTGTGAGCCCCATGTGGGGCAGGGACTGTATTCAACCTGATTTGCTTGGATCTATCCCAGCGCTTAGTACGATGCCTGATACGTAGTAAGTGCTTAACAAATACCACAGTTATCATTACGTGAGGCTCACAGTTTAAGCCGGGGGGAGAACAGGTACTGAATCTCCGTTTTACAGATGAGGGAGCTGAGAAGTGAACTGACTTGCCCGAGATCTTACTGCAGGCAAGTGGCAAAGCCGGGATTGATATCCGCGTTGTCCGGGCCTTTCTGACTAGGGTCACACCGCTTCTCGGTAAGAGGATCGGGGAGGGGCCTGGGAGTGGGGTGAGGAGGGGCCCAGGGAGAGGAGCGGGAGCGGGAGCCGTGGCCCACCTTGAACTGTCGGAGGTCCCAGACCTTGAGGGCCCCGTCGTCCCCGCCGCTCAGCAGGAAGGGCTCCCGGCGGCTCCAGCTGATGACGTTGACATCAGCTTCATGTGCGGAGGAGGCGGTCAGCATACAGGCCCGCCCGGGGGCCGCCCGAACGTCCCAGATCCGGATCGAACTGTCAACTGAGCACGAGGCAAACACCTGGGGAGGAGGCGGCCAGGGGAGCTCAGGAGTCTGGCTCCCCGGGTGCCCACCGCAGACTGGCTCCCCGGGTACTCTCCACCCCCCACCGCAGCCCCAGGGCCCCCCCGGGAGGTCTGGCACCCGGGCCCCTCACCGTGGCCTCGCTGGGGGACCACTGCAAATCCTCCACGCTGCCTGTGTGAGCCAAGAACGGCCGCTGGTCCACGTGCCACGAGCCACCGTCTGTAGGTGTCCACAGGTGGATGTTCCTCTGACAGTCGCCGGTCAGCAGGCGGCCTGGTTGGGAGCAAGGGAGCTGGGTTAGGGTCGACTGGAAGCAGGAAGGGGTCATCTTGCCTCCAATCTCCCCACCGGGCACAATAACAATAATGGTGTTTGTTAAGAGTTTACCATGTGCCAGGTACTGTACTGAGCACTGGGGTGGATACAAGCAAATTGGGTTGGACATAGTCCATTGGTCCTGGGGCTCACAGTTGCAATCCTCCATTGTACAGATGAGGTAATGAGGCACAAAGAAGTGAAGCGACTTGCCCAAAGGCACACAGCAGACAAGCGGAGGAGCCGGGATTAGAACCCATGACCGTCTGTCTCCCAGGTCTGTGCTCTATCCACTACGCTTCTCACAGTGAAGACCGTCTACCCCGAGCTTAGCACGGTGCATGTCATTTACCAATCATTTGATTACAATCACAGTAATTGTGGTGTTTCTTAAGGGTTTACTCTGTGTCAAGCACCATAGTAAGCGCTGGGGTAGCCACAAGATAATCAGGTCCCACATGGGTCTCACAGTCTAAGTAGGAGAGAGGACAGGTATTGAATCCCCCATTTTGCAGCTGGAAGATCCGAGGCACAGAGAAGTGAAGTCACTTGCCCAAGGTCACACAGAAGCCAAATGGCAGACCCAGGATTAGAACCCAGGTCTTTGGACTCCCAACCCTGGACTCTTCCCACTAGACCATGCTGCTTCGCTGTTGCTCTTAATTGGATTATTTGCTAATCTAACACAATGATTAGCATTATTTATTGCGTGCCTCCTGCAGGTGCTTGGGGGAAATATGATAGAATGAGAAGACACACTCCCTGCCCTCAGAGAGTTTATAATCCAGCGGGGGAAGCAATCACTCAAATAATATACTGATAGGAGAAAAGAGAAACAGGGGCTAAATGAAAGTTAGGGCTTAAGTAACAGGGAATAAGGCATGTAAGTTATGTACCTGTCAGAGTTGTGAATAGACAACTGAGTAGTTGGAGAGACTGAACTCGTTGTGAGAGGGGAATGCCAATGTTTATTGTTGTTTTGTACTTTCCCAAGTGCTTAGTACAGTGCTCTGCACATACTAACCACTTAAATATGACTGAATGAATGAGAACAGAAATTAACCAAGAGAAGAAGCGAGGTGAATTTGAGAGGGCTTTGAGGATGGAGAGCAGCGTGTTTGAAGGGGGAGGGCATTCTCATGAGCGGTTCACTGGGAGAGATGAGGAGATGGAGAGGGAAAAGGCTCTCCTGCTCTGGTCCCCCATGCCCCCAACCTCCACGCACCCTGGCAGTCAGTCTCTCCCACATTGGACGCGCACATCTGGCAGGGGAGAGATCTCACTTTCGAAATCCCCCAGCCTGCAGGCCGCTCCTCACGGGGATAGCCTCCTGGAGCCTCACCCCGATCCCTCCAACTGCTGGCGATGGGCTGGCCTCCCACTCCCTCCTGCCCTGGTAAGGTCACCGCCCCTATTGCCCACTGTGCTCTCATGGTGAGCTGCAGGGCCGCGGGTTTCCGGTCCTTCCTCTCACAGGGCACCAAACCATCACGTAGCTTGGCTTAGATCAGGCCCGGTCTGGAGAGAGGAGCTGAGGCAGTGCGTCAGATGTGGTCTGCCCCCAGAGGGGCACAGGGAGGACCCTGTGTGAGGGGCCGGAGCCCATTGTTTTCCCGGCCCCTCTCCGCCCCCGACCCTACTTCTCCGAGCCTCACCAGGGGTCTTGGGGGACCAATCCAGGGCAAAGCCTTCGCCCATGTGACCGGCAAAGGCAAAGAGGGGCTGGATCTTTGCTTGCTCTTCACGCAGGAAGGTGGCCAGGACGCTGGAGTCCCCGACAGCCTCTAACGGTCGTGCCAACGTGTACAGCTCCACCTTCCCCTTCTCGGACCACACACCTGCCACCGGCATCTCATCCAGCCACGTCACCTGATAAAAATTATACAGGTATTGGTTAATTGATCCATTTTATTTATTGAGCGCTTTCTGTGTGTAGAGCACCGTACTAAGCACTTGGGACAGTATAATATAACAGAGTTGGTAGATACATTCCCTGCCCACAATGAGTTGACAGTCTAGAGGGGAAGACAGACATTAATATAAATAAGTTCCAGATACGGACATAAGTGCTGTGGGGGTGAAAAAGGGGAGCAGATCAGGGTGATGCAGAAAGGAGTGGGAGAAGAGGAAATGACAATTTAGTCAGGGAAGGTCCCTTGGAGGAGATGTGCTTTCAATAGGAATTTGAAGGTGGAGAGAGTCACTGTCACATCTGAAGAGGGAGGAAGTTCCAGGCCAGAGGCAGGTCATGGGTGAGAGGTCTGCAGACGAGACAGAGGTACAGTGAGTAGACTGGCATTAGAAGAGTGAAGTACGTGGGCTGGGTTGTAGTTGAAAAGCAGCGAGGAAAGGTAGGAGGGGGCAAGGTGTCAGCTTTAAAGCTGACAGTTTAGAGTTTCTGTTTGATGTGAAGGTGAATGGACAACCACAGGAAGTTCTTGGGGAGTGGGGAAACATGGCCTGAACACTTCTGTAGAAAAATGATCTGGGCAGCAGGGTGAAGTATGGACTGGAGTGGGGAGAGACAGGAAGCAGGGAGGTCAGCAAGGAGACTGATACATTAACCAAGGCAGGGTACAACAATTGCTTCAAGTAGATTTACACAATTAACTATGTTAGGTTAAGCATGTGGGCAGGGAAGGAGTCTCTCCTTCTATTGTTCTCTTCCTGAGCACTTAGTATAGTGTTCTGCACACAGTACGTGCTCAATAAAGATAACTGTTTGATTGACTGTATGCCAAGCGCTCAGGTAGATAGAGTATAATGAGATCAGACAGAGTCCCTGTCCCACTTGGGGCTCACCCTCTAGGGGGAGGAAAAACAGGTATTTCATCTCCATTTTACAGTTAATGAATATGAATTCCAGGGAGATGAAGTGACTCGCCCATGGTCACAAAGCAGGCAAGGGGCAGAGCCAGAATTAGAACTCAGGTCTCCCACCTCCCAGCCCTTGCTCTTTCCATTAGGTCACATGACCTGCAGAGAGAGACAGCAGACAGGGATGGACTACCATTCCCAGAATCCCCTGGGATTGGGATGAGTTTCCCAGTGGCCAGCAGTAGCATCATCTTTCCACAGCTCCGGGGTTTGATGGAGGTGGGAGTCTTCAGATTTCCTTGCATCTTCCAGGACGTGGGGAGGAGAGAGTGCTGGGATGGGGTGAGGGATGGGATGGGGGAGGTGTGAGGGATGGGATGGGGAAGGTGTGAGGGATGGGATGGGGTGTGCGAGGGATGAGATGGGGTGTGCGAGGGATGAGATGGGGTGTGCGAGGGATGAGATGGGGTGTGCGAGGATGAGATGGGGTGTGCGAAGGGTGAGATGGGGTGTGCGAGGGATGAGATGGGGTGTGTGAGGATGAGATGGGGTGCGCGAGGGATAAGATGGGATGCGTGAGGGATGAGATGGGGTGTGCAAAGATAAAATGGGGTGTGCGAGGGATGAGATGGGGTGTCCCCATGAGACTCCTTACCCGGACCCGGTTGATGCCCCCATAGTGTGGGATCATGGCCAGCTCCAGCTGGGGTTTCTGCTCCTCCTCTTCCTCCTCCTCCTCCTCCTCCTCGTCTTCACTGTCGCTGCCCTCCTTCTCCGCGGGCCTTCGCGTCCCGTGCAGATTGTGCATCTTCATCACCATCAGCCTGGGAGGAGAAGGCGGCGGGGTTGCGGGAGAGACGGGGGGTGAGGACGGGGTGGGTTTGGGGGGGATGAGCTTCGGGAGGGGGGAGGTGTCAGGCTCCCCGATCTCACCTGTTCCCCTGCGCGCTCTCGGCCTGGGTCCCGGCGCAGAGGTACAGGGTGAGGGGGAAGTCGGTCCGGCTCTCCCCGAGCTGGTCCCGAAGAATATCGAAGCTGAGGCAGGGGGAGCCTGGGGGCGGGGGGCTGCGGTCAGTCCCCCGCCAGCGGCCCTTCCCGCCCCCAGCCCCGCACCTCCCAGGGACCCGGGCATCCCCCCTTAAGGCGTCCGGTCCTCCAGCCCCCACCAGTCTGCGCCCGGTGGTAGAGCACATAAGCCTCCTCGTCCATGACCAGCTCTTCCCCGTCCCGTAGCGGCGGCCCCTGGCCCGGCAGATAGACCCGGGCCGAGCCCCCGTTCTCGCCCTCGGCCTCGTCCTCCATCGGCTCGGCACACGTGGGGCGCTGACCCCTGCGCGCCGCCATCTTAGAGTCTCCCGACACTGTCGGCTTCAGCGAGTCACTTCCGCCCTCGACCATAGAGTCTCCGAGCCTCCCGCGGGGCCCAGAGCGGTCGCGTAGTGTCGCCTTCGGCTTGGAAGGGGTTGGGGACTTCCGGTCTGCCATGATCCCTCACTCTGAGGAGAATTTAGTCTCCATTTTGACTGAGGGCAGGGGACTCCCTCATCTGAGACGAACGGCAGCCTCTTGGGTCGCCATGATGAATTAGGGCAAAAAAAAAAAAACCCCAAAACATTATTGGGTCGGGGGGAGGGATCGAGTTCAGGTTCACCATAGGTGAGGGCGACTACGCTGGCCTTGGTGGTGCTGCCATCTTTTAAGTGGCCACCTCAGGTGGCTGTTGTGTTTTTCCTCCAGCCTTTCCCATCTCTTTTTCCTTTAAGATGGGCTTTGGGGCGCCTCGCTGCCCCCCAACCAAGTCTGCACCGTCCCAGCTACTGCTTATTGTTATATTGTCCTCTCCCAAGCGCTTAGTACAGTGCTCTGCTGCCACTGGTCAGCTGTGTGACTGTGGGCAAGTCACTTCTCTGTGCCTCAGTTACCTCCTCTATAAAATGGGGATGAAGACTGTGAGCCCCACAGGGGACAACCTGATTATCTTGTATCTACCTCAGCGCTTAGAACAGTGCTCTGCACATAATAAGCGCTTAACAAATACCAACCTCATCATCATCACACTAAGCGCTCAATAAATAGGATTGAATGAATGAGGGAATGAATGAATTGCTCAGCTCAGGAGCCCGATCCCCTCAGCCCCAGGTGGGTAAAGAACTGAAACAGTCAGAGCTAATAAGAATAATTCTGGTTTTTGTTAAGCGCTTACTATGTGCCAGGCACTGTTCTAAGCGCTGGGTGGATACAGGCAAATCGGGTTGGACACAATCCTGGTTCCACGTGGGGTTCGGTCGCAATCCCCATTTCACAGATGAGGGAACTAAGGCCCAGAGAAGTGAAGTGACTTACCCAAGGTCACACAGCAGGAAGTGGAGGTAGCTCTACCCACTGCGCCATGCTGCTTCCCTCGGGAGGCAGTGTGGTCTAGTGGGAAGAGCTTCAGCCTGGGGGTTGGCAGACTTGGGTTCTAATCCCCGTACTGCCACTTGTGACCTTAATAATGTTGGTCTTTGTTAAGCGCTCACTATGTGCAGAGCACTGTTCTAAGTGCTGGGGTAGATACAGGGTAATCAGGTCGCCCCATGTGAGGCTCACAGTTAATCCCCATTTTACAGATGAGGTAACAGGCACAGTGAAGTGACTTGCCCACAGTCACATAGCTGACAAGTGGCAGAGCTGGGATTCGAACCCAGGACCGCTGATTCTGAGCCACGCTGCTTCTCTGCTTAAGTGAAGTGACTTAAGTGAGTCACTTCACTTCTCTGCTCTTCAGTTACCGCCTCTGTAAAATGGAGATTAAGACTGTGAGCCCCAAGCAAGACAGGGACTGTAGGGGCATGTTTCCTGAGATATGTCTGCCCCTCCCTAGCACCAGCCTTGTGCCTGTCTCTTAGTAAGAGACATAGTCCATAGATCTGACTCATTAGTTATCGCGTTATTTGCTAAGTGCTTACTATGTGTCAATCACTGGGGTACAGAAGCAGGATATCAGAAGGACCTGAGTTCTAATCCTGCCTTTTCCACTTGTCTGCTGTGGAACCCTGGACAAGTCTCTTAACTCCTGTAGGCCTCAGTTACCTCATCTGTAAAATGGGGGATTAGGACTGTGAGCCCCATGTGGACATGGACTTTGTCCAAGCTGATTAGCTTGTATCTACCCCAGTGCTTATTCCAGCACCTGGCAGATAGTAAATGCTTAATGAAATCATTTTTTTTTTAAAAGATACACGTCAATTAGGCTGGACACAGTCCCCGTCCCACACGGGGCTCACGGTCGCAACCTCTCGCTGGCCTGGAATTCCCTCCCCCTTCATATACGACAGACTACCACTCTCCCACTTTCAAAATCACATCTTCCAAAAGGCCTTTCCTGACTAAGCCCTCATCGCCCCTACTCCCTCCCCCTTCTACGCCTCTCTTATGCACTTAGATCTGTACCCTTTCCATGCTTGATATTCACCCCACCTTCAGCCCCACAGCACTTAAGTACATATGGAGATTGATTTTAATGTCTGTCTCCCCCTCTAGACCCTAAGCTCCTTGTGGGCAGGGAGGGCAGGGAATATGTCTACCGACTCTGTTGTAGAGAGGAGCAGAGCGGTTTAGTGGATAGAGCACGGGCCCGGGATTCCGAAGGACCTGGGTTCCAGTTTGGCTCTGCGACCTTGGGCAAGTCACTTAACTTCTCTGGGCCTCATTTACCTCCTCTGGAAAATGGGGATTAAGAGTGTGAGCCCCATGTGGGACAGGGACTGTGCCCACTTATTAAATTTTACCTACCCCAGGGCTTAGAACAGTGCTTGGCACATAGTGTTTAACAAGTACCATAATTATTATTATTATTGTACTTCTCCAAGCCTTTCGAACAGTGCTGGGCACACAGCCAGTGCCCAACATATACCACTGATGGATTAACAAATATTGGGTCCCTATTTTGCCGATGTGGAAACAGGGGTATAGAGAAGCAAAGTGACTTCCCCAGGTTCATGCAGCAGGCAAGAGGCAGAACCGGGGCTAGAACCCAAGTCCTCCAACTCCCATTCTACTAGGCCACACTGCTTCTGTTGGTGGACGGTTCCTCTGCGGCAGAGGCCTCGGGGTGATGACAAAGCAGCTTAGGCCCGAGCCAGGGGCCTGAGCCAAATAGGAGAGATGGAGAGACTGGGAAAGACCCAGAGGCAGAAACATGGAGCATTAAACACAAGGAGAGAGATGGAGGGATGGATGGAGTTCAGTTTGCTGTCTCTCTCCCTCCCTGCCTGTCTCTCCGCTGCTCCTCCCCTCTTCCTGATGTCTCTCTGTGCTCCCCTAGGTCCCCGTGTCTCTCTCTGAGTTGCTCCGATTCCCACGTCTCTACGTCTCCATCTTCATTTCTTCCACGTCGCTCTTTCCCCGTCCGTCTTGGGTCTGTCTCCCCGGCCCCAGAGGGAAAGAGGAGCCAGGAGCAGATGGAGGAGGCATAAAAACGTGGTTTATTCCAATCGCTCTGACGTGTGGGGTCCCCGATGCCCGGGTCCCCACCCTCCCAGGCCCGCTTCCGTTCCGGGGGCCGGACGAGGGCCTCTGCTGGCGGTGACGGGCCCCCTCCTCTAGGGCCGGGGGCTTGGGGGTGAGGGAAGGTGAGTAAGAGGTTGGATTGGAGAGAGTGGGAGAATGGGAGAGATAGAGACGTACCCAGAGAGACAGAGGGGACAGAGATAGTGGGAGAGGGCATAAGGAGAAGGGAAGCAAAGGGCCAGAGAAAGTGGGTGGGGGGCAGAGGGATCGGGGCTCACACAGAGGGTTCAGTGGAGAGGTGGGGTCGGGGAGGGCCGGGGGTCAGAGTGAGTGGGGGAGGGGTCACAGTTTGCGTGGACGGCTCTCACAGTTTCGTGTCCCGATGATGGAGGTTAAAAAGAGTCTGGCTCCCAGGGGCAGGGGGCAACCCCGAAGTCCAGGGCCACAGGGAGCAACACAGTGGTAGTGGTGGTGGTGGAGGTGGTGGTGGCGGCGAGGGGGCCCACGGGGTAGGGGGTGAGCCCGCGGGGCCCGGGCATAGGGGGCATGTGCTTGGCCTGACCCCCTCCCATGACGTTAAAAAGCCCTTGTCAGGATTAAAAAGCCCCCGGGGCTGGGCCCCTTCCCTTCCCCCCCACCGGAGGGGCGGGGAAGGGGGAGGCCTGGACCCCCGAGCTCTGCTCCCGCGCCCCTCCGGGCCCTACCCGGGTCCCGGAGTCTCCGAGGCAGAGATTTGCGCCCTCCGCCCCGTGTCCCGTCCTTGGCCCACAGAGCCGCAGGCGAGGCCCGGGCCCGGTGCTCCCCCACCGCCGCCCCCCTCGGCCCCCCATCTATGTTCTCCGTCCAGTCGCGCCCCGGGGGCTCAGGTGGGCCCTTGGCCTGACCCGGTTCTAGCGACTCTTCCGCGCCCCACGTCTTTTCTGTCTTTCCGCACGCAGCCTCGGTCCACCCGTCCGTCCGTTAGAGGCCCCGTGGGGCTCCGCGGCGGGCTGGCGCCTTCGGACGGCAGGGTGGTCCCGGGCCTGCTCCGGGCCGAAGGGGGGGGCCTGGGGAGGGGGTCCAGGTGGGGCCCTGAGGGTGGGTCTGGAGGAGGCGGAATGAGTCCCGGGGAGGGACGGGGTCGGGGCTGGGGTGGGTCATACCTCCGACTCGAGGCTGGAGAAGTGAGCGGAGCCCCGGCGGGCCCCCAGCTCGGCCCCCCGGCTCTGGCGGCGGGGTGCGGCTGTGGGCACTGGGCCGGCCCAGCGGGCGTGGGGGCAGCGGCGGGAGGTGGCCAGAGGCCGGGGGACCCGGGGGCAGGTGCTGAGGTCCTCCAGCGAGCGCGAGGTGGGGCCGGGGGGCTCCCAGACCCGGCGGTGGGGGGCCCGGCGGGGCCGGGGCACCCGGCGGGGAGGCAGCGGGGGCGGGGGGGCGTGGCGGGGGGCCCGGGGGCAGCCGCAACGGGCCCGGCGGTGCCAGGGGGGTGGGACCCAGGCGCCCCAGCCCTCCAGACCCTCCTCCGAGTAGCTGAGGTGCCGGTGGGGGGGCAGCAGCTCGAGGCTGGCGCAGTGGCGGCAGTGCCAGCTGGGGTGGGTGCTGGGGGGCGGCAGATAATCCCAACTGCCCCCGCGCCAGCCCCCCAGCTTGTCCACCGACCAGTAGCGCCCCGGCGGGGGGCCTAAGCGGTCTGGGTACGGGTAAGCAAAGTCAGGGTACCACCAGGGGTCCAGGGAGCCCCCCCCGCCCCCCCCGCAGCTCTCAGACTCGTCCGAGTCAGACAGGTCGAGGTAGGGGCAGGAGGGTGGGGCTGGGCGGCGGGGGGGCGGGGGGCGGCTCTCGGGGGCCCAGCGGGCCGGGGCCGGGCCCCCCTCGTCCTCGTAGGCCAGGTGACAGAGGGCCGAAGGGGGCCGTGGGGGGCTGGGGTAGCTGTCTGGGACCTGGTAGCGCCCCGGCCCGCCCCCCCGCTCCGGGCCCTCCTTCTCCCGCACGATGGCAAAGTAGGACGGGGGCGGCTTCTCGGGGCCGCGGGGGGCGGGGGGCGGCGAGACCGGGCGGGGGGCCCGGGAACTCCGGGCCGGCGGGTCCCCCAGGCCCTGGGGTTCTATGGGGCCGTAGTAGCGGTGGTAACCGTCGGCCAGAGCCCCGGGGAGGGGCGGGCGGGGGGCCGGGGGTTCAGGGGGACCAGAGGGAGCCTTGAGGCGGCGCCAGCGGTCGGCCGCTGCCCGCTCCCGGGGCAGGAAGGGGCCTGGGGCTGGGGGCGCAGGCCGGGGGGGCGGGTAAGCGGGGCTGGGCAGGGGCAGGGGCAGGGGCTGGGGCGGCGGTGGGGGCTTGGCTGGAGGTAGGGGGGTCTCGGGACTGCAGCAGCTGTACATGCCCTGGGGAGACAAGCGGAGGGGAGAGGGGTCAGAGGGCAGCTTTGCCCCACCCTGACTCGCCAAAGGCAGCCAGGCTAAGCGACCCACCTGGACTCAAAGGACCCGGATGTCCTGGGCCCTCCTCCCCCGGAGCCCTTTCTCTGAATCCTATCTCCACCCACATTCTCTCTGTTTTCCTGGTCCTGGCACTCCTGCCTCACCCTCTGGTCCACGGCTTGGGTGACTGGTCTCTCCCGCATCTCTGCCCCCACTTCCCTCCCGCAAACCCCTCTGTTCCCCTGCCCTCCCAGCGGGTAACCATTCCGCAGGCCGGCCAACGGTAGAGGAGCGGAAGAAGGGGAAGGAGGGAGAGGAGAGGGAAGAAGAGAAGGGGGAGGAAGAGGAGGGGAAGGAGGCCTCTGCTCTCCCCGCTTTGCCCTTGGGCCCCCCGTACCCGGGAAAAGGCGAGCAGGAAGTCCATGCGCCCGGCGGGCCCCAGACAGTGGCGCAGACGCCAGTAGACCAGGTGTTCCCAAGCGAAGACGAGGAGCGACAGCCCCATGGCCACCAGCAGCATGTAGAAGACGCCCGCCATGTTGTCGATGTCCAGCTTGCTGCTCATCACTTCGATCTTGTCATTGTGGCAGATCCCAGACAGCCACAGCCGCTCGAGCATCTCAATTTCATCTGGGAGGGAGGGAGGTTGGGGGTTGGCGGGGTGTCCTCTCCTCTCCCTGCCCTCCCAACCTCAGACTCACCACAGGACCCCAGCCCCCAGCTCTTTTCGCCTCGGAGTCACCCTTCCTCTGAGCTACAGCCCCTCTGGCCCCTCCCTCTCCCCACCTCAGGGTCACCCTCCTGGGCCACGACCCCTCAGCCCCCAGCTCTTCCCACTTCAGAGTCATCCTCCTTCTGGGCCGCAGACCCTTAGGCCTCTAGTTTTTCCCCACCTCGTGGTCATCATCCATGTGAGTGGCGGACCCTCTGCCCCCAGCTCTTCCTGCGTTGGGATCACCCTACCTCTGGGCCATGGCCCCTCAGTCCCCAGCTTTTCCCAACGCAGGGGCACCTTCCCTCTGGGCCGCGGCCCTTCGACCCTCGGCCCTCCCGTACCGTCACCCAGGAACTGCAACAGGGCCAGGTCGATGGGCCGTTTCCAGCGCGAGCCCTTGTGCAGCGCAATGCCGTAGCCGGTGGTGGCGAAGACTTTACCGGAGCCTATGGTCACCAGCTTGCAGCCCTCATCCTTGCGCGCCATGTAATTAAGCACGGCTGCGTCGTAGATGAAGGCATCCAGCTTCCTGGGGAACACGGAGCCGGGAGGGGATGGGAGGTGAGACCAGAAGCGGGCGCTCAAGCCGGGACCCCGGGCCAAGGACCCCTGAGCTCCCTGCCCGCCACCTTCACTCTATCCTGTCTTCTTCCTAGACCTTCCTCTCCCCGCTTCTACTCTCTTGGATCCAGCCCCGGGAGTCTACCCAGGGGAAACCTGGGCCGGACGTGTGCTTTAGAAATAATAATAATAATAATGATGATGGCATTTATTAAGTGCCTACTATGTGTCAAGCACCGTTCTAAGACCTGGGGTAGATACATGCTAATCAGGCTGGACACAGTCCCAGTCTTGATCCCCATTTTACAGATTAGGTAAATGGGGCCCAGAGAAATGAAGTGACTTGTTGTCCAAGGTCACACAGCAGACAAGGAGTGGAGCCTGGATTAGAACCCAGGTCTAATCTTCTGACTCCCAGGCCCATGCTCTATCCACTAGACCATGCTGCTTCCATGGGCCATATCCAGGGGCGGGGATAACTGACCCCATCGGGCGGCCAGGGGCCGCTCCTACTGTCCCCCAGCCCACCACCATGCCTCCCTGCCTTCCTTTCTCCACCCCTGGACCACACCCCTTCCTGTCCCCTGCCCCCCACCCCCTGATGACACTGACCCGGCCCCGACCACCACTGACCCAGGCCCAGGACCCCACTGACCCGGCCTTGAGCTGCATCAGGGCCTCCTCCACCCGGGGCTGGTTGTAGCGGACCATGTAGCTGTGCATGTCGGGGTAGTTGCTGCGGATGTTCTTCTCAGTGGAACCATTGGGCACCGTCCCGAATTTGAGTGGGGGGTATTGCTCCTGGGGCCGCTGGAACTAAGACCGGGTGGGGGATGGGGAAGTGGGAGGGTTGGGTCACTTCATTCTCCAGCCAGGACCCTTCCCCATTCAGGAAATTGGACTCCCCTTCCCCACCACCCCCACGTGCTTCCCAGGTCTCCTCCCACCCTTCCGGTTTCCCTCTGTCCTCCCAGTTCCTCCCCACCCCCATTGCTTCCCTCCCATTTCCTGATTCCACCCCTGCTTCCCTGTTCTCAGTGTTCCCTTTCTTCCTCTTCTCTCCCCTCCTCCCCATCTCTTCCCTAGCCCCCCACCTTCAGTCCTGGATCCCGTTCTTTGCCCTAGCCCACCCACCCCGACTCCCCCAGCCAGAAGCTCCCAGACCAACCCAGCCTCTCTGCCTATCCTTTGGCCCCTAGCTCCTCTATCTTTCTAATCTTTGAGAGGCAGGGCAGCTTAGTGGGAACAGCACAGGCTGGGAGTCAGGGGACGTGGGTTCTAAGGCCGGCTGTGCCATTGCTGAGTGATCTTGACTTTATTTCTCTGGGCCTCAGTTTCCTCATCTGTAAAATGGGGATTCAATACCTGTTCTCCACAGGTCTGTGAGTCCCATGTGGCATGGGGACTGTGTCCAGCCTGATTACCTACTCCAGTGCTTAGCCCAATGCTTGGCACATAATAGGCACTTAACAAATCAATCAATCAGTGGTATTTATTGAGTGCTACCTGTGTGCAGAGTACTGTACTAGCTCTTGGGAGAGTACTATATAACAGATTTGGGAGACGTTCCTTGCCCACAAAGATCTTACCATTGTTATTATTATTGTCTCTCCCTCTGCTCCCATCCCTCCTCAACTCCACTAATCCTTCATGCCTCCTGGAACACCCTGCCCCCTAGCTCAATCAGTGGTATTTATTGAGCACTTACTGTGTGCAGAGCACTGTTCTCTGCACTTGGAAGAGTACACTATAACAGAGTTGGTAGACACATTCCCTGCCCACAGTAAGCTTACATTCTAGAGTTGCCCAACTCTTGCACAAACCAATGTCTCACGCCCATCTTCTAGTCTGTAAGTTCATCCTCGTTGTGGGTAGGGAAGATGTCTGTTTATTGTTATACTGTACTTTCTCAAGTGCTTAGTACAGTGCTTTGCACAAAGTAAGCACTCCATGAATATGAATGAATGAATGAATCCTCTAGTCTTGCTCTTAGGTGCCTCTCCTCTCTGAGCCTCTGACTCAACTCCCCTGCCTCACTGGTTCCCCCAGACCCTCCTGGCTCTCTCCCATCGGCCATCCATCCCTCTTTCCCCTCATCGGTCTGTCAGCTAATCAACAGAGAGTATTTTCATTTATTTTAAAATGCTGTTTTGTTAAGCGCTTACTATGTGTCAAGCACCGTACTAAGCTGGAGTAGGTACAATCTAATCAGATGGGACACAGTCCATGTCCCAAGGGCTCATAGTCTTAATCCCCATTTTACAGATGAGGTAACTGAGAACCAGAGAAGTGAAGTCATTTACCCAAGGTCACACGGCCGACAAGTGGCAGAGACGGAATTAGAACCCAGGTCCTTCTGTCTTCCAGGCCCATGCTGTATCCACTAGACTCCGCCACTGCTTACTGAGTGCTTGCTGTCTGCCAAGCACCGCGCTAAACCCAAAGAGCTTCCAGCTGTCCCTGCGATGCTCCGCTTCCCCCACGGCTCCTACCTTGCGGTCGCTGAGGCCGGAGACGGTATCCACGTACTCCTCCTGGATCATGAAGGCCGCCAGGTTGGCAGTGTAGCTGGCGAGGAAGATGACGGCGAAGAAGGCCCAAACCAGGACCATGATCTTGCTGGTGGTGCCCCGCGGGTTCTCCACGGGCACCGAGTTGTTGAAGACGAGAGCCCAGAGCAGCCAGATGGACTTCCCGATGGTGAAGGTGGAGCCGCCCGGTCCTGGGGGGCGGGGAGGGGGAGATGGCACTGGCTGGGGAGTGGGGGGAGGGGAGAGCGGGGGCCGTGCTAGGGGTGCTGGGGGAAAGCCAAGACCGGGACAACAGGGCCTCTGCAGAGGACGGGGCTTCTGGGCAGAGGTGGACCCTGGGGGTGGGGCGGACTGACAGGGTTGACTTTCTGACCTGCTGAGGAGTTGGGGGGGTGGATGGACGTGCGGGACACTCACTCTTGCCAGTGGCCAGGCTGCGGTTGTAGCCCACGGGGCTGAGATATTCAAAGATGAAGACGGTGACGGCGACGACGGTGAGACACATGACGAACATCATGACCCACACAGCCGGGCTGTACGGCTCTGAGACCGGTGCGGGAAGCAGGGGGTGGAGCTGTAAACGACCCCCTCCCCACCCCTCAACACCTCACTGCACCGCCCCCGGGGTCAATGACCCTCCATCCCTTCATTCATTCATTCATTTGCATTTATTCAGGCCTTACTGTGTGCAGAGCACTGTACTAAGTGCTTGGGAGAGTACAATACAACAATAAACAGACACATTCACTGCTCAGAGGCTGTCCCACTGAGGGGACAGTCCCCCTCTAGACTGTAAGCTGGTTGTGGGCTGGGAAGGCTTAGTGCAGTGTTCTGCACACCGTGAGCGCTCAATAAATACGATCAAATGAATGAATGATTGCCTGGACTGGAGGACTGTGGGAGGGGAGGAGGGAGCAGGCAACAGCGGGGACACCAGCTCTCACCCAAGAAGGCAGATGGTGAGACGGTTCCATTGCTCCGGGCCACCATGACGCTGATGCCCGTCTCCACGAAGGGCACAGAGAAGTCCACGATCTCAGACCGCTCCTCGTTGATGGTCAGCGAGCCGATGGCCATGTCGGCCCGCTGGTAGAACACCTGGCCAACAGGTGCGTGGATAGCAGGAGGGAGAGGTGAGGGGTAGGGGTGGAGGAAGGGAAGTAAGGGATGAGTCGGGTCCTAATCTCTCAGTTCAGTTCTCACCCTCCCTCCCCACACTGAGCCCTAATGCCTCAAACTCTCTCTGCCCTCTTTCAAGCTCCTCAAGGGCAGGGATCAGGTCTACTCACTTCTGTTGCCCTCTCCCAAATGTTTAACTACAGTGCCCTGCCTTGAGTAGGTGTTCCCCAAATCCCGTGGACTGACTGATCGACTGGCTGACATCTCTGGCCCTGATCTCTCTTCCTCTCTGCAATCTCACATTTCCTTCTGCCTTCAGGACATCTCTACTTGGATTTCCTGCCATCACCTCGAACTTAACATATTAAAAATAGAACTCCCTATCTTCCCACCTAAACCTTGATCTTCCCCTGACTTTCCCATCACTGTAGACAGCACTACCATCCTTCCTGTCTCTCAAGCCCATAACCTTGACATTATCCTTGACTCCTAGCCTTCATTCAAACCACATATTCAATCTATCAGTAAATCCTGTCGATTCAACCTCCACAGTATCGCTAAAATCCGTCCTTCCCTCTCCGTCCAAATTGCTACCCCGTTAATCCAAGCACTTATCCTATCCTGCCTTGATTACTGTAACAGCCACCTTGCTGACCTCCCTGCCTCCTGTCTCTCCCCACTCCAGTCTACCCCACTCATTTTTCTACAAAAACGTTCAGGCCATATTTCCCCACTCCTCAAGAATCCCCAGTGGTTGCCCATCCACCTCCTCATCAAACAGAAACTCCTTACCACTAATTTTAAAGCATTCAATCACCTTGCCCCCTCCTACCTCACCTCGCTACACTCTTACTACAACCCAGCCCACACATTTTGCTCGTCTAATGCCAACCTACACTCTAAACCACGTTCTCTTCTATCTCGCCGCTGACCTCTCGCCTACGTCCTGCCTCTGGCCTGGAACGCCCTCCCTCTTCATATCCGACAGACAATGATTCTCCCCCTCTTCAAAGCCTTATTGAAGGCACATCTCGAAGAGGCCTTCCCTGACTAAGCCCTCTTTTCATTTTCTTCCACTCCCTTCTGCCTTTCTGTGTCATCCTGACTTGCTCCCCTTATTCATCCCCATTCCCAGCTCCACAGCACTTATGTACACATCTGTAATTTATTTATATTAATCTCTCTCCCCCACTTTGTCTTGAAGCTCGTTGTGGGCAGGGAGTGCACTGTGTGGAGTGCATACAATAAGCTCTTAATAAGTACAATTGATTGATCGATTGACTGCCCCATCCCTGCTCCCCGAGGTCTGCCCTCCCCCAGATCCCCCTGCCCCTCAGGCCAGCCCCTCCCTACCTCGCCGATCATGCCGTTCCAGACCCCGTCGATCTTCTTGCCATGTTTACCGTTGGTGACCAGGTACAGGTCGTAGGTGAAGCCGATGGTTTGGGCCAGGCGCTTGAGAATGTCGATGCAGAAACCCTTACAGCAGCGCTTCTCGGGGCGGGGGGCGTCCGGCGGGGGGCTGAGGATGGGGGAGAGAGGGATGGGGAGTGGGTTGTCTGGGTTTCTGAGCAGAGGCTGGACCTGATGGGGAATAGGGTCTGGGGACGGTGGCCGGGGATGGGTGGGGCTCGGTGGAGGGAGGCAGGCAGAGCCCTGGTCTCCCTACCAGGCCCGGGGAGGGAGAGGAGTTGAAGGGCTCAGCTCCCTGAGAGGAGTTGGTGGTCAGGGAGGAGAGGGAAAGAGCTGGGAGGAGACACACTTGTTCATGAGGGAAGTGCAGGGTCTGGAGCAGGACTCCTGTGTTCCTGAGGGAAGTGGTAGATATAGAGCAGGGTTTTCTGAGGGAGGTGGAGGGTCTGGAGCAGGGCTGCTGTGTTCTTGAGAGGGATGGAGGGTTTGGATCAGTTCCTGAGGAAGGTGGAGGCCCTGAAGTAGGACTTTCTGAGAAAGGTGGAGGGTCTGGAGCAAGACGCCTGTATTCCCGAGGGAGGTGAAGGCTATGGAGCAGGGTTCCTGTGTTCCTGAGGGAGGTAGGGGGTCTGGAGCAGGATTTTCTGAGGGAGGTGGAGGGTCTGGAGCGGGACCACTATGATACTGAGGGAGGTGGAGGGTCTGGAGCAGGGTTCCTGTGTGTTCTTGTCTGTCCGTCTCCCCCGATTAGACTGTAAGCCCGTCAAACGGCAGGGACTGTCTCTATCTGTTGCCGACTTGTTCATCCCAAGCGCTTAGTACAGTGCTCTGCACATAGTAAGCGCTCAATAAATACTATTGAATGAATTAATGAATGAAAGGTGGGGGGGTATAAGAACAGGATTTTCTGAGGGAGGTGGAGGGTCTGGAGCAGGGGTCCCGATTCTGGAGATAGTTGGAATGTCTGGGGCAGGGCTCCTGGGTCCCTGAGGGAGTAGGAGAATTGGAGACAGTAATTCTGAGTCCCTGAAGGAGTTAGAGGGCAGGGTTCCCAGAGGAGCAGGGGGAGTGCCAGAGCTCCCGGGAAAGGGAGGTGGGGAGATGGGGCTCCTGGGAGAGTAGGGGGCAGAGGGCGGGGCACCTGTGCGTGCGATTGAGCTGGCTGCGGCAAGGCACAGAGTCGCGGATGCAGGTACCGCTGAGCGGGTCAGCCGGCTCCACGATGACGAAAGGCCTCTCCTCCAGCGTGGCCACCGTCAGGTGCTGAGCGTCGTCCACCGGCTGCAGGAAACGGCCGTAGCGCGACCACACAGGGTACTTCATTCTCAGCGACTGCTGCTCCCAGCTGCCCACCTGGTCATGGGGCGAGGTGGGACTGCGGTCAGGGGCTGTCCCTCACCCCTTCCCCATTCCTATCCCTCCAACCCCAACTCTCCAACCCACCACCTCATGCCCATTCCTCCCTATTCCATTACTGAGTCCTGGGACTCTCTCTCTTTCTCTCTCCATCCTGCCTTGACCCTTCTCCCTGCCCCACTCCATCTTCCCCCCAATTTCCTTAGCTCTACTTCTGCCCAACCCCCATCTTCATCCCAGCTTCCTTCTTTCTTCAACCCTAGGTCCTCCATCATCCCCCGCTCTGCCTCAGCTCTATCCCACTCTCCACCCTGCTCCGCTCCATCACTCCTCCGCTCCCAGCTCCATCCACCCAACTCCATCCCTCCATCACTCCTCCGCTCCCAGCTCCATCCGCCCAACTCCATCCCTCCCCTCCATCCAACTCCACGCCCCTGGCTCTATCCCTCCCATCTCCATCCCTCCCTCCCTTCCTCCCACCTAGCTCCATCCCCCATATTCCAACCCCCTTAGGGCTTACTATGTGCCAGGCACTGAACTACGTGGTAGAGTAGATACAAGACAATCAGGTTGGACATAGTCCCTGTTCCACAAGGGGTTTACAGTCTTAATTCCCATTTTACAGATGAGGTCACTGAAGCACAGAGAAGTCAAGTGACTTTCCCAAAGTCACCCGGTAGACAAGTGGAGGAGCCGGGATTAGAACCCAGGTCCTTCGACTCCCAGGCCCAGGCTCTTTCCGCTAAGCCATACTATTTCCCATCCCGATCCCTCCCTCCATTCCACTCTGGGATAACCAGAGCCGGGGCTGGAGGCTGGGTGCCTGGGTCCCTTCCACTCACCACCTCCCAGGTGCGCTCTTTGGTGAGAGAGATGACCACCAGAGACGGATTAACCAAGAAGCCGTCCTCATTAAAGGAGTAATCCCGACTGTCCCAGGTGATGTTCATGAAGTACCTGTGGAGGGGAGGTGGGCAAGGATGCTCAGTGGTGAGGGGCAAGGTGCCGCATGGACTCCTCAGTCTCCTCAGGCACTGCTAATGATCTAGGTCCCCAGGGCAGGGGTGGGGAGGGGAGCTCTGAGGAAGGGGAAGGGTCCAGTCCCGAAGCCTGTGGCCCAGAAACTTGAGACCAGAGAGGGCAGCTCTGTAGGCATCGCAGAACCTGGAAAAAAGGAGTTGGGGTCTCTTGCCTGCTGCCATCCTTTAGGAGAAGGGGGTGGGAGAGGCGGGGAGTCCATTTGAGGGGCAGGGAGAGACGGGAGCGAGGTCTGGAGAAGAGGTGAGCTTGAAGAGCAAGAGGTGAGCCAGGGTAAGGGTGAGGCTAGAAAAGATGAAACTGCATGTGGGGAAACTGAAAGGGGCAGGAGGCCAGCCTGAGATGCAGGGCCAAGAGGGAGAAGGAAAAACCAATAATAACAATAATTATGGTATTTCTTAAGCACTTACTCTGTGCCAAGCACTGGGTTAGATACAAGGTAATCAGGTTGGACACAGTCCCTGTCCCACATGGGGCTCACAGTCTTAATCCCCCTTTTACAGATGAGGGAACTGAGGCACAGAGAAGTTAAGTGACTTGCCCAAGATCACAAGAGGCCAGGAAATGGGGTAAGATCAGAGGAGGAGACTGAGGAATGTCGGGAGAAGGGGATAGAAAAGGTAGGGAGAAGTGGAGAGGACAGGAAGTAGGAAACTTGGGACAGAGGGCTTGGGGCAGGCAGGGCCAGGGGAAACGGAGACTCAGGGCAGGTGGGGCCGGGTGTTAGGGGAGCCCAGGGCAGAAGGAATTTAGGGCGAGCGGGGTCGGGGTAGGCGGGGCCCGGAGCAGCGGTGGACTGGCTCACCGGTGCAGGTTCTCCCCCCGCCGGCTTCGATTGGAGGCCCGGCAGTCGTGGCCAAAGTCAGGCAGGAAGCCGTAGTCCCGCAACAGGGCCTGGGCCCCCCGGGCCACCACTGCCACTCCCGTGGCCACCCTCTGGGCCAGGTCATCCCGCCAGCCGGCCGAGCGCACGGCAAAGAGCCCGGCCGGCAGGGTCCCCACTAACTCCCCGCCGGCCAGGTGGGGGCCCACGACGAACCACACGTAGCCGGGGCCCGTCAGACCGGCGGCGGCGGCGGCCCGGAACAAGGGCTCCGCCTCCTCGCGGGCGCAGTACAGCAGGCGGATCTGGGCGCTGAGGCCCCTCAGGCGGGCCCCCAGCACCGCCTCGTCGGCTCCCGGGTCCAGGGTCAGGGCCCCGCGGTGCTCCCAGCCGATGAAGGAGCCGTCCGTCAGCGCCTCGATGTAGTCCAGGAAGTCCTGGTGGCCGGGGGCCCGCGTGGTCACTGCCCCGAAGGCCGTCCAGTCGTACTCCTCCAGCACCTCGAAGATGACCTGCAGCTGCTGCTCCGTGGATGAGCCCAGTTGGAGGAAGGTAGAGCCCTTCTCCTGAAGGGGAGGGTCAGGGTCAGGGGCAGAGGCAGGGGCAGGGGCAGGGGCAGGGGCAGGGGCAGGAGCAGGGGCAAGGGTAGGGGCATGGGAACTACAAGTCCCAGCAGGAAATATGGCAATGGGGACTACTTATCCCACTGGACAATTAGGGATGGGGACTCCAAGTCCCAGCATGCAATATAGGAATGGGGACTACACATCCCAAGCAGGCAATTAGAGATGGGGATGCCAAGCAGGCAATTAGGGATGGGGACTCCAAGTCCCAGCATGTAATATGGGAATGGTGACAACGCATCCCAACAGGCAATAAGGGATGGGGACTCCAATGCCCAGAATGCTACAGTTGAAACAACTGTAGACTTTTGCCCCATTCCAGGGTCCTACTTCTTCCGCCTGGCTCTGCTGATCCTCTTCAATCCCTGCCCTTCCCACCAGCTCTCCCACCCTCCCCACCAATTTTCCTCCCTCTCCTCTCTTCAGGTCCCTTCCCCTTATCGCGAACCACTCTCCTCCCCCTGGCCAACTCTGCCTCTCCGCCCGTCCGTCTCTGGGCCCCTGTCACTCGGTCTCTCCCAGCCGCGGCGGCGGCGGGCACCTTAGGGGTGAGGACGATGGCGGCCCCGCCGTTGACGCCCACAATGGGGACGGCAGTCTGGGCGGAGACGAAGTCAAGGATCTGGGCCACCGCGGGGGCGCGGGAGTCGTCCTCGAAGACCACGCCGTGAACACGCAGGCCGGACAGCAGGTCGCACAGCTGCAGCACCAGGCTGCGGGGGTTGGTGTCGTTGAGGACCAGGGCCACGGGGCGGACGTCCAGCCCAGGGCCACCCACGGCCGCCGTGGCGGGGGCCAGGCGGGCGGCCTCGGGGGCGTAGGAGGCCCCGCTGAACACCACGGCCACATTGAGAGCCCGGGGCCCCCCCGGCCCCAGCCCCCCGAAGGGCCCCCCCCGGGGGTCCGGGAAGGGGTTGGCACAGGCCAGCGCCAGCAGCAACAGCATTCTAGCGGGGCCGGGTGGGCCGGGAGGGCCTGGAGGGCCGGGCCAGGCCCGGGCTCCACTCATCTCCCGCTGGCGGGCGACGGCCTCTGGGTGGGAGGGAGAGGGGGAGAGACACAGAGACACAGAGAAGAGTGGGCAAAGAGAGACAGAGAGGGCAGAGAGACAGAGGCGGAAACAAGAGGGAAGACTCAAGGAAGGTTAGAGAGCAAAAGGGAGGAAAGAGAAAAGGAAACGGGAAAGCAAAGGGAGGAGGGCACAGGGGTCAGAGGGAAGAAGAGAGGAGAAAGGGGGAGTCAGGGCGAGTTTAGATGCAAGGGCCCCCACCCTGAGCCCCTGCTCCAGGAGCATCCCCCCCCCCGCCACACCCCTCCACACCCCAGAACAAGCATTCCCCGAGGGAGTGGGTGCTGGCAGCTGCGGGAGAAGGCCCAGTGGAGGGGGTTGGGGGGTGCTGGAGGTGCGGGGAGGGGGCCGCAGCTGTGGAGACGGGCACAAGCTGGAGGGGCGGGAGGTCCAGGAGCCTGGCACCGTGCCCAGAAACGCTTAGCAAATTGGAGGGAACAGAGAGTCCTCTTCCCCAGAGGGGGGAAGCTGGGGCTGGGGAGATGGGAACCTGGGTCCCCAGGGAGCACAGGGCCAGGGGAAGGGGAGTCTGGGGTGTGGGGATGGGGTGCCTGAGTCCCTGCGGGTCGGGGAGGGGGTAGTGGAGAGGGGAGAGTCAAGGGAGGGACGATGGGTGGGCCCCACCCACCCAGGACAGCGAAGGTGGGGGCGGGGCCAATGGGCACCGGAGTCCCCTAAATGCGACCAGTTGTCAGAGCAGCCTGGACAGGTGACTGTCAGTCTCGAGGCTGGTTGCCATGGCAGTCGTCAGCCTGAGAAAGGCGGGGGGAAGGGCAGGAGCAGGATGCTCTCACACCTTGAGGGGTCCCCAACCCAGAGGCTCGGGGTGCCTCTCCTCCTGATCTTCCCAGCCAGAATCCAGAGATCACACCGCCCCCCTTCTGCCCCAGATGATGGGGGATCGTGGAGGATGGAGGGTGGATGGTGGTGGGAGATCCAAAGCTTCCCCTTAGCCCCCGCCCCCGCAGACCTCCCCTTCCCTAGCTCCCACATCCCCCCCACCTCAAGTCCCCTTGAGTGGGGTCCGGAGACCCCATCTCCCTATTCGGTGGTCCCCCCGGGGGGATGCGGCCAGCCCTGGGGAGCAGTGACAAGCCGCCCTCCCCGCAGTTGGTCGGTGGGAGGGGGCACCTGGTTGCGGCCCCTCCCTTCCTTCCAGTTAGCGCCAGGCACACGCCTGCCTGATTAGAGCTCAGAATAGCCAACCCCTCGCCACCCCTTCTCCCGCCTCCTCCCCAAAATAACCCAGCAGCTGCAGCCTGGCCCCCTCGGGGTTAACATGTTTCCCCCCCCCCGTCGCCCCCATTCCTTTCCTCTCTTCCTCTCTCCAAGGACTGGCTCATTCCCCCAAATCAATCCCTCCCTTCCCCAGATCCCACACCCCCTCACACCCCCCACTAGCTTCCCTCTGTCCCCACAGTCTGCACCGTGCAGGCCCCAGGGGTCTCAGGCCCCTGAAAGCACATCAGAAGGGGAAGGAGGAACCCTCTTCATCCTCTGCCCTGCCCTCCCTGGCCCAGGACGCTCCTAGAAACTGTCTCTCAGCCGCAGACTCCCAGCCTCTGCCTGCTTCCCCGACCCTCGGTCTGGGGCTCCTGCTCCCCTCATTAGCCCCATCCCCTCGTGGACCCAAGGCCCCGGACCCTTAGTCTCCTCCATCCCCCTTTCCACTCAGCTTCCCTGTCCTGCCCTTCAGTCTTGGGGTTCTCCATCTCTCAACCCGTCTTCCCTCTGGGACTCCGGCATCCTGACTCCTCGGCCTCTTTGTTCCTCACACCTCCTGGCGTGGGGGAGGGTTGGGGGGTACCTTCTTTAAGGACCCTTTTTTTTCCCCTCACACCACCTCATAACCCACCAACCGCTGACTCTCATTTGGAGCCAGACTGGTGTGCAGATAGGAACCCCTCTCCCTTCCCTCCATAGGCTGTGTCCCTCTGCTTCCCTCCACTCCTCTCCTCCCCTTTTCCTCCCTCCTTCACCCCTCACCTGAGGCCTCGGCCTGTCCCTCCTGATCCCCCGGGTACCTCTCCCCCAAACCAGCTCCCTTTCTTTAAAAATCTCCCCTTGCCCTGGGGGGCGATTCACACGAGCTTGGAAACCTGGGATCCAGGATGGGGCCTTCCCCCACCCTCCCAAGATACGGCTAGACGCCTCTGTATGGAATATTCATGACTGGAAGCCGGTCCTGACCCCACCTAGAGCTTCCCTCCCTGGCCTTCTATGGCCCAGGCCGTCCACCCTACCCAATTCGGTCTATATGGCCCGGAATCCCTAAAGGATCCGGCTGGGCTACATCTACCAACCAGAAGAAGCTCCCCCGCCCTCTTGAGCCTCCCCCCACAGCGTTCCCACTCCCCCTTCCCCCCCCCCTCTGCCCCTCCTCGCCCAGCGTGCCTGGGGGACACCTCTCCTTCCCCCGACAATCCCCCCATCGGCCAGTAACGCCCGTTGGGAGGGGGAGAGCTCAGAGGAGCGAGGGAGGAGAGGGAAGGGAGGGATGGAGGGAGGGATGGAGGGAGGGAGGGAGGCCCGAGGCCCGGTGCACAGACGCATCCTCCGAGCCTTAGAGCTGCAGCAGAGCGAGTCCGCCTCCCCCTACCCCCCCACTGCCCACCCACACCCCCGGCCCGGGGCCCGGGGCCCGGGGCCCGGGGCCCGGCCCCCTCCCCCGCCCTCTCCCACCCCCTCCAGTCCCTGGAGCATTCGGGACCGAGGGAGGGAGGGAGGGAGGGGCTCCTCCTCTGAGAACTGGTCTCCGGGGACCAGGGTTGAGGGAAAGGAGAGAGCACAGACGGACAGACAGACAGACAGAAAATCTCCCTGCCAGAGGGGAAGGGGGGGCGAGGGAGGGGGCTCAAAGGAAAGGGGGGGATCGATGTCCTTCAGGTGTTGATGTTCCCAGCCTGGAGCATTAATATCAAAGTCACATCTAACCAGCCGCAGGGAGGAAAAAAACATTCAAATCTTGTCTTCCACATAATCCCCCACTCCGTAAATCACCTCCCCCCCTCTAAACTTTCCCCAGTTCCCCTTTTACCCCCGCCCCCCCTCGGCTTTCCCGTTCCGACCCCGCAATCTTACCTGTTCATGACCCCTCAGGGCGCGCTGCGGGGGGTGCTTCAGAGGTGACTGGGGGTGGGGGAGACCCTGTCGTCCAGCCACCCCCCCGCGCCTGCCGGTCGGTCTCCGTTCCTCCTCTCTCCCTCCGTCTCCCTCTCTCCCCACAAGGTTGTGGGGCGACTAGGCGAGGCAGCAGGCCCCCCGGATGCACATGTTGCATTTGAAGTTGAGTCAGGGCTCCCCCCCAGCCTCTTCGCTGGGTCTTCCCCCCCCCCGGGGGGGCTCCCCACAGCCCCCGCACCGGGCTCCCCCGGCTCGCACTCTCCCTCTCCCTCGCCTCTGCCTCCCTTTGTCCCCTCCCTCTCCTTCTCCCTCCCTCTCTCCCTCCCTCCCTCCTCCTCCCTCTCGGCTGTCTCTCTGTCTCTGCCTGGGTCCGTCGGTCTGTCTGGGTCACCTCTGAACGGGAGGGGAGGGCGGGGGGTGGGGGGCAGAGCGGGGAGGGCCAGGAATGTGTGTCTGTCGGCCTGTCTGTCGGCTGGGGCCCCCAGACCCCCACACAGACGCACACAGAGCCTCACTCCCGGGGACTCCCCCCACCCCCAGCAACACACTCCCCCCCCCCACCACACACACACACACACACACACCCCGGTCTGCTACAGGCGGATACACACACCCCTACCCCGACGCGGACAGGCGGAGAGACACCCGAGTTCAGGTTCACACCAACAGATGGACACAGAGAGAGAGAGACTGGGAGAGAGACAGACAGACATCCCCCTCCTCTCTGAAATACCGGCATCAACCATTCACACACACACACACACACACAAGGGCAGACACAAAACAGACAGACAGGGACACACAGACACCTGGACAGACAGCCAGGCTGACACAAACACTAAAACACAGACACACACACACCCTCCTCCCTAGACAGACAGACCGACCGACCCACCCACCCCCGGTTTCCCCCTCCTGCCTCGACCGAGACCTCAGCGGCGGGAGCGGCGGCAGCAGCAGCAGCGTGCGGGATCGGAGACGGAGCGGGCAGGAGGGGGGAGAGGAGGGACACACACACACACACACGGACACACACAGACACACAGACACACACACAGGCCCACACTCACACACACACACACTCACACGCGCGCGCGCGCGCGCACACACTCACTCATCGGGGTCATTAGCATGCAGGAGCCGTCGCCCCTCACCAACTGCAACCCAGAGGCCTCCCCGGCTGACCCCAGCCCCGGGAGGGGCACCCTGGGGATTGAAGGGGGCTGCCCCAGGTCTGGGGTTAATGTTGGGAGTCGGGGGGCGCAGTCTGGGGAGAAATAGGGGTCTGGGGACCGCTGGGTCCCAGGCCAGAGTCAGCTGATCGGGGGCGAGGGGGAGGAGGACGGGATGAGGGGAGAGAGGGCAGAGCTGGGGTTTGGAAATGGATCTCCCTTTCCCCACAGAGGCCTGGTCGGGGATGCCCTCCTCCCCGGCCCACTCGACAGCCCCCACTCCCCAGCTCTCAGGAAGGATCTGGAGAGACGGAGGGAGAGGAGGGAGAAGGAGGAAGAAGAAGAAGAGGGAAAGGAGGAGGGAGACGGAACAGAGTAAGAAAGGACAGGAGGGAAAGAGAAGAAACCAGGATCCAAACTCCCAATGCCTGCTCCGCCCCCGACCTGAGCCTCTCCCTCCCAGGCCCCTGCCACCCTCCCACCGGACCCACCCACCCCTGGGGACCCGAGTCCCTTATCCCACTGCCTTTCGCTCTCCCCCAGCCTCCCCCATTAGGGACCCAAGCAGCCTGCCCGCAAATCCTCGGCCTTCTTCCAGCTCCCCCTCCCTCCGGGCATCCAGGAACCCCCTCCCCAACCTTGGAGCCCCGGGGTTCCCTCGACGGGGGTTAGGGTGTCCCAGCTGATCCCCCTCCAGAAGCGGCCCAAGGCCCAGAAGAGCCCCTGCCTTGGGAGAGGAGACCCTCACCACTGTGTCTCCGGGAGCTGGGGCGGGGGGCTGTGGAGTGGGGAGCCTGGCTCAGGGCAGCGGGCCGGGAGACGGGAGAGACGACGGCTAGGGGGAAAGGACACCTGGGTTCCAGGATGGAAGTAGTTGGAGGCTGGACATCCCTCCCTTTCCCCATCCAGAAGAAGAAGGGGGTGCTAAGGAGCCCCTGTGGGGAGCAGGGCCGGGGATGTGAGCGGGGCGGTGGGCAGGAGGGGTCGGGTTGGGGGACTCCCGGGTCCCGCAGGGAGCAGCGGCAGGCCGGGCCGGGCCGGGCCGGGCTGCAGTGTCGCCCAGCCGCCGCCGCCGCCGCCGCCACCACCGCGCCTCAATTCCGAGCCGATGCTGCCCCCGTGTGGCCCCCGCCGCTCCCTGCGCCTCCCTGCCCTCCCGCTCTCATTCATTCATTCATTCATTCACTCACGCACTCACTCATTCATTCACTCATTCATTCACTCACTCATTCATTCACTCATTCAATCCTATTTATCGAGCGCTTACTATGTGCACAGCACTGGACTAAGCGCTCGGAATGTCCAAACCGGCAACCCATAGAGACGATCCCTGACCAATAACGGGCTCACATCCACCTCAGCCCCCGGGGCCCGCATCCTCTGCCCTTTCTGAACGACCCTCACACCCCCAGCCGCCCCCAGCCCCAGTTCCTCTGCCCTTCCCCACAGAACCCCGCACCCCCAGCCGCTCCCACCGCCCAGGCTTGCATCCTTTACCCTTCTCGACCGATTCTCAGCAGACCCCAGCAGGGCCCAGCCCCAGAGCCTACGTCTTCTGCTCTTCCCAACCGATTCCCACATTCCCAGCCTTCCCGGGCTCCTGGACCCAAATCCGCTGCCCTTCCTGACAGACCCTCACAACCCCAGCCGCCCCTAAACCCCGGTTCTGCATCTTCTGACCTTTCAGACCAAACCCTACACCCCCAGCAGACCCATGCCCCTGGGCCCAAATCCTGTGCCCTTTCAGACCAACTCCCATAATAATAATGATGATGGTATTTGTTAATCGCTTACTATGTGCCAAGCACTGTTCTAAACACTGGGGTGGATAGAGGGTAATCAGATTGTCCCACGTGGGGTTCACACTTTTAATCCCCATTTTACAGATGAGGGAACTGAGGCACAGAGAAGTTGTGACTTGCTTAAGGTCACACAGCAGACAAGTGGCGGAGCGGGAATTAGAACCCATATCCTCTGACTCCCAACCCCGTGCTTTTTCACTAAGCCACGCTCCTTCTCTGCCATACCCTTAGCCACCCCCAACCTCCAGGCCCAAATCTTCTGATGGACCCCCCACTCCCTCCAGTTGCCCCAGTATCCTGGCCAAAATGATCTGACCTTCCTGACAGGACCCCCCGCCCCCAGCTGGCTCCAGTCTCTGGGCCCACATCATTTGCTCTTCCTGACCAATCCCCTTTTCCCTAGCCCCTCCCAGCCCTCAAATCCAAATCCACTGCCCTTCCTGACTGACTCCCATACCTCTAGCACCCCCCATTGAGCTCTTCTCTCTTTCTCTCCAGTCTTTTTTCTCCTCCACATCCAGCTCTTCAGGGACCCTCTTGCTCATCCTCTCAAACGTCTGGTCCCACCACCTGGGTACCCACCCTCATCTTCCAGCTCTCTCTCCCTCACAGTTCCCCCTAGCACCCCACCTCTCCACCTTCTGTAATCTTGCCCTCAGAAACACTGAACTCTGTACAGTTGTCTGGTGAACCCCCTGCCCTTAATGGGGACAAGATACCCAGTCCTTAGGGGGGTCGGGGCCAGGGGGAATCAGTTCGGAATCCATATAAGAGGAAGTGGTTCCTGGAAAGCTGAGGGACTTGTGGAATTCAGAGGGGAAGAGAACTGAGGTAACAGAAAACCTGGATTAGAAGAATAGGGATTTGGGGAGGGGTGTTGTGAGACAGGGTCGTGGAAATCAGGGATTCTGTGTTGTCGAGGGGAAAGCACGGAAAGAGGGGCCAAGGGGCTGAGAGACAGGATCGATCCAGAGGTGTCCAAGAAAGGCACATGCAAAGAAGGGAAGGGAGCAGGATTTTTAGGGTGCTGGAGAAAAGCAGATGAGAGGGGGCCGGAGGATGGAGAGAACATCAACTTAATTCACCCCACCCTCAGCCCCATAGCACTTATGTACATATCTGTAATTTATTTATTTATATTAATATCTGTCTAACCCTCTAGGCTGTAAGCTCATTGTGGGCGGGGAATGTGTCTACCAACTCTGTCATATTGTACTCTCCCAATCGCTTAGTGCAGTGTTCTGCATTTATTCATACATTCATTCAATCGTATTTATTGACCACTTACTGTGTGCAGAGCATTGTACTAAGCGCTTGGAAAGTACAATTCAGCAACCAATAGAGACAATCCCTGTCCAATAAGGGGCTCACAGTCTAGAAGCAGCGTGGCTCAGTGGAAAGAGCACGGGCTAGAGAGTCAAAGGTCACGGGTTCAAATCTCAGCTCTGCTGCTTGTCAGCTATGTGACTTTGGGTGTCATTTAACTTCTCTGTGCCTCAGTTACCTCATCTGTAAAATGGGCATTAAGGCTGTGAGCCCCACTTGGGACAACCTCATCATCTTGTATCCTCCCCAGCGCTTAGAACAGTGCTTTGCACATAGTAAGCGCTTAACAAATGCCATTATTATTATTATTATTATAAGGGGGGAGCACATGGCAAGCGCTCAATAAATTTTATTGATCGATTACACAGGAGATAATAGGGAGTAGGGATTTCGGGCTGTGGGAGAGGGCACAGCAGGCAAGGTAAGATTTTGAGGGGGGCAGGTCAGGGGAAGAAGACATCGTCAGGGGAGTGGGGAGCGGGATTTAAGCAGCGTGGCTCAGTGGAAAGAGCCCGGGCTCGGGAGTCAGGGGTCATGGATTCGAATCCCAGCTCTGCCACTTGTCAGCAGTGTGACTGTAGGCAAGTCACTTTACAGTGACCTCATCTGTAAAATGGGGATGAAGACTGTGAGCCTCATGTGGGACAACCTGATGACCTTGCATACTCCAGCGCTTAGAACAGTGCTCTGCCCATAGTAAGCCCTTAATACCAACATCATTATTATTTGGGAGAGTCTGAGAGAGGAAACGGGAACTGTGGGGTGGAGGGCAGATCCAAGCCCGTCAATGGGCAGGGATTGTCTCTATGTGTTGCCGAATTGTCCGTTCCAAGCGCTTAGTACGGTGCTCTGCACATAGTAAGCGCTCATTAAATACGATTGAATGAATCCAGGAGGAGCGGGGTTGGGTCTGTCCCCGCTCCCGATGCTTCTCCGCCCCTCCCAACCTCGGGCCGGCCCCTCTGGGGGAGGAGCTGCCAGCTCTCGGCTCCCTCCTCCTCCTCCTCCTCCTCCTCTTTCTCCTCCTCCTCCTCCTCTTTCTCCTCCTCCGTCGCTGCCGCCTGCTGCTCCAGCTCCTGGGCCTCGGCTCTCTCTCCGGCACCCCTCCCCAGCCCCTCCGGGGGACCCCCCGACTCCTATCGCCATGAATCTGTTTCGCTTCCTGGGAGACCTCTCCCACCTCCTGGCGATCATCCTTCTCTTGCTTAAGATCTGGAAGACGCGGTCTTGCGCCGGTAAGGAGGATCCCGGGCTCGGAGTCGGTCGGAGGGGCAACGAGAAGAGCTTGGGGGTCGGGGGGGAGACCTCCCGGGGGAGGTGGGGGTGATGGTGGGGGGACTGAGATGATGAGGGTCACCTCGGGGGACCCCCGGGTAGAACCGGGGTACAGGCCAGTGAGGAACCTGCCCCCCCTTTTGGCTTAGAGACCCCTGCCCCATCTTTAGGGCCTCGACTGGGCCTTCGGGGCATTTCGAAGTGGGTGCTCGAAGACTTGGGAAATCCGGGATTGTTTTGGGGGGCAACCTCTTCTCCCTCCCCTTAGCGCCCGGGCCCTCCCCACTTTGGGTTGGGGGGGTCTCTCAGAAGGAGGGGTGACGTTGGCAAAAGTTGGGGGGTCCTGGGGAGTGTGTGTGTGGAGGAGGTGTGGGGGGAAGCTGGTGACGTGGAAGAGGCGGAGGAGGGAGGGGCCGGGCCCAGCCGGACACATCCCTCCTCCCTTCCCTCCTAACCAACCTCCCAACTTCCTGGGAGAGGGCAGAGGGTGGGGAAACGTCGGGTGGAAGGACCCCTTTGCCCCCGGAGCCGGGGAGAGGGGGGCGATCAGTGAGGCCTAGCTCAAGGCCCGCAGCCCCGGGCTGGAGTAAGGCTTGGGCCGGCCCAATGCCTCTCCCTCCAGGCTGGGCGGGGCCGGGAAAGGGCCCTGCTTAAGGGAGGTGCAGGCCTCGGCGCTCGGGAGGGAGGGAGGGAGGGAAGGAGGCGGTGAGAAACCGTCGCGGCCCCTGTCACCCCGGGGAGGAGAAACGTTGGACGGGTGCGAGACTGGGGTTTTGAATCTCCCTCGGAAGCAGCCCCATCGTCTCCCGTTCCTCCTGGCCCCGGTCTGTCCCCACTTCTACTGTCCCTGGCCTTCACGTCCCACCCCCTGTCACATGCTCATACCCCAACCCCTTCTCTCCCCTACAGGATTTTGCCCCACTCCGGTCCCCTCTCCTTTTTCCAGTCTTCGTTCCCCAACCCACTCACCCCACTCCTCTGGCCCTCTCCTTCTCCCCCTTGCCTCGTCCACCCACCCCCCGTCCCTGGGCACTGTGTCTCGTTCCTCCATCCCTTCTGCCTGCCCCATCCCTCTCCTGCTCCCCATTCAAAGCAGTCATCCTGCTTCTGATCGCTGTGGACTCTGTTTCCTTTCCCCAAGCCCGTCTGCACTCCTCTCCCCATCCCACCCTTCCCTCTCCATGCTCTCTGCCTATCTGCCGTCACTCCCATTTTCCTCACCTCCTTTCCCCATTCTCCCCCCACAGCTGGGTCCTACTTTTCCTTCTCATTCCGTACTTTCCTCTCCTTATCCTTGTCAGACCCGTTCTCCCCTTCCCATCCTTCTTCCTGCCCGGCTCTCCCCTTGCCCTCAATCTCTCCTTCCAATCCCCTCCCCTCCCCATTTTCCCCCTCTCCCTGCCTCTTTCCTGCCCTCTCCTCCAGGCTCCTCCTGGGTCCAGCACCTTGCACTTTTAGCTTTCTCGGCTCTCCGGTTCTTTTTCCCCCATTTCCCTTGCCTTACTGGATCCTGCCCGGCCCCTCTTCCCGCACAGGGATCTCAGGAAAGAGTCAGATTTTGTTTGCTGTTGTCTTCACTGCCCGGTACCTGGATCTATTCACTAACTTCATTTCTCTCTACAACACATCCATGAAGGTATGCGTGTGTGTGTGTGTGTCGGGGAGGGCTGGGAAGATGGGCTTGGGGGAGGCCTCCACCTCCCTGGGGTCTCCCTCCAGTTTGCCTCTCGGGGTGGGGGAGGGCTGATGAGCAAGAGGATCACAGCCTGGCAGGGAGGAGAGCAGGGAGGGAGGGCAGGCCTGTGACACCTGGATCCCTGAAGGACTAGGGGGCCTGAGGTCAGGATCCCCTGGTCCCCGGGGGAGAACCGGATCTGAGCCGATCCTTGTGTCTCTCTGGCGGCAGGTGGTGTACATCTCCTGCTCCTTCGCTACCGTCTGGATGATCTACAGCAAGTTCAAGGCCACGTACGATGGGAACCATGATACCTTCCGGGTGGAGTTCCTCGTGGTCCCCACGGCCCTCCTGGCCTTTCTCGTCAACCACGACTTCACCCCGCTTGAGGTAAGGTTGGAGAGGAGGGCAGATGTCCTTGATGTTCGGTAGAGCCTGGCCGGTCCCGCTCAGTCAAGGTATTTATTGAGCACTGACTGTGTGCAGAGTACTGTACTTGACGCTTGGAAAAGGACAATAACAACAAACTTGGTAGACACGTTCCCTGCCCACAGTGACCTTACAGTCTCACCTCTTCTCTCACTGTCTTCTCCAGCGATCCCGGTAGCACTTACGAATGCTAAGCAATATTTTCAGCGGAACCTCCCAAAAGCCTGCATGATTATTTTTAATAGAAGAGTAGTTGATAGGCCTAAAAAACAAGTGGGACTTTGGGAAGGTCGAAGGAGAAACAGGGGAGTGTGGGGGGAGTCTTGCCCTTCCCACTTAAGTCCCACTGTCCCCTCCCTTTCTCTTCGCTCCTCTCCCACCCTCCCTAGATCCTCTGGACCTTCTCCATCTACCTGGAGTCAGTGGCCATCCTGCCACAGCTGTTCATGGTCAGCAAGACAGGCGAGGCGGAGACCATCACCAGTCACTACCTGTTTGCTCTGGGGGTCTATCGCACCCTCTACCTCTTCAACTGGATCTGGCGCTACCAGTTTGAGGGCTTCTTCGACCTCATTGCCATCGTGGCCGGCTTGGTGCAGACGGTTCTCTACTGTGACTTCTTCTACCTCTACATCACCAAAGGTGAAGCCAGGGGAGATGGGGAAAGCTGGGGTCATGAGGGAAAGGAGAGGAGGGGGCTAGGGCTTCCCTCGTCCTCCCTGACTTCAGTTGTAGTGTTCTAGTTCCTGAGCCGCCAGTTCCCTGGCCCTTTGGGTCTCAGGTGTCCTTCTGTCCAAGTTTCTGTTTCTTCCGGGGACCCAGGCATCCCACCTCCACACCCCACCCCCACATCCCTCCCCGCAGGTTCCCACCTCTCCACAAGCAGTTTACCTGTCACTCCCTAACCCCACCTCCGCTGCCCAGGCCTTGGAAGCCAGGGACCAGGCTCGTTTCCGAGGTAATGTGTAAGTTGCAGGGGAACCCGGTCTGGGGCAGTGTGACCTTGTCCCTTCTCTCTTTCTCTCACACAGTTCTAAAGGGGAAGAAGCTGAGTTTGCCAGCATAGTTCCAGTTCCCAAGGTGACCCCTGGAGCAGAGACGGCCACAGGAAAAGATGGTGGCAGAAGCTGGGGCGGGGTTGCCACGGAAGGGACGGGGCCTTTTTGCCCAGGGGTGATTTTTTTTAATGACGGACCTAACCCAGTACCCCTGCCCCAGGCTCCCGAGGAGCCAACTTCGGGGGGGATGAGTGCTGAGGCCTTGGGCATTTGATCGCCTGGAGTTGCAGCCATTTGTAGTTTTTGCCTTTTAGAGAAAAAAGAAAAAAAAATCTTTCTGCTCTTTGGGTTTTTTGATTCCGATGATTTTTCTCTCCCTCCTGCTCCGAGCCCTTATTTTTTATAAACTTGTTGGTCAGGAGGTTGTCATGGATACAGTCCCCCGCTTCCACATTCCCCATGATGTTTCTCTTTCTAGTCTGCCCCCTACCTCCCCGCTTTCTCTCCCTCCCCCTGAAGAATGGTTCAATTTGCCAAATGCTAAGACACCTTCCTGGGATGGGAGAGGGTGTGTCCTTTTTGATAGAGGATGGGGGCAGGGGCCCCAACTTTCTTAATTTTTTTTTTTTTTTGGCAAAGAGGGAGGGGATGGAAAGGGAATGGGGGTTAGGGGACTCCTAATCTGGCCAGTTCCTTGTTTTTGTACAGAATTGATGGTTGATTTCTTGTTCACTTGAAATAAAACAGGAGGAGAACAAGGCCTCTTGCTTTCTCTACTCCTGTCCTCCCGTTCATTCTCATTTGTCAAACCTTCACTGCTGCTCTGCCTCAGTTTCCTGCCCACCCAGATCCCAAGTCTCATCTCCTTCCAAAGACTGAGGAACACTGACCCCAACTGTCCACCCCGACTCCCTTCCCACGCCCCCAGTTCTTCCAGGGATTTAATTTACCCTGTAGCCCCTCCCTGTGGAAAGACAAAATAGAAACCAGGCAGAGGCTATGTTCCACAATCACTTTTTTGGGGGGCTGGGGGAGGAGGGGAATTCTGTTTAATCAGAGAATATACATAACCAAGCTAATTATCATTTATAATGGCAAGGTGGGTGAGCTTGGGGGTGGCTGAGTAGGGTGGAGGGTTGGATCCAGGGTGGCCTGGGCTGTTGGGGATAATGGTGGCGGTGGTGGAGGAGGAAGACAGCGTGGTCACGGCCATGATCACACCCCCCTCATCCAGGGACAACTTGTAGGGCACAGGCGGGTCACTGCGCAGGTCCTGTAGGGCCAGGTATGCCAGGTACACCTGGAGGTTGGGGTCGGGGTAGGAGGAGGTGAGAAAACAGATCTTAGTGGGTGCTGTTGCTTGGAATGAGGAGGGAGGAATGGTGTGTGTGGTATTTTCGGTGGAATTGGAGGAGTGGCAGGGGAAGTGGGAAAAGACTGGTTCAGAATCCTTCTCCCACCAATCATGGAAAATTTGGGAGTAGGAAGACAGGCAGGACTCTGGGGGACAAAGCCCAAGGTGGTGGAGATCTAAGAGTGCAGTACTGAGGTCAGGGGCCAGGCCTAGGGAGGGGATATTAAGAATCAGCAGGAGAATACAGGCAGGAAAGAGATGGAGGGGAATATTAGGAGGAGTGTCTGTGACAGGTCATAGGTTGGAGAACAAAGACCAAATTGGGAGAAGAGGACCCTTTTGGAGGGGGAGCATGAGGGGAGAAGGATGGGGGGAAGGGCAAAGAATGGCCAAGAGGGAAGGTAGGAGGACCATGAGGGTGATATATGGGGCAGAAGGTAGGGGGTTGGGAATAGAGGACTATGGGAAAGGCATGAGGCTGTAAGCCCGTCAAACGGCAGGGACTGTCTCTATCTGTTGCCAACTTGTTCATTCCAAGCGCTTAGTACAGTGCTCTGCACATAGTAAGCGCTCAATAAATACTATTGAATGAATTGAATGAATGAATGAGGCTGAGAAGTAAGGGATGAAGCATCCTTACCCAGACAGGGATGGAGAAGAAGGCAAAGGAGATGCTGGCTCTTGCACTGCCACTGCCCAGCAGGTAGTGGTGAGGAGGGGAGCGTGCCCACTGGTTGGCCAAGAAGCAGAAGCCAACAAACCAGACACTTGCCCAAATGACTGTGGAGACAGAAATGGGGTGAGACACCTGGATTCCTGAAGGGGTAGTAGGTGGGGGTGGTGAGATCTAGGGGCTGGGGGGTGGGCAGAGGAAACCTGGGACCCTGAGGTGAATTAAGGGACCGGAAAGAAAGATTTGGGGATCACTGAGGGAAGCAAATATGTGGGGGAGGGTAAAGCCAAGTGCAGGGGAGCAGGTCATCTGTGTCTTGGAGAGGGAGAGGTGGCAGCTGGAGATATCAGGGTTCAGGGTACACAAGGAGGTTAAAAGGCACCAAACCACGATCAGATTCCAGCGAAGGGGAGAAGAGAAAGGGGGAGGGGGACTAGGAATGAGGCCAGAGAGGGGTGGGGGAAAATGGGGAAGACTTGGGTAGGACTTTGGGGTCAGGGCATGGCGGGGGGATCTGCAGAGAGGGTAGAGTTGGGGTAGGGAGGGCTTACCAGACAGCACAAAGTCCAGGAGGAAAATGACGGTGGTGAGGCGGGTGCCGGTGATGTAGGGCTCTTGGGTGTCAAGTATGAGAAAGACGAGGCTCCCGAGGAAAGCCAGGAAGCCGGCCACGATGGCATACCTGCAGGCTGCCCCATTGTTGTTGAGCACACAGTGCAGCTGTGGGGAACTGCTTACATTCATGTAGCCGTCAGTCATCAGTGAAGCAAAAATGATAAGGGAGAAGACCTGGGGGAGAGGGCAGGGGTGAGACCGAGTCAGATATGCAGGTAGGGCAGAGAGAAGGGGGAGGTAGCCTGGCCTAACGGATAGAGCATGGGTCTGGGAGTCAGAAGGACCTCGGTTCAAATCCCAGATCTCCCACTACTGTATGACCTTAGGTCAGTCACTTAACTTCTCTGCTTCAGTTACCTCATCTGCAAAATGGGGATTGAGACGGTGAGCTCCATATGGGATAGAAACTGTGTCTAACCTGATTAGCTTGTATCTACCCCAGCGCTTAGTAACTAAGTACAGTGCCCAGCACATAGTCATATAGTAAGTGTTCAATAAATACCATTTTAAAAAAGAAAAATAGAGTGAAGACTGTGGCCTTTTCCCAGATTTTTCCTCAGCCTGGATCGCATGTTAGCGGGTACCTTGGAGGATCTGATTTAGTCTGACATCTTTTCCTTGGGGACCCAGGGGTCCTATTCCTATCCCCCAGCCATCCTGGGGATCCAGGTATTTTGCCTTTCTGTTTCCTTGGAGACCCTTACACCTCAACTTTTCTCCCTTTCCCCGTGCAACACCTCGATTTTGGACCCTGAATCAATCAAGCTTCACCAAAACGGGGAAGAGTGGAAGCTAAAAGTGGGCAAAGACTGCTCTCCTTACTGACCCAGGACCAACCCAAATCCCCCGGGAGAACCCAAAGTCCGAAACCCACAGAGCTCAGGTGAGGGACCAAAGGGAAGCCTGTAGAAAATCCAACATCACAATGGGCTCCCCCAGGATCTGCAGGAAACAGTCCAGTACTGTTCTTTCCCTTCCTCTGGCTCAACCATTTACCATTTCCCCAACCAGAACCGGGACAAGGGAGGTTAGGGGACTGAATGCTTGATGGAAAAGGGGCCGATGGATTCGACTTTTCTCCCCGCATCTCGAGTTCCCCTGCCAAAGCCGAAATGTGGGAGCTGTGAGCAAAAGTGCACTGAAGAAGCTAATTGCAGGCAGGGAAAGGAGTAGAAATAGAGGCTGAGTTGGTTTCAAGCCTCCTAGCTCTGCCGTAAGGAGGAGATGGAATGAAGAGAGGGGAAGAGTGGAAGCTAAAAGTGGGCAAAGTCTGCTCTCCCTACTGACTCAGCCCTGTAGTGGGAGATTGGAGGAAGGGAGATAAGCTTGTAAGAAAAGACCAGGAGCAATGCCACTGCCAGATCAGATCAAACCAGCCGGGTTTCCTGCCTCTAGCACTGGCAACCCAATCTTACGGGAAAAATACTTTGGTATCCACTCTGAAGGTTAAGTCCGTGCCATTTAATATCTCTCCCTTCTAGGAACCCATTTCAGATTTCTCATATATTAATTCATCTAAACAACTCTTGATGTCCATGACCTGCAAAAATTCCTGGGATAACAAATTCCATACGTTTACCACTTGAAGATTTTTTCTCTTGTGCTAAATGGACTGCCTTCAAACTTCAGTGGGTGCTTCCTGGGACTGCTGGGACTGCTGAATCTGTGGGAATCTAGGTTCGCCCTGTTTTCACCTTCAGGATTTTGTAGGTTTCAATCATAATCTCTCGTGGTCTTTAGCCCAACTGTGAAGTTCTTATCTTTAAAAAAAAAAATCTGTCATGAGGAAGCCTCTTCATACCACTGATTATCTCAATCACTATTTTCTGAACCTCCTTCAGATTCATTATATTTTTGAATATCATGAAGGGCTGATATCCCAACTCATCCATGGGAGTGCATCCCAAGGTGTGGGTAACAGACTCCTAGGTCCTCTGCCTCTCCTTCCTATTCTGGTAGCCATCTTTTCCCCACCCTCCCTCCTCTGGTCTAGGAAAATGGTCCCCCTTCTTCACTCTCTCTCAGAGAGGCTCAGAGAAGATATTGAAGGGACAGAATTCTTGCCTCAAAGGTGTGGGGCTAATTTGAATAATTTCTAGCAATTTCCACGATATTCCTTTCAAATCAAGCAACACTCCTGATCTCTACCCACTCTACCCCAACAGTCCTGCTTAAGAAAGCCATAAAAACGCTTTCCTCAAGGATCATCATCCCTTCTCTAACTACAGACATAATTCGTGTCCCTCTCCTCCTCAACATATTCTTATCTTACTGAATCCAAACTTAATTTTTTCCTTGAAAAGATGCCAGGGTTCTAATGGCTGGTTCTACTTCTACAGCTAATGAATCATAAATCATAAATCAATCTACAGGCATTGCTTTGGAATTACCAGACTGAAAGTTGAGGGGTTTGAAAGAAGTAATGGTATGTGAGTATCTATTGGGTAAGATGCCCTGTGCTACGCCCTGGGGAAAGTACACAGAACCATGAGACTTGTTTCTTGCCCACAGTGGGCTTAACAATTACAGTATTTGTTAAACGATTGCTATGTGTCATACACTGTACTAAGTGCTGGGGTAGATACAAAATAACCAAGTCTCAAATGAGACTTACAGTCTAAGTATGTGGGAGAATGAGTATTGAATCCCCATTTAGCAGATTAGGGAACTGGGGCACAGAGGAGTGAAGTGAGTTGCCTAAGGTCACACAATTAGACAAGTGGCGGAGCCAGGATTAGAACACATGTCCTTTGACTCCCAGCCCTGGGTTCTTTCCACTAGGGCATGTAAGGAACAGAAGGAGCTGGGAGATGTATTCTTTGGGAGCTATTCCTTCCAGTTCTAAGCCTAGAGCTCCTGAGGATCTGTCCAGGATTGCCAGGGGTGAGCCCTGGCAAACCTCAGTTTAAATTAAGCCCTGGCTTTATCGATCTACTCATACTGCTGTGGATGGTCTCTATGTCTCTTCTGATAGAACAAAAACTCTTGTAAGGGCCATGACAGGTCTCCATCAGACCTAACTAAATAATAATAATAATAGTATTTATTAAGCGCTTATTATGTTTCAAGCACTGTACTAAGGCAGTAGATAAAAATCAATATAAGCATATGGGCCACATTCCTTCTCTTATATAGGGTTCACCACTTAAGAGGGAAAACAGGTGTCTTTTACGGATGAGGAAACTGAAGCACAGAGAAGTTAAGTGGCTTGCCCAAGGTCACATAGGCAAGTGATGGAGCTGGAAATAGAACCCAGGTATCTTGACTTCCAGGCCCATGCTCTTTCCATGTATTAGTACATTGCCTGACTGAGGTAAGTAACTATATTTAGATAGTTGGAGAGGGTATGGGATCAGGAATCGGGATGCCCGGGATCCTGCCCCTCGACTCTGTGTCTTCAAAAGCCTGTTTCCCCCACAGTAGTGGGATAAGGAGGAATGGGATGAGGAGGTTTCTAGTAACAGGGTGGGGGGAGGAATGGGGGGGCTCAACCCTCACCCCAGCAAAGATCCGTGCGACCGTTTTACGTTTCTTCAGGAACTGCACTGCCTCGCTGCCTGCCAGGTCCCGCAAGCTTTCAGGGACATGCATCTCAGCGTCTCTTTCCTTCCAGAGATGTGGGATGGTTGAAATGTCTCTTCCCAGCTCTGAGAGGGGTATTTCGGGAAAACAGAGGTTCTTCACCACTCAGGGAAGGTGCCTGAGAAAGGAAACACAAGGGTTGGGAGGTGGTGGGCTTTTGGGGGGTTCGGGAATGACCGGGGAATAAAGTGGAAAGGAGAATGAGGTTGGAGGGGAAGTTCTTTGGAGATGAATAAGGGGGGGAGATGGCTGCTGATGGGGATTTCTCAATGGGTCTTCCTAGGCCTGGGGCTTCCTCTCAGGATCCTTTCAAGGAATAGGAGTCAGAATGGGTTTAGGAGGATACGGAATTCTAGACTCTCCCCTCTGCCTGGCCCCTCGCCCCATCGCCATTAACAGAGACCGAAGAGGGGAGGCTTGACCCCATGGTTCCCTCCATTAACTCTCAAAATGGAGGTGCCACTTTCCCCTGCTCCAGTCAATCGATTTTGGTTTTATACCCCTTGGGGGCAGGTTGGGAAGGCACGGAGGGAATGGGGATGGTTCCTGGGATTCGCTGAGGGCTTTTTTCACTCTTTTTGGAAGACTCTTTCGTCCCCAGAGGTAAGGTGCCTCGTCTGTTTCTCACCTCCCAGACTCCTCTCACCTTCCTTCACCCCCCCTTTTCCCGCCTCTGCGCGTTGGCCCGCCTCCCCCGCTCTCTGATTGGCTACTTCCCACGTCCTTTCCCGGCTGCTGGGCGGGGAAGGGGGCGGGGCCTCGGCGGCCGTTGGCGGCCGCGGCGCACGCGCAGGCCTAGCCTTCCCCCCCCCCCCCCTTATGTTGCTCCTCCCGAGGCGCGGGAGAAGAGGAAAGAAAGAAGCGCATGTGCGAGATGTGGAGTGACGCACGGAAAAAGGGAGGGGGGAAAAGAGGAGGCTTAAGTAAAGCGCATGCGCCTCTGGCAGGGCGGTGCCCGATATCTTTGACGCATGCGCAAAAGGGAGGCCTGAGGGCGGAGCGGAAGAGCCCGTTCCTGCCATGCGACTCTGGAAAAGCTGAAGCGGAGCCCGGGCTCCGGCGGTCGCTTGCGCATGCGCAAGAGCGTCTCAATGTCAGGGCCGCCCTGGCTGAGGTGAGGGGGCTGATGTTCGGGCCCGGCCCCTCCGACACGCCCGTCGTGTAGGATTCAGGGGGGGCTTCCCGGGAAACTCGATGCCGAACCAGCCCCGTGTCCCCGGGGGAAACCGCTTTCCTTCTGGGGCGCAGGACTGGCCTCTGGTGGTGATTTCCTCATGACCTTTGACCCAAGCCTGGTGATGCCAACTGGGCAACATGGGAACGAGTGGGCAAAGTCATCATGTGGGTGAGGCCGTTGACCTCTGACCCCCAGGAGAGGGTCACCCCAATTTCTGGGCTCCCAAGATTTGGAAAACTGGTGCTGCCCCCGGTGACCTTTGACCCTGGCTCCTCGGCCTAGTCTTGCCAAACGTGTTACCTGGTAAACACGAGGCTCCTGGCCCTCTTAAGCCTTGGCCATGCCACCCTAACACCCTTACTGACACAGCTTCTGGGGATTGGGTGGTACCAGCCTGTTTAACTCTAATTCATCCTCTTCTTCAGCTTCCACAGGCTCCTCGGGCCCTGCTGGCTCCGGGTGGCCCGGGCCACCCGGGGACCTGGGGGCCGGGGCTGCATCCCGCCATTCCGGCCCCTCTCCTCCCTGGCCTCTAAAATGGGTGAATACAAGAGGATGTGGAATCCGACCGAACCCCGGGACTGGGCCCAGCAGTACCGAGAACGCTTCATCCCCTTCTCGAAGGACCAGCTGCTGCAACTTCTCCAGCAGGTACTGGAATAGCAACTTCCTCCATCCCTGCGTCCATCCCCGGCTTACCGTTTATTTCTATTAATGTCTGTCTCCCCCTCTAAAATAAAAATAAATGGTGGTATTTAAGCGCTTACTATGTGCAAAGCACTGTTCTAAGCGCTGGGGGATACAAGGTGAGCAAGTTGTCCCACGTGGGGCTTGTGGTTTTAATCCCATTTTACAGATGAGGTAACTGAGGCACAGAGAAATGAAGTGACTTGCCCACAGTCACACAGCTGGCAAGCAGCGGAGCCGGGATTAGAACCCACGGCCTCTGACTCCCAAGCCTGGGCTCTTTCCACTGAGCCACGCTGCTTCTCTAGACTGTAAGCTCGATGTAGGTGGGGAATAGGTCTGTTTATTGTTATTTTGTACTCCCCCAAGTGCTTAATACAGTGCTCTACATACAGTAAGTGCTCAGTAAATACGATCGAATAATGAATACCTTCTAGAAGCTTTGGGAGTAGGAATTGTGCCTGGACCCCAACTCCTCTGAGCTCCTATGACATCAACTCTCCCTGCTACAAGAGATGGCTCGCCCAGGATAGGAATTCTAATCGGCTGATGGGTTGCTGGGAAGCTTTAGGGAGTTGATCACCTTTAATCAATCAATTATCTTTATTGAGCACTTACTGTGTGCAGAGCATGGTACGAAGCACTTGGGAGAGTACACTA
The DNA here is from genome assembly GCF_004115215.2 of Ornithorhynchus anatinus. Classification (NCBI taxonomy): domain Eukaryota; kingdom Metazoa; phylum Chordata; class Mammalia; order Monotremata; family Ornithorhynchidae; genus Ornithorhynchus; species Ornithorhynchus anatinus. The sequence goes on along the minus strand of NC_041737.1, from coordinate 52,833,383 downwards.
TAACAGAGATGATAGACACATTCCCCATCCACAATGAGCTTGCAGTCTACAGGGGGAGACAGACGGATTACATTACATTACGGATATGTACAAAAGTGCTGTGGGGCTGAGGGAGAGGGTAAATAAAGGATACAAATCCTAGTGCACCCTCCTTCTAACTTTAGAGAAGATTTTGGTTCAGTGTCTCCCACTCCAGTTTGAAGGAGTGGATTTTAAGCAGGAGTGGTTGCTTCAGAAGTCTTCTGGACTTTGTTTCCTCATCCTTGCCTCAGTTTCCTAGCTTTTCGCTCTTGACCTCCATGCACAGGAGTTTCATACCACCCCTGCGGAAAAAGCAGATCTCCTGGCATTCGCGATCCATGTGGACTCCTGCATCCTGTACCATTACCACCTCATTCTCACCCAGCTTCAGGTAACGGAAGGAGGGGCCTGGGCCTTCACGAACATGGGGAGGGGAATGGGTGATTTTCCTTGTCCCCTGTTTCTGTTTTAACCAGGTTTCATTAGATTGGGAGGCTGCGTGGACCTTAATGATATTAAACACTTACTTGTGCCAGGCACTGTACTAAGCCTGGGGTAGGTACAAGATAAGTTGGACACAGTCCCTGTCCCACATGGGGCCCCAGTCTAAATCAGAGGGAAGAAGATTTAATCCCCATTTTACAGATGAGGTGACTGAGGCACTGAGAAGTTAAGTGATTTGCCCAAGGTCACGCAGCAGACAAGTGGTGGAGCCGGAATTAGAACCCAGATCCTTTGACTCCCAGGCCTGGGAGAGTACAGTGTAACAGACACATTCCCTGCCCACAGTGAGGTTACAGTCTAGAAATAAATTACAGATATGGACATAAGTGCTGTGGGGCTGGAGCAGGGCTAAATCCAGGTTATGGGGGCTGGAAAAGACCTGGACTTCCTCCTCCTCCTCAGGCCCACGGCCTCCCACTCTCCATTTCCCCTTTCCTGGCATCCTGTGAGTCCGTACCTCTGCCGGAGCATCCTGAGAGCGGTGGGGAGGGAGAAACAGGTGATGGGCTACTGTGTTGTGAGCACTCAGGGCAGCTGTGAGAGGCAGGAAGGATGGGTTGGCATTAGGCAAGAGAATTGAGAGATTGGGCTAACACTGAAGGCTTCAAATCCTGCCAGATTGGCTGACAGCTCCAGTTACGTGCGTTTGTGTTTGTGTGTACGTGTGTAGTTCTGGATTTACTCTTTCAGCGTTTACCATGACAAGCAGGGTGGCCTGGGTGTCAGAAGGTCATGGGTTCTAATTCTGGCTGTGCCACTTGTCTGCTGTGTGACCTTGGGCAAGTCACTTCACTTCTCTGGGCCTCAGTTACCTCATCCGTAAAGTGGGGTTTGAGACTGTGAGCACCATGTGGGATAGGGACTGTGTCCAACCCGATTTGCTTGTATCCTTCCTGGTGCTTAGTACAATGATCAGCACATGGTAAGTGCTTAACAAATACCACAGATATTATTGTTATTATTAGATACCACTATTATTATTATTACTTCTGGTGCCCTTAATGACCCAGCTGGCCGGGGCAGGCACGGAGCCAAGGATAGGCCCAGTTTGCCACCCAGTTGGGTGGCAAAGAAGCACCGACTGAGGTGTTGCTTGAGACTTTATAGGGGGCAGAGCACCATACTAAGTGCTGGAAAGAATACGGTACGATGGAGTTGATATTGCTGAGAAAGTGTGGCCAGGGGCCTGAAGCGTGTCTAATTATGCCTGACCCCTGCTTCTTTCTCCCGCCTTCTCTTCTCCACCCTCCCAGACTCTGTACTGTCCAATTAACCCCGATCGAGAAAGCCTGGAGGAGCCATCACTAACGGACCTCCAGCGCTTGACCAAAGAGCAGGAGGTCTTGCGGCAGTTAGAGCCGCTGCTGGCCCAGGCCAACTTCTCACCCTTGTCGGAGGATGCTGTGGCCTACGCCCTCGTCGTCCACCACCCTCAGGATGAGGTCCAGGTACGAGCCAGGGGACTACAACCACCCAGCAGCCCCTGGGGTGGCCGGCCCCTGATCTAGAGGAAGATCATGGGAGCTGGAAAGTGTGAAACACCCGACCTGCGAAGGAGGGCCCCGGGGAGAGACCCTCCTGGACCCACTCAGTCTAGGAGACTGTAAAAATTAATGTTCCTTTCAGCCTGTAGGGCAGTGTCCAGGAACCACCGGGATTGATGGGAGTTGGGGTTCAGGGGACATTGGGATCTCTGGAAACTTGAGGCAGGAGCAGTGGCCTACTCTACCCCACAAACAGCTGCCATCTCCCCTGCCCCACCCCAGGTGAATGTCAACCTGGACCAGTATGTCTACATGCAGTTCTGGGCCCTGGGCCAAAGGGTCGGGCGGCTCCCGCTGAAGTCCAGCGTGGGGTCGGAGCGTGGCTTCTTCACCAAATCCCCCCCTGCTGAGAGGTGAGACGGGAGAATGCCCTACTAGGATGGATTTGACCCCTTGCCCAAGTTCCCTCTGGCCCTGAACTCCCTCCCGCTTTATGGGTCCTAATCCTGGCTCCGTCACTTGTCTGCTGTGTGACCTTGGGCAAGTCACTTTACTTCTCTGTCCCTAAGCTACCTCATCTATAAAATGGGAATTGAAACCGTGAGCCCTACGTGGGACAGGGACTGTTTCCAACCCGATTTGCTTGTATCCCCTCCAACGCTTAGTTCGGTGCCTGGCACGTAGTAAGTACTTAACAAATACCAGGATTATTATTATCCCTCTAGACTGTAAGCTCGTTGTAGACAGGGACTGTGTCTGTTTATTGTTGTACTCTCCCAAGCGCTTAGTACAGTGCTCTGCAATAGTAAGTGCTCAATAAATGACTGAATGAACGAATGATGGCATTTAGCCCTCACTCTCCAGAATATCCTGGGCTGCAGCTTGAGAGAGGGAGGTTAGACTGCAGGTGGGACTCTCGGGGGGGGACTTCGGGTGTCTGTGGGAGAGTCCTGGGATTCGGTCTCGCCCCCTCTGACCTCTAGCTTCCTCTCCGACCTCCGTCCAGGCGGTACTTTAAGCGGGTGGTGGTGGCGGCCCGAACCCGGAAAGGACACATGGTGCTGAAGAGCTTTAAGGACACGCCACTGGAGGGGCTGGAGCAGCTGTTGCCCGAGCTGAAGGTGCGGACGCCCTTTCTGCAGCGCGCCCTGCTCCACGGCACCCTGCTGATCAGCGGCCTGGCCGTCTTCGTCAACGTCGGCATGGTGGTCCTGTCCGACCTCAAAATCGCCTCCTCCCTCCTCCTGTTCCTCTTCGCCGGGTTCATGGGCGTCCGAGCCTCTAAGGTGAGGCCCTCCGCCCGCCCCCGCCCCTTTCTCCCTTCCCGCCCCACCCCCACAGTCTTCCTTGGGGCTCCATTCATTCATTCAGTTGTATTTATTGAGTGCTTACTGTGTGCAGAGCACTGTACTAAGCGCTAGGGAAAGTAAAATGCAAGAATAAGCAGACATATTCCCTGCTTACAGTCCAGAGGGGGAGACTCCAGGCTGCTCCCTACGGGTCTCTTAGAAGCAGTGCGGGCTAGTGGATAGAGCCTGGGCCGGAAAGTCAGAAGGTCTTAGGTTCTAGTCCTGGCTTCGCCACTTGTCTACTGTGTGACCTTGGGGAGGTCACTTCACTTCTCTGGGCCTCAGTTTCCTGATCTATAAAATGGGAATTGAAATTGTGAGCCCTATGTAGGATGGGGACTGTGTCCAACTTGATTTACTTGTATCCACCCCAGCGCTTAGCACAGTGCCTGGCATAAAGTAAGTGCTTAACAAATACCGTAATTATGATGATGATGATGAAGTGACATGCCAAGATCCCACCCCAGACAAGTGGCAGAGTGGGATACGGCTGTGAGCACTACGTGGGACAGGGACTGTGTCCAACCTGATTATCTAACCAGGACTTAGAACAGTGCCTGGCACATAATAAGTGCGTAACAAATACCACTATTATTATATAATATAATAATAATAATCTTAGCCCCCCTCCCAGAGCTCAGGGGAAGATCGGAGGCTGACGTGGGGATGCTGTAGAGAGGGAGAATCAGGTGCCTGGGTACCAGGAGGGTGGAGACTCCCTGGGACCTGAATCCTGGGGGGAGGGTGTCCCCCCGGGTCTCTGACCCCACCTCCTCTCCCATAGATGTTTGGGCAGTGGCGGAACCGGCAGGCCCTGGAGTTGGCCCACATGCTATACTTCCGCAGCACATCCAACAATTCGGAGCTGCTGAGCGCCCTGGTGCTGCGGGCACAGGAGGAGCATGCCAAGGAGGCCCTGTTGGCTCACAGCTTCTTAGGGCGCCGAGAACCTGGGCCCCCTGAAGGTAGGGACCCCACCCCCTTCTTGCCCTCCCCACCCACCACGCCAGTCATGGTACATTGAACAGTGGCCCCACCTTGGGACAACTGGAGAACGTGGGGAGATTGGACACCTGGGGCCTGAGGAGAGAGTAGAGTCACCCACCTGGGGTTCCCCCCCCCCACCGCCCAACAATCCCCTGGACACCGGGCACTAATCTGGATCCTGCTTCGGAGATAGTAACTACTGGGGATCTCTGGAGGTTTGCTAATCCTCTCTACACCTCTGCCACCAGGAGGGCCTAGGGCAGTGTCCGGATGCTTCTAGGAGGCAGAACAACCAGTGGGGCAGCTAGGTACCCTGCCCCCTTCCCCCTCCTGCCCAGTCACTCCCCACTCCTCCACTCCACCATGCTGCAGCTGGGCCTCCTGCCTTGAAGCACAGGGATGCTGCCCCCCAAACTTCCAGGTTTGGAGCTCGCACAGGGGAATGTGGGCCGCTCCCAGCGCCCATCTCTTGGGCCCCCCAACTTTGAATCCCAGGAATCCCTGCTCTCAAGTTGTTTGGCTCCCGAGTAGAGGGTAGGAAGATTACCCCAGAGTCCAGATGGACCCTGTCTTTCTGCTGGCCGGCCCCCGGACTGGGTGTGGGCATTCTGGGCTCTGCTTCGGGGAAGGTAGAGTGGAGGGCTTGGATGGGTTGAGTGAGGCGGGGAGGGGGCCTTCACTCCTCTCTGACATCTGTCATCTGTGGCCCTCTACCCCCAGAGGCAGCGCACTGGCTCCAGGAGCAGGTGGAGAACTGGCTGCTGGCCCACAGCGGCTTTGACGTGTGCTTCAACGGAGCCCGGGCTATCTCCCATCTGCGCACCCTCCCCGAGGAGCTCCCACCCACTGCTCCTCCCCATCCCCTCCAGCCCCTCCCTCTTCCCCCCAACCCTCAGGACTCCCATATGGACCCTGCCATTACCACCTCCAAGGCCTCAGAGGGCTCTCCCCAGAATTTGCCCCAAGGACACTGACACCCAGGGACCCCGGGGGACTCCCAATTCACCTCTATCCCCCACTGCCCCTAACTCAGTCCATTTGGGCATCCTGGCCCAGGAATACCCCCACCCCCACCCTTGGCCCTCCTCCTCAGTTCCTCCCTGCTCCAGAATTCCCATTCCCTTTCTCTGTGCATCCTGGCCCAGGAACACTCCCCCGCCCCTCCAGGCCCTCCTCTCTCCTCCTCTACTCTCCAGAATTCCCGTTCCCTTTCTCTGTGCCTCAGAACCCAAGAAGCCCCTTCCCCCACACTCCTCCCCAGGATGCCTACACTAAGGCTACCCCATACCCCTTCCTCCTTAACTGGGGAGCCCTCCTACAGACCCCTGCACCTTTCTTCCCCCAACAACCTCCTCCTAGTGCCTTGGTGCCCAGCCCCCCCAAACCCTGGGGGTAATTCTGCCTTTGCCTGCCACCCTAGGACTCTTGGGGACATATGCTACCTCTTCTCCATCCTCCTCATCTTCTCCCTTTCCTCTCCCCTATCCATCGCGGCTGTCCTCCCCCATCCTCGTGCAATATTGATGACCCCCAAGCTCGGGCCGCTGCAGCACTTGCACCGTCTGGCGGGGGCTGGGGGTGCCTCTCTCCCTCAGCACCGTCTTGTAGCCGCAGAGTCACTCCCTCAGGGAGCTTAATAAAGTCTTATTTATACCATTGTTGGAATGCCAGGGTCCATCATAATAATAGAAATTGTGATAATTGGAAAATGCTTCCTATAATAATAATTGTGGTACTTAAGCACCTATTATGTGCCAAGCACTGTACTAAGTGCTGGGTTAAATACAAGATAACTGGATCCCACATGGGGTTCACAGTCCAAGTTGGAGGGAAAACAGGGATTGAATTTTGCAGATGAGGGAACTGAGGCACAGAGAAATGAAGCAACTTGCTCAAAGTCACACAGCAGACAAGGGGGGAAGCTGGGATTAGAAACCAGGTCCTCTCACTCTCAGGCCCATGTTCTTTCCTCTAGACCCCGCTGTTTCTCAGAGTTTCTACTGTGCGCCAAACACTGTACTAAACACTGGGTTAAGCAGGTTGGACACAGTACCTGCCCCAGAAAGGGGCTCAAAGTCTAAATAGGAGCGAGAACAGTATTTAAGCCTCATTTTACATATGAGGAAACTGAGGCACAGAGAAGTGATTTGCCCAGTATCACCCAGCAGAGAAGTGGCAGAGCTAGGATCAGAACCCAGGTCCTTTGACTCCCAAGCTTGTGCTCTTTCCACTAGGCCACACTGCTTAGGGCCCTGAGGCTAAGGGAGGGCTGACTTGGCCGTGATCTTTGCACCTTGACTGGGCTCCAAAATGGCCCCAGAGGTTGATGGGTTTGGGGACAGGCCTGGGAACTGAAGGGGATGTAGCCCACTTGGTACCTTTGGACCCCCACGCTGGAGGGAAGTGCTGGGGTCCCTGGGAGGAGAATGGGGGAGTCACTGGAATGATGGGAAGTGGGAGCAGTGGAAAGAGCACAGGCCTTGGAGTCAGAGGACCTGGGTTCTAATCCCAGCTCTTCCAGGTGCCTACTGTATGAATTTGGGTAAGTCACTTAACTTCTCTGTGCCTCAGTTCCCTCACCTGTAAAATGGGGAGCAAGAATCGTGAGCTTCATGTGGGACAGGGACCATATCCAATCTGATTACTCATATCTACTCCACTGCTTAAATACCATTTTAAAAAACCCAGCTGTGTGCCTCAGTTTCCTCACCTGGAAAATGGGGATTCAATGCCTGTTCTTCCTCCCACTGAGATCTTGAACCCCTTGTTGGGCAGGAATTGTGTTTGACCTGTTTAACTTGGATCTACCCTTGCACTTAGAACGGTGCTTGACACAGCACTTAACAAATGCCATGGTGTAAAAAAGTTAGGGAGGGCATACCTGGGGTCCCTGTAGGATTTGGGCAGTGGACAAGAGGGCGAGCTAATTACAGAGCGATGGGTCAGGCAGTTTAATCTGAAAATACAAATCCTGATTACACATGGGCACTTGGGGGGATGGGGCGGTCATTCACGCTTCCTCAGGTGGATGTAGATCAGCCCGCTGGCCAGGGCCAGTGGGAAGGCCACCCAGGCCAGGACAAAGCAGTAGCCAAAGCTGCCGCCGGGAGGTCGGCCCTTCTGGAACTCTTCCACGTGAACAGCATAGATCACGGCCCCGGTGAAGACCGCCACGCCTGATGGGGGTGGGACAGAAGAGGTGCATCAGTGTTGGGACCCAGGCAACCTGCCTTCCAGCCCCAGCCTCTTCCCTCCCTCCCTCTCCCACGTCTGGGAGCGGCAAAGGGAATCTGTGTCCAGCCCTCATTAGTCTTAGCAGCCTGGCCAGCTTTCCCAGACAGCACTCTAGGGGTGGGCAGTGCCTCAGCAGCTGGTGCCCCCAGCCCCAAGGACTCATAGGAGTTCTAATCCAACCCTCCCCACGCGGAACCCCGAGGGGTCTCCATCCCCCGCCTTACTGGTGCAGAGCTGGCAGACGCCGGTGGCATAGAAGAGGCCACCCCGACGCATGGTGTAGAGCTGGAACATGAAGAGGATGAAGGAGAAACAGCAGAAGAGCAAAGACAGGACCATCAATGCCTGCACGGCTCGCAGCCAGTCTGGAGGGATGCAGGGAGAAGGGTGAGAGGTCACGGGGTGTCTCCCAGTGCTGCTCCTGGGTTCCTCATCCTCCAGGACTCAGGAGCCCAACCTCCAGTCTGGCCCTGCTGCTCCCCATAGGCTCCACCCACCACACTTTGAGCCCCAGCTCTGGCCTTCTGAGCCCCACCCCCCACTTTAGGGCCCACCCCTTGCTTTCCAAGGGTCAGGCCTTATCGCCCGCTCCCTCGGGAGCAACCTCACCGTTGTCACTGACGTGGCTGCAGGCCCAGGTTTGTGAATTGTTGCTCTGCACACAGTCGTACCACAGATTGACTGATTCCCGGCCACCCAGGAGGGTCCACCATGCCTGCAGCGGGGGGGGAGGGGGAGAGGGTGGTCAGAGGACGTGGGGGCGGTCGAGGGGTCGCCCCCGCCGTGGACTTCCAGCTGAGGGCTAGGCCATCTTTGCCTCCATAATGTTGGGGCAGGGACTGGGTCCAACCTGGTTATCTTGTGTCTATCCAGCACTTGGTAAAATGTTCGACACAGTTAAATGCTTTACATATATCGAAGGAGCGAGGCCTAGCGGATAGAGCAGAGGGAGTCGGAAGGACCTGGCTTCTAATCCCGGCTCCTCCACTTGTCTGCCATGTGACCTTGGGCAAGTCACTTCACTTCTCTATGCTTCAGTTACCTCATCTGTAAAATGGGGATAGAGACGGTGAGACCCAAGTGGAACAGGGGCCGTGTCCAACCTGAGTAGCTTGTATTTACCCCAGCGCTTAGAAGAGTGCTTGACACATAGTAAGCGCTTATCGAATACCATCGTTACTATTCTATACCACCTTCTGGGGGCAGGACCCCTACCTAGAGAAGCAGCGTGGCTCACTGGAAAGAGCACGGGCTTTGGAGTCAGAGGTCATGGGTTCGAACCCCGGCTCTACCACTTGTCAGCTGTGTGACTTTGGGCAAGTCACTTAACTTCTCGGTGCCTCAGTTACCTCATCTGTAAAATGGGGATTAAGACTGTGAGCCCCACGTGGGACAACCTGATTCCCCTGTGTCTACCCCAGCGCTTAGAACAGTGCTCGGCACATAGTAAGCGCTTAACAAATACCAACATTATTATTATTATTATTACCCTCTCTCATACCAAGCCTCTGACAAGACCCGAGCCGAACCGGAAAGCACCTGCATCTGGTCATCCTGACCCTTAAATGATTCGTACCTGCCCCCAGCCCCCACCTTACTGACTCTGCCCCTTTGATCCTCCTCCCCCTCTCCCTCCCCACACCAATGAGAATGAAGAGGCGGGATCACTGGAGACGGGGAGATAGGAGAGAAGAGGTGGAGTCAAGGAGGAGGCCCAACCCAAGTTAATTTAGATTTAGATAGGGTATTTATTTAAGCATTTATCATGGGCTAAGGGCTGGGGTACATACAAGATCAGCAGATGGAACAGGAAGTCAGAAAGAACAAGGTGGGGGTGAAGATAAAGATGATGAAGAATGGGGGGGGCAGAGAGAGGCGAGGTGGAAGGGGCAGGTTCGGGGAATGTTGGAGCCTGGGAGGGAAAAGGGTAGAGTTGAGTAGAGAGTGGATGGAGACAGAGGGGAAAAGATTCAGGAACGTGAAAAGGTGTCCTGGCCCACCCACCCCAAAGCCTGTCTCCCAGTCCTTCCCGGTGTTCCCCAGTTTCCAGGTCTGACCTTGTCCAGCGTGGCGATGAAGAGGAGGATGAGGATGAGAACATGGAGGGCAGAGACGACCAAGAGGAGGACTGACATGGTGGCTTTTGAGTGGAGCTAGGTGGGAGGAAAGTGGGAGGGAAAAGGATCAAGCTAGGTATGGGCCCTGGTGCCCAGGTGGCTGGGTCCCTGAGAGGGGACGGAGCTGAGGGGAAGAGTTGGAGAAAGGGGGCTCCGAACCCCTTGAGGAGGGGGAGCCGGATGTCCGGATGGGCAGCAGGAGCTGAGGGATGGGGGAGAACTGGAGACTGGGGAGCAGGATTTCTGGGGGCTGTGGAAAGCGGCACCCTCTATCAATCCATCAATTAATCAGAGGCTCCAGGGCTCAGCCCTGGGGGTCGGGCCAGGGTGAGTGTAATGGGGACCAGATGCTGCCAGTCACGTGTTCCCCAAACCTCTCTCCTCTCCCGCGTTTTAGCGGCAGGGATGAGAGAAGTTGGCTGCAGGCATCCTGCCCCCAGCTCTCCACCCTACGCCCTCCAGGGACCCAGCTGTCCCCACTTAGCGGCCCGCTCCCTGCCCCACCCTCCGGGGGCCCCGGGCATCCTCTGTTCCAGCCCCCTCCATTCTCCCTCCACCAGCACCCCACTTTCCTCAGGGACCCAAGCTTCCGGACCCCCCAGTCCCCAAAGCCCATGACTCACCCTTGGGGTGGAGTGGTGAGGGTGGGGGGTGACTCAGTTGGTGACTCACCCTAGGAGGGCACCGACCATGAATCCCCCCCTCCCCTCTTCTCTGGGCAAGGACCAGTGCATCTCCCCCACTCCCCCTCTCCTCCACTCCCTCTGCCTCTCTGTCCCCACCCCTGGGTCCCCCGACTTCAATCTCAGCTGAGATCTCACAGTTCTCACCTGGGAGCTCAGGGTCTCCAAGTAAGACCCCCGCCCACCCCTCCCCCCATACGGGACAGGATATTTGGGTCCAAGGGAGTGGGGCTGGGGGGAGGGTGGAAGCTGGGGCTGGATGCCTGGATTCCTGGGGTGGGGTGACCAGTGCCCCCCTCCCGGCCCTGTCTTATTCTCCAGCTGCTCGTCTCTCTCACCTCCCCAGCTGGGGGGAAGTTGTGGGGTCCCCACCCGAGCCAGAATGTGGCGGGAATGGCCGGCAGGAAGAGAGAACAGAGTTGGGGCTGGATGGAGGGTCTCCTTCCCTTTGGGGTCCCACGCCCCCAGCCCCACCCGAATAACGGAGCAGCTCTCACTCACCCAGAGCCCAGACGAACGGAGGAAGTGAAGTTCTCGTCCCCAACCCCCCGCGCTTTAGTCTCCCTCCTTCCGCCCCCTGCCCGGCCCCCGCCCCCACCCCCACCCCCCCAACTTCGGTCTCCTCCTCCTCTCTCCCTCTCTCCGGCCTCCTTCCCCGGCTCCTCCCTCCTCCTCTTCCACCCTGCTCTTCTCTCCCGATCTCTCTCTGTCTCCCCTCCTTTGGTCTCTGCGCCTCTCTGTCTCTGTCTTCTGTTTATGTCTCTGCCCCATCCTTCTCTGTGGCTCCCCTTTTGGTCTTGGGGGTGAAAAAAATAGAGGCTCTCATGTTCGTTCAATCGGATTTATTGAGCACTCACCGTGAGCGGAGCTCTGTACTAAGCGCTTGGGAGAGGACAATACATCAGTAAACAGCCACATTCCCTGCCCACAGGGAGCTTAAAGTCTAGAGGTAACCCTCCCTCATCTCTTCCAAAGCCCCCCTTGGGTTGGGCAAGGGGCTAGAGAAGCAGCGTGGCCTAGTGGATAGAGCCCGGGCCTGGGAGTCAGAGGATGTGGGTTCTAATTCCGACTCTGCCACTTGTCTGCTGTGTGACCTTGGGCAAGTCACTTCACTTCTCTGGGCCTCAGTTCCCTCATCTGTAAAATGGGGATTAAGACTGTGAGTCCCTCGTGGGACAACTCGATTACCTTGGATCTACCCCAGCGCTTAGTACGGTGCTTGGCACATAGTAAGCGCTTAACAAATACCATGATAATTATTATTACTATTATGGAGGAATTTAGGTAGCCATACACCCTGCCTGACCCCCACCAGCCCCAGTTCCTTATCCCAATCCAAGATACTTGGTTTTTATTCTCTTCCTCCTTTTCAGTCCGAGATCGCAACTTCTCTTAAGAAGTTTCCAAGAGTAGGGGTGGAAGGGAGGGGTCTGCCAGGCACAGCTGGACACGCATGGCTTTTGCTGTCAGTAATGTTTTAAGGCTGGATAGAAAGTAATATGATCCATCAGGAAGAAGGGAGTGAGATCTGCCAGCCATGAGTCTTCCTACCCTGAATTTGGGGGTCTTTCCCAGAGCCATTTCCCAGCAGATTGAGCTGTTTTCTTAGGGAACCTACTCTTTCTGCTGGCAAAATGCGGGGGTGGGGTGGGGTCGGGGGTGGGGTGTGTGTGGGTGTGTGTGTGTGTTCTGGAAAGAGCCTGGGTTTGGGAATCAGAGGTCATGGGTTCTAATCCCAGCTCCGCTGCTTGCCAGCTGTGTGACTTTGGGCAAGTCACTTAACTTCTCTGAGCCTCAGTTCCCTCATCTGTAAAATGGGGATGAAGACTGTGAGCCCTACGTGGGACAACCTGATTACCTTCTATCTCCCTCAGAGATTAGAACAGTGCTGGGCACATAGTAAGCGCTTAACAAATACCAACATTATTATTATTATTATTCAGGACGCTTGGGTTTCTGAGGGGGAGAAGGAGAACTGGTGACCTGGAGCCCGTTGCCCTGCGTTCCCGAAGGAGTGGAGAATGACGGGGAGGTCCTGGACGCCTGGATAATTGTGCGGGAGAACTGGGGCCTGGGAGCCGGACGTCCTGGGTTCCTTTGGGAGGGGGGACTGGCGAGGAGGGATGGAGAAGGGTTCCTGAGGGGCAGAAGGAGAGCTGGGGCCCGGCAGCTGGACGCCCTGGGTCCTTGGGGGAGTCGGGACTGACGGGGAGGGGCTGGACGCCTGGGTTTCTGAGGGGGAGAGGGAGAAGTGGAGACCGACGGGGAGAGACTTGTACGCCTGGGTTTTCATCCTGGGTATAAAGCAGGCAGGGAGGCAGTGGGCCGCTTCCTGCCGAAGGAAACCACAGCTTCGCCACCAGAAGCCGCGGGCCCGCCCAGCCCCCGGGAAATGACTTCCCCAGCCCAGGGGAGGGGGCCGCCGGACTCCTGGGTCCCGGGAGATGGCGCAGCATTGTGGTGGAGTTGGGGGGGAAAGAGGGGAAGGTCCGCAGGGAGGGGGGGCGTGGCCCCCGGGGACGCCCCTCCCTCTCCAAGGGCGCGGCGCCCCCCGCCCTGAAGCGCCTAGAAAGGACCGTACAGTGCTCTTGCACACAGTAAGCGCTCAATAAACACGACTGAGTGAACGACCGGGCTTGCGGTTTGGGCGGGAGCAGTTGGGGATGACGCGGGGCTTCCCTGGGGTGGGAACGGGGGGGGGGGGGGCTGCAGCACTGCAGAGGGGATCTGGAATAGTAATAATGATAGTAATTATGGTATTTGTTAAGCTCTTACTATGTGCCACGCACTGTTCTAAGCGCTGGGGTAGATACAAGTTGGGGAAGCAGCGTGGTTCAGTGGAAAGAGCCTGCGCGTCAGAGGTCATGGGTTTGACTCCCGGCTCTGCCACTTGTCAGCTGTGTGACCGTGGGCAAGTCACTTCACTTCTCTGTGCCTCAGTTACCTCATCTGTAAAATGGGGATTAACTGTGAGCCTCACATGGGACAACCTGATTACTCTGTATCTCCCCCAGCGCTTAGAACAGTGCTCTGCACATAGTAAGCGCTTAACAAATACCAACATTATTATTATTATTATACAAGGTAATTAGGTTGGACACAGTCCCTGTCCCATATGGGGCTTACAGTATCAATTCCCATTTTACCGATGAGGGAACTGAGGCACAGAGAAGTGAAGTGACTTGCAGCAGACAAGTCACGAGCAGGGATTAGAACCCATGACCTCCGACTCCCAAGCCCATGCTCTTGCCGCTAGGCCATGCTGTTTCCAAGTTGAAAGCAGGGCCGGGGTGTGGGGAGAGCCAGGGGAAGCAATGCCGGGTTTCCCGACATGAGTTTTTGCATGTCGGAGCTTTACTAGATGGGCTCAGCATCTTCAGGGGCAGAGAGAATCTGAAGGAGAGTAAATCTCGGGGTTGGCAGCCGCCCTCAGGCTCCCCGGTTCTGGACCTTTATTTCCATCTCCGACTGGGTCTCTGGGCCTCTATCATTTCCCAATCAGTCCTGTTCCCCACCCATGAATCCAAGCGTCCTAACTCGCCCAGGCCCATGCGCCTCCTTTCCTCCTCGCCAGGAGATAATAATAATTATTATGGTATTTGTTAAGCACTTACTATGTGCCTAACACTGTTCTAAGGACTGGGGTAGATACAAGGTAATCAGGTTGTCCCACCTGGGGCTCACAGTCTTAACCCCCATTCTACAGATGAGGTAACTGAGGCCCAGAGAAGTTAAATGGCTTGCCCAAGGACACCCAGCAGACTAGTGGCAGAGCCGGGATTAGAACCCATGTCCTCTGACTTCCAAGTCCTTGCTCTTTCCACTAGGCCAGATCTTCTGCTGTCTTTGGAGCAGGGGATGCTAGTATAATAGGAATCCCAGGGAAGAGGTGTGGGTCTCTATTTTTTCCTTAGGTGTATCTTTGAACTGTCTCTGTAGGAAAGAGAGGGGGCACGGAAGGAGGAGGGAGGAGAAGAAGGGGAAAGTGGTGCTGGGAGGGGTCGAAGAAGACAAGGGTTGGGTTTATTTTGGGGGTTTTGTGGGGTATTTATTAAGCACTTACTATGTGCCAGGCACTGTACTATGCGCTGGGGTAGATACAAGCTAATCGGGTTGGACAAAGTCCATGTGCCACATGGGGCTCACAGTCTTCAACCCCATTTTACAGATGAGGTAACTGAGGCACAGAGAAGTGAAGTGATGCCCGAGATCACACAGGCAAGTATGGAGCTGGAAGGACCCAGGTCCTTCTGACTCCCAGGTCCATTTCCCTCCACTAGGCCCTGCTGCTCCTCTAAGATTTAAGGGATTGTAGTGAAATCAGAGGCCCCATGGCACTTATGTCTATATCCGTAATTTATTTATTTATATTAACGTCTTCCCCTCTAGATTATGAGCACGTTGCGGACAGGGAATGTGTCTACTGACTCTCTTGTACTGTAGTCTCCCAAGTGCTTAGCACAGTGCTCTGCACACAGTAAGCATTCAATAAATATGATTGATTGAGGAGGCAGAAGAGTTGGGTCAGGGATTGGCAGGGAGGGTTTTGGACGAGATGTGGAAGGCCAGAAGGTTGGGATGTTGGAGGGATAGAAGGAGGCAGGGTGAGTGTCGAGGAGTGCCTGGGGGTAGGGTGTAGAGGACCAGAAAGAAAGATGGGCACAAGGCAGAGAAAGGGGTTGGCCAGAGTTTGGGGGCAAAGAAGGAGAGAGGATTGGGAGGAGTGGGATCCTGGAGAGACGGAATGGGCTTGAATGCATAGATATCAAGTTTTGATTTTGAGTTCGGGGGCTAAAAGGGAGTATGAATTTTTGGAGGGCAAATGAGAGAGGGTTTGGAAACGGGGGCGTGTTTCGATTGCCCTCGAGAAGGTCTTTTCCTTTTTTTATTGTATTCGTTCTGTACCTGGGGTAGATACAAGATAATCTGTATGGACACAGTCCCTGTCCCACATGGGGATCATAATCCTTGTCCCCGTTTTATCGGTGAGGTAACTGAGGCACAGCGAAATCGACTTGCCCAAGGTCACCCAGCAGAGAAGTGGCAGAGCTGAGATTCCAACCCGGGTCCTCTGACTCCCAGGCCCCTGTTGTTTTCCCAGAGCGGGGTCGGGAGCCTAGCCCAAAAGGCTACAAGGGCGCAAACAACGACTTGAGCCCCCAAACTGGCAGTGCCGTCGCTTCTGGATGAAGAGGGTAGGCCGCGAAGCGGGTGGGGGAGGTGGGAGGGGGCAGAGGGCCGGGGATCGGGGCTAGACTGGGCGCCCCTTGTTGAGTAGGGACTGTCTCGACCTGTCTTTCAGCTGTACTTTCCAAGCGCTGAGTACAGGGCTCTGCCCACAGTTAGCGCTCAATAAAGACGATTGAATGAATGGATGAATTAATGAATGAATGGGAATGCGGGGCTGCGAGGAGGGTGGGTGGCCGCCAGGGGGCAGTCGCGCTCCAGAGCCCGCGCCGCCCCCTCCCCGCCATCCCCGGGCTCTGCTATCTCTGCACGGTGCTGCAATATCTCTCTCTGCTTCTCTGTCGCAACGTCTCTGTCTCTGTCCTCTTCTCCCTCCCCCGTGAACGGAGCATGCAGCAGGGCGGGGCCCTTATCCCGATTGATCCCGTTAGCTTGGAGTCGCTCCCCCGGGCTCCTCCTCCTCGCCCCCCAACCAACCAGACCCCAGCCGACCAGGCTGCTGCAGTCCCCGCCCTCGCTCCAGCCCCCACCGGGAACGGAGACGCGGAGGAGGGAGAGGGACAGACAGACAGTGAGTGACGGGATGGAGGGCACCCTGGACCCAGGCGCCCCGCCCCCCAGCCTCCCCTACCCCACCCCATCCTCTCTTCTCCAGATGTGTGTGGGGGGGGGGGGTGGATGAAGTAGACCGGAGGCTGAGGTCATCGTTGTCTTGGAAACGGCTAACAGCCGAGGACAACAGTGTGGGGAGGGGCCCAGGGGTCCCGACCGCCTCCCCCTTCGCCTCCACTCCCCCCCCTTCTGTGTGTCCGTCTTCCTCTCCCTGATTTCCTTCTCCCAAGCCCCCTGCTTCAATCAGGCTCCCCTCGCCCTGGCCCTCCCCTCAGCTCCAGCCCCAAGCCGGGGTGAGGGATGGGAAGGAAATGGGGGAGGTTTGGGGGGAGTCCTGTTTGGGGGGAGGGACCCGTCTCCATGGCCACGGAGTTGTTTATCTTTTGTTTCCCCCACCCCCCTTCCTTCCCCGGGCCTAGTCTCTAAACGCCCCCGCCCCTCCCTCCTCCCTCCTGCGGTCACCTGGCCCCGAGGAGATCTGGGGGCGGAGTTTTGGGCGGGTGCCCGAAGGGAGCGAGGGTCGGGAGCCGGGGGACGCCTGGGTCCTCGGGAGAAGGAGTTCTCTCCCGCAGGAACGGGGCCACATCCCCAGACTTCAGTTTTCCCCCTCCCAGGAGGAGTAGGGGCAGCCACGATCCCGTTGCAGGGAAGGGCCCCAAGAAAACCCAGCCTCCCGCCTTCCTCCTCCTCCTGTCTTTTCTCTCCTTTTTCCAGGCCTCCTTTCCCCCACCTCGTCCACCCTGTCCACCTCTCTCCTCCTCCTTTCCTCCCCTCTTCCCTGCTTCTCCTCCGTCTTTGTCCGTTTCTGCCACGAACTTTGCACGAAGTCTGGCCCCCGGCCCCGCCCCCATCCCGGGCCGGCCCCCTCCTCCACCCCCTCCCCCGCCCCCTCCGGCCCCCTCCCGGCAGGGACCCCACCCAAAGCACACCGCATCTCCCACCGCCTGGGCTCGGGTCCCTCCGCAGCCTGCTCCCTCTCCGAGGTGAGGCCCGGGACCTCGCTCCCCGAGCCAGAGGTGGGCACCGACCTGCAGCCTGGAGGGTGGGTGGGGAGGTGGGACGGGGCCGGGGGTGCACGGGGGGTGGTTAGGGTCGGCCCCCCGAGGCCCGGGAGGGACCCGAGGAAGAGTTAGGGGGAGCGGGACGCCGGGCTTCTGGATTTGAAGAGTAAGATTTTTTAATTTGCAGGATGCGCTCACTAATTTCGGTTATGATACCGCAAACCAGAGTCAGAGGGGTAAATAGATTTAAGGTGGCTTTTTCCACTCCCCTGTTGTCCCACCCCTCTCCTTCCCCAACGGCCACTTTCCCTAACCTTTATTCCTCCATCTCTTTCCCTTCGCGTTCCGGGGTTTCCCTTAATTCCCTTCTCTACCCCCTCCTGAGTTAAGGGGTGGAGGTGAATCAACTGAGGGTCTGCTCCCCCTACCCTCTCCTCTTTTTCCTCTTTCCCCCTACTTTTTCCTCCTCGTTCCCCCCCACTTTTTCCACCTCTTTCCCCCCCACTTTTTCCACCTCTTTCCCCTTACCCTCTGCTCTCTCCCCTCTTCTCCCCCCACCCCTTTACTTCTCGCCTTCCAGGTTGAGGCCATCTCTTTGGTATGCACAGCTGGGGGGTGTGTGTGGTGGGGGGCAGAGAGGGGGGCAGGGACGCCCTTTAACCCCTCTCCGATGGGGGCTTCCCCCTTTCCGACCCGCCCCCGCCCCGAGGATCCAGGCCTCCCGTTTTCCAGGTCTTCGGGGTGGGGTCGGGCCCGGCGAGGGGAGAGGTCTGAGAGTTTGAGTCTCGCCTCGGGCAGGGAACGCCCAACGGTTGCAAAACGGGGAACCGCGAATTTCCGTGGGGGTGCGAGGGGAGTCGGGGGACACCAGGGGTGCTTCTGGAGGGGAGGCGATTCGACATTTTTCAGCTCCTTCTCTCCCCCGGCCCCAGGGGCGTCCCTAGGGGCATCCCCCCTCCCCCTACTTACAGCGGGGGAATCCGGGCGGGGTGGGTGGGGGTTGCGGGGGTGGGGGACGAGTGGGGGGTGGGCCTGGCCCCCCCCTCCTCCTCCTCCCGTCTCCTCGTCACATCCACATTCTTGGGGTCGGGATAGCGCGGCGACCATATAAGGAGAGAGGAGCGGCGGGTCCGCCCCCGCATTCTCCAGCCGGGGGGGCTGGGCCGGGGGACGCCTGGGTCCCTAAGGGGGAGCCGGGACTCCCGGGGGCGTGGCCCCCCTCGCCTCTCCCGCCCGTTCGTTCAGCTCCCAGGCGTGAACTTTTCCCGCGTGGCGTGGGAGGAGAAGGAAGAGGGGGCGCCTGGCGGGACAGTCCCCGCACGGGCTACCAGCCCGACAACCGGGTGGTCGACCTCGGCCCGCCTAGGGGGAGGTAGAAGAGGGCCCGGGCTCCGGGGGGGTGGGAGGCTGGGGGACGGGGTCCCGGGGGTGGCGGGGGCGGGGTGTCCGGAGGCGGGCCCGACACAGGACCTGCTTGTTCTCGGGCGGAAGCGATGGGGCGGGGAGCGGCCTGCCCAGCGCTCCCGCCTCTCCCGGGTTGAGCCGCTGCCCAGGTGGACGGGGAAGATTACTCATATTTGGTCCTGTTCCCTGCCTCGGCACAGCCTTTTCCAGGCCCGGGACGCGCCCGAATACCCGCCGTTTCCTCCATTTGGTTGTCAGCGGAGACAGGAGGTAAGTTCGAGCCCCAAGGGGGTCGGACATCTAGGGCTCCGGGCTCTGGGCCTGGGAGGAAATGAAGACAGACAGCCCCGGGGACCTCTCCCACTTTCTCCTCCCCTCTCTTCTCCTTCTTCCCCTATCCCCCTTTTCTCCCTTCTCCCCACTTCTCCCTCCTCTCTTCCCTCCCTTCTCCCCTCTCCCCCCTCCCACACCACCACCCTTTCTCTGCCCGGGGCAGGGCGGGGCAGGCACCCTGGGTCGAACTCAGCCCATCCTGAAATCGTTTCGGCCAGAGGCAGGTCCGGGCCCAAGGGAGCAGTGACTGGATGGACAGATCACCGTGCAGCGAGTAGGAAGGGATGTGGCCTACAGTCCCTGTCTGCTTTTGAGATTTGGTGTCACAACCGCCCCACCCCTTTCCCTTCTTAGACCTGGGGCCTCTGGTCTCCCGGTGGCAGATGTGCAACCATTTAAAATTGTTTAAAGCCACCATTCATTCATTCAGTCGTATTTCTTGAGTGCTTACTATGTGCAGAGCACTGTACTAAGAGCTTGGGAGAATACGCAACAACAATAAACAGACGTATGCCCCACCACCACACCTCCCCGGTTTTTCCCTTCCACCCTAGAATAGCAGCCTCAGGTCTTTCTTCCTTTCGTGCCCCACCCAGCTCGTGGCAGTGGGTTCAACGGTTATGAACATCCTTAATGGTTTTAATCAAATCCCTCTTAGAGGCCAAATAGTACCAGAGTCATGCCAGACCAAGGGAGTAGGAAGCAGATGTCATCTACTGTGGGGGGAGGGATGGTGGGGAGGAAGAGGGGAGGACGAGAGGGAGGGGAGGTGGTTGAACAGGTTGAGTTTATGACAGGGCTGCCACATAGGCCAGCCCAAAATCAAACTGGTCGCCCTGGGAGGGTCAGCTTTGGTTTATGAGGGGAATCATGGGAGGAACATATGATGTCTTATTTGTAGTTTGAGGTGGAGAAGCCGGAGATGAAAAGTCTGGGATGTTTGGCTGAGTCCCAACCTCCTTCTTTCTTTTTTCTCCTCCCAACCCAAGCCATGCCAATCACGGTCACCCGCACGACCATCACCACCACCAATATGTCGTCCAGCGGCGGCAATCACACTATCGTGGGTTCCCCCCGGGCTCTGACGACTCCGCTGGGCATCGTCCGCCTGCTCCAGCTACTCTTCACCTGCATCGCCTTCTCCCTGGTGGCCCACATTGGTGGGTGGTTTGGCCCCATGGGAGACTGGTGCATGTTCTCCTGGTGCTTTTGCTTCGCCATGACGCTCGTCATCCTCCTGGTGGAGATGGGAGGGCTCCAGCCACGGGTCCCCGTGTCCTGGCGCAACTTTCCCATCACCTTTGCCTGCTATGCGGCCCTCTTCTGCCTCTCCGCCTCCATCATCTACCCGGTCACCTTCATCAAACACCACGATAAAAGCGAGGAGAAGGACTGTAGGATTGCCGCCACGGTCTTCTCCATCCTCGCCTTCCTGGCCTACACCACTGAGGTTTGCTGGACCCGAGCCCGCCCAGGTGAGGTGACGGGCTACATGGCGACCGTGCCGGGCCTCCTGAAGGTGGTGGAGACCTTCGTGGCTTGCATCATCTTCGTCTTCATCAGCGACACCAATTCCTACGAGCGCCACGGAGCCCTCAAGTGGTGCCTGGCCGTCTACTGCATCTTCTTCATCCTTTCTCTGGCGGCCATTCTGCTCTGTGTGGGCGAATGCACCAGCTGGCTCCCCTGCTCTTTCCACACTTTCCTCAGTGGCTACACGCTCCTGGCCGTCCTGGCCTATGCCACCGCCACGGTCCTCTGGCCACTGTACCAGTTCAGCCATCGGTATGGGGGCCAGAGCCGGCCAAATCACTGCCTTCGGGAATACGGTACCTTATGCTTCTGGGACAAGCTGTTGGTGGTGGCTGTGCTGACCGCCGTCAACTTGCTGGCCTACTTGGCTGACCTGATTCACTCTGCCCGGCTCATCTTCGTCCACGTGTGAGCAGCTGGGAGAGCGGGCAGTGAAGAGAAAGGGATGTTGGAGGATGGCACTTGTGAGACAAATAGATGAGGCCCCTCTAGGGGTTTGGTGGGTGGGGTGGCTGTGCTACCTGGGTCTGCGTCGGCACTCCGGCTTTCTTCCTCCTTCCCCTTTTTCCCTCTCTCTCTCTTGGTCTTTTCCTCTTTCTCTTTCAGTGCAGTGCCACATACCCTACAGGCTCAATTACTTGTTGGTAAGTCAGAGTCTTTCCTTTTCCCACTTTCTGGTCCTTCCTTTCTTCTGTTTCTCCTCTTTCTCTTCTTGAAGGTGCTGAGCCATCTCCACCCCTCACTTATATCGCTATTCACATCCTTGTATCAGTGTTACCTGCCCCCTTGGCCGGGATTCAGGTTCCACCCCCCTGGCTGAGATTTGAACCCAATGATGCCAAAGCATTTCTATTCCCTCTGGGCTTCTGTGTATATGTGTGTGTGTGCGTGGGTCTGGGTGTGCGCCCGTGCACGTGTGTGTTGGGTGGGTATGATGTGGACTGGGAGCTGGGGCGTAGGGCTGTGGGGAGGAGTTAAATTTACTCTCCCCCCTTGAGAATGCCTGGCTGGAAATCAACCCCCTCCCCTCCAACCAAGAACGACAATTTAAAATCCAGGTCCAATCTCGGTACTGAACTTCCCTTCTCTCCCAGAGGCCTGAGATTATTTTGGCTCTTAGATTTTTGTCCGGGACAGAAAAGTCCCACGAGGAGGCTATAATCTTCAAACCAGATCTAGATTAGCATCTACATCTGGATTAAGGGTTTGTTCTGATTATCAGAGAAGAATAAAAGACCATTGTCCTGAAATCTAGGTGTACATAATGAAGTAGTGATTACATTCCCGCAAAGTTAAAAAATAGTGGGTGTATTGGGGGGAATATGGTTTTAAGGGTAATGTCTGAAGGAAGTCCTGGTAGGTGGTCAATAATGCGAAAGAACGGCAGGCATCGTTTTAAAGGTAATGTTTGATCTGATGTATTCTTTATCGGAAAGATAAAGAAATGGTTTCGCCACGCCCACCTTAAAGGCAAAGTCTGATCCAATGCGGTCTTTAAAAGATATTTATCTGGAGGATAAAAGCAACATCGCCACCGCCAATATCTTAAAGGCAATGTCTGATCCAATGTGGGCTTTCTAAATATTTATCTGGAAGATAAACATCCTTGCCACGGCGATCTTAAAGGCAGTGCCTGATCCAACGGCTTCTTTATAATTATCTGGCGGTTAAAAATCGCCCCAGTTATCGTTTTCCCGGGGGCAATATCTCGCTATACTCTTTTGGAATATCTGGAAGGTAACAAACAGAAGGGTCGTGGTTGCCGTGATCTTAAATACAATTTTACTTGTCTTTTTCTCCTTCCAACACTGCCAGCCCGCAGCCCCGTCCGAGTCGTATGCGTTGCTCTCCCCCGCTCGCTGGGATTTATATGGCGAAATTTGGTTTTCTCGAACCTCGCGCTCCCCCCACCCCCTGCCCCCGCCCCTCACAAGCTCGTTCATCGGTTCGTTTGTTTATTGTTTTTTTTTAATTATTATTACCTGAAGATGTAAACGAGAAAAAGAAGAGCGTCTTTGTGGTGTGGCTTCTTGAGGCGCCGAGCCGCGCGGGGTCCCTGCCCTCAGCCCAGGCTCGGAAGATGGCGGGGCCCTGGGCCAGGCCCGGTCGGGACCGGGGAGGAGGGAGGGCGAAGCCGAGGGCCAGAGTCCCCTCCCACCCCTCCGAGTCCCCTGCCACCCCCTCCCCAGGGGACATCCCCTCCCGTTCCTCCGAGTCCTCTCGCCATCCCTCTCCTAATGACAGCCCCCTCCCACTCCCTCCAAGTCCCCTCGCGGCCCTTCCCTAAGGGACAGTCCCCTCCAGTCCCCCCGAGGCCCCTTGCGCCCCCTCCCCTAGGGACAACCCCCTCCTCAACGGATAGTCCCCTCCGAGTCCCCTGCCACCCCTTCCCCAGGGGCCAATCCCCTCCCTTTCCTCCGAGTCCCCTCGCCATCCCTCCCCTAGTGACAATCCCCTCCCACTTCCTCCAAGTCTCCTCCCTAAGGGACAGTCTCCTCCAGTCCCTCCGAGGTCCCTTGCGCCCCCTCCCCAAGGGCTAGTCCCCTCCCACCCCTCCCCAGGGGACAGTCCCCTCCCACCCCTCTGAGTCCCCTCCCCCATTTCCCCCGGAGATCTCCGGCCGAGCCGTGATGTTTGCTTATCCCGCATCGCAGCTCCGGGGCTCAGACCGGAGCGGGGCGGGGGGCAGGACCGAGAAGGGGCGTCGGGGGTGGGTAAACAGCTGCATGGCGGCCTAGGGAGGTCAGCGGGACGGGATTTCGGAGACCAGGTTAGCGGAAAAAATGTGTTCTGCAACCAGGTGGGCTCTCGGAGAGAGACCCGATAAATTAATATGGGCGGGGGGCGGCAGGAGGGGCTCTCCCCCCGCTACCGCTCGCTCCTTCCCGCCGTTATTTCTCCTCCCCGTGTGCTCTCTGGCTCTCCCCTGGTCCACCCCCTCCACACCTCTTCTTCATTCATTCATTCCATCGTATTTATCGAGCGCTTATGGTGTGCAGAGCACTGTAGTAAGCGCTCGAAAAGTACAATACAACAATAAAGACAATCCATGCCCACAGCCGGCTCACAGTCTAGAGGGACCTCCCTCCTCCCAAAACCCACCCCTATTGACCTTAGATGGTTTTTATACCCTCGTCTCCCCACTACCCTGTGTCTTCCTCTCTCAATCCTGCCTTCTAGACTGTAAGCTTGTTATGGGCAGGAAACATGTCTGCCAACTCGATTGCATTGTACTCCCCCAAGCACTTAGTACAGTGCTCTGTACACAGTAAGCCCTCAATAAATACCACTGCTCCATAACTCCACTACCCAACTACCCCTTACCTTTCACATCCCCTGGTAACTCCTCCAGAAATCCCTTTCCCCCATACCCTGAGAAACGCCCTGCCCCTCAGGGTCTTCAGTGGCAGAAGAGAGCAGCAACCCAAAGTTTTTGGCCTTGAAGCCAGCAGCATATGGGAATGGAGATGGAGGTAACTGGAAGAATGGAGCCACCCGGAAAGCAGCGACCCAGTGTTTCTGGCCTTGAAGCAAGCAGCGTGTGGGAGTGGCAGACAGGGATGCTGCTTGGGGCTGCGGAGGTCACACCTGTCTTTTTTTGGTATTTGCTAGGTGCTTACTATATGCCTGGCACTGTACTCAGCGCTGGGGTAGATACAAGCTAGTTCAGGTTGGACACAATCCATGTCCCCCGTGGGGCTCACAGTCAATCCCCATTTTACAGATGAGGTAACTGAGGCACAGGGTAGCTAAGCGACTTGCCCAAGGTCGCACGGTAGACAAGGGGCTCAGCCGGAATGAGAACCCATGTCCTCTGACTCCCAGCCTGTGTTCTATCCATTAGGCCACACTGCTTCTCGTGCCCCTGAGAGGGCAGGCTGGCTGGGCTGGGAGGGGTTGGGGGTGTGTAAGGGGACTGTGGAGAACCAAGGAGCAGGAGGAGGGGTGGGGATTTGTGGGAATCTGGGGGGCAAAGGGTGGAGTGATCTCTTTGCTCCAGATTGGCGGGGTGTTCCAGCTCCTGGGACGGAGGAAGGTGAACCTGTCCGGTCCATCCAGGACGAAGTCAGAGTTGTATATGAGGAACACAAACCCTCGCCTACGGCTTAGTGTGGCTTCTCCGTCTCCACCTGGCAGCTGCTGGCTACGGCCCCAGAAGGCGGGCAGGATGCTGTTGCAGAGGAAGCGTGGGGCCTCCCTCCCTTGACTCAGGTCTCCAGCCCACCGAGCTGCCAGCAATGCCCCTCTGCCAGCTTCTGTGTCCTCAGGGACTTCTGACTCCCAGAGTTCCCCTCACCCCCCATTCCTAATCCCGCTCTTTCAGGGACTCGGGCATTTTGCCCCCACCTCCCACCCCCACCCCCGGGAATCCCGGCTCCCGGCACCACTTTTGGAGACACAAGTGGGCTGGCAATCTTTGTGACACACACAGACGTGGCCCAGGATGGGGACAAAAGGTCCCGGGAGCTGTGGGGTGGGCAGGAGGCTGCAGAGGGAAGATTAAAGAAGGCGTGGGAATTCCCAGGTCCTTCCCCCTGGTCCTCCAAGCTCCTCTACTCTTTCCACCTGTTTCTCTCCCTCCCTGCATGGGGGCCACTAGAAGCAGCAGCAGTGATACTGGGGTGTGGCAATCTTTCTCTATCCCAAACAAATACCACAATTATTATTATTATTTCTAAACACTGGAGTAGACATAAGATGATCAGGTTGGGCATAGTCCATGTCCCACATGGGGCTCACATTCTTAATCTTCATTTTCCAGATGAGGTAAATGAGGCACAGAGAAGCGAAGTGACTTGCTCAAGACCACACAGCGGATCAAGAGCGGAGCTGGGATTAGAACACAGGCCCGGGCTCTTTCCACTAGACCACGCTGCATCCTCCAAGATATAGGCCTGGAGTTTTAGGGTGAGGATTAGAGGGGCGACAGAAAGGGAAAGTGGGAAGTTGAAAAAAAAGGGGTGTGGGCTGAAAGGCAGAAAGAGAGAGGGATGAGGTTGAGGGAACATAAGGATATGGTGGGGTCAGAATTTAGCAAGAGGAATAGAGAGCAGAGATAGAGTGAAACAGAGACAGAGAGGGAAGGGGAACTA
The DNA here is from genome assembly GCF_004115215.2 of Ornithorhynchus anatinus. NCBI lineage: Eukaryota > Metazoa > Chordata > Mammalia > Monotremata > Ornithorhynchidae > Ornithorhynchus > Ornithorhynchus anatinus. The sequence continues at coordinate 52,807,841 of NC_041737.1, read as the reverse complement.
CGAGGAGTCAGAGACACAGGCAGAGGAAAGGGAAAGGGAAACAGTGACTCAGAAATAGTAGAAGAAAAACAGTCACATAGTGTGAGAGAGAGAGATGTAAAGAGAGACCCATAGAGGTGGGGATAGAAGAATATAGAGTGGGGGTATAAGGAGCATGAGGGGCCTCTTGGGGGTGAACAGAAGGGGAAATGTAGTTAGAATGTAAGCTTCCCCTCTAGACAGTAATCGCCTTGTAGGCATGGAAAGTGTCTCCCATCTCTGCTGTCCTATACTCTCCCAAGCACTTGGTACAGAGCTCTGCACACAGTAAGTGCTCAATAAATACCGTTGATTGATTGATTGGTTGGTTGAAATGAATGAGGGAGAGCAACGGACCCAGAGGAATGAGACGTGGAGAAGTGCAGGCAGGAATTTGGGATTCAATTCTTGCCCCACACCCAGGAGTCTCCCAGGAGGGGCGGGGGGGAAATCCCTAGGAGAAGCCAGGTGGTTTGGTGGGGATGTGAGCTTGGCTCCCTTTAAGAGAGACCCCGCCTCCAGAGTTGTCATGACAACACTTCCCGCCCCCTCCCCATCCCAGCTCCCGCCTTGGGGCTCCCACATTTCAGCTGCTGCTGCCACTGCGGCCAGAGCCAGGGCCCCAGCTTCTTCCATCCCCACATCTCTCTGACTTCTTTCCCTTCTCCCCAGTCTCTTCGTCTCCCTTCCAGTCTCTCCCATTCCTTCCCTACTTCCCTCCCTTCCCTGATTCCTTGACCACCCCCCCCCCCCCGCTTCCCATCTCTTCATTTCCTGCCTCTTTCCTTTTCCCCATTCTCTCCTCCCTCCCACTCAGTGTTTCTTCTCTCCCCGTATCTTTCCTTCTCTTTCCGGTCTCCACTTCTTTCTCCTTCTCCCTGTCTGTACCAGTCCTGCTTTACCCACTCTCTATTCTTCCTTCCTCCCGTCCTCCATCTCCCTTTTCTCTCTTTTTTCCTTCCCTGCCCTATCTCCCGCTCCCTCCCTGTTTTTCCTTCTTCCTCTCTCCCTCCTCTTTCTTCCCACGACCCTTCTCTCTCTCCCTTTGTCCCGTCTCCCCACCTCTCTCGCTCTCCCCCTTTCCCTTTTTTTATCCCCTTTTATCTTCTCTCTTCTTTCCTCCCCTCCTTCTGTCTCCCTGTTCCTCCCCCTTTCCTCCCCCTTTCCTTGCTTAATCCCCATTTCCCACTCTCCCTACCCATCCGTTACCATCTCCTCTCTCCTGGGGGTCTCATCTGGGGGGCATGGCGGGCTTAGGTCCTGGGGGGGACCCCGAGGGGGCTCCCCGACCCCTCTTCTGCCGCAAGGGGGCCCTCAGGCAGAAGGTCATCCATGAGGTCAAGAGTCACAAGTTCACAGCGCGATTCTTCAAACAGCCGACCTTCTGTAGTCACTGCACTGACTTTATCTGGTGAGGGGGCGCCGGGACCCCTGGGTTTTGGGGGCTGATGGAGACTTCTGAAAGGACAGCTGTGGACTGGGTGGGGTGGGGGCGGCAGGACCTCAAGGAGCTAGGGGAGAAGAGGGGGGGATTGGGGAGGGAGGGACTCTGAGGGGCCAGGGGATGAGGGAGGGGGTGGGAGAGTTTGACACGATGAAGCCAGAGCCCCAGCTGACTCAGTATTTGGTTCGTTTCAGGGGGATTGGCAAGCAGGGGCTTCAGTGTCAAGGTAAGCGGGGAAGACGCCTGGGTCCCTGAGGGGAGCGGGGAGGGAGGCGCCCGGGGAGAAAGAAGGGAGGGAGAGTCGAGGGCCGAGTTGGGTAGTTGGAGCCATATGCACACTCGCGTGCTGGCGGTGTCCTCCGGGGGTGGTTCCCCGTGCGCTAGCCACGCGTGTTCTTTGGTCTTGGGAAAGAGGAGAGCACACGCTTGTGCTGGGGGCGTGTGTAGTGGGGGAGGGTGGATTGGGGGTAGGGGCGCGTAGGGCCAAGGGCCTCTCTCTTTTCATCCCTTCTCCACTACTCCCCCGTCCCTTCCCCACCTCTCCACCAATCGGCTCCAGCTGGGGGATGGATATTTGGGGAAGTTGTTACCACGGAAACTGGAAGAGATTTGGGGGAGGGAAAGACAGGGACGGAGAAAAAGAAGCAGCGAGACTTGGAGACAGGAAGACACTCGGGGAGACGGAGGGAGACAAAGTGAGAGAGACAGAAAGAGAGGCAGAGAGTCGAGGAGATGAGAAAAGTGATGGGTGGGTGGGAGTATAGATCCCGGGGCCTGCGGGGTGGGGGGGAACCTCAGCTTTTCCCACTTCGTTTTCCCGGGAATTCCCTGAGTGTCCCTCCTACCCCCCGACCCCTCCCGTATCCCCTCCTCCCCGCAATCTGGTCCAGCCACCCATTTCCATAGCAACCAAATCCCTACCTCCTCTCTTCACGCCGCTAGAGAGGAGGAGGCGGGGCCGAGGGGGAGGGTCTGAGTGAGCCGGGGGTGGGGCTAGGGACCCTGGGGTAGGGACAGGGGAGAGGGCGGGGGGCGAAGATTGGAAAGGAAAGAAGGAAGGTCACGGGGTCCTTGGGAGGTAATTGGGAGGGACATTTTTGAGAGGAGTAAAGTGCGGGGTGCTAGGGAGAGGAAAGGGTAGTGCTCAGGCGGAAGGGAGCCAAGAAGTTTGAGGGGTTGGGGCAGAGGGTCAGCAGAGAGTTAAGCCTCCCAGAGCTGATGCTGGGCTGGGGTGCGGGGGCACAGACAGTCGCGCAACACGAGGCCATGCGCACAGGAGCACACACACGCACGCACACACCCGATATCTTTCTGCTTCTGTATTCTCTGTTTCTCTTCTTGTCTGTCTCTGATTCTCTGTCTGTCCTCCAGTCTGCAGCTTTGTAGTTCACAGACGATGCCACGAGTTTGTGACCTTTGAGTGCCCAGGAGCTGGGAAGGGACCCCAAACAGATGTGAGTGGCGAGGAGAGGTGGGGTGTTCCTGAGAGGAGGGGGGGCTAGAGCAGGGAGAGTCAAGGGCTAGGAGTCTGGACGCCCGATTCATTTCTCCTCCCGTGGCCCCATCTCATCCCCTCCCGAGGGCCCTCACCCCCCTCCCCCAGGCTCCTGTCCCAGTTTTTCCTGCTATTTTTACAGCCGGGAGGGGCCGGGGTGAGGCCACTGGCGGCCCAGATTCCAGCTGCCCTTGGCCTGGAAAGAGAGAGTGGGGAGAAGGAGATAGGAAGGAGAGAGGGAGGACAGGAGCCGGGATGGGATGGGGGAAAGGGAGAGGGAAAGAGAGAAGGGAGGGGTCGGGCATTGGGGGGAAGGAAAAAGGAGAGAAAAAGGGAAGAGGGAGTGAGAGAAAAAAGTGAAGAGAAGAGAAGGGTGAGAAAAGAGGGAGGAAGGAATGAAAGGTGGAGAAGAGGGGAGAGGGGGAGTAGGTGAGGAGGAGAGAAGGAAGAGAGGCACCCCAGGAGAAGGGGAAGAGAGAGAGGGGAAAGGAGGGGAACTGAAGATGGAACAAAATGGGAATAGAGGAAAGAGGAGATAAAGGGAGGGCAAGGACTAAGGGATTGAGGAGAAATTGAGAGGATGGAGAAGGTAAAGGGTGGTGATATGTGGAGGGGGAGAGGCAAGAGAGGAAGGAAAAGGGAAGAAGAGATAGGAAGGAAGAAGACCGAGAGCAAAGAAAGTAAAACAGAAACAGAGGAAGGTAGGCAGAGGCAGACAGAAGAATGAAGTCACAAAGAGACAGATTCGGTTCATATAAGTAACATGGCCTAGTAGAGAGAGCATGGGCCTGTGAGTCAGAAGGACCTGGGTTCTAATCCTGACTCTGCCCCTTGTCTGCTGTGTGACCTTCGGCAACTCGCTTAACTTCTTTGTGCTTCAGTTACCACATCTGTAAAATGGGGATTAAGATTGTGAGCCCCATGTGGGACATAGACTGTGTCCAATCTGATTAGCTTATATCTACCCTAGCACTTAGTACAGTGCCTGGCACACAGGGAGCACTTAATAAATAAAAAGAAAGAAAGAACAAACATACAGCAGCAGACAGACAGCAAAAAGACAGAAACTCAGCACTCTGAAGAATGGCAGAGAGGGAAATGGGGACAAAGGAGGGAACCTGAGAGAGGAGCGGCAGCTGAAGAGGGTCAAAGGGGAGTAAGCGTAGGGGAGTCCTTGAGCCAGACAAGGATTTAGTGTTGGGGAATAACCAGGGCTGGGCAGTTGGACATCTCAGGCACAGCAGGAGGAAGAGGAGACTGACCCCTGACCATTCCTCCCCCCTCAGGACCCCCGCAATAAGCACAAGTTCAAGCTCCACAGCTATAGCAGCCCGACTTTCTGTGACCACTGTGGCTCCTTGCTGTACGGCCTGGTCCACCAGGGCATGAAATGCTCCTGTGAGTATGCAGATGTACCCCTGGGAGACAAAGAAGATGTTCTGGGGGACTCTGACCCAGGCTTTGGGGGCAAGTTCCCCTCCCGCTGGAAGCCCAGTGACCCAGAACTACGACATCCTAGCCCTAGTGGGGTTGAGGCAATGAAGTGGGCCTGGCCCCAGAGCCTCATGAAAAATGAAGTTCACCTATGTTCTGGAGTCTGGATGTTGTCTTTGGATGGAAGAGTGCAGAGGCTCCTGTTTCCTTTAAGGGCCCCAAGGGGCTAAGGGCTGTGTCTTGAATGAGCCCCGGGCTCAGCTGATTGCCCTCTCATCTGCAACTGGGAGGAGGGAGGCTGATGGAAGAGGCGGTTTGTTGATACCCGGACAGTTGGGAAAGTCTGAGGGCAGTTCCTGCCCTGTGGTTTGGGAATTGGGAGGGGGATGTTGACCATCTTTCATACTGGACAGTCTAGTTCTCAGCTGGTCTGTCCCTCATCCAGAACAGATACTGCCAAAGGGGTGCTAGAATTCTTTAATACTGATGGTGCCCTCCTCATTCAGAACCATAGCTCCCACACTTCTTTCCAACCACGCCACCATGGGCAACTCTGTCCCAGGAGGCTTATGGAAAATCTGATATTCTGGATCTAGGAGGAGGAGCAAGAGAGGTTGTGGCGGGTGTTGATCTGTGAGGAAGTGGGAGGTGGGGAGGTTGGGGGATGGGAGGTTCTGAGGCTGCCCTCCTCCCCTCCTCTACAGGCTGCGAGATGAATGTGCACCGGCGCTGTGTCCGGAGTGTGCCCTCGCTCTGCGGCGTGGACCATACGGAGCGGCGAGGCCGGCTACAGCTAGAGATCCAGGCCCCTGGCGGGGATGAGCTGCACATCACTGGTGAGGCACCAACCATCCCACGCAGACTACCTCTTCTTCTTTTTTTTCTATGGTGTTTGTTAAAGCATTTATGTGCCAGGCACTTTACTAAGTGCTGAGGTAGATACGAGCTCATCAGGTTGGACACAGTCCATGTCCCACATGGGGCTCACAGTCTTAATCCCCATTTTACGGATGAGGTAACTGAGGCCCAGAGAAGTCAAGTGAGCTGTCCCAAGGTCTCACAACAGACAAGTGATGGAGCTGGGATTAGAACCCAGATCCTCTGACTTCCAGGCCCCGTCTCTTTCTACGAGCCCACATTGTTCTTTCAGCCCAAGGGCATCCCCCTCACCCCACCTGGGCTTTACCTGTCCCCCTGCCCTCTGCCCCATTCCATGACCAGACCGTCTTCCCCTAGGAACACCAGAAACTGTACTCACAATCAATCTATCAATCAGTGATATTTATTAAGTGCTTACTATGTGCAGAGCACTATACTAAGAGCTTAGGAGGATTCAATATAGTTGTGACAGAGGACAGACACGATCCCTGCCCTCAAAGAGCTTATAGTCTGGGGGTGGAGGGGACAGAGACAGACACTAAAATCAACTATAGATTGAGGAAGAAAATGAATAAAAGGATACGTGCATAGGTTCTGAGGGGGTGGGAGGTGGACTGAGTATTTAAGTGCTTAGGTGGTACAAGCTTGCATAGGTGACGCAGTAGGAAGGGAAAATAGGGGAGAGGAGAGATTAGATCAAAACCTGAGACAGTGAGCTGGCATCGCCACAGAGGCCCCCTTTCCATCCCCTCTCAGCGATGCTGTCCTTTGCTAGCGAGCTAGCATCACCATGGAGCCCCCTCTCCGTCCCCTCTCAGTCAGAGATGCTGTCCTTTGCCAACGAGCTGGCATCGCCACGGAGGCCTGCTCTTCATTCCCTTCACTCAGAGATGCAGTCCTTTGCCAGCAAGCTGGCATCACCACAGAGGCCCCCTCTTCAACCCTTCTCACTCAGAGATGCTGTCCTTTGCCAGTGAGCTGGAATCACCACGGAGACCCCTTTTCCTTCCCTTCACTCAGAGATTTTGAACTCTGCCAGAGAGCCGGCATAATCACCGAGGCCCCCTCTCTATCCCCTCTCGCTCAGAGATCCTGTTCTCTGAAAGAGAGTTGGCAGCATAACAGAGACCCCCTCTCTATTCCTTCACTCAGAGATTTTGAACTCTGCCACGAGCTGGCATCACAGAGGCCCCCTCTCCTTCCCATCTCGCTCAGAGATGCTGTCCTCTGACAGCAAGCTGGCATCATCAGAGAGTCCTTCTTTGCTATCCCCTCTCACTCAGAGATGCTGTCTTCTGCACCCTTCACTTGATGCTGAAGAACTGGACCCTTGGATTGCTGAAGGGCATGAGATTGCTGGGCAATTAGTGACCTGGCAGATGGAGGGGTGAGGGGCATTGTCCTAGCACCCCTTAGAGGAGTGTGGATATGGCGAGGAGAACTGAGGTCAGGATGGCTGGATGTCTGACCATCTCCCCCATTCTGCAGTGGGTGAGGCCCGAAACCTCATCCCCATGGATCCCAACGGCCTCTCTGATCCGTATGTCAAGCTCAAGTTGATCCCTGACCCCCGGAACCTAACCAAGCAAAAGACACGGACGGTCAAGGCCACGCTCAACCCCGTCTGGAATGAGACCTTCATCTTGTGAGCCACTGGGACGATGTGGAGGGGAGTGGGTGGATGAGGGAAGTGGGGAGAGAGATCGAGGGGAGGGTGTCAGGCCCAAGATGGAGGTGGGTAAGGATGAGCTGAACTAGCAGTGGTCTAGGCGAGGGAGATAGAGGGAGGGGACAGATGGAGGGCGGGAGGAGTTTGAGAGGGAGAGGGCTGGGGAGTAGATTCTTGTCATACCTGTGGCATTTGTTCAGCGCTTACTGTGTGCCAAGCACTGAACTAAGTGCTGGGGTAGTCACAAAATAAACAGTCCCCGTCCTACATAGAACTCACAGTCTGAGTGGGGGAGAACAGGTGTGTAATCCCCATTTTACAGAGGAGGAAACTGAGGCACGGGGAAGTTAAGTGACTTGTCCAGGATCACGTGGCAGCTGGTAGGACAGAGATTAGGACCCAGTTCTGCTGAGTCCCTGTCCTGTGCTCTTTTCACCAGGCCATACTACTTGTAGGAAATAGAGGGTGTGGGGAAACATGCTAAAGGAGAAGGAGGCAGAGGAAAGGGATCAGGATTGGGGACAAAGACATGGGGGTACAGAGAGGTACAGAGAAGCCCCTAGAGTCTAGAGGCCCAGAGATAGAGAGAGAATTGGGAGAGGGCGGGGGACAGGCAGGAAAGAAAACTCTCAATGCAGCTGCATCCCATCTTCCCGGGCCTGCCATTCTCCCACAGTGCATCTTCCCACGCGATACCCTTCTCCCTGTCTTCTCCCCCTGCCATCCCTCGTCTTCCCCAGCGCCTAAGGAAGCCCAGTCCCTCTCTCTCTGGGCTGTAGTCCCTGATTAAGGGTTTTCCGTCCTGTCTCTCCCAGTGCTCTGAAGCCAGGAGACCTGGAGAGGCGGCTGTCCGTCGAAGTCTGGGATTGGGATCGGACATCCCGCAATGATTTCATGGGCGCCATGTCCTTTGGGGTTTCGGAGCTGCTCAAGGCACCTGTGGACGGCTGGTAAGGGTGGGCTGTGGACCAGCGGGAGGGAGCCAGAGACCTCGGCTCAACCTCCCCTTGCTCTCCCCCTCTTTTACCTCGGCCTCATTAGCTCTCTTTCTCCTCCTGTCCGTCTGCTCCAATCTTCCCCTCGACCCCAATTTTCTCTCTTGTGCCTCCACTCTGATCTTTCTCCTCTTGCTCTTAATCTTTTTTTTCTTTCTTCTTCTCTGCCTCCGTCTCCCTGTGGTGTTTCTGGGTCTGTGTCTATCTCTGCCTGCCTCGATTTCTCTCTCTGTATCTCCGTCTCCCCATCCCATGCCCCATGGCGATCCTGCCCCAACCTGTCCCCACCGTCCCGGTCTGCGTCTGTGTGTCAGGTACAAGTTACTGAACCAGGAGGAGGGAGAGTATTACAATGTCCCGGTCGCAGATGCTGACAACTGTGGCCTGCTGCAGAAATTTGAGGTACCTGCCTCCCTGCCTCCTGGGACACTCCTTTCCTCTCTGGCCTGAGGGGAGATCTAGTCCCTCCCCCTCCACTACCCCCCACCCCCTCAGCCCCCCACCATGTCTTCCAGCTTGTTTTCCTGCTGCCTCGCCTTTATCTTTGGACTACAACTCCCAGCAGATCCTGAGGCTAATTGGAGTTGTTGTTCATAGGGCTGAGGGAGCGGGAGGCTGGGGGGCCTGGTGCTGTTTGATTTCCTGAGTTGGTATAACCCATCTGGTCTCTCTCTTTTCTCTCTGTCTCCCTCTGTCTCTCCCTTTCTCTGTCTCTCTCATCCTCAGGCTTGTAACTACCCCTTGGAACTGTATGAGGTGAGGGGAGGGGGGATGGAAGGGAGGAGGGTAAGGGTGAGGGAGGGTCTATCTGGTCATGAGGGAGTGGAACGTGGAATGACCCTGGGTTCTCTCTCTATTTCTAATTCTTTGGGTTTATTTTCCTCTCCTGTTCTTTCACTACCTCTCCCTCTCTGTACCCCCACTTCTCTCTGTCACTGAGTCTGTCTCTATCTCTCTGTCAAGCAGCATGCCCTAGTGAAAAGAGTATAGGTCTGGGAGTCAGGAGACCCAGATTCTAATCCCGGCCCTGCCACTTATCCGCTTTGTGACCTTGGGCAAGTCACGTAACTTCTCCAGCCTCGAGGGCCTCATCTGTAATGTGGAGATTCAATACCTGTCCTCCCTCCTCCCTCCCTCCTCTATAGACTATGAGCATGAAGTGTTCCATATTTTTCTGAGACTTATCGACTGATAGAATAGATGATAGATATCGATATATGAATGGTTAGGGAATTAATCCCCTCTCAGTTGATGGAGGAATCCCCAACCTCAGCTGCTTATTAATTTATTGAATTTAATTTATTTGTATTACATCTGTTTCCCCCTCTAGACTCTAAGCTTATGAGCAGCAAATGTATCTGCTAACTCTTGTAAATATACTCTCCCAAATGCTTGGTTCAGTGTTCTGCACCTGGCAAGCGCTCAATAAATGTCATTGATGATCATGTTGACTGTGACGATATAGGTCAGGGACAGTGTCATCTGATTGGATTGCCCCTACCCCAATGTTTAGCCCAGGGCTCGGCACATAGCAGGCACTTAACGAACTCCACAATTACAATCATTGTTACCATGTCGCTCCCTTCCCTCCCAGAGGGTCCGAATGGGTCCCAGCCCCTCTCCATCCCCGAGCCCCACGGACTCCAAGCGCTGTTTCTTCGGCCCAGGCCCCGGCCGCCTGCACATCTCGGACTTCAGCTTCCTTATGGTTCTAGGCAAAGGCAGTTTCGGAAAGGTAAGATGGGGCTGAGTGGGGTTAGGGACCGGAGAGGAGGAGTTGTTAGACTGGGAGACAGGACACCTGGGTCTTGGAGGGAACCTGTTGGGGTGTTGCGTGCCTATGGGCAAGAGTGAATCAGAGGGGGCAGGCATCGGAGGCACGGGTGGCTGCAGTCGCTGGTGGGAGCTCATTCATTCATTCAGTCATATTTATTGAGTGCTTACTGTGGGCAAAGCACAGTTTTAAGGGTTTGGAAGAGTACAGTATAACAATAGATACATTCCCTGCCCACAGCCAGCTCATAGTCTAGATTGGGAGACAGATGTTAATATGAATAAATAAATTAATTAATTTAAAATATGTACATAAGTGCTGTTGGGCTGGGATGGGGGGATGACTAAAGGGAGCAAGTCAGAATGATGCAGAAGGGAGCGGGAGAAGAGGAAAGGAGGGCTTAGTCAGGGAAGGCCTCTTAAAGAGGCTTTAAAGACGGGAACAGTCTTGGTCTGTCGGATATGAGGAGGAAGGGCGATCCAGGCCAGAGGTGGGATGTGGGCGAGAGGTCGAGGGTGAGATAGATGAGACAGAGGTCCAGGGAGAAGGTCGGCATTAGAGGAGCGAAGTGGGCAGGCCAGACTCGGCCTCAGGGTCCCTTGTCTCGTGCAGGTGATGCTGGCGGAGCGCCGTGGCTCGGACGAGCTGTATGCCATCAAGATCCTGAAGAAGGACGTGATTGTGCAGGATGATGATGTGGACTGCACCCTCGTGGAGAAACGTGTGTTGGCGCTGGGTGGCCGCGGCCCAGGAGGGAGACCTCACTTCCTCACCCAGCTGCACTCCACCTTCCAGACCCCGGTAAGGCCTGGGCCGCGGGCTGGGGCGAGGGGCAGGGGCAGGTGGGGGAAGGGCTTGCGGAGATAGTCATGGTAGTGAGACTATTCATTAACCACCTATTTCATGATAAACACTGTATTAAGCACCGGAAGGAAGTACCGGGGGGAAATTAGACAAAGCCCCTGATGAGAGATGAGGTTGAGAGGAGATGGCAAGGGGAAGGACAGAGGGGTATGCTGCGTGTAGAGAAAGATTTGAGCAGGGTCAGGTTAAGGGCAGGGCTACAAGAAGCAGTATAGCCTGGTGGATAGAACCCGGGCCTGGGAGTCAGAAGGACCTGGGTTCTAATCCAGGCTCTGCCACATAACTGCTGTGTGACCTTGGGCAAGTCACTTACTTTCTCTGTGCCTCAGTTCCCTCATTTGTAAATTGGGGATTTAAGACCATGAGCCCCATGTGAGACAGGGACTCTGTCCAACATAAAGTACAGTGCTTGGCCCATAGTAAGCACTTAACAAATACCCCAATCATTATTATTATTATTACTATCATCATTATTATGTTTACAAGGGGCCAGGCTAGGGTTGGTTTGAGAGGAAGAGATGAAGATGGAGAGGGTCATTAGCAGGGAATGTGTCTGTTTATTGTTGTCCTGTACTCTCTGAAGCGCTTAGAACAATGCTCTGCACAACAGTAAGCGCTCAGTAAACACCACTGGATAATTAATTGATTGAAGAGAAGGCCTTAGGTCCAGCCAGATTTAGGAGGGAAATGGGCCCTGGGAAAGTGGGGCCCAAAAGAGAACGAGGACTAGATCCGGCTTGGTCCCTCTGGGAATATCAGGGGGTTGGAAGATTAGGGATTGACTCTCTGCCCTCTTGGGTTAGGTGGGAGGCATGGCCATCCCCCTAAGCTCCTCCTCCTCGCATTTTCTTCTCCAGGACCGCCTATATTTCGTGATGGAGTATGTGAATGGCGGGGACCTCATGTACCACATCCAGCAGGTCGGCAAATTCAAGGAACCACATGCTGCGTGAGTGAACAACTGCCAACACAATGGCAACGACAACCACAGAGCCACCACACCTAGGCCCCCCCCCCGGGGTGGTCCCCTCGCCCCCACCTTCCAGACATCTATTCAGGAACGGAACCCCGGGGATCGTGGGAGTCAGAGGAGGCCAAGAGGGGAGTGTTGGAAGGCAAGATGGGCGAGCAGGAACAGACGGCTGGGAAGAGGGAAGGGGCACAAGTGGGAGTGGAGTTCATTAGGTGGGAGGCAGAGGGGCTGTGTAGAACTGGGAGGGGGAAATGGGAAAGAGATAGGCAAATGCCGGAAGGTTTGGAGGGGTCAAAAAGGGCAGGGGTCAGAAGGCTGAAAGGACCAGGAGAGGGTTAGGGGACCCTAAGGGGAGTTAAGGGAACTACAGCAGCTCCCAGCAGCTTCTGGACCCACTGCTTACTCACCACAGGGGTCTGGACTCCCCTGAGGGATGGGGGTCAGTCCATGGGGCCTCTGGGGGAGGAAGCAGGGAACTGTAGGAGATGGACAGTTTCACTGTGCAACTTCTGCTGGCAGGTTCTACGCAGCTGAAATCGCCATTGGACTGTTCTTCCTGCACAACCAGGGGATCATCTACAGGTGGAAGGGCCCAGAAACCCTAATTCTTTCCCCAAACCAATTCCAGGCCCCTCTTCTCTACATTCTGCCCCCGCCCCTGATTTCTGCCTCCACCACTCTCCTCTCAGGACCAATCTCCAGCTCTCTTTCCGTCCTCCCCAAACCAGTCTCCCCCCATTCTCTAATGCCCATCCCTTGCCCCCTCTAGCCTCCTGCCCGCCCAAACCACTCTCCCCCATCCCTCTCTGCCACCACTCTATCCCCTTATACCACTCATCCCTTTTCCATCTCTCTTTCCCCCAGCCAGCTCTCTGCCTTTCTCTTTTTCTGTGTCTTTTCTTCTCTCTTCCCCCCAACTCCCCTGACCCACCCCGCCCCACAACAGGGACCTCAAGCTAGATAACGTGATGCTGGATGCTGATGGCCACATCAAGATCACGGATTTCGGGATGTGCAAGGAGAACGTCTTCCCCGGGACCACCACCCGCACCTTCTGTGGCACCCCGGACTACATTGCCCCGGAGGTCTCCCTCCCAGGACCCAGGCGTCCTGCCCCTAGCCTTTGACTTTATCCTCACCCCCACTTCCCTCAGAGGCTCATCCAACCGGTCCCCTGCTACCTCCCCCACCCCCACCCCAGTCCCCTTAAGGGTTCAGGTCTCCCCTGCCCTGGCTTTGCCCCCCACCCACACTCAAAGCAGCAGCTAGGACCTGTGTTTTGGGGGGATGAAAGGAGCTGCCATCTCCCCTGAGCCTGGTGACCAACCACCTTCCTCCTTCCTGCCTCTCCAGATTATTGCGTATCAGCCATATGGCAAGTCTGTGGACTGGTGGTCATTTGGAGTCCTGCTATATGAGATGTTGGCTGGACAGGTAGAGGCCTAAAAATGGGGTGGGACATTTGAAAGGGTGGGGGGAATGGGGAAGAGGAAGGATGATGGGGGGAGTCAGGACAATATGGGGAAGGAATGATAGTTGGAGGACTAGTAATAATAATAACAATAACAAAGAGTGGTATTTGTTAAGCACAAGGGTAGATACAATACACTCAGATGAAACTCTGTCCTACTTGGGGATTACAGCCCAAGTCGGAGGGAGAACAGGTATTGAATCCCCATTAGATGATGAGGAAACCGAGACACAGAGAAATTAAGTGATTTGACCAAGGTTATATGTCAGGCAAGTGACGAAGCCGGGATTCAAGCCCAGGTCTTCCGATTCCTGGGTTCGTTCCACGACTCCACAGGGGCAGAAGGCAGAGGAGAGGTTGTGAAGGGGGAGCTGAGGAACCAGAGGACAAAGATGGGAGATTGGGGCAGCTAGAAGAGGGGAGCTGACAGATGAGGAATGGAAAAAAGATGGGGCTTCTGGGTGAGAAGGGAGAAATGAAGGCCTGGGGTAGAGAGAGCTAGGGGGTGGAGGTGGGGGCAGTCTGAGGGTTAGAGAGAATATTGGTGGGGGACCTCACACTCCCCTGGTCTCCCTCACATCCTCCCGTTCCCCCGCACAGCCCCCATTTGACGGGGAGGATGAGGAAGAACTTTTCCAGGCCATTGTGGAACAGACGGTCTCCTACCCCAAAGCCCTGAGTCGGGAAGCCGTGGCCGTCTGCAAAGGGGTGAGACCTGGACCACCACCCTCCAAGGACCCTAAAGTCTACCTCCCAGCCCAGACCCACCCCCATAATGCTCTGCATGAAGAGACCTAGCTGTCCGGACCCCTCGTCCCCCCGACGAAACTCAGGGACACCCAGTCCTGTCCCTGGGAGCTGGGTTGATAGGTCGGGGGGAGCAGTGAGGTGGGTGGGGGGGTGGGGTCTCCAGCCCCTGAGGTGAGGGGGATTCAAGCCCAAACCCTTTACCTCTGAGGCCTGCAAGTCACCTGCGTCTCTCTGGATCACTGTTTCCTCTGCCTGTTTTGTTTTCTTCTCATGTCTGTTTCTCTCTCTCTCTCTTTCCCCCTAATCTCTGATCCCCCTTTGCTCCCCCCCCCCCCCAGTTCCTGACCAAGCATCCAGGGAAGCGGCTGGGCTCAGGTCCAGAAGGCGAGGCCGCCATCCGCAGTCATGGCTTCTTCCGCTGGATTGACTGGGAGCGGCTAGAGCGACTGGAGGTGGCTCCGCCCTTCCGGCCTCGCCCGGTCAGTAGTCCCTGACCCTGACCTCCTCACTCTGCCTTCTCCACAAGTCCGTTCCCCCTTAACCCCACATATGTCCCCACCCATTCCTTCTTCTCATCCCCTTTTACCTCCCTGCTGACTGATTTCTAGCACCTGCCCTTTCCTGTCCCTTCTCCCTAGCCCCATCAAGCATATGAAATGACCCCAGTTTCCCTCTCTTACCAAACCCCCTCCCCATTCTGACCCCATGAGGTTCCAGCTCATGACTGCCCGCCACCCCCCCGCCCCGACCACCCGGAGGGGAGCAATGGGGGAAGGGGATGTGGGAGAGACAAGAGGTGAATGAGATTGCAGGTAGTAATATTATTAGTAGCAATGTAGTATTTATTGGGTGCAGTGCAGTGTATTTATTCATTCAACAGTATTTATTGAGCACTTACTATGTGCAGAGCACTGTACTTAGCGCTTGGAATGTACAGTTCGGCAACAGATAGAGACAATCCCTGCCCATTGATGGGCTCACAGTCTAAACACTGTACTAAGGCCTTGGGAAGGTACAACAGAAGCACGAGCTGAATTTCCTGCCAGAAAACAGCTTCCTCTCAAAGGGAGGAAGACAGACATAAAAATATTTTCAGCAAGAGAGTTACTATATTATTAGGAGAGTCAGCTAGCATTAGTGGAATCAGAAGAAATGATTCATTCATTTGTATTTATTGAACTCTTACTGTGTGCAGAGCACTGTACTAAGCACTTGGGAGATACATCAGAATAAATATTGAATAATAAATAATTGAATATATATAAGTGCCAAAGATGAGTTTAAATAAATACAGAAGCGCAAGAGGTAACAGTTGGGTTGATATGATTTGGAGTTTGGGAATGAACTGGGAAAGGAAGTGAGACTGTAGGAGGAATGCCCTTGGGGAGAAGGAGAGCCCTGAACTGACCTCAACTTCCTGTCCTCCCCAGTGCGGTCGGAGTGGTGAGAATTTTGACAAGTTCTTCACGCGGGCAGCACCGGCACTGACCCCCCCGGACCGACTCGTCTTAGCCAGCATCGATCAGTCTGACTTCCAGGGTTTCACCTACGTCAATCCTGACTTCTTGCACCCTGAACATATCCACCCCAGCAGCCCCCTGCCCGCCATTTGACCCCCACCCCCCCCCCCGTGGTCCTGGGAACTCCCCTCTTCATACTGGCTTCTTCCAGTTCTAGATTGTCCCTCCTGGTTCCGTATCTCTCCTGGTTCTAGTAGTCCCTGTCAGTTCTCCGTATCTCCTGGTTCCGCTCCCTCTGCCGGTCTTAGGTGCCCAACCGATCCTATATATCTCCTAGTTCTAGGTGCCCCTGGCCATTCTCGGCTTCGTAGCCTGTCTTAGGGATCTTTGACAGCTCCAAGAACCCCTCCTCCACCTCCCAATTGTGATTCCCACCAGCTTTCAGTTCTCTCCATTGATACTAGGTCCCCCTGTAGCTTCGGGGTTCCACCCCCAACCCGTTCCAAGGGTATCCACTTACCTGCTGATGGTTCTTCTACTGGGACCGGGTTCTTTCTCCCAGTTTTAAGTTGGCCTTAGCAATTCTAAGAGCCCTTCCGGGTTGGGTTCCCACCCCTGACGTTCCAACCCCTCCCTGGGGCCCTTTTGGGATTCAGGTCTCCCCTTTGGGTCAGGGATCTTCCCCTTCCGTGGCCCCTCTGGGCTTCCATTTGCCTCAGGAGCTTAGATCTTCCTCTTTCCCCCCCACCCCCGACTGACCCACTGTAGCGGTCTGCGTTCTAGAAACTCCCCTCTTCCTGCTCTAGATCCTGACCCAGAACCAAGCGCTTAGATTGTGCTCCGGGTTCTATATTCTTCTGCATGTTCTAGAGCTGTTGGGTTTCACACACCCTCGGACCCTAGACCAGCATCACTCTCCACAGGTTGCCTGGATTTGCCCCCATTGCCCTGAGAGAGCCCAGGGAGATGCTCAGGGAGTCCTTTCCTCCGGGCTAGGTGGCCATGGCCTCTGGGACCAGGAGCAACCCACCAGGGGTTGGCTGGGGGTGGAGGGGGAACACACCCACCCTTCTCCCTCAGGAGGGCCGGGACACTGTGGCTCATCTCACGGCAACAGCAGAGACCCTGGCTTCACTGCCCCCCCAGCTTCCCATGTGCATGGCTCCAGTCAGGTCAGGAACATGCTTCATCACACCTGGGACATCCTCCCTCCTGACTTCACGTGGCTTTGGCCCCCTTCCCCCGTGCACAGCTGGAAATAAAATTGGGATTTTGATGCTGGAAACTCTGGTGTGTCGCCTCCCTCAGGCCCCTCTCATTAACTCTGGGTCTATGACTAATAATAAAAATACTGGCATTTGTTAAGCACTATGTGCCGAGACCTGAGGTAGATAAGAGGTAGATCGGATGCAGTCTCTGTCCCACAGGGAGCTCAAGGTCTAAGGGGGAGAGCACAGAGTCAATCCCCATTTTTACAGAGAAGGAAACTGAGGCCAAGAGAAGTATTTTACCCAAGACCGTGCTGCAGGCAAATGGACTAGACAGGATTAGAACCCAGGCGTGATTCCCAGGCCCTTGCTCTTGCCGCTAGCCTACGGTGCTTCTGGTCTTTCTAGGTCTCTCTGCCTCTTCTCTCATTTTCCCAGTCAATCGATATTTATTGAGTGCTTACCGTGTGCAGAGCACTGTATTAAGCACCTGGGAGAGTATAGTAGAGTTGGTAGACATATTTCCTTCCAGTCTAGTCTACCCTGACCATCTCCACATCCTGTCTCCCAACCTCCGAGACTCCCCTTCTACCCCAACTCCCTTCAGAGACTCAGGAATCTCCTCCTCTCAGGCTCTACCGCCCTCGGGGATCCTAGCGCTCACATCCCCTCCCACCTCCCCAGACCCTTAGGTACCTAAGTAACGCCCCTGGACGTGGGGGGAGGGGGTGGAAGGGGCGTCTAACCTGCAGTCCGTTCAGCCCCAGAGGGCCTCTGATCGAAGGAGCGAAAGCAGGAACGCTGTGCCTTCGCTGTGGACTTCTCCTCCACGAATCCGCCTACACCCCCAAGATATTCTGCCTGCCTAACTGATTGTGCTTTCCACCTCTGTGTGAAGGAGCGTTTCCTTTTGTCAGACTCGAACCTACCACCTTCAAGCTTCCACGGGTGCCCTCTATTTCAGGTGTCGTGGAATTGGGGGAAGCGTTAATCCCCCGGTTATCCTGGGCTCTCCCATCCTCCCTCATCCTTCCCGTCCCTTTTAAGGGATTTAGAGGCTCCTCCTCCTCCCACTCCACCCACCTCCCGAACCTAACCCGGGACCAGGCCGGGGGCTAATGAGAGGCAGCGTGGTTTAGCGGAAAGAGCCCGGGCTTGGGAAGTCAGATGACGTGGGTTCTAATCCCGACTCCGCCATTCGTCTGCTGTGTGACCTTGGGCAAGTCATTTCACTTCCCTGGGCCTCAGTTCCCTCTTCTGTAAAAGGGAGGTAAAGACTGTGAGCCCCAGGTGGGACAATCCGATGACCTTGGATCTACCCCAGCGCTTAGCGCATAGACAGCGCTTAGTGAATACTATTATTATTATTATTAATAATAATTATAAGTCCGGGGACTTCCAACCGACCCTACATAAACAGTCCTGGCTGCGCCTTTAAGAGTGGCCTCGCTGACATCACGGGGGGCGGGCTGGCCCGGCTCCTGGCTCCGCGGCGGCTGCAGGCACCGGGTCTCTGCGCCGAGACGCTCCGGGACACCCCCCCCCCCCCAACACCTTCCCAACGCCCCCTCCCCAAGGACCTGCACCCCCGACCCCCCACCCCGGCCCACGAAATCTCCTAAATCCCCACATCTTTAGATTCCGATTCCCCCTTCTCGATCCGAGGACCGGCCACCCCCCAGGCCGGCCCCCATCTCCCCCATCTCCCCCCGGCCGCCCGACCCTTCCCCCTCCTTGTCTCTCCCCGCTGCCCCCTGCCCCAATTCCCTTCGTCCCGGACCTGTCTCTGTAACGGCCTCCTCCTCCCTCTCCTCTTCCCTCCGGCTCTCAGCATCTTTCCGCCACTGTCCCTCTGTGGATCCGTCTCTCCATCCTTCTCTCTCCATCTCTACCCTTTCTGGTCCCTCTCCCACCTTCCTCCCCCTCCTCACTTTTCCACTTCCCTCCTTCTCCGCCTTTCTCCCCCTCCCCCTTCCACCTCTCTGGGGTGTCCCCCTCCCCATCCCGTTCCTCTATCCCCTCCCATCCCCCTCTCCCTCCCTCTTTCCCAGCCCCCTCCCCCCTCCCCCGCCCCAACCATTTGCTCCCTCCTCCCTCCCTCCCTCTCCCCCCCCACCCCATCCCGGCTCAGCCAATGAGCGCGGGGCCGGGGCTGCTCTCTTCTCCGTCCGCCGAGTGAGGCCCGGACCGCGGCGGGGGGACCGAGGGGGACCGGGGACGCGGGCATCGGGGGCTCGGGACACCCCGGGAGGGGAGGGGGCGGCGAGGCCCGGGGCCGGGAGGGGGGCCGGGGGGGCCGAGGGGGGCCGGGGGGGCCGACAGGCCGGACATGCGGCTGCGGAGCCCGGAGTCCGGAGCGCCCACCCAGCGCTGAGCAAGGTGAGCCGCGGCCGGGGCCGCCGGGAGGGACGGACGGACGGACGGACGGACGGACGGACGGACGGACGGATGGATGAATGGATGGCCGGGATCGCCGGGAGGGATGGATGGATGGCCAGGATGGATGGATGGCCGGGATGGCCGGGATGGATGGATGGGTGGATGGATGGATGGATGGATGGATGGATGGATGGATGGATGGATGGATGGATGGCCGGGAGAAAGTGGGAGGCTTGTCGGGGCCGGGATCCCGGGGGGCTTGGATGCGGGGACGCTGGGGTCCTGGGAGAAGGGGGCGGGGCTGTGAGAGGGAAGGAGATTCTGAGGAGGGGAGGGGGGAAGGGGAAGGCCGGGATGCCTTGGTCCAGGATCCTGGAGGCCGGGGCGGTGGGGAGGTTGGGCTGGAGGCCCGGGCCCGCTGGGGACTTTTCGGGGGGGTGTGTGGAGGAGAGGACGAGGATGTCACCGCCGGAGGACGGAGGGAAGCCCGGAGGAGGAGGAGGAGCTGATGACCGGACACGGGGTCTCGCGGGGGACGGTGTTGGGGGGGGCCCGAATCCTCGGCTCCGGAGCGGTGATGGGAGGCCGGGGATTCCTGGGTCCCGGGAGAAGGCTGGGGGTGTGGGGGAGGGCGTCGAGGTCTTTGCAGAGGGGGACGGAGGAGGGAATGACGGGGCCAGGGACCGGGCCCAAATGGGGGTCCCGGGCCAAGGGGACCGCGGGATAATCATAACGATTATTATTATAAATCTGGTATTTGTTGAGCGCCTACTATGTGCTAGGCGCCGTCCTAAGCGCCGGGGTGGATGCAAGCGATTCGGGTTGTCCACAGTGCCCGTCCGGGACAGGGGGGAGGGCGAGGGCCGGGGGTCCGGGGTCCGGGTCCGGGGGTCCTGGGTTCTCTGCCCCTCTGTCCGTCCCCCTCCCCCAGGTCCCGCAGGGCGTCCCCCGCCGCCCAGAATGAGTAACTGCAGCAGCCGGGCGCTGACCCTGCTGAGCAGCGTGTTCGGGGCCTGCGGGCTGCTCCTGGTGGGCATCGCCGTCAGCACGGACTACTGGCTCTACATGGAGGAGGGCACCGTCCTGCCCCAGAACCAGACCACCGAAGTCAAGATGGCCTTGCACGCCGGGCTCTGGCGGGTCTGCTTCTTCGCAGGTACGGGCCCCCGGCGTCCCGGCGTCCCGGCTCCTCTCCCCTCCGCGGCCTGCTCCTCTTCCTTCTTCTCCCTTCGGTCAACCCCATTGCCCCCGGCCTCCCGCCTCTCAGGCCGTGGCTACTCGAGGCCGGAGGCCCCCAAACCCTACTTCGTCCACTCCCGGCCGACCTCAAGGCCCCAGTCGCCCGCTCCCCCTCTCTGGGGGCAGACCGCAGGCTCACAACGTCGTGGACGGGGATTGGCACTCATTATTGCTGTACTGTATATCAGCGCTTAGTACAGTGCTCCGCACACAGTAAGCCCTTCATAAATACGATTGAATGAATGTTCTGCCCCCGCCCCCTTCACTCTGCCCCCTCCTCCTCCACTTCGGCCCCTCCCCCTCCGCCCCCATTTCTGCCCTTCTTCCCCGACCCTGCCCCCTTGACTCCAGCTCCTCCCTCTGTACCTGGCTACGACCCCGCCTCTTCCACCCCATCCCCTCCCCCTTCACCCCGACCCCACCATTCGGTGCCTGACCCCCTCCCCCTAAACTCTGGATTTCCCCCCCCTCCACCCAGCCCCCACCCCCTTTTGCCCCGAACCCCACCCCTGACCCCTGACCCTCATCAATCAATCGTATTTGTTCATTCATTCATTCATTTAATTGTATTTATTGAGCACTTGGGAGAATACAGTATAGCTTTATAACAGGCACATTTCCTGCTCACAAGGCGCTTACAATCTAGAGGGGGAGACGGACCTTGATATAAATAAATAAATTATAGAGATGGATATAAGTGCCCTGGGACTGGTAGGGGGGGATGAAGGACTGGTAGGGGGGATGAATGAAGGGAGCAAGTCAGGGTGACACAGAAGGGAGAGGGAGAAGAGGAAAGGGGGGCTTAAGTCAGGGAAGACCTCTAGGCCCCGGCAAAGCTCCTGGACTGACCCCGACCCTTCTCCTTACCCCCAGGCCGGGAGAAAGGCCGCTGTGTCGCCTCCGAGTATTTCCTGGAGCCCGAGATCAACTTGGTGACAGAGAATACGGAGAACATTCTGAGTGAGGCCGGGGGTGGAGCCTGGAGGAGGGGGCGGGGTGAGCTATGGGGGAAGAGGGAAGAGGGGGTCTCCTGAGGGAGACCCTTGACCCGTCGCCCCCTTTCCCCTCACCAGAGACGGTGCGGACCGCCACCCCCTTCCCCATGGTCAGCCTCTTCCTCGTCTTTACGGCCTTCGTCATCAGCAACATAGGTCACATCCGCCCTCAGAGGACCATCCTGGCCTTCGTCTCCGGCATCTTCTTCATCCTCTCGGGTGAGGGTCTTGCCTGGTAGATGGGGGGAAGCGGCAGGGAGGGCCAGAGGGAGCCATAGAGGGAGTGGGGGGGAAGTTCTGTGGACTCTGGACAGAGTGTCATGGAGCACAAGGGAAGAATCCAACCCAGAGCCCCTCCCCCTGTTCCTCTTTCTCCCCGAGGAGGGTTGCCCTTGTGCCTAGCTCACAGTCACCTCTCCTTTGGGCCAGATGGTTGAGGATCCCCATGCCCCCTGGGTCCGAGCGCCTCCCCGGTCCCTCCATCCAATCCTTTGGGTCCCCCAGGTCTCTCTCTGGTTGTTGGCCTGGTGCTCTACATCTCTAGCATCAACGACGAGGTCATGAACCGGCCCAGCAGCTCTGAGCAGTATTTCCACTATCGCTACGGTTGGTCCTTTGCCTTTGCGGCCTCCTCGTTCCTTCTCAAAGAGGTGAGGAGGAGGGGTTGTGAGAAGTTGGGGTGGGGAGGGTCTGACGTCAGAATGGTATTGGTCAGGTGCTTCCCGTGAGTTAAGAGCTTTAACAAGCTCAGGGCTAGATAAAAAATAATCGGGAAGGGTTTTCCCCTCCCGACATGGTGTTCATAGTCTAACTGGGAGGGAGAACGGGTAACAATAATAATAATAATAATAACTGTGGTATTTGTTAAGCCCTTACTATGTGCCAAGCACTGTTCTGGGCGCTGGGGTACATACAGGTCAGACCCAGTCCCTGTCCCACATAGTCCTCACAGTCTTAATCCCCATTTTATAGATGAGGTAACTGAGGCACAGAGAAGTTAAGTGATTTATGATTTATGGGTATCTTATGCCCATTTTTCAGATGAGGAAAGTGAGGTTCAGAGTAGTGAAGTGATTTGCCCAAGGTCACCCAGCAGGCAAGTGGCTGATCGGGATTAAAACCCAGATTCTTTGACTCCCAGGCCTGTACTGTTTCTTCCTGGCCATGCCCCTGCTTCTCACCAAATAAGGGACAGAGCAGCCCCTGAAGGAGCCCGGAGAGGAGGGGGCAGACTCCCTGAGGAGGAGAGTTATTGAGGGAGTCAGGTTGATCTGCCTCAGACCTCTCTGACCCCTGACCGGGAGCAGGAGCTGTGGCAGGTCAGAGCGGTAGCCTCAGGGTGAGCGCCAAAAGGGCCAAGGGCCAGCAACACTTCCTTCCTCTGATCAGTAGCCCCTGGAGCAGTCCTCAAGGGAGATTTTTTAATGGGGGGTATGAAGACTCAGGTTTTCACCACATGTCTGTTGTGAGACCTTGGGTAAGTCACTTCACCTCTCTGTGCCTCAGTTACCTTGTCTGTAAAATGGGGATTAAGACTGTGAGTCCCATGTTGGGCAGAGACTGAGTCCAAACTGACTAACTTGTATCTACCCCAACTCTTAGAACAGTGCATGGCACATAGTAAGAGCTTAACAAGCACCATAATTGTTAATATGCTTATTAGGGAGGACTGGAGTCTTCCTATGCTCAGGACCCTACTGGTAGTAGTAGTAGTAGTAATAGTAGTAGTAGTAGTCATTCAGCAAATTGTATTTATTGAGTGCTTACTGTGTGCAGAGCACTGTACTAAGCACTTGGGCGAGTGCAATATCACAATAAACAGACACTTTCCCTGCCCACAACAAGCTTACAGTCTAGAAGGGGAGAATCAGTATTATTTATTGAACACTTATTTTGTGCAAAGCACTGTGCTAGGCTTAGAGAAAGATTTTAGTAAGTATAAAAATTGAAGACAGTCCCTCAATCAGTGGTATTTATTGAGTGCTTCCTATGTGTAGAGCACTGTTCTAAGCAGTTGGGGGAATACAAGTGAGTGGTATTGTCCACACTGTCCACAGGGGTCTTAGAAGAAGACCTAAAAATGACCGGCTTTTACACCTTAACCTTCCCCCTCCTCCCCAGTCCAGAAAGAGGCAGGTCTCGGCCTTCTAAATCCCTCCCCAGGCTGCTCGATGCTACCAGCCTTCACACTTGCAGATGGGTGGGGCTGAGGTGACCCCTCCGGGGAGTGGGAGGGGGCCATGTGGTCTTCGGAGCCTCATCCGTGGAGGTGGGGGGCTTCTGCCAGGATCTGTTCCTGGGGGCTTTGTTCCCCTTCTGGTCCCAGTGGAGAAGACTGAACAGCAACAGTGAGTAACGAGGAAGGATTCCCCCAGACTGTGACCTTGTTGTCGACAGGGAATATGTCTGCCAACTCTGTCCTACTGTACTCTCCCAACTGCGTAGTAAGCACTCATAAATACCAATGATGATGATGATAATGATGATAATTATGGTACTTGTTAAGCACTTACTATGTGCCAAGCACTGTTCTAAGCACTGAGGTGGATACAAGGTCATCAGGTTGTCCCACGTGGGGCTCACAGTCTTAATCCCCATTTTACAGAGGAAGGGACAGAGGCACAGAGAAGCTAAGTGACTTGCTCAAGGTCACACAACAGACCAGTGGCAGAGCTGGGATTAGAATTCAGGGCCCCTGGCTCTCAAGCCCCAGTGTGTTCTTTCCACTAGGCCATCCTGTTGTTCTTCTTCCTTATACTGTGAGCCCCACATGGGACCTGATTATCTTATACCTACCCCAGTGCTTAGGACGGTGCTCGATACATAGTAAGCATTTAACAAATACCACAGTTATGATCGATTGATTGTCTCCTCTCAATCCCTTCCTGCCGGTTGCCCCCTCCGGCCTTGTCACCTCCTCTCCTTCCCGCAGGGCGCCGGAGTGATGTCAGTGTACCTGTTCACGAAGCGCTACGCTGAGGAAGAGATGTACCGGCCGCACCCGGCCTTCTACCGGCCCCGCCTCAGCGATTGTTCTGACTACTCTGGCCAGTTCCTGCAGCCCGAGGCCTGGCACCGCGGCCGCAGCCCCTCGGACATATCCTCCGACGTCTCCATCCAGATGACCCAGAACTACCCACCGGCCATCAAGTATCCTGACCACATCCACATCTCCACCTCCCCCTGCTAGGCCCCTCACGAGGACACCCCGAGACTTATCCCTCTTCTTCCCTCATAGTTCTCTTCACTCCTTGAAAGTCAGCTCCCCCATCCATCACCATAACCTCTGGATTTGGGGCCTGTTCTTTCCCCCTACGGCTCCCTTTCTCTCTGTCTCTCTCTGGCTCTCCCTCTCTCTGTCTCTGTCTCTCTTTTTCTCTCTCTCTGTTTCTCACCTTTCTCAGAGAAAATATTTTTGCCATCTTGGGTCCCCTACAGAATGTGACCAGGTGGCCATTTTGTGGGCAGCTCTTCCTCTCATAGATTTCTCCGGAGTTGGCTTGGCGGCCATTCGGACCTCAGTCTTCCTTGGGTTCCACTGGTGGCCAGGCCGGTAGTGGTTGGGAGGCCACTTTTGGAGTCCGCTCCTGTCTTGTCAGCGATTATCTGGGGACTTAGTTTCCCCAGACTGTGGATCTGGTGACCATTCGGTCTCCCTTCCATGTTTCCAGCTTTGAGCATGTGCCACTACATCCTACTTTCCTTCCACCTCACACAGAATCCCCCCCAGCCCCTTCTTATCACCATACTATCTCCTTAAAAGTCTTGCTTTCCCCATCAGCCCCTGTGACGGGACCTGCACCCTCTGCCATATTGGGACCTCAGAGAGAAAGTGACCTGATCACCATTTTGGGTGGCAGGGGAGACAGGGCCAAGGCACGAAGGATGAAGTGGGTTGGGGGGACATCTCTGCTTTTACCTCTCTCCTATACTTCCCTCCTCCCTCATTTCTCTCTATTTCTGTCTCTCTCATTCTGTGTGTGTTTCTTGTCTCTGCCCTCTCTATGTCTGTCTTTTTCCTGGATTTCTTGTCTTTTTCTCTCCCTGACTGGCATTTTCTCTCTTCCTCCCTCCCTCTCCCTCTCTCTCTCTCTCTCTGTTTCAGTTTCTCTCTGGGGCTGATGTCTGTCTGCCAGCTTCTGCCTGATCACCGCCTATCTTGCTATTGTTCTATTTTCTCTTCCTTCCCTTTGAGTGTTCATTTCTTATGTTCCGTCTGGGACTCTTTTGTCTCTCTTCACCTCAGTTTCTGTTTCTCTGCCTCTATCTCCCTGCCCTCTGGCCTCCTGGCGGAGTCACGTCTGGGAGGGAGATAGGTGCTTGTGGGTGGTGGAGAGATGGGGCAGGGGTGGGGTAGGCGGGGTTTGCAGATAGTGGGGTCCCTGGATCTGGAGTTGAGGGGGGCTAGGGCTCCTGTGACTCTGGGGGAGCAGGGATTGGGGGCAAGATGCCTGGGTTCTCTTGGTATAGCTGTGCGTTCCCCCTGCCCTCCCGGGTTGGGGGTTGGTAGCGGGGGTCCAGACCCCCCCAAATCCTTGAAGTCTTCCATTTGCCAACCCCAGGTGGGGGAAAGAGAAGAGGAAGAGGGGTGCCCCCCACGCCCCCTTCCCCACTCCGGCCTCTTTTCGAAAACCACCTGGGATAGGTCTAACAGCAGTTCCCCTCCTCTCTGCCCCTTGACCCTGGCACTGACATCCCATAACCAAACCAGCTCTCCCCGACGTCGCCCCTCTCCCCCAAACCCTGCCGACCTCAGTCGGAGGCTGGGGAGGGAAAGTCGGGGGAGCGGGACGGACTATGGCAGTTGGCCGGGGAAAGGGGAGAGTTAGGGCTTTTAGTTCGCATCTTAGGCCTGGGGAGGGGTGGGGGGTGGGTTGGGATGGAGCAGGGGCAGCAGCAGTAATTGCATTATTAAGCATCGGTTTTTAATAAGCTGGGGGGAGGGGGCTGGGGGGAGGGGGATCTGGACTCTGTTATCTACTGTGTATCATATGTAAATACTGACAGAAACTTCAATAAACTTTATTTCAAACAAGCGTCCACAGTGCTTTGCACACAGTAAGCGCTCAATAAATACGACCGAATAAATGAATACTGCTGGAGGAAAGGGGACTCTTGGGGCGGGGGGTGGACAAGAAGGAGGGCAAGTGGTTTGGGCTTCCGAGGGGAGAGGAAGAAGGGCAGAGTCAGAAGCTGCCATCTTGGTGTCTGAGGGATGGAGATGGAGGAAAGGTTCTATTTGTAATAATAATCGTGGTACTTGTTAAGGGCTTACTATATACCAAGCACTGTGCCGAGCACTGGGATAGATATAATACAGTCAGTTCAGCGGAGCTCTCAGTCTAAGGGGGAGGGAGAACAGGTATTTAATCTCCATTTTACAGTCACGTTGTCTAGTGACAACAAGCCTAATGGGAGAACTGAACGTCCTCAGGAATGGTGATTCCCAATGTCTGATGCGTGGCCTTGGTCAAGTCACATAACTTCTCCGGGCCTCAATTTTCCTCATCTGTAAAATGGGGATAAGATGCCCTTATTCCTTCCCTTTCAGATTCTGAGCCCCACGAGGGACAGGGACTGTGTATGATGTGATTCTCTTTTATTTACCTCGGCGCTTACTACAGTGCTTGGGATATAATATACACTTAATAAATACAATTATTATTGTTATCATTTAGCCTTAGGACCAAGGGTGCCTCAGAATTATTTCCCGGATACTCTTTTCTTTTGGTTCTGTTATACCAAATTCTTTTCCGATGAGGCAGATTTTGAATATTCCAGCAGGAACTCACAAAATATTAACGTTACAAAAAGAACGTAAGTCATGTTTCCCACCCGCTTTCTCCCACTCTCCTCCCACCCACCTGTCTGCTCACTCCCTCGTTTTCACCCAGCAAAATCACAGACTCCTCTATTTTACTTTCTTGAGCTCTGACTCTTCCTGTCTCTCCTCTCTACGCCTTTGTCTCTCTGACTTTTCTGCCCCTGCCTCTGGGTGTGATCGAGTAGGTGGACAGGCATTATTGTTAATGATTCAAGTATATTTCAGTGAATACTAAAGGGTCAATTTCTGGCTGTTGCTATAAAATTTTAAATCCGAACTTTAAAGCAAAGAATAGAATCAGATAATTATATTCCAAGTCACAGATTACAAGGAAAGTCAACCCTGGAGGAGGGCTTTCTCAGAAACAGTTCCTTCCATTTTTAACTGGTCTTTTTGTAGAGATTTAGCGACGACTTTTGGATAAACATCTATCGCTTAATCAGTGGCATTTACTGAGCACCTCCAGAATGTCTACCACTGTACTAGGCACTTGGGAGAGTATAAACTCACCAAGACACAAGTTCCCTGCCCCAAGAACAAATTGGAGGACTAGGTGTTTCCTGAAGAAATACTTTAGGATTGTGTGACATTGGCAAACTTCTGCAAAATGATACTTGTGACATCAGTTGACCATCAATCAATGGTATTTACTGAGCACTCACTGTGTGCAAAGCTCCATACTAAATGCTGGAGAAGCAGCATGACCTAGAAGATAGCACACAGGCCTGGGAGTCAGAAGGTCCTGGGTCTGATCCCGGCTCTGCCACTTGTCTGCTGCATGGCCTTAGGCAAGTCACTTCACTTCTCTGGGCCTCAGTTACCTCATCTGTAGAATGGGGTTTAAGACTGTGAGCCCCATGTAGGACAGAGATTCTGTCCGAACCAATTAACTTGTATCCATCTCAGGGCTTAGTATAGTACCTGGCACATAGTAACCTCTTAACAAATAGCACAGTGATTATTATAATTATTACAATACAACAGAGTTGGTAGACACATTCCCTGCCCACAGGAAGCTTACAGTCAAGAGAGGGAGACAGACAACAAAATATCAGACATCATCATATTACGCTGTGAGCCGAGTGTGACATGCGTGATTTCATGTTCATGCATTCATTCGTTCAATCGTATTTGTTGAGAGCTTACTGTGTGCAGAGCACTGGACTAAGCGCTCGAGAGAGTACAATATAACAATAATTAGACACATTCTCTGCCCACAACAAGCTTACCGTCTAGAGGGGAAGGTAGATATTAATATAAATACATAAATTACCGATATGGACATAAGTCCTGTAGGGCTGGGAGGATGTGTCCCTCCTTGTCCAGAATTCTCAAATGCCATCAGTGGCCACCTAGAAGTAATAGCAGTAGTAACATGCATTAAGCGCCTACATGACGCGGTACACTCTACACCCTTCTGAAGGGACGCTGCTGGGTGTGAGGATAATGGCTGGGTTCTAGAGATCGTGGACAAGTTGCTTACTCAATCCATCAATCAATCAATGGCATTTATTAAGCACTTAGCCTGTGCACAGCACTGTACTAAGCACTTGGAAAAGTGCAATTCAACAGAGTTGGTAGAACTATTCCCTGCCCACAGTCAATCAATCGATCAATCAATGGTATTCATTGACTGTAGACTGTAGACCTCCAGACTGTAAGCTTACTGTGGGCAAGGAATATGTCTCTTATATTGTTATATTATACCCTCCCACGCTTTCAGTACAGTGCTCTGCACACGGTAAGTGCTCAATAAGTACAGTTGCTTATATAGTGAATGCTTACTGTGTGCAAAGCACTGTACTGAGTGCTTGGGAGAGTACAGCAGAGTTGGTAGACATGTTCCCTGCTGGCAACGTTTCCCCACCACTGACATGGAGAGAAAGCAATCATTAATATGAAATTGTTTGAGAAATATTTTGCTCTGAATTTGAGTTGACATTTGTTTCTTTTTATTTTTGCAATCATGTCTTGACGAATTTATGGAAAAGAGAGCCTCTCTGCAACTCCCAGGTCAGTCAGTCAGTCAATCGTATTTATTGAGTGCTTACTGTGGGCAAAGCACTGTCCTAAGCGCTTGGGAAAGTACAACATAACAATATAACAGACACGTTCTCTGCCCACAACAAGGTTTCAGTCTAGAGGGGGAGACAGGCATTAATATAAATAAATAAAATTACAGAAAAGTGCAGAGGGGCTGGGTGGGGGGGAATGAATAAAGGGAGTAAATCAGGGCAACACAGAAGGTAGTGGGAGAAGAGGAAAGGAGGGCTTAGTCAGGGAAGGCTTCTTGGAAGAGGTGGGCCTTTAATAAGGCTTTGAAGCGTGGGAGAGTAATTGACTGTCAGATATGAAGAGGGAAGGTGTTCCAGGCCAGAGGCAGGATGTGGGCGAGAGATCCGTGGCGAGGTCAGGTAGAGGAAAGGGATTCTAGTAAATATTAATGTTGGATGAAATAGTCACTATGTGGGCTAGAACTCTGGCTGGATCAAGGGGAGAGCAAAATGGTTTGTGTGCCCTGTCAAGTTACTTGGAAGAGGAAGAGAGAAGACAGAGAGAGAGAGAGGGCGAGAGAGAGTATGTGTGTAGGAAAGATATTGAGACATAGAGGGAGGCAGAAAGAGACAGAGCAGCTGGGTAGTGGTGGGAATAGTCGTAGTCATAGTAGTAATATTGTATAGTATACTATACTATATTATATATATATTATATATACTATAGTAATATAGTATAGTGTACTATACTATGTTAGTATATATATACAGTATGCTATATAGTATAGCAGTAATAAAAGTAGTTATTGAAGATCAACTGGGTACACTTCACTGTATTAAGTGCTTACTACTATTTCTACTGTAGTGCTATTATTACTATTAATTTCCATTATTACTACTAATATTGATATTACTTCTACTATCACTTTTACCGTTACTGTACTGTTATTACTTGTAGCTTCACTGGAAGAGCATTTCTTCTGATATGGCCCTCCACTGGGTTGGTGTTTTGCTCATCGAAACCTAGTAATTTATTTATTGGATGTAAAACACCTCAAGGGTGGGGACCACATTTTTTAGAAGCAGCGTGGTCTCAGCATGGTCTAGCAGAAAAAGCCCGGGCCTGGGGGATCGGAAGACCCGGCTTGTAATACCGGCCCCGCCACTTGTTTGCCAGGTGACCTGGGGTGAGTCACTCAACTTCTCTGTGCCTCAGTTTCTTCAACTAGAGAACAAGGGTTCAATCCCCATTTTCCCTCCTACTTATTCTGTGAGTCCCAGGTGGGCCAGGAACTCTGTCCAAACCAATTTGCTTGCAATTCCCCTGGCACAGAGTAAGTGCTTAACAAATGCCCCAGTTATTATTATTATTACATCCCTGGGCTTAGAACAGTGCTTGACATATAGTGAGCACTTAATAAATACAATAATGGCAATAACTTCTATTTAGGGTGGTCACCCATGACAGTACTTGGGAATACCATGGAAGTTACTTCGTGATTCAGAAATAAGAGCCCCTGTCAGTCAATCACTGGTATTTATTAAATGCCTACTGTGTTGCATTAATATCAATCATTTGTATTTCTTGAGTGTTTACTCTGTGCAGAGCACTGCGCTGAATACGTGGGAGAGTACCCTAGAGTTAATAGACATAATCCCTGCCCTTGAGAAACTTAAAATTTAACAGGGGAAGCAGAAGAGAATGATTCTGAGAGAGATGCCTGAGGAAGAGCAAGATTAAAAAGGGAATAATAATAATAATAATATTTGTTAAGCGAATACTGTGTGCCAAGCAATCTTCTAAGCACTGGGATAGATACAAGGTAATCGGGTTGTTGCACGTGGGGTTTACAGTCTTAATCCCCATTTTACAGATGAGGTAACTGAGGCACAGAAAAATTAAGTGGGAAGCAATACAAACATACCAGAATGGAACACTGGTTGAGAAGCAGCGTGGCGCAGTGGAAAGAGCACGGGCTTTGGAGTCAGGGCTCATGAGTTCAAATCCCAGCTCTGCCACTTGTCAGCTGTGTGACTGTGGGCAAGTCACTTAACTTCTCTGTGCCTCAGTTCCTTCATCTGTAAAATGGGGATTAAGACTGTGAGCCCCACGTGGGACAACCTGATTCCCCTGGGTCTACCCCAGCGCTTAGAACAGTGCTCTGCACATAGTAAGCGCTTAACAAATACCAACATTATTATATATCAATCAAATATATATCAAGAAATCAATCAATGGTATTTATTGAGCAGTGATTGGATGCAGAGCACTGAACAGAGTGAGTTGGTAGACACGTTCCCTGCCAGCAACAAGTTTATAGTCTAGAGGTGGAGACAGACAGGAATAGAAATAAATTATGGCTATGTAGAAAAGTGCTGTGGGACTGTGGGTGGGGTGAATAAGGGTATAAATCTAAGTGCATGGGGGAAATAAAAATATGCACATCAAATAGAACCTTGTATGGAAGTCTGTGAACTCTAGAATGCTTTTTCCAGGTGAACCACCCTCACTCTGGGTGTTTCTCTGAGCCGTGGGGCTCAGAAGCAGCAGGAAGCAAGGTAGAGGGATGCTGTATATTTAAAATAAATACCGGGAATTAAGGCACTGGATGCCAAACCAGTAAAGGTCAGGGGATAGGTCAGTTGAAATAGGGAGAGTCTGGTATAAAACTGGACAAAGAGCCACTCTTCTTTTATTGGGTGCTTTAAGGGATCAATAAATGCCATAGAAGATGATGGCAACTAGAAATCAACCCCTAAGAGTCTGTCTGGTGAAGACTGGATGGGAAGGGCATGGACATTTTCATTCATTCAATCCTATTTATTGAGTGCTTACTGTGTGCAAAGCACTGAACTAAGCACTTGGGAAAGTACAGTAGGATGATAAACAGACGTATTCCATGCCCATAAAGAGTTTACAGTCTGGGGTGGGGGTGTGGGGGGAAACATACCTTGATATCAATAAATACATTACAAATAAATTAAGCTATGACACCGATAAGATTTTTAAAAGACGAAACAATAGTTTCCGCTCTCCAACATTTCCCAATTTCTATTAGAGAGAAGGAGAGCTGAGACTCTGGAACTCTTTAAGGGGAAGGGCTCTAGAGACACTTAACCTCCTGAGACCTAGAAAGAGATGGGGAAAATTGAGACACAGACAGTAAGAGAATGTTTCACAGCTGTGGGCTGGGACTGCGTCTACCAATTCTTGTTGTACTCTCCCAAGCGCCTCAGTACAGTGCTCTACACCCAGTAAGTGCTCAATAAATACAACTGATGGATTGACTGATGTCTGATAGCTTTCCGATACTGGCCTGGTTTTAGAAAGGTGGGGCTGCAGCAAGATTTGGGGAAATCACTGACCTAGAACATGTTGGGGGTGGAGTGGGATATTCCAAAATGACTTTCAGGGAAATCAAAATTAGCTCTCACTGGAGACAACAGTAGTCCAGTTTTTTGTGCTTGTTAGAGACCACTAAGGCATTTTTGTGTGTATTTGTGTGTGTGTGTGTGTGTGAGAGAGAGAGAGAGAGAGAGAGAGAGAAATGCTGCCGCCCCTTAAATAAAACAAAGATACCCTTAGAACTGTCCGGAAAAAGAGGCTGGAATCTCTAAGGTGAACCTGGCCCCTTCAGAGTTCTGAAACTTCTGCCTCCACCCTGATGAAATGTCTCCCTGAACCCCCGACTTTCCCACTTCTCTTGCACCTGCACTTTCTCCAGAAACCTCCCTCCATCCCCCATGTCTCCCAGTCTTCTGATCCCCTCTCCCAACTCCCCTAGCCCACACTTTCACACGTTTGCTCGCTTCCTTCATTTTAGGGTATGTGTTAAGCGCTGACTGTGTGTCAAACACTGTTAAGGGCTGGGGTAGATACAAGTCACTTAGGTTGGACCCAGTCCCTGTCCCGCTTGGGGTTCACAGTCTGAGTGGGAGGGAGAACAGGAGGACTCAGGCACAGAAAAGTTAAGTGACTTCCCCAAGGTCACACAGCAAGCAATTGGCAGAGCGGGGATCGGGACCCAGATCCTCTGACTCCCAGGCCACTGCTCTTTCCAAGAAGCCACGCTGTTTCTCCCCTGGTTCCCTGCTTTCCAGCCCGCCTCCCCGCAAACCCCAGAGATGGGTAGGGGAAGCCGGAGGAGGGAGGGGGATTCTTGGAGGGCCTTTATCCCCTCCTCCAGTATTGTAGGCTGAAAGGGGCAGAGTAGGGGTTCACTTGGATTTGGGGAAGAGGCGGGGACCCGAGGGTCGCTCTTAAAGGACCCACGGCGTGTTTCCGGCTGTGGCCTCTTCTTCTCCCGGCTGCTCCGCGGGGCCCAGAGCTGGTTGCCATGGCGACGGGAGGAGGCGGCGGTGGCTGCGGAGATGCTGGAATGGGAGGGGGGGAGAAGGGGGTGTGGGGAGAGAAACTGGGGGAGACTGGGGGGCACTGGGTGAGCCTGGAAGGCTGAGGGGGGAGCAGGGTGGGGACCCCCAAGGATGGGGGGTGGGGGGAGGCAAGAGTGGAGTGAATGATGAGGCCCGTCAAGGAACTAGGGTGCTGAGGTTGAAGCGGGTGGACTTAGGGGGGCTGGGGTTTGGGGGAGAGGGGCAGGGAGGAGACTGGGACGGCTTGGGGGAAGGGAGGCGCTGAAGGGGCGCGAGTGGAAGCTGGGTAGAGGGACGGAGGGGTAAGGGAGAGCTTCAGGGTCGAAGGACTCGAAGTCAGAAAGGGCCAGAAGACCCCACGCTGAGTCTCCCCCAACTGGACCCCTTCCGGCTCCCCCTCTCGCCCTGGCTCTAGCTCCCCCTCCCTCCTTCCCTCCCTCCCTCCCTCCTCACCGTTTTCCCGATCCAGACCCAGCACTCCCATCCCCCAGTTCCAGACTTCCTCTCCCCTCCCCCTCCCTCCTCCATCGCCCCCCCGCCCCCTGCTCCCCCATCCCTCCAAAATCGCCCTCCTCCCCACCTCCCTCCTTTCTCCCCCTCCCCTCCCCTCTCTCCCCCGCTTCCTCTCTCCCTCCCTCCTTCCTTCCCTCTCTCCTCTCCAGTGCTGTGGTTTATTCCAGTGACATAAGGAACCAAATCATAACGAACCCAGTTGCCTCGTTCTCTTTTTTTTTTCCGGGGCGACCGACCAGCTGCATCTCTCCCTGCCAGTTCCTTACCCCCTGGATCCAGCGTGGATGTCTGGGTCTCTGACGGCCCCCAGAGCCTGAGAGAACAGAGGGAGAGAGGCATCCAGGAATCTCCCCTATTCTTTCTACACCCCCAAATCAGGGACCGCTCAAAAGGAGACAGAGGTGAGAGAACCAGGGGTCGGGGGGCCAGCCCCCCTAATATTAGGCGGAGGTGGGGACTGGAGAAGCTGGCCGGGGCTCCAGAATTTCCTCCCACACCCCCTCTAAGCTCTGGAGACCCTCAGGACCCCCTTCCTCCCCCACCAAAGAGACCGATTACCGTGGTGGGGAGGAACGGGGAGGAGAATCAAAAGATCAAGAGATCAAGCGGAAAAATCGAGGAGGTGGGGAGGGAGGCTGGGGGGGTGGCGGGGAGGGAGCACTGACAGAGGAAGATGAGAGTGGGGCCTGAGCCCAAATCCCCCTCCCCCAGGGCTTGGGGAGGGGCCAGTGAGGGGGAGGACAGAGGACAGGGTAGAATTAGGCTCCGTTGCCATGGAAGGACCCCCCCCCCCCACTTTCAATATTCAGAGCCCTCAGCCTGCCCCCTTTCCCTCCCTTTCCCTCCCCCCTCAGCCCCGACTCCGAGAAAGAGGACCAGGGAGTGGAGAATGGGGAGAAGGGGAAACTGAGGCAGGGAGACAAGGTCACCCGGCTGAGAACCCAGGTGACCTGCACTCCTCCTGGAGTAAGGGCTGAGGGTCGGGGAGGAAGCGGGGGAAGAGGATGAACTGGAGGAGGAGGGGGGAATCTATAGAAGGGGAAACATGAGGGGGAGAGACCGGGGAAAGGGGGGTGGGTGGGGGTGGGGAGAGAGAAGGGGAAAGGGGATGAGGATGACGGTGGGGGGAAAGGGAAGGGGGATGGGCCAGGGGGAGACAGGGGAAGGGGTTGGGTCGGTCGAGTTGGGGGAACCTGAGCGAAGAGGTCCACCAGCATTTGGGGAATATAGGAGGGACCCCCATCCCCTTTGCTAACCCCTCTTCTCTCCCCCTTCCCAGCCCCTCACCATGACTGACCTCTGACCCCTCCCCTGCCCCTTTGGCACCTCTACCATAGTCTCGCCTCCTCTCTTCTCCTCTCCCCCCCAAAAGGGGGGAACCCACTCCCCCAGCTCCCCCGCCCCCTTCTCTGCGGCTGACCCCCCCACCGGCCGCCGGCACGGCCCCCCCCCTCCCCCGGTGGTGGCCGCCGGCCCCCCGGCTGCCCGGGCCCGGCAAGCTGGAGTCGCTGAAGCGGTGGCAAGAGGAACGGGTGGCCTGGTGTGAGCGGGGCGTTCAGGTGCTGCTGACCACAGTGGGGGCCTTCGCCGCCTTTGGCCTAATGACCATCGCCATCAGCACCGACTACTGGCTCTACACGCGTGCCTTCATCTGTAACACCACCAACCTGACCGGGCCCGGCGGAGGCGAGGAGGCCTCCTCCCCACACAGGGATAAGAAGGATCCCGGTGGCCTCACCCACTCAGGGCTCTGGAGGATCTGCTGCCTGGAAGGTACCAGGACCCCTACCCCCACCCCAACCACCTCCAGATCCTCTCCTCGCTTCCCCATCAGCCGGCCCGTAGATGGTATTTAGTGAGCGCTTAAAACAGGGGTCTGGGAGTCAGAGGACCCGGGGTCTGAATCTCGGCTTCGCCACTTGTCCGCTGTGTGACCTCGGGCGAGTCACTTTGATTCTCTGGGCCACAGTTTCCTCATCTGCAAAATGAGGATTTCATACCTGTTCTCCTTCTTGCTTAGACTGTGAGTCCCACGTGGAGCCTGATTGTCTTGTATCTACCTCAGTGCTTAGAACATCCCCAGGCACGTAGTAAGTGCTTAACAGATACCGCTATTATTGTTATTCTTCCTAAGCCCTTGGAAGAAGGCTATACAGTAGAGTCGGTCGACGTGATCCCTGACCGTAAGGAGCGTATGAATTATAGCCTTCATCTCTTCCAGACCTTACATCCCTTGCCTTCTCTTTCCTCCTGACCCTTCTCTCACCCCTTCCCCATTTTTTCCCTCCTCTTGACCCCCTACTCATCGCCCTTCTCCTCTTACCTCCGTATAGCCATCGAACGGAAGGGGACCCTGCAGAGTGAGGGCCGCCTTCCTAGTCAGGGGTGGTGGCGGGGGTGGGGGGTGGTGGGGAGAACTAAAGGGTGGCAGACTCTCCCCTTCCTTTCTAAAATATCTCTCGGGAAGGGAGGCGAAGATAAAAAGTGAGGAAGACCAGGCACCATCACCAATGGGGTTTATTGAGCACCCTACTAAGTGCTTACCACTGGGAGAAGGAACTTTCCTCTTTCATCCCCCTCCCATCACTCCACCATCCTTCCAGATCTCCCTAGCAGTCTAGGAAGGCCAAAGAATCCCCTTGGGCTCTACCCAAACTTCTATTCCAGGGGCTGTCCGGTGGAGTCCAGTGACTCCCAGAGCGGATGAGAAATGTAGTTTCTTGGCCACCTTCTCTCCCACCCCGCTTACCCTCACTCCCAACTATCGTCCCCACTCCGCCTCCAATTTTCCAGGACTGAAGAGAGGTATCTGTGTGAAAATCAATCACTTTCCTGAGGACACAGACTACGACCATGACAGTGCAGAGTATCTGCTACGTACGTGGCGGGAGGGTGGCTTGGGTGGGAGGCTGGGGTCCTGGGAACCAGAGGGCAGAGACTGGGAGGGGGGCTGGGGGAAGACTTGAACTGGAGATTTAGGGGTGGCGAGATTGGAAAGAGGCAGGGCCAGAAGAGCTGGAGAACTGAGGAGCTGAAGGTTCGGGGGCTGGGTGATTGTGGGGGAGGTCCCAGAAGGGCTATGCCTCAGAGGGGGGAGGGAGAGCTTGGTTCTTCAGCCAATCCTATTCCTCTCCTCGTTCTCCCTGCCATGCTCTCAACTCCACCCAACCAGCTGGATCCCCTTGGGCTTTCGATTGGCCACCGGGGCCCTCCTAGAGGGCAACCTGGAACTGGCTGACATCCCGGAATCCGACTGACTTGTAGATTTGGAAGATGACCGGGGGTCGGGGGTGGGAGTGAGGGGGGGGTCCTTTAGAATTTGGGAGAATCCCTTCTCCTGATTGGCCCCCGGGTTTAGGCGGCTTGGAAGTGTCCAGATCCGGTTGCCCAGAGGAGAGGCGGGTGGTGAGGGACGGAGTGGAGAAGGGTGCTGTGGGTGCGGGAAGGGGTGCGTGGCAGGTAGCGGGGCTCTGACTCTACCTATCTCTGCTCTCCTCACCATCTCCGCTCCTTGCCTGGTAATGCGCCCACCTGACGCCTCCCTTTCTCCTGCCCTCCCCATCTCCTCCACCTCAGGTGTGGTCCGAGCCTCCAGCATCTTCCCGATCCTCAGCGCCATCCTGCTGTTGCTCGGAGGCGTGTGTGTGGCGGCCTCCCGGGTCTACAAGTCCAAGAGGAACATCATCCTTGGGGCCGGGATCCTCTTCGTGGCTGCAGGTGAGAGCTTCGGGGGAGAGAGAGAGAGGCGGGACTGGGGATGAGGGAAGAGGAGGAGGGAGAGAGAAGGGCCTGGAGAGAGGAAGGAGGGGGTCTGGGAGGATGATGGTTGGCAGGGTCTGAGGGGAAAGAGGGAGGGTCTGGGAGGAGAGGAAGGAGGATGGGGGGGAGGAAGGGGGCTGTGGGAGGGGGGAAAGGAAGGGGGCTGGGAATGGGGAGGAAAGGGGGGCCTGGGGGAACGGGGAGGTGTCTGAGAGGGAAGGAAGGGGAAGTCTAGGGTGGGGGGGAGGGATGGCCTGGGAGGGGACGGACGGGGGACCTGGGGGAGGGAGGAATATCTGGGGGCGAAGGAGGAGAGAGTGGGAGGAAAAGGAGAGGGGGTGTGGGAGCAGGTGGAGGGATCTGGAAGGGGACAGAAGACCTACGGGGCAGAGGGAGGACCTGGGAGGGGGAAAGGAGGCGAGTCTGGGTGGGAAGGGGACGCCTGGGGAGGGAAGCGGGGGGCGGAGAGGAGGAGGAGGACCTGGGGTGGGAAGAAACTGAAGAGAGGGGAGAGAGGGGTGGGGGCAGTGGGTGGGGGTGGGGGTAGAGGGGTGGGACGCTGGAAAGGGGGTCCGGGCAGGGCCCTCGGCGAACAGGAGCGACCCCGGGGCCGAGGGGAGAGAGGGGGGCGGGTCCGGGCGGTCAGGGGGCCGGCGGACCCTCCCCCTCCCGCCGCCCCCAGGCCTGAGCAACATCATCGGCGTGATCGTGTACATCTCGGCCAACGCGGGGGACCCGGGGGCCAAGCGGGACGACGAGAAGAAGTCGCACTACTCCTACGGCTGGTCCTTCTACTTCGGCGGCCTGTCCTTCATCCTGGCCGAGATGATCGGCGTCCTGGCCGTCAACATCTACATCGAGAAGAACCGGGAGGCCCACTGCCAGTCCCGCTCGGACCTGCTCAAGCCGCACGGCGGGGGCGGGGGCCGGGGGCGCGGGGGGCCCGGGGGGGCCGGGGCCGGGGGGCCCTCGGCCATCCTGCGCCTCCCCAGCTACCGGTTCCGTTACCGCCGCCGCTCGCGGTCCAGCTCCCGCTCCACCGAGCCCTCGCAGTCCCGGGACACGTCCCCCGTGGGCGGCAAGGGCTTCTCGTCCACGGACATCTCCATGTACACGCTGTCCCGGGACCCGTCCAAGGGCAGCGTGGGCGGCGGCGCGGGGGCCGGCGGCGGGGCGGGCACCGGCGGGGCGGGCGCCGGGGGGGCGGGCACCGGGGGGGCGGGCACCGGGGGGGCGGGCACGGCCGAGCGGGAGCGGGGCGGCTTCCTCACCCTCCACAACGCCTTCCCCAAGGAGGGAGGGGTCACGGTGACGGTGACGGGGCCCCCCGCCCCTCCCGCCGCCGCCGCCGCCGCCGCCCCCGGGCCCGGGCCCGCGCCCCCCGCCACGGGCACCCTGGGCAAGGAGGCGGCCGGGGCCTCCAACACCAACACCCTCAACAGGAAGACCACGCCCGTGTAGGACGCCGGGGCCCGGGACCCTCGACGGCGGGACAGGACCGGACCCGGGGAGGGGGTCGGGGGTCTCGGGATGGGGGGGGGGGTCTCGGGGGCGCGTGCGCAGGCGTGCGCGCACGAGGACCCGGGGAGGGGGTCGGGGGTCGCAGCGGCAGGCGTCCGGGGCCGAGGGAGGGGACGGGGGTGGGGGGGAGGACTGGGCTTGTCCGCTTTGGAGACTGTTGTTCTTTCCCTCCCCCCGGCCCCGGCCCGCCTGGGCTGCCTGCAGGTGGACAGGAGGCTGCCCCGGCTGGGGGAGGACTGGAGGGGCAGCCCGGGAGGGACACCGAGTCAGGCGCAGAAGAAGAAGAGTAATAATGACGATGGTGGTATTCATAAAGGGCTATGTGCCAGGCCCTGGACGAAGCTCTCACTATGTGCCGGGCCCTGGACGAAGCGCTCACTATGTGCCAGGCCCTGGACTGAGCGCTGGAAGAACGACTGTGGTATTTGTTCAGCGCTTACTATGTGCCAGGCACTGGTCTAAGCGCTGGAAGAATAACTGTGGTATTTTGTTAAGCGCTTACTGTGTGCCAGGCACGGCAGTAAGCGCTGGAAGAATAACCGTGGCATTTGTTCAGCGCTTACTGTGTGCCAGGCACTGTAGTAAGCGCTGGAAGAATAATTGTGGTATTTTGTTAAGCGTTTACTATGTGCCAGGCACTGTGCTAAGTGCTGGAAGAATATCTGTGGTATTTTGTTAAGCGCTTACTATGTGCCAGGAGCTGTGCTAAGCGCTGGAAGAATAACTGCGGTATTTTGTTAAGCGCTTACTGTGTGCCAGGCACTTTAGTACGCGCTGGAAGAATAACTGTGGTATTTGTTCAGCGCATTCTGTGTGCCAGGCACTGGACTCAGCGCTGGGGTGGATACGAGAAAATGGGGCTGGACGCAGTCACCGTCCCATGTGGGGCTCACAGTCTCAATCCCCATTTTACAGAGGAGGGAACTGAGGCCCAGAGAAGTGAAGCGAGGAGAAGATGGAGAGCCGCAGAAGCAGAGAGGCCCACGGTCGGAGAGGGCTCGGGCCGAGCCGGGCCGGGCCGGGGGAAGGCCAGAGAGGCCAGCTCCGTGCTGAGATGCGGAGGTGGATAGCCGCCCGCTCACGGAGAGAAGAGGGAGATGGGGAGAGACTTCGAAGGGCAGAAGGAGCCAGAGACTCAGGGAGACACCCGAGACGAGGAGCGGGAGAGACAGAGGCACCAATAACTGGGGGAGTGGAGGGGAACGAGCAGAAGAGATGGGGGTGGGGAAGGTACCAAGAGACGGAAAGAAGAGGATCCCGGGGCGGGGATGGCAGCTGGTAGAGAAGGGGGTCCGAGGAGTGGGCGGGAGACCCCCCCCAGGCCTCGGGCTCCCGTTCGGTGAGTTTTGCCGGTGTCTCAGCACAGAAGACTAATGAGCCATGGGCAACCGGGACTCTGGGCCTGTCCCCCTCCTCCGCCTCCCAGAAAAAAGACACCCCCCGGAGTTGTCGACCCCCCACCCCCCGACTGCAGGACCCTCCTCCTTCCCCCTCTATCTGTCCCCCACATCCCCAGGCTCCAGGGATTTTTATTTGCAAAAAAAACAAGCCACACACACACACACACAAACTGATGGGACCTTTGGGGGTCGGGGGTCTCGGGGCCGGCCCCCTCCTCTCCCTGTGTCCCTCTGCCCCTCGCGCCCCCTCCCCCAGTGTCGTGCTGCTGTCCGTGTCCGAGGCCCGGGGGCTGGAGCTGCATGGAGGGTCACCCGGGGCGGCCTGTCTAATAAAGTCCATGAAGAGAATCCCGAGCCGTCATTCCGCCCGCCCCGAGTCCAGCCGTCCAGTCCGTCCCCCAGGCCACGGCTCGGCTTCCCTCCCCGCCACGCCCCCTCCTCCGGGCCGCCCGAACATCGCTCACCTCGGGGACCCAGGCGTCCGGCGCCCCAGGCCCTTGCTTTCTTAATAATAATAATAACGACGATGATGACGATGGTATTTGTTAAGCGTTTACTATATGCCAAGCACTGTTCAAAGCGCTGCGGTAGATAGAAGTTCATCAGGTTGGCCCACGCGGGGCTCCCAGTCTTCATTCCCATTTAAGAGATGAGGGAACTGAGGCCCAGGGAAGTGAAGGGACTTGTCCCAGAGCAGACAAGGTGGATTAGCACCCACGTCCTCTGTTTCCCAAACCCGGGCTCGTCCTCCTCAGCTGCTTCCCCACCCCCACCCCCTAACACACAAACACCACCGGCCTTCCCGGGTCTACCTGGGGACCCAGGCGTCCTAGCCCCCCTTCCCGCGGCGCCTCTCTCCCAGTCCCCTCAAAATACCCGCCGTCTCCATGGGGACGGGCCGGGGCGACAGGTGCAGGGTGTTATTTACGGGTCGCGCCCGAAATAGCCCCGGGGCCTCGACTGCGGGGGTGGGGGTCGGGGAGGCCGGGGCTGGACTCCAGGCCCTGGGCGGAGGCGGCCAGCGGGCACCGGACCTGAGGCCGGAGCCGGACCAGAGGCCGGAGCCGGGGCGGGAGGGAGAGCCGGGGGGCTGGAGGCCGGGTGCGGGGTCCGAGCTGAGGGAGGCCCCGGGCCCGGGCCCGGGGTGGGCGGAGGCCAGGACACCTGGGTCTGGGGCGAGGGGCGTTTCTGGGAGCCGGGGGGACCGCTCGGCCCCCACGCTGGGGCCGCGGCTGGTCCTTCTGTCCCCCAAGGGACCCCGGGTCGGTCCCCCGGAGCCCCCCGTCTCCAAGGCTCCTCTGGCTCCCGGCTGAGGACCCCCGGGGAAGCCCCCTCCCCACCGCCCCGGGCGTCGTCCGGCCCCTGCAGGCGCCCCCATCTCCCTCTCTAGGACCCCGTTCCCCGGCCCCCGACCCCCGACCCCCGGCACGATGATGTGGTCCAACTTCTTCCTGCAGGAGGAGGAGCGGCGGCGCCGGGGCGGGGGGCTGCGGGGGGCGCGGGGGAAGCGGGGCCCGGGCCTGGCCCCGGCCCTCGAGGGCCAGATCAAGCTGGCGCTGCTGCTGACGGGCGTGGGCGCCACCCTGGCCGTGCTGGCCGTGGGCACCGAGTTCTGGGTGGAGCTCAACACCTACCGGGCCAACGGCAGCGCCGTCTGCGAGGCCGCGCACCTCGGGCTCTGGAAGGTCTGCGCCAAGCGGCTGTGGCAGGAGGACGTGCCCTCCGGCCGGGCCACCTGCGGCCCTGCCGAGCTGCCCGGAGGTGAGACATTCCCCCCCCCCCCCCGGCTGCCGACCTCCAGGGACCCTCCCGGGGCTCCCCCACACCCCCGTCCCCAGCGTGGACACCGCCCCTCCCCTCTTCCCTCTCCACAGACCCCGCCGGGCCCCCGCCTCCCTCCCTTCCAAATTGCCCCTGAGAAACCCCCATCTCAGAGCTCGGGACCCCTCAGACCCCCGGCCTCGCTGATCCGGACCCTCTCTATAAGCCCCTCTCCCGTTGTCCTATGACCCCACTCCGTCTCTACATCCACCGCTGCCGCCGGCCTCCTTGCTTGGCATCCTCAGGCTCGCCTCCTCCCCACCCCCCAGCGTCCTCTCCAAACCCCAATGGAAACCCTCCACGCGTCTCTGAGGCTCCCTAATTATCCTGCAGCATTTCCCCTCCCACCCCTCCCCACCCCCCACAGTAGCACCCCACGAACCCACAGAGTAGTAATAATATGTAATTCCCACAAAGCGGTACTCTCCGTACACTTCGACCCTTCCCTGTAGAGACCAGAAACTTCCCAACCTGCTTCTTTCCAGAAGCTCCTACCCCACAACGTCTCCGGGCTCCTCCTCGAGGGGGAGAATTCCTCGGAGCCCCTTGGACCGCCCCCAGACCCCTCCGAGCTGATACTTCTCTTGACCCTCCCCATCTCCACTCTGCTCCCCAAGGCTTCCCCTCTCCTCTTCCACCCATATGGCCACTTGGAGACCGAGACCACCTTCCCTAAAGTCTGACCCCCTCCCCCCCACCCCCAGCTTCTTTCCTCCAAGGGCCCCAGCTCCCTTAATCCAAGGAGGCCTCTCGGGCCTCGTAATCGCCTCGTCCTCCCACACCTCCCCCTCAGACAGGTCTTCCCCCTTCAGACCTCCAATCCCTTCAACTGAGGGGAGCCCACTGCTCCCTAGATCCCTCCCCAGCCCCCATCTGCCCCCTCCTTCTGCTCCACTACTCTCTCCGCCCTTTCCTCTCTCCCACTCTCTGTCTCCCTCTGCTTCCGCTTCTATCCCCACATGCCTCTCTGTCCATCTGGAGCTGTGTCGATGGCTCTGTCTCAATTTATTTGTCTTTGTCTCTGTCCCCCTCTGTCTCCCTCTGACTCACTCTCTTTGTCTCCACACCTGCCTGGAATGAACGGGCTGCAAATTCTAGGGAGGCTTGGCTGACAATGCAGTGGAAGGGAGGGAAATTAGACTTCAGAAAGAACTTCCTGGAAGGGGGTGGAGAGCAGATGTGCGCAGGGAGGAGAGTGAGGAAGTCTAGGGTCTCTCCTTCCTTGGAAATCTCTCAGGGGAGTTGAGACACCCCTTCCGTCATCATCCCGCCTGGACTTGGGAACGTCTTACTGGTGCAGAGACCCAGGGAGAGGTGGGATGACCCAGGGAGGAGTCTTTTGGGGTTGGGAGGTTTGCAGTCAGTCTCTGTCTCCGGTTTCAGTGGCAGTTTCCCTTGGCTTCAGTCTCTACCTCCGCGTCTCTGTTGCTGTGCCTCTCTCTGAGGCTGGTCCCGTTGTCTTTCCCCATCTCTCTCCTCCTCTCCTCTTCCTGTCTGGCTTTTTGCCAATCTCTCTCTCTCTCTCTCACCCCAGCTGTGGATTCACCCCCAGGGGCAGGGTTGTGAGGAGGAGGAGAGGCTGGGGCGCAGAGGGGAAGAATCCTTGAGAACACGGAAAGTCACGAGGCTTCATATCTCCTTTATAGAGCTCACGTCCCTCCATCAATCAATCAATCAATCAATCAATCGTATTTATTGAGAGCTTACTGTGCGCAGAGCACTGGAATAAGCTCTTGGGAGAGTCCAGTTTAACAGAGTTGGTCAGCAAAGAACTTACACTCTAGAGGACTTTTACGGTCTCCATCTCTATCTTCCTCTCTCTCTCTCTCTCTGTTCACAGAAGCCAACTGCTCCTATTTCAAGTTCTTCACCACTGGGGAGAATGCTCGCATCTTCCAGAGGACGACCAAGAAAGGTGAGCAGGGGTCTGGGAGCTTAGGGGCCCTCTGCCTTCCTTCTGTGGCTCTGTCTTCATCTTCCTTGACTGCCTCCGCTGGAGACTTAGTCAACCCTTCTTCTAGGCCCGGAGGTTCTTGGAGTCTCAGGCTAGGTTTCCCTCATCTTGTCCCCCTCTCTGACCCTCCAGATGAGATGGGAGCCCTGGGAGGGGGGCGTCAGGGAGGGTCCGAGAATCTGTGCACAGAAACTGAGAAGGTTGGGGTGGAGGCTGGGGGTGGACCATTGGTCCAGGGAAAAGTACGTCCCGGGAGAGAGGGTATAAGTGGTCTCTGTGAGGACCGATCAACACTCGGGGGAGCCCCTGGGGGGCTTGCCCAAACCCTGACCCGCTGCCCCTCCCAGAGCTGAACCTGGCAGCGGCAGTGCTGGCGGTACTGGGGCTGGGGGTGATGACGTTGGGCTGCCTCTGTGTCATCATGGTGCTCAGCAAGGGGGCCGAGTTCCTCCTCAAACCCGCGGCCATCTGCTTCAGTCTTGCCGGTGAGACCCCTACCCCCACCCCCCCGTCCTCTCCCTGAGGAGTCTGCAGCCCAGTCCCCTTCCAATCCAGGGTGCCAGGATGACCTCGCCGAGGGTCTCAGGCCAGAAAAGGGGAGGGCTGGGCTCAGAGGAGCCACGGGACAATCGCATGGTGGGACTTGTAGCCCCCAGAGACCGTTGCATGTTGGGCTTTGACATTTCCAAGGACCATTGCATGTTGGGACTTATGGGCCTGGGGGAT
This sequence comes from Ornithorhynchus anatinus, assembly GCF_004115215.2. Lineage (NCBI taxonomy): Eukaryota > Metazoa > Chordata > Mammalia > Monotremata > Ornithorhynchidae > Ornithorhynchus > Ornithorhynchus anatinus. Next base: position 52,762,908 of record NC_041737.1, on the reverse strand, counting down.
CATGGCTCTTGGGAAATGAGGCGGAGGGCTGGCAGGGAGGGCGTGATCTAGGCCCCTGTCTCCTCCCCTTCCCTCCCATCTCTGCCCCCCAGGTGTGCTGCTGCTGGTGAGCCTGGAAGTGTTCCGGCATGCAGTTCGGGGGCTGCTGGAAGGGGCAACACCCACACCGGCGCCGGCCCTGGAGTACGAGTACTCGTGGTCTGTGGCCTGCGCCCTGGCGGCCGGGACTGTGCTCTTCCTGGGGGGCGGCTGCTTCCTGCTCCTCGCCCTGCCCCCCCGGCCCTGGAAGGCCCCGTGCCTTCGGCGGGGGGATGGGGACACCTAACTCTTCCCCATCACTACCCATGGGCCCTGGGCAGTGTCCCCCAGAAACTGCCCCTTTTCTTCTTCCCCCTCCTTCTCGTCCAAATCCCCCTCTCCCTAGGAAAAATATTTCCTCTCCCTGGGGTACCCCACCCCACCTCATCCAGACCAACCCCATCCCCGTCCCCGCCCCCTTCCTCTTGTAAATAAGCTTTCCAGTTCCTGGATTTGGGCGGGATGGTGGATTGAGGGTCCCCAGTCTCTCCTGGAGCACAGATGGGCTAAGAGGGTGAGGTCGGTCTGGGCCTCTCACCTCCCACTTTCCTCCTGGATTATTTATTTGGGATCGAGATCTTTCTGTGGCTGATACATCGGTCGCAGGGATCCCGGCTTCTGGTCCGTCAACCCCCGCTCACACTTCGCGCATGAGATTTTGATGTTAAATCTCGGGAAATGAAACCATCACATCTGACTGAGCTCATTTCTGGCTGTGGGGAAGGCGGGAAGGAGCTGGGGGTTGGGGGAGACTGGTGAGGGACCCTTCCTGGAGAAGGGTGGGAGGTCGCAGGGGAGGGGGCAGGTGACCTTCTTGTGTCATCCTATTCCTCCAGGGCACTGAGCCTCCATGTGAGGAAAGCGGGATGGGCATGGCAGCCGATGGCCTCTAGGGCCCACTACCCCCAACGGACATTGGTCTAGTCAAACCTGGAGCCTGGGTCATGTCTGGGGGAGGAGACGGACTGAAAGGGAAAAGCCCAAGCAGCCGGAACTCCACACTGCTGGGGTTCAGGGAGAAGGAGGGGGAGAAATGACCGGACCACTAAGCAGGGGGTGGCGGAAAGATGGGAGAAGAGCAAGATGACCACTGGGTGTCCACTGCTCATGGGTGATAGGTCGGTCCCGAGCTGGGGAACAGGCCCCTCCAAGGGCAATGGGGAGAGGGGACGTGTCCGCGGGGGCCTGAGGAAGAACTGGAACATGTGGTCCTTCTTTTATGTTCCCGCCACTCCTAGCGTTCTCCCTCTGTCAGTCGGTCAGTCAGTCAATTGTATTTATTAAGCGCTTAACAGGTGCAGAACTGTACTAAGCGCTTGGGAGAGTACAATAGAATGCTATAACAAGGTACTTTCTCTGCCCGTAACGAGCTTACAGTCTTCAGGAGGAGACTGACAATATAAATAAATAGGTTACAGATACGGACATAAGTTCTGTGAGAATGGGGCAGGAGAATGAATCAAGGGAGCAAGTCAGGGTGGACGCGGAAGGGAGTGGGAGAAGAGGAAACAGGGGTTTAGTCAGGGAAGGCCTCTTGGAGGAGTTGTGCCTTCAGTAGGGCATTGAAGATGGGGAGATGCCAGGCCTGGGGCAGAGGCTGGATCTGGCAGGTTTATCCATCGAGGGGAGAGGGCAGAGAGGTGGGGTTGGGATTGTAGCAATGAGAAAATCCCCTTGGGGAGAGTCTCTCCGATAAGGAAGTTTCCTGAGTATGTGTGTTGGGGCAGGCAGCCAGAACCCGGATTAGAGACCCATAAACTTGTGTCTACCCAAATCGTTTAGAACAGTGCTGGACACATAGCATGTGTTTAATAAATAATAAAAATATGTAAAAAAAACTGCACTACCACAGCCTAATCTATAGAGGTCCCACCCGTACTCTCTGACCCGCCTTTAGCCGCACCTCTGACTTTCAAATTCCCTGGGCTCAGACAACCCCAGTCCTTCCCTGCCGTTAACCCACTCCCAGCAGCCCCCAGACCCAGAGGGGAAGAGAGAAAGGACGGAGACAGGTAAGGAGAGTTCTTATGTCTTTTCCCTGCAGTCTGACTTCTTGCAACCCTTTTCATTCATTCAGTCAGTCATATTTATTGAGCGCTTACTGTGTGTATAGCTTAGTTCAGTGCTAAGCTATAGACACTTGACTCAGCACTTGGGAGAGTACAATACAACCAAAAACAGACACATTCCTTGCCCACAGCAAATTTACAATCTAGAGGGAGGGAGACAGACATTAATATAAATAATGGCAGACGTATACATAAGTGCTGTGGGGCCGGTCGGGGGAAGAACAAAGGGAGCAGGTCAGGGTGCTGCAGAAGCGAGTGGGAGAAGAGGAAAGGGGGGCTTAATCAGGGAAGGCCTCTTGGAGGAGATGGGCCTTCAGTAAGGCTTTGAAGGAGAAGAGAACACTCTTCAGTCAGTCAGTTGACAGTTTTATTCAGCATATACTGTGTGCAGAGCACTGTACTAAGCCCTCGGGAGAGTCCAAGAGAGTTAGGTGACATAATCCCTGCCCTAAAAGAGTTTGAAATCTTGCAGAGGAGACAGGCATTAAAATAATTTCAGATGGGGGAAGAAAGAGAAGGAGCAGGGGACATGTTCATCATTATTATGGTATTACTATATGTCAAACACTGTTCTAAACCCTGGAACAGATACAAGTTAATCAGGTCAGACATAGTCCTATCTGGGGCTCACAGTCCAAGTAGGAGGAGAATAGGCTAATTGAATACCGTTTTATTATTATTATGAATAACATCAATAATAATGATATTTATTGATTATTTGTTATAGGGATATATTATTATGATGTATTATTTTATGTTATAATGAATTATAATAATATTGATGATGATGATAACATTTGTTAAGTGCTTAATGTGGTAGAGAAGCAGCATGGCCTAGTGGAGAAAGCACAGACCTATCCACTAGAACTTGAGTTCTAATCCCAGCTCTGCCACCTGCCTGTAGTGTGACCTTGGGCAAGTCGCTGAACTTCTCTATGCCTCAGTTACCTCATCCGTAAAATGGGGATTAACACTGTGAGCCCCATTAGGGACATGGACTGTCCCTGGCAGAACCTAGCACAGAGTATGATGCCTGGCACATGGTAAGCGCTTAGCAAATATCATTAAAAAAAGACAAAAAGTCTTTTAAGCACTGGGGTAGATATAAGTTAATCAGGGGGGACACAGTCTCTGTCCCATATGGGACTCACAGTGTGAGTAGGAGGGAGACCAGAGATTGAATCTCCTTTTTACAGATGAGGAAGCTGAGGCACAGAGAAATTAAGTGATTTGCCCAAGGTCACATAGCAAGCAACTGTCAGAGCCAGTATTAGAACCCAGGTCCTCCGACTCCCAGAACTGGACTCTTTCCATTAGGCCACACTGTTCTTCCTGTTTCTGTAATAGACAATGAAAATTATGTATGTAAGTGGGTGGGGCTAGGGAAGAAAGCGGAAGGGAAATGAGAAGGGCAGAGGGACAGTCTGGGGGAAGACCTATCTCTTGGAGAACTCATTCCCTCCCATGGCTTCAACTACCACCTCTTTGAGGATGATATCTAAATCTCTAGCTCCAGCCCTGATCTCTCTCCCTCTCTGGAGTCTCGCATTTCCTCCTGCTTTCAAGACATCTCTACTTGGCTGTCCTCCTGTCCCCTCAAACTTAACATGTCCAAAACAGACCCCAAAACCACCCAAAACCCTGTCCTCCTCCAACTTTCCCATCACTGTAGATGGCACCTCCATCCTTCCTGCCTCACCAGCCCATAACTTTGGCATTATCCCTTGACTCCTCTCTCTTTCATTCAATGTAGATATTCAGTCCATCGCTAAGTCCTGCCGTTCCACCTTCATAACATTGCTAAAATCCACCTTTTCCTCTCCATCCATACTTCTAACACGTTAATACATTCACTTATCTATCCTGCCTTGATTACTTTATCAGCATCCTCGCTGACCTCCCTGTCTCCTGTCTCTCCCCACTCCAGTTCTTACTTCACTCTGCTGCCCGGATCATTTTTCTACAAAAACATTCAGGACATGTCACTCCTCTCCTCAAGAAACTCCAGTGGGTGCCCATCCACGTCCACTTCAAACAAAAACTCCTCACTATTGGCTTTAAAGCACTCAACCACCTTGCCCCCTCCTACCTCACTTCACTACTCTCCTCCTACAACCCAAACCGCACACTTCACTCCTCTAATGCCTATCTACTCATCGTACCTCGATCTCATCTATCTCGCTGCTGACCTCTCACCCACATCCTGCCTCTGGCCTGGAAGTCCTCCCTCCTTGTGTCCGAAAGTCAAGCACTCTCCCCTGGTTCAAAATCTTATGGAAGACACATCTCCTCCAAGAGCCCTTTCCTGACAAAGTCCTCCTTTTCTCTTCTCCCACTCCCCTCTGTGTCACCCTGACTTGCTCCCTTTTTTCATCCCCTCTCCCAGCCCCACAGCACTTATGTCCGTATCTTTTATTCATGTATTTATATTGATTTCTGTCTCCCCTTCTAAACTGTAAACTCATTGTGGTCAGGGAAGGTATCTGTTTATTGTTGTATTGTACACTCCCAAGTACTTACTACAGTTCTTTGCACACAGTAAGCGCTCAATAAATGCGCTTGAATGAATAAATGAAAGGAGTACCTGGAAGACTGAATCTGCTGAAGCTACACTGACCCTGACCCTGATCCTGACCTCGACCCCTGACCCCTGACCCCTGATCCTTCCTTAGCCCCACCTCTGCCGTTCCAGTTCCCTGGGCTCAGAAACCTCCCTAGCTTCTCCTCTCGCAGCAGCAATCCCACTCCCAGAATCCCCCAGACTCAAAGGGAAAGAGGCCCCGGAGGGAGAATTCTCCGGTCGGTCTTAACCCCACAGCCAGACTTTTTTTAGCCCGCCCACCTGAATGCCTTTTTCCCGCCTCCTGATTTCCATGAGATCTTTGGCCTGATTTTCTAAAATTCCTTGGCAGAGTTAGAGTTCTATTTTTCCCACTGCCTACTATCTCCTTACCCAATTTCCTTTCTGTTTCATCTTAGAGCAAAAGCTCATTTCTGGGGGGCCTGAGACAGGGTGACAGAGGAAGGGACATGGTGGGGAGGGCCTGCTCTCTCCCCATGGAGACTCCCTAAAGACTACTTACTGAGGCAGCAAGCTGAGAAGTTCCCCATTTGGGGGCATTGCAATGTCCAGGAAGTCAAGGGCACGGGGGTAATGGGGTGAGCGGGGAAGGGGGAGGAAACTGCAGAAGGAGCTGGTGTTGGCCACACCCTGGGGGATTTCCTAGCCCCATCCCTTCCCACTGACTGCACAGTGGAGTCCGGACAGCTTGGGACAGGGCTGAGGGAGCGCTATGTCCCTTACGCTCCCAGCTGTGCTCTGGCTGGGTGAGGCCTGGGATTGGTGGGGTTTGGGGGTGGGGGCGGGGGGAGAGGAAGGGGTTGGTGGCGGGGGAGAGTTGTGTGTGTGTTGGTGGGACACTGGGGGGAGACATGGTTGAGGTGGGAGAGAGATTACGGAGGCTGTGGCTGGTGGGTGGGGGGTGGTCTCTGAAATCACACAGAGGGTGGGGACTGAACCCGGTGTCCTGCTGTCCAGCTCTTCCCCAGTTAGTGGGGTCCAGGAAGGTGGTGCGGCTGGAATGTGTGTGAAAGAGAAGGGGTGGATGGGGAGGAATTGGGATAGGAGTTGGGAAGCTGGAAGAAGGCTGGGAGGACTGGAGGGGTGGGAGTTAAGTGGGGGTAGTGAGGGGCAGGGGCAGGAACAGGGGCATAAGCAGGGGCAGGAGGAGGGGCAAGGGCAGGAACAGGGACAGGGCAGAGGTGGTGGGCCTTGGTGATATGGGCAGTGTCATGGGTGGTGTTGTGAGCAGCGTCAGGGGCCAATGGCCATGGGGTCCGTGGGAGGGAGGGCCAGTAGCCGCTGTTCCCATTGGCAATGCGGGGTCGGTGTCCGGCTCTGATCCCTCTGCCAGTACCCAGAATTCTGGAGGCAGAGCTGGGCAGGGGTGGGATGGTGGGGAGAGTGTGGGCGGGGGGAGCTCAGTGTAACTGGGGCCTCCTTCTTCCAGGGCTCTGTCTGGGCCAGAAGATCATGGCACAGAATGGTGAGTTCCACCCTTCCTTCTTTCTTGACCTTTGCCCCCTCATCCCTTCCCTCTGCCCCTACCATAACCAAGGAGGGAGCCGGGGGGTTCAAGGGCAAGATCTTGGCGGGGGGGAGCACAGCAGGGTGGGAGGGTGTCCTGTAACTCCATGGTCCAAGTCCCCTCCCCCCCACCAATGGGCACCTCCTGCCTCCGGGGTCTTACCCAGCTCTGCCCAGCTGGGTGGTTCCAGCAGTGATTGGCCTGACTCTGGTGCTGTCAGCCTCTTTGGGCACCTGAGATGGGGGACTTTGAATTTTGGAAAATGGACAATTAGAGGGGAGAAACAGTGCTGCGCAAGGAACTAAAGCTCGTTGTGGGCAGCCAATGTGTCTGTTTATTGTCTATTGCCCTCCCCTAAGCGCTTAGTACAGTGTTCTGCACATAGTAAGCACTCAATAAATACGATTGAATGAATGAACTGAGGTCCCCTAGAGGCCGTGACTGAATGGGGAGAAGGGCAGGGGTGGGAGTAGGGGTGGACTTCACTGAAGGGATTCCCTGCTGCCTCCTCAAAAACCAGTCAGAACCCAGCGACCCCCTGGAACTGGTGGAGAGAGGGGAGGGGGAATGCCACAAGCCCACAGCTCAACCCCTGGACTAACACATCTGTCAGCTCTGATGGGTAGATTAAAGAACGGAAGCAGGGGAATTCATTCAATCATTCAATTGTATTTATTGAGCACTCTGTGTGCAGAGCACCGTACCAATTGCTTGAGAGAGTACAACAAGAAACAGACGCATTCCCTACCCACAACGAACTTACAGTCTAGAGGAGACAGCTGGTGGGGCCTGAGGGGTGACTCCCTTTAACTCCAGAATCTTCCTTTCTTTTAGAATTTCTTCCTCAACCCATTCTCTCAGCCCAACCTGGACGTATGGTGGCCATAGGGAAGACCTTGACCCTCTTGTGCCAAACCCCATACTGGGACTTGGAGTGCGCGCTGCTTAAGGGTGAAAACTGGGAGCCCTTAGAGCGCTGGACCCTAAGTCAATCCGGAAACACTTTCCTCTTCTCCCTCTACTCTGTGAGAGCCAGCGATGGTGGGAACTTCCGCTGCATTTACTACACAAGAATAAATAACAAGCAATCCCTTCCTAGCAATTCTCTGGAGCTGGTGGTGACAGGTGAGGAAGAGACGCCACGCTATGATCTTATTTATTGGGCAGGGATTGTCTCTGTCTGTTGCCGAATTGTACATTCCAGGTGCTCAGTACAGTGTTCTGCACATAGTAAGGGCTCAATAAATATGATTGAATGAATGAATGACCCCTGCAGGAGCAGGGCCTGACGCTGAGGGAGAGGCCCGTGTCCGGAACCGTGACGCCTTGGGTGTCGGGAAGAGGGGTCTCTGGGTCTCCCCGAGGGAGAGCTGTGGGGTTCAGGGGATACCGAGGAGGGTTGGGCCTGCAAACCCAACTTGACAGGGGTTTCCCGGGCAAGGGACGTACCGTAGTGAAAAGAGTCTGGGGAGATGGAGCCGAAGCAGGCTTCCCATCTAGACTGTGGGCCAGGAATTTGTCCATTTATTGTTATATTGTACTCTCCCAAGTGCTTAGTGTAATGCTCTGCACACAGTAAGCGCTCAGTACACACAGTTGACTGACTTACAAGAGGCTGGGTGGGCGGACTTGAGCCTGAGAGGGCTGAGAGCCAGGCTCTTGGGGAGTGTCCTCTCCCAAGGTGGGCCCGGGCCCGCAGCCGTGACCAGGCCCGGCTCCAGCCTGGGGGGCCTGAGGCAGGGGACTGCCCTGGACTCTCAGAGCTGCTTATCTTGAAACAGCAGAGAAGCAGCATGCCATAGTCATAGAACATGGGCCTGAGAGTCAGAAGGTCATGGGTTCTAATCCCAGCTCTGCTACTCATAATAATGTTGGTATTTGTTAAGTGCTTACTATGTGCAGAGCACTGTTCTAAGCACTGGGGTAGGGTCATCAGGTTGTCCCACGTGAGGCTCACAGTTAATCCCCATTTTACAGATGAGGTCACTAAGGCACAGAGAAGTGAAGTGACTTGCCCACAGTCACACAGCTGACAAGTGGCGGAGCAGAGATTCAAACCCATGACCTCTGACTCCCAAGCCCGGGCTCTTTCCACTGAGCCATGATACTCATCTGCTGTGTGACCTTGGGCAAGTCACTTCACTTCTCTGGACCTTAGTTACTTCATCTGTAAAATGGAGATTGAGACTGTGAGACCCATGTGGGACAGGGACGGTGTCCGACCTGATTTGCTCATATCTACCCCAGTGTTTAGAACAGTGCCTGGCACATAGCGCTTAACAAATACCACAGTTATTAGTGTTATTATTATCTGGTTTGTGCCTGAGAGGGGTTTGTAAGTTGTCCCAGGGGAGAGCCAGACTCTGACCAAACTCCCAAGTGACTTTGCTCCAGCCTGAGTGGGAAAGCAACATGGCCTAGTGGATAGAGCACAGGACTGGGAACCAGCAGGACCCAGGTTCTAATCACTGCTGCGCCACTCGTCGGCTGGGTTACCTTGAGCAAGCCACTTCCCTTCTCTGGGCCTCGGGTCCCTCATCTGTAAAATGGGGATTAAGACTGTGAGCCCCATGTGGGACCTGGATTGTGTAGTCCAGGGCCTGTCGGGAATGGAGGAGGGTTGGGGGGAAACGGGTATCTCCCCTTCAGCTCTGAGTGGGGCGTCTCATTCTCTTCCAGGAGTCTATACCAAACCCTCCCTGCGGGCCTGGCCCGGCCCACTGCTGATCCCTGGGACGAATGTGACGCTCCGGTGCCAGGCGTGGGTGGGCGGCCTGACGTTCTCCCTGCTCCGGGCTCAGACCTGGGACCTCCTGCAGCGCCAGACCCCGGCAGGGGACCGGGCCGACTTCCTGCTCCCGGCTGTGGGCGCCTGGGATCCCCAGGGCTACCGCTGTGTGTATTTCCATCCAGTGGCCCCAAGTGCCTGGTCAACGCCCAGTGATGTCCTGGACCTGGTGCTGATAGGTGAGGAGAAGAGGGCCCCTGTAACCCCAGCCAGCAGCATGGCCTAGTGGATAGGGCACAGGCCTGGGAGTCAGAAAGTCATGAGTTCTAGTCCCGGCTCTGCTACTTGTCTGCTGCGTGACTTTGGTCAAATCACTTAAGTTCTCTGTGCCTCAGTTCCCTCATCTTTAAAATAGGGATTAAGACCTTGAGCCCTATGTGGGACAGGGACCGTGTCCAACCCATTACCTTGTATCTACCCCAGTGCTTAGAACAGTGCTTGGTGCATAGTAAGTTCTTAGCAAATGCCACAATAATTACGATTAATATTATATATAAATCTCGCACTTAATTTGTAAATATATTATATAATATAATATTATGATGCCATATTGTGCTATAATTACTATTGTTAATATTATATGTGTATACATAATTCATAGTAGTTTATAAATATATTATATAATAATAACACAATATAATTATTATTATCTCCCCGGGGCTGGGGGACCCTCAGAGAGGTCTGGGGTTGGGGACCAGTTCCAAATCTAACCTTGTGGAACAGGAGGGACTCCGGGAGTGGGCGGGGAAGACAAGATCATGAGATCTCTCAGCTGCAATAAGGGGCGTGGGGATCCCTTCAAGGTCCCCTAGCAACATAACCTAGTGGTAAGAGCACGGACTTAGGAGTCACAGGACATGGGTTCTAATCCCAACTCCACCACTTGTCTGTTGTGTGACCTTGGACAAGTCACTTTACATTTCTGTGCCTCAGTTCCTTCATCTTTAAAATGGAGATTAAAAGTGTGAATCCCATGGGTTGGGGACTATGTCCCATCTAATTACCTTTATCTACCCCAGCATTTAGAACAGTGCTTAGCACATAATAAGCACTTAACAAATACTATTATTATTATTGCTAAGTAAAGGAAAGCAGGGGCCTCAGGCTGGCCATTGCCCCAGGACAGGGAATGGGGTCTGCTCCTCAGCTGCCTCTCTCCCTCCCCTTGCGGAAACCCAGTGGTCTGGGGGATGAAGAAGAGCCACTTTCCCAGTAACTCCAGGGTCTCGATCTCTCTCAGGATCCCACCTCAAACCGTCCTTCTCAGCCTTGCCCAGTCGCGTGGTGGCTCCAGGCGGGACCGTCACCCTCAAGTGCCAGGGGCCTCACCAGGGGGTCATATTCGCCCTGCTCAGTGCCAGAACCCTGGAGCCCCTTCAGCTCCAGAAGCCATCGCGAATGGACCAGAACTGGGTTCTCTTCAAACTTTCTACCGGGAAAGCTAACGAGACGGGAAACTACAGCTGCGCTTACTATGTGACTTCCTCGGAGCTGTCGCAGATCAGCGAGACCCTGGAGATCTGGGTGATGGGTGAGAGGGAGAAAGGGATTGAGGGAGGGGACGGAACGGTGAACGGGGGGATGGGGGAGCTGCCCTGGAGGGGAGACCCTAGGGGAGATAAGGACCTGCAGGATTCTCTCCCGTTTTGTTTTTTTTTAATGGTGTTTGTTAATGGTGGTATTCATTAAGCACTTACGCTGAGGTAGATACTAGCTAATTAGATTGGACATAATCCATGTCCCACATGAGGTCCGCAGTCTTCATCCTCATTTCACAGCTGAGGGGACTGAGGCAGAGAGAAGGGAAGTGACTTGCCCAAGGACACACAGCAGCCAAGTGGTGACACTGGCACTAGAACCCATGTCCTTCTGACTCCCAGGCCCGGGCTCTAGCCACCAGGCCACACCGTTTCATCTCCAGTCCCCCACTTCTCCCAACCCTTGTCCACCACTCTGCAGGAGGAGCCATGAGCCGGGGAATGACCACAATCTAAGCCTGAAGCTAATCCCCTTTCACCCCTTAAATATCCCCATTTCTCTACATCCCCGTCCTCTCCCATTGATGTCTTCAACCTCTAGCTCCTTCTCTACTGCCGGTCGGCAGTCCATTCATTCAGTCGATCGTATTTATTGAGCGCTTCCTGCATGCATAGTACTATACTAAGCGACTGGGAGAGTACCATAGAACAAAGAACCGCGGAGGGAGTTGGGGGGGTCGACTTGGCAGTCAGTGACTCGGGCCCGGGGCTGGATTCCAGACTCACTCCCCAAACCGACCCTGTCGGCCTGGCCGGGCCCCGAGGTGGCCTTGGAGGGGAACGTGACCCTGTGGTGCAGGGGGCCGCTGCGGGCCGTCTGCTTGGCCCTGTTCCGGGAGGGAGAAGCCAGACCCCTGCAGATCCGGTATCCCGGCCTGGATGGGGTCCGATTCCCCATCGCCAATGTGAGCGCCGCCCACGCCGGACGTTACAGCTGCCGCTACCACACGGACTCCGACGGCCACATCCCGGCTGAGCCCAGCGACTGGCTGCTGCTGGTGGTGGCAGGTGAGAGGGAGACGCCCCAGGGACAACAACCCCATGCGCGTCCCCCGGGGTGACCCTAACACACCTCACCCTCCCGGTGACCGTCCCCCGGCCCAGGCTCACCTACTGCCCCGGGGAGCCGGCTCTGATCTGAGAGCTGTGGGGTCAGAGCTGGCTCCCTCCATCCTTCCCAGAATGTGGGAAGGATGTGAGAGCTCTGATCTCTAAGCTTGTTGTGGGCAGGGAAAGTGACTGTTTAGCCTAGTACTGTATTCTCCCAAGAGCTTAGTACAGTGCTCTGCACACAATAAGCACTCGGTAAATAATAATGATAATAATAATGATATTTGTTAAGCGCTTACTTTGTGCCGGGCATTCTACTAAGCGTTGGAGTGGATACAAGCAAATCGAGTTGGGCACAGTCCCTGTCCCATGTGAGGCTCACAGTCTCAATCCCCATTTTACAGATGAGGTAACTGAGGCCCAGAAAGGTGAAGTGACTTGTCCGAGGTCACACAAGCTCCGCCTCTAGACTGTAAGCGCGATGTGAGCAGGGAATGTGTCTGTTTATTCATTCAATTCAATAATATTTATTGAACACTTACTATGTGCAGAGCACTGTACTAAGCACTTAGCACTGTATTAATGAGCACTGTTTATTGTTATATTGTACTCTCCCAAGTGCTTAGTACAGTGCTCGGCACCCAGTAAACACTCAGTAAATGCAATTGAATGAATGAATGAGAGCACGAGGAAAGAGATGAGGTCTCTCTCTCTCACACACACACAAACACACACATATATGCTGGAGTCTTCTCTGTCTTTCTTTCCCAACTCTCCCCCTTAGTCAGTCAATCAATTTATTGAGCGCTTGCTGCATGCAGAGCACTGTACTAAGTGCTTGGGAGAGTACAGTGTAACAATAGAGCAGACATTCTTGCTCACAATGAGCTTACAGTTTAGAGGGGGATATAGGCATTAATATAAATAAATAAATGACAGATATGGACATAAGTGTCATGGGGCTGGGAGGAGGAATAAATAAAGGGAGTGAGGGCAGCACAGAAGGGAGAGGGAGAAGACGAAAGGAGGGTTTAGTCAGAGAAGGCCTCTTGGAAGAGATGTACCGTCAATTGGGTCGGATACAGTCCCTGCTCCACATGGGGGTCACAGTCTGAAGTAGGAGGTATTGAATCCCCATTTTACAGTTGAGGAAACTGAGGACAGAGAGGTTGTGACTTGCCCATGGTCACACAGCATGCAATTGGCAGAGCTTACTCCCACAGTCCCTCAGCCTGTTTCCAAGTGGACAGAAAATCTCTCCACCCTTTGGACTGTGAGTCCCATGTGGGATGGGGTCTGTGTCTGAACTGCTTATATTGTGTCTATACCAGTGCTTAGCACAGTGCAGTGCACCAAATCGGGGCGTAATAAATTCCGCAGTGATTGTTAATTTGGAGTTGGACAGGGTAAAGGGGAAGCAGTAGCCTGGGTCATGGGGTTGGAAAAGAAAAGAAGGGGAAGAAGGAGATCATCATTAGGGGTGGCCAGAGAGCAGGGGGAGGGGCTTGGGCGGGGTGGGGGAGGGCACTGATAGAACAGCTGGTTGACCCATCTAACCTCCTTCTCTCAGACCCAGGGAACAGAAACCTCCTCTTTACAGCCCTGAGCAGTGCCTTCTTCCTCCTCCTAGCCTTCCTCCTCCTCACTGCCTTCCTCTGCCACCGACGTAAACAGTCCAGTGAGTCCGGGGTCAGGAAAAGTCATACCAACTGACCAGGCTGGACTGAGATGGGAGGGCCAGTTGAGCAGAAAAGGGGAGGGCCAAAGAGTTAGGGCAGGCCAGGGAGAGTGGGAGGATCGGGGAAGGCCAGTGGGGGAAAAAAGGAAGGGCCAGAGAGCTGGGGAGGGCCGAGAAGCATCAGTGGGATCGGCAGGGAGGCTAGTGGGGGAGACCAGGGAGGGCCGGAGAAGTGAGGAGAGTCAGGGGGTACAGGGAAGGCCAGTGGGGAAGAATGGGGAGACCTGGTGAGTTGGGGAGGAATAGGGCTGGGAGGGAGGGGGGCAAGGGTCAGGAAGGGCAGGGATTGAGGAAGAGCAATAGATTGATCCTTTCTGCTTCTCTCTAGGAGCCAAGAGTCTCTCCCTTCCGGCAGCAGGGGCAGGCCAAGCAGAGGACCTGAGGAGGTAGGGAAATTCCCTGGATTCTCCCAGCTCCTCTGCTCCTTTCCTTAACTCTTCCTCCTGCCCCCACCCACCTAACACCTTCCCAGTCTCCCCCTGACCACCCCCAGCAGCTCCAGACCCCAGTGGGGGAGGCAGAGGAGGTGGCTGTGTGTCTCTCCTTCTCATTTCGGTATGCTCTCCTGACCCCGGCGTCACCTGTCTCTGCCTCAGCTGTCGACACTCCAGGGATGCCAGGAAACCCATGGCAGAGACCGGGAGTGAGTGATGGGGACTGGGTGTGGAGAGAAGCCTGGCTGGGAGGTTGGGAGGCTGGATCCTCATTGGGTGGAGGCTGGAATTTTGGGAAGCTGAAGGCTGGGAGAGTGGAAGCTGGGAGGTTAGGAGGCTGGGGGCTTGTTGAGTGGAGCCTGGATGGTTGGGAGGTTGGAGGGTGGGAGAGTGGAGGCTGAGAGGTTAGCAAGGTGGAGGTTTGGAGTGCGGAAGGTGGGAGGTTGGGAGGCTGGGAGGTTGAGAAGCTGGAGGTTTGGAGGGTGGAGGCTGGAAGGTTGGGAGACTGGGAGATGGAGGCTGGGCAGCTTGAGGGTGTGAGGATGGAGACTGGAAGGTTAGGAAGGTAGAGGCTGGGAAATTGGGAGGCTGCCAAGGTGGAAACTGGAAGCGGGCAGGCCTGGGCCTGACTGAGGGACTTCTGGGTTGACTGACCTTTGACTTGTTCCATCTACAGTATCCACTGTGGGTGCCCAAAAAAGGCAGGAATATCTGGTGAGTTGGCCCCACTTACCCTCCCCTGACCGCACCTCCCCTGCCCTGCCCCAGCCGTCAACATCACCTCAGCTCCTGGGGAACGCTCCCCATCCCCAAGTCCCTCCTCGAGGAAGCTCTTCTATCCTCCTGGCTGTGGGCTCACTAGGCTCTTTCAGTCAGTCAGTCGATGGTATTGAGAGATTACTAAGCACTGTACTAAACACCTGGGAGAGTACAATATAACAGTAAACAGACACATTCCCTGCCCATAAGGTGCTTACAGTCTAGAGGGGAAGACAGACATTAACATTAATCAATAAATGACAGATATGTACATAAGTGCTGCAGGGCTGGGAGGGGGGATGAATAAAGGGAGCAAGTCAGGGTGATGCAGAAGGGAGTGGAAGAGGAAAGGGGGGCTTAGTGAGGGAAGGCCTGTTGGAGAGGATTTGAACTCACATGGCTGGATTCAGAGTCCAGAGTGCTAACCATTGCACCCTTCCAGACCCCAGACCTGCTGGACCCCGAGACTGAAGACCCTCAGGACGTGACCTACGCCCAGCTGAACCCAGACATCCTCAAGAGAGGGGCGGAGGGCACCCCGGACCCTACCCCCGAGCCCAGCCTATATGCCGTCATTGCTGGGCAGTGAGGGGCTGCCAACACACTCAGAACTCAGAGGGAGAGTCCCAGCTTTGGGGGAGCTTTTGGAGCCTCTTTGAGAGGAGCGGTGGCCAAGAGAAAAGCCAGATGCTGGGGGACAAGACGCCTAGGTTCGGTGGGGAGAGCCACCGCCCGGCAGGGATGGTTGCTGGCTCAAGGATTCTGTCCTGGGCTTCACCTCCTCTAATAAAGACACTTGCCCCCCTCTCCGTGGGCTGGGCCTGCCTTTTTAGCTCTCACCCATCCCACATGGGCCCCCTGCGCCCCCCCCCCCAATCTCTCCACATCTCGCTCAGGGATCTCAGGGGTGGGGGGGCCAGGTAGCCGAGTTTCCCCAAGTGGGATACAGATCCTGGGACCCACTTCCCCCAGGGAGGGATGGGGTGGAATGAGGGAGATTTGGGGGTCGGATGGGGTGGGAGGCGTTCCTTTGAAGGGAGGGGCCAGAGATGCTGAAGGTGATGTGGGGGTCCTCGGGAGTGAGGGTCTCAGAAACAGAGGCTCCTGAATGGAATCTCCACCATCGACTGTGAGCCCCAGGACCCCATGACCTCTCCGCTTCAGGACCTTTAACCTCCTCCTACTCATTTAGTCAGACAGTCAGTTGTATTTATTGAGTGCTTACTGTGTGTGTGCAGAACATTGTATTAGCGCTTGGGATAGTACAATACAACAGAGTTGCTGGACAAGTTTCTTCGGTTTTTAATGGTGTTTGTTAAGGGCTTATACTATGTGCCCAGCACTATATTATTATTATTATTATTACTATCATTAATAATAACAATAAGCGCTGGGGACAATAAAGGATAATCAGATTGGACATGGTCCTTGTCCCACGTGGTGCTCATGGCCTTAATCTTCATTGTACAGATGAAAGAACTATGGCACAGAGATGTGAAGTGAATTGTTCAAGGTCACACAGCAGATAAGTGGCAGAGGCAGCATTAGAACCCCGGTCCTTCTGATTCCCAGGCCCATATTAATCTTCTCACTGTACCTCGATCTCGTCTGTCACGCCACCAACCCCTCACCCACATCCCCCACTTCAAAGCCTTATTGAAGGCACATCTCACCCAACAGGCCTCCCCTGATTAAGCCCTCATTACCTCATCTCCCACTTCCTTCTGCATCACCCTGACTTGCTCCCTTTATTCATCCCCCCCAACCCCACAGCACTTTTGTCCATACCTTTAATTTACTTATTTATTTTAATGTTTTTCCCCCTCTAGACTGTAAGTTTGTTGTGTGCGGGGAATGTGTCGGTTTATTGTTGTATTGTACTCTCCCAAGAGCTTAATACAGTGCTTTGCACACAGTAAGTGCTCAACAAATGCCATTGAGAGAGTGAATGAAAGTGGTGGAGCCAGGATTAGTATCCAGGTCTTCTGACTCCCAGGCCCAGGCTCTTTCCATTAGGCCACACTGCTTTCCGCCCACAAGGAGCTTACAGCCTAGAAGGGGAGGCAGACATTAAAATAAAGTATGGAGGCGGACACAAGAGCTGAGGGCGGGGGGAATATCCTGACCATATCCTGATGGATCCTGACGGATCCCTTCCCTTGCCTTTCACCGCATACCATTGCCAAATAAGCAACATTCTGGTTTCTGCCAGAGAATTCTTCCAAAAAGTTTTCTGGTTCTGGTTCAGGAGTCAGCGCCTTCGGCTTTCCAAGTCTTCTCTTCCTCCCTTCTTACGTAACGTCTCCCATCGCCCTTGAGCAGTTGGTTGTGTCATCTGCTTCTCTTCCACTCCAAGGGACGGAGAGCACTTGCCATGTTTTTTTTTTTTAAATGGTATTTGTTAAGAACTTACTACGTGCCAGGAATTGTGCTAAGAGCTGAGGGGGATACATGATAGTCGGGTTGGACAATCGGTCGATCAATTGTATTTTTTGAGCGCTTCCAGTGTGCAGAGCACCATACCAAGCCCTTGGAAAAGTACGATATAACAGAATCGGTAGACACACTCTCTGTCCGTAATGAGCTTACAGTTTAAAGGGGGACAGAGACAGTAATATATATAAATAAATCTATAAATAAATTACGGAGTTGTACATACATCCTATGGGGTTGAGGTGGGGGTGAATAAGAGTGCAAATCCAAGTGCCAGGGTGGTGCAGAAGGGCGTGGAAGACGAGGAAATGAGGGTTTAGTCAGGAAAGGTCTCCTGGAGGAGATATGTTTTTAATAAGGTTTTGAAGGTGGGGAGAGTGATCGTCTGACAGATATGAAGGGGGAGGGTGTTCCAGGTCAGAGGCAGGACGTGGGTAAGAGGTCGGCGGCAAGATAGACGAGATTGAGGTACAGTGGGTAGATCTGCATTAGAGGAACGAAGTGTGTGGGCTGAGTTATAGTAGAAAAGCAGTGAGGAAAGGTGGGAGGGGGAAAGGCGATTGAATACTTTAAAGCTGATGGTTTGGAGTCTCTGATGCGGAGGTGGATGGGCAACCACAGGAAGTTATTGAGGAGTTGGGAAACATGGACTAAAGATTTCTGTAGAAAAATGATCCGGGCAGAGGAGGGAAGTATGGACTGACATGGGGAGTGGGGACAAAGTCCCTGTTGTGTATGGGACTGACAGTCTAAATCAAAAGGAGAATTTAATCCCCATTTTACAGATGAGGTAACTGAGGCACAGAGAAGTGAAATGACTTGCTCAAGGTCACACAGCAGACAAGAGGAAGAGCAGGGATTGGAATCCTGGTCTTCTGACTCCCAGGCCCAGGTTCTTTCCACCAGGCCACACTGCTCCCTGCTGCTCTTAAATGCTTATTTCATTAGTCTTTGTAAAAGCTCTGGAAGGGGGAGGCCAGCCTTATTGCATTTTACAGATCCCATTTTACAGATGAGAAAACTGAAGGACAGAGCAGGAAAGGGCCACACAAGCCCAAGGCCACCGAGCAGACCAGTGGCAGGATTAGAACTCAGGTTTTCCATCTTCCAGGCCACTGCTCCTTGTACTAGACTCCCCCTGCAGCTGCTTCCTCTGGCGTTCTCTGGGCGTGGACTGGGGTGTCCTGGATAGTAGGGGAGATGGTGGTGCCCTAGGAGTGGTTACTGGGGACTGGGGGAGGGAATGGACCCTTCAAAAGGAGGGTCTACAGTTTCCAGGAGTCATTCGATCGGCCGTATTGATTGAGCACTTACTGTGTGCAGAGCACTGTACTAAGTACTTAATAATAGTGATGGTATTTGTTAAGCATTTACTATGTGCCAAAGCACCGTTCTAAGCGCTGGGATAGATGCAAGGTAATCAGGTTGTCCCACGTGGGACTCACAGTCTTAGTCCTTATTTTACAGATGAGGTTGCTGAAGCCCAGAGATGTGAAGTGACTTGCCCAAAGTCACACAGCTGACAAGTGGTAGAGTGGGGATTCGAACCCACGACCTCTGACTCCCAAGTGCGGGTTCTTTCCAGCCGCTAGAATGTAAAATGGGGATTGAGACTGTGAGCCCCAGATGGGACAGGGACTCTGCCCAACCTGATTTGCTTGTATTCATTCATTCGATAGTATTTATTGAGCACTTATTATGTGCAGAGCTCTGTACTAAGCGCTTGGAATGTACAATTTGGCAACAGATAGAGACAATCCCTGCCCACTGATGGGTTTACAGTTTAATCCGGGGAGACAGACAGATAAAAGCAAAGCAATAAATAGAATCAAGGGGATGTACACCTCATTAACAAAATAAATAGGGTAATAAAAATATATACAAATGAGCACAGTGCTGAGGGGAAGGGAAGGGAGAGGGGGAGGAGCAGAGGGAAAGGGGGGAAAGGAGGCTTAGCTGAGGGGAGGTGAAGGGGGGACAGAGAGGCAGCAGAGGGAACAGAGGGAAAAGGGGAAGCTCAGTCTCCACCCCAGCCCTCAGTCCAGTGGCTGGCACATAGTAAGTGCTTAACAAAATGCCAGTTATTAAGAGGGGGACACACCCTTCTGGATTGGGGGGTGGGGGGAGAATGAAGTGAACTTTGACCTTAGGGAGTCCCCTGCGTTTCCACTGTTGTGGAACCCTTTCAGTGCTGGTTGAAGCAGGCAGCTCTCCCAGCCGGGACCCCCAATCTGCTCCCCTCAGGACTCCTTTAGAGCCCCCTCACACTGAGAAACTGTCAGAACTCAGAGCTTCTTCTACTGATAAAGGACGGGGACTGTGTCCAACCTGATTATCTTGGATCTACCTCAGTGCAAAATACAGTGCTTGGCACATAGTAAGCACTTAACAAATACCACCATTGTTATTATTGGTCAGGATTCCTCCTTTTTTAATTTTTTAATGGCATTTGTGAGTGCTTATTATGTGCCAGGCACTGTACTAAGCGCTGTGGGGTAAAAATAATAATTGGGGTATTTGTTAAGTGCTTACTATGTCCCAGGCACTGTGCAAAGCACTGGGGTAGATTTATGCAAATCGGGTTGGACACAGTCGCTGTCCTATGAGGGGCTCACAGTCTCAATCTCCATTTCACAGATGAGGTATCTGAGATAACAGATAGAAGCTAATCTGGATACAGTCCATATCCCTTGTCGAGCTCACAGTCTTAATCCCCATTTTACACCTAAAGGAACTGAGGTCCAGAGAAGTGAAGCAACTTGCCCAAGCTCCCACAGCAGGCAAGTGGTGGAGCCAGGATTAGAACCTAGATCCTCTGACTCCCAGGCCCAGGATCTTTTCAGTAGGCCATACTGCTTTTCCAATTCTCCCCTCCGCCAACCAGCCCTGCCCTCTCCACTTCCTTCTTCCGGCTCTGGGTCCAAGTTCAGTTCCCAGTTCTGTAATCCAGCTCCCACTCCCGGCTCCAGGACCCTTTCCTCCCCCCGGAAGCCTCTCCCTCTGCTCCTTCTGATGACTCACTTCACCTGCCTCTCCCCTCAACTGTTCCCTGAGCACCTGCCTCCCTGCCCACCTCTTCCAGGAAGTCCTCCACAACGACTGAGGCGGTGGAAGACTTGATACAGGCCCTCCAATGATGTCACCACCGACTTCACTGAAAGATCAATCGATGCTATTTATTGAGCACTTCCTGTGTGCAGAGCACTGTACTAAGAACTCGGCTTTCATTCATTCATTCATTGAATCGTATTTATTGAGCCCTTACTGTGTGCAGAGCACTGTACTGAGCACTTGGAAAGTACAATCCGGCAACAAATAGAGACAATCCCTACACAGCAATGAGCTCACGGTCTAGAAGGGGGGAGACAGACAACAAAACAAAGCAAAACAAGTAGACAGGCATCAGTAGCAGCAATATAAATAAGTAGAATTATAGATATATATACATCATTAATAAAATTAATAGAATAATAAATATGTATATATATACACAAGTGCTATAATCAAAGCTGGGGTTCAGGGAGGCAGGGTAGGGGCCCTCTGGTTCTTTGGGTTCCTGAGGCATCAGTGCAGGGTCCCCCTCCTCAAATCCAACAGACAATGACTCTCCTCTCCTTCAAAGCCTTACTGAAGTCATGTCTCCTTCAACAGACCTTCCCTGACTGAGCCCCCCCCTTTCCTCTTCTACTCCCTTCTCCGTCATCCTGACTTGCTCCCTTGGTTCTTCCCCTCTCCCAACCCCACAGCACTTAGGTCCATATCTGTAATTTATTTATATATATTAATGTCTGTCTCCCCACCTCTAGACTCTAAGCTCATTGTGGGCAGGAATGTGTCTTTTTATTGTTGTATTGTACTCTCCCACAGTGCTTAGTACAGGGCTCTGCCCACAGTAAGCACTCAATAAACACGATCGAAAGAATGACTAAATGAACGGAAGAATACATCGAGTGCGGCAGGAAGAGGGCCAAGATAAGGGATGATGCAGCAAGAGAGGGGAACGAGGCTGGAGGTGGCGGACACCTGGGTTCTGGAGGGGAGGCGCTTGAGGACGCTCTGGGAGCCGGGGACCAGAGCACTATACTGGGCCCTCTACCCACTGGGCCTCAGTCTTCTTCCCTCTACAGTGGCCTTTGAGCGAGAAAGCCCCAACCACAGCCTTGGACCCATGGCACCTCTCCTAGGAAATCTTCAGGGAAAAGGAGGCTTCTGGTTATCCCCCCTCTGCCCTGTCGGGAAGTCTCCTCTGTGATCTGACCGCCCTCCTTCCTGCTGCATTGTCAGGCCCTCCCCTCAGATTAGGCCTTTCTGGGAAGCTGGAGAGCCGTGGGTCCCCGTTGTTGAGGAGGAAGGAGTTGCTACTTCCCCCAAGGCTTTTGACCCACGTGATGTGGATGATGAGAGGACATCAGATGGTTCCTTCTGAGAAAGTTTCAGATAAGTAACAGTGGAACCAGAGTTTGCAACAGGCACAGAGGAAGCTGGTACCCACATCCTGGGGTACCAACGTTCCTCCCTACCCAGGACCCTCACTCTCCTATCTGCTGGAGACAGAGGACCATTGGGTGCTTTAATAATTACGAGAAGCAACGTGACTCAGTGGGAAGAGCCCGGGCTTGGGAGTCAGAGGTTGTGGGTTCTAATCCTGGCTCCGCCGCTTGCCAGCTGTGTGATTTTGGGCAAGTCACTTCACTTCTCTGGCCCTCAGTGACCTCATCTGGAAAATGGGGATTAAAACTGTGAGCCCCACGTGGGACAACCTGGTCACCTTGATTCCCCCAGCGCTTAGTACAGTGCTTTGCACATAGTAAGTGCCTAACAAATACCACCATTATTATTATTATTATTATAATGATCAGGATATTTGTTAAGTGCTTACTATGTGCCAGGCACTGTACTAAGTGCTGGGGTGGATACAGCCAAATCAAGTTGGACACAATTTCTGTCCCATGTGGAACTCACAGTCTCAATCCCCATTTTCCAGATGAGGTAACTAGAGAAGTGAAGTGACTTGCCCAAGGTCACACAGCAGACAAGTGGCACGGCCGGGATTAGAACCCATGACCTTCTGACCCCCAGGCTCATGCTTTTTCCACCAGGGTGTGCGCCTCACCCAGAGGGCAGAGCTGAGCAGGAGGGAGATGGAGCAGAGCAAGAGGAGAGGAGACAGAGGACTATTGAGACCTCACAGACAAAGATTTTTATTTTATTTATGTTGAAGAGGAGCTGGGGTTGCAGAGGAACAGCTGAATACTGGGCTGATGGATCTGTAACCTTCGGACACCTGATATTCACCCCACCTCAGCCCCACAGTATTTACCTACCTGACCGCAATTTGTTGTAATATCTGTCTCACCCGCTAGACTATAAGATCCTTGTGGGCAGGGAACTCTGCCAACTACCAACTCTGTTCTAACATATTCTCCCAAGCGCTTAGTACAGTGCTCTGCACACAGTATGCACGAAATAAATACCACTGATGGATTGGTTGACAAGCGAAAGAGGGAAAATTCATTCATTCAATCGTATTTATTGAGCGCTTACTGTGTGCAGAGGACTGTACCAAGCACCTTGGAAAATACAATTTGGCAACAGATAGAGACAATCCTTACCCGATAGTGGGGAAATGTAGTATATAGATGAGTTAGTGCTTAAAGAATAAGATAGGTAAGATAATAATAATGGTATTTATTAAGCATGTACTATTATGATGGTTAATATTATTACTATGGTATTTGTAAGTGCTTACTATGTGCCAAGCAATTAATGTGCTTGTCTCTGTCCCACACTGGGCTCACAATCTAAATAGGAAGGAGAACAGGTATTTAATCCCCATTATATAGTAGAGGAAACTGAGGCACAGAGAAGTGAAGTGATTTGCCCAAGATCACCCAGCAAATCGTTAGCAGAGGCAAGATCAACTAGGTCATGTTACTACTAGCCTGACAAGCACCGTGCTAACTACTGGGGTAAACACAAGATATGGACATAATTGCCTTGAGAAAAGAGGTGGTGATTAAATAATGCAGAATATTGGGGTAGATAACTTGGAGAGTTTAGAAATTAATCAGGAAGTCTTCCTGGAGAAGATGGGATTTCACAAAGCCTTTTCCAACCCCATTAGGTAAAAATGAAAATTGCGTTTCTCTGTCCGTCGAGAAGAGTGACACATGCTCTGAGGATATGGGGGACAATTTTTTGGTAACACGAAGTAGAGGAATCTCTTCTTTCCTTGATTTTTACTCCCAGGGAAGTTAGATAGACACTTTGGTGGAAGCAATCACAAGATGATAAAATTTAAGGTGCTGAAGACAAGGTGGAGAGATGTGACCAAGGTAAGAGAATGAATTTCAAGGGAGCAGATTTCAGGATCCTTATGGGAGGGATCCAAAGAAAAGAAAATCTGAGGCAAAAAAGACTAAAGAAAACAGACTGCGCTCTCTTTTTTTATATGGTATTTGTTAAGCATTTACTATGCACCAGGCACTGTACTAAATCCTGGGGTAGATATAAGCTAATCAGGTTAGTCACAGCCCATGTCCCACATGGGGCTCACAGTCTTAATTCCCATTTAACAAATGAATTAACTGAGGCACAGAAAGTTAAGTGACTCATCCAAGATCACACAGCAGACAAGTGGCAGAGCTGGGATTAGAACCCCGGTACCCCTGACTCATAGGCCACGCTACTCTTTTGAAAGTCAACCCTGCAGGCCCAGGCACAAATCTACGAGGCCCAGAAAAAGATCAAGGATCAAAGAAGGGGGGTCAAGTTGGTTAGATTTTCAAATTACAGACTTCCAAAAGGCTAGTGGGAAAGTTACTGAAACTTGTTAGGCCACGAAAGAGGAATAAAAAGGCACAGCACAACTATGAACAGGCAAGATAGAACAGCTAAAGTTGGACAAGAGATATAAGTAGCGAGAGATAGAAAAGATAACAAAAAAAAATTCAATTATGTTTGGGAAAAGAAGAAGACCAGAGAAATGTCACTGTCTGATAGATAGTGCGGAGAGGCAGATAATAGATCAGAGGAAACGGCTGAAGCCTTTTAATTTTCTTTTTTGCACTTCTGCCTCTACCAAAAAAGATCAAATGCAGCAACTTGACCGGTGTGAGCCCACTGCCCTGACCACTCACACTCCCCTGCCTTGAGATGGAAGGTCAGAAAACTGATCTACAAGAGAGAGAAAGAAATGGAGTGTTTAAAAAAAAAATGGATGTATTTCAACAAACAAGGCTGGATCCCCTGCATCCTCACAACCTGAGCCAGTAGCTGTCATTTTTGAGAAATCACAGAGAACCAGAAACGCCTCTGGTGACTGGAAAGGGCAAATGGTGAGTTATCTTTAAAAGGGGTGAAAAGGACAGAGCTTATAATTATGGACTAACTAGCTTAACATTGGTGCTTAGAATAAATCATCCCACAATCAATTTGCTACCACCCGGAGGAACATAAAATACTAGGAAACCGACAACATGGCTTTGTGAAGAGGAAAAATTGAGCCAAACCGATGTAATTTCCTTCTATGGATGAGTGACAGGCAGTGGAGGCGAGCAGGATGTGGTAGATATATCTACCAGGACTTCAGTATGGCTCTTCTTCCTGACAATATCGCATAACTGGGATCTAAAGGAAATTGGCCAGAGGGATGGAAGGAAACCCGGTGACAATGACAAGGCTAAGGGAAATCAGGCTGAAAGGTGAAATGAAATGAGGCAGGGATAAAGGCAATGGGTTTCTCTCTCCTTTGTGGGAAGCAGCGTTGACTGGTGGTTAGAGCCCAGGCCTGGGAGTCAGAAGTACAGTGCTCCACCACTTGTCTCCTGTGCGACCTTGGACAAGTCACTTCACTGTTCCATGCCTCAGTTACCTCATCTATAAAATGGGGATTAAGTCTGTGAGTCCCATGTGGCACATGGACTCTGTCCGATCTGATTAGCTTGCATCTACCCCAGCGCTTAGTACAGTACCTGGAACATAGTAATTGCTTAAAACACTCCATCACCTTGCCCCCTCCTACCTCACCTCGCTTTTCTCCTTCTGCAACCCAGCCCACACACTTTGCTTCTCTAGCGCTAACCTTCTCACCGAGCCTCCACCTCGCCTGTCTCTCCCTCGACCCCTCACCCACGTCCTGCCCCTGGCCTGGAACGCCCTCCCTCCTCAATTCCGCCAGACAGTTACCGCCGCCCCACCTTCAAGGCCTTATTGGAGACCCATCTCCTCCAAGAGACCTTCCCAGACTAGCCCCCACTTTTCCTCATCTCCCACTCCCTTCTGCATCACCCTGACTTGCTCTTTTTGCTCTTCCCCCCTCCCAGCTTCACAGCACTTAAGTACATAGCTGTCATTTTATTTATTTGTATTGCTGTCTGTCTCGCCCCCTCAACTCTAGACTGTAAGCTCGTTGTGGGCAGGGAATGTCACTGTGTTTTGCTGTGCTGTACTTTCCCAAACTTTAGTACAGTGCTCTGTACATAGTAAGCGCTCATTCATTCATTCAATCGTATTGTGTGTGTGTGTTTACTGTGTGCACAGCACTCTACTAAGCGCTTGGGAGAGTGCAATCTAACAACAAGCAGGCACATTCCTGCTCAGTAAGTACGATTGGATGAATGAATTGAATGAATGGAATGGCATTAAAAAAAATTGATCTTCAGCTAGGGTTTTGTGTCTAACGGTCCCCGTCCTCGGGCTTATTGCAGCAGGGGAAAGAGCCAATTCCCTTTCCCCGCTGACCGGGCCATCAGGTCACCCCGATCTGGGGGAGGCGGGAGAAAGGACCTCAGGCCCCCAGAGGAGTCCCCCTCTTCTCCCTCCACCTCTCGAGGTCGACCAATCAGGAAGCGCGGAACTCCGTGACGTCATCAGATGCTGGGCAGATTTTCCCGGTGGAGGGGCGCTCACATACCGGGCCTCGAGCGCCACCTAGCGCCCTGCGCCGGGTCTGCCCAACCGTTTCGCTCTGCCGGACGAGGCGCGCAAGGGCGTCTGGGAGACTTGGAAATGGGTCAGGGTCAGTGTCAGGGTCAGGGGAGAGGAGAGGAGGGGATGAGGAGGGGGAAAATATGGAGGAAAAGAAGAAAGCAGAATGAAGGAAGCCGGGGGCGGCGGCGGAGGAGGACAGAGCGTGTGTCAGGCCGTCTGGCTTCAGGCGTAGACCTAACTGAACTTGGTCTGTAGGGCCTTTTCAGTGCCACCCTTCAACCCAGGTGCCCCATCCGACTCCTTCAAACTGCTTACTGGACTAGCCTAACCGTCAGCCCGCAGGCCTGATCCCCAGGCCTCAGTCACCCCGTCACCGCTGAAGCCGCACAGCATCACCGGGTGGTTCGTTTGAAGAGAACAGATGAGAGCAGGAGGCCGAGCAGCTGTTGTGTGGTAAGCTGAAGTGGGTGATGGAAAAGGAGGGAGGGAAGCATCATCCGTACAAAGCCACAGTGAAGTACAACCCCAAACCCTCCAGCACGACAAGAATGGAGGAGTAGAGAGATTCCCCCCCACACTTCTCCACCCGCCTGAAGGAGCCAGACTAGAGTTGAGACCCCGCTTCAACCTCCTTCCCTAGCTCTCCTGCCCAGACAGCTCCCTCAGTTTCCCTTACTCCTTCTCCCAGGCCTCTGGGAGACTCTTCTTGAAGTCATTCAGTCATATTTACTGAGCACATAGTGTGGGCAAAGAACTGTACTAAGTTCTTGGGAGAGTACAATATAGTAATAAACAGACACAGCGGGGAAGAGATGAAACAGCAGCTCTGGAACAGGCGGAGGAGAAGGTGCGTGTGCTGAAAAGGGTGGATGGGAGAATGGGGGTAGGTGATATCACTTCAAGGGAGCTTCCCCCCTCATCTATGTCTCGTATTCCCCTGGGTCCTATCCTATGCTGGTCAAAAATCAGGAGAATCACCTGGCCCCATCCACAGAGGTTGGGGAAGTCAACCCAGAGTGTTGGGTTACAGGAAATCAGAGAATATTCTTTCATTCAATCATATTTATTGAGCACTTACTGTGTGCAAAGCACTGTACTAAACTCTTGTAGTGATGGGATTTCCGTGGCCCCCATACAGCTTTGTCCCGGGACCCTCCTCCTGGCTTGGGACTGTCAGAATAACCTTGCTAGATGAGAAGATGGATGTCAGGATTCCTGGCCATCCCCCACTGTTCCAGGACTCTCACTAGAGAATCAGTTATCACACAGGTGTCATCCTTAGTACAGTCAAGGGCTTAGTACAGCACTCTGCACACAGTAAGCGCTCAAATACGATTGAATTGAATCCTAACAGGCCCAGTACTTCCAGACTAAACTCATCCTCTAGACTGTAAGCTTGTGGTTTTTAGGGAACGTATCTACCAACACTTTTGTAATGCCCTCTCCCAAGTGCTTTGCACAGTACTCTCCCCATGGGAAGTTTTCAATACCGATAATAACAATTGTGGCATTTTTTAGGTGCTTACTATGTGCCAGGCACTGTACTAAGCGCTGGGGAGGATACAAGCAAATCGGGTTGGACTCAGTCCCTGTCCCACATGGGGCTCACAGTCTCGATCCCCATTTTACAGATGAGGGAACTGAGGCCCGGAGAAGTGAAGTGACTTGCCCAAGGTCACCCAGCAGACAAGTGGCAGAACTGGGATTAGAACCTATAACCTCTGACTCCCAGGTCAATGCTCTATCCACTCTGCCATGCTGTTCCATGAATACTATTGATTAATTGATTGATTGATTGATTGGGCCCCTACTGACGTCCTGTATACCTCTTCCTCATGGATTCCAGGGCAGTTCTCTCTGCTGCCTCCTGCACCAAAATCCCTCACAGTTTTCTAACAAATCCTTCTCTCTCCCCCCATGACACAGAGATCTCTCTCTCACACACACACACACGTACTCCTCAATGTGGCTGGCAATGAATCAGTGTTTTATTTTCAGTGCAAGCAGGAAGGGGAATTCTCCTGGGTTCCGGTGGTCTGGCGGAGCGGGGTCTGGCCCAGCAGATGCTAGCTCGATCTTCTATTCTCCCACAGGGAATACCACGCTTCCCCTCCATCCCGGCTCCCGGAGGGAAGAGAAGTTTGACCTGTGCCTGGCTTCCATGACAGCTCTGACTCTGAAGGTAGAGACACAATTGAAGGATGCAAGAGGCGTCCCAAGGACCTCCCTCTAAAAAAAATAGGGGGACGACGAACCATTATCTCCCCCCAAATCCAGTCCGGCTGTGGCAGAAACCCCCTGATGTCCCAGATTATGGGAAGGAGTCGTGCTCTCTGAGAGGGTAGAATGGGGGAAGGGGAAGTAGACAGGCTAATGGAAAGGGAACGGGCCTGGGAGTCAGAGGACCCGAGTTCTAATCCCAGCTCCACCACTTGTCTGCTGTATGACCTCGAGCAAGTCATTTAACTTCTCTCTGTCTCAGTTCCCTCGTCTGTAAAATGGGGATTAAGACTGTGAACCCCACGTGGAACAGGGACAGTGTCCAATCTGATTAGTGCAGTGCCTGGCCGTATTAAATGTTTAACAAATACCCTACAAAGGGGGTGGGGAGGGAGAAGTCTAAAAGGTTTGGGGTTACCTGCTTTGCGACTGAGCCAGTCCAGAAACACCAGGCCCCCCAGGGCGATGAAGACCAGCCCAGCCAATCCGAGCCGGATGGTATTGCCCAGGGTGTAATCCAGGGAGGCAGGCTCTGCGGGAACACCCTGATTGGATCCGGAGCAAAATGCTTCTCTCCCCACCCCAAGATCCTTTCCTCCACCCCCACCCCTACAGAGAGCAGATCGGGTGCCCCCAGTTTCAGCAGGAAGGAGGCAGAGAACATGGGTCCACGGAAACAAAGGGCATTTAGAAGCCTAGAGGGAGGGGGAGATTCGGATGCCAAGATGGAAACAGGGACTGGAGTTGGAGAGCTGGGGGCTGAGACCCTGGTCATTTGGGTCCGTGAGGGGAAGCAGGGAGGACTGGCGAAGAGGAGGGAGCCAGAAGGCTGAGATTTTGAAGGGAGCGGGAGCCGAGCAGCTGAAAAGTTGGGGGCCCCGGGAAGGGAATTGAGTTACCCCTCACCTGCAAGGCTGATGACCAGAGGGTCGCTGCGCTCAGACAGGACGTAAGGGGCGGCAGGCGTGTGATAATAGCAGCTGTAGGTGCCCGAGGTGCCAGGCCCCCCCAGGGCAAAGTCGGCCCAGGCCCAGGCCGAGTCGAGGTACTGCAGGGGTCCTGGTCTGCCCACCCGGTACAGGGCAAAGCTCATGCCCCCCACCAGGCCCTGGCAGCGTAGGCTCACGTTGGTCCCCGGAGTCAGGACGGGGCCGGGCAGTGCCACCAGCGAGGGCTTAGGGAGCTTGTCTAGGGGCAAGAAGGTGGAAGCTTACTGCGGGCAGGGAATGTGTAGCGGATTGGCCTTGTGGACAGAGCACGGGCCTGGGAGTCAGAAGGCCGGGGGTTCTAGGCCCAGCTCTGCCACTTGTCTGTTGGGTGACCTTGGGCAAGTCACTTCACTTCTCTAGGCTTCAGTTCCCTCATCTGGAAAATGGGGATGAAGATTGTGAGCCCTCTGCGGGACAGGGACTGGGTCCAACCTCATTAGCTTGTATCTACCCCAGTGCTTAGAACAGTGTACAAAGTAAGCACTTAACAAGTACCATAATTATGAAGGGCAATGTACTAAGTGCTTGGGAGAGTACAATACAATAAAGTTGGTAGACACATTCCCTGCCCACAGGGAGGTTCCCCCTCCCCGTCCCCTTCCTCACCAGTGACAAGCATCACCAGGGGGTCGCTGGGTTCGGACCAGGCTCCAGGCGACGCTTGGGTCTGGTAGCGGCAGCTGTATCTTCCCTGCTGGACCGTGGTGGCTCCAGTGAAGAGGAACTCCGCCCCGTCGCCGGCCTCTTCCCGCAGCCTGACCGGCTCAGCTGCCCCGGCCTTGTATAGAGCAAATCTCCCGGCCCGGAGGATCCCCCGGCACCGGAGGGTCACGTTCCCCCCGGGGGCCACCACGGGGCCGGGCCAGGCTGAGAGGGAGGGCTTTGGGGAGAGACCTACTGGAGAGGAGAGGAGTTGGCTCAGGGGACAGGGGAAGCTTCCTGGGTTTGGAGGCCGGGGGCTGGGGGGCCTGGTCCCCGCGGAGGGGACGGAGGCTTTAGGAGGACTGGAGGTTGAGGCTCGGCAGGGGATGGGGTGAGGGGGAGCTGTCCGTGTCCCAGATTTGGGGCCGGGAGGCCCAACGTGTGTGTGTGGGCGGTGTTCGTGGGGAGGGAATGGTAGAATGCTGGGTAATCGTTACTCACCCGGGGGAGTGACGGCCAAAGGAGCCCCTCTGGGCCCTGCAACAGAATTAAGATAAATTCATTCATTCGACCGTATTTATTGAGCGCTTACTGTGCGCTGAGCACTCTACTAAACGCTTGGGAAAGTAATAACAATAAACAGTGACATTCCCTGCCCACATTGAGTTTAGTCTGGGGGGGGGAAGCGGACATCAATACAAATCAATAAAATTACAGTTGCAAGAGACCCCTTCCCCATCTCCTTGTCCCTGCCCCAAATCTGAACTCTGGGCCCACTCCCTGCCCCACTCCGACCCCCAAAACGTGCATATACTCCGAAATTCTCCCTCAGGTTTCCGGGGAGGACGCGGCAGAGTAGGAAGAGGTAACAGCCAGGTGGGACGAGGGGAGACTCACACAGGCTCAGGAGGAGGATGGGCAGTGTCAGAGGCATGGTTGGTTGGGCAGGGGCAGCAGCTGGAGAGACCTGATATCAAAGTGGGTCTGGATGCCCACCACCCCCCTCCCTCCCCTTCCGTCTCCCTCAGGAAATGAGCCATCGGAAACAAGGAGGCATATCCTTTGTCCAGGCTGGGACAGTTCTGGCCGCCTAGGTCTGGAAGCTGGGGGTTGGGTGCGTGGGTCCCTGAGGGGAGGAGGAATTCTGTGGGGCAACCAGGGATTGGAAATAGCTGAGAGCTGTCACATCCCCCTACTCCCTCCCTCTGCTTTACCCCCTTCCCCTCTCCACAGCATTTATTTTATTAACGAGGTGTGTATGTCTATGATTCTATTTATCTTGATGGTACTGATGCCTAACTACTTGTTTTGTTTTACTGTCTCCCCCTTTTAGACTGTGAGCCCGTTGTTGGGCAGGGATTGTCTCTATCCGTTGCCGAATTGTACGCTCCAAGGGCTTAGTACAGTGTTCTGTACACAGTAAGCGCTCAATAAATACGACTGAATGAATGTCTCCACAGAAGGCAGGCTGGACTGAGAGGTAGGATGAGAAGCAGCGTGGTCTAATGGATAGAGCCAGAGGCCTGGGAGTCAGAAAGATCTCGGTTCTAATCCCCGCCCTGCCACTTAATAATAATAATAATGTTGGTATTTGTTAAGTGCTTACTATGTGCAGAGCACTGTTCTAAGCGCTGGGGTAGATACAGGGTCATCAGGTTGTCCCACGTGAAGCTCACAGTCCTCATCCCCATTTTACAGATGAGGTAACCGAGGCACAGAGAAGTGAAGTGACTTGCCCACAGTCACCCAGCTGACAAGTGGCAGAGCCCGGATTCGAACCCATGACCTCTGACTCCCAAGCCTGGGCTCTTCCACTGAGCCACACACTTGTCTGCTGTGTGACCTTGAGTATGTCACTTAATGTCTACCCACTCTGTTATGTTGTATTCTCCCAAGCACTTAGCACAGGGCTCTGCACCTAGTAAGCGCTCCGTAAATAGATTGATTAATTGATTCTTTTGTGCTTCATCTACCTCATCTGGATAATGGGGATTAAGACTGTGAGCCCTATGTGGGTCAGGGACTGGGTTCAACCCGATTAGCTTGTATCTACCCTGGCACTTAATACAGTATCTGGCACATAGTAAGCACTTTAATACCATTAAAAAAATGGAAGCCAGTGCAAGGGAAGGATGGATGTTTTTATGCTTCGGGGGTGAGGGAAACTGGGGATTGAGGAGGGGCTCCTTCCCTGCAGATCTAATAGTGGTATTGTTAAAAACTAAATAAGTGCCAAACATGGTACTACGCACTGAGATAGATATCAATCAGTGGTATTTATTGAGCGCTTACTGTGTGCAGAGCAATATACTAAGTACTTGGAAGAGTACAATACAGCAGAGGTGGTAGACACGCTCCCTGTCCGAAAGGAGCTTACATTCTAGAAGAAGAGAAAGGCATTAATAGATTTAATTAATTAATTAAGAGAAGCAACGTAGCTCAGTGGAAAGAGCACGGGCTTGGGAGTCAGATGTCAAGGGTTCGAATCCTGATCTGCCACTTGTCTGGTGTGTGACTGTGGGCAAGTCAGTTCACTTCTCTGTGCCTCAGTTCCCTCATCTGTAAAATGGGGATTAAAACTGTCTCACATGGGACAACCTGATCACCTTGTATCCCCCCAGCGCTTAGAACAGTGCTTTGCACATAGTAAGCGCTTAACAAATACCAGGATTATTATTAAAACGGGGATGAAGACAGTGAGCTCGACATGGGGCACCCTAATTACCTTGTACCACCCCAGCCCTTAGAACAGTGCTTTGCCCATAGTAAGCGCTTAACAAATACCAACCTTATTATTATTACTATGTCCACTGAGCCATGCTGCTTCTCTTTTATTGTTATTGTGTCCAATCCAGGGCTCGGTACAGCGTCTAGCACAGAGTGAACGCTTGATTCTATTTAGTTTCCATTGTTTTTATGAGATATTCTTCCCCTTGACTCTATTTATTGCCATTGTTCTTGTCTGTCCGCCTCCCCCGATTAGACTGTAAGCCCGTCAAACGGCAGGGACTGTCTCTATCTGTTGCCGACTTGTTCATCCCAAGCGCTTAGTACAGTGCTCTGCACATAGTAAGCGCTCAATAAATACTATTGAATATTTATTGCCATTGTTCTTGCCTGTCCGTCTCCCCCGATTAGACTGTAAGCCCGTCAAACGGCAGGGACTGCCTCTATCTGTTGCCGACTTGTTCATTCCAAGCGCTTAGTACAGTGCTCTGCACATAGTAAGCGCTCAATAAATACTATTGAATGAATGAATGATTCCCAGGCACCGTAGTTGTTGTTATGCTTTATTGCCGGCAGGGGGAGGAGTCGAGCGACCTTGGGCCGTTGGCGGGAAAAGAGGTGTCGGGCCCGGACACGGGCCTTCGAATCCTGCCCGCCTTCCTCCAATCCCCTCGCGGGATGCAAATAAGGCCGCCAAGCCCCGCCCGCCCCGCGTGTGCGCAGGCGCGGCTCCCTCCCTCCCCCGCCCCACCGTCTCCGTCCCGCAGCCTGGAAACTCTCGCGAGAGAGAGGCGGGGTTCCCGGAACTACAACTCCCGGCCTGCCCCGCGGCGAAGAGGGCCGTGTAGGGGGAGGGGGGGAGGGGGGGATACGGCCAAGATGGCGGCGAGTGAGTGAGGGCGTCCGGGACGACGAGGGCAGGCGGATTTGAGGCGGATTTCTGTGGGAGCGGGAGGGAAAACGGGGGGAGGAGAACGAGGGGGGAGGCCCGGGCCCAGCCTGACCCTTCCCGCCCCGCAGGGTTCGCCAACTTCCTGAAGGAGTCTTGGGCCAAGGAGCCGGTCCTTACCGTGTCGGCGGTCATCGGAAGCCTGGGTGAGCCACTCGGAATAATGATAATAATGAGGTTGGTATGTGTTAAGCGCTTACTATGTGCGGAGCACTGTTGTCAGCGCTGGGGGAGATATAGGGTCATCAGGTGGTCCCACGTGGGGCTCACAGTCTTCATCCCCATTTTGCAGATGAGGTCACTGAGGCTCAGAGAAGTGACTTGCCCCCAGTCACCCAACTAAGGGGCAGAGCTGGGATTCGAACCCACGACCCCTGCCTCCCCAGTCCGAGTTCTTTCCACTGAGCCACGCTGCTTCTCCATTCATTCAGGCATATTTATTAAGTTCTTACTATGTGCGCAGCACTGGACTAGGAGCTTGGAATGGACAACTGGGCAACCCTGCCCCACGACGGGCTCACAGTCCAAACGGGGGGAGACAGACAGAGCAAAACAACTCATAATAAAAATGTTGGGATTTGTTAAACGCTTACTATGTGCAGAGCACTGTTCTAAGCGCTGGGGGAGAGACAGGGTCATCAGGTTGTGTCACGTGAGGGTCACCGTCTTCATCCCCATTTTGCAGATGAGGGAAGTGAGGCACAGAGAAGTGAATAATGTTGGTATTTAAGTGCTTAGTATGTGCAGAGCACTGTTCTAAGCGCTGGGGGAGAGACAGGGTCATCAGGTTGTGTCACGTGAGGCTCACAGTCCTCATCCCCATTTTGCAGATGAGGTCACTGAGGCCCAGAGAAGTGAAGTGACTTGCCCACTGTCACACAGCTGACAAGGGGCAGAGCTGGGATTCGAACCCATGACCTCTGACTCCCAAGCCCGGGCTCTTTACACGGAGCCACGCTGCTTCTCAGGCATCAGTAGTCAGGCGTCAGTGCCATCAAGATAAATTCATTCAATAGTATTGACAGAGCGCTTACTAGGTGCAGAGCACTGGACTAAGCGCTTGGAATGGACGACGACGGGCTCACAGTCTAAACGGGGGAGACAGACAGCGCAGCAAAACAGAACAGAACAAGACAACAACATCGAGATATTGGAATCATGGAGATATACACCTCATTAACAAAATAAATAGGGTAATAAATAATATATACAAATATGCACAGTGCTGAGGGCGGGAGGGGAGGAGGAGCAGAGGGGAAGGGGAAGCTCAGTGTGGGAAGGCCTCCTGGAGGAGGTGAGCTCTCAGTAGGGCTTTGAAGAGGGGAAGAGAATTTGGCGGAGGTGAGGAGGGAGGGCATTGCAGGACAGCGGGAGGACGTGGGCCAGGGGTCGAAGGCGGGACAGGCGACCCCCGCCCGGTCACCCTCCCCCTAATTCCTGTCTCCCCCACAGCGCTGGTGTTGCCCTACCTCAGCCCCTTGACTAAGTACTCGGGGCTGATGCACGACGCGACGCCCTACAACTACCCCGGTGAGTGGGACCCCCGGGTGGGGAGGCGGGTCGGTGGGTCGGAGGACCGGCGCTGACCCCCTGCCCACCCCACAGTGCCCGTCCGCGATGATGGCAACATGCCCGACGTGCCCAGCCACCCCTGCGACCCCCAGGGCCCCAACCTGGACTGGCTGAAGAACATGTGAGCGGCCGGCGGCCGGACCCCTCCCCGCCATGCTGGACCTCCCGCCCGCCCCTAAGAAATAAAAGACTAATTCCTCCCCCCGACACACCTCCCCAATCCGGAACAGGTGTTGTGAGAGACCATTTGGGGACGGGGGAGGCGGGGGAACAGGAAGAAGAAGAATAATGTTGGTATTTGTTAAGCACTTTGTGCCGAGCACTGTTCTAAGCTCTGGGGTAGATAGAGGGTAATCAGGTTGTCCCACGTGAGGCTCACAGTCTTCATATCCTCATTTATGACTGAGCCCCATGGGGGACAACCTGACTAGCTTGTATCTACGGCGCTTAGAACGGTGCTTGGCACATAGTAAGCGCTTAGCAAATACCATCGTCATTATTTGGGGAGAGGGGAGGGACCCGTTGGGACGGTATAGGGGATGGGGGAGGTGGGGAAATGGGAATTATGACTGTGTGCCCCATGTGGGAAAACTTGATTAGCTTGTATCTACTCCAGCACTTAGAACAGTGCTGGGCACATAGTAAGCGCTTAGCAAATACCATCATCATTATTATTAAGGGGGAGGTGGGGGAATGGGAATTATGACTGTGAGCCCCACGTGGGACACTCTGATTACCTTGTATCTACCCCAGCGCTTAGAATAGTGCTTGGCACATAGTGAGCACTTAGCAAGTACCATCATCATTAATATCTCCCCCATCTTCAGGACACCCCCCCCCCCAAAGCACAAGAAGGCCGTAGTGAAGGGCGGGAAGGTGTTTATTGTCTGGGGTGTCAGTCAAAGGGAGGACTGACCAGGCCGGGATACTGGAGCAGCTTGTCAGAGCCCCGGGAGGCCCAGCTCGAGCCCAGCGTTTCTTCGGGTTCAAAGCCAAAATCGTCTTCGGTTTTGATCTGCGGGGAAGGGAGGCAAGAGGGCAGTAGTCAAAAATGCTTCTTTTTCGATCCCCCGCACCCCAACTTCCCCAGCCCCTCCCCTGTCTCCCTAAATAAAGTCTCCATCCCCACCTTCTCCCCCTCAATTCTCACGTCACCTCGCCGCTCCTTTCCCGCAGCCTGCTCTCTGTCTGTTTCCCCCACCTAACAACGGGAATCACCGTCTTTCTAAGTGCTCCTTTGGGCCGGGTCTTCTGCTAAGCGCTGGGGTAGATTTAAGATAATCAGGTTGGACACAGTCCCCGTCCCACATAGGGCTCACAGTCTTAATCCTCATTTTACGGATGAGGTGGCAAGGTACCGGTTTGTAGACTGCAAGTTGGCTCTGGGCAGGGGACGTGTCTGCTAATTCGGCCGTGCTGTACTCTCCTCCCCGGATCCACCAGAGCGGATCCCCCTTGCCACTGAAATCCACCAGGATGAGTTTCGACAGTTAAGGGGGAAGGCAGATTTGACACTCAGCTGTCCTCATTTCCCCCTCCTTGCGGGTGACTACTGCATCCAAGCCTACTTGCCTCACAGTCATGGCTCCCAGCTCCCTTGACCCACAGGGACAAGGAAAGAGCCCGGGCTTAGGAGTCAGAGGTCATGGGTTCTAATCCCGGCTCCGCCACCTGTCAGATGTGTGACTTTGGGCAAGTCACTTCACTTCTCGGTGCCTCAGTGGCCTCATCTGTAAAATGGGGATGAAGACGGTGAGCCTCACGTGGGACAACCTGATTACCCTGTATCTCCCCAGCGCTTAGAACAGTGCTCGGCACATAGTAAGCGCTTAACAAATACCAACATTATTATTATTATTACAGCACTTCCTAGCTGTTTGAAATGCTCTCCTCCCTCCTCTTCCCAAAATGCCCGCACCGGAAAACCCCTCCACCAGCTACTCTGCAGGGGTTGGATCCACTCGGCTCTGGTCCGTTCAGTGACCACGGCACTTGTTTGCTTATCTCAGTGAGGCTGGGCCCCCCCCCCCCAAACATTTCCTCTGTCCTTTGGCTCTGCCCCCGCTATCACCCGTTGCGTCTCACCTGACCGGGGCCGAGCTCCGGTGGCAGGAGCCCGGCTCCTGTCTTGCGTCCGTCTCGGGGGGTTCGGCGCCTCTTCCTCCCACTGGGGCCCTCCCCTGGAGTAGGGCTACTGGGTTCCAGGGTCCCCCCGACGGGAGGTCCGGGGGGTCTCCGCGGGAGTCCCCCCGGGGACAGCCCCTCCCGCTCAGGCGGCTCATTCTCTGCGTTGCCTGGGGTTGGGGCGTCAGGACCGTGACTGCTCTCATCCTGGAAGGAGACAGGGTGGGACTTGGTCGGGTCCCTCAAGACCCAAGGGTTCTGCCCCCACAAAGACCCCATCCAGGCGCTTCCAGCTCGCTCCAACCTCCCCTCGACCCCTGGCTCTCACCTCCAGGACGATGGTGAACTGACTTTTCCTGTAGTCGTCACCATAAGAGTCGAGGACTCTCATGAGGAACCTGCAGGGAAGTCAAGGGGTGTGACGGTGAGTGATGGGGCCGGGGAAGGGGGCATGGAGACACAGACCCCAGCCCAGGGAGGGCCTCCGACCTGTCAGCTGTCCAGTGGGCTGATGAAGGGGGTGGGCTGGAGCCAGGGCCCTTCACTGCCTCCCTTCTGGGATGGCGCAGAAGAGAGCGAGGGGGGCCCCGAGGGTTTTTGCTGAAAGTACTGGAGCAGGCGTGACCAAGGGGGAAGGGAAATAGAGCAGAAGGAAATGAGGTGACATAGAAGGAGGCAGAGACGGGAAGTACTGGGACCAAGGACAATGAAGATGGGTGGGAAATTGGATTGGTGAGGAAGGTGATGGTGCTGAACCAGGGGTGGGGGGTCCAGCACCCAGAGGGGCAGACAATGTGGAAGCTGCCATTGGGGGTGGGGGAAAGGAGCTCTTACCTCCGCTCCTGCCGCAATCTCCGGGTGATCCTCTGGACCTGGTGGAGCCGATTGAGGACACGCTCATTTACCTGGGGTGGGGGAAGCAGAATACAGATGGTGGGGAGGGGAGGAAGCTGCCTTTTAACTGCATAAGCTGGATTTTAACAAAACTACGTCCCCAGCCCCCACCGTCCAATCGATAGCCTCTATTGAGCACCTACTGAGTGCAGAGGACTGTACTAAGTGCTTAGGAGACCATCTCTCCCCTCAAGGGCTTTACAGTCTGGCTGGAGAAACAGACCATTAAATGACAGAGGGGAGCAGTAACATTGAAAATAAGATAAGTGCCCCAGGGGTTGTAATGTAAGGATTTAGCTGGTGCAGAAGAACACAGAGAAGCAGTATGGCCGAGTGGAAAGAGCACAGGCCTTTGAGTCAAGAGCCTGGATTCTAATTAGCTCTGCTGCCTACCAGCCATGTGATCTTGGGCAAGTCACAGCTTTTATTTCTTACAGTTTATGTGTGCATTTACTATGCGCCAGACCCTGTATTAAGCACCTGGATAGATACAAGATAACAACGAAACAAGAGAAGAACAGGATTCAATACCTGCTTTCCCTTCTATTTACAATCTGAGCACCATGTGGAACGTGCTGATCGTTTATCTACCCCCAGCATTTAGAACAGTGTTTGACAAATAGTAAGCACTTAACAAATACCACAATTATTAAGACAAGCGGGTTGGAGGCAGTCAACTGACCCACACAGGGCTCACGGGTGTTAATCCTCATTTTACAAATGAGGTGACTGAGGTCCAGAGAAGTGAAGTGATTTTCCCAAGGTCACGCAGCACACAAGTGGCAGAGCAGATTAGAACCCAGGTCCTGACTCCAAGGCCCGTGCTCTTTCCACTAGGCCATTAACTTCTCTATACCTCAGAGATTAAATACCTGTTCTCCCTCCCTTTTGGACAGCATGCCCCACATTGGGCAGGGGGGTGTCTGATCTGATCGTAGCCACCCCAGCAAGAAGCACAGTGCAAGAGAGTTCTTGCAAGACACAGAGCAAGCGCTTAGGTGATTATGAAGTGGTAGTTGGCAAGTATTAAGTGGAGAGGTTAGATGCTGGGGGTCAATCTTCTCCATCCCAGCACACACTCCGCTCTTTTGATGCTAACCTCCCTGGGCCTCGTTCTCTCCTGTCCCACCGTCGACCCCTGGCCTATGTCCTACCTCTGACCTGGAACACCCTCAAATCCACCAAACAACCACACTCCCCTCCCAAGCCCTAGTGAAGGCTCACCTCCTCCAAGAGGCCTTCCCGGACTCAGCCCTCCCTTTCCCTCTGCCCTTCCCCTCCCCACTTGTGCATACCTGTAGATATTCTTTATTACTCTATTTATTTTGTAATGAGGTGTATATATCCAGGATTCTGTGTATCCTGATATTGACGCCGGACTACCTCTTTTGTTGTCCGTCTCCCCCGTTTGGACTGTGAGCCCGTCGTTGGGCAGGGTTGGTCTCTATCTGTTGTCGACTTGTCCATTCCAAGCGCTTAGTACGGTGCTCTGCACACAGTAAGCACGCAAAGACTCCGACCCCGTTGTTGGGCAGGGACTGTCTCTATCTGTTGCCCAGTTGTACATTTCGAAGCACATAGTCCAGTGCTCTGCACATAGTAAGCGCTCAATAAATATGATTGAATGAATAGGTACAAGCTAATCAGGTTGGTCACAGTCCCTATTTAATAATAACGATGGTATTTGTGAAGCCCTTACTGTGTGCCAAGCACTGTTCTAAGCGCTGGGATAGATACAAGGTCATCAGGGTGTCCCACCTGGGGCTCAGTCTTCATCCCCATTTCACAGATGAGGTCACTGAGGCCCAGAGAAGTGAAGGGACTTGCCCAAAGCCACACAGCTAACAAGTGTCAGCTGGGAAGCAGCATGGCCTAATGGTAAGAGCCTGGGCTTGGGAGTCAGGGGACGTGGGTTCTAATCCCCGCTCCCCCACACGTCTGCTGTGTGACCTTGGGCAAGTCACTTAAGTTTGGACCTCAATGACTTCATTTGCAAAATGGGGATGAAGACCGTGAGCCCCACGTGGGACAACCTGCTTTCCTTGACCTACCCCAAGAACAGTGCTTGGCACATAGTAAGCGCTTACCACATACCATCAAGTGGCAGAGCTGAGATTAGAACCCACGACCTCTGGCTCCCAAGCCCGTGCTCTTTCCACTAAGCCATGCACATGGAGCTCACAGACCAAACAGGAGGGAAAACAGGGAGTGAGAGTTGAGAGAACTGAGAAGTGACAGTTCTCCCCCATCTGGACTCTAAGCTTGTTGTGGGCAGGGAATGGGCCTGCTTCTTCTGTTGTACTTACCAAGCGCTGAGGACAGTGTTCTGCACATAGTAAGCGCCCAATAAATACCAGTGCCTGACTCATTCAGTCGTATTTACTGAGCGTTAACTGGGTGCAGAGCACTCTACTAAACACTTGGCAATTCAGCAATAGAGAGACAATCTCGGCCCACACCGGGCTTACAGTCTAGAAGTGGGGAGACAGACATCAAAACAAGTAAACAGGCATCAGTATAAATAGAATTATAGATATCTATTTATATACACAAGTGCTGTGGGATGGGGAGGTGGAGGTAGAGCAAAGGGAGCGAGTCAGGGTGATGCAGAGGGGACCTGAGGAAAAGGGGGGCTTAGTCTGGGAAGGCCTCTTGGAGGAGGTGAGCCTTCACTAGGGCTTGGGAGGGGAAGAGGTACACAACAAGTAGTCTGGCGTCAATCTCATCAAGATAAATGGAATCCTGGATCTATACACCTCATGAGCAAAACAGAGCAATAACGAATATATAGTGCGGCAGGGAGGGCAGAGCCTGGGAAGGCCTCCTGGAGGAGGGGAGCTCTCAGTAGGGCTTTGGAGAGGGGAAGAGGTGCACAACAAGTAGTCTGGCGTCAATCTCATCAAGATAAATGGAATCCTGGATCTATACACCTCATGAGCAAAACAGAGCGATAACGAATATATAGTGCGGCAGGGAGGGCTGAGCCTGGGAAGGCCTCCTGGAGGAGGGGAGCTCCCAGGAGGGCTCTGCAGAGGGGAAGAGATTGGCGGCCGGCGCTCAGCCCAGTGCTCGGGCCCCTGGGCAAGCGCTCGACAAATACCGCACCCTGCGGGATGCTGCCGCTGCGGAGGAAGGAGAGGTGCCCGCCCGGGGTGCCCCGGACCTGCTCGATGTCCCGGCAGCGGCGGCTGAGCGCCTGGTACTTCCTGCGGTTGAGCTCGCGCTGGCGGCGGCGCCGGCCCCGGGCCGCCTCCTCCTCCTCGTCCCGCTCCCGCAGGCCGGCCCCGCCCAGCCCGCCCGCCTCGAACTCCACCTCCGTGTCCAGCTCGCTCTCCAGGATGTGGCCGCCGAACAGCGGCGGCAGCGCCAGCTCCGAGCCCGGCGGCGCCGAGAACTCCTCGAAGCCCACCCCGGCCATCGTGCGCCCGGCCCGGGACCCGCCGAGACCCCGAACCGGCTCCCGCTCGCCTCCCGCAACGGCGGACTACATTTCCCGCCGGGCCCCGCGCGCCAATCGCCGCGGGCCGGAGGCGCTCGGGCCCCCCCGGGGGTTCTGGGAGATGTAGTCCGGCGCCGGGGGGGATTCTGGGAGGTGTAGTCCGGCGCTGGGGCGTTCTGGGAGATGTAGTCCCCACCGGGCCTCTGGCCGGATGTGACGTCTTCTTCGCGCGCCGGGCAGCGGCCTGAGTGACGGTGTCCGCGTGCGCCGCCCGCTGCAGACCGGCGATTGCGTGGGAACCGGTGAGGGATGCGCGGGGATCCAGCGCTTAGTACAGTGTCTTGCACGTAGTAAGCGCTTAGCAAGATCCTAAAACCGGGGTGGGGGGGGAGGGATGGTCTCTCTGTTGCTGGATTGTAATCTCCAAGCGCTTAGTACAGTGTGCTGCACGCAATAAGCGCTCAGTAAATGTGAACGAGGGAAGAACCGTCATTATTATCACCGTTATTATTCTGAGAGTCCAGTGGAGGGAGGGAAACTGAGCGTTTACTGGGTGCAGAGCACTCTACGAAAGTGCAATTCAGCAATAGAGAAGGACAATCCCTGCCCACGCCGGGCTTACAGTCTAGAAGGGGGGGAGACAGACATCAAAAGTAGACAGGCATCAATATAAATAGACTTGTAGATATGTGCAGCTATACACAAGTGCTGGGGGACGGGGGGAGAGGGGGGAGAGCAAAGGGAGCGAGTCAGGGCGACATGGAGGGGAGCTGAGGAAAAGGGGGGCTTAGTCTGGGAAGGCTTCTTGGAGGAGGTGAGCCTTCACTAGGGCTTGGGGGTGAGGGGGGAGTGTGGTTGGTGGATTTGAGGGACGGTGTGCCGGGCCAGGGGTCTGCCCTCTTGCTCACCCCCCTCCCCCATTAGGTTTGAAGATGTCCCTGGCAGATGAGCTCCTGGCAGACCTGGAGGAGGCGGCGGAGGAGGAGGAGGGAGGCAGCTACGGGGAGGAAGAAGAGGAACCGGCCATCGAGGATGTGCAGGAGGAAATGCAGCTGGACCTGAGCGGGGACTCGGTCAAGAGCATCGCCAAGCTGTGGGACAGCAAGATGGTGGGGAGCGGGTGAGACCCCCCCAGGGTCGGGGGAGGACGAGGCTGGGGGCTTCCCGGGGGCCAGGCCGGGGAGCATGGAGGGCCAGAGCTGAGGATCCGTCTCTGAGATTCCTTTCAACCCCCGTCAGTTCGCGGAGATCATGGTGAAGATCGAAGAGTACATCAGTAAGCAAGCCAAGGCTTCCGAAGGTGACTGACCTCTTCCCTTTACCGCCTGATTCGCTCCCTCCTCTACCCCAGGGCCAGCAACCCCTTCCCCGCCTAGAGAAACTGAGACTTTGCCTCCGTGACCCTCCCCGCCAGTCACCCGCCAAAACCATCTTCTCTCGGTGGGGAGAAATTGGGAGTTGTATGTCTTATGGGGCTTGGGAGGAAAGGGGCAGTGGGCAGCGACTGCGTTTCTACCCTCAGTGCTGGGCCCTGTGGAAGCCGCCCCTGAATATCGAGTCATCGTGGACGCCAACAACCTGACCGTGGAGATTGAGAATGAGCTGAGTGAGTCCCGGTGGAGAAAAGAGGGGTCCCGGTGGCCCAAAGTCTGTCTGTCAGTCGTATTTATTGAGTACTAAGTGCTTGGGAGAGTGCAGCACAATAATAAACAGACACATTCCCTGCCCACAGTCAGCTTACGGTCTAGAGAAGGATCAAAGTAGCTGCGGGTGCTTTTCGTGGGGACTGTCAGAGGTGTGGGGCTGAGGGACTTTTGGGGGACGCCTAAGCGGGATGGCCCAGCCTCTCTTGGATCAGACCCCCTCAGGGCACTCCCTAGGACTTGGGACGCATGCCCACCTGCAAGGCAGAGTGGCCCAGTGGAAAAAACACGGATCTGGGAAGGAGTCAGAGGACCAGGGTTTCGATCCCAGCTCCGCCACTTCCCGGCTGCGTGACCTTGCTCCAGTCACTTAACTTCTCGGTGCCTCAGTTTCCTCATCTGTAAATCGGGGTTTCGATCGCTGTTTCTCCCTCTGCCTTAGACTGGGATCCCCAGGTGAGGCAGGGAATCGGTGTCCAACCCGATTGACTCGGATTTACCCCAACGCTCAGTACGGTGCTGAGCCGATAGTAAGCGCTTAAGAGTTAGCACAACGTGCAGTGGTTTCGCCCGTGCGCGGGAGCCGGTCCCAGGTGGGAGCCACTGTTCCTGGTGGAACTCAGGCAGTGGATGGGTTAGGAGATGGGAAGCTTCCCTCTAGACCGAAAGCTTGTTGTGGGCAGGGAACGTGTCTGCCAACCCTCATATCCGATTGATTGATTGATTGATTGAGACGGGCACAAGACTCCCCCCGGGCCTTCCCTGTATCCGTTTTGATGCCCATTCAGCCTGATACTCTTCCTACCAGGCAAACATGGGGGTGGGGAGGGAGCCCTAAAAAGGGACCCCTAAGACCCTTCATCATCATAATCATATGATGGTATTTGTTAAGCGC
Source organism: Ornithorhynchus anatinus (assembly GCF_004115215.2). Classification (NCBI taxonomy): domain Eukaryota; kingdom Metazoa; phylum Chordata; class Mammalia; order Monotremata; family Ornithorhynchidae; genus Ornithorhynchus; species Ornithorhynchus anatinus. Next base: position 52,718,908 of record NC_041737.1, on the reverse strand, counting down.
TTCTCCCATCCCCTACCAATGTACTAGACTTTAAACTCCTTGAGGGCAGAGCTCGTGCCTTCCAACTCTTTTGGATCGTAATCTCCTAAGCGCTCTGTATGGTGCTCTCCACACACTAAGCGCTCAGTAAACAGCACGGGTTGATTTCCCCTACCCCGGATCTCTGACGGCCTTTCTGTTCCCTTCCCCGCCACTTGCCAGACATCATCCACAAGTTCATCAGGGACAAATACTCGAAGCGCTTTCCGGAGTTGGAGTCCCTGGTGCCCAGCGCCTTGGACTACATCCGCACCGTGAAGGTTGGGAGAGACGGGAGTCGCTGGGGAAGGAGGGGAAGAAAGCGGCCCCGCCTTCAGAGTCCTCTTATAATCACCTCCTAGCCGATCCCAACTCCCTCTCTCCCGTGGCCCTGCCGGCCCCCTTACCACTCCTATACTTGTCTTTTTTCGAATCCGTGTCCGTGGCGGGGAGGATGGCTACCATCCGTGGGCCGTCCTCTTCCTCCCCTCTGCCCCCCTCCTCTCTCCCTCAGGAGCTGGGGAACAGCCTGGATAAATGTAAGAACAACGAGAACCTGCAGCAGATCCTGACCAACGCCACCATAATGGTCGTCAGCGTCACCGCCTCCACCACGCAAGGGTGCGGGGCCTGGGGGCCGGGGGGAGGTCCCGGGGAGGGCAGGCTTGGCGGGGAATGGAGGAGGGTGGGGATGTTTAAGCCCTTCTGGCCCTCCCAGGCAGCAGCTCTCAGAGGAGGAGCTGGAGCGGCTGGAGGAGGCTTGTGACATGGCCCTGGAGCTCAACGCGTCCAAGCACCGCATCTACGAGTACGTGGAGTCCCGCATGTCTTTCATCGCGCCCAATCTGTCGCTCATCATCGGGGCTTCGGCTGCTGCCAAGATCATGGGTGAGGCCCCCCCGGGGTCAGATCTGGTATCGGTTAAGCGCTTTCTATGTGCCAGGCACTGCACTAAGGGCTGGGCTGGATACAAGCAAATCGGGTCGGACACAGTCCAATTTGGGGCTCACAGTCTTATTCCCCATTTGACAGAGGAGGTAATTGAGGCCCAGAGAAGTGTAGTGATTTGCCTAAGGCCACACAGCAGACAAGTGGCGGAGCCGGGATTAGAATCCGTGACCTTCTGCCTCCCAGACCCACCACTCCCTACTCCGTTCCCACCACCACTGTCCCCAGGGGCATCCTGTTCCTCCCCGGTAACTGGGCCCCGGCCACCCGCCCGTCCCGATAAGCTTGTCCTTCCATCCCTGCCAACTCTGCAGACAGGCAAAGCCACCCGGGGCCCTTCTATACATGGCACTCAAGTGTGCCAGGCACTGTACTAAGGTACATGCAAACTGGGGTATATACAAGCTAATCGTTGAACACAGTCCACGTTCCGCGTGGGGTTCACAGTCCCCATCCCCATTCTACAGAGCAGGGAACCGAGGCACAGAAGCGAATTGACTTGCCCAAGGTCACCCAGCAGACAAGTGTATTTACCTCCTTGTAATTGTATGTATTGTATGTACCTCCTTGCCTGCCTCCCACTCTAGACCTTAAGCTCACTGTGGGCAGGAAATGTGTCTACCAACTGTTTCATTGTCATATTGTACTCTCCCAAGGGCTTACCATGGTGCTCTGCATACAATAAGTGCTCAATAAATGATTGGATTGATTGATTGGAAGTGGCAGAGCTGGGATTAGAGCTCAGGTCCTTCTGACTCCCAGGCCAGTGCTCTAGCCACTAAGCCACACTGCTTCTTGTGGTTCGACACATTCTCTGTCCCATGTGGGGCTCACAGTCTAAGTAGGAGGGAGGAGGATTTAATCCCCATTTTACAGATGAGGTAACAGAGGCCTAGAGAAGTAAAGTGACTTGCCCAAGGTTACACAGCAGACAAGTGGCAGAGGCAGGACTAGAACCCGGGTCCTCTGGCTCCCAGGCCCGGGCCCTTTTCCCTAGGACCCGCTGCTTTATCTTGTCAGCTAACCTGTGACATGTATACATACATATATACATATATATATAGATATATAGATAGATATATAGATATATATTTACTTCTCCTTTCTGTCTGGAAATGATTTTTGGATCCAATCCCCTGCTAGGTTGTAAGCTCCTTGAGGGCAGGGAACGTGCCTACCAGCAATATAGTCTTCCAGGCGTTTAGTACAGCTCTCTACCCACAGGTATTTAATAAGTCGTTTCGGTTGTCTCCCCTAGGCGTGGCAGGGGGCCTGACCAATCTCTCCAAGATGCCGGCCTGTAACATCATGCTCCTCGGGGCCCAGCGGAAGACGCTGTCCGGCTTCTCCAGCACCTCGGTGCTGCCCCACACGGGCTACATCTATCACAGTGACATCGTCCAGTCGCTGCCCCCGGTAGCCGCCTCTCACCCCCTCCCCGGCTCTGCTTCCCTCTCCCCGCCGCGCCCCCCACCCCCCCAGCCGTGAGGCTCTCCAGTCGGTGGGGTGGAGACGGGGAGGACCCGAGGGACCTTTCCTCTCCCGGGCCCCTCTCAGGGGACCCTGTATCCGCCTCAGCGCTTAGTACGGTGCCTGGCACATAGTAAGCACCAAACAATTATAATAATAATGGTAATCGTTAAGCGCTTACTGTGTGCCAAGCACCGTTGTAAGCTCTGGGATAGATACAAGGTCATCAGATTGCCCCACATAGGGTTCACAGTCTTAATCCCCATTTTACAGATGAAGTAACTGAGGCCCAGAGAAGTGACTTGCCCACTGTCACACAGCAGACAAGTGGCAGAGTGGGATTAGAACCCACGTCCTCTGCCTCGCAAGCCGGTGCTCTTGCCACTAAGCCACACTGCTTCTCGTGGTATTAATAAATGTCACCATTTATCAGTATTATTATCATCATTATTGTGACTGTGTCTCCCACCCAGGACCTGCGACGGAAAGCAGCGCGTCTGGTGGCTGCCAAGTGCACGCTGGCCGCCCGGGTGGACAGTTTCCACGAGAGCCCGGAGGGGAAGGTTCCGAGTTAGAGGGCCGGGGCTTGGGTGAAGGGGAGAGGGAAGGGAGAAGGAGGTCTGGGGGGGGTTAGTGGGAAAGGCGGGGGCAGAGAACCGAGGGAGGCAGGAGGGGATCCAGAGCTTAGTACAGTCCCTTGCACGTAGTAAGTGCTTAACAAGACTCTAAGCCCGGGTTGGGCGGGGATTGTCTCTCTTTATTGCTGGATTGAAATTTACAAGCGCTTAGTCCAGTGCTCTGCACACAGTAAGCGCTCAATAAATACGATTTAGTGCGAGGTCGGGGGAGAGGCCCCCCTTAGTTGGGGCCCTTCAGAATGCTTAGCTTGGTCTCTCAGCTGAGCGTCTCTTCCCCGCCCCAGGTGGGATTTGAGCTGAAGGAGGAGATCGAGCGCAAGTTCGACAAGTGGCAGGAGCCGCCGCCCGTGAAGCAGGTGAAGCCGCTCCCGGCGCCGCTGGACGGCCAGCGGAAGAAGAGGGGCGGGCGCAGGTCGGTGAGATGGGGTGGCCGGCGGAGGGGAGGGGCAGGCTAAGGAGAGGGGAGCGGGGGCCTGGGCCGCCTACCTCCTCACGTCCCCGGCTGGTTCGTTCCCCCCCCCCCCCGGCTCCCCCCAGGTACCGCAAGATGAAGGAGCGGCTGGGCCTCACCGAAATCCGCAAGCAGGCCAACCGCATGAGCTTCGGAGAGGTCCGGAGCTTTCCTCCCCCCAGTCCTTTCTCCTCTCCCCTTAATCCATTCATTCAATCGTATTTATTGAGCGCTTACTGTGTGCAGAGCACTGGACTAAGCGCTGGGAAAGTACTGTTGGGCAACAGACAGACAATCCCTACCCAACAACGGGCTCCCAGTCTAGCAGGGGGAGACGGACAACAAATCAAAAAAGTAGACAGGCATCAGTAGCACTCCTGTCCTCCGAGAACTCTAAGCCCTGAGGTGGGATGGGGTCCACTTCTTCCTTTTCTCCCTCCCCCCCGACCCTGGGGTCCCGGGAAGCCCCTCCAGGTGAGCCCCGACCTTCAGCACCTCATCCTCCACACCGTCTTCCCCAGCCCTTTGGCTCTGCCCCCTTCTTCCCTCAGCCTTGATTTCCCTCCCTCCCAATCGGGTCTCTCCTCCCTCCACTCACTGTACCCCATCGGTCTGCCCCAGATCGAGGAGGACGCCTACCAGGAGGACCTCGGCTTCAGCCTGGGCCACCTGGGCAAGTCGGGGAGCGGGCGGGTGCGGCAGACACAGGTCAACGAGGCCACTAAAGCCCGGATCTCCAAGACCTTACAGGTGGGGATGCGGGAGAGGGATAGTGGGGGAGTTGGGGAGGCGGAAAGGCCGCGTCGAAGAGGCGTGTCTAGGGGGTGGAGTGGGGAAGATTTGGGGCGGAAAGGGATGTCCTTCTCTTTTCTTCCCCCTTCCCTCCCCCTCAGCGGACACTGCAGAAACAGAGCGTAGTGTACGGTGGAAAATCGACTATCCGGGACCGCTCCTCAGGCACAGCTTCCAGCGTCGCCTTCACCCCCTTGCAGGTACCTCTAGTCTTCAGACCCTCCTCCACCTCCCCTCTTCTGCTCCCACGGCCCCTGTTCCTCAACCTCTTCCCCCATCCCCTTCCCGTCACCTCCCCCTCCCTTCCAACCGCGGTCCCAGGGAGGCCAGGCGGGGTACTGCACATAATAAGCGTTTAAATACCAACATTATTATTATTAATATCATTACTGAGAGCAGCAGGGTACTCGGCATGTAACCGCCCCCACCTCACCCCTCCTGTCCCCCCGGGCTGCAGGGCTTGGAGATCGTGAATCCGCAGGCAGCGGAGAAGAAGGTAGCCGAGGCCAATCAGAAATACTTCTCCAGCATGGCCGAGTTCCTTAAAGTCAAGGGCGAGAAGAGCGGCATCATGTCCACCTGAAGAGCCCGGGATGGGGACCGACAGAGACTGGAACAGCGTGATGGGGAAAGGGGTGCTTTCCCGAGCTGGGCTTATGTGTATCACTTCCTTTTTTGTAATTTTTAGGAAAAACCCATTAAAGTACTAATTTAAACCTACACATCAGACCAGCCTGGAAGTTCGAGCCCAGAGCGGGTTGCCCGAGTCAGAGAAGCAGCACGGCGTAATGGACGGAGCCCGGGCCCGGGAGTCGGAAGGTTCTGGTTTCTAATGAGAAGCAGCGTGGCTCAGTGGAAAGAGCACGGGCTTGGGAGTCGGAGGTCGTGGGTTCTAATCCTAGCTCGGCCGCTTGTCTGCTGCGTGACCTGGGGCAAGTCACCTCACTTCTCTGGGCCTTAGTCTTCTCATCTGTAAAACGGGGATGAAGACTATGAACCCGATTGTCTTGGATCCACCCCGGCGCTTAGTGCAGTGCCTGGCACACAGTAAGTACTTAACAGACACTGGAATTATTATCATTAATGTTAATATTAAGTCAGCTCCTTGCCTTGGCCGTTCGCAGGCCGGGGACACCGGGGTCCTAGTGAGTTGCTGGATCTGCAAGTCTGGAGCACCTGGCATAATTGGTTGGGCAGACCCGGCGTGGTCGGATGGCAGCTGCCCGCTCCTCGCCCTCTCTGCGCTCTCCCCTCCGCCACCTCTCTCCACCCGGCCCTTCCTCCAGCACCTTGTTCCCAGGACCAGGTCGTTACCGACCAATCTACCTCCTTGCTTTTTTCCCCCGGGCCCGTGGGTTGTTGAGTGACAACGACCAGTCGGACCAGTGGTGAATGGGAGGGCGATACCGAAGCTGGGGGGAGGTGGTGGGGGTGGGAGCGGAGGGAGGTCTGAATCTGCTTTCCGGCCAGGGCCTTAAGAATGATAATGATGGTATTTGTTAAGTGCTTACTCTCTGCCAAGCACTGTTCTAAGCACTGGGGTAGACGCAAGGTCATCAGGTTGTCCCCCGTGGGGCTCACGGTCTTAACCCCCATTTTATAGAGGAAGGAACTGAGGCACAGAGGAGTTAAGGGTCACACAACAGACGAGTAGCGTGGCTCAGTGGAAAGAGCCCGGGCTTGGGAGAGGTCGTGGGTTCTAATCCTGGCTCTGCCCCGTCTCTGCTGTGTGACCTCGGGCAAGTCACTTCCACTTCTCTGTGCCTCAGTGACCTCATCTGGAAAAATGGGGATTAAAAAATGTGAGCCCCGCGTGGGACAATCCGATTCCCCTGTATCTCCCCCAGTGCTTAGAACAGTGCTCGGCACATCGTAAGCGCTTAACAAATACCAACATTACTATTATTATTACAAGTGGAGGAGTGGGGATTAGAACTCACGTCCTCCGACTCCCAAGCCCGGGCTCTTTCCGCTAAACCATGGTCTTCCGCGGGGAGCATTTGCCGAATTATACTTTCCCAGTCCAGTGCTCCGTACACAGTAAGCGCACAATCAATACCAATGGATGGATGGATGGATGGATGGATGGATGGATGGATGGATGGATGGATGGATGGATGGATGGATGGATGGATGGATGGATGGATGGATGGATGAATGGATGAATGAATGAATGAATGAATGAGCGTTCTCCTTGATTGACAGGCGCGGCAGGACGGCCCTCCCCCCCATTTTATCCTTAGCCAATGAGGCCTGCCCGAATCGAGCCCCTCCCCTCCGGTCCCGCCCCCCCTCCAGCCTTCTCCAATGAGCGCGGGGCAGCGCCGCCTCGTCAGCGCCGCGGACCAATAGGATTCGGCGCCTGGCGGACGCCCCGCCCCTCCCGCCGGGAGCCCGGGCGGCCCGTGGCGGTTTGATGGACAGCCCCCCTCGCCGCCGTGTTGTGCTTCGGCCTCGGCCAATCGCTGAGGCGGAGGGCGAGGCCGGCCGGGGGGACGGTCCAATCGGCGCGGCGCGGGGGCGGGCCCCTCCGGAGCCGACCAATGGCCGAGGGGGACCGCTCGGAGCGGCGGGCCGGGGGGCCAATCGCGACGAGGGAGCCCAGCGCGGGGGGCGGGACGACGGGCGGGGCGGGGCCAGAGAGGGAGCAGAGAGGAGGCCGCCGCCGCCGCCGCCGCCGCCATCTTGGACCCGGCCGGGGCCGCTTCCGCCGAGCCAGCGAAGCCGCGGGAGGCGCCGGAGCCTCCTCGTCGGTCCGACTGTCGCCATCCAGGCGGGGGGGGGGCCGCGTCCCCTGTCCCCCGTCCCCGTCGGGGCCGTCGCGGGCGTCCGGCTGGCGCCGCCGGATCCTGTGGTGAGGGGGGGAGGGGGGGGGCCTCCTCCTCTAGCGCCCCGCCGTCTCCTTCCAGCGCGTCGGGCCGCCACACAGCCCCCTCCGCTTCTCTCTCCGCAGCGTCCGGCTCCGGGAGTATGAAGACGGCTCCACTTTAGGGCAGAAACATGGCGGACAAGCGCAAACTTCAAGGTGGGGACCGCCCCGGCCCCCCCAACACCCTTCCTGCCTGCCTGCCTGTCTGCCTGCCTGCCTGCCTGCCGTCCTCTTTATTCGGCGCTTACGAGGTGCACGGCACTGGGCGAAGCGCTGGGAGTGGACACTTGGGCCCCATGACGGTCTGATGGGGGGGGAAGGGGACGACAAAAACAAGACATCATCATTAGTATTATTAGAAAGACAAAAACAAGACATCATCATCATCATAAATAGAATGAAGGGGGTGGACACCTCATTCGTAAAATAAGGGAGCGCTTACTAGGTGCAGAGCACTGGACTAAGCGCTGGGAATGGACAGTTCGGCCCCATGACGGGCGCACGGTCGAAGGGGGGGAGAAAGACAAAAACAGGACATCATCATCATCATAAATAGAATAAAGGGGATGGACACCTCATTCATAAAATAAGGGAGCGCTTACTAGGTGCAGAGCACTGGACTAAGCGCTTGGAATGGACAGTTCGGCCCCATGACCGGCTCACGGTCTAATCAGGGGAGAAAGACAAAAACAAGACAACATTGTCATAATAGTATGAAGGAGATGGACACCTCATTAATAAAATAATGGAGCGCTTACTAGATGCAGCGAACTGGACTAAGCGCTTGGAATGGACGGTTCGGCCCCATGATGGGCGCACGGTCTGATTGGGGGAGAAAGACAAAAACAAGACAACATTGTCATAATAGAATGAAGGAGATGGACACCTCATTAATAAAATAAAATAATGGAGCGCTTACTATGTGCAGAGCACTGGACCAAGCGCTTGGAGTGGACAATTCGGCCCCATGACGGCTCACGGTCTATTCGGGGGAGACGGACAAAAACAAAGCACCATCATCACAATAGAGTCAAGAGGATGGACACCTCATTAACAAAATAAAATAATGGAGCGCTTACTATGTGCCGAGCACTGGACTAAGCACTTGGAATGAACAATTCGGCCCCATGACGGCTCACGGTCTAATCGGGGGAGACGGACAAAAACAAGACAACATCATCATAAATAGAATGAAGGGGATGGACACCTCATTAATAAAATAATGGAGCGCTTACTAGGTGCAGAGCACTGGACCAAGCACTTGGAGTGGACAATTCGGCCCCATGACGGCTCACGGTCTAATGCAGGGAGTCAGATGGACAAAAACAAGACAACGTCATCACGATAAATAGAAGCATGAGGATGGACACCTCATTAACAAAATAAAATAATGGAGCGCTTACTATGTGCAGAGCACTGGACCAAGCGCTTGGAGTGGACAGTTGGGCCCCATGACGGCTCACGGTCTAATCGGGGAAGACGGACGGACAAAACATCATCACGATAAATAGAATCAAGAGGATGGACACCTAACAAAATAAAATAGTGGAGCGCTTACTATGTGCAGAGCACTGGACTAAGCGCTTGGCCTCCCCTCTGCCCCTTTTTCACCTGTGCCTTTCTGGCTCCATCCAGGAGAGATCGACCGCTGCCTCAAGAAAGTGTCCGAGGGCGTCGAGCAGTTTGAGGATATCTGGCAGAAGGTGAAAACCGGGGAGGCGGCGGGGGTCCGGGAGGGAGGGAGGGAGGGAGGGTGGGACGGGGGGACCGGAGGCCTTGGAGTCCCCCAAGGGCTGCCTCCCCGCTGGACGGGGGACACCCGGATCCCTCATCTCCCGGAATCCTTTTCCACCCAGCTCCACAATGCGGCCAACGCCAACCAGAAAGAGAAGTATGAGGCAGACCTGAAGAAGGAAATCAAGAAGCTCCAGGTAAGGGAGACGGAGGGGACACCTGGATTTCCAAGGAAATCCCCTTTCCCCGCCTCTTTACTCGTCTTGACATTTCTCTCCCCCCACTTCTGGACTGTGAGCCCCGTTGTTGGGTAGGGATTGCCTCAGTCGCTGAGTTGTACTTTCCAAGCGCTTAGTACAGTGCTCTGTGCTCATTCAATAGTATTTTTTGAGCACTGACTTTGGGCAGAGCACTGGACTACATTCCTTTAATAGTAATAATAATGTTGTTGGGAGTTAAGTGCTTACTATGTGCAGAGCACCATTCTAAGAGCTGGAGTAGACACAGGGTAATCAGATTGTCCCACGCAAGGCTCAAAGTCTTAATCGCCATTTTGCAGATGAGGTAACTGAGGCACAGAGAAGTTAAGTGACTTGCTTATGGTGGCACAGCTAAGTGATAGAGCTGGGATTCAGTAGTATTTATTGAGCGCTTACTATGGGCACAGCACTGGACTAAGCGCTTGGAGCGGACAGTTGGGCAACAGAGACCATCTCTGCCCAACAACGGGTTCACGGTGTAAAGTAAATACAACCGAATGAGTGAGTGAAAGGAGAAGGGCCACCGGGGTCGGGCAGGAAGGGGGTGACCACCCTCCATCCGCTTCTCCCTCCCCAGCGACTGAGGGACCAGATCAAGACATGGGTGGCTTCCAATGAGATCAAGGACAAACGGCAGCTCATCGACAACCGCAAGCTCATTGAGACGGTACGGCCCGAGGGCCTGGGCCCCCCTCCAGAGGGCGGGACGCAGACCCCGGACTCGCGGGGGGCGGTGGCGGGTGCGAGTACTCCATGAGAAGGATGGCATGGGTCGCGTTATCGGTCAGGAGATCTCATCGGACCCCTGCAAGGTGCAGGGCGCCGCCCTGAGCGTGTGAGCAGGGAGCAGAACGGTTCCCGGGCTGGTCCCGTGGTCTCTCCTCCTCATCTTCTCTCCCTGCCTCTGGCTCCCCTCCCCGTCCCCCTGCAGCAAATGGAGAGGTTCAAGGTGGTGGAGCGGGAGACCAAGACCAAAGCGTACAGCAAGGAGGGGCTGGGGCTGGCCCAGAAGGTGGACCCTGCCCAGAAGGAGAAAGAAGAGGTCGGCCAATGGCTCACGGTCAGTGGGGAGGCGTCGCCTGTCTCGTCTGTCCGCCGACCTCTCGCCCACGACCCGCCTCTGGCCCGGAACGCCCTTCCTCTTCATATCAGTCACTCACCACCCCCTTTTCGGAGCCTTGTCAAAGGCCCGTCCCCTCCAAGAGGCCTTCCCTGATTAAACCCTCCTTTCCTCTTCTTCCCCTCCCTTCTACGTCGCCCTGACTTGCTTCCTTAACTCACCGCCCCCACGGTACTCACATACGTAGCCGAAATCCACTTACTTATGTTAGTGTTTGTCTCTCTAGACTGTAAGCTCCTTATGGGTAGGGACTGTGTCTGTTGTGTTGTCCTCTCCCAAGGGCTTGGTATTCGTTCAGTTGAATTTGTTGAGCGCTTACGTGGCAGAGCCCTGTACTGAGCGCCTGGGAGAATACAGTATAACAATAAACAGACAAATATGAGCGATTGAGAGCGAGGCGACAAGCCGAGGCGTGTTGGAACCCCGGGCGCCTCTCTCCTCATGGGCCCTTCCTCCCTCCAGAACACCATCGACACCCTCAACATGCAGGTGGACCAGTTTGAAAGCGAAGTGGAGTCGCTGTCCGTGCAGACCCGCAAGAAGAAGGGGGACAAGGATGTGAGCGGGGCCGGGGGGTTGGGGGGCCGGGGAGGAAGGCGGGGGGCCCCGGCTGCCCGATGTCTGAGCCCGCGCCCCTTGGGACCAACAGAAGCAGGACCGGATCGAGGGGCTGAAGCGGCACATCGAGAAGCACCGCTACCACGTGCGAATGCTGGAGACCATCCTGCGCATGCTGGACAACGACTCCATCCTCGTCGACTCGATCCGCAAGATCAAGGACGACGTGGAGTACTACGTGGACTCCTCCCAGGACCCCGACTTCGAGGAGAACGAGTTCCTCTACGACGACCTCGACCTCGAGGACATTCGTAAGAGCCGGGGGGACGATGGGGGGACGGGGCTGCCGGCGGGGAGGGGAGCCGGGGGCCGGGGGTCTTCGGAGCCGTGAAGGGACCGGGAGTCGCCGGGGGCGGCGCCCGGGGCCCCGGATTGACCCCGTCCTCCTGCCGCGGCCTCCTCCCCCCACCCCAGCACAGGCGCTGGTCGCCACCTCCCCCCCAAGCCACAGCCACATGGAGGATGAGATCTTCAACCAATCAAGCAGCACGCCCACCTCCACTACCTCCAGCTCCCCCATCCCCCCCAGCCCTGCCAACTGCACCACGGTGAGCCTGACGGGGCTGGACCCCGAGGGCGCGGAGGGGAGCTGGGGGCTGCGGAAGGGAGAAAAGGGGGGCCGGAGCCTGAGGGTTAGGATTCTGGGGTTCTGAAGGGAACGGGGTCCGAGGGAAGGCACGTCTGACCGTCCCCTTGTCCGCCCTCCCTCCCCTGCCTCCGTCACCGCTGCCAGGAAAACTCCGAAGACGATAAGAAGAGGGGCCGGTCGACGGACAGTGAAGTGAGCCAGGTGGGAGCCTGGGGAGAAGGGTGTTTGGTCCCTGAGGGCGGCGTTGGGCGGGGACAGGGGAAGAGGCCAGGATCGGGGCCCCGAGAGGGGCCGAGTCTCCGAAGGGGGCAGGGCCTCGGGGTCCTGATCCTCTTTCTTTCCCTCCTCCCTCCCTCCCTCCCGCCCCCCCTTCCCTCCCTCTCAGTCTCCGGCCAAGAACGGCTCCAAGCCCGTCCACAGCAACCACCACCCGCAGTCCCCAGCTGTGCCACCCAGCTACCCGCCCGGCCCCACCCCCGCCGCCCCCGCCCTGGGCAACGGACCGGGCAGCAACGGGGCCCCCGCCCCCTCCGGGGCGCCGGGCCCCAAGGCCAACCCGGCCCCGGGCCACAGCGCCGGCACCCCCACCCCCTACGCCCAGGCCGTGGCCCCTCCGGCCCCCAGCGCGGGCTCCGTCCAGCCCCGACCCCCCAGCGTCCAGCCTGGCGGCGGCGCCAAGCAAAACGGGGCCACCAGTGAGTTGGGGAAGCAGGGCGGCGGGCGGGGGGAGCATAGGGACGGGGAGGGCCGGGAGGCCTCCAGCCGGGCCTGACCCCCCCACCCCCCACCAGGTTACAGCTCGGTGGTGGCGGACAGCACGGCAGACGCGGTCCTCAGTAGCAGCGGCGGAGGGAGCAATAGCGGCCAAGCGCTGGGCCCCCTGACTGGCCCCCACAACCCCCCGCCAAATGCCACGTGAGTCTCCGCCCGCCCCACCGACACGAGTCGAAGCCCCGAAAGGGAGGCGGACCTCCCCATCCTTCCCGTCAGAATGTTCCAAAAAGCCTCCTGTTATTATCCCGTTGGTACAATTCCCTGGAGTGTGACTCCCGTTAGTACAATCCTCCCCCACAACCTCCCTTTGGTTCAGTCCTCTGGACTTCAGTCAGTCAGTCAGTCGTACTTACAGAGCGTTTACCGTGTGCAGAGCACCGTACCGGGCTCTTGGGAGAGTACGATACAATAATTAACAAATTCCCTGCCCACAGTGAGCGAACAGTCTAGAGGTGGGGAGACAGCCGTCAATACAAATAAATGACAGATGTGCGTATAAGTGTCGTGGAAGAACCAAGGGAGCAAGTCAGGGCGATGAGGAAGGGAGTGGGAAAAGAGGAAAGGGGCAGCTTAGGGAAGGCCTCTCGGAGGAGATGGGCCTTTAATAGGGCTTTGAAGCTGGGGAGAATCATTGTCGGATTTGAGGCGGGAGGGCGTTGCAGGCCAGAGTCAGGATGTGGCTAGGGGTCGGCGGCGAGATGGAGGCCCCGTGGGAAGGTCAGCATTAGGGGAACGAAGTGGAATGCCCCCCTCATCCTCCCGGTGGAACAGTCCTCCAGAATGCCCTCAACCTCCCCCTCATTGAGTCCTCCCCGGAGCCCCTTCCTCTTTGTCGGTCTCCCCTCCTTCCCTCCAGCCGCTGTTGACCACCCATCTCTTCTCTGCCCTTCCCCACAGGAAGGAGGCAGGCGGGGTGGCCCCAGCTGGGGGCGGAGGGGGCGGAGGTGCCGGTGTGAGCGCGGGAGGGCCCAGCCTGCTGGTGCCCCTGCCCGTCAACCCACCCAGCTCGCCCACCCCCAGCTTCAGCGAACCCAAGGCCTCTACGAACCTCAACGGCCCCCCGCAGTTCAGCGCTGCCCCCGACAGCAAGGTGAGCCGCGTCCAGCCTCGCCGGCCCCCTCTCGCCCGGGCATCGGCAGTAGTAGGGGCTGAGCCCCTGCCGTGGGCGGCGCTCCGTCAGGAAGCCCCCGGGGAGCTTGACATCCTCACGGGGAAGACGGGTGCCAGCCAAATACTCGTGTGTTCTGTCTTTACCGCCAAGTGCTGGGTTGAACGCCAGGGTAGGCGCGTGGCGTGATCGGAGCCGATCCGGCCCCTGTCCCGTCCCCTCCGGGGCTGGCGACCCGGGAGAGCGGGGGCCTGGGGCCCAGAGAGGTTAAGTGACTTGCCCAGGGTCACCCGGCGGGCAAGGGGCAGAGCTGGGATTTGAACCCCAGAACTCCCCACTCCCAGTCCCCCCCGCCGTATTCTTTCCAGCGGGCCACACCGCCTTTCTGGTAGGAATCCTGAAGGTGCGGTCATTAGGGCGCTGGGAGAGAGAATCCAGAGAAGTCCAGGCAGACAGAAAAAGGGGTAGCAAACAGATAAATGCACAAGGGAGTTGAGGGAATGGTATGATCACCCTCTGCTTTGAGCTCCTCCCCTCTCCCTCCGTCCCCTCCTTATTCTTTGGAGGGAGGCAGTCAACCTGGGACCGTGCCCGTTTTCCCCTCCTCTGCTAGGTTGGGGTGCCCTCTGAGCCCCAGATCTTCCTTGTCTTCCGCAGGCCCCCGAGCCCTTGAGTAGCCTGAAGTCGATGGCAGAGCGGGCGGCCATAGGGTCGGGCATCGAGGATCCGGTCCCGGCCCTGCACCTAGCAGAGAGGGGTGAGCGAGAGCGCCGGGGTGGCGGGGGGCGGCGAGAGAAGGGGAGCAGAAGGGAGAGCCGGGGCACCGAGCCCAGTCGGTAACACGGGCTCCCCGGGCCCGCCCCCGTCCCCCCCCAGACATCATCCTGAGCACCACGGCGGCGCCCCCGGCCTCTACCCAGCCCCCCTTGCAGCTGTCGGAGGTGAACATCCCCCTGTCGCTCGGCGTGTGCCCGCTGGGGCCCGTGCCCCTGACGAAGGAGCAGCTGTACCAGCAGGCCATGGAGGAGGCCGCCTGGCACCACATGCCCCACCCGTCCGACTCGGAGCGGATCCGGTGAGAGCCCGGGCGCCCGGAGACCCCTGAGGGGGAGGAATGGGAGGGGGGGAAAGGGGAGGGGGCTGTGCCGGCCCAGCCCCTCACCGCGGCCCCTCCCCGCTCCTCTCCCCCCTGCAGGCAGTACCTCCCTCGGAACCCCTGCCCCACCCCCCCATACCATCACCAGATGCCGCCGCCCCACTCGGACACCGTGGAGTTCTACCAGCGCCTGTCGACCGAGACCCTGTTCTTCATCTTCTACTATCTGGAGGTACAGAAGGGTCCCTGGTGCAGGCTCGAGCTCTCGGGCGTGCCTCCCTGCATCGCCGCCACCGCCGCCGTCCCCTCGGGCTGGAGGGGCGAGGTGGGTGACCACTGCGGCCGCCGGGCCCCGCCCCCCCCCTCCCCTCTCCCACACGCATCCCTCACTGCCCCCCGCCCCTCACGGCGGGCGTCGGGGGTGCGGTCCCAGGGTTTCCCCCCGCCCCCTTCCGCATCCTAGTCTCTCGGGGCCTTTCCTCGGCCTCTCCCCGTCGGTTCCGTCCTACGCACGCCCTGGACCCTCTCCCCGCTCCTCGCGGTTCCCCAGGAGAACCTTCCGAGGATCTCTCCTTGTGGAATAGCCCCCTTCGTGCCACCCCACCCGACCGGCCCTCCGTAGGTTACACGTTGGAAACTGGCTCGTTCCAGTTCCTCCGGCCCCCGCCCCGAGCCCCCTTTCTCCACGCCGTTCCCCCTCCGCCTCTGGGACCCCTCAAGCCCCCTCAGTCGGCAGAGGTTGAGCGGCCCCGCCTTCCGGCCCCAGCAACACTCTCCACCCCCTTCTCCCCCCTCACCCCCTGGGGGGGGGGGGCCTGGCCAGGTCCCTGGTGCCCACTCCCCCCCCGCCCGGGGCCCCGGGACGCTGTGACACCACGGCCCTTCCCTGTCTCCCCAGGGCACCAAGGCCCAGTACCTGGCAGCTAAAGCTCTGAAGAAACAGTCGTGGCGCTTCCACACCAAGTACATGATGTGGTTCCAGAGACACGAGGAGCCCAAGACGATCACGGACGAATTTGAGCAGGTGAGAGGGACATGGACGTGGACCTGGGGTCCCCTCCCTTCCCTTCCGCTGGCCGGGCCGCCTCCCGTCCCCCGACTGCCCTCCGGCTGCCGTTTTCACATCTCCACACCCACACGGCGCCGCTCGTTCGTCATTACGTCCCGGAAACAAAGCCGGGGGTCACAGGGGAGGCGTCACGCAGGCGCTCCCCCCGTCCACTCCGCTCCCGCCGGGATCGTCCAGTGATTCCGCCCCAGGCCCGGTGGGGAACGGGGAGGGTGCCGCGATTCCCTATCCCCTCGCCCTCACCTCAGCTTCCGCTTCTTCCGGAATCTTGCCCCCCGCTCCCCCGCGATTGCCAGGGGGGCTCCGTCTCCCCGTCCCTTATCCGATGTGTGCGTCGGTGGCTGTTCTGGAAGAACCCTGCTTCCCCACGCCGTCGGGAAACGGGGGGACGGGGACGCAAACACCCCACCTCCCCTTGCAAGCCTCCAGGGGCTGACGGGCCCGGCCGCCCAACCCCAGACCCCCCTGCCGTTTCCCCAAAACCAGCGCCCTCCCCGACCCCTCTCTTGGCCTTCCCCGTTGCGGCCGGCGCCTCCCCCGCCGCCCCCCCCCCCCCCTCCCAGCAGTCGCCGTCGGCCTTTCTAAAGCCCCGATGGCTTCGGCCCACGGCCGGTCCACGCCAACCGCCACGGGCTCGGGGCGTCCCGAGCCAACTCCCTCCCGCTTCTCGCCTCAGCGGGGGCGGGTCCCGGTCCCGTGTGCGGTCCCCGTTGGTCCCCTCGCCCCCTCACCTGCCCCCGCTCTCCCCCCACCCCAGGGCACCTACATCTACTTTGATTACGAAAAGTGGGGGCAGCGCAAGAAGGAAGGCTTCACCTTTGAATACAGATACCTGGAAGACCGGGACCTGCAGTGACCCGCAGCGAACGGCGCTGCCCTTGACCCCGGCCCCTGGCCCGCATGCCGCCCTCTAGGTCAGGGCCCTGGGAGAGGGGGCCCTTCTGCCTGGCTCCCGCCTCCCCTCCCCTCCCCCTTGTCATCTCTCCCTCGCGCCCAGGGGGTGGGGGGGACCCTGAGGGAAGCCAGGCTCCCCCCCTCCTGGCCCCCTCCTCCTCTCAGGGAGGAGGGGCGATTTTCGTAAAACCTATTTTCATTTTGGAAAATATTTATGAATAAATAGTTTTATACGACGTCTTCCGAGCCGCGCGGCCAGCACGCAGACCCCCACCCCGTGTCTTTGTGCCGACGCGCCGGGTTGGACCGGGCTGGGGGGGGGGGGGGGGGGGCGGGAGGTCTCGGGAGCGGCGGGCGGACGTCAGCGCCGGGGTTCCCTGTCGTGGGCGCGCGGAGGCCGGGCCAGCTCCGGGTGGAACTGGGAGTTGTAGCGTCTCCGCCTCTCGTCCGGCTCCTCGTCCTGCTCCCGCGCCTGCCGGCCCTGTCCGCCCCCGGCCAGCAGCGCCTCGGCCCGGACCCGTTCGGCCGCTTCCCGCTTCAGCCGCTCGGCCCGCAGTTGTTCCAGGGATGAGGGGCTGGGGAGGGGCGGAGGGGGTCAGATGGGCAGGCCTCTGCTCTATCCCATGCTGTCTTTCCTCACCCCTCCCTCTTCCGTCGGAGCCTAAGGACGCTTTCTCTTTGCAACCGCCACTCCCGCAGCCCCCTCCTCCTCTTCCCCCCCGTCCTGCTCACCCCTGCAGCAGCCCCGAGGACCCCTTCCTGTCTGGCTCCCGCTTCCGCTTCTCCCCGCTGCCGCCTTTCTTCTTGCGCAGCTGCCGCTCCAGCTCCCGCAGCGGATCCAGCCGCCCCTTGAGCTTCTCCTCCTGGGGGCCGGGCCCGGTCCCCCCGCGCTCCGGGGGCCGCTGGTACCAAGGTGGGTTGGTCTGGGCCTCGGCTGCGCTCTGGCCCAGGTAGGTCAGCAGCCCCAGGGCCTTTTCTTGCCGCTCCTAGGGACAGGTGGAAAAGAGAGCGGATCGGCGCTTGGTTGTCGCAGGAGCTCCTCGGAGCCGCCCACCACCCAAGCGGGGTTCGGAGGTTGGCGGGGGTGGGATGGAAGAGGGGGAGCAGCAGCTCGCACCGACCTTCTCCTGTCGCTTTTCCTCCTCGTGCTCCTTGTTGCCGCTCAGCGCCCCCCGCCCGTCCTCCAGCCCCCGAAACAGGTCCACGTGGCCGGGGTCCCGCGGCACCACCTCTCGCCCCGGGGAGGCGGCCCCTCCGGCCTCTCCCCCCGGCAGCTCCCTCCGGGCCTTCTTCCGCAGGAAGTCAGTGCGGGCCTGGATCGGGGAAACAAACGTGGTGGGTGAACAGCTCCCTTAGCCCTCCTTCCGAACTCGAAGCTGGTTGCGGGCGGGGAATCGGGTCTGCTGTTGCTCACTCTCCCGCTTAGTACGGTGCTCTGCACAAAGTAAGCGTTCAATAAATGCAGTTGGCCAAGGTCAGTCAGCCCCACTTGTGAGCTGAGCGGTACCAGAAGGCTTTGTGGGCAAAGGGTAGATACTAGTAATTTCGGTCATTCTAACCACCCGTCGATGGTATCGGGGGAGTGGTTACTGTGTGCACAGCACTGTAGTAAGCACTTGTGCCAGCTGGGTTGGGGGGGAGGGGGTTGATAAAGGATAATCAAATCTGACAGCCCTTATTCCACACAGGTCTCCTGGTGTTATCTGCACAGAGCAATCAATCGATGGTATTTATTGAGCGCTTACTGGGGGCCTAGCCCTTGGGAGAGTACAACATACTAGAGAAGCAGCGTGATGTAGTAGATAGAGCACTGGGAGTCAGAAGGTCACGGGTTCTAACCCTGGCGCCTCCACTTGTCTGGCGTGTGACTTTGGGCAAGTCACTTAAATAATAACGATGGCATTTGTTAAGCGCTTACTATGTGCCAAGCACTGTTCTAAGCACTGAGGGGGATACAAGTTTATCCGGTTACCCCATGTGGGGCTCCCAGTCTTCATCCCCATTTTCCAGATGAGGTAACTGAGGCCCAGAGAAGCGAAATGCCTTGCCCCGGGTCCCACAGCTGACAAGCGGCGGAGCCGGGATTAGAACCCACGACCTCGGACTCCCAAGCCCGGGCTCTGGCCACTGAGCCACGCTGCCTCTCAGCACTCTCGTAAGTGCTGTGGGGCTTACGGCGTAAATACTAAAATACTACCGAGTTGAGAGACAAAGGGGATGGCACGTATTACTTCAAGGGCTCTCAATCAGTGGTATGTATTGAGCGCTTACCGTGTGCAGAGCGCCGCACTGAGCACTTAGGGCCGTACAATATAACAGAGCTGGTAGACACATTCCCTGCTGCGTAACGAGCTCTCTTTTTCTGCTTTTCTGAGGGCATTTGTTAAGCACTTCCTATGTACCAGGCACCCTTCTAAGGCTGGGATCGATATAAACTAATATTAGTGGGCGCAGTCTGTGTCCCACATGGGGGGCGCAGTCGATCCCCGTTCCGATGAGGGGACGGAGGCCCAGAGAAGTGACTTGCCCAAGGTCACACAGCAAAGTGGCAGAGTCGGGATTAGAACCCAGGTCCTTCCGACTCCCAACTCCTGCCCTTGGGAGGCCCTTCTAGCTCGCCGGTGGGGAAGGAACCTGGCACTGATCCTCCTTAGAAAGAGGGCACGGAGTCACCACGTTGGCGGGGAGGCCCAGGGGGTTGGTTAGGGATGTATGTCGGTCGATCCTATTTATTGAGCGCTTACCGTGTGCAGTGCACCTAACTAGGCGCTTGGGCGAGAAAACTAACGGTATAACAGACTGCCCTGCCCACAACAGCTTCCCATTCAGAGGGGGAGACAGACATTAATATAAATAACAGATAACTCCCAAGCCCGGGCTCTTTCCACTGAGCCACGCTGCTTTTCTCACGGTACCTCGATCTCGTCTCTCTCTCCTCAGGCCCACATCCTGCCTCTGGCCTAGCAGGCCTCCCCTCCTCCTAGCCAACAATGACTCTCCCCGCTTTCAAAGCCTTATCGAAGGCCCATCTCCTCCGAGAGGCCTTCCCTGATTAAGCCCTCCTCTCCCACTCCCTTCTGCATCACCCCGACTTGCTCCCTTTATTCCTCCCCTCTCCCAGCCCCCTCGCCCTCATGTCCATAGACAGGCAGCGTGGCTCAGTGGAAAGAGCCCGGGCTTGGGAGTCAGAGGTCCTGGGTTCGAATCCCTGCTCTGCCACTTGTCAGCTGTGTGCCTGTGGGCAAGTCACTTCACTTCTCTGGGCCTCAGTTCCCTCGTCTGGAAATGGGGATTACCTGTGAGCCTCTCGGGGGACAACCTGATTCCCCTGTATCTACCCTAGCACTTAGAACAGTGCTCTGCACATAGTAAGCGCTTAACAAATACCAACATTATTAACATTATTATTAAGGCGAAGTGTGAGGGCTGGGTTGTAGTAGACCCCTACTGGTGTGACCCCCTTGCACTGATGGTTTTCTTTCCCCTCCTGCTCCTGACCCACATTGTTTTTACGAGATGTTCTTCCCCTTGACTCTATTTATTGCCATTGTTCTTGTCTGCCCGTCTCCCCCGATTAGACCGTAAGCCCGTCAAATGGCAGGGACTGTCTCTATCTGTTGCCCACTTGTTCATTCCAAGCGCTTAGTACAGTGCTTTGCACATAGTAAGCGCTCAATCAATACTATTGAATGAACCACAAGATCGTGAAAGGTTTCGACGACAGAATCGAGATCCAGGAAACGTGTCTACCAACTCTGGAATGTGGTACTCTCCCAAGAGCTCAGTACAGTGCTCTGCGCACAGTAAACGCTCCATAAGAATACTGTTGGTCTTTGTTCAGCGCTTACTATGTGCACAGCACTGTTCTAAGCGCTGGGGTAGACACAGGGTAATAGGGTTGTCCCACATGAGGCTCACAGTCTTCATCCCCATTTTACAGGTGAGGGAACTGAGGCCCAGAGAAGTGAGAAGTGAAGTGACTTGCCCACAGTCACAGAGCTGCCACACAGTGGCAGAGCTGGAATTCGAACCCGTGACCTATGACTCCCAATAATAATGTTGGTATTTGTTATGCGCTTACTATGTGCAGAGCACTGTTCTAAGCGCTGGGGGAGATACAGGGTCATCAGGTTGTCCCACGTGAGGCTCACAGTCTTCATCCCCATTTTACAGATGAGGTAACTGAGGCACAGAGAAGTGAAGTGACTTGCCCACATTCACACAGCTGACAAGTGGCAGAGCCAGAATTCGAACCCATGATCTCTGACTCCCAAGCCCGGGCTCTTTCCACCGAGCCATGCTGCTTCTCAAGGTAATGGAGTTGGACACAGTCCCTGGCCCAGAATGGGCTCACAGACTTAATCCTCATTTTACAGACGAGGTAACTGAGGCCAGGAGAAATAAAGTGACTTGCCCAAGGTCACACAGCAGACAAACGGCAGAGCTGGGATCAGAACCCGGATCCTTCTGACTCCCAGGCCTGGGCTGTATCCACTGGGCCCCGCTGCTTCCCATAGGAAATGCCTAACAAAAATCACAATTGTTGTTGTTTGTTGAGCCATGAGGTGCCTGAAGGGGAGGCAGGAATTGTGGCTCAGTGGAGAGAGCCCGGACCTAGGAGCCAGAAGGTCATGGGTTCTAATTCCGCCTCCACCCCTTGTCTGCTTGTGACCACGGGCAAGCCAAGCAGTGTGGCTCAGTGAAAAGAGCGTGGGCTTCGGAATCGGAGGTCATGGGTTCGACTCCCGGCTCTGCCACTTGTCAGCTGTGTGACTGTGGGCAAGTCACTTCACTTCTCTGTGCCTCAGTCACCTCATCTGTAAAATGGGGATTAAGACTGTGAGCCCCATGTGGGACAACCTGATTCCCCTGTGTCTACCCCAGTGCTTAGAACAGTGCTCTGCACATAGTAAGCGCTTAACAAATACCAACATTATTATTATTCACTTCTCTGGGCCTCAGTGACCTCATCTGTAAAATGGGGATGAAGACTGTGAGCCCCACGTGGGACAGGGACTGTGTCCAACCTGATTTGCTTCTACCCACATCAGCCTTTAATACAGTGCCTGACACATAGTGAGCGCATAACAAATACCATAATTAAATTATGTGGGACAGGGACCGTGTCCAACCCGATCTGCTTGTAATAATAATAATAATAATGTTGGTATTTGTTAAGCGCTTACTATGTGCAGAGCACTGTTCTAAGCGCTGGGGTATACAAGGTAATCAGGTTGTCCCACATGAGGCTCACAATCTTCAGCCCCATTTTACAGATGAGGTAACTGAGGCACAGAGAAGTTAAGTGACTTGCCCACAGCCACACAGCTGACAAGTGGCAGAGCTGGGATTCGAACCCATGACCTCTGGCTCCCAAGCCCATGCTCTTTCCACTGAGCCACGCTGCTTCTCTGTACCCACCCCAGTGCTTAGTACAGTACCTGGTACATCGTAAAGGCTTAACAAACACCATCATTATTATTATTATGGGGGACTGGGACTGTGTCCAACCCTATTTGCTCGTACCCACCCCAGCGCTTAGTATAGTGCCTGGCAAATAGTAAGTGCTTAACAAATACCATCGTTATTACTATCGTTATTCGGGACAAGGACTGTGTCCAACCTGATTTGCTTGTACCCACCCCAGCACACAGTAAGTGCTTAAACACCATCATTATTGTTATTATTATGGGCCCCATCTGTAAAATGGGGATTAAGGCTGTGAGCCCCACGTGGGGCAACCTGATTACCCGGTACCCGCCCCAGCGCTTAGAACAGTGCTTGGCACACAGTAAGCGCTTAACAAATGCCCTCATCATCATCATTATTATTATCATTATGCGGGGCAGGGACTGTGTCCAACCCGATCAGCTCGTACCCAACCCAGCGCTTAGTACAGTGCCTGGCGCATAGTAAGCGCTTAAACACCATCATTATTATTATTATGGGCCTCAGTGACCTCATCTGTAAAATGGGGACTAAGACTGTGAGCTCCACGTGGGGCAACCTGATTACCTGGTACCCGCCCCAGCGCTTAGTACAGTGCACGGCACGTAGTAAGCGCTTAAATACCATCATTATTATTATCATGACTATGGGCCTCAGTCAACTCATCTGGAAAATGGGGATGAAGACTGTGAGCCCCACGTGGGGCAACCTGATTACCTGGTACCTCCCCGCAGCGCTTAGAACAGTGCTTGGCACACAGTAAGCGCTTAACAAATGCCATCGTTGTTATTGGTATCATTATGCGGGGCAGGGACTGTGTCCAGCCCGATCTGCTCGTACCCGCCCCAGCGCTTAGTACAGTGCCTGGCACATAATAAGCGCTTAGTCAATAGCATCATTATGATTGTCGTTATTGGGGGAGGTGAAGGCGACCAACTCGGCCCCCCCCTTCTGCTTTGCACAATGGTAGAGCCCAGGAGGAGGTGATTCCCTTCCCCCCCCCCCCGGCCCGCGCCCCTCCGCGCATGCGCACTCCTGCCGTCCCCCGTCACGTGCAGGGGGAGCACCGCCCCCCGAGCATGCGCACACTCACTTCCTGCTGGGCCAGAAGCGCCCGGCGCTCCCGCTCGCGCTCCTCCTCCCGGGCCTGAGCCTCGTCCCGCCGCACCCGGGCCACATTGTCCTTGTTGCGAACGTGCCAGCTCTTCTTGGGGAGGATGTTCATGGCGACGACCGCTCGGCCTTTGGGTTCCGCGTGAGTGTCCCGCCTCCCCCCGGGCCTGATTGGTCCAGGCGCCGCCTCTTGACGACTCCGATTGGCTGCAGCCCCGCCTCCCCGCGGGCCCCTTCCGCCCTGCTTCGCCTCGGGGCCCCACCAATCAACGTCGGCTCTGCGCTTTCCTCAGTGTCTCGGGTCCTGATTGGCTGGTTGGCTCCCGTTCGCCGCCTATTGGCCACCCGGCAGCGTCTGGCCTGTCAATCATTCAGGACAGGTCCCGCCCTTCGCCTCGGCCCCGCCCCTTCCTTTTGATTGGCGGCTCTCAACGGGGGCCGCTCCTGATTGGCTACACTTCCTCTAGTCCCAATCGCCCCGCCCACCCGCCTCTAGTTGGTAATAATGTTGGTATTTGTTAAGCGCTTCCTATGTGCAGAGCACTGTTCTAAGCGCTGGGGGAGATACAGGGTTATCAGGTTGTCCCACGTGAGGCTCACAGTCTCCATCCCCATTTGACAGATGAGGGAACTGAGGCCCAGAGAATAATAATAATAATGTTGGTATTTGTTAAGCGCTTCCTATGTGCAGAACACTGTTCTAAGCGCTGGGGGAGATACAGGGTCATCAGGTTGTCCCACGTGGGGCTCCCAGTCTTCATCCCCATTTTACAGATGGGGTAACTGAGGCCCAGAGAAGTGAAGTGACTTGCCCACAGTCCCACAGCTGACAAGTGGCAGAGCGGGGATTCGAACCCATGACCTCTGACTCCCAAGCCCGGGCTCTTTCCACTGAGCCACGCTGCTTCCATGTTCGTCTTTTCATTGGTCAGAAGGAACGGGGACTCGAGCCTCTTCCTTTAATAATAATAATAATAATAATGTTGGTATTTGTTAAGCGCTTACTATGTGCCAAGCACTGTTCTGAGCACTGGGGGAGATAACAGAGTAATGGAGTTGTCCCACGTGGGGCTCACTGCCTTAATCAGAAGCAGCGAGGCTCAGTGGAAAGAGCCCGGGTTTAGGAGTCAGAGGTCGTGGGTTCTAATCCCTACTCTGCCACTTGTCTGCTGCATGGCTGGGCAGGTCACTTCACTTCTCTGTGCCTCAGTTACTTTATCTGGAAAATGGGGATGAAGACTGGGAGCCTGATAACCCTGTATCTACCCTACTGCTTAGAACAGTGCTCGGCCCATAGTAAGCGGTTAACAAATACCAACATTATTATTATTAATCCCTATTTTCCAAATGAGGTAACTGAGGTACAGAGATGTTAAGTGGCCCACCCGAGGTCACACAGCCGACAAGTGGCAGAGCTGGGATTCGAACCCACGTCCTCTGACTCTCAAGCCAGTGCTCTTTCCATTAAGCCACACTGCTGCTTCTCTGCTTCCTTCCTCAGCAATGCAGCTGGCTGTGGGGTGGAGCCCACCAACTTTCGTTCATTCATTCAGTCGTATTTATTGAGCGCTTACTAGGTGGAGAGCACTGTACCAGGCGCGTGGAAAGTACAATTAAGCAATAAAGAGAGACAATCCCTGCCCACACCGGGTTTACTGACTGGAAGGGGGGGAGACGGACATCAAAACTAATAAACGGTCCGCTTGTACTGGGAAGAGCAGGAGAGGAGGGAGGAATCCGAGAAATCCGGAAGCAACTTTATTGAGGAGAAGGGGTGTGGGGTGGGAGTGCATTTGTTCAAAAACACGATTGAATGAATTCAATCCTATTCAGTGAGCGCTTACTGTGTGCAGAGCACTGTACTAAGCCCTTGGGAGAGTAGAGTATAACAATACACGGACGCAATCCCTGCCCACAACAAGCTTACAGTCTAGAGGAGTTTCCTGCCCCTCAGCTCAGTTCCACCGTCTGCTGCACCAGGAACCTCTTGCTTTGGCTCTCCTGCAAGAAAGAAGCAAGTGGGAAACTACCTCCTTTCACTCACACCGCAACCCAGGAACTCCACCTCTTATTATTTTTTTTTTCATGGTATTAAAGCACTTACTATATGCCGGGTACGGTACCAAGTTACTGGGGTAGATGCAAGATAATCAAATGGGACAGCGTCCGTGTCCCAGATGGGGCTCACCATCTTAAATCCCCATTTTACAAATGAGGTCACAGAGGAAAGTGAAGTCTCTCGCCCAAGGTCACACAGCAGACGGTTGGGGGACCCAGGACTAGAACCCAGGCCCTTCTAACTCTCAGGCCTGGACTCTTTCCAGGAGGCCATGCTGATTTTCTTCCCACCCCTTTCCTCCACCCACTGACCCAGCACTACCCCCAATCCCCTGCTCACCAACTCTATCTGCTTCTGGAGCTTGTGAATGAGCCGGTTGTAGGAACTGGCAAGAGCTATCGTGTAGAACATCAGGAGGCTGGGGGAACATAGGAAGAGAGAAACTGTGACGATTCTGTTGAACTTCAAGCCAATGCGCTGCCCCAATTAGGTGCTCAAATACCTTTATTTTTGCTACTAATAATAATAATTGTGGTATTTGTTAAGTGCTTATTATGAGCCCAGCGCTTGGGTAGACACGCTACACTCAGATCAGACACAGTCTCTGTCCCATATGGGCTTCAAAGTCTAAAAGGGCGAGAGAACAGGTTTATAAATCCCCATTTTATAAAGAACCCGAGGCCCAGAGAAGTTAGGCGACCTGACCAAGGTTACATAGCAAGCAAGCGGCAGAGCCGGCTTCAAAACCAAGGCCCCCGATTCTCAGGCCCGGGCCCTTTCCACTAGGCTGCACTACTTAATGGGAGCAAATGACTACTACAGCGGGAACATAATCGTTTTCCAGAACCCAAACATCCTTCTGGCTAAAGCGTGTTCTCCCGATTTGCCCCTTGGCTTCCCCCATGAGATGCCAACCCCCGGCCCCCGGCTCCCACCTGGCCAGGAGGAATAGCGGGACCGCAAACGTCTGGGTCCCCAGGAAGAAAAACATGTTCTGGGCGGGCAGGGGCAGTTCCTCGATGGCCTGTGGCACCACATCCCAGATGCTTGTCTTGTTTCGGAACGGCCCGCACAACTTAGAGGGTTGGATCCTGTGGCGTGGGAGCAAAGCCGGAAGAACGAGAGGGATGGAGGGAGGAGACGGAGGGTGGGGAGGAGGACACGGCAGGGAAAATGGCTCAAAGCCTAGAGGGGAATGGAGCTGAAGGGTGGGAGGGACGGGACGGGTTGGGGGAGACGCTCACACAAAGACGCTGTAGAGGACGGGCACCGCCGAAACCCCCAGCCCGAGCAGCATCACCAGGGGGAAGAAGAAGTGGGCGCTGGAACCTCGGAATGTGCGCGAGGCCGGCGAGTAGATGGAGAAGAGAGTGAACTGAGGAGAGGGGAGAGAAACCGAGGACAGCTGGGGACCCAGGCCGCCGGCCCCCCGCCCCTGCTCCCCCCGCTCCCCTCAGAAACCCAGGTCCCCCAACCCTGTCCCTCAGCCTCTTGGGGTTGGCCCGCTCCGCACCTTCTGGAGGTAGAAGAGCAGGACAAACTTGAACGCGTTGATCAGAGGCAGGAGGGGGGAGAAGAAGCTGCCGATCCAGACCACGGTCTGCGCGTACACCAGCCCCAGCACCTCTGCAGGCACCTGGAACTCCTGGGTCCCTGCCAGGCGGCCCAGCGCCCCGGGGCACTGCCCACACAGTAACCTGGGAACGGGGGAAGGGGCTGGGTCCCGGCCAGCTATTGCGGGGGGGCCGGGGATCACCTCCCACTCTCGTCATCCGACCGGGCTTTACGGGAGAACTCTTCTGCCCCAGCCCATGGGAAGGGGTGAGATCCCCTCTTGGAGGTGACCCCCTCTCTACCTCTTTTTCTGGGGGGAAGGGGTCAGACTGGGGGAGACGGGGTCTCACTTGCGGGGGTAGCGCACCAGCAGGATGACTGCCAGAACGGTCAGCAGGTCAAACAGCAGCAGTTTATACATCTCCTGGCCCAGCATGGTCTCCCAGCACTGTGGTGACAGAAGTGACACCATCAGCCCCGCCCAGAAACCCCCCCAGCCCATCACCTCGTTGCTACGCTGCAAGAATAATAACTGTGGGATTGGTTAAGCGCTTACTGCGGGCCAAGCCCTGTTCTAAGCCCTGGGGTAGATTGAAGCTAATCAGGTTGGACACGGCCCCTGTCCCAAATGGGGCTCGTAGTCTTAAATCCCATTTTACAGATGAGGGAACCGAGGCACAGAAAAATGAAGTGACTTGCCAAGGTCACACAGCAGACGTGACAGAACCGGGATTAGAACCCACATCCTCTGACTCCCAGGCCAATGTAGGCATGGGGCCCACTACTACTGACACTATAATAATAATAATATAATAATAGTGAGCTCCAGGTGGGGCAGGGATCGGGTCCGATCCGGTTAACTTATATCCACCCCAGTGTTTAGAACAGTGCTTGACACATAGTATGCACTTAACAAATACCATAAGAATAAAAAATAATAATACTGCGGTACTTGTTAAGCACTTTCTAGGTGCCAAGCCCTCAACCGAGCACAGGTAAGTACAAGATAATCAAGCCAGGCACAGTCCCTGTCCCACACAGGACTCGGAGTCTAAGTGGGAGGGACGATAAGTATTCAATCCCGTTGTACGGATGAGAAAGGTGAGGCCCCGGGGAAGTTAGGCGACTTGCCGAAGGTCACACTTGGCAGCAGCGTGGCTTAAAGGAAAGGGGGTTAGGAGTTAGAAGTAATGGGTTCCAATCCTGGCTCCACCACTTTATCAGCTGTGTGACCCCGGGCAAGTCACTTCACTGTACCTCATTTCCCTCATCTGCATAATGGGGATTAAGACAGCCCCATGACAACCTGATGACTTTGTATCTACCCCAGTACTTAGAACAGTGCTCGGCTTAACATCATCACCATCATCATCCTGCAGGCAGGGGTGGAGCCAGGATTTGAATCCAGCACTTAGAGCCATGCTCTTCACAGAGTGGGTGCTCAGTGACTGCTTTGGGTTGGTGACTTCCTTCCCGTCAGGGGCTCAGCACGCAGTCCCTCCGGATCTCCCCAGGTCCCTCCCGGGCAGCCCTCTCACCCCCAACTCACAGGCAGCTCCTTGCTGTTGTAGCCACAGCCCTCGCAGCTCGGGGCATTTGGGTCCCCCTTACAGGTGATCTTGGCCCACAGGGTGAGGAGGAGGACCACCAGGGAAGCGAGTCGGAGGAACACGGTCCTGGGAGAGAACGGGGAGGATGGACCGGGTGCTCAGCGGCCCCGGCCCCCCTCTCGTGGGAGGGGCTCGGCCCGGGAGCGGGATCCCCGAACCCTCCCGCCGCTGACCTGAGCAGGATGAACAGGACCTGGCGGCTCAGGGTATACCCCTCCAACTTGGTCAGCAGGGTGAAGACGGGCGGCAGGATCAGGTTGACCGCGGAGATGAAGATGGACGGGAGGAAGTCCACTAGGAGCTTCAGGAACGCGTTGTTGGTCACCTTGGGGTCTTTCTGCAGGGAACAGAGCTGGGAATCAGATGTACGGCTCCCTCCCCACCCCCTGTCACAGTCCCTTCTCCCAACGGATTCCACCGATCAGTCCATCGGTGGTATTTAATGAGCATTCACTTAATAATAATAATGTTGGTATTTGTTAAGCGCTTACTACGTGCAGAGCACTGTTTTAAGTGCTGCGGTAGATATAAGGTAATCAGGTTGTCCCACGTGAGACTCACAGTTAATCCCCATTTTACAGATGAGATAACTGAAGCACAGAGAAGTTCGCAGAGCACTCCACTAAGCGCTCGGGAAAGAACAATACAATAGGGTTTGTAGGCATGATTCCTGCCCATAAGGAGCGTACAGTCTAGAGGAAAATCCAGAGATACAAGGCCCCAGTGAGGATCAAATTCCCAACCCCTGCTTTATAAGACCAGTCCTCTAACCAGTGAGCGAGGACGATTGGGTTGGAGTGGGAGAAAAGTGAGGCGAAGTAGGCGGGGGAGAGCTGATCGACTGCCTTAAAATCCACGGTGAGGAGTCCGTGAGCTACTGAACGTTTTGTACCGCCCTCTCCCAAGCTCTTAGTACGGTGCTCTGCGCACAGCCAGCGCTCGATAAACACTCCGTCGATTGGCACCGAGTCGAATGGGCAGAGGTTTTTGAGGAGAGGATGGTGGGGTGTCAGAACGATCGCCGCGCCCCGCCCGCCCCTGCCGTCGTCGGTCACCTGCAGCTGGATGGACTCCTGGGTGGCCCAGTAGACCCCAAAGAAGGCCGCCCCCAGCAGCCCCAGGACCAGCAGGTTGAGCAGCCCCCGCAGCCCCCACATGGCCATGCGCTTCGGCAGCGTCCAGGCCGCCTCCCACTGCCGCACGTTCTCCTCCTCCAGCTCCACCTGGGCCGAGGAGACACCGCGTGCGGTGAGAGCCGCCCGCCGGGCAACCTCCACGCCGGGCCTCGCCAGGGACGGAGCCCGCGGGGCCCGGGAGGACCGAGCCAGGGAAAGGGAGCAGGGGGCGCGGGGTGACGGAAGGACCGAACCGGGGGCAGGGAGGGTCAGGAGTCCTGAGCCGAGGACCGAGGCGGCAGCAGGGGGGACTGGGAGGACTGAGGTGGCAGCGGGGGAGCCAGAAGGCCGGGGATCTGGGAGGACCTGGATCTCGAAGCGCACGGTGTTGTGTCGTAGCCGGACGGCCTTGGGGTCTGACAGGCAGAAGTCCCAACCGCAGAAGATGCGGTCGCTGTAGCGGATGAGTGCCCCCGACTCGGCCAGCAGGGTCTGCCGCAGGCCCCCCACCGACCTGGGGACAGGCGGGAAGAGGGGGCGGCGGGGTGAGGGGGCGGGCCGGGGGCGAGCGGGGCAGCGGGGAGGTGGGAAGACCCAGTTGAGAGAGGGTGAGAAGGAGGGGGACGGGGGCGGGCGGAGGTTGGGGCAGACACGGGGAGTAGGAGGCGGGAGAGTTTCGGGCGGCCGGGCCTTAGGGGCGAACAGGGGCCGGGGGTGCGGACCGGCGCAGGATGAGCAGGAGACAGAGCAGGCCGGCGCCCGCGGCCGAGAGCAGATAAGCCAGGGGCAGCCGGTAGCCCCCGGACTCCATCGTGGGGTAGAAACCGTAGAACAGCACCGACCACTCCAGGTAGCCCTGCGGGAGGCAGAGGGTTAAGCCTTGAGGGACGGAGCCCCCGAGGGGGCCGAGGAGGGGGGTCCCCCAGTGGTCGGAGCCCGGGCCTGGGAGTCGGACGACCTGGGTTCTCATCCCGGCTCCACCGCTCGCCTGCTGCGTGACCTGGGGCAAGTCACTTCGCTATTCTGGGGCTCAGTTTCCCCATCTGTAAAATACCTGATGTCCCTCTCCCTTAGGCTGCGGCCGATCTTATCGTTCTGTATCGTTATGGGCAGGGAACGTGGCTGCTCATTCTGTTGTCCTCTCCCAAGAGCTCAGTACAGTGCTCTGCGCGTAGTAAGCGCTCAATAAATACTATTAATTGATTGACTGAGGGAGATGGGGCTGGGTTTAAGGTGATGATGGGGGCCGGTGGAGGGCCTCACCTGTCCAGACAGCAGATTGAAGAGCTGCTCGGTGTAGCTGACCAGCAAGTTGGGCAGAGGATTGTAGGGACCGCAGAGGGAAGTGTTGGAGGGGGGGTTAAGGGAGTCCCCACCCGTGCCCAGCAGCAGGGTGGGCAGCATCACCAGGGAGATGGGCAGCAGAGCCCCCAGCACGTTGAGCAGCAGCAGGAAGCGCAAGAGGGAGAAGTAGGCCTGAGTCCCGGAGCCAAAGTGACCTGAAGGGCGGGTTGAGGGCAGGCGAGGTCGGCGGGCTGGGTCACGGGCTTCCTCCCCCTCTCCCAGTCCCACCCCCAGGTCCCTCTAAGCTGGCCGCCAGTCCAGAACCAGATGGTTTCAGTCCTCCGTCTCTAGGCTACTTGGGAGACATCTGTGACCCAGAGCACCGGAATGGAAAGCCGTTGAGCCCCCGACCTGAGGGTCTGGAGCTCGAGTGGCCCCCGATGCCCCAGGTCCGGCACGGGGACTGCCCCCGCTGTCCGAGGAACCGACCGCCGCCACGGTCCGGGCCAAGGGGAGCGATCCCAAGACCGACCACCACCCGTGTCCAGCTGGAAGGGGATTCTCTCCCCTGCCCCGTCCTGCCCCCAGAGGCAGAGTTTGGGTTCCCTCCGTCCCTCCCCAGGCCCCTCACGCCCTGGCCCTCATACCCCCGATTTTCAGCAGGTCTCCCCTCCAGGGTTGAGCTCTCTGCAGGATCTCTGCCGTCCAAGCCTGAGCCTTTTTGAACTGGTGGAGCCCCCAGCTCCCTCGCTGGCCCCCAGCTCTAGCCTGGGCTCCAGCCTGCTCTGCCTTTAGCCGCCTCCTGCAGTTTGGAGAGAGAGAGAAAAGAAAAATTGAGAAAACCACATACGTGTCTCCACCTTCACCCCCTTTCCCACAGTTCCCTCAGATGCCCATCATCCAGCCCCTTCTCGCCCCTCCCCCAGCCTCCCCGGATTGCCCTGGGACCCCCAGGTAAACCTGCAGCCTGGGAGGGATCGGGTGGAAAAACCCTGAACCAGTTTGGTATTGGGTATCGGGGTCCGGTTCTGGCCATGAGAAGAGGACAGGCCAGACTCCATTCCTCTAAAATCGGGGAAGTCAGGGGCCAGTCCCAGTTAAGCAGGCCGGAGCTGGGGCCGGGCTGGGGCAGGGGCGCGGGCCAGGTCACACCCTCTTCCTCTTGGAGACCCAGAAGCCCTCCACACCCAGGTCCCTGGTGGTCAAGGGTCAGGGGTCAGGCTCTCACCAGAACATTCGTTTCGCCTCCATGGGCCAGGGCAGCTCGCGGGGATTTTGGAGCTCGGGAGTTTCCTCGGCGGGCCCCCCGGCCCAGTCCCCCACCTCATTCTTCTCCTCCTCCTCCTGGGGTCCCCCCGGCACAGGTCCCCGGTATCGGACGCTGGCGACACTGGGCAGCTGGCTCAGCAGCGTGGAGAGGGACTGACCTGGGGCAGAGAGGAGGGGCACTCGGGGAGACTCGGGCGTCCTAGCCCTCTCCCTCCCCCATTAGGACCCGGGCAGCCTCAACTCTTAGAGGAAGGGAGGGAATCCATTCCCTATCCAGACGACTCCTTCCTGGAACTTCCCGCACTTTGTCCCCTCTCACGGCTTCCTCGTTAACCCCGTACGGGTCAAGGGGCCCAGCACAACCCTCCCCCCAAACACTGCCCACTCAGCAGCCCCCCCCACACCCACCCACCGAGTGCCACTGGAGGATAGGGGAGGCCCTGGGGGTCGGGTCCCCCTCCCACCCCGGCCAGGACCCCGGGGGTCGGGAGGCTCCCTCCTCCGACCTCCCGGTCCCCCGGCCTCCCCAACCGCCCCCGGCTCCTCACCTGGCGCGGGTCCCCGGGCCGCTGGGTCCCAGCTCCTCGCCCCGGCCTCCCCTCCCCAGCCGGCTTCCTCCTCCATGGTGACCCGACTCCTGTTTCCGGGAAGGGCCGACTCGATCGCCAAGGCCAGGAGGGCCGGCTGAGCTTCCCGGGGGAGGAGCCGGTTTAATCATTCACCACCGGGTGACACAAGCCGGGGCGCCCCAAGGGCCCCCCAACTTATACGTGCCTCCCCACAAGGTGAGAGGGTGGAGGCAGTTAAAGGGAGGGACAGTGAAGCTGGCAAAGGGGATGTTTCCGCTTCTCCCTGAGCACGGTGGATGCAGCTCGGGCCTGGGAGTCAGAAGGTCATGGATTCTAATCCCTGCTCCGCCACTTGTCTGCGCTGTGACCTTGGGCAAGCCGCTTCACTTCTCTGGGCCTCAGTTACTTCATCTGGAAAATGGGGATTGGGACTGTGAGCCCCACGTGGGACAGGGGACTGGGTCCAACCCGATTTGCTTGGATCCACCCCAGGGCTGAGTACAGCTTGGCTCCGTGGAAAGAGCCCGGGCTTGAGAGTCAGAGGTCATGGGTTTGAATCCCGGCTCCGCCGTTTGTCAGCTGGGTGACTGTGGGCCGGTCACTTCACTTCTCTGTGCCTCAGTGACCTCATCTGTAAAATGGGGATTAAGATTGTGAGCCTCACGTGGGACAACCTGATTACCCTGTATTTACCCCTGCGCTTAGAACAGTGATCGGCACATAGTAGGAGCTTAACAAATACCAACATTATTATTATTACAGTGCCTGGCACATAGTAAGTGCTTAACAAATACCATAGTTATTATTATGGGAAAAATGGGGGCGTAGAAGTGGAAAGCTGAGGGGGGGGGGAAGAGGACACAAGTGAGATTACCTGTTCCTTGAAGACATCAATTTTAAGGAACTCTACTTTCCCATCCTATCTAACCTCCATCTCCCATTCAATCAACTAACCGATGGTATTTATTGGTATTTATTTATACACCCGGGAAAGCACAATATGAGCTGGATCACAGGCGCCTGGCCCACAAAGAGCTTACAAACTAAAAGGGGAGACAGACATTAAAATAAGAGTAGAAGGATATGGACACAAGTGCTGTGGGTGGGTTGAATTTCCAGGGCTTAAACAATACAGATCTCAGTGCAGAGGCGATATGGGGGAGGGAGGCGGGGGGGGGGGGATCAGGGAACAGAAGGCTTAGTTGCGGGAAAGCCTCTGGAGGAGATGTGATTTTAGAAGGGCTTGAAAGGTGGGGAGAGCAGAGGCCTGTCAGATACGAAGGGGGAGGGAGAGTTCCAGGCCCGAAGGAGGATGTGGGCGAGAGAGGAGTGAGGTGTGTGGGTTGGACTGTAGTGGGTTAGTGAGGTTAGAAGGAAGAGAGAACAAGTGCCTTAAAACATGGTCTTGAGAGCCACAGGACCTGGGTTCTAATCCTGGCTCTGCCACTTGCCCGCCGTGTGACTTTGGGCTTCATTTCCCTGCGCCTCATTTCCTCAACTGTAAAATAGGGATCCAGTATCTGTTCCGGGGGGGCTACTTATGGTACTGGTTAAGCACTTACTACATGGCAGGCACGCTGGCTCGTATTAAGCGCTTAACAGATACCGCAGTTATTATCATTGTTGTTATTGACTGACGCTAGGGATCACGTTTCACCTCTCCCACGCTCTCCGAGGCACTTTGCCGAAAGCGGCCTCTTAACGAACACGATGAACCGAGAGATTAAAAGCACCCTCTCCCCTCCACCATCCCTAACGTTGACAGGGCTAGATTAAATGGAGAAGACCGACTCCCAGGACCTTCTAGCTTCCCCCATCCCACGGCTGGTTGGAGTGGGGGCGTGAGGGGAGGGGACAGAAGGGGAGGACGGAGGCTGCCCGGAGTCAGGGCCTTTTAGAACCAGAGTCTGAGGGCCGCTGGAGACCTCCAGGTGATGCCCTCCCACCGCCGGGCCGCACCAGCTCCGGCCCAGACCCGCCCAGGGGCTCATAGGAGTCGTAGTCCACAAGAAACGAGACCAACGGCCAGGTGATCCGGGGACCCCGGAGTCTCACACACCAAGATGCATGGATAGGTCAGCACTAGGCTCTTTATTGGGAAAAACACTGTTCAGAAGAAGAATAATAATTAAAAAAAAGCCTCTATTTCCTTCCTCCTATCTCCTGTTCTCCCCGGCCCGTCACCCTGCCCCTGTAAACTGTGAGGGCCTCCACCTGCCCCCGCTCCTTGCTCCTCTCCTCCTGGGACGGGGGCATCCAGCCCCAGATCAGGGGGGTGGTGGGGATGGGGAGGATTTCTGGGTTGAGGGGGCCTAGGTTACCCCGGAGTGGGGATCATACAGCCCTGGGAGCAGGGAAGGAGGGGGCAGCAGAGGAGCGGGAGCTGTGGCCACCAGGGTCGGTCCCTCCCTTCCTCTAGAGGCCTTCAGGGAGCGTGCTCCCGGTCCCCCACTCCTGCCCCGGGAAGGGGAATTCGACTCCCGGGAGGCTCTGGGCACCCGCCTCCTCCGCGGCGTGGGGTTCCCGCCCCAGAGGCCGATGAGAGTCACAGTCCCGAGGAGGCGAGAAGCCTCGGCCGTCTCCCTCGGGCCGGGAGGCGGAGCCGGGCCCCTCACTCTTCGTGGGACTTGTCCGGAGGCGGGCGGTTTCCCCGGCGGCCCGGCCCCCCGCCCAGGGCCAGCCCCAGTCCCAGCAGGGCCAGGGCCAGCAGGTGGATGCAGAAGCCCACGGAGGCCCAGTAGCGCACCGTGTCCCCCAGGGACAGCAGCACGAAGCCCATGCACATGTAGTCGTAGGCCCGCATCTTCAGGAACCAGTGCACCCAATCCCAGCCCCGCCGGGCCCCGGGCCCCAGCCGGCCCCGCAGCCCGGACTCCAGGGTCCCCTCCGCCGCCAGGCACAGCGGGATGGTCAGGAAGCTCAGGTAGTAGCCGGGGTGGATGCCGTGCCAGTAGGCGCTCAGCAGCATGGTCCATGCGCTCCTGAGGGGGGGCGGGGGAAGACCAGGCGGCTCTACTCCCACCCACAGGCCCCGCTCCCCGCCCCCGGGGGACCCTGCCGGCCCCTCCCGAGCGCTCGGTAACGGTGCTCTGCACACAGCAAGCGCTCGATACCTCCGAGTGAGCGGTCGACTGACCCCGCCCCGGGGGGCTCCACCCCCCCCCGCCGCCCTCCGCGTCCCCCGGGACCCCGCCCTCACCGCAGCACGTAGGAGCGGGCCGGAGCGCTCTTGTAGATGTACTGGGCCAGCCACCACTGCACCGTCATGTTCCAGTAGCGCATCCCGTCCCGCACCCGGACGCAGAAGTCGGTGCCGTGGCAGTTGATGTTCCGGATCGTCTCGTAATCGTACTCCACGGCCCCGGCCCGCTCCGGACTGAGGAGGGGGACGGGGGGAGTGTGTGTCGGGAATGCGGGGGGCCGGCTCAGATGGGACCACCGCCCCGGGAGTCCCGAGGCCCCGTCCCTCCCCCTCCCCGGCCCGAGCCCCGCGGCAGCCGGAGGGGAGATGCCCCCCGAGGGCGGGCCCCTCCCACCGGCCCCCGGGCCCCTGACCTGTCGGGGGGAGGACATTCGACGGTCGGGCCGCCCCCGGCCCTGGCCTTGGCCCCGACGGGGTAGGCCCCGAAGCCGGCCGCGATGCAGCCGCACTCGGCCATGATCCAGGCCACGTAGAAGCGCATGCGGAAGGTGAAGAAGACGGGGGTCATGTAGAAGAGCCGGAAGGCGAAGGAGCGGGCGTAGAAGGCCTCCTCCCGCACGTAGTCCAGCGGGAAGAAGTGGGACGACAGGAGGAAGAGGAGGCCGAAGAGCGGGGCCAGCCGGGCCCGACGCAGCAGGGGCTGCCAGGTGGGCACGGTGCCCGCGTAAGGCTGCGACAGCCAATCCTGGTACGTGCGGTACCGGTAGAAGGGGCCTGGGAGAAGGGACGCACCGGGACGGGAGAGGGAGAGAGAGACAGGTGGGCGGTAATAACAATCACTCCGGGGAGGTTAGGCGCTCCGTGCTGAGCACTGTGCGAAGCGCTGGGACTGATTCAAGCTAATCGGGCCCGACACAGCGTCCCCTTCCCCTCACCTGTCATGATGCCCACGTAGCAGTAGCTGTAGCTCAGCATCTCGGGCAGCGTGGGCACCCCGAGCAACAGCCCCACGGCCGGCGTCTTGGCAAAGGCCGTGGCCTCCTCCCGCCGGGCCCGGTTGAATTCCTGCACCTCACTGGCTAGGCTGACCAGCTGTGGAAGAAGACAGGGCAGGGAGTGGGCATGCCGGGCTCTCCTGCTAGACTGGAAGCTCCTCGAGGGCAGGAACGGTATCTTCCAACTGAACCGTTCACTCATTCAACCGGATTTACTGAGTACTGCGTGCGGAGCACTGTACCAAGCGCTCGGGAGAGTACGCTATAACAATAAACGGCCACTTTCTCTGCCGGCAACGAGCTTACCATCTCCTGTCCTCTCCCAGATGCTTAGTACGGTGCTCTGCACCCACTAAGTCCTCAACCAGAACCACTAATTGATTTTGGGAGAGGGGGAAGCTCCCTCCACAATCCCCTCAAGGATCCCGGATTCCGACACCACCCTGGGGCGAGCGAGCCTCCAAACCCTACTGCAGACTCCCAAGCGCTTCGTCCAGTGCTTGGCACGATTAAGTGCTCAATAAATAACACTGACTGCTGATTAGCCCAATTAGCAGGCTGCCCCCAGAGGGGACGGGAGCTGCCATCCCGGGCAGGCGTGCGGGGTAGGGGGGAAAAGGGGCGGGGGGCGTCTGACCTTGAGCGTGAGCAGCAGCTGAATGGCATTGGTGAAGGGCGTGGGGGCCGGCAGGCCAAAGGCCGTGACCGTGCGAAAGAAGAGCAGATAAGAGAACGTCCAGCCCAAGGCCAGGAAGTGGCAGGACCTGGGGGAGGCCGTGGGACAAGCATTTCTCAGCGGCCACCAGCCACCCGCCCACCCACCCTCCCTCCCGTCTTTAACTCCCTTTCTTTCCCACCCCTCCTCTTGCCTCCTCCCCCGGCCCCCTCAGCCCGAGAGGGACGACCGCTGGGGCCGGCATCTCACCTGGGCTGGACCTTCATGATGCCCCACGTCCCCAGGATGGTGACCAGGGAGTGCAGGACGTGAGGGCCGCAGGTCAGCAACGTCAAGCCCAGCCCTACAGCCGCTGAACCCACCTGCTTCACCCGGGGGCCTGAAGGAGGAGGAGGAGGAGGAGAAGAAGGGGAAAGAAGAACCACAGATAAGAGAAGTTTCCGCCCCGAGCCAGGAAGTGGCCAGGATTAGGAGGGGAGGGAGGGGCAGGGTTCCTCCGGTGTCCAGAGAAATTGGAGAATTGTTCCTCTTGTCACCCTCTGCGGCCCCCCACGGTCAGGGGCCACACCCCTACTCGGGGTTCTGCTACAGGTCACCCACCTGCTGTCTTGAAGGCAAAGCCGATAGGGACGGCGGCCAGGAGCACGGCCAGATACGTCCACTCGTCGGGAGACATCGTTCTGCAGCAGAGAGAGGAGCTGAAAAACCAAGCCCCCTGCCTCTACCCCCAGGGACGCAGGTGTCCCCCACCTCCGGCCCAGCTCCCCAGCCACAGCCCCTCGTGACATCCCCCGCTTCGGGGAAGGGGACGGAGGAGGGAGCGGGGGGTCGGGAGAGGAAAGGGGGGGCAAGAGGAGGAGGGAAAAGACGAGGTAACGCCACACCCTTTTTGGATGCCTTCTCCTTCCACCCCCTCTCCGGCGTCCCCTAAACCTCCACGCTCTGCCCCCCCTCCCCTCTCCAGGGTCCCCCCAACCTCCACGCCCCACACTCCCCTTTCCAGGGTCCCCCAAACCTCGACACCCCGCACCCCCTCAAACTCGACTCCCTGCACCCCCTCCTCTTTCCAGGGTCCCCCCAACCTCGAAACCCCGCACCCCCTCCCCTCTCCGGGGTCCCCCAAACCTCGACACCCCGCACCTCCCTTTTCCAGGGGCCCTCAAATCTCGACGCCCTGCAGCCCCTCTCCAGGGTCCCCCAAACCTCAAAGCCCTGCACCCCCTCCCCTCTCCGGGGTCCCCCAAATCTCGAAGCCCTGCACCCCCTCCCCTCTGCAAGCCCCCACCTGTGGGCCGGCGACTGGCCGGACTGTCCGTGTCCGTGCCGGTCCCGCCGGAGGCCTCCCCGCTCATCCCGGGCCCCGGGCCCGTCCCCCCCCCCTCCTCCCTGGGCCCCCCCCCACCGTTCTTCCTCTTCCGGCCCCGCCCCCGCCCCCGGAAGGAGGACCGGGAAGGGGCGGGGCTTCCAGGGGACACCCCCCCCCAATTCGGGCTGGGAAGGCGCGCTCCCGATGGGAGGGGGGCGGGGCGTCGGGCGGGCTCCCGCGAAAGGGGGGAAAGGGGCGTGGCCTCTGAACCCCGAGGGGGAGGGCGATGCGTTGGAATTATTAATCATAATTATTATTACTATGACCGTCTTTGTTATGATCTTACTATGTGCTAAAAACTCTTCTAAGCGCTGGGATAGAGAAGCAGCGTGGCTCAGTGGCAAGAGCCCGGGCTTGGGAGTCAGAGGTCATGGATTCGAATCCCGACTCTGCCACTTGTCAGCTGGGTGACGGTGGGCAAGTCACTGCTCTGGGCCTCAGTGACCTCATCTGGAAAATGGGGATTAAAAACCGTGAGCCTCACGGGGACCTCACCACCCCCCCCCCCCGATTATCGACGGAAGCAGTGTGGCTCAGTGGAAAGAGCCCGGGCTTGGGAGTCAGAGGTCATGGGTTCGGATCCCGGCTCTGCCACTTGTCAGCTGGGGGAAAGTCACTTCGCTTCTCTGGGCCTCGGTGACCTCATCTGGAAAATGGGGATGAAGACTGTGAGTCCCTCATGGGACAACTTGATGACCCCCTACCTCCCCCAGCGCTTAGAACAGTGCTCTGCACATTAGGAAGCGCTTAACAAATATCAACATGATTATTAAGTATAAGGTCATCAGCTTGTCCCACGTGGAGCTCACAGTCACAATCCCCATTTTACAGATGAGGGAACTGAGGCACAGAGAATAATGATGATGATGATGGTATTGATGAAGCATTTACTATGGGCCAGGCACTGTTCTAAGCGCTGGGGTAAATACAAGGCCATCAGCTTGTCCCACGTGGAGCTCACAGTCACAATCCCCATTTTACAGATGAGGGAACTGAGGCACAGAGAATAATGATGATGATGATGGTATTTACGAAGCGCTTACTATGTGCCAAGCACTGTTCTAAGCACTGGGGTAGATACAAGGTCATCAGCTAGCCCCATGTGGAGCTCACAGTCGCAATCCCCATTTTACAGATGAGGGAACTGAGGCCCAGAGAAGTGAAGTGACTTGCAGCAGAGAAGTGGTGGAGGTGGGATTAGAACCCACGTCCCTCTGATCCCCAAGCCCAGGCTCTGGCCACTGAGACACACAGCGGGGTCATTCATTCATTCATTCATTCATTCAATCGTACTTATAGAGTGCTTAGAGAAGCAGTGGGGCTCAGTGGCCAGAGCCCGGGCTTGGGGGTCAGAGGTCATGGGTTCGAATCCCGGCTCTGCCGCTTGTCAGCTGGGTGACAGTGGGCAAGTCACTTCACTTCTCTGGGCCTCAGTGACCTCATCTGGAAAATGGGGATGAAGACTGTGAGCCCCACGTGGGACAACCTGATTACCGTGTCTCTATCCCAGCGCTTAGAACAGTGCTCGGCACATAGTAAGTGCTCAACAAATGCCATCATTATTATTCGATTAATAATAATAATAATAGTAATGTTGGTATTTGTTAAGCGCTTACTATGTGCCGAGCACTGTTCTAAACGCTGGGGGAGACACAGGGGAATCGGTCGGCCCGTCAAAGGGCAGGGACCGTCTCTATCTGTTACCGATTTGTCCATTCCAAGCGCTTAGTCCAGTGCTCGGCACATAGTAAGCGCTCAATGAATACGATTGAATGAATGGGCAGAGGGCGCGCTCCCGCGGAGGGGGCGGGGTTTGGGGGAAAGGGGGCGTGACCTCCCAGAATGCCGTGCGCGAGGGCGGGGCGCCGTGGAGGGGACGCGCTCCCGCGAGGGGGGCGGAGTTTGCGGAAGGGGGCGGGGCCTCCCAGAATCCCGCGCGGGAAGGCGAGGCGATGGGGATGGGGCGCGCTCCCGCGGTGGGGGGGGGCGGGGTTGGGGAAAAGGGGGCGGGGCCTCCCAGACTGCCGCTTGGGAGGGCGGGGCTTCGAGAGCAGAGCGCGCTCCGGCGGAGGGGGGCGGAGTTGGGGGAAAGGGGGCGGGGCCTCCCAGAATCCAGCGCGGGGAGGGCGGGGCGCTGGGGATGGGGGGCGCTCCCGCGGAGGGGGCGGGGTTGGGGGAGAGGGGGCGTGTCCGCCCAGAATGCCGCGCGGGAGGGCGGGGCTTCGAGTGCAGAGCGCGCTCCGGCGGCGGGGGGCGGAGTTGGGGAGAAGGGGGCGTGACCACCCAGAATGCCGCGCGGGAGGGCGGGGCTCCGGGTGCAGAGGGCGCTTCTGTGGGGGCGGGGTTGGGGGAAAAGGGGGCGGGGCCTCCCAGAATACCGCGCGGGAGGGCGGGGCTTCGAGTGCAGAGCGCGCTCCGGCGGCGGGGGGCGGAGTTGGGGGGAGAGGGGGCGTGTCCACCCAGAATGCCGCGCGGGAGGGCGGGGCTCCGGGTGGGGGGCGCGCTCCCGCGGAGAGGGCGGCCATGCTGGTGGTGGAGGTGTCGGGCGGGCGCGCGCTGGTGTGGGGCGCGGAGGCGGCGCGGGAGCTGCGGGAGCGTCTGGGGCTGTGCGGGCGGGCGGCGGGGGCCCCGGCCCGGGAGCCGCGGCAGAACGCCCGCCGAGGGCTGCCGCTGCTGCTGCTGCCCGAGGAGGCCCGCCTGCTGGCCGACCTCGGCGCCGCCGCCCTCGTCTCCGCCGCCCGCCCCCGCCCCGGGCCCGCTCCCCCCGGCCAGGTCAGCACCCCCCCTCCCCCCCCCCCCCCGCACCGGCGCTGCTGCGACCCTCCTGCGCTAAGAGGGGACACCCCGAGCGCTTAGGCCAGGGCTCCGCACGCAGTAAGCGCTCGATGAAGATCCCTGAACCAACCCCATCCCCATTTTACGGAGGAGCTCGCTGAGGCCCACGAAAGAATGAGAAGCAGCGTGGCTCAGTGGAAAGAGTCAGGGGTCATGGGTTCGAATCCCAGCTCCGCCCCTTGTCAGCTGGGTGACCGTGGGCAAGTCACTTCACTTCTCTGGGCCTCAGTTCCCTCATCTGGAAAATGGGGATGAAGACCGGGAGCCCCACGTGGGACAGTCTGATTCCCCTGTGTCTCCCCCAGCGCTTAGAACAGTGCTCGGCACATAGTCAGCGCTTAACAACTACCATCATTATTATTATTATTATTAATAACGATGCTGGTTAAACGCTTGTTATTCATGCAGTCGTATTTATGGAGCGCTTACAGGGTGCTGAGCGCTGGGAAAGGACCGTTCGGCAACAGGTAGAGACCAGTAGTATTTATTGAGCGCTTACTATGTGCAGAGCGCTGGGCCGAACACTTGGAAAGGACCATTCGGCAACAGGTAGAGACCAAGAGTATTTATGGAGCACTTACTTTGTGCAGAGCGCTGGACTGAGCGCTTGGAAAGGCAGTTCGGCAAGGTAGAGACCAATAGTATTTATGGAGTGCTTACTCTGTGCAGAGCGCTGGACTGAGCGCTTGGAAAGGACCATTCGGCAACAGGTAGACACCAAGAGTATTTATGGAGCGCTTACTTTGTGCAGAGCGCTGGACTGAGCGCTTGGAAAGGCAATTCGGCAACAGGTAGAGACCAATAGTATTTATGGAGCGCTTACTCTGTGCAGAGCGCTGCACTGAGTGCTTGGAAAGTACCATTTGGCAACAGGTAGAGACCAATAGTATTTATGGAGGGCTTACTATGTGCAGGGCGCTGGACTGAGCGCTTGGAAAGGCAATTCGGCAACAGGTAGAGACCAATAGTATTTATGGAGCGCTTACTATGTGCAGAGCGCTGCACTGAGTACTTGGAAAGTACCATTTGGCAACAGGTAGAGACCAATAGTATTCATTCATTCATTCAATAGTATTTATTGAGCGCTTACTATGTGCAGAGCACTGTACTAAGCGCTTGGGATGAACAAATCGGCAACAGATAGAGACAGTCCCTGCCGTTTGACGGGCTAACAGTCTAATCGGGGGAGACGGACAGACAAGAACGATGGCACTAAACAGCGTCAAGGGGAAGAACATCTCATAAAAACCGATGGCAACTAAATAGAATCGAGGCGATGTACAATTCATTAACAAAATAAATAGGGTAACGAAAATATATACAGTCGAGCGGACGAGTACAGTGCTGTGGGGATGGGAAGGGAGAGGTGGAGGAGCAGAGGGAAAAGGGGAAAATGAGGCTTTAGGTGCGGAGAGGTAAAGGGGGGATGGCGGAGGGAGTAGAGGGGGAAGAGGAGCTCAGTCTGGGAAGGCCTCTTGGAGGAGGTGATTTTTAAGTAAGGTTTTGAAGAGGGAAAGAGAATCAGTTTGGCGGAGGTGAGGAGGGAGGGCGTTCCGGGACCGCGGGAGGACGTGACCCGGGGGTCGACGGCGGGATAGGCGAGACCGAGGGACGGCGAGGAGGTGGGCGGCAGAGGAGCGGAGCGTGCGGGGTGGGCGGTAGAAAGAGAGAAGGGAGGAGAGGTAGGAAGGGGCAAGGTGATGGAGAGCCTCGAAGCCTAGAGTGAGGAGTTTTTGTTTGGAGCGGAGGTCGATAGGCAACCACTGGAGTTGTTTAAGAAGGGGAGTGACATGCCCAGGTCGTTTCTGCAGGAAGATGAGCCAGGCAGCGGAGTGAAGAATAGACCGGAGCGGGGCGAGAGAGGAGGAAGGGAGGTCAGAGAGAAGGCTGACACAGTAGTCTAGCCGGGATATAACGAGAGCCCGTAGCACTAAGGTAGCCGTTTGGGTGGAGAGGAAAGGGCGGATCTTGGCGATATTGTAGAGGTGAAACCGGCAGGTCTCGGTAACGGATAGGATGTGTGGGGTGATGGAGCGCTTACTATGTGCAGAGCGCTGGACTGAGCGCTTGGAAAGGCAATTCGGCAACAGGTAGAGACCAATAGTATTTATGGAGCGCTTACTCTGTGCAGAGCGCTGGACCGAGCGCTTGGAAAGTACAAGAACCCTCACCCCCACGTATCTCCCCAGGCCGTGGCGGCCTACCTGCAGGCGCAAGAGGAGAGTTTCCGGGAGCAGCAGGCGCTGGCCCTGGCGGAGCGGAGGTCCCGGCTGCAGGGCTTGGCCCAGAAGATCGCCCAAGGCCGGGCCCGGAAGAGACAGAGACGGCAGGAGTCCGTGGACCGATCGGAACCGGCGGCCGAGATGATGGAGGCCGAGGAGGAGGAAGAGGAAGGTGAGGCTGAGGCCGGGCGGCCGGAGGGCGAGCCCTCCGCGGACCACCCGCCGACCCCGCCGCTGCCC
Source organism: Ornithorhynchus anatinus (assembly GCF_004115215.2). Taxonomy (NCBI): domain Eukaryota; kingdom Metazoa; phylum Chordata; class Mammalia; order Monotremata; family Ornithorhynchidae; genus Ornithorhynchus; species Ornithorhynchus anatinus. The sequence continues at coordinate 52,674,963 of NC_041737.1, read as the reverse complement.
CGGACGGCCATGCTGCTGCAGCTGCCCACGGCCCGGCCCCGGCCCCGGCTCGCCCCGCTGCTGGACTGGCGCGTCCCCTCCCCGGACTGGCCCCACGCCGGCCGTCCCTCCCACGAGCTCCGATACCGCGTCTATCGTGACCTGTGGCAGCGGGGCTACTTCCTCACGGCCGGGGGCAAGTTCGGCGGGGACTTCCTGGTCTACCCCGGTGAGTCACGTCAATCCCTGGGTCTGTGGAGCGGCTTCCTCTGAGTTGAGCACTGTACTAAGCGCTTAAGACTGTGAGCTCGTCATGGATAGTAATGTTGGTATTTGTTAAGCGCTTACAAATAAGCGCTGGAGGGGATACAGGGTCATCAGGTTGTCCCATGTGAGGCGCACAGTCTTCATCCCCGTTTTGCAGATGAGGTCACTGAGGCACCGAGAAGTTAAGTGACTTACCCACAGTGGCAGAGCCAGGATTCGAACCCATGACCTCTGACTCCCAAGCCCGGGCTCTTTCCACTGAGCCACGCTGCTTCTCTAAGGGATAAGGGAATGTGTCTGTTGTAGTGTACTCTCCTAAGGGCTTTGTACCGTGGTTTGCACACAGTGAGCATTTAATAAATTTGATTGAATGAATGAACGGGGAGGGGGGGTTGGGTTCTCTCCTCTGCCCCATCAGCATCCCCCCCCCTTCTTTGTTTTTGTTTTTAATGTTTTTTGTTAAGCGTTTACTATGTAATAGGCACAGTGTCACTCACTCGGGTAGATACAAGATAATCAGGTCTCAAATGGGGCTCGCAGTCTCAATTCCCATTTTCCAGATGAGAGAACTGAGTCACAGAGAAGTGAAGTGACTAGCCCAAGGTCACACAGCAGACAAGTGGCAGAGAAGGGATTAGAGCCTAGGTCCTTCTGACTTCCATTGTTTTCCCATCAGTCAGTGGTATTTACCGAGCGCTTAGTACAGAGCTCTGCACATAGTAAGCGCTCAATAAATCCTATTGAATGAATTTACTGAGCACGTGCTGCGTGCAGAGCACTGTTCCAGAGGCGACCTCTCAGCACACAGTTGTGACAGCTGGAGCCCCCTTCTTCCTGTCATTCGTATTTATTGAGCGCTTACTGTGTGCAGAACATTGTACTGAGTGCTTAGGAGAGTACAACCCAACAGACACATTCCCTGCTCGCAGGAAACTGCAGGAATCTAGAGAGAGAGACAGACAATATAAATTACAGATGTGCAGTGGGGTTGGGGGCTGGTGAATAAAGGGAGAAAGTCAAGATGACGCCGAAGGGAGTGGGAGAAAAGGAAATGAGGGCTTAGTTAGGGAAGACCTTGGAGGAGATGTGCCTTCAATAAGGCTTTGAAGGCGAGGAAACTAATTTTTTGTTGGTTATGAAGAGGGAAGGTGTTCCAGGCCAGAGGCGGGATGTGGGCAGGAGGTCGGCGGCGAGAGAGACGAGATGGAGGGACAGTGAGAAGGTTGGCATTAGAGGAGCAAAGTTTGTGGGCCGGGCTCGAGTAGGAGAGTGATGCGGTGAGCGGGGCGAGGTGATTGAGTACTTTAAAGCCGACGGAGAGGAGTTTTGGAGTTTGGCAGGGGGCGAGGGCAGAGGGAGAAGACAGGATAACTTGACTCATGCCTCCCAACCCCAGGCCGCCGCCATCACCGCCCTCCTTTGCTTCTCCTCAGGCGACCCCCTGCGCTTCCACGCTCACTTCGTCGCCCTGTGCTGGCAGCCCGAGGAGCCCCTTCCGCTCCGGGACCTGGTCTCCGCCGGACGATTGGGCACCAACGTCCGCAAGACGGTGCTCCTGTGCTCGGCCCGCCCCGACGGCTCCGTCTGCTACACCTCGCTGGAGTGGGCCGGGCTGGCCTGAGCCCGCCTGGCCGTCGGGAACGATGACTCCGGGGCTTTTCTCTCTCTTCCCGGGCCGGGGAATAAAGGGGCAGGGGGAGGTTTGCCACAGGACCGGACATTAGGGGCTCTTTCCTCCCCCGCCCCGCTCTATTCCGGACTCTGTCGACAGTCCCTTTTGGACCCTGCCTGCGGTCCGTGTTGGAGAGGCAGAGAGAGCTCAGGAAAGAAGCAGCGAGGCCCAGTGGAAAGAGCAAGGGCCTGGGAGTCGGAAGACCCGGGTTCTAATCCCAGCTCCTCCACAGGTCTGCTGGATGACCTTGGGCAAGCCACTTTGCCTCAGTTAGTTAACTCATCTGTAAAATGGGGATGAAGACTGTGAGCCCCATATGGCACAGAGATTACGTCCAGCCCGATTATCTGTTCTCTACCTCAGCACTTAGTAGAGTGCCTGGCACGTAGTAAGTAGTTAACAATTACCATTTAAAAAAAAACTGTAGCCGCTTGTTGGCTCTTGGCTTTCCCTCGGATCCCAACCCAAACTTTGCTCCTCGTCCCCTCCAGTGGGCAGAGCTCAGAGGGGGAGGCCGGACCCCCGAGACCCCAGCCTGGTCAGGTCAGACTAGATTCAAAAGGGCGTCGTCCCTCCCACCCCCCCAACCCTGTCCCAGTCCCTCTCCCTTCCTCACCCAGCTCGACCCTTCGTGCCCGCGAAACGGTGACTCCACAAAATGGCTGCTCCGGCCCGATTGCGGCTTCTCCATAAATGGCCGTCGTAGCAGGATTTGCTGAGCAAAACCCTGTGCCGATAATGAGCGGGGCATCGGGGTTGATCCAAGGTCCTTCAGTCGGGCACAGCCCCTGGCCCAAGTGGAGCTCACATGCCAGAGCGGGAGGAAGCGCTGGAAAGAATTGACCGGATGAGAGAAAGACACCGTCCCTGGCCTTGCGGCGACTCACGATTTACAAATCGGGTGGGAGATGGTTTGGTGCAGACACAATAAGAGAGCTGCCATAATATAAATAAAAGGCAACGTAAAGGTACAGCGGGGCTAACAGTCGAGTGGCAGAGGGGGCTCGGTGGGATCAACTCGGGGGGAGGGCCTGCCAGATCTGGGTAACAGTTGCCGTGATCTGCCAGAGCCGAGGGGCACGGTAGGCCAATGGGATTGATGAAAAAAGGCACCCCAAACAGGCAGTAGCACCCCATCTCTGCACTTCCACGCAGCAGCAGATCTGTTGAATGTCCACCATGCTGGGTGGACACGAGTGCATATCGTTTATTTACATCAATGTCTTTCTCCCCCTCTAGACTGTAAACTCGCTGTGCGCAGGGAGTGTGTCCGGGGTACTCTCCCAACCGCTTAGTACAGTGCTCTGTGCATAGCGCTCAATAAATACGATTGACTTGAGGTTATAGAGATCCGACTCCTTTGGTCTGTCGGACTAGCGGACCCAAAATGTCAAACGCTCGGGAGTTAAAAGCGAAAGAAAAGTGAATGGAGTCGCCCGTCGGGCCGGTCCGTCCCAGAGAAGACGCACAAAGGAATGGATTTCGGTGGTGGCGGTTGGCACGGTGCCCCCCGGCCTCTTGTCCCTGACGGCCGCGTTCCCGATCTCCCCATGGGTATCGTGGGGAGGGGTGGGTGTGTCACGTTGCCGAGTGTGGGCGGGAGTTTGTGGGGCAAAACCCATTTTCAGCCAAAGTGAAGACAGAAAAGTTAAAAATACACGTTTTATGCGTGAGTATGACCAGGAGATGGTGGGAAGAAATTAGTCTAACCAGTGAATATAATTGAGTACCTTCCATTTAGAGCGGCACTTTTCTCTGTGCCTCGGTTATCTCATCTGGAAAATGGGGATTCTGTAACAGCCTGTAAGCCTCAAGAGGGAAGGGAATGTATCCAATCTGATTACCTTGTAGCTAACTACCTCAGCACTTAGGACACATAGTGTATAACAGGCCACTGTTTTTTAAATTATTATTAACGATTGAGAGACCCTGCCCTCGAGATCTCATGATGCTCCCTGGGTGCCAGATCACTGCCTGGTCCGTTGGGGTGGGGTGGATCATGCCCTGGGTTTTCAGCTCAAGTAGGACTTGACCAGATGGACCCCAGTGTTGAGTTTTGGCCCGTAAGATGGTTTGAGAGGGGAACGATGGCAATTGCGGAATTTAAGTGCTTGCTTACTATGTGCTAGGCATTGTACTAAGTGCTGTGATAGAAGATAATTGGGTTGAACCCAGTCCTTGTCCCACATAGGCCTCACAGTCTTAATCCCCATTTTACAGATGAGGTAACCAAGGCAGAAAAGTGAAGTGACTTCATTAAATAGTATTTATTGAGTGCTCCCGGTGTGCAGAGCACTTGTACTGAGCACTCGGGAGAGAACAAGACAATAATAAACAGTCATATTCCCTGCCCAAAATGAACTTACAGTCTACAGTGAGGGAGACACATCAATACAAATATATGTACAAAGGTGCCACGGGGCCGGGATGGAGGAAGAGCAATGGGAGCAAGACGGCGACGCAGAAGGGAGTGGGAGATGAGGAAAAGGGGAGCTTGGTCTGGGAAGGCTTCTTGGAGGAGATGGGCCTTCAATAAAGCTTTGAAGGAGGGGCGAGTGATTGTCGGATTTGAGCTGGGAGGACGTTCCTGGACAAGGGGAGGACGGGGCCGAGAGTTCGACAGCGGTTGGGTAAGATTGAGGCACAGGGAGGTGAGTGCTAGAGGAGCAAAGTGTGCGGGCTGGGTTGTAGGAGAGAAGTGAGGTAGAAGGGGCAAGGTGGTGGAGGGCTTTAAAGCCAAAGGTGAAGAGTTTTTGTTTGATGTGGAGGTGGATGGGCAACCAATGGAGTTCTTTGAGAAACAGGGTGACATGTCCTGAACATTTTTGTAGAAAAATGATCTGGGGAGCAGACTGAAGCTTGCCCATGGTAATAACAATAATAATAATGTTGGTATTTGTTAAGCGCTTACTATGTGTAGACCACTGTTCTAAGCGCTGGGGTAGACACAGGGGAATCAGGTTGTCCCACGTGGGGCTAACAGTCTTAATCCCCATTTTACAGATGAGGGAACTGAGGCACAGAGAAGTGAAGTGACTTGCCCACAGTCACACAGCTGACAAGTGGCAGAGCTGGGATTTGAACTCATGAGCCCTGACTCCAAAGCCCGTGCTCTTTCCACTGCGCCACCATGGTCCCTCAGCAGACAAGTGGTGGAGCCAGGACTAGAACCCAGGTCCTCTGACTACTGGGTTCTTTGTAGTTGAGAAGCAACGTGGCTCAGTGGAAAGAGCCCGGGCTTGGGAGTCAGAGGTCAGGAGTTCTAATCCCGGTTCTGCCACTTGTCAGCTGTGTGACCTTGTGCAAGTCACTTCACTTCTCTGGGCCTCAGTTCCCTCATCTGTAAAATGAGGATGAAGACTGTGAGCCTCATGTGGGACAACCTGATTACTGTGGCTCAGCAGACAGGGCCCGGGCTTGGGAGTCAGAGGTCATGGGTTCGAATCCCGGCTCTGCCACTTGTCAGCTGGGTGACTGTGGGCGAGTCACTTCACTTCTCTGGGCCTCAGTGACCTCATCTGGAAAATGGGGATGGAGACTGGGAGCCTCACGTGGGACAACTTGATGACCCTGTCTACCCCAGCGCTTAGAACAGCGCTCTGCACATAGTAAGCGCTTAAAAAATACCAACATTATTATCATTATTATCCTCCGGCTCGCAGGCCCGTGCTCTAACCACTGGCCCACGCTGCCTCTTCCCTCTTCCCCTCAGAAAACCCGGCCTGAGCGGCTCCTGCACCTAGGGGGCGCAATTGGGCGCGGACACTCTAGGCTGCTCCGGTCATCTCTATGGCAGCCGGCTCCTTCCTCTGATAGGCTGCCGCCGGGCCCGGCCGTGATGACGTCAGGCGAGCACGGAGCCTATATAAGAGCCCCCTGAAGCGGCGTGCGCTCTTTCGCCTTCTTGTCTGTGTCTTCTACGCTTCTTGGGGCAGAGGTGAGGGCCTCCCTGACGACTCATGGCGGGGGAGAAGACATTTTGAAAGCGCTTTATTGGGGTTGGCAAGACTGGGAGAGGAATGGCGCGCGCTCGGGTTTGCGGAAAAGCGAAGGGGGGGGGGCGGACTGACCTCCGAGGACCCGTCTCGGGGGCGGGGAGGGAGCGCCATCCCTCAGCGGTGGGATCGGACTCACCGGGGGGAGGTCTCCTTTGCGCATGCGCGCGGGTGGGCGCCGTCCGCGCTCACTGGCGCCCCCTCTGTGCGTATGCGCGCGGGGAGGCACGTGCCGTCCCCTCGCGCTCCCTGGAGGCGCGCGCCCCCTCTCTGCGCATGCGCGCGGGGAGGCATGTGCCGTCCCCACTCGCGCTCCCTGGGGTCCTCCCGCCCTTCTGTGTGCGCATGCGCGCGGGGAGACCCGTGCCGTCCCATTTAGCGCTGACCCGAAGACCCCCCCCCCCCTTTTTCTGTCTCCGCGCAGGCGCAGTGGGGCTGAGCCGCCATGCCGGTGGCCCGGAGCTGGGTCTGCCGCAAGACCTACGTGACCCCGCGGAGGCCCTTCGAGAAGTCCCGCTTGGACCAGGAGCTGAAGCTCATCGGTGAGCAGTCGGGAGAGGGGCCTGGCGGACCCGAACGCCCCCTCCTCCCTCTAGGGCGGCAGGGGGACGAGCCCCCGGCCTCACCCCACCCCCTTCTCTGCCCCCAGGCGAGTACGGGCTCCGCAACAAGCGCGAGGTCTGGAGGGTCAAGTTCACCCTGGCCAAGATCCGCAAGGCGGCCCGGGAGCTGCTCACGCTGGACGAGAAGGACCAGAGGCGGCTGTTTGAAGGTGCCCGGGAGGAGGGGAGGGGCAGCATGGAGGCGTGCAATACGGCCCGGGCCTGGCAACCATTCCCTCGTCCTTACAGAGCCCTTATGGGGTGCAGCACACTGCGCTAGGCGCTTGAAAAGTACAATTCAGCAACAAATAGACTGGAGCGCGCTGAGCAACAGCATGGAGGCGTGCAATAGAGGCCAGGCCTGGCAATCATTCTCGTGTCCTTATAGAGCCCTAATGGCATGCAGCACACTGTGTTAGGCGCTTGAAAAGTACAGTTCGGCAACAAATAGTTCGGAGCGCGCTGAGGAGCAGCATGGAGGCGTGCAATAGAGGCCAGGCCTGGCAATCATTCTCGTGTCCTTATAGAGCCCTAATGGCATGCAGCATACTGTGTTAGGCGCTTGAAAAGTCCAGTTCAGCAACAAATAGTCTGCAGCACACTGAGGAGCAGCATGGAGGTGTGCATTCATTCATTCATTCAATAGTATTTATTGAGCGCTTACTATGTGCAGAGCACTGTACTAAGCGCTTGGGATGAACAGGTCGGCAACAGATAGACAGTCCCTGCCGTTTGACGGACTTACAGTCAATCAAGTGTGCAATAGAGGCCAGGCCTGGCAATCATTCCCTCCTCCTTATAGAGCTGCTACAGGGTGCAGAACACTACGCTAGGCGCTTGAAAAGTACAGTTCAGCAACAAATAGTCTGGAGCACGCTGAGGAGCAGCATGGAGGCATGCAATACAGCCCGGCCTGGCAATCATTCCCTCGTCCTTATAGAGCCCTTATGAGGTGCAGAACACTATGTTAGGCGCTTGAAAAATCCAGTTCAACAAATAGTCTGGAGCGTGCTGAGGAGCAGCATGGAGGTGTGCAATAGAGGCCAGGCCTGGCAATCATTCGCTCGTCCTTATAGAGCCCTAGTGGCATGCAGCACACTGTGTTAGGCGCTTGAAAAATACAATTCAGCAACAAATAGTCCCTGCCCTCAGCGGGTTCACGGTCTAGAAGGAGGGAGACAGATGACAAAGCAAGTAAACAGGCATCAATAGGACTATAGGTACACATCGTTAATGTAGAGTTATAAATATGTATATACACAAGTGCTGTGGAGGGGGAGCAGAGGAAAAGGGGGGCTTAGTCTGGAATAATAATGTTGGTATTTGTTAAGCGCTTACTATGTACAGAGCACTGTTTTAAGCCCTGGCGTAGGTACAGGGTAATCGGGTTGTCCCATGTGAGGCTTGCAATCTTAATCCCCATTTTAATGGTAACTGGGGCTCAGAGACGTGAAGTGGCTTGCCCAGTCACACAGCTGACAAGTGGCAGAGCCGGGATTCGACCCCATGACCTCTGACTCCCAAGCCTGGGCCCTTTCCACTGAGCCACGCTGCTTCTCTGGAAGGCCTCCTGGAGGAGATGAGCCTTCAGTATGACTTTGAAGGCAGGGGAGAATCAGAAGGTCCTGGGTTCTAATTCTGGCCCCACCACTTGGCTGCTGTATGAAGAGTGACTTCACTTCTCTGGGCCTCCATTCTTTTGTGAAAACGGGGCGGCAGTGAGGCTGAGCCCCATGTGGGACAGGGACTGTCCAATCTGATTAACTTGAATCTACCCCAACGCTTAGAACGGTAGAAAGTGATAGTGCCTGGCACATGGTAAGCACTTAAGAAATACCATCATTATTCTTTAATTAGTCTTTGGCCTCGTCATTCATTTTCACCTGCCCTCCCAGGACTTCATTTAGTGAGGGTTGACAGTAGTCTAGTCAATGCTGGAAGGGTGCACTGGTGGAAATTAGGCGTGGACCACAGTGTTAAACATTTGGGAAAGTGTAATAGATGTGATACCTGCTCACGAGGAGTTAACAAAAGAGGGAAGGTTCCAGGTGGAGATTAAATGCCCGTGGTTAAATGAGAAACAGCACGGTCTGGGAGTCAGAAGGATATAGGTATAGCGCCTGACGGAGTAAGGACTTTATATGCCATTTAAAAAAAAAACGATGAGAAATATCTACATTGATCCAGGATGGTCATGGGTGGGCTCGGGAGATTGAGGTGGGGGCTGTCCCTTGCTTCTACAGGACCCCCTTCCTCACCCCCAGCTCTTCCTTAACCAGGAAATGCCCTCCTGCGGCGACTGGTGCGGATCGGTGTGCTGGACGAGGGGAAGATGAAGCTGGATTACATCCTTGGCCTCAAGATTGAAGACTTCTTGGAGCGGCGCCTGCAGACCCAGGTCTTCAAGCTGGGCCTGGCCAAGTCCATCCACCATGCCCGTGTGCTCATCCGCCAGCGCCACATCAGGTAGCCCTCGCCTCCTAAACCCAGAAATCCAAACCCCTCAGTCACCCCGTCCCTCCACCGCCGCCTCGCTTAAAGCTTTGCATTTGGTATCTCCCGTGCAGCCCCCGGAGGTGACCAGGGTGCGCTCACCATGCAGGGGGCCTGGCCCTCTCCCCTCAATTTTTAGTAAGGGGGTAGCCACTGCCCCCCAATAAAATCCAGCGCGAGGGTCACTGCGGCCCAGCCGTACACCTTGCGAAGGTTCTGCTGGAGCATCCAGTTGGCAGCCCAGGTAATTGCCATCTTGTTAGCCCTCCTACCACACCGTCCAACAAAACAGAACGAGGGAGCCTGATAAGTGAGGGCAGGAAGCACAGACCGAACATAAGACAGAGGGAGAGCCGAGGGTGGCTTGGATCTATTTATTAAAGGCTCACAGTGTGCTCATCTGCTAACATGGAAGGTGTTTCCATTCTGGGGCGGGGGGGAGTAGGGCCTTAAGGACTCTCTTGTGTACGGGAGGAAAAAGCTTGGCAATTTAAAAGATCTTATTTGGCCTTCAAGGCCCTGTCCACAAAGTTTGATCCCAATGTGGGGGTCCAGCCCAATCCAAGAGGGGCCACTGTGTCACCTCCCCATCCCGTTTAACTCCCCCCTCCCTCCCGCCCCCAACAGGGTCCGCAAGCAGGTGGTGAACATCCCGTCGTTCATCGTGCGCCTGGACTCCCAGAAACACATCGACTTCTCCCTGCGCTCGCCGTACGGTGGTGGGCGGCCCGGCCGGGTCAAGAGGAAGAATGCCAAGAAGGGGCAGGGTGGAGCCGGGGCTGGTGACGATGAGGAGGAGGATTAAAATCCTGCCCTATTAAAACCCACATACACACACCTATGTTCCTACTAAATAAAATCTATAACCGGCTCGTGTTGTATTGTGTTACTGGTGTGAGATTGGAGCCACTTGCCTCTTTTTTCCAGGAAGCCCATAGTAACTGTCCTTATCCTGTCTTCTCCCCCCCCCCCCCCCCCCCCCCGTAGAGCGGGATTATAGTGGAGGGTCTAATCAGGGGTTAGGTTTTGTATCCCACATGGGGCTCACAGCTTTAATCTCCATTTTGTGGGTGAGATGACCTGAGGCCCAGAGAAGGAAATAACTTCCCCAAGGTCACAGCAGAAAGTGGCCGAGCTGGGATTAGAACCCAGGGCCTGACTGCCAAGCCCATGCTTTTTCCATTAGGTCACACCACTTTCCCGCTTCTTCCTTGCCACCCCAAAGCTGCTCCCTGATGAAGGACTTCTGGCAGGTATCAGCGGCCAGAGTTGAATGATTTGTGTGCTGAAAAGATGCCTGCTTTCAGGTTTATGTTTTGTGTTTTTGTCACTGAGGGCTCTGGACTTAATTACCTACCACAACACAATACACAATGTATGTGGCCTTCCTGTAGCTTCTGCCCATAGTTAATTTCACCACTCCAATCACTGCAATTTGAATTGCTATTTCTGATGGCCATCTGGTTCAGGGGCTGTGTTTACGGCTAGTTTATCAACTTGGTATCATTAATGGCAGGATAATGGTATTGATGCAATCCTATTTTACAGACTAGGAGAAACAAATGAGGAGAAATGGATGTGTGTAAAAGGGGGCTGGAGTGGCAAGTGATTAAGGAGTACAGGTAAGAAGCAGTAGTGGAAAGCTTGGGTTTGGGAGTTCATGGGTTCTATTCCCATCTCTGCCACTTGTCACCAGTGTCACTGGGCAAATCACTTTACTTCTCTGTGCCTGTTAGCATTTGTAAAATGGAGATTAACACATGGGATGATGTGATAACCTTGTGCCTATCAGTGCTTAGAACAGTGCTTGGCACATAGTAAGCACTTAACAAATAGCATCCTTATTTACAGGTCTGAGTACACAAGTAGAAGGGAAAGAGGGTTCAAGGGAGATGATTTGGAGGTGTGATAATAAGTAAGGCTTTGAAGATGGAGACTCATCTGTGATCTGTCCAATATTCATTTAATTGCATTAAGCACTTGCTGTGTGTAGTGCACTGTGCTAAGCGCTTATTACAATATGAAGGGGGAGGGAGTTCCAGGCTAAAGGGAGGATTTGGGCAAGGAATCAGGCAGCAGGATGGATGAGATCCAGGTTCAGTGAGCAGATCAGCGGATCTAGGAATGAAGTATGCAGACTGGGTGGTGGTTGATCAGTGAGGTAAAGTGAGAGAGGGAGAGCTGATGGAGTGCCTTGAAGTTGATGCCAGGGAGTTTGGGGAGGATGGGTGACCGCTGGACGTTTTTGAAGGCTGAGGTTTGCAAGTTTTCTTAAAAAAATATGGGGCAACTGAATCATGGACTGGAGAGGGCACAGGCAGAAAGTAGAAAGTCCAGTTTGGAAAGGAAGGGTAAGAGGGAGATGGGATGATAACTAGTGGGTGTCATACAATCAAGAGGTTTTTTGTAGTTTTTTTTTTTTTTAGGAAAGAGGAAACAGGTGTTTGAAAGTACCAGAGGAGCCATCGGTCAGTGAGCTGTTGAAGATGGCTGTCAGGGAGGGGGAAAGTGTTTTAGTAAGATGCAAAGGGATGGGATTGGAGGCCCAGATGGAGGGGGTAGGTTTTAAGAAGAGGGGGAGAAGGAGGGAGGTCTCTTGTGATACTGCTAGGAAAGATAAAGAGAGGGCAGGAGGAGGGGGGCTGGGCTGGAGAGGTGCAGGGAAGATTTTAGGAGGAATCACGCCTAATAGTCTCAATTTTATCGATGAGCTGTGTGGGAAGATTAGAGGCAGAGAATGGGGGATTGAGAAAGGAGTTAGTCTGAAACATCTGGTGCAGGCAATGGGCATGGGAATCAAGGGGCTTAGGGAGTATAGAGGGAAAGAAACAAACTACAGTCTGGGGAAGCAGGAGAATATAAGGAGATGTATACGTAAGTGATGTGAGGCTGGAGGTTGGGTATCAAAGTGCTTCCAGTGAGATCCCAATCTGACCCTGTATTGCGGACCCGTGTTCCAAAAACCAATTTGAGGGCATGACTTGCTAGCCTGTGCTTCAGTCGAATCCAAATTCGGGAATTCATCAGATTTCTTAGCTGACTCCTTTTCATCCCGGCCGGCAGCTACCTCTCACCTGCTTTTGATGTATTTGAAGACTCTTCTGTTACTTCAGCATCCATTGTGAGGTGCTCTTCAAACTCCTTTTATCAGCCCTGTTTCAGCTAGCACCTGACCTGGTACTCGTTATGAGCATTTCAGGCCACTCTCAGGTGAGCTTTTCATTTTCCAAATATGACTTCTTCCCTGCCAGGTAGTCTTGCGGAATTTGTTTGATCACTTGGTGTTTTTTTTTTTGGCCTGTGGCACACCATTTTACTTCTAAAATGGTGGGAGTTTCTTTGAACAATCTTTCTAGGCTTCTAGGAAATCACTTTTTTTCAGGTTTGTTATTTTCGGGGGGTGCGGCGGTGAACCTACAGTTTTTCTTAATGTTCTTTTCCTCTATTAAATGTCCTTGTATTTGTTTTTTGGGAGGTCCTAAGCAAAAATGTTACGTTTCATCAAGAATTGGCTCAACCATATCCATAGCCTGCGTCATGTCTTATCCACTCCTCAGAACAAACTCCAGGACACCTTTCCATGTTGCTTGTACAACTAGCTGTTCCAGAAGTTATCCTATCTACAAGACTTTCCTCCACTCCCCCTTCTGTAAGGAAGAGATGGAGGAGAGTATTAATCAATCAATTATATTTATTGAGCATTTACCATGTGTAGAGCACTGTACTAAGCACTTGGGAGAGTACACTATAACAGACACATTCCCTGCCCAAAATGAGCTGACAGTCTAGACAGGGAAATAGACATTAATTAAATAAATACACCGCACACTGCAGAATTAGGGCTTTTCAGCTCTGCCACTTATCTGCTGTGTGATTTGGGGCAAGTCACTTAACTTCCCTGTGCCTGTGTTTCCTCATCTGAGGTCATATCTCTCTTAGGAGGTCTTCTCCACTTGATTTTTAATCTCCCCAACTGCCATTTTGGGTCTTCTTACTCCACTTCTAATCCTTGCTCTTCCACTTGTCTGCTGTATGACCCTGGGCAAGTCACTTACCTGTGCTTCAGTTCACTCATCTGCAAAATGGGGCATTCAATACCTGTTCTCTCTCCTACATGGACTGGGAGCCCACTATGGGACCTAATTATCTCCCCCAGTGCTTAGTACAGTGCTTGACACGTAGTAAATGCTTAATAAATCCCACAATCATTATTATAATTATTCTGCTCTACCTAAGCACTTGGGTACTCAATATGTTCTTATAGTCTTCTTAAATGGATACAGCTCCGATAACCATGTCAGACTGTTCCCTGGTTCCCTTTCCCGACAGAAATCCCAAAATAAAATACTACGGAGAATCGAGGCTAAACTGCTCTCTACCTTTGTAACTCAGGCCTGATCCCCTTTGCTAATAATTATAGTATTTGTTAAGCACTTTCTATGTGCCGAGCACTATACTAAGTGGTAGCATGCAGTCAAGATAAATCAGGTTGGATGGGGTCCCTGTCCCACACAGGGCTCATAGGCTAAATAGGAGGATGTAGGATTTTAAGCCCCATTATACAGATAGCTGAGGCATAGGCAATGACTCCCCCAAGGTCACCCAGCAGGCAGAGTGGGAATTAGAACCCAAGGCCTCTTCCTCCCAAATCTGTGCTCTTTCCATTTAGGCCACCCAACTTTTATGTAGACTCAGATGAGCTGGGGACACAATATATTCCTTGCTCTGCCTGTTCTTCCTTGCCCTTTTCACTTTCACTTGTCTCTTTCATTTCTCTTTCCTCGGTCTTTCCCTCTCTCCCTTTGACATTTTCTGTTTCTCTCTGCCTCTCTCCCTTGTCCGCTAACTCCCGGCCCGTCTCTCATTGCTTCTGTGGCTCTTCGTCTCTACCATCTAGAGGACTGGGTCTCTTTTTCTTCCCCTGCTCCTCCTGATCTTTTCCTGTCTGCATAATACTGAGTAATAATAATAATAATATTTGCTGAGCACTTACTATTGCAAAGCTCTGGACTAAGTCCTGGGATTGATCCAAGCAGATAGGACATGGTCCCTGTCTCACATGGGGTTCCCAGTCTAAAAGGGAGGGAGAAAAGGTATTGAGTGCCCATTTTACAGATGAGATAACTTAGGCACAGAGAAATTAAGTGCCTTACCCAAGATCACAAAGCAGTAGTGGCAGAGTCTGTTTATTGTTGTATTGTACTTTTCCAAGTGCTTAGTACAGTGCTCTGCACACTGTAAGCACTCAAAAAAATACGATTGAACGAATGAATTAGAACTCAAGTCCTCTGACTCACTGGCCTCTACTCTTAACACTAGGCCACACTGCTACTTACTCTTCCTTTCTCCCTCCTTTCTAAGTTCCTGTTTTTAATCTTTGTCTCTCCCCATCTTAGAGAAGTAGCGTGGCCTAGTGGAAAGATTACAGGCCTGGGAGTTAAAGGCTCTGGGTTCTAATTCCAGCTCCGCCACTCGACTGCTCTGTGACCTTGGGCAAGTCTCTTAACCTCTCTGGGCTTCAGTTCCCCCATCTGCAAGATGGCAGTTCAGTCCCTGTGCTCCCTCCTACTTGGGACTGAGCCCCATATGGGATTTGATTATCTTGCCTCTACCCATGGTGGGCAGTGGGATCTTCGGAGGGGCAGGGAGTGGGCTGAGGGGGCCAACTGTGGGTCCTCACATCTCGGTTTGATGAGATGGTGGGCGCGGGCAAGGCCCAGGGGTTCCCGATCTCCCTTTCCCAGCAGCCTTGGAGGCAGAGTTGGAGCAGGGATTGTCTCAGTTGCTGAATTGTACACTCCAAGCGTTTAGTACAGTGCTCTGCACACAGTAAGCGCTCAATAAATACAATTGAATGAATGAATGGAAGAGCCTGGGTCCGGCCCCCTCGGTGCCGCGTTTTGAGGCGGGAGTCCCGGGCTCCCTGAGGGTCAGAAAGTCATGGTTTCTCAACCAAGCTCCACCTCTTGTCTGCTGTGTGACCTTGGGCAAGTCCCTTCACTTCTCTCATTTACCTCATCTGTCAAATGGGGTGTAAGACCGTGAGCCCGGTGTGGGACAGGGACTGTATCCGGCCCAATTTGCTTGTATTCCCACCCCCCCACATTGCTTAGCACAGTGCTTGGCGCATATTCATTCATTCAGTCGTATTTATTAAGCGCTTACTATGTGAGAAGCAGCAAGGCTCAGTGGAAAGAACCAGGGCTTGGGACTCCTGACTCCGCTGCTTGTCAGCTCTGTGACCTTGGGCAAGTCACTTAACTTCTCTATGCCTCAGTTACAAAAATGGGGATGAAGCCTGTGAGCCCTCCATGGGACAACCTGATGACCTGGCATCTCCCCCAGCGCTTAGAACAGTGCTCGGCACATAGTAAGCGCTTAACAGTGGAAAGAGCCCGGGCTTGGGAGTCAGAGGTCATGGGTTCGAATCCCAGCTCTGCCACTTCTCAGCTGTGTGCCTGTGGGCAAGTCGCTTCACTTCTCTGGGCCTCAGTTCCCTCATCTGTAAAATGGGGTTGGAGACTGTGAGCCTCACGTGGGCCGACCTGATGACCCCGTATCTCCCCTAGCGCTTAGAACAGTGATCTGCACATAGTAAGTGCTTAACAAATACCAACATTATTATTAACAAATGCCATTATTATTTATGATTATTAAGCAGGTCGAAAAGAACAATATAACCGTAAAAACGGATCCTTCCTGCCCCAAAAGCGCTCACAGTCTGCAGAGGAGGGGGGAGACCCACTTAACCAATACCACGATGATGATGATTATTATTATTACAGTGTTTGCACAGAGTAGGCGCTTGACAAATACCACCACAATTATTCTTATGGATAGGTGTCCCGCCCCGGGGTGTTTTGTGGGGTTTTCTTTTTTAATTTTCTCTCATTTCTCTTTGTGATCCCCTGGTGGGGCCTGTTGGGCGGGAGCGGCGCGAGGCGCCGGGGGGCCCCGCCCCCCCCCGCTCGGCACGCGCCCACCCCGATGACGTCACCGGCCCTTCGCGCTACCTGATTGGCCGCTTCCACGTCCGGGGCGGTGGGGGGGCGCTGGCGCGAGGCTGAGGCGCCCTCCTCATTCATTCATTCATTCATTCATTCATTCATTCGTATTTATTGAGCGCTTACTAGGTGCAGAACAATAATAATAATAATGTTGGTATTTGTTAAGCGCTTATTATGTGCAGAGCACTGTTCTAAGCGCTGGGGTAGACACAGGGGAATCAGGTTGTCCCACACGGGGCTCACAGTCTTCATCCCCATTTCACAGAGGAGGTAACTGAGGCCCAGAGAAGTGACTTGCCCACAGTCACCCAGCTGACACGTGGCAGAGCTGGGATTCGAACCCATGACCTCTGACTCCAAAGCCCGTGCTCTTTCCAATTAGCCATGCTGCTTCTCGTACTGGACTGAGCGCTTGGAATGGACAATTCGGCAACAGAGAGAGACCATCCCTGCCCAATGACAGGCCCACAGTCTAATAATAATCATGTTGGTATTTGTTAAGCGCTTACTATGTTTAGAGCACTGTTCTAAGTGCTGGGGGAGATACGGGGTCATCAGGTTGTCCTACGTGGGGTTCACAGTCTTCATCCCCATTTTCCAGATGAGGTAACTGAGGCACAGAGAAGTAAAGTGACTTGCCCACAGTCACACAGCTGACAAGTCTAAACAGCATGGGAAGCAGTGTGGCTCAATGGAAAGAGCCCGGGCTTGGGAGTCAGAGGTCAAGGGTTTGAATCCCGCCTCTGCCACTTGTCAGCTGTGTGACTGGGGGCAAGTCACTTCACTTCTCTCTGCCTCAGTTCCCTCATCTGTAAAATGGGGATGAAGACTATGAGCCTCGTGTGGGACAACCTGATTACTCTGTGTCTACCCCAGCGCTTAGAACAGTGCTCTAAACATAGTAAGTGCTTAACAAATACCAACATTATTAGAGAAGCAGGGTGGCTCAGTGGCAAGAGCCCGGGCTTGGGAGTCAGAGGTCATGGGTTTGAATCTCAACTCCACCACTTGTCAGCTGTGTGACTGGGGGCAAGTCACTTCACTTCTCTGTGCCTCAGTTCCCTCCTCTGTAAAATGGGGATTAAGTCTGTGAGCCTCATGTGGGACAATCTGATTACCCTGTATCTACCCCAGCACTTAATAATAATGTTGGTATTTGTTAAGCGCTTACTATGTGCTGAGCACTGTTCTAAGCACTGGGCACTGTTCTAAGCGCTGGAAACAGTGCTCAGCACATAGTAAGCACTTAACAAATACCAACATTATTATTATTATTATTAAACGGGGGAGACAGACAGCAAAGCAAAAGAGAACAAGACATCATCAAGATAAATAATAATAATTATGGTATTTATTAAGCGCTTATTAAGTGCCAAGCACTGTTCTAAGTGCTGGAGTGGATACAAGGTAATCAGGTTGTCCCACATGGGGCTCACAGTTTTAATCCCCATTTTCCAGATGAGGGAACTGAGGCACAGAGGAGTGAAGTGACTTGCCCAAAGTAACACAGCTGGCTAGAGGCGGGGTTGGGATTAGAACCCACGACCTCTGACTCCCAAGCCCGGGCTCTTTCCATTGAGCCACGCTGCTTCTCTATTTAGGGTACTTATTAAGCACTCACTATGTGCCGAGCACTGTTCTAAGCGCTGGGGTGGTTACGAGGTAATCAGGTTGTCCCACGTGGGGCTCACAGTTTTAATCCCCATTTTACAGATGAGGGAACTGAAGCACAAAGAAGTGAAGCGACTTGCCCAAGGTCCCACAGCAGACAAATGGCAGAGCCGGGATTAGAGCCTGTGTCTTCTGACTCCCAAGGCCGTGCTCTTTCCACTAAGCCACGCTGCTTCAAGGAGATATACATCTTATTAACAAAATTAATCGGGCAGTAAATAATATATACAAGTGAGCACAGTGCTGAGGGGAAGGGGGAAAAGCGGAGGATGGAGAAGCAGAGGGAAAGGGGTGCCTGCCAGCAGCCTCACTCCTTGGGACCCCCCTTAATTTGGCTCTCCCCCCACCCTGGAAACCGGGGGTGACTTTGGGGACTCAGGTGTCAGGGTTGGCTCTCCTCTCCCTGAAGTCCCAACCCCTCTCCTTCTTTAGGGCCCAACTATCACCCCCTGTGACCCTGATGCACCCCCCTCTCCAACCCCCGTTAGGCTTGGGTGCTCCCCCCGATTCCCTCCCTCTCCCCCTGACCCCTCAGGGACTCCCCCCTCTTTATCTACCCTGCCCCCAGCTCGGCCCAGTGGGTTGCCCTGCCCCCTCAATCTCCTTGCCGCAGTGAGGCTCAGTGGAAAGAGCCCGGGCTTGAGAGTCAGAGGTCATGGGTTCTAATCCCTGCTCCGCCACGAGTCAGCGGGGTGACTTTGGGCAAGTCACTTCACTTCTCTGTGCCTTAGTTCCCTCATTGGGAAAATGGTGCATGATGACTGTGAGCCCCACGTGGGACAACCTCATAACCTTGTATCTCCCCTTCCATCGCTTAGAACAGTGCTCTGCACACAGTAAACGCTTAACAAATGTCATCATCATTATTATTATTATTATCTGCCTTTTGACCCCTGGGAGACGGCACCATGCCCCAGCTGGGGACACCTGAGTGTCCAAAGAAGATAGAGCAGCTGAACCCCCGAAGCAGGAACCCCCTTTTCCGCTGCTTTCTCTTCTTCAACCCACCCGACCCAATTAGCCTCTCTGAGAGCTCACCTCCTCCAAGAGGCCTTCCCAGACTGAGCTTCCCCTTTTCCCTCTGCTCCTCCCCCTTCCCAGCACTGTGCTCATCTGTCTATATTTCGATCACCCTATTTATTTAGTCATTGAGGTGTCCATCCCCTTGAGTCTATTTATAGTGATGATGGGGTCTTGTTTCTGTCCGTCTCCCCCGATTAGACTGTGAGGCCGTCATGGGGCAGGCTTGTGCATTCCAAGCGCTTAGTCCAGTGCTTTGCACCTAGTAAGCGCTCAATAAATAATGAAGGAACCCAGGCGTCCCGTCCTTCCCGCTTCTTCCCCCTCCGGCTGGCGAGGATGAGCCGCCGTGGTCCTCCCCGAAGCCACGAGGGGGCGCCGCCGCCGGCCTCCTCCTCCTCCTGTACCATGCACCTCCCCCCTCCCCAAAATCTCCGCCCCCCCCCCGATCCTCTCCCCCTCCGGCTCCTCCCGCTTCCACCATCCCCAGCCAGACCCCTCTCCCGCGCTCCAGAGCCTCCAGCCCCCCTCCTCGGCTTCCCGGGCCAACGCAGGGGGGGGTCGCCCCAGTCCCTGCTCCTCCCCCCAACTGCGGGGCCATGGGGTCGCCCCCCGGCTACCGCCCGTCCGGCTGGGTCCACCTCCTCCACCAGGTGCCCCACACCAACTTCCAGTTCCAGCTGGTGAGCAGCGGATTTGCTCCGCAGGAGAGCGACTACCAGCAGGTGAGGGGGTCTGGGGAGGGGGGACCCCATTGGGAGAGCAGGGGGCTTTCGGGGCTTCTCCAGTCCAGCTTGGGGCTGGAGGGGTACGGGGCCCGAGAGGAAGGGGAACTGGTGCGGGAGGACTGGACATCTTGGATCTGGTGACTTCGGGGAGAGGAGATTGCCGTGGGGAGGGAAGAGAGCTGGGAACCTCAGGAGGAGGGGAAAGGCTATCTTGGGGCAGGGGGGAGAGAGGGTCAGAAACCTGGGGGCAGCTCCCCTGAGTCCTGGAAGCGGAAAGGACATGGACCGAGAGAGGAAAACCTGGGGGAATCAGAGGTTTGGGTGAGGGTGGGGGATCGCCTGCTGGAGATAAGGGTAGGGGGTGCTGAAAGCCGGAGAATGGATGGGGTGGGGGGGAAGCTAATGGTTGGGGAACTGGGAAAGAGCAAAGGCCCCGGGGGTGACCCAGCCTCAAATCAACACTATATTCCTGGGGCCAAAGGCAGCTGCTCCCTCGACACCATTTAATTAAAAGCCACGAACTTCAAGGCTAATTAGGAACTTGATTGGTGTCAGGCTGGAGGGCTGTCGATGGTGTAGTTCTTACCTCTCTGATCTGAGCTGCTTGGGGGCGGGGGGGGGGGGGGCACCGAATCCTTAAGTGGAAGGGGAAGAGAGCTCAAGGATTTGTCGGGGGTAAAAAGGATGAGCTTCTGTCTTCTGCTCAGGGAAACCTTAAGGTGGAAAGACTTGGACACTGATCTGGGGGGCAACCAGAGACATGGTGGGGGGCGAGGGCTGCAGTGGGAGCCTCTCGAAGAAGGGGCAGTACTCTGAGGGGGCTGACAGGGCTGGGCTGGGATGGGTTGGGCTGAGGCTGGGGGCGAGTTGTGAATTCTGAGATATTTAGGTCAGAGAGAACTGCACAGCTGTGCCCAAACCGCCTCTCCCCTCCCAGGCCCGCCCTGCCTTCCCTCCCCGGCTCCCCCCACCTCCACCAACTGGGACTGTCACACACACACACACACACACACACACAAGCGAGGAATGCACATACATGACACCCGAGGCGGGAGCATGCACTCACGAGGCACCTGACACACAGGGATCCCATCCATATTCATGTGTGAGCACCGCATACACCTGGCTGGTAGAGGTAAGTGCCTATATTCAACTGGGTCAAGGCATCCCCATAGCGGACTTTCGCTGAATTCCGCTAATTGCCTGACGTTCACAGAGACTCACAATCAGAGCCAGTAGCCCAACAGGGTTAAAGACGCACAGCCCAGAAACCCTGCTGGTGTCTCAGCCCGAGCTGCACACTCTTTCCCATAGGCAATCTGGGACACACTCACAGTGCATGTGTGTGTGTCTCTCTCACACACAAAACACACACACACACACTCCCTGCCGGGACTCCCAGGTGATAGACACACAGCTGCAGCAGGAGCACTGATCCTAACAGGGAGAGAGGCAATCGCACAATTATCCCCACAGTCCTCACTCCCACCCACCCACCCCACCAACCCAGTGACAGACAACACACAGTGACACCCCTCCAGAGAGAGACACTCACACCGAGGATCTCTTTCCCGGTCCCTCCCTCTCCACTCGCTTCGGCCCTCCCCATTCCATTCCACTATCTGATGGAGGCAGGGGAGGGGCCGGTATCCCTAGGCCCCTTCCCCATCTTCCCCAAACCTTCAAGATGGCTGGGAAAAGCACTCCTGAGGATACCCAGGCGAGGTCCCCGGAGTCCGAGTGCCCCAGCCCCACCGCCACTGACCCGCGGTAGGGTGTTTGGGAGGGAGTTCGGGCCTTGTGCAACCCCTCCCCAGGCGGGGAGGCCATTTCCATCCCCTGGAGTTGGTTGATGGCAGGGGAGGGGGACTGAGGGGTGTGGGAGAACTAGAAGCCGGGGTCCCTTCTCTGACCTTCTGCACCGCCTTTCTCCTCGCCCCCCCCCCGCCCCCCGGGTCTCAGGCCCTGCTGCTGGTGGCCGCATTGGCAGGCCTGGGTTTGGCCCTCAGCCTCCTCCTCATCTCCCTCTACCTCATCCGCTTCTGCTGCTGCCATCCCGAGGAGCCACCTGAGGACAAGGGGCCCCGGGGGGGCTGCATCACCTGGAGCTGTGTCACCGCCCTGCTCGTTGGCTGGTAATGGGCCCCCGGTGGGGGGAGGAGGGAGCTGAGGGGCAAGTGGGGGACCCCCCCACCAAACTCATCGTCCCAGGCCGCCCCCAGCCCGCAGTTGCTAGGGAGAATGCCCGCCGGAAGGGCAGGGCAGACCACCCCACAGCCCCCAACAGCTCCCGGGAGGGACTAAAGGACCCAGATACCATAGTTCCTTCCCCAGCGAACAACCGGGTCCTCTTGTGGGGTGAATGAGGTCAACGCTTCAGTTCTCTGAGTCTTGGATCCCTCCCAGAGCCTCCAAAATGGGGAGCGGGAAGCCGAGCTGGGGGCGGGAGGAGCCAGGGTGGGCTGGGAGGTTGTGTGTTGGGGGTGGGGGGTGGAGACGGGCCTGGGGGAGAACAACAACGGCACATAGGCCCCGAGGGAGGGAGAGTGACAGAGCGTTGGGTGGGGGTGTCAGGTGGGGGGAGGGGAGAAGGCAGGGAGCAGGGAGGGAGGGGGGGCCCGCTCCCGGGAACAGCTTCCTATTCTGGCAGGGAAACAAGGGGGTCTTTGTGAGGGGACAAGAGAAGAAGGCGATGGGGACAATGGGGCAGGATGGAGGCAAAGGGGGAAGGAACCTCTGGGCTCCACTCTGGAGGGGACGGCCCCCCACTCGGACTCCTCCCCCGGGGGGGGGGGGAGATATCAAAAGGGACACGACCCTCGGGCTCTGGATTGGGTGTGGGTGGGTGGGGGGCGGGAGGACCAGGATCCCGGGTTCCCCGGGGACTGGGCCTCGGTGGGAGCCGGAGAGACCCCGTCTCCAGCCCCGCCGGGTGGCAGGGTCAGAATTGGGGTAGGGTGGGGTGGGAGGGGGTCGGGGCCGCCCCCTCCTTCGGCCCCCAGGGACGAGGAGGCTGCTGGGAAATCCCGGGGCGACAAAAGGGGACAAACCCAATCCAGCCAGCGCCATTCACCGAGCCGACAATGAGGTCTCTGTGCGCCGGGCAGGGAGGGGGACCGCAGCCCGAGAGGATGCTCAATGGGGCAGGATGGAGGCCAAGGGCCGGTCCTCCTCCCGCCCCCTCCCGGAGAGACGCCGGGAAAAGCCCGGGCCGGAGGGCCAGTGGCCCGAAAACGGGGGAAGCCGGCCCGCAGGCTCATCCTCTCCGGCCCCGGAGCTGTCCGGGCGCGGCCTGGAGGGGCGGGCGGAGCCGACGGACCCCTGCCCTCCGGCAGGGCGGGAGTTAAACGGGGACCGCTCCCCCTCCCTCCTTCTCCCCCAATTAGCATCACAGTGTTGACGTCTCCCGCCCCCTACTCGGCTAGTCTGGGGGAGGGAGCCCACCCGGTTGCCGTGGCAACAGGCAGGTAGCTCCAGCCGGCCTGGGAGAAAGCCGGGGGGGCGGTCCACGGGTTCGCACAGACTAGACGGTCGGGGCGGAGCGAAGGGGCGGGTGGGGGACGGGGGACGGGCCAGAGGGGGTGCCGAGACACGCTCCCCTCCCTGACTCCCCCAATTATCTCCCCAGCGCTGGCATCGGCATCGGTTTCTATGGCAACAGCGAGACCAGCGATGGGGTGTCCCAGCTCAGCTACTCCCTGCTCCACGCCAACCATACGCTCAGCTCCATCGACCGACTTGTGAGGGCGCCTTCCTCCTGTCCCCCAGCACCTCCCCTGCTGGGCAGCGTCATATCTGCCTGCAATCCCCTTTGCCCCCCGCCCCAGACCCTAGTTATCTGGGAAACCCCCCACCCCCACCATAACGTGCCTCACCCCTGAGCCAGCTGCACCTGTCCGAGCCGGGTGGGACTCCACCCTGTCCCCACCCGAGAGACAGCAGATGCAGTCCGCTTAACTTCGATTCCTTCACCCCAGAGCCACTCAGAAAGCCGTGTCTCCCTTCATAACCCCGGGACTTTGCCTCGCGGGAGAGAGGGATGGGCCTGGGAGCCAGAAGGACCGGAGTTCTATCCCCGGCTCCGCCCCTTGTCTGCAGTGTGACCTTGGGCGACTCACTTCACAAGCTCTGCCTCAGTTCCCTCATCCGTTGACTGGGGATTGAGACTGTAAGCCCCATGTGGGACCTGGACTGTGTCCAACATGATTAGCTTGTATCTAACTCCAGCGCTTAGTACTGCACCTGGCACAGAGGTTAAGTTTTGTGCTTAACAAATACCACACAAAAACAGCAGGGTCTGGTTCAGCCCCAATCTTTAGGTTTGAGGGCAGCCCCCTAGGACAGGAGCTTTGAGTGGTCCAGACTGACCGAGCCCCAAGGATTCTGGAAAAGTAAGTAATCCATCTGTAGATTCAGGGCTTCCTCACCAGGTCCCAGACCAAGCTGCCCCCCTCCCTCACCCCAGTCCTGCCGATCAGAACTAACCTACCTCCCCAGTGTGGCGACGCCAGGGGAGCCCCAGGATGGTTCAGTCTGGGGCTCCCCCGGGTTCCATCCCAGACCACGGGGGATGAGGCGATTTCTGCCGTCGGCCCCCAGCCTCCTGCTTCTTCCCCCCAACCCCCGCAGGTGGCGGACACGGTGGAGCGGCTGGGGGCCGCCGT
Organism: Ornithorhynchus anatinus; assembly: GCF_004115215.2. Lineage (NCBI taxonomy): Eukaryota > Metazoa > Chordata > Mammalia > Monotremata > Ornithorhynchidae > Ornithorhynchus > Ornithorhynchus anatinus. The sequence goes on along the minus strand of NC_041737.1, from coordinate 52,650,865 downwards.
GCGGAACGAGCTGACCACCCTGGAGGAGGTGCTGGCCCCGCAGACGGAGCTGGTGGCCCGGGTCCGGGGGACTCGGCGCCAGGTGGAGGGTGTGGCCCAGCAGCTGGGCGAGGTGGCCTTCTGGCGGGGGGTCCCCCTGAGCCCCCTGAGGGTGGCCGAGCACGTGTCCTTTGTGGAGGAATATCGGTGAGCAACCCCAAGACCCACCCTCACTCTCCCTCCTCACCCGGCTGGTGTGGACGCCGGCCCCGTCTGAGCATCCTCCCTGCCCGCCTCCTCCCCCCGGCAGGTGGCTGGCCTACGTCCTGCTGCTGCTGCTGGACCTCCTCGTCTGCCTCTTCACCCTCCTGGGCCTGGCCAAACAGAGCAAATGGCTGGTGATTGTGTGAGTCCCGGGACCAAAAGGAGCCAGGTGGTCGGCAGAGGGGGAGGGATGATGACAGTAATCCCACTCAGGGAATTAAACCCACATTAAGAACTTGAAGCATCTTCACACCACCCTATTCACCCACCTTCACCCCGGCCCCGGGAGACTCGGAGGGGCTGAGGGAACAGACGGGGGAAACTGAAGCCCAGAGAGGCTAAGGGACCTGCCCAAGGTCACACAGCTGACCAAGGGCAGAGCCAAGATGGGGCTGATCTGTTTCCTGACTCGCCGTCCCAGGTCCTGCTGCCTCAGAAGAGGGAGATGGGATGGAGAGGGGTGGGAAGATGGCCTCCCACATCCACTCAATGTTGTCAGACGAGGGGGGAGAAAAAGGGAGGCAGAGGGGAAATTTGGTCAACCATTACACTGAGGAGAAGCAGGGTGCCCTCAGAGAGGGGTGTTTTAGAGGCCAACTGGGGTCTCACTCCCCCCCCCCGCCCTTAGTCACAGACCCCTTCCCTCCAACTCTCCAAACCCCACAGCTCCTCACCCTCCTCCCTCTAACCTTTAACCTCTTCCCCACCCTTCAGCTCCCACACCCCTGCTTTCCAGAGCCAGATGGTCAGTCTGACGTCAACAACCGGTCTCACTCCATCCCCAACCAAGGGGGCGGGTGAAGAGGAGCTGTGGGGATAAAGGAGAATTTCCCAAGGATTTGATGTGCACAGGGAGGATTAGAACACAGCCTCTCCCAGGGGTCAGGGCTGGGGAGAACAGGATTCGGATCGTCACCCTTCCGTTCCCTCTCCCCACCCTGCCGGCAGGATGACGGTGATGAGTTTGCTGGTCCTGGTGCTGAGCTGGGGCTCCATGGGGCTGGAGGCAGCAGCCGCCGTGGTGAGTCGTCTTTGGGGGAGCCGGTCAGTCCATCAGTCGAGGACCCCGAGGGAGAACCGGGAGCTGGGAACGAGTATATTTGGGTTCTAGTTGTAGTAACAGTGTTAATCGAGCATCCACTCGGTGTGGGGGGCTGTGATAATAATAATAGTCTTCATTAAGTCCTTACCACGTCCCCAGTGTTGTACTAAGCCCCGAGGTAGATACAGTGTAATCAGGGCGGATACAGTCCCCGTCCCAGGTGGGACTCACAGCCTAACTTGGAGGGAGGAGGATTTAGGTGCCTGTTGGTAAGAACAGAATAAAGTAGTAACATGTGCCGACCCTCAAGAAGCTTACGCTCTAGTGGGGGAGACACACATGACTAGTAGTCAAATAACTGAATGTACAAGTGACTAGACATTCATCCAAGAGTGCTGAGAAATGAGTTCATGTGGGAGGCTGGACATCAGTCATTCAATCAATAGTATTTATAGAGCACTTACTGTGTGCAGAGCATTGTACTAAGCACTTGGGAGAGTACAATGTAGCAACATAGCAGACGTATTCCCTGCTCACCTGAGCCTCTTTTGTCCCCTCAGGGCCTCAGTGACTTCTGTTCCAGTCCTGATCCCTTCGTTCTGAATTTGACCCAGGCAGAGACCGGCCTGAGCACGGGTAGGAAAGCACGGGGGCTGGGGTTCGGTGAGGGGCGGGGGGAGGGAAGAGATGGAAGTCGAACTGCTTTCTGGGTCTGAGGATGGTCTCATCTGGGTCTGATTCTTATTCGTTTCCCCTTTCTCTCCTTGTGTCTCTCTTGTCTCTGCCTCTGTGTCTCTTTGTGTGTGTGTGTGCCTCCGTGTCTCTCCCCTCTCCCCCTTTCCCAGAAATCCTGCACTACTATTTCTTCTGCAACCAGGTTGTCCCCAATCCTTTCCAACAGGTGAGAGCTGAAGATTGGGGAGCTCCTCTGAGGAAAGTGGGGGGATAGGGTGAGGTGACCAGACGTCACGCACCGTGAATCTTGCCGACCGGACCGGCAGGAGGGTTGCCCGCGGCCACCGGGTCGACGGTGGCCGGGGGGGCTCGGCACGGGTCAGAGCAGCAGTGGCAGGAGAGGGGAAGATGAGAGAGACCAGCCCACGCTGCCGGCCGCTGCCCTGGCTCCCGGAGTCCCTGCCGGGGCTACTGGGCGTAGAGCCCAGCCGGGCCACCGGAAAGGCGGGAAGTTCGGGCAGCTTGGTGCAGGCTGCCGTTCCTCTGCTTACCTTTTCCTGCTACTGCTGCTCAGTGCCAAGGCTGGGTCTAGGTGAGTCAGTCTGGGTGCCCGATGGCCCTGCCTGAAGATCAATCTCTGTCTGTCTGTCTCTGTCCATCTGCGTCTCCTTTTCTGCCCTATTTCTCCCCTCCGTCATCCCACCCCCTCAAGAATAATAATACTACCAATGGATTTTGTTAAGCGCTTACTACGTGCCAAGCACTATGTTCTGAGCACCGGGGTAGATACAAGGTCATCAGGTTGTCCCACCTGGGGCTCACAGTCTTAAAACCCATTTTCCCGATGCAGTAACTGAGGCCCGGGGAAGTTAAGTGGCTTGCCCAAGGTCACACAGCAGACAGGCGGCAGAGCCGGGATTAGAAACCAAGTCCTCTGACTCCCAAGCCCGTGGGCACTAAACCATGCTGCTTCAATAGACTTAGACCGTTGGCCCGCCTCCAGGAAGCCCCGTTCCCTCTTCTTAGTTTAAGGTCCAGAAAACCCAATCACTTTAGCCCTGGGTGGGGTGAACCTGGGGGTGGGGTGAGCCTGGGAGTGGGGCGCCTGGGTTCTCCAACGCCGTTCTTCCCTCCCCGCCACCAGAAGCTGACCCTGTCCCAGCGAGCTCTGGCCAACATCCACTCCCAGTTGCAGGGGCTGGAGCGGGAGGCCGTGCCCCAGTTCCCCGCCTCCCTGGTGCGTCGCTCTCCTTCCCTCCCCACCCACCTCCTCCTCCCGGGGGACCTTCGGGATTGGGGGCTCGGGGGTTGGGGGGCCGGACGGGACCGGGGCCTGGGAGAAGCAGGGAAAGGATGGGAGCCGGGTGGAGATGGGGGAGTGGAAGGGAGTGTGTGTGTGTGTGTGTGTTGGGGGGGCAGGCCGCACTGGGGAAAGGGGGGCCCCCGCCCCCCATGGATTAACCCCTTCGTCGTCCTCGACAGAAGCCGCTGTCGACGCTGCAGGAGACCCTCAACGTGACGGAGGGAAACTTCCACCAGTTGGTGGCGTTGCTGCACTGCCGCGGCCTGCACAAGGTAACGCCTCCCTCCTCCCGCCCTCCCTTTTCTTCCTCCCTTCCCTCCTCCCCTCCCTTTTCCTCCTCCCTTTCCTCCTCTCCTCCCTCTCCTCCTTCCTCTCCTCCCCTTCCTTCCTCCCCTCCCTTCTCTCCTCTCTTCTCTCCTCCCTTCTCTCCTCCTTTTCCTTCCTTCATTCCCTCCTCCCTTCCCTCTCTTTCTTCTTCTATTCCCTCCTCTCCCGTTCCTTCCTCCATTACTTCCTCCCTTTCCTCCTCTCCTCCCTTTCCCTCTTCTTCCTTTCCTTCCTCCCTTCCCTCCTCTCCTCCCTGTCCTTCTTCCTTTCCTTCCTCCCTTCCCTCCTCTCCTCCCTTTCCTTCTTCTTCCTTTCCTTCCTTCCTTCCCTCCTCTCCTCCCTTCCTCTCTTCTTCCTTTCCTTCCTCCATTCCTCCTTTCCTCCCTTTCCCTCCTCCCTTTTCTTCTACTCCTTCTTCTCTTCCCGGTCCCTCCTCGTCTCCCTTTCCTCCCTTCCTTTCCTCTTCCCCTCCCTTTCTTCCCTCCTCTCCTCCCTTTCCTCTTCAGCGCCATCCATTCCTCTCCTACTTCCTTCCACCCTTCCTTGCTCCTCACCGGCCCCACATCCCTCTCCCGGGTTCCCCAAACCATCACCTTCACCATCACCACCGCCCCCCCGGAACCCAGTTTCCATCTCAGCCCCTCAGCCCCCTTCTAATGGCCTGGCCACCCCACCGTGTCACTCCACAGTCCCCGCCCAGTGATGGGAACGACAGGGGATCCCCAGTGGGAAGGAAGGGGGAGGGCAGCTGGAGAGGAGGAGGCTTCTGGGCCCGGGTTGACCCTCTGTGGACCCCTCCTCCCCCCAGGACTACGGGGTGGCGTTACGGGGCCTGTGTGAGGATGCCCTGGAAGGCCTGCTCTTCCTCCTGCTCTTCTCCCTGCTCTGCGCCCTGGCCCTGGGGACAGCCATCTGCAGCCTTCCCAGAGCCTGGGCCCACTTCCCCCCCAGGTCAGAAGGGTAGGGGCCCTGAGGGCTGGGAAGGACGGGCTGGGAGTCCTGGGTGGGACAGGCAGGAGGCCTAGACCTGCTAATGATTCCCCCACCCCAGTCAAATGGGTAGGACCACGGAGGGGGTAAGGGGAAGGATCAGGTAGGGGTATGGTACCGGGGGAAGTGGGGGGGGGGGTCTTCAAAACCCTGCAGGGTGGAAGGTAAAGAGACCAAGAGGAAGGAGGAAGATCCAGGTTGCACCTTATGGTCAGAGGAACGTGTCTACACCCACTCTGTTATAATATACTCCCCCAAATGCTTAGTACAGTGCCATGCACACGACACTCGAAAAATACAATTGATTTGATTGGGGCAGGATATTTAGGATCACTAAGGGACAGAAGGGTAATGTTAATAATGGTATTTAAGTATTTACTAGAGCAAAGTACAAGAGTAAGTGCTGGGGTAGACAGAACATAAGCAGGTCAGACCCAGTCCCTGTCCCACACGGGGCTCACAGTCTAAGAGGGAAGGAGGGAGAAGAAAGGACCTGTGTGGGAGCGGAGAGCAACACTCCCTTCTGACCCCTGACCCCTTTTTCCCCCTCTCAACTGCGGCCTTCCCCACAGTGACGACTACGAAGACCCTGAAGATGATGATCCCTTCAACCCTCAGGCATGTGACATGATGGGAGCGAGGGGAGGGGAGGGCCTGGAAGCCTGCAGTTCTTGATGGGGCTGAGGGCTGGAGCTCAGGGTTGGGAGGGTGGGGAGGAGGCAGGTAGGAGTGGGTTGATGAGGGAGTTCAGCTGTCTTCCCCGCCCCTCAGGTTAAGCCTCCCTCTCTCCCCCTGCATCTGCCCACACATCCCTGCAGGAATCGAAACGTTTTGTCCAGTGGCAGTCATCCATTTGAGACCCTCCCCCACGGGAACCTGATGTCTTCCCTCCCTTGCCTCCTGGTGAGCTCCATTCTGTGCTGTGCCCCTCTCCTTCAGCTCTTCCTCCTCCTCCTGCCTTCCTAGTGCCTCTCTCCTGAGTGTCTGTGTTCAACGTGGATGTATCTGTCTCTGACTCTTTCCTTTTTCCCCATCCTTCTGCCTCTGTTTCTTTTCCACTTATACCCCTGGTCCTCAGTCTCCAGTCTGTCTTCGTCCTTGGGCCGATCTTCCACTTTTCTGCCTGCCTCATTACTTCCTTCCATCCTCTGGCGCCTTGGTTTTTTACTTCTGTGTCCATCTTTCTCTCTCACTGACACTCTCTCACCCTCCAGTTCTATCCAAGTCTGCAGGCTGCCTAAGAAGACCTGCTCACCTGGCCTTTCCTGGATCTGGCGATTAACATTCCCAGGTGGAGCAAGGGGCCCAAGCACTCCCAGTATCTCCTCCTGTCCAGTTACACCTTCAGTTTCAAGGTCCTTCCTCCTGTGAGGGGTGGGGGCGGGGGGGAGGAGGATAGGGAGAGGATCAGAGGAGCGTGCGTGTGTGGGGGTCAGTTAGGTGACCGATATCCCCCCGAGCAGCCCCAGGGGCTGGCCCTGACTGGGGTAAAGAGGGCCAGCGAGTGAATGGAGACCCCACCTTCCACAGGTTGAGGTGTGGCACTAACTTGGATATGTTTTGACTTGAAATAAAAGGGAAGACTTTATTTTACACGGATCTGAGTTCTGCTTGTTTTCCCCCCTCCCGTGATAGGTACAGTAGATAGAAGATAAGCAGGTCGGTTTCGCACATGGGGCTTCGCAGTCTAGGTAGGAGGAAGAACAGGTACTGAATCCCCATTTCACAGAGGAGGAAACTGAGGTACAGTGAAGTGACTCATCCAAAGTCATAAAGCAAGCAACCCCAGGCTCTTTCCTATAGGCCACACTCCTTCCCTAAGGGGAGCATGTGGAAGAGAGGGGTAGAAAGTCTCGATCTGGGGAGGGGGTACTTGGGGGAGGGGGCAGATGCTAGGCCAGCCCGCTCCCTGGGCAGACCCCAGGAAGGGTATGCAATGTTACAGAGAGCTGCTGGGACTTAAACCCTAGTCGGCCTAGGATTTCTGGACATGACCAACACCTTCATTCACTCATTCAATTCATTCAATCGTATTTATTAAGCACTTACTGAGTGCAGAGCACTGCACTAAGTGCTTGGGAAAGTACAATACAACAAAGAGTGACAATCCCTGCCCACCTTGAGTTCACAATCTGGAGGTGTTGGGAGACAGACATCAATACAAATAAAATTACAGATATATACATAAGTACTGTGGAGCTTGGAGAAGGGGAAAGAAGGGAAAGAAGGGGAAAGAGCAAAGGGAGCGAGTCAGGGTGACACAGAAGGAAGTGGGAGGTGAGGAAAAGTGGGGCTTAGACTGGAAAGGCCTCTTGGAGGAGTTGGGGCTTCACTAAGTCTTTGAAGCAGGGGAGAGTCATTGGCGGATTTGAGGAGGGAGGGCGTTCTAGGCCAGAGGCAAGATGTGGGGTAGGGGTTGGCGAGAGACGAGTGAGATAGAGGCACAGAGGTACCAGAGGTTAGAGGTACCAGAGGAGCAAAGTATGCGGGTTGGGTCGTAGGAGGAGAGGAGTGAGGTGAGGTAGGAGGGGGCAAGGTGATGGAGTGATTTAAAGTGAATGGTGGTGAGGAGTTTTTCTCTGATGCGGAGGTAGATGGGCAACCACTGGCGACTTTTGAGGAAGGCGGAGGTAACATGTCCCGATCGCTTCAGTAGAAAGATGATCCGGGCAGCGGAGTGAAGTAGGTACTGTGATGGGGAGAGGCAGGAGGTTGGGAGTCAACAAGGAGGTTGATGGAATCATCTAGGGGGGATAGGGTGAGTGATTGCATTAACGTGGTAGCAGTTTGGATGGAGAGGCGGATTTTAGCGACGTTGTGAAGGTGGGAACATATCGTGCATGTGCCAACTGCTGCCATTTTAACCGGGAGCCGTGGTTCACCCAGCTGAAATGAGGGGGAGGGAAGGTCCCTGTCTCACAAGCCCATAACCTTGGCACTTTCCTCGCCTCATCTCTCTCGTTCAACCCACGTATTCAATCTGTTGCCACATCTTTTTGGTTCTACCTTCACAACATCGTGAAAATCCGCCCTTTCCTCTCCATCCCTACTGCTACTATGTTGCTCCAGGCACTTATCACATCCCCGCCTTGACTACTGCATCAGCCTCCTCCCTGACCGTCCTGCCTCCTGGCCCTCTCCACTCCAGTCCTTACTTCACTCTGCTACTCGGATCATCTAAGACAATTCGGTTCACGTCTCTAAGACAATTCGGTTCACGCCTCCCCGCTCCTCAAAAACCTGCAACGGTTTGCCCATCCATCTCTGCATCAAACAGGAACTCTTTATCATTGGTTTTAAAGCATTCAATCGGCTCGCTCCCCTCTCCTGATTTTTTCAATACCGCCCAGCCCGCACACTTCACTCCTCCAATGCCAACGTACTCATTGTACTTCAAACTCATCTATCTGAAGGCCAACCCCCTGCTTAAGTCTTCCATCTGGCCTGGAACTCCCCCTTCATATCTGACCACCCCTCTCTCCATTTTCAAAGCCTTATTAAAATCATAGTTCCTCCATGAGACCTTCCCTGAGCACTCATCATCCCTGCTGCCTCTGCATCACCTACGCACTTCGATTTACACCCTTTAAGCATTTTATATTCACCCCACCCTTAGTCTCCCATCACTTCTGTCCACATACATAATTTATTTTAATGTCCGTCTCCCCCTCTAGTCTGCAAGCTCTGGAAGGGCAAGGAAAATGTCTACCAATTCCGTTGTTTTGAACTCTCCCAAGCGCTTAGTACAGTGCTCTGCACACAGTAAGGGCTCACAGATACCTTTGATTGCTAAATTGATCAGGATGAAGAAGGGAAGGACTCTCAGCTACGTTGCCCCAGTACTGTCCCCATTTCTTCCTCTTTGTGGGCAGAGAACACAGCTTCCAAATTTGTTGTGTTGTCTTCTCCCAAGCGCTTAGAACCAGGCTGGCGTATTGGATGGAGCATGGGCCTGGGAGTCAGAAGGTCATGGGTTCTATTCCCAGCTCTGCCATGTCTGCTGAGTGGTCTTGGGCAAGTCACGTCACTTCTCTGGGCCTCAGTTCCCTCATCTGTAAAATGGGGATTGAGATTGTGAGCCCAACGTGGGACAGGAACTGTGTCCCAGCTGGATTTGAGAAGCAGCGAGGCTTAGTGGAAAGAGCACGGGCTTGGGAGTTAGAGGTTACGGCTTCTAATCCCGGCTCCGTCGCTTATCAGCTGTATGACTTTGGGCAAGTCACTTAACTTCTCTGTGCCTCTGTTCCCTCATCTGTAAAAGGGGGATTAAGACTGTGAGTCCCACGTGGGACAACCTGATCACCTTGTACCTACCCCAGTGCTTAGAACACTGATTTCGTGATTAAGTTGTCTCGTTTTTGTCCGTCTGTCTCCCCCGATTAGACTGCAAGCCCATCAATGGGCAGGGATTGTCTCTCTCTGTTGCCCAATTGTACATTCCAAGCGCTTAGTACAGTGCTCTGCACATACTATTGAATACTATTGAAAGAATGAATGAATGAACACTGCTTGGCACACAGTTAAGCGCTTAACAATTATTATTTTATTATTATTATATCCACCCCAGTGCTTAGTACAGTGCCTAGAACATACTAAATGCTTAACAATAGCACAATTATTATTATCCTAATCCCGGCTCTGCCTCTTGTCTGTGTGACCTTGGGCAAGTCACTTTACTTCTCTGTGTTTCGGTTACCTCATCTGTAAATTGGGGACTGAGACTGTGAGCCCCACATGGGACATGGACTGTGTCCGACCCTTTTTGCTCGTCTCCACCCCGGCGTTTAGTATGGTGCTTGACACATAGTAAGCGCTTACCGAATACCCCAATTATTACAGTGCTCTGTGTGGAATAAGCACTCAATAAATACGATTGATCTGCCCCTTGTCAGCTGTGTGACTGTGGGCAGGTCACTTCACTTCTCTGGGCCTCGGTTCCCTCCTCTGTAAAATGGGGATGAAGACTGTGAGCCTCATGTGGGACAACCTCATTCCCCTGTATCTACCCCAGTGCTTAGAACAGTGCTCTGCACATAGTAAGCGCTTAACAAATACCAACATTATTATTATACCCCCGATGGATCCTATTCCCTACTCATGGACCCAACAGGGGGCTTCCCAGCCCCTCCATCCTCCTGCCATGGTCCTCGTGGGATCTGAGGATGTGGGGAGCATCTAAAAAAGCAATGTGGCTCAGTGGAAAGAGCCCGGGCTTTGGAGTCAGAAGTCATGGATTTGAATCCCAGCTCTGCCACTTGTCAGCTGTGTGACTGTGGGCAAGTCACTTCACTTCTCTGTGCCTCAGTTACCTCATCTGTAAAATGGGGATTAACTGTGAGCCTCATATGGGACAACCTGATGACCCTGTATCTCCCCCAGCGCTTAGAACGGTGCTCTGCACATAGTAAGCGCTTAACAAATACCAACATTATTAAGTAATGTGGCTCAGTGGAAAGAGCCCGGGCTTGGGAGTCAGAGGTCATGGGTTCGAATCCCGACTCCGCCCCTTGTCAGCTGGGTGACTGTGGGCAAGTCCCTTCTCTGGGCCTCAGTTCCCTCATCTGTAAAATGGGGTTGAAGACTGGGAGCCTCATGTGGGCAACCTGATGACCCTGAATCTCCCCCGCACACGACTCTGGGGTGGATGGGCAAATCCGAGGAACTTTTCCAAGCCCGGCACTGAGGAAAACCCAGTCCTTCCTCCCCCCTCGGCCCCAGCCATTAGGGAGGCCCCACTTGGGCTCCACCAAGCTCGGCCCGCCCGTCCGCGCCGCTGATTGGCCGCGTTGGGGGGGGGGCGTCGTGCGTCATCACGCCGCCGACGTCGTCGCCGCTTGGCGCATCGAGACCAGAGAAGGAAGAGAAGGAGCCAGGTGAGGCGGGAAGGGGGGGGGGGACCGAGGGGGGGGGCCGAACGGGCGAGAGTTCGCCGCCATTTTGTACGGTAGTCGGGGGGCGTGCGGCGCGCGGACACACACATCCCCCCCCCCCGAGGGGCCAGTGGTGGGGTCCCCGCCGTCGCCGTGGGGCGTGAGGCAGAGCCCCGTGTCAAACGGACGCCGCCTTCGAGGCACGTCAACAAGCGAGGCGGGCGGAGGCCCGGTCGCCAGCGCGCATGCGCCGTCCTCCCCCTCCCCGCCCCCCCCGGCGCCGGGGTCTCGCGCCGCCCTCTGTGTCAACGCGGGGCTCGCGCCCCCATTGAAGGGCGGGGGGGGGAGGGGGCTGGTTGCCCCGGCAACGGGCGTCGGGGCCCCATCGGGGTGGGGGAGGCTCCGAATGACCTCCCATCCTCCGCTCCTTGCGCAGGCGCAAAGGAGGGGGCGACTGAAAGGAATGAAAAAGTAAAGAGGAAGGAGGCGCCACCTCCACCCACCCCCCATGACTCGTTTCGTCCCCTTTGACTTCCCCCTTACTGTCACTCAAACCCTCCCAAATCCGCCCCACGGCCTCGTCATCCCCCTGCCCCGACTTCAGCGCCCAGAACAGTGCTTGGCACATAGTAGGCGCTTATCAAATACCAATACTATGTACTCAGGGCTCCCCTCACCCTTACTCCACGCGCGAGCCCCCTCAGCTCCCTCCAAACCCCAGCCAGCCCACGGGTCGGACTGAACCTCTTCTTGTCATCTTTTTCCCAGAGGCTCCACGGAAATAGCCTGGCTCCAAGGGGTGACCCCTCCGAGACCCTGAGCGGCCAGATGGCGGCCAACGTGGGAGACCAGCGGAGCGCCGAGTGGTAAGGATCGGGGGCCGAGGGGACGTTGGGTTTCAGTGTACGCCCCTCCCCAGGCTCTTAGTACAGCTCTCTGTACACAGGGAGGGCTCTGTAACTACCACCGACCGGTTGGTAAGCGGGGAGCGGAGGACAGGATTGGTGGAGCGACCGGCTAAGTCGCTCCCGTCCCTTGCACTGCAGGGCCCCACAGTATAATCTGGGGACGGGGCCGGCCCGGGAGAACGGCATGGAGGCCCCGATGCACGAGAACCCCGAGTGGGAGAAAGCGCGGCAGGCCCTGGCCAGCATCAGCAAAGCCAATGCTGCTACCAGTTCCAGCAAAAGTTCCAGTAACGGCCCCAGCGCCGGCGCTCAGGTGAGGGGCCGGCCCGCCGCAAAGGCCACGGGGCTGGGTCGGGACACCAGGGAGCTCGGCCCGGGTTTGGGCTGCTGTGGGTTCTTGCTAGGGCATAAAATCCCGGGTCTTCCCTCCCTCTTAAGTGGGCGAGCCCCACGTGGGGCCAGGACCTGTGCCTTCCTAGGGCTCAGCCCAGTGCTTGGCTCATAGCAGGCCAGAAGCAGCCTTCTGGTGATGTCATAGCTGCTTAGAGGATGGCTGGAAGCAAGAAGGGGGAAGCCAGGGTCAGGACGTGATGAAGGGCCAAAGGGACCAACTTTTCATCCTGAGTGCAGGGATGAAGGTGGGGTGGCGCTGAGATTCTAGAGCCTGGGAGGGGGCAGCCTTCAAAGAGCTAGTAGGCCGCCATTTTTGGTCTCTTCAGTCCCGATTAGAAGCTACCCGGTTTTGTCCACGCCCTGGAGTGAGCACCAATGGGACTGTGGCTCCCCCAGCTCGGGGGGATTTTCATTATCTAGAGGGAACCTCATCCCCTCACACCCTCACCTCTCCCTATGCCGAAACCTCACCCGGCTCCCAGGGCCTTGGTAATCCCGCTTGAGGAACTGGGGGGTAGCCCAACTTGCTTTCCAGGATTTGGGAGGAGGCGGGACGAGGGGTTCTCCATCCGTACATTCACCGTCCCCCTCCCCCCGGTTCTCCCCTAGTACACAGCTCAGCAGGCGGATGCCACGGCCCTCCAGCAGCAGCAGTATTATCAGTGGTACCAGCAGTATAACTATGCCTATCCGTACAACTATTACTACCCCATGGTGAGGATCGGGTGGTCGGTGCAGGGGCCCTGGGACATGGGGGATGGGTCGGGGGCGGGTGGGGAGGCTTCAGACATATGCAGCTCCATTTCTTTCTCGGGTGACTCCCTCTGGACACATTTTGGCGTCTGTCCCTCCCCCCGTTAGAGCGTAAGCCCCCTGTGGGCAGGGAACGCGTCCCCTGCTCGTCGGGTACTTCCCCTGCCCCTGCTGAGCCCCGGCTCTCTGCAGAACATGTACCAGGGCTACAGTTCACCGGGGCAGTACAGCATGGCCGGCTCCTACGCCTCCACCACCCCTCAGCAGCCAGCTACACCCGGGCAGCACCAGGGCAGCCTCAGTCAGGTAACCGCCGAACTGCCCCTCCTGTCCCTGTCCCGCCTGGGGCTGTACCCCGAGGGAGAGGCTGGGCTGGGGTGGAAGGGAAAAGGAGCCTGTCTCCCCAGCATAAACTCATCTGGTCCTCCTTCTCATCTCTTCTTGGGCGTTTCTCGGGTCTGGGCCATCCTTTCCACTTCTCTCCTGGTCCCTTTCCTATTTTGTTTCTCATGCCTCCTACTGAGGTCATCTGTCTCTTCTTTGACCCCCTGCAGCCTCCACTACCCAGCATGGACGATGGCCTTGCCTACCCGGCCCCCCCGCAACCCCTTCCGGCGGCGCAACCCCCCCAGCCGCCACCACCTCCACACCCCGGCCACTCCCTGGGCAGCGGGAGCCAGCCGGGGGCCTCCTCCGGTGCCCAGCAGCACAGCCAGTCGGGTCCAGCCGGCTCCACCTACGGGCCCCACGTCTATTCCGAGCCCGCCAAGCCAAAGAAGGGTCAGCAGCTGTGGAACCGGATGAAACGTGAGTTGCCTCCCGGCCCGGCCCCCAGTTTCACAGTCCTGAACTATCCCCTGCCCACCAGGCCCTCTGGTTCTACCTCACCCAGTGTTTCTGCCCACATCCCCCCCGAGCCCCAAAGGGATGACAGCTATTTCCCTCGCCCAAAACATCCGTTTCTTCCTGGGCCAGTGGGTGGAGGGAGCATGGGCAGGCCCCTGAGACCCAAAGATGTGACGGAAATAGGTAATAGTAATAATTATGGAACTCATTAGGTGCTTACTACATGCCAAGCACTGTTTTAGGTGCTGGGGTAGATACAAGTTAATCAGGTCAGACACAGTCCCCATCCCACTTGGGGCTCACACTCTTAATGCCTATTTTACACATAAGGTAACTAAGGCGTAGAGAAGTGAGGTGACTCGGTCAGGGTCACACAGTAGACATGTGGCGGAGCTGGGATTAAAACTCAGGTCCTTCTGACTCCCAGACCTGTGCTCTAGCCATTAAACCACACTGCTTCTGGTCCAAATGGGGATCCAGATGAGTGACCCTGGGCTTTCTAGCTCACAGACTTTCCCTCATTGCTGTCTTGGGTTCTGCCTCCACAAAGTGCATTTGTGACCAGTTCATTCCTTCATTCCTTCATTCATTCAGTTGTATTTATTGAGTGTTTACGGTGTGCAGAGCACTGTACTAAGTACTTGGGAGGGGACAGTTCTGCGCTTTGCCTCCTAATCTGGGTTTCCTCGGCCCATTCCTCTCTTGAGAGGGGTAGGGGGGAGGATTTCTCGGGCTAAACCGTGGGTTATTCTCTTCTTCTAGAAGCCCCCGGGGCAGGAGGCCTCAAGTTCAACATCCAGAAGCGGCCATTTGTGGTGACCAATCAGAATTTCGGCTCCAGCAGCGAAGGGCAGCCGCACGGCAACTTTGGGACTCAGCCCAGTTCTGAAAAGGCCCAGAATCACAGGTGGGACGCATGGTGGTTTTTTGGATGCGCTCAGTCCTCTCCTTCCACCTACCCATCCTTCCGCTCCTCCTCCTCCAGCTCCTCTGTCCCCCGTCCCTCCCTGCCGCCGGCCCCCGTCCTGTCTGCCCTGGTCCTCCGCCGCGGTCCCCGTGACCGGCAGGGTCAAACGCCCGTTTTCCTCGCTCCCCGTGCCCGCGGCAGCCTGCCCCCAACGCGGGGCTCGACCTCGGGAAAGCCGGAGGACTGGCCGCAGGACATGAAGGAGTACGTCCAACGCTGCTTCACCGCCTGCGAGTCGGAGGAGGACAAGGACCGCACGGAGAAGCTGCTCAAAGAGGTGCTGCAGGCTCGGCTCCAGGACGGGACCGCCTACACCATCGACTGGAGTCGGGAGCCGCTGCCCGGGTACGGCGGGAGGGGTCGGGGCAGGGGACCCCCCCGGGGGTGACGACAGGCCGAGGGGAGGAGGCTGGGAGCCCGTTCCTCAGTTGTCCTCCCTCAGCCGATGCACTGGGTAGCAGCGAGCGGCGGATGGGAGGGGGTGGTGGGAAGAGAGCGCCGGGTCCGAGCATCTGTCGGCTGGCCCGGGTGCGGAGGGGAGACGACGGGGGACGACCCCGGTGACCCCGGCTTCCACCCTCTCCCCTGCGCAGGCTGGGTCGGGAGCCCGTGGCCGAGAGCCCCAAGAAGAAGCCGCCGCCACCACCGCCACGCTGGGAGGGCTCTCCCGCCCTGCACCCGTCCCGGGGTGGAGCAGGAGGGACCACGGGGAGGGGTGGGGGCGGGGGCGGGGCAGCCCAGTCCCAACGGGGGACTGGGAGCGGGGGGAGGGGCCGGGGCAGCAGCTTCCCCACCAAGTTTGGCAACCGCAATGTGTTCATGAAGGAGAACAGCTCGTCGTCCAGCAGCGACTCCCGCTCCCGCTCGTCCTCGCGCTCCCCCTCCCGCCACTTCCGCCGCAGGTAGAGGGGTGGGCGGGGGGCAGGGGACAGGGTTTTCCCGATCCTGACTTGGGCCGGGCTGACCTCCTCCCGCTTCTTCCCGCAGTGACTCGCACTCGGACTCCGACAGCTCATACTCGGGCAGCGAGTGTCCCCCGGGGGGGCGTAGGAACATCCCCAAAGGCCGGGGCGGCCGCGGGGCGCACATGGACCGGGGCCGGGGCCGCATGCAGAGGGGCAAGAGGTGAGGGTGGCCTGGTTCCGGTGGGAGGGGGCCCCTTAGGGGAGCGGGAGAACAGGGATCCCTGGGTTCCCCTGGAGAACGGGCTGGAAGCCTGCGTTCTCTTAGATTTTCTGTGCCTCAGTTCCCTTATCTGTAAAATGGGGGTTGAGACGGTGAGCCCCAGGTGGGACAGACACTATGTCCAACTCAATTTGCTTGTATCCATCCCAGCATTTAGTACAGTGCCTGGCACATCGTAAGCACTTAACAGATACTATTGTTTTGGGTTTTTTTCCTCACTTCTTTCCCCACCTGGTCCTCCTCCTTGCCCTTCCTTCCCTCCACCGCCCCCGGCCCTGTCTCCCCAGGCACGAGCTGGGCTCGGCCAAGCGAAACCGGAAAAAGCCGGCCGCCATGGACTACGAGGACCCCGAGCGGGAGCTGAAGAAGCAGAAGCGGGCGGCGCGGTTCCAGCCCGGCCACGGCCACGGCCACGGCCACACGAAGCGGCTGCGGCTGGAGCCCCTGGTGCTGCACATGAGCAGCCTGGAGCCGGGGCCCGCCGACCCCGACTGGAACGAGCTGAAGATCGTGGGCACCTGCCCTGACATCACCAAGCACTACCTCCGCCTCACCTGTGCCCCAGACCCTTCCACCGTGCGCCCTGTGGCAGTGAGTGTGGGCCCTGGGGGACCAAGCCTAGGGTGGGGGCTGGGAGGACGCTTGTCGTCGTCATCCCCGCAGGGCTACTCCTTCTTTTGGGGAACAGGCCAAGGAACTGGCGGGAGCCCAGAGGGCCGGTGGGGGGACACTCTGGGGCGAAAAAAGAAATCTCCGGTTCTCTGTCTCCTTGTCATCCCTGTCCTCAGTAAGATTTACTGAGTGCCTACTGATGGGGGCATGCTGTAGTTGGTCTCGGAGCCGCCCTAGCCCGGGTCTTCAAAGCGCTTCCAAGCCGTGGGGGAGACAGGCAAACCCCAAACTGTTTATGAGTCCTGGGGCCTCCTGGCTGGTGGTAGCCAGGGAATGGAAAGACACGGATGAGTACCTAAATCCGTGATGAAACACTCACCTCCGAGCTGGAGCATGGAGCCACCATGGAAGCTGATAGCCTCCCCGCCTCGCCCCCATCCCCTCCAGGTACTGAAGAAATCCTTGGTCATGGTGAAGGGTCACTGGAAGGAGAAGCAAGATTACGCATTTGCCTGTGAGCAGATGAAGAGCATTCGCCAGGACCTGACTGTGAGTTTGGGGCCCCTGAGGGGTGGCGGGGGGCCCGGGGCCAGGGCCGAGATGGCTGGGGTGGAAATAGGAGGGGTTGGAGGCTGGCGGGGAGGAAATAAGTATGAAGCTGTGGGAGGGTCGCAATGGGCGCTGGAGAAGGACAGTGAGCAGCCACTCTCCACCCAACCAGGTTCAGGGTGTCCGGACGGAATTTACCGTAGAGGT
Source organism: Ornithorhynchus anatinus (assembly GCF_004115215.2). NCBI lineage: Eukaryota > Metazoa > Chordata > Mammalia > Monotremata > Ornithorhynchidae > Ornithorhynchus > Ornithorhynchus anatinus. The sequence goes on along the minus strand of NC_041737.1, from coordinate 52,633,995 downwards.
GTACGAGACGCACGCCCGCATCGCCCTCGAGAAGGTGAGAGGGCCCCCGTCCCCGGGGGAGAAGCGAGTGGGATCGTGAGCTCCCCCGTCCCCAACCTGACATCTCTTTTCCGCTCCCTCCTCCCCCCGGCCCTTGCAGGGAGACCACGAGGAGTTTAACCAGTGCCAGACCCAGCTCAAATCCCTGTATGCAGAGAGCTTGCCCGGCAACGTGGGCGAGTTCACAGCCTATAGGATCCTCTACTACATCTTCACCAAAAACTCAGGAGGTGGGAGTGGGCAGAGCCGGGCAGGAGGGAGGGGAGGGCAGAAGGGGGAGGGGCGTGGCCATCCCCAGGGAGAGGAGGAAGGGGGGCCGGCCGGAGCCTCGTCCCCCCTTCACCGGTCCTCCCCCTCTCTCAGACATCACCACAGAGCTGGCCTACCTGACGAAGGAGCTGAAGACTGACCCCTGTGTGGCCCACGCCCTGGCGCTCAGAGCAGCCTGGGCCCTGGGCAACTTCCACCGCTTCTTCCGTCTGTACCGCACGGCCCCCCGCATGTCTGGCTACCTGGTGGACAAGTTTGCCGAGAGGGAGAGGAAAGCAGCCCTCAAGGCCATGATCAAAACGTATGTGCGGACTGCCCAGGCCCCCATCCCCTCCCGCCCTCGCTCTACCCTCCCGCCGCGCCTCTCCGCCCCTCTCGGCCACCCCGGCATCTTGGCACCTTTCCGTCCCATCTCTTGTTTTGTCGCTTTCCCTACTGTCGTCTTTTCTGTCATCCTCTCTCTCCTTCCAGTTTCCCTCCTCCCAACTAGTCAGGGCATTAACTCATCTCTGTGCTCATGGGGACCAGAGAGAGGCCTTAGAATTATCATCTGAGGATAGGAGATGAAAGGTTTTTGTTTTTTTAAATGATATTTAAGTGCTTACTATATGTCAAGCACTGTACTTAGTGCTGGGTTAGAGACAAGGTAATCAGCTGGGGCACGATCCCTGTCTCTCATGGGAACTCCCATTGTAAAGTATTAGATCCCCATTTTGCAGATGAGGAAACTAAGGCACAGAGAAGTTGTGACTTGGCCCACGTCACCCGACAGGCAAGTGGCCGAGCTGGGATTAGAACTCGGGTTCTCTGAGTCCCGCCTCAGCGAGCGGTGGTGGTGTCAGGGCGGGCTCCCTCTCTGTTGGTGTGGGTTCAGCGCCGACTATGCGCCAAGCACTATGGTAGATGCAAGATAATCCGGTCGGAGATGGGGCGGGCAACTGCAAGCCCCTCGTCCCTGGGGGTGGGGACAGTGAGGATGAGGGAGAGCTAAGGATGAGACTGGGCTAGTGAGGAGGAGGAGGGAGTCCCCCAGAGGACTAAGGCACAGCGCCAAGGAAGGAGACCGGTCCTTGGCAGGGGGGCAGCCGAGGTTGGGGCTGAGGGGGAAGCGGTGAGAAGGCGGCTCGTTGGCCGGAGTAGGGTGGGGGTGGGGCCTGCTGGGGAGTCAGTCAGTCATATTTATTGAGCACTTACTGTGTACAGAGCGCTGTACTAAGCTCTTGGGAGAATTAAGTTTGGAGCAAAAAAGGTGGATTCTAGAGATATTTTGAAGGTAGAATGGACAGGATTTAGTGACAGACTGAATGTGCTGGTTGTGAGAGAAGTGAGTCAGGAATCATGCCAAGGTTTAAAGGACTTGTGAGACAGGGAGGATGAAGGTGTTGTAGGGAAGTCTCAGGGAGGACAGGTTCTGGGTGGGAAGATGAAGAGTCCTGCTTTGGAGCGATTAAGTTTGAGTTGTCAGTGGGACATCCAGGTAGAGATGTCCTGAAGGCAGGAGGAAATACGAGGCTGCGGAAATGGAGAGGGAGGTCAGGGCTGGAGAGGTAGATTTGGGAATCATCCGCGCATAGATGGTAATTGAAGCTGTGAGAGTGCATGCATTCTCTCAAGGGAGTGGGTGTAGGTGGAGAATAGAAAGGGGAACCAGAACTGAGCCCTGAGAGACTCCCACTGTTAGGGGATGGGAAGTGAGGGAGGAGCTGGTGAAAGAGACTGAGAAGGAGCGGCCAGTGGAGGAGGAGGAGGACCACCAGTGATCTGTGAAGCCAAAGGTAGATTGCATTTCCTGAGAAGGAAGGCAGCTGACAGGTTGGGGAGGATTGGGGTGCAGTCCAGAGGCCATTGGATTGGGTTAGAAGGAGGTTGCCGGTGACGTTTAGAGAGGGTAGTCGGGGGAGAACAGTATTCCCCATCTTATAGATTGGGAAACAGGCCCAGAGAAGCTAAGTGAGCCGGCCAGTGGCAGAGCTGGGATTAGAAACCAGGTCTCCTGACCCCCAGTCTTGTGCCCTTTCCACCAGATTGTGGTTCAGTGCAATAGCAAAAGAAGACAACACACTGTCCCTGCCCTCGTAGTTTACGGTTTTTTATAAATGCCAGCTGCCCCTTGCCTTTTGGCATTTATTTACACCCATCTTCCAAACCGAGGTATTTATTGAGCGTTTACGGTGTGCGGACATTAATATTAACCACCCAGGAGAGTACAGTACAACAGAGTTGGCAGGAACGTCCCCCGCCCATAAGGAACTTGCAGTCTAGTGGGGGAGACAGACATAAATGTGAATAAATCCTTTCTCTCCCTCTTCTTTCCTCACCACCTCTCAGCTCATTCTCTTGCCTTGTCCCTTCTCTCTCCTCCTCCTCCTCCCCCCCCATTTCTTTTTTATTCCTTTTTGTTTCCCTCTCCATCTTCCACTCATACCACCTCCCCATCCTGTCCACCCACCCGTCTCTCCCTCCTCATCCCCTTCCCCAGCTCCCTCCTCTCCTCCTTTGCTTTCTTGCCTCTGCCCCTCTGCTGCTTCCTCCCACCTTTCTCCTCCTCCTTCCCTCTGTCAGTAGGCGAGCCCAGTTGACTACATTCCGTGGTTTCAAACTCCTTTGCCTCTCAGTCCCTTAACTCGTACTGTCTTAGTCTCTTTCCTTCCTCTGGATTTCTCTTGCTCCCACCTTTCTTTGGATTCCTCTCCTTCTCCCCACCGCGCCATCACCTGTCCGGGATCCCTCAGGTTTTCCTCTCTCTCTCTGGGGAGAGAGACTGACTGGCTCTCACCCGCTTCTCCTCCCTTTTCTTTTGGAGTTCTTTTGGATCCCGTCTTCCTTCCTTCCTCTCCACCTTCTTTCTCTCCCTTTTCTCTCTCTCCCTTCTCCCTCTCTCCCTACTCTGTCTTTTTTCCGGGGCCACCCCCTTACTCCGTCAGTACCAAACAGCAGCCAGTGGGCCGGTGCCAGCTGGAGAGCCGCCCCTTAGGTACTGAGCCCTCCACCCTGTTTCCCTTCCCTCCCCAAACCTTCCCCCCCACCCCATGCAACGTGCAGGTAAGTAGGAGCTTCTGGGGGAGCCAGGGGTGGGGTGACAGGCACATAACTGAGAGGTTGGGCCCCCAGGTTCCAGAGGGAAGAGTCGGGGAGTTTGGAAAACAAGCTAAGAGTGGGGGCAAGGGGGTTGAGAAGGCGGGGACGGGGGTGGGCCTCAGACAGACCCCTTCGGGTGGGCGGGGGGACGGGGGCTGGAGATGGGGCGGACGGGGCCGCGGGAGGTGGGAGAGGGGCGGGAGGGGTCTGATCTCCCCACGGTGGTGTGTGCGCACACCCCGTCCGGTGGGACCGTCCCACTTCCGTGTGTTCCAGCCTCCATCCCCCTTCTCTTGTCTCCTTAGCTTCCGGCCGGCGCTGCCGGTGTCGTACGTGCGGGGGGCGCTAGCATTGGACAGTGAGGAGGCCTGCCAGGCGTTCCTGGCTCCCCTGGGCCTGGCCTACACGGGGCCCGACGCCGGCCACATCGACTGCCGCCTCAGCCTGGCGCTGCTACCCAACTTCTAGACCTCTGACACCCCCAATAAAATCCAGTTTTTCTTCCTTCCCCCACTCCCCTCTTCCCCACAGCATAGCTCCTCCGCCCAGAGCCGGCGCAGAAGACGGGGAGAAACGGGGGCAGGGGGAGAAGGCCCCCGTGGGGATGGGGACAAGGGGAGGCGGGGGGGAGGGCCGCCTCTGTGAGGGCGGCTTCTGGTGACGAGGAAGACGAAGGGCAGCGGGGGGGTGGGTGCTATAGTCTTCTTCCCTCCAGAGGCACCAACACCACCCCCCCCCCAGCCACAGTGCAGCTTACACTGGTTTAACTGGTTTCCTGGAGCAGTGGACTCAGTTGTACATTTATTTTTTTCTCCTTGGGGAGAGTAAGATGTTTGTGTTTCCAGAGATTTCCCTCCCCCATTACCCCCCCCCCCCCCAATGTGTACAGAAGCACCTCAGCCCCCTTTGGGGGTTTTGTACAGAATTTTTTCTATGTTTTTATTTTCCCAATGGGCTTGAAAAGGGGCAGGAAGGGCCTGCTGGGGCTGAGTGGGGGGGTTGGGGGTCTGGGGGAGGGGAGAATCGATCACTTCCATCCCCCACCTGACACTAACGCTCTCTCAGTGTTTTCTCTCTCTCTCGAGTTTTCCGACCCAGGCGCCTGGCACTGACCCCCTCACCCCCCATGCCGAGGGGGTGAGGGAGAGGAGGAAAAGATGGGGGGCAACCAGCATGGGGGAGACCGGTGAACTCCCCTTCAGAGCCCCCCGACCGAGCTCCCTCCAGAGACTGTTACAGCTGCTCGGGGTTGCCTTGAGTATACGTGTTTTTTTTAGGGTGGGGGGGGAACGCTGCATAAGATGAGAGACTTTAATACCCCCCTCGCCACCCCCCCCACCCCACCCCCGGAGATGAGAGCAATGACATCAGAGGAGCCGGGGCCAACGAGGGAGCCTGCCTGCCGTCTGCCGCGTCCCCGAGACCACAGACCACGCCTTAAGTTGCCTCCTCTGTGTTTTTACCCCTCTCCCCCACTCCTACCCTCCACCCCCCTCCAGTGTCTGTTTTGATTTCTCCCTCTCCTCCTCTCCTCCTCCCCGCCCCCCTCCCTCCCTGGTTCTGCACAGGTAAAAGTGGTAACATCCTCCCCTCCCTGTTTCCTTCTTCCCAGTTCACCGGTTCACATCGTGTTTTCCCCTTTTTCGTTTAATTTTTTGGTTCTTTTCTTTCCCTTCTCAACCTTTTTTTTCCTTTGAGCTCCTTCCCTCCCCCCCACCCTCCCCCCTCCCCACTGTAATTCAATAATGTAAAATGGTATAAACAGCTGGACTGTCAGGCCGCCTTTCCTTTCCAGATGGTTTCTTCCCTCCACTACCTTCCTGGGCCCTGAAATGGTTTGGAAAAGAAATAAAAAAAGAGAGAGAGAGACTCATAAACATTCTGTGGATCCGATGCCCTAACCTATCTTTCTTGGCTTGTACCATGGGGTTTGGCTCTCGTGGGGGCTGGAGGTGGCCCCTGTTCTCTCCCTCTCCGTAGCGGTAGAGACCTGAAGGTTTTGGGGGGGGGGGGGGGTTGGCCAGGGTCGTCCACTCCGGTCCCAAGGCTGCAGCCTTGCTACTGAGGTCTTGAAAGTTGAACTTGGACTGTTCCAAGGCACTGGACGAGCAGGCCGGGAGGGATGCGACTGATCCCAGGTCCCCTGACCCGGGAGGGGAAGGGGTTACAGGTCAGAGGGAGGCTGAGGTAGTGGGGGGTCGTGGCAGTCGGTGTTACGGTGGATGGGTAGAGGTCAGATGGTGACTCTGTCTCTGAGTGAAGAGGGGCAGGGGTTATGTCGAATAAGTAAAGGGGGATGTTGTGGTAGGATGGGGGGAAGCCCCCAGCAGTGCGGGCCTGGTATGGTAGACCCCTCCAACCCCCAGTGCCTACCCTCATTCTGAGGGTTCCTGAGACACATTGGGAAAGCTTTTTAAAGATTTCGATTTTAATGGAAAGTGCAAGTCGCACCCAGCCCGCGGTGGCTGAGCTCCGGAGTGGTGATTGTGCAAATGTTGAGAGCTGCACCCCGAAGGAGCAGGGGGTGTCGACAGGTCCTCGTCATCGCAGAGACACTTGGGCCACGGTTTCATAGCCCCCCTCTTCCCCTCGGGGTCCCCCGACCCGGCATAGCTGGAGGTGCCGCACTTCCTGGTGGCCCAGCTCCCGGCCCCCGGGCTCCGGGGCGGGCAGGCTGCCACCGGACCCCCGGGGCAACTTGGCCAGGGTGAGATGGGGGGCGGCCGGGGCTTGGACCACCCGCAGACCCCTCGACTCCAGCCCGTGGGCTAGTGCCTGGGCTAGGTCCCCTAGGTCCGGGGAGGGGGTGGCATAGAGGACCCCGGAACCAAAGCGAGCCAGGCCGCCTAAACGGAGGCGTTGGGGGTATCGGACGCCTGGGTCCCTCGCCAGCTGCTTGAGGGCCGCCGTGGCCTCTGCCACCTCTCTGGGGCCGGCCAGGCGCAGGAGGCAGAGCGTGAGGTGGAGGCCGGCCGGGGGCACCAGGCCGGCCGCCACATCCGGGTCCTGCCCCACGAGGTGGTCCTGGACCTCAGCCACCGAGGCCCGCAGCCTGGGGTCTGTCACGGGCAAGGCCACAAAGTGCGTGGGGCGGGGTGGGCGGGCGGAGCGGGGCAGCTCGACGGCTCTCTCCTCCTCCCCGGGCCAGCTCCCTGGTCCCAATCTGAGGTGGTTTTCTGCAGCCTGCTGGGCCAGCCCCCAGTCCAGCTCTGGCTCCGGCCTCCTCCCTCCCGCCGCAGCAGCCGGGGAGCGCCGAGGCTCCGACCCTTGGGCCTGTCCCGGCCCCGGCCCCGGGGGTAGGACCTCCAGCGAGGCCCCCCTCTCTCCATCAGCCCCGCAGCCTCCACGCTTCCTGGCGGCCTCCTCTCGCTCCTGCGTGGCCTCCTGCTCTAGCTCCAGCTTCAGATCCTGCTCCAGCTCCAGCTTCTGCTCCAGATCCTGCTCCAGCTTCAAATCGTGCTCCAGCTCCTGTTTCAAATCCTGCTCCCGCTCCAGCTTCTGCTTCAGATCCTGCTCCAGCTCCTGCTTCAGCTCCAGCTTCAGATCCTGCTCCAGCTCCTGCTCCTGCTGCAGATCCTGCTCCCCGTCCGGCTCCCGGTGCCGGTCCCGGATGGTTCGCCCCGCGCCGGCCGAGCCGAAGACGTGGTCGATGCGGGCGTGGCGGTCCCAGACGAGCGCGCCGCGATGTCGGAAGTAGCGGATGCGGTGTTGGGGTACGGCCAGCACCCCCGGGCCCAGCGCCCCCAGCTCCTCGTCCCAGCAGAAGGCGTCGAACGGTTCCTCCACCACCCCCAGGAAGCGGTCCAGGTAGCCCACCGAGAAGTCGGCCGGGTCCAGGAGCGGGTCCCAGCGGATCCGGTGGATCACGGCCGCCGCCGTCTTCATGGGAGGCTTCTTGGAGCCCGGCTCCGGCTCCGGGGCCGGGGGGCGGTCGGGGGTCCCGGGGGCTCCGGGATGGGGCTGCCGGCAGCGGGCCCCGAAGCGGCAGCGGCCCTCGAGGAAGAAGCGGCAGGGGGCCGGGACCGCCACCGGGACCGGGGCGGGATCCTCCATGGCCGCTGCCGGGGGGCCGGGAGGTGTAGGAGGAGAAGGCCCCGGGACCCGCAGGCGCCGCCTATTTGGTCAGTGACTTCTGGACTTCCCCGTGATCCGGCCTGTTCCGGTCCTGGGTTCCGGTTCTCCGCCCCCCGCTCCGCCCCCCGCTCCGCCCCGCGGCCCCTCCCCGTGGCCCTGCTGCTCCCCCGGGCCTCCGGCCCTTCCCGGCTCCGCCAACCTCGGGAGGGACCCGGGCTGGACCCCGGGCGGGGGCGGATTCATTCATTCATTCAATAGTATTTATTGAGCGCTTACTATGTGCAGAGCACTGTACTAAGCGCTTGGAATGAACAAGGTCGGCAACAGATAGAGACAGTCCCTGCCCTTTGGCGGGCTTACAGTCTAATCGGGGGAGACAGACGGACAAGAACAATGGCAATAAATAGAGTCAAGGGGAAGAACATCTCGTAAAAACAATGGCAACTAAATAGAATCAAGGCGATGTACATTTCATTCACGAAATAATCAGGATCTACCCTCCTGAGCCAGCGGGGCAGGCCGCGGGACCGGACAAGGGTCACACCGGGCAGGTTGGGCCTCGTTCACAGGGCGGGAGGGGATTCGGGCCGCCGGGGTCCCGAGCCAAGAGGCCTGGCCGCTCTCTGGCCCCAGGGAAAGTCACTTCTCTGGGCCTCAGTTCCCTCCTCTGTAAAAGGGGGATGGAGACTGTGACAGGGTGGGACAGGGTGTGTGTCCAACCCACCGTAGCCACCCCAGTGTTTAGTACAGTCCCTGGCACATAGTTGGCACTTAACGAATACCATAATAATAATTATTGTTAAGAGAGGCAGAGAACAAGAAAGAAGCAGAATGGTCTAGTGGATAGAACCCGGGCCTAGGAGTCAGAAGGAGCAGGGTTCTAATTCTGACTTCACCACTTGCTTGCTATGTGACCCTGGACAAGTCAGTTCACTTCTCAGTGCCTCTGTTACCTCATCTGTAAAATGGGGATAAAGACCGTGAGCCCCACGTGGGACCTAGGCTGTATCAAATCCACCAATGACTCTCACCCTCTTCAAAGCCCTATTGAAGGCCCATCTCCTCCAAGAGGACTTCCCAGACTAAAACCCAATTTTGCTCATCACCCACTTCCTCCTGCGTCACCCTGACTTACTCCCTTTGCTCACCCCCCCCGCCCCCCAGGCTCACAGAACTTATGTACATATCTGTAATTTTATTTATCTGTAATTATTGTGTCAGCCTTCTCTCTGATCTCCCTTCCTCCTGTCTCTCCCCACTCCAGTCTATTCTTCATTCCTCTGCCCGGCTCATCTTCCTGCAGAAATGCTCTGGGCATGTCACTCCCTTTCTTAAAAACTTCCAGTGGTTGCCTACCAACCTCTGCACGAAACAAAAACTTCTTACTCTAGGCTTCAAGGCTCTCCATCAGCTTGCCCCCTCCCTTCTCCCTTTCTACTGCCCACCTCGTAGGCTCCGCTCCTCTGCCGCCCACCTCCTCACCATCCCCTGTTCTCACCTGTCCCGCCATCAACCCCTGGCCCACGTCCTCCCGCTGTCCTGGAATGCCCTCCCTCCTCACCTCCGCCAAACTCTCTTCCCCTCTTCAAAGCCCTACTGAGAGCTCACCTCCTCCAAAAGGCCTTCCCAGACTGAGCTTCCCCTTTTCCCCCTGCTCCCTCTCTGCCCCCCCTTTCACCTCCCCTCAGCACCCCTTTCCCTCTGCTCCTCCCCCTCTCCCTTCCCCTCCCCTCAGCACTGTGCTTGTCCGCTCATTTGTATATATTTTTATTACCCTATTTATTTTGTTAATGAGATGTACATCCCCTTGATTCTATTTATTGCTATTGTTTTTGTCTGTCTGTCTCCCCCAGTTAGACTGTAAGCCCGTCAATGGGCAGGGATTGTCTCTATCTGTTGCCGAATTGTCCATTCCAAGCGTTTAGTACAGTGCTCTGCACATAATAAGCGCTCAATAAATACTTTTGAATGAATGATGTCTCTCTGCCCCCCTCTAGACGGTGAGCTCGTGGTGGGCAGGGAATGTCACTGTTTATTGTGGTGGTGTACTTTCCCAAGCGCTTAATCCAACGCCCTGCACAGACTAAGCGCTTAATAAATAGGATTGAATGAACGAATGAAATCCAACCGGATTTGCGGGGATCTACCCCAGACCTTTAACAAATACGACCAAAACAAGGAGAGAGGAGGAGGGGGGGTGCGGGACATCGGGGTCCCTAAGAGCGCGGAAGGCCTCTTGGTTCTCTGCTGCGCCGCAGGGCCTCCGGGACGGGCACAGGGAGTCGCGACTGAAATAAAACTTTGATATTTATTTATATATAAAGATTTGAAGAGACGCGCGGAGGGGGGGAGGGCGCTATACAGGGGACATCCGTATAAAAAAGAAAAACCACTGGCGAGGGCATGGGGAGAGAAGAGGAGAGGCCGGAGCTCAGTAGGAGCTGAGGTGGAGGGTGGGGAGGGGGGAGGGAGGCGGCCGTCGCCCCCATAGGGGGGAGGGTCTCTCGCCCTGGGGAGGGGGGGGGCTACAGGCCGATGACGTCATCCAGTTCCTCCTCGGAGCCGAAGCCCAGCCGGGGTCCCCTCCGCAGCCCCCCGCCCTCGGGGGCCCCCGGCCCGGCCCGGTCCCGCTCCCCCCGCTCCATGACTCCCAGCACCTCGTCCAGGATGGAGGGCCCCAAGTCCAGCTGGAAGGACAGGAAGGGCTCGGCGGGGTCCCCCGGGGGCGGCCCGGGGTCGGGGTCGGGGTCGGGGTCGGGCCCGGGGTGGGCGGGGGCGGGGCTGCGGGGCGGCGGGAGCCCCGGGCGGGGCGGGGGCGGTGGGGGCTGAGGGGGCTGCGGGGGTCCCCGGCCGTTGGAGGGGGCGGGCGAGGGGGGCCCCCCGTGGCGGCTGAGGAAGGAGGTGTCCCCGAAAGCGTCGCCGCCGCGGCCCACGTGCATGGTGTGGCGAAAGTCCCCCAGCGGGGCCGAGATGGCCCCCCGCTCGATCCGCTTCTTGGGCAGCGCCGGGCCCAGCTGCTTCAGGACCGGCATGGTCTACGGGGCGGGGACCAACTTCAGGGGGGCGTCCGGAGGACCCCCCCCACCCACACACACTCCGCTTCCCCTTCCCATCCCATCCTTTCCCATCCCATCCCCTTGTCTTGTTTTGTTCTGTTTTGCTTTGCTGCCCGTCACCCCCTTTTAGACGGTGAGCCCGTTATTGGGCAGGGGTGGTCTCTAACTGTGGCCGAATTGTCCATTCCAAGCGCTTACTACAGCGCTCTGCCCACCGTAAGCGCTCAGTAGATACGATGGACTGAAGGCATCCCCTTCCTCGCCCTCCCGCTTCCCGCTCCCGACGGCAGGAAATTCGTTTCCTGCTCAGGGCGGAGGGGTGGGGGGAGGCCTGGGTCGGGGGTCCGGCGGGAGACCGGGGACTCCGAGAGCCCGAAATGATGGGGGAGGGGGAGGGGGCGGGGATTTGCAAGGGTCCCAGGCGTCCTAACCCCTCCCCCGGCAGCTGGGCCCCCTTCCTTCCCACGTGTCCCTCGGACCCCCCCCCCCCCGCTTCCTCGCCCCTCCCTGGCGGAAATCACCGGCGGGTCTGGATCAGGTCTGACCGGTTCTCTCTGTCCGGGGGGCGGGGCGGAGGGAGGAAGGTTGGGGACCTCGGGGGTCCCGGCTCCCCCACTCCCGCCCCCAGCTCCCGGGGCGCGGCAGGACCATCCCGGGGGGCGGCAGCCTCCTCCTCCTCCTCCTGCGGGCCCAGCAGCTCCACGTGGCTGGGCCTGGGGACGCCTGGGTCCCCTCGGGCTCTGAGCCGTCGGTCCCCGGGAGGAGACCACCCCCCTCCCGGCCCCCCAACCCCCAAGGCGGATGCCCCCCGCCCTCCCCGACGCCCCCACTCACTCTGCGGCCTTCTGCGGGGCTCCGGGTCCGGGGGCAAGGGTCGGGGGGCTGGGAGGGCGGAATGGGAACCCCGACGGTGGCCGCTCGGCCGGGGGAGGGGGAGGAAAAGGGGGAGGGGGCGTTCCTCCTCCGCCCCGGCCCCCTCCCTCCCTCCTCCTTCCTTCCTTCCTTCCTTCCTTCCCTGCCTCTCTCCTCCCCCCGGATCCGTTTCCTCCTGCTCCTGCTCTCTCCGGACGCTTCCTCCTTTCTCCCCTTTTTCCCCCCCTTCCCACACCTGGCAGAGAGCAAAGCCCCTCGGGGCTGCGGACCCGGGCCCGGGCCCCAGCCTCCCCTCCCGGGAGCCCGAAGCCCCGGCCCCGTCGCCTCCTAGCCTCCCTCCGCCTCTTCCCAACTTCCAACCCCTTTCCCCCCGGGGGCCTTCTGCTCCGTCAGGATTTGGCTTCCACCCCCTGACCCCTTCCCCACCAGCCCCGCTTCCCTCAAACCCAGCCCCTTCCCCGTGCTGTCCCAGGGACCCAGACGTCCTGCCTCCCAGCCCCGAGCTCCCTTTCCAGGTCCCAGGCGTCCTCTTTCCAAGCCCGGTCCTCCTTCCCCGCCTTCGCCCCCCTTGGGACCCAGGCGTCTGCCCACCCCTCCAGGGCCGGACCCACTTTACCTGGTCCAAGAAGCGGGGGAGGGGTCACCCCTTGTTAGGGGCGCATGGTGGGAGGGGGGATAGAGCCGGATTCGGAGCCGCCGCCCAGTCTGGCCCAGTGCGGGACTGGGAGGGTTAAGGCGCCGGCCCCTCCCCTCCCTTATCCCCCAAAAACTTTGGCTCTGGGATTTAAAGGGCCAGACAGCCCGGGCCCGGGGGGGCGAGGAACCCTCGAACCCCCATCTGCCCCATAGAGTCCCGGCAAGGGGGATGGGGGTGGGGAGGGGGACGGGGCACCGGGGCTGGGGCAGTTGTGGGGGATCAAAGAAAGGGAAATGTCATCTCCCACCCCTCCCCCCCACCCCCCGCTCTCCCCTCCCCCGTCCCCGGCCTGGAATTTCCTGAAACTAGGGAAGTTTGGCTTTTTTTTTTTTCTGGAATAGTAATTTCTTCCAGATTGAGCTGATCCCGGGAAGGATGTGAGAAAGACCGAGAGAAAGGGAGAGAGGGGGGCGGGGGAGGGGAGGGGCACGGGGGCAGAATTAGGGAAAGGGAAAGGAGGCAGAGATAAAGACGGGACAGAGAGTCTGAGGAGATAGAGACAGAGCTAGAGAGGGAGCAGCGGGCGAGAAAAGTATTGACAGTGAGGCAGAGTCAGAAGCAGCCAGAGTTAGGGAAAGAGACAGAGATACAGAGAAGCCGGGAGACACTGAAAGAGAACCCAAGAGATAAAAACAGAAATCATTGGGTAAAAAAGAGTGTCTAAAGTGAGAAAGAGAAGTTTAGGGAGGTGGAGGGGAAGGGAACAGATTATGGCCCATCTCCAATTACCGTATCTACCCCAGTGTTTAGTTCGGGGCTTGGCACATGATGAACGCTTAACAAATACCATCACGATTATTAGGGGACAGGGAATCGATCGCATTTACCTAGCGCTTGCTGTGGGCAGAGGACTGTACTAAGCGCTAGGGAGAATACGCACCAAAAGAGTTGGTAGACATTCCCTGTCCACAAGGAGCTTCCAATCTAGAGGGAAATGTCTTGGACGTCCTGAACGCTGGATCTTGGGGGTCAGGGGACCTGAGGGAGCCTGGGAGAGGGAATGACAGACATCGTAAGGCTGGGTCCTCACTGTGCCCCAGTCAATCAATCAATCGATAGTATTTATTAAGTGCTTACCATGTGTAGAGCACTGTACTAAGACTTAATAATAGTCGTGGTATTTTATTCATTGGTTCAATCGTATTGATTGAGTCCTTACTATGTGCAAAGCCAAGTATTAGTTAAACTCTTACTACGTGCCACACACTGTTCTAAGCGCTGGGGTTTAAGCGCAAATCAGCTTGAACACAGTCCGTATCTCACATGGGGTTCACGTTCTTATTCCCCATGTTACAGATGAGGGAACTGAGGCCCAGAGAAGTGAAGTGACTTGCCCAAGGTCACACCTCAGATAAGTGGCAGAGCCAGGATCTGATTATCTTGTAGCCACCTCAGCCAGCCCTCAGTTCAGTGTTTCAGTTCAGAGTAAGCTGTCATCATCAACAATGGTATTTATCGAGCGCTTCTGTGCGCAGAGCACTGTACTAAGCTCTAGGGAGAGTACAATATGACAGAGTCGACGTCACATTCCCTGCTCATAACGAGCTTTCTGTCTAGAGAGGGAAAGCAGACATTAATATCAATAAATAATGTATAAAAATAGGTACGTGAGTGTTGTGCAGTTGAGGGTGGGGCGAATAGCAAATGCTCAAAGGTCACAGGTCCAAGTGCAAAGACAAGGCAGAAGGGAGGGCGAGCTGGGGAAAAAAAGGGATTAATCAGGGAAAGGCTCCTGGAGGAGACGTGACCTTAGCAAGGATTTGAAGTCGGGGAGAGTTGGTGGTCTGGCACATGTGGAAGGGGAGGGGGTTCCAGGCTTGGGGGAGGACGTAGGAAAGGGGTCGGCATCGGGATAGGCGAGATCGGTACACAGTAAGTGAGCTGGCGTTGGAGTGAAGTGTATGGGTTGGGCTAGAGTATTCATACATTCATTCAATCGTATTTATTGAGCACTTACTATGTGCAGAGCACAGTACTAAGGGCTTGGAATGTACAATTCGGCAACAGATAGACAATCCCTGCCCAACAACGGGCTCACAGTCTAAACGGGGGTAGGAGAACTGCTGTAGAGAAGCAGCATGGGCTAGTGGAGAGAGCTTGGGCCTGGGAGACAGACGGTCATGGGTTCAAATCCAGACTCTGCCACTTGTCTACTGGGTGATCTTGGGCAAGTCACTTCACTTCTCTGGGCCTCAGTTATCTCATCTGTAAAATGGGGATTGAGACTGTGAGCCCCGTGTGGGACAGGGACTGTGTCTAACCTGGTTTGCCCTTACCCACCCCAGTGCTTAGTACAGTGCCCAGCCCTGCTGAACAAATACCACTATTATTATTATTATTATAATAAATTATAATTATTATTAAAACAGTGAGATGAGGTAGGAAGAGGGAGGAGGATGATTGAATACTTTAGTGTAGACGTGGATGGGCAACCTTTCGAGGATCTTGAGGAGGGGGGGAGGAAGGGACTGAACTCTTTGTAGAAAAATGATCCATGCAGCAAAATGAAGTACAGACTGGAGTCGGGGAAAGGCAGGGGGCAGGGAGGTCAGCAAGGAGGCAGATGGAATGGTCAGGCTGGAAAGCCCTTAACAAATACCACAATTATTCTAATTCTTGGAGGGAGGGCTGGACTTCACCCTCTTGGTATTCTGCAGTGGCTGGTCTAGGGCCCCTCGAAGCAATTCTTAACCCCCGCCCCCCCTGCGTTAAGAAAAAAAAAGTCTCACATTTCCCTCGAAAAAAAGCATTTAACTAGATGTGGGCCAGGCTGTGTCCCCAGATAACCATAATTTATTTATTTACATTAATGTCTTTAACGTCCCTCTCCCCCTCTACACTGTGAGCTTATTGTGTTCAGGGAACGTGTCTACCAACTCTGTTGTAGCATACTCTCCCAAGTGCTTAATAAAGCGCTCTGCACACAGTAAGTACTCAATAATTACGATTGATTGAGTCAGTGATTTTTCTAATAGGCAACCTCACTGCATCTGGAAGCAAGACTTGCTGCTTGCAAGGACCATCTGTTTGGGATCAATTAATCAATTAATGTTACCTATTGAGCACTTACTAGGTGCAGAGCACTAGACTAAGTGCTTGGTCATTTCTGAGCTGTGCTGTGGTGGTGACAGGATGACATCCCAGAGTTCCAGTTAAAGGGAAGTAGCATGGACCTGGGAGTCAGAAGGTCATGGGTTTTAATCCTGACTCTGCCACTTGTTTGCTGTAAGAACTTGGGCAAGTCACTTCACTTCTCAGTGCCTCAGTTACTTCATCTATAAATTAGAGATCAAGACTGTGAGCCCCATGTGGGTCAGGGACTGTGTCCAACCCAATTTGCCCATTTGCTTGTATCCATCCCAGTGCTTAGTACAGTGCCTGGCACATAGTAAGTGCTTAACAAATACCATTATTATTATTATTATTATTCCAGGAGCGGTGTCCAGGGCTTTCTCGGGCCGGAGAACTTGACTCCGTTAAAGTTCAGAATTCCAGCTCTGCCCAGGGCTTAGAACAGTACCTGGCACATAATAAGCACTTAACGAATGCCACAATTATTAATTATTATTGTGCCTGCTATGTGACCTTGCACAAATCACTCGACTTAAAGAAGCAGCATGGCTTAGTGGAAGGAGCACGGACTTGGGAGTCAGGGGTCATGGGTTCTAATCCCAGCTCTGCCACTTAGTTGTGTGACTTTGGGCAAGTCACTTCACTTCTCTGTGCCTCAGTTACCTCATCTGTAAAATGGGGAGTAAGACTGTGAGCCCCAGGTGGGACACCCCGATTACCTTGCATCTACCCCAGCACTTAGAACAGTGCTCTGCACATAGTAAGCGCTTAACAAATACCAACATTATTATTATTAGAGTGTAAGCCTGTGATTATTCATTCATTCATTCAATAGTATTTATTGAGCGCTTACTATGTGCAGAGCACTGTACTAAGCGCTTGGAATGTACAATTCGGCAACAGATAGAGACCATCCCTGCCCATTGACGGGCTCACAGTCTAATCGGGGGAGACAGACGGACAAAAACAAAACAACTTAATCACGATAAATAGAATCAAGGGGATGGACACCTCATTAGGGGAAGCAGCATGTCTCAGTGGAAAGAGCCTGGGCTTCGGAGTCAGAAGTGATGGGTTTGACTCCCGGTTCTGCCACTTGTCAGCTGTGTGACTGTGGGCAAGTCACTTGACTTCTCTGGGCCTCAGTTACCTCATCTGTAAAATGGGGATGAAGACTGTAAGCCTCCCGTGGGACAACTTGATTACCCTGTATCTCCCCCAGCGCTTAGAACAGTGCTCTGCACGTAGTAAGCGCTTAACAAATACCAACATTATTAACAAAATAAATAGGGTAATAAAAATATAGACAAATGAGCACAGAGGGGAAGGAAAAGGGGGAGGAGCAGAGGGAAAGGAGGCTTAGCTGAGGGGAGGTGAAGAGGGGGCAGAGAGGGAGCAGACGGAAAAGGGCTGTGAGCCCGTCATTGGGCAGGGATGGTATATTCCAAGCGCTTAGTAGAGTGCTCTGCACATAGTAGCCGCTCAATAAATATTATTGAATGAATTATTAGCAAGCGCTTAGCAGATGCCGTAAGGGGTGGGGCCTTTCGGACTCTCGTTAGGCCGCTGATGGACTATCAGAGAAATGCTGCCGGGAGCCACCAGGCGGCGACAGAGAGGCCAGGTGGGGTGCGGTCCTGGCGCTGGTGGCCACTAGAGGGAGCCACAGCTCCGCGCAGCCTGCTCGGGGCTCGGGGGAATTGGGGAGGGGGCTCCCTTCCTCTTCCCCTCCCTCTTTCCCTCCCTCTTTTCCCTCCCTCTTTCCCTCCCCTCCGATGCTCGTACATCTCCCCGAAAACGATTCCTCAATGCCCCCCCCCCCGGGCCCACCGCCCCATTAGTCACCCACCCTGTCTCAGCCCTCCCACATCTTTTCATTCTTTTCTCCCAAAATGGTTTTTGTTGAGCGCTTACTAGGTGCCAGACACTGCGTTCATTCACTCATTCGATCGTATTTATTGAGCGCTTACTGCGTGCGGGGCACTGTACTAAGCGCTTGGAAAGTACCGTTCAGCCACAGAGACAATGCCTAACAACGGGCTCACAGTCTGGAAGGGGGGGAGGCAGACATTAAAACAAGTCAACAGGTATCGATAGCATCCATATAAATAAATAAGATTATTCCAGTCAATAGTATTTACTGAGCGCTTACTATGTGCAGAGCACTGTACTAAGCGCTTGGAATTTACAATTCGGCAACAGGTAGACAATCCCTGCCCAATGAATTATATATACTATGTATATAGCATTAAAATAGAATATGTTAAATAGAATTATATAATATTAATACAATAAATAGAATAGCAAATATGTGCATATGGTTTTTATTATTATAAAAGTGCCGTCGAGTCGTTTCCGATTCATAGCGACTCCATGGATATACTTTCTCCAGAACGTCCCGTCCTCCGCCATAATCCGCAACCTCTCTAACGGTTCTTCCGTTATGGTTGTTATGGTCTCTATCCATCTAGCTGCTGGTCTGCCTCTTCCACGTTTTCCCTGGAACAATAGAACGATAAAACAGACACATTCCCTGCCCACTACGAGCTTACAGGTTAGAGAAAAGAGAGGGGAGGCAGGGGAGCTAGAAATTAGAAGCTGAGATGCTGTTCCCCCCGAGATTTCCCTCGGTGGGGACGGAGACCCAGGGTCCGGACGGGTGCGGGGACCCCGGTCCGGCCCGGCCCGGCCCGGTCGCCGACAGGTCGTGATTCTCTGATCCCAGAGAGTCCGGGCCCGAGGCTCAGGGTCGCGGCTTCCCCCGGGCCGGGAGTCCAGCCAGGCCTGGACCCTCGGACCCGCCGGGGTGCCGAGGGCCGAGAGAGGCTCCAACCTGATTAACCCCCATAATAATAATAATGTTGGTATTGGTTAAGCGCTTACAATGTGCCAAGCACTGTTCTAAGCGCTGGGATAGATACAAGGGCATCAGGTCATCCCACGTAGGGCTCACAGTCTTCATCCCCATTTTACAGACAAGGCAACTGAGGCACGGAGAAGTGAAGTGACTAGCCCAGGGTCACACAGCTGACAAGTGGCAGAGTCGAGATTAGAATAATAATAATAATAATGATATTTGTTGAGTGTCTACTATGTGCAAAGCACAAGGGGGGTGAGGGATATAAGGTGATCAGGTTGTCCCACATGGAGCTCACAGTCTTCATCCCCATTTTACAGATGAGGTAACTGAGGCACAGAGAAGAACCCATGACCTCTGACTCCCAACCCCATGCTCTTTCCACTAAGTCAGGCTGCTGCTTCCCTATCTACTCCAGTGCTCAAAACAGTGCCTGGCACTTAGTAAGCGCTTACCAAGTACCGTAATTAGAACAGGGGGTGGAGTGGGTTTTCGCGCCAGGTCCTGGGCTCCCCCTGCCCGTCCCCTTCGCTCGGCGGAGCCCCGCGAATCCCTCGCCATCCCATTCCCATCTCCATCCCCATCCCCATCCCCATCCCCGCTGTTCTCCCCACGCTGCACCCCGTCCTGGCCTGGCCGCGGGAAGGACAGGGCTCTGCCGCCCCCGGACAACAACCGGACCAGACCCACAACCCTCCGCCCAGCACCTCCCCGTCCGGTTCTTCCCCTCCCCGTCCAGTCCTTCCCCTCCTCCGTCCAATCCTCCCCCGCCCCGGCCCGTCCCGCCCCCCGTCCAGTCCTTCCCCGCCCCGTTGACCCGCTCCTCCCCCCAGCCGCGGCCCAAGGGGGCTTTTAGCCGGGGAGGGGGTCGTAGGGGGGCCTCCGTGCCCACCTGACCCGCTGCCCCTGCCGGGGACCATCCCCCGGGGACCCCGGCCAAGCGCAGTCGCTGTAACAGATCGTATCAAACGGCTGCTTTATGCAGAGCACTGTGCAGAAGGGGCGTGGCCTACAGGATAGAGCACGGGCCTGCAAGGCAGAAGGAGCTGGGTTCCAATCCCGACCCTCCCCCCCCCTCCTTTTTTTTTTGCGTTAAGCGCTTACTATGTGTCGGGCGCTAGTCTAAGCGTTGGAATCGACAGCAGGTAATCGGTTGGGACACAGTTCACGTCCCGCATGGGGTCGACAGTCTTCGTCCCCATTTTACCGTTGAGGTAACTGAGGCACGGAGAGGTGAAGTGAGCTGCCCGAGGTCACACAGCAGATGAGTGGTGGAGCGGGAATTAGAACGCAAGTCCCGATTCCCAGACCACGCGTCCGCTTGGGGAAACTTGGGACCCATCAGCTCCCCTCCTTTCCGGCTCATCCCCGGGACCCCTCCCTCCTTTTAGGGACCGGGCCGGGGCGTGTGGGCGGACAAGAGGGCGGATAGGAGGGCGGGTGGACCGGAGACACGGTGCACCTGCTCCGTCTGAGTAAACAAGTGGAACTCCGGCATTCCTTCCTTCCCTCTTATCCCCGCCCTCCCCGGGCATCCCGAGGGGCGTCCACCCCGCCCCGGGGGAGTCCTCCCCAGCGCCGCCGGCCCGGCCCCCAACCCAGTCCAGGGAACCTCGGGGGGTGGGGAGAGGTGTGGCTCCCTCTTTGCTTTGTTTTGTTGCCCACCTCCCCCCTTCTAGACTGCGAGCCCGTTGTTGGGCGGGGACTGTCTCTCTCTCAGTCTAATTGTACTTTCCAAGCGCTTTGTACAGTGATCTGCACCCAATCAGCGCTCAGTAAATACGTTTGAATGAATGAATGCTCTGCACCCCCTAAGCGCTCCATGAATACAGATGAACCTTGGGTCCCAGGAGGGGCTGAGGACGTCGGATATTGGGGAGGGGCCGCGTCCCAGGTCCGTCCCGTGCGGCTGCGGGGGTTGGGGAGTGGGAGGGGTGGGGAGTGCTCAGGAAGGGGGGTGGGGGGGTGCTCAGGAAAGGGGTTGGGGGAGACCAGCGGGGCCACCGAGGCCCGGGCCGCAGTGGGCGGAGAGGGAAGGAGGAAACTGGGGCGGAAGGAATGAGGCCGGGAGAGGACCAGGTTTCGGTCTCCACCTGCAGCCCGGGCCGCCCAAACAGGAGCCGGGGCGGGGCCGGAGCCGGTTCCGGGACGAGGTCAGGGTCCCGGGGGCCCCTCCGCCCCCTCCTCCCGCTCGGAGAGGGAAACCAAGGCCGCTGACACCGCCGGGGCAGCCCCGCTCTCCCCCGCCCGCCTCGGTGTCTCCTTCGAGGAAACGAGAAATATTTTCTGGGCCTTTCTCAGCACTCCGAGCCGGAGTAAGTTCACCCATTCATTCGTATTTATTGAGCGCTCACTGTGGGCAGAGCACTGTGCTGAGCGCTGGGGCCGCACAATTCAGCCTCAAATGGAGACAATCCCTGCCCACCACGGGCTCACCGTCTAGATGGGGGGAGACAGACAACAAAAGGAAACCAGTAGATCAATAGCATCAATAACATAATCAATAGTAAGTAAGTCTGTGTAAGGACATGGATCTGCATGTGGCTCCGAGTCTGAACGTGTGTGAGGTTGTGTGATTGTGTATGTGTGAAGATATATATATATATATGTATACATAATGGCATTTTGTTAAGCGCTTACTATGTGTCAAGCCCTGTTCTAAGCGCTGGGGTAGATACAAGCTCATCAGGTTGTCCCACGTGTCCCACAGTCTTCATCACCATTTTACAGATGAGGTAATTGAGGCACAGAGAAGTGAAGTGATTTGCCCGAAGTCACACAGCCGATAAATGGCGGAGTTGGAATTAGAACCCACAACCTCCGACGCCCAAGCCCTCGTCACCGAGCCTCGCTGCTTCTATATATGTTTTGGGGTGCGGGTGTGTGTGTCGGTGTGAAGGTGGGTTTATGTTTGTGTGTTGGGATGAGGAGGTGTGTGTTTTGAAGATGCGTACGTGTGTTTGTGTGTGTGTGTTGTTATTGGGGGGAGGGTGTGTGTTTCTGACCCCGCTGGGTTGTGACTCTTTGGTTGTAGGTCAGGATTCTGGGCGGGGACCAGTTTGGGTCACGTAATTACCTTGGCCTTGCTTGTCCCCACCACCTCCCTCCCAACTCGCTCTCCCTGTTTAGCCATTAACGCCTGGGACCCAGGCGTCCGGCCCCACTTCCCGGCTCACCGCTCTTAACAATAATAATAATGTTGGTATTTGTTAAGCGCTTCCTATGTGCAGAGCACTGTTCTAAGCGCTGGGGGAGATACCGGGTCATCAGGTCGTCCCACGTGAGGCTCACAAGTCTTCATCCCCATTTAACAGGTGAGGTCACTGAGGCACAGAGAAGTTAAGTAGCTTGCCTACCGTCACCCAGCTGACGAGTGGCAGAGCTGGGATTAGAACCCATGACCTCTGACACCTGAGACCATGCTCTTTCCATTAAGCCACGTTACTTCTCTTAGCGGTCCTAGCCTCCACCCCCCCCCCCCCCCGGGACCCAGGCGTCCGGGCCCCACTTCCCAGCTCGCCTCCCTTAGTCCCCTCTTTTCAGGACCCAGGCATCTTCCCAGCCAACCGTCCCCCGACCCCTCCTCCCCGGGCTGGGGGGGTCTCGGATCCCTCAGCCTCCCCCCCCACCCCCGCCCGCAGTCCCGGAACCCGGGCTTCCCCCCTTCCCCCGCCCCACCCGCGGCACTCCCGGCCAGGTGAGGGCTCAGGTATGCGGGGGTGGAGCCCCGCAGCTCCTCAATGACGCGGTTTCGAGCAGGAGCCCAAACCTCAAACTGGTGAGGGAGGAGGCCACATCCCCGGACACTCGGAGGGAGGGGCCCGAACGGCCAGGGGACGCCCAGGAACCCAGTCTCCTCTTCTCACACCCGCAGCCTCTCCGCAGAGGGGCTGAGCCGGACCCCGCCAAACCCCCCAGGTGAGTCCTGGGCCGGAGACACGACACGGGAGGACCCTCCCCCCTCATCGTTGGGGGGTCTTGCTCCCCTGGGGGGATGGTGGGCTGTGGGATGAGGCTGGCGGTCGTACCAGTCCCCTTCCTCAATCCCTGCCGTGAGGCTGGTCCTTTTCCCAACAACCAAACATGCACAGAGGGGCATCTGGCCACTTCTGTAATGGCCAGACTCCTCGACCGGGGCCAGGCCCAGGGGCAGGAGAATGGGGAAGGGGGCAACGGAAGTCCCAGAGCCTGGATGAGTAGGAGGGAGCGGGACCGTCCCTCTTCCTCTCTTCCTCCGGCTCAGCGGGTTCAGTAGGATGGAGGGAATGTGGGGACCAAAGCAGGCCCCGGCTCTAGACCCTCCGGCCGCTGGCCTTCACGTCCCCTGGCCCCGGGGGCCGCTGCTTCAGCAGAGAAACAAGAACTCTTTCAGGGTCCCTGGAATCTCTGAGGACCGAGGGAAGTTGCCCCGTTAGTTGCCTAGTTGTCCCCCTCCCCTCGCCCCCTGCCCCGGTCCCGCGACGGAGTGGGCAAGGAGCGGGGGTGAGGGAGATGGACCCTGAGGGTGGGGAGGACTGAGGCAGGGGAGGAGGGCTCCCCGTTTTCTGTGGGGGGGCCTGAGGGACAGGATGCTGTGGCCTCTGAGAGAAGCAAGTTGGGGGCTTGGGTCAGGGGTTTTGGGGGGAACTGAAGGCTGGGTTCAGACTTGGGGGTGGGGCAGAGCTGAATACACTGCCGTTGCCTCCTCTTCCTCCTTCTCTTCCTCCACCCTGTCCCTGTCCCACAGCTGGGGAGCCAGGACCCTTGGGGTCACAGCAGAATGAGCTCCACACATGGGTGAGTGGTCTGTCCCCTTCTCCCTCCTTCTCCCCACTCCCTGTAGACCACCAGAAGTCCGGGTCCAGATCCCTGGCATTTTCCCTCCAAAGACCAAAGCAGACTTACTCTTTCCCTCACCCAGGAGGTGGGAGGGAAGCGGGTCACTCGGGGTTCCCAGGTCAGCTCATCCCCGCCTCTTCTCCAACTCCTCCAGGCTGGATGTGGCCCCCAAACCCAGCGCCAAGTCCATCTACGGTGAGTGTGGGCCTACACCCCCCGGGGAGCTCTGTGGGTCCTGCAAGTTTAAAGGTCATGGTATTTTGGAAGTGCTTACTGTGTGCCGAGCACTGTACTAAGCGCTGGGAGAGAACACACAGGTGGGAATTGGACTCGGTAACCACTAAGCTCTGGTCGGACCGGTCCCCGGGCAGCGCCTACATCTGGCTGCGAGACCGTTCCCGGGGGCCGGGGGAGGAGAGGAAAGGGGAGGGGGGCAGTGGGCCGGGGAGCCCGGCTGCCTGGGGTCACCGTCCCTCCTCGCCCTCACAGAACAGAGGAAGAAATATTCCACCGTGGTCATGGCTGATGTGTCCCAGTACGCAGTCAACGTGAGTGTGTGTGTGTATGACAAGGGCCGGGGGGTGGGGTTCGCAAGAAGAAACACACTTGGGGAGAGTGGGTGAGGGAGGGTCGCCCTCCGACCGCATCTCCCCTCCCGCCCCTCAGCATCTGGTGACGTTCTGCTTGGGCGAGGATGATGGGGTGCACACAGTGGAGGACGCCACCCGGAAACTGGCGGCCATGGACGCCCAGGCCAGGGTCTGGGCCCAGGAGATGCTGCTGCAGGTGTCCAGCGCGCACGTCAAACTGCTGGACGTGGACTCCAAGGTGGGGATGAGGGTGAGGGGGTGGGGTGAGGAGGGGCGGCCTGAAAGGGGGCACGGCCGAGGCGGGAGGGCGTCTTCGGGGGGTGGGGGCGGCTGTGTCCCAACGGAGGAGGAGAGGGAAGGGTTTGTTGGCTTCGCCCACGCTGAAGGAGGTTGTTGTGAGGGTGAGGGTGTGGACGACGAGGCCCTTCCTTGCCCCTGACCTCGTCCTCCCCCGCCCGGCGCAGGAGGAGCTGGAGTCTTACGCCTTGAGCTCCATCGTCCGTTGCGACACCATCCTGCCCACGGGCCAGACCCGCTCCCTGCTGCTCCTCGTCTGCCAGGAGCCCGACCGGCTTCAGCCCGATGTCCATTTCTTCCAGTGCCTCAGCCTCGGGGTCAGGGGTCAGGGGTCGGGAGGGCCCCGGGGTCAGGGACTGGGGGGAGGGGGAGGAGGACGGGCGGGGCCTGAAGGGGTAGAGGGGGCAGGACGGGGGAAGGAGCAGCGGAGAAGGAGGCGGAGGGTGAGGTCGGTGTGAAGGGCGAAGCAACGTGGCTCAGTGGAAAAAGCCCGGGCTTGGGAGTCAGAGATCACGGGTTCCAATCCCGCCTCCGCCGCTGGTCAGCTGGGGGACTTTGGGCGAGTCGCTTCACTTCTCTGGGCCTCAGTTCCCTCATCTGTCAAATGGGGATGAAGATTGTGAGCCCCATGTGGAACCACTTGTTCACCCCAGCGCTTAGAATGGTGTTTGCCACATAGAAAGCGCTTAACAAATACCAGCAATGTTAGTATTCAGGGCGGGCCCGGGACCCAGTGGGAGGAGAGAAGGGTAGGACGGGGTGGATGCCAGGGTCGGATGCCCGGGGTGGGCGTCCCCTCGGGAAACCCGTGGGGCTGAGCACGGGGGAGGGTCGGGTGGGCGAGGCCTGAAGGGCCTGATCGACAGGCGGAGCTGATCCGAGAGGACATCACCGGAGCCCTGCAGGCTTACCGCTCCGGCAGCGGAGACCGGAGAGCGGCCGCCCTCAGGTAGGGTCCCCCCCTCCGCCCCAGTCTCCCTCCGGCTCTCTGTTGATCATGGGTTCAAATCCCGGCTCTGTCTTTTGTCAGCTGGCTGGCTTTGGGCAAGTCGCTTCCTTCGTTCAATAGTATTTATTGAGCGCTCACTTCTCTGGGCCTCGGTGACCTCATCTGGAAAATGGGCATGAAGACCGGGAGTCCCAGGGGCTCCTCGTATCCTCCCCAGCGCTTAGAACGGTGCTTTGCACATAGTAGGTGCTTAACAAGCTGCCGGGGAAGCAACATGGCTCAGTGGAAAGAGCCTGGGCTTCGGAGTCAGAGGTCATGAGTTCGACTCCCCAGCTGTGTGACTGTGGGCAAGTCACCTCACTTCTCTGTGCCTCACTGACCTCATCTGTAAAATGGGGATTAACTGTGAGCCTCACGTGGGACGACCTGATGACCCTGTATCTCCCCCAGCGCTTAGACCACTGCTCTGCACATAGTAAGCGCTTAACAAATACCGACATTATTAACAAGTGCCATCATCATTATGATGATGATTATTCTTCGCCTTCTGTCGTCCTCCTTAGGGCCACTGAGGAGGAGCTGAGCCGGCCGCCCGCGCCCCACAGCGCCGAGGCCTCCCCTCTGCACCGCCGGGCCTCCACCCGCGTGGTCCTCGCCCGCCAGCCCGCGGAGCCCGCGGAGCGCCCCCTGGAGGAGGAGGGTGAGAGAGCAGGTGGGGAGGGGGGAGCGACAGGAGGGCGGACCAATAGGAGGGCGGCGGCTCATCCTGACAGCCAATCAACGGGGCGTTGTCTCTAAGCCCCGCCCCACCTCCCGCAGGAGCCTCGCGGCCGGCGGCGGACGCAGCCAGTGTGCAGGCCGAAAGGGACGTGGTGAGTGATGCGGGGCGTGACCGCCAGGGGGCGTGACCGCCAGGGGGCGTGACCGCCAGGGGGCGTGACCGCCAGGGGGCGTGACCGCCAGGGGGCGTGACCGCCAGGGGGCGTGACCGCCAGGGGGCGTGACCGCCAGGGGGCGTGGCCTGAATGTGACCACGCCCACGACCGGCCCCCGCCCCGCCCCCTCCAGGCCCTCCTCAACCACGTGTTCGACGACGTGGAGAGCTTCGTGGGCAAGCTGCAGAAGGCGGCCGAGGCCTCCCGGGTCCTGGAGCACCGCGAGCGGGGCCGGCGAGCCCGGCGGAGGACGGCCGGAGGTGAGGGAAGCCCGCCCGGACCCCCCCACCAGCTTTCCCCCCCAATCTCTTCCTCCCCAGGACCCAACCGTTGGAAGCGGCACGGCCCAGGGGATGGAGCCTCACAAGGTCATGGGGTCTAATTCCAGCTCTGCCACTTAGTAGTCATAATGCTGATGGTATTTCGGAATAATAATGTTGGTATTTAAGCGCTTGCTGTGTGCCGAGCACTGTTCTTAAGCGCTGGGGGAGATGCAGGGTCATCGGGTTGTCCCACGTGAGGCTCACAGGCCTCATCCCCATTTTACAGATGAGGGAACTGTGGCACAGAGAAGTGACTGGCCCAGAGTTATACGGCTGACAGGTGGTGGAGCCGGGATTAGAACCTATGACCTCTGACTCCTAAACCCATGTGCTTTAGCATTTACTATGTGCCAAGCACCGTTCTAAGCGCTGGGGGGGGGTATTTATATGCTATTGTTTTAATGAGATGTTCATCCCCTTGATTCTATTTATTGCTATTGTTTTTGTCTGTCTCTAATTAGACTGTAAGCCCGTCAAAGGGCAGGGACTGTCTCTGTTACCGATTTGCACATTCCAAGTGCTTAGTACAGTGCTCTGCACATAGTAAGCGCTCAATAAATGCTAATGAATGAATCATCAGATTGTCCCTCGCGGAGTCTTAATCCCCATTTTACAGATGAGGGGACTGAGGCCCAGAGAAGTGAAGTGATTTACCCAAGCTCCCTCGGCAGACAAGTGGCGGAGCCGGGATTGGAACCCACGACCTCTGACTCCCCAGCCTGGCCAGTAGGCCCTGCTGCTTCTCTCTTGTCTATGTGACCTTGGGAAAGTCACTTCACTTCTCTGGGCCTCAGTTCCCTCATCTGTAAATAGGGGACTGTGAGACTGTGGGACAGAGACTGTGTCCAACCTGATTTGCTTAGCACTTAACAAATAGCATTATTATTACTTTGTTGCCTCTTGGGTTTTACAAGAATAATAATGTGTGGTATTTGTTAAGCTCTTGGCTCCTCTGGCACCTCGCCCTCCCCTCTCTCTCTTCTTGTCTTCTTTGGCTTTCACACCCCTGCCTCTCCCCACCTGATTGTGCCTTCCGCTGCTCCTTCCCCCAGAGGGTCTTCTCACGCTGCGCTCCAAGCCCCCCTCTGTGGGCGAGTATACAGACATCCTGCAGAAGATCAAGTACTCTTTCAGCTTACTGGTGAGAAAACCGAGGGCCAGGAGAGGGGGACGGGGATGGAGGACGAGGGGACACGACGACTTACTCATTTGTTCACCACCCAGAGGGCTGGAGTCTCCTGCCTCAAGTTGGGGTGGGGGTAGGAAGGAGCCTTCAGGCCCGGGAGTCAGGGGGCAGCGTCCACTAGGGATCCCTTGACCTCTTGGGGTCTCCCACAACCCCCGTGTTTCAGGCTCGGCTCCGATCCAACATCACCAACCCCTCCTCCCAGGAGCTGCTGCACTTCCTGTTCGGGCCCCTGCAAATGGTAATGGAAAGTCGGGGCGGGGTTGGGGCTGGGGAAGGTCTGAGGCGGGGGGGGGGCTTCTGGTTCTGCCCCTCGGGAGGGAGGACCAGAGCGGGGCGGTGGGTGGGGTGACGTCGCAGAAGCTGGGGGGCGTGGTAGGGGTAGGGGAAGCAGAAATCCTTGGCCCAGTGGAGAGAGAGGAGCTGGGCCCCTTCTTGCACCAAAATCTTAGGGGAGGGCAAACCCCATCTGGCTGGGCTGGCACGGAGGCAGAACGGCTGTGGCGAGCCACCCCGAGGGAGTTCTGGGAACTGGGGGTGCCGGGGGGCAGCCTGGAGATCCCTTCGGTGACCTCCTCCCCCAC
Source organism: Ornithorhynchus anatinus (assembly GCF_004115215.2). Lineage (NCBI taxonomy): Eukaryota > Metazoa > Chordata > Mammalia > Monotremata > Ornithorhynchidae > Ornithorhynchus > Ornithorhynchus anatinus. The sequence continues at coordinate 52,606,297 of NC_041737.1, read as the reverse complement.
AGATGGTGGACACGTCGGGGGGTCCCAAATTTGCGGAGGACATCCGGCGGCCTCAGCTGACCGGGGAGGCGGTGACGCTGCTGCGGGAGACCCTAAACCCCCAGGAGAGTGCCCTCTGGGCCTCCCTTGGAGATTTCTGGACCAAATCCCGGTATTAGCGGTGGGGGTCTTGGGTGGGAGTGGAGTCACAGTGGGTGGGGACCCGGGGCCCCCGAAACCAAGGGCTATATTTAAATATCTACCTCCCTGGGTAGGCTGGAAGTTCCTTGAAAGTAGGATCGTGTCTCCTTACTCTCTTGAATTCTCCCTAGTGCTCAGTTCAGAGCTCTGCCACTGTAGGCGCTCAGTACAGAGCCCTGCCCCTTGTAGTCTCCCCCACCAGACTCTAAGATCATTATGGGCAGGGAACATGTCTACCAAATATATGGTACTCTCACATGCAACAGTGCTCTGCACACAGTAAGCACTTCATAAATGTGATCGATTGAAGACACTCAGTGCAGAGTTCTCTACCCTTTAGGCACTAGGGATAGAGCTCTGCCCCCTGTAATAATGTTGTTATTTGTTAAGCGCTTACTATGTGCAGAGCACTGTTCTAAGCGCTGGGGTAGACACAGGGGAATCAGGTTGTCCCACGTGGGGCTCACAGTCTTAATCCCCATTTTATAGATGAGGGAACTGAGGCACAGAGAAGTTAAGTGACTTGCCCACAGTCACACAGCTGACAAGTGGCAGAGCTGGGATTCGAACTCATGAGCCCTGACTCCAAAGCCCGTGCTCTTTCCACTGCGCCACGCCGCTTCCCTGTAGGCACTCGATACAGAGCTCTGCTCCTTGTAGGCACTCAATACAGAACTCTTCACCCCTGTAGGCACTCAGTACAGAGCTCGGCCCCCTGAAAGCACTCAGCAAATGCTATCGATGGATTAGGGTTCGATCCGGGTCCCAGACTGGGTTGGAGGGGGGCTTATCCCCAAGAAGGAAGCAAGCCCCGACCCATTCTCTCCTCCAGGCTGGAGCTGCCCGCGTCGGAGGCCGCCCTCTACACCCCTGTGTTCTACAGCGGCTGGCAGCCGCCAGCTACTGACCCCCAGGGCCAGCCCTGGGAAGATCCGGTGGAGAAACAGCATCAGCATGAGCGGAGGCGCAGCCAGGTGTGTGTGTTGGGGAGCCGGGGGTGGGCCCCTGGGGGACAGTGGCACCCGGAATCAGGATCCCGAGAGAAGGGAGGGGCTGCAGTTAGGGGTAAGGCTAGGAAAAATAATAATTAACGGTATTTGTTGGGGAACTAAGCACTGGGATGGGTCAGAGAGAATCAGGATGGACATGGTCTTTCTTCTATAGGGGGTTCGCTTGAGCCAGAGGAGGAGAGAGGTGTGCAGGAGGAGGGAGAATGGGATTGGGGGAGAAGGGTGGGGGGTGTCCAAGGGCCGAAATCTGGGGAAAGAGGATGGGGGAGAGATGACGGCAGTGAGGCTGGAGCTAAGGAGGGCAGGGATGGAGGGAGAGAGATCAGAAAGTTTGGGGGATGCTAAAGGCTTTTTCCCTTATCCCCTCTCCTCGTCCTCCTCTTCTCCTCTGCCTCTTCTTCTCTCCCTTTCTTCCTCTGTCTCTTCATCTCTTTCTCATCCTCCGCCTCTGGCTCTTTCCTTCGTCCCACCCTGTCACGATCCCTTCTCCCCCGACCCCCTCTCCCATCAGCAATCGGCTCCTCAGATCGCAGCCAACGGGTATGTGAGCTGTCCCTCGGCCCTGGACCCCCGGGGTGGGGTTGCTTGGCTTTTGGGGGGCTGCAGGGGTGGGGCTTGAGGGCAGGGCACCCAGGGGAGGTTTGTGGTGGGGGGCTAAGAGGGAGAAGGGGCAAGGGACCAACAAGGTAAGTGTTCTGAACCCCTCTCTGTGTTTCTCTTTTTCTCCCCGGGCAGGTGGGTGCGGTGGTGAGGGCAGAGCCCTGGGTGGGAGGTGAGGGGGGTGGGCTGAGGACAGGGCAGGGGGGAGGATAGAGAAGCTGGGCAGGGAGGCGGGGGGGGGAGATGGGAAAGAATGGGAGAAGGGGGGAGGCTGAGAACAGCCAGTGGTGGAGCATAAATTAGGAGAGAGCTAGAAGCTAGCAGAGAGGATGCCTGGGTCCCCAACAGAAGCCGGGCTGAAGGGTTGGGAAAGTGGGGAGAGCTGGAGACAAGAGAGGTGGGGGGTACGTGGGGGAAGGGGAAGCTGTGGAGGGGGAGAGCCAGAGGTGAGGGGTTGGTCTCTTAGGATCTTTGAGAGGGCCTCAGTCAGGACAGAGGACCTCCCGAGGAGTCCTGCAAGCTCGGAGTTTGGGGCGGGCCTGCTCACTGTCCAGCCTGACCTGCCGTCCTGGACAGGAGCCAGGTGCCAAACACACACAGACTCTGTGTCCACACAGAGAGAGGTGGCTCCGTGGACTCTCGGGATCAAACGGGGATAGAGTGGCCCGGCCTGGCCTCCTTTGGCTATAGGACTGGAAGCTTTGTCTCCTGGGTCCTTGAGTTGAGAAGGAGCTGGGCAAGAGGAGAATAAGAGATGGAGGAGCTGGATGCCAGGGTCCTGGGGTTGGGGGAGAGGGTAGAGATAATAATACTGGGGTATTTGTTAAGCACTTAACTAGGTGTCAGGCATTGTACTAAGCGCTGGGGTGGGTACAGGCATATCAGGTTGGACACAGTCTGTCCCACCATGAGGTTCTCAGTCTCAATCCCCCTTTTCCAGAGGAGGGAATTGAGGCCCGGAAGAGTGAAGTGAATTGCCCAAGGTCACGAAACAGACAAGTGGCGGAGCCGGGATTAGAACCCAGGTCCTTTTGACTCCCGGGCCAGACCTCCGTCCACTAGGCCACGCGGCTTCTTGGAATGATGGTTGCCTGGGACCCTGAGGACTAGGATGCCTGGGTTTGGGGCGTGAGGAACAGGGCAGAAAAAGGTGCCGAGGTAACAGGAGGGATGGATGGGATGAGTCAAGGTCTGGGGAAGAGCCCGGGGTTGAGGGGGGTGGTCTTGGCAGGAAGAGCGCGCCCCAGCCGTGGAGCTGTGACCCCCAATCAGGGGGCGCCGCGGCCCTGAAGACTCCCCCTCCTCCTCCACAGGTAAGACTGGGTGGTGCGGGGGTGAGCCAGGAGCCCCAACACTCCTGCTGGCCAGTCGTGGGGCACGCCCCCTTATGGGCCTCGGTCGGTCACCTCCACCCATCCTCATCTCCCTCTGCCATTCCCCTTGGTGCCCGCGACCTCCATCTATTTCTCTCTCCCCACCTCTGTCCCTGGTTTACCCCTCTGCCCGTCCCCCTTACCCGGCTTGGGGCCAGGACCTGCCCTAACCCAGTTCTGCACTCACCCCCCCAACCCCCGCGTCCAGGCCGCGGTCTGGGCCTGTGGCCCCTGATTTCCAGCCCCGTCCTCGCCCTCCCCCTCCAGCCACACGGACTCCGACCCTCGGTCCGAGCAGCAGCCAGAGGGCAAGTGGGTCCGCTGCAACTATGACTTCCAGGCCAGGAACAGCAGCGAACTCTCCGTGAGCCACCGTGACGTGCTGGAGGTGAGACGGGACCCCGGAGGGACCGGGCTCGCCCCTGCCCCTCCCTCCCCGACCTCTTCCCCACCCCTTGGCTCTCCCCCTATCTTCCTCCTCCTCTTCAGGTGCTGGATGATTCCAGGAAGTGGTGGAAGGTCCGGGACCAGTGGGGCAAGGAGGGCTTCGTCCCCTACAACATCCTGAGCCCCCACCCGGGCCCCCGCCCCCACAATGGACTGCACGGCCAGAACCCCAGCCCGGGCAGGAGCGTGGTGAGAGCAGGGCGGGGCGCGGAGAGGGAAGGATTGGGCCTGGACTGAAGGGCGCCCAAGTCCTCCCACCCACCCCAGGCTCCCAACCTTCTTTCCTCCCAGCCTCAGATTGGGACGCCACCTCCTCCCCGGGCCCCTGCCCCATCTCGGCCCCGGTGGGGCAGCAGCGACAATATCTATCTGGATCCCGCTGACAAGGGTAACACTGGGGCAGAGCGGAGAGCCAGGGGTTGGGGGCGGTCAGAGTAGGGGGTTGGAAAAGATGTTTGCTTACCCGGGCAGGGGGCGAGCGGTACGCCCAGAGGTCGATCGACATGGCCCCAATCTCGGGGAAAGATTAAGCTTTAGGGTCACTGTCAGCCTGTCGGGGGGGGGCTGGCTTGGACCCCCAACCGCAACTCACCCCATGTCTGCCATTCCCTTGTCAGAGAAGTTCTCCCAGCTGCTGAGCGTCAACGAGGAACTGGTGGAGCGGCTGGCCCACGGCCGTCCGGGGGGCGGCCCCCGCCCTCCGGCCTCCCCGCGGACGCCCGAGCCCCACCTCAGCCCTCGCTCGGGGGCGGCCGAGGTCCGCGTCTGGCTAGAGCACAAGGGCTTTGGGCCACAGTGAGTAGACGCTGGTTAATAAACTGGCAGGCGGAGGAAGCGGCTACTCGGGCAGCCTCCTTGGGTGGGTAGGGTGGGGGAATCCCCCCATCTCTGAAGCAGGTGTGGGGGGAGGACGGGAGACCTGTGGACTGACCGGCCAGCTGGTGGACCAACCCAGTGGTGAGCGGGGAAAGCATCAGGATTGGCTGGTGGCGGGGAAGAACTAATGCCTGTACTTGGGGGAGCAGCTGGCCCTGATTGACCGGGGCTCGCCTGCCCCGTCTTCCCTGCTTAGGACGGTGAGCGCCCTGGGCGTGCTGACGGGAGCCCAGCTCTTCTCCCTGCAGAAGGAGGAGTTCAAGGCCGTGAGTCCCGAGGAGGGGGCCCGACTCTACAGCCAGGTCACCGTGCAGCGGGCACTGCTGGAGGCAAGGACTCGGGGGGCAGGGCCCGAGGGGCAGAGGGAGAGGCGCTGACCCTCAAAACCCCAATCCTCTCCCTCCCTACCCACTGATCCTCTGTCCTCAGGACTCTGAGAAGGTGTCAGAGCTCGAGGCTGCGATGGAAAAGCAAAAGAAGAAGGTGGAGGGCCCAGGGCCTGTGGATGGAGACATCATGTGAGCATCACCACCCATGGGCGGGCGGCGGGGGGGGGGTGCCTGGACTGCTCCTGGAGCTCTTAAACCGGCAGCCGCCCCTCCACAAAGAGAAATGGACTCTTTGGCATCAGCTCCTTCTCCCATTGGGCTGAGCCACCCTGAGGCCCTCACCCCTTAACCACCACCCTCGGAGGTGTTGGAATTGGACAGAGGGCTTGGAACGTTATACTGCTGGGAAAGGAGGGGGTTGGGGCAGTTTGGGGTGGGGGAAGCCAAGACCGCTGCTGCCTCCCGGTGATGAGGCTACACATCCGGGCGCGAATCTCGTCTGCGAGGGAGACCACCACCCCCACCCCTCGTCCAGGCACCGATGCCGGCAGCAAAGTCAAGTCTTTATTCTGAATGTCTGTGGCTGTGACGTTTTCTCTGTAAAATACTTTCTCCCGCTAGGAGGGGTGGGGTGGGCCTCCCCTCACCCCCACCACCTGGAAACAAAAATAGAAGTCCTACCCTCCCCCTCCCCGCCCCCCACACCCTATTGCACATTGGATCTGGCCCCTCAGTACAAAACGCGCAGCCCTGCCTATGTACAAGTGGCCCTCCGTGCCCTGGAGGGTTGACCGTCCCCTGAATTCCAGGGGTGGAGGGTCTTGGCACCTTCTGTGCCCCCTGAAAGCTGGGGGTGGGGGGAGGGAGCAGGGGAGTGTGATGGAGAGGCAGTGCCACGTGAGGTGGGGGGGTGGGGGAGAGGGTGTTGGTTCCTTCATAAGCATCCCTGGTCCTCCTCCCCGCCTCCCCCCGCCCATCTCACCCTTTTTGGTCCGGGCTCCTGGTCCCTTCTGTAGCCCCTGGTCCACGGACGACCTCCTAGCCGAACCTTCCTCCGGCCTTCTGTCTTCCTCTTCTCCAGCCTGCTGCTTCCCCCTGCCCACCTAGCCTCTCTTGCCAGGCCTCAACCTGCTCGCCCCCCAACCTACAGAACTCTCCCACTGCTGCCTACTGGGGGAGGGGGGGAAATGGAGTCATGGCTTTTTTTTTAGGGGGGGTGCAGGAGGCAACACGCCCCCCCAACACCTTGGGGGAACCCCCACACCCCCACACACCACACCTCTCACATGAAGGAAAACCGTGGCAGAAGCAGCTGCATAAATAGGGGTGGGGCCGGGGGCGTGAGGGGTGGGGCAGGGCCCGGAAGTCCCAGCGGCGATGGAGGAGGGGGTGGGGGTGGAGGGGAAACGTATCACTTGGAAAGTTTGCTGATGACCCGAATCAGGGCTGCGTTCTCGTCCTTCAGACGCTGGTTGTCGGCTCTGAGGTCCGAGAGAGCCTGGGGGCCGGACGGAGAGGAGAGAGGAAATCAGGGCTGGGGAGGAGGGGTGGGGGGCTGCTGGATGAAGCTGAGGTCTCTTGTCACCCCAACTGTTCCCTTTCCTCTCCCTCCCCCCTTCCCTCCACCCCTCCTGCCAAGTTGGCACCTTCAGTTCCTCCTCCAGCTCCACAGCCTTCCGCTCCAGTGCCCGGCGCTCCTGGGGAGGGAGGGGAAGGGGGGCGGGTGAGGATGGAGCCCCGGGGGGGAGTAGGCCCCTACGAGGGGCTGGAGCACAGATACTGGGAGCACGGGGGTGGGGTGGGGGGCTGCCTTCCTCCTCCCCATTGTGTCCCCAACTCACAAATCGCTCCAGCTCTAGGAGGGCGGGTCTCTCTGCATGGCGCTCCTGTCTCTGCGGGAAGGAGGGAGGACCAGGCTGCAATGCCCCGCTCGCCTCATGACTGGCCCCCATCCCTGCCCCCCCTGGGGGGGGGGGGGGCGCCCCCTGCCCACCCCCTCACCTGGGTGGCCCGCTCCAGCTCCACCTTGAGCTGTGTGAGGCGCAGCTGGGTCTCCTGCAGGGTCTCGCGCAGAGTCGCGTTCTCTGCTTGCAGCCCCTCGTACAGCTGGGGACGGGGGAGGGGGCAACGGGAAGGTGCGGGGGTGGAGATGGTGTGGGTGGGAGTGGGTGCGTGTCCCCATCCACCTGTCCATCCCACAGGTGGAGAGAAGCGCGGTTTTGGAGGGATGGGGAGAGATGGTGGAAGCGGGGGGGGGGGGGGGGGGGAATGGGGGCAGGAGGGCCAGAGGTGGGGGCCGCATCGGGGAGTGGGGGCCGCTCACCTTCCGGAAACCACCGTCGGACTGGTCCCGCTCCGAACTCCGGGAGGCGGGCGGGGAGCTGGGAGCCCAGCAGATGGGGGTGAGCGTTGAGGATGACGAGGAAACCCCTTTCCCATTGCCCCTCCCCCCAACAGGGAGGGTGTGGAGGTGGGAGGAGGCTACGGGAGACTCTAAACTCACTGTGGGCAGGGAATGTCACTGTTGTATTGTACTTTCCCAGGTGCTTAGTACAGTGCTCTGCACACAGTAAGTGCTTAATAAATACGACTGAATGAATGAATGACTTGGAGGAAAGGGGAGAGGAGGGACTGGTGTAAGTTTTCATATTTACCTGGGTTGGGGGTTCCTCTCACTGTTGGGGGGCTCCACGGGCTCTTCCTCCCCCTGGAACCGCAGCAGCTTTAAGGGGCAAGAATGAGCCGCCCCGGGGGGGCTCCCCCTACCCCCTTCCTGCCCAGCTCCCCCCAAGCCTCCGCCCTGCCCCTCCGCGGGAGACCGACCACCCCCGCTCCCTCCCTGACCCCCGCTCACCTCAGCCAGCCCCCGCCTCTCCTTCCGGGCTTTCCTTCGGTCCGGCCCAGACAACCGGTTCCAGCCTCCCTCTCCCTCGGGCTCCTCTGGCCGGAGGGCAGGGGAAAAGGAACCAAAATTAGGCCGAGGCCCTGGGCCTCCAGCCCCCTGACCGAAGAAACCACGGGGAGGGGGGAGTTTGGAGGGCGGGCGGAGCAGGGATTAGTAGGAGGAGGCAGAGGGTGGAGGGAGGGGCAGAGCTGGGTCCCTCCCCCGCCCCCTCTTCCAGTTACCTCTTTGGGCAGGGGCCCCAAGGAGGGGTCCGGCCGGGTCTGATCCATCCACCCCGGGCACACGGGCCGGATGGGCTGTGTCCTGTGGGGGGCAGGGACGATCAGCCGGGGCGGGGCTGTGAGGCGAGGCCCCCCCGCCCCCCGGCCCCCACCTCCTGCCCCCCGCATCCCCCGCCTACCGGGCTGTCGGCGGGGGGAGGTTCTCCCTTCTCCGGCTCCACAGAGCGGCCCAGGGTCTTCTCGGCCTCCTTCAGATCTGTGAGGGTCACGCCCTGGGGAGAGGGGTCCGAGAGGGAGGAGCGGCCTGTCGGTCTCCCTTGGCCCACCGGGGCTCTGGCCGACCCTCTGGCCGCTGGGACGGACAAGGCCCCCGCCCCGGGGGACGCGCCAGACCAGCCGGTGCCCGTCGTCCCCGCCGCACCTGAGTGGATCTCCGGGACTGGCGCATGAGGCGGGACCTGGCTTTACGCTGAGACTCCGACTCCTCGTCTCGCACCGGGGTCTGGTACGATCTGGGCAGGACGGAGGTGGGAACCCAGGCGGACTGCCACCCCCATTTTCCCCAGCAGCCTCCGCTCCCCTCGAGGAACCCGGGCGTTCTGCCTCACTGTCCGGGAAGCCTGCCCCTTCCCCCCGGCCCGGGGACCGCGGGCACCCTACCCCCGGCTCTCACCTCCGTCGGTCCCTGGAGTCGGAGGGGGCGATGGAAGGGGCTGGGGGATCGGAGGTGTCCGCCGTCTGAGGGGGCCTGGGGAACCGAAACCGAAACCGTCTTTTTTGGGGACGGTGGCGCGGCCCAGCGTGCGGGTCCTCTCCCCTCCCGCTCCCTGGAGCTCGGACCTCGTGGCTCCCCGGGACCTGGGCTCCCCACTTTTGGGGTGGGCGGGGGGACGGGACGGGACACTCACGGGACGGGCAGGCGGCTCTCGGGGAGGGAAACCATCCGTCGGGAGGGGGTGGGGGGCACTCGGGCCAGACGGGGCTCCTGGTTCTGGTTGGAGACAGAAGGAGCGGGGACGGAGTTGGGGAGGAGCAGCTGCCCAGTGCGCCTGCCCCACGCAAGTTCTGGGTGGTGCTCATCCTCCCTCCGCCCCACCGCCCACCCCTCCCCGGGCCTGACCTTCTCTCCTCCTTCCAGGCGGGAGCTGGAGGCCGAGCGCTGCAGGCCCAGCTCGGGGGGCTCCTGCCGCTGCCGCCCAGAGGGGCCCAGGGCCCCAGAGCTGCCTGTCTTGCGGAGGCCGGAGCGCCAGGGGCCCCCGGGCTCGGCGGGGGCGGGGCGGGCCGGGGCCTGGGGGGACAGACGGAGAAGGTGGGTCGGCGGGCGGGGCGAGAGGGCCGGCCAGAACCCCGGTGGGCCACGGGAGACCGACAGGTGGAGCCCCGGTAGCGGGGCCGCTCTCGGGGACCCTGGCGCTGCCCCCCAACTCCCTGGGTACCGTGCAAGAACACGCAAACACACACACCCACACCCACACCACAAGCACAAGTCTCCTCACCGCTGACACCCAGGGGGGCCTGTCTGGAGCTGGAGCGACAGGAGGGATACGGGGAGAGGAGGGGGGCGACAGACAGTTAAGGGGGGGATCAAGGAGAAGACACCGGCTTCTCCCCCTCTAGGCCCTGGGTGTCTGCTTCCCGCTGCCCCCCCGAGAGACTTACTGTGGAGGAGAGGGGCGAGGGGGGGCCGAGGAGGGGCGAAGATACCCCGTTGAGGGCGCTGGGCCTGTGGGGGGGCGGTTCTAAGCAAGAAGGAGACGGGAGTCAGCGCTCGGGCCCCGGAGCCCCCACCCCGCCCACCCCCACCCCCACCCCCTTCTCACCACCGGTGCCCCCGCCCTCGTCTCCCGAGTCCTCGTCCCGGATGGCGGGGGTCTCTCCGGGTCCTCCTCCCGGCGGGGGCTTCCTCTCCTTGGACAGATCCTGCACAGAGATCTTCTCTTTGCTGCTCATGCGGCAGACGGAGCTCCTGGGGGCGGGGAGGGGCAGACGGAGCTCCTGGGGGGCGGGGAGGGGCAGACGGAGGGAGCTCTGGGGGGCGGGGAGGGGTAGCCGGATGGTGGTAGACAGGGTGGTAAGCTGTTGGAGGGCAGGGAATGCGTCTACCGCTTCTATTGTCCTCTTCCAAGCGCTCGGGACAGTGCTCTCCATCGACCGGTTGAAGTCGTTAGCGGCCAACTGCTCCCCTTCCCTCTCGTCAAGGGGCTCGTCCCCCGCCTTCTCCCCCACCCGGCGTCTTCTGCTCCCTCACCTCCGAGCCCCAGGGTCTCCGCCTAATCCCCCATGACCGCTCCGGCCCCCCGACCCCAACCGTCCCCGGGGGCCCGGCCGGGTCCTCCCCCACCTCCGGTGCTTGCTGCTGTAGAGCGGCTGCGGCTCCGTCACCCGACCCTGACACGCTTCTTTCTGGTTCCGTAGCTGGGGGAGGGAGGGTCACAGAGATTGGGGCGGGAAGACGGGAGCCGAGAGACGGGGGGAAGCCAAGATCCCCGAGTCTCTGAGACGACCGGGGCGGCTGGAGGAAGGGGACGGGGGACGCGGCCGTGGACTTGAGAGCATAAGAATCGGGGAGGCGGGTGGGCGGGCACGATGCCGAACCCCTGGGGATGGATGCCGCGGGGCGGGTTGTGGGGCGCACTGGGGTCTCACATCCTCCTGTTTCTTTTGCAGCTCCTCCAGCAGGGTCAGCACATCCTCGTCCGCCAGGTCACAGGGCCGCTGACCCTGGAGGGGGAGAAGGGAGGGAGAGGGGGAAGAAGGGGCCCGGTGGGACAGGGAGCCCCAGCTCCTCCCCGGCCACCCCCGGTTATCCCCGGGCCCCCACCCGGTCACCCTCCGGCCCAGCCCTGGCAGGCTCACCACGTTGTTGAGCGTGTCCATATCCCCGGCGTGCTCCACCAGGAGCCGGCAGGCCTCCTCCACCCCCCAGTGGGCGGCTGCGTGCAGAGGGGTCCACCCGTCCCTGTCCCGCACGTTGGGGTCGTAGCCGGCCTGCAGGAGCAGCCTGGGGGGGCGGGGGGGAGGTGTGCAGTCAGAACGAGGAGGGTGAAAGGGGTCAGGAATCAGTCCTGGGGAATCTGTGTGCGGGTGCGGGTGTGTACGTACGGGGGACGGACAGTACCTCATGACCTCGATGTAGCCCTTGGCGGCGGCCACGTGCAGGGCGGAGGCGCCGGTGCGGGGGTGGCGGGTGTCGGGCATGGCCCCGCCGTCCAGCCAGCGCCGCGTGTCTTGGAGGAGCAGCTCCTCCTCGGCCCTCTTGGCCGCCCCCACGTCCACACCTGGCACCGGGGCGGGCGGACGTGATCAGCATGGGGCCCGGCCCGCCCCGCAGGTCTCTGGGCGTGGGCACACATGTGAGGAATCGCTGGCACCCCCTTCCACGCCCTAAACCAGGGGTTTGCCAGTGCGGGGGGGGGGGGGGGGGGTCTCGAACCCCAGCGTGACCCTGATCAGACTGGGAGCGGGTTGAGATGGACGAGGGGGGAGTCTAGGCGGCTTGGGGGCCCAGCCCCCAGGCCCGCGTCCTCGTCCCCTCCCCCAGCCGCCCCGGCCCCCCACACCCGCCCCGGCCGTCACCTCTGCGGGCCACTTCGGCCCTGAGCAGGCTCTCCATGGCATCCGCCTCGGCCAGGTCAAGCGGCAGGTCCCCATCGCTGTTGACGGCGGCGATGTCGGCGCCGTGGCTCAGCAGGTACCTGCCCGAGCGAGGGCGAGGGTCAAGGGGCCGCACCCTCGACCCCTCCCCAAGCCTCCCCCCCACCCCGGGCCCGGGCGCGAGAGCTCACTGGGCTATGTCCGTGTATCCGCAGGAGGCGGCCACGTGCAAGGGTGTCCAGCCCTCGTTGTCCGCCTGGTTGACCGTGGCTCCCTGCTCCACCAGGAACCGCACGACCTCCAGGTTCTCGTCGATGCACGCCTGCCACCGGGGGACGGGCAGATCGGGGTCAGGGTCAAGCGGGGCGGGGGTCAGGCAGACCGGCTCCACCGACGGGTCCCGCTCCCACCTAGATCCCCAAGGGGACCCCTCCTCCCCCGGCTGCCCCCCGCCCAGCCCCGCCACCCTCCTCCAGGAGACCCAGCTCCCCCCCCCCCGGCCCCAGCCCCCACTCTCCCTTGGGACCCAGACATCTGGCCCCCGGCCTGGGGGTGGGGGATGGGGGCGGTCAGGGGGTATAAATAGCCCCAATGTGGGATCCGCTCCTACTGTGCTCAGAGGCTCCGCCCCTCTCCTGCCTCTCCCTGCTGGGGGGAACGGAGGGAATGGGGTCGGATGGGCCCCTAACTTGGGCGTCTGGGGATGGTGAGGCGCTCTTCTGGGGAGGAACCGGCCTCCCAATTCCCGGCCGCCCCCACTGCTGCCTGTGTTCAGGGGTGCAGTGCTGGGGAGAGGGGGTGCCTGGGTCCGGGGTGGGGGTGGTGTGTCCGGACCCCGCGGGGAAGCGGGATGGGGAGCAGGGTAAGGCGGAGGTCACGCAGGGAGCTGGGGCGGGCACGGGGGGACCCCCCCCCCCCCGCCTCCGGCCCCTCGCCGGCTTCCAGGCTCCCGGCGTCCGACTGTCCGTCCGTCCGGCTCCGGGGGAGGGAGACGCTGGCCCCGGCCGCTCATCCCCCGCCCCCAGCCCCCCGCGGCTCCAGGGAGAGCAGGGGAAGGAGCGGGAGGAGGGGAGGGAAGGAAGCAGCCTGGGCCAAGAGGATGAAGTCATGGAAACTCCAGGCGGTGGAGGGGAGGAAAACAGGGGCTGGGGGTGGCGGGGGGAGGGGGTGCAGGCCTGGGACGGGGTGGGGAGGGGACAGGCTGGGCTAGGGGAGGACACGGGTGCCCGGAGCCAGGGGGCCGCTGGGCGAGGCGCGGAGTGCCGAGGGCAGGGGGGTGGGCGGGGGAGGGAGGGCGGGGGTGGGACGGCCGGGACGGAGCCGGAGGAAGTGGTTCCCAGGGACAGGATTGGTGGGGCAGAGGAGAGAGCTGGGGGACAGGACTCCCGAGTCCCCAAAGGGAGCAGAGGCCGGGAGGTATCTCAGGGAGCGTTGGGAAACCCGCGGCCTGGAGGAGGTTGGGGGCGGGCCCAGCCCCCTGCCCCCTGGGAGGGCTGGTTTGGGGGAGACGGTGTCTCCCGGGGTCGGGAGGGGCGGGGGGGGGACACTGGGGCTCTTTGCCACCCTGGGAACGGGCTGAACCGTCAGCTCCGTTTATTTCCTCCCGGTCGCCGAGGCAACGAGGGGAGGGCCGGGGGGCGGCCGCGGCTTCCCCTACAAGGTGCGGGGCCGAGGCCGGGACCGGGGCCACCTCCGTCGCTTCCCAGTTTGGAGCTGGTGGGAGCCGAGAGGGCCTGGGCGGTGGGGGCGGGGAGCGGGGAGGGCTCTGTGGGCACCGGGGGGTGGGTCCAGTGGTCACCAGCAGAGTGGGAGCAGAACGGGTTCTGTGCGCCCTGGCGGGAGAGGGACGGAGGGGAGAGACGGCCCCGTGACCCGGGAGCCGAGCGAGGTCACGGGTCTGGGACGACGGAGGCAGGGAGGACCCGGGCACCTCTCCTCCAAGCCCCAACAGCACAGGTGGCCTGACCCACGGCCTTCCTGGTCCCTCTCGGCCACTCTGGCCCCCAAGACCCAGAAATCCTCTCCCGCCACCCCCTCTAGACCGAAAGCTCATCACGGGCAGGGAACGAATCTGTTTACTGATACGCTGTCCTCTCCCAAGCGCTCAGAACAGTGCTTCGCACACAGTTAAGTACTCAATAAATACCACTGACTGACGCTCTCCTCGTGGCCCCTCGGACTCACACGTCCTGCCCGCTTTCCCTCCCGCCGGCCCCTCGGACCCGGGGGTCCGGCCCTCGGCGCCATCCCAGCAGGGCGAGGCAGACCGGACCCTCTCGGCCCGGTACTCGTCGGGGAAGAAGCCTGTGACCGACGTGGGGTCCAGAGGTCACTCCTGGAGATTCCCCTGGATTCCTCTTCCCAGGACAGAGTCCAAGGGCTGGGGAACCAGGGGCCCGGGTTCCTCCAGGGGCGGGGAGGGGGGACAGGGGAAGAGGAAGCCGCTCAGCTCTACTCCCTCGGGTCCCTCCGGCTCCCTCCTTTCTCCATCATTTAACGGTCCGCATCAGGTGGTTCAGTCTCTCCTGATTTGCCCCAGGAGATCCCGGGCAGGGCCACTCCGGAGGTTGGGGGGCACCAGAGGCGGTGAGGGTGGGGGTGTCCCCAGGTGCAGCTGGAGGGGCTGGGTGAGAGCGCCCAACTGGTGTCCAGTGGTCTCTCTCTCTCCCCTCAAACTCCAACCCCAGGGGTCGAGTGGGTGAGGGTCACTGGGGGGAAGAAGCAGCCCAGAATGCAAGGGAACCGATCCCTGGGAGAACTGAAAACGGCTCGGGAGACAGAACGGGGCCGGGGCCGGGGCTGGATCAGCTCGGTCCCATAAAGGGGAGTGAGGGGCCGGTGGGGGGAGAGCCAAACTGGTTCCCAGGGATGGGACTGGTGGGGCAGACAGCTGGGGGATAGGAATCCTAAATTCCCAAAGGCAGCGGAGGCTGGGAGGGATCTCAGGGACTGGTGGGCTGCGGGGAGCGAGGGTTGGAGGGGGGCAAGGGTCCAGGGCAGGTGCCCAGGGGTGAAGGAGGAAGGTTTTGGGGTGGGGTGGGGTGCCAATTCTAGGCTTGGGGGGTGCCGGGGTCTGCTCCGCAGGGAGGATTCTGATTTGGGACAGGGGATGGTCACTGTCTCCTCTTCCAGGGAGTGACTGGCTGTCCAAGGATTTGCCCCGGGGGGGGGTAGGATATATGTATGTGTGTGTGTGTGTCTAGGGGGTGCGAGGATGACCTGCCCCCTCCCCACTCCGCCTTCTCCGGCCTCCTCAGTCCGGATCCCTTTCCCAGGCCCTGGGGAAGGGCCAGGGAGGCAGGGGGAGTGGAAAGGAGAGGAGATTTGTTCCCCTGTGTCTACCCCGGCGCTTAGCACAGTGCTCGGCACATAATAAGCGCTCAACAAACACCAATATTATTATTATTATTATTAGATTTCTACCTCCTGACCCCCAGGCTCGGCGAGTCTCCGCTCTCCCCGCCCCCCCGGTTCCCGACTTCCCAGGCCGGAGGGGCCCCCCCCAGAATAAGCCCGCGGGGGAAGAGATGCGCGGGGGGGGGGGGGGGGGATGTGGGGGGGGCTCAGGTGCACGGGAGGGGTGTTGGGTTCAAGGAGGGATGGGGGCAGGTGGGGAGGGTGCCATGTCGGGGTGTCACGGCGGAAAGGGTGGCGAGGAGGGTCGGGGAAGGACCGGCGGGGAGCGGGGGTGCGGGGGGAGGGCGCCGACCTGGTGCAGAGCGCTGATGCCGTCGGCGTTGGTGCTGTCCAGCACGGCGGGCGCGGGCCGGGCCGCCGCCGGGCCTTCGGGCTCCCTCCTTAGCATGAGCCGCGCCTCGTCCAGGTCCCCCCCGGCGCAGGCCGCCAGGAACTCGGCCGCCCGCTCGAAGCGCACCGTGCGGACCCGCGGCGGCGGCTCCGGGGCCCCGGGCTCCCCCGCGCCCCCGGCCCGCGCCCACTGTCGCAGCTGCTCCCGCCGCCGCTCCCGGGCCGCCGCCGCCGCCGCCGCCCCGTCCGCCCCGGGGCCCGACATCCCGGCCAGGACCGGCCAGGACCGGCCCGGCCTTCCCGCCCGCCCCAAGCCCCGACCGCCGCCGCCGCCGCGGGGGCCGCCGGGAACTGCAGTCCCGCCCGACGCCGGCAGCCGCACACCCCCCCCCCGCCGCCACGTCGCGACGTCCTGACGTCACGCGCACCCTCTCTCCCCCGAGCATGCCGGGAGTTGTAGTCCCGCCCGACGCGGGCAGCCGCGCCACACCCCCCCGACGACGTCCCGACGTCGTGACGTCACGCCCCCCGGAGCAGGCCGGGAGTTGTAGTCCCGCCGCCCTCCTTCGGGCGGCCTCGGGCCCCGCCTCTAATAATAATAATAATGTTGGTATTTGTTAAGCGCTTACTAGGTGCCGAGCACCGTTCTAAGCGCTGGGGTAGACACAGGGGAATCAGGTTGTCCCACGTGGGGCTCACAGTCTGCATCCCCATTTCACAGATGAGGGAACTGAGGCACAGAGAAGTGAAGCGACTCGCCCACAGTCACACAGCTGACAAGTGGCAGAGCTGGGATTCGAACTCATGACCTCTGACTCCAAAGCCCGTGCTCTTTCCACTGAGCCACGCTGATAATCATGTTGGTATTTGTTAAGCGCTTACTATGCGCGGAGCCCTGTTCTAAGCGCTGGGGGGGATACAGGGTCATCAGGTTGCCCTAAGTGGGGCTCATAGTCTTCATCCCCATTTTACACACAATAATAATAATGATGAATCCCAGCTCTGCCACTTGTCGGCTGTGTGACTGTGGGCAAGTCACTTAACTTCTCTGTGCCTCAGTTCCCTCATCTGTAAAATGGGGATTAAGACTGTGAGCCCCACGTGGGACAACCTGATTCCCCTATGTCTACCCCAGCGCTTAGAACGGTGCTCGGCACATAGTAAGCGCTTAACAAATACCAACATTATTATTATTATAATGTTAGTATTTGTTAAGCGCTTACTATGCGCCAAGCACTGTTCTAAGCGCTGGGGGGGATACAGGGTCATCAGGTTGCCCCAAGTGGGGCTCATAGTCTTCATCCCCATTTTACACACAATAATAATAATAATGTTAGTATTTGTTAAGCGCTTACTATGCGCAGAGCACTGTTCTAAGCGCTGGGGGGGATACAGGGTCATCAGGTTGCCCCAAGTGGGGCTCATAGTCTTCATCCCCATTTTACACACAATAATAATAATAATGTTAGTATTTGTTAAGCGCTTACTATGCGCAGAGCACTGTTCTAAGCGCTGGGGGAGATATGGGGTAATGTGGTTCACAGTCTTCACCCCCATTTTACAGATAATAATAATAATGTTGGTATTTGTTAAGCACTTACTATGCACAGAGCCCTGTTCTAAGCACTGGGGGAGATACAGGGTCATCAAGTTGCTCCAAGTGGGGCTCATAGTCTTCATCCCCATTTTACACATAATAATAATAATGTTGGTATTTGCTAAGCGCTTACTATGCGCGGAGCCCTGTTCTAAGCGCTGGGGGAGATACGGGGTCATCAGGTTGTCCCACATGAGGCTCACAGTCTTCATCCCCATTTTACACATAATAATAATAATGTTGGTATTTGTTAAGCGCTTACCGTGCGCAGAGCACTGTTCTAAGCACTGGGGGAGATACAGGGTCATCAGGTTCACAGTCTTCATCCCCATTTTACAGACGAGGGAACTGAGGCCCAGAGAAGTGAAGTGACTTGCCCACAGTCACACAGCTGACAAATGGCAGAGCCAGGATTCGAACCCTCTCTCCTCACTCACTGAATCGCATCTATTGAGCACCTACGGTGTGCAGAGCGCTGTACCGATCGCTTGGGAGAGGACGCTACAACAATAAACAGACAACTTCCCTGCCCATAATAAATAATAATCTTAGGACTTGTTAAGCACTTACTATGTGCCAAGCACTGTTCTAAGCGCTAAGGGGGATACAAGGTAATCAGGTTGTCCCACGTGAGACTCACAGTCTTCACGCAATGAGCTTACAGTCTAGACAAGCTGAGAAGCAGTGTGGCTCAGGGGAAAGATCCCGGGCTTGGGAAGGAGGCAGAGGTCATGGCTTCTAATGCCGGCTCTGGCACTTGTCAACTGTGTGACTTTGGGCAACTCACTTTACGTCTCTGAGCCTCAGTTACCTCAACTGTCAAAGGGGGATTAAGGTCGTGAGCCCCACGTGAGACCACCTGATCACCTTCTACCCACTCCCCCAGCACTTAGCGTGGCTCAGTGGAAAGAGCACAGGCTTGGGAGTCAGAGGTCACGGGTTCTAATGCCGGCTCTGCCATTCGTCAGCTGTGTGACGGTGGACAAGTCCCTTCACTTCTCTGGGCCTCAGTTCCCTCATCTGTAAAATGGAGATTAAGGCTGTGAACCTCACGTGGGACAACCTGATTCCCCTGTATCTACCCCAGCACTTAGAATAGTGCTCAGCACATAGCAAGCACTTAACAAATACCAACATTAGAGCAGTGCTTTTAGAGCAGTGCTTTAATCATGATAATAATTAGTAATTACACTATTTGTTAAGCAATTACTATGTCGCTCTCTTCTCCCCCTTCAGGGGTCGTGACCTCTGGGCGGTCCCACGACCGCTTCCCGCCCCCTCCTGGGGGTGAGGGGGAACTGCTCTTTTAAGGAAGCTGCGTCATGACGTCACACGCCGTGCCCCCTCTCAGTCACCCGTAAAGCATGCTGGGAAATGCAGTCCGCACCGCTGGCTATGGGCGGGTCGGCGGTCTCATTCATTCATTCATTCATTCATTCATCCATCCATCCATCCATCCATCCATCCATCCATCCATCCATCCATCCATCCATCCATCCATCCATCCATCCATCCATCCATCCATCCATCCTTTCATCCATCCTTTCATCCATCCATCCATCCATCCATCCATCCATCCATCCATCCATCCATCCATCCTTCCTTCCTTCATTCAATAGTACTTATTGAGCGCTTACTATGCGCACGCACAAGGGGCAAGAGGGGGAGCGAAGAAATTCTCCGGGGACCCTTTTATGGGGAGAGGGCTTTGGCTTTTTAATGGTGTCTGTTAAGTGCTTACCATGTATCTGGCCCTGTACTAAGTGCTGCGGTAATAATAATGTTGGTATTTGTTAAGCGCTTACTATGTGCAGAGCAGTGTTCTAAGCGCTGGGGAGGTACAGGGTCATCAGGTTGTCCCACGTGAGGCTCACAGTCTTCATCCCCATTTGACAGATGAGGGAACTGAGGTACAGAGAAGTGAAGGGACTTGCCCACAGTCACACAGCGGATGAGTGGGGAGCCGGGATTCGAACCCATGATCTCTGACTCCCAAGCCTGGGCTCTTTCCACTGAGCCACGCTGCTTCCCATACAAGACAACTCATTCGCTCCCATGGCGTCAACTACCACCTTTACGTGGATGATCCCCAAATCTGCATCTCCAGCCCTGATCTCTCTCCCTCTTTCCAGTCTCGCATTTCCTCCTGCCTTCAAGAGATCTCTACTTGGATGTCCTCCCATCATCACCTCAAACTTGATAGGTCCAAATCAGAGCTCCGTATCTTCCCGTCCAAATGCTGTCCTCCCCGTGACTTTCCCATCACTGTAGACGGCTCCACCATCCTTCCTGTTTCACAAACCTGTAAACTTGGCGTGAGCCTTGACTCCTCTCTCTCTCTCTCATTCAACCCACGTATCCAATCGGTCACCAAATCCTGTTGGTCTCACCCACACAACATCGCCGAAATCTGCCTTTTCCTCTCCATCCACACTGGTACCACTCATATAATCACTCATCCTACCCTGCCTCGATTACTGCATCGGCCCTCTTGCTGACCTCCTGGACTCCTGTCTCTCCCCACTTCAGTCCATACTGCACTCTGCTGCCCGGATCATTTTTCTACAAAAACATTCAGGACATATCACACCGCTCCTCAAAATACTCCAGTGCTTGCCTATCCACCTCCATATCAAACAAAAACTCCTCACCATTAGCTTTAAAGCACTCCATCACCTTGTCCACTCCTCCCTCGCCTCATTTCTCTCCTTCTACAACTCAGCCCGCATACTTTGTTCTTCTAGTGCTAACCTCATTTTTCTTCGATCTCATCTATCTCGCCACGAACCTCTCGCCCACATCCTGTCTCTAGCCTGGACCGTCCTCCTTCCTCATGTCCGACAGACTCCCCACCCTTCAAAGCCTTATTGAAGGCACATCTCCTTCCAGAGGTCTTCCCAGGCTAAGCCCCACTTTTCCTCATCTCCCACTTCCTTCTACATCACCCTGACTTGCTCCCTTTGCTCTTCCCCTCTCCCAGGCCCCCAGCACTTACATACCTACCTGTAATTTTATTTTATTTATTTCTATTAACGGCTGTCTCCCTGCCTCTAGTCTGTAAACTCATTGTGGACAGGAAATGTGACTGTTTATTGTTGTAATGCACTCTCCCAAGCGTTGAGTACAGTGGTCTGAGCACGGTAAGTGCTCAGTAAATATGATTAAATGAATGACTGAATGAATTAACTAGGTTGGACACACGCCCTCTTCCACACGAGGGTTACAATCTTAATCCCCATTTTATAGATGAGATAACTGGAGCACAGAGAAGTTAAGTCATTTGCCCAAGGTCACAGAGCTTATAAACAGAGCTGGCATTAGAAACCAGGTCCTTCGGACTCACAAGCCTGTGCTCTATCTACTAAGCCACACTGCTTCTCGACGTCTTTAGTGCTCTGCTCCAGTTTTGCAAGGAGCAAAGGGCAGATTGTGAGGAGAGAAAGAACTGATAAAAGGTCTAGTAACCAACACATCAGGCCCTCAGTGGACTGTGCTTAGCTGGTCTAGGATGGACGAGGTCGCTCCGGTCATTTCTTTCACATTTACTCGCATGGCTAAAACTTCGCCCTCACTAAATGTTCTCTTTTTTCTAGAGAGAACAGAAGCATCTATAAAAGCCTTAACACACCTAGCTACATATCTGTGTCTATTATGTGGACACATCTCTAGCTGATTCTCTCTAATATATGGATATAGATATACAGATATTAGAGAGAATCAGCCAGAGGTAAGTGTCCACCTGCCCCATCTAATAATAATAACAATAATGGTTTTGTTAAGTGCTTACTATGTGACAAACACTGAACTAAGCTCTGGAGCAGATATGAAATCAGTAGGTAGGACACGGTCCCTGCCCCTCATGAGGCTCACAGTCTAAGTGGGAGAGACAACAGGTATTGAATCCCCATTTTCCACAGCAGTGAAGTGACTAGCCCAAGGCCACACAGTCATCAAGTAGCAGAGCCAGAATTAGAGCCCAGCTCCTCCGGCTCCTGGACCTGTGCTCTTTCCGCTAGGTCACACTGCTTCTCTCAGTGGTGAATAATAGGCTGGACTCTTGCTTGACTGGATTACTGACTCACCGAGAAATAGGAACATGAGGGAGAAAGGGGGCAGGTTCTGAATGGAAGCAGAAAGCAGAGGGGGGAGTAGTGAATACTCCCACCGTGACCAGAGACACACAGAGGGGGCATTTCTTAGGTGTGGGGGACGGCAAAGACGGGCACCTAGGGTGGTGTGGAGCCTCTGGTAGCCTTGGAGGTTGCCAATCTCCAGTTTTGAGAAGTGTCTCTCTGTAGCCAAGATGGTTTCCAAGGTTGTGAGACCTCTGAGCTGCAGTCACTGGCCTGGGAGCAATGGGAAGTTGGGGAGGACAGGGGAAGGATGGAGGCTTGGGAATCCCTTAGCTCTGGCCTGCAGGTCACAGGGGTCTGGGCCTTGTGGGTGATGGGCCAGCCCTCAGCCCGCTAGGTCTCACTCCCGGAACCCTGTCCGAGCTGAGGGAAAGAAGGGGATCGGGCAAGGGAACTAAATCTACACAATCAATGAGACGTGGGTTAATTGTGGCATTTATTAGAGAACTGGAGGCCCAGTGGTGTCCCCCCTCAAATAGCCACTACATTACAGGGGAGATAAAGGACGTCGGGCGTGATAAAGATCCAGCAGGCGGGGTGGGGGTCCACATCTCTGGGTGGGCGGAGAAAGAAGGTGGGGAGGCAGACCCCCGGCGACCTCCACGAAGGCCTCGCTCACTTCCACCGGCCTCCGACTCTCCCCTTGGCTGCCCCCTTCTTGCTGCTCAAGAACAGGCAAGGGTTAGAGAGCAGCTAGGGGAGGGAGACCCCTTCCTTCCTCCCCACAACCTTTTCCCCGCCTCAGTAAATGGCAAGGGAGTCGGAGGAAACCTCCAGAGAGGTCTCCAGCTGGGGAAAAATCCTTTCTCTCCCTGATCCCGTCCCCCAAAATTGTGTGGTCACCCCACCTCCCTTCGGCTCTCCCTCCCCACTTTCCCCAAACCCACAGCTGCACAAGAAGTCAGAGATCCTCAGCGCTAAATGGGCACTCCAAGTCGGGTCGACACGGAATTAAGCACGGATTAATACATTCACAAATTCATTCACGTTCACCAAAATGGCCTTGGGGTTTATTAATATTTTTCAGTTCAGGTAGTAGCTGAGCGAGAATTAGGATCAAAGCCAGCAGCGTTGCAGCTGCTTCATTTCCTTGGTACTTCCAGGAAGCACGTTAAAATTTCCAAATGGGGAAGAGGGGGGCCTAGTCGTTCAGAGGCAGGTGGGGCCTGCTGGGTTGTTCGAATGAACCAGGCAGAGGCTCGAGGAGGAAAGCGGGGCAGGAATCAGGCAGAAGAAGGGTAGGGAGCAAACTGGAAGGGCAAGGGCCTGGGGTGGGATGGGGTGAGGGGCATCCCAAACTCAGACTTACAATTTCTGGGCGTGGCTGATCCGATTGTAGAGGACGTTCATCTAGGGAAGGGAAACATTTGCTGGGTTGGGGTGGGGAGGATCAATCGATGGTATTTAGCGCTTAATAAATACCATCATTATTATTATTGAGTGCTTACGGAGTCTAGGGCACTGTACGAAGCATTTAGGAGAGTACGGAGTTGGCAGACACATCCCCTGCCCACAAGGAGCTTATGGTCTACAGGATTTGGGATTTATTTAATTTTTTCATGGTATTTGTTAAGCAGATACTGTACTAAGCATTGGGGTTGCTAGAAGCTAATCAGTCCATGTCCCACATGGGGCTCACAGTCTTATTCCCCATTTTACAGATGAAGGAACTGAGGCACAATGAGGCACAGAGAAGGGAAGCGACTTGCCCAAGGTCACACGGCAGACAAGTGGCAGAGCCAGAATTACAACCCAGGCCCTTCTGACTCCATCCTCTATCCGCTAGGCCATGCTGCTTCTTCATTCCTCTCTCTCCCGGCTCCCTCGGTCTCCCCACGGCTTTGGGATTTGGGCATTTAAGGTTCCCAGAGATGGGGTGTGCACATGTGGGTATGGAGAATGGAATAGGGAACCAGGGATGAAATAGGGAACATAGGGAAGACACGGTGGGAGGGGGAAGTGGGGGAACCCATCACCTCATATTTCTGCTGCCGCATCTTCTCGGTCAAATCAAACTTTTCTGACTCCAGTTGGTGGATCCAATCCGACAGCTCCTTGGCTTTCTCTCTGGAAGCGAGATTGGAGGAGGACCCCAGGAGTGCCACCCTCCCCTCGTCCCACCGTCCCCTGCCCCTCCGCCTCCCTTCCCCGCGAATACCTGAGTTGCTCCTCCCCGAGGTGTTCGATGTTCAGGGGCTTCTTGCGCTCGGACAAGATCCGGGCCTTCATCTCCCTTCCGGTCTGCCGCTTTCCACGTTTCTGCTCTGCCTGCGGGAGCCAGAGGAAGATGAGAACCCAGGTGTCCTCCGAGACCCAAGCTGCCGGCCCCCGCCCCTCGAGCCTCACCTTGACCAGGTAACCTCCAAAGTGCGCTCCCATATTGGATAGAACCTTCTTCTTCTTGGCATCATCTTCCGCCCGCTTCTTCGCCTCCTCCTCCTCTTTCCGCATCTTCTCCTCCTGCGGTATTGGGAGGGGGAAGGGTTAACGGCCAGCATCTTCAGCCGGGCCAAGGGTCACCCCTGGAGGTTTGCCCGGTCGGTCATCGATTCCGCTTTTGGGGGAGCGGGAAAGAGCTGAGGGGCTGTGGAGTTAGGAGGGTCTGGGTGTATGAGGGGGATCGAGGTTTGCACTGGAGGGGTTCTGAGAGAAGACTGTACAGTATGGGGAAATGGGGTATGGGGTTATGAGGAGATGCAGGGGTGGGGAAGAGGTCTGGGGGGAGGGAATGAGGAGAAGATATTGGCTCACACATAGTAAGCTCTTAAATACTATAATTTTTAATGTTATTATTATTATTTTGGGGTGGAGCTGGAGGGTGGGGGCGTAGGACAGAGGGGCGGGCCTTGGCCTCACCGCCAGCTTGGCCTGCCGCTCCCGCTCCTTCTCCGTCCGGACTCGTTGTTGCTCCGCCCGCTCCGCTCGGCGATGTTCCTGGGAGCGGGGTAGGGATGCAGCAAGGGGCAGGGAGAAACAGGGATGGCGACCCAGGGTGTCCGCGACCTCCGAAACCCACCTTCTGTCCCCCATCCCCTCCGCCTCAAGGCAGCCTCCCTGTTCTAGAATAATGTCTTAATTCATATTGTACTTTTTCAAGCGCTTAGTACTGTGCTCTGCACATAGTAAGTGCTCAATAAATAGGACTGATTGATATCGATGTCTTTTATTCCTATTAATGTCCGTCTCCCCCGAAGACTGTAAGTTTGTTACGGGTAGGGAACGTGTCTGGTAATTCTTTTGTATTCTACTCGCCCAAGCGCTTAGTACAGCGCTCTGCACATAGTAATTGATTGATTAATCGATTGATGGAGCTGGTCTTTGTGTTAGGGGATCGTAAAACCCCGCTGCCCACCTCCGGGACTCCCGGTCCAGGGGCTCACTCCTCCTCTTCCTCCTTATCCTCCTCTCCCTGTTAGTCCTGGAGACACCATCCCCTCTCCAGAGAGATCCCCGGACTCCTCCCCAGCCCCTCACCTCTCCCTCCTCTCCCTCAGACCCTGGCTTTCCTTTCCACGTTTTCATAATAATAGCGACCATGATATTTAAGCATTTACTACTGGCTCAAGCCCTCTACTACACAGTGGACACGCTCCCTGTCCCAGTGGGGTTCAATCGAAAAGGGGAGGGAGAGCGGGTATTAAATCCCCATTTTACAGACGAGGAAACTGAGGCCCAAAGGAGTGAAGTGACTTCCACGCAAGCAAGTGACTGAGCCTCGATTACAAGGTCTCTCCTCTGTCCCCCACCTTCCCTGGACCCTCCCTGGCTGCCCCCCTTCACCCCCCCCACAC
Source organism: Ornithorhynchus anatinus (assembly GCF_004115215.2). NCBI lineage: Eukaryota > Metazoa > Chordata > Mammalia > Monotremata > Ornithorhynchidae > Ornithorhynchus > Ornithorhynchus anatinus. The sequence goes on along the minus strand of NC_041737.1, from coordinate 52,581,494 downwards.
CACCGGCCATCCTGGGACCCTCCCCCACCCTACTGCACCACCCCCAACCTGCGTGGGACCCTCCCCCGGCCTTCCCGGGGACCCACAATCCTCTCCTTGAGGGCTATCAGCTCCTCCTCCTCTTTCTTCCTCTGCTCGAAGTGCACGTCGATGAGCGTCTGCAGCTCCAGCAGGTCCTTCTCCATCCTTTTCCGGTGGATATCCTGGGCGAGGTTGGGGGGGGACGGCTCGAATTTTCTGGGGGGGTCACGCCCCCCCCGGGGGGACCCCCGCTTCGCTCCCCTCGACCCGGGACCTCGTGGGACCCCTCGGGCTGCGGGTCCCAAAGGCGCCGCTAGGGGGCGGTAGGGCCCAGGAGGGCACCGGGCCCCGAGTCGCCGGGAGGGGGCGCTAGAGACCACGGACCCGCTGCCCGCCGCCCCCCCCCTCTTGGCCCCCCATCCAACCCATCGATCGCTCGTGTGCGGAGCACTGTGCTAAGCGCCTGGGAGAGAACAGTATAACCGAGCTGGTAGACACGTTCCCTGCCCACCACGAGCTTACAATCAATCAATGAGCACTTACTGTGTGCAGAGCAGTAGACCGAGGGCGGATAGACATAATCCCTGCCCACAAGGAGCTTCCAGTCTAGAGGGGATTGGGGCCCCGGTTGATGCCCCCATGCTCTGACACTAGACACCGGTTACCTCCCATCGCCCTCCCCCCAGTTAGCATCTCAGCATCCTACTCACATCAAAGTCTACTCTTTCACCCTCAGGGATTTTCGGGGGGATCAGTGGGGGCACCACAGGTCGGCTGGAGGCAGATGGCGGGAGAAGAAGCGAAGCAAGGGGGTTGGAGAGGGAGAAGGAGGTGAGAAAACTCTGCTCCCATTAGCCCTTCTGGCGAGGACCACCCGGATCCCAGCAGTGGGTTACCCGAGGCGGTCTTGTGGAAAGAGCCCAGGCCTGGGAGACAGGCGACCTGGCTTCTCATCCTGGCTCCACCGCCTGACTGCTGGGGGGGGCTTGGGCACGTCATTTAATTTAGCTTCAGTTTCTTAATCTGTAAAATGGGGATTCAATCCATGTTCTTCCTACCCCTTAGATTGTGAGCCCTCCATAAAACAGGGGCTGGGTCCGATCTGATGTTCATGTATCTAACCCAACCCTTAGGAAACTGCCTGGCACATAGCATTTAACAAATGCGATGATGACGATGATAACTAGGGAGTTTTAGCCCACAAGCATCCAGTTAGGGGAGACGAAGACAGCCACGGAGGACGGAGGGTGATGACTTTAAAGGTTTCCCCAAGAAGTCTGCTCACCTGGGCTTCGGACGCTCCTCTTCTGGGACGGGAGGAAAACAGAGAGAGGCCATTACATGGGGATAGGGTTGGAATTCAGGGTCTGATGGGGGAGAAACTGCATCCCAAATTAAGACATTCCAAGGTTGAGGGAGATACAGGGGCCGGGAACCAATCCATGAATGGTAATTACTGAGAATTTACTGTGTACGGAACATTGTCCTTAGCGCTTGGGAGAGAACGATATAGTAGAGGTGGTAGACACCCAATACTGTATTTATGACTCAACGGGAAGGGAGGAGTAAAAAAATGAGGAAAGGGGGCAGGAGAGATACAGATGGAGAAGCCAGAAGGGATGAAAAGGCATTTAAGTACTTTCTGGACCTGGGTGTGTTTGTGTGTGTCTGTCTGTGTATGTGGCAGAGTGCCCCTTCTGAGAGAGGCAGCATGGTTTAGTGGACAGTGATCAGGCCTGGGAGTCAGAAGGACCTGGGTTCGAATGCTGGCTCTGCCATATGTCTGCTGTGTGACCTTGGGTCAGTCTCTTAACTTCTCTGGGCCTCAGTTACCTCATCTGTAATATAGGGATTAAGAGTGTGAGCCCCATGTGGGACATGGGCTGTGTCCAACCTGGTTAACTTGTATCTACCCCAGCGCTTAGAACAATGCTTGGCACAGAGTAAGAGCTTAACAAGTATTATTATTATTATTATTATCTCCAGGAGGGACTCAAACCTCTTGCCCTGTGGCCTTTTCTCCCCCACATGTGGCAGCATCCTAAAGTGAACTAAGCTTCCACCCAACCCCCCTCCCCAATTTTCCCCGGACGGAGGGTAAGGGTAAGAGGGAATGAAATTGGGTTTAGAAGAGAGGGGTTTTCTGTTCCCGGGATTCGAGCGGAGGGAAATGCACACCGAATTGGACATGAGTAAATCAATTGAGGGGTAGGATATGGAGAGGGAAGAAATTCGGGGCAGGGGAAAGAGGGGCGCCCGGGTTTCAAATCATGTCATTTGCCCCCAGCCCCAGTCCTTGGGGGTCTCTTGATAGGAGAAGACAGAAAAGCGGTCACTGTACCTGGCTCTTCCACCGGCTCGGGCTCCTCGGGAGCTGCAGGGTAGACAGGGAGGGGAAAAAGGGCGAAGGGGCGACAGGAATTAGGGGTGGGGCAGGGGGAAGAGCCGAGGGTGGGAACGGTCCCGACCGGGGCGCGGAGGAAAAGAAATAGAGAGTGGTTAAATGGAGGAGGGGGCAAGGACAGAAAGAGGGAACGCATCGCCCAGCTCTCCGGACCCCAGAACCCTCCCGCCTCCGAGAGACCAGCGTTTCAATCCTCTCCTCCTCCTCCTCCTCCTCCTCTTCCTCCTTCTCCCTTTAAGGGCCAAGCTGCCTCCCGCCCCTCCCGAGCTTTCTCACCTTCTTCTTCAGCATCCTCTTCTTGGGAAGGTGGGGGAGGAAATCAAGGGAAGGGGAGAGAAGAGCCCCCCGGTTAGGACCTCTGGCAACAAGGTGTTAACCCGGCCCAGCCCCGCAACCTCCCCTTTTCCTCCGCTTCCCGTCCCTTCCGCGTCCCCTCGACTTGCTCCCTTTGCTCTTCCCCGCCCCAGAGAAACTATAAATCTATAATCCATAAATCTACTGATGCCTTTTGACTTGTTTTGACGTCTGTCTCCCCCTCTCTAGACTGTAAGCCCGTCGTGGGCAGGGATTGTCTCTCTTTATTGCTACGTTGTACTTTCCAAGCGCTTAGTACAGTGCTCCGCACACAGGAAGGGCTCAATAAATACGATTGACCGAATGAATGAAAGAGTGGGAACGGCGGAGCCTGGACGGGGCGGGGCTACCAAGTCGCAAAGGACTGGACACAAAGTCACCCCCTCCTTGGTAAGGTCCGGGCTCGGGACGAGGTGAGAGGGTCTTTCGGTCAGGGTCAAAAGAGGCATCACCTTCTTCTGTCACAACAAAGGAACGGCCGGGACCCAGGGCTCCTCTCCCCCAACCCCCGATTTTCCCACTCCGTCCCCACCAAATCCTGTTCTATTTAATAATCATCACCACTAGTTTCCTCATCTGCAAAATGACGATTCAATACCTGTTTTCCCTCTGACTTAGACTGTGGGCCCCACGTGGGACCCGATTACCTTGTACTTAACCCAGCGTTTAGTAATTATTATTAATAATAATTCCGTTATTTGTTAAGCGCTTATTATGTGCCAAGCACTATTCTAGGCACTGAGGTAGATACAAGGTAATCAGGTTGTCCCACTGGGGTTCATGGTCTTAATCCCCATTTTCCAGATGAGGTAGCGGAGGCACAGAGAAGATAAGTGGCTTGCCCAAGGTCATACAGCAGACAAGTGGTAGAACCGGGATTAGAACCCATGTCCTCTGACTCCCAGGCCTGTGCTCTTTCCACTAAGCCACACTGCTTCTCTACAGTGCTTGACACAGAGTAAGAGTTTAACAAATACCATAATTGTTATTCCTAATTGTTAAGCGCTTACTACTGCCCAGCACTGTACTAAGTGCTAGGGTAGAAAGAAGATAATCAGGTTAGGCACAGTCCCTGTCCCACATGGGGCTCAAAATCTAAGGGGGAGGAAAATCAGGTATTGAATCCCCATTTGACAGATGAGGAAACTGAGGCACAGAGAAGCTACTTGCCCAAGGGGACACAGTAGACAATCCCGGCTCTGCCATGTGTCTGCTGTGAGATCCTGGGCAGTCACTTAACTGTTCTGTGCCTCAGTTATCTCATCTGTAAAACGGGGATGAAAACTGTGAGCCCCATGTGGGACATGGACGGTGTCCAACCTGATTAGTTTGTATCTACCCCAGAGCTTACCACAGTGCTGGGCACATAGTAAGTGATTAGCAAGCATCGTTAAAAAAAAGTGGCAGAGGAGTCAGAATTAGAACCCAGGTCTTCTGACTCCAAGTTGGGTATCCTTTCCATTAGGCTGCGCTGCTTTGGTGTTGTGCCCATCCCCTGGCTCTACCCAGTCACCTGATCAATCCATAAATTAATCGATAACTCACCTTCCTGCTGCTCCCTGAGGGATAGGCGTGAAGGAGGGAAAAGAATGGGGGGGATCCCCAGTTACAAGCAGGTCCTGAGAGGATTCCCCAGATCCAGCCCCCTTCTTTAACCCTGCCCCAGGACACTCACTCTTCATAATCCTGTTCTTCGGTGTCAGACATCTTGGGGGGTGATCAGGGGAGGCTCTGGAGAGGCTCTCTCTGCTTCCTTTTCCCACAGGGATCCAAACCCCATTTCATTCAGGGACCCAAACTTTCTCTCTCCCTGTCCCCCTCCCCCGCCCCCATCCCCCTTTGCACCTGTCCTTTCTTTTGTTCCAGCCCATGCCCCGTCCTGAATCTGATCTGGGTCAGGATTAATGGGAGAATTTTTGGTTGCAGAGACAATAGCCCCCCCCCACCCCCCGCCAGCCCATTCCAGCTCAACCCTCCCCTCTATGACCCCATCAGTGGCTATTTTGGGGGGGTGGGGAATGAGGCGAGGACAAGAGAACATGACCTAAAAAGGGCAGATTTTAGAGATAAAAATTGTGCAAGACTGAGATTCCCCCAATCGATATTTTGACTTCAAAAGCTTCCCCCACCCCACTACGGCTCCCTGCCCTGTCCCCAAAATACACTTCCCCTCCCAAATTCTCCCACCCCTTTCCTGCAGAATCCCTAACTCTTGTCTCCCACATTTCCCTCCCAAGTCAACGATTTTGCCCAAACTTCTCTCAAACCCTTAAAAACTGACAGTTCCCCCAACTTTCACCCCATCCTCCCCAAACAGCCCCTCAATCGCCCCCCACCCTCCCTCCCAAACCTCTTCCCTTCAACTTCTCCACTGCCTCTTCCCACCAACTTCCCCCCACCCTCCCCAACTCTGCCTACACTCTTCCTAGCCTCGAGCCGGGGCATTTCTGGGAGAGATGCCCCCGTGATACCTGGGGCTGTGGCTTCGATGGCACAGAGGCTGAACTAGAACAGCTGGAGGCTAAGGATGGGATATAAAGGTCCTTGACTTAACTCCGCCCACCCCCCCAACCCTCCCCAGGTGAAGAGGATTGGGGGTTCGAGCCCCAGAGACCACTGCTATTGGCTGTGGAGTTAGGAGAGACTTGAGGTTGGAAGGGAGGAGAGGAGAAGGGAGAGGGATGGGGCAGGGTGTGGGAGAGCGATGGGAGGGAGGGAGGTGGCCGCTCTGGGGCTCAGGCCAGGACAGAGGACACAAGGACGGAATCTCCTCCTCTCCCTCCCCCAAATCCCATCCCCCACTAATCCCTGTCCCAAACTCCTTTCCCATCCACCCATCAACATTCCCAGCTTCTCAGGGTCATTTGAGTGGGTTCCTCCATCTCTCGTTCTCTGTCATTTCTCCCATTTCCCGGCTGCTGGTCCCAAGTCAGTGTGGATGCCTGTGTGTCTTAGAGTGCCTAATTCCCTGGTTATCACTATTCCCTTTCCTTAGTTTGCCTCTCCATGTTCCCATCTAACTGAATCCCTTCTCTCCAAGGCCAGGTAATACTACTAATAACCATAGTAACCATCATAATAATAACACTAATAATGAGCGGTGGTAGCCTTGGTTACACACTTGGATCAATCAACCAATGATATTTATTGAGCACTTACTGTGTGCAGAGCACTGTGCTAAGTGCTTAGGCGAGTACAATTCAACAGTAAAACACATTCTCTGGCCCCTCCTTAAGCACTTGATACTCACCCCACAGCACTTACATCCAAAGGATCGTTCAGGTTAATGTCTGTCTGCCGCCTTAGATGGTAAGTTCCTTGTGGGCAGGGAACGTGTCCCTGTTGTGCTGTACTCTCCCAAGGATTTATTCCAGTGCTCTGCACACGGGAAGTACTCAACAAATAATATTCATCGATCAATTGGTGGTATTTGCTAAATACATACTGTGTGCCAAGCACCACACTAAGCGCTGGGGAAGGTACAAGATTTGGTTGGGCACAATCCTCACACGGGACTCAGTCTGAGAGGGAGGGAGAACTGGTATTTAATCTCCATTCTACAGATGAGGAAACTTCACGAAGCCCAGAGAATTCGAGAGACATGCCCAAGGTCACACAGCGGGTGAGTGGCAGAGGTGGGACTAGAACCCGGCTCCTCTGACTCCCAGCCCCGGGCTCCTTCCACTAGGCCAGGCTGACTGCGATGTCCAGAGGAGACCTTTTCAAAGACTGAGGCAGGTGACAGCCAGGATATTTTTCTGTGGCTGCCTTTGTCACGATGTCTTTCTGCCTTTCTATGTCTCCTCCTGCCCGTCTCCCCCTTCTCCCTCCCTCCCCCTCTTCTCCCCCCAGCCCCACCCTGCCTCTCCCACCTGTCTCTTTCTCTCTTTGTCTCCCCTCCACCCCTTCTTGGCCCTGTACCCACTTTGTCCTCAACCAGGCGAGGCACCACAGTGACGCCACCAGCTAAATTGAGGAGGGGATCAGGTGTGCAGGGAGAGGGGAAGGCCAGGGCGAATGGGGACATGGACACCCCTTCCCTCCTTCCTCTCCCCTGACCCTCCTTCCTCCCCCAGACCCCTTCACTCTCCCCTCCCTTGCTGTTGCCCTCCTCCTATTTCTCTTCCCACAGCGTAAAATAGACAGGCAGGCGTTGGGTCAGGGAGGAGGTTTATTCTCCTGGTTTCCTCTCCTCTGGGGTCTCGGAGTGGACGGAAAGATCTCGGGGGATCCGGGGGCGGGAGGGTGGATGCAGGGTTCCAGGAAGATGGGGGGACTCAGGCCTGGGCCCCTCCCGAGGTCTCGAACTTCTTCTTCCTTCCCTCCATGCCGCTGAGGGCGTCGATATTCTTCCTCCAGTCACCCACCTCACGGTTTTCCTGCGGGCGAGGGGGTGGAAGAGAGTGATCCAAACTGGCCCCTGTTACCTTTTCATCTCTCCACGCCCCCCTGGCCCTGTCTCTTCCTTTCCGTTTCCTCACAGACGCCACACTCACTTCCTGCCACCCCAGCCCTTCACAAATGCCAAGCACCATGCTAAGCGCTGGGTTAGATACAGGATAATCAGCTCCAAGTCCCTTGTCTTATACGGGATTCAGTTCAATCCCTATTTTGCAGAGGAGGAAATTGAGACCCAGAGAAGTGAAGTGACCCGCCTGAGGCCACTCAGCAAACAATTGCCCCTTCTTCCCTTCCCCTCGCCCTCCACTGCCGCAATCTGCTTCTTCCTATCCCACCTCTGCTCTGCCCAACCCAACCCCCTGCCTAATAATAAAAATAAATAATCATGGTACTTGTTAAGTGCTTACTAAGGGCCAAGTACTGTTCTAAGTGCTGGGGTAGATACAAGTTAATCAGGTTGGACACAGTCCCTATCCCACATGGGGGTCACATACCTCTTCTGCATCTTCCCTGGCCTTTTGACCCCTCTCATTAAGTTGCCCTTTTCTGGTCCCCTCATCTCTTCTTCCCTGGGGCCTGCTGTCATCCCTTCACCCCCCCAGCACCTGCCCGGTTCACCTTGCCCCCTGCCTATCATCACCTTCTTATCTTCCAGCCCACCCAGAGATCGCCGCTTCTCCCTACCCCAGATCCCCCTCCGACCCACCCTCCAGTCTTCCCCTCTCAACTCCTTAAGGACACTCCCCAGGCCGGTCCCTGACTAAGCCCAGTCCTCTCTCTAGAGCCCCAGCCCCCTGCCCCCCATTCCCCAGCCCCCTCACCTTCTCAGCATCATCCTTCTTGACCTGCTTGAGGTGAGCCCTCAGGTCCATGGACTCCTTGGGCCGGGCACCCAGCAGCGCCTGCATCATGGCGTCCGCCGAAATACGCACCCGCCTCAGCGCCGGCCGCTTGAACTTGCCGCGGAGGTCGAAGATCTTCTGCGTCAGGTCAGCGATCTGCTCAGGGTGCAGGGAAAAGAGTCGGACACCCCTCCCCCCGGACCGGTGGGGATCCATGGGGCGCCCCTAGCCCCACTCACTGTGGGGAGGCCCCAGGCTGTCATCTCTGTCACCCCAGGCTGGCGGGGGTACGCTCATCCCCCAAGGCCCCGATCCTCCCCAAACCCCCTCATTGACTTCTCCCATGCCCCCCTCCCCTCTCATCCTTCTCACCTCAGTCACGTTCTTGCTCACTTTGGCCTCCAGGTCATATCTCTCCTCATCCACCTTGTCCACCCGTGAATGGAGTGTCCGGCACAGTTCCTGGACAGACGAATGGAAGGTGGGAGGGAGGGACAGAGGGACAGGGGGAGGGGAAGTGTCTTTTCTCCCACTCCCTTCTGCGTCGCCCTGACTTGCTCCCTTTATTCGTTCCCCCTCACAGCCCCACAGCACTTATATACCTATCTGCCATTAATTGATTTCCATTAATGTCTATCTCCTCCTTTAGACTGTAAGCTCATTGAGGGCGGGGAATGTGTCTGTATATTGTTATAGTGTACTCTCCCAAGCTCTTAGTACAGTGCTTTGCACACTGTTAGCGCGCTCAATAAATACAATTGATTGATTGACTCGGATTCTGACGGAAGGGGCCAAGGCGGGGCAGGACAGCTGGTCCTTAGGGGCAGTGGGAGGGCCCGGGGCCAAGATTCCTGAGTCCATGGGGAAGCGGCGGGGTGGGGAGGGAAGACCTGGGCCCTGAAGGCAGGATGCCCCAGTTGGGGGGGAAGAGAAGGAGAGGAGGCAGAGGCAGAGGGCCCCGGGGTCCCAGGTTGGGGGTGGTACCTGCAGTTCGGGGGTCCCCAACCCGGACACGTCAGGAGGGACACAGCGCTCCCCGAGGAACCGAGCCTTCTCCCCGCTCCGCTCCTCTGCCTCCCGCTCTAGTTCCTGTTTGGCAATCTGGAGCATCAGGGTCTGGTGAGGAGATTTTGGTGGGGGGGCAGAGAGGAGGAAGCAGGAGCAGGAGGAAAAGGAGGGAGGAGGAGAGAGGAAGTTAGAGGGGGCCGGGAGGGAAGGCGATAGGGTGCGGTGCCTGGGCACATGGTAAGCGCTTAACAGATGCCAGAATTAATTAATTAGTATGGGAGCCCCCCACCACTTTCTTACACCCTATCCCATTTCCCACGCTCCTTTCTTCTCCCCCCTTCTCCCCTCCCCTGGCTTCTCCTGGTTCCTCTCTACCCCCTCACTTCCCCTCCAGCCCCTCCCACCACTCCTTCCAGTCCCCTCTTACCACTCCCATTCAAGACCCTCCCACCACTCCCTACAGATCCCTCCTACCTCTCCCCTCCAAGCCCCTCCCACAATTTCCCCTTCAGCACCACCCACCCGTCCCTCCCGTCCCTCCCACCCCTCCCACCCCTCCCTCCAAGCCCCACCCACTGACCCCCGGCCCCTCCCGCCGCCCTCAACCCTCAGCCGAGCCCCTCGCACCCCTCCTCTTCACCTTCAGCTGCAGTTTCCGGGAGGCGGAGATCTTGGATTTTTTCTGTGGGGGAGATGGGGAAGGGTCCATAGGAGGGTCCAGCGTCAGCGCTGCCTCTGCTGGGGTCACCCCCGCTCCGCCCGTCCCGCACCCCGTCCCGCAGCCCCTCACCTTGGCATGGGGCTCCGTGGCGTAGGCCTTGTAGTTGGCCGATGACCGGCGCCGGACAGGGGGCGGGGGCTTGGGGGCTGGGGCCTTCACCTCCTCCACCGTCTCCTCCTCCTCCTCTTCGTACTGCTCAGGATGGGGCCTTCACCCTCTCCTCGAGGCCCAGGCCGCCGGCCTCCCTCCCTCCCTGCCCAGTGCCACCCTGGATTCTCCCCCTTCCCAATCCTCACCCGCTCGGAAACCCAGGCCCCCTCCCCAGCCTCAGCTCTCTCCCCAAAGCCCCCTCCCCAGGACCCCCTCTCCCTCTCTCACCGTGGCGGCATCCCTGGGGAGAGAAGGGGAGGCAGAGGTGTGAAAAGGGTCCCCCGAGTCGCCCCTGCACCCTCACCTCCCACATGGCCCCCCAGATCCGAAGCCCAGCCCGCTGGGAGCCACTCACCGCTCCGCCATCCTGAGCAACAGAGCCTGGAGCTGGGGATGGAGAAACGAGGGGTTAGCGTGGGGAGGAGCCGGCCCGGTTCCAGCTCCAGCTCCGGCTGCCGGGGTGACCTTGTGCGGGGGACCGAGCTCCCTGCCTCACCTCCCGGTTTCGTCTCTGGGATCTGTGGCTGAGCCCCAAACCCCGAGCCCGAAGTTAAATATATCAGGGAGATAAGGGATGGAGAGGGGGGCGGGGGAGAAGGGGGAGCAGGGGCAGACCTTCCTTACAGTCTGAGAGGAGGGGCCTGGGGAGCTGGGCTTGATGTGTGTGTGTGTCTGAGCCCCCGAGGGGCTTCCCCATCCTCCAATCCCACCACTTCTCCCTTCCCCTTCCCCGAGTTGAGATCCCAGCCCCCTTTCTCCTCCCCCCACCAGTCCTCCCTCTTCCCCCAGCACCCCTCCCACCCCATCCCACGGCTCTGGCCTCCTTTCTCTCCTTGTAAGGTCTGAGGGGCCCGCACCCATTATCAGACCCTGACAACTTTATCAGGGGAGAGTGAGGGGAACACTGGGCAGAGGCCTCGCCGGCCCCGCCCACCCCCTTGCCCGCTCCACTAGCCCGGCCCACCCCTTGCCCACATCACTGGCCCCGCCCTTCCCCTTGCCCACCTCCCTGGTCCCTCACCGCCCTGTGCCTGGGCTGGAGCTCTGGAGGGGTGGGGCTGGAGGCTGGCATGGGTGGGTGAGTGGGGGACGGGACAGGCGAGGGGCTGGGGGCACCAGCCGGTGCTTTAAAGAACTCCTGGTTGGTCTTTAGGGTCTTAAATTAAGGATCCTGATTTCAGTTTACGATGATGTGCCCCCCTGCACTCCACTCTCCCCTCCTCTCCCCCCTCTCTCCCTCCGTCTTCCTCCCTCCTCCTCTCCCTGCTCCCCCAGGAAGGGAGCTGTCCAGAATGCAAGGGGTGGTGGAATTTAGGATCCTAACATCGAGGCTATTAAGCACCCAACTACAGAAGCAGCACGGCTAGTGAAAAAAGCTGATAACTGGGAGTCGGGGGGTCTGCGTCCTAATCCCAGCTCCGCCACCTGCCTGCTCTGAAAGCTTGGGCAAGTCACTTCTCTACCCTTTGCCTCAGTATCCTCATTTGTAAAATGGGGGTTCAATGCCTGTTCTCTCCACCTTCCACTGTGAGCCCGGGTGGGACAGGGACCGCTTATATTGTCTCTATTTCAGTGCTTAATAAAATACTGGGCACATGGTAAGTGCTTAACAAGCAGCCAATTACAATTAGGTGTTTGGGGAATGTTCCAGAGAGGCAAAGTACACAGGGGGACATTAATATAAGTCACTTATATAATTTAAAGATGATATCTAATTTAAAGATGCATACATCAGTGTTGTGAAGGGATGGGATGGATCAGGGGTATGTTCACAGAAATTCTAGAACTAACCTACCGACACACACATCCACACACATCCACTCTCTGTCCATCTATCTCTCTCTGTGTCTCCAAAAACTTGGTTTTTCACAGGCCTCCTGGAACCCAGGACCAAGAAGCCAGGACAAAGCCATGCCAAAGGCACACAGAAGGTTATCATCTAGGTTTATTCCTGCCGAGACATCCATGGGAGGGATGGAGTGGGGAGGCCCCCTTCCCACCTCCCCTCCCTGTGCCAGAAGGAGCTGAGAAAGGGATCGGGTAGAGAGGTCTGGTGGCGGGGATGGGGGAATTGGGGATGGGGGTGAGGAGGCAGACTGGGGGAGGGCGTGGGAGTCGCGAGAGAGTTAGGGGTCGGGAGACAGGCAGAAGCGGGCAAAGGTATCTGTGTCTGTGGGGGAGTGGGAATCCCCTCCCGGGGGTAGAGAGGAGAAGCCGGCGGCCTGAGCCAGTTCTCTTGCCCGTTCCACAAATATGGCCATTTGCTCCGCCCGCAGATCCACCAGGTACCTGAGGGAGGATGAGGACGGTCGACTGGGCCATGCCCCTCGACCCTTCCCCCACGTCTGTTTTCCCAGCCTGCCCTCCCTCCCCCACCCCCCAGCATGCCCACCCTCCCCTCAGCCTGCCTCTCCTCCCCCAGTCTGTCCTCCTTCCCCCCGGTCCCACATTACCTGGCCAGTTCCATCACAAGGAGGCCCCCGGGGGCCACACAGGCCCGAAGATCAGGACGGAGGTGATGAAGCATCCTGCGAGGGCATAGGATACCTGGGTCTCTGAGGGGGACAGATTTGGGGGGAAGAGGCTAACAGAGGGTGGGAAGGGGAGAGCTGGGCTGGTCCCCAAAAGCTCCGGGCCGGATCTTGGGGTCCCTAAAACACATTTATGAAGGTGGGGAGAGGGGAAACTGAGCTGAACAGGGGGCGAGGCCCTATGGTCACATACCCGCAGGAGGTGTAGATGAGCTGGAACCGCTGGAAGAATTTGCTCCGGTGGGGCAGGTTGGCAGCAGAGTCCAGGGGCAGGAAGTGGACCCGGAAGAGGCCCAGGTCAGGGGGACCTGGAGGAAGGCAGGAGGCCAGATGGGAGGCGAGCGGTCCGGGGCAGCGGGCCAGTTAACGCGAGGTCGGGGAGTGGGAGAGAAGGATCCGGTGGATCGAGAGGGGTTCCAGAGGGGAAAGACTGGGAAATATTTGGGAGGGGAAGGCGGGTGGGGACGGGGGCGGGAGGGAGCCCCGCCAGTATCTCACTCACCAACGCAGGGGGCTCCGATCTCTTCCTGATCCCCCGCTTCCTTCCCGCTGCCAGGACCCGATGGCCCCGGGTTCAGCTCCCGAAACCAAGTGGTGACGTTGTACAGAGAGATCTCGCTAGCGGACTGCAGAGAGTCAGGGGACAATGTGGTGGGCGGGAGGGTTTCAGGAAAAGCACCGGGGTGGGATTGGGGGTTAGAGAGGGGAGGGGAGTGGGGCAGGAGAGATGGAAAAAGGGCAGTCAGGAGGTGGACAGAGAGGTGGAGAGAGGGGGGTGTGGAGAGAAGGGAGAGGAGAAATCTGGGAGTGGGGGTGGAGTAAGGCAATGGCTAAGTCAGGGGTTGGAAGGATATGGGGGGAGGTTGGGGGGGGAAGAGCAAGGACATCAGGGACCTGAGGGTAGGGGACTACCTTGGTGGGGACCCCGTTGCTGGTCCTGAGGAGGTTCTTATTCTCAGTCTCGATGCCAAAGGCTATGAAGGGCCCCGTGGCCACATCCCCCCAGTACCCTCGGGCACAGACTCGCTCTCCACGCTATGGGGGAATCCAAGGTCACTGTCCAGGATCCTGACCCTAGTCGCCACCTCCCACCAGGACCCCTCTGGGAAAGAACCCCCCCCCCCCCGGGGCCCCGAGGCAGGCGGAGGCCGGGAACGGGCCAGTTGCAGACCGGGCGGCGGGCACCCGAGTTTCTAAGGGAAACATAGGAGCAGCAGCAGGGGCCGGGGGCTGGCATTCTGGGGAATCTCCCGCTCACGTGGACGACTAGACGGCTGGACGCCAGGCTGAGGTTGGGCACGTGATAGGCCAAGGGATCCCGGAGCTCGAAGGCCATGCCTGTGTCCCTCCAGCGTCGGTACTCGCGGCAGCCGATGACCCGGGCCTGGAGAGGGGGGCGGCTGAGGACCCGGGCGGCCCTCCCCCGGACCCCCCCCACCCCCAGCCGGGGCTCACCCCACGGTCGTGCAGCTTCATGTTGAGATCCCAGTCGCTGACACCCACTCGGGAGTCGTAGCGGGAACCCAGGTAGTGGCGGATCCGGGAGTCCCAGAGCTGGGGCAGCGGGAAGGCCCCAGGGGTGGCTCGGCCCCAGAACCGGAAAATGGCTTCCAGCCCATCTCGTTCCCGGAACTGGGGGTGGACGGGAGGCAGGGGAATGGAGGGCAAGCATGGGGAGGCCGGGGAGGGGGATGTGGGGAGAGAGGCCATCGAAAATTGGGACAGACCTGGGGGAGATGGAAACACTCGGGGGAGACCGTGAGCAGGGGATGGGGCGGAACCACTAACTCCACACCGTGGGAGACCCTCCCCCAACCCCCAGCCCTCAGTGGCACCCCAGTCTCTGCACCGCCATCCCCCCCAATTCCTAATTCTGACCCTTTCCCCCGACCTCCCTGCCCCTGGCTGTAGGATCCCCCCAACCTTGAGGTCGCTGAGGCTGAACAGAGGCAGGAGTTCCTGCAGGCGGTCGGGCTCGGGCAGGAGCCGGGCGAGGAGCTGGGCCTGGGCTTGTAGGTACCCGGCCACGGGGGTCCGCAGCAGCGAGTTTCCCCACAGCTCCAGGAACATCTCGACACGCTCTGGGGTTTCGGGTGGGAAGGGGAACAGAGCAGGGTCCAGGATGGCTGAGTCTGGACTTTAGATTCCCGAGGGAGCTTGGGGCGGGGAAGGAGGGGAGACCCAGGGTCTGGGGTTGGGACCCCTGGATCTTCGGGGGTGGGAGGGCCCGGAGACCTGAGCCTATTGGCCCCAGAACTGACCCTGCAGCCCCATCTTGTCCGGGTCCTCCAGGGCCAGGGTCAGGAACAGCATCTGCCGGGCGATGTTCTCTAGGCTGGGCTCCAGGATGAAGAACTAGGGACACGTGGCGGTCAGGTAGAGAGGTCTGCATGGGTCGTGTTTCCGGATGGGCCCTACTCGACCGGACCTCCCATACCGGAGGTCTAGCGTGCTTGAACCCTGGGATTTTTTTCCCAGATTTTTTGGTTCAGCCAGGCCTACACCCTACTTAGCCCGTGGCTCCGGCAGCCCATGACTCTAGCATCAGGTTGGGGTACCCTGAAACATTTCCCCTGATCATGACATAACAATAATAATAATAACAATAATAATAATTGTGGTATCCCCTGCTCTATCTAGGATCTTGACCTGGCGCTCCCCTCCCCACCCCCACGCGTTCCCTCACATTAACCCGGCGCCGGGGCCAGCGAGCTGCCTGTGCCATGGTCCGCAGGACATGACGGCCATCTACCGAGCCCATCAGCAGGACGTTCAGTTCGAGGAGCTCAGCCCCGGGAGGTTCTCCCTCTTCTGAGAGTGGGAGGGGACCTGTAAGAATATGGAACATATTAGACGGCAGAGCTCAAGAGGCCTCTTGCTTTGACAGCAATAGCCTTATAGAGAAGCAGCATGGCACAGTGGAAAGAGCACGGGCTGTGGAGTCAGAGGTCATGAGTTCGAATCCCAACTCTGCCACTTGTCAGCTGTGTGACCGTGCGCAAGTCACTTAACTTCTCTGTGCCTCAGTTACCTCATCTGTAAAATGGGGATTAAGACTGTGAGCCCCACGTGGGACATCCTGATTCCCCTGTGTCTACCCCAGCGCTTAGAACAGTGCTCGGCACATAGTAAGAGCTTAACAAATACCAACATTATTATTGACCCTCCCTGCTCCCCAAACTCCAGGTCCCGGGGGGGGGGGGGTCCTATCCCTCCCAGAATCCCCTGGAACAGCAGAACCTGACTGCAGAGAGACTTCTGCCCCTGGGACTGTTGCGATTCATAGTCTTATATATTATAAAGCTCTTATATGGAGCTTTTTTTCGAGCTGGCCTTTGGGTCAGCTCCCAAATTCCTTTAGGCAAAGGAATCCTCCTGCACTGGGCTTGGGAGGGCCAATCCCGAGGACTGACGGAAGTCGTGGCCTTTCCAATTCCCGGAGATTGATTAAGATTGGGAAGTGGGGGATACAAAGCTGGTGGGGGGCGGGGATGGGCTCACATTCCTGCTGCAGGTCCAGCGCCGGGGAGAGACCCCACCACGCTATGGAGCCGAAGCCTTCGCCGGACCCCACTGCTGTCATGTTTCTGAAATGGAGGCTAGGGGTCAGAGGTTATGGGTTCAGAGGTTATCTCCAAGTCTTTAGCCGGCACCTTTCACACACACTCTCCCCAATTACAGCTGGCCTTTAGAACACCCCTGCCCTTTCTCACCGAGGCTCGCAGGGTCACCCTCCGCAACCCGGGCTTCCCATCCCACACTATCACCACTCGTCTGCTGTGTGACCTTGGTCAAGTCACTTCAGTTCTCTGTGCCTCAGTTACCTCATCTGGAAAATAGAGACCATGAGGCCCACGTGGGAGAGGGACTGTGTCCAACCCAATTTTCTTATGTCCACCCCAGCCCTTAGCACAGCGCCTAGCACACAATAAGCACTTAAATTCTATAATTATTATTAGCACCCCCCTCGCCCCGGGGTAGGACCCCATAATCTCTTCCGTCTTATTCTCTTTTTTTCCAAATGAGTCGTCCTGAGCCTCATCCCCCAATCCTCCTGCCTTCCAACCCTTTTCCCTTCCTCTCCGACCACCTCCATCCCTCCCCACCTCAAGGCCCCGCTCAGGCCCGCACGGTTAAGCGCAACCTACCATGCCTCTCGTTCTAGTCCCGCCCCCTACCCCCTTCTGTCCAATGGGCAGCAGGCGCTTCTGCCCGCGGACCAATGGGAGGCTCAGCTCCGCCGCTTTCCAACCAGGCTTCTCTGCACCACAGCGGCAGGGGACGCGGTTGCCTTGGCAACGGACCTGCGGTTCTCGGCTGGAGACGCCTTCTCCCGCCTTGCTCCAGGGAATCCGAGCTGGAAATCGAAATAACGATGCTATTTGTTAAGCGCTTACTATGTGCCAGGCACTGTACTGAGCGCCGGAGTGAATACGAGCAAATCGGGGTGGACACAGTTCCTGTCCCAGTTGAGGTTCACGGTCACCAGCCCCCTTTTTCTCAATAAATACGATTATTATTATATTATGTAAGAATAGTAATGCTACAGATGAGGTACCCGAGGCACAGAGAATAATAATGTTGACATTTGTTAAGCGCTTACTATGGGCAGAGCAGTGGGGTAGACACAGGGGGGAATCAAGTTGTCCCACGTGGGGCTCATAGTCTTAAAGCCCATTTTACAGATGAGGGAACTGAGGCACAGAGAAGTTAAGTGACTTGCGCACGGTCACACAGCTGACAAGTGGCAGAGCTGGGATTCGAACCCATGACCCCTGACTCCAAAGCCCGTGCTCTTTCCACTGAGCCACGCCAAGGTCAACAGAACAGGAGGTAGGCTGGTCCTACCTCCGCTCTGCAGCTGCTCCCTCCCCTTATGCTCCTTTCCCCCCATTTGAAGAGCCCATCCTTTCATTCCATCATTCATTAGTTGTATTTATTGAGCGCTTACTCTGTGCAAAACGCTGTACTAAGCTCTTGGGAGAGTACAATCTAACGATAAACAGACACATTCCCTTCCCACAACGAGCTTACCGCCAGAGGAGGAGACGGTAATATAAATAATTACAGAGAGATGCATAATTCAATCGTATTTATTGAGCGCTTACTGTGTGCAGAACACTGTATTAAGCGCTTAGGAGAGGACAATGTAACAATATAACAGAGGCATCCCTTGCCCACAGGGAGCTTACAGTCTAGAGGATCCTGTTCCTAAGTTCCGCAGCTCCAAAGGGGAGTCCGTGTTAACGGGGATCCGAGAAGGGACACACACACACACCTCTCTCTCTCTCTCTCTCCCTCTCTTCCCTCCCTCCTGAAATGCAGCTGCTTCTGAGAAACAGCAGAGCATCTGCCAGCAGAAATCGTCGTTCGGGAAACGGGTGGAACCAAGATCCAGAATACAGGAATGGTCAGTTAATGACAGAGGCAGCGGAAACGGGGTACACTGGGAGGGAACAGCATTGGGATCGAAGCCAGTGGGAACAAGCCAAGGCTTGTTAAATCTCTCTCTCTCTCACTCACTCTGCATTTTATTCAGTCCTGGAAAACAAACCTCCAATAGAGCAATAGGAAAACCCGTTCTGAACAACGCTGGTAGAAAGGGGGAAAGCGAGGTGGGAGGGGAGAAGCAGAGTCACCTCCTCTTCCCTACACAAATGGGGGAACTGCAGGGTCTGTGCTCACGCTCCCGTGATCACACACATCCCTTAGTCTCCATTTTCTCCATCTGGGAGAAAATTCAAGACGGAGGGACACGACCCCACGGATCCTCAACTGCCGGGGGAGAAGGGCAGATGGGGGGAGCCTCCCTCCCGTTCAAAGAGTTGAGACTCTTGAGGGCTGAAAGTCATGGGAGCCTGGAAAACTCACCACCCAGGGGAATGGAGGCAGCCAGACAAGATGGTTTCTCCCTCTCAGGAGGGACCCAAGGATGGGAAGGTTATCTTCCCTTTTATCATCTAGTTTCCAGGGGGAGCATGGGGAGGAGTGGGGGGAGTGGAGATTGTCAAAGCAGAAACCAATGGAGGGGGCAAGAGGTGAACTTCAGGGACACCCCTCCCCAGCTCCAGTCTCTTCTAAACACTGTCATTTGGCCTTGATGGCATCTCAAGGTGGAAGAAATGGAGGAGTGAAGGGGCAGGCTAGGGGGTCCTCTCCCCCCACTCATTCTTTCCCATCATCCTTCCCCCGATTTCTCGATGGTATTTCCACACCTGCCCTCTTTGCCAGTCTTTCACGCTGATTCGGTTTGATTGTCGTGCCTGGGTCTCAGCCTGGGCAAATGAAGAGAGGGCCAAGCGAGGAAACAGAGGAGGAGGCAAAGGGGATCAAGGCAGAGGGTCGGGAGTAGATTGGGGGCGGGAAAGAGAAAAGACCGGGGTGGAGAGGGGGCAAAGGGGGAGACAAAGGGGCCGGAGAGGGGACAAAGGAGGTTCTGTCCCATCTCCTCCAGCTGTGGGTCCCTTGTCCCAAAGAAGGAAGCCAGGGAGGGAGGAGGGCACAGAGCCTCCCCGTTCAGGAGGGCCGTCCAGCAAGCAAGGTGTCCACCTCCTCTTCGGGCTGCAGGGTGTGCCACTGGGCGATGGGCCTCCGGGGGTTGGCCAGCATGTCTGACCAATGGCGCAGCTCTGCACCGCCTGCCCCTAGCCCCACAAACACCTTCCCGATGGCCTCGTTCTTCCCCAGCTTGTCGTAGTCCAACACCGTCAGCGCCACCTGCACCCTCTGTGGGTCGGAGAGATGGCGGCTTTTATCAGGCTCTTACCGGGGGCCAAGGACGCTGCCCAGGCGAGACCGCCGGTTCCGAGATCAACAGGTGATCAGGTACAGCGTGGTCGGGTCGGGGTGGGGTGGTAATGAAGGTGGCGGTCTCTGGGCTCGGAGACCGGGGACCGGGGAGTGCTGGGGCCAGGGGGAGAGAAGGGCAAAGGGGGATGGAGCCTCAAGAACTGATCTGGGGTGGGGTGGGGCTGCTCAGGAAGTGGGCACCCCTGAGGATGTGAGGGACTGGGCCTCGACGAGCCCTGAGGTTGGAGACAGTCCCTTTCTGGGCAAAAGGGGTGTTGAAGGGCGAAGAGGGCCTGAGGGAGGGGATTGTATGCGTGTGTGTGGGGAGGGGGCATGTGTGGGGGTGTATGTGTGTTGAGGGGAGTGGGTCTCACCTGGATTTGCTCAAACGGCACCTCAAAGCTGAAAGACTCGTTGTAGTAGGGGTTGAGCGTATTCTTCTTGATGGTGGTCTTCTTCTTCTTCAGTCTCTTCCCTCCCTGCAGCAGATGGATCTTCACGTATGGATCTGGAGGGGCAGAGGTCAAAGGTCGGGGGATGGTTAGAGAGCCCGGGCTGGGCGGATGGAACGCCGGGGTCTGAAGGAGGGGGAAGGCGGGAACCTGGGGCCACTGAAGGGACTGGGGGGCTGAGAAGCTGGAGGTTGGGAGTGGTGGTGGTGGGGAATGTCTGGAGCTTTTTATCTCACTCTATCCCAGGGCGGCTTCCCTCCCGGGGAACACATGCAGTGGGCGGAGGCGGGGTTCTGGGAGCGACCTCACCAGAAAGGCCCCCCACGTCCATCTTCTTGAGATTCTTGGCCTCCAGCACGATGACGGTCAGTTTGCCAGCAGTGGGGACGTAGCGCAGGGAGAAGCAGATGTCTCCCAGCTTCTCTTGCTGAGGGTGGAGTAATAATAATGTTGGTATTTGTTAAGCGCTTACTATGTGCAGAGCACTGTTCTAAGCGCTGGGGTAGACACAGGGGAATCAGGTTGTCCCACGTGGGGCTCACAGTCTTAATTCCCATTTTACAGATGAGGTAACTGAGGCACAGAGAAGTTAAGTGACTTGCCCAAAGTCACAGAGCTGACAAGTGGCAGAGATGGGATTCGAACCCATGACCCGAGTAGGGTAAGCCCCATCAGAACCCAGGCTCAAACCCCACCGGGTCCCCCTCCAAGAGGGCAGGGAATGGAACAATCCCGAGAAGGGAGGGGATCATCCTTCTCGGAGAGGATGGAAGGTCTGGAACCGATTTGGTGAGGAGGAAGAACTGTGACCCGATTAGCTGCTGGGAAGGCTCAGAGTCGGGGCTGGTCAAAGGGGAGGGTCTAGGGGTTGACGGGCAAACCCAGGGCCACCGGCGGATTTTGGGGACGCGGGAGAGTCCGGCTGGGCTGACGGGGGCCTATGAGAAGGGTGAAAAGAGCCAGGGAATGATGGGTGGGGCCTTGGGGCTTCTCCTAGCTCCTGAGGTGGCCAGTGGGGGCTAATGGAGAGACCTGGGGTCCCGATATGTGGGGGAAGATCATGGAGAGTGGCCCGCAGGGCTGATGGGCAAGAAAGAGCCAGGACTCGATGAGGTGGGTGGGACCAAGGTCTGGGGGCGGGGGGCTGGCGGGAGACCCAGTCACCTCTTCCTTCTCGGCAGACTGCAGATCCCTCCACTCCTCGATGGGCCGGGCCAGGTCCACAGAGCTCATGGGTACGCGGACCTCGCCAATGGCGTCGTGCTTGGAAAAGCGGTCGAAGTCGTAGACCGCCATCACCAACACCTTCCCGCCCAGCTCCGCGTATGGAATCTGCAAGAGGAAGGGGTGGACCAGTCAGGAAAGGCAGGGGAGGGGGCGGGAGGCCCAGAGGAAGGGTCCAGGGTCTCATGTGGGGCAGACCAGCGACAGAGGATCTCCAGGGGATGGGCCTCAGGCGAAAGCGGACCTAGGGCAGGACCAGTGACCTAGGGGGACCTGAACTCCAGGGGCCCGAGGCTGTGGCCCACCTACTTGTGGCAGGGCAAGCAAACTGTAGTTTGAGGATGCTCACCTTCGGTTCTGCTCTGTCCTCGTCTCCCCAGCTGCTAATAATAATAATGATTGTCATCACTGCAGTATCTTAAACTATTTAGTATGGGCCAAGCAATGTGCTAAGCAGCAGCCTAGTGGAAAGAGCATAGGTCTGGGAGTCAGAGGACCTGGGTTCTAACCCTGGCTCCCCCACTTATCTGCTGTGTGACCGTGGGCAAATCACTTCACTTCTCTGTGTCTCAGTTCCCTAATCTGCAAAATGGGGATTCAATCCCTGTTCTCCCTCCTATTTAGACTGCGAACACCACGCGGGGCCTGATTATTTTAGTGCAGTGACCGACCATAGTAAGCGCTTAACAAATACTACTAGTAGTAGTAGTAGTATGGTAAGCACTCACTATGTGCCAAGCACTGTTCTAAGCATGGGGATAGGTACAAGTTAATCAGGTTGGACACAGGTCTGCTAGCAGCGGGCAAGTAGCGCAGATGGGGCTCACGCTTGCAATCCCCATTTTCCAGATGAGGTAACTGAGGCCCAGAGACACTAAGCGACTTGCCCAAGGTCACACAGCCGACGTGGCAGAGCTGGGATTAGAATCCAGGTCCTTCTTACTCCCAGGCCCGTACTCTCTCCGCTAGGCCATACTGCTCCTCGATCCAATCCAATTAGATCCAATCCAATCCAATTAGATCCAATCAGATCAGAAACGGTCCCTGGCTTCCATGTGGCTACGGTCTATAGAGGAAGGAGAATAGGTGTTTCATCCCCATTTTACAGTTGAAGAAACTGAGGCCCAGGGAAGTGAAGTGACTTGTCTAAAGTCACCCAGCAGAGTTTAGGGCCCAGGTCCCAGGCCCACCCAGGCCCACCCAGCTCAGCCAGTGAGCTCCGAGGCTAGTGTACCTGCACTAGAGGTGAGAGGGAAGGAGCTATTTTTTTAAAATGATATTTATTAAGCCCTTACTACGTGCCAGGCACTGTTCTAAGTTCTGGCGTAGATACAAGCTAATCAGATTGGTCCCTCATGGGGCTCGCACTCTTAAAGCCCATTTTACAGATGAGATAACTGAGGCATAGGGAGGTTAAAGGACTTGCCCAAGGTTACACAACAGACAGGTGGTGGGGCTGGGATTAGGTGGCGCTAGGGAAATGGGAAGAAGCATCCAACACTTCACATTACACACCTGTGCGCAGTGAGGTCACCAGAGGGAGAACCCGAAAGCCCGGGCCCCAGAATAACTAGTTACGTCACTGGTCCTGAGGGATCCAAATGTTCTGACGTGGGAAACAGCCAGAAATGGTCCTCTGGCCCCGCGCCCCACCTCTGAGAATGGATTGGCCCAATCCAATTGCTGCCGGGACCATTCCAAGTGCCATTGGGGATGGGAGGAGGAGGGATAGCTGAAGGAGCTGACGTTGGGAGTTCCTCTTACCTTGAAGGAGAAGGTCTCTCCGAAGATGGGGTTCAGGGTCTTGCGGTGGACTTTGGTCTCATGCTTCTTCTTCTTGTCGGGGAGCAGGAAGACCTTGACGTAGGGGTCCGACGTGCCCCCTATATCCAAGGCTGCCAGGTCTGCTGCCTGGAGGACCCCCACCATCAGCTGGAGGGGGCCGGGGGAACGGAAGGGCAGTCAGGAGAGCGGCCGTGGAGTCGAATCAAATCCAAATTACCGACCCACTCACCGCCTCTACTGACCTCCTCCCTGTAGTAACGATAATGACCGTGCTATCTGTTAAGCACTTACTAGGTGCCAGGCACTGTACTTAAGCGCTGGGGTCGATACAAGCAAATCGGGTTGGACACAGTCCTTGTCCCATGTGGAGCTCACAGTCTCAATCTCTACAGATGAGGTAACTGAGGTACTGAGAGATGAAGTGACTTGCCCAGGGTCACAAAGCAGACAAGTGGCAGAGCCAGGATTAGAACCCATGACCTTCTGACTTCCAGGCCCGGGCTCTATCCACTACTTTCCATCCTGTCCGCTCCTGTCAGATAAACTTAATGCCCTTTCCCAGGACTCCCAGTGGGTCTCAAACCTGAAATGGTCCCTCTGCTCCTCTTCTTTTTAACGGTATTTGTTAAGCGCTGACTATGTGCTACGCACCGTTCTAAGCGCTAGGGTAGATACAAGCTAATCAGATTGGACACAGTCGGGGTCCCACATGGGGCTCAGGGTCTTAATCCCCATTTTCCAGATGAGGTAACTGCGGCCCAGAGAAGTTAAGTGGCTTGCCCAAGGTCACCCAGCAGACAGGTGGCAGAGCCGGGATTAGAACCCAGGGTCTTCCGACTTCCAGCCCCGTGCTCTAACCACTAGGCATCACTGCTCTCGGTTGCGGATTTGGGGGTTTTCCTCTACCTCCCCACCATGTGCCCAGTCCCCACAAGCTCAGGAAAACTGGAGGTCGATTCCTCGTTTGATCGGCAGTCTTCCCGGGATGTCCTCCCTCACCAACCTGGCTGCTCTGGAAATCATAGTCCAGGGAATACTGGAGCCGGCCCAGTCGCTCCGGCTCCTTCTCCGGCTTCCCGTCCCCTACCAGTTCCGGCCCCAACTCCTCCACCTCGGGCTGCACCTGGGGGTCGAGGAGAAAGGGTGAGATCCCAGAAGGCCCCGGCGGGCGGAGGTGTGCGAGATGGGGGGATGACCGAGTCCTTTCGTTCCCTGCGCCCCTCCTCTCCCCATCCCCCCGCCTTCACCCCCAGGGTCCCGTCGAGGTTGGTTACGAGGCACAAGGGGGGAAGCCTCAATCCTCTGACCCTAATCAGTTAAGAGGCTCAGCAGGCAGAACAATGCTGGGTCAGGATCCAAATGCTGGGTCAGGATCCACAGGATGTTTAGGTCTCTGCGGGGCAGGTGGTTGAGGGCAGCAGCGAGAGGAGAAATGAAGGCCACAAAGAAGGAATCCCAGCAGCTAGGACGGGGGTGGGAGTCGGGGGTCTGGATGAATGTGGAACATAAATACCATAAAGAGTCATGGGCCAGTGGCCATTCCAGCCCCAAATTCCGCCTCTGGCAGCTTGTGTGGGCAGGGAACGTGTCTGCCAACTCTGTCGTACTGTATTCTCCCAAACGCTTAATAAAAATGGTATTTGTTAATACTAATCGTATTTGCTAAGCGCTTACTGTGTTTCAGGCACTGTCCTAAGCGCTGGGGTGGCTACAGGCAAATCAGGCTGGGACACTGTCCCCGATCCAAGTGGGGCTCACAGTCTCAATTCCCATTTTACAGAGGAGGTAACTGAGGCACAGAGAAGCGAAGTGACTTGCCCACGGTCACATGGCAGACAAGTGGCGAAGCTGGTACTAGAACCCATTACCAAAGGAAGCTTGGAGGGACAAAGCCAGAGGTAGTGGAATTTCCATCCCTAACACGAGAATGGCTAAAGAACCATTATTTAGCCATTCTCGTGTTAGGGATGGACATTTCACCACCGCTACCTTTCTCCCTTCATAACGTATCGTGACCCCAGTGCCTATAAATCTCGCTTAAGTCCTCTCTAGCCTTCTACTATCCCTAGGTTTTTTGTTTTTGTTTTCTAATAGGCCAAGCAGGCTGCTGGCTATGGGGACCGGATACTTGGGTGCCTGATGGAGGAGGGACTGAAAGTAAGAGTTCTGATGTCCTGCACCACCTAAGCCCCCTTAACAGCTCCCTCATAATAACTGGGGTATTTGTTAAGCGCTTACTATGTCCCAAGCACTAAGCACTAGGGTAGAGACAAGTTAATCAGGTTCGACACAGTCCCCGTCCCTCTCGGGGATCACAGTCTGAATCACCATTTTACAGAGGTAACTGAGGCACAGAGAAGTGAAATGACGTGCCAAAGGTCACCCCGCAGATACGGATCAGAGCAGGGATTAGAACACACATCCTCTGACGCCCGGGCCCGTTTTCTTTCCACGAGACCATGGCGGGGTCGGGCAACTGGGTCCCTAAAGGGCGCTGCGGGTTGAGAGGTGAGGATGTTGGACTCCCACCTTGTCTATGTAGCTCTTGCCCAGCTCCTTGACCTCCTTCAAATGGATCTGGGCCTTGCCTTTGGCCTTCTTGCCCTTCTTCCGACCGCAACATTTCTTACAGATGCAGACGCAGCAGCAGAGCAGGAGGAGGCCAGCGAGGATGAGGATGGTGGCCAGGGCCCAGGGGGGAACTGCCGAGAGCGTGAGGGGAGAGGGAGGAGAAGAGGGCGGGGAGGAGAGCGATTGGGAGCACTCAGCATGTCCGCGGTGGAGCGAAGGAACGAGACCGCATCCCGGTAATGGAGGTGGGGCGTGGGTTAGGGTTATTCCCAGTCTTCCCCTAGTCACCTGCCCCTGTCCCCAAGGGAATGGCTGAGTGAACAAAAGCTCTCGGCGATTCCAGGGGCGTGGTGGAGGGCAGAGAGCTGAAGTGGCTGCCGCGGAGGCTGCTGGAAGAGGCAGTCCTGACCTTTTCCAGGGTACTGAAGTCAGGGGGAAGGAAGGAGATGAAGAAAGGTGTTGGAAAACTGCCCCCGAAGCCGAAGGGGCTAGAGAAAAGAAGGGAGCACCTGGTAGGGGGCGAGGGGGGGGAAGATGGAAGACTTCTGTAAGCCCGTCAATGGGCAGGGATCGTCTCTGTTGCCGAATCGTACATTCCAAGCGCTCAGTACGGTGCTCTGCACATAGTAAGTGCTCAATAAATACTGTTGAACGAATGAAAGATGGCACTCACCTCTCTGGGTTGTACATAAGGAGAAGGAGTCAGGACTGAGAGAAACTCGTGTCACGAAGGATAGAGGAAGAAGATAGATTGGAGGAGGATGGGAAGGGCATGGGCTGAAGGGAGAACCTCAGAGACCCCAGCCCCAACAAGTCCAAAGCCCCCAACATCTCGGTAGCCCCTGACCCACCCCCATCCCACCCCCGCTCCCGTCCCTTCTCCTTCTCTACATCCCCCCCGTCCCAACTCTCACCGGGCAGTTTGCTGAGCCGGTTCATAAACTTGTCCTTCATATGTGCAAAGACGTCCTCCTTTCTGGGGGTTTGGGTGCCATTGTGGGGGAGTCCAGATGGGGTTGCCGGGAGCTGCGTGGCCACCATGGCCGAGCGGCGGACGGCGCTCATCCTGAAGCCTGTGGAGGGAACCCAGGCGGCCTTCCTTCCCGCAGCTCTGCCCCCCGCACCCCTCCATCTGGTTAGGGACCCCTTTTGTAACTGCCGAATTGGTATTTATCACGTTCAGCTGCTGTCTATTTTTTGTTTTCCCTCCTTCACCAACTGGACTGTGGGCCCCTTGAAGCCAGGGACGGGCTCCAGTGAATTGCTTTCTATCTGTTCCCAAATTCCTAGTACAATGTCCTGTCCAATAGAGACTCGAATACTGCGCTAAGACCAGCACCGCCATCCCCCCGCCCAAGTTCCCTCCTGGATGCAGGCATCCCGCTCCCCACGGAGACCTCCAGCTCCGACCCCGCAATTGCCTTCCCATTTATCCCTGACCCCGTAAGCATGGAAACCCAGACCTCATCCCGACCCTCCCCTCCCCCGCCTCCCCACCCCATCCCTGCCCGCAGCCGGAAGTCGAAAGGAAGGAGAACAGGAGCGGGAACAGGTCTCGGCGGCCTGCCGTTGCCATGGCGACGCCTCGGCGCCGGGAGGGAGAGAGGGAGGGAGAGAGGGAGGGAGAGAGGGAGGGCGGGCCCCGCGCGTTGCCAGAGCGACGCCCGGTGTCCATAGCAACAGGCAGGGCGGGACAGCTGTTTCTCGCAGAGGGGCCAGCGAAAGGAGGTGGAAAGGACCTCTGGCGGTCTCCTCCTCTCGGGGCTGGGGCCGGGGCCGGGCTGGGTTGGGCTGGACCTGGGGCTGGGGCTGGGGATGGAGTCGGGATGGGATGGGGATGGAGTCGGGATGGGCTGGAGATGGAGTCGGGATGAGCTGGGGATGGAGCCGGGATGGGCTGGGGATGGAGCCGGGATGGGCTGGGGATGGAGCCGGGATGGGCTGGGGATGGAGTCGGGATGAGCTGGGGATGGAGTCGGGATGGGCTGGGGATGGAGCCGGGATGGGCTGGAGGTGGAGTCGGGATGGGCTGGGGCTGGAGCTGGGCGGAGGCTGGGGTTTGACCGGGTTGAGGGCTGAGGCTCGCCTGGGGTTGGGCTAGGGTGAGGTGGAGGTGGGGAGGAGCTGGGTTGACAAAGAACCCAGGCTCCCGGCATCCCCGCCCCCGCTGGGACCGTCGCCCACCCTCGGATCGGGGTTGCTAGCTGTCCCCGAGGGTGGTGGTCTGTGGCTCACCGTTCCCCCACCCTGCCCCGGCGCCTGGGAATCGGTAGATCTACCCACCAAAGCCTGTTGCTTCTCTGTCCCTTCCCCGGGCCCCCTCCTCTCTCGGCCACCGCCCTCTTCCCTTCCTCTCACTAGCTCCGTCTCCCTTTGGGTCTCTGTCCTTTCTCTCTCTATCTCTCTCCCCTTACTCCGGTCCGTGTCCTGTCCCAAACGACGCCCCCAGCCAGGCTCCCCGAAACCCCTCCCTCCCGGCTTCCCCATGACTCCGGACCCGGATTTCCCCGCTCGGGGCATCCTTTGGGGTGGGGGGTGGGGCGGGGGGGCGGTCAGGCCGAGACCCTACCTCTCTCCGGGTCCCAGGGAGGAAACGCGATCCCCGGAGCGGCCGGGAAAGGTGGAGGAGCCGAGAACAGGAGCCCGTCTGCCCGAATCCCCCTCTCCGGTGGAGGGGGAAAGCCCCTCCTCCAGCTCGGAAATAAGAATCCGTGGAGGGGGGGGAGGGGGGAGAGAGCCAGAGACAGAGACACAGAGAGACAGAGACAGAGACACAGAGAGGGTTTCCACGGGCGTGAGAGGGTTTCCACCGGCAGCTCACGGGGAAGGACCAAGGCGTCCCTCCCTCCGGCTTCCAACCGAGGCGTCCCGCCCCTCAGGCCTGAGCACATGTGCCAGCAGACGGTGATTTAATAAATTATGAGACGCAATATTTACACCCATTCTGAGGGTCCCCGCCCCCCAAAATCCGGTCCAGTTCAGAAGGGGCAGGAGGTTCGACCTTCCCCAGGTCTCCCTGCCGCCGCACCCCCCTCCCCCGAAACGATCACTTCCCAGATTTTATTCCCTGAGGCAGAAAAGAGAGAAATGCAGATTCACAGTCCCCAGACCCAGGCGTCCCGGCCCTCGAGCTGGTCTCGGGGGGCGGTCGGAGGGGGTGGTCCGGGGGACATCTCCAGGGAGGTTTGGGAAAGGAGCCAGCTCCGGGTCCCCGTCCCCCCCGCCCCCTCCTTCGTAGGTCTCCGGGTTTTGCGGGCAACGAGGCTGGCAGGGAGGGGCTAAGATGCGGGAGGGGCCCGAGGGGAGGGGGCGGGATCGAGGGGCTCCGGTCTCTCCGGGGTGAAGGGACTCAGAGGTGGCCGGTCTCCCTCCAATAGTCCTGGATGGTGGCCACGTTCTCGTAGAGGAGGTCAGCCTGGCCGGCCCCTTCCCCTTCCCCTTTCCCTTTCTCGGCCTCCTCCCCTTTCCCGGGCGGCCGCTGCAGGTACCGAAGGATGCACTGGTGGAGGAAGACGTACTGCTCCTGGAAGCGGGGCCGGGAAACAGGGGTCTCGGGTTGGGCTCCCTCGCCCCCCGCCCCAGCCTCCCCTCTCCCCCCTCCTCCCCTCCCTCACGCCTCTTCCCTTCTCCCCAAACCGTCCGGTCCTTCCCAGGCCTCGCCCCTTAGGCCTCTTCCCTCTCTCCTGCTGCGGCCACTCCCTTCTCTCCCCCATCCCCATCCCCCCTTCTCCTCCCCACCCCCTCGTCCCCACCCCCATGACCTTCCCCCCGCCCCCCTCACCTCCGTCTGCACCATGAGCGGGCGACACCACCTCATCCTCTGCACGAAGTTGAAGACCCCGACCCGCCCCTCTCGGTCCAGCTGCCGCAGGAGATAATCCAGCGCCAAGAGGGTCCCCGTCCGGCCCACGCCCGCGCTGCGGGGGACAATGCGGGGTCCCGGCCTTGGTCGGGGGGTGGGGGAGCAGGGATCCGGGGGACGCGACTGGGAACGATGTTCTCCACCCCCCCACACCCAGGAGCCCAAGGGCGTTGGCCCCGGCAGGAGGAGGAGGAGGAACAGTTTACACTGCAGGAAAGGGAGAGGAGGAGGAAGAAGAGGAAGAGAAGCAGCATGCGTTGCTTGCTGGAAAGAACCCGGGCCCGGGACTCAGAGATTCTGGGTTCTAATGTCGGTTCTGCCACTTTTTAATGGTATTTAGGAAGCGCTTATGATGTGCCAGGCACTATACTAAGTGCTGGGGGAGGTAGAAGATAATCAGGTTGGATACAGTCCTTGTCTGTGCCTCATCTGTAAAATGGCGATTAAGACAGTGAACCCCACGTGGGACAACCTGATTACCTCGTATCTGCCCCAGCGCCTAGGACAGTACTTGGCACATAGTAAGCGCTTAACAAATACCACCGTTATTATTATTATCGTCTCACATGGGGCTCACAGCCCCATTTCCCATTTCACAGGTGAGATCATTGGGCACAGAGAAGTGAAACGGTTTGCTCAGGGTCACACGGCAGACAAGAGGCAGAGACATGAACAGAACCCGAGTGCTTCGAACTTCCAGGTTCGTGCTCTATCCTCGAGGCTACGCAGCTTCTCATGCCTGCTGTGCTGCCTTGGGCAAGTCACTTCACTTCTCTGCGCCCCAGTTTCCTCATCTGTCAAATGGGGATTCAATTCCTGTTTTCCTTCACCTCCAGACCGTAAGCCCAGGTGGGGGACAGGGACCGTGTCCGACCCGATTAGCTCGAATCTATGCTGGAGCTTAGTACAGCGCTCGGCATCTAGTAAGCGCTCAACAAATACCATAAAACAACAAAAAAAGAGAAGGTGGAGGATGAAGAGGACGAGGAGAAAGTGTACAAGGACCTCGGCCTTTCCTCCGCCGCCCCAGAGGGGGTTCTGGTTGACTGGGTGGAGGGGACTACAGCATGAGGGAGTTAGGATAGACTGAAGGAAGGACTTTCCAGACCGAGGGGAAAACATGGGTGCTAACTAGAAGTTAGGGTAGAGCCGGGACAGGGGCCGGGTGGTCCTACCTGCAGTGGACGATGGCGGGTCCCGCGCTCTTGTTGACGTCCAGCCGGCTGCTGCGGAGCAGGTGCCAGAAGGCCAGCAGAGGGTCGGGGGAGGTGGGCGTGCCGTGGTCCGGCCAGGACGTGTAGTGGAACTGGCAGACCGTGCGGCTCTCAGACTTGTCCGTCTGTGGGGGACAGGGAGGGTGAGAACCCCGGATATCTCCCCACGCTCCTTAAACTCTGTGCCTCAAAACTGCCTCCGGGGGAGCCACCGGGGGGTCAGATCGGAGGGAGGGGGGCAATCTCCTTAGGAAGCCGAGGTCCAGAGAGGGGTCAGAATGGGAGAGGGCCTGAGGGACCGGGGGAGGGCCTGGAAGGTGACACTCTGGGCACAGGGAGGTGTCTGGGGAGGAAGAGGAGGCAGGGAAGATCTCTGGAGGGAAGGAGATGTCCAAGGGGATGTCGGGCGGGGGCCAGTGCGATGACGTCATGGCGTCGTGGTATGACGCCACAGATCCTGGAGCAGGGCGCTCCCCGCCCCAGCTCCCCGCTGGAAGCATCTCCTTCATCCCGGCCCGGGGATGCCCTCGGGGAAGGAGAACGGGGTAGCCGAGGGGGAAGCCTGGTTCGGAAGGGAACAGAGGGGGAGGAGGCCACAGATGGATCGGCTGCCCTGGCCCTGAGCCTGGCCCTGCCCCTGGCCCTGGCCCTGGCCCTGGCCGTGGCCCTGGGGCCGGTGGTCGGCCTGGCCTTCCTGCTGTGAGGCCAAGCTGGGTCGAGGCCGGGACGGGCCCCCCACCTCTCCCCGCCCAGCTGCACGGCCCCAAATCTGGGGCTCACAGGGCAGGGGGCTTCTGTCCCAGCTACCTGCCTGCCCCCACCTAGGGTCAGGGGGCCTGGGGGCGTCGGGGATGGGGCTTTGTCCCGCCGGCTCTCTGCTGCTCTGCAGGGGCTCCAGCCGGCCCGGTCAGCCAGGGGCCGGAGGGGAGGCTCGGGCCGGGCGGGGTCGGGGGGCCGTGGTGGGGGAGCGGGGTCGGGGGGTCCGGGGGGGAACCAGGGCCACTCGTACGTGCTGCAGTTGCAGCTCCCGCAGGGTCCAGTGAGGGGCCGCCGTCTCGGAGAGCAGGGTTACCCTCAGGGGTCCCAGAGTGCAGGGCTTGGAGTCCAGGGGCCAGTAGGGCTCGCATTTCACCTGGAAGCGGAGAATCGTGGCTCAGAGACCGGCCTCCCCAGCGGCCTCGGTCCGCCCCCCTCCTGCCCCCCAGCCCGCCCCGGGGCCTAACGGAGAAATGGCCAGAACAGAAGGACGGAGTCCGTTACGCTGTGCCGTCTTCTCCCAGGAGCTTAGTACGGTGCTCCGCGTACACTAAGCGCTCAATAAATGTGATCGATTGCTAGTGGAGGGAGGGACTGTGCCTCGGGACTGCCCCCTTCCCCCGGGCCGTCCCCCCCAGCCCTGCCTCCCAGCCTGCCCCCGGTCCCACCTCCCCGACTGCTCTCAGACCCACCCTCCGGACCACTGCCCCGTCCCCCGACTGCAGGGACTCGTTGCCTCCAGCCGGCAACGCCGGGGCACCCCGTCCCGGGCCCAGGCTGGTCCGGGTGGGAGGGAAGAGGGAGCGGAGAGAGATGCTAAGGAGGAAAAAGGGGCCTTGAGCCAGCCCTTGGGACCGAGGACCGACAGGAGTAGAATGGGGCGCATAAGTGCTGCCTGGACTAGAATTTCCTGGGCGGACGTGGCCCCCACCCACCCCTCTGGAAGAGGAGCTGGCCCGGAGGACCCCGGCATTCGAGCCTGCTGTATGGCTTGGGTTGGGGCTCAGCCCGAGCGGGGCCCGGCCTTGATTTCCAGAACTGCTGCGTTGCTCCCAGGACATTCAAGTTCTAATGTGGTTTTCACGAGTTACCGAGACGTGTAGTCCCAACAGCCCCCACAGAGGAACCCTGGGCCGGCAGGAGCAAACGCGATAGTCCCTCAGTGACTTTTCTGGGCCCACCCCCAGGTCGAGCCCGGTCCACACGAATGTGGTCAAGGGAGAGGCTGTGGGGACAGAGGGAGAACTCAAGCCCCCTCACCCCGACTCAGGATGGGAGGGCCAGGCCCGTCCCTGCTTCCGTAGGTCTCTCCCGGGGAGCGAGCGGCACCCTGGGGCTTGGCCCGGGAAGGATCTTGGAGGAGAGAGAGGGGCAGGAGTGTGAGGGGGAGGCCGGAGAATCGGGGAAGGTGGAGGGCTGAGGGGGTCTCACCCGCCTGGACTCCAAGCAGTTGGTCAGCATGACCACCGTGTCGCTCTCCTGTTCCCACACCAGGCGCCAAAAATCTCCCACTGTTAAGATGAGCGGGCCTTGCGTGGCCACGAACTCCCGGGGACTCTCGTAACCCTGATGCACGGGACGGGACGGACCACGTCAGAACTCCAAGCACCCCTTTCCCTCCAGAACACACAGACCCCTTTCTCACACACACGTGCACACCCCCCTCACACACAGAGACACACACAGACACAGACCTCTCTCCCTCCCATCTCCCCCCGCCTCCACCCTAACCCCTCTGCAGCCCGGGCTCACCGGGATGAAGCTGGCATTGATGTAATCGGAGCCGGGTTCCCCGGGGATTAACTGGAGGGGCACCCTGTAGGAGTCATCTGGAGAGAGAAGCGTATAGAATCAGAGGCAAACGGGAAGGCAGTCGGGCAGATCTAAAGGTGGACGGGAACAGGGTGTGCTGGGGGGGTGGAGAGAGACAGAGACAGAGAGACCGAGGCAAAGAGGATGGAGGCAGAGGAGTACAGACAGATGGAGACATACAGTCACTGAGAAGTAGAGATGAAGGCCAGTTGGGAAGGGATTTGGTGGTGCTAAAGAGGACTGGAGGGGCTTTGGGGGACCGGGGGGTGAGTGTTTGAGGAGCTGGAGGAAGGGTGGTGGTTTTGAAGGGGTAAGGCAGGGTGGCCTAGTGAGGTACCGGATGGGGGATGGAAGTTTGGGGGTGTGTGGTGGGGGCTGGGGCGGGTGGGATTTTGGGAGTGCAATGGGGGAAATTCAAGAAGGGGGGATCCTAGTCTCACAGGGTAGCACGTTGCTGTATCGATTCTTCTCCTTGTTTTCCGGCTGTTTTGCCACCATCTGCGACTGCCCCTGCCCCTCTGATGCCAATTCCTGGGGAGGGGGACGTTGGAGACATGGGGGAGGCGGAGGGTGGGTGGGCATCAGACCCACTCCTTGGGCTCCCCCGTGGCTCTTCCCTCCTCCTCCTCCCGCCGATTGGCTTCCCCACCTGGAGCCCAGCCCTCAGCCCACGCCGAACCCAGCGGAGCTGAGGGGGGTTTGGTAAGGGGTCTTCAAACATTGGCCTGAATCTTGAACAAACTCCCCTGGAGGAAATGGGGAGGAGATGGCAGCTAGGGCCGGAGCAACAAAAGAAACAGTGGTTCAGTACTGGAGTTGTGCTTCAGGAACACAACGCTTAGAAAAGCGGCTTGGCTTAGTGGATAGAGCACGGGCCCGAGAGTCAGGAGGACCTGGGTCCTAATCCCGGCTCTGCCACGTGTCTGCTGTGTGATCTCGGGAAAGTCACTTCACTTCTCTGTGCCTCAATTCTCTCATCTAGAAAGTGGGGATTAAGACGGTGAGCCCCATGTGGGACAGGGGACTTTGTCCAACATGATTAGCTTGTATCTATCTACCCCAGGGTTTAGTACACTGCCTAGCACATATTAAGCACTTAACAAACACTACAAGTATTATTATTAACCCCTGACTTCCTTGTAGGGTCTACCAAAATAAAAGCAGTGGTCTTGGACAACCCACCAGGGATGGGGAGATTGTTGGGATGTTGTGGGTTTTTTTAATTATTGGTTTTTGTTGAACGCTTACTATGTGCTAGGGACCGGTAACACACAAGATAACAGGGTGGACAAAGTCCCTGTCCCACATGGAGCTCACAGTCTTCCTTCCCATTTTCCAGATGAGGGAACTGAGGCACAGAAATTATGTGACTTTGCCTAAGGTCACCCAGCAGTCAGAGCTGAAATTAGAACCCAGGCCCTCTGACTCCCACTCCCGTGCTCTTTCCACTAGACCACTCTGCTTCTCCAGTTAAGGCTGATTAAGGACTGGGCCAGAGAAGCAGCACGGTGTAGTGGACAGGGCATGGGCCTGGGAGCTAGGTCATGGGTTCAAATCTAGGCTCCACCACTTATCTTCTGTGGGACCTCGGCCAAGTCACTTCACTTCTCTGGGCCTCAGTTCCCTCATCTGGAAAATGGGGATTGAGACCACGAGCCCCACGTGGGACAGGGATGGTGTCCAACCAAATCGGGTTTGTTTTGGTTGTACCCAACCTAGCACTTAGTACAGTGCCTGGCATAGAGTAAGCACTTAATTATGTTGTTATTTATTATTATTATTATTACTAGGGACGAAAGATAGGGATTTTTTCTGGTGCTTAGCAGAGCGGCAAACAGATTTTAATTCCTGCTTAGGGAGCAGGAAGGGAGGTTGGGGGAGGGTGTCTGGGGGAGTTGGTCCCTTCATACCTGGTATTCCTTTGCAAAGCCATAGTTGCAGTCTCTCAGATTCCTGTTGACGTGTTCCTCAAAATGGTGAGCAGGAATATCTTGGGGGGACCTGGGGGGTGTGACGGTGGGCTTGGAAACAAGGCACTTCGAAGCTCACTCTCATAGGATCCCCTCCCCATCCCGGGCAATTATAATAATAAAAGATGATCCTGGCATGTTAGGTTCTTGCTATGCGCCAAGCACCGTGCTAAGCGATGGGGTGGATACGCGGTCATCCTATTAGAGAGAGTCCCCATCCCGTACGGGGCTCACGGTCTAACACTAATAATAATGATTATACTTACGGTATTTGTTAAGTGCTTACTATGAGCCAGGCACCGTACTAAGCGCTGGGGTGGATACAAGCAAATCGGGTTGGATACAGTCCCTTGTCCCACGTGGAGCGCACAGTCTCGATCCCCAATTTACAGATGAGGAAACGGAAGCACCGAGATGGGAAGTGACTTGCCCAGGGTCCCACAGAAGGCAAGTGACAGAGCAGGGATTAGAACCCGGGTCTCCTGTCTCCCAGGCCTGGGCCTGCTCCTTGTCGGGAAGGGAGAGGTAATTCCCCTACTCAAGACTAGAAACTCCCTGTGGGTAGGGACCGGGTCTGTCAGTTCTGTTATATTGTGGTCTCCCAAGCGCTTAGTACAGTGCTCTGCACACAGTAAGGGCACGATAAATACCATTGATTGATCGACTGATTGACTGGCAACACCTCTGCCAAAATGTGCCTTACCTGGAGAACAGGTCCTCGGGAGGAGGCTTCTCCGTCTTCTCTCCCCTGTAGCAAGATGGGGGGTTACTGCAGTCCTGGAAGGCTCCCCTGACCCCCCACCCCAAACTCTGAGACCACCTCCCTCAGACTCACCGCCGCCTCAAGAAGAAAACTAGCAGCCCAGCCAGGAGAACGAAGAGTAGGACGCCAATGATGGAGCCAGCGATGACTCCTTTGGAGGCAGAACCGAGAGGAGGAAGCAGGCAGTCAATCAATCAGTCGTATTATATAGTGCGAAGCACTGTGCTAAGAGTTTGGGAGAGTACATTCCCTGCCCACAGTGAGCTCACAGTCTAGAGGGGGAGACCGACATTAGTATAAATAAATAAATTACAGATAGAGTCATAAGTGCTGTGGGGTTGGGAAGGGGGATGAATAAAGGGAGCAAGTCTGGGCCAGTCAATCAGTCAACTGACTGAGCGCTTACTGTGTGCAGAACACTGTACTAAGCACTTGGGAGAGTCCAATATAACAATATATCAGACACATTCTTTGCCCACAACGAGCTTACGGTCTAGAGGGGGGACACAGCATCAGCATAAATAAATTACAGACATGTACATAAGCGTCGTGGGGTTGGGAAAGGGGATGAACGAAGGGAGCGAGTCAGGGCGACGCAGAAGAGAGAGGGAGAAGAGGAAAGAAGGGCTTAGTCCGAGAGGGCTTCTTGGAGGAGATGTACCTTCAATAAAGCTTTGAAGGCGGGGAGAGTCATTGTCTGTCAGATTTGAGGAGGGAGGGCGTTCCAGGCCAGAGGCAGGATGTGGGCGAGAGGTCGGGGGCGAGGTAGATGAGATTGAGGTACGGTGAGTAGGTTGGCATTAGAGGAGCAAAGTGCGTGGGCTGGGTTGTAGTAGGAGAGCAGCGAGGTGAGGAAGGAGGAAAAAGAAAAAAGGGCTTAGTTAGAGAAAGCCTCTTGGAGCACATGTATCTTCAATAAGGCTTCGAAGCCGGGGAGAGTCACTGTTTGTTGGATATGAGGAGGAAGGGGGTTCCAGGCCAGAGGCAGGACGTGAGCAAGGGTTCAGCCCAGGGACCCCCAGGACCTCCCAGTGGCCAGGCTCGATCAATCTCGCAGCACCGGATCGATCAATTAATTAATGGTATTTTCTGAGTGCTTACTATGTGCAGAGCACTGTACTGAGTGCTTGGGAGAGTACAATCCAACCAAGTTGGCAGACACCGGACTTAGCAGCGGGAGTAGTGGGGCCTCGTGGATAGAATCTGGGCCCGCGAGTCAGAAGGACCCGGGTTCTAATCCTCGCTCTGCCACATGTCTGCTGCGTGACCCTGGGGAAGTCACTTTACTTCTCTGAGCCTCAGTTACTTCATCTGGAAAATGGGGATGAAGACTGTAAGCCTCATGTGGGACAGGGACTCTGTCCAACCCGATTTGCGCGTATCCATCCCTGCGCTTAGTACAGCGCCTAGCATATAGTAAGCGCTTAACAAATTCATTTATTCACTCGTATTTATTGGGCACTTACTGTGTGCAAAGCACTGTACTAAGCGCTTGGAAGAGTACATTATAACAACAAACAGGCACAGTCCTGCACACACCGAGCCCACAGTACCACAGTTATTATTAAAATGGGTTTTAAGAGTGTGAGCTCCATATGGGACAGAGACTGCATCCGACCTGATTAACTTGGGTCTCCCCCAGCACTTAGAACAGTGCTGGGCACATAGTAAGCGCTTACCGAATACCACGATTATTATTATTAGGAGGAAACGACAGCCGGCCCTCACCTGCGTCGTCGGTGGAGCAGATCTCCGGAGACGAGGAGGCCTCTTTCTCGTTGGACACCGTCCAGACCCTGACGGGGTAGGAGCGGGCCGGCTGCAGACCCCCCACCACCACAAGCTGCTCGCAAGCCAGAGTCGTCAACCTCTGTCCAGCCCCCACCTGGTAGAGGAAGGCTTGGTGGGCTCCCTGGGGGCAGGACCACCTGAAAGAGACACTGTAGCCCCCAGACACGCCATGGCAGGAGACAGAGGTGGAGCTGGGAGCTGGAGGGGACAGAGAAGAAATGGGGGGTGGGGGTCAGAGGGAGGCCCCCATCTCCAACCCCATCCCCACCCCGCACCCAGCTTCCTGCTCTTCAATTCCTCTCCAGTCCTCAGGGCCTGAATCTTCACTTTTCCCACCTTGCCCACTCTTCCCTGCTCCCACGCCCCTTTTGATCACTCGGTCAGTGGTATTTATTAATAATAATAATGCTAATAATGCTAATAATAGTGGCATTTGTTAAGCACTTACTTTGTGCCAGGCACTGTACTAAGCACTGGGGTGGGATACAAGCAAATCAAGTTGGACACGAATCCCTGTCCCAAGTGGGGCTCACAATCTCAATTCCCAGAGAAGTGAAGTGACTTGCCAAAGGACACGCAGCAGGCAAGTGGTAGAGCGGGGATTAAAATCCATGACTTTTTGACTCCCAGGCCCGTGCTCTATCCACTGTACCACACTGCTTCTCATAAGTGCTCATTTACTGAGCACTTACTGTGTGAAGAACACAGTACTAAGTGCCTCCCGTAGAGTAAGTAGACACAGTCCTTGCCCTTAAGGAGTTTACAGTCTAGTAGGGGAGACCGACATATATGGGAATCAATCATTGGTATTTATTGAGCGCTTACTGTGGGCAGAGCAAGCAATCAATCAGTGGCATTTACTGAGTGCTTACTTCGGGCAGAACACTGAACACAGTGCTTGGGGGAATGAGATACAAGGGAGTTGGTAGACCCGATCCTGCCCACGAGGAGTTTACAGTCGAGAAGAGGAGACAGATATTAAAATAAATGTTGGAAAGGGATGTAAGTGCTGTGGGGCTGGGGGGGGGTGGGGTGAATATCAAATGGTAAAAGACACGGATCCAAGTGCGTAGGTGACGCAGAAGGGAGAGAGAGTAGGGGAAACGAGGGCTTAATCAGGGAAGGCCTCTTGGAGGAGATGTGACTTTAAGGCTTCGAAGGTGGTTTTTCACATATAATAATGATGGTATTTGTTAAGCGCTCACTATATGCCAAGCACTATTCTAAGAGCTGGGGTAGAATCAAGGTAATCAGGTTGTCCCACAGGGGCTCACGGTCTTAATCCCCATTTTACAGCTGGGGTGACCGAGGCACAGAGAAGCGAAGCGACTTGTCTAAGGTCACACAGCAGACCAGTGGCGGAGCCGGGATTAGAAGTGGCAGAGCCAGGATTAGAGGGGAAAGGAGCTCAGAGCATTTATTAAATACGGAGCACTGTACTGAGTGCTCGGGAGAGTACAGTTGAGTAAGTAGATACAATCCCTGTCCTCAAGGATCTTACAGTATAACGGGAATCAATCAATGCATTTAGTGAGCACTTCACTGTGCGCGGAGCACTGTACTAAGCCCTGGGGGGAATATAATAGATTAGCCTCCAGGCCTCCTCTGGCCTCTTGCCGACTCCCACCCCTCGGTATCCGATTCACAACCCTGGGTTGCTTTACTCAAGCACATAGTACAGTGCTCCACAGACAGCAAGCACACCATAAATAAACAGCACGGCCTAGTGGATAGCGCCTGGGCCTGGGAGTCAGAAGGGCTGGATTCTAATCCCGGCTCCGCCACTTGTCTGCTGTGCGACCTAGGGCAAGTCACTTCACTCCTCTGTGCCTGTGGGACATGGGCTGCATCCAACCTGATTAGCTCGTATCCACCTCAGCGCTTAGACCGGTGCTTGATATAGAGTAAGCACTTAAATGCCATAATTATTATTATCGTCCTGATTCTTATTGCCATTAATCAATCGATCCATCCATCAGTGGTATATATTGGGTGCACACTGTGTGCAGAGCATCGTACTAAGCGATTGGGAGAGCACAATATAATAGAATTGGCAGACGCATTCCCTGCCGACAACGAGCTTACGGTCCAGAGAGCCTACTCTAGACTGTATCTTGACATTATCCTCTCCCTCCTGAGTCAGAGCTGAGCGGCCCTGCGTCCCCCTTCCTCAGGTTCCTGGGGGGTGACGCCCTCCCGGCCCCGCCTCACCTGTGGACTCGGAGATACTCTGGGGCGAGCCAGAGACTCCGTACCTCTCGGCTTGCACGCTGAAGAGGTACGGGATCCCGGGGGTCAGATTCCCCACCGCGACCCAGGGGTCCTCGGTGTCGCACGTCCCGTTGGAGAGGCTGGACCCGTTGGAGATGACGGTCCCATTGGCGAGTTCGCCTGCGGTCCAGTTGACCCGGTAGGCGTAGGCTGGGTCTGGGGGGCCCTGAGGGGCCGTCCAGTTGAGCATTATGAAGCTGCTGTTGTGGGCTTCCACCCTCAGATCTGTGACCTGGTTTGGGGCTGAGAGCGCGAAGTGACAGGTGGGAGAGACGGGGTCGGGAAGAGATGAGGGGGGCGGACAGGGAGTGGGAGAGGTTTCAACTGGAGGCAGAGCTCA
This sequence comes from Ornithorhynchus anatinus, assembly GCF_004115215.2. Classification (NCBI taxonomy): domain Eukaryota; kingdom Metazoa; phylum Chordata; class Mammalia; order Monotremata; family Ornithorhynchidae; genus Ornithorhynchus; species Ornithorhynchus anatinus. The sequence goes on along the minus strand of NC_041737.1, from coordinate 52,541,462 downwards.
GGCAGGAAATCTTCTGGGAACTGTCTGGACACCGTTGAAGGCCCAGGCCCCTGGTCCAAGCCCAGAGGGCAGCCAGTGTCCCCTCAACCCAACTGATCCTGCCCCCGATCTTCAGAATGGAGCTCACTAGACTTGTGTCTGTTATAACGTTATACTACACTCTCCCAAGTGCTCAGCACAGTGCTCTGCACGCTGTAAGCGCTCATTAAATACAATTGATTGACTGACTGGAAGCTCCTCGAAGGCAGGGATCGTATCTACCCACTCTTTTGGACTCTTTTTAGAATCCTTCCGACTCCCAGGCCGGTGCTCTAGCCACTAAGCCATGCTGCTTGTGAGTGAGCAGCCCAAGGGACAGGGACTCTGTCTAATTCTCACCTGTGGCTTCTTTCCCAGTGCTTAGCTCAGTAAGCGCTTTGCGCACATTAAGCACTTAATAAATCCTATCTCTGAACTGCTATCGGGGCTAAGGTCCCGGCCTCCTCACGGCCCTCAGTCTCAAAGCCTGGAAGTTCCGCTCCTTTACTTAAGGGAGCTTACAGTTTTAGGGAGAAAGGAAGATTAAAAAAAGAGTGATGAGACTATTTCTAAATATTTTTATGGAAAGACTGAAAATCTGCGTATGGTCCCCATCGTGAGAGAATATGACTTGGGACTCTGTTGTACTCTGCCAGTGCTTAACACAGTGCAATACTTTTACTATCGATTCATTCAATCATATTTATTGAGCCCTTACTGTGTGCAGAGCACTGGACTAAGCGCTTGGAAAGTACAATTCAGCAACAAAAAGAGACAATCCCCGCCCATAACGGGATCACCGTCTTGGTCGGGGGTGGGGCAGACATCAAAACAAGTAAACGGGCATCAGTAGCATCATTATAAATAAATAGAATTATAGGCATATATGCTTCATAAATAAAAATAAATAGCATTATAATTAGAATATATATATATAATACACAAGTGCTGTGGAGCGGGAACGGGGGTAGAGCAAAGGGAGCAAGTCGGGGCGATGGGGAGGGGAGGGAGAGTAGAGGAAAAGGGGGGCTTCGTCTGGGAAAGCTCCTGGAGGAGGTGAGCTTTCAGTACTATTATGACAATTATTACTTCCACTATTACTAAACTCCTGCAAATATGTCAGGCTGAAATAGTTGCCTGTATCGTCAAAGGTACAGATAAATATCTCTACGTCCATAAGTGCTGAGGAGAAGAATTGGATAGGCGAGGTTTTAAGGGCAGCTATTTGATTCACTTCATCTGGAAAGATGGAGATTCGACAGAAAGCCTCCTGGAGGAGGGAGAAAAGAGTTTCAGATAGGAGTAAGGAGGGGATGGGAGCGGGGAAGAGTTGAGAAGGAAGCCTGGCCAGGTGAGCTGCGGGGGACCGAAGAGTGGGAGCTGGGGTGTACTGGAAGATCAGAGCTGGAAAGTAAAGAAGGGGTGATCCGAAGGATATCCGACCCCAGGAGACTCATATCCACGTCTTTCTCCCGCTCCTCCCTCACCATTTAGCCGACCACATCCGAGTCACCGACTCCCCGGAGGCGGCAGCGGGGCGGGCCCTCATCTCACCCGTGGCATCACTGAGCTCCGTGGCTCTGCTGTAGACCTGGTGCCGCCCGGCCTCCACGCTGAAGTTGCACAGGGTCGCCGGCTGGAGCTGCTCCACTCTGACAGAAGTGTTGTCGGTGACGCACGTCCCACCAGCAGCTCCACTCAGGGTCCAACGGACCCGATAGCTGTAGGCTGGGTCCGGCTTGCCCGAGGGCCTCGTCCAGTTCAGAGTGATGGAGTCGTTGCCCTGGCCCACTGCCTTCAGCTCCGTCACCTCGTTAGGGACTGAGAAGAGGGAAGGGGGGCATCAAATGGGGGAAGGAGGGCAGAGAGAGGGAGAGACCGAGGCCCCCCTGTCATCCGGGTCTCTGTCGGGAGAGGGGATCTCCAGGAGGAAAGGGGCCACCACCCCGGGCGAGGTCCGAGCGGGTTGTTGCTGGGAAGGTGGAGGCTATCGCTACAAGGCCCGGTGGGAATTGTAGTCTCCTCCCAGACCTCATCTCTCCACACCTCCCTGATCAGAGACCGGGGGCCTGAGGCCCATGAGGTCTTGGTTGTCAGGAATGGCTACTCCCCAGCAGTGATGCATAGGCGAAATGTACTTAATTTATATTAATGACTATAAGAGCCTCGTGGGCAGGGTACGTGACTATCGACTCAGATTGTACTCTCCCGAGCACTTAGTACAGTGCTCCGCGTGAAGTAAACGCTCAGTAAATATGAATGATTGGTTGATTGATCGAAGTCCAGTAGGGGCTGGGGTCCCATTTCCTGCCCCTTTTTCCCAGTTTTCCCTTGCCTCCTGTTCCCTGTGGAATAGCGGGGTGAGGTCCTGCTTCCTTACTGAATCCAAGGGCTTCCCAGACTAGATTGGGAAGGTCCCAGCCTCACACGCCCCTGAATCTCCCAGTGGTCAATTCATCTCCCCGATCACAGGCCAGAGGCCCAGTACTAATCATCACGGTGTTTGTTAAGTGCTTACTATGTGCTCAGTACTGTACTTAGCGCTGGGATAGAGTCGAGATAATCAGGTCAAAATCCTTGTCCGACATGGGGCTTCCAGGCTAAAGGAAAGGGAGAACAGGTATTTAAACCCCATTTTATGGATGAGGAAACTGAGGCCCGGAGGACCTAAGTGATCTTCCCAAGGACACACTCCAGGGAAAGCCAGGACTAAAATCCAGGTTCTCTATCTCCCAGGCCTGTGCCGGGCTTAGGAGTCAGAGGTCATGGGTTCTAATCTCGGCTCCGCCACCTGTCAGCTGTGTGACTTGGGGCAGGCCATTTAACTTCTCCGTGCCTCAGCTATCTCATCTGGAAAATGGGGGTTAAGACTGTGAGCCTCTCGTGGGACAACCTGATTACCCTGCATCTACCCCAGTGCTTAGAACTGCGCTCGGCACATAGTAAGAGCTTAAATACCAACATTATTATTATAATTATTCTCAAAGCCCTGTCTTGCCAGTCCCGTCTGCTTCCCAGCCTTGGGTTTTGGGGTCCCCTCAACCATCTGAGGCCCAACTCCCCTCGATCAGCAGCAGGGAGTGTCCCCACCTGGGGCCCGCTTCAGACACCGAGCCTCGCCGAGGTGGGGAAATGACGGCCACCCGACATCCGAGCATTGTGAGGAGGGAGTCCACGGTCCTGCCTCTCTCGCTCAGCGTCTGAAGCCAGCCCTCTCCCGTACTCACCTGTGGCCACCTGAAGGGTCTCGGCTACACTGGCAATGTCGTACTTCCGAGCCACCACTGTGAATCTGTATAAGGTCCCAGGGTCGAGATCGACCACTGTGATCAGGGTGAGACTGGTGTTTATTCCCCCACTGGAGTTGCTGCCCGGGGTCCAGGATACCGAGTAGCTGTAGTTCATGCCTTGGGTGTATTCAGGGGATGTCCAGTTGAGGCTGATGGAGTTGTTGGTCCGGGTGTCCAGCCTCAGGTCCCTGACACTGTTGGGAGCTGAGAGGGGAGGATGGGGGGGAGGGAGAGACCAGTAGTCAGTGGGATCTGGAGGGCACGAGGGCCTCCCCCATCTCCTAAGACGCTCCAGTGTCAGGGAGGGTCCAGGGAAGAAAAAGACAAAGCCCAAGGATCCTGGCCCGGTGGCTGAAGGTAGATGTCAATCGGTTCATCGGCGTGTAAACTGAGCACCTTCTGAGAGCACAGCACAGCACTAAGCATTTGAAGGAGGTCAGCAGAAGCGACGTGATGATGATAATAATTTAATAGTAATTATAATAATTAATAATATCAAATATCATCAAATGTTAATTAAATGTTAATTAAATATTAAATGATAAAAATAATAATTAACATTTGTTAAGTTTTACTATGTGCTAAATATTGTACTAAGCTCTAGGGTAGATAATAATAATGACAATCATGGTATTTGTCAAGCGCCGATCATGTGCCAGGCACTGTTCTAAACACTGGGATAAGTACAAGATGACTGGGTTGGACACAGACTCTGACCCACATGGGGCTCACGGTCTTAATCCCCATTTTACAGATGAGGGCCCTGAGGCACAGAGAAGTTAAGTGATTTGCCCTAGGTCACACAGCAGACATGTGGCAGACGGGGGATTAGAACCCATGACCTTCTGACTCTCAGGCCCATGCTCTATCCACTGGGCCATGCTGCCCCTATAGCAGCACTGGGATAGAATCAAGATAATCAGGTCAAAGGCCTTGTCCGACATGGGGCCCAGTCTGTAGGGAAGGGAGAACAGGTATTTAATCTCCATTTTATGGATGAGGAAACTGAGGCCCAGAGATGAGGAAGCTGTACCGACCCCTGGGAGATTCAGGGGCGTGGGAGGATGGGACCTCCCTGATCTAGACTGGCAAGGTTTCGGGTTCGGTAAGGAAGCGGGGACTCCCCCAAATGCTTCATTATCTGTATTCGGTGTACCCACTGGGTATTCGATCAAATATTTTTAGTAGTCCATCAAATATTTTTAGTATTACTACCGCTTCTCTTACATTCCTGAGCAAACAGGATGAAATAGGTGACCGAATCATCAAATATACAATTATATATCCACAAGTGCTGAGGCAAAGAATAAAATCCATAGGTGCTATGGGTACTTCTAGACTGTAAGCTCCTCGTGGGCAGGGAACGTGTCTATCACCTCCATTGTAATGTCCTTTCCTAGGTGCTTAGTACAGTGCTTTGCACACAGCGAGCGCTCCGTAGATAAGATTGATCGATCGACCATGGGCAGCTATTTGTTGCGCATCATCTGGAAGGACGGAGATCGATTGGAAAGCCTCTTGCGGGAGGGAGGGTTCGAAAGGGAGAGCCGTGGTTTGAAGGGGAAAGGAATTCCAGGCAGGAGGAAGAGAGTGAGCAAAGGTTTGGAGCGGGGAGAGTCGAGGAGGAGGGCCGGCTTGGAGAGCTGGGGAGGACCAAAGAGTGTGAGCTGGGGCGTACCGGGAGGTCAGAGCTGAAAAGTAAGAAGGAGCGATCTGATGGAGATCGGAGGCCAGAGGCCCCGTATCCACATCTTTCTCCTGCTCCTCCCTCACCATCTCGTAGGCCACATCTGAGTCTCCGACTCCTCAGAGGCGGCAGCGGGGCGGGCCCCCGTCTCACCCGTGGCATCGCTGAGCTCCGTGGCTCAGTGGGAGATGGGGGGCACGAGGGTGGGTCCGGGAAGGAAAAAACCCATCGCATCCTGGCCCAGTGCCTGAAGAGAGATATCAGTCAGTTCATCAGGCATGTTTACTGAGCACTATCTGAGGGCATAACAGCGTACCAAGCGATGGAGGAGGCCAGCAGAAGCGAGAAACGTGTTCCCTGCTCCGAGGGAGCTTACACGCATACGAAGAGAGGCGGACAAAACTAGTGGGAGCGAGTCTGATGATCCTATTGCTAAATATTTTTATGGAAATATTTTAAATACTTGTAAACTCTCCGTGTGGCCGGGGAACATGACTTGGCATGATTCTGGACTCCCCCGGAAGACCAAGGGATTGAAAACAGGTACAGGGTGTGAGATGTGTGTATGTCGGTTGGGGGTCAGGGGGGTAAGGGGGGAGAGGCAGAGGAAATCCAGAGGAGGTGATGCTTGGATTTTGGGGGGGGGTCCTCATTGTTATTTTTACTTGACTTGCCTTTATTGAACTATAAGCGGGGCATTTAATGTTGTAATGTACTTCCCCAAGCGCTTAGTACAGTGCTCTGCACAATTGACTAAGGGCAGCTATTTGTTGTGCGTCATCAGGAAGGATGGAGATTAATTGGAAAGTCTCCTGCAGGAAGGAGGGAGGAGTCCCCTGCAGGAAGGAGTCTCCTGCAGACCTAGATGGGGATTTGGCTGTTAGTTCTGGTCGTGATGTTGCAAATGAACATCGATACTGTATGTATATCTATGTATATTGTATATATCTGTAGTTTATGTATTTATACGTATACATTAATGTTCGCCTCCTCCTGTAGACCGTGAGCTCGTTGTGGGCAGAGAATGGATCTGTTTGTTGTTATATTGTTCTCTCCCAAGTGCTTAGTACAGTGCTTTACACACAGAAAGTGTTCAGTAAATATGATCAAATGAATGAATGCTACTGTCCTGGAAAAAACCATCCCCACTTTGGTAAATTATTTATTTATGTTAAGGTCCGTCTCCCCTGCTAGACTGAAACTCGCTACAGACGGGGCATGATTCTACCGTCTGCATCGTACAGTGCTCTGCACTCAGTGAGTGCTCAATAAATACAGATTGATTGATTAATTGATTGATCGATCGATGGGTAGCCCTGGCCCAGCCAGATTCTCGGTTCCCCAACCCCCCTAAAGTCAACCCTGAAAGACCGAGTTGGGGGGCAGCTGTGGTTTTAGCCACAGCAGCCGAGCAGAGGGGGATGAAGGCCGGGAAGGCCGATGGGAGAGAGCAGGGTGGGACAGGGTGGAGTGGGAAGAAGCGGGTTCTCCCCATTTTAACTTTACCCTCTCGAAGCTCCACCCTCTGGCCTGGCATTGTGAAAATGTCCCAGGCTGCTCCAAAGAGGAAGCCCACCCCTGGTTGCTGGGGAAGTAGGCACCAGGGCAATTAGACCTAGAAGCCCAAGTGAGGCCTCAGGCCCGGGTCCCTCACCCCCTCCGCCGGAGCAGAGCCTCGTTTCTCGATCTCGTTACCTTTCGCCATAGCCGGCCGGAAATTCCCCAGCTCTAGCTAAGGGGAAGAGCCCTGTCTTTCCAATGGTCAAGACTCAAAAAGCCCAGGGATTAGGCCTTCCTCTTGCATCAAGCAGAAACTCTCAATCAGTGCCTTTAAGGAACCCATCCGTTCTTTTCTTTTTTGGTATTTATTAAGTTTATGTCTTTGCTTATTATGCCCCAAACTGGGGTAAGTACAAGTTAATTAGGTCAGATACAGTCCCTGTCCCCAGTGGGGCTCACAATCTAAGTAGGAGAGAGAATAGACACTGAATCTGCATTTTACAGTTGAGGAAACTGAGGCACAGAGAAGTTAAGTGACTTGCCCAAGGTCATGCAAATAAGCACTTGGCAGAGTCGCGATTAGAACCCAGGTCCTCTGACTTCCAGGCCCAGGCTCTTTCCACTAGGCCACGCTGCTTCTCTTCTCCCTCTATGCCTCAGTTCATACGCTTCGCCTCCTAGGGTGGCCATTTTTCTGGTTTTATAAAGTCTAGTTTTCAGCATGCCTGTCCCACGTTTGGAATCAACAGACGCTGGCGTTTGTATTTTAAAGCTCCCAGCCTTCCTCCTCCTCAGCTCCTGCCGTCAAAGTCTGTGGCTCAGAAGTGACTCGCGTGTGGCTTTGCACACAGTGAGCGCTCAGTAAATACATTGGAATGAATGAATGAATGTTCACTGGGAGGGAGATGCAGGATTCTGGAGTGGGCGTGGGGAGTTGAGGTCCCCCCCAACCCCAAGAAATGCTCTAGAGACTACTGCAAAAAGTCCAGGTTGAAGCCATTGTGTTATGCTGTTCAATCTGTATATTGCATCATCATCATCATCATCATCATGATATTTGTTAAGCACTTACTATATGCCGAGTACTGTACTAAACGCCTGGGGAGGTTCAAGAGAACCAGTTTGGACACAGTTCTTGTCCCACATGGGGCCCCCACTCTAAATAGGAGGGAGGGCAGGTATTGAACTGCCATTTTACAGATGAGGAAACTGAGACCCAGAGAAGTGAGGTGACTTGTCCGAGGTCACACCGCAGGCTGGTGGAAGAGCTGGGATTAGAACCCAAGTCCCCCGACTCCCAGGTCTGAACTCTGGCTACAAGACCACCCCGTGTAATAGAACATGCGTGCGGTACTCTAAGGTCGGCAGAAGGGCGTCGGGGCCGCAGGGCTCGGCAGCGGAAACCGAGACGGAGGGAGACCGAGCGCTTCGAAGACCGGACGAAAGAACAAATCCGGGGCCGAATCCGTCCCGGACTGGGGACAGACCAGCCGAAAAGCGGACTGACCAGTATAAACCCCGGGTGATGAAAGACCCTCATCGGGCCTGAAGCCCAGAATAATAATAATGATAACGGTATTTGTTGAAGCGCCTACTCTGTGCCAAGTACTGTTCTAACTGCTGGGGTAGATCCAAGGTAATCCCCATTATCCGGATGAGGTGACTGAGGCACAGAGAAGCAAAGTGACCTGCCCGGGGCCACACTGCAGACAAGTGGCGGAGCCGGGATTAGAACCCATGACCTTCTGACTCCCAGGCCCGGGGTCTAGCCACCACGCCACGCTTCTGCTCCAGGAGCCTGACTCCAGTGAGCCCCGGGCCCGTCCACACTCCCTCGGGCAAAGAGCGGCCTCGGAATGGAGCCGAGGTCCCTTATAGCCTCTACCCTCTTCCCCGTCCCCCTCAGCTACTCTGGGCCACCCCAAAATCAGAGCCCTTGGCGGCCAGGGTTGTCAGGGACGGATGTTCCCCGGGAACGAGGCTTAGCCAGGCCTCCCCACACCCGGTCTTCTTTACCCCCACAAAAAGCTCCTCTCCCTTCCCCTCCCACGTGCCTTCCTTGCTCGCCCCGCTCCCGGAGGGTGTATGTCCACCCTCCCCACAGCCAGTGCAGCGAGCGCTTCCTCCTCACCTGTGGCTGCCCCGATGTTGTCCGAGCTATTGTCTCCAGTGGGGATCACGCCGAAATGGTACCAGGTCCCCGCGTCTAGACCAACCACCACGATAGAGGGATGGGTGACGTTCCCTGAGCCGTTTCTGCCTCCGTCCGCCCACCAGCTGACGGAGTAGTGGCTGACGTTGGCCACGGCCGTCCAGTTCAGGCCGATGGATGTGTTGTTCCGGGTGACGACCTGGATGCCCAGTGATCGGGAGCCTGGGAAATGGGGAGGGGAGAGAGTCAGGAGCGGGACACTATAAGACAATAATGATAATAATAATAACTGCGGTGTCTGTTGAGCCCTTACTAGGTGCCAGGCACCGTACTAAGCGCCGGGGCGGATGCGAGCAAATCGGGTCGGACACGATCCGTGTCCCGTGTGGGGCTCACAGTTTCGACCCCCATTTTAAAGATGAGGCGACTGAGGCACAGAGAGGTGAAGTGACTTGTCCAGGACGGCACGGCAGGCGAGTGACGGAGGTGGGATTAGAACCCATGACCTTCTGACTCCCCGGCCCCGGCTCTATCCACTGCGTCATGCCGCTTCCCTCCGGCTCACAAACCACAACTCCCAGTAGGCCCGGGACACAGATCCCCTGCAGCCCCAGGTTCCCGGCCCCAGAGGCCGAGGGGGGTTTGCTGGGGAGGGAAAGGAAGTGGGTTTAGGGGCAGGGTGTGGGAGAGAAGGCAGCAGCCGGGGAGAGGATTCCCGCTCACTCACCGTCCGCCATGGCCGAAGAACAGATGAGCAGTACCTGCAGGGTGGGACGACAGGGGCCGGGGGGTCAGCGGGGGGGCCGGGAAGGGAGAGGTCGAACCCCCCGGGGAGCTCCCGACCCCGAGACCCTGGCGAGAGGGCACCTGAGTCCGGGGAGGAGCACGCAGCACGACTCTGTGGGCTTGTATCCCCCAGGCGCTTACTACGGCGCTCCGCGCAGAGCAAGCGCTCTCGATGGATCGATCGATAGATCGACGACGGGAACAGGAAGGACTTTAACTTCTGTTTTGGAGTTTGACCATCCCGCCTGGACCGGAGAGCAGAACGCCCGAGTCCCGCGGCGGTAGACGGGGCGAGCCGACCGGCCGGGGCCGGGCCCGGCTTGGGACCCCCGAGTCGGAGAAGCCCGGGAAGGCCGGGAGGCCTTTCCCCCGTTTACTGTATTCCCAGGGCCTCCCCGATTCCCGCCTCCAACCCTACGGGGCCATATCCCTTCCGCTGGCTTCGCCCAGCTTAAAGGAGAGGACGCTGAAAACCTGGGCCCCTGGAGCTGCCCGGCCCCAACCCACCCAAAATCCTCCCGCTCCCGGGACCTTTCCTGAGACCTGCCTTCGAGGGAATTTCTACCCTCCCGCGACCGAGACGCCAGAGTCCCGAAGCGAGCGAGCTGGGACGGTAGCCCATACCAGGGTCCCTGAGTGTTTGGGGGGTGCTTGAAGGCGAGAGGGTCTCAGGCCCTAAACTGTTTCTGGTTGACCCTCTCCCAAAACCCGAGTTCCAGGGACCCAGTTTTTCCCCTCCTGACTGAGGCCATGGGGACCCAGGTGTCTCGCGCTCCAGCCGGCCCCCGCGCAAGTCCCTCCTTCCTTCAGGCACCTAGGGGGGTCTGGTCCCGCTCCGGTCCAGACCCTGCTCCCCTTGGGGGGCCCGAGCCGGGGCGAGGGGACACTCACCGGCAGAAGCCACCCAGGTCCAGGGGCTCCCGGCCACCCCATCCAGGTCACGGCTCTCCGGGCGATCGGCGGGTCGGGCAGGGGAGCCGCAGAGGGAGGGAGAAACGGAGCCCCGGGCCAGAAGAATTGAGGGAGGAGGAAGGCAGGTGTCTACAGCTTTTCCAGCTCTCCACTTGGACTTTAAACTCCCTTCCACTTCCCCTTTCCCAGACTGCGCACGGCCCCGTGGTTGGGGGGGGGGGGGGGGGGGGGGGGGGGGGAGGAGAAGGAGAAGGAGGAGGAAATGGAGATTTCACGCCTGGACTCCCCTAACCCTAGCTCTCCCAGCTTCAGTCCAGAGTTCCCAGGGTGCCGGGGTCCCTCCCGACCCACCTCCGGACTTCCCGGCAGATCCAAGAGGCAAAATCGGGTCCTCCAACCCCCTCCGTGCAGGCCTCCCCAACCCCGGGCTAAGCCTCCGCTCCCCCCTCCCGCCCCCCAGGCCCTCAGCCAAAGCCACATCCCTCCTCGCCTCCCTTCGGCCCCTGGACCACCCCCTTCTTCTAGGCCGAACCAGGCCTCAGCGGGATTAAAGTCGCTGCTCTTTGCCCAGCTACTTCCTCCTCCTGGCCTCCCCTCCCGCCTTACGGACCCGGGGGTCGCCCCCGCTCTCCCGGCCGCTCCCCGGAGAGATGATGATCGGCCGCCGCGGGTCCCCGCCTCCTCGCCGCTGCGAATCGGACAGTCGGTGAATCGTATTTGTTGAGCGCTTACCGTGCGCAGAGCACTGTACTGAGTGCTTGGAAAGTACGATAATAATAATAATAATAATGACGGTATTTGTTAAGGGCTTACTATGTGCCAGGCACTGTACTAAGCGATGGGATGAATACAAGCAAATGGGGTTGAACACAGTCTCTGTCCCACATGGGGCTCACAGTCTTGATCCGACAATGACTCTGCCCCTCTTCAAAGCCCTGCTGAAGGTCCATCTCCTCCCAGAGGGCTTCCCAGACTAAGCCCCCCACTTTTCCTCATCTCCCACTCCCTTCCGTGTCACCCTGACTCGACCCCTTTGCTCTTCCCCCTCCTCCCCGCCCCACAGCACTTATGTACATATCTGTAATTTTATTTATTTATATTGATGCCTGTTTACTTGTATTGATGTCTGTCTCCCCACCTCTAGACTGTGAGTTCGTTGTGGGCAGGGATTTTCTCTCTTTATTGCTATACTGTACTTTCCCAGGGGCTCAGTACAGTGTTCCGCACACAGTAAGCACTCAATAAATACAACTGAATGAATGAATGACCCCCATTTTACAGGTGTGGGAACGGAGGCTCAGAGAAGTGACTCGCCCAGGGTCACATGGCAGAGCCGGCATTAGAACCCATGGCCTGCTGACTCCCAGGCCTGTGCTCTAACCTCCACACCATGCAACAATAAACAGACACATCCCCGCCCACAGTCTCGCCGGACATTTGAGGTGGCCGCCCTGCCCGCCCTCCCCTTCCAGTCCCCTCACCGGCCCGGCCGAGATCCAGGGAACCCGCCCCTGCGCCAAACCCTAGCCGTCCTCCTCGGGCCCTGGATCGGAGTTCAAGGGTGCCCCTGGCCAACCCCGAAAAGACCTCCAGACACCCGCCAGTCATCCCCTAGGCTTTATTGCAAGAGGCGGAGTCCGAGATGCCCCGTGAGGAGAAGGGGACGGCGAGGCCGGAGAGAGGTCAGTCTGGTGGGAGGGGACCGCCCTGAGTTTGGGACACCGGAGGGAGCCACGGTGGTCACCTCGTGGGGACCCATCCCTCGTTCAGTCCGCCTTGGGGCTCGGGTCGCCGCGCTCCACCACCGTGAGGGCCAGGAGGCACTGGCGGCGTAGTAAGTCGTCATGATGACGGCCCGGCCGGCCGGGACGGGGCTGACGAAGGTGTCCAGGGCCAGGATCGAGTCCGACAAGGCGAAGAGCAGAGCGCCGGGGTCCGGCCCCCGCCCGGCCAGGGCCAGACCCGCCAGACCATCAGCCCAGGATGGCCGCGTACCCGGCCCACGGCACGGCCAGGGCCGGAGGCAGGTGAGGGTACAACGAAGGCGTAGCAAGCGCCGAAAACCAGGCCGACGGGGAGGAGCAGGCCCGGGCGGGCCGGGCGCAGGCCAAAGGCCCAGGACGTACAGGCAGTGGGGCCAGAGCGAAAGAGGCCATCCCTGGGGAGGCGGGAGGGAAAAGAGGAGAATGTGAGGATTTAACCGAGCCCCCCGCCCTGCCCGAGTCTCCCCAGATCTCCTGGGGTCGCGGCTGCCCCAGCCCACCCCCACCCACTCGGGTGTCGGGGGATGCTCCGGGATCCTGCCCTCACACGACCCCAGCCCACCCCCCAGGCACCCCTCACCATAGATGAAGCCATCGGGCCAGATGAGGCACGCTGTCCCCAGGGCAGAGAGGAGCAGCCTAAGCGGACCCAGGGGACCGAAGGGTTTTCCTCGTTCCCTGGATCCAGGAAAAAAAGGCCAGGGAGAGGACGGGGAGAGCCTTGACCAGGGCGCTGGCCAGGCAGGGCCGGTCTGCAGGCAGCCAGAGCAGGAAGTACTGGGCGCAGGACAGGCCAAAGGGCAGGAGGTGCAGGCAGATGCCCAGGAGCTGAGAGGGGGGGAGAAGATGAGTTTGACACGGAGGCACCCCCAACCGCCCCTCAACTCCAAGCCCAGGATGCCAGTCCCCCCCCATCCCACCGACTCTCAGCCCCGCCTCCGATCCCCAGTAGCTCACTTCCTCCCCTCCCCGACCGCCTCGGGGCCCCCACTTCCATAAAACTGCCCTCTCCCAACCCAGGCACCTAGCCCCCTCTCCAAAACCCCAGCTCCGCCGCCCACTCGGGACCCCAGCTCACGCTTGGCTCCCGCGCTCCTCCTCGGCGAGGCCATGGTGGGCCCCGTCCCCAGGATGAGCTGGCGACAACAGGAGTGGGTGTGTGTCTGCGTGCCTTACGTGTGAGTGTGGGGGGTTACACTTTAACCCAACGGGCTCTTGCGGACTCTCACGCGCTGATAACGGGCACCAGAGAGGCCACCCCTCAGCTGGAGGAGAGCCTGGCCTCGCTGATAAAAGGGAGGTGGGGAAGGGAAAGGAGAAGCTCCCTCCCCTTCTCCTTTCAGGGTTACCCAGCCCAAGTCCTTCGGGCTGGGGCCCTTAGGGACCCGGCTCTCTTCCAGCAGGAGCTTGGGGGGGCGGAGGGGGAAGAAGAAGGGGAAGGGGAGATCCGCTCGGCGTCCTCACTGGGTCAGTCCCTATCCCTCACTGAGACATCTCCTGGGCCCCAAGCCCCCACTCCGGAGAGGTACGGGGAAAAGACCGCAGCGAGGCGGTCAGGCTAGATTTTGGCCGGGACGACGGGCTGGCCGCCGCGGTTGACGAGGAAAGGTCGAGGGAGGTGATTTGGGGGCTCCCCTCCTTCCCCGGTGAGGGCCCGGATGAAGAATGTGGGGTCCCCCAACGGGTTGGGCCTGGGGGCCAAGGCTGGCTGATAGAAGCAGGGGAGGGCCAGATGATCCCCAAAGGTAGAGACAAATCCACTAAAAAATTAAGCACCATCTACACCAAGCCCCTCCGACACCAAAGGTCGGGGCCAGAGCCAGAAGGCTGGCTGGGCCCAGTGAGGCAGGCCGGGGATAGAGAGGACAGCGGGGGCAACAGCGTGGGGCAGAGAGGGCGGCTGGGGGGATAGAGAGGACAGGGAGGGGCCAGAGAGAGGTCCGCCGGTGGGTAGAGCAGGACGGTTGGGGGCAGAAAGGACGGGGAAGGGGCAACAGCAGGGGCTAGAGAAAAGGCAGCCGGGGGATAGAGAGGACAGCTGGGGGATAGAGGGCATCCGGGGGAATAGAGGGGGCAATCCGGGGGATAGAGGGGACAGCGGGGAACGGCCCGGGCCAGAGAGGATCCACCAGGTCGGAGCGGGGCATCCGCGGGGTCCCTCCCAAGCAGAATCCGAACCCCCTACCCCAAATAACCCGGGGCTCAACGAAAACCCCGAGAACCCCCTGAAAACGAAAGCTCTCCCCCTCTGCCGAGAGAAGCCGACACAGTTCCCCAACTGCTGAAAATCACGCACGGAGTTGGTCCCTGGGTTTTTATTGACAGAATGTCTGCCCCCACACCTCTCCTCTCTCTCACACACAAACATACACACGCACACGTCCACGTGGGGGGGCAGATTTAGGGTAGGAATCACAAGGCACAATAAATTCCCTCCTACGTTCACCCCGCACCCCTCACCACGCGCCCCGGGTCTCTATTCCGTCTGCCCACGTAGAATTTCTTTATTTCGCGAGTCCCGGATGTCAGTGCAAATGGCAGAGGAGGGCTCGGTGGCCGGGGCCGCTGGTCTTCATCCTTCTCCCGGGCTGCCGGGGGCTGCGGTTCCGCCCTCCAGGGACCCATGCAGCGTTCTCCGGCTCCTCGTGGCGGAAGGGGAGAGGCGGCCAGGCGGCTCCGGCCCTCGGCGAGGGTTATCTGAGGACGGAGAGAGATTCGGGGGGGGAGGCCGGGGCCCGGGGCCCGGGCTTCCCCTCCCCCTCCTTCACATCCTCCTACTCACTTGGCGACCGGAGAGGCAGGGTCTTCAGGGCAAGGGCCATTGAGCAAGGGGAAGGGGCTGGAGGGAGAGGAGGCGGAGTGAGGGACCCACCTAAGAGACCCTCATCTCTCCCTCCGGGAGAGATCCGGGCCTGCTACCCTCCAGCTCCCTCTTCCCCGCGGCCCCTCCCCGAACCCGCCCAGAGCGGCCCGGCCCCCTCGATGCTCTCGCAAAGGGAGCAGGAGGAGAGAGAGGGGTGTTGAGAGGCAGGGTGGTCCCGGGAAGGGGACAAGGAAGATGGGGGGTGGGAGGGAGACAGGGAAGGGCCGAGAGGATGGGGGGGAGCATGGAGATCAGAGTCTAATACCAGCCTCTTCCCGAATCCCCTGCCCCTCCCCCTTACCTGTCCGGAGCTCTTGGGAGTGCTGGGTTGGGGATGCCCCCACCAGGGTCCCCACCATTGCTCCTGCCGGGAGCTGGAGGGAGAAAGGGCAAAAGCTGCATCATCGGCACTCTGAACCCGGCCCAAGGACGATGGGAAAGGGAGCTGTGGGGTCCCCGGGACTGACGGGAAAGGGACGGGGGCTCTGGCCTGTTCCGTCACCTCGCTCACTCCCCCGAATGGGCCGGGAACTCGAGGGGAGGGGAAGGGGATGGGGCTAAGATAATGAGGTAGAGGGGAGGGCAAGAGGGAGGGGCCGAGAGGAAGTGGTCGAGGGGAGAGGCCGGGCCTCACCTGCGTTGGGAGGTATTTGGCCAAGAGTCATTTCCTGAGATGAGGGGGCTGGAGAGCTGAGAGAGGGAGGGAGACACGGCAACAGAATGGGACTCCAAAGGGATCCCATCCCCCTCAGGGACCCAGGTGTCCAAATCCCAACACCTACGTTCCTGACTCCCACAAAGACCCAAGCATCCCATCCTCCCCACTCCCGCTCTCTCTTCCCAGGCCCCCAGGCCTCCAGACCTCAGGGCTCCAGCCCCGACTCACCCAGCCGACAAGGCTTCGGCGTCCGAGGGCGGGGGGGCATCCCCGCTCTGGCCCAGAGGTTCCGCCTCGGGGAAGGTGGGCACTGAGGTCCCGGGTGCCGGGCAGTCTGGGTCTGAAACACGGACGGGTCAATGTGGGAAGAAATGAGGGAAGGGAAGAGAGGGGACAGCGGAGCCAGACGAGTATCCCGACATCACGTCACCCCACACCCGACCCTCGACTTACCGTGGGACGTCTCTGAGTTCGGGGGGCCTGCCCCACCCCCACCTGCATCTTCCTCTTCCTCCTCTTCTTCTTCCTCCTCCTCCTCCTCCTCACTGTCTGTGCTGTCTCTGCTCCTGCCCCGGCCGGGACCCTCATCAGGACTTGGGGGGAACCAAGCTTCCCCCCGGGCCCCACTCCCCTTAGGGACCCGGGAGTCCTACTCTCCACCCGCCAGTCCAAACTCTCCAAGGGCTCGCTCGGGGTCAGGCCGAGATGGCCCGCGGTGGAAAGGGACGGTCCGCGATCAGGTGTGGAGACTTCAACCCGCTTTCGGGGACTAGGAGTCCCAGCGGGCCCCGGGGACCGCAAAGCCCTCTGGGACCGGGCCCCGTTTCAGCCCCGGTACGCCCGCGCCCCCCCCCCGCGCCCCGTCCCCAGCCCCTCACAGGAGTCCGTGAGCCGGGCCGGACTGAGCCCCGGCAGGCAGCGGCTTGTCCTCCCAGCCGCCGGCCTCCCCGTCCGACTCCTCCTCGTCGTCGTCGAAGTGCCGGATCCTCTCCTTGCAGCAAATCTCGAACAGGTTTGAGTTTGGCTGTGGGAACGGGAGAGAGTCAAGAGGAAAGGAGCCGGGAAGGCCGGCCCCCAGCCCTCCCGCCCGGGGGGGATCCAGGCTTCCGGGTCCCCAGCCCGACCCTCCTCCGGGGCCCGGGGATCCTGCGCCCCCATCCCTTATTTCGGCGCCCCGGGCCGCACTGCGGAGCTCGGCTTCCCTCCCCCGCTGTCCTCGGGGACCCGGCGCCCACTCACGCTCTCGCCATCGGCATGCAGGGAGAAGGTGATGTTTGCTGTCTTGTCGAAGGGGGCACTGCAGGCACCGTGGCGGGGAGAGGAAGGTTAAGAGGCCCGGGGGGATAACCACCGGGGTCCCCGGCCAGTCGGCGGCCCCGAGGTGCCGTCTCCTCTCCCGCCGATCCCTCCCGCCTCCGGAGGCTCTCCGCCCCAGCCCCCAGGGGTCAAGCGGCTGCTCCGTGGAGCCGAGGGCGCCACGGGGCGAGGGGAGGGGTCCGGGCCTCACGTCGGTCAAGACCAAAGCCTCCGCTCTGGACGACGTCGGGGCGGAGGCTGGCCGGCCCCAGAGAGGCGGGGGCGGGGAGGGCGAAGCGGTGCGCAGAGCGGGCGCTTACTTGACGTTCTCCTCCTGTTCCCCGAACTCCTCGTCGTTGAAGCCGAAATGGTCGATGAACGCGGACGTCATCTGTTGCATCTGGAAATCCATGAACGCCTGGGGGGGAAGGGGAGGGGTCTGGTTTCGGGATGCCCGCCGGCTGCCCCCGGAGACCCCCGGGAGGGGCCCCGGCCCGCCACATCACCTGCTGCAGGGCGGCTTCTTCGGGGAAGGCAAACTCCTTCAGCCTGGGGTCATCTTCGTCCTCACTGGACGAGGGCCGGGGATGCGCGCTCACCTGGAGGGGTGACGGGCACCGGTATCGGTGGGCGGCAGCCACGAGACCCCCGGGAAAACAGGCGGCCGACGGACAGTCGGGCCGCCGGCCTCGCCCGGCCCCTCTGCCTCACGTGCGGTCCCCCGCGGGTCCTCCCGCATCCCACCTCGTTGCCTGCCCGGCCGGCCCCCTCGCCCCTCACCAGGTCCACGCGGTTTCGTCGATTGGTCTCGGCTAGCGGCCCCGACACGAAGGTCTCCCAGCGCTCCTGTTCCTCCGTGGGCAGCTCTGGACCCGCGTGGGAGCAGGGGAAGGTGAAGAGGGCCCGTCCAGGGCCACTCCCCTCCAGCCCTTTCTCTTCGGCCTGCCCGCGTCCCCGTCCCCCAACTCACCGCGGAGAAGCTGCCCGAGGAGCGCCGCGTTGGGGCCCGCCTCCATGCTCTGCACCACCGCGTTGGCCATCCGAGTCAGGTGGCCCATGTAGCCCTGGCGCCGCCCCCCTGCCGCCCTGGTTGGGGGAAGGAGCGGGGGTTGAAGAGATGACCCCGGGGTGGGGGGTGGGGGGTGGGAGGGGGCGCGTGCTCCCCCGGGGCCTTTCCCAGCGCCCCACCCTCCAGACTCAGGCCGCGGGCACTCACTGGATCCGGTCATTCTCCTCCCAGGCGGAGAGGACCCGCTGCACCAGGCGGCACCGCTGCAGGAGCTGGGGGAGCCGGGACGGCGGAGATCGGAGGAGGGGAGCCGGAGGGCGAGAGAGGAAGGTGCCCGCGGACGGAGAGGTGAGGAGAGGGCACGGAGGACCGGGGGGCTGAGGGGAGGGTGTTCTCCACCCCCTCCACACCCCCCCGTCGCCCCCCCATCCCACTGTCCCGGCCCGTTTCCTGCCTTACGTGTTTGACGACGGCATTGTGGGTGTTCTGGGTGGGGGTGTCGCACTCCCCGTCCCCCTGCCCCGGGGGCCCCGAGCTGAGCAAGTTGCTGATGCACAGCTCCACCTGGGAGTGTAGGAAGTTGTTGTAGACGTAATGAAAGTACAGGTCCTGGGGAGGGGGGACGGTCGATCAGGGCGGAGTAGCCATCGACGTGCCCTCCCTCCCCGGCTCGGCCCGTCACCCCGGCGCGCGGGCCCCACCAGCAGGGTGTTGAGGGTATCCAGGTCCAGAAGCTCCTCCCTCAGGCCGGGCTCGGGGGCCGTCAGGGCGCTGCCCAGCAACATGACCGCGTGCAGGCGGGGCGCGCCCAGGGGAGGCTCCAGCATCCCCCACGTTGTCCGCAGTACCTCTTTCTGGTGGGCGGGAGGGGAAGGGGGGCGGTGAGGGGGAGAGAGATAGCAAGAGAGAGACACCCCGGATCGATCAATCCATCGGGGGACGGGGGCGAGTCGGGAGGGCGGGACGACTCGAGGGAATCCACTCCCGGCAGGCCCCGGGGCTCCAATTCCACATCCCGCCGGCCACCAGGGTTTAAATTTCATTTCCTAGCAGCCCCCATTCCGATCCTCCCGGACTCCTCCAAGCTCCCCACCCCATCCACGCGATCCCTCCTCCTCTAAGACCGCCCCCTTCCAGTTCCGGGCCTCGCCTCTTCCCCTCTCCCTCCTTCCCTCCCTCCCTCCCCCACCCACAGCTGACCTTCGGGGATTGCAGCAGCAGCTGGTGGAAGTGGCGGAGCCGGGGACGCAGGGCCAGCAGAGTCCCCAGGCTGGCTTGGCTGGTGAGGGCGTCCCGGCCGACCGGGGAGGTCAGCTCCAGCTGACCGTCCACCGTGCAGTAGAAGCCGCCCAGACCCCCGAACTCCGACCTGGGACAGGGAATGCTCAGCAGGGGCCCGGCTGCTCCCATCCCCGAAGCCTGGCGGCCCCGTCCGCTGCCAAATCCCAGAGGCCTCCTCTCCGCCCTCCCGGCCCTGCCCCCCGGCCCCTACCGGGGTCGCCTCGGCTCCAGCAGCGTGAGGAGGACCTGGATGCCGCAGATGACGACGGAGTCGCTCTGCTGCTCCCCCTCAAACATGTTACTGAGCAGCTGCTCCACCGTCTCTTGCCTGTGAGGTTGGGGGGGGGGGTGGAAAGGGGAGATGAGGAGGGAAGGGGCGGGGGGAAGCCCGCAGCACCGATGGGGAGATGGGGACGGGGGATCGGCTCCACGTTCCCTCTCCGGTCCGGCTGCCGGCCCCCACCTGGCCCTCCCGCAACCCCTCCCCGCCCCCCGGCCCCCTCTCACTTCTCCAAGGTGGCCAACAGCTGGTCTGGCTCGGGACTGTCCTGGATGTGGATCATCTGCTCCCGGCTCAGACGCACGATGTCACACAGGGACTGGGCCGCGTTCGAGTGTTGCTAAGGAAAGGGGGGCCGACCGCGGAGAGTGAAGAGCCGGGGCCGGGGCGTCCGGCCCCGTGCCCCCTCCCCGCCGGGGACCCAAGCGCCCGGTGCCCCGGGTGGAACTCACACTCTCATCCTTGGATGGGTGAATCATCTCGATGAGCCTCTGGACAATCTTCTCCTCATTAAGCCACTGGTGGGGAAGGGGAGAAGAAGGCCCAGTGAGGAGGGCGGGAGTCGGGGGGCGGGGGGCCGGCCGGGGGGGCGCGGACTCACCGTGAAAACGTGCTGGCGCAGCCGCGGCCCCTCCACGCAGGTGAGCAGCCGGAGCAGCAGGTCCATGATGGCGGAAGTGCCGATGTGCCGCAGCAGCAGCGGGACAAAGTCGTCCTTCTTCTGCAGGAACGACACGATCTGGGGGAGTGGGGACACGGGGACCTTCTAGACACTCTTCTCTCCAACGCCCGACCCCCGGGGGAGATCCCGGGGGAGATCCCGGGGGGGGGGGGGTTCCGGGAGGGGGGCGAAGGGGGAGCCAGGCACCTGGTCGGCTTTGCGGTTGATGAGGACGCCCATGACCTTGCTGAAGAAGCTGGCCAACAGAGGGTTGAGGTTGCCCCCGGCCTGCAGGAAGCCGTAGAGTTGCCGCAGTAGCGCCTCGTCCCCGCCCAGCGCGTCGTTGATCTGGGGCACGTCTGCCGTCAGGATGTCGCACGACACACTGGGGTATCTGAGCGTGTGGGGAGGGGGAGAGGGGGATGTCAGGAGGCCCCACCCCAGGTCTCCACCTTCCCGGGAGTGAGGGGAGATGTAGGAGGGGGAGTTGGGGAGTAGTTATTTATATTAATGTCCAGCTAGACTGTAAGCTCGTTGTGGGCAGAGAACGTGGCTCCCATTGCCCTGTCCTCTCCCCAGCGCTGAGTACAGTGCTCTGCACCCAGTAAGCACTCAATAAATACGACCGACCGACCGGGTAGAAGCGTGAGGCCTAAGGAGAGAGTTTGAGCAACGCTTGCGGTGATCTGGGGTGGGGGAGAGAGAGCAGGCAGGACCCCCCCACCCCGGGGGGGGTGGGTCTTCCTCACTTGTATCGGAGCCTCTCGTCCCCATCGGCGGGGGGCTCCTGCGTGAGGGAAGCCACCATGGCTTCCAGGTGCTGGGGCTGCAGGAGGAAATCGAGCAGCTTGCGGTTGACCCCCTTGCACTCCTGCAGCACGTCCTCCTCGTCCAGCAGCTCCCGCAGGCTCAGGCCCTCCCGCTCCAGCAGCGTGTCCAGGTGGGAGCTCGGGTGCAGGTCGAACTTCCAGAACATGGCGGCCGGGCCGGGCCGGTCGGCCCGGGGATCGGGGCTGCCGAGGGAGGTGGAGAGACGGGGGGGAGGTTACGGAGGGAGGTTACGGCAGAACGGAAGGAAGTCAGAAAGGGCTGTCGGGGGAGGGGAGGGGAAGCCGGCACACGGAGGGACCGCGTGGGGCCCGGGGGGAGCCGGGGAAGACTAGGAGACACGGGCAAGGTCCTGGGAGAGGGGAGCCCCATGGGTGGGAATTTAGGGCCCCCCCCACCTACTGCCCACGCCCACCTTTTTTTTTTAATGGTATTGGTTAAGCGCTC
The DNA here is from genome assembly GCF_004115215.2 of Ornithorhynchus anatinus. NCBI lineage: Eukaryota > Metazoa > Chordata > Mammalia > Monotremata > Ornithorhynchidae > Ornithorhynchus > Ornithorhynchus anatinus. Next base: position 52,520,031 of record NC_041737.1, on the reverse strand, counting down.
ACTATGCACCGAGCACTCTTCTGAGCGCCGGGGTAATTACAATTAATCACGTTGGACACCTGTCCCACATAGGGCTCACAGCCTAATTAGGAAGAAGAGGCGGTCTGGAATTCCCATTTTACAGGTGATGGGACTGAGGCACAGAAGCGAAGCGGCTTGCCCAAGGTCACACAGCAGGCGGCTGGCGGAGCCGCAACAGAACCCAGGTCCTCTGACTCCCAGGCCCGTGATCTTTCCACTAAGCCACGCTACTTCTTCCTCTCCTCTTCCTCCTCCTCTCTGGGAGGGGGGCCTGGCAGCTGCCGGGGCATCAGGGGCTTCCATTCTGTGCCCTCGGTGCCAATCCACAAACCGAGGAGTTTGGTCAGAACGAGCCAGGGCCGGGTCAGAGAAGGCCGACCCCCACGCTTGGTACGGTGCCTGGCACATAGTAAATGCTCAACAAATGCCATTAAAAAAAAAAAAAAGAGCTTAGCGTCTAAGGGGAAGGAAGAACATGCATTTGATCTCCATTTTACAGATGACGAAACTGAGGCCCGGAGAAGTGAAGCAGCTCCCTCATGGTCATTGGGCAGGCCAGAGGCCAGGCTGGAATCAGAACCCGGGTCTCGTGACTTCCACCCTGTGTTCTCATCACTCCTCAAGAGGCCTTCTCTGATGAAGCCCTCTTTTCCTTCCCTTCTGCGTCACCCTAACTTGCTCCCTTTATTCATCCCCGCCTTCCAGCCCCCACAGCACTTATATCTGTAATTTCATTTCTTTGTATTGATGTCTGTCACCCCACCCTGTAGACTCTAAGCTTGCCGTGGTCAGGGAATGTTTCTATTATATCGTACTCTCCCAACCGATTAGTTCAATGGTCTGCACACAGTAAGCGCTCCATAAATACGACCGATTGACCGGAAGGGAATCGCCCCCAGAGAAAGCTGGGGAGACTCGGCCCGGCGACCGAAGGGGTCAGGGGTTGGCCTCAGTTTCCTCCCCGGGCAGCAAGTTTATCCCCCAGAGGTAACCCGGAGAGGAATGTGTACCCCCATCCCAGTCCAAAGGGCCGAGACCCGTTCCCTTGGGTCCGGGGGCGGGGACGGACGGGAGCTATTTGTTGGCGAGCTGGAAGCACGGGCTAACTGGGGCCGGGCAATGAACCTCGCCAGCCCGCAGCCTCCCTGCCCAAAACCGTGAAGAGGGGAAAGAAAACCAGACGGCGACATACGGGGCACTCCGCAGCTTGGGAACGAGCCCCACGGCTCCCTGCACCGTGGGTGAAAACCCTGGGAGCAGAGCGGCCTAGTGATGAGAGCACAGGGTGGACGTCAGGAGACCCGGGTTCTAATTCCAGCCTGGCCTCTGGCCTGCTCTACGACCATGAGGGAGCTGCTTAACTTCTCTGGGCCTCAGTTTCTTCATCTGTAAAATGGAGATCAAATGCCTGTTCGTCCTTCCCCTTAGACTCTAAGCTCTTTTTTTTTTTTTTTTAAAAAAAATGCTATTTGTTAAGCACTTACTATGTACCGGGCACAGTACTAAGCGTTGGGGTAGATACAAGCTAATCGATGTCTCACATGGGGCTCACAGTCTTAACCCCCATTTTACAGACGAGGTAACAGCCACAGAAAACTAAAAGTGACTTGGCCAAGGTCATGCAGCAGGCAAGTGGCGGAGCCGCCTTACCCGCTCCTACCTCGCTACTCTGCTACTCCATCCCAGCCCACACACTTCGCTCTTCTGCCAACCCTCTCGCTGTACCTCGATCTCGTCTATCTCGCTGCCAACCTCTCGCCCACGTCACGGCTCTGGCCCGGAGTGCCCTCCCTCCTATCTGACAATTACTCCCCACCTCCTTCAAAGCCTTATCGAAGGCCCGCCTCCTCCAAGAGGCCTTCCCTGACAAAGCCCTCCTTTCTCTTTTCCCACTCCCTTCTGCATCGACCTGACTCGCCCCCTTTATTTATCCCCTCCCGGCCCCACAGCATTTATGTACAAACCCGTAATTTCTTTATATCAACGTCTGCCTCCTCCTCTACACTGTAAGTTGGTTGTGGGCAGGGAATGTGTCAGTAATATTGTTACCCTGTACCCTCCCAAGCGCTTAGTGGAGCGCTCTGCACACAGTAAGCACTCAATAAATAGGATTGAACGAACGAACCCGGCCGGTTCCTTCGGGTCTCCCGGGCCTGGGCTTTATCCACTGAGCCAAACGGCTTCTCCTTGAGGAGAGGAAACATGTCTACCAGTTCTACCGAATTGGACCCCTCCCACCAAGGGTTTAATACAGTCCTCTGCACACAGTAAGCGCTGAATAAATACCACTGAATGGTCTGATTGTATTGTATCTTCTCCAGCATTTAGCACCTATGAATGCTTAAATACTACAATTAGGATTATCACTCCTGCATATGGGTGCAGAGCTGAGCCAGTAATTTATTTGTATCGATGTCTGTCGTCCCCCCCCCCCCCAACTTTTAGACTATAAGCTCGTTGTGGACAGGGAATGTGCTTGGCTCCGAGGGAGACTCCCTGCTGGCTCGCTAGCCCATGGGCCGAGGGTCCCGGGCCCCTTGGCGGACTCCTTGGACAGTCCCTCCGATCCCGGCTTCCGACGCGAGGGGTTGCAAGCGACTGAGCAGCATCTTTGGGCCACCTGAAGTGCTTTTCAGCTCCTCCTCCAAAGCCACTCCCACGGCCTCCGGTTAATCGTATTTACTGCGCGCTTGCTGTCTGTAAAGCACTGTACCGAGCACTTGAGAAAAGAAGTACACTACAACAATAGAACGGTCACGTTCCCCGCTTACGGTCCAGAGGGGGAGGCCTATGTAAGCAAATAAATCGCAGATTCGTACACAGGCGCCGTGGGGGCCGGGAGCGGGGACGAGGTCGGGGTGACGCCGAAGCAGAAAGTTGAAGGAGGAGAGGGCTTAAGTCAGGGAAGGTCTCTTAGAGGAGATGTGCCTTCCATAAGGATTTGAAGGTGGGGAGAGTCGTCGACTGTATGAAGTATGAGGAGGGAGGGCGTTCCGGGCCACGGGCAGCCCGGGGGCGAGAGGAAGGAGATGGAGGAGGTACAGCGAGGAGGTCAGCATTAGAGGAGCAGAGTGTGAGGGCTGGGTTGGAGAAGGACAGGAGCGAGGTGAGGTAGGAGGGACTGAGACTGAGCTTCCCCTTTTCCCTCTGTTCCCTCTCTGTCCCCCGCTTCACCTCCCCTCAGCTAAGCCCCCTTTCCCTCTGCTCCTCCCCCTCTCCCTTCCCCTCCGCACTGTGCTCATTTGCATATATTTTTATCACCCTATTTATTTTATTAACGAGGTGCACATCCCCTTGATTCTATTAATTGCTACTGTTCTTGTCTGTCTGCCTCCCCCCGTTAGACTGAGAAGCAGCGTGGCGCAGTGGAAAGAGCACGGGCTTTGGAGTCGGGGCTCATGAGTTCGAATCCCGGCTCTGCCACTTGTCGGCTGTGTGACTGCGGGCGAGTCACTTCACTTCTCTGTGCCTCAGTTCCCTCATCTGTAAAATGGGGATTAAGACTGTGAGCCCCACGTGGGACAACCTGATTCCCCTGTGTTTACCCCAGCGCTTAGAACAGTGCTCTGCACATAGTAAGCGCTTAACAAATACCAACATCATTACTGTAAGCCCGTCGGTGGGCAGGGATCGTCTCCGTCCGTTGCCGAATTGTCCATTCCAGGCGCTTAGTACGGTGCTCTGCACGCAGTAAGCGCTCAATAAATACTGCTGAATGAATGGAAAGAAGGGGCCTTCTTGGGGTCTCCCAGGGCCCGCAGCCAGGGACCGGTGCAGCCGTGCCGGTCACCGCCACTTACTCAGAAAACAATCCAGGGGTGGGTGACGGCGGGGGGCTGCCTTCCCCCCTTTCTTAAAACCGTGAGCCCCATGCAAGATGGGGACCGAGGACCCCCCCCCCCCGATTATCTTGCATCTGGCTCATAGCCTAGCACAGGGCTTAGCCCCGCTTAATCAATCCCATCTCTATTATCCACGCTCGCTGGCGGGTCCCTCTGCGAGAAGCTGCGGGTCCCTGGTTCGTTCTCAACGGTGCCGTGTCTTTTACGGGATAAACTTGCTGCTGGTGGGGAGGAATGGATCCACGGGAAGCCATGCTCCCAACCCACACTCTTCCTTCCCCCTCAACTACCGGATACAGCTGATCCCTGCTCCTCCCCGCATTGGGGAAACTAAGCCGGGGCAAGAGAAACAGGTTTGAAAGAAGTCTAGGGGATTTGGGGTGGGGGGGGGGAGAGATTCCCTTCCTCCCCCACTAATCTGCCCGCTTCCATTTTCTCGGCTGATGCTGCTAATCTTAGGCGGGGGCTACCTCTTCCGTCCCCCCACGCATCCTGTCCTTTTCCACAGAGAAGCGGCGTGGCTCAGTGGAAAGAGCACGGGCTTTGGAGTCAGAGGTCATGGGCTCGAATCCCGGCTCGGTCACTTGTCGGCTGTGTGACTCTGGGCAAGTCACTTCACTTCTCGGTGCCTCAGTCACCTCATCTGTAAAATGGGGATGCAGACTGTGAGCCCCACATGGGACAACCTGATTCCCCTGGGTCTACCCCAGCGCTTAGAACAGTGCTCGGCACATAGTCAGCGCTTAACAAATACCGACATCATTATTATTATTATTATTAAGTCCCGACCCAAGTCGCGTCCCCAACCTCTCCAGGTGACTCCTGGGGGGGGGCAGCTCATCACCCCGGCCCCCGGGGGTTTGTTTTTTTTCTGAACCCACCCGAAGCGGGGCTCACACACTGTCATTTCGGCTACGGTCCTGAAAGCAGCCCGGGGGGAGGCGAGGAGGATCCTCCCCCGGCGGGTTTGGGGGTCTGCACCCCGGGGCCCGACTGTGCCCCCCGGACGCCCCGCCTCCTGAGAAGGGGGTCGGCGGGGAGCCGGGGAACCAACCACCCCCCTGCACCAGCGCTCAGAACGGTGCTTGGCACATAGTAAGCGCTTAACAAATACTATTATTATAATTATCACGAGGGCCGGGGTGCGGACCCGGATGGGATCCGTCTGCCCTCTCCCCCCGTCAGGGCAGAGACCTCACCCCGGGGGCAGGCGGTGCCCTGCGCTTCCCCAGTTGGCAGCCCGCTACTCCCTCCCCTGCTCTGCCCTCATCCAGCGCTTACTACAGTGTTCTGCACACAGTCGGCGCTTACTACAGCGTTCTGCACACAGTGGGCGTTCCTCCTAGACTCTGCCCTCATCCAGTGCTTATTACAGTGTTCTGCACACCGTGGGCGCTTACTACAGTGTTCTGCACACCGTGGGTGCTTACTACAGTGTTCTGCACACCGTGGGCGCTTACTACAGCGTTCTGCACACCGTGGGCGCTTACTACAGTGTTCTGCACAGTCGGCGCTTACTACAGCGTTCTGCACACCGTGGGCGCTTACTACAGCGTTCTGCACACAATGGGCGCTTCCTCCTATACTCTGCCCTCATCCAGCGCTTACTTCAGTGTTCTGCACACCGTGGGCGCTTACTACAGCGTTCTGCACAGTGGGCGCTTCCCCCTATACTCTGCCCTCATCCAGCGCTTGCAGTGTCCTGCACACAGTCGGCGCTTACTACAGTTTTCTGCACAGTCGGCGCTTACCACAGCGTTCTGCACACAGTGGGCGCTTCCTCCTATACTCTGCCCTCATCCAGCGCTTACTACAGTGTTCCGCACAGTCGGCGATTACTACAGTGTCCCGCCCACAGTGGACGCTTACTACAGTGCTCTGCCCTCATCCAGCGCTTCCAACCCAGTGCTCTGCACGGTTAGAAGGTTCTGCAGGCAGTCGGCGCTTCCTCCCTTGCTCTGCCCTCATGCAGCGCTTACTACAGCGTTCTGCACCCAGCCGGGGCTTCCTCCGTGCTCTGCCCTCATCCAGCGTTTACACCGGTGTTTTGCACGGTCGGCTCTTACAGCAGTGTCCCGCACACAGTCGACTCTTCCTACAAAGCTGTGCACGCAGTCGGCGCTTCCTCCCGGGCTCTGCCCTTCATCCAGCGCTTACTACAGTGTCCCGCACACCGTCGACTCTTCCTACAAAGCTGTGCACGCAGTCGGCGCTTCCTCCCGAGCTCTGCCCTTCATCCAGCGCTTACTACAGTGTCCCGCACACAGTCGACTCTTCCTACAAAGCTGTGCACGCAGTCGGCGCTTCCTCCCGAGCTCTGCCCTCATCCAGCGCTTACTACAGTGTCCCGCACACCATCGACTCTTCCTACAAAGCTGTGCACGCAGTCGGCGCTTCCTCCCGGGCTCTGCCCTCATCCAGCGCTTACTACAGTGTCCCGCACACAATCGACTCTTCCTACAAAGTTGTGCACGCAGTCGGCGCTTCCTCCCGCGCTCTGCACACCGGCGGCGTTAACTACAGTGCTCTGCCCTCAGCCGGAGCTCAGTACAGTGCTCTCCACACCGTCGGCGCTTATTAGAGGGCTCTGCCCGGGGCGGGCGATGCCTCTCGAAGCCTGCGGGTCGGAGGCCGCGGGGTCGGAGGCCGGAAGCATCTACAAACCGTTGGGGGCCCGGTCCCGGGGAGGGAGGGAGGGAAGGAAGGAAGGAAGGAAGGAAGGACGGAGGGAGGGAGGGGACGGGAGGACAGGAGAGAAGGAAAGAGAGGAGGGAAAGAAGGGAGGGAGGAGAGAAGGAAGGAAGGAGAAGAAAAGGAGAGAAGGAAAGGCAAGGAGGGAGAGAAGGAGAGAAGGAAAAGAAAGAGAAGAAAAGGAGAGAGGGAAAGGAAGGAGAGGAGAAGGAAAGGGAAAAAGGAGGGGGAGAAGGAAGGAAAGGAAGGAGAGAAGGAAAAGAAAGAGGAAGGAGAGAAGGAAAGGAAGGAAGGGGGAAGGAGGGACAGAAGGGAAAAAAGGAAGGAGGGAGAGAAGGAAGGGAAGGAAAGAGGAAAGGAAGGAGGGAGAGAAGGAAAGGAAAGAGAAGGAAAGGAAGGAGGAAAGGGAGGAGGGAGAGAAGGAAGAGAAAAAGAGAAGAACAGAAGGAAAGAAGGAGGGAGGAAAGGAAGGAGAGAAGGAAAAGAAAGAGAAAGGAGAGAAGGAAAGGAAGGAAGCGGGGAAGGGAAGGTAGGAGGGAGAGAAGGAAGGAGAGAAGGGAAGAAAGGAAGGAAGGAGGGAGAGAAGGTTGGAGGAAAGGAAGGAAGGAGGGAGAGAAGGAAGGAAGGAGAGAAGGAAAAGAAAGAGAAGAAAAGGAGAGGAGGAAAGGAAGGGGAGAAGGAAAGGAAGGAGAGAAGGAAGGGAAGGAGGGAGAAAAGGAAGGAAAGGAAGAAGGGAGAGAAGGAAGGGGAGAAGGAAAAGAAAGAAGAAAAGGAGAGAAGGAAAGCAAGGGGAGAGGGAAAGGAGGGAGGTAAGGAAGGAGGGAGAGAAGGAAGAGAAGGAAGGAGGGACAGAAGGCAGGAAAGGACAGCAGGTCGGGGCGTCGGCCGGGGGCTTCCCGGGCCCATGTCCCCTCCCCGCCTCCCCCGCTCCCCCGGCCCCCGGCCCCCGCTGCGGGGCACCACCTGCGCCAGCCGCCCACCCTCCAAACCCTGCGTGCGAAAGGGGCGGCCCGCCTCACTCACCCGCAAGGCGTGCAGGCGGCCGCTCCTCCGGCTCCGGGCGCATCGGGCTGCTCGGCCCCGCGCCGCCCCGCACCGCCCCGCCCCGCCCCGCACCGCCCCGCCCCGCCCCGAGGAGGCCGCGAGCGCGCGCGCGCGCACGACACCGGGGACCGGGGAGCGCGCGGGCCGCGGGGGCAGGGAGGCTCGCGCGCCCCTAGGGGGCCGGACGGGGGCTGGCGCAGGCGCAATAGGGCGGTGGAAGGCCCTCGCGCAACGGCGCAGGCGCGGCCGGGGGAGGGGGGGCGAGGAAGGGGGGAGCGCTTCGAGCGTCTGCGCAGGCGCCTCCAATCGCCCAGCCGACCCCGCGGTGAAGCCGCGGCGCCGGGACTTCGGGGCTTGAGGGCTGGGCACTTGGGGGTGACAGGCCCGAAGCAAAGCGGAGCGGAGGGACCGGGAGGAATCTTCCTCCTCCGTCGCCGCGGCCCGGAGGCGAGGGGGTTTGACGGCCGCTCACACCGCCCCGCCCGGGGGACCTGACCGCACAATCGCCGCGCAGGCGCAGTGCGGCCTCCCCGGCTTCCCTTCCACCGCCCCGACCGAACCCTCACCGCGCATGCCCAGTTGAGCCTCCCACCCAACACTTCGAGTCTGCGCAGTAGCTTCCCCTCTGCTCTCACCAACACCGGTCCCGGTGATGAGAGTTGTGCTACTTGTTGAACGCATAATACTAATAATAATAAGGTTGGTATTTGTTAAGCGCTTACTATGTGCCGAGCACTGTTCTGAGCGCTGGGGTAGACACAGGGGAATCAGGTTGTCCCACGTGGGGCTCACAGTCTTCATCCCCATTTTAATAATAATAATGTTGGTATTTGTTAAGCGCTTACTATGTGCCGAGCACTGTTCTAAGCGCTGGGGTAGACCTAGGGGAATCAGGTTGTCCCACGTGGGGCTCACAGTCTTAATCCCCATTTTACAGATGAGGGAACTGAGGCCCAGAGAAGTGAAGTGACTTGCCCACATTCACACAGCTGACACGTGGCAGAGCTGGGATTCGAACTCATGATCTCTGACTCCAAAGCCCGTGCTCTTTCCACTGAGCCACGCTGCTTAGGCAGGAGTAGAGCCCAGGTCTCCTGGCTCTCCGGCCCGTGCTCTTTCCACTAGGCCGCCCTACGCTCTCCCCGCACCTGGAGGGGCATCCTCTGTTACTAATAATGATGGTGTTTGTTAAGCGCTTACTATGTGCCAAGCACTGTTCTAAGCGCTGGGGGAGATGCAGGGTCATCAGGTTGTCCCACATGGGGCTCAAAGTCTTCAGCCCCGTTTGACAGATGAGGTAACTGGGGCACAGAGAAGTTAAGTGACTCGCCCAAGGTCACAGAGCAGCCAAGTGGCAGGGCCGGGATCAGAACCCACGTCTTCTGACTCCCAAATCCCGGCTCTTGCCACTGAGCCACGCTGCGCCACTCCAACCCTAGATGCAGTACGAAGGCCTTGAGACAGATAAATTTATTGGTAAAACAGGTCAGGCGGTAGGAGAGTTTAACGGGACGGGATCCTCCCCAAGGCGGGAGGGTCAATCCCCAGTCCCTCTCCTGGGACGAGAGGAGAGGAGGGAAGAGGGGACCTGCTTCCCTCCCCGCCCTCCGCTCGGTTCACCGGTCCATGCTGTCGTCCGTGGGGGAGGAGAAACAGATGTGTAACAACTTCTCGCAGAACTCCAGCTCTTCCTGTGGGCAGAGAGTGCGGGGGGTTGAGCCTTGCGAGCGCTCAGTCCAGCCACGCCGCACCGGAACCCCCTGCCGCTTGGTTGGCCTGAGCCTGACTGGAATCGACTAGTTAACTAATAATAATTATGGTACTTAAGCGCTTACTATGTGCCAACCACTGTTCTAAGTGCTGGGGTAGATACAAGCTAATCGGGTTGGACACGGTCCCTGTCCCACGTGGGGCTCACAGTTCTAATCCCCATTTTACAGATGAGGGAACTGAGGCACGGTGAACTGAAGTGACTTGCCCAAAGTCACAGAGCAGACAAGTAGCGGAGCTGGGGTTAGAACACGTGACCTATTAGTTGATGCTGGACTACCCCGGGGTGGGGGAGGGAGGCACATTTCCAGGCCTAGGCCTGGATATCCAGCCAGTTTAAGGGAGGCAGGAAGAGAGGAAAATGGGGATGATAAGAAGCGCGGGGGACCCCTGCCAGGCTGGATCCTAAACCCCCCCCCCCCCCCATCCCACTCTCCCTTCCCACCTGCTGTCTGGGTTGTTTAATTAGGGGGTTCCCACCCACCAATTAGTCGCCAACAAAGCTCCCCAGGCCCCTGCCCGGTTCTCCGCCTCCACTGGCCCTGGGGCCCTTTACCTGGAACTCCTCGTGTTCCCGCAGCAGTTGAGAGCGCTCCCTCAGAAGCTCCTCCAGCCCCAGCTCGGGCTCCCGACACTCCTTCACTCCCTGAGGGAAATCCGTCACCAGGCTGGGAAGGGGAGGGGAGGGGGTTTGACTCCCAGACTTTCCCACAGCCCAGTTCGCCCCATCCTCCCAGCAATCCTCAAGCCCCCAGTTCATCCTTTCCGCCATCCAGGACCCCAGCTCCACCCACACCCCACTTAATAACAATAACGGTATTTGTTCAGCGCTTACTACGTGTCAAGCACTGTCCTAAGCACTGGGGTAGACACAAGCCGATCGGGTCGGACGCGGTCCCTTACGTGGGGCTCACAGTCCTAATCCCCATTTTGCAGATCAGGGAACTGAGGCACAGAAGGGAAGCGACTTGCCCAAGGTCACAGAGCAGTGAGGATTAGAACCCAGGTCCTGCTGCCTCGAAGGCCGTGCTCTATCCACTAGGCCACGTTGCTTCTCCCCTCGGCCCCGACCCGAGCGCCCGGCGCCCCGGCTTCTCGGCCCCCGTACCTGCAGAGGGCCCCCAGGACGTGCTCGTGGAAAGGACTGTGCTCTGTCCGGATCAGGGACACCAGCTGCTGCACCATTCCCATCGAGCACAGGGTGCCTGGGAGGGAAGACCGGAGAATCAGCGTTCGAGGTGACGTCGGGCAGCCCCTTGAGGAGACAGACCCTCCACCGTGACCCTCGCGCCCCGGGCCTCCGCTCGGTACGAGGGGACTCTCCCATTCCTGATCCCCGGGGGCCTCGAACGCCGCGAGGGCTGAAAGTTTCCAGTCCCGCCCAAGCGGATCCCCAAGACCACAACCCCTCTGGATCCGACAGACCGCCGCTCTCCCCGCTTTCAAAGCCCAATTAAAATCCCATCTCCTGTCAGTCAGTCAATTGTATTTACCGAGCGATTACTGTGTGCAGAGAACTTTACTATGTGCTTGGGAGAGTACAATATAATGATAATTCCCTGCCCACAACAAACTTACAATCTAAAGAGAGCCAGACATTAGTGTAAATAAAATTACAGATATAATCTCCTCCAAGAGACCTTCCCCGACTAAGCCCTCATTTCCCCTACCCGCCCCCCCACTTCCGTGCCACCCTCGCACGGGGATCGGCACCCTTTATTCGCCCCACCCTCAGCCCCACGGCACTTGAGGTGCACATCCATAGTTGATTTTAGCATCCATCTCCCCAGCTAGATTGTAAGCTTCTCTTGAGCCGTGAACCTGCCTACCGACTCTGTTATACTGTACTTTCCCAAGCGCTTAATACAGTGCTCGGCACATAGTAAGCACTCAATAAATTCCCAGGATCGGTTGATTGATTCCCGCCCAAGCCTCGGAGCGATGGGGGGTCTGACCTCCCTTAGGGAGGGCTCCGCGTCCGGGCGCCTCTGGGTGTCACTGACTGGAGTGGGGGGCCCGGGGACAAGTGCACACTTGCCATCACTGGGCACAAAAAGCCACGCCACGTCTGCTGCTTGATGTCCAGCAAACCTAAATGGGCATGTGCCCCCCCGCCTCCCCCCGCCCCTTCCCGGCACCTGAGCCCACCAGAGCCCCTGCCCGGCACTCATTATTCGACGGGAATGGGGCGACAGCTAGGCTTCCCGCCCCCCACCCCCTTGGTTATCTCCGACTTTTGGGGCCGCCTCCTCCTCCCCAAATCTCACGGCCCTCCCGCCCCCACGGGGGATGACTCCCCCTTGACCTCCCGGGGTCTGACCTTTGTACTCTGGGGTGCGTCCCAGCAGATTCTGCAGGAGGAACGCCGACTTGACCTTGAGCTTGCGCACGGGCCGCTGCATGGCCCGCATGAGCACGGAAAAGCCATCCAGTCTCAGGAACTGCAGCAGGCCCGCCTCCTGCTCCCGCACCAGGCCTGGCTCCGGGTTAGAGGGGTGCAGAGAATGGGGGTGGGGGAGAAGGGCGGGATGGTTAGATGCAGGAACCCCTCCCTACCAGCCCTCCTACTCCACCCCAGGACCCAGTGGAATTGGGAGGAACTGGAGGTCCACTCCCCACCCCTACTCCCCGAACTCTTATTAATAATTATGTACTTGTCAAGCCCTTTACTATGTGCCAGGGCACTTTTCTACACGCTGGGGTAGATACAGGTATATCAGGTTGGACATGGTCCCTGTCCCACGTGGGGCTCCTGGGGTAAGAAGGAGGAAATAGGATCGAATCGCCATTTCTCAGCTAGGTATCTGAGGTAATGAGATGTTAAATGACTTGCCAGAAGTCACATAGCAGATACGTGGCAGAGCTGGGATCAGAACCCAGGTCTTCCGACTCCCAGGCCTGTGCTCTTTCCATTAAGCCACGTTGCTTCCTTTCCGGCACCTTTCCTCCTCCTCTCATGGCCTGGCTCCCAGTGCCCACCGTTGCCCACCCCCTCCCCACCCCAGACATTTGCTCTCAGGAAAGAACACAGGGAACTGGGACCCACATGGATCGCTAGAGAAGCGGTGCGGCCAAGTGGAAAGAGCCCGGGCCTGGGAGTCAAAGGATCCGGGTTCTAATCCCAGCTCCGCCACTTGTCCGCTCGGCGACTTTGGGCGAGTCGCTTAACTTCTCTCTGTGCCCCAGTTACCACATCTGTAAAACGGGGATTAAGAGTGTGAACCCTGGGGTGGGGACACGGTCTGAGTCCAACCTGATCCGTCTGTATCTACCCCAGCGCTCAGTACAGTACCCGGCACGTAGTAAGCGCTTGACCAACACCACCAGTATCATCATCAGCCCTACGGACCGTGGGGGTGACGCAGGGGAGACGGACGGGGCAGTTTGGTGAAGTCAGTCGATCGTATTTCTAGTACTAAGCGCTTGGGCGAGTGCAATATTGCAATGGAACAGTGTCACGGGATCAGAGGGGGAAGGGGGAAGCGGGGAGACCCTCCCTGGGGCGGGGGCGGAGCGCCTCGAAGGAGGCGGCGCCGACGAGGCCGGGACCACTCACAGGATATGGCATAGAGAGCCTTGACCCGGACGGCGTCGCTGGGATCCCGGTCGAGGAGGCGGAGGAGCTTCCGGAGGGCCCCGAGGCCAGCACGCTGCTCTTGGATGGCCGCCACGTTCTGACTGCAGGTGCCCACCAGCTGGGCCGCCCGCCAGCGCAGCTCCGCCGCCGCCGCCTCCAGGTAGCGACCCACCAGCACGTGCATCCCCGACAGCTGGCAGAAATCTGGAAGGAACCGCGGCGTTGGGGAGAAGGGTTACCCTCGGGGTTGGGAGAGCCTGGCTTGACGGGGCACGTTCGCTCCATAGTACTTATTGAGCGCTTACTAGGCGCCGGGCGCCGTACTGAGCGCTTGGAATGGCCAATCGGGCAATCGAGAGGGACGATCCCTGCCCGATAACGGGTTCACAGTCCGAACACGGGTTCCCTGCGGGGAGGGGAGCCGGGACGGCCAGGTCAGGCCGTGTCGGGGTGCGAGTGGAGGAAAGGGTGGGCGCTGGGCCGGGATGCGGGGAGAGGGGACGGGGTAGGGGGGTGGAATCGCTACCAGCAGCGTTGTCCATGTTCTCGCAGAGATCGGCCAGCAGTTCCAGGGCCCCTTCGCGCTCCTGCTGGTCGGCGGTCAGTTCGGTGTCGGGGCCGGAGAGCGGCTCGGGCCGCACCAGGACCTTCAGGCAGCTTTTCATCTGCTCCACCTCCTCCGAGGGCCCCCTCAGGGCAGCGGACATGGCCTCCTGCAGCCACTGACGCCTCTTGGGTGGGGGGAGGAAGGTCCGGGGGGGGGGGGGGTCACGGAGGTCCAGGGGTGCGGCTCCCCTGCCCCCCCCCGGTCCCCGCCTCTCCCTCCCCGGCCCCCACTCACCTCCTCCGACATGGGCTCGTGGGCGGGGGGCGGGCCGGGGGGTCCGGCGGTGACGGCCATCTGCAGCAGACCCTGCAAGGTCCTCGGGGGCGGGGGGCGCGGGGAGGAGCGCGCCGAGCTGCCCTGAGCTGGCGGGAGGGCGAGGGGAGGCCCGCTGGGCCCGGGACCCCCGTCTGCCATGACGGAGGGGGGCGGCAGGACTGGACGCAAGAGCTGGGAATTCTGCAGAGGGAATTAAGGAGAGGTGCGGCTCCTCCTCCTCGCGCCGCCTGCGGAGGAAAGGGGCGAGGGCGGTCAGGGCCGAGCCCAGGCCTCTCCGCCACCTCCTCCATGGCGCCATCCTGCCCCGCCGTCGCCATGGCAACCCAAGCCCCCTCTCCATCACCCCCCGCCGACGGCGCCCCGCCCCCCGGTCTCCGTGACGACGCGAGACTCCCCCCCCCGTCTCCATGGCGACCGGGCAGCCTCACCCGCCCCGGCTGGGCGGGGACGCCTCGGCCGCTCGCTCGCCCTAGCGCCGAGCCCGGTCGCCGGGGCCCCTTCTGGGCGCCGCCATCTTGGCCGGAAGTGCAAGCTCGCCCCGGCCGGAAGTGGTTTCCGACTTCCGGTGGCCTCGCGCGAGGTCGTCGTCTCCTCCCCCCCCCCTTTTTAATAAAGATAATAATAATAATGTTGGTATTTGTGAAGCGCTTATTGTGAGCACTGTTCTAAGCGCTGGGGTCGTTACGGGGTCATCAGGTGGTCCCACGTGAGGCCCACAGTCTTCATCCCCATTTGACAGAGGAGGGAACTGAGGCCCAGAGGAGTTTAATAATAATAATAATAATAATAATGTGGGTATTTGTTAAGCGCTTACTCTGTGCAGAGCACTGTTCGAAGCGCTGGAGGAGATACAGGGTCGTCAGGTCGTCCCACGTGAGGCTCACAGTTAACCCCCATTTTACAGACGAGGTCACTGAGGCACCGAGAAGTGAAGTGACTTGCCCGCAGTCCCACAGCTGACAAGTGGCGGAGCCGGGATTCGAACCCATGACCTCTGACTCCCCAGCCTGGGCTCTTGCCACTGAGTCACGCTGCTGCTCAAAGTCCCCCTCCCACCTGGGCTCACAGTCTCAATCCCCGTTTTACAGATGAGGGAACCGAGGTCCAGAGAAGCAAAGTGACTTGACCAAGGTCACACAGCAGACATGGGGCGGAGGCGGGATTAGAACCCATGACCTTCTGACTCCCAGCCCCATGCTCTATCCACTACGCCATGCTACTTCCCAAGGTGTTTTAGGAGCTGCTACTGTGGATGTGCTTGTGGAGGGGAGGGACTGAACCCAGAACATCCAACATTGGTATTTATTGAGTGCTTATTAGGTGCAGAACACTGTCCTGAGCGTTTGAGAGAAGACTATGGAGTTGGGAGCCACAGTCCCTGCCTTCAAGGGGTTTACAGCTCTGCCACTTGTCAGCTGGGTGACTGTGGGCAAGTCACTTCACTTCTCTGTGCCTCAGTGACCTCATCTGCAAAATGGGGATGAAGCCTGTGAGCCTCACGTGGGACAACCTGATGACCCTGTATCTACCCCAGCGCTTAGAACAGTGCTCTGCACATAGTAAGCGCTTAACAAATACCAACGTTATTATTATTTACAACCAAGTGGACCCCTGTTGTCTGGAACGTGATCCGTTTATAAATTAGTGCCCGTCTCCCCTCCTGAACTGTAAGCCCGGTGTTGGCAGGGAACGTTTCTGCCGAATCCGTTGTATTGTGCTCTCCCAATCTCTGCATATAGTGAGCACTCAATAAATAGCACTGATTGATCAATCAATTGAGAAAGTGCTGTGGAGATAATTTAGTGGGATCTTAGGGAATATATGAGAGCATCTGGGGACGAACAGTGGAATATATAGGCCTATATAGAAAAATATAAGGGGCTGATTGAAGATATCTGGGGAAGTTCATATGGGTGGCAAAAACCTCTGGGATAGGCATTACGCCTTATTCTTTAGTAATTTATCATTCGGTTGTATTTATTTACTGTGTGCAGAGCACTGTATTATGCGCTTGGGAGAGTGCGATAGAACAATAAATAGACACGCTCCCTGCCCACAATGAGCTTAGAGTTTAGAGTCTAATTGTCTACAGTCTAGAGTCTAGCCTTATAGTCTACAGTCTATTTATCTTAGCACCTCATTGATTGCCCTGCCTAGAGAAAACACAAATCAAATACGGTTGAAGATAAAGTAGATGACCTAGTGAATGCCGGACAGGGGGTCCAAAGGACAGGGGTTCAAAGGACAACGTATGAGTTATTCAGGGGAGCGAATGAGGGTAAATAGGGGAGACCGGTATTTGGAACTCCACCGGTGAGCACAGGCAGGAATAGTTCATCGAGGCCAGGGATCGTGTCTACCAACTCTACTGTAGTCTCCCAGTGCTCCATACAGGGTTCTGCACACGGTGGATACTCCAAAAATACAATGGATGGATTGGTTGAGGAAAATAAACCCCAAGCAGCGGGTTAGAATGGGATTCCTGGGACGCTGAGAAATGGGTTAGATATTTTTTGGACCGAGTTTCCGAAAATTGGTTGGGGCCTGTATCATTAGGAGGTATATCATTATCATATCATATTATCATATCATTAGGGAGTGAGGCTTAAGGGCAGGTCAGAGTCGCTCTTGCTACACACGCTGCTCCACTCCTCCTCTGGAAAAAAAACAAGTGCAGCTCACCAGTCAATCACTCAGTCAATCAATCGTATTTCTTAAGCCCTTACTGTGTGCCGAGCCCTCTACTAACTGCTTGGAAGAGTAAAATGGGGTTGGAAGAGATGATCTCTGCCCTCAAGGAGTTTACAATCTCCTGGAAATTTATCATCTCAGCTCTTTCACCACACCCTCCTCATTTAGGCGCACCCAACCACTTAAAGCACTTCTCTACAATGCACCCTACTATTTAAGCATTTCCTCATCCACCTATCCGTCTTGCCATTCTCTTTTTCTCTCCTCTCTGTAATTATTTTGCGTCTGTCTCCCCTGCCAGATCACAAGCTCCTGGAGGGCAAGAATTGGGCAAGGACTGTGGGCTTGGGAGTCAGAGGTTGTGGGTTCTAATCCCCGCTCCGCCACTTATCAGCCATGTGACTTTGGGCAAGTCACTTCACTTCTCTGGGCCTCATTTCCCTCACCTGGAAAATGGGGATGAAGACAGTGAGCCCCACGTGGGACAACCTGATTACCTTCTATCTCCCCCAGCGCTTAGAACAGCACTTGGCACGTAGTAAGCGTTTAACAAAACCATAATTATTATTATTCTAATTCCGGCTCTGCCACTTCTCTGCTGTGTGACCCTACGCAAGTCATTTAACTTCTCTGTGCCTCAGTTCCCTCATCTGTAAAATGGGGATTGAAACTGGGAGCCTCGTGTGGGACGGGGACTCTGTCCAACCCGATTTGCTTGTACAGTGCCTGGCACAGAGTAAGCACTTAACAAATACCATTATTATGATCATTATTATTATTGATCATCATCATTATTGAATTATTATTATATCATTTCCCCTCCTCCCTCTCCCTCTAATCCCCACTCCGCCACTTTTCTGCTACATGACCTTGGGCAAATCACCTCACTTAACTCTGCATCAGTTACCTCACCTGTAAAAGGCAGATTAAATCTTATTCCTTCCTACTTAGACCGAGAGCCCTATGTGGGACAGGTATTGTGGCCAACCTGATTATCTTGTATTTATAAGGTGCCTGGCACATAGCAAGCGCTTTGCAAATACCATTAAAAAAACAAAACAAAACAAAACAAAAAACCGTGAAGCCAGTCCTTTTCAGGAAAAATACCAGAGAAGATGGAAAGTAACGATCCCTCATCTGGTTTTCAGCTGACCTGCCCCTGATCTGGTACCAATCTAGACTTGGAGGTCTTCGACAACCAATGAATAATATTTATTCATCGCCTACTGTGTGCAGAGCACTGTATTAAGCGTTTGGGAGAGTACATGGATGCAGAAGACACAATCCCTACCCACAAGGAACTTAAAATCTAAAACGGGGAGACACACCGGCCATAATTTACAGATAAGAGGAAGAAGTCCCTGACTAGGAGAATGGGAAAATGGATACGGACGAAAGAGCGGCGGGAGGTTGTGAGGGCAAAAGTGAGAAGATGGTAGTTGGAAAGAGGTAACTTGAGGTAACATTCCCTCTAGATTGTAAACTCCTTCGGGGCGGGGAGTGTATCCGCTAATTCTGTTGTACTGTGCCCTCCCAAGTGCTTAGTACAGTGCTCTGCACGTAGTAAGAGCTCATGCAAAATGGGGATTCTGTTCTCCGGCCTACTTAGATTGTGAGCCTCGTGAGGAACCTGATTATTTTGTATCTACCCCAGCACTACGTAGTTCATAGTAAGTGCTGAACAAATACCACAGTCATTATTATTATTCTGTTTATCATTAGGAATAGATCCAAGGGAGTATATGGGGGATGTATGCCGGGACAAAAATGAGGACTTATGAGAAATATGGGAAATTTATGAGCTTATGGAAGAAGAGAGAGATCTATATGGCAGGAAACAGAAGAGCATTTGCAATCAAATAAAGGGATTATAATGGATTATTGGGAAATAGGGAAGCAGCGTGACCTGGTGGAAAGAACCCGGGGCCTGGGAGTCAGTCAAGGGACCCGGGTTCTAATTCCAGCTCCGCCACTCTTCTGCTGTGTGACCTTGGACAAATCACTTAACTTCTCTGGGCCTCAGACACTTCATCAACAAAATGGGGATTAAGACCGTGAGTCCCATATGGGACATGAACTGTGTTCACTATCAACCTTCGCGTGAAGCAAAAAGTCCTCACTCTTGGCTTCAAAGCCTTCCATCACCTTGCCCCCTCTTACCTCACCTCCCTTCTCTCCATCTCCAGCCCACACATTCCGCTCCTCTGCCGCCGCTCACCGACTCACTGGGCCTCGTCCTCGCCTGTCCCGCCGTCGACCCCTGGCCCACGTCTTGCCTCTGTCCTGGAACGCCCTCCTTCCTCACCTCCGCCAAACTAACTCTCCTCCCCTCTTCAAAGCCCTACTGAGAGCTCACCACCTCCAGGAGGCCTTCCCAGGCTGACCCCTCCCTTTTCCTCTGCTCCTCCTCCCCTCCCCATTCCCCCTACACCCTACCTTTGGTCAAGCCCCTCCCCTCCCCACAACACTTGTGTATATTTGTACATATTTATTATATTATATTTTATTAATGATATATATATATATGATTCTATTTGTCTATTTTGATGGTATTGATGCCTCTCTACTTGTTTTGTTGTGTTGTCTGTCTCCCCCTTCTAGACTGTGAGCCCCTCTTTGGGTAGGGATTGTCTCTGTTGCCGAATTGTACTTTCCAAGCGCTTAGTCCAGTGCTCTGCACACAGTAAACGCTCAATCAATACGATTGAATGAATAAACGAATCTGACTAGCTTGTATCTTCCCCAGCACTTAGTACGGTAAAAGTAAATGCTTCACAAATACCATAAAAAAAATACCTGGGGTTTTAAGGCGTGTGAGTGGCATACAGCGGAGTGTATGGGATTCTATCTCCTGGGAAGTAAATAGGGGCTGGTATGATCTATAATGGGGAATCTCTGTGAGAGTTTTAGAGAAATGTAGAAAAGACCCCTAGGCTGTAAGCCCTTTGTGGGCAGGGAATGTGTAGGCAATATTACTGTACTGTACTCTCTCGAGCACTTAGTACAGTGCTCTGCACACAGTAAGCGTTCAGCAATACGACGGACTGACTGGAAATATTTAAGGTATCGGAGGAAGGCGGATTTATAGGAAAGTTCACAGACCTGATTGGGGCGAAGCTGGTGAGAGAAGGTGAACGCTCCGATGCTCAACCGGGATTTGGGATGGAGGTGGGCGTGGTGGAGGGAGGGGACATTCAGGGAAGGCATCAGGGATGGGATGTGGGAGAGTTTATGCAAAAAAAGGCAAGATATTTAGGGATGAGAATAAGTAGGGAAAGAGAAAAAGCTCTATTGTACTTTCCCAACATAATGCCTGCCCAGAGTAAGCACTCAGTAAATTCTGTTTTCATCCACGGTATTTATTGAGCACTTCCTTGGTACAGAACACCGCACTAAACGCTTGGGAAAGGGCAACGCGAGAGAGTTGATAGACACGTTCCCTGCTCACGCTGTCCAAATCGTTAGCCCCTTGAATCCAGATTCAATGCTCTCCAAATCCTTAACCTCTATCAATCGATTCAAGGGTCAATGACTAATTGATAGGGGCTAAAGATCTGGCCAGAATGAGTCCTTGTCTGTCTACATCTCTGTCTTTCCTGTTGATTTTTTCTCTTGCCTCTCTCTGCCTCTGCCTTTCCCGGTCGCTATCGCCACCTCCTATATCTCTTTCTCCTGCCTGTTTCTTTATCTTTAGTCAGTGGTATTTATTGAGAACTCACTGTGTGCAGAGCACCATACAAAGTGTTTAGGAAAGGACGATATAATAGAGTTGGAAAACACGTTCCCCGCCCACAGGGAGCTCACAGTCTAGAGCGGGAGACAGATATCAATATAAACAAATAAATTCTGGATATAAGTACCACCCTGCTCTTCCTTTTCTTTCAGGATGGGACTGAGTCTTGGGGCTTTGAGGGGAAAGGGACAGAGGCTGTGGGCACTTGGGAAGAGGGGCTGGGGCAAGGGCTGTGAGCACTTGGGAAGGGGGCAGGAGCAAAGACTGTGAACACTTGAGGAGAGGGGCAGGAGCAAGAACTGTGAAGACTTGGAGCAGAGGTCCATGGGCCTTGGGAGGAGAACAGGTGGAATGTGGCTCTTTATTGTTACATTGTCCTCTCCCTAGCTCTTAGTACAGTGCTCTGCATACAGTAAGCGCCCCACAAATACGATGTCATGAACGAATGAACCGTGGAGAAAAAGACCGAGGCTGGAACACAGTGGGGACAGGGTACCAACTGGGGTCACCGGGGATGGGGGTGGGGGAGAAGGACGGGGCCCGCTGCTGAGGGTGGGCTCGGATAGTCTCGGAGTCGGTCAGAGGGACAGGGGAAGGAAGCAAACAGAGGCCGAGCTGGACAGGGCCAGAGGGTGAGCCAGGACCAGAGAGGGAGAAGAGGAGCTAGAGGGAGAGCTGGAGAAAAGGACAGGTGGATAGATGCAGCTCATCTCTCTCACCTCCCTCTTTCCATCCCTCTTCCCATCCCTCTTCTCCCCATTCCTCTTCTCATCCTCTTCCCATCCCTCTTCTCCCCATTCCTCTTCTCATCCTCTTCCCATCCCTCTTCTCCCCATTCCTCTTCTCATCCTCTTCCCATCCCTCTTCTTCCCATCCCTTTTCTTCCTATTCTTTTCTTCCCATCACTCTTCTCATCCCTCTTCTTCCCAACCCTCTTCTCCCCATCACTCTTCTCATCCCTCTTCTTCCCATCACTCTTCTCATCCCTCTTCTTCCCATCACTCTTCTCATTCCACTTCTTCCCATCAGTCTTCTCATCCCTCTTCTCATCCCTCTTCTTCCCATCCCTTTCTTACTATCCCTCTTCTTCCCCTCACTCTTCTCATCCTCTTCTTCCCATCCTCTTCTCCCATCATTCTTCTCATCCCTCTTCTTCCCATCCCTCTTCTCATTCCTCTTCTTCCCATCAGTCTTCTCATCCCTCTAGCTCATCCTTCTTCTTCCCACCCCTCTTCTCATCCCTCTCCTTCCCATCCCTCTCCTTCCCCTGCTTCTTCTTCCCCTCCCTCCCCGAGCGGTCCAGCTTTCGGTCCCCTCTTTCCTCCCCCCCCACCCCCGCTCCCCTTCCTCCCGAAAGAGTTAAGTCTCCATCCATCCCTGCCGCTCTCCGGTCCCCGGATGGTGATGTCAGAGGGAGACAGAGGGAGAGAGAAAGGAGAAGAGGAGGAGGAGGAGGAGGAAGAGGAGGAGGAGGAGGAGAGGAGAGGAGGTGAGGAGGAGGGGAGAGAGGAGAGGGAGCCGGGGAGGGGGAGGGGAGGCCCGGCCTGCCGCACCTCCGCCCAGCCCCCTCCCCCAAAATCCGGGAGCCGGGGAGGGGAGGGGTCCCGGGCCCCCCCCTCCCCCCGTCTGATGCCCCCGCGCGATCTGACCCCCCTTCCCCCGCCCCCTGCGGGACTGCGGAGGCCTCGGGGCCCCCCCCCGCCCAGAGCAGAGCAGAGGAGAGCGGAGGAGACCCCCGACGGCCCCCCCCCCGAGCAGCCCCCCTGGGGACCCCCGGGCCCGGGCGGGGGGGCGGGCGGAGGGCGGGCTCGGGGGCCGGGCGGGGCCGGGGGCCCGGCGGGGGGGGCCGGGGACCCGGGGGGGGGGGGCCTGGCCTCGGGCCCCCCCGGGGAGGCGGCCGGCCGGGCCGGGGGGGCCCCCGCCGGGGGGACCATGTCCGGAGGGGCCAAGGAGGCGGGGGGCGCGGGGGCGCGGGGGCCCCCCCTTTCCCGGCGCCGCCCCCCACGGCCCCCAGGCCCAGTAAGTGGGGCCCTACAGGGCTGGAAAGACGCTGGCAAAGGACAGACCGGTGAGCGGGACCCCCCCACCCCACCCCGGGGGGCGCACCCAGGCCCAAGGCCGGAGGGGACCCGATGGGGGGGCGGGAGCAGGAGGAGGAGGAGGATGGGGGGGCGGCAGCCCGGGGGAACCCGGGCCCCGGCCCACGGGCCTTTCGTCACCTCTGCGGCAGCGTTGGTGCAGGGGCCGGGGCCTGGGCCCGGGAGCCCGGGAGCCCGGCCCGCCCCGCAGGGCCCGGGAAGGGGGGTTGGGGGGCCGCCGCCCCCAGCTTTCCCACCCTCCGAGCCCCCCCCCCCGGCCCCCAGGCTGCAAAACCCTCCCCGCCCTAGCCTGGAAGCCCCAGACCTCGCCTTCCCCGTCTCCCTTCGGATCCTGCTCCTGCACCCCGCCACCTCTGCCTCTGCCCCCCATCACCTCCTGCCTCTGCCCTCCATCACCTCCTCCCTCTGCCCCCCATCACCTCCTGCCTCTGCCCCTCACCACCTCCTGCCTCTCCCCCCCATCTCCTGCCTCTGCCCTCCATCGCCTCCTGCCTCTGCCCATCACCTCTTCCCTCTGCCCTCCACCACCTCCTCCCTCTGCTCCTCACCACCTCCTCCCTCTGCCCCCATCACCTCCTGCCTCTGCCCCCATCACCTCCTGCCTCTGCCCCCATCACCTCCTACCTCTGCCCCCCACTACCTCCTGCTTCTGCCCCCCACCACCTCCTGCTTCTGCCCCCCCCCACCTCCTGCCTCTGCCCCCCCCCACCTCCTCCCTCTGCCCCCATCACCTCCTGCCTCTGCCCCCCAACGTCCCCTACCTCCCACTCCCCTGGGGACCTGGGTCCCTGAGCCCCGATGCAGGCACCATTAAGAATGGCCGTGTTGATTCGCCGGTCCTACTTTAAACCGGCCTGGGGAATGTTCGGTCGGTATTTATTGAGCACTTACTGTGTGCAGAGCGCTGTTCTGAGCGCTTGGGAGAGGCCACTATAACAATAGACACATTCCCTGCCCACAAGGAGCAAACAGTCTAGAGGTCGAGCTGGAGGAAGAGTGTGCTAGAGGGCAGAGAGGGGCCCGGGGAGGTGGGGAAGGGTGGGGACTGGGGTGGGGGCATTCCGGGCTTCCCGCCTCCCCCCCGGGGGTCCTTTCTTGACCAGGTGCCTAGGTGGCTCCTCTTGGCTGCCTCTCCCCACCCCTCCCGTCCTGGCATTCTGCATCATCATCATCAGTGGTATTTATTGAGCGCTTACTGGTGTGCAGAGCACTGTAGTAAGCACTTGGGAGAATCCTGCAGTCCCCTGCCCCTCCCCTGGTGTCCACCTGCCCCTAGTCCGGCTGGCCTCCTCCTCCCCGCCCCCCGTCCCCCGTCCCGTCCGGGGGTTGGGGGTGGGGATGAACGGGGCACCGGAGGCTCGGGATGTGACGGACACCCTCCCCCCGCCCCGTCCCCGGGGCCGCCGCAGGACTGGTCAAGCTGGGAATCCACTGTATCACTGGGCAGAAAGTCGCCATCAAGATTGTGAACCGGGAGAAGCTGTCAGAGTCGGTGTTGATGAAGGTGACGTGGCGAGGGAAGACCCGGGGGACGGGGAGGGACCCCGAATTCCGAGGAGGGGGATCTCACCGACCTTCCTTCTGCAGGTGGAGCGCGAGATCGCCATCCTCAAACTCATAGAGCACCCGCACGTCCTCAAGCTGCATGACGTCTACGAGAACAAGAAATATTTGTAGGTATTTATGTCCGCCCGCTGACCCGCCCCGACCCCCCCGGCCCTCCTGGGCTCGGCTGAGACCCTTCCCCCCGACCTCCCCCGCTTCCCCAGATGAACTCCCACCCTGGATAGCGAGGCCACCCCGAGGCCCCCAGAAACGTCACTTCCCCCTCTGAGTCCCGGGTGCCTTTTTCTTTTAATGGTACGCGTTACACCCTTCCCCTGTGTCAAACGCCGTTCTAAGCGCTGAGGTCGATACGACTGTGTCGGGTCGGATCCGGTCCCCGTCCCAAGAGGGGCTCACAGTCTGAGAGGGAGAACGGGTATCGAATCCCCATCGGACAGTTGAGGAAACTGAGGCACAGAGAAGTGAAGTGACTTGCCCGAGGTCACGCAGCAGGCAGGTGGCGGAGCTGGGATTAGAACCCAGGCCCTCTGACACCCAAGCCCGGTCGCAGGCCCCTGCTGCCTTCCTCCCCCTCCCCCGGCCGTCTCCCTCGGGTATCCCCGGGGTGGGCGGGTGGCAGAGGGCAGAGCAGGTGGCTGGGGGCGGGTGGGAGAGGGGGAGGGGGTCCCAGCTGCCCGGGGCCAGGACAATGAATGTGCCTTTGTTCTGGGCCCTCCCGACACAGGGGACACAGGGGATACAGTGCCGCTGGGGGCCGGAGAGGCGGACCCAGCCAGACCCGACAGGGAGGGGGTGAATTCCAATTCCCTTCAACCCCTGGCACCTATTTTCCCAGGACACGAAGCCGCTCTGGCCTCCTTCATGGGTTAGTGGGAGTCGAAATTCTCAGATCTCACAGGGTGATGGGGGAGGACCGTGACTTGGAAGGGTCCCAGGGCCCCCTGCCTTCTCTGATTCCCTTGTCCTCCCTTCCCCCCTCGGGGACGGTTGGGCCCCGGGGGCTCCTTGTGGGCAGGGAATGTGTCAGTTTATTGTTTTGTATTCTCCCAAGCGCTTAGTACAGTGCTCTGAACACAGTAAGCGCTCAACAAATACAACTGAGTGAAGAAATGAAT
Source organism: Ornithorhynchus anatinus (assembly GCF_004115215.2). Taxonomy (NCBI): domain Eukaryota; kingdom Metazoa; phylum Chordata; class Mammalia; order Monotremata; family Ornithorhynchidae; genus Ornithorhynchus; species Ornithorhynchus anatinus. Next base: position 52,494,999 of record NC_041737.1, on the reverse strand, counting down.
GAATGAATGAATGGCTCCCGCCATCTCAGAGGCTGATGGCGGCTCCGGCTTCTGGTGGGAGAAGGCTTGGAGCCCTTTGGGACTTTTGGGGGAGATGAAGCCTCTGAGCCCCAGAGGCTAATAGGATTGAAAGATCGCCCCTTCCCCGGGCCCATAGCGATTCCCAAGCCTGCGGGCAAGGCCCTCGGCTCAACAATGGTATTTATTGAGCACTTACTGCATGCAGAGCACTGTACTAAGCGCTTGGGAGAGTACAATATAGGAGTTGGTAGACACGTTTCCTGCCCACAAGGAGCTTACAGTTTAGAGCGGGAGACCGACATTAGTATAAATAAATTACAGATAAGGACCTAAGCACTGCGGGGCTTAGGGCAGCGTGGCTCAGTGGAAAGAGCCCGGGCTTGGGAGTCAGAGGTCATGGGTTCAAATCCCGACTCCGCCGCTTGTCAGCTGGGTGACTTTGGGGGAGTCACTTCACTTCTCTGTGCCTCAGTTACTCATCTGTCAAATGGGGATGAAGACTGTGAGCCCCACGTGGGACAACCTGATCACCTTGTATCCTCTCCAGCGCTTAGAACAGTGCTTTGCACATAGTTACTGCTTAACAAATGCCATCATCGTCATTATTATTATTATTAAATTCAAGGGCAGGGGGTGACCCAGAAGGGAGAGGGAGTTGAGGGCTTAGTCAGAGAAGGTCCCCCCACCCTCCCCAACCGCAGTGGGGGTTAAAAGCCCTGGGGCGTCAGAGCCACTGCAAGCTCCCTCTAGACTGTCAGCTCGTTGTGGGCAGGGAATGTGTCTGTTTATTGTTGTATTGTCCTCTGCTTAGCGCTCAGTACAGTGCTCTGCACAGAGTGAGTGCTCAATAAATACGATTGAATGAACGAATGAGTGAAATGTGGTGCGGGAGGAGTACTTCTGAAGCTCTGTCCTTGGCCCAAGTTCCCCAGAGGCTGAGGGGGTTGGAGGGGCGTCCTTTACTGCCCAGAGTAGCCCCCAAAGTGTCCGGACATCTGAGGTTACTGCCTTGGACTTCTAGACTGTCACCTTATTGTGGGCTGGGAACGGGTCTGCTAACTCTTTTCTATTGTATTCTCCCAAGCGCTTAGTACAGTGCTCAGCACATAGTAAGTGCTCAATAAATACCATTGATTGATTTATTGATCAGAGTGGGTAAATCAGGAGCTTAGATAGTACAGGCTCTTGGGGCGCTGACCTCCCAGAGTTTGGGATGACCCAAAACACCATCCCAGGTCCTGATCACAATCCAGCACTGCCATTTCTCACTTCCAGCTTGTCTCATCTCCTCCTGCGCACCCCCTTCCACCTTGTCCTCCCTCTACCTCATCCCACCTCCTCCTTGTCCCCCTCTGCCTTGTCTCGTCTCCCCCTCGGTCCCACCTCCACCTCGTCCCACCTCTGCCTGATAGTAATAGTATTTATCAAGCGCCGACTTGCTTCTAGAGCACTGTCCTAAGCGCTGGGAGAAAATGCCCAGGTGGGAACTAAACATGTTCCCCGTCCCTCATGGGGCTCACAGTGTAACATTTGAAATCCCATGGGTCCCTCCTCTGCCTGGTCCCCCCGACCCCGTCTTCCCGATCCCCCTCCGTCCGGTCCCACGAGCCACCCTCAGTGACCCTCCCCGACAGGTACCTGGTTCTGGAGCACGTGTCCGGTGGGGAGCTGTTCGACTACCTGGTCAAGAAGGGCCGCCTGACACCTAAGGAGGCCAGAAAGTTCTTCCGGCAGATCGTGTCCGCCCTGGACTTCTGCCACAGCTATTCCATCTGGTGAGGGCTGCGGCCGGGGGAGACCAACAAGGGACAGGAGAGGCACGCGGGGGCCTGGAGGAAGCACGTGGGAGAGGGGAAGTGGGGGAGCCCTAATTGATTTTAATGTCCATCTTCCCCTCTGGTCTGGAAGCTCCTTGTGAGCGGGGAATGTGTGGACCTACTCTATTGCATCGTACTCTCTCAGTTGCCCAGTACAATGCTCTGCATGCAGTAAGCACTCAATAAATACCATCGACTGATCGATCAGGGCAGAGAAGGCAGGAGAGCAGCAGGAGGGCAGCGAGGGAAGAGAGGGCAAGGAGGGCAGGTAAGATAGGGAGGGTAGAGAGGGGAGGGAGAAAAGGAGGGCAAGGAGGGCAGAGAGAGAGCAGGGAGGTCAGAGAGGTTAGAGTGGACAGGTAAGCCAGAAAGAAGCAGGGAGGGTGGAAAAAGCAGGGAAGGTGGAGAAAACCATGGGCAGGCAGAGAGAGTAGGGTGGGCAGGGAGGACAAGGTGGGCAAGGAGGGTGGGGTGGGCAGGGAGGGCAGGCCACCGGTCCTCTAGCCCCCTGCATCAGCCACAGGGACCTGAAGCCGGAGAACCTGCTCCTGGACGAGAAGAACAACATCCGGATAGCGGACTTCGGCATGGCCTCCCTGCAGGTGGGGGACAGCCTGCTCGAGACCAGCTGCGGGTGAGTTGGCGGGGACCGGAGGCCGGGCCCCTCCCAGCTGGGGGCTGCCGAAGCTGGGGGTTGGGTGGGCCTTGGGATCCCTGGTGGGGGGAGAAAGGGAGGTGGGGGCTGTGGGGGCTGTGGCCCGGGACCGCCAAGGGATCAGGGGCCCAGGACCCCTGAGAGAGGAAGGGGGAGGAAGGGGCTGGGCCCCAGACCCCAGAGAGCAGTGGGGCTGGGTGGGAATTCAGATTTTCTCTCTCCTCAGGTCTCCCCACTATGCGTGTCCAGAAGTGATCAAGGTGAGCCTGGGAGAGTGGAGGCGGGTGGCCAGGAAGACGTGGGCGGGGGCCGGGGGAGAGGGGGCTTCTGGAGGGTAGAGCGTGGGACCATCTCGGGATCTGGGCCGAGGTCCTCTATCCTCCCCTCCCCTGCTTCAGGGCGAGAAGTATGACGGGCGGAGAGCTGACATGTGGAGCTGTGGGGTCATCCTCTTCGCTCTGCTTGTGGTGAGACGCCGCCCGGGGAGGGGTCCGAGGTGGGGGCGGGCCGGGCAGGAAGAGACCTTGTTCAACTCGCCCCTCCAACCCCCTGGCCTGGTCCTCCCCGGGAGGCCCGCATCGCCGTTGCCCGGGATGGGTCTCTCCCCAGCGGTGGCTCCGACTCACCCAACGATGCCAGCTTCCCGAATCCAGCTCCCTTCCTCCCCACCCCACCAAGCCCCTGCCGCCGGGGAGGGTCGACACCGCCCGGCTCTGAGGGCCGAGGAAGGCCCGAGCCCCCTTCCCTCAGCGCCCGCTCCCCTCAGGGCGCCCTTCCCTTTGACGATGACAACCTGAGGCAGCTGCTGGAGAAGGTGAAGCGAGGGGTCTTCCACATGCCCCACTTCATCCCACCGGACTGCCAGAGCCTTTTGCGAGGGATGATCGAGGTGGAACCAGAGAAGCGCCTCAGTGTGAGTGGTCGGGGAGGGGTGGCCCGAGGTGGCGGCCTCAGTCAAGGTTGGGGGGGGGGCACCGGGGGGGGGCCGGGACCCAGGGCGGGAGGACTGTAGGTCCCGGGACCCTCCCATGCCCCCGAAACCCCTCTTTGGGGTGCAGGGCACCGTCCTAAGTGGAGGGGAGTCAACAGGGAGGTAAAGGACCTGAGGCTTGCCCTCAGGGACCATACAGTCTAGCAGGTCTCCGATTATAGCGGCACGGCCTAGTGGATAGACCCCGGGCCTGGGAGTCAGAAGGATCTGGGTTCTAATCCCGGCTCTGCCACGTGTCTGCTGTGTGACCTCGATCACGTCGCTTCACTTCTCCGGGCTTCGGTTACCTCATCAGTAAAATGGGGATTGAGGCTGTGAGCCCCACGTGGGGACAGGGACCGTGTCCGACCCAATTACCTTGGATCTACCGCAGTGCTTAGTACAGCGCTTGGCACGTAATAAGCGTTTAAGTAACATAATGATTACTACTAGGGTTTACAGTCAATCAGTGGTATTTATGCAGCGCTTACTGTGTGCAGGGCACTACTCTAATCACTTGGGAGAGCATGACAGTGCTCAGCGTGGCTCAGTGGAAAGAGTCCGGGCTTGGGAGTCCAAGGTCATGGGTTCGAATCCCGGCTCTGCCCCTTGGCAGCTGTGTGACTGCCGGCAAGTCATTTCACTTCTCTGTGCCTCGGTTACCTCATCTGTAAAATGGGGGTGAAGGCGGTGAGCCTCACGAGGGACAACCTGATGACCCTGTATCTCCCCCTGCGCTTAGAACAGTGCTCTGCACATAGTAAGCGCTTAACAAATACCAACATTATTGTCAGCGCTTAAGGCACTGCTCAGCACATAGTAAGCGCTTAACAAATACCGTAATTATTACAAAAACAAGAGAGTCGGTGGGTATGTTCCCTGCCTGCAATAAGCTTACAGTCCTGAGGGATGAAGCAGGAGACTTTGGGGGGACTGAGGGACATCAGAGGGTGCAGGCCTGTGTGTCCAGTAATAATAATAATTATGTTGGTATTTGTTAAGCACCTCCTATGTGCAGAGCACTGTTCTAAGCGCTGGGAGAGATACGGGGTCGTCAGGTTGTCCCGCGTGGGGCTCCCAGTCTTCATCCCCATTTTGCAGATGAGGGAACTGAGGCCCAGAGAAGTGAAGCGACACGCCCACAGTCACCCAGCCGCCAAGGGGCAGAGGCGGCATTGGAACCCATGACCTCTGACTCCCAAGCCCGGGCTCTTTCCACTGAGTCACGCTGCTTCTCCAGTAGGACCCATGGCCACCTCCGGCCAGTACAGAGGCTCCGAGGACGTTTTAAGCGCCTCCTCCTTCGAGGTCACAGAAGGACCACCAAGGGGGGGCCGCGCTGCTGTCCTCGGGTCCCCAGGAGGGAATTGAAGGCGCGCTGCGGTCTGGGGTCCGGCCGCCAGGGGGCGCCGCGCCGGCGCGTTTGGGCCCCTTGCAGTTCCCACACGCCAACACCGGAGGGCGCTCCAGCCCCCCCCCTCCGGCCCCCTCCCGCTTTTTATAAATGACGCTATTTGTTAGGCGCTTACTACGTGTCAAGCACTACTGGGACATCTGGGCTACGTGCAAGTTAATCAGGCCGGATACGGGGCTCCCAGAGAAGCAGCGTGCTCAGTGGCAAGAGCCCGGGCTTGGGAGTCAGAGGTCACGGGTTCGAATTCCAGCTCCACCACTTAGCTGTGTGACTGTGAGCAAGTCGCTGCACTTCTTTGGGTCTCATTTCCCTCCTCTGTCAAAGGGGGATGAAGACTGTGAGCCTCACGCGGGACAACCTGATTACCCTGTATCTCCCCCAGCGCTTAGAACAGTCCTCGGCACATAGTAAGCGCTTAACAAATACCAACGTTATTATTATGAGGCAAGGAGAACAGGTATTGAATCCCCATTTGGCAGTTGAGGAAGCTGAGGCAGAGAGAACTGAAGTGACTTGCCCAAGGTCACACAGCAGACAAGTGAGGGGGCCTGGATTAGACCGCAGGAACCTTCCCTTCTGCAATACTAAGACTTTCCCCGGGGATGCCTGGTCCTTTGCATCAGCACTTAGAACAGTGCTTGGTACATAGTAAACGCTTAACAGATACCGTCGTCGTCATTTGTTGGCAGGGGTGTCGGGTGGTAAGACGCCCCTAATTCTCTTCTTTCTCCACGCTCTGCAGCTGGAGCAGATTCAGAAGCATCCGTGGTACCTGTGAGTACTAGGGGCCGGGATGCCCGGATCCCTGTGGGGACCAGGGAAAGGGGGAAGGAGAAATGGGAGTCGCAGGCCGGAGAGCCGGGAGCGAGAAGCGGGGAAAGAGCCAGGGGTGGGTGTCTGGTTCCGGGGTCCGTGCTGACCCGGTGGGCCCCCGCAGGGGTGGCCGGGCCGAGCCGGAGCCGGAGCCTGCGGTGGGCCGCCGCGTGGCCATCCGCTCGCTGCCCTCGGGAGCCGAGCTGGACCCGGACGTGCTGGAGTCCATGCATTCGCTCGGCTGTTTCCGGGACCGGGAGCGGCTGCATCGGGAGCTGCAGAGCGATGAGTGAGGAGGGGAGAGGGGATGGGGGGGAGAGGGAGGAGAGAGAGGGGAGGGGAGAGGTAGAGGGGAGGGGGAGAGGAAAGGGGAAGGTGGGGTGTGGAGGGACGGGGTGGGGCGAAGGGAGAGGAGAGGTGACAGTGGAGGGGAGGAGCTCGTTGTGGGCCGGGAATGTTTCCGTTTGTTCTCATATTGTACTCTCCCAAGGGTTTAGTACAGTGCTTTGCACACAGTAAGTGCTCAATAAATAGGATTGAATGAATTATTGGGAGAGAGGAAAGGAGAGGGTGGAGGGTGAAGGGAGAGGAAAAAGGAGGATAGGGGTAGAGGGAGTGGAAAGGGGAGAGTCGGGGATGGAGAGAGAGGAAAGGGAAGAGTCTGAGGTGGAGGGAGAAGAAAGGGGAGGGTCGGGAGGGTGAAGGGAGAGGAAAGGGGAGAGTGGGGATATGAAGGGAGGGGAAAGGGAGAGTGGGGATGTGAAGGGAGAAGAAAAGGGAGGGTCAGAGGTGAAGAGGGGAGATGTGGCGGAGGGAAAAAGAGGGAGGTGGTAGGGGAGGGGCTCAGAAGAGCTAGGAGCAGCAGCCGGGGGAGAGAGCGCAGGGGATCCGGGACGGGGACCAAGGGACAGAGACACAGAACCAAACAGGTGGACAGATGTGAGAGGGGGCAGCCCGGGGAAAGGGTGGGGGAGTGCGGAGCCATGTGACCTGACCTGAACGGAGCCCTGCCCCCTGCCCACTCCAACCCCCTAACCCCGCTCACTCAGGGAGAACCAGGAGAAGATGATCTACTATTTGCTGCTGGACCGGAAGGAACGCTACCCCAGCTGCGAGGACGAGGACCTCCCGCCGCGCAATGACGCTGGTGACCACGAGGCCCGAGGGGACCGCACCGTGGGGAGAGGGGAGAGGAGAGGGGGCCCGGGACGGCCGGTCCGTGGGAGGGTCCCAAAGCACGGAGCATCCCTGACCCCTCCCATCTCCCACCCAGACCCTCCCCGAAAGCGGGTGGACTCACCTCTGCTGAACCGGCACGGGAAGCGGCGGCCGGAACGCAAGTCCCTGGAGGTGCTGAGCGTGACGGACGGGGGCGGGTCCCCGGGGCCCATACGCAGGGCCATCGACGTGGCGCAGCACGGACAGAGGTCAGTCCATCCCTCCCCCCCCGAGGTCACCCGAGGGGTTCAGAGACTCACCCGGCAGAGAGATGCTCACCTGAGAACCCCCGCCCACCGAAGGACACGGAGGGCCTGTCGGGACAGAGCTCCCCTCCCCGGTCCATTTCGGGGCTGCCAGCCTCGAGTTCCGAGCGTGGGGCGGGGCGTGGGAGGCGAACCGGGCCGTGACCCGGCCTCGGGAGAGGCCCCCGAGGTCCCCAGCTGACTCTGAAGGCGCGGAGGGGCAGGAGGCCGAGGTCTCCCTAGAGGCCGGTGAGGTGATTGGGGGTCGCCATCTTGGTTGGCTCCAACGGGGAGGAAGGACCAGCCCCCAAAACCCCAGGGAGCGAGACCCACGGGCCTTCCCTTTGCCCTCTGGGGGCCGGTGCCCCTGCCGAGGCCCACCGGAAGACCCAAACAGAGCCCTCGCCCTCCCCTCAGACCCCCTACCCTCCTCCGTTGCTCATCTCCCCACTCGCCCCAGCGGCTCCCCGGTGATGAGTCCGGAGCCAAAATGACTAGAGGGGAAGGAGCCGGGAACAAGGAGTCCCGTGAGGCCTCAAGGCCCCCGGGATGCACAAGCAGGAGAGGCTTTCGGGAGCTGCAGTTGCAGGGATCAGAGCTAGGAAAAAGAGTAGGGATAAATGGCTGCCCTTCTGGATGGCAGAGTGGCAACCTTGGGGTCCCCCAGCGTTTAGGTAGTGGGAAGGGTGAATTCATTTAAAATGTGCCTGAACGAGCCAGAGAGAGGAGTGGCACTAAACTTTTCTGGGCAGACGAATGCCTCCTGGATGGAAAGAAGGCGATGGAAAGCAAAAGAGAAATCCACAAGAGTAATAATATCATTATTGTGACATTAGAGAAGCAGCATGGCTTAAGGGAAAAAACACAGGCTTGGGAGTCATAGGATGTGGGTTCTCGTCCCGGCTCTGCCACTTGTCTGCTGTGTGACCTTGGGCAAGCCACTCCATTTATCCGTGCTTCAGTGACCTCATCTGTAAAATGGGGATTTAGGCCGTGAGCCCCACGTGGGACAACCCGATTACCTCATATCTACCCTAGCTCTTAGAACAGTGCTTGGCACACAGTAAGCGCTTAACAAATTCCATCATTATTATTATTGAATTTATTAAGTGCTTAATATGTGCCAAGCACTGTACTGAGCCCTGGGGTAGATACAATTTAGTCAGGCCAGGTACAGTCCCTGTCCCACATGGGGTTCACAGTCTCTCTGTGGCTACTGCAGCATGGCTTAGTGGGTAGAGCCCAGGCCTGGAAGTCAGAAGGTCATGAGTTCTAATCCCGGCTCTGCCACTTGTCTGTTGTGTGACCTCGAGCAGGTCATTTCACTTCTCCGTGCCTCAGTTCTCTCATCCATAAAATAGGGATTAAGACTGTGAGCCCTATGTGGGGCAGGGACCGTGTCCAACCCGATTATCTTGTATCTACCCCACTGCTTAGAACACCCTGGCCCGCGAGCTGATGGAGGCGGGCCACCTCAAAGATTAAGGGGATGGAGAAGCTTCTGAATAAGAGTGGGCTCACCTAAGCGCTTACTATGTGCCGAACACTTTGCTAAGCTCCGGGGTCGAGACAAGACAGGCGGTAGCAGGTCCCAGCCCCGCTTGGGTCTCGCCCTCTAAATGGGAGGAAGGAAGGGTGTCGAATCCCCGCTTTACAGGCACAGGAAGTCAAGTGACTTGCCCAAGGTCACACAGCAAGCAAGTGGCGGAGGTGGGATTAGAATCCAGGTCCTCCGACCTCCCCTGTACGGGAGAAGGTGGAAAACATTAGGGCGCTTCAGTCTGGAAAGATGGAGGCCGAGCAGGGAGGTGGTGGAAGGGCGTGAACGGATAAACCCAGAATCTTTGCTCGCCAAATCCCTCCCCGGGAGCTAGGAAGGAGCTGCTGAATCTGGAAGGTGGGAGCTTCTGCACAGAAAGTTTGTTTGCTGAGTGGGGGCCGAGTGTATTGGATTCGTTACTACAGGAAGTTCCCGAGACAAAGTATCAACAGGGTCAAGGAAGGTTTGGCTGAGATCACGGATGAGGTCCGCATGAGGTTTTGAGCGAGACAAGTTAGGCATCTCTGAAGGCCCGTCCCCAACCGTGGCCTTGGATGACCAGGAGGTCAACCATTTCACTGTCTTTCCCAACATCCTGTGGGGCTTCGAGAACCCTGGGCCGGAAGGGTGATTGATGGGCCGATTCAATAACGATGTCGCTCGTGACCCGAATGAGGATGCCGTTCGTTAAGCGCCTCCTACGCGTCGAGCACTGTTTTAAGGGCTGGGATAGGTACAAGATCGTCAGGTCGGACACAGTCCCTGTACCGCCGGGGGCTTCCAGTCTAAGTAGTAGCGGGAACGGGTATGGAATTCCCGCTTTACAGTTGAGGAAACTTGAGGCCCAGGGAGGTGAAGTGACTCACCCAAGGTAACACAGCAGGCGACCGGGGGGGACGCGAGGGGCAGGAGGTCCCTGAGCTTCTGCTGACCCGACTCTCCCCTCCTGTCTTCGTCCAACCCTCCCCCGTCCGGGGATAGGTCCCGCAGTGTGAGCGGTGCCTCCACGGGCCTGTCGTCCAGCCCCCTCAGCAGCCCCCGGGTGAGGAGTTTGGGGGACGTGGTTGGGCGGGAGGGCTCAGAATCACCCCCCCCCCCCCCGGGGACCCTCCCCCAAATCCCAGAAAGTACCGTTCGGCGGTCGGTCTTCGGCGGGGCAGGGACGGGAGTCGGGCGGGCTGGGGGCCGAGGAAGTTGAGTGCCAAGGGGCTGGGACCGAGGAGGGGGCGAGGAGGCCCCCTCAGCCTCAGGAGAAGTTGCCAGATCCCGATGCCTATAAGCTCCCTAGGAACTCTCCCTGGGCGGACCCCGGCGATAGAGGTCCCAGAGGCTGTGAGAATCGTAGTTGAGTGCCATCTCGCCTCCCCTCAGAGTCCCGTCTTCTCCTTCTCCCCCGAGCCTGGGGGCAGCGAGGAAGGCCGAGGCGGGGTCCCTCCGAGCCCGAAGACCCAGACGCTGCCATCCCGGGGCCCGCGGGGCGGCGGCTGTCCCGTCGACCTGCCCCCTCCTCACAGCGCCCGGTCCACCCCGCTGCCCGGCCCGCCGGGCTCGCCCCGGGGAGGCAGCCCCGCCCCCGCCCCGCCCGCCACCCCTCACCACTCTCCCCGAGCCAGCCCCCTCCCCACCCCGCTTCACACTCCCCGGGCCAGCCCCACGGGGACCCCCGGCACCACCCCGCCCCCCAGCCCCGGCGGCGGAGTCGGAGGGGCCGCCTGGAGGAGCCGCCTCAACTCCATCCGGAACAGCTTCCTGGGCTCCCCCCGCTTCCACCGACGCAAACTGCAGGGTACGGGGGGGGGGGGGGGGGGGGCTCCCGGTGGGGGTGGGGTTGGCGGGGGACGAGGTGTGACTGAACCCCGTGGGTGACTCACCTCGTTTTGTCCCTTCAGTCCCCACCCCTGAAGAGATGTCCAGTTTGACACCGGAGTCGTCGCCAGAGTGAGTGCGCCCCGCCGCCGAGGGGGATGGGGACCCAGATGGGTGAGAGGAAGGAAAGGAGAGGGAGAGCGCGGCAGCCCCACCCCGCCGGGCCCGAGGCGAGGGCATCTCAGCTCCCGATCCCCTGTGGGACCGAAGCATCTGGCTCATCGGCCTCTGCGCCTCCCCTCCGCCCCACCAGCCCCAGGGAAATCATCCTAATCGTGCCATTCTTTACACGCTTACTAGGCGCCTGCGGAACGGTGGGGGAGATGCGGGATCATCGGATCGCCAACGGTCCCCGTCCCCCGTGTGGCTCCGAGGCTGGGGGGGGGGGGAACGGGAATCAGATCCCCATTTTCCAGAGGAGGAAACTGAGGCCCAGAGAAGCGAAGCGACTCGTCCGAGGTCACGCGGCAGGCCCTCGGAGCGGGGATTCGAACCCGGGTCTTCCCACTCCCAGGCCAGGGCTGTCTCCGCTAGGCCGCACCGCCTCTCACCTCGCTGCCCCCTCGACCCCGGATCTCCCTCCCAACTCCCTCCCTCGCGGGGACCCAGGGGTCTGCCATCCAGCCCCCGGCTCCCCCTATCCCAGGTTGGCAAAACGCTCCTGGTTCGGGAACTTCATCTCCCTGGACAAGGAAGAGCAGATCTTCCTGGTGCTGAAGGACAAACCACTCAACAGCATTAAAGCGGACATTGTCCACGCCTTCCTGTCGGTGAGCAGGGCATGGGGCAGCCAGGGTCTCCGGGGGCGGGGCGGGGCCGGGGCTGGGAGGCCTGAGCTCTCTCTCTTCTCCTCTCCTCTCCCGGCCCGCCCGCCCGCCCTCCGGCCCCCTGCAGATCCCCAGTCTGAGTCACAGCGTCTTGTCCCAGACCAGCTTCCGGGCAGAATACAAGGCCTCGGGGGGCCCCTCGGTGTTCCAGAAACCCGTCCGCTTCCAGGTGGACATCAGCTACTCCGAAGGGGCCGAGGCCCACAGGGATCACGGCATCTACTCCGTCACCTTTACCCTCATCTCTGGTGAGCCTCCCCGCATCCCCAGACAATCCGTCGACCCTTCTTACCGAGCGCCTACCGAGGGGAGGCCGCTGTCCTGAGCGCTTGGGGGAGGACAAGTGAGTCGGTAGACGCTTGCCCCGCTCCCGGTGAATTTAGTCTGCCCTCCGCGGGCCCGGCAACGGCCTCGGGTTATCCTCTTCTCAACCTCTGCTCTCGCGTTCACCCCCAGCCACATGGGCACACACAGACAGACACACACTCTCTCAGCTTGTCCTCACCCTCTCCACCAGGCCCCAGCCGGCGGTTCAAGCGCGTGGTGGAGACGATCCAGGCCCAGCTGCTGAGCACCCACGACCAGCCCTCTGTGCAGGCCTTGGCGGGTAGGAAGAGGCGGGGGGTCTCCTGGATCCCATCCACAGGGGTCGAGGGTGGGCTGGGGTCGGGGAAGCCATCTCAGATCTCAGAGAACCCCGGCCCCCCAGCTGGCAAAATCAATCCATCGGTGGTATCCATGGAGTGACGAGCGGGTTTCCCGAGCGCTTGTTGTGTGGAGAAGCGGCATAGCCTAGTGGATGGAGCGCGGCCTGGGAGTCGGAAGGAACTGGGTCCTAATCCCGACTCTGCCACTAGTCTGCTGTGTGACCTTGGGCAGGTGACTTCACTTCTCTGGGCCTCAGTTCCCTCATCTGTAAAATGGGGATCGAGACCGTGAGCCCCATGTGGGACAGGGACTGTGTCCAACACGATTAGCTTGTAAAAAAGCAAAAATAATTGTGATGGTATATGTTAAGCATTTACTACGTGCCAGGCACTGTTTTAAGAACTAGATAGTCAGGTTGGACACGGTCCCCATCCCACATGGGGCTCACAGTCTTAATCCCCCTTTTACAGATGAAGTAACTGAGGCACAGAGAAGTGAAGTCACTTGCCCAGGGTCACACAGCAGACACACATAGAAAGCACTTCAATACCAGAAAAAAAAAAGAGCACTGAATTAAGCACTTGGGAGAACACCATACAGTAGAGTTGATAGACACAAACCTTGTCCCCAACAGCCCTCACTTCCCGGGGTGGGCGACGGAACGGAGAAATAGCATGGCATAGCGGATAGAGCATGGGCCTGGGAGTCAGAAGGTGGTGAGTTCTAATCCTGCCTCCGCCACTTGTCTGCTCCGTGACTTGGGGCGAGTCACCTCACTTCTCTGGGCCTCTGGGGATTGAGACCGTGAGCCCCGCATGGGACAGGGACCGCATCCAACCCGATTTGCTCCTGTCCACTCCAACGCTTAGTACGGTGCCCGGCACCCAGTAAGCACTCAACGAACACAATTACTACTGTTATCATCGCTGGGGGTCTTGGCCCCCGCCGGAAAAATGGGCCGGAGCTCGCGGCAGCTGCCGCGGTGAGCTGGGGGCTTCGGAGCCTCCGCGACCCGGGCCTCCCTGTTCCATTGTCCTCTCCCAAGTGCTTAGTACAGGGCTCCGCGCAGAAGTGCTCAGGAAATCTGACGGACTGTCTGACTCCCCTCTCCCCCAGATGAGAAGAACGGAGGTCAGCAGCCCCGGCCCCCGGGCACCCCGAGCCGAGGCGCGCAGCCCCCGCCCGGCCGGCCCGACCCGGAGCTGGGCGGGTCCCCACGCCGGGGCCCCCCCAGGGACAAGAAGCTGCTGGCGTCCAACGGGAGCCCCCAGCCCTGACGTCCCGGCCCCCCGCCCCCTCCGGACTGCACACCCTCACCCTCCTCCCCGACGAGCAGGGTGGGGAGGGGGGCAGAGCCCACAGAGACGGGGGCCTCAGGGAGGCTCCGGGCCTCTCCTCACCCCTTCCCCCCCCAGCCGGCCTCGGGGGCTCCCCCCACACACACGACTGTGAAGCTGTAAATATCTCCGCGGAGGAGGGACCCAGGCGTGCTGGGCACCTCGCGGATGCTCCCCCCACTGAGGTGGGGGCAGGGGGGGCAACACAAAGGGGAATGGGATGAGCCGATTTTTATTTATTTTATTTAATATTTATTTATTTATTTGGGGGAGCGGGCTATGGGAGGGCTGGGCTGGGGCGGGGCGGGTGGGGGAGGGGAGGAGGACGAGGGGGTTTCTGGTTTTGAGTTGGGCCCTGGATCTGGGAGCTTGTCCCCGCGTCTCTGCTGTCTCTCTCTGTACCCATCACTGTCTCTGTCTGTCTGCCCTTTCGCCCTTCTCTGTCTCCCCCACCCCCTGTTTTCTCCCCCTCTTCCCCAGCCTGCGCCCTGGATCTGTACGGGTTATTTGCTTTAAAAATGAATTTTTGGTTCAAGTGGTTCCCTGTTGTGGCTTCCGGCGTTGACGGCGGGCTGGAGGTTGGGGTGGGGAGGGGGGTTGCTTCTCAACCCTCCAGGCTGGGCACAGGGGGTTCATTCATTCATTCATTCATTCAATAGTATTTATTGAGCGCTTACTATGAGTAGAGCACTGTACTAAAGGCTTGGAATGTGAGCATACCTTCACGCCCCTTGGCCCTGAACTTCTGGTCCCGCTTTTCACAGAAACAGAGAAGCGGTCTCCAAAATAAAACCTTTATTGGGGCTTTCGGGATGCGCCCGGTCCTCCGGCAGCAGGGCCATCGGGCTGGAGCGGGGCCGGCTCTGCCGGCCTCCTCTCCTGCCCCCATCCTGCCCTCGGGGAGGGGATGTGGGCAGGGACGGGGCTCGGGGATGGGAGGTTGGAGGGGACTGGGGGGGTGGGGGTAGGGTCAAGCAACCGGTCCAGCTTGAAGGGCCCCCCGCCCCAGGCACGGAGCAACCCACGCCGGCCAGGCCCGGCGGCGCAGACCGCCCCGGACCCCCCGCCCAGGCCCCGCCTAGAGCTGCAGGGTCTGGATGGAAAGCTGGAGGTCGGGCGGAGACGGGGTCAGGTGCAGGGAGGCCGACCGGAGCCGCAGGGAGCAGCTGCCCAGCTGGGCAAAGTCCACGGCAAAGAGGCCGAACAGGAGAAAGAGGATCATGGCCACGGCCCACTCACAGGCCGCCGCGGCCGAGCGCAGGGGCCAGAAGTGCAGCACGACCACTGCGCCACGCGACAGGTCAAGGGGCATAAGCCACAGATGGGGATCGTGACAGAGCTCCCCCGGACCCTGCCCGCCTTGCCGGCCCGGCAGCCCCCAACCCCGCTTGCCCTCTACTCCGGTCTTCCCTCTCCCTCCACACCCCGCCGCGCCACACCTCGGCGGGAGGATACTGGCCACCATGAGGCTGGAGCAGAGGCCGCAAAGCGCGATGCGGAGCGGGCTGATCCAGGGCGCCCCGGGCAGGGGCTGAGAGTTCACCCTCCGAGCCAGAAACAGCTGTAGCCAGAAATAGCTGAGCCCGATGGCGAAGGCCAGGAAGGCCCCGACCAGGTGAGTGGGGAGCTGGAGGGTTTGCTGAAAAGATCAATCGCCGCCACCCAGGGTCAGAAGGCCCCAGGCCCCCAAACGGGGAGGACAGCTGGGCCTGGGTCGGGGAGACAGGGAGGGGGAACCCAAGCCACCCTCCCCCAACCTCTCCGTCCCCTCGAAGCGATGGGGGCTGTAACTCCCAGGGCCAGATCTGTGGCTTGAGGTCATCTCCGGTGTGAGGGCTGGTAGGGGTGCTGGTGGTGAACTCCAACCCCCCCTTTCCTGTCGGTCCCCAAACTCACCTGGAAGTTGCCCACGATAGAGGTGCCCAGGGCCGAGAGCAGTCCAGCCCCCAGACTCACCTGGTTCCAGCCGGGGGGAGCCCCCCAGCCCTGGAGCTGATGGTACCGTAACAGGCAGATGGTGCCAGCTGGAGAAGAGCGGGGGCAGGGGCTGAAGCCCGGGGCCGGGAGCCAGAGGGGCGGAGGGGACTAACGCGCCTGGGTTCTCGGGGAGAGCGGAGGCTGTGAGAAGGATGGGGCCCAAGGGACCTGGCGTCTCTGGGAGTGTCAGAGGAGCCCCCCGCGGGAGGGGGTCGGGGGGGACTCACCCATGGCTGCACCCAGGTTCAGGATTTGACTGAAGATGCAACTCTGAGGGGGGAAGGAGCCGCAGTGACTGTGGGGGAGGAGAGAGCATCACACGCCCCATCCTGGGACCCAGGCCCCTGCCCCCAGTCCCATCCCTGGACCCCAGCCCGCCGCTCCCCCCCCCCCCCGATCACGGGACCCAGGCTCCCTTGCCCTCCGTCCCCTCAACTCCAGCCCCATCCCAGGCCCCCCGTCTTGGACCCAGGCCCCCTGCTCCCCTCCAACCCCCAGGCCCACCCCCATCCCAGGCCTCAGGCCCCCTGCTCCTCCCCAACACACACCCAGCCCCACCACATGCTGCTCCCGTCAGCTTCTAGCCACCCATCCCCTCTTCCTCTGGGACCCAGGATGGAAACCCCTGGCCCCCCACGTCCCCAGAGCCGTACCTGATGTAGGGAAACACCCGCGTGAGGTTCACTGAATTATTGGACACAGCAAGAGCAAACCTGGAGAGGAGCAGGGAGATTGCAGAGTGGGAGGGGAAACTGACGGGCCCAGCCCCCTCAAAAAGGCCGCCTCCTCTGCATCTAGTGAGCCTTTGCCGGTCTGGGCCCTGAGGGCAGAGAACCAGGCCCCGCCACAGTTGTGGCAGTTGTCAAAACAGTGGGGATCCTGCCCTCAGCTCCCCCCACCAAAAAAAAAAAACCCTCTCTTCAACCCCAGCTCCCTCCTCCTCACCCCCCCAACCCCTGCTCCCTTCAGAGGCCCCCAACATCTTACCTCCCACTTCTCCCCATGCCCCAGAAGGGGGGCCCACCACCTGAACATGTCTACCAGCTCTACTGTACTCTTCCAAGTGCTTAGTACAGTGCTCCGCACACAGAAAGTACTCAATAAATACCACTGATTGATTACCTCCCACTCCCCCTCTTGCCCTCCACCGTTCAGTCGATCGGTCAGTCAGCCAGCCACAGACTACTCACACAGTCCAAACTCCAACCGTGGCCCAGGCCGCCAGGAAGGCAGGGAGCAGTGCCCAGCGTCCCCACATTCCCAGGGGGGCCCTGTAGGAAAGAAGATATGGAACGGGTCCCCAGCTCGGGCACCCCCTTTTCTCTCAATCCCTTCCCTCCCTCCCTGCTTCTCTCTTCCACTGCGTGGTCGGGGCCGGGGAGCTGGAAGGACAGGTGGGAGTTGGACCCAGGTGCGGAGGGTTGGGGGAGGGTGGGGTCAGGTAGGGGAGGCTGAGGGAGGGGCTGGATCTTTTCCTGAGGCAAAGGCAGGACTGGGCCCTAAATCACTCCCCCAGTCCCATCTTCCAGAGACCTAAACTTCCCTCGGAAGGCTGATCCCCCTCCCCAGTCCTCTCCCCAGGGGTGAAAGTCTCCTGCCCTCCCCCACGGCTCTCCCCGGACATCTCTTCCCTGCCCTTGAGAGGCATCTCTGGCTTGCTCCCCCACCCAGCCCTGCCTGTCCGCCTCACCCCTCCAGGCGCAGCCAGGACCCTGGGCAGGGGAGAGCAGGTTAAAGGGGGCAGAAGGCCCACCCTCACCCTCTCCGAAGGCAGAGATCAATGAGGGGAGCCAGGCCTTCTCTATCTCCTGTTTCCCCACCCTCTCCCTAAACAATCGCACCTTCTCCAACTCTCTCACGGCTCCACTGCTCACTGCTTTCCAGGTTCTTTCTCGTTCTCTCTTTCCGAGAAGCAGCGTGGCCTGGTGGAAAGAACATGGCCCTGGGAGTTAGAGGTTCTAATCCTCCGTCTGCCACTTGTCTGCTGGGTGACCTTGGGCAAGTCACTCAGCTCTTTCAGCATGTGAACTGGGGATTCGTTGTTCTCCTTCCCGCTCTGACCTTGTAACCCCTTGGGGGTTGGGGCGTGTAGAGATGTGATTATCTCCGATCTACCCCAGGGCTTAATGGCCGGACACAGAGTAAGCACTTAACGAAGCAGTGTTGCCTAAGTGGCAAAGAGCCCGGAGGGCCTGGGCTCCCATCCCCGCCCTGCCACTTGTCTGCTGGGTAATCTTGGGCCAATCCCTTAACCGCTCTGGGCCTCAGTTTCCTCACCTGTAAAAATGGGAATTACCCCACTCCCTCCTCCTTAGACGGTGAGCCCTATGTGGATGGGGGGCTATGTCCATAATGATGATAATCACGGCTTAATTATCCTGCATTTACCCCAGCGCCGAGTACAGCGCTAGGCACACAGTAAGCACTCAATTACCACCGGTATTATTAACAAATGCTACCTTCTCGATGCGTTTCTTTGCGTCTCATGCTCCCTCCACCTGTCCCTGCCTCTTTCTCTCTCTGAGCTCCCCTTTTCCCGCTTCCTGGGTGAAGAACCTCTTACCCGGAGGAGGGGACCCCCCTCCCCAACCCTCGGCTGGACTGGGGGGCCGTCGGTGAGAGCGGCCGGCTAGGGAGAGCGTCGTGTTAGGAGGGAAGAAGCAGACTTACCATGCACAGCGTGGCCCGGACAGACCCCCCGAGCAGCAGCCGCGAGCAGGGCAGGGCGAGGGGGCCGAGGGAGCCGGGCCCTGCCCTCCCCCTCTCAGTTATAGCCCGGCGACCTTTGTCATGCACACACTCTCCGCATTCAGCCCCGACCCCCGGCCCATTGTCCTCTCGGGTCCTCCTCCGAGGGCTGCGGCTGGATGGGCTTTCAACCCCGACGACCCCCCTTTGGCACCCTTAAGGACTCTCCCCCAGCTGGCTTTCAGCCCCTAAAGGTGGATGGGCCCCAGCCTTCCCTCGGGTCAGAATTGGTGGGGAGGGGCTCTGTCCCCACCCCCAACAGAGGTAATTAAATCATCGACTTCCTAATGACTGTCAACTTTCCGGGCCCCTCCCAGGATGCCGGGCTGGCCTGTGAGAGCTTTCCCCTCTCTCACGGTGGAAGGGGTCAGAGGGGAGATGATTTCGTTTTGGTCAACCTGTGATGACAGAGTCGCTTATGCCCCCATCCTCCACGGGCACAGTCTACAGCGTGGCCTAGTGTCTTTGGGTAAGTCATCCCACTTCTCTGGGCCTCAGTTAGCTCATCTGTAAAATGGGAATTGAGACTATGAGCCCCACGTGGGACAGGGACTGTGTCCAACTGGATTTGCTCGGACTCACCGCGGTGGTTAGTACAGATACCGCAACAGACAAATAGAGCACGGGCGTGGGAGTCGGGGGAACTGGGTTCTCGTTCCGGCCCTGCCCCGTGCCCGCTGAGGGACCTTGGGCAAGTCACCGTGCCTCGCTTTCCTCTCTCGTAAAACGGAGATTTAATCCCCGTCGTCCCTCCTCCGTAAGCCGTGAGCTCATGTGGGTCAAGGACTGTGTCCGGCCTGATGATCTCGGATCCACCCCGGTGCTCGGTACAGTGCTTGGCACACAGAAAGCTCGTGACGAATACCATAGTTGTTAATTAGTACACTGGCCATCGGTCCCCATCTCTCTCACCTCCTGTCCCGCCTGTGGTCTCCGTCCTGGAGATGTAGGGCCCAACTCCGGTGAGAAGGGAGCCATCTCCCCGGTGGACGTTGGCCAGAGAGGGGGTTAGCTTGATGGAGTTAGGGATCACATGATGGAGTCAAGGAAGCAGAGACAAGGAAGGGAGAGGAGCTAAAGTTCCAGGAATGGAGTCAGAGCAAAGAAATGTCTTTATGGAGGAAGCAGAGTCTGTGGGAATGAGAGGGGAGAGGAGCCCCAACCCACTGGTCCCTCACCACCCCACCGGAAGTGGAGCAATCACTTCCCCTAAAGGACAAATTAGGGGCCCCAACCCATCGCTCCCCCCTCCCCACAGGGAGTGTCAGCTCCTGCCTCATCCCTCCCCACAGTCCCCCCCGTTCCTCTCAGAGACCCGAGCCTTAGCTCTCTTCTCTCCTCTCCCATTCCCAAACCCAGAGAATCCGGCCTCTGGCCTTCGGCCGCCACGGTCCGGCATCCCAGATGTCCAGTCCTAATCCTTCGCTTCCTTCGGCCACCCGGAGGGTGACCTGATCCCCTGACCGCCATTCCGGCCCCCTACTCGAGCTTGCTTCTTCAGGGATTCTGCCGTGGAACTTCCAGTTCTCCGCCCCTCACTCCCCGGATCCCTGGCTCCCAGCCTTTGCCTCTGCCACCCCTCAGCTTTTCTAGCCTCGGGGATGCTCAGGCATCTCACTCCATCCCTCACCCCCGCGACTCTCTTCAGGGGTCAGGCGCCCTGCTCCCAACCCCTAACTCTGCCACCTCTCAACTCCCCTAGCTTCAGAGATTTCGGGCACCCCACCCTCAAGCCCCTGCCTCTGCCTCCCCTCAACTCCTCAAGCCTTTAGGGGCTCAGGCACCCCACCCTCGCAGCTCCCCTCCAAGGGTAAGACCCCCCCGCCCCCCAGCCCCTTACCTCCTGGAGCACTCGGGAGTCCTATTCCTCGACACTCAGCTCTCATCCACCTCGGCCCCCATTTCTTTCAGGAACCCGAGCATCTGCCCTCTCAGCCCCTGGCTCTCCTCGCCTCACTCCCCTCAGCAATACAAGTCCTCACCTTGGTCTCTCTGGCCCACATTACGTGGGGAGGAGTGTGGAACCCAGGAGTCCCCATCCCTTTTTTCTGCTTTATAAGCGTTTGGATTTCCCCGGAGGGAGGGACCTGGAGATGTGGAGTTTGCGTAATCCCTCTCTGGCCTCGACCCTTACAGCTTCCTCTTCCTAAGCCTTGTTGCCCAGCCTCCCTGACCTCCTGTCTTCTCCCAAAGAAGGAAAGGGAAGAAGCAGCAGATGAAACCTTAAGCCAACTAAGCAAACATGTACTAATGACGGGATAGGAGGCTGGGGGTGGAAGCAGCTGGGAGAGGGGGAGAGTGGGAGTGAATGGAATCGGGAGGGGAGGGGCCTTCCCCCCCTTCGCTCCCCCCATTTTCTCCTTGGCTCAGGGAATTACATCCTTGCCGAGGCCTTTTCGTTCATTCATTCCTTCGATCGTATTCACTGAGCGCTTACTGGGTGCAGAGCACTGTACTAAGTCCTTGGAAAATACAATTCGGCCCCAGATAGAGACAATCCCTACCCAACAACCGGCTAACAGTCTAGAAGGAAGAGAAGCCCTTGCAGCCTTTTGAAGCCCTTATGAAATCGAAAGCATCTCAAGAGAGGATTTCACTCAGTCATTCATCCATTCGTATTTCCTGAGTGCAGAGCTCTGTACTAAGCAGTTGGGAGAGCACGCCACAACAATAAACAGACCCATTCATTCATTCAATCATATTTATTGAGCGCTTACTGTGGGCAGAGCACCGTACTAAGCGCTTGGGAGAGCACGCCACAACAATAAACATGAACATTCATTCTTTCAATCGTATTTATTGAGCGCTTACTGTGGGCAGAGCACCATACTAAGCGCTTGGGAGAGCACAACAATAAACAGACACATTCATTCATTCAATCGTATTTATTGAGCGCTTACCATGGGCAGAGCACCGTACTAAGCACTTGGGAGAGCACACCACAACAATAAGCATGAACATTCATTCATTCGTTCAATCGTATTTATTGAGCGCTTACTGTGGGCAGAGCACCGTACTAAGCGCTTGGGAGAGCACACCACAACAATAAACATGAACAGTCATTCATTCATTCAATCGTATGAACAGTCATTCATTCATTCAATCGTATTTATTGAGCACTTACTGTGGGCAGAGCACCGTACTAAGCATTTGGGAGAGCACATTACAACAATAAACAGACATATTCATTCATTCAATCGTATTTATTGAGCGCTTACTGTGGGCAGAGCACCGTTCTAAGCGCTTGGGAGAGCACACCACAACAATAAAAATGAACATTCATTCATTCATTCAATCGTATTTATTGAGCGCTTACTGTGGGCAGAGCACCGTACCAAGTGCTTGGGAGAGCACATTACAACAATAAACAGACACATTCACTCATTCAATCGTATTTATTGAGCGCTTACTGTGGGCAGAGCACCGTACTAAACGCTTGGGAAGTCTAATCCCAGCTCTGCCACTTGTCAGCTGGGTGACTTTGGGCAAGTCACTTCTCTGGGCCTCAGTTCCCTCATCTGTAAAATGGGGATGAAGACTGGGGTCCCACGGGGGACCACCCGATGACCCTGTTTCTCCCCCAGCGCTTAGAACAGTGCTTGGCACATAGGAAGCGCTTAACGCGTGCCATCATTATTATTCCCATTCCCTGCCCACAGCGAGGTTACAGTCTCAGGAGAGTGTCTGTGAACTTTGGGCTTTGTGGGCAGGGAATATGGCGGTTTATTCTTGTACCGTACTCTCTCCCAAGCGCTTAGGAGAGTGCTTTGCCCACAGTAAGCGCTCAGTAAATATAAGCGAATGAATGAATGATTTCTAGTCAGAGGCGGCCGCCTCAGAGAGTAGGTGCGCGCGCACCTCGCCGTCCCTCTCCCCGTCCTTTGAGGAGGGGCCGGACTCCGCCCCGCCACGGTGAAGGGCGGCCTTACGGACCAATGAAAAACGGCGACAGCTGGGCCCCGACCAATCAACTGCGAGCGTGGAAAGGCGGCCCGCCCCGCCCCTTCGGCCGGCCGCTGATGGGCAGAGCGGTGGGCCAATAGGAAGCCCGAGCGGCGCTCGGAGGGGGCGGGCCTCGTCCTCATGGCAACGGCGCTAGCGGGACGACCCCGGCGGGGGCGGGGAGGGAGGCCCGGCGTGCAGCCAATGGGGAGGTGGCGGGCCCGGGGGGCGTCATGGTAACGGCGGAGCGGCGTGCAGGGCGACCAATAGGAGGCTTCGGTGGGGAAGGGGGCGGGGCCCGGCCGGCCCTCCGGGGAAGGGGCGACAGCTCGGGCGGCCGGGGCCGGGCCAGTGCCACCTGGAGCGGGGAGCGGCGGCGGCGGCGGGAGCGGGAGCAACGGCTGTGGGTGAGTGTCCGGGAGGGGCGGGGCTTCGGGCCGTGACCTCTGACCTCGCCCCCCGGCCCCCGGGGTGGCCCCCGTTTTCCTTGGTCTCCCGCGTGGCCCCTTGGGGCAGCCTGCCCCGCCCCCCCGCTGCCCCCTCTCCCAGCCCCGCCCCCCTCGCCCCTCCCCTCCGTGTCTCTCCCTCCCCCTCCCCCCCCGTGTCTCTCGGGGTCTCGTCGTCTCTGTCTCCCCCTCCCTCTTTGTCCTCTCCCGGGCCCCGCCCCCTCCCCGCCTGGGCGATGCCGCGGGGAGGGAGCAGGTGCCCGGGCTCCTCCCCTCCCCCCTCCCCCCGTCCCGGGACCACCCCGACCCCTGCCCGAATGCGGGGTCCCGGGGCGGGGTGGGGGGTGATGCCCGAGCCCGGGGGTCAGGTGGCCACCGGTTCAGGGAGCAAGGAGGCCCCAGCGCCCCTCCCCCAGCCCCCAACCCGCTGTCCCCTCCCCGGTCCCCCTCCTGGGGGCTGGGGGAGGGGACCCCAGGGGGCTCGGTCCCCAGTGTCACCCCCCTCCCCCCATCCCACTCGGCCAGTTAACCCACTGTCCCCCCCGGGGGGGTGGGGAGGGGACCCCAGGGGGCTCGAGTCCCCAGTGCCACCCCCCATCCCACTCAGCCAATTAACCCACTGTCCCCTCCCCGTCCCCCCTCCTGGGGGCTGGGGGAGGGGACCCCAGGAGTCCCCAGTGCCACCCTCCTCCCCCATCCCATTCAGCCAGTTATCCCACCGTCCCCTCCGGGGAGCCCAGGGGGCTCGAGTCCCCAGTGCCACCCCCCCCCATCCCACTCAACCAATTAACCCGCTGTCCCCTCCCCGTCCCCTCCTCCGGGGAGCTGGGTCTGGGCGGGCGAAGAGGGAGAGGGAACCCTGGGGCTCCGGAATCCCCCAGCCCCTCAGCTGTCCGGAGCAAGAGCCGCCAGTGACCCAGATCCTCCAGAGAAATTCAGGCCGGGGGGTGTCACTGCCTGGCCTTCCCATGGCCTCACCCCCTGCCCCTTTAGCCCCCGATGCCCCCGCCTCCAACTCCTTCCCGCTCGTTCCTCTCCTCCCAGGACAGCCCGGGGAAGCAGCATGGTCCAGGCGGCGCAATGGGGGCGGAAAGGGTGACGGCCCGAGAGCTGTGTGAGAACGACGACCTGGCCACCAGCCTCGTCCTCGACCCCTACCTGGGTTTCCGGACCCACAAGATGAACGTCAGGTGGGTGGGCCGCCCTCTCGGTGGGCGGCAGACGGGAGGGAAGAGAGGGAGCGGACGGGAGAGCGGGGACGGAAAGAGAAAAGGAGGGGAGGGGGAGTTCTCTGTTAGGCCTGAGCCTGGTCCGTGGGAATCGATCAACCGGCCGTATTTATTGAGCGCTGTACCGAGCGCTTGGGAGAGTGCAGTATAACAGACACATTCCCCGTCCACAAGGAGTTTACAGTCTAGAGGTGGAGACGGACGTTAATGTAAATGAATGATGGATACGGGCACGAGTGCTTCGGAATCAAGTTTGGAGACCGGGAGAGGATTCTCCCCCCATGCCGCCGCCCCGAGCCGTTTCGGGCCGAGCGAAGCGGGGTTAGTTCGGGGCCGGCCGGTCCCCCCCGGAGGCTGGTGTCGGTGAAATCCCTGGGTCTGCCGGGTCCCGGGGAGGGCTCTCCTTTGGGGGTGCAGGCGGCGGAGCTAAGTCGGGTGAGAAGTGCCGGAAGGCGGAAGGGGGGACTCGGGGAGAGGGCCGGGGAGGAGGCGGGAGGGCCCGGCTTGGGTGGCCGGGGTGGCGGGGAGGCCCCGGGTCACCCCGGACCCGGTCCTCTTCTCCCCCCAGCCCGGTGCCGGCCCTGCGACGGCAGCATCATCTGCGCTCGGCGCTGGAGGCCTTCCGGAAGCAGCGAGACCTGGAGGCGGCCTACCGCGCCCTGACGCTCGGCGGCTGGAGGGCTCACTACTTCCAGAGCCGGAGGCGGCAGCAGGAGGTGTCCCTCAAGGCTCACGTGAGTGCCGCGCCGCCTGGGCCTGGCGGTCCGGGGTCCTGGGGTTCTCACCTGGGAAATAGCATGGTTTAGTGGATAGAGCCCGGGCCTGGGAATCAGAAGGACCTGGGTTCTAATCCCGGCTCCGCCACTCGCCTGCTACGTGACGTTGGGCAAGTCACTTCACTTTTCGGGATCCCAGTTCCCTCATCTGTAAAATGGGGATAAGAGTGTGAACCCCCTGTGGGACGGGGACTGAATTCAACCTGATTAACCTGTATCTACGCCAGTGCTTAGAACGGCGCTTGGCACATCGTAAGCGCCATCTTTATCATTATCGTCCCGGCTCCGCCACTCGCCGGCCGCGTGGCCTTGGGCAAGTCTCTGGGCTGCTCCGGGCCTCCGTTTTCTCGTCTGTAAAATGGGGATTCGATACCTCTTCTCCCTTCCGTTCGGACCGTGAGCCCCCTTGGGACGGGGGCCGTGTCCGACCTGGTAAACTCCCATCTGCTCCGGTGCTCGGCACAGAGTAAGCGCCGAATGAACCCCACCGTGCTTGTCAATTTCCCACAGATCTACCGCTACCTCCGCGCCTTCCTACCCGAGAGTGGGTTCACCATTCTTCCGTGCACCCGCTATTCTCTGGAAACCAACGGGGCCAAGGTGGTCTCCACCCGAGCCTGGTAGGGAGGCCGGCACCGGCTCGGACGGGGGCGGCCCGAGGCGGGGAGGAGGATGGCGGCTCCCGCGGCCTCTACCCTTCGGCTTTGTTCTCCGCTGGGGATGCCGGGGGGGTCTGGTCCCCGCCCCCTGGGCTGATGGGAGGCAGAGTCTTCTCCGTCTGTGGCGGTGTGGCCGGGCCGGGGGGAGGCCCGGGGCTCCCGGGGGTCTTCGCCCTCCCCGCCGTCCTCCCACTGTCCTCCCTCGCCCCCGCCACGGTGACCAGGAAGAAGCACGAGAAGCTGGAGCTGCTGGTGGGCTGCATCGCGGAGCTGAGGGAGGCCGACGAGGAGCTTCTGCGGGCCGGAGAGAACGACTTCAGCGTCATGTACTCCACCCGCAAGCGTAGCACCCGCCTCTGGCTGGGCCCCGCTGCCTTCATCAACCACGGTGAGGGCGGGACTCCACACCCCTACCTCTGTGGCCCCGGGCCCCACTCCCGGCAGGGACCCGCCGCCTTCCCTGACCGAGGAAGGTGTCCGTCTGTGCCCCCCGTACCGCCCCACGCCTCGTCCCCCGGGTCGCAGACAGGATGCCTCCCCGCCCCGGCCCCGGCCCAGCGGCCTCTCCTCACCCGGCTTCTTTTCTCTCCCTCTGGCTTCCTCCCATCCCCCGGGGCACCCAGACTGTAGACCCAACTGTAAGGTAAGGCCCAAGGGCAGGGGCGGCAGCCGGGTCGGGGGGCTGCGGGGGGAGCGGCCGGGGCCGGGGGAGGGAGGGGTGACCGTCGGCCCCAGAAGGATGCTGCGGAGAGGCGTAGAGGGTGCCCAGAGCCCCTCCGTCCTCCAGAGCAGAGTCCGGAGGCACCGTGTCATCCCCCCGCCCCCCCTAGTTTGTGCCCTCGGACGGGAACGCCGCCTGCGTCAAGGTTCTGCGAGACATCGAGCCGGGCGAGGAGGTGACGTGTTTCTACAGCGACAGCTTCTTCGGGGAGCAGAACGAGCTGTGCGAGTGCTCCACCTGTGAGAGGTCGGGGTGGAGCCCGGGGGGCCGGTTCGGGGTGGGGGGGCCGCGGGGAGCGGACGGCACCCGGAGGGAGCAGGGGAGAGACGATGGAGCCGGGGGAGCCGCCGAAGGGAGACGGCGGGGTGGAGGGGCGGGGGGCGCGGGCCCCTTTGACACACGCCGCGGCCTCCCTCTCCAGGAAGGGGGAAGGGGCTTTCCGGCTGCAGCAGAAGGCCCCGCCGGCGGCGGCCCCGACCCCGGCCCCGGCTTCGCCCGCCCCGGAGAAGTATCAGCTGCGGGAGACGGAGCGGCGGCTGCGGCGGAACCGGCAGGGCAGGGCGGGGCCCGGGGGCAAAGCCCGGGGCTGCCCCTACCCCTTGCATCGGGACCTGCTCTGTGGTAAGGGCCCCTCTCAGGCACCCCGCTCCTCAGCTCATCCCCCGGCCTTCCCCGACGCCCTCCCTGGCCCTTCCCGTCCCCCCGCCCCCCACCGTCTCTCCGGCCCACCCTCTCCCCAGGCCTCCCCAGGTCCCGCAGCCGCTCCACCTCTGACGCTGCCTTTCTCCGTCCCCGTCCGTGTGCGTGTCTGTCCGTGTCTCTTCCTTCAGCCGCCTGCCACCCGCTGCGGGTCCCGCCCCTCGGCCGCCCGGCCGCCGCGGCCTCCCTCTGGCTCCAGTGGCTGCCCTGGCCTCGGCCCTCCCCGCGGCCCCGCCGCCGCCCGCCCCGCCGATCCGCCGGCCCTCGCCCGCCTTCCCTGCGGCCCCTGACGGTGGCCCTCCACCCCTGGGGGGGCTGCGGGCCTCGGTGCCGCCTGCGGGGCGAGCCGGTCGTAGCTCTGGCCCGGGCCCTGCCCCGCCGCCTCCCGGCGGCGCCGGTGCCCCCCCGCCAGGACTGGCACTGGGCCCGGCGGTACGGGCTCCCCCGCGTGGTGCGGGTGGACCTGAGCGGGGCCGCCCCCCGTCCCCGGCTGCCTCCCGCCCCCCCCGAAACGGACTGTGGCCTTCGCCCCCTTTTCCCCGTCCAAGCGGCTCCGCCTGGTCCTCAGCGATGGGACCCTGGCCCTCACGCCGACTGAGGAGACCCACTGAGGCCGGGGGGAAAGGGCCCGTGCCCCAACTCTCTCTCTCTTCCCCAGGCCCCTCCCCGTCCTCCTCAGATCAGCAGGGAATTCGCCGGGGAAGGTCAGGAGGTTCAGGAGGAGGGGGGCTTGCCCATTTCAGAGACTTCCCTCCCACCCCGGTCCAGACTCCTAGCTCTACCCCCGCCCTCCTCCGCCCTCCACTCCCCTCAGGGACCCAGGTGTCCTCCCTCAAACCAGCGGGGAGCTGACAGCCCCCCTTTTCCCCACCACACCACTCTTGCCTCAGCCCCTCGAGGGCGCAAAGCCATAAGTGCGGAGGGGGTGTGAGGAGACCAAGCTCACCTGGCTCCTTCCTCCCCCCTCCCCCCACCTTATCCGGCGACTGTTTGGGATGGGACTGGAAGAGGCCCGGCCTTCCCTTCCGGCCCCCGGGTCGCTCAAAATGCAGGATTTGGGGATTCGGGGTTCATGAGCACCCTCAGGATCGCAGACAGAAAGTGTGTGTGTCTGTGTGTGTGTACGGGGATGAGTGGGGCTAGGGTGGCTTGTTTTTCTAACTCTTTGCAGTACGTTGGAGCGAATGCAGTTGTTTGTGTGCGTAAAGGAATGCTTGTGTCTATCTCCCTCCTCGGGTCAGAGGGGAAGGGCCTCGGCCCCCATCCCCGGTGCGCCTTGGTTCCCTCCCCGCCCCTTGGAGAGCGGCCCCTGGGTCGCCGGTGCTAAACGTGAGGTGGCCGGGGGAGGAGGGCACAACAGGAAGTTTGAAATCCTTTTTTTATAAAGTTCCCTTTGGCCTGAACCCGTGAGTCGTGCGTGAGCCGTTATTGAGGGATGGGGCCGAGGACTGCCTCGTCACTGAGCTCGGGTAAAACGAGGCCCATCAAACGGGCCTTCCCTCACCTTCCTGACCTCTGTCCGTCCGCCTCTTCCTCCCTGGGGGAGAGGGGCCGGGGGTCTCGATCCATCTGTAGCCCCTGGTGGGATGGTTATCTTCGTGGAACCAGAACCGAACACTGGAAGTCCTCCACTACAGATATTCCCAATTAAAGTGAAAGTCACTTACAACGTCCCTAAATTTACCTCCCCATCTCAGTTTTACAACACGTCGGTGACGATGATGATAATAAATGATAAGCGCTTATCTGCTGCTGCCAGTGACCTTCCCTGGGCCTCAGGTACCTCCTCTGTAAAATGGGGATCGAGACTGAGCCCCGCGTGGGACGGGGACTGCGTTCATCCCGATTTGCTCGTATCCAACCCGGCGCTTAGTACAGTGCCTGGCACAGGGTAAGCGCTTAAATATCATTCATTAAAGGCTTACTTTGTGTCAAGCGCTGTTTTAAGCTCTGGGGAGGGTGCCAGATCATCAGAATGGACACAATCCCTACCCCCTAAAAGGCTCACATTCTAAGAGGGTGGGAGAACAGGTATTTAATCCCTATTTTACAAATGAGGAAACTGAGGCACAGAGTAAGTGACTTGCCCAAGATCACCCAGCAAGCGGTTGGCAGAGCTGAGATTAGAACCCCGCTCCTCTGACTCCCAGGCCAGAGCTCTTTCCACTAGGCCGTCCTGCTGCTTGAGATACCGTTCTCGACTTTATACCCCCGATCCCGTTACGCTATTTGTGAGCGGGGGCTCCCGGGAGCCGGACGGGGAAGTGATTTGAAAGGGAGGCAGCGTAGCTTAGTGGAAAGAGCACAGGCTTGAGAGTCAGAGGACCTGGGTTCTAATTCTGGGTCCGCCACTTGTCCCTGGACAGGTCACTTCGCTTCCCCCTGCTTCAGTTCGCTTATTTGTAAAATGGGAATTAAGACTGCGCCCACGTGGGGGATGAACTCTCTCCAATCTGACTAGCTTGTATCCACCCTAGTGCTTAGTACAGTTTCTGGCACATGGTAAGCACTTAACAGACACCAAATACCGTGAACACAAAGGACACACGTGGACATATTACTCACCTCTCTGGATGCTCAACCTGGGGTCGTTTTGGCCAAGGTACAGTTGAGGAACCAATCCCTATATATAATTTTTACCTTATGAGAACGTTGGTGCCGACTAAGGTTGGCATTTGATGCAGCATGGCCTAGTGGAAAGAGCAGTGGCCTGGGAGTCAGAAGTCCTGGGTTCTAATCCCAGCTCTGCCACTTGTCAGCTGTGTGACCTTCAGCACTCTTCTGGGCCTCAGTTTCCTCATTTGTAAAAATGGGGATTATGTCCTACTCCTTCATACCTAGACCGGGAGCCCCATGTAGGTCAGGGAATGTGTCCAACCTGATTACTACGTATTTACCCCAGCGCTTAAAACAGTGCTTGGCACATAGTAAGCGCTTAACAAATACCAACGTTATTATTAAGGTTATCAAATGGGGATTGAGACTGTGAGCCCCACGTGGGACAGGGACTGTGTCCAATCCGATTTGGTCGTATTCACCCAGCGCTTAGTACAGTGCCTGGCCCACAGTAAGCGCCTAACAAATACCACAATTAATATTATCAGTTTGGACACCGTCCCTATCCCACATGGGGTTCATAGTCTCAATCCCCATTTTACAGATGAGGTAACTGAGGCCCAGAGAAGTTAAGTGACCTCCCCAAGTTCACAGAGCGGACAAGTGGCAGAGCCAGGATTAGAACCCACGGACCTCTGACGACCAAGCCCGTGCTCTTCCCTACGCTTAGGACAGAGCTTGGCCCATGGTACCCGTCTAGCAAGCGCCGTTATTATTATTGTGCGGTTTCCAGGAACCGAGTGGAATCATCAGTCCAAGGGCCACTTGTTTCATCTCCGTGCTGTGGGCCGGGGCTTTTTTTTCTTTCCTAGAGGAAATCACATTTCAATCTATCTTCTCGATGCGCTCATCTGGGCTTTCCTGGAAACCGTGCCATCCCCCCAGAAGGGTGACCTACTCCCCGTTAACGACCCCCTCGGCCCCGTTCCCCGGCGAGCCCCCAGTTAAAACCCTCCTGAGGCCAGGTAAGCTGGCCACGAGGGAGGGAGAGAGGAAGGGAGGTGTGAGGGGAGCGGCTCCGCCACCCGGGAACTGACGGCCCGCGGTCCCCAGCCCAGCCGGGAAAGACCCGACGTCGTCCTGCAGTTCCAAGATAGTGATCCTGCTGCTGCCAATTGAAGGACTCCGTGGGCGTGCGTGTCTTCAAGAACCTCTGACTCATTTGCACGCTTTTCCCACAAAAATCTGCCGAGTTTTTCCCGTCTTTGCCGGGTGGGTTCATTGTAAACTCCTCCAGGGTGGGGAACGGGACCGCCTCCCCCTTGGTCACTCTGGGCAGGGAACGCTTCTGCCGTACTGTCCTCTCCCGACTGCTTAGTACAGTGCTCTGCACACAGTAAGCCCTCGATCGATGTGGTCCTCTCTCAAGCGGGTAGTACAGCGCTCAGCGCACAGGAAGCGCTCACTAATAATAGTAATAATGATGTCGATTAACCGCCAGGCACCGTACCAAGTGCCGGGGGGATCCAAGCAGCAGCAGAAGCAGCATAGCATAGCGGATAGAGCACGGGCCCGGGAGTCAGAAGGTCATGGGTTCTAATCCTGGCTTCTCCTCTTGTCTAGTGTGACCTTGGGCGAGTTACTTCGCTTCTCTGTGCTTCGATTACCTCGCAGGTAAAATGAGGATTGAGAATGCGAGCCCCACGTGGGGTAGGACTGTATCTAATCTGATTTGCTCCTATCTACCCCAGCGCTTGGATAAACACTATGCGCCAGGCACTGTACAAATAACCATTATGATACAAGCAAATTGGGTTGGACACAGTCCCTGTCCCACATCCAGACTCTCAATCCCCATTTTACAGACGAGGTCACTGAGGCCCAGAAAAATGAAGTGACTCACCCAAGGTCACAGGAGACAAGTGGCCGAGGCAGAATTAGAATCCGCGACCTCGTGATTCACTCAATCCACTCACTGATTAAGTTGTAAGGCCAGCAGGGCAGGAGCTGACTGTAGTAATGATGGTTTGCCCCGAACCCTCCACACTCACCCGGCATCTTCTGGGTTCGAGACAAACGCAAACATCTTCTTCTCCCCCGTCCCCGAGGATGGTCTCCTCTCGGCCTCTGCGGCAGCTAGAAGAGGAGGCAGAGCGCAAGGACTTAGAAAGGGGAAAGGAGAGGGCACTCTTGAGCTTTTGAAAGATCTCCGTTTCCAGGGAGTATTTACGAACAATTGCTTACGCCTCGCTTTGAAGGTGAAGCTTTGTTTTTTCGAGGTAAAAATAACTCCCCAAATCTCATCTTGGTTGCAAATGAAGTAGGAAGCGAGGGACGGCATGACTGGAGAGAGAACAGGCCCCAGGGTGCCCCCAGACAACCTCTCCAATTGTGAAGCTGAAAGGCCTCCCTTGGAAAATGCCAAGGAATCGATCTTCCTGCCGCACTTCTCGAGTGGAAGCGGCGTGGCCTAGGGGGTAGAGCCCAGGCCCGGGAGGGAGCCAGAGGACCTGGGTTCTAATTCCAGCTCTGCCCTTGCCCGCTGCATGGCCTCGGGCACGTCGCTTAGCTTCTCTGTGCCTCGGTTACCTCAACCGTAAAATGGGGATTAAGACCGGGAGCCCTATATAGGACGGGGCTTGTGTCTGACCTGATTACCTTGTAACTATCCCGGCGCCGAGTACAGTGCCTGGCACACAGTAAGCATTTAACAAATACCGCAGTTATTATTGTTAATCCCAGCTCTGCCCCTTGCTTGCCGTGCAAACTTGGGCAAGTCATTTAGCTTCTCTGTGCCTCAGTTGCCTCATCAACAAACAGGGAGTCAATACTTGTTCTCCCTCCCTCTTAGCCTGGGAGCCCCGTGTGGGACGAGGACTGCGACTGCATTATATCAACCCCAGTGCTGGGCACAGAGTAAGTGGTCATAATAATGTGGTTGCCCAATGCCACAGTGCATTCGTTCATTCATTCTCTTCCCTTTTTCCTCTTAACCTCCCTCCCTCCAGAAGTCAGAAATCTGGCTAACGCCACAACGCAACTCTATTCCCTCTTCCTCCCCGATACGCTCGGCACCGACTGGGAGGATAAGGGGCTGGAGAGCAGATACAAGGGGCAGGGGCCTGAAATCACAGGAGCTGAGGGCCAGAGAGTCATGTGAGAGGATGAGTACCTGGTGGGATGGGCTGCTCAGCTCAGATCTTGCCCGGAAAGGTTCCGTCCTTCAGCTGATCTTTCCAACGCCGCACCTGCAGGGAGGGTGAGAAATGAAGGAGCTCGCGTACCTCTCTCTATTTAATATGTGTCGAGCACTGTTCTAGCACTGGGGTGGATGCAAGGTAATCAGGTTGTCCCACATGGGGCTCACGGTCTTCATCCCTAATTTACAGATGAGGTAACTGAGGCACAGAGACCTTGAAGTGACTTGCCCAAGGTCACACAGCGGACAAGCGGCGGAGCCAAGATTTATGGAGCACTTCCTGTGTTCAGGGCCTTGTACTAAGCACTTGGGAGACTACAATACAACAGACATGTTCCCTGCCCACAAAGATTAGAGTCTAGAGGGGGAAACTGCATCGTGTTCACTCTCGCCAAACTAACTCTCTTCCCCTCTTCAAAGCCCTACTGAGAGCTCACCTCCTCCAGGAGGTCTTCCCAGACTGAGCCCCTCCTTTCCCTCTGCTTCCCCTCCCTCCCACCCTCTGCTCTTCCCCCTTCCCCTCCCCTCAGCACTGTGCTCATTTGTATATATTATTCACTACCCTATTTATTTTGTTAATGAGGAGTATATCTCCTTGATTCTATTTATATTGACGACGTTGTCTTGTTTGTTCTATTTTGCTCTGCTGTCTGTTTTCCTTGTTTAAACTGTGAGCCTGTCATTGGACAGGGATTGTCTCTCTCTGTTGCCGAATTGTACATTCCAAGCGCTTAGTACAGTGCTCTGCACCTCGTAAGCGCTCAATAAATACTTGAATGAATGAATGAATGAATGAATGAATGAATGAACATCTGCCTCCCCTTCTAGACAGTCTGCTTGTTATGGGCAGGGACTGTATCTACTTATTCTCTTGTACTGTACTCTCCCAAGCGCTTAGAATAATGTTTTGCATCTAGTAAGCACTCAATAAATGCCATCGATTGATTGGGGGCAGACAATATAAATGAGAGATGCGGATGTAAGCGCTGTGGGGCTGAGGACAGGGTGAATATCAGGTGTATCCTCGGGCTGCCCCCCACATCCTCAGACTCCGGTTCTCTCTGGCTCCGGGCCCCAGACTCACCGCCTGTCTCCATCTCCCTGCTTCTGCCCCATTCGCCCTAGGCAGGGGGAGTGTCAGGGGGGCCGGAGGCTCACCCAGCTGAGGGGACGCAGGGACCTTTTGGTACCAGTCACAGGGGCTGGTGTCCTTCCCACACCTTTTCATCACCTTGTTGCAGGGGTGGTAGTCTAGGAAGAGAGACTCAACAAGGAAAGATTCCCCCCACCTCCAAGCCCAACACTGCTCTCCCCGCAACACCCAGCCCAGCAGCCCTTCCCCACTTAGCCCTGCGCTGCCCTCCTCCAGAGGACCATTACCCCACCTCCCTTCCGGCCCTCCTCCCACCAGGGACCCACTCCCCTCAGAGACCCAACCTTCCTGCCCAATTTCCAGCTCCCCTCGGGGGTCCGGACATCGAGGGCGACCGGGGCTGACCCCCGCACCCACCTGTTCCCCCACCTGCTTCGGGTGAAGGCCCGCAACTCCTCCCTCCAGAAACCTGACTGAAAAGTCTGCCTTCCCCCACAATCCGGTTTCGGTTCACCTCCTCACGGCCCCTCGCCCCAAACTCACCCAAGTAGTTCTGGAAGCAGTGGCGAGTCTGATCGGTGTTGGGGAACCGGGGGTCAGCGGGGTGCCGTTCTGTACTGGCCCTCGGCCCCCTTTCCAGAGAAATCCTTCATCTCATCCGGTGGGGCCGGGGCCCGTGGGGGGAGAGGGAAGTTCGGAAGGTCAAGAGGCCTGTAGGGTAGCGTGGCTTAGCGGAAAGAGCCCGGGAGTCAGAGGTCATGGGTTCTAATCCAGACTCAGTCGCTGGTCAGCTGTGTGACCTTGGGCAAGTCATCTCACTTCTCTGGGCCTCAGTTACCTCATCTGTAAAATGGGGATGAAGACCGTGAGCCCCACCTGGGACAATCTGATTACCTTGTATCTACCCCAGCGATTAGAACAGCGCTTGGCACATAGTAAGCGCTTAACAAATACCAACAATAGTATTATAGGGTCGGGGTGAGGGGGTTGTTCGTTGGCCAACTGCATGGCCCGGGGAAGGGGTGTCTGAGGCCGGGACTGGAGGTGGGGAAGAAACAGGGCTGCGGGAAGGGAGACCTTTCAATCAGGTGTCCGGGGGGAGGAGTCGCGGGCCTTCACCTGAAGCAGGTGGGGAAAGAGACGGATGCGGGGCTCCGCCGGGTCGCCCTCGACGTCCGCATTGGCTCCTGGACGCCCGGATCAGGTCCACGTGGGGAGACCCGTTGGCGCCCCGGCAACGACGCTCACCTCCGAAGCCCCGACGCGCTGATCGGCTCTCTCGGCCGACCCCCCAGCCAATGGAAACGTGAGCCCTCCGCCCCCCACGCGGAGCGAGCCCGTCCCCGGGCTGCCCCCGTCGGAGCCGGGCTGACCCCTCGTGGCAGAGGTCAAGGCCTGGGGAGGCCGTGAGGGGGGAAGGCCGGACCCCTGCCCTCCCCTGGGACGGATGACCTGGGAAGGACACCCCGAGCCGGACCCCATCTCCTATCCCCAGAGCCCAGAGTTACGGGGAGACGGCTCCCCAGACAGACAGCCCAGTGGTGGGGGAGAAGAGAGAAGGGAGGCCAGGAGGGACGGGAATCCCGTGCATCTTCTACCTAGTTCTAACGGGTTTTTTCCGATCTCCAAGGACAGAGAACATCTCTGAACCTGCAATAGTGTAGACGAGGCTTAAGTTTTGGAAGGGGGACTGCCCGCTGGAGCGGTAGAGCGGAGAGGAGGTCACAGCGGTCAGGACCCGGGGGGAGACCGACCGGCCCCGGACGCCTCAGGGTCACCGCGTGTCTCCGAGTCTTCAGACTGGGGGTCCCCAGGTCAGCGTAGACACCCCCGGCCCCCAACTCTGAGAGGTTGGACAGGAGCGGAGCCGGGAGGTCCAGGGACGGGAATCGGATGTCGAGGGGGCACGGTTAGCTGGCCGAAGGCGTGAGGACGGACTTCCGGGGACAGACGCTGTGGTCTCTGGGAAAGGTTTTTAATGGAGAACGGGGAGAGGGCCGGCCAGATCCCCGAATCCCAAATCCCCCCGGCGGGAGAGCCGCTGCAACTTTTCCATTCCCAAGTGGGGCTTCTGCTCCCAGGCCTGGGGGTGGGTAAGAGCAACAGGAACCTGTAGAGAAGAGAGATGGTGAGGGGCTGCAGGTTTCCGGGAGAGCCAGACTCCACAGGATAGGGTGGGGGGGCGGAGGGGGACGTTGGGATTCCGGGGAGAGCTGGGGGCCCGGGGGGCCCTGAGGGGAGCGGACGGGGGAGGTCGCGGGGAGAGCCTGGGGCCGGGGTGACCTGGAAGTCCCTGAGGGGAGAGGTAGGCTTGAGGGTCCCCTCCTTACCTGGCTTTGGCTCCGGGCTGCAGCGGAGCCTGATCTCAGGAGAGAGAGGCTCCGTAGCGGGGAGTGGTCCACAGTTCAGAGTTTCGGGGATTCTTTGACGAGGCAGAGAGAGAGGGAGAGAGAGAGATAGAGAGAGATGGAGGGGAAGATAAGGGAGGGGAAGGTCGGACAGGAGACTCGTTTAGCCCAGTTCCTGGGATGTAGACCCTCACCCCATATAAGGACCTCTACCCCCATCACCTGTCCCCGACCCTAGGAAGACCCCGTCGGGGCTGGGGAGCAGGGGGCCCTGGATCTCTAACGGGAGCCAGGCGGGGCTTGGAAAAATCAGGTCCCCAAGCGGAGCGGAGAGCAGGGCCTAAGGGGCCGGGGAGAGAAGGGTTTGCGGGGGTGGGGTGAGGGTCAGCTGACCAGAGCGGCCCAAGTCCCGTGAAACCTTAAGCAGTCGACAAGAGACCTGAGACAAACGCATGGAGACCTTAGATCGGGTGGCCGGAACGTCCAGAGGCCTGGGAGAGGCTGAACGGCCGGGACGGCTTCCTCTCTGCCCTCCCGGGCCGGCCAGTCGGGTCGCAGGCCCAAGATGGGGTGATGGAGGGGAAGGAGGTCTGGGACATCTGGACGGAGCTAACGCTGTCGTGGTCCGAGACCCAGGAAGGCCGTGGGAACGCCTTGCCAGGGCGCCCGGACGCCTCGGACCACCTGGACGCCTCAGACCGCCTGGACGCCTCGGACCACCCGGACGCCTCGGACCGCCGCTCCCCGGGTAGCTCCCAAGAAGATCCTCCAGAGCCCTGGGGAGACTGGGCCGAGATCGGAGCCGGCTGCGAGGAGATCTCGGGCAGGGGGCTGCGCAGTCGGCTGGAGCCTTGGACCGAGCCCCCGGCCCGTGGGGTGAGGAGGCCGGAGCCTTGGGACCCGGGTCCCCGGGAGTCGCCGTTCCAGGATGGGAAGGAAGTCGAAGAGTATGACGGGGAATCCCGGTTGACCAATTTAGCCAACTGGGCGGAAACTTGGGAAAGGTTAACGCCAACCGAAGAACAGCGCTCCGAGGAACCGTAGCCCCCCCGGTGGGGGACGGCCCTCCGGGACGGCTCCCTCCCCTCCGGGGCCAGAGCCCGAGGCCGCGGGGCCTGGGTCTGGGGGGCATCGGGGCCGCGTCCGTGGGACAGGCCCCGGACCATCTGGAGCCAGGGGAGGCTCTCCAGTCTCGAGTCGCTGGAGCTCAGCTCCAGGGTCAGCTGGCTGGGGTGCTTCGATGGCCAAGGGGTGGCGTGGCGATGGCGGATCTTTTCCCGCCACCCTTCCTCGTCTTCCCAAGACTCGCCCGAAGCGGATGAGCCCGCAAAACGCCTTTTTGATCTCCTGACTCTCTCGGGGGATCTCGCGGAGCTTAAGATAGAGGTCTCTGAGAGGGTGGCCGCGGAGTCCCTCGAGAAGCCCTCTGAGACCTCCCTAGGGACAAACGGGCCACTGGATGGCTCGGGCAACATCCCTGAGACCTCTTGGATCCTCGGGGCAGATTGGCCGCCGGGTCGCACCGTGGTGCTTTCCCTTAGGACCGGTTGACCCCTGGTCCAGCTGAGTCCCTCCAGGGTGCTTCCGCGAGAGAGCCCCCCGGCGCTGCCGGCCAGCCTCCCGCCGGGGTCCGTCCCGACCCCGGCGCCTGGACCCGATATTTGGCTGGATATCTCCGCCGCTGTCCTGAGAGAAATCTTACTGGAAGGGGTTGGGGGGGGCACAACGAGTCTGTCCCTGACTGTGTCCTGGGATACCCCGCTGAGGGATCCATCTCCAAGGAGATTGCCAGATCTCCCACTGGAAATGGAGGACAGCTCTGAGGGCGGGCCCCGGGATCTCTCTGAGGAGTCGGCCCACCGCCCGCCGCCCGCCCCTTTGGATCTTTCTGGGGACGCCAAGCTCCTGTCTCCCCCGCTGAGAGCCGCGTTAGCTTTCCGCCTGGAATCCCCCGGGGATCTCTCGGCCCGCGGCCCACGGGACGCTTCCTCGGGCTCCGCCCGGGACGCCTCGTTGGACCACCCGCCCGAAGCCCCCTTGGGTCTTCCGCTTCCCGGGCCCTCACTGAGAGTCATCAGAGAGTCCCCTCTGGGGGTCCTCCCGGATCTCTCCACGGATTGCCCTGGGGATCTTTTGGGTTGATCCGCCCAGGAGACCCCACTGGATCTCTCGCTGAAATCCCCCTGGTTGGCTTCCAGGGAAACCGCTCTCCCGGATCGCTCGCTGGGAGAGGTGCTGGATTTTCCGCCGCCCCCCCCCTTGCCTCTCTCGGAGGAAGCCCCTCTTCCGGATGGTTTGTCTGGAGCAGCGCTGGGTCTTCCGCCGGGCCCCCCCTTGGCTCTTTCGGAGGAAACCCCTCTTCCAGATCGCTCGCTGGCGGAAACGCCAGGTCTTCCACCGGAACCCCCCGTGGATCTCTCTGCGGGTCGTCCGTGAGACGGGGACACCCTCGTAGACCTCCCGCTGGCACCCCCCTGGGCTCTCTCGGAGGAAGCCCCTCTTTTGGATCGCTGGGTCTCAGTTCTGTGGGGGCTCCTCTCGGAAACTCCCGTGGCTCTCTCGGTGGGTCGCCCGTGAGACCTTTCGGTGCTCCCGGCCCGGGGCCCGGCACCACCGGAGCCCCCCTTGGCTCTCTCAGAGGAAGCCCCTCTCTTGGACCGTTCGGTCGGAGGAATTCGGGGGCTCCTCTCAGAAACTCCCACGGATGGCTCCGAGGGGCGTCCGTGAGATCTCTCGGCGCTCCCTGCCCGGCGCCCGGCACCGCCGGTACCCTCCTGGGCTCTCTCGGAGGAAACCCCTCTTCTGGATCGTTCGGTCGCGGCTCTGTGGGGGCTCCTCTCGGAAACTCCCGGGGCCCTCTCGGCGGGTCGTCCGTGAGATCTCTCAGTGCCCTCTGCTCTCTCGGAGGAAGCTCCTCTTCTGGATCGCTCAGTGGGAGAAACGTGGGGGCTCCTCTCAGAGACTCCCACAGCTCTCTCGGGGAATTGCTCAAGGGATCCTTCGGCGGAATCCGCCCAGGACACCACGCTCGATTTTCCACCGGGAACCCTCTTGGATTTTTCTGGGGACGCCCCTCTTCTGAATCGCTCACTGGAGCTCCTGTGGGAAGCTCCCGGCACCCTGGCCGAGGCATTCCCATCGGGTCTCTCGGTGGAATCCGCCCAGGACACCCCAGATTTCTCACTGGATCTCGGCCTGGATGCAACGAGGAGGCCCCCGCTCAATCCCCCGTCTGCTCTGCCTGGGGCCGGCCCTCCCTGGCCACGGCCTGCCGCGGCCCCTCTTCTCCCTCTCCCTGGGCTCTGTCTCTTCTGGCCTTCCCACTCGGTCCCTTCCAGCAGGGCGGAGGTCCAGGGCGCCGCCCCTTCTTGCGGTTCCGGCGGAGGGCTGGAGGCGGGGAAGGTGATGGAGGACGAGGAAGAGGAGGAGTCGACAGTGTCCATTAGCTCCCGAGGGTCCAGCGCTCTCCAGTTCTTCTCGCTGGGGAAGGACTCCAACCAAGGGGCTTCCAGGCGGTTGGGACCCAGGAAAGGGTCAAAGGAAGAGGGAATTTTAGCCTCTGAAAAGCGGCTTCCACTACTCTTCTTGGAACTGCTGCTTCCACTGAAGAGCCAGCTGGACTTGTGTGAGGGAAGACCCTAGGGAAGGATGGGGAGTCAGCACCCAAGTCACCCCACCTCTACTTCTTGCCCCCAGTTCCCCAGACCCTGGTAGTCACAGGTGCCCTTCTTTCCCCGCTCCACCCCAGGTGCGGTCCCTTTCCTTCCCCCTCCCCGCACTTGCCCAGGCTCCCCTTCGGACCCCCGGTCTCCGGCTCGTCGGGCCCGGTCCGCTCAGGGAACCCGGCGTGCCGGGAACCCAGCCCGGCGGCCTTCGTACCCGGGGCTTGTGGAACGAGCGGGAGACGGCGCTGAAGATGGTGTTGATGGTCGGGTGGCCTGGCGGGGAGAGAGGGGAGATCGGCAGTCGGTGATGCGACCGAGCTCCCGCCCCCGGGGGAGACCCGACAAGTTGCAAACTAGGAGGATAGGTCGACTAGTCTCCTCGCGCTCAGGGGGCCCAGTTGGGGGGGCGGGGAGGCCGGACCCCAGACCCGGAAGGAAGCGGGGCCGGTGAGGGTCCTTTGATCTGCTGCCGGCCCCACAGCCAGCCCCCTCTTGCCCTGAGGGAAGCTGAGGCAGAGGCCTGAGCTCAAACAGCCTGAGCTCAAACAGGGAGATCCACCAACGGGCCCAACACACCGTCGGAAGGGAAGTGACAGCAGACGGTAAACAATCCCTCGTAACTCATCTTCGCACCCGATTTCCTCCCCTCCTGTCTCATCTGTGCACCTGAGTCCTCACCTCTATGCACTTGGTTACTCACTCTACCCTCGCCCCACCGCCCACCGCACTTCCGGTCCCTACGGTTATATTCACTTGCTTCCCCCTACCTAATAATCGTTCTATTTGTTCTATTCACTTACTATGCGCCGAGCACCGTACCAAGCACCGGAGTAGATATCCGATCTACCATCTGACCCGGTCTCTGTCCCGCTTGGGGCTCACAGTCTTATGGGGAGGGAGAATGGACATTTAACCCCCCTTTTACTGGTGAGGGAACCGAGACCCGAAGAAGTGAAGTGACTTGCCCAAGGTCACCCAGGAGGCAAGTGGCACAGCTGGAATTTAGAGCCCGGGACCCCTGACTTCCAGGCCCAGGCTTCTTCCACTAGGCCACACTACCTGAAATTTAGTGTTTCTCCCCAGCTGGACTGCAAGCTCTATGAGGGCAGGGATCGTGTCTACTAACTGTCTTGTTCTCTCCCAAGCATTTAGTACAGTGCTCTGCACACAGTCGGCACTCGATTAGAAGGAGCATTGGAAAGAGCCTAGGCCAGCCCCCCAGCCCCCCAACCCCCCAAGTTATTACCTTTGTCTTGTGATTTAGGCCTCTCAGCTGAGTGTCTAGAAGAGGCCCTGAGGAAAGCCGATTGCCACAGGATTGCTGCTGGCTCTTCTCCCACTCCTCCCTCTCTTCCTCCTCCCCTCCCCTCCTGGCACCCCACCCCCTCCTTTTCCCCTTAGACTCCAAACTCAGTGTAAAGGAAGTAGGAATCCCACCTCCCACCTCCATTCCACTTAGGACCCAGGGGTCCGATCCCTCGAGCCCAGACACCCAGTCCTACCTCGTCTGCGAGGCCGCGCGCGGTGATCTGGGGCGGGTTGGAGGCTGTTGATATCTGGATTCCCGAGATGTCCCTGGTATGGGGGTCCGGATCAGTGGCAGTGAGTTTCCCACTGGGCGGGAAACCAATATATTTTCCATATCCTGTGGAGGGAGGGAGAGAAAGAGAGGGAAAGAGAGAGAAAGGGAAAGAGATAAAGAGAGAGAGGAAAAGAGGGAGAAAGAGTGAGAGACAGAGAGAGGATAAAAGGAAGAAAGAGAGACAGAGATAAAAAGAGGGAGAGCCAGAGAGTGAAAGAGGGACAGACAGAAAGAAGCACGGTGGAAGAGGGGGTAAAAAGGGAGAGATAGAGAGAGGGAGTGGGAGAGAAAGGGAGAGAAGGAAAGAGGGGTAAAGGGAGAGAGGGAGAGAAAAAAGGAGGGGGAACAGAGAGAGAGAGAAGGAGAGGCTGTAAGTTCCTTGTTAGCAGAGAACACGTCTACCAACTCTGTTGTTCTCTCCCAAGTGCTCAGTACAGTGCCCTGCACATAGTCAGCACTCAGTGGACCACACTGAAAGAGAGGGAAAGAGGCCAGGGGGAGCCTGGAAACGGGAAGGAGAGAAGGTCTACGGACTTCCCCTGTAGTCTGGAAGCTCCTTATGGACAAGGAACATGGCTACCGACTCTTTTGTACTATACTCTCCGAGCGGTACTAAAGGACAACTTTCTGCACATAGAAAGCTATCAGTAAGTGCCATTGATCAAGAGAGGGAGAGAAGGAGAGGGAGAAAAAGAGGCAGAGGCTGTAAGCTCGTCGTGGGTGGGGAACGTGTC
Organism: Ornithorhynchus anatinus; assembly: GCF_004115215.2. Taxonomy (NCBI): domain Eukaryota; kingdom Metazoa; phylum Chordata; class Mammalia; order Monotremata; family Ornithorhynchidae; genus Ornithorhynchus; species Ornithorhynchus anatinus. Next base: position 52,453,254 of record NC_041737.1, on the reverse strand, counting down.
CACCAACTCTGTTATATTGTACTCTCCCAAGCGCTTAGTACAGTGCTCTGCACACAGTAAGCACTCAATAAATACAATTGATCAACTGAGAGAGGGGGAGAGGCTATGATGTCCTGTGGGCAGGGAACGTGTCTGCCGACTCCGTTATATCGTACTCTCCCAAGCGCTTAGTACTCTGCACACAGTAAGCGCTCACTATATATACCATCGATTGATTGAGAGGAAGAGAGGGAAGAGGGCAGGGAATATGTCTACCATCTCTGTTGTACTGTATTCTCCCAAGAGCTTAGTACAATGCTCTGCACAAGGTAAGTGCTCCAAAATACCATCGATCGATTGAGAGCGGGACAGAGGGAGAAAGGAAGAAAGCGGAAGAGAGCGAGAATCCCGGGGGGAGGGAGAGAGATGTGCTCAAGTCAGAGTTGGGAGCCGGGAGCCTTCACCAAGAAGGAGTGGGCGCCGGGCCGCCCCCGCCCCGAGGGCACTGGTCCCAGCCCGCTCTCCCCGTTTGGCTCTGCTCTGGTCCCGGTGGAGGGGGGGGGGGCTGTCACCTCTCTCCACAGATCCTTCCAGTGCCGGGGGGGGCCGTGTTGCATGGTGATGTTGCTGGAAGCGCTCCGCGAATACTGACTCATCAGGGAAGACCCTACGGGACAGAAAGAGATGGATTCTAAATACCTCAGGAACCAGCAGAGTCAGGGGCGCCGAGCCAGAGACCTGAAAGCAGAGGGGGTGGGGAGCTGGCCCACCTGCTCCGCGGAATGGCCCGAATGCTTAGCACGGTGCTCCGCGCACAGGGAGTGCTCAACAAATACCCTGGATTGATCGATCGGTTGGGAAAGATGATACCCGTTAAGTGTTTACTCTGTGCCGAGCACCGTGCTAAGCACTTGGGGAGGTAGGAGATAATCAGAAAGGTGGAGAAGAGACAGTTTCTAGGACTCTCACCAGACTGGGAGGTGTCGGTTCGCCTGTCCATACTGAGAGCGGACTCTCCCTGCTCGGCGAGAAGTCCCTGAGCGGAATCCTCTTCCTGAGGAGGAGGAGGAAGGAGGGGCAGGGGCGAGGTTAGGCCACCCAGCCGAGACCCCGGGAGAGCGGATTTCATCCAGTGACAATCACAACTGTGCTTTGTTAAGCGCTATGTGCCAAGCGCCGTCCTAAGCGCTGGGGTAGATCCGGGATAGTCAGGTCGGACACAGTCCCTGTCCCACACGGCGCTCGCAGTCTGAGGGGGAGGGAGAACGGGGATCTCATCCCCATTTGACAGATGAGGGGCGGGAGTCCAGAGAAGTGACTTGCCCGAGGTCACCCGGCAGGCGAGGGGTGTGAGAACCCAGGTCCTCTGATTGCCGAGCCGGTGCTCTTTCCACCAGGCCGCACTGTTCTCCTCGCCCCTTAACCTCCTCCCCACCCCAACGAGAGCGAAGCCCCCTTCCCTGGAGACCCCACCGCCACCTGGCTCCGCATGGGTTCTAATCCCGGCTCCGCCCCTCGTCTGCTGTGTGACCTTGGGCAATTAACTTCACTTCGCTGTGCCTCAGTTCCCTCATCTGAAAATGGGGATTAAGACCGCGAGCCTTATGCGGGACAGGGACCGTGTCCAACCCGATTACCTCGCATCTACCCCATTGCTCGGAACAGTGCCCGGCTCGGAGTAAGCGCTTAATAAATAGCATAATAATTATCATTATTATCCCCCAACACCCTACACCCCCGCTCCTCCATCACCCACTCCCACTCCCCGGACCGCCCGTCCCCAGAAACCCAGGCCTCCGGACTCACCGGGAGGTGCCGGCCCTGGGTCCTGAGCGAAGATCGGGTGGAGCGGTTGGAAGGCGTGAGGCTGGGCTGCTGAGTGGGGGACTGGGAAGGCTGGCGGTCCCAGGGCGGAGGGGGGCCGCGCAAGAGGTAGATGATGCGGAGCCAGCGGTCGAAGGCAAAGCCCGCCTCGTCCCTCGGCATGTCCATTTGCAGGTAGAAGGAGCGACCCGTGGCCAGACGCATCTTTATCCGCTGCACAGACATGTCGTGGATAAACAGGCGGACCTGGTCCATGGGGAACATCCTGGGGGGGCGGGAGGCGTGGGGGGGGGCAGGTGAGGGGCTGTGGGTTCGGGGGAGCCCCAGGAGATCGGGGAGCCAAGTCTGGCTAGGGTGCAGGGGAAGATAGGGGAGTCGGAAGTGGAGAGGGAGCCGAGCAGGGAGAGGAGGCAGGCAGAGGGGCCGGAGGCGGTTTGGGGGATGGGGGATTTACAGGAGGGTGGGAAAAATTGGGGGTCGGAGAAGAGGGCAGATTGGAAGGGAGAAGGGACGAGATCGGGGATGGGGGACAGGAGAGAACTTCCCAGGGAGCCGCCACCGGCAACTCCTTCCCATCAGCTAGACTGGAAGCTCGTGGTGGGCAGGGAATGTGTCCGTTTTATTATTATACCGTACTCTCCCAAGCGCCTAGTACAGTGCTCTGCACACAGTAAGTGCTCGATAAATACCACCGATTGGTTGATTGGCTTTAAAGAACTCAATCAGCTCAGCCCCTTCGAGTTCACCTCGCTGATCCGCCCTTTCCTCTCCACCCAAACGGCTACCTTACTATTACGGGCTCTCGTTATATCCCGGCTAGACTACTGTGTCAGCCTTCTCTCTGACCTCCCTTCCTCCTCTCTCGCCCCGCTCCGGTCTATTCTTCACTCCGCTGCCCGGCTCATCTTCCCGCAGAAACGATCTGGACATGTCACTCCCCTTCTTAAACAACTCCAGTGGTTGCCTATCGACCTCCGCTCCAAACAAAAACTCCTCACTCTAGGCTTCGAGGCTCTCCATCACCTCGCCCCTTCCTACCTCTCCTCCCTTCTCTCTTTCTACCGCCCACCCCGCACGCTCCGCTCCTCTGCCGCCCACCTCCTCGCCGTCCCTCGGTCTCGCCTTATCCCGCCGTCGACCCCCGGGTCACGTCCTCCCGCGGTCCCGGAACGCCCTCCCTCCTCACCTCCGCCAAACTGATTCTCTTTCCCTCTTCAAAACCTTACTTAAAAATCACCTCCTCCAAGAGGCCTTCCCAGACTGAGCTCCTCTTCCCCCTCTACTCCCTCTGCCATCCCCCCTTTACCTCTCCGCAGCTAAAGCCTCATTTTCCCCTTTTCCCTCTGCTCCTCCACCTCTCCCTTCCCATCCCCACAGCACTGTACTCGTCCGCTCGACTGTATATATTTTCGTTACCCTATTTATTTTGTTAATGAATTGTACATCGCCTCGATTCTATTTAGTTGCCATCGGTTTTTACGAGATGTTCTTCCCCTTGACGCTGTTTAGTGCCATCGTTCTTGTCTGTCCGTCTCCCCCGATTAGACTGTAAGCCCGTCAAACGGCAGGGACTGTCTCTATCTGTTGCCGACCTGTTCATCCCAAGCGCTTAGTACAGTGCTCTGCACATAGTAAGCGCTCAATAAATACTATTGAATGAATGAATTACTCCGACCCGGCCCGCGCATGGCCCTCCTCTATCGCCAACCTTCTCACTGTCCCCGATCTCGTCTATCGCACCGCTGAGCCCTCGCCCACATTCTTCCTCTGGCCTGGAACTCTCTCCTCCTTCATATCTGACAGACCATAACTCTCCACACCTTCAAAGTCCTACTAAAATTACATCTCCTCCCTGGGGCCTTCTCTGACTGGGCTTTCATTTCCCCTCTTCGCTCTCCCTTCTGAATCACCTAAGTCTGCACCTCTTAAATACCTTGACGTTCACCCCACCCCCAGCCTCAGCAAGTCTGCCCGTATCCTTACACCCTGCCGTTTCCCCTAACGGTAAGTGATTTTAACGTCTGCCTCCCTGCTTGAGACCGTAAACTCCTTGTGAGCAGGGAACCGGGGTTCTAGTCCTGGCTCTGGCACTTGTGTGCTGAGTGGCCTTGGGTAAGTCACTTCACTTCTCTGTGCCTCAGTTACCTCACCTGTAAAATGGGAATTAAGAGTGCGAACCCCATGTGAGACAGGGACCGTGTCCAACCTGATTAGCTTGAATCTGCCCCAGCTCTTAGTTCCCGGTACATAATAAGAGCTTAACAAACACCACCAAAAAAACCAAACCAATCAATGAATACCTGTGAGCACTCCATAAATACCTTCGACTGACTGTTGACTGATTGAATCCGAGGGAGCCAGGGAACCAGGAAGGGACGGGCAGAGGACAGAGTGACTGAGGCGGAGGGGGGGGGCCGGGGATAGGACAGAGCAGTTGAGGTGGGGAGGGGGCGTCAGAGATTGGGAAGATGAGGTGGAGGGGTGGGGATGGGGTTGGGAGAGGGGCGGTTGAGGCGGGGAGGGGGGAAAGTCCCAGTTAGCTCAGGGGTTCCCCCAGGTTCCCCAGGGGTTCTTTTCCCTCTCCCAGGCCTGCAGGATGCAGGGCTTCTGGGGGCCGATGCCGTGGGGAACACCAAGGAGAGGGGTGGTGGGAGGGGAGCCCACATGTAGGGCAGGTGGAGGAGAGGGGGACTGAGGGCTTTCTTCCCCCGGGGGTGCAGAGGGCAGCTCAGGGCAGCTGCTCCTTTTCCCCACCAGCCTCAGTTCGGGAAACCTCAGGCCCCCCAGCTCCTCCCGCCTCGCCCCCAGCCCCAACCCCAGTGCGTAAGAACCTGAACCGGACCGTTGGCTCCGGCTCCAACTCAGGTCCCGGGCCGGGGAGGTAGAACGGCAGAGAGTTGGGGACGGAGGGGTCCCCTAGGCAATCTTCTATACACTTCTCCTTACGAGGCCCTCGGTCCCCTTCATTACCACCAGAACCAAGAGAGTCAGTCAGTCGATCAGTCAATCAAATACATTTATCCTTGCTCTTTCTTCTCTTCTCACCGCTCAGAGAAACGGCACACGCTGCAGATACACACACACAGTGCATGGCCTAGTGGACAGAGCACGGGACTGGGAGTCAGAAGGAACTGGGTCCTAATCCCAACCTGCCCACTCCTCTCTTGTCTCCCATGCAAGAGGAATGCCAAAGGAATAGGGATCTTACAGGCTTTTTTAGATCGCAAGCTCGTTGTGGGCAGGGAATATATCTGTTTACTGTTACATTGTACTCTCCCAAGCACTTAGTACAGCGGTATGTATACACTAAGCGCTCGATAAATACGACTGACTGATTGATGGTGTCTGGGGAAAGAGCCCCACCCCCAGCCCCTTTTCAAAGTGGGTGGGCTCCCCCACAGCTCCAGTTTTAGAAAATACCGGGACCAGAAGGGTCTCCGAGTCGGGGGGACGGTGATAGCCGGGCACTTGGGGAAGGGGAGGGGGAGGCCACAGTAGGCGGGTGGGGAGATGGGGAAGGAAAGAAGGACCCCTGATCCAGAAATGCAAACACCCAGGTACAGAAAGGAAAGCCCTCCCTCCGGCCCTGTGATTGCCCATCTTTTCCCAGCTCTGGGCTGTGGAGAATCAGAGTCTGTAGGAGGAAAGGGGACAGCAAGAGAGTTCTGGAATTGAGGGTCGGTACCTGATGGGGGCGAGCCTAGGGGGTTGAGGGAGCTCTGGGGGGAGGGGTGGCGGTACCGGGTGAGGACGAGGCCGGGAGGTTCCGGAGGGGAGGAGGGGCGGGCCACCAGCAGCAGGTCGGGAAGCGGCAGCCCCGGCCTGGACGCGGCAATACCCAGGGCCACGCGATTGACGCGGTTGTGCAGGTCGACGGCTTGCCCCCTCTTCGTCACCTGTGCGGGAGGGGTGAGGGAGAAGGGACTGGGACCCCCCCAGAGACACGACTCTCCCCCCATCGCTCCTCCCGCCTCCCACCTGCCGGGACCTTTCCGACTTAGGCCTACCGGCGCCTGAGAGGGTGGCGCCCCATTTCTTTCCGAAAGCAATCTGCTCCCCGATCTAAGACCCCCACCCCCCACCCCGATCCTCCAGCCCCCCCAGCCCTCCCCATCCCCCCGTCCCCAGCCCAGCAGGTACCTGAACGAACTGGCTCTCAAACATGGGCAGAGGCCGCAGGGGCATGTACTCGCCGGACTGAAGGGTCTTATGCAGCCCCCCGAGCAGGGGGATCCAGCCCCCGAATGAATATTCGCTGCTGGTGAGGGGGGCCTTCCTCATGGTGGCTAGGGGGAAGGGAGAATCGGGCTACATCCTGGCCCACGGCTCCCCCTCCCCAAACGCAGGACCCCCACCCCGAACCCCGCCTCGTCCCCCACAGACGGCCTTCAGCTTGTCTCCTGGGGGGCGGGGGGGTTTGCCCAGTCCCCCACCTGGTGGGTAGGTCTCACAGTTACGGCAGGAAGCAGGAGCCCCTCAGAGGCCCGGGAGACCAAGCGGCTTGGGCGAAGGACAAGAGAGAGGCAAGAGGGTCCACAGAATGGAGGAAAGGCCGGCCATGGGCTCCGGGAAGGACAGCGGATCCTCTGGTGGGACAGTTGACAGGCCTGAGGCAGGGAGAGAGGGGAGAGCTGGTCAGGGGAGCCACTGTGACATCACGCCTGTCACCAGAGAGAAGAAGGGCAGCATTCCAGAGATGGAACCCAGGCAAACTTACCCCAAGACCCCCGTTCCGCACCTCACCGCAACGTTGCCTAGTGGAAAGAGCGCCGTCTTAGCCGTCAGAGGAAGTGAGCTCTAATCCCGGCTCTGCCACGTGTCTCCTGAGTGACCCTGGGCAAGTCACTTCACTTCTCTGTGCCTCAGTTGGGGATTAATGGGGATTAAGACCGGGAGCCCCATGTGGGACAGGGACCGTATCCAGCTTGATTACTTTGTACCTGTGTTTACAACGGTGCCGGTCACATAGTAAGCTCATAACAAATACCACTATTATTATTACTAGGCATTTTCCTCCCCAGACTGGGGGTTCTCCCCCTATTAACTCCCGGGCTGCCCTCAGGGCACGGGGCTAAGGGGAAGGACGTGGAGGAGGAGGAGGTGGGGGAGGCGAAGCAGCCTACCGGCCCAGAAAAAGGAACTCAGATGAAGCCAAATGGGGAATGACAAATATTTATTTGAAAAGACAGGACAGGAAACCAATCATTCCATGCCCGTCACATCCCCGGGCAAGACCCCCCAACCCCCAAGGAGGTTAAGGGGAGTGGGGATGGGAGGGAGGAGGGTGTGATTGCACAGTGAGGGGGCTGAGGGGATTGGAATGGGTGAGGGGGGTGGGGGGTTAGACCCCAGTAGACCGCCAAGCTCCTCCAGACTATAAACTAGACCAGAAGCTCCTTGTGGACAGGGAATGTGCCCACCGATTCTGTTGTAATGTGCTCTCCCAAGCGCTTAGCACAGTGCCCTGCACACGGTAAGCGCTCAAAAAATGCCATGAGTTGATCAACTGTTTGACTGAGTGCAGGAGGTCTGGGAGAGAGGCAGTCTCCACACTGGGATCTGAAATGACATCTCCAGGAGGCTGGTTCCCATAGGTGCTCAGCACATAGAAAGCGCTTAATAAATGTCATTATTATTAACCTCTTTCCTCCCCACTTTATAGCCCCCCAAAGTGCCACTTGGGCACTTCTTCCTGCAACTAAGCACTTCTGTGCTGACAACCTCCCTGGCACACCTTTACCTACCTGACTCTCTCTAGACTGTAAGCTTGCTGAGGCCAGGGATTGTCTATTTATAGTTATATTGTACTTTCCCGCTCGCTTGGTACAGTGCTCTGCACACGGTAAGCGCTCGACAAATACGATCGCCTGATGACTGACCCACCCTATTACCAAAGCTCCCACTCACATACATAGATTATCCTCGACTCTTCCTCCTGTCTGGAATATCTGTTTGCGTCTGCCTTCCCCTGTCAGGAGGTAAACTTGAGGGCAGGGATTGTGTCTACTATCTATACCGTTCTCTCCCAAGCGCTCAGCACAGTGGTCTGCGCACAGGAGGCGCTCCATAAAATCTATCGATCAACGGAGGGATCGATAGGATCAGCTAACGGTGCTGTCCCTCCCTGAAGGAGGGAAGGGCAGAGCGTCATCCCAGAGCGGAGACCAAGGGCTTCGGAGGCTCTCCCAAGTCACCGATGGGGGGGGAAGGGGTTGAGATCTCCCAAGGGGCAAAATACTTCCTGCCCCTGAATCCAGGTAATCGACCTCTGACCTTTGCTTTCTCCATAAGCCCCCTCAGTGAGCTCAAAACTGAATTCCCAGCAGGTCCCTCTCCAGGGAGAGCCCGCGGGGACGGGCCATTTCAGGGCACCTCGAGCCTCAGATGCCTCTGGATAATGAGCCCCGCCCTACGAGTTCAGCCAGCCGGATGCTACCTCCTCCTGATTAAGATTTAATTTTCTTTAATCAAACTGGAGCTGGGAGCCCAGATGGGGCGAGGAGGTTTGAGTCCCAATCCCTTCTCGCAGCCCCGGCCTCCACCCCTCCCTCGCTCCTTTCCCATCCTCACTCCACCCTACTCCCACCCCCCTACTGTCCCCCAACCCAGTGCCCCACCCTATCCATCATCCTTCCTGCCCCAACTGGATCCCCTGCCCAAACCCCATCCCCCCGGCCTAATCCTCTCACCCCTCCTATGTCCTATCCCACGCCTTTGGATCGGCCTCCAAGCTCTCGTCCTCTCCCCACCCACCTTCTAGGCCCGCGGCCCGTGTTCCCCGCCGCCCACGTCACAACCCTCCTCGGCTCCGTCCCTCCTTTCTCTCCACCAGCCCCGCTTCTCTCCCCCGTCCTCAGGACCGACCGACCAAACGATCGATGAGATTTATTGAGTGCCGACTGAGTTCAGGGCACCTGACTAAGCGCTTGGGAGCGTCCGATGCCGCGGAGTCGGTAAACGCGCTCCGCGGCCTCGAGGAGCCTCCAGTCTAGCGGGACCACCCACGATCTGGCTCGGACGCCCCACGTCTCATCCGCCCGGCTGTTCCCGATCCATGGACCGGGAGGGGGGTTGGGAAGGTCAGTTCTGGACAGTGAGGATGAGGGTCCGAGGTCAGAGGAAAAAGTGTGAGGGGCCGAGGGGAGGGGCGGGGCCCCCTCCCCGAGGCCCTAGCACTGCTCCCAGCCGGGGTCAGGGGTCGGGGTGGGCAGGAGGGTGTCGCTGAGGCCGAAGACATAGGGGCCCCAGGGTGGGCGGGGGCCCCCGGGCGGCTGGGGGGGGCCGCCCCGCTCCCAGATCCGTCGGCGGAAGCGGAACTCCAGCAGCGTCTTGGTGTAGGCATTGAGCGTCAGGACGGAGGCAGCCATGCACAGAGAGAAGGACAGCCAGGCCAGGCTGGAGCGCACGGGATGGCGGTAGGGCGCCGTCAGGCTCCGGGGCTGCCTCCGGAGCAGCCCCTAGCCCCTCCCTGGCCCCCCGAGACCCTGCCACTTTCCCTCCCCCACCCCGTGCCCCCCTCCCGCCCCGGGAACCCAGACGTCCGGCCCCTCACCCGAAGGACCAGCCGTAATACCAGCTCTGGGGCCGCCAGTCCTTGGGCCCCAGATGGACGCTGACCTGGAACACGGTCATGAACATCATGTGGGCCACCATGCCCAGGAGTCCTGTGCGGGGGGGAGACGGGGGGATGGTCGGAGATGGCGGCGTGCGAGGAGGAGCGTGGTGAGACGCTCTTTGGGGAGGAGAGGAAGAGAGGGCTTCCCCGGGGGCAGGGGGGTGGGGGGGGTCACTGGCCCCAGGGGGACGGAGGGCGGGAGCCTGAGAGAAAGGGACTGAGCAGGGAGGAGAGGAGCTCCCGAGAGGGAGAGGTTCACCTGACAGGACGGTGACCACGGAGGCAAAGGCGTTGACTTTTAAGCCCAGGAGCTGGTCACCCAGGCCTCCGGCCTCCAGGCACAGCAGCAGGAACCCGATGGCCAGCAGGGCGATGGACAGGGCTTCAGAGGCTACTGATAGCCACAGCACTCCTGATCCCCCCCCCCCCCCACCACACAGCCAAACACACACACACATAAGGAGCTGGACAAGGACCCAGACACCTGGGTCCCCCAGCTCGGGACTCCCTCCCAACCCACACCCTCCCCTTTGGGGCCAGCTGACTAGTTCTACAGGAACACTCTGGGCAGCAACGGGGATGAGTCTGGGGTCCCTGGGGGGAGGGGACCCAAATTCTAGAGGTGGGTCACGCAGGGGAGGAGGGAGACCTCACCTCTCTCCGACTCAGGGGGCAGGTCCATGAAACTGCGGCAGATCTCCTCTGCGGAGAGAAAAGCGGAGCCGGGGCTTCAGGGCTCTGCTCCAGGGGGTGGGCCCGGAGGCGAACGGTCTCGGGGCTCTGCTCCGGCAGAGGGTCAGGAATTGGAGGGTCCCGGCCGGGGGGGAGGTTGGGGGGGAGGGGGCGGGAATCCGCGCTCTCACCTCCCAGGTGCTCCTCGCAGGAATACCAGAACCCCGCGTGGAACGGCTGAAAGGAGAACTTGTCTTCTCCCGTCTCCCAGATGTACTGCACGGCGTGGGGGTCCAGGGTGGCATCAGGGGGAGTCCCTCCCCCGGTGAGGTTGGCCGAGGGGCCGGGGGAAGGGAGGCAGCGGCCGTGCCGGATGGCGGACAGGCAGGGGGGCTTGACCACCTTGTGGGTTCCCCGGCACCAGTAGTTGGTGGAGAAGGCCAAGGAGGCCAGGGCCAGGGCCAGGGCGGTCAGGGCCAGGGCCAGCCGGCCCCGGCCCCGGGGGCTCAGAGACGCCATCCTGCCCCCGAGGGATCACCGAGCCTCGCCGGGAGGCTCCTTCCTTCCTCGGGCCCGGCTCCCTCCAGCTCTGCCCGTCCGCCCGTCTCCGCTCGTCTTCCTCTAACCCGCTCCAAGGGGCGCCGCCTCTGTCGTTTCCTTCTGGGGCCGTTCCCCTCCCGCCGCTCTTCCTCCGACTCCGGGACCCTTCTCCGAAGGGCCTCCGGCCCCGGTACCTCTCGGTCCATCCCGGGGTCAAGAGGTGGGGGCCGAGGGAGGGGAGTCCGGGGGTGCGGGAAGCCTGGCGCGAGCCCCGGGGATTGGCGGACGGGAGGCTTCCGCTAAGCGCCTTAGGAGGCAGCTGGCGGCCGATCCTTCTTCCAAGACAGCTCGGGCCCTACTTCAGCCCCTCCATCTCACCCTCTGCCACTCCCGCCCCCAGAGCCCAGCTGGCCAAACGACCTACAGATTAGGGGAGACCAAGCTCCTCTCCTCCCCCTCGGTGCTCCTGCGCTACTCCTCCCTTTCCCGCTCCATCCCTCCGACGGCTTCAGGAGCAGCGAAGCATAGTGAAAAGAGCAGGGGCCTAAGAGTCAGAGGACCTGGGTTCTAATCCCGGCTCTGCCAAATGCTCGCTGTGTGACCTTGGCCAAGTCCCTTAACTTCCCTGTGCCTCGGTTCTCCTCTTCTCCCTCCTGAGACTGTAAGCCCCGTGTGGGACAGGGACTATGTCCAACCTAATCCGCTCGTCTCTACCCCAGCGCTTAGAACAGTACTTAACACGTAGTAAGCGTTTCACAAACACCATTAAAAGAACCACGAATGTCAGGCTCCATCTCTCTGCCACATGCACTCATTTCTCTACTCTACCTCTGTTTTTCTGGTCCTATCTCTCTGACCATCTCTTTTTAATCCCTATTTTACTGTTTTGTAAAATAAAACTCTCGCCCTCTGTGTGACTTTGGGCAAGTCCCTTTGCTTCTCCGGGCCTCAGTTTCTGCCTCTGCAAAATGGGTTTTAAGGCCCTCGATCAGCTCTCTCCCTCCTAACTTAACCTTGCTGATCTCTCCCAAGTACTTAGTACAGTGCTCTGCACCTCATAAGCGCTCAGTAAATACGACGGATTGATCTACTACCGTTCAACCTGCGCATGTCACTCCCCTAACACCAAACTACTCTCTGTACCTCATCTTGTCTATCTTGGGGCCAACCCCTCGCCCACATCCCGCCTCTGGCCTGCAACGCCTTCCCTCCTCACATCTGACAGACCTCAGATGGCTCTCCCCACCTTCAGAGCCTTATTAAAATCACAACTCCTACAAGAGGCCTTCCCAGCTTTTCATCCCCTCTATTTGCCCTCCCCTCCGTGTGGGCTATGGATCAGATCGGCATCGCCTGGGGACGCGGGAGGAAGGGTGGCCCCGAGGGGCCGAGACTGGGGGACGGAGAATGACCAACTGGACATCGGGGTGCTGGGAGGGAGACACTTTATTGACCTGACTTCCCAGGGGAGTCAAGAGGTCCCCAGCTCTAAGGAGGAAGCCCGGGTATCCAACAGGAAGGGCAGGGGGCCTAGCCACTCCTGCGGCCCGGAGTGAGGAGAAGAGGTCGAGCCCCAGAGAACCCTCCGAGGTTCTGCAGAAAGAGGAGAGACGGGCGGGAGGGAGAATAGGTCAGATGCCGGACCTCCGTCCTCTTGTTCCCTCATCTCTCCCGGCTTCTCCACCTCCCGGGCTCACCCGAGTCCGGTCCTCTCAAGGGGGAATCGGGGACCTGGGCAGGTCCAGGGACCGGCAGCGGGGTCCGGAGCAGGGTCCCGCCCGGGAGCTTGGGGAGAGGCCAGGGAGGGCTCGCGAGGAGCCCTCTTGATGTCGGGGGAAGCCGGGCAGGTACCCGGAGGGGCACCGAGGAGGTGCTTGGGGAGGGGAGGGTGCCACGCTGGAAGAGATGGAGAGAGGGACAGCCAGACAGCCTCCCTAGTCTGTGATCTTGTTGTGGGCGGGGATTGTCTATTACTGTATTGCACTTTTCCAAGCGCTCAGTACAGTGCTCTGCACACAGTAAGCGCTCAATAAATACGATTGAAAGAGGGACACGGGGCGGCTGAGCCCAGAGGGGCAGGCAAAGGGACCCCGGGGGAAAAGAAGGGAGAAACGGGGACCTGACACAGGAGGCAGAGGCCCAGGCTGGGGACGATAAATAAAATACAGGGTGACTCGGAGAGACAGAGGAGGGCCTGAGGGAAAGGACAGCACGGGGGAGGGAGCTCCCTCCCTTTCCCAGCTGTCCGGGCCGCGGGTGGCCTAGGGTGCGGCTGAGGTTGGCGAGCCGGGAGGACCCGGGGAAAGGGAGGAGCAGCAAGAGCAGGAGCGGGAGAAGAGGCAGGGAAAGGGGGAGCAGCAGGGGGAGGAGGGAGAGAAGCAGGGAAAGAGGGGAGCAGCAGGAGGAGCAGGAGAGGGAGGAGCAGAGGAAGGGGGGCAGCAGGGGAAAGGGGAGTAGCAGGGGCAGGAGGAGTAGGAGCAAAAGAAGAGGGGGGCAGTAGGGGCAGGAAAGAGAGGAGAAGCAGAGGGAGGGAGAGTAGCAGGGGAAGGGAAGGGCGGGGGGGGGGGGACAGCAGGGGGAAGAGAAGCAGGGGATGTGGGGAGTAGCAGGGGCAGGAGGAGGAGGAGGGGGAGAAACAGGAGAAGTGGAGGACCAGGAGAAAGGGGAGCAGCAATAGCAGAAGGAAGAGGACCGGGGCAAGGGGGAGCAGCAAGAGCAGGAGGAAGAGGACCAGGGGAAAGGGGAGCAGCAGGAGGACGAAGACCAGGGGAAGGAGGGGCAGCAAGAGCAGGAGGAAGAGGACCAGGGGAAAGGGGAGCAGCAAAAGCAGGAGGAAGAGGACCAGGGCAAGGGGGGGCAGCAAGAGCAGGAGGAAGAGGACCAGGGGAAGGGGGAGCAGCAAGAGCAGGAGGAAGAGGACCAGGGGAAAGGGGAGCAGCAGGAGCATGAGGAAGAGGACCAGGGGAAGGGGGGGGGCAGCAGGAGGAAGAAGACCAGGGGAAGGGGGAGCAGCAGGAGGAAGAAGACCAGGGAAAGGAGGGGCAGCGAGAGCAGGAGGAAGAGGACCAGGGAAAGGGGGAGCAGCAGGAGGGAGAGGAGGAGCAGTGGAAACGGGGGGACATGTGCAGGGGAAAGAGGGAACAGTAGGGGGAGGAGAAGCAAAGAACGGAGGAGTAGCAGGGGCAAGGAGGGGACTAGGAGCAGAGGAAGGGGGAGCAGGAGAGGAGTAGAGGCAGGGGGCGAGAAGGAGGAAGAAAAGGAACAGCTCGGGCCCGACCCCAAAGCTGAAAATCCGCAGCCAAAACGCCGCCCGGCCCATTTTAAAGGCTCCTGCCCCCGCGCCTCGGACACGATAAAGTCTTGTTGAAAGCTCCTTGCTCGGATGGCGGGGCGGCGTCGGAAACAATAAAGCCTTGTTGAAAGATCACGGCCGACGCTGGGCGGGTGGGGGAGGAGAGTCGGACGGGCCCCGCCGGAAATCCCCGAACGGGCCCCGAACGGCTTCGACTCCGCCCGAGCGCCAGCCGAAAGGGAGCCGAGGGCCGCCCGGAGGCCGGAAGCGGAAGCGCGTGGTGGTATGAAAGCGCCGCCCCGCCCCCTGGCGGCCCCTTTGCGAGGCGGCCGGCGCGGCGAGAGGAGGTAGGCCCGGCCCGGCCGGTCCTGCGGCCTGGTCTCACCGGCGTCTCATTCGTTCAGTCCTACTTATTGAGCGCTTACCCTGGGCTAAGCGCTTGACTGTACTCTCCCCGCAGCCCCGCCATGTCGGCCTATCTGCAGTGGATGGTGGTCCGCAACTGCTCCAGCTTTCTCATCAAGAGGAACAAGCAGACCTACAGCACGGTGAGCGCGGGCTCGGGCGGGGCGGGGCGGGGCGGGGGAACCCCCGGAGCCCCTCGACAACCTTCCCCCTTCCTCCCCCTCGCAGGAGCCCAACAACCTGAAGGCCCGCAACTCCTTCCGCTACAATGGACTGATTCACCGCAAGACGGTCGGCGTGGAACCCGCGGCCGACGGCAAGGGCATCGTGGTGGTGCTGAAGAGGCGAGCGGGTACGGGAGGCCGGGCCTGGGGCTGGACTAATCGCCCTCCGCCCCCAGGAAACCCCTCCATATTGCACCCCTTTAACACTCCAGTTTGGGGGCTCCGCTAAGATCCCCCCCACCTCTGACACTTGGGGGGTAGAGGGGGCCGGCCTGATCTCCCTCCACCCCCAGAAAACCCCTCCTTACCGCACCCCTGTAACACTCCGATTTGGGGGCTCTGCTAAGACGCCCCCCACCTCCATCACTTGGGTTCCGGTGGGGGTAGGAGGGAGCTGGCTTAATCTCCCTCCACCCCCAGCAAACCCCTCCTTACTGCACCCCTGTAGCACTCCAATTTGGGGGCTCTGCTAAGACCCCCCCACTTCCGACGCTTGGGTTCCGGTTGGGGTAGGGGGGAGCTGGCCTAATCTCCCTACACCCCTAGTAGACCCCTCTATAGTGCACCCCTTTAACACTCCAGTTTGGGGACTCTGCTGAGATCCCCCCCCACCTCCGACACTTGGATTCAGGTGGGGAGTAGAGGGGGCTGGACTAATCCCCCTCCACCCCCGGCAAACCCCTCCTTATTTCATCCCTTTAACACTCCAATTTGGGGGGCTCTGCTAAGACACCCCCCCCCCACCTCCAACACTTGGGTTCAGGTGGGGGTAGGGGGGAGCTGGCCTAATCTCCCTCCACCCCCAGCAAACCCCTCCATATTACACCCCTTTAACAGTCCAATTTGGGGGCTCTGCTAAGGACCCCCACACACACCTCCAGGGTGCATACACATCCAGACACACGAGCTCACAAGCAAGTGGGGCTTTCTCCCCGCTAGGACACTGACTGTTGGTTTTAATTCCTGGAGGGATGATGATGATGGCATTAAGCGCTGGGGTAGATAGAAGGTAATCAGGTTGTCCCACATGGGGCTCACGGTCTTAATCCCCACTTGACAGATGAGGTCACTGAGAGGCGAGTGACTTCCTGAAGGTCACCCAGCTGACAGGCGGTGGAGCGGGGATTAGAACCCACGGCCTCCGACTCCCACACCGCGCTCGGAGTGGCACTTCGGAGTTCTCGGACTGAGGACCGGGGTCGGGTTTGGCGAGGCGTTCCCACTCGGGCCCTGACTCTCCCTCCGCCCCGCAGGCCAGCGGAAACCCGCCACCTCTTACGTGAGGACGACCATCAACAAGAACGCCCGGGCCACGCTCAGCAGCCTCCGGCACATCATCCGCAAAAACAAGTATCGCAAGGACTTGCGCATGGTGAGGGGCCCCGCTGTCCAGAGCCCGGGGCCGGGTGGGGACGGGGGACCTCCTGCGTTCAAGGCCCTTATGATTTCCTTCCTTCCATCCCCCCCCAGGCTGCCTTGCGCCGGGCCAGTGCCATCCTGCGGAGCCAGAAGCCAGTGGTGGTGAAGAAGAAGCGTGCCCGGACCCCCAAGAGCGCCTGAGAATCGCTGCGGGTGCCCCCCGCCCCCCACCCCCAATAAAGCGTCCACCGTGTGATCTTGGAGCCAGCCTCTTCTTCTGCACCTCAGTCCCCGTTTCGACTGATTTCTGCATTTTTTGGGCCAGGAGGGTGTTGGGCTGGGGGCCCGGGTTGGCCTCGGCTGCCTCTGAGAGGAGGAGGAGGGGGAGGAGAAACTGGGGTGATCGTCTGTGTCTCTCGCCACGTCTTGGTCACCTGCCCCAACTGGGCCGACGGGTCCCGGTCCTCCGTAATGCCACTCTGCTTCAGCTCCGCAGCGTTTTACTCTCCCCTCCTTCCGTCAGAGTTGCTCCCTTTATCCTAAGCTCTTTAGCCTGAGATTTCCCCTTGGACCTGAGCCTTCTCAGCCAGCAAGATTGGTGGAGGCGGGGTGGGGAGTCCCCCGGGGCCTGGGGTGTCTGGCAAACGAGAAAGAGGGCGGAGGCCGCAGCTAATACTGAGGATCAAGCCCCTTTATTAAAAGACGAGGGTGCCCAGGTCTGCCCGTGTCTCTCCGCCACCCCCCAGTCTTAGGGTGAGGGGAACAGGTTGACCCCACACTTATCTGCTTCCTCCCCAAGGATCTGGCTGGCTCTCCCCCGGGTGAGCCCAGCCTCCTTCATGGCTTCTTGGCTTCATACTGGATGAGTCTCATGATGTCCTCGTTCTTCATAACTTCTTCGATGAATTCGCCTTCGGCGATCCTGTCTGGGGGAGGGGGAGAGGGCAGGATCAGCAGTGTTGAACTGTTGAGAGGTGTTGAACTGAGCGGACATCAGGGGAGCCAAGCAGCTACCGCATTCCCAGGCCCGGAGAGCAAAGTGATGTGCCCAAGGTCACCTGGCAGGCAAGTGGCGGAACTGGAATTAGAATCCCCGGCCGGGACTCGTCCCACTGGGCCCCACTGCTCTAGAGCGGGTAGGGGGAGAGGGAGCCGGAGCGACCGAGTGATTTCGGGACAGGGCCCTCCCCCCCCGGTCTCGGTACCATTCTCCCTTTTGTTGAAGTATCTCCAGAGCTTGTCCGCCCGCTTCTGGGGTGTGTTTTCATCCTCGGGCAACCCCTTCTGTTCTTCCGGAGGGATCATCTTGAAGATGGCCTGGAGGTGGGTAGAGAAATCCGGCTGAGGATCCCAACTCCACACACATTTGCTTGTAGAAGTAGAACCGGGATGAATTAAATAAAGACAAGTCGGGGCTGTTGGCAGCTTTCCAAGAATAGAGCGGAGGGCCTCAAGTTTAGGAAAGGCTATAATTTGCTGGATTTGGATTACATTTGCTCATGCTAAATAGTGAATCATCCATCGAAGGCCCCGATGGAGCAGTCGCCGGGGTGCAGAGCGCTGTACTAAGCACTAAATCTCCCTGAGGGCGAGGATTGTGTCCCCGCTAGTCTCCCAAGTGCTTAGTATAGTGTTCTGCACACATTAATCGCTCAATACTGTTCACTGAATGAAAGCCCGAGGGTAGGGATCATGTCTACTAACCTACTTTCCCAAGCGCTTTAGTACAGTTCTCCGCACACGGTACGTGCTCAATAAAAACCACTGGTAATAGACGCGGGCCGTAGCCGTGACACAAAGATTGTCAGTTGCCTCTGCCCCAACTTCACCTGTCCTGATCAGTCTTGTGTTTTTGATCCCATAGCCCCTCATTCCCGCTCCCTCCTCTCAACCACTGTTCCAAAGTCTATCCCTAATCCTATCTAGAGGAAGAGAGAGACATTGGTTAATAAATAATGGTTATTAATAAATATTCATGTCTGTCTCTAGACTAAGCTCATCACGGGCAGGGAGCGTGTCTGCCCACCCTGTTGTATTGTCCTCTCCCAAGCTCTTAGCACAGTGCTTTGCAAACAGTAAGCACTCAATAATAATACCAGAGATGAGAATGAAACTCACTCCAGGGTGTCAGTTTGCCGCTGTGTTCCCTCAGTCTTTCCGCTCTTGACCCCACTTCTTGAGAAATTATTTCACAGCGTCTGTTTATATCTATCGATCAATGGTATTTATGGAGCGCTTACTTTGTGCAGAGCACTTCGCTAAGCGCTTGAGAGAGTAGCACAGAGTTAGCAGACTCCCTGCCCACGACGAGTTTACAGTCTACAGGGGGAAACAGACATGAATATGAATAAATGATTGAAAATAATTGAAAAATCACGGGGCGATTATCAAATACATCGAACTTTAGGGTTCCGTCTCGTCCTCTGCCTCCTCCCCCTGCATCAGGAGCCCCGGTTGGGGATGGCCGGCCCCACTCGCTGGTCTTCTCCCGGTCTACGCCCCCAGATCAGCCCCTCATCTCCCCCTGCCCCCTCCGGCCCACCCTGCCAGCCCCCCCAGCCCACCCGCCTCACCGTGACGATCTCCAGGACTTCGGTCTTGCTGACGGTCCCATTGCGGTCCACGTCAAAGAGCGAGAAGGCCCACTCCAGCTTGAGGCGGGTGCGTCCCGAGGAGGTGAGGTGGAGCGCCAGGATGTACTCGCGGAAGTCCAGGGTCCCGTCGCCGTTGGCGTCGAAGCTGCGGAAGACGTGGCCGGCGTAGCCGGCGGGGTCGGACTGCGGGAAGAAGTTGGCGTAGATGCGCTCGAAGTCCACCCGGCCGATGCGCCCGTCGGGGCATTGTTTGCGGAAGCCCTGGTACCAGGACACCAGCTCTTCCTCCGAGTAGGAGGTCTGCAGCTTCAGCTCTTCCAGCACTTCCTTGGACAGAGCCCCGCTCGCACTGTTCCCCATCTCCGCCTCGGCCCCCAAACTTCCCCTGGGGCACGGCGGCTTGAGTTCCCCTTTCTCCTCCCTCCCGCCGCTAGATCTCTCCCTTTTCTTCTTTTCCACTCCCTGTTTCTCTCCCTTTTCCCGGCTCTCTCTTTCTCCCTTCGGGTTGTTTTGCCCCAAGCTCAAGACTTGGACGCCTCCAGCCCGGGCAACTCTCTGATTTTTGTAGCCTCCTCCCTGCCCCTCGCTGGCTATTTCGGGGCTCAACCCCAGATTATCCCCGAGCTCAATTAGGGGGATTGGGTGCCAAGGAGATTAGTTCCTCCTGTCACGGTGGGGATTGGGGTGGGGGGCAGAGAGGGAGGAGAAAGGGTTTGTTATCCTGAGGCTAAGAGCCTCAGGAAGGATCGGGGGCAGGGATGGCACTGGAATGGGTGACAGCCTCTTGGGGATGAAGTGCCTTACCTGCCTCTGCGATCCGTCCAGGAAAAAGGCCCAGGCTCTGAGCCCCTGGGCTGACCCCGAAAGCCACAACTAACACCCTGGGCATGGAGAGAGAGTGTGCGTGTGCTGGGGTGGGTTTAGAGGATACACAAATCTCAATATGTGTGAAGCGTTTAGAGAATCTGCCATTTTTGTGTGTATGTGTGTATGTTGGGGGGAGGTGCCTCTGTGCCTCAGTTCCCTCATCTGTAAAATGGAGATTGAGTCTGCGAGCCCCCTGTGGGACAGGGACTGTGTCCAAGCCGATTTGCTTGTACCCACCCCAGCACCTTAATACAGCACCTGGCATATAGTAAGTACTTAATACAATTATTATTTTAGGATGTGCACGCAGGATCTGCCAGTCTGTGATGGTGGAGGTGTTCAGTCTCACTGTGTGTGTTTTGGGGGTGCTCCGTGTGTGGGTGTGGGTGCGCATCGCAGGGGCAGTGTTCAAAGGATCTGCCAGTATCACCGTGGGCCAAGGCCTGTAGTAAACACTTGGAAGAGTACAATATAACAGTGCCTACAAGGAGCTCCCAGTCTCAAGTCCTAACTGCACCCCAAAGTCCCCCCGAGTTCAGCTAGCCGGGACCTGCCCGCTGCGAGCCCTGGAACCTCAGGACCCCAGCGACCGGCCCTCCGACGGTCAACGGTATTTGAGTACGCACTTCGGGCGGCACACCCGACTAAGGCCTTGGAACTGGACGGGACGGGACCGGCAACCGCTACTCACTGCCGCTGAGGAGCTTCCAGTAGGATTTAGAGACTCAGCACGGCCTAGAGGATAGACCGCGGGCCTGGGAGTCGGAAGGACCTGGATTCCAATCCCGGCTCTGCCACTTGTCTGCTCTATGACTTTGGGCGAGCGCTTCATTTCTTTGGGCCTCAGTTCATCTATAAAATAGGGATTAAAGCTCTGAATCCCATGTGGGACAGCAACCCGATTTGCTTGGATCTAACCCAGAGTTTAGTACAATGCCCGGCACATCGTATACACTTAAATACAATTATTACCAGTGAGGGAGCTGGATGGGGGTAGTCCCATAGAGCTTGGACAAATCAATAGAGCAAGAGGTGCGGGAGGCGGCTGCGTCAATTACTAGACCAATGCGGGTGGGGATTAGTTGGAACCGGCTCCCTGGAGGAGGAGGGACCGCAGGTGGGGTTTCGATGATGGGGAGACTTTGGCCTGGCAGATTTAAAGCTGGGGCAAAGGTTTCCACTGAAGAACAAGATCCCGTTGTGGGGGTTGAGGAGGTGAAGAGCATGCAGTAGGGAAGGGCAGGGGGCAAGAACAGGACAGGTTCAAAGGCAGTGACGAGTTTCAGCTCAACACCGGGGTCCTTTCCACTTACTCACCCTCTCTTGGGGAGCTCATCTGCCCCCAAGATTTCATCTACCACAATGGTGGACAACAGTCCAAACTGATTATATTTTATCTCCCCCAACCATTAGTTCAGTGTCTAGCACAGAGAGCACTTAAATACCACTGAAAACTGCCAAACCCCTCCACCTCTCCAATCTCACTTTTCCTCCTTGACTCCAGACACCTCCCTGAAAACTTCAAGTTCAACGTATACAAAGGTACAACTCTACTTTCCTTCCCAAATCCTCACTCCCCAACACACCTGGCTTCCCTAGCGAAGTTGACATCCCCTCCTCCAATCCCTGAAGTCTAGACTGTAAACTTGCTATGGGCAGGGGGCATGTCTAATTCTGCCGTATGGTACTCTCCCCGACACTGAGTAGTGCTTTGCATAGTTAGCACTCAAAAATCCATTGCTGGATTGAAGACTTGGAATTAGCCCTAACTCTTGGTTCTTTCGGCCCAGCGGTTCTCCCTCCTATATACCTGTAATTTATTTATAGTATTTTCCGTCTCCCTCTCCAGCCTTAAGCTCCTCGTTTACCCAGCGGACTTTAGCCTTATTCCCCTCCCCTAATCAGTCAGGCCAGCCACTGCCTTTTCCAACTTTATTTTAGAAAACCTCCCTCCCCCCGCCCCCCGGCCCATAATTTAAATAACTTAGAGTGAAAAACGCCCCCGCCGGCCCCCTCTACAGCCTCCGCAGCGCCCGCTTCTTGTCGGTCTTCTTCTTGGCCGCCAGCTTCTTGTCCCGCTCCCCGGCGTGCTTCTTGGCCATGGGCCCGTCGGCCCCGCTGGCCCCCGAGGAGCCCGGCTCCACCCCGTCCCCGTCCCCCTGTGGCCCCCGGGCCCCGGCCCCGCCATGGATCTCCGTGAGGAGGCGGGCCCGGGCCGCGTACTCTTCGTAGTTGTCCAGCAACAGACGGCCGGCCTCCTCGTTCAGGGCGCTCTCTGGGTTGGGGTGGATCAGCAGGCACTTGATGGTCTGGGAGGCGGGTGGAGGGGGACGTGGAGGGTAGGAGAAACGACGACGACATTCTCAGGTCAGGGAGGAACCCGAGCCACGCGGCCCGCCGTAGCCCCCGTCCGACCCAACCCCGACACGGGACAGGAACTGAGTCGGATCTGGCTGTCTTGGATCCATCCCAGCGTGTAGTATGCATATGCGGGAAGTAATAATGTTGGTATTTAAGCGCTTACTATGTGCAGAGCACTGTTCTAAGCGCTGGGGGAGATACAGGGTCATCAGGTTGTCCCTCATGAGGCTCACAGTCCCCATTTTACAGATAACAGGCACAGAGAAGTTAAGTGACTTGCTCACAGTCACACACTTAACCGACACCCCAATTAATTATTATTACTACTATCGGCAGCATCGCGGGATGGCTTTTAAACATACACTGTCCCAAGCGCCGGGGCAGATGCACAATCGTCAAGTCCCACCTGGGGCTCACAGTCTAAATAGGAGGCAGAACAGACAGTGAACCATTTTGCACAAGGGAACTGAGGCAGAGAAGTGATGTGCCTCTGAAGCAGCAGAGAAGCAGCGTGGCTCAGTGGAAAGAGCATGGGCTTTGGAGTCAGAGGTCATGAGTTCGAATCCCAGCTCTGTCACTTGTCAGCTGTGTGACTGTGGGCAAGTCACTTAACTTCTCTGAGCCTCAGTTCCCTCAACTGTAAAATGGGGATTAAGACTGTGAGCCCCACGTGGGACAACCTGATTCCCCTGTGTCTACCCCAGCGCTTAGAACAGTGCTCTGCACATAGTAAGCGCTTAACAAATACCAACATTATTATTATTATGTGCCTGGCATGTTGGAGGCAAGTGGCAGAGCGGGGATTAGAACCCAGGTCCTTTGAGTCCCAGGCCTGGGTCCCTTCCACTAGCACTAGGCCACGTTGCTTCTCAGGGCGGCCTCTAATACCATTACCATGGTATGTGTTAAATGCTTACTGAAGCA
This sequence comes from Ornithorhynchus anatinus, assembly GCF_004115215.2. NCBI lineage: Eukaryota > Metazoa > Chordata > Mammalia > Monotremata > Ornithorhynchidae > Ornithorhynchus > Ornithorhynchus anatinus. The sequence goes on along the minus strand of NC_041737.1, from coordinate 52,430,598 downwards.
GCGTGGCTCAGCGGAAAAGAGCCCGGGCTGGGGAGCCAGAGGTCATGGGTTCGAATCCCAGCTCTGCCACTTGGCAGCTGTGGGACTGTGGGCAAGTCACTTCCCTTCTCTGGGCCTCAGTGACCTCATCTGGAAAATTAAGACTGGGAGTCTCATGTGGGACAACCTGATGACCCTGTATCTCCCCCAGCGCTTAGAACAGTGCTCTGCACATAGTAAGCTCTTAGATACCAACATTATTATTATTACTACTGTTTGCCAAGCACTAAAGCCTAGGGAGGTGGGAGACACCCCTCCCACCCCCCCACCCAATCCAACCATGCCAGAGAGCAGAGCATTGGTCCCACAGGGCTTGCCTAGCAGGGTTTTGGCCCCCTTCGGCCACCCGGGACTCGGCTCCCGACAAACCCAGTTGGTCCCCCCAAGTCCCAACAGTCCCCATTTCAGAAAAGTGGCCATGACTTCTAGTGGCAGGCCGAGGACAGATTACAGGTTGTAAACTCCTTGAGGGCGGAGATTGTACCTCCCAACTTTATTGTATTCTCCCAGAAGCTCAATACTGTGCTTAATAAATACCACTGATTTACTTCGGGGTGATCCTAGGTTCTAGGGAAAAAAAGCATGGGTCCTGGAGTTGCGAGAGAGGGGTTCTACAATCCCAGCTCAGACACAGGCCTGCTGTGTGACCTTGGGCAAGTCACCTTAACCTGAACCTCGGTTCCCTCTTCTGCAAATTAATGAGAAAAACTGTCTTCTCAGAGTGTGAGCCCTATAAGGAGCAGAGATTGTCCGATTAGTTTTTTTTTTTAAATGGTATTTAAGCGTTTACTATCATCAGGCACGGTCCTAAGTGCTGGGGTGGATACAAGCTAATCGGGTCGGGCCTGTGTCCCCGTCTCACACAGGACTCACAGTCTTCATCCCCGTTTTACAGACGAGGGAACTGACGCGCAGAGAAGTTAGGTGACGTGCCCAAGGTCACACAGCAGACAAGGGGCAGAGCTGGGATTAGAACCCTGTGCTCTATCTACTGAGCCACGATGCTTCTCTAGTTATTCTGTACCTAGTGCGGTACACGTGATTCACACTGTTATTGCCCGATTGATTGTGTATAATTGGGGGGGGGGGAGGCCAGCAGAGGCCCTTGAATGCCAACCTCAACTTCCTGTTGTTCTGAGTTTCTGCTCTACCTCTCTCGACGAGGTCTTGTGGCTCCTAATCCCAATTTAAAGGCTGAAGGCCAGAAGAAACAATCCTTTTAGTAAGGGAACTGACATCCCAGAGGCTCAAGGGAGTCAATCCTGTGCCACCACCTCCTCTCCCGGCCCTGTCGGCCTCTGACTCCACCTCCAGCAGGGTTGGCTGGGGGGGGAGGTGGGGACGGGGGTGCCGACAACTGTATGAACTCCAACTCTTAAGGAATCAGTTCTGAGACAATGGGGGGGTGAGAAACGGGACAGTCAGTAGACACGACAGTTGGGGATGGATGGGGGCAGAAGGGAAAGGAACGGGACGACTCGACTGTACGCTCCTCCCTCTACGCTGGAAGCTCCTTGTGGGCAGGGAATGTATCTGTTAATTGTTACGTTGTTCTCTCCCAAGTGGTCAGAAGAGTGCTTTGCACACAGTAAACTCTCAAATAACGTCTACTAGTTTTGTCGCCCGTCTACTTGTTCTGTTGTCTTTCTCCCCCGATTCTACACTGTGAGCCCGTTGTTGGGTAGGACGACAACTGTCTGTTGCCGAACTGTACTTTCCAAGCGCTTAGTACAGTGCTCTGCACACAGTAAGCGCTCAATAAATACGACTGAATGAAATACCATGGAAGAGTTGGTGTGTGAGCTTCCTTGTGGGTAGCAAATGGGTCCCTATGTTCTATTGACCCTTTTCCAAACATTCAAGTACAGGGCTCTGTACCCAGAGGGGCTCAATACATATATAACAGCATTATTACATGGAAGACAGATGGCCAGAGAAAAAGGAGAGAGGGAAGGGAAGCTGGAGGGACCCCAAGAAACTACAGAATGAGGACCTCCACCCAGGGTCTGTGACAGTCTCCCACATTCCTGACTCGAGGGGACCCGCTGGCATCAGGGCTGCTAGGGTGAGCTGGAGAGTTGGTAGGGCTGGCGATCTGTACCCCAAAACCACCGGGCCCGCTCAGGGTCATCTGCTAGAGGGAAGGCAAGAGGCTCGCACTCAGACCACGGAGACCCCAGCCGGGCCACCTCCCCCCAACCCGGCTCTGACCTTCCGGGAGCCCTCAGCCCTCCTCCTCCACGCCCCCCACCAACCACCTCCTCCATCCTCACCAGTAAGACATGGCGGATCCCCAGCTCGGCCTTCCAGTCGCGCTTGAGCACATTGACGCAGATCTCGCCGTTGGCGCCCACGTTGGGGTGGAAGATCTTCGTAAGAAAGAAGCCTTTGGGGGGGGCGGCTGGGAAGTCCTTGCCCAGGATCAACTTCATACGGAACAGCCCACCGGCGTACGGGGTCCCCTCTGGGCAGGGGGCAAAGGAAAACACCGGTCAGGCTCGCCGAGACGGAGGAGGACCGTCCGACACCCGCCCCCGGGTGACCCAGTCTAAATTCCCCCCAGGCTCTCTGTCCCCCCGGGGGGGCCCTCCCCGCAACTCACGACACCCCCATCTTCCCCTCCCGCCCCCGCCCTCTCCGACCGCCCGGTTCCGACGGCCCCGCTCTTACCGAAACCGTTCCCCGACCGGCCGCGGGCCGGGGACCCTCGCGGGCCCCGGCTCTCCTCCCTTCTCCCCCCTCCACCGGGTCCCCTCACCTGGTCCCTCGATGGTGACCTGCAGGTCGGTGACATCCTCCTCGTTGGGGAAAACCTTAATGCCGTCGGGGGGATCCGCCGTCAGCGTGGTCACCTCCTTGTACACCAGGCGGATGATGTGGGGAGGCAGGTTCTCCACGTTGGAGTTCTGGGGGGTGGGAGGGAGGCACAGATCAGCTGGAGTTCGAACACCCCCGGGCGGGGGAACCTTTCCCAATGCTGGGGAGACCCTCAGGGTCCCCAAGGTGGCCCATCTGCTGCCCCGGCCACCCACTCCCAAGCCAGTTTCTTCTTCTCTGGTCTCCTTGCAGCCACGTTTCCAGGCCCAGCTCCTCTCCCGGCTGGGGTCCATCTGCAGAGCCGCCAGCCTTCGCTCCAAGCAGAGCCAGAGCTCCCAGGAGCTTCACACCTGGGGAGGACCAAACCCCAACGCCACCATCCCCTCTCTTAAAGACGCCTGGTCCCCCCGCTCTACCTTAGCACCCAGGCCGGTCCTCGCCTGGCTGTCCGACCCCCGGGAGCATCTCAGGCCCAGCCTCCCATGGGTGGATTCGCGGGGGGGACCGGGGACACCCTAAGAGGACACCCCTTGGGCCTCGGTGGGTTCCCAGAAATCTCTCCAACGAGGGGGGGGGGGCAGAGGCTAAAGGTCAAGATCTGGGAAGGGCTCCAAGCCCTCTCGTGGCGTCGGGAGGCCCGGGCCCTGCAGATGTCGAGAAGGCCCAGTGCTGAGCAGCCAGCAACACCTCCCTCCTCCCCACCGAGCTGCTGATCCACACGAGCCCCCCTCTGCCGCACATCTGGAGTCCGGGGGAGCCCTTCCACCCCGGGGGGGGCCTCAACCCGCCCCCCACATTCTTTCCCCAGCCCAGCTCTGGGTTGCAGGCCAGGGAGCGCCCCAACCTCCAGGAGTCCTCCCGCCCCCCTGGGCCGTCCCGACTGCCCGTCCCTTACCATGTCTGTCGGGCAGGGATGCGGGGGCGCCACGGGAATGGGGGGGCCGGGCTGGCCCCAACCCCCCGCTCCTTAGGGGCTGAGGCGGTGCGGGGAGGGGGACCCCACCTCCCTTCCCCCCCTCTGCAAAGGCTCCTCCTCTCCCAGCCCCCCCCTTTTTGCAAGAGCCCCCCCCCACCCCGGGTGGCGGCGCGCGCAGCTGGGGTGCAAGCCCACCGGCTCCCCACGCCGCACTGGGCCCGGCGCGCGCACAGCACCGCCCTTTGTACCCGCCCCCGCCCCCCCCGCCGCAGCGTCTGACGTCAGCACGCCCCCGCCCCTCCGGGGCCCCCGCTCCGGACCAATGGGAGCGCCGGACGCCCGGGGGGGGCGGGGCGGGGGCCCCGGGGGCGGCCCGCGGATTGGACGGTTTGAACGCCCGACGTCACCCCGGCCGGAGGGGCGGGCACGCGGGCTCGGGGGGAAGGGCGGGGGGAGGAGGGAGTTGTTTACGCCACTCCACTTAACGGTCCCCGCAGGGGAGGGGGAGGGGAGAGGTTTGAACGGCCTGACGGACGGGGCCACGGACCAATGGGAGGGGAGGAGGGGGCCGGCCGGGGCCAATCGCTGAGGGGGACAGGGCGGTGGGGGCGGGTGGAGAGGAACGAAGGGGGGAGGGAGGGGGAGAGGCGGGGCGTGACGGACGGGCCTTTGAGCCAATCAGCACCTCCGCTCCTTCGTTTGCATATTCAGATCGGACGGGGCCCAACCAATCGGAAGGCCCGGAGGGTGGGGGGGGGGCTTCGCACCCCTCGCCCGCCACACGATTAATTGAGTCCCTACTGGGGGCCGGGCGTCGAGGGGATTTACAAAATGTTTAATTTCATTTAATTGCAGGTGAAGGTTTAATTGCCGGCGGCCGCCATTTTGTCTTCCTCACCGCCCCCTCCTACCTCCAAAGCCCCTTTAATAATAATAAAAAAAAAATAATAATAATGATGATGATGATGGTATTTGTCGAGCGCTTCCTATGTGCCATGCCCTGTTCTAAGCGCTGGGGTTGATCCGAGGTGATCAGATGGTCCCCCGTGGGGGCTCACGGTCTTCATCCCCATTTGACAGATGAGGGAACTGAGGCGCAGAGAATAATTATAATAATGCTGGTATTTCTTCAGCGCTTACTACGTGCCAAGCACTGTTCTAAGCGCTGGGGGAGATCCGAGGTAGTCAGGTTGTCCCACGTGGGGCTCGCAGTCTTCATCCCCATTTTCCAGATGAGCGAACTGAGGCCCAGAGAATAAATGAAATGGAAATAAAATGGTGGCATTTGTTAGGCGCTTACTATGTGCAAGACACTGTTCTAAGCGCTGGGGGATACAAGGTGATCAGGTGGTCCCACGTGAGGCTCACAGTTAATCCCCATTTGACAGATGAGGTAAACCGAGGCCCAGAGAATAATAATATTGGTATTTGTTAAGCGCTTACTATGTGCAGAGCACTGTTCTAAGCGCTGGGGGAGATACAGTCACTTAACTTCTTGGTGCCTCAGTTACCTCATCTGTAAAATGGGGATGAAGACTGTGAGCCCCACGTGGGACAACCTGATTGCCCCGTGTCTACCCCAGCGCTTAGAACAGTGCTCGGCACATAGTTAGCGCGTAACAAATACCAACATTGTTATTATTATTATTACAGGGTCATCAGGTTGTCCCACGTGAGGCTCACAGTCTTCATCCCCATTTTACAGATGAGGGAACTGAGGCCCAGAGAAGTGAAGTGACTCGCCCATAGTCACCCAGCTGACAAGCGGCAGAGCCGGGATTCGAACCCATGAACTCTGACTTCGAAGCCCAGGCTCTTTCCACTGAGCCACGCTGCTTCCCCTAAGTGAAATGACTTGCCCGCAGTCACACAGCTGACCAGCGGCAGAGCCGGGATTCGAACCCATGACCTCTGACTCCCAAGCCCGGGCTCTTTCCGCTGAACCACGCTGCTTCTCTAACGTTAAGTGACTTGCCCAAAGTCACAGAGCTGACAAGTGGCAGAGCTGGGATCACTACGCTTGGACACAGTCCCCGTCCCACACGGGGCTCCCAGTCTAAGTAGGAAGGAAAACCGACGGTCCTTGTGGATTCCGGACATAACGTCTGCCGTGTCACATGTATCTCTCCAAGCCCATGGCGTGAGAAGCAGCGTGGCGTACCGGAAAGAGTCAGAGGACCTGGGTTCTAATCCCGGCTCTGCCCCTTGTCTGATGTGTGACCTTGGGCAAGCCGCTTCATTTCTCTGGGCCTCAGTTCCCTCGTCTGTAAAATGGGGATTAAGACTGTGAGCCCCACGTGGGACAAGCCGATTACCTCGTATCTACTCCAACTCTTATCTTGTATCTCCCCCAGCGCTTAGAACAGTGCTCTGCACATAGTGAGCGCTTAACAAATACCAACATTATTATCAGGGTGTGGTACATAGTAAGGGCTTAATAGATACCACGGTAATAGTAATAATAATAATGTAGTGGCGTCATATGCACCATTTGATGCAAGTCCATCTGAGGAAAGCAGGAGAAGCACTGTGGCTTAGTGGAAAGAGCCTGGGCCTGGGAGCCCGAGGACCCAGACTTTAAAGAAGCAACGCGGCCCAATGGAAAGAGGCCGGGCTTGGGAGTCGGAGGTCATGGGTTCGAATCCCGGCTCTGCCACTCGGCAGCTGTGTGACTGTGGCAAGTCACTTCACTTCTCTGTGCCTCAGTTCCCTCCTCTCTAAAATGGGGATTAACTCTGAGCCTCACGTGGGACAACCTGATGACCAGCGCTTAGTACAGTGCTCTGCACATAGGAAGCTCTTAACAAATACCAACATTATTATTATTATTATTAAACCCAGCTCTGCCTCTGGCCCACTGCATGATTTTGGGCAAGTCGCTAAACTTTTCTAAGCCTCAATTCCCTCATCTGTAAAATGGGAGTTAAGACTGAGAGGTCTACAGGGGACAGGGTCTGTATCCAACCCGATTAGCTTGTATCTATCCCAGCACTTAATACAGGAAAGAGCCCGGGTTTAGGAGTCAGGGGTCAAGGGTTCTAATCCCGGCTCCGTCACCTGTCAGCCGTGTGACTTTGGGCAAGTCACTTAACTTCTCGGTGCCTCATTTCCCTCATCTGCAAAATGGGGATGAAGACTGTGAGCCTCACGTGGGACAACCTGTTTACCCTGTATCCACGCCAGCGCTTAGAACGGTGCTCGGCTCATAGTAAGCGCTTAACAAATACCAACGTTATTACAGTGCCCGGCACATAGTAAGCACTTAGCAAATACCATTAAAAAAAGCAGGACAACAGGATTGTCCGAGGGAAATAGGGGGGAGAGTTTGGATTCAGGGACAGGAATCGGGATGAAGGGAGAAAGCCTGGGGGTAAGGGGTGGGGACGAGGTGCCTGGAACTGGGTGGGGAACCAGAAGCAAGGGTGTGTCAGGAGTGTGTGGGGGCGAGGAGAGGGTCCAAGGACACCCATCCTTAGAGCGTTTCTCTGTGGTAACAATAATAATAATAATACTAATGATACTTGTTAAATGCTTACTGTGTGCCGGGCACCATAGTAAACGCTAGGATGGATACGAGCAAATGGGGTTGGACACAGTCCCTGTCCCATGTGGGGCTCACAGTCTCTATCCCCATTTTACAGACGAGGCAACCGAGGCCCAGAGAAGTGAAGTGACTCGCCCACAGCCACAAGCAGACAAGCAGCAGAGCCGGGATTGCGGTGACCCCTGTCCCCCGTCTCTACTTACTCTAGAACCTTTGCGTTCCTTTTCCAAGTCCCCATGAACACGGGAGTTGATTCTGAGTCGCAGAACTCAGAGGAAGGAACCAAGGCTGAGGGAGGCTGGGCTCTGAAAATAAAAACGTCAGACACAAAGGCACCTGGAAGCACATCTGTACCGGACAGGCGATGGGCCATCTGAGACCTGAGCCGCCCGGTTTAAGGCCTGACGAACGGTCAATAGCAGAGTGACCATCCCTGCTCTTCCCAACCTCCCGTTTTCCCCCCATCGCCATTCCTGTCATTCAGGCTAGGAAGAAGCCAAGTCCTATTCTGGATTCCCCGCTCCTCGCAAATCCACCGGTCCACCGCTCTCCCCATCTTCAAGCCCTCCTAAAACCCCACCTCCTCCTGTTATATTGTTACGCCGGACTCTCCCTAGCACCCGGTCCAGGGTCCTGCACACGGGAAGTGCTCAATAAATACGATCGACCGACAGTTCACCGCACGCAAGTCATGGTGACTGGTCAGGTGGTCCCACGTAGGGCTCGCAGTCTTCGCCCCCATTTTACGGAGGAGGGAACTGAGGCCCAGAGAAGCGAAGTGACTTGCCCACGGTCACACAGCTGACAAGCGGCGGGATCAGAACCCACGACCTCCGACTCCCAAGCCCGGGCTCTTTCCACTGAGCCCCGCTGCTTCTCTATCAGTGCTTGACCCGCAGTAAGCGCTCAGCAAATACCATCCCCTCCTTCCCACTCTCCGTAACAGACCTTAGGACCAGAAACAGGAAAACATCTGTTTATTCCAAAAAAATCTCCCAAAGTTACAGCGAGTCCGGCTTCCCGGGGAGGAAGAGGGGGACCTAGCCGATCTGGGGGAGCCCGAGAACAGGGTGAGCGTCCCCTCCGGGGGCGTGGTTATGGCACAGAGAGGTTAAAAGCGGGGGACCCCACGGAGCAGGCGAGGAGTCGGGTCCCAATTCCATAGGGAGATCCCTTTCCCCTCCCTGCTCCCATCCCGGGCCCCTCTACTCCTATGGCTTATTCGGGAGGGCCGGGGGGAGAAGCAGGACAACCGGGTTGTCCGAGGGAAATAGCGGGGAGCCGTCCGGATCCAGGGCCGGGAACCGCGAGTGGGGCAGAAAGCCGGGAGGGAGAGGGAGGGGGCTCGATGCCTGTGCCGGTCGGGGGGCCGGGGGGCCGGGAGCTAGTAGGGTCGGGGGAGACAGGATGCCTGGGTTCTGAGAGCCCCAGGACTATTGTGCAGGCTTCCCCACGTTCAGACGTGTGGGGGGCCACCGGGGAGGGCCCGGGGAGAGGCCTCAAACACAATCTGGGCAAGAGCTAGAGGAGCCTCTGCTCTGTGACCCCTCCCCACCCCCGCCGCCATCCTCGTCCAAGAATCCCCCTCCCCGCACCCTCCCCGAACAGACATGGAAGACGGGAGGGAGGACGGGAGAGGAACTGTCACGCTTACGGCACGATGTGGGTGGGTGGCGGGGAGGGGAAGGGAAGGAGGGAGAGAGGGAGGGAGGGAAGGAGGGCAGGTGGGAGGGAGGGTGGACATGCCAACGTGAGGACTGGGGGAAGACGGCCCGGGGAGGGGAGGCCCCCGCCTTGCCCCAGGGGGCTGGGTGGGGGACTTTAGCCCTTTAGTGTGGAGGGGGTGACCGCCCCCCCCCCATCATGGCTATGTACACAGGGTGGAGTTGGGGGGGCATCCTTGTGCGTTCCCGGGGGGCGGGGGGGAGGGGACTTCCACCCCCACCCCAGGAGGCTGTAGGGGAAGCAAAGGAGTATGGAAAGAGGAAAGAGAATAGTCTGAGTCGGTGGGGGGCAGGGGGCTGCCTGCCTCCCCCCACCATCCCTTTCCTACCTTCAGCCCTGGGCCGGGGCGGGCATCATCAAAGGCCACTGGTCAGGTCATCAGACACCAGCAACAGCCCCGGGACACGGGACGGTGGGGATCGGGCGGGGATGGCATCCGGGGGGACACAGGACGGGGCGAGGGACATCCCCACCCTCCACGGGGAGGGCGCCTCCGGGGGCGTCGGCCCAGGGGACGGGGGGGGGGGTAAGGGGGAGGCCGTCAAGAAGGCCGAGACGTCACCGAGAGGGGACTGGTAAGGGACGAGGTCATCGGAGGCCATCGGGAGGAAGGGATGTCATCCCGGATCTGGGAAGGAGGAAAAGTGGCATCCTCGGAGGCCAGGGAGAAATGACACCCCAAGTCGGGGCGAGGTTGTCCCCAGGGTCACGGGGACAACAGAGGGCACAGCATCACCGCGGTGGCCGAGGGAAGTGACGCCACCGAAAGGGAACGACCTACCGGGGGGGAGGGGGGACGTCGCCGGAGGGGTCGCGGTCTGGAGGGAGGACGCCTCCGACGGAGGACGGGAGGCGGACGGACTGGGAGGGAGAGGCACTGGAGGTGACATCCCAAAGGAGGAGAACTCCAGAGATAAGGGGGGAGTCTCCAGAGGGGATATCCCCGGTCGGCACGACCGAAGCGGATGAAGTCTCTGGAGGAGACACGACGCCACAGGGCCGGGGCCCCGCTTGGGCTGGAAATCCCACCGACGGGATCCCGAACCTCGGTGTCTACGACGGGTCCGGGTCCGAGCCGGAAGAGAAGCGGGTCCGGACCGAAACGGAAGGGGTCCGGGCCTCGCTTCCTTCGGGGCACGGCCACGGTCGGCTTCGTGGGCCGCTGGCCCCCAGGCCTAAGGTTGGAGTCACATCCGGGCGGGCCCCGGGCTCGCGTCCAGTCGGGTGGATGGATGGCGGTCACTGGGCCGCAGCTGCTCGGCCCCAGACGGGAGAACCGTGAGGCTACCGGGGCGTCGGAGGGGCACCTAAACCCGGCTCCGGCTGTGCCAGATTTAGCTCAGCGCCAACCCGACCCGGCTCCGTCGTAGCGGGCGGGGAGCGGCCCACGGCGACTACCGGCCTACTAAGGAGGAGCCGACGGCAGTTCGGATGCCGGAGCGGGGAGGGGCCTTCGGCCACGAGGCAGGACTCTCCGGACGGGCGGACGGGGCCTCCGTCCGGTCGGGCTGCCCGTCGCCGACATCGGAGGGGGTCTTCGGCGAGAAGAGCGGCGTTCAGAAGCGAGGGGCCCCGGACGTGACGTCACCGAAGCGGGCACAGCCTCTGCAGATGGCATCGCCGGAGAGGACGGGGCCTCCGAAGCCGACGTCGTCACCGTGGAAGGACCTTCTGGTGTGTGTGTGTGTCTGTGTGTGTGTGGGAGGGGGTGACACTACAAAGTAGGGAGGGCCACCGGAGCCGGAAGAGAGAGTCCCCGGTGCTATTGCCAAGGGGGGAGGGGGTGTGTGTGTTGGGGGGGGGTCTCTGGAGGTGGCGTCACGGAGGAGCCTTTGGTGATGAGGTCACCACGAGGGGAGGCCTCTCCAGGCATCAACGGAAGAGGAGGAGGAGGGGTCACGGGGATCCGGGGGCGGGGGGGTCTCCCCGAGAGAGGGACGGCCCCCCGGAGGCCTCCGGCGATGCCGTCTCCCCCCCTCCCCGGAGGGCCCGGGCTCCTGGGCAGCGGGCCCGGGGTGGGCCCGGCGTCCCCGCCCCTCAGACGGTGACCTCGTTCTTGCTGCCGGTGCGGAGGTGCTGGGGCTGGTGGTGACCGGGGATGAACTGCAGCTGCTCCACGGTGCTCTGCCGCTGGAAGGCGGGGCGCCGGCCCAGGGTGGCCGGGTTGGCCGCCCCGTCGGAGGCGCCCCCGCCCCCGGCCCAGGCGGCGGGCTGCGGGGACCCGTGGTGGTGATGCAGGTGGTGGTGATGGTGGTGGTGCAGGTGGGGAGGGGGCAGGCCGGGGGAGGCGTGGAGGGGCGTGGGGGGCCCCGCGGCCAGCAGCAGGTTGGACTGGGAGGCGGCCAGGCCGCGGGGGAGGTCGGGGCCCGGCGGGGGCGGCCCCGGGGCCGCGGGGGGGCCCGGGGTCGGGGCGGCGGAGGGGCTGCGGGGCGGGGACAGGAGCAGCCTCTCCTGGGACTGCAGGGCCTCGCGGGACAGGAGCAGCCGGTCCGGGGCCACCATCCGGGCCCGCGGCAGGGTCAGCTCGTAGCGGGACCCGCGGGGCCCGGCCCCGGCCTCGGACAGCAGGTGCTCCTGGGACATGACCCGGCGGGGGTTGGGGCCCGGGCCCAGGCCCAGGCCGGGCTCCTCGGGGACCCCCCAGCCGTCGCCGCCGCAGAAGGGGGCTCCGGCCGGGCCCCCCCGGCGCAGGGCCTGCAGCGGCAGCGTGCCCCGGCTCAGCTCGGCCAGGTGGCGACGCTTCAGGTAGGCCTCGTCCAGGTCCTTCTCCGCTGCCGGACGGAAGGAGGGACGGAGGGACGGAGAGGGGATGGGCGGGCGGGCGCGGGGACCTGGCGCCGGACCCCCGGCGGCCCTCCCCGCCCCCCCGACGCACCCCCGGTCACCCCCCCAATTCCACCAGGCCCCACCTCACCCCCGTTGCCCCCGCCCCTACTTCTGTTCCTTCCCCCACCCCGCACCTATCCCCCCAGCTGGCCCCTGCCACCCCAGACCCGTTCCCCCAACCCCCTGCCACCCCAAGCCCGTTCTCCCACCTCACCCATGCCGTCCCAAACCCATTCCTCTCCCACTTCACCCACGCCTTCCCAGACCTATTCCCCACCTCACCCATTCCACCCCAAACCCCTTCCTCCGCCTCACCCATTGCATCCCAGACCTATCCCCCTCCTCTCACCCATGCCACCCTAAACCTATTCCCCCACCTCACCCCTGCCACCCCAGACCTATTCCCCTACCTCACCCCTGCCACCCCAGACCTATCCCCCTCCTCTCACCCATGCCACCCTAAACCTATTCCCCCAACTCACCCCTGCCACCCCAGACCTATTCCCCCACCTCACCCCTGCCACCCCAGACCTATCCCCCTCCTCTCACCCATGCCACCCTAAACCTATTCCCCCACCTCACCCCTGCCACCCCAGACCTATTCCCCCACCTCACCCCTGCCACCCCAGACCTATTCCCCTACCTCCCCCCTGCCACCCCAAACCTCTCCCCCCACCTCACCCATGCCGCCCTAGAGCCATTCTCCCACCTCACCTATGCCACCCCAAACCGATTCCTCTCCCACTTCACGCATTGCATCCCAGACCCATTCCCCTCCTCTCACCCCTGCCACCCCAAACTTATTCTCCCACCTCACCCATGCAACCCTAGACCCATTCTCCCATCTCACCCATGCCATCCCAAACCTATTCCCCCACTTGACCCACGCCACCCCAGACCTTTTCCCCCTCCTCACCCATGCGCCCCAAGCCTATTCTTCCCCCACCTCAGCCACTCCACCTCAAACTTACTCCTCCACCCCCCCCCCCCCGCCACTCCACCCCAGACCTCATCCCCCCTCCTCCCCCATTCCACCCCAGCTCCATCCCCATCTCGGGCCCACCCCGACCCCCTCGATCCCCCCCGCCCCACCCTCCCCTCAGCCTCACCGAGCCTTTTGAGCGAGGAGTAGCGGTTGAGCTCGGACTTGACCGCGGCCTCGTAGGAGGGGGGCAGGTGGGACAGGTTGTGGAAAGAGCGGGAACAGGTGAGCGAGGAGTACTGCAGGGAAGGGCTCGGCGGGGGAGGCACCCGCCAGTCTGGGGAGGACCGGGACAGGACCGGGTCATGACCTTTCCTTCCCAGGCCCCTCCGCCCCCTTTTATACCCTGGGTCCTCCCCGGCCCCTTCAAGGCACCGCCCCCGGCCTCTTCAACCCGCCCCTCCTGGCAGCCCTCACCTACCCAGGGTGGCCGCGTGGTGCTTGGGGCTGTTGATGTTCAAGTGGATGTAGTTGTGATGGAGGTTTTCTGGGTGAGGGAGAGACAGGGGACGGAGAGGGGACGGCGCGGAAAGGCAGGGCCGGATGGATCATCAGCGAGGCAGGGAAGAAACACAAGAGACGGAAGTGTGAGGGGGAGGGACAGAGATCAGAGAGAGAGAGGGAGCGGGAGCGAGACAGGAAAGAGCGTTATACACGGAGAGGGGAAGAGGGAGGGGGACAGAGAGGCGGGGAGGGCGAGGTGATGGAGAGAGAAAAGGAGACGGGAGAGAGACCGTTAAAGATGGATCGAGAGGTCGACGAGGGAAGGCGATTTCAGAGACAGTCGAAGAGATGGGGAGGAGGCGGGGAGAGACACCCGTTGGGATAATAGTTTGGGGAGCACAGAGCCAAGGGCAGACACACGCACAACCCCCCTGCTCCCCTCCCCCCTCCACCCGCCGCCCCCGTCCCTCCCATCTCCACAGACCCCCACCCCCTCACCATGATTGCCCTTGACGGGGTTGTAGAGGTTCTTGGGGGGCCGCGGGGGCCCGTTGTCGGAGCCGACCCCTCCAGAGGTCAGTGAGCTGCTGCGACCGCGGTCCGAGCGGGAGCTTGGCCCGGCCTGGTGCCTCAGGATGTCCACCAGAGCCCTGGGGGCGAGCAGTGACAGCCGGAGGGTCAGGGTCTTCTCCGGACACGTCGCCCTCGCCCCGACTCTTCCGCCCGGGGCCCCGACCCTTCTGACCCGTCCCTGGGCTCCTCCCTTCACCCTCAGGCTCTTCCCCCCCTACCCAGGCTGCTCTCCCCATCTCGCCTCTGCCACTCGTCTGCTCTGTGACCTTGGGCAAGCCACGTAACTTCTCTTTGCCTCAGTTACCTCATCTACAAAATGGGGACTAAGACTGTGAGCCCCACGTGGGACAACCTGACTACGCGGTATCTACCCCAGCGCTTAGAACAGTGTTGGGCACATAGTAAGCACTTAACAAATACCATTATTACGATTATTATCATTATTATCTCCTGGCTGCTCCCCTCCGTCCCCAGGCTGCTCCCTTCCGTTCCCCGGCTCTTCTCTCCGACCTCAGGCTGCCCCCCCGGCCCCCGCCTCCATCTTCGGGCTCTTCCCCCCCTCACCGGGCTGCTCTCCCGATCTCTGGGCTTCTCCCACCGTCCCCACGCTGCTCCCCTCCATCCCTAGCCCGCTCCCCCCATCTCCGGTCTGCTCCCTTCCACCCTCAGGTTCCTCCCCCAATTCCCGAGGGCCGCTCCGGCTGTCCCCAGGCCGCTCCCCTCCGTCGCCAGGTTGCTCGCCCCACCGCCCCCTCCTACGTGGGGCTCGTAGTCTTAATCCCCATTCTGCGGAGGATGGGACTGAGGCCCAGAGAAGTGAAGTGACTCGCCCAAGGTCACCCAGCGGACCGGTGGCGGAGCTGGGTTTAGAACCCAGGGCCTTCTGACTCTCAAGCCCACACTCTATCCATTGGGCCACACTGCTTCTTTTTGAGGGCAGGGAGCGGGTCTGCTACTTCTGTTGCATTGTACTCCCCCCAGCGTCTAGTACAGTGTTCTGCATGTAGTAAGTGTTCAATTTCTCTCCAGGCTTCCCCCTCCAACGCCCCAGTCCCTGCCCTTCCTCCTCCTCCTCCCAGGCCTCTCAATCGATTGATTGATCCCCAGGCTTCCCCACCACCCCCAGCCCCCAGTCCCTGCCCTTCCTCTTCCTCCCAGGCCTCTCAATTGACTGATCGACCGACTGACTGATCTCCAGGCACCCCCCGCACCCGACCCCCCGGTCCCCGTCCTTCCTCCTCCTCCTCCTCCTCCTCCCAGGCCTCTCGATCGACAGATCGATTGATCCCCAGGCTCCCCCGCTCCCCCGACCCTTCCTCGTCGTCGTCGTCGCCCCCGTCCCCCCGCCGGGCCCACCTGGGCACGTTGATCTCTCGGTGGGCGCGGGGCGCGCGCGAGGCCTTGCTGAACGCCACCTTGGCGCCGACGCCCACGGCCAGGGCGAAGCTGATGACCCCGCAGACCACGTAGGCCGTGCTGCCCCCGGGCCCCTCGCCCGGCCGGCCCCCGGCCCCGCCGCCCGCCCCGCCGCCGGCCCGGCTGCCGTCCAGCCAGCCGGCCTGGCCGGCCCGCGGCCCGCCGCCGGGCCCGGCGGGCGGCGGGGTGAAGGCCCACACCGGGGTGTCGTAGTTGGAGCAGGAGGCCTGGGCCAGCCGCATGTGCCGGTGCTCGCAGCAGAAGCGGTAATGGCAGGTGCCGCAGCAGAAGCGGAAGGAGCCCGTCGAGCAGTTGAAGGTGGCGTCGTACTGGCCCATCACGTCGTAGTAGCCGTGGCAGAGCTCGGCCGGCGGAGGGGCCCGGGCCGCCGCGCCCCCGCCCCCCGTGCCGTTGCCCCCCGCCGCCGAGCCCCCCGTCAGACGGCGCAGGTGGGCCAGGAGGGCCGGCAGGGCCCCTCCCGAGGGAGCCGTCGGGCCGGCCGACAGGTTGGCGGGGCGGCCGCCCGCCAGGACGGCCAGGGCCGCCGAGGCCAACAGCAGCAGCGCGGGCCCGGAGGGCGGCATGGCGGAGGAGGCGGCAGGGAGGACCGACCCTGGCGGAGGGGACGCGGACAGGCCGGGAGAGAGGCCAAGAAGGTGGGGGCAAGAAAGAAAGAAATGGGGGGGGGAGAGAGACGGACAGGCTTTCACTCCCAAGTGACTGGGGAGGGGCCCACTTCGGAACCCACACAGATCCACTCAGGCACAGGCACACACAGACACAGAGACACACACGGACTCCTCCCGCTCCCCGTGGGCCCCGGCCTCTCTGGCCGTCGGGGGAGGCCGGAGGAGGGGGACGATGTCCTTTGCGAGGGTCGGGGGGGGGGGGGAACGGATGGGGGAGGGAAAGGGGTCGCTGGAATCCCTGGTGGGAGGGAAAAGGCCGGGGTCCGTCCCGGATGGGAAGCCCCCCGGGAGGGGGAGGCGGGGGGAGCCTGCCAAAGTGGAGGAGGGAGCTGGGCAGGTCCTCTAGTTTGTGCCGGGGACTTGTTTGGAGTCCCTAGCTGAGGGTCGGTTTATTTTTTTTTGGGGGGGGGGGTCTGGCCGAGGGGGTGCTCAGGATGGCGCCGGGGTGGGGAGTTGGAGAGAGGGAGAGCTGACACCCCTCCGTCCCCAGTCAGTCACCCGGCCGAGGCCTTTGGTGTTTCCATGGCAACCGCACAGCCACCGCTCTGTCACTGGCAGGAGAGGGGAGGGAGAGACGGACACACAATGACACATAGACACAATGACACACGGACCCACCGGCAACACTCGAAGACGCACAACACCCGCAACTGCACCTGGACGTCTGCCCGGGTAGACACGGCTGCAACTGGACCCCGACACACGCACACACACGCGCGACTCCCCCACTACAACTATACAGAGGCAGGACCGCCCGGGATCACCCTGACCCTCAACACATCACACGCATTCGGACACGGATCGGGAACATATTACGAGGAGGCGGAGGGCGGCACACTCGACCCCCCCCCCCCCGCGAACACACGACCCCCCTCCCACACCGACACACACGCGAAAACACGACCGACGTGCAGAGGGGGGGAAAGGGGAAGGAGCCGAGAGACAACACCGAGGCGGAGAGGGGAGAGGCCCCCCCATCCCCGGTCCTTGGCATGCAGAGCCTCTTGGGCGTGCACGCACCCACAAAAACACACACACACACACACACGCAGAGACACACAATCCCTCCCGCCCCCCCCACACGCCCCCCCGTCTCGCACACACAAAGCCTCTGGATCCTCTTCCCAAACCCGACCTCCCACCTGCCCTCCCTCCCACTCCCCGGCCCCCTCTCTCCTTCCTCCCACTTCCCTCCTCAGGATCTGTCCTCTCCCCTTCTCCCCCATCCCCCCTTTTCCCACCCCCAGCCCCGGCCTCCCTCACCCACCTTTGTGGCTACGAGGTGTGGGTGAACTCCGGGGAAATCTGGGTCTGCGGGTGCTTGAGGAGGGGGGACCCCATGGCCGGAGCCGGAAAGAGACGGGGATGAGGAGAGGGACCGGCAAGAGACCCTGAATCCGAAAGGTGCAGAGATAAAAGACGGGCTGAGAGGAGACGGAGAGATCGAGAGGAGGGGAGGCGGGCGCGGGGAGATAATTGTCCGGGAAACACGAGACTCCCTCCTCCCGAATCTGAGGAAGGGAAATGGATCCAAGGCCCCCCTCCCCACCGCGACCACCCCCGAAGTCCGACCGGTCCACGCGGGGTGGGGGATGCAGAGAAAGACGGAGAGGAAACTGATCCCAGGTCGTCGGTCCACCCCCCGTCCCCGGCTCCGTCTCTCCCCGTCCCTGGGTCTCCATCGCCTTCTCTCTGAGCTGTCTCCGCCCGGCTCCGTCCCTCCCCGGCTCCATTTCCATCCCTCCGGCTCCATTTCAGGCCGGGAGGGAGGGAGGGATGGGGAGGGGGTCTCTCCCGTGTCTCTGCACCTGTTTGGGTCCGGCGCGTCCTGCCCCATCCCCGCCTCCTTACCCGCTCCCGGAGCCGGCGGGCCTGGGGCTCCTCTCCCGGCCCGGTCGCTCCGCCGCCTCGTCCGGCAGCCAATGCTAAATGGCCCCCGGAGGGATGGAGAGAGGGAGGGAGGGGAGGAGGGGGTCGGGGGGCGGGCCGGGGGGCGCCGCCGCTCCCCCCGATCTCGGGAAGAGGAGGGTCCCGGGGGGCGGGCAGATAAAGGGGAGGGGGACGCTGCGGCGGCTGCGCCCGGAGACACCACCACGCTCGCACACTGACACTCACACTCACACCTCCCCTCCTTCCCAAGAGGGGAGGGGCTCGGGGGGTGACGAGCCGCCCCCCACCCCCCGGCCGAAGGGCGGAGGGGGGGGGGTCCGGACCCCCACCCGCTCTACTCTCCCCTTCCCATCCCTCTCTAGTCAAGCGTCTCTCGTCTCTGCCCAGGGCGGCCGTCTCTTTCTCTGGAGGTTACGCTTCGGGCCCCCCACCCCCGGAAGGCGGGTCCTTCCCCCCTCTCTGCGCCCTCGTTGAGAAAGGAGCGACTGGGTGCCACTCCGGCTGGGCCCTGCTCCCCCAGCCCCTTCCCACCCCCCAGAGTCCAGGACGCCCCACCCCAGGGGCAGGTGCCCGCCCGGGGACGGGGAGAGGCGCGAAGCAGATGATGGCAGGGGGATGGGGGGGCGTCCGCATCCCTCCCCGGCCGGGTCCACCCTCTCGGGAAATCCCCCGGGGTTGTCCCCTCCCCTAGGAAAGCAGCCCCCACCCCATGCCATCGTGGGGGGCGGCCGGGGTGGGGGGGAGGGGGAGGCGTCCGTGGTGAGGGGAGGGATTAGCGCGGCGGGTACAGGAACCCAGGCCACCGTGTTCCCAGAGCAGAATAGAATCCCGTTGCCATGGCAACTGCAGCGGGGCCGGGAAACGGGAGGCAGGAGACTCCAGAGGGGAAGTGGGGGGGAGGACTGGGAAAAGGGAAGAGTGGTCGGAGAGGCGGCCGCCTCTCGGAGACGAGGCGGGGGAGCGCCGAGGGCGAGGGGCTGGTTGCGGGGGTCTCCGACGGGAGCGGTCGGCGGTCCCGGTGAGGGCTGCGATCCGGGGGGCTGATGGACGTGACTCGGCCCGGCCCTCTCCCGCCGCCTCAGTTTCCCCTGTGGGCTCCGGGCAGGCCCCCCGCCCCCTTCCACCCCCAGCCTCGCCTGGCTCAGCCCCTCGGCTCTCCCCTCGAACCAGGGCCCCGACTGGGCACCTCCTGCCACAGCCCTCTCCCCGGGATTCTGACTGTCGAGTGTCACTGGCGGGTGGGAAGGGAAAGGAGTGGGGATGCTTGTGGGTGAGAGAGAGAGCGAGCGAGAGAGAGAGAGAGAGAGAGAGAATGTGTGTGCGTAGAAAGGCATCTGTCTCTTTGTGTGATTCTAATAACGATAACGTGTGGTATTTGTAAAGTGCTTACTATGTGCCAAGCATTGTTCTGATCACTGGGGTAGATACAAGGTAATCAGGTCAGACACAGTGCCTGCCCCACATGGGGCTCACAACCTTAAATCCTCATTTCATCGACGAGGGAACTGAGGCCCAGAAGAATCAAGTGACTCGCCCCAGGTCACACGGCAGACATGTGGCGGACCCGGGATCGGAACCCAGGTCCTCGGACTCCCAGGCCCCGTGCCCATTCCACTAGGCCACACCTCGGTGGGTCTGGCTGTAAGTCCATCAGGTACGTGCGCGAGGGGGGCTGGCATCCTTACCGTGCCGGGGGGCGGGGGAGGCACTCCTATCCCCTATCTTTCAACTCAGCCCCTCCGACCCACACATCAGTGAACGCCGTGCAGGCCGCAATCCCCGGAGACTTTTATTACCGAGGGCGCTCCCCTCGGGTCCCACCACCGTCCCTCCCCATTCCTGTGGAGAAGCCCAACGAGCTCGGTCTCTCCGGCAAACGCCCCTTCGAGCCCCTCATCCCACCATTCTGCAAAACGGGAGCAACCCCCCCACACCCCAAGCAGGCCTTCGAGCCCCTCATCCTACCATTCTGCAAGACGGGGGCAACCCCCCACCAAAAAAAAGGCCTTCCCCCCTCTAGCCGGGGGTGGGGTGGGGGACGGGCCCCATCCCGGAGGTGCGGAGCGGGGGCGAGCCGTTTGGCACGGGCGGGACCGCTCGGCCGAGCCCGCGAGGGGAGCGATGGAGATCCAGGGCGTCGTGACGTGGGACTAAAGTCGGGGGACGGTCAACCAAGAATGGAGCCCTGGCCTTGGAAGAGAGCAAGAAGGCCACTGTCTGGGGCCGGGTGCTTGATGAGCTTCTGAACCTAGAGGAGGAAAGGAGAGAAGCAGGGGTTGCTGGGGAAACGGGGAGCGGGTGGGGGTGGGCGGGCTGGGGGTGGGCCGGGGGCGGGAGGGGGTGGGGGTGGGGGCGGAGGAGTCCATTACCTCCTTGAAGCGAGGGTGAGCTGCATCGCGCACCAGCTGGAGGATAAGGCTCTCGCTGGTGGTCAGAAAGGCTCCGCTCTGCCGCATCCGCGATAGAGCCAGCAGTCGGTCCACCTGACTGGGGAAGGGGTCACGGTATTATTCATTTCCCTTTTTTAAAATCCGGTATTTAAGCGCTCACTCTGTTCTAAGCGCCGGGGTAGAGACCATAATAACGATGATGGTAACCGTTAAGCGCTTACTCCGTCCCGAGCACTGGGATAGATACGAGGCAATCAGGTTGTCCCACGTGGGGCTCACAGACTTGATCCCCGTTTTCCAGATGAGGGAACTGAGGCACAGAGAAGTTAGGTGACTTGCCCAAAGTCACACAGCTGATAAGAGGCGGAGCTGGGATTGGAACCCACGACCTCTGGACTCCCGAGCCCGGGCTCTTTCCGCTGAGCCACGCTGCTTCTCCAGTTGAGTTCATTCATTCGCTCATTCGATCGTATTTATCGAGTGCTTCCTGTGTGCAGAGGACCGTTATAAGAGCTTGGGAGGGTACGTTTCGACAGTAAACGGACACGCTCCCCTCCCACAAGAGGTTGGTCAGTAAGGAGAAGGAGCGTGGCCTAGTGGATAGAGCACGGGCTTGGGAGTCAGAAGGAGCCGGGTTCTAATCCCAGCTCTGCCACACGTCTGCTGTGGGACCAGCCGCTTCATTTCTCTGTGCCTCAATTACTTCATCGGTAACACTGGGGATTAAGACGGTGGGCCCTGTGTGGGACAAGGACCGTGTCCAACCCGATGAACTTGTATCTACCCCAGCACTTAGAACAAGGCTTGGCACACAATACTTAACGACTGATTTCGACTATTATTAGGCCGGATCCAGTCCCCGTCCCGCGTGGGACTCCCGGTCTAAGTAGGAGGGAGAACAGGGACTGAACTCCCGTTCGGCGGCTGAGGAAACTGAGAATAATAATGATGGTATTTGTTAAGCGCTTACTATGTACCAAGCACTCTTCTAAGCGCCGGGGTAGATGCCACCTAATCCCACCCACTTTTTTCTTCCCCACTCCCCGCTCTCCGGGCCGGATCCACCCGGGACGGCCCTCCCCGTCACCTGCGGGAGGAGCAGGCGTCGGCCACTACGTGGACGTCCAATCCGCGGTCCAGCAGGTCCAAAGCTGTGCTCTGGAGAGGGAGAGGAGGATTATGGCATCAGAGTCGGAGAAGAAGACGGCTGGAGTCCGTGAAGAGGCACCGGGGGAGGGAGGGGAGGGACAACAAGAGGGCCAGGGGAGAGGAAGCGGACTCGGGTCGGAAATAGGGCTGTCTGGGATCAGGGATCCACGGAGGGTTGGAATCAGTCAGTGGTATTTGATAATAATAATAATAATAATAATAATGTTGGTATTTGTTAAGCGCTTACTCTGTGCAGAGCACTGTTCTAAGCGCTGGGGGAGATACAGGGTCATCAGGTCGTCCCACGTGAGGCTCACAGACTTAATCCCCATTTTACAGATGAGGTCACTGAGGCCCAGAGAAGTGAAGTGACTCGCCCACAGTCCCACAGCTGACAAGCGGCAGAGCCGGGAGTCGAACCCATGACCCCTGACTCCGAAGCCCAGGCTCTTTCCACTGAGCCACGCTGCTTCCCCGTTTTATCGAGCGCTTTATCAAGCGCTTACTACGTGCAGAGCACTGGACTAAGCGTTTGGGACAGTACGATAAGACAACAGAGCTGGTTGACAAGTCCCCTGCCAATGGGGAGATTACAGTCCAGAGGACTTTTAGAACAAGAAAATTCAGGGCCGGAGGGCAAGACCGGGAGGTGGAGGTTCACGGGCAAGAAATCAGTGTGATGGGATTGTCATGGGGTCGAAAATCAATCAGTAGATCAATCGAAGGTGTTTATCGAATGCTTCCTGCGTGTATTAAGCAACTGCACTGTACTAAACACCTAGCAATTCAGGGTTCGTTCATTCATTCAGTTGTATTTATTGAGTGCTTACTGAGTGCAGAGCACTGGACTGAGCGCTCGGCAGAGGACAATATGACAATGGACCCATTCCTGCCCCCAACAAGCTCGCGTCTAGAGGGGGAGACGGGCATTAATATAAATAAATAAATTACAGAGTTATCCATATGTGCCGTGGGGATGGGAGGATGAATGAAGGAGCAAGTAAGGGCGGCGCACGAGGGAGTGGGAGAAGAGGAGCGGAGGGCTTAGTCAGGAAACGCTTCTCGGAGGAGACGTGCCTTCAATAAGGTCCCGAAGCGGGGGAGAGCAATTATCTGTCGGATATGAGAAGCAGCGTGGCTCAGCGGAAAGAGCCCGGGCTCGGGAGTCAGAGGTCGTGGGTTCTAATCCCGGCTCCGCCGCCTGTCAGCTGTGTGACTTCGGGCAAGTCACTTAACTTCTCTGTGCCTCAGTTGCCTCATCTGGAAAATGGGGATGAAGACTGGGAACCCCAGGTGGGACAACGCGAGTACCTTGTATTTCCCCCAGCGCTTAGAACAGCGCTTGGCACATAGTAAGCGCTTAACAGATACTACTACTATTATTATTATATGAGGAGGGAGGGCGTCCCGGGCCAGAGGCGGGGCGCTGGAGAGAGGTCGGCGGCGAGATAGACGAGCTCGAGGCAGAGTGAGAAGGTTGGCGTTAGGGCACAGGCGGGTCGGAACCAAGGGGTCTCAGGTGAGGGTGAGGAGGTCGGGATCGTGAGGTTGGGTTCGGAGTCTCACCATGATACAGGCCTGGGCCTCGATCCCGCAGAGCAACACGGAGCGCAGCCCGGGACGAGCTTCCAGCTCCCGCTCCACCTCGGCCGTCACCATGCTGAAACACGTCTTGGACAGCGGGCGCAGCCCCCCGGCCCCCAGTTCCGGCACGGTGGGGCCCAGGCCCTGAGGGTACTGCTCCGTGAGCACCACGGGGACCTCCAGGATCCGGGCCGCCTGCCGGGGGGACGGAGGGGAACTCAGAGAAGCGTAGTGGAGAGAGCACCGGACTGGGAGGCGGAAGGTCACGGGTTCTAATCCCGGCTCTGCTGTGGACCGGGGGCAAGTCGCTTCACTTCTCCGGGCCTCGGTTCCCCCATCTGGAAAACGGGGATTGGGACCGCGAGCGCTTCGCGGGACAGGGACTGGGTCCGACCCGATTCGCTCGTATCTACCCCGGCGCTTAGTACAGTGCCTGGAACATAGTAAGCGCTCGACAGATACCGTAATTAGCATTAGTAATAGTATTAGGGGCCAGGAACTTTGATTCCCGAGGGAAGACCAACAGAACCACAGCACTTATGTACCTGTCTGTAATGTATTTATATTAATGTCCGCCTGCCCCCCTCTAGACTGTAAGCTCATTGTGGGCAGGGAATGTGTCCCTTTATTGTTGTAGTGCCCTCTCCCAAGCGCTTGGTGCAGGGCTCTGCACACAGTAAGAGCTCAATAAATAGGACTGAATGAACGAATGGAGAACCAGGAGCTTAAAGGAGGGATACCTGCGGCTTGGAAGGAGGTGGGGGCTGGACTGCCCGGGTTCTTGAGAAAAGCCGGGTCCGATGCGGGGGAATGGAGGCAGGAAAAATAATAATAATAACTGTGGTATTCGTTAAGCGTTTATGACCTGCCAGACGCTGTTCTACGCACTGGGGGAGGTACAAGATAATCGGTCTGGACACCGGCCCTGTCCCACATACGGCTCAAGGTCTTAATCCCCACTTTACAGACGAGGTAATTGAATCACAGAGAAGTGAAGTGACTTCCCCAAGGTCATACAGAGGACAAGTGGCGGAGCCGGGATTACTAGATCCCTGCCCACGAGGAGCTAAGGAAGGGGACCCGAAACCTTAAGTCTCTGAGGGGAGCGGGCTCTGGGGGTGGAAGGGGAGGCCAGGCCTAGGGGAGCATCCGGATCCCAGGTACCTGAAGCATGCGGGCGGCGACCGACACAATCTCAGGGAAGAAGGCGACGCTGGTTCGGAATTTCTCCTGCATGTCGCACAGGAAGAGGACGGAGGAGCCAGGGAGGACCCGACCCAGGCTGGACCGCGCCATTTCCTGCAGGGGGAACACACGTCAGGGGGCCTGGAAGCGGCGGGGGCGGGGACCCCAGTGGGAGAGAGCCCGGGCCTGGGAGTCGGAAGGATCTGGGTTCTAATCCCCGCTCCGCCACTTGTCCGCCGGTTGACCTCGTCAGTCGGTCAAACGTATTTATTGAGCTCTTACTGTACGCACTGTAGTAAGCATTGGGGAGAGCACACTATGACAGTATAAAAGACAGGGCAAGTCACTTCACTTCTCCGGGCCTCGGTTAGCTCTTCTGTAAAACGGGACGAAGACCGTGAGCCCCATGTGGGACAGGGACCGTGTCCAACCTGATCATCCTGTGGAAAGAGCACGGGCTTGGAAGTCAGAGGTGATGGGTTCGAATCCCTGCTCTGCCACTTGTCAGCTGTGTGACTTTGGGCAAGTCACTTAACTTCTCTGTGCCTCAGTGACCTCATCTGTAAAATGGGGATGAAGACTGTGAGCCTTACGTGGGACAACCTGATTACCCTGTATCTCCCCCAGCGCTTACAACAGTGCTCTGCACATAGTAAGTGCTTAACAAATACCAACATTATTACCCCAGTTCTTAGTTAGTGCCCGCCACACAGTAAGCGCTTAACAAAAGGCAATAAAAGAAACTAGGAGAGCTAGGATGGCACACTTTTGGTGGGTCAGTCACACTTTTGGGGGTTCTCTCCCACCATTCTAAGACAGGACAGACAGACAGACAGACAGGTGGGCTCCTCCTCACTGTCCCCGAGGCCAAACGGGTCTTTTTGGCCTTAGGGTGGGATGTCCCAGCGAGGCTGGAAACTCCCATCGGCCGTTCGGAAGGGCCGGTCGGCGCGATAAGATAAACCGCGCTTTCCTCCTCCGCCACCGTCCTACCGCTCGGCTCAGGGGACGGCAGCCCTGTTGGCCGGTGACAGAGGAGACCCCCCGATCACCGGGTCCGGAGACAACCACTGAGGCTGGGCCAAGATAATGGCAGCACTGATGGGGGCCCGGCAGTCACCGATGGCACACGACGGTCAGTCGGTCGGTCAGTCAGAGAAGCGGAGTGGCCTTGTGGATTAGAGCCTGGGTTGGGAGTCGGAAGGATGTTATTATTATTACTATGGTACTTGTTAAGCGCTTAACAAATACCAACATTATTATCTGTAAAATGGGGATGAAGACTGTGACCCCCACGTGGGACCACCTGATGACCCTGTATCTCCCCCAGCGCGTCAAACAGTGCTCTGCGCATAGTAAGCGCTTAACAAATACCAACATTCATTCATTCAATAGTATTTATTGAGCACTTACTATGTGCAGAGCACTGTACTAAGCGCTTGGAATGAACAAGTCGGCAACAGATAGAGACAATCCCTGCCGTTTGATGGGCTTACAGTCTAACTAGGGGAGACAGACAAAAACAACAGCAATAAATAGAGTTAAGGGGAAGAACATCTCGTAAAAACAATGGCAACTAAACAGAATCAAGGCGATGTACATTTCATTAACAAAACTATTATGTGTAAAATGGGGATGAAGACTGTGAGCCCCACGTGGGACCACCTGATGACGCTGTATCTCCCCCAGCGCTTCCAACAGTGTTCTGCCCATAGTAAGCGCTTAACAAATACCAACATGATTATTAAGAGGGGGATTAGAACCCAGGGCCTTTTGCCTTCCAGGCCCGGGTTCTTGCTACTGGGCCATGCTGATGGGGAAATGGGGGGTGACCTTTGTCCCGCCAGCCCCCAGACAAGCCGCAGAGCTGAGCCCGGGCTCAGGGGACCGATGGCCCAGAGGCCGTAAGTACCACTCCCCGCGGCCCGTGTGGGGACCCGTGGAGGGTGGGGATGGGGTTGCCCCTCAGGGAGTGGCAGATTGGGATTGAGAGGCAGGGGCAGGGCTAGGTTGGCGGGATTGGGCTGTGGGAAGGACCCAGGCCCTCGGCATGTCCAGTTCATGGATTTCATTTCCCTCCCTGCTATCCTGGGGGAATACTGACCGGGAGGGACTGAGGTATTGTCTGCCCAGTCCACCTTCTGGGAGCCCCTCAAGGAGACCTCCCGAGGCAGGTGATAAACACAAGGACTCTGGATTATCTGAGGACTCCGGTTATCACCTCCTCCAAGAGGCGTTCCCAGACTGAGCTCCTCGTCCCCCTCTACTCCCTCTGCCATCCCCCCTTTACCTCTCCGCAGCTAAAGCCTCATTTTCCCCTTTTCCCTCTGCTCCTCCACCTCTCCCTTCCCATCCCCACAGCACCGTACTCGTCCGCTCAACTGTATATATTTTCGTTACCCTATTTATTTTGTTAATGAATTGTACATCGCCTTGATTCTATTTAGTTGCCATTGTTTTTACGAGATGTTCTTCCCCTTGACGCTGTTTAGTGCCACTGTTCTTGTCTGTCCGTCTCCCCCGATTAGACCGTAAGCCCGTCAAACGGCAGGGACCGTCTCTATCTGTTGCCGACTTGTTCATCCCAAGCGCTTAGTACAGTGCTCTGCACATAGTAAGCGCTCAATAAATACTATTGAATGAATTCCACCCTCTGCTCAACTGAGAGTGAGATGGCTCCCAGGGAGGGCCAGGATCTTTAATGGTGGCCCTGCTCAGAGCCAGGGGCATAGACTGGATGACCTGGCAGGGATCGGGCCCCACATCTGGAAGGGCACCGGGGGGCCAGGTGGTGGTTGGCGCTGGCTGGCAAGCAGTCAGGGGTCATTTCGGGACTCTGGGTGGACATCGGGGCCGGGGGTCACTGGGTGGGAGCAGCATCCATTGCCCTCAGCCCAGATCCTCCAATCAGCTAATCAGTGGTATTTATTAAGTGATCACTGTGGGCAGAGCACCGTTCTAAGCACTTGGGAGAGTACAATAGAATTGATAGATAAGTTTTTGCCCATGAGGAGCTTACAGTCTACGGGGGAGGCAGACGTTGAATAAATTCCAGATAGGGGAATTGGGAGACTAGAAGGATTTTTATGTAAATGGTTTGGAGCTGGGGGTGGGGTGCCTCTAAATTATAAGCAGGGAACATGTCTGCCAACTCCGTTTTATTGTGCGTTCCCCAGCTGTGTGCTCTGCATATGGTAAGTGCTCAGTAAATATAATCGATTGATTGGTTGTTTGATACTTAAGGGGTACAGACCCAAGCACATAGGTGCCGCAGAAGGGAAGTAGAGAAGCAGCGTGGCTCAGTGGAAAGAGCACGGGCTTTGGAGTCAGAGTTCATGGGTTCGAATCCCGGCTCGGCCACTTGTCAGCTGTGTGACTTTGGGCAAGTCACTTCACTTCTCTGTGCCTCAGTTCCCTCATCTGTAAAATGGGGATTAAGACTGTGAGCCCCACGTGGGACAATCTGATTCCCCTGTGTCTACCCCAGCGCTTAGAACAGTGCTCGGCACATAGTAAGCGCTTAACAAATACCAACATTATTATTACCTTTGACCTGGGAGCCTCCCCCCCCCCCAGAGTTGGACAACCTTCCTCTCCTTTCCCATGACCCCCCGCGGCTCCTCCCGCACCCGCACCCGCGACTCACTTCAGCGTTTCCGGGAGGGAGGCCCCGACCCCGCCCCCTTACAAGCCCCGCCCCTTTCCCAGAACCGACCAATGGCCGCGCGTCTTCCCGGCCCCTCCCCTCAGCCACCCCGTTGGCCCCGCCCCTCCTCCGTCAATCAAACCACGCGGGCTCCGCCCTCCCTCCCCCCGCCCGAGGCCGGCGGCCAATCAGCTCCCTCGCTGCTCCCCCCGCCCTCACCTTCCGCGCGGAAACGAAGCCCCGCCCCCTCCTCGATCGTCATTGGTCAGCCCAATAGCGGTCGCTAAGGACGACTGGCCAATCGGGACCGGGAGGCGGATGAGTGACGTGGAGGAGAGCGGGAGGTGGGGGGGGGGGCGGACGGGGCCCTTAAGGAGGCCAGCCAGGCGTTGGAAAGGATAATAATATTCGTATTTGTATCTGTTAAGCGCTTACTATGTGCAGAGCACTGTTCTAAGCGCTGGGGGAGATACAGGGTCATCAGGTGGTCCCACGTGAGGCTCACAGACTTCATCCCCATTTTGCAGATGAGGTCACTGAGGCCCAGAGAAGTGAAGTGACTCGCCCACAGTCACACAGCTGACAAGTGGCAGAGCCGGGAGTCGAACCCATGACCTCTGACTCCGAAGCCCGGGCTCTTTCCACTGATTTGGGGGGTCACAGGGGTCGCGACAGAGCAATCGGGGTCCAGCCCTGAGTTCTCGGAGTAAAATGGACAGAAGGCTGGGAGTAGAACCCGTGGCCAAGTCATCACAGCACAGGCCTGATAGTCAGAGGTTCTGGATTCAAATTCTGCCTCCACCTGTAAAGGCCTTACGGGAGGGGAATGCGTCTATCGACCCTCTTATAGTGCACTCTCCCAATTGCTTAGGACAGTGCTCCACACCCGATATTATTTCTATCCATCGTCTTCGAGTCGTTTCCCATTCACTCTAAGGACATATTTTCATTCATTCAATAATAATGTTGGTATTTGTTAAGCGTTTACTATGTGCAGAGCACTGTTCTAAGCGCTGGGGGAGATACAGGGTCATCAGGTTGTCCCACGTGAGGCTCACGGTTAATCCCCATTTTACAGATGAGGTAATTGAGGCCCAGAGAAGAGAAGTGACTTGCCCACAGTCACACAGCTGACAAGTGGCAGAGCCAGGATTCGAACCTATGACTTCTGACTCGCAAGCCCAGGCTCTTTCCACTGAGCCACAATAGTATTTATTGAGCGCTTACTCTGCGCAGAGCACTGTACCAAGCGCTTGGAATGGACAATTCGGCCACAGATAGAGACAATCCCTGCCCAATGCCGGGCTATTTTCTCCAGAACATCCTAATTTCTGCCATGATCCATAATTCGGAGAAGCAGTGTGGCTTGGTGGAAAGAGCCCGGGCTTGGGAGTCAGAGGTCGTGGGTTCTAATCCCGGATCCGACACTTGTCAGCTTTGTGACTTTGGGCAAGTCACTTCACTTCTCTGTGCCTCAGTTCCCTCATCTGGAAAATGGGGGTTAAGAATGTGGGCCCCACGTGGGACAACCTGATGACCTTGTATCTCACCAGCACTTAGGCCAGTGAGCCCGTCATTGGGCAGGGATTGTCTCTATCGGTTGCCGAGTTGTACATTCCAAGCGCTTAGTACAGTGCTCTGCACATAGTAAGTGCTCAATAAATACTATTGAATGAATGAATGAACAGTGCTTGGCACATAGGAAGGGCTTAACAAATGCCAACATTATTATTATTATTATTATCTTGCTAACAGTTCTTCCAGATTGTCATTATGGCATCTATCCACCTAGCTGCTGGTCTGCCTCTTCCTCGTTTTCTCGGGACTTTTCCTTGAATTAGTGTCTTCTCCAGCAAATGAATCCTCCTGATGATGTGTCCAAAAGATGCTAAGTCCAGTCATTTGACCTTTCAAAGACCACAGTAAGCACTCAAAAATACCACTGATTGATTGATATCCTCCTGTGTGACCTTGAGCAACTCACTTAACTTCTCTGTGACTCAGTTTCTCATCGGCTGCGAGCCCGTTGGGGGCAGGGATCGCCTCTCTTTGGTGCTGAATTGCACTTTCCAAGCGCTTAGGACAGTACTCTGCACACAGTAAGCGCTCAATAAATACAGATGGAATGAATGAATATTTGTCCTCCTTCCTACTTAAGACCGTGGGACAGGGATTGTGTCAAATACGCATAAACTGCATGCGCCCTAGTGCTTAGTATAGGGTTTGGCACCTAGTAACAGCTTAATACCACAATTATCAGGAGAACGAGTGTTTGAGGGAAAGAATCTTGGATCTCCAAGGGAGACTTGGGGAGAGACAGAAACCTCACGTCAGCTGTTGCGCGGTGTGACTTACAGGGTATCACTTTCCAGTCTCTGGACCTTTGTACATTAAGCACAATCGCTTCTGCTCGTTCCTTCTTCCCGACAGTAATTAATTCCACCCACCTCCCTGGAGACTTTTATTCCAAAGGACACTCTCCTCACCCCCAGCTCAACAGAAGAGCCAACCTCCCAACCCCATTCTTTGGCACAGCCAAAGGTTTTTCACTGGTTGGGAGGATAGAGTCTCTTTTGAGGAATCCAGACTGATGGGGGGCGGGGGGAGAGCGGAGAGTCTGACTCACCGCTTGTCTGTGAGGCCTTGGGCAAGTCATTTCACTTCTCTGTGCCTCAGTTACCTCATTCGTAAAATAGGGATTGAGACTGTCAGCCCCACATGGAACAGGAACTATAGCCAACCCTGTTTGCTTGTAAATACCTCGGCGGTGTCTGGCACGTCGTAAGCACTTAAAAAAATACCACAATTATGATTATTAATTATTATCACTGTTTCGTGTCGGGGGTGGAGGGGGGGGGGGAACTGAGAGGAAAGGTTGGCTTGATAGGGTGGGCCAGGCCAATGAAATGTCCAACAGGATATCCTGGTGCGAAGCTGATAAAACGGAGCCAGTCGTGCTAAGACCGTCCTATGGGGAGCAAGGAAAAGAGGGGGACACAGGTCACCAGTGGGGAGTGTGTTGGGTAGGGAGAAACACACATACACACAGGTACGCAATCCGCTAAACACAGATCCACATGCTGGGATACAACCAGAGAAATAAAAAGACTCAAGAGTGTTGATCCCGCAGAAGGCAGAAGAGGCTATATTAACTGCCTTTTGGTCTCTGGAGGGTGTCTATGAGGAAGTCATTGAGCAGTCACTCCTCATGTTCCCAGAGGACCCAACGAGCAGAAATGATCTTCAACTGTAGTGAGGAAAACACAGAGACCAAGGAAGAATCTAACTGTGGGGATTCAATCTTGGAACAGCTGAGGGAGGTTCTGGAGCTTCCATTCCTTGAGATCTTTTCACAACACCTCACCTGGATACCCGGACAGTTTACACCATTTATCTTTCCGAAAGCCAGGGGTTGGGGGAGTGGAGTGTTGATTCCTTGGACCCCAAGTCCTAAGTAGGGCAGAGACTGTAATTGTACATTACAAGCATTTACTACAGTGCTCTGCACATAGTAAGCGCTCAATAAGTACTATTGAATGAATGAGAATACAATATAACAATAGTCAATGGTATGTATTGAGCGCTTACTGTGTGCAAAGCACTGTATTAGGCGCCTAGCACTGTACAATAAACAGGCACCAACCCTGCCCACGACGAGCTTTCAGTCTGGGGGCGGTGGGAGCCACGCAATAGAACTCCAAGGTAGTTTCCCTGCTCTCCAGGACCTTATCATATAACAGATTTGAATATTTTCCCTATCCTCTCCCCAGAACGGGCAAAATCAATCCCCTCTCCTCCTCCTCCTCCTCATTGAGGCAGAAGTCTGGTGACTTACCTTCCTGGGTGGCATCTCCTTACCTGGTCCCGGTCTCCCGTGTCTCCCTGCCCTGCTCTGCCCTGCCCGGACCCAGAAGATCCCGGACACTTTGGTTCTCCCGGCCCGGGACGCTCACTCATCCCGACTCTTCCAAGAAGAAGGAGCCCATCACCAATCCATCACCTGGAATGCAGTCGAAGTCCCGCCCCGCCGGGAAAAACAAAATGACCCATCATCGTGCGCAGCCCAGAGAGCTCGACCGCCTGGGTTCTTCCTCCCGGTTACCGTCGACCGGTTCCCACCCTCCCGAGAGCGGCGTCTCACAATAATAATAATAATAATAATAATGTTGGTATCTGTGAAGCGCTTACTATGCGCAGAACACTGTTCTAAGGGCTGGGGTAGATACGGGGTCATCAGGTTGTCCCACGTGAGGCTCACAGTTAATCCCCATTTTACAGATGAGGTCATAGAGGCATAGAGAAGTTAAGTGACTTGCCCACGGTCACACAGCTGACAAGTGGCGGAGGCGGGATAGATAAACGGTAGTCAGGTTGTCCCACGAGGGGCTCCCAGTCTTAATCCCCATTTTCCAGATGAGGTAGCTGAGGCCCAAGGTCAGCCAGCAGACAAGTGGTGGATTAGAACCCATGACCTTCTGATTCCCAGGCCCGGGCTCTGTCCACTACGCCATGCCGCTCTCTCTCCCCCTAGTCTCCCCCTCCTCTCTCGTCCTCTCCCTTCCGGATTCCCCGCTGGGAGAAGCAATCAGGCCCTCGACCCGGGCCCACCCCCCACCCCCTCATCCCGTCCCTTGCAAGGGAGGGACGTGCGGTGGCTGAGGGCCCGGTGCTATCGCAAAAATATATACATACATGTATACGTACATACATGCACATACATACACACACATCCCCCATCCCCCCCCCCACCCATCCAATCAGCACGCGATCTTTGGATGAGTGGCAGGTGGGAGAGGCCAGGCCCCCTCGGGATCATTTACCAGGTACTTTTAAGGTGGTCTCCTGGAGACCCAATGACGGCCGGTGCGGGGAGGCCGGGGGAGACGGACTTAGAGGGGAAGGGAGAGCTAAGGGATCGACAAGCCTGAAGAGCCTCCGAGAGGAGGCCGGAGCCGAGGCCGAGGGGGGAGAAGGCCGGTGCCTGGAAGTCGGGGCGCCTGGGTTGCCTTTCCCTAACGGGCCGCACCTCCTCTTTCCTAACTGTCCAATGGGCCCAGTCCCCGCTGACTTTGTTCTTCCCCCGGCTCCGGGCTCGAGGTCAACCCCCAAGGGCAGAGGAGAAGGAGGGGGATGTGGCCGGGGGCGGGGGGGGGGTTCCTCCTCTTGGGCCTCCCCCGTCAACTCCGGGTGGGCGAGCGTGAGGCTGGACGTTTAGCCCCGCCAGCCTGAAGGGCGGGGGTGGGAGGCGGGTGGGCCGGGAGGCCGGGGGCCTGGGTCCCCCCGGTGGTGGGGGGGAAAGGAGAGGACCGGGGGCCGGGTGGGTTTCGGAAGCCGGGATCCCCGGGCGGAGGGAGGGGGGAAGGAAGGGGGACCCTTTCATTCATTCAGAAGTATTTATCGAGCGCTTACTATGTGCAGAGCACCGTACTAAGCGCTTGGAACGGACGATTCGGCAACAGATAGAGACAATCCCTGCCCATCGACGGCCTCACGGTCTAGTCACCTCCCTACTCCCCGTCCCCCTTGCCCTCTGCTCCCCCTCCCCACCCTCTGCTCCTCCCCGTCCCCCTCCCCTCCGCACTGTGCACATCTGTCTATATCATCTATCATCCCCCGGTTTATGTGGTCAACGAGGTGCGCACCCCCTCGATCGGGTTTCTCGTGCTGATGTCGCCTCGTTTGTGTTGCGTTCCCTTTCGCTGGGCCGTCCCTCTCCCCCGACTGGCCCGGGAGCCCGTCGTGGGGCGGGACCGGCCTCTCTCTGCTCCCCCTCCCCACCCTCTGCTCCTGCCCCTCCCCCTCCGCTCCGCACTGTGCTCATCTGTCTAAATCGTCTACCGTCCCCCGATTTAAGTTGTCGACGAGGGGCGCAGCCCCTCGATCGTGTTTCTCGTGCCGATGTCGCCTCGTTAGGGTCTCGTTGCCTTTCGCTCGGCCGGCCGTCTCCCCCGACTGGCCCTGACTGGCCGTGGCGGGGCAGGACCGGCCTCTCCGTGTGGCCGGACTGTCCCTTCCAAGCGGTGGGCCCAGCGCTCCGCACACGGTGCAACCTCGTCGGCGCCCGGTCGGCCCGGCCTTAGGAAGGAAAGGCCGGGGCGGCCCGGCCCGACCCCGCCCCGCTCGCCCCGGAACCAGTCCGACCGGTCCGGTCGGCGGCTCCCGCGGGCTCCATGGCCTCGGCCTCCCCTCCCCCGTCGGGCCCGGCCGGGCCGCAGCCCCCCGCCGGCCCCCCGGCCGCCCCCGCCGGTGCCCCGGCCCCGTCCGGTCCCTCCCCGGCCTCGGGGCTGGGCCGCTGCCGGGCGGCGCTGGTCCTGGCCGTGGCCCTGGACGTGGCCGGCCTGGCCGCCCTGCTGACCGGCGTCTTCGCGCGGCTGCAGGCCCACGGCCGGGACTTCGGGGACCTGCTCATCTACTCCGGGGCCATCCTGGTCTTCCTCAGCCTCCTGGGCTGGATCTTCTGGTACACGGGCAACATCGAGATCTCCCGCCTGGAGCTGCAGCGCGACTACGGGCTCCGGCCCGGGACCCTGGCCCGCCTGGCCCGCAAGCTGTCGCGGCGCTGGTCCCGGCAGCAGGGCGCGGGGGGCGCCGCCGGAGGGGGGGCCGCCGCCCGGCACAAGCGGGGACCCCCGCCCGGTCGTCGCGTCAGGCTGCAGCTCGGCGAGCTGAAGGGCGAGGCGGCCGGGGCCGCCGCCGCCGCCGCCCTCCACTGAAGGGGCAGAGGTGAGACCACCGGCCGATGAGGAGGACCGTCGGGGTGGGGTCCGCTAAGCGCTCACCTTGGGCCCGGCACTGCTCTGAGCGCTGGGGGAGGTGCGGCCTCGTCAGATGACAGACGAGGCCCCGAGAGGTTGAGCGGCCGGCCCGCGGTGGCCCAGCGGACGAGTGGCGGAACCGGGCTTAGAAGCCACCTCCTCCGACTCCCGGGCCCTTTCCACTAGGCCATGGTAATGATAGTGACCGTATCCGGCAAGCGCTTACTACGCGCCGGGCCCCGTTCTTGAAAGGGGACGGATCAAAGTGCCCAGGGGAAACCAGAAGAGGGAGAGAGAGTAGGGTCTCTCTCTTCCTTGGCATCTCTCCCTACTCCCTCTCTCTCCCTTGGCACCTCTCCCTACTCCCTCTCTCTCCCTTGGCACCGGTCCCTACTCCCTCTACCCCCGCCAAACACCCCTTTTACTTTCGGTGTCCGCCCTGACTCCCCCCCGCTATCGTCTCGCAGGCCCCCTCCCTCCCTTAGTACCCCCACTTCCCATCTCTTCCCCTCGCCATCGGCCCACATTCCGTTTCTCCCCTTCACCTGGCATCCGTTCTGAACTCTTCTCTTTCCTTTCCCCCTGTGCCTATAGGGAGGTTTTTGGTTTTTAATAGGACACTTTTATTTTCCAAAGTGCTTTCACATCATTATCTATTTGTTCCCACCGCATCCCCGTGAGGGAGGGAGGGGCAGTTATTTTAACCCCCGTTTTATATTGGAAGATCTGAGGCGTACAGAGGCTTGCCTTGCCTGTGGTCACACCCCAGGCCAGTGGCAGGCCTGTGAGGAGAACCCAGTCTTCCGGCTCCCAGACCCTGCTCTGTCTGCTTCCCGCATTCCAGCCCTCTCCCCTCCTCCCTTCTCTTTCTCTTCCGCACCTTTGACCGTTCCTCCTTTCCCCTTCTTTTCTTAGTCTCCTTATCTTTTAGCTCCAAAGGTTACGGAGACACTCTCGAGATCGAGGGGCGGGAAGCCTGGGTCCCCGGGGAGCGGGGGAGGCAAAACCGGGGTCAGAGGTAGGTTGCTTTGGTCTTTGAGGGGAGGAGGGGGGCTAGGACTGGGGGTCAGGACGCCCGGGTCCTTGGGGAGCTGGGCCTGCAAAAATAGGGTTGCTTTGGTCTCCGAGGGGAGAGCCTGGGCTGGAGATCAAGGTGCCCGAGTTCCTGAATATAAGCCTTGGGGCGTGCGTGTGTGTGTGTGTGGCGGGATAGATCGAGGGATTGGGGAAGGGCGAACTGACGACCTCCTCTCTCCTTCAGGCCCCTCTCCCCCCAACCACCGCATTGATAGCAGAGACCCTCTGAGGAGACGGCGCAGAGACGGAGGGGGAGATGGGGAAGCACACCTGGGAATGGAACTCCCAGGTCAGAGACCTCCTTCTTATCCATCAGCTCCTCTCAGTCCCCATTTCTCTTCCACTTCCCTGCCCTTTGCCGTTTAAATTGTGTGAACTTCCACCCTCTGTGTCCTGTGGTTTGCTTTGCGAGGAGCCAATACGGTCAGAGAGGGGTGATTTTGTCCAGGAGGGTTAAGGAGCCAAACTCCCATCAACCACAAGTTCCGGTCCTCTCCCCAACCTCCGTCTCCGCGCCCCTTTCTCCACCCCCCCCCCCCGCCGACCCTCGTCCCAAGGTGGACAGAGACTCAGGGTTCCTCATCCCATCCCAGTGGTCAGTCTGGGTGATTTGGGAGCCTCGGCCATGCTGTGCTTATAGGAGCCCCACCCCCATCAGTCTCAGGGCTCAAGAGTCCCTGGCAAGAGAGACCCTCCACAACCCTACACTCCGGTGCCCTCTTCTGCCTCCCCCTACTTCTCCTCAAGAAATTTCATTAAAAACTCCCTGTGGGCCAACAACTGCTACTTCACAATGCTCTGATGCTTGTTCTTAACCCACTGACTCACCCGTCTGGGAGAAAAGTAGAGCCCCCACCCCTAAGTCTTTGCTCACCCTGGCCCCACAGCCCCCCATCTCTCCCACTTTCCTCTTGGGAAATCAGGCCTCACACCTCCCAACGCTGCCCCCCACCCACGGTTTTCCCCACTCTCCAGGCCCCTCTCTCCCTCGGCTTCCTCTTTCCTCAGGAATCCAGGTGTGCTGGGCCTCCAGCCCCTATATTCAGTCATTCACACGTTCTGGACCCTCCCCCGCTGGAGTAAACGGAGAGGGTGAGGAGGAGGAATGGAGAAAATCCTTCTGTGATGCCAAGACTGCCAGGAGAGGATGGAGGGGGGTGGGGGAGGGCTCCACTCCCCTTTGGGAGGAAGGGGGAATCTCCCGCTGTTCATATCCTGCCCCTGGGCTGTGGGGAGAAAGAGGGTGGAGAGAAGTTCAAGTGGGGGATACGGAGTAGGGCTGGTAGAGAGAAAGATAGAGGAGCCAGGGAAGGAAGTCACAGTACTGGGGAGGATTGGTGTTTATCCTGAATTTGGGGCCCCTGGATCCATCTGTGGCGATGGTGGCAGCAGCAGGGGCTGCTGCAGGGAACTAGGCCATGGTTTGGGGCGCAGAAGATCTGGCTCCCTTTCGTCAGCGGGGGTAGGAGGCTCCTGGTCTGGCCCCGGGGGGGCCGGATCGATTCTGGAGTTGCGGCTAAGATGAGGGCTCGGAGTTAGGGATGGGACTTGTCGTTAGGACCAGACCAGTCTCAGTGTCCCCATTCCTTCCTACCTTCACTCACCATCCAAGTGCCGGCAGAAGCCGGAGCCGTGTCCCTGGGGCAGCCGGAGCGAGAGGCGCAGGCTGGGTGCGTCTGTGCCCGCCCGACCCTGCCTGGGTTCTCCTTTTCTCCAGCATCACCCTGGAAGCCTGCTACGCAACCCCGCTACACCCATAGCCCCAGGACAGACGAGCCCAAGCCCATAAGCCACCCCACACTGTATCAGAACAAAGATGCCCCCAGCCCAGTGTTCTGCAACCAAGGGCACTTGGGGGAATGGGGTGATAATGGCTCCACATTATAAGAAATGCCAAGGCCCAGGAGCTCTCCCCCCCTCTGGGACTGAGGTTTCCGGTGTCCCCAGCACTGACTCCCTTGTCTTCGGGCCCCACTCCTTTTAAAGAGCCTGCATCAAGTCCTGCTCTCTCCCCCTTCCCGCCGCCCTAGACCTGACTCACCCCGTGGGGAGACGAACCCCTGTTTGCCACTACTGTCTGGAAGGGAAGGAGCTGTGGGTGGGAGACACAGCAAGTTGACCTTCCCCTCTCCTAGTCACCTGCATCTTTCGGGGCTGGGCGGTCCCCAGAACACTGGGAGATGTGCCGCTTAATCGTAGTGTTGTCGAGCTCTTATTAGAGTCCAAGGACTAAGCTCTGGGGTCATTCACTGTCCCTGCCCCACATGGGGGCTCACAGTCAAAGCGGGAGAGAGAGCAGGAATCGAATCCCCATTTTACCACACACAGGAGGCAAAAGAGATTAGAACCCAGGTCCCCAGACTCCAAGACCCGAGCTGTTTCCACTAGGTCATGCTGTGTCTCACTAGCCCTCAGTGACTCAAATGCCAGAGGGTCCCTGTCTGGTACTTGGGCCCGGATGGAGGTGGAGACAGACTGGACATCAAAGAGCTGATCCTCCCACCGTCCTGAAGAAGCCCCTCTCATCTGGTGAACTCGAAAAGGCTGAGGCCTGCTGCCCACGACCCCCCTGACAACTCCTCAGCGACAGGGGCCCGGAAGTTGAGGCAGTGACCCCAGGAACATCCAAGTCTCAAACCAGCGGAGGGGGACTTTGAGCTCCAGCCGGGACACTGGAAGGCTAGAGCATTCAAAGGAGGGTGGGATCACTCGGAGCCAATCTTGGGGAGACTCGAATCACGAGGGAAGAATCCTTCCGGAGGCCGCAGCAGGGGGAGCAGAGGGGCAAGTTTCCACTGTCCCGTTAGACCCATTGTTGGGGGGGGGGGGCTCTTCTTTCCTAGAAACTGAGGCTGCTGAAGGGCAGGGTCACTGGCTCCGCTCCCAGGGCCCCACCTGGGTGAGAGCAGGCAGGTTAGAGGCACCTGACTGTGAGAATGGCCACCAGTCAGTCAGTCAGTCATATTTTTTGAGCCCTTCCTGTGTGCGGATCAGGGGCAGGGCACCTGGGTCCCTGAAGGGGCTGGAAGGTAGATGTGGAGGCTGGAAGCGGGACGCCTGGGTCCCTGGAGGGGCTGGAGGCTGGGAGCAGACCGTCTGGGTCCCTGGAGGGGCTGGAGAATAGATGTGGAGGCCGGGAGCAGGATGCCTGGGTCCCTGGGGGGCCTGGGAGGTAGATGTGAAGGCTGGGAGGAGGACGCCTGGGTCCCTGGAGGGGTTGGGGGTAGATGTGGAGGCTGGAAGCAGGATGCTTGGGTCCCTAAAGGGAGTAGCAATGCGAAGGGTGAAAGCGTCCGCCTGGGGAGGCGGACACCCGGTTCTTGTTTTGGTGGGGTGCCCCCCTCCAGACACCCCTCCGTAAACATCCGGGCCTGGGCCTCCCCGGTTCCGCCCTCCCTCCTGCCACGGACGGCTCCCGATGCGGGCAGAGGAGTCCGCAGGGGCCTGGTCAGGGGAGGCGGGGGGCGGGAGGGGAGGAGATGGGGGCGGGGAGAGGGCGGCCGGGGCTTAGATGGAGACCAGGGGACAGCTGGGGAAGGGGTGACGGGGGTTGAGTTTCGGGCAGCGGCCGCCCGTTTCCTGTGTCAACATCGTCTGGAAAAAAACATCCGATTTTTCAGATTCCACGGAGATCAATGAGGGGGCGGGGGCTGAATGAGCGGCCGGGACACCTTGGGTCCCTGAGGAAGCGGGGGTTGATGGCGGGACGGGGGGGGGGGGAGGGCAGGGTCGCCCGGGTCCCTGAGGGGAAGCCAAAGGCTGGCCTCGGGGGGTGAGGTGTAGGACGGGGGGGGTCTGAGCGGAGAGGGAAGGGACTGGGGAATGTTGGGTTTGGGTGTGGGGAGGATGGACGTCTGAGAGCCGGGGGCCGGGTGGCAGGCTCCTGGGTCGCGAGAGTGTGTGTCAGAAAGTGAATCTCCCCCCCACCCCCGGGGGAGGTCTCCGGCGGCCGAAGCCCCGGGAGGTTGTGGGGCAGCCGAGAACCCAGTGTGGTTGAGGGGAGCCCGGCCCGGAGCCAACCCCGTCACCGTCCCTCACCGCTAATGACAGGCTGGTAGGGGCCGACTCACCCTGCCCCTGTCCCCCCCCTCCCCGCCGCCCACCCCCAGAGCAGAACCGAGGGGCTCCGGGCCCCCCGTCCTCCCCCTCGGGCCCACCCCCAAGGCCGGAGGTCTCTTCCCCATCCTCGGGTCTCCCCAGAGCCTCTGGTCCGCCCCCGGCCCTCGGTCCCCTCCGCAGGGCCTAGGGCTCCTCCGGCCCCTTCTTCCCGCGGCCCCTGGCCGGGCTCCAGCCGCGGGACTGACCTCATCGCCGTGGGGTTGGGGAATCCTGAGGTGGCTCGGGCCGCAGACGGGACCCGTCTGAGCCGCGGGGCGGGGGGCCGGAGGGCCGGAGGTGGGAGGAGACACGGGGAAAGAGAGACAGGGCGCCTCAACCTCCCTTGACCTCCTGACCCTTCCCTCAAGGCTCCTCTCCCGCCCTCGCCCCTTCCCTCCAAACTGGCCGGGCCTTCCCTCGTTCTTCCCCCGCGACTCCTCCAGGCTCCCTCCACGCTCCCTTCTCCTCCAAAGCCCCCTCTCGGGCCCTTCTCTCTCTTTCCTCTCCCCGGGGAGGCGGCAGCGATCCGCCCGGACGGGGCTGGTCGAGTGGGGTGCTTCGACCCCCGAGAGGGGAGGAGGGGGAGAGAAAGGGGTTTAGGGGAGCTGGCCGTCTGCCGTGTCGTCGGACGGGGGGGGGGGGGGGGGGGAGGGCTGTCCGGGTGGTCGCTGTGCCTGGCCCCCGGGGAGATGATGTCACAGAGCCCGGGACCCGGCCCCCCCTCCCCCGCCCCCCACAACAGGACATGACTTCACTGACCCAGGTGACAGCGTCCCCTCTCAGACCCCCTCCCCCCGGCCCGGCCTCTTGGCCGCCCCACTGCTCCCTTCCCAGCTTCTGCGTGGGGAAACTGAGGCAGGGACCCGGGGCGACCGATCTCCATCCGGGCGCGAGAGATAGAGCCGGAAAGAGAAGCCGCGTCCCGTCCCCAGTCCCCAGCCCGCCCTTCCCGTGGAGCCAGGCGTCCTGGCTCCCAGCCCAGTCCTCTGCACTCAGATCCCTCTTCTCTCAGGGAGCCGAGCATCGTGGCCCGGCCCTTGACTCTCCTCCATCCCTGCAGCGCCCGCTGACCTCAGGGACCTAGGCTTTCTCTCCTTTAGCCTCCCTCACTGGGTCCAACCACCAGACCCCCCAGCCTGGCCCTCCCCTCCCCCCACCCGCCCCCCCGGCCCCTTCCGGCTGAGTCAGTGTAGGGGGGCCAGCCCACTGCGTCAGAGAGGGGAGCTCTGACGTCCCCCCCGGCCACCCAGCATTGGGACATTCCTCGCTGACTCAGTCTTCATGGCAGGGGGCCGGGCAGCCCGGACCCACCAACTGCCCGCCTCTGGGGCCGGGCCGGGGGCCAGAGCTGCAGCCTGGGCCCAGCTCTCTGACCCCTCACTCCTGCTCTCTCTAGGAGCTGGGTGCCCCCAGACCCCCCACCTCCCCGCCACCGGCTCCTCCACCCCCTCGGGGACCCAGGTATCTGGCTCCCAGCCCCGCAAATGGCGCTGCCCCGGGGGTAGGGCGCCTCTGAGGGGTACCGAGAGCCTGCCCGTAATAATAACGATAATAATCACTGTGGTACTTGTTAAGGGCTTACTTTATCCCGAGCGCTGGGGTAGATACGAGGCCATCGGGTTGGACACAGTTCCTGTCCCACATGGCGCTCACGCTCTTATTCTCCTTTTCCAGAAGAGGCAACCGAAGCACAGAAGAGTGACGTGACTTGCCCAAGGTCACACATCAGACATGTGGCGGAGCCAGAATTAGAACCCAGGTCCTTCTGACTCCCCGCCCCATGCTCTATCGTCTAAGTCAAGCGGCGTCTTCATCTCCCATCTGGCTCACCTGAGTTCCAGAGGGAACCCCGGGGTCCTTTCCAGTCGTATCCAGCTGGACCGAGGGGCAAGTTATAGGGAAATATTCCCAGAAACACCCCCCCCGCCCAACGAAAGAAAGCTTCCAGAAGCAGACCCTCTGACACGCATACAGACACAGACACAGACACACACACGCAAACTGCCTCTGTCTCTTTCTCCATGACTGTCTTTTTCCATCCTTTGTCCCTCCACACCTCTGTCTCCTTTGGTGTCTTCTGGTCCTCAGTCTGGCAGTGTCTCTGTCTCCATCTCTAGCTTTCTCCTTTTTGTCTTTATCAATCTCTTTGTCAGTTTCTCTGGTTCTCTTAGGTGTGTCTCTTCTGCCATCTCGCTGCTGGGTGTCTCCCCACCTCGATTTCTGTGCTTCTCCATCTTTTGTTTAATGATGTAACTCTCTGCCTTGTTTTCCTTCCTCTCTCTTCATCTGTCTCAACCAGTCAATCCATCAATCATTGTTATTTATTGAGTATTGACTGTGTGCACGGCAGTGTACTAAACGCTTGGGAGGATTTGGAAGGCACATTCCCCACCCGCAACAGGTTTACAATCTAGAGTTTCTACCTCTCCATTTGTTTATTTCTATCTCCGACTCTGTCTCTGGTTTGTCTTCTCTGTCTCCGTGTCTTTCTATCTCTTCTCTGTATCTCCTTCTATCTTGTCTGTGTCTCTCCCTCTTTCTATTTCTTCTATGACTCGCCATCTCTTTCTAGCTCTTCTCAGTCTCTCCATCTTTTCTACTTCTCCCCGTCTTTCTCTTCTCCGTGTCTCTTCCCTTTCTACGACTCTCCATCTTTTTTTTTCTCTTCTCCGTCTCCCCATCTTTCTTTCTCTTCTCCATCTCCCCATCTTTCTCTCTCTTCTCTGCCTCTCCATCCCTCTCTATGTCTTTGACGATGACGACGACGATGATGGTGGTATCTGTTAAGGGCTTACTATGTGCCAAGCACCGTTCTAAGGGCCGGGGTAGATACAAGGTAGCGAGGTTGTCCCGCGTGGGGCTCACAGGCTTCATCCCCATTTTCCAGACGAGGTAACTGAGGCACAGAGAAGTGGCTTGTCCAAAGCCACACAGCAGAGAAGCGGCGGAGTCGGCGCTCTTCCCACTAAGCCACGCTGTTTCTCTGCCTCTCCGTCTTTTCCTAGTCTTTCTATCTCTTCCCCATCTCTCCATCTCTCCATCTCTCTCTTCCGTGACCGTCCGTCTCGTCCCCGTCTCTCCATCTCTTTCCGTCTCTTCTACGTCTCCACCTCTTCCCTGACCCTCCGCCTCTCCCTCGCCTCTTTCCATCTCTCCACCTCTACGTCTCTCTCCATCCTCTCAGCTCTCTGTCTCTCCACCCGTGGTCCCGTCCTCCACCTCCGTCTCGGCGTCCCTCTACCTGTCTCTCCCTCTCCATCTTCGGTCTCTATCTCCGTGTCTCTCCATTCCTGCGTCTCGACGGGGACCCCCGTGGGGTGGGATGGGGGTGGCGTGCGATATGACCTCAGCCCTCGTCCCCCTCTCCGATTCCCCGTCCGTGTGTCACGCCCCCGGGGGGCCCCCGGCCCCCCCCCTCAAACTTTTTCACAGTTTCTTTCTTATTTTTTTTCCCTGTGAATGGAAAAGATGTGAGTCAGGATGTGTCATCGGCCGGCTCAGCCTGCCTCCCTCCCTCCCGCCCTCCGCCCTCCGCCCTCCCGGCCTGCTCTCCCGGCCCCGCAGCCCCTATATAACCCCCCGCGGCCTGGCCCGGCCTCACTCGCCCTCGCACCCCTCCACGCACACGCTCCTCACCCTCTCCCATTACGCCTCTGCCCGGCCCGACCCCGACCCGGCCTCCCCACGGGGCCCGGGGGATCTCCCGCATCTCCGGCCGCCGACCCCGGCCCGGATCTCCCCCACACACCTAGACCGCCTGCCAGCAAAAGGTTAAGGGTGAAGGGTCAGGGGGTCGACCGCCGACCCCCTCCCTCCCCGTTCGGCCCGGGGCCCCCCGCCCCGCCCTCCCGCCCCCACGAGCCATGCACAGTAAGTGTGTCCGTCTGTCTCTCCCTCCGTCTGAGTTTTCTGCCTCTCTCTCTGTGTCTCACTTTCCGTTGTTTCGCGCCCCTTGGGGTGGGGAGGAGCCGGCGCCCGGCCAGGGGGTGGGAGGGATGGACGGACAGGGACAGAGACACGGAGACCAGAGGGACAGGGCCGGAGATAGACGGTTGCAGAGCCGGAGAGGGATGGGGAGAGGCAGAGATGGAGAGGCACAGAGACAGGGAAGAAAGGGGAGGTGGGGGACGACTTGGGGATGGGCGGGGGGATGCCCCGGTTGGGGAACCTGCTGACTGGCTGGGCCGACGGGGGCGGTGGGGGGGTCCCGGGAGGGCGACCCCTTTCATCTCCCCTCCCCCTCCCCGCCGTGGCCGGTTGGCGCGGTGCCGAGGGGGGCGAGGGGGGAACTCTCGGGGGCGGGGCAGGGCTCGTCTCTCGGAGTGTCTCTGGCCGCCTCCTCGTCTCTGGATGTCTCTGGACCTCCCGGGCCTCTCCGGGTGACCGATTGCGCGGCCCGGCCTCGCCGGCCCTCTGGCTCTCTCTGGCTCCGTCCATCGTCCCGTCTCTGCCCATCTCCCCGTGTCTCCCTCCGCCACTCCCCCCCGGGTGTCTCTGTCTCGGCTCCCGGCCTCGGCCTGTCCCGGGCTGCGGTGCAGGTGCGGGCGGCTCCCGGAGTCGCGTCGGCCGGAGGCGGGGGTAGGGGGAGGCGGGCGCCGCGGCCCCCGCTGTCTGGGGCCGGGCCGGGGGCGGGAGAGACACGGAGAGACAGAGAGAGACACGGAGAGACGGAGTGGGGGGGGGGAGAGACACGGAGGGCCAAGCCGAGGGAGATGGACAGAGGGACCTGGGGAGGGGCGGGGAGAAGCCGGGCAAGAGGGGCGGGGGGTGTCCCAGACCGGGACCCCCCCACCCCAAAGCTCTCCTACGTCTGTGATTGAGCGTGCGTGTGAGTGTGCGGGTCTCCCCCGCCTCCGTCTCCCCCGTCTCTGTCTCTGCAGTCTCTGTCCCCCCTGCCCCCGGGCTGCTCGGCGGGGCCCGAGGGCGGCGGGGGACGCTAGTGGGGCGGGGGGCGAGCCGGTGGGGGAGGGGCAGGTCGCGGCCTGTGCGGGCTCCGCTGTTCCCCCGCCCCGGGGCCCGGATTCCGGCGTCTGGGGCGGGGGCCGGGGGAGCCGGGGGAGCCGGGGCGGCCGGGGCAGCCGGCGGCGTGTGGGGGAGGAGCCGCCCCACCCGTCTGCCCGCCCCGGGGCAGCGTCTACTCACCTGGGCGGGGCAGCTCCGGACCCAGGCGTCCTGCCCTCCTCCTCCCCCCCCAGA
Organism: Ornithorhynchus anatinus; assembly: GCF_004115215.2. Lineage (NCBI taxonomy): Eukaryota > Metazoa > Chordata > Mammalia > Monotremata > Ornithorhynchidae > Ornithorhynchus > Ornithorhynchus anatinus. Next base: position 52,385,657 of record NC_041737.1, on the reverse strand, counting down.
CCCTGGCTGTCTCCCACAGCCCCCGCTCCTTGCAGGGGCCCAGGCGTCCAGCTGTCCGGCCCCTGCCTCCCAGGCCACCCAGGAGACTCGGCCCCGATCTCTCTCCCTCCTCCTCCTCCTCCTCCTCCTCCTCCTCCTCCTCCTCCTCCTCCTCCTCCTCTTCCTCCCCTCCCCAGGGCTGTGCCCTCTGGCGCTGGCGCTGCTGAACCTGTGGCCCGGGCTGTGGGCGCTGCCGGCCGCCAGGCCCCCGCGGCTCCCGGATCCCCGCGCCGAGCTGGACAGTGCCGCCCTGCTAACGAGGGGGCTGCTAGGGGACACCAAACACCTCGCCGGCCTGCTGGTGAGGGGGGGGAGGGGGTGGCGCCAGGGGGAGAGCTCCGGTCGGGGGACCTGCTAGAGGGGAAGAGCTTGGGGTCGGGGGAGCTGCCGGAGGGGGAGAACTAGGGGCCGGTGGAGCTGCTGAAGGGGGAGAGCTAGGGTCGGGGGGAGCCGCTGGGGGGGGGGGGAGAGCTAAGGTCGGGGGAGCTGCTGAGGGGGGAGAACGGGGGTCGGGGGAGCTGCTGAGGAGAGAGAACGGGGGTCGGGGGAGCTGCTGAAGAGGGAGACCTGGGGTTAGGGGAGCTGCTGAAAGGGGAGAGCTAGGGTCGGGGGAGCTGCAGAATGAGGACAGCTGGGGTCAGGGGACCTGCCGAGGGGAGAGATCTGGGGTCGGGAGAGCTGCTGAGGGGAGAGAGCTGGGGTCGGGAGAGCTGCCGAGGGGAGGGAGCTGAGGTCTGGGGAGTTAGTGAAGGGGAAGAGCTGGGGTTTCGGGGAGCCGCTGAAGCGGAAGACTTGGGTCTGGGGGAACTGCTGAGAGGGAGAGCAGGCGTCAGGGGAGCTGCTAAAGGGGAGAGCTGGGGTCGGGGGAGCCGCTGAGAGGGGAGAGCGGGGATCGGGGGAGCTGCTAAAGGGGAGAGCTGGGGTCGGGGGAGCGGCTGAGCGGGGAGAGCAGGGGTCGGGGGAGCTGCTGAGAAGGGGGAGCTGGAGTCGGGGGAGCTGCTGAAGGGGAGAGCTGGGCTCGGGGGAGCTGAAGAGGGGGAGAGCTGGGCTCGGGGAAGCTGAAGAGGGGGAGAGCTGGGATGGGGGGAGCTGCAGAGGGGACAGAACAGGGGTGTAGGAGCGGGGCGGCCAGTTCGGGGGAGCAGGAGCTGCGGGGAGCCAGAGTCAGAGAGAGACGGAGGGGGGACAGACATTCAGAGACGGACAGAGATAGAAACGGGATGAGACAGAGACGGCAAGAGCCAGACCCACATCCCGTACGTACGTTCCCGTAATTTCTGTCTCCCCCTTTAGACGGGAAGCTCGTTGTGGGCAGGGAACGGGTCTACCACCCTATTACACTGTTCTCTTCCAAGCGCTTAGCAGAGACCGCTGAACTCAGCAAGCGCTCAATAAATACGATCGATGGACTGATCGACTGATTGAGAACGAGAACCAGAGGCAGGCGCAGAGTCAGCGATAGAAGGGCGGAGGCGGAAAAACGGACGGACGAATAGTGGGAGAGGCGGGTGGGCGGATCGACGGACGGCCAGACAGACCGGAGGGTCTCCGGGGTCGCCGGTGGGGGGTCCGAAGGCCTGACTCTCGACTCCCCCCACCCCCCCGCCTCCCCTGCCCTCCAGAGGAGTCGCTTCCCGGCCGAGGGCGACCACCGGCTCGACACGCTTCCAGCCCTGGCTATGAGCGCCGGCGAGATGGGGGGGTTACAGGTGAAGAAGAGAGGGGCGTCGGGGGAGATGGGGCCGGTGGGGAAGGGAGACGGATCGCGGGGCTTCCCGGTGGCGGGGGGGGGGGGGGGCTTTGCTGGCCTTGAGTGGGAGGGGTGGGGAGCGATGGGTGGGAGACCCAGGGCCAGGTGGGTGGGACTGGGGAAATGGGGGAGGATTAGAGGGGAGGACACAGAGACCGAGAGAGAGACCGGTGGGTGGGGGGGTGGGGGGGCTTCATTCATTCATTCATTCGATCGAATTTATTGAGCGCTTACCGTGTGCAGAGCACTGTACTAAGCGCTCGGAAAGTACAACTCAGGAATAAAGAGAGACGATCCTTGGCCACGACGGGTTTACAGTCCGGTGGGGAGGGGGAGACAGACCTCAACATTCTCGTGAGGGGTCAGGACGGGAGCGAGGTTCGGGGTCTGGGGTCTCGGGCGTGTGCGACCCCCTTGTCCCCCTTCCCTCCCCGCAGGCGGCGACGGTGCTGAGCCGCCTGAGCGGGGACCTGCAGAACTACGCGCGCCACGTGGAGTGGCTGCGGCGAGCGGGTTCGGGACCCGGGCCCGGGCCCGGCCCCGGCCCCGGCCCCGGGCCCGGGCCGGGGTCGCCCCTGCGGACGCTGGACGCGGAGCTGGGGGCGCTGGGGGGGCGGCTGGAGCGGCTGCTTCGCCGACTGCAGCACCTGGTACGGAGTGGAGACCCTCCCCCCGACCCCCCGACCCCCCGGGACGCTCGAGCCCCCTCCCCCGGGCTCCGGACCCCGTCCCTCCCACCTCCTTCATTCAGTCGGATTTACTGAGCGCTTACTCTGTGCAGAGCACTGTACCGAGCGCTTGGAATGTGCAGTTCGGCAAGAGAGAGACCACCCCTGCCCAGTGAGGGGCTCACATTAGGATCTGAAGCCTGAAGTCCCAGTCGCCGGGCTCCATCCCGTCCCCTGGCCGTTCGGGGACGCTCCTGCTCCTTCTAGTGTCCTCCAAGGTGGCCAACTCCAGGGTTCCCACTCTGCTCTCTCTCCGCAGGCGGGGAGACTGGGCATGCCCCTCCAGGCCGGCCAGCCCCCTGCCCCCGCGCTGCCGGCTCCGGCCTCCGCCTGGGGGAGCGTCCAGGCTGCCCACGCCGTCCTCCGCGGCCTCCACCTCACCCTCGACTGGGCTGTGCGCGCCCTTCTGCTGCTGCGGAACAAGCTGTGAGCCCACCCGCGGGGCCCGGGGGCTCCGGGACCCCTGGGTCCTCGCAGGGCCGGATTCCACCGGGGGAGCCAGGGGTCCCCGCGGCCCTCTCCCCCTCGTAGCCGTATTTATTTATTTATTTATGGGGATGGGGGAGCCTGGGGGAGGGGGCCGCCGCTGCCTCTCTCCCCTCCCCCCCAGACTCTCAGGACCCTCTCCTCTTCCAAGCCGCCCGGACCCCCGGCTTCCTCCTTCCCGCCCCCCTTTCCTTGGTCCTAATTTAATGGCTTCACGACCGACTGTGCCTTATTTATCTCTATTTATTGGGGTCGGAGAAAGGGGATTCGGGGAGCGGGGTGACGGAGAGGCCTGGGTCCGGGAGGGGGTGGGGGGACAACCCCGGCTTCAAAGGGGACCAATCTCCTCCGGGGGACGGGCGGGGCGGTAAAGTATATTTATAAAACGCTTTTTCTTCGTATAAGTTATTTAATTTATGAACTAAATTATGTTTAATATTCTTATTGTTATTAATACATCATTCTGATTATTTTGTGACTTATTTATTATCCCGACGTTGTATTATTATTTTTTTTTATTACGAAAATGCGAGAAATCGGAACACAATAAACTGTGCCCTCCCACCGTAGCGGGGCGGGGGGAGCAAAACCGAGCGCGGTTAAGTTTGTGATTGCTGGAGCGCGGGGTCCCTTGGAGGAGCTGGGGTGGGGGGGCTGGGGGACCGGGGTCCTCGGAGTCAAGGTTCAAGGAAGGGAGGGGAGTGGGGGCGTGGAGGCAGGGGTGGGGGCACGGGGAAGAGGAGGGCAGAGTCGGTCGCTGGTGGGGCGAGATCCAGGTGGAGAGGCGGCGGAATCGCGGGGAGGGACTTACCCCCGTCCCCCTGCCCCTTTCATCCGGGATCGGGATTCAGTGCGTCTCTCCTCCTCTCCGCCCTCTGCAGGTCCCCATAATAATAATAATAATGACGGTACTTAATAATAATAATAGTGGTATTTGTTAAGCGCTTACTATGTGCCGGGCACTGTACTAAGCGCTAGGGTGGATACGAGCAAATCGAGTTGGACGCAATGTCTTTCTTGAGGCTCCCGGTCTCAATCCCCATTTTCCAGAGGAGGTGACTGAGGCCCGGAGAAGTGAAGTCATTTGCCCAAGGTCACGCAGCAGACAAGTGGCGGAGCCGGGATTAGAACCCCCAAGCGCTTACTATGTGCCAAGCACTGCTCTAAGTGCTGGGGTAGATACTAGTTAATCAGGTGGGACCCAGTCCCTGTCCTACTTGGGGTTCACACTCGTAATCCCCATTTTACAGAGGAAGTTCCTGAGACACACAGAAGTGAAGTGACTTGTCCGAGGTCACATAGACATGCGGCGGAGCTAGGATTAGAACCCAGGTCTTTCCGACTCCCGGACCATGCTCTGTTCCCTAAGCCACGCTGCTTCCGCTACTAAGCGGAAAGAAAATTAAATCCCTTTTACCCTACCCCGTGATATCCCTGGTTGGAGGGGTCGCCGCGCCACCAATTCTCCTCTTTGTCCCCGTCTTCCCCGTCCCGCGTCTTCTAGCCCTCCTCCCCGGCCGGGACCTCGGCCAGCCAATCGGGCAGGGAGGACTGCCCGTGACGTCACTGGTTGTCGGGCAGACTCTCCCGTCGGACGGGGCGACCGCGGACGGAACCCCGAGGGTCACCGGAGGCCTGGGCTTCGGGGAGACGGTGCCCAGTGGTCCGGGCGCTCAAGGCGGGGGACGTGGTGGGAAGAAGAAACGGGAGGCGCAGGCGGAACGACAAAGGGAGAGACAAGGGAGAGGGGCTTGGGTTGGCAAGTGAAGCCGCTTGGCTACCTGGTTAGCACACGGGCCTGGGAGTCAGAAGGACCTGGGTTCTAATCCCCACTCCGTCACAAGTCTGCTGTGTGACCTCGGGCAAGTCAGTTAACTCCTCTGTGCCTCAGTTACCTCTCTTGGAAAATGAAGATTAGAGTGGGAACCCTATGTGGGAACAGGACTGTGACCGACCTGATTCACTTGTATCTATCCCAGTGCTTAGAACGGTGCTTGGTACATTGTAAGCGCTTAAGAAGTACCATAGTTATTAGGAAAGATGCTGAATTTTCCATCCAAGAGCTTAGTACAGTGCTCTGCACACAATAAGCGCTCAATAAGTACGAGTGAATGAACGAATGCGGAGCCCAGAGCAGGAAGCCCCCTTGAGAGGTCTTCAAATTTATTGTTTTACTTTTTGTTTCCGGGACGAGGTTGACCTAGGGCCAGGGGGTCCAGAGGGTGTCTGAACTTCTTGTCCTCTGTTTGGTTACTGTAGAACAGCCAGGAGTGGTGCTGTCGACCCTGCTGGGGTCGGGGTGGGGGGTTCTTTGGGAAAATAAAGGTCAAAGATCTCGGCTCTGGGGTCAAGGGGACAGGGTGTCCCCCCTCCCCATTTTGAAATGGCCACCTCCCTCAGTTACAGCGGGGCAGGTCCCGTCCCCACGGGAGGCCCTCCTGCTCCACGAACCCCCACTCAGGAGAAAGATGCCACATGGTGGGCCCGCCCTCCAAGGCACCATGGGCAAAGGGTAGAGGTTCCAGGGGTGGGGAATGGTGGGTACACTGGGATAAGCCATGATGGATTTGCCCCGGACTATTAGGGATTAGAGGAGGGGTCTCTGGGAGAGCAGAAGTCAATAATGGGGACCCCAGAGCGCCGTGGGTTGGCAGCAGGCCTTCCAGGGGTCCCGGGGCCAGAGGGAGGGGCCCAGGTATGTCGGGGGTCAGCACGATGTCATCAAAGAGGTCATCATGGTCATGAGGTAAGGCGGCTGGGCTCAGGCCAGGCCCATCGGGGGCGTCAGAAGCCTCAGCCACCCCCACGAAGGAACCCACAAGGAAGGGGCCGTGGCGGGCCGGGAAGAGGCGCGGTGGGGAGGGGGTGAGGGGCCGGGGAAGGGGCTGGTGCTGCCGGGGCTCCTGCGACAGGATGGCCGAGGCCAGGCGGCGCGTGGCTGCCTCGATGTCTGCAAAACGTCTGGCGGGGGAAGAAGGGAATTGTCATTAGCTCCTGACCCCCTCTGCCTCCCCTCCAGTTCCTTCTCTTCCCCCTTGGCTCTTTTCCCCATCCTAACACCCCTTCACTTCCTCTCCCTTCCTGTCCTCGGCACCAATCCCCTTAATAATAACAACAATAATTATGGTATTCGTTGCGCCTACTCTGTGGTCAGTACCCCAACGTACTAAGCCCTGGGGTAGATACGAGCAAATCGGGTGGGACACCGTCCTTGTCCCATGTGGGGCTCACAGTCTCAATTCCCATTTTACAGATGAAGTAACTGAGGTCCAGAGAAGTGAAATGACTCGCCCAAGGTCACACGGCAGACCAGTGGCAGAGCCGAAATTAGAACCCATGACCGTCTGACTCCCAGGCCCATGCTCTAACCACTAGACCATGCCTTGTTTCCCCTCTGCCCCCACCAAGCTCTCCCACCCAGACTTCGATTCCCCCTTTCCCTCACCCCAGTTCCTGCGCTCTCCTTTCCCGCCCCACGTCACCCTCTCCTGATCTTTCCTCTGGACCCCTGCTCTCCCCCACCCATGGACTCTCCTCCTGTCCTCAGACTCCATCCACTTACTCCCCCATCCCGGGGATCCGTTTCTCCTTGGCCACTTGAGATCTTGCGTAAACCCAATCGATCAATCGAGCGCTTACTGTGTGCAGAACAGTGTAATAATAATGACAAAGATTATGGTAGTTGTTAAGCGCTTACTATGTGCCTAGCACTGTTCTAAGCGCTGGGATAAATACAAGGTGATCAGTTTGTCCCACTTGGGGCTCACAGTCTTAATCCCCATTTTACAGATGAGGTAACTGAAGCACAGAGAAGTGGCTCGCCCAAAGTCACACAGCTGACAGGAGGCGGAGCCGGGATTAGAACCCATAACCTCTGACTCCCAGGCCCGTGCTCTTTCCGGTAAGCCTCGCTGCTTCTCTAAGTGTACTAAGTGCCTAAAGTTGGGAAGAGTACGCTCTCAGAGTTATTTACCTCCTCAGAGTCAGTCTCCTCATCTGTAAAATGGGGATTTAATATCTGCCCCAAGTACAATGTTCGACCTCCCCTCCCACCCTCTGCTCTTCCCCTTTCCACTCAGCACTGTGCTCATTTGTATATAGTATTTATTACCCTATTTATTTTGTCAGTGAGGTGTATATCTCCTTGCTTCTATTTATCTTGATGATGTTGTCTTGTTTTTGTTTTGTTCTGTTTTACTTTGCTGTCTGTCTCTCCCGTTTAGATTGTGAGCCCGTCATTGGCAGGGATGGTCTCTATCTATTGCCGAGCTGTACATTCCAAGCGCTTAGTCCAGTGCTCTGCACATAGTAAGCGCTCAGTAAATACTATTGAACGAATGAATTACCTAGGCTTGCGCTCATTACAGTGTTTGCACAGAGTAAGCACTTAAATACTATTAATAATAATAATAATGATAACTATAATATTATTATTATCTCGCTCCCCATCCCTCTTCCCCGCAGATTCCCGCCTCCTCTTTCCGCTCCCGGTTTTCTTCCCAGCCCCCCTCCCCGGCCCCCGCCCCCCGACCTGCAGATCTGGTTGTGGAGGAAGCGTCTGTGGTTGGGTCTCCGCTTCGGGGGCTGCGTCCTCCGGGGCCGCTGCAGGGTTTTCAGGACCCGGGCGGCCTCCCCACTGACGAAGGCGCAGAGATCTCGGCCTCCACGCTGGGGGTCACCCCGAAAGAGCGGGGCCCCGGGATGCATCCTCTCGGGGGCTGGGAAGCGGCAGGGGAGTCCCGGGGTCAGCGTTAGGATCTCCCTTTTTCTGAATCGCCCCCATCCCCCGCCCCCTTCCAATCAACGCCATCTAGACTGTAAGCTCGTTGCGGACAGGGAATGCGTCTCCTTATTGTTATGTTTCCCAAGCGCTTAGTACAGCCCTCTGCACGCGGTCAGCGCTCAATAAATACGATTGACTGACGATTCCTCAGCCCCTATATCAGCCCCCCAAAGGGAGCTGGAGGGAGAAAGAGAGAGCCGGCGAGGGGGGCAGGAGTCGGAGGCTGGGAAAGGTCCTTGGGGGTAGGGCCGGGGCGCGGAGGGGAGAGAATTAGGGGGACAGTAAGAGACGAAGAGGGGGAGGCTTGGGGTGAAGGGTGGAGAGGGAGCCGGCGGGAGCGTTGCCTAAAATCGGAACCAAATTCGGTGGTCTGAGGGAACCGGGGAGATGAGCAAGGGAGGAAGGGAGCAGAGAATGTTCAAGTCGGTTAAAGGGACTGGGGGGATTTAGGAAATGGGAGTCAGGGCTTGGGAAGAGGGGCAGATAGAGGTGGGGGTCGTGCAGGGGATTAATAATAGCGATGATAGTGTTTATTAAGCTCTTACTAAGCGCCAACCACCGTTCTAAGCGCTGGGGAGGATACGTTGTCCCACGTGGGGCTCGGTCTTAATCCCATTTTACAGAGGAGATAACTGAGGCACAGAGAAGTGAGGTGACGTGCCCAAAGTCACACAGCTGACAAGTGGCGGAGCGGGATTAGAACCCACGTCCTCCGACTCCCCAGACGGCATTCCTTCCACTAAGGCACGCTGTTTCTAGAGTAGGGAACAAGGAAGGGGGCTGCCAAGGTTTAGAGGAGCCAGCAAAGAGGGGGGGATAAATAGGGGTTCTTAAGGGGACGGAAGCCGAGGTCAGGGAAACTGCAGGGAGAGTTCGCCTCGCCTCACACCCTTAATTCTTCCACTCACCAGCCCTTCAGCCATCCAGGACACGGGGGAGGAGAGGAAGGGGGAAGGGACTGGTGCGGCATGGGGACCCCCCTCCCGATCCTTCTGGTCCCTCTCCCTACCTTACCAGCTCTCCCCAGGGTTGAGGTGACTCCTCTGAGGGCGGGAAGAGAGGACCCGGCTGAGGCTGGCTGGACCGGCGAAAGCCTCAGGAGACCGTTATATAAAGGGTCAGACAGGGAGGAGGGGGGGCAGGTGGGGAGGGGTCGCCACCCCCTCAGGGGCTGCAGGACGGGGGTCGTGGGCGCCCAGAGAAGTCAAGGCCCTCAGGGGGGCGAGGGCGATGGGTCTCCGGGAGACCGGGAGCGAGGCAATGGATTCTCATGACTTTGTCCGGTGGGAGGGGGGTCGGCCGGACTTCTGGGCTCGAGATGAGGAGGGGGGTGCTCTGACCCCCTCCGCCGCCCCCTCCGCCCACTCCACCGGCTCAATTAGAGCATAGTTTCTCCTGGGATTCAGGCGGTGGAGGGGCAGGGCAGGGGCTGGTGGGTTGAGGGGAGCAGCGCCGGCCAAAGAGGACAAAGAACTCATCAAGGGAGATGCTAACGAGGCTGGGGGCTGGGCGCGAGTCAACTGCGGGCGATTAAAGCTGAGTGGCCTTAATTGGGATCGGGGGCGGGGGAGGGGGAGGGAGAGGGGTTGGCCGGCGTGGGTTCGAAGGCCTGGGGGGTGCTTTCCTTCCCTTCGGCCTCTCACATCTGCTGTCCAGCCCCCGCCGCTCCCTTCGGCCCACAGAGGACACATCGGTAAACACCCTCCGGACAGACCGGACTCTGTCTGACCTATTTCCCACCTCCTGCCTCCTCGGGAAAGAAGGGAGGAAAGGGCGGGGGAAGGATTCTTCCTCAGCATCCCCTTCGTCCCCTCCCACTCCTCGAGTCTTCCGACCGGGGAGCTAAATGAACCGGCTAGGCGGTGGGCAGCTGTGAGAGATTAATTCATTCAATCGTATTTAGTGAGCGCTTACTGAGTGCAGAGCACTGTACTGAGCGTTTGGAAAGTACAATTCAGCAACAGAGACAATCCCCGCCCCAACAAAGGGCTCACAGTCTAGAAGGTAATTTCCCTCAAAGAGACTAGGGGAAACTGAGGCCTTAGGATGTCGGGGGGAGGGTTCTGGGGGGTATTGAAGCAGGAGATTGGTAACCGGGGTGGGGACGGGGAGAAGAGGGGCTGGGTACAGCGCTTCAGGGGGCTGAGCAATTGTAATCATCATCGTAATTATATCTGTTGAGCATTTACAAGCGCCAAGCACCGTACTGAGCGCTTGGAGTAGATACAAGATCATCATGGTGCTCACTGTCAAAGTAGGAGGGAGAGCAGGCCTTGAACCCAGTTTTACAGAGGAGGAAACTGAGACCCAGGAAACCGAGACCGAGACCCAGATGAGGAAAGTTAAGCAAGTTTTTTTTTAAATGATATTTGTTAAGCGCTTACTATGAGTCAGTCACTGTAGTAAGCACCGAGGTAAAGATACAAGCTAATCACGTTGGCCACAAAATCCCTGTCCCAGATGGGGCTCACAGTCTTAATTCCCATTTTACAGAAGAGGTAACTAAGGCACAGAGAAATGAAGTAACTTGCCCAGTGTCACACAGCAGACCAATGGCGGAGCCGGGATTAGAACCCTGCGATTAGAAGAGGAGGAAATAGAGTCGGGGGCTCCCTCGGCAGTTCCTCAGAGGCGGGTGGTACCCCATTTTTACACGAAATGGAGAGAAGCCAACGCCAAGCCTTCCCTCCCCTCCCTGGATACCCGGGGGTCCCTCCCTCTCTCCCTTTCTCTCCTCCTTCTCTCCCAAGTCTGGGGCCCGGCGGAGGGACGCAAGGAGTGTGTTAATCGTATTTCTTGAAGGTTTACTGTGTGCAGAGCACTGTACTGAGCGATTGGGCGAGTATAATAGAACAATCTAACAGACATTACCTGCCGGCAACGACCTTACAGTCTAGAAGGAGGAGGGAGAACAGGTAATGAATCCCCATTTAGCAGATGAGGGAACTGAGGCACGGAGAAGTTAGGGGACTTGGCCAAGATCGCCTATTGTAGGAAGCGTTTGGGAAATAATAGTAATGATAATCACTGTGGTATTTGTTAAGCGTTTACTATGGGCCAAGCACTGTTCCAAGCGCTGGGGTAATAATGCCGAATTGTCCATTCCAAGCGCTTAGTACAGTGCTCTGCACATAGTAAGCGCTCAATAAATACTATTGAATGAATGAGTAATAATAGTGCTTGTTAAGGGTTTACTATGTGCCGAGCACTGTTCTAAGCCCTGGGGTAACAAGAAGAAGTCGTTACGGGAAACCCTGACCGGATCTCCCATCCCTGGGGGGAATAGGGGTCTGAGGACGGAGGGAGACGGAGCGGGCTCGGCCATTTGGAAGGAGCTGCGTGTCGAATACGAATCTATCTGTTGCCGATTTGTAGATTCCAAGCGCTTAGTACAGTGCTCTGCACATAGTAAGCGCTCAATAAATACTATTGAATTGAATCCCGGCGGGAGGGCTCTGGGTGGACTCCTTTATTTTTTAGAAAACAATATTTGTTAAGCGCTTTCTGTGTGCCAGGCACTGTACTAAGCGACTCTTCCGGCCCGTCTGCTCCCGGGGGTCGACTGGTGTTGAAGCAGCCGGGCGGGGAGGGGGCTGAGGGTCCTCTCTGCCCCGACCGTGTCCTCTTCCTCCAGGGCAGCAGAGGCTCCCACTGCTGCCAGCCCCGGCAGCGGAGAGGAGGTGGTCGGGGGCGGGGGCGTCAGGCGGGGATGAGGAGAGAAGAAATAGACATTTTGATCTCCAGCTCCTTTCCCCCACTACCCCGACGCCCCTCATGGACCGTGGCCTTTTGCCTCCCCGGGCTTTGACTGAGGAGCAGCGTGGCTCGGTGGGAAGAGCCCGGGCTTAGGAGTCAGAGGTCATGGGTTCTAATCCCGGATCCGCCACAGATCAGCGGTGTGACTTTGGGCAGTCTTCACTGAGGTGCCTCAGTTACCTCATCTGTCAAATGGGGATGAAGACTGTGAGCCCCACGTGGGACAACCTGATCACCTTGTATCTGACCCAGCGCTTAGAACAGTGTTCGGCACATAGTAAGCGCTTAAAAAATACCAACATTATTATTAGCGGAAAGAGCACGGGCTTGGGTTTCAGAGGACAGGAGTTCTGCCCTTCTGTCCCCGTGCCCCTGTCCCTCAGTCCCCCGTCCCTGGTCCTTGTCCCCGTGCCCCTGCTCCTCTGTCCCCGTGCCCCTGTCCCTCAGTCCCCCTGTCCCCGGTCCTTCTGTGCCCGTGCCCCTGCCCCCGTGCCTGGCCCGTCCGTCCCGGGCACTGACCGCTGCGGGGCTGGCGGAGAAGATGCGGGTGTCGGGACGGAGACGACCGTTCCCGAGGTCAGGGCGGTCCCCGGGTGGGGTGGCGGGGCGCGGGCCAGCGGAGAGGCAGGAGCTGCCGGGCCCACGGGGCAGGGCCCCCTGAGCCCTCGGACGCGAACACCCGTGGGCCCTCCGGGGCCGGGCTGCGGAGTCCGGCCCGTCCCGCCCAAGCGCGACCCGGGCAGCCAAGGGGGCAGTGCCAGGAGCGGGGGACTCCCCGGGCCCCTCCCCCAGCCGTGCGTGGCCAGGAGTTCCGGCCTCGAAGCGTCGCCCAGGAGCCAATTAATCATTTAATCGATGGTATCTATCGAGTCGGTGACGGCGTTTTCCACTGCTAAGGGCACCGTGCCCATGGCCAACTGAGAGCCGTGGGCTGACGGGGTCTCTCCAGCGCCAAACTCCCCGGGGCTGAAGCTACAGGGAGAGGAGCCCCTCACCTACCGGTAAACTGCCAGCCGGCAGGGGTGGGAGAGGGGTGGGGAAAGCGGGAGGAGGGGGAATGGGCCCGTGGTCCCCTGTGTTCTATGCCTTCTCCTATATCCGTCTCCATCCCTCATCTCCTCTCCCTCTTCCCTACTCTCCTCGCTCTGCCCCTTTTCCTCTCTTCTTCCTCAGCCCACCTTCTCCCCCCCATCTAGGTCCAGCACTTATCCGTGGGCAGAACCCGTGCCAGGGGTCCGGCAGGGTCTCCCCGTGTGTTTGTGTGAACATGGGTGGAGAGGTAGATTGTCAGATTTGGCTCTCAGCCCACAAACACATCCCTACTTTTCCCTACCTCTTCCTCTGCAGTTTTTCAAAGTGGTATTTAAGTGCTCACTCTGTGACAGGTACCGTACTGAGCCCTGAGGTAGAAACTAACCAGCTTGGACACAGTCCCTCTCCCACAGGGGGCTTGCAGTCTTAACCCCCATTGTACAGACGAACGGACGGAGGCACAGTAAAGTGACTTGACCGAGGTCACGCAGCAGACAAGTAGCAGAGCTGAGATTAGAACCCAGGTCTTTCTGACTCCCAGGTCTAGGCTCTATCCATTAGGCGATACTGCTTCTCTATGTCTGCCTCCTCTTTTCTTGTGCAAGGCAAGAGGGGCCTCTGAGAAGGTCTTGAGTGGCCGGACCCCTCCTCCCCGGCCTTGCAGCTCACTCCCAGCCCCTGGGAACCAGGACCCCGCCGGATGGGTGTCGAGCAGCTGCTGAGGGCGGGGGTTGGCGGCCCGAGGGTCTGAAGGGGGAGAGTGTGAGGCTCTTGACGGGGAGTGGGGGCTAGTCTGGCAAGAGGAGCCCTGGTGGGGGGCGCTTGGGGCCGGAGGGCAGCTGGGGATGTTGGGGTATGGGTGGGGGAGAACGTGGGCTGGGGAGCGGGCGAGGTCTGGGTCACCGAGCTTGGGGAGCCGAATCAATGGGGGGTTGAGCCGGGGTAGCAGGGGAAGATAATAATAATGATGGTATTCAAGTGCTTGCTATGTGCCAGGCACTGTAGTAAGCACTGGGGTGGTTACAGACAAATTGGGTTTGATTCGATCTTTGTCCCACGTGGGGCTCACAGTCTCCATCCTCATGGAGGAAACTGAGGTCCAGAAAAATGAAGCGACCACCAAGGTCACACAGCAGACAAGGGCCGGAGTAGGGATTAGAACCCGTGACCTTCTGAGTCCCAGGCCCAGGCTCCATCCACCACACCGATGCGGGAAGAGTCGGGTGCTGGGCCAAGGGAGCAGGGGAAGAGAGGGGTGCTGGGCTGGGGGCAGGGAGCCGGGTCCTGGCTATGGTCCTGGCTCCCCCTCATGCTGCCGGAAGACCAGGCATTCTTGGGGGCCTGGGCCGATCCACACAAAATACTGAGCACGATGGAGGGGGAGGGAAAGGGACGGGACGCTCGGCAGCCGGAAGGGAACAGAGGAGGCGGAGGGGTAGGAGGAGAAGCTGTGCCAGAGCCAGCTAGATTAAGCTGAGCAACCCCCCCAAAACCCACCTCCCACTCCCTCCCGGGCTCACAGGGACCCTAATGAGCGTCTTGGCTGCCTTGCCTGCTGCTTCCACTCAGGTCTTTCATTCGACCCACCCTCTCTCCCGCCCAACCTGTTCTGGGGCCCCACTCCCCCAGAGACCAGAGCTCGGGAGAAAAGGACCCCCAACTCCGCAGGGAGGACAGCAGCAGGGGAAGGGGCCGGAGGTCTTCTGAGATTCCTCAACCAACCCCCCCGCTTTGCCTCCTCCAGGAGGGGCCGAACCCAGATGTCCTCACCTCTAACCGCTCCCCAGAGAACTGAGGCCACACTACAGGGTCAGGTTCGAGTTCTGATTTATTTTGGGGTGCTGTGGCTGCTCCCGGGTCGGGGCTCAGGGGGAGAGGAACCCTATTCGGTGACCCAATCTTGCCCCTAAATCCTGGGGCATGGGGAGAGAGGGCCCACCCAGATGAGAAATTCAAACCTTAAAAAAAAATCACACAAGCCATCTGAGCAAAGTGGGGGGAGAGAGGGATGATGGGGTGGGGGTGGGGGTGGGATCCCCAGTCCCAGATGTGGGGAGAGATACAAGACTGTCACCCCTCACCCCTTTTATTGCTGCAGAAAGAGCCTCAGATCCCAGGGGGAGAGTCAGGAGAGAACTAGGGGGAAGGTCTGGACGATCCGGACCCCCCGCAAATGACACCCCACTCTGGGCTTCCTATACTCCTGTCCCCACCCCTTTCTGGGTAGGCGGGAGGGGGTGGCTGGGCTCCACCAGGGAGGTGGGATTTCCTCACAAGGGCTAAAGGGCCTGCCTCAACCAGACAGACACCTTCTCAGAGGGTGGGAAGCAAGAAATGGGGGCAGGGAAGGGGGGCCAAGGTGTACCATTCCTGGAGAGAGCCGGGGAGGCCGAGGACCCCGTCCAGTCTGCGGGGGGGGGGGGGGGACGGACCGTAGGGGCGGGGGCTCACTCGGGCTGGGCCGCGGCCCCGTCTTGCTCAGGGGGCTGGGGAGCTTGCCCTCCCCCCTCAGCCTCTTCCCGTTCCTCGTCGGACGCCACCCCTTCCTCGAGGCGGAACACCTGGCGCACTGTCCGCGTGGTGAAGGTCAGGGGACCGCGGCTGAAGAGCCAAAGGTGACCGAGGCAGAAGGAGACAAGTGGAGAGAAGTCATGTGGCTGAGGTGCCCGGGAAGGGGAGAGAGACGGAGTGGAGGGGGCCCAGGCCGACAGAGGCAACCGGGCCCTGGCGTTCCACTTCCCTGGTCCTCCCCCTCTCTGTTTGCCCCCCAGCCTCAGGGGCTGGGGTAAAGTGTGGGGGGGGGCTGGGGGCTAGTAATCAGGTCCCCCGGGTCCTATGTGCAGGGAGGAGGGGAAGAGGTAGTGATGGGGAGAGGGGGTGAGGGGAGAAATAAGGAGGGGATGAGGACCGGGTGGGGGGAGAGGGGAGAAGTGAGGAGGGGGGTGAGGGCCGGGGGTGGTGGCGGAAAGAGATGAGGAGGGAATGAGGGCTGGGAGAGGAGGTGGTGAGAGATGAGGAAGGTGGGAGGGCCAGAATGGGGGGTGGGGAGAGATGAGGAGGGGGTGAGGGCCGGGAGAGGAGGTGGTGAGAGACGAGCAGGGGGTGAGTGCCGGGAGAGATGAGGCGCGGGGGTGAGGGGCGGGCGGAGGCCGTACCGGAGCCTGTTGCGCAGGGTGTTGACCTCGCGGTTCATGGACTCGGCGGACTCGGTGACATCCTCCAGCTCGCGCTGCAGGCGGCGGCGGCCGGCCTGGGCCCGCGACACCTCCTCCTCTGCCTCTTCCAGCTGCCGCTTCAGCTGTTTCACCCGCAGGGACCCTTTCTCCAGCTGTGTTTGGCAAGGGGAGGCGGGGGTGAGGGGTCGGGGTTCAGAGCCCCCCGCCCGCCCTCCTCCACCCTCTCTGGACCCCGTCCCTCCTCAGAGGGGCCCGAGGGGCCCGGCCGGGCCTGGGCTCCGGGCAGGGGTTGCGGGGGCATCTCCGGCCCTCACCTGGTCCCGGAACTGGTCAGCCGCCCGCCGCTCCTCCTCCACCTGCAGCACTACTTCCTTCAGACGCTTCTCGGCCCGGCGCACTAACTTCCCCGACAGGATCCGCTCTCTGGGGACAGGACGGGATGGAGAAGGCCTGGTCAGCCTCCCGCATCCCTCCTCAGCTTCCTCCTTCTTCTCTGGAGGAGCGGGGACGGGCGGGACCCGACTGGACACCACCCTACCTGGTCTCCTGCTCCAGCTGCTCCTCGGCTTGGGCCAGTTTGGCCTCCAGAGCGGCGATGAGGGCCTTGTGCCGGGCCCGGGCCCCGGCGTCCTCCTCGCCCAGCCGCCCCCGCAGTTCCTGCACCTGCCGCTCCAGCTGCTGCCGCGCGCTCTCCGCCTTGGCAGCGAAACTCCGCTCCGTGGACAGCTCCGTGGTCAGAGACTCCACCTGCTCCGGACGGGGGCAGGGTCAGGGTCGAGGCCAGCATGGAGTAGGGGGCGGGGGGGAGGGCAGAGGGGTGAGAAGCGGCGGGGCGGAGGGAGGACAGAGGGGCGATGAGGAGAGAGAACAGCGTGGCCTAGTGGAGACAGCACAGGCCTTGGAGTCAGAAGGACCTGGGTTCTAATCCTGGCTCCGCCACCTGTCTGTTGTGTGACCTTGGGCAGGCCACTTAACTTTTCTGGGCCTCAGTTACCTCATCTGGAAAATGGGGATTAAGAGTGTAGCCCATGTGGGACAGGGACTGCGTCCATCCTGATTACCTTGTACCTACCTCAGCGCTTAGAACAGTGCTTGGCACATACTACTAAACAAGTACCATTATTATTATTACTAGAACAGAGGGGCAAGGAGTGGGGAGGAGAGGGAAGAAGAAGGGCGAGGAGGAGGCAGGTCAGAGGGCAAGGAGTGGGGATGAGGGAGGTCAGAAGAGCGACAAGGAGAGAGGTCAGAGGGCGAGGAGTGCAAAGGAGTGGAGAGGAAGGGGGAGGACAGAAGGGCTCGGGGGTAGGTGGGGTCGCCGACCTGCAGCAGCAGCTTGCGGTATCGGTCGTTGAGCAGCTCCCCGGTGCTCTGCTCCTCCTCCAGTTCCTCTTCCAGCTGCCCCAGCCGCCCCTCCAGCACCCGCTTCTCCTCCAACCAGGCCGCCCTGCGGGGCACGGGGGCGGGGAAGGGGTGTGGGGGTGTGGTGGGGGGGGGAGGTCAGGGACCGGGGCTCCTCAGGGTCCAGGGAAGCTTCACGCAGATGGGGGAGATGGGGAGGGCTTGGGGGTCCCGGGGGGCTGTGGTGATGTGACCCACTTGCTTAGGTTGCCGTTGGCCACCTCGTCAGCCATGTCGTCCCTCTCCTGTTGCGCCTGCCTCTTGGCCCGGTCGGAGGCCGCCAGTTCCTGAGTGGGGGTTGGGGGACGATGAAAGAGACGGACCGGGGGGCGGGGAGTCGAGGGGAGGGGGCGAGTAAGGGAGGAAAAGCAGGTGGGGGAGGCAAGAAAGGTGGGTGGGAGGCAAGCGATGTTCACAATCATTACCAGCTCCTTCCGTACTTCTCCCCAAATCCCCAACGGCGCTTTATGTCCACATCCTTTACTTTCCCTTACTATCATCTATTTTAACATCCGTCTCCCCCCTCTAGATCGTAAGCTCCTTGACAGCGAGGAATGTGTCTACCAACTGTTGTACTGTACTTTCCCAGGCGCTCAGTATAGCGCTCTCCATCCATACCATTAACTGATAGATTGACATTCATACATTCTCTGGCCTTCTCCCACTCTGCAGTTTCCCAGGCTTTCCCCCCGCCGCGGGTCAGGTCCCCGGCCCGTCCCCCAGCTCTCACCTCCTGCAGCCGCAGCAGCTCGGCCTCCAGCCCCTTCAGCCTCTTCTCGCTGTCCCGGGACTGAGTGAAGATTTCTTCTCGGGACGTCCTGGACTCTTCCACTTCTAGGCACAGCTCCTTCATATGCAGCTGGAGGAGAGTAGAGGGGTGTCAGGGTGTATCAGGGCTACCCACCCCCTCCGGCCAACAATCGGAGGACAAAGAGCCAGATAAAAGGAACCAGGGGAGGCCCTCCCGTCCTCTCTGCCCAGCCTCCCCACCCCCCAGCCTCTCCCGTCCCCCAAAGGACTCCCTTGGCCCTCTCGAGACCCTCTCCCTGCCCCCCAACCCTCCCGGGGTCTCACCTGCAGCTTCTTGAGTTGCTTCCCAGCCTCCTCTCGGCCCTTGATGGCGCCTTCCGTCTGGGCCTTGAGCTCCTCCAGTTCCGTCTCCGCCTTCTTCCGGGCGGCCACCGCCGCCGCCCGCTGTTTCCGTTCCTCGTCCCTCTCCAGCTCTGTTTCCCGCAGCTGGGTCGAGGGGCAGGGGGTGAGGGGACCGCCCCAGGTGGCCCTGGACTTCCCTCCTCCCGCCTGCCTCCCCGCCCTACTGTACCATCGTCTTCCACACGCTTAGGACAGTGTTCTGCACCCAGTCGGTGCTCCGTAAATCCCGTTGACTGATTCCCTGTTGTCTCCCCCACCCCACGCTCCTTTCCTTTTTCTCAGTCCATAAGGGCGCAGCCAGGCCTAGTGGAAAGAGCCCGGATCTGGAGGATCAGAGTTTTAATCCCCACTCTGACGCTTGTTTGCTGTGTGGCCATGGGCAAGTCACTTCGCTTCTCTGTGCCTCAGTTACCTCATCTGCAAAATGGGGACTCAATACCTGTCCTTCCTCCTACTCAGACTGTGAGCCCCCTTGGGAGACCTGATTATCTTGGACCTACTCCAGCGCTTAGTACAGTGCTTGGCACACTTAACAAATACCAGTTATTATTATTATTACTATCATTATTACTATTATTCCTTCTGGAGACTGGCCAAGGATGCAATATTCAACCTTCAACAGTGGCACCCGAGAATACTCAAGACGGATGGCAAAATAGTTGTCCTGCTTAACGTACCACCCTCGCAGTTAGGGATGTAACATCTAACACCTCTGATGATCATAATAATGACAACGATTGGGGTATTTAAGTACTTACTATATGCTAAGCACTGTATTAAGCACTGGGGCGGCAGGTACAAGTGTGTCAGAAAGAAGAATAGGGATTGAATCCCCATTTGGCAGAGGAGGAAACTGAGGCGCAGCAAAGTTACATGACTTATCCAAGGTCACACAGCCAGCAAGTGGCACAGCTGGGATTGTTTTTTGGGTTTTCTTCTAATTTTTAAGTATTTATTAAGCGCTTACTATGAGCCAGGCACCGTCGTAAGCGCCGGGGTAGATATCAGTTAATCAGACGGGACACAGTCCTGGTCCCACATGGAGTTCAAAGTCTTCATCCCCATTTTACAGATGAGGTAACAGGCCCAGAGAAGTTAAGTGACTAGCCCATGGTCACACAGCAGACATGGTGACGGTACTGGGATTAGAACCCAAGAACCGTGACTCCTCTTTCCACTAGACCACGCTGCTTCTCCTTTATGTCGATCTCAAACTCGACACCAACTATCACTGAGAATGCTGGGACAGGTTGGCCGGTCAGCGGCCATCCCTTGCTCCTCGGCCTCTCCCGCTCCCACTTTTGCCGGCTCAGCCCAGATCTAGTCCCCCGCCCCCCGCCCCGCCCCCCCCCCCCCCCGACCAGCCCACCTGCTTGGCCAGAAGCTTCCTTCGCTCCTCCCCGGCCTCATCGCGGCCCTGCAGCTCACGCTCGTGCTGCGCCTTCAGTGCCTGGGCCGTGACCTCCAGCCTCAGTTTCCCATCCTCAGCCAACAACAGCTCATCCTCCAGCTCCGCCAGCTGGGCGCGCAGCTCCGCGGCCTGCTGCTCGGCCGCCCGCCGTGCCCGTTCCAGCTCGTGCACCTGTCGGGAGGGACGGAGGGTCGGCGGGCGCGCCGGGGGGACCGGCGGGGTGGGAGGGACCTGGCAGAGCCACGGGGGCCGGGGGGAAGCCTTACGCTCTTGCCCACGTCGTCCTTGGAGCTGACCAGCTCCTCCAGCTCGGCCCGCAGGGTCCGGTTCTGCCGCTCCAGATCCTCTCGCTGCTCCTTCTCCTCCTCCAGGGCCCGCGCCAGGGCCAGCGCCCGGGCCTCCCGCTCCCGGCCCTCCGCCTCCGCTCGATCTCGCTCCTCCACTGCCCGCTGCACCGCCGCCTTCTCCTCCGCCAGCAGCTTCGGGGGACGGCGAACGGGGGCAGAGACGGATGGAGATGGACGGAGGTAAGCGGGGGCGGAGGGTCGGTGGCAGAGAGGCCGAGAGATGGGAGGGGAGAGAGAGATGCAGACACAGGTGGGGGCAGAGATGCAGACACCGGGGTCAAGGTCATGGAGAAGGGGAGGGGGAAGCAAAGAGGGGAAGTGGGGGGGGGGAGTGGGGGTCAACGGGCCAGCCATTCATGTTTATTGAATGCTTACTCTGTGTAGAGCACTGTACTAAGTGCTTGGGAGAGAACAATATAACAGGCACACTCCCTGTCCACAACGAGCTTGCAGTCATGTGTGTGTCTCTTGGGGGGTGAGGGGGAGGTGCAGAATCTCTTTCCTTCTCCAGCCCTTCTAGCCTCATTCCCCGCCAAAACACACACAGACACACACTTGGGACATGTCCTAGAAGGAAATGCCAGAGGGGTTGGGTGGGACACACTCGAGGGTCGTATGGGAGGTGCCCCTCTAGGTCCCGGGGTCAGAGGTCACCCCCCCATCCCTCTCCTCCAGGTACCTGGTCAAACTTCCTCTGCTTCTTCTCCAGCCCGCCCACCAGCTGCCTCTGTTGCTCCAACGCCATGGTGGCATCGTCCAGTTCCTGCTGCAGCCGGCGCCGCCCCCGCTCGGCCCGCTCCGCCGCCTCGGACCGCTCGTTCAGCCGCTGGGCCAGCACCTCCACCTCCCGGGACGCCCGGCGCCGGGCCTCCTCCCCGGCCTCGGCCGCCGCTGCATCCTCCTCCTGCTTCCGCCGCCACTCGGACAGCTGCGGGAGGGGAGGGAGAAGGAGAGTCAGGCCCGGTCGGGGGCATCCCCGGGCCCCCCCGCTCCCCTCAGCTCCCCCGGCCGCAATCCCCTCCCCGCGGACCTGGAGCTGGGTGGCCTGCAGCTGTTGAGTAGCGCTTTCCTTGGCAGCCAATTCCTCCTCCAGCTGCTCGCGCAAGGTCGCGGCCTCGCTTTCCAGCCCACGCACCCGCGAGCCCAGCGCGAGCTTGGCCCGGGTCTCCTCCTGCAGCAGCTCCTGGGGGGTGGGAGCCGGGGGCGGTCTGTCAGGGAGGAGGACGGCGGGAAAGGTGGGGCAGGAGAGGTGGGACTCGCTGGGGGTCGATGGGAGAGGGGCAGAAAGGGGGACAGCACAAGTGGGTGAGGGGAAACCCAGATCGTCACCAGGGAGGCCCCGGAACGTGGGACCGAGGCCGGGGGCCTAAGGAGTAAGGGGAGGTGAGTTGGCCGAGGGGGATGGGTGGAGAGTGGTGGTAGGCAGAGGAGGTGAGGGGTGGGGCGGGGTGGCGGAGGAGGAGGGAGAGGAGGAGGCCGGAGATGTCAGGAGACGGGGAACGCCGGGCACCTGGGTGTCACGCAGCTGGGCCTCCACGCCACTCAGCTCCTTGCTCAGTTTGATGGCCTTGGATTCTGCCTCGCCCAGAGCCCCGGACACGCTCTCCAGCTCGGCCTGCGGACGGGAGGAGAGGGCGCGGTCAGATCAAGGGGTGTGGTGGGGGGCGGGGAGAGGGATGGTGGTGACGGTGATGGCAAGGGGGATGGTGGTGGCGGTGATGATGACGGTGGTGGTAATGATGGGATTGTGACGGGCACTGATGGTGGTGGTCTCTCCATCGCCCCAACTCGTTCCCTTTCCTCTACCCCCCTCCCTGTCCCACAGCACTTGTGTATATACGTACATATTTATAATTATAATTCTATTTCTTTTTACTAATGATGTGTATATATCTATAATTCCATTTATTTATTCTGATGCCTGTTTACTTGTTTTGATGTCTGTCTCCTCCCTTCTAGACTGTGAGCCCACTGTGGGTGACGACTGTCTCTATTCGTCGCTGAATTGTAATTCCCAAGCGCTCGGTACAGTGCTCTGCACACAGTAAGCGCTCCATGGACTGAATGGATGGTGGCGGTGACGGTGACGGTGATGACGGTGAATGCGATGGTGAAGGGGACTGTGTCTGTGACGGAGGTGATGATGGGGACTGTGATGGTGATGGTGACTGGTGGGCATGACGGTGGATACGATGGTGGCGGTGACGGTGATGGGGACCGTGGTGGTGGTGACGATGGGGGCGATGGATACTGAGACGGTGGTGACCACTGTGATGACGGTGGTGGTGGAGATGGTGCTGACGGTGAAGGAGGGGGACGGGGAGGATGCTCTTTACCGGGCCAGGTTCTTTCTCCCCAACCCCCAGTCCCCAGCACCTGTGCCCTCTGCAGCTTCTCCGTGGCCTCGGCTCGCGAGCGCTCCCCGTCTCCGGCCCGGGCCTGCAGCTCGGCCAGCTGGCCCTCCAGCCGCCGCCGCCGCTGCTCCCCCTCCTGCCTGGCCGCCTGCAGCCCCTTCAGCTCGGACTGCAGATCCGACACTTCCACCTCCAGGGTCACGCGCATCTTCTCCCACGCCGCCTTGCCCTGCCAGGGGTGGAGCCGCAGTCCTCAGCCCTGCTCCGGCCCCCGCCCTGCCTGCCCCCATCCCGGCCCCCTCTGCCCAGATAGGGCAGAAGCTTGGGGGGAGAGCAGAGGTCAGCGGCCCGGATCCCCCGGGGCAGACAGATGAGCGGCCGCCTCCCCCCAACCCCTCCCCCTCCGCGGCTCCCTCGTACCCGTCGCGCCTGATCCAGCTGCTCTCCCAGCTCCGCCAGGGCCTGGGTCTGCCGCTGCCTCAGCTCCTGCACCACCGCCTCATGGTTCCGGGCCTCCTCCTCCAGTGCCTTCTTCAACTCCGACAGCTCCAACTCCCGCTTGGACCTGACCGGCCACGGGGCAGGAAGGGGGGTGTCCATCACCACCCCGGACCACCCGGCCCTCCGGCCCTCGCCCTCGCTTCTGACTCTCGACTTCCTCCCCGGTGCCAGTTCTGGGAAAGAGGGATCGGGCTGGCCCCCTCCGGCCCTGGACTTCTCTGCCAAACCCTGAGCGTGGGCCGTCCCATGTGGCCCCTGACCGTTCCCTCCGGGCCCTCGATCTTCCCGTCCTCCCTAGCGGTTAGGCCGAGGCCCAGTGAGTCCGGCTCGGCCCTACCTCGGCCCCCTCCCAGCCCCCGTCGCCCGGCCTCACTCACCGGAGCTCCTGCTGGGCGTTGGTGGAGTCCAAGGTGTCCTCCAGTTCCCCCCTGAGGGCCTCCAGCTCTTCGCCGAGGTCCCGGCGCTGCTGCTCGGCCTTGGCCCGGGCCGCTCGCTCCACGTCCAGGTCCTCCTGCGCTTCCGCCAGCCCCGCCTGGGCTTCCCTCAGAGACTTGAGCAGCCCTGCTCGGGCACCGCCCTCCTCCTCCGCCCTGGCACCCAGCGGGCAGAGGGTGGCGGGGAGAGAGACACACGCCGGGTTCACACGGCAGCACAGCCAACAGAGGGGAAGGAGGGGTCACCGGAGGGTCGGAGGGCAGGGGTTGTGGGGCCAGATGCTCGTGGCTGGAGTTGGGAGCTAGCGGGAGACTGGTGTGAGAGGCAAACGGGGGAGCGGGGAGAAGAGCTACTGTAGGGACGCCCAGGGGAGGGAAGGAGGACTTTTGGGGGGGCCCAGGGGGGAAGGGGCTGGCGAGCTAGAGCCGGGGCTTCCGGGCCACACCTGGCCAGAGCGGCCTGCAGCTCCTCCTCCTTGCGGCCCAATTGGGCCCGGAGTTCTTCCCCTCGCTGCTGCGCCTCCAGCATCTGCTCCTGCAGCTCCGAGCTCTCCCCATCTAGGCGCCGCTTCAGCTTCTCCAGCTCCTGCCGCCCCTTCTCCTCCTTCCTCAGGCGCTCTGCCGGGCAGAGGGGAGGGCAGAGGTCACGGTGAGGGTAGAGGGACAGACAGAGGTCATGGGCTGCAGTAGCTTAGTGGTCACCGGGTCGCTCACCCTCCATGTCGGCGATGACCGCCTCATACTTGTGCCTCAGTTTGTTCAAGCTCTTCACCTTCTCCTCCTCCTCGGCCGCTTGAGCCGAGAACTCCGTCAGACGTTCTTCCAGCAGCCGCCGCTCCTGAAATGGTCAGCGCAGGAGTGAACGGGTTGGGTAGAGGGCGAGGGGAGTTCCCTCCCTCCTTCCCTGGTGGCCGCCCCAGCCCCCCGGCCAGGTCCCGGGGCGTCGCTCGCTCCCGGCTCTGGCCCAGTCCCACCTTGCCCAGCTTGGCGTTCTGGTCCTCCAGGAGGAGCAGCTGCTCTTCCAGCTCCTTGAGCTTGGCCTCGGTCGTCACTTTCTCCAGCTGCAACTTCTGCCGGGCCCCCTCCTCTGCTTCCAGGTGCGACTCGAGCTCCTGGGAGAGGAGTCGGAGTTGAGGAAGGGCCAGAACTTGTTGAAGAGGAATGGCCAATGCCACTGAGTCTGGGGCAGGAGGGGTAAGTGAGTGGGAGCACTGTTACCCCTTCATGTGCTTCTGGGACTTGTAGTCCCGGGAGCACTTCTCAGCCCCCAAGGGCTTCTTGGACCTGTAGTCCTAGTAACGAAGCAATGAGGCCGAGTGGAAAGAGCTTCGCTTAGGAGTCGGCGGACCTGGGTTCTAATGCCAACTCTCCATGTGTCTGCCGGGTGGCCTTGGACAAGTCACTTCACTCCTCACTGCCTCAGTTCCTTCATCTGTAAAATGGGGATTCAATCCTCCTTCTGGCTTAGGGTGTGAGCCCCCTGTGGTACAGGGACCCTGTCTAACAATTAACAAGGATCTACCCCGGCTCTTAGAACAGTGTTTGTCACAGTAGTGTTTGACAAATAAAAATAAATAAATAAAAAGAAGGATGATGCTCCCTGATAATGGGGAGTGTTACTGAGCGTACAATTCCCAGAAACATTCGGGACGGCGCCCTGATCCATCAATCAGTCGTATTCATCGAGCGCTTACTACGTGCACAGCACCACACTGTGGGCTTGGGAGAGTACATTAGAGCAACATAACAGAGTTGGTAACAAGTTCCCCGGCCACAACAAGTTTACAGTCTAGAGGACGAGCTTACAGTCAAAGGGACCCCGGATCTCTGCCCCCGAGAACACCCCTTTCCCTGCTGCGGCTGTGCCTTCGAAGTGAGGCTTGTGATGGGGTCTTGGGTGCGTCTGACACGAGTGGGGCTTGATGTAAATACACTGGGAGACTGCCCTGCTGCTGCTGCTGCTGGTGGTGCTGGTTTGGGGGAAGGCACTTGCTCTGCTGTGCCAGGGACCGGAGGAGGGCAGAGAGGAAAGGAGCATGCCAGGGGGTTCAGAGACAGAGAGAGGGAGCCCAAGACTCTGTGAGGGATGGGAGAAGAGCGATTAATCAAGGGTATTAATTGAGCGCTTACTGTGCGCAGAGCACTGGACTAAGGACTTGGGAGAGTACAAAACGACACAGGTGGTAAACACGTTCCCTGTCACAACAAGCTTACAGTCTAGAGGGGGAGACGGACATTAAAATAAATATAGTATGTATAATATTTAGCTATGGACATAAGTCCTGTGGGGCTGAGGGTGGGGTGAGTATCAAATGTCCAAAGGTCACAGAACCAAGTGCAGAGACGAGGCAAGAGGGAGGCACAGAAGGGAGAGGAAGGCGATGGGCAGGTGGAGCCAGGGGCGGAATCAACGTTAAGTTACCCGGGCGGGTCCTGATCGGGGAGACACCAACCCCAGGAAGAAGCATGGGTTCGGGTACAGAGTGTCAGGGGGTGGGGACATGTGAGAGAATGGGGTGGGGGGGTGTTGGCTGAAGGGTCACAGTGGGGACACCGAGGGGTCATCCCTAAAACCTAATTTCCTCTTCTACTCCCTTCTGTGTCGCCCTTGCACCTGAATTTACACCCTTTATTCACACCTCACTCAGCCCCACAACCCTCATGTCCACACCCGTAACTCATTCAATTATATTAACGTCCACCTCCCCCTCTAGATGGTAAATCTGTGGGCGGGGAACGTGACTCTCAACTGTATTGTCCTGTATTCTCCCAAGTGCTCGGTACAGTGCTCTCCGTACACTCTAAGTGCTCGGTAAATACAATCGATCGATGGACCTGTATTTGATGACGATGGAGACCCCTGGGTTTTGGAGGGGGAAGAAATGGAGAGGAGAGTTTGAAGGGGAAGAAGAAAGAGGGACACTGGGGAGAGGAGAGAGAGATGATGGGAGGAGTTGCGGGAGGAAGAGCATGGTGGAGGAGAGGCTGTGAGGTTGGGGGAGGAGGGGCAGACCTGCACGTGCTGCTGAAGCCTTCGCTTCTCGTTGAGCAGCTGGCCGCTGCGCTCCTCTTCCTCACTCATGCGGGTCTCCAGTCCGGCCACTAAGGCCTCCAGTTCCTGCTTGCGGTTGGACAGCCGGACTCGCAGCTCCTCCGCCTCGGCACACAGGGCCGCCTCTGACCGCAGCTGCTCCACCAAAGACAACTTCTCCTTCTCCAGCTACACCGGGGCCGGACACGGAGCAGGGAAGAAATCGGAATGAGGGCAGGGCCCAGCCCAAACCCTCGAGACCTCACTCTGACCCCACTGGCACCTCTCCACATCGACCGTAGGACCCCACCCCGCCTCCAAAAGCCCCCATCCTGATCCCCACCCACATCCCCTGAGGCTCCATCTCCAGCTTTCTCCCTCCCATCAACCTCTTCCCTCAGCCTGGGGCCGTTCCCGGGCCATCTTGCCCTCCCCTCCTCGCCCCCCGCCGGGCCCCCGGAGGTCGGACCTGGTGCAGGGTCTCTTGCAGCTCTCTGAGCCGCTGCTCGCTCTGCAGCTGCTGCTCCTGAACCTTCTGCAGCTCCTGGGCCCTGGCCTGCAGCACCTCATCCTGCCGCGTCACCTGCAGCAGGGGCTTCACCTGGGAGGGGGACACGACCCCGGACGGGTGATCACCGCCAAGCAAGGGTCGGGGGTTTCCCCTCCCTCCAGGACGGTCTCCCCGACCCCCAACCTTCCCTGCCCGGCCGGCCCACCTTGGTGAAGAGTCTCCACCAGTGCCAGTTCCTCAGCTTGAGGTAGGCAGCGCAGTTCCTCTGCATCACCCTCAGGGCACTCTGCTGCTGCTGTCGCTTGTGGAATGCCCTGTGGGGGTAGGGATGGGTCAGAGGCGGCTCCAGGACGGGCCCGGCCCCGAGGTGCCCAGGCCACCTGGCCTCTGGGTTGGACAGTTCAATCGCCCTCTCCCCACCAAAACTTGTCTGGGCCCGGGGGCCCCCAGGGGACCGTGGTGGGCCACAGGACGACGGCAGGGGTGCGGTGACACACAGGCAACAGTCAAGGAGAGACCACGGTTCTGAAGAGATCTCTGCTCCCCGAACAACTGGGCTCTTTGTTAAGTGCTTATTATGTGCCCAGTGCTGCATTAAGCACTAGGTTGGATACATTCCCAGTCCCACCTGGGGCTCAGAGTCTAAGGGGGAGGGGGAACAGGAATGGAATTGCCATTTTACAGTTGAGGAAACTGAGGCACAGAGAAGTTAAGGTCACAGACGAGGTAGGTGGCAGAGCCGGGATGGGAACCCAGATCCCCTGACTCCCACGTCCAGGCTCTTTCCACTAGGTCCTGCTGTTTCTAGTTCCTGAGTGGCGACAAATTTGACGGAGGTGGGGCAGAGGAATGGGCGGGGCCTTTGTGCAGGTTTTTGTCGGATGGAAGGAAGTTGTTGGGGGGTCTCTTTGAGTGAGAGTTTCCCAAGGTCCCGGACCACCCACACACACTCCCCATGTTCCGGACCTGCGGGCCAGGTAGCCACGGGCGGCAGCCTGGAAGGAGACGATGATGTCCGTGACCTTGAGGTCTCTCTCCTCTTCCAGCTGGGCCAGCACCCCAGCCCTGAAGAAAATCTTACTCTGCCCGACGCGGTATAGGTTCGGGTCCAGATCCAGGGCCTTGATCTAGAGGGGGAGAGAAGAAGGGGCCGGGGGGAGGAGACGAGGGGATCCTGAGGGTCCGGCCCAATCCCCGGGCTCTTCCACGTTCCTCAAGCCCCCTCCCGCTCAGGTCCCCGTGCTCACCA
This sequence comes from Ornithorhynchus anatinus, assembly GCF_004115215.2. Taxonomy (NCBI): domain Eukaryota; kingdom Metazoa; phylum Chordata; class Mammalia; order Monotremata; family Ornithorhynchidae; genus Ornithorhynchus; species Ornithorhynchus anatinus. Next base: position 52,357,516 of record NC_041737.1, on the reverse strand, counting down.
TCTTCTCACAAGCCTGTTTCCCGTCCATGAAGCCCTTGGGGATGGCATTAGGAGTCAAGATTTCGTACCTGCGGAAAGGGGTCAAGGGGTGGATGGCCCAAGAGTCAGGGGGTGACTGGTCTGAGTGCCAAGGGGTGGGTGGTCTGGATGTTAGGGGGTGAGTGGCCCCCGACCAACCTCTCCACAGGGTGTTGGTAACAAAGTCCTGGGTCATCTTCCCCAGGCCCCTCTCTGCCTTTTCCCCAAGCCCCTCCTCTTCCCTTCCAGGCCCCTGCCTCTTCCTCCCAGGTCCCTCCCTCTTCCTCAAGGTCTCTCTTCTCCCTCCCAGGTTTTTCCCTTTTCCCTCCCAGGCCCCTCCCTCCACCTCTCCTTCCCCCCAGGCCCCTCCGTCTTCCCCCAAGCCCCTCTCTCCTCCCTCCCAGGGCCTTCCCTTTATCTCCAGACCCTCCCTATTCCCCCAAACCCTCTCTCCACCTCCCCTCTCCCAACCCTGACCTCTGGCGGAACTCCTGGAAGACGATGCGATTGGGAAACCCTTGTCGGCAGATGCGGATGCCCTCCAGGACCCCGTTACAGCGGAGCTGGTCCAGCACCAGGTGAGGCTCCAGCTTCCCCGCCTGAAGACGCAGAGGGGAAACAAAGCGGGGACCCGGGGGCAAAGGTCACGGCCAGGAAGACCAGCCAGAGAGCCCAGATGGAGTCTGCACCAATCGGGCAAGTCACGCACAGAGGTGGGGCACGGGAGGGTGGTGGTGGGGCACAAGGGAGGCCACAGGCCTCTAGTGGGTGTTGGGGGTCCTCTGCTACGGGTGAGGTTGGGCCCAGTGCAACAGGAGGGAGATGGGGTCGAGGGTCACTCACCCTCTTTTCGTGGTTGGGCACGATGCAGCGGACGAAGCTGGGGTTGGTGTTGTTCAGGGTGCTCATGAGGCGACTCAGCGATTCCTTGTAGAGCTGCCCCACGGTGCGGAACATGCCCCGGCGGGGGCGGCCCCCCGGCCCGACCCCTGACCCCTCGCCTAGACTGCTCACCTGCTCCAGACCCACGATGCTTTCCACTGTGGACGACCGGAAGAGAGGAGAGATGGATATGTGTCAGAGACCCTGGCCTCCACCCTGCCAGGAGCTCCCACATTCTTCTCATCCCCTGGGGCCCAGATGATTTGAAGCCCCCAAAATGGAGCCCGGAGACCCCAAAAAGCAGAGTCGGGAGGCAGCTGGAGGTGGTGAGGCCAGGCTGAGCATCCCCAGACTCTCAATGATTAAAAGGAGGAAAGGAACAAGGACAACATTTTGGGGGTCTCGGCCTCTGTTCTCTCTGCCCTCTGAGTCTACAAGGGGCTGGGTGAGTGGGGAGAGGCGGAGGAGAGGGAAAGGAGAAAGAGTCCAGAGTGGAGTTGATCCATAAAGTTGGGGGGAAGAGGGGCTGGGGGCCGGTGTCTCTGTCCGTTTCTCAATCACTGTCCTCTATTTGACTGGTCTTGATCAGACTCTGCCTCTCTCTCTGTCGACCCCACAGGAGCCCGGGGGTGGGAAGGAGGGGTCACTCTCTCCCTCCAGAGGATAGAGACCCCGAGTCTCAGGGCCAGGAGATCAGGAGACTCATCACGAGCATGGATAACAGGGTTAGGAAAAGAGTGAGGGGGCGAGGGAGGGGAGAATGGGACACCCTTACCTCTCAGATGTTGGACTACTGGGAGGCTGGCAGGTGTGAGTGTATGGACGGGAGATGGATATTTTGGGGTGATGAAGAGACCTCCCTGTCCTAACCGAAGTCAATGGTCAGTTTATTGGGGTATATGGAGGGAGGGGTTTAGTGAGGGGTGGTAGAGACAGAGGGAGGTGATGATGATGATAAAAATTGCAGTCTTTGTTAAGTGCTTACTATGTGCCACGCACCGTACTAAGCACTGGGGTTGATCATCAGATCAGAAACAGTCCCTGCCCCACATAGGGCTCCCAGTTTCAAACCCCATTTTACAGAGGAGGTAACTGAGGCACAAAGAAGTGAAGTGGCTTGCCCGAGGTTTGAGTGAGAGGGCTAGGGACACCAAATGTGGAATTCCTTAGGGAGCTGGAGTGTTGGCTACGAGAGGGAAAATTTTGCTGTCAAATGAGGATAAACTCCAGAGGGCAACCTTCCCAGGGTCCCTCGGGGCCACCGTCAGAGCCTGGGGCCTGGGCCGGACGGGCCACGGCAGAGCTCCGGGGAGCCACATCTGGGGAAGGGCAGCGCCAGCCCAGGGCCTCTTACCATCCCTCCAGATCTCGGCCGTGAGTCGGTCGGAGCTGTGGTGCAGGAGGGCCGACACGTTGTCGTTCAGGGGGTCCATGTTCTTCATCAGCCACTCCGAGGCCTTGTAGTCGACCTGCGGAAGGGGCCGGGGCAGGAGGACTCAGGGTTGGGAGGGTCTGAAGCCGGGGTCAGGGGACAAAGGGAGAGAGGGCAGCCTCCCAGGCCCACGGCACTTATGTACGTATCTGTAATTTACCTCTATTCATGTCTGTCTCCCCTTCTAGACTGTAAGCTCACTGTGGGGAGGGAATGTGTCTGTTTATTAATAACCGTGGTGTTTGTTAAGAGCTTACTATGTGCCAGGCACTGTACTAAACACTGGGGTGGATACAAGCAATAGGGTTGGACAGAGTCCCTGATCCACATGGGGCTCAGTCTCAATCCCCAGTTTACAGATGAGGGAACTGAGGTCCAGAGAAGTTCATTCATTCATTCAATAGTATTTATTGAGCGCTTACTATGTGCAGAGCACTGTACTAAGCGCTTGGAATGGACAAATCGGTAACAGATAAAGACAGTCCCTGCCCTCTGATGGGCTTACAGTCTAATCGGGGGAGACGGACAGACAAGAACGATGGCAATAAGTAGAATCGAGGGGAAGAGCATCTCATTAAAACAATAGCAAATAAATAGAATCAGGGTGATGTGCAACTCATTAACAAAATAAATAGGGTAATGAAGATATATACAGCTGAGCGGACGAGTACAGTGCCGGTGACTCGCCCAAGGTCACACAGCAGATAAGTGGCAGAGGCGAGATTAGAACCCATGACCTGCGGACTCCCAAACCCACTTCACTTCTCTGTGCCTCAGTTACTTCATCTGTAAAGTGGGGAATAAGACTGTGAGTCCTACGTGGGGCAGGGACTTTGCCCACCCCGATTTGCTTTGCGTCCAGTCCAACGTGCTTGTATCCACCCCAGTGCTTAGTACAGTACCTGGCATATAGTAAGCGCTTAACAAATACCATAATAATTATTATATTGTACTCTCCCAAGTGCTTAGCACAGTGCTCTGCACGCAGTAAGTGCTCAATAAATACGATTGAAGGAAGGAAGGAAGGAAGGAAGGAAGGAAGGAAGGAAGGAAGGAAGGAAGGAAGGAAGGAAGGAAGGAAAGAAGGAAGGAAGGAAGGAAGGAATGAAAGGGCAGATGGATCGGGCTCTCCCAGGGAGCTGGGGAATGGGGCGGCTAGGCCACCTCCTCGGCTGGCTTCTCCCAGACCCTCTCCACAGACAACCGGTCCCCGAGTTGGGTCTCGGTCCCGGCGTTCTGAGCTGCCTTTCTCTGTCTTCCCAATCGATCAATGGCACATACTGAGTGCTTACTGGGTGCAGAGCGCCGTTCTAAGCACTTGGGAGAGTTAAGTAATAAGACCACCATTATTATTATTGTTATTTTTCTATAGAGCTAGAGGACATGATCCCTGCCTTCAAGTTGTTCAGTCTGGCAGGAATCCACTGGAGCCTTGAAGGCCCGGTTCAGATGCCGGGTCTGGCCTAAGCTGGATCCTGTCAGGGCCCGTTTGGACTCCTAGAAAGGCTAAGGGCCGGTGCCGATTCCCCATTAGATGGGGAGCCCGGGTCAGAGCTGACGATCTGGTATCGGCCCCGGTGTTCGACACAGAGTCGGCGCTTAACAGATGCCACGGTTACGATTATGGTTAGGGATATTAGTGCTGCTTGGACTCGGAGAAGGCTTGGCACTGGGAGGGGCCCCCCCACCACCCAGCTCCCTCCACCCAGACAGGACACTTGAGCATAGTGTGGGATTCTGGCCCCCACCGGCCCCCCAGACGCCCACCGGACCCAAGGCCTTTCCCCCGGTTCTGGCTCCAGCCCACCCCTGGGTCTCCTCTGGCCAGCAAAGTGCAACCCACTGAGATGATCCCCGGCCCTCACCTTGCCCGCGTAGTGCACCACGCTGAAGTCGGACTGGTCACGCAGCTGGCGTGGCCGCTGAAGTTTGGGGTGGCCGGACTGTTCCTGGAACACCTTCTCCACGAAGCTGCGGTCCGTGGCCTTGGGGAACCAGCACTCCTCATCCAGGAGCGCCAACAGGCCGGGAGGGTTGGCCTGTGTGAGGTGAGGGGACCGGTCAGTCAGTCAATCGTATTTACTGAGTGCTTACTAGAGCACTGTACTAAGCGCTTGGGAGAGTACAATAAAACAGACACATTCCCTGCCCACAGCGAGCTTACAGTCTAGAGAGGGAGACAGACATTAATAGCAATAAATAAGTTAAAAGCAGAGGAAGGTGCAGACGGGAACCCCTGCCCTTTTCTACCCCGCCACCTGGCCCACCACCAGAAATCCCCTCCTACTGAGACTGGGCAGACCGGAATCTTGGCCAGCTCACACCTGCTGTCAACCGAGCAGTCAGTGGTGTTTGTCGAGCACTTACTGTGTGCAGAACACTCTATTAAGCACTTGGGAGAGTACACTAGAACTGAGTTGGTAGACACGTTCCCTGCCCACGATAAGCTCACAGGCTAGAGGAATCCATGGTATTTATTGAGCACATACTGTGCATAGAGCACTGTATTTAGTGGTTGGACAGTACAATAGGATATAATGGCCAGGGATGCCCGTCCTTCCCCTCTGCAGGGCATCTGGGGGAGCCCACTTCGGGCCGGAGGAAACGGGGTCCGGAAGGGGGGAAGTCCCGTCGGGGGTGTCGAGGGGAGGAGGGGTCGGGGAACTCACGGGCTTCTCGATGAGTTCGATGCAGGGCTGCAGGTCCTGGCCGAAGTCCACGAAGGTCCAGGCGATGCCCTCCCGCTGGTACTCCTCCTGCTCCAGCTCGAACATGGTGTGGTTGAACAGCTGCTGCAGCTTCTCGTTGGTGTAGTTGATGCATAGCTGCTCGAAGGAGTTCAGCTGGGGGAAGCACCGACCGTCAAGAGGGTCAGGGACACGGCCCCGGAGGGGAAGGGGGTGGGTTCAGGGTCCAGGAAGGGGAGAGTGGGGGCGGTAGGTGGGAATCAGGGACCAGGCAGGGGAGAGAGAAGGAGATCAGGGACAGGGTCAGGGAGAGAAGGGGGGGGTCAGGAATTGGATGGTGGGGAGAGAGGGAGGTTAGGGTCTGAACTGAGGAAGAGAGAGGGAGGTCAGGGTCTGACCTGGGGGAGAAAGGAGGGTCAGGGACCAGGCAGGAAGGTTAGGGGTCTGGCCTGATGATCTCTGATCCCACTTCCCTTTGCTGTAGCCCCCCATCCCAGCAGCAGCCCCTCCGCCCCGGCAGACCTGGAAGATCTCGAAGCCTGCGATGTCCAGGATGCCCAGGAAGGAGGCTCCCTGGCGGGGACTGCGGTCCAGGGCTCGGTTCAGCCGCATGACCAGCCAGCGGAAGAGTCGCTCGTAGGAGGCCTTGGCCAGGGCCTCCAGGGCAAAGTCCGCCTGAGCAATGGGGAGAGTTGGGGCGGGGAGGCGTGGCGTTTAGCACTGTCAGAGCCTCAGCTGCCGCTCCGCATCCCACCCCGCCCCCCAGTTCCTCCTTAAGGCAGCCTCCGCCCATCCTGCCCCTTCCCTCCCTACCCCTAGATTCAGTCCCAATCTTTCTGTTTGGAGGTAATGATATTAAGAACATTGTGGCATTTACTAGGAGCCTAGTCTGAACCAAGCACTGTGCTAGGTGCTGGGGTAGATGCCAGATCACCAGTCCCTATCCCTCATGGGACTCCCAGTCTAAAAGGGAGGGAGAGCAGGGACTGAGTCCCTATTTTCTGCCTGAGGAAACTGAGGCCCAATGAGGTGACTTGCCTGAGGTCACACAGCAGGCAAGTGGTGGAGCCGGGACGAGAACCCAGGACTTCTGAGTCCCAGGCCCAGGCTCTTTCCACTAGGATGGCCACTTGGGAGCCAAACCCAAGCCGGGCCGGTTTAGCCAAGGTTGCTGTGGCCCACCATCACTACCTGGGTGGCAACGGCAGTGTCTTGGTCAGTTGCTCTGGCTCAGCTGACCAATCCTGGGTGGCCCCAATGATCAGAGAGTAAGCGCCCTCCTCTCCTTTCTCTCTCCCTCCCTTTCCCCTTCCTGTTCGCCCTCCAAGGTGAGCCGGGGGCTGGTCGGTTTACTCGACCCCTACCCAGCCCTCCTGGTTCCCCCCCGCCCACCAACCCCGCCCATCACCTGCTCCTTCGTCTGAGCCTTCTGCACGTAGTCCCGGCCAACTTTGATGCGTGGGGAGAGGAGGGCCCGAGAGAAATCGGTCACCCCCAGACCCAGCAGGCAACACAGCTTCTGAGCAGCTGGGAGAAGCCAGAGAAGGGAGAGTTGGAGGGGAGCGGGGTCAAGGAAGGGGTCAGAATGGGCAGGGAGTGGGGCTTCAGGGAGGGGCCGGGGTCAGGCCTGAGGAGAACCCATCAGGCCCTGTTGGGCAGGCCCAAGCAGAGAAGTGAAGCATTATGGTTTGGAGAGATTCTGGGTGAGGGCTGGCTCACTGGGAAAGGAATGAGGCTGGAAGGGGGAGGGGATGGGGGTCCCTAAATTTGAATGGATATGTGAGCGACAGAGAGGATTTGGGTCCTTGGGGTCGGGTGGGTCTCCCAGGATTCGGCAAGGGGATCAGCTCGAGAGACTTGGCAGGGGGTTGGGAGGTGGGAGTCTCCAAGGGAGTACCTGTGTTGTCCGGCATGGTGGCCTGGTCCGTGTTCCTTTCCTTCCGCAGGGTGATGTTTCCAAACTGGAGCACCGCCGACACGATCCGCAGCATCGCTGGGGGTGGCGGCAGGATGGGTGGAGGGGAAGAGCGGGGGTCAGGGCTCCCCATCCTCCCCCGGCCCCTTGACCCAGCCTCCCTTGGGAAGACTTCCCGTCAACCGACTCAACTACCGAAACCCACCGGGCCCCCTCCTCTACAGGAGGCGGATTCCCACAGAAACCCTTCGTAAACAAGCAGAGAGACCCTTCTTTCGGCTGCCCACGAGAGAACTCTAGAAAGGAGAGCGACAGAGAGAGGTCCGAAAGACCAACAGGAGCAAGCAGAGACACTTCGTTTGGCTCGGCCCTGCGGAAAAATAGGGAGGCCCGCCTCCAAACAACCAATCCATCAATGCTATTTATTGAGCGCTTACTGTGTGCAGAGCCCTGTACGAAACACTTGGGAGAGTACGATAACCACAGAATTAGCAGACACGTTCCCTGCCCATAACGAGCTTACAGTTTCGAGATGCGGGGGACCCCTCAGTGACCTTAGCAACAAAAAATGACCCTCTGGGGTAGAGAGTGCTGGCTCCAGAGTGATCAGTCAGTGGTATTTATGGAGCGCTCACTTTGTGCCGGGCAAATGTACTGAGCGCTTGAGAGAGTACCATCGAGTAAATAAACTTTAAATTATATATTAGAAATTACTCTAATTGGAGAAGCAGCGTGGCTCAGTGGAAAGAGCACAGGCTTGGGAGTCAGAGATCATGAGTTCGAATCCCAGCTCCGCCACTTGTCAGTTGTGTGACTGTGGGCAAGTCACTTAACTTCTCTGTGCCTCAGTTACCTCATCTGTAAAATGGGGATTAACCGTGAGCCTCACGTGGGACAACCTGATTACCCTGTATCTACCCCAGCGCTTAGAACAGTGCTCGGCACATAGTAAGCGCTTAACAAATACCAACATTATTACTCATGTATTCATATTAATGTCCATCTCCCCGCTAGGCTGTAAAGCCGAAGGTGGGCAGGGAACGTGCCCACCAACTCTGTTGTATTGTACTTTCCCAAGTGTTTGAAATAGTGCTCTGCACATAATAATAATTATGGCACTTGTTAAGCACTTACTATGTGCCAAGCACTGTTCTAAGCACTGGGATAGATACAAGCTAATCAGGTGGGACACATAGTAAGCACTCAATAAATATCATTGACTGATTGATAGACACATTATTTACCTTCAAGGAGTTTACAATCTTGGGGGGGGGGTTCAAATCTTGGGACCTCCCCAGCCAAACTCTCGCACTGTCCCAATGTCTGGCCAGGTCCAACAAGGCCAAGAAGTGCCTTCCTAAAGCTGCCCGTCTGAACCGCTGGCTAGAGGACGCCCCAAAAGGGATGCTTAGCCCTCTCCCAGGGAACTCAACCCCCACATTGCAAAATCCCACACAAGTTAGGCCTCCATTCTTGGTGGGGGGCAATCTTCACAGAAAATCCAAGTCAACACCTCTAAAACCGACCGGGAGCTTCTTGCGGGCAGGAATCGTAACTACCAACTCTATTATATCATACTCTCCCGAGCGCTTACACTAGTGCCCGTCACACACTAAAGCGCTCAGTAAAGACCACTGATTGACCGATTTGCTGCTGGAATGGCTACAGTTATGGTAACTAAGGGCTGTTACGTGGAGCAAGAGGAAAGCTATCCCTGTCTTACATCGTTGGACTGTGAAATTCGTAACACCGTTGCCCAGCCTCTGTCACTCTTTAAAAACTTCTCCAAATTGATGCATTTGAAATTGTTTCTCTGTGGCTTCCTTTTCTACCCACCCCCAAACCCGATTTTCCTTGGTCCCGGGCTAGAGTCACCAACGGGGGTTAACTTTCAAAAATCCTTTCAGTGTCATCTGTCTAGCATCACCTGAAGTTAGGACTGAGGACTTCCTGGCTCTTATATTTACCCCAGGGCTTAGCGCACAGTGGTAGAGTCTCCCGCCAGAAACAACAGATGAATCTCTCTCCCGTCACTGCCAGTCAGTCGATCAATGGTATTCACTTAGCACTTACAGTACGCGGGGCAATGTAATGAGCGGTTAGGAGAGGACAGTAGTGGACATGGTCCCCGTCCTCCAGAAACTTATAGTCTACCATGTGCAGAGCACTTGGGAGAGCAGGGAATGTATCCACCAATTCTGTGGTATTGTACTCTCCCAACACTTAATATAGTGCTCTGCACACGATAATAATAATAATGGTAATTACGGTATTTAAATGCTCACTATATGCCAGGCACACGATAAGCACTCAATAAATACCACTGATTGATTGATATTGGTTGAGGGGACAGCAGAGTTTGGAGGTGCGATCCCTGCCCTCAAGAAGCGGGCTTGATAGGTAGTTATTTGCTTAATAACATTAAATAACGGCGGGACTTCCTAAGCGCTATGTACTGAGCGCTATGTAGCTACGAGATGATTAAGAATCTAACTGTCTACGAGACAGTTAGATTCTTAATCCCCTGATCTCTGGTACCTAGCCAACTGTCCTGGCAGGGGGAAGGGGCCGGCCTGGGGTGGGGAGGACACCTTCGGTCATTTCTCACTGCCCTCCCCCCCCCCCCCACGACGCACCCTCCAATATCACCTACAGGTGATTTCTTCATGGGTGAAGCCAAGCACTCGCAGAGACTCCAGGGTCTCCTGGAACAGTTCCCGCTCCTGCTGAGCTGATCCCGGCCCCGGCCCGTTCGTCAGGAAACGGTATTGGGAACACGGCTCCAGGAGGAGGTCATCTGGGAGGGGACAGTGGAGCAGAGGTCACGAGAAATACGGTGGTATTTGTTAAGCGCCGACTACGTTCGAAACACTGTACTGAGCACTGGGGGTAGTGAGAAGATCAACGGGTCAGACCACAGTCCCCATCCCTCCTGGGGCTCACCGTCTAAGGGGGCTCCTCTCCCTCAGATCCCCCCAGAAAAAAAGCAGTCTGGGACCACGTCCTCCCCACCTCCTGGACCCTCCAGAGAAAAGCTCAGAGGTCCCCTCCCCTGGATCCTTCCAGCTGGGGACGGCGGGGGAAGGGGAAGGAGAGGGAAAAGAAGAGGAGGACAAGGAGGAGGTGCCGACCCTTCAGCTTCTCCCCAGCTCCCTCCAGCAACTGGTAGAAAATATGGAAACTGCATTCATCCTTGGCCTGGCGGATGGCCCGAGATTTCTCCAACAGATCTGCAGAGGAGTGTGTCAAGGATAAAGGCAGGATGGAGGGGAGACTCTCTCTAGCCTCCCTCTGTCCTCTCTCTCCTTCCTCTCCCCCTCCCTCCTTCCTCTCCCCCTCCCTCCTTCCTCTCCCCACTTTCTCTCCCCTCCCTCCCCCTCCTCTCTCTCTCTCCTTAACTCTTTCTCTCTGTCAATCTCTCCCCGCCCCGCAGAACTGTCCCTCCCCTGAGTTTTCTGCCTGCGCCAGGACTCCAGAAGGATACAGGTCTCGATGTTGGCTCCCACGATATAGCCAGCCACGTCAAAATTGATGCGGATGAATTTACCCTTGGGGAAAGACAGAGAGGCAGTTATTCCCTCCCTCGGCACCTCTTGCAGCCTCCACTCCCTACAGGAACCCGGGCATCTCCCGCCCAGCCCACTGCCCTTGGAAACCTGTCGTCTGGCCCTCACGTCTCCCCCGACGCCACCCCACACTCACGAATCGGGAGGAGTTGTCGTTCTTAACCGTCTTGGCGTTGCCAAACGCCTCCAGGATGGGGTTGGCCTGAAGAAGCTGTTTCTCCAGCTCACCCTAGGGCAGAGAGTGAGGTCAGGGGTCGGCGGGGCGAGGGACACCGCCACGGGACGGGGACGCGGACCGACAGACGGACGGATCTCTCACTACTCACATAGGACACAACGCCGGCAGTCTGGGGGGAGGGGGGCGGCCACGGGGAACACGGGACACGGAACCGGGACACAGCACATGGAACACAGGACCCACAGGCAAACCAAAACATGAGCGCGGCGGATGGGAATGGAGTTCTGGGGGACGCAATCTGTTCGGGACGCGGACGCCGGGAGAGGGCCCAGCGAGGGAAGGAACCTGAGGCGCGAGGGGAAAAGGGTCAGCACTTAGTTGGGTGGTGACTAGTCGACCTGGGGCGAGACCTCAGGGGCGTGAGCGGAGGACTATGTGCCAGAGGGCGAGGGCGAGGCCTGGACTCCGATGGGGAGAATGCAAGCTCACCCTGGGCAGGGACCAGGCCCACCGACTCTGCTGTACTGCGCTCTCCCAGGCGCTCAGTACGGCGCGCTGCACACATCAAGGGCTCAATAAATACCCTCGACGGTCGGATTGAGAGTGCAGGGAGGGAGGAGGACCAGGTGGTCACTTACCGGGCCGCCCTGCTCCCTGCGGCCCTTTGGGGAGGAGGCCACGTGGGCCAGATACTGGATCACCTTCTTGGTGTTCTCCGTCTTTCCTGCACCAGACTCGCCCCTGGGGAGAGCGGGGAAAGGGCGTTTCCGGACCGTCCCCGACCCGGTCCCTGGGTCCCCACCTTCCGGCAGCCCCTGGGGGACCCAGCCGCCCTGCCCTCCCAACTCCCAGTTCTCCCTGCTCCTGGCCCCCACATCTTATCCGGGCCCCCGGCGTTGTTCTGCCAGTCGGCCCTTACCTCCCTGGACCCTTGCGGGCAAAAGAGGAGACGGGGCGGGGGGGGGGGGGGAGGGAGGGGGAAGGGGACCAGGGGAGACGCTCACGTGCAGAGGATGGACTGGTCCTCACGATCTGTGGGGAGGGACGACAGGTCAGGACCGGGAACAGTTCCCACCTAGGCCCCGCCCCTGGGGCCCGGTCGCCCTCTCTCTGGCCTCCGCTCGCTCGGGAGCCCCTGCCCACCCCCTCTCCCGCAGCCTCCGCTCCCACCCGACAGCTTCTCCAGCCCACTCACCACCCACTCCTCACCTTGCAGCATGCTGCGATAGGCCCCCTCTGTGACGGCGTAAACGTGGGGCGGAAGCTCGTGGCGCTTCTTCCCCCGGTACATCTCCACGATGGCCTCGGTGTAGATGGGCAGCTGCTTGTAGGGGTTGATGACCCCGCAGAAGAGGCCAGAGTACGTCTGCGGGGGGCGGGGGGGAGGGAGATGCAGGGGGCCGTGGGCCTCGGCTGCCCAGATCCCTCTTCCACCCTGCTTCGCTCGCCACCGGCCCGCTAACGGTGACGATAGCCATAAGAATAATAGCGGGATTTGTTAAGCGCTTCCTATGTGCCAGGCGCTACTCCGAGTGCTGGAACAGAACAATCGGGTAGGCCGCGCTCTTAATCCCCACTTTACAGGTGAGGAAACGGAGGCCCAGAGAAGCGAAATGCCTGGCCCAAGGTCACACGGCGGCCGCGCGGCAGAGGCGGGATCAGAACCCGGGTCCTCCTGACTCCCGGGCCATCGTGCGATCCTTCAGGCCGCGCTGCTTCTGCTGGGCCTTCCCCAACCCGTCACGTCCCCAGGGGTCTCGGGGGCCGGAGGACGCAGTTCTCGCGTCCGGGTGTCGCTCTCGGAACGGGGCGGGGCGAGGAACGGGGCCACCGGCCCTGGAGCCCGAGGAACCGGTCGGGTGGGTGTCTGGCCCCCTCCCCTCCCACCGGCCCCAAACCCCTCCGGGAGGGCGGGGCCGCCGGGCAGCATTCCCAGGGACGGTAGGTCACGGGCAGTGGCGCCGCGGGAGCCGGAGGAGGGGAGAGGCTGGTGGGAGGGGTCTGCCCTCCCCCGGCCCCGCCCCGTTCCCACGGAAACCCCCGCGGAGCCGGGGGCGGGGGGCCGCGGCGGCACCCGGCCCGCAAGGGCAGGCCAGAGGGAGCTCGGGGAACGGGGTCGGGAGATCTAAGGGGAGGGGGCGAATACTGGGGGGAGGAAGAGGGGTTTGCGGTCCGGGGAGAGTAATAATCACGATGATGATGATGATGATGATGAGCCCTGTTCTAAGAGCTGGGATAGATAGACGGTCATCAGGTTGTGGGGCTCACAGTCTTCATCCCCATTTTCCAGATGAGGGGACGGAGGCACAGAGATGTGAAGCGGCTGGCCCAAGGTCCCACAGCAGACAAGCGGCGGAGCGGGATTGGAACCCGCGCCTTCGGACTCCCAAGCCCGGGATCTTTCCGCTAAGCCGCGCCGCGCGCCTCCGTTTCCACTTCTCCAGCCCCGAACTCTTCCCTGGCCTGCGCCGCCCGCCCTCCCACCGCATCGGCTCCATCGGCTCCGGCGCCTTCCCTCGGCTCCCGTCCCCTCCCTTCACGCTTCTCTGGGTCGCCCCACCCCACCTGCCCTACATCCAGGGAGGCGTCTCCTTCCCCGTGCACCCCGGGCTAGGCTTGGCCCAGTCCCCTGGGTCACCCCGGAACCCAAACGGCTTGCAGGGAGCGGGGAGAGGTCGGCGAGGATCGGGGCCTGGTGGGACGGGGCCGGACCCTCCCGTCCTGCTCACCTTCGGGGGGGAGGGGGGCCCTGCGGCTTGGGGTCACTCAACGGTCCCCCAAGAAAAGGGGGCGAGAGTCGGCAAGTCAGAGTCAGGGAGAAAGGACTCCGGGGACGGGCGGTGGAGACAGGGACGGGCACAGCGGGGGCAGAGCCAGAGACGATAACGATAATGATCATCATCCTATTTAAGTGCTTTACTGTGTGCCAAGCGCTGGTCTCAGCACTAGGGTAGATACAAGCAATCAGGTGGTCCCACTTGGGGCTTTGCAGTCTTAATCCCTATTTTATAGATGAGGTAACTGAGGCACAGAGAAGTTAAACGGTCTGCCCGAGGTCACCCAGCAGGCAGGTGGCGGAACGGGGATCAGAACCCACGTCCTCCGACTGCCAAGCCCGTGCCCTCGTCACGGGCCACGCTACATCTACCGGAAAAAGGGGATGAGCTAGAGACCCCCAGAGGCGGAAAGGAAGGAACGGGCAGAGCCCACTCTTTTTTTTAGGATGTTCGTTACGCGCTTATTATTACGCACCGTGCTACGTGCTAGGTTAGATGCAAGGTTATCGGTGGGTCACCGTCCCTGTCCCGCATAGGGGCTCACGGTCTCAATCTTCATTTTACAGAGGAGAGGACCGAGGGGCGCGAAGTGGCTTGCCAAGGTCACGCAGCGGACGAGCGGAGGAGGCGGGATTAGAACCCAGGTCCTCTCTGTCTCCTGCAGGCCCCCTCCCTCCCTCCCGCAGACGGCTCATCCGCTCCCCGCTGCCGGGAGGCCTCGGGAAAGGTAGGATGAGTATCTCCTAGATTAGATCGCATCGCCGTCCCACATCACAGACACGTCTCCGTCCCTGGAGAGTTTTCCCAGGGCCCCAGTCCCGTCCGACTCTTTCCCTCGTCCCGCCCCACGTTGCCACTCACATAGATGAGGTCCGAGTAGTAGCGCTCCCGCAGGTTGTGCAGGACGGAGGCCTCGTTGAGGCAGGTGAGGTCGGCCATGTCCTCGGCCTTGCTGAACTTGGGCGGGTTCATGGCTGCCAACCTGCGTCCTGGGCAGCCTCAGCCGCTCCCGCTCTCCGCCAGCTCCCACCTCGGCCTCCTCGGGCCCCTGGTCCCGCAGGGCCGCCGCCTCGAAGCCTTGCGTCTCGAGGGGACCCACACCAGCCGCCGGGCCGTCCACTCCATCTGGGGGGGACGCCCCCGATGGCCCCCAGCCCCGCCTTCTGGGAGGTGAACAGGAAGGACGGGCCGCTTCGGGCACCGGCCCGGCCCCGGGGGGGGGCCTTCCCTCCCGCATCTCCGACATCGACACCGCCGCCATGGCTGCGGACGGGGAGAGGGTGTGTGTGGGGGGGTCCTGCTCGATGCGCCCCATCCCCGCCACCCGCCCCCTCTGCCTCTCCCCTCTCCGCCCCACCCCCTTCCCGGCTTGCCTCGTTTTTTAAAAAATGGTACTTGTCGAGCGCTTACTATGTGCCAGATACCGTTCTGAGGGCTGGGGCAGATCCGGAGTAATCGGGTTGCCCCAAGTCCCCGTCCCACACGGGGCTCACCGTCTCAATCCCCGTCTTACAGCGGAGGAAACCGAGGCCTAGAGAAGTCGATTACTTTGCCCAAGTCACGCGGCAGACGAGTGGCAAAGCTGGGATCAGAACTCAGCTCCTTTGACGCCCAGGCCCGTGCTCCATCCACTGGGACATGCTGCCTTCCAACTCTGCTCCTTATTCTCCCTCTCCCACCGAGAATGATAACCGTGCTATTTCCTATACGCTTACTGTGGCCCGGGCACTTTTCTAAGCGCTGGGGCAGCTCGATCGATCCGAGATCATCGGATCGGACCGCCTCCTGTCCCACGCGGGGAGGGAGTACCGGTATTTCATCTCCGCTTCACAGATGAGGAAACGGAGGCACAGAGAAGTGAAACGACTCGCCGAGGTTACGCGGCAGGCAAGCGGTAGAGCCGGGCTTAGAATCGGGCCCTCTGGCTCCCGGCCCGGGCTCTTTCCTTAGGCTACACCGCTTCTCTAGTTGCCCTCTTCCGATCTCTTAGCCTCCCTTCTTCTCTCCCGGTCCTACACCCTCCACTGTCATTTATTTTCGGGTTCGTCTTCTCTTCTAGATTGGAACTGCTTGAGGGGAGGATCGTAGCTAGGGATTTTCTGATGCTCAGTACGGTGTTCCGCACGGAGTAAGCGGTCAATGTGAAGCCCACCGATTGACTGAGCTCCCGCCGCCCCCAGTTCTGCCCCTACTCTCCCCCCAAGGCCCTTGTCCCTGACTCTGCTTTCTGACCCCTCAGCCTTCCCCTGCCCCGCTCCTCTTCTCCCCAGGCCTAGCCCCCCTTCCTTAGCTCTGCCCCATCCCCGCTACCTCTCCCTGGCACCGCCTCCATCCAATCCTCTCATTTCCCGATCGCCTCTGCCCTCGACCTTTGCCGCCTCCCTAGACTTTCCTCTCCCCCGCCCCACCCCTGTCTGTCCCTAGCCGCCTCTACTCGCCCCCTTCCTCTCTCCCCAGCTCCGCTTCCGTCCTCCCAGATCCCAGGCATCCTCCCAGCTCCTCGGCTCTTGCCTCCCCTTCCCCGGGTTTTAATCCCCGGTCTTCCCCGGCCCTGCCCTCTTCCCCCGTCTGGCCCCCGTCGCGGCGCACCCCGCGGGATGCTCCCTGACCTCCGCTCCTCCCCAGCTCCCGGCCCGCGCCGCGGCAGGGTGTTTCCATCCTCCGGCCTTCCCCGGCCCTGCCCTCCTCTCTCTCTCCCCGCCCCGGACACACCCTGCAGGGGGCTTCCACGTCCCGGCCTTCCCCGGCCCTGCCCTCCGCTCCCCCGACCCTCGCCGCGGGATGCTTCCGTGCCCCGGCCCGCCCCGGCCCTGCCCTCCGCTCCCCGCGTCCACCGGTCACCGCATTCCCCGGTGCCTCGCTCCCACCTCTCCCCTTCTGAGATTTACCCCTCCTCGTCGGATGATCTTTGACCAGGAAGTGTTTGCGGTGATCCTTCCTCACCCCCATCGACGAGAGGAGAAGAGGCGGGGAGTGGGGGAAACGACCCGAGTGGCCGCGAGAGGAGCCGGGGCGGGGGAAGCGAGGGGCGGAGGGTCTGGACGCCTGAGTTCCCGGGCCTCGGTGGCTCCCTCCGCCTGGGCCCGGCCCCGCGCCGCCAGGTGCCTCGGCGGCCTAGGCCCAGCCGCTCCCCTGTCGGAGCCTGTCACCGCCACCGAGGGGACAACCCGCCCCGGGCGGCCCGGCTCCACCTGGGGGAAACCGGGGAAGGGATCGACCCTAGGGCGCACGCTCATCGGCCCTGGGGTCCCGGACGTCAGGGTCCCCCTCGGAGGCGCGGACACCCCGGACCCCGAGCCCCTGCTCTAGCCCGCCCTAACTCTCCCCCCGCCCCCCCGCCGTAGTCCCGCTGCTCCCTGGGGACCCTCCGCTTTCAGCCCCGGAGAGGATAGGGGGTCGGGGGCCAAGGGGGGGAGGGGGGGGTTACCTGGGTGTGAGGCTGGCCTCTGGGAGAAGGGGTGGGGAGGGGGGAGGGGGTCCTGCCGCTCTCGTCCTCTTCGGGGCGTCGGGGAGGCCGCACCGCAGGACTTCGGAGGTGCCTCTGCCGCCGCCGCCGCCGCCTCTGCCGAGCCAGTGGGGAGGGAGGCGGGAAGGGGAGGGGGACGGCCCGGCCCTGGGGAGGGGCATGAAGTCATCGTCCCGGAGTCGGAGTGTCCCGGCCCCGCCCCCGGCACCTGCCGGAGCCGCGGGCGGCGGAGGGCCGGGCCCAGCCGGGCGGAGGGAAGAGTTGCCGGCTCCTTTTTTGGGAGCGGGGCAGGTGCCAGTGGGATGCCAGCCAGGGGTGGGGCCCCGGAGGGACGGGCCTCGCCCCCCCCCCATCCCGCCGGCCCGGTGCCCTCTGCACCGGGGCCTGGGGGTGAGGCCGGGTCCCGGGTCCCGGGCAGCTGCGGGGGGGGACGGGGGGGACGGGACTCGTTCTTCGGAAGGGCAGGTGAGGGGGGCGGGTGAGGGGTGGGGGGAAGGGGCGGCCTCGAGGGTTTGTGGAGCTCTCTAGGGCTCTCTCACGTTCCCCGGATTCCTCCTCGGGACATTCCTGCCTCGAGTGGAGGAGGAGGAGGAGGAGGAGGAGGAGGAAATGGTCTCGTTTCAGGTGTTTAAAGAATTAAATCTCCAGCCCAGGGGGCGGCGGCCCAAGCTACGTCATCCCCCAGGGACCCGCCCTCAACGAGCCCGGCTCCCGGCCGACAGCCCCGTTGGGACCGAGATCCCGGGAGTCCCGCTCCCCCTTCCCCCATGCGGAGCCCCCCCCGGGACCCTCCCCCAGCTCCCCCCCTCCCCCGCTGAGACCCCGGGGTCCGCTCTCAGGGAAGACTCACTGACCTCCGTCGGCCTCCGCCCGGGTGTCCGGCGGGTCAGCTCCGGCCTTCGACGGGAGAGGAGGTTGGATGCGGGGGGGGAGGGTCTCGTTAGGGGGGTCGTCTTAGGGGGCCGGTGGAGGGAAGGGGGCCCAGGCCCACCGGGCCCTCCCCGCTGCAGAGTCACCTGCCAACGGGACGGGGGTGGGGAGGGGGCTTATGCAAACGTGTGCCGAGCGCGGGGGGCGAGCGAACGTGTCCGGGAGCCCGGGCGGCTGGAGGTGAGGACGGAGACCCCCGACCCCCCGCCCCTGTCCCCCGCTCCGCCCCGGCCCCCGCTTTGGAGAGCTCCGCCGGGCTCGCCGTCCGCCCGGCCACTGAGGGGCAGCGGGGCCGGGGGCGGGGGCGGGGGCAACGGCGAAGCCCCGCCCCCGGCCCCGGCCGCCGGCCAATGGGCGCCTCCCCCGACCCGGCCCGAGGCTCGTCATTGGCGGGCCCGGGCCGTCCATCAGGACCGCCCCGCCTCCGGCCTATCCGAAGTTCCCGAGGCGACGGCGCCGTGGGAAGAGAGTCGGCCCGGGCCCGGCCCGGCCCGGCCCGGCCCCGGGGGGGGGAGGGGGGCGGGGGCGGGACCAAGGCCCTGACGGACGGGCCAGCGCACCGATCCGGAGGGGCAGGAGCCGTCAGGGCTTTGTACGGCCGCCATCAATGGGGACCTTTGTGGACCCCTCCCCTTCCCCCTTCCCCTCCCCTCGGCACCCGGCTTATTTGTCTCTATTATTGATGACCCTTTTTATTTTGTTAATGAGGTGTACATCTCCACCATTCTATCTATCTTGATGATGTTGCTCCGTTCTCTTCTGTTTTGCCGTCTGTTCCCCTCCCCCTTTAAGGATAATGATCATGTTGGTGTTTGTTAAGCGCTTACTATGTGCGGAGCGCCGGGGTAGATACGGGGTCATCGGGTTTTCCCAGGTGAGGCTCCCAGTCTTCATCCCCATTGACGGATGAGGGAACCGAGGCACAGAGAAGTGGACTCGCCCACGGTCACCCAGCCGACAAGGGATTCGAAGCCGTGGACCTCTGACTCCCAAGCCCGGGCTCTTTCCACTGAGGCCACGCCGCTCGTGGCCACCCCAGCGCTCGGCACGTAGGAAGCGCCGAACAAATACCGTTATTGAAACGACGATTATATCAGACATTCTTTGCCCCCAGCGCGGCTGGTCCACGGCGTTCCTTTCCCCCCCCCCCCCGCCCCCCGGCCCCGTGACCATGCCCCGGGCGACCCCTGTGACATCACCGTGGAGTCCCCGGGCCCCCCGTTCTCCGGCCATGCCCCTGCCGACCTCGGGCCCGCTTTGGGGCCCGCTCCCGCTCCTGCTCCTGCTCCTGGCCTCCTTCCCCAAGGTGCCCGGCTGCCTGCACTGCAATGCCCCGCTGCGCCAGGCCCTGGCCGCCCTGAGGGCCCGCCTCATCCCCAGCCACTTCCAATCCCCGCGACTGCGGGCAAGAGCCGGGGCGCTCCTCGATGGCATGGCCGGGGGCTTCTACCGCGACTATGCCACCTACCAATACGCCGGTCAAGTGGGTGAGCCCGAGCAGGCACTCCCTAGGGACTGATTAATCAATAAATCCACAAGTCGGTATTTGTTAAGCGCTCACTACGGGCAGAGCACTGTTCTAAGCGCTGGGGGAGATACAGGGGAATCAGGTGGTCCCACGTGAGGCTCACCGTCTTCATCCCCATTTTCCAGAGGAGGGAACTGAGGCACGGAGAAGTGAAGGGACTTGCCCCCAGTCCCACAGCCGACAAGCGGCAGAGCCGGAATTCGAACCCGTGACCTCTGACTCCCAAGCCCGGGCTCTTTCCATTTCGAGTGTACTCTCCCAAGCGCTTAGTACGGTGCTCTGCACATGGGCAGCGCTCGATAAATACAGTGGATTGACTTACTGACCGAGCCCTTATAAATAATAATATGGGTATTCGTTAAGCGCTTACCATGTGCCCGGCACTGTTCTAAGCGCCGGGGGGAGATACAAGGTAATCGGGTTGTCCCTCGTGGGGGCTCCCAGACTCCGATCCCTCTTTCCAGATGAGATAACTGAGGCGGAGAGAAGTGAAGCGACTTGCTCAAGGTCACACAGCAGACAAATGTCGGAGGTGGGATTAGAACCCACGACCTCCGACTCTCAAGCCCGGGCTCTTTCCACTGAGCCGGGCTGCTTCATCTATTATGAAGATTATCACATTTTATTATATGCAGAGCATCGTACTGAGTGCTTGGGAGAGTACTAGACGACGGAGTTAATAGACACGTTCCCTGCCCACGGGAAACTTATGGTCTATGAGTATTGATTGAGCACTTGCTGTGGGCAGAGCACTGCACTAAGCGCTTGGGAGAGTACGACAGAGTTAGTAGACATGTTCCCTGCCCACAGGGAGCTAACAGTCTATGATATTGATTGAGCACTTGCTGCGGGTAGAGCATTCATTCAGTCAGTCAGTCAGTCAGTCAGTCGCACTTATTGAGCGCTTACTCTGAGCAGAGGACTGTACTAAGCGCTTGCAAAGTACGATATGGCAATAAAGAGTGACAATTCCGGCCCACGACGGGCTTACAGTCTAGAGGGGGAGAGACAGACGTCAAAACAAGTAAACAGGCATCGATATAAACAAATAGAATTATATATATATATATATACATATATGCATCAGTGCTGTAGGGCAGAGCACTGTACTAAGCGCTTGAGAGAGTACAAAAGAGTCAGCAGATATGCTCCCTGCCCAGGAGGAGTTTATAGTCTAGCAATCCACCGCCCTCGCTCCCCTCCGCCTCTCCTCGCCCCTGGAGGGGGTCGGCGGGTTGGGGGGCGCGTCTTGGTCCTCCTTAGGAACGTGTTCCTAGAGGTGAGGGACAATTAGTCAGGGAGAAGGAAGAGTGTGTGTGTTGGGGTGGGGGATCGGGGAGGGTCTTCACTGCCCTCTGTTCTCCCCCTCTGCAGGGGTCACCCGCTTCTCCCTAGTGCAGAATTTGGCAAGAAACAAGACGGAGGAGTTAATGAGAACAACACTGACAGGTGCGGGGAGGGGGAAACGGAGGAAAGATGACGGAGGGTGGTTGGAGGGCAGGAATTATATTTAATTTATTAATTTCACTATTTATATCTTATTTCTATTAATGACTGTCTCCCCCTCCAGACTGTAAACTCGATGTGGTCAGTTACTGGGTCTGTTTATTCTTATAGTGTACTCTCCCAAGCGCTTACTCCAGTGCTCTGCACACAGCCTTCAATAAACACGGTGGGGTGTCAGGTGGGGGTCCCCGGGGGTTGGGGGGCTCCGGATGGCTCTACAGAGGCAGGGTGGGGAGGGGTGAGAAGCAGCATGGCCTAGTGGTAAGAGCACGGGCTTGGGAGTCAGAGGACGTGGCTTCTAATCCCGCCTCTGCACTTGTCTGCTGTGTGACCTCGGGCAAGTCACCTCACTCCTCTGTGCCTCAGTTCCCTCATCTGAAAAATGGGGATTAAGACTGTGAGTCTCACGTGAAGACAAGCTTGTATCTACCCCAGCGTTTAGAATAGTGCTTGACACATAGTAAGCGCTTAACGGATACCATAGTTTTTTTCTGATGCCAGGGCAGTCGGGAAAGGAAGCTTTGAGAAAATAAAGTTGGGGCGGGGGGGGGGGTGGGGGGAGTGGCGAGTTGAGGACTGGGCAGCTGGGGGTGAGATGTGAGGAAATGCCAAAAGACAAAGAGCGTGGGGCGGGAGGACCGGTTGGGGATAAAATCGTTCTGACCCCCCGAGAGGGTCTTTCCGCAGAGGGTCCTTTACTGGACAGGCTGGTGGAGGTGCGAGCCGAGGTGGCCCAGGCTCTGAAGAGGTCGTTGAAAGAGCATCAAAACCGAGGTGCATCCCAGCTCAGCCCCAAAGCCTCGCCTCCCCTCCCCTCCCTCCCTCTGGGCTTGACCTCAACCTGCAATAGCAGAGTCCCGGGAATCCCCCATCCCTCTTCCCTATTATCCCTTGTATCCCGCCCCTATTCCACCTTCCCAGTTCCGCTGTTGACTAGGTCTTATTTTCTTTCGCAGCCTGTGACCCCAACTACTGCAGTGAGTCCCGTCTAATTCCTCCCTTTCCCCTCAACCAACCCCCCCTTCCCTCGCCCCCGTGGCCTGCCCCCACCCTGCCCTCCTCGTTGAACCTACAGCCCGACCCCCCTCCTCCACGACCACCCCCCAATTCCCTGCCCTCTCCCCGCCGCACCCCTCCCTCCGGTCGCCCGCAGGCCAGCTGAGTTTCCAGGTGCTGGACTGTTTGCGCTGCAAGACGGAAAAAGCCGACTGCCTGAGCCGCAGACTCTGTTTCGGTATCGGGTTGGGGGACAGGGGGTGGTGGAGCCTGAGATTCATTCATTCATTCAATCGTATTTAATAATGTTGGTATTTGTTAAGCGCTTACTATGTGCGGAGCACTGTTCTAAGCGCTGGGGGAGATACGGGGTGATCGGGTTGTCCCACGTGGGGCTCCCAGTTTTCATCCCCATTTTCCAGATGAGGGAACTGAGGCCCAGAGAAGCGAAGTGACTTGGCCACGGTCACCCAGCTGACAAGTGGCAGAGCCGGGACATCCTGAGCGTCCTTTACTAGGTGCAGAGCACTGGACTAAGCGGTCGGAATGGACAATCCGGCAGCAGAGAGAGACCGTCCCTGCCCCATGAGGGGCTCGGAATGGGGTGGCCTGGGGTCTGGGGGAAGCCCCAAAGGGTCTCCTCTCCTGTCCTGTCGTCTGTCGTCTGTCCTCCTCTCCTGTCCGTCGCCCAGGAGACCGGCAGCCCCGCTTGGTCCTGCGCTACGGGCCTCAGGGGGTCCCCATCAAAGACCGGGCCGCGAAGGGCCGGGTGATGGTCCTCACTCTGGCCGGCATCACCTTCGGGGTCGTGGTGGCGGCGTGAGTCTCCTCCCCGGTGCCTGGGGGGGCTCGGGCTGCCGGGCCCCATCCCCCCCTTGGTTCCCCCCGCCCCGGACTTCTGCCCCTGTCGCCTTTTACCTGCTGCCCTCACTCGCCGCCGCCTCTGTCTCCTCCCTCGGACTCGGCCTCTCTAAACGCCCCGTCCTCTCCGTCCTCCTCCCTTCCCCCCTTCCGCTCTTCTTCTCCTCTCTTTCCCCCTTCCCTCCCCTTCCTCTTCTTCCCTCTCCCCTCCTTCCCCCCTCCCCCTTCTCCCTCCTTTCCATCCTCCTTCCTCCTCTCCCTCCTCTCCCCCCCTCCTCCTCCTTCCCCCCTCCCTCCCTTCCATCCTCCTTTTTCTCCTCTCCCTCCTCTCTCCCTCATCCCTCCCTCCTCTCCCCTTCTCCTTCCTCCCCTTCCTCCTTCCTCCTCTCCCTCCTCCTTCCTCTTCTCCCTCTTCTCTCCCTTCCTCCCTCCCTCCTCTCCTTCCCCTTTCTTCCTCTTCCTCTCCCCTCCTCCCTCCTTCCTCCCCTTCCTCCTTCCCCTCTCCTCCTTTCCCCTCTCCCCCTTCCTCCTCCCCCTCCTCCTTCCTCTTCCCCCTCCTCTCTCCCTTCCTTCCCTTTCCCCTTCTTCCTCTTCTTCCCCTCTTCCTCCCTCCTCCTTCTCCTCCTCTCCCTCGTCCGCTTCTCCCCCGTCTCCTGGCCGCCGGGACCCGGCGGTCGGGTGGGCGGGGCTGCGAAGGGGGCGGGGCTTTGCGGGCGGCGGTTCCTTGAAGAGGGCGGGGGTGACGTCACTCGGGCCCCGCCCCCACCCCTCGGGCCGGGGGGGGGGGGGGGGCGGCCGTTGGCAGGTGGGAGCGAAGCAGCCTGCGGCGAGGCGGAGCGCCCCCTGCCGGCGCCCCCCCGCCGACCCCAACCCCACGTTCCCCGTCCCCAGGGCACTGACTTACAGAAGCAACCGGCGGCTACTGCGGACCCCCAGAAAGAACAATGCTAATTCACACCAGTCGTCTTCATAATAAAAAAATGTTTATCCCACCCTGCCCCTTGTCGTCCACCTGGCCCCGTGCCTCGGGCTCTCGCCACGCCGGCGTAACAGCCACAACGACAATAATAATAACGGTAATAATAGCATAGCTAAGCACCTACTATGTGCCAAACACTGAACTGGGCGGTGGGGTAGATGCCAGATCCCACGGGAGGCTCGGAGTCTAAGAAGGAGGGCAGACAGGTATCGAACCCCCATTTCACAGATGAGGAAACTGAAGCCCAGGGAAGTTGAATGACTCGCTCAAGGTCGTGTAGCAGGAACATGGCAGAACCAGAGTTAGAACCCAGGTCCTCTGACTCCCAGGCCAATATGCTTTCCTCTAGGCCACACGGCTTCTCAACGGGTCCAAGCGCTTAGTACAGTGCTCTGCACGTTGTAAGCGCTCAATAAATACTATTGAATGAATTGAATGAACAGTTACCCTGTCCCAGCGGCCTCGTTCTCTCCTTCACACGCATCCTTTCCTTTCTGAGCCCCTGACAGTCTTCCCTTTGGTCTCCAACGCTTTTCCCCAAGCCCCTCCTCCCCCGCCAGGACCCCTCGCTGTCCCATTTCCCTTCTCCATCCTCATCGAATCATTAAATCCCACACTGGGTGACCTCGAGAGATTAACTACTCCATATTCCTGCCTCCGGGCAGGTGCATGATTATAAACCAACCACTACACAGTTCTCTAATCTTTTCTTTCAGATCTCTAAAGATGGAGATTCTACGGTATTCCTTGGTAACCATTCCGCTTAATCGATCATCGTAGTATGTACTGAGTATTTACTCCGTGCAGAGCACTGCTCTAGATCCTGGGAAAGTATAATAGACTTAGCAGACGCGATCCTTGCCCTTAAAGAGTTTACAGTCTATGAGGAGAGGCACACACCGGGCAAGGAATGCATGTTTATTCTTACATTATACTCTCCCGAGCGTTTGGTGCAGTGCTCTGCACACGGTAAGCGCTCCATAAATAAGATTGAATGAATACATTTCAGGTAGGAAGGAGCGATGAGAGATATGTACGACAGGTGTGGGGATGGGAGAGTAAGCTTAAGTGAGGGAGACGGGTTAAAGTGGCAGGAGAAGAGGAAATAGGGTGCGGAGATGAAAATGTAATCATGGAAGGCCTCCTGGAAGAGATGTGCTTTCAAAAGAGTCATGAAGATGGAGAGAACAGTGGTCTCTGGAAGGTGAAGAGGGAGGGACTTCCAGAAAGAAGATTGGGTGTGGACAAGAGGTCGCCGGGGAGAAAGAAGAGATCAAAATACAGTGGATAGGTTGGCTCGAGAAGAAAGGAAGCATGAGAACTGAATTCCAGCATTTTAATCACCCAGATGGCCGAGAAATTCATCCTTATGTCTACCAGAAATCCTCCTTGTTTTAGTTTCACCTTATTTTTCTCTCGTTCAGGACTCAGTAGACATAGAGATTAACTGGTTAGCAACTTATCCGTTAAAATCCTTCAGTCATCCATCCGTCCATCGATCAATCGATAGTATTTATTAGGCACCTACTGTGTGCAGAGCGCTGAGAAAGCACTTGGAAAATATAACAGAATTTAGATGGCATGATCCCTGCTCTCATGATCCTTGCTGTCTCGCAAGGCAGGCAGTCACTAAAATAAATTATAAATGAGGAAATAAGAGTGAATAAAGCTAGGTACTTAGGTGCTACTGGAGGTTGTGAGTAATTTAGGTGCTTAGGGTGGAGTGGAAGCGATGAAATGGAGCATTATATTAAGTGGGTGATGCGAGATGAATCAGGGAAGGCCTCCTGGAGATCTGGTATCAGAAGGGTTTAAAGGTGGGGGAGAGCGGTGGTCTCGTCGGATGTAAAGGGGGAGGAAATTTCAGGCAGGAGGGAGGCGTGAGCACGGGTTCATCACGGGAGAGACTAGAAGAAGGCCGGCTGAACAAAAGCCCACCAAGGCCCCCTTATTGACCACCTTTGATATGGTCCAGACTAAAACAACCCCAATTTCTTGAACCTTTCCTCCTAGGATTTGGATCATTTCATTCACTCTTTTTCTCGTTGTTCCACTTTGGTGAATGATGTGTATCTTTCCAGCTCCTCCAACAGATTGTAAACTCCCTGAGACGGGGTCCTCCATTTTTACCGTACCCTCCCAAGCTCTTTAGTAATGCAGTCAGTCAGTCAGTCGTATTTATCGAGCGCTGTGTGCAGAGCACCGTCCTAAGTGCTTGGGAGAGTACACTGTAACAGAGTTGGTAGACACGGTCCCTACCCCCATTCCTCTATTTATGTAGCCTGTCTTTCAGCTCCCTTGCACTTAACGCTATTGAATTTCATTCTGCTTTTGCCAGGCCACTGTTCCAGTTTGTCTATATCACTTTGAATTTTATTTTTGTCTTCCAGAGGGTTAGCATCGCTGCCCAATTTAGTATCATCTGCGCATTTGTGAGCGTGCTCTTGCTCTCGAGTTCTTCATCCAAACCATCTCTAGACTGTAAGCTTGTTGTGGACAGGAAAAGTCTCTACCAACTCTGTTATTATGTCCTATTGTACTCTCCCAAAAGCTTAGTATAGTGCCCTACATACCGTAAGATCTCAATAAATAGGATTGATCGATTGCTGGGCAGATTAAATCTATCACTTCTTGCTGGCCAAATAGTCCGCGCTCGGTCATAGAATTCCCAAGAGAGGGCTGTGATTGTTACGTGATTTAATTTTCCTAAATCTGTGGGACTGAAACTCCCTTCCGGGTGCCAGCCCCAGCTTCCCATCACTTCTCCTCAGCCTTCTTGTGCCGGGACGCCCGGAGCGCCTTCATTCTCTTCCGGTGAGAGACACAAAGAAGAAATCTGTGAAGATAGGACCACCAAAACCCTTAGGCAAACTCCCTCCCACAACTTCCCCCTGCATAGTCTCTCAACATCCAATAATAGTACCAAGAATAATTGCGCTATTTCTGTGTGCTAAGCGCTGTACTAAATGCTGGGGTGGATACAAGATGACGTGATATTTGCTAAGCGCTTACTATGTGTCAGGCACTGTACTAAGTGCTGGGGTAGGTACAAGCAAGTCAGGTTGGACACAGTCCCTGTCCCATTTGGGACTCACAGTCTCAATCCCCATTTTACGGATGAGGTAATTGAGGCACAGAGAAGTGAAGTGACTTGCCTCAGGTCACAGAGCAGACAAATTGCAGAGCTGGAATTAGAACCCATGACCTTCTGACTCCGAGGCCCCTGTTCTAGCCACTACGCCTTGCTGCTGGTCAGGCACGGCCCCTGTCCCACCTGGGGCTCCCAGTCTAAGCGGGAGGGAGAACAGGTATGGAATCCCCATTTTACAGCTCAGGGAACTGAGGCACAGAGAAGTGAAGTGACTCGCCCGAGGTCACACTACAGGTGAATGGCAGGGCTGGGATTAGAACCCAGGTCCCCTAACCCTCAGGCCCGGGTTCTTTCCACTATGCCATGGTGCTTCCCATCTCCCAATCCCCTCAAGGACTCGGCCCCCCATTCCTCTTCACTGTAGCCCCTCGCTGCCTCCCCCCTCCCCCCCCAAGAGAGCCCCCCAGGAAATAGCAAGGACTCACAGTAGCACAGCAGAGCTAAGTACTACGGCCTCCACCAACAGCACCAGGAACAGGGAGATTTCCCGCTCCTCAGCCACCCAGGGATTCTCATCTGTGTGGGAGCGGCCGTGGATCCACTCAGGAGAGGCCCTGGGACCCTCCTCCCCCTCCTCGGCCCGGGACCTGCCCACCTCCCCCCACCAAGGCCCCCTTTTCAGCCCAATCCCCCCCCCCAACTTCTCCCCAGTTCCTCCTTCCCGGAGCCCCTTCCACCTCCACACAGTTCTCCTTTGAAGCATGAAGTGCTGATCCGCAAACACGTCCAGCAGTCAAGGACCGGTCCCTCGTTCAGCGCTGGGGAGAGGGGGGGAGGAGGATCGCCTGGGTCCCATCCACAGGAACCAGAGAGAGGGTTGGGCTAGAGGGCGTAGGTCCGAGGGACTGAAGAAGGAACCTGAAGGAGGGGTCTGAGTCTCTAGGTAACGCCGTCACCCTCTTGGCACGGCTGACGGGGAAACTCCTGGCTCTGAGCTGAAGGGAATGGGGAGCAGGAAGTGGAGAGGGTTCTCTTTCTCTCTTTCTCTCTCTCTCTTCTCCTCTGAGGGGGGTTCAGAGCAAAGAGGAGGAGGTGGAGCCTCCAGGGGCTGGAGGGGAGCCCAGGCCTCAAGCCTCATTCGAAGCAGTGGCCACCTTCCTTAGCCCCCAGGCCTCTGGAGGAGCCCCGGACAGGGGGGTGCGTGGCCCGGGGAGGGGACCTCGAGGCAGGAATGAGGGGTCCCGTTTCCGTGGGGGTTTTCCCCAACTTACTACAGTCTTCTGAACAGGCTGAAAGGGAACCAGAAAGGACTGTCACCTCTCCTCACTTTCCTTTCCCTTCCCAATCCCGCTCCCCGCCCCCTCCGCCCCCTCGATATTCCCTCCCAAGGTTGTAGGGAGCTACTAGGGGATGGTGGGGAAAGGGCCAAAGAGCAGATCTCTGTTACCGAGGTTGGAAAAAGCCCTCAGGGCTTCTCGGAGCCGAAGCCTGAGTTCACCCCGGATGCGGAGCAACTGGCCCTGGAGGATAAACACGCCTGGAGGGCAGAGAAGAGACGCTTAAGGTCATGCTCCTTCCAGGACTGACCCTGAATTACGATTTCTAATAATACTATGGCAACCGTTAAGTGCTTACTTTGTGCCAAGGGCTGAGATAGATGTGATATATGCAGTTCTGACACCACCTCTAGACTGTGAGCCCATTGTGGGAAGGGATTGTGTCTGTTGTTCTACTGTACTCTCCCACGCACTCAGTACAGTGCTTTCCACACAGTAAGCATTTAATAAATACGATTGAATGAATGAATGAATCCCCGTCCCACAGAGGCTCACAATCTGAGGTGGAGGGAGATATTGAATCAATCACAGTCATATTTATTGAGCACTTACTGTGTGCAGAGCACTGTACTGAGCCCTTGGGAAAGTACAACACAACAGTTTAACAGACACGTTCCCTGCTCACAGAGAGCTTATGCTCTAGAGGGAGAGACAGACATTAATATTAATGCAGATGGGGAAACCGAGGCACAGAGAAGTGAAGTGATTCGCCCACTGCCACCCAGCAGGTTGGGACAGAGCCAGGAGTAAAACTCAGATCTTCTGACTCCCTCTTGCTCTTCCCTCGGGGTCACGCTGCGGCCTCTGACTGTGCCCGTTGTGTCTCCCCGCGTCCCCTGCCCCTTCACAACCTTTCTGCGGCTCCTCTTTCAGGGCCAGAATCTTCTTCTTCAGCCACAGTCTCAGTGTCGCGGCTCCTCGGACGTCTGTGAGGGAGAGACGGTTCCCTGGTTCCTGTCTATCCTTGTTTTCACCCTTTCTTCTTCTTTTTCTTAATGGTATTTGTTAAACACTTGCTATGTGCCAGGGACTGAATTAAGCGCTGGGGTAGATACAAACTAATCAGGTTACACACAGTCCGTGTCCCACATGGGGCTCACAGTCTTAATCCCCATTTTAAGATGAGGTAACTGAGGTATAGAGAAGTGAAGTGACTTGCCCAAGGTCACACAGCCGACAAGAGCTTCTCTAACCCTCTCCATCCTTTCCCTGCTTTCCTCAGGGACATTAACTTTCCCGGGCCATTTTTCTTCCTCTTTCCTATTCTGCCCCTTGCTTCTCTCTGTAATTTACCGAAATATCCAGCTTCCTCACTAGACTGTAAACTCCTTGAGAGCAGGAACCATGTCTCCCAACTCTCCCAAGCGCAGACTAATAACAATAATAGTGGTATCCGTTAAGCACTTACTATGTGCTAAACACTGTTCTAAGTGCTGGAGTAGATTCAAGGTAATCAGGTTGGACACAGTCCCTGTCCCACATGGGGTTCACTGTCTTCATCCCCAGTTTACAGATGAGGTGCCTGAGGCCCAGAGAAGTGAAGGCCTTGCCCGAGGTCACACAGCACTCGGCTCACAGTGGGCGCTCAGTAAACACCACACCAACTGGTGGATGGATCTCTCGGTTCCGGACAGCCAGGGGTCTCACCCAGGATTCGCAGTCTCCTCTCCACCCCCAGGCCCTGGGGGTCAGGGTCCCTCAGGGCCTGGAGCTGCCTTTCCAAAAGGGCCGGGTGAGTGGGAGCTTCCTGGGGAATTATCTCCCCCAGGAGCTTCTCCATCTCTTCCATGAAGCTGGGATCGCAGCTCAGGCAGCCTCCCGCCCACAGTGGCTCTCCCAGGGACAGGAGCAACAGTCCCAGCCCCAGCCCCAGCCCCATCCCTCCCTGTCGGCACTACCATCCCACCTCTCTCCGTCACCTTGGCAACCGACCTGTAGAACCTCATGGAACCCAGGAATCCTTCTCTGGGGCCTAGAAGGGTTAAAAGCCTTCCTCCCGCCCCCCCCCCCCCCGCTCCCCCGACCGGATGCGGCCTCAGGCTACCTGCCTTCCTTAGAGAGACTGGAATCCGTCAATCGTATTTGATCCATCATATCTATTGAGCGCCGTCTGTGAGCAGAGCGCCAGACCAAGCGTTTGGGAGAATATGATGTAACAGAGTTGGTAGACACTTTCCCCGCTCACAGTGAGCTTAGAGTCTAGTTGGGGAGACAGACATTAATATAAATTACAGATATGGCCATAATCAATCAGTCATATTTATTGAGTGCTACCGAGTGCAGAGCACTGGACTAAGCATATGGCAGAGTGCAATATAAGCAGAGTTGGTAGACCTTGTTCCCCACCCACGCTGAGCTTACAGTCTGGAGGGGGAGACAGACCTTTATATAAATAAATGAATTACAGATATGCACATAAGTGCTGTGGGACTGAGGGTGGGGGGCGAACAAAGGGCGTAAATTCAAGTGCAAGGGTGACCCAACAGGGAGTGGGAGAAAAAGAAATTAGGGCTTAGTCAGAAAAGGTCTCTTAGAGGAGATGTGATTTTAATCAAGCTTTGAAGGTGGGGAGAGCGATCGCCCGTCGGATATGAAGAGGGAAGGTGTTCCAGGCCAAAGTCAGGATGTGGGCGTGAGGTCAGCGGCGAGATTGCCGAGATCAAGGTACAGCGAATAGGTTGGCGTTGGAGGACATAGGTGTGTGGTCAGAGCCGGGTTTGAAGGGGAAGGGGGCCATTTTGAAGGAGAGGAGAGAACAGATCTCGGGTCAGAGAGATCCAATCTCTCCAAGTTCTTCCACTGTGTTTCTCCGCAGCAGAGAGTGAAGGTGATTCTGGAAAAAGGAAAAATGTGGGAGAATCATTCGATCGATCAATAGTATTTATTGTGCACTTACTGTGCCCAGATGCCCGGTACTAAACGCTTGGGAGAATACAGTATAACCGAGTTGGTAGACATGTTCCCTGCCCACAAAGAACTTACAGTCTAAAAGGGGAGACATTCATTAATATGGGAATAAAAGATACAAATCCGAATGCAGACTGAAGAGTGGGAAGCCGAAAAGGGATGATGTCAGGAGGGATAGAGGCCAGAAGGGAGTTATAATCCCAGGCATTCTAGAAAATAAAATCATATGAAGATTGTAGAATCTTTGGCGACAATCCTGTTGGGGCTGGTTGGGGATGGTGGGAGGGGGTTGGTGTCCGGGTCCCTGAGGGGACCAG
The DNA here is from genome assembly GCF_004115215.2 of Ornithorhynchus anatinus. Classification (NCBI taxonomy): domain Eukaryota; kingdom Metazoa; phylum Chordata; class Mammalia; order Monotremata; family Ornithorhynchidae; genus Ornithorhynchus; species Ornithorhynchus anatinus. The sequence goes on along the minus strand of NC_041737.1, from coordinate 52,326,143 downwards.
GGGTACCGAGTGCCTGGCCCAGAGGAAGTGTTTAACAAATACCATTTTAAAAAAAAGATAGTCCTGGTCATGGCCTCCTCCTCCTAACTCATTCACCCATTGATCCAGTGGCATTTAATGAGCACTCTTTGAGTGCTAGATTTATCTGGAAACCTTAATTGGTCTTGAACAAAAACAATGGTTAGAAATGCTTACGTTCCTCTGGAAATTATATATAGAATTTTTAGTGTTCATTGTTTAATTTCTCAGATCACTCTGGGCTTTTCATATAGTAATAAAAGGGGCATTGGTCCCATATTTACAATCTTTTGCCGAAATACAAATCGCCTAGTTATAAATCGGGCATCCAGAAGTTCCGTCTTCTGAATTGAACTCAGTGGACAATGAGTCCTCAGTTTCTTCATCTAAGTGGCTCTGTGCTTCAGTCCCTTCATCTGTAACAGATGAAGCAGTGTGGCCTAGTGGAAAGAGCTCGGGACCGGGAATCAGAGGACCTGGGTCCTAAACCCGGCTCCTCTGCTTGTCAGCTCGGTGACCTTGGGCAAGCACTTCACTTCTCCGTGCCTCAGGTCTCTCATGCGCAAAATGGGGATTCAATACCTGTTCTCCCTCCTCCTTAGACGGTGAGCCCCAAGTGGAACCTAATTAACTTACATCTACCCCAGGCTTAGTAGAATGCTTGGCACATGGTAAGAGTTTAACAAAAATGGTGATTATTATTGCCATCATCATTATCGTCATGATAAGATACGGAGCCTCCCTTCTCCAGGAGCTATGAAGGGGACAGCGAATATGTCTGATCTCACTATGTTGTATCTATCCCAGCACTCACCATATAATCAGCACTTAATAAATGCCACTTTTATTACATGAATAGCAAACTGAAAAGACTCCACGGATTTCATAAATCTGCCAGGCAACAGAATGCCGTGTTTTTCTTCATTACAGCTGTGCCCCGATACAATTCACACTAGCAGTTTTCCGGTGACATAATTAGGTTTGTTCTTCTAACTTCTTGTTACTCCATTAACTGATCTGCGGTAAGAGGCCAACCGTTGATGTGTAATTAGATGGCGGCCTCTTTGAGGGCAGGGAACTGGTGTTTGGCTTCTGATATTCTTTCCCAAGGGCTTACTGACGAGGGACAACACAAGGCACTCATTTCTGAGCCTTCAGGATAGAGAACACCTCAGGAAGAATTGAATCAAGAACTAGTAGTTAGCGTAGCCACATTCACCCACTCAATGTCCCTGCGGGTGGTGTGAGCCCCTGGGGCACGGTATGCAAAAAGTGAGTAGGCCTTAGTACAGTGCTTAGCCCTCGGAAAGCTCTCAATAAATACCTTCGATTGACTGCTTTATAATCTTAGCAACATAATTGTGCCCTCTGGGATAATTTACTCCAGCTAAGATAAGCACATCCTCCCATTACCTACCATTACCCAAGATTTCCTTTGTAATTGTGATCGTTTTTATTGTCAGTTGCTTTATCCTTTATCACCACAGCCTCCCTTCGGTCTCTGGAAAGGACATAATTTCACCTACCTAATCGTGGCTAAAATGGGGTGCATTGGCTGTCAATCAATCAACTACATCTATTGAGCGCTTACTCTATGCAGAGCACTGACCTAAGCGCTTAGGAGAGTACGATACAAGGGAGTTATTAGCTACTGTGAGGCTCGTTTTGTTTTGTTTCCAAGCTTGATTTGCTTTTAGTCACAGAAGTGAGGGTGATTTTGAGATTCTGGGGAAGTCTGAAGCACGAAGCAGCGTGGCTTAGTGTAAAGAGCCCCGGTGTGGGAGTTGGAGGACCTGGGTTCTATTTCCCGTTCTGCCACTTGACTCCTGTGTGACCTTGGGCAACTCGCTTCACTTCTCTGGGATTCAGTTTCCTCAATTGTAAAACTGGGATTCAATATCTATTTTCCCTCCTACTTAGACTGTGAGCCCCATGAGGGACAGGGACTATGTCCAACCTGATTAACTTGCTATCTACCCCAGAGCTTAGAAGGGTGCTTGACACAGAGAAATCATTTAACGAATAACATTTAAAAAAATAATAAAGAAAGCTGTGATTTGCTGCTCAAACTTATATTCCAAACCTTTAGGGAACACTGAGGCAGCGATTGAACCCCTTCTCCCCATTCCACCCCTTGCCTTCCAGAGTACCCCCTACCCTGTCATACACCTTTGGGGGCTGAAGTAATCAAGAGGAATTTATTACGATAATAATCTGAGGTAATGATAACCGATGCTAATGTCAATAAACAGGCCAACAGAGTTTGGTATGGGTAAAGAAAAATCAGTACAAAATAGTACTGATGGAAACGTGACCGTTTAAAGGCTGATTCGGACGGCCGAGAGTCGGATTTGCTGTAAAAAACAGTCCCTCGCATTTTATAATCAAGGAATAAAACTATAAATGTTAATTACTTCCCTTTCACCTTCTTGGTATAGTGAAATAATCCTCTTGGTTGGCAGCTTGTGAGTCCATAGATGAGAAGCTGTGAGCCTAAGAGAAGGAGTTCGAGCTCGGAAGTCAGAAGACCCGGGTTCTTGTCTCAGCTCTGCCACCTGTCAGCTGTGTGACCTTGGGCGAGTCATTTCACTTCTCTATGGTGCAGTTCCCTCATCTGTAAAATGAGAGTTAACACCCCAGCGCTTAAGACAACTTTTGACACATTAGTAAGGGCTTAATTCAAGCGCTTAGTACAACGCTCTGCACATAGTAAGCGCTCAATAAATACTATTGAATGAATGATACCCTAATTATTTAATATGTTCGTACTGGATGGTTTCTCATCCAATTTCTCTGATTTCTCCTTCTCAGTTTCCTCTGTTGAGTCTTCCTCTTTTCCTCTCTTCACCCTTGACGGGAAATGCAGTTCTTGGTTGCCTTCTCATTTTACATTCACTCTTTCAGAGAGCTCATCAGCTCACACGGTTTCAGCTTCCTCTTCTGTGCAGGTGACTCCTTAATCTACATCTCAGTCCTAATCTTTCTCCTGCTCTTCGATCTTGTATTTCCTCCTGTCCATGGGAAGTCTTCATTTAGAAGATATTTTAGGGAAATAGCATGGCCTGGTGGAAAAAGCCCAGGCCTGGGAGGCAGAAGACCTGGGTTCTGATCGCAGCTCCGCCATTTGCCTGCTCTGTAACCTTGGGCAAATCATTTTACTTCCCTGTGCTTCAGTTTCCCCATCTGAAAAATACCTGTTCTCCCTCCCTCTATTACAGATGAGGTAATTGAGGCGTGGAGAAGTTAAATGACTTCCCCAAGGTCACACGACAGACAAGTGGCAGAGTAGGGATTAGAACGCAGGTCCCAGGTGTTTAGAAAGCAGAAACTGGGCTTTGTAATGTGGAATATTACATTACATGAGCATCAAGTCGCAATAACAATAATAATAGTTGTGGCATTTGTTAAGCACTTACTATGTGCCAGACACAATACTAAGCACTCGGGTAGATACAGGATAATCTGGTTGAACAAAGAAAACCACAAGAGCTCACCTTTTAAGTATTTGCTCAGCAGCTACTGTGACTGATTGACAAACTGTCTGAAAATGCATTTCTGGCCTTGGATACACTGTCTGTGTTGAAGTACGTTTTTTGTATTTTTCCCACAGGCAAACTGCATTTTTTTTTCCTGCTTTCTTGAGTAGCAGAAGCCCAAGAATTTCCCAGTTCCTCTTGCTTTAAATCCTCAGTAATCTGTTTTTATCCACACCAAACTGATCCTTGCACTATTTTGTACTGATTTTTCTTTATCCATACCAAACTCTGTTGGTCTGTTTATTGACATTAGCATCGGTTATCATTACCTCAGATTATTACCGTAATAGATTCCTCTTGATGACTTCAGACCCCAAAGGCGTATGACGGGGTAGGAGGTACTCTGGAAGGGAGGGGGTGGAATGGGGAGATGGGGTTCAATCGCTGCCTCAATGTTCCCGCCCCCCAAGTCTCCCCCCGCCGTCTCCCCTTTCCTCCTCTGAAAGCTCGTTGTGGGCAGAGATTGCATCTGTTTATTGTTTTACCCTTCCAAACGGTTCGTACCGTGCTTTGCACACTGTAAGCGCTCAGGATAAAAATGATGGCATTTGTTAAGTGCTTACTATGTGCAAAGCACTGTTCTGAGCGCAGGGGAGGATACAAGGTGATCGGGGTGTCCCACGTGGGGCTCACAGGTTTAATGCCCATTTTACAGATGAGGGAACTGAGGCCCAGAGATCCGATTGAGTGAATGAATCTCCACCCTTCCACCCACCTTCCTACTCAGCCTGTGAGCCCCACGTGAGATAGGGACTGTGTCCATTCATTCAATCGTATTGATTAAGCCCTTACTGTGTGCAGAGCACTGTACTAAGCGCTTGGGAAAGTGCACTACAACAATAAACAGTGACATTCCCTGCCCACGACACGCTCGCAGTCTTGGGGGGGGGGAGACAGATATTAATACAGATAAATAAAATTACGGCTCTCTATATAAGTGCTGTGGGGCTGGGAGGGAGGGGTCGGGGAGCAACCCCTATTAACTCGTTAGCTTGGGAGTCAGGGGTCGTGGGTTCTGATCCCGACCCCGCCACCTATCAGCTGTGTGACTTTGGGCAAGCCACTTCACTTTTCTGTGCCTCAGTTCCCTCATCTGTAAAATGGGGATTAAGTCTATCGATTCTATTTATTGATTCTATATCTTGATTCTATCTATTGCCCTTGTTCTTGTCCGTCTCCCCCGATTAGACGGTAAACTCGTCAAAGGGCAGGGACCGTCTCTATCTGTTGCCGATTTGTCCATTCCAAGCGCTTAGTACAGTGCTCTGCCCATAGTGAGCGCTCAATAAATCCCACTGAATGAAAAGTCTGTGAGCCCCACGGGGGACAACGTGATGACCTTGTATCTACCCCAGCGCTTAGAACAGGGCCTGGCACGTAGTAAGCGCTGAACAAATGCCCAATACGGTCGTGATTGCGGTTGTTTAGGGCTATGTGATCACCGCCCTCCCCCGGCCAAGGTCGCCACCAAGCGGCCGGCCAGTCGAAGAGGGCAGGACCCGATTCTTCCCGAGGAATCCCAGTGATCCCGGGACGGTGGAAGAGTTGGGGGGAAGGGAGTGGGAGAAGGGAGGGGAGAAACGAACAGGATCCCCAGGGTATGAAGGCAACAGCGGGAAAGAGGGAGAGACAAGTGGGAGAGAATGAGACGCAGAGTCAGGGGAAGAGAGAGAGGCGGAGACAGTCGGGGTAAATCCCAGGGAGCCCCAAGGAGGCAGAATCAGGAGGGCCGAGATGGAGGATATTGTTGGTGTTTGTTAAGCGCTTACTAAAATAAATAAAAATAAATAAAGGTTGGTACTTGTTAAGCGCTTACTATGTGCAGAGCGCTGTTCTAAGCGCTGGGGTAGACACGGGGGAATCAGGTTGTCCCACGTGGGGCTCACACTCTTAATCCCCATTTCACAGATGAGGGAACTGAGGCACAGAGAAGTGAAGTGACTCGCCCCCAGTCACACAGCTGACAAGTGGCCGAGCCGGGATTCGAACTCATGAGCCCTGCCTCCAAAGCCCGTGCTCCTTCCACTGCGCCACGCTGCTTCTGTGCGCAGGGCACTGTTCGAAGCGCTGGGGGAGCTACAGGGTCATCAGGTTGGCCCACGTGAGGCTCCCAGTCTTCCTCCCCATTTTCCAGACGAGGTCACTGAGGCCCAGAGAAGTGTCACACAGCTGACACGTGGCAGAGCCGGGATCCGAAGAGAGGTCGTCGGGGTCGAAGGAGGAGAGGCGGCCCGGAGCAGGAGCAGAAGAGCTTCTTCCTCGGTTCCGAAGGGGTCACCCCGGGTCGTTAACGCGGGGGGCTTGGGCCTCCCACCTAAAGGGTTACGGGCTCGTCGTCATCACCAGCGGTGTTTATTGAACGCTTACTAGGTGCGGAGCACTGGATTAACCCATTGGGAGAGTACTGGGAGAAACAGCTGGGCTTAGTGGAAAGAGCCCGGGCTGGGGAGTCAGGGGTCCTGGGTTCTGATCCCGACTCCGCCACATCAGCTGGGTGACTTGGAGCGAGTCATTTCACTTTTCTATGCCTCCGTCCCTTCCTCTGTAAAATGGGGATTAAGACTGCGAGCCCCAAGTGGGACAACCTGATTACCCTGTATTACCCCGGCGCTTAGAAGAGTGCTTGGCACATAATCAGCACTTAACAAATACCATCATTAGTAGTATTATTATTATAACACTCCAACAGAGCCCTACCCACAGCGAGTTTACAGTCTAGAGGGGGGAGACGGACAATCTCCCTCTCTCTTTCATATATAGAGGGAGAAGCATATATAGAGAAGCGCCGTGGCTTAGTGGAAAGAGCCTGGGGTTGGGAGCCAGGGATCGTGGGTTCTAATCCCGGCTTTTTCACTTACCGGCTGTGTGATGTGGGGCAAGTCATTTCTCTGTGCCTCAGTTACCTCATCTGTAAAATGGGGATTAAGACTGTGGGCCCCAAGTGGGACAACCTGATTACTCTGTATCTCCCCCAGCGCTTAGAAAGGCGCTTGGCACAGAGAGAGCGCTTAACATATACCATCATTATTATTATCATTATTACACTCCAAAAAAGCCCTACCCACAACGAGCTTACAGCCTAGAGGGGGGCGACAGACATTAATCTCTCTGATTTGTTTTGCTGTCCGTCTCCCCCGTTTAGCCTGTGAGCCCGTTGTTGGGCGGGGATGGTCTCCCTCTAGGGCCGAACTGTCCATTCCAGGCAATTCCAATCGTTTTTATGGAGCGCTTACTAGGTGCAGGGCACTGTACTAAGCGCTTGGGATGGACAATTCGGCAACAGAGAGAGACACCATCCCTGCCCAATAAGGGGCTCACACAGCGAGCGCTCAATAAATATGACTGAATGAATGTGGCTCAGTGGCAAGAGCCCGGGCTTGGGAGTCAGCGTGGCTCAGTGGAAAGAGGCCGGGCTTGGGAGTCAGAGGTCATGAGTTCGAATCCCGGCTCTGCCACTTGGCAGCTGTGTGGCCCTGGGCAAGTCACTTCACTTCTCTGTGCCTCAGTTCCCTCGTCCGTAAAATGGGGATTCACTGTGAGCCTCACGTGGGACGACCCGATTACCCTGTATCTATCCCAGCGCTTAGAACAGTGCTCTGCACATAGTAAGCGCTTAACAAATACCAACATTATCGGTCATGGGTTCGAATCCCACCTCTGCCACTTGTCAACTGTGTGACCGTGGGCAAGTCACTTCACTTCTCGGTGCCTCAGTTCCCTCATCTGTAAAACGGGGGTTAACTGTGAGCCTCACGTGGGACAACCTGATGACCCTGTATCTACCCCAGCGCTTAGAACAGTGCTCTGCACAGAGTAAGTGCTTAACAAATACCGACATCTTCTTTCCTCTCCCGGAGTGAGGGCTATGGGGGTGGGGGGGTGGGGGGGGGTTAACCCCTTCCTCGCGGGGTCCCGGGAATGCCCAGGGAAGAAAGGGAAGGCCAGGCCCGGCCGGGACCCCCGGGTCGTAGGACGGGCCCTCCCGGGACCCCGGCGTCCGATCCGGACGCAGCCTGGCTGAGTGGCCAGAGCCCGGGCTCGGGGGTCAGAGGTCGTGGGTTCTGATCCCGCCTCCGCCCCTTGTCAGCTGGGTGAACTTGGACCAATCACTTCATCGATTGTCACTTCATCGATTAGACTGTAAACCCGTCGAAGGGCAGGGACGGTCTCTATCTGTTACCGACTTGACCATTCCAAGCGCTTAGTACAGTGCTCTGCACATAGTAAGCGCTCAGTCAATACTACTGAATGAACTTCGCTTCTCCGCGCCTCAGTGCCCTCATCTGTACAAACGGGGATGACAAAAACGTGAGCCTCAGGTGGGACAATCTGATGACCCGGTATCTTCCCCGGCTCCTAGAACGGAGCTGTGCACATAGTAAGCGCTTAACGAATACCATCATCATTATAGTTATCCCCCCCCCCCGCCCCCGCCCTCCCCCAGCCCCGAAAGAAGGAGGCGAACGGGCCCTGGGCGGGCGGGAGTCAATGAAAAGGAGAAGTTTATTTTCGGGGCAGACATGCGGCGGCGGCGTTGGCGGCGTTGGCGGCTCTCTGTGCGCGTTCGCGGGTCATGCACCCGGGGAAGGGGGTCTGGGGGCGCCCCCCCCCGTCCCCTCCCCTCCCCTCCGGTCCCGTCCGGTCCGGTCCCCTCCCGTCCCCGCCCTGGGGAGGACGGTAAAAGGGGGCGGAGGGGGGCGGGGCCGCGGGCGGCCCCGGGACCCTCCCTCCCGTTAGCACCAGAATTGGAAGTTTGTGGATCCTGCGGGTTGGGGTCGGCCGCCTGGTCCCCTCCCCCCCCCCCCCTCCCGTCCGCCCCTCCCCCCGGCCTGTCCCTGAGAGCCCCCTCCCCCCTCGCTCCCCTCCCCCCCTCCCCGTCCCGGGGCATCCGGGGCCGGGGGCGGGGGCCTGGGCAGGGGAATGGGGCGATGTCTTTATTGCTGTGTGTGCGGGGGCGGGGGACCCCCGAGCGGCCCCCTCCCCCCCCCCCCCCCGTCCGGGGCAACGAAAAAGGGGAGGGGGAGGATGGGAAGGGGGGGCGTCGAAGAGGACCGGCCGCCCCCTCCCCCTCTCCCGCCCCCGGCCGTCGGCGGGGGTCTGGCATGCTGGCGGGAGGGGCGTGCGCGGGCATGCGGGACGTGCGCGTGGCGGCGGCGGGGGGCGGGACCTGCGTGCGGGTGTCCGGGCCCGCCGGGAGCGCGCGCGCGCGCTGGTGGGGGGCGGGGGGGTGGGGGGGGCCGGGACCCCCGACCCGCTCCGGAGCGGGCCGGGGGAGGGGAGGAGGGCCGGGGCTCCCGAGGGCCGGCGCACACGCTCGCACACACGCCCTGCTCCCCGCAGCTTCGGGGTGTTTTTTTTTAAGAACAGAAATTCCCACGCGTTCCTTTCCCCACGACGCTCTCCCTCCTCGCCCCCTCTGTCCCGTCCCAGCCCCTTGGGGAGCCCTCGGGGGTCCTGTTGTGGGTTTCTTCGCCCTCCCCCCCCGCCCCCCCAGAACCTCTGGAACCGTCGGGACCTTCCCCTCGTCCCCCCGCCCCGCCTCTGACCTCGCCCCGAGCAGGACACCCAAGTCAATAGGCCCCCGAGCCCCGCGCCACCTAGTCACGGCTCTTCTGGCAGAGGGGCAGACAGGAAGAACGTCTTCCTCGCCCTCCCCAGCTCCTACTTCCTGGGCCCTGAAACGGGGGTAGGGTTATGGGAGTTGGGGGGCGGGGGGACGGGACCCAGCCGGCCCCTTGCATAGGAAATGTTGCATAAGGAAACTCCTCGCCCGCGCTCGGGGTGGGTCGGGGCCGAGGATCTGGAGGGGTGAGGGTCACCTCCCCGGGGCTGGGGGCTCCCAAAGCGAAGACGGAAAGAGGAGGAAAGCAATTCCGAGAGCTCAGATCCGTGCCAGCTGGGGAAAATCCCAGGCCGGGGAGCGTCCCCGTGTGGGCTCGTCGATGCGTCTAGGCTCCGGGGTGACCCTGGATGAGTGTCCCGGGGACGTTTCCGCCCCGGGGTGACCCCGAATGCTTCTCCCGTGGATGGTCCCGCCCCGGGGTGACGCCGAATGCGGGTCCCACGTATGCGAAGCTTCGGTCGGGGTGATCGAGAGGAAGGGTGAGAGGGGAATGAGATGAGAGAGTGGGGCTGGGAGGAGCGGGAACGTGGGGGCCACGGGAACGGGGCTGACACACTAAGTGTGCGTGCGATGCCGGACGTGTGCGGGGCGGGGAACCCCCCCCCCCCCGCAAGACCGATGAGAGTCAGTGGAAGAAGGGTGGGATGTATGCGTGGGAGCGGGTGGGTGTCCTCCTTCCCGCAGGAGGGTGGATGCCCGGGTAGGTTTTCTTCCTTAACGGCAGCTCCGGGACATCCTTGGGATTCACATGCACATGCGGTGCTTCTGGGATCCGGTCCATGCGATCCCCTGGAGGGAGCCAGGGAAGGAAGGATCCGACCGCTCCCGATCCGGGCCCCTCGTCCCCTCCCCGTCCTCCTTCCCGTCCTCCTTCCCCGCGCCCCGCGGCAGAGCGAAGAGCCCCAGTTGTTGGTGGGGATGGATGGGTTTCCGATCGTTCGGTCCCAGAAACGTGCCCCCGTCGGAAGCGGGTCATTCCGGGGGTGGGGGGCGGGGGGGGGGGTGGTGGTGAGGGCCGGGGGGGCGGACGATCTACCTCTGTCGCAGATCCAGTGTGGGGCGATCCCAGCCAGGGGCGGGGGGGTAGGGGCAGGTGGGGATGGAGGAATCCAGTCCGAGGAGCCCTTGGCGGCGGGGGGTGGGGATGGGGGGGCGGGGGGCAGATCCGCTCCACCGTCCTCCGGACCGATGCAGAATTGGGTTCGTTTTGCTGGGGCCGCTGTCTCTACCGACCCGGCTCTGGGAGGCCGGGTCCCGTTTGGCTTGGTTTGGTGAGGTTTTGTTTTTTTCTATTTCCTTTAAAAAATAAAATCTGCGATGCTCCTCCTCCTCTTCCTCCTCCTGCTCCTCTTCCTCCTCCTCCTCCTCCCTTGGGGCTGGGGCGAAGGGAGCGGGTCAAGGAAAAAGGGGTCTGGGGAAGAGGTCTTCCCTCCCCGGCGCTGAATTTGGGGGCGGGGGGGGGGAAGGGAAGGGAAGGGGGGGTGTCGGGGGGGGGGGGAGGAAAATCATGCAGCCGGGGGCGGCTTTATTGCTCTTGCAGAGAATTTCGGGGGCCGATGAGGTGAGAGGGACGGGGGAGGGACATGCACAAACCAACGGGAAGGGGCCCGGGGCCCGGGGGGACGGGGGGAGGGGGTGGGGAAGGCGGGGGTGGGGAGGGGGGGCGCCCCGGAGGAGGCGGTGAGGGCCGGAGGGAGCCCCCAACCTGACTTGAGCGATCGACTATTTACAAGTATATGTGGGGCGGAAGAGGGACGGGGAGGACCGGGTGAGGGACAGAAGTAATTTGGGGGGCTGGGGGCGGGGGAGGGGGTGTGATATGGCTCGTGAAGTCCTGAGAAGGCATTGGGAGGGGGAAGGGTGCCAGTGGGGTGGGGGGGGGGAGGGGGCGGGCGAGGGACCCCCCACGACCCTTCCCGGGGGCCTGAGGGGGGGGCGGGGTCTCCGCTGCTGGCGTCGTCACGGAGGAGTTTCTGGATAACGTTTGCATATCGTTTGCATATTGTTCGTGCTCCTGACGCTTTTTTAAAAAAAGAACCAAAGTCCCCTCCCCTCTGGCTACCCCTTCCCCCCGTCTCCCCCTCCCCGCCCCCCTCGTCCCCCTCCTCCGTCCCCCCCCCCCCGGGCCGGCTAGAGGATGGAGGGCAGGGCGGGGGGCGCACGGCGGGTGGCCCGGGGGGAGCCCGGAGGAGTGACCAGGGGGGCCAGGCGCAAGGCCGCGCCGCTCAGCCCCGCTATGCTGCTGAGGCTCCGGGACTTCTCATAGCCTTGGAAGGAGGGACGGGGCCAAGGAGGAAAGGAGACGACAGAGAGCCGGCCGGAGACACAGAGAGAGAGAGAGACGTACGGACACAGAGAAGGCCGGGGAGAGGCCCAGAGGGAGGCCCAAAGAGACAGAGGAGGACAGAGACAGAGACAGACAGTCAGAGACAGAGGGAGGGGGGGAGAGACACAGCATTAGGAGGTGGAACGGGGAGGGGGCCGCCTCGTCCCGCTCGGTCCTGAGCCGCCCCCTCCCCGTCCCCCCCGTCCCCCCGGCCCTGGCTGTTCAGCGGGGGGGGGGGGGGGGGCGTCAAGGCGGGAGCCTCCGAGCCGAGCCGAGGTTCCGTCCGCCTTCCCCCAGCCCGGTCCGGGCCCGGGGGCGGATGATGTCTCGGGTGGGAAACAGCTAGGGGCCGGCGGAGGGGGATGGGGGCGGAGGGCGGGGGGCCGGTCGTCTCCCCAGCTCTACAGCCCGGGCACCCGGAGGGGTCGGGGGTGGTCGGGGCAGACCTCGGCCCCCCGTCCTCTTCCTCCGAGGCGCTCGAGCGGCGTGGCTCGGCGGAAAGGGCACGGCCTTGGGGGTCAGAGGTCGTGGGTTCTAGTGGCCACTCTGCCATTTATGAGCTGTGTGACTTTGGGCCTGTACCCGGGTTACCTCATCTCTAAAATGGGGGTGAAGAACGTCGGCCCCACCTGGGACGACCCGATGACCTCGCCGGCGCTTAGAACGGTGCTTGGCACGTAGGAAGCGCTTCACAAATTCCATCGTTACTATTTCTCCTAGACGGGGTGGAACCGGAGGAGGGAGGGAATGGAAGGGTGGGGGCAGGAAGGGGTTAGGGCCGGGGGGGGGGAGCGGAGGGGCGAGGAGGGGAGTCGGGGCACGGAGGGGAGGAGTGAGGGGACGAGCCGCGTCTGCGGGGAGTGGGGGGCCGGGGGCGAGAGGGGTGCGTGAAGGAGTGGGGCCCACTGGGGGAGCGAGTGGGGTGGACCGGGGGGGGGAGGAATCCCTCGGGGCTGGGGAAACAGACCAGTCAGCCCTCTGGGCATTGGGGAGGGCGAGGAAGAGGGGGCAGTGAAATGGGAGCCGGCGCAGAGGGCGAATACCAAGGGGTCACCCGGAGGGGACCGATGGAGCTCGGGGGTCCCAAGGGAGGTCGTCGAGTCAGACGCGGCAAGGGAGCGGGGAGAGTCACGGGGTCGGGGAAGGGGATGGGGGGGCGGGGCAAGGTTGGAGGGAGGTCAAGGAAGGAGGGAGTCCGAGGGAGGTTAAAGGGGAGGAAGGACGGGGCAAGGTCGGGGGTTCAGGTAAGGATGGGGCGGGGGTCTCAGGTCGTGGGGTTGGGAAGGAAGGAGCAAAAGGGAGGTTATGGAGTTGGGAGGTCAGTGGGTCAACCAACCTCTGGCTTTGGCCAGATTTGGACTGGTGGATGGAGTTGGGTGGGAGGTCAGGGGATTTCCCTCCAGCCCGGCGCCTTATGACTTCACGCGGCACCTCCCCTCGGGCTCCTCTACTACTTGCGCGATCCCTACCCACGATCGCTCTCCCGGAATGTGTGTGTGAGGGGGGAACGTCTGATCCTGGAGGGCTCCAGATTGGGGTTCGGGGAGTGGGGGGCCGGGGGGGGGCCTCTCCACAGACTCAGGATTCAGGCCTTGTAGCGGGGGCATATGCTGGAGGGGGAAGGTGAAGATGAAGGCGGAGGCTGGAGGGGCCGGGAGGCAGAGCGAATCGAGGGGGGAACTGGGAACACCTGGAAGTTTGGGAGAGCTTTGCCTAGTGGAAAGAGCCCGGGCCTGGAGACTTGGGTTCTAATCCCAGCTCCGCCACTTGCCTGCTGAGTGACATGGGGTAAGTCTCTGGATTCCTCTGGGCCTCAGTCTCCTCATCTGTAAAGTGGGGATCCAATACCCCCCGTCCCTTCTACTTGTGCCGTGAGCCCCCGTCTCGGAGGGGAACTGTGTCCGGGGCCCGATCATCTTGTATCTACCCCAGCGCCCAGTACAGTGCTCGGCATAGAGTAAGTGCTCAACAGATATCATTATCGTTATTATTTAGGAAGGGAGAAAGGGCAGAGGCCCAGGACGAGACTGAGTCCTGCCCGGGACTGAGCCTCTGACCTGCAGTTACCAAAGCTGAGAAGGTTCCAGATGGAGCTTGGGGAGGGGCTCTCATTCTCACCGACCTACCCCCGTGCTCGGTACAGTGTTCTGCCCAAGGGAGGCACTCAGTACATGCCACCGATTGATCTACAGCCTGCTTTGGGACCCAGCCAATGGCCCATTTCCTAGGGAGCCTGAGGCCTAAATTCTGTTCAGGGTTCTGCGGACCTTCGCTCAGCTGCAGGGTCGAAGAAAGCAAGTGTATCTGCAGACTAGGGTCAGGGAATGGCAAGTGGGGGGAGACCCCGGGGAGACCTAGATCCACCGCCCTCCCCACCGTCCAAGCGTGATTAAGGTCACACCTCCTCCGAGAGGCCTTGCCAGACCAATCCTTCTCTTCCCCGGCTCCCTCTCCCTTCCGCGTCGTCTACGCCCTTGGCTCCCGTGACCTCTGGGCATTCGCTATTCACCCCACCCTCAACCCTACAGAACTTGGGCCCTGTCCTGCCTTATGTACCTATCTTTAAATCACCTATCATAAATTCTTTACTTATATTATTATCCGTCTCCCCCTCTAGATGGTAAACTCATTACGGGCAGGGAACGTCTCTGCTAATTCTGCGGTAGCGTACTCTCCCAGGTGCTTAGAACGTTGCTCCGTACGTAGTAAGCGCTCAATAAATACCATCGATTGACCGAACGATCGATCTTCGGAGACCCGGATTTTCCCCCCAGGGCGTTCGGAGACGAGGGAAGGGGGCATGAAGAGACCGGGGGAGAGGTGGACCGGGGGGATCCGAAGGAGGGCGTGTAGGGGGCAGGGAGTATGTTCGGAGCGGGGAGCGAAGGAAGTGAGAGGGAGCATGGGAAGCCGAAGGAGTCTGAGGGAGTGTGGAGGAGGCGGTGAGGGAGGAGGGCATGTGTGGGACGGGGTGTGGCTTAAGCGCTTACTATGTGCCAAGCACCATACTAAGCGTTAGGGTAGACAGGAGATCATCAGAGGGGTCACGGTCCCCGTGGGAGCCAAGGGCACGTGAAGAGCCGAAGGGATAAGAGGGCGAAGGACAGCCGGGGAACGGAGAGGTTAGTGGGGGCCGGTGGGGCGGGCGGGAACGGAGGGTCTCCGTGCGGTCGGAGGAACAGAGAGAGAGGGAGGGAGGAGGGTGTGATTTGGGGGGGAGGGGCGGGGGGACGAGGAAGTGGGTGGAGACGAGGGTGTGGGGTGTCGGAGCCCCAGGGCCGGGGGCCGGGGGCCCCCAAGGGTCTCGGGGTGGGAAGGTGGGGCCCAGCCAGTACTCACCCAAGTCCCCTGGCAGAGGGGCGCGGGGAGGGGGGCTCCGCTACGGGCCGATCCAGGAGGCGGCGTTGGCGTTGAGGTCGGGCAGGAAGGCCACGCCGGGTTTGCGCCAGTTCTCGGGGGGTGGCGGGCAGGCACCGGCGGCTGGGGGTGGGGGTGAGGGGGTGGCGAGGGGGCCCGCGAGGGGGAAGGGGTGTGGAAGCGGGGGGTCAGAGGTAGGGGGCGGGGGCGAAAGTGGAATAAACAGAACAGAGGGGACTTGAGTGCCGACGGGAACCCGGTGGGCGTGGACGGGGAGGGCCGAGGCGGGACAGAAGGAGGAGGAGGAGGAGGAGGAGGAGGAGGCTGGCAAGACGAAGAGCGAGTGCGGGAGGCTTCATGGGGGGGGGGGCGGGCGGAGCAGGGTGTGAGGGGGGAGGGTCCTGGGGAGCAGGAAGCGAGAGAGAGAGCCGATGGGGAGGAGAAAGAAGGGGCTGCGGAAGGTGGAAAGGAATTGGGGATGGGAAGGGTGGGAGGTGGTGGGTGGGCTTGGGGCCCGGGGCGGGGTGGAGAGAGGGAAAAGGGGGAGAATTGGGCCTAGATCAGTTTTGAGAAGGAAGGGGAGTTGGAAGAGGCTGGGAGAGGAGGGGAGAAGGAAAGGAGAAGTCATTGGGTCAGAGCAGAACGGGGTCTGGGAGAAGGTCGAGGGAGAGGAAAGAAGGGAAGGGGGAGAGGGGGGAGCGGAGGCAGATCGAGGGTAACGGGAGGCTTCGTGGGAACCGGGGCGAAGGGGGTTATGAGAGAGGAGCTGGGGAGGGGGCTCGGGGGAGAAGTGGGGTGAGCGGGGGACGGAGGGAGGTGGCAGATAAGAGCCGGAGGGATTTGGAAGAGAGAAGTCGGGGAAGGTGGTGCCAGAAGAGAACTTGGACGAAGGGGGCGGGGGGGAGCTAGGGGAGGTGTGAGAATCGAGGTGGAGCGAGTTCCTGGGGGAGCTGTGGGGGGGGGGGGGGGGCGGCACGAAGAGGTCGAGTAGGGGGAAAGGAAGGGGAGCGATAGGGGAGCGAAACGAGAACCCTCAAGCCACCCCAGCCCCTCCCCAGAGGAGGCGGGAGGGGGTGCAGGGCCGGGAGGTAATCCCCTAGGAAGGGGGGGGGGGGAGTGTAAACCACTGCGAGGAGAGGGCCGTTCCCTCCGCCCCCGCCCCCTCCTCATTCTCTGATTTTTGCCCCGGACTTTGGCTCCCACCCGCTTCCGCCCCCTTCCCTCCCCGCCTCTCTCTAGAAACTCGTGCTCATGGACACCCTCTGTCTCTTCTTCCCTCCTTCTCTCTCTCTCTCTCTCTCTCCCCCCCTCTCCGTTTCGGTGTCCCTCTCTGGTCTCCCGCCCCCGCCCGCGTCTCGCCCCGGGGCTCCCGCCGTCGGGCAGGATCCCCGTCTCGGGTGGGAGGTTCCCCGCTACCTTTGCGGATGGTGCCGTCCGGGGAAGGCGCGTAGTCGCTGGCTGCCAGCAGGAAGCAGGCCCGGTCCCGGCTGTAACGCTCTCGGGAGCCCGGGGTGATGGGCGATTTCTCCTCCGGAGACAGGGCCTGGTCGATGGTGGGACAGTCCTCGTGGGCCAGGGCCGCGCTGGCGGCGTCCCCGTTCTGCTTCGAGTCTACGGGAGCGGAGGGAGGAAGTGGGGAGGGGGGACGGGAGAGAGACAGCAGAGAAAAAGAGGCAGAGATAGAGAGACACCGAGAGTTAGACAAAAAGACAGAGATAGAAGGTCGGAGAGAGGCGGAGGCGGGGACGGAGGGAGAGACAGAGACAGAGAGAGACGAGGAGGCAGAGACAGGCAGAGAGAGACGGACGGGCGGAGAGAGTGGAGAGATCACCCGGAGGTGGGAGAGTAGCACGGGGAGGAGGAGAGAGGACGAAGAACCAGAAATGTCCGGGCCTCGGGCCCCCCGCCAGGAGTGGGACGGGAGGCGGGCGAAGAGTCGGAGGGGGCTTCCTCGCCCCGCACCCCGCGCCTGAACACCGGGGTCTCCAAACGCTCGAAGGCTTCTCTCTCCCCTCCCCCCTCCACACCCCTCCGGCCAGGTGAGCCCCCAGTGGGGGAGATGCCCTGGGGAGGAAGGCTGGGCAGGGTTTGGGGGTCGGCGGGGAAGGGGGGGGGGAGGAAGAGGGGAGGGAGGGCACGGGAGGGAGTGGGAGGAGGGGAGGGGGAGGGGGCGGGAGGGGAGAGGGAAAAAAAAAAAGAGGGGGAGAGGAGGCGGAAAAGGAGAGGGGCTCGATGGGGACAGAGCGAGGAAGAGAGGAAGAGGAAAGAAGGGAAGAGGGAGAGGAGGGGGGGGAAGGGAGAAAGAGAGGAGGGGGAAGGGAAGAAGGGGACCCCACGGGCTCAGACTCCAGTTCACCGGTTATTTTTAATTTGCGTGAAACTGGGTCAGGAGCTGAGGGACGAGGCCGGGAGGGCCGGGAGGGGGGCGGGGGGGTGGGGGCGCACCGGCTCCGGGCCCCCCACCCTCACCCCCACCCTCCGCCGACCTACTTAAGGCTCGGGGGCGGGAGGCAGCGGCCAGCCTCCTCCCCCCCGCCCCGAAATCGGAGGAGCCGCCCTGCCCCCCGAGAACGAGGTCTCTGGCCCGGGGGCGGGGGGCAGGAGGAAGGACGGGGCAGGGCAGACCTCCAGCACTCGGGGCGACGGCCCCCCCCCCCCCCCGGGCCGCTCCCACGGAGGATACACGCACACCAACACAGCCAGCCTCGCAGGCGCCGGCCCGCGCCCCCGGAGACGCGCCGTATTTCACCTACACCTCTGCCAGGCGACACGCACACAACACACACACGCACAACACACGCCCGCACACGCCCACGCACCCGGAGTCGTGCCGTGCTTTCCATCCACCCAGCGGCGCCGGGAGCGGCGAGGCCCAGCGGCTGGAGCTCGGGGCCGGGAGGCGGGAGGGACCTGGGTTCGAAACCCCCCACCCCGCCCCGCCCCGCCAGGCCACCCCGGGCGGGTCCTCCCCTCACCCTTCAAATGGGGACGGAGACCGGGAGCCCCGCGTGGGGCAGGGACTGCGTCCCATCCCGTTAGCTCACTACGGACTCAGGGTTTGACCCGTAGCGTAAAAAGGAAACCCCCCCCCCCCCCACACACACACACACAGGCTAAGGATAATCATACTATCGGACTGAGCACGCATAGGCCCAAAGCCACAGAAAGGGGCCTTATTTCCGAGACGCACACACGCCCCCCACTCCCGGAGCCGCACCGTGGCTCGTGGTGGGCAGGGGATGTGTCCGTCTATCCTTACGGTGTACCCTCCCGAGGGTTTAGCGCAGTGCTCCGCACAGGGTAAGCGCTCCGATCGAATGAGTGGATCTGACCTACAGCCCCAGCGGGCGGCACACACACCCCCTTCCCACGCACATCCCTCTCCCCCCCTTTTCTACCCTTCCCTCCCAGGCCCTTGCGACCGGCTCCGGAGAGAAGGGCACCGCCCGGGTCCAGCGTGGGGTGACCCCGGTCCACCCCCCGCCCCAGGCCGTGCGTGCCCTGGGGCACCTCACCTGCCCTGTTGATCTCGATGACCTCCTCCTGCGCCAGGGGACAGGGCTCCCCCGGGGCGGGCATGGGCGGCATCCCCACCAGCCCGATGCCCCCCACGCCGCCCCCTCCTCCGCGGAGCAGGGAGGCGGCCGGGGCGGGCGGGGGCGGGGGCGGGGGCGGGTCGGGCTTGCAGTAGTTGGGAGAGCCGGGCTGCGGGGGCCGGGGGATGTGTTTGTTCTTCTTCTTGGGCAGCTTCTGCTTGGCCATGGCTAGGGAGTAGTACATGCCAAAGTTGTTGACGATGACGGGCACGGGCATGGCGATGGTGAGGACGCCCGCCAGCGCGCAGAGGGCCCCCACCAGCATGCCCGACCAGGTCTTGGGGTACATGTCCCCGTAGCCCAGGGTGGTCATGGTGACCACGGCCCACCAGAAGCCGATGGGGATGTTCTTGAAGTAGGTGTGGTTGGAGCCCAGGATGTCGTTCGGGTCGGCCCCGATGCGCTCGGCGTAGTAGATCATGGTGGCGAAGATGAGGACGCCCAGGGCCAGGAAGATGATGAGCAGCAGGAACTCGTTGGTGCTGGCCCGGAGCGTGTGGCCCAGCACGCGCAGCCCCACGAAGTGGCGCGTCAGCTTGAAGATGCGCAGGATGCGGACGAAGCGGACCACCCGCAGGAAGCCCAGCACGTCCTTGGCGGCCTTGGAGCTCAGCCCCGACAGGCCGACCTCCAGGTAGAAGGGCAGGATGGCCACGCAGTCGATGATGTTCAGGCTGCTCTTGAGGAACTCGGCCTTGTCCGGGCAGAAGGTGACGCGCATGAGGAACTCGAAGGTGAACCAGACCACGCAGACGCCCTCCACGTAGGTGAGGAAGGGCTCCGTCTCCACCTCCAGGTTGGTCACGTTCTCCGGCCCGCTAGGCGTCGACGACACCGACGTCTTGTTGCTGATGTGGATGAAGCTCTCGTGCGTCTCCAGGCAGAAGGTCGTGATGGAGATGAGGATGAAGAAGAGGGAGGCGAAGGCCACGTACTGCGGGGGGGAGGGGGGAGAGGACCGATTTAGTGAGGGAGGGGGGGAATCCTCGCTACCCACCGCCCACCCGTCCCACCCCCCCCGACCCTTCGGTCCTGTCCGGCGCCCTGCCCTCCGGCCCTCCCTCCGACCGCCCCCCCCCCCCCCCACTCCCGGCCCCTGCGGTAGATGCGACTCCCTTCCCTCTCGGAAGCTCCGACTGCCCTCCTTGAGCCTTTGCCCGGTTCTGGCAGTGCATTATCCAGGCCAGTGCCCCCGCCATCTGCTCCTCAGAACCGAGGGGCTAACCCTGTTGGCACGGCGAGCTTCGCTGGACCTGGGCTGAGGAGTGGACGGAGGGGGGAGGACGGACGACCGCCCGGCCCTTCTCTGGTCCCCGCAACCCTCGCTTGCAGATTAGAACAGAAGGCGCCCGGAGGGGGCGGTGGGGGAGAGGGGGGAAGAACTTTGTGCTTGACAAACTCGTGACACATGTGACCCTAAGGAGGTACAGTGGCTTTTTCCCGCCACCGTCTTCACACAGACACGCACCCGGCCCCCCCCCCCACACACACACGTGGCTTCGAATCCCGGCTCCGCCGCTTGGCAGCTGTGTGACTTTGGGCAGCTTCTCTGTGCCTCAGTGACCTCGGCTGCAAAATGGGACCTCCTCCGTGAGCCCCCCGTGGGACAACCCGGGACCCTCTCCGGCGCTTAGAACAGCGCTTTGCACAGAGTAAGCGCTTACCAGACGCCATCCTCCTCCTCCTCCTCATCCCCCCAGCTGCTTGCTGCCCGCCGGTGACTCCTTTCGACCCATCTCTCCTCTCTTGTCACTTTGGGAGGATGCAAGCGGACTAGGCCTCAGCCCCTGGAGGTTCATTTCGGAGCCCCCCAGGGCCTCGGGACCCCCCACCCTCCAGCTCTGGAGGCTCCGCGGGCCCCGCGTGGGGGTCCCTCCCAGACACTGTGACTGTGGGCAAGTCACTTCACTCCTCTGGGCCTCAGTTCCCTCATCTGTAAAATGGGGATGAAGACCCTGAGCCTCACGTGGGACCGCCCGATGACCCTGTCTCTCCCCCAGCGCTTAGAACAGTGCTCTGCACACAGTAAGGGCTTAGCAACGTTATCATACCGATGCATCACGGTGGGACGCCCCCGTGCAGGGCCCGACCTCGCACCCTAAGGCGTCGGGGCGCTCGGCTGTCTCTATCTTTGCGTCTCGCTACCTCCGCTTGGTGCCTGTCGGACTGCCCCCACCCCTGCTTTTAAATGATGATAACGTTGGTATTCGGAGGTCATGGGTTCGAATCCCGGCTCTGCCACCTGTCAGCCGTGGGACTGTGGGCAAGTCACTTCACTCCCCTGGGCCTCAGTTCCCTCATCTGTCAAATGGGGATGAAGACCGTGAGCCTCACGTGGGACAAGCCTGATGACCCTGGATCTCCCCCAGCGCTCTGCGCATAGGAAGCGCTTAACAAATCCCAACATTATTATTATTATTATTATTAAGCGCCGTCCTAAGCGCTGGGGGCGGACACACCGGGTGATCAGATTGTCCCACGTGGGCCTCGCAGCCTTATGTGACTGTGGGCAAGTCACTTCACTTCTCTGGGCCTCAGTTCCCTCCTCTGTAAAATGGGGATGAAGACTGTGAGCCTCACGTGGGACGCCCCTCTGACCCCGTATCCCCCGCCCGCCCCGCGCTTCCAACGGCGCTCTGCCCATCCCGGCTCTGCCCCTCGTCTGATGTGTGACCTTGGGCGAGCCCCTTCATTTCTCTGGGCCTCAGTCCCCTCATCTGTAAAATGGGGATGAAGACTGCGAGCCCCACGTGGGACAAACTGATTACCCCGTCTCGACTCCAACTCTTATCCTGTATCTCCCCCGGCGCTTCGAACAGTGCTCTGCACAGAGGGAGCGCTTAACAGATCCCAGCATTACTATTTCCAGTCACTGAGGCCCAGAGACGTTAAGTGACCAGATTGGGGGGGGAGGATGGATTCGAACCCAGGACCCCTGACTCCCCAGCCCGGGTTCTTTCCACCAGAACCCCGCTGCTTCTCTTTTTTTCGTCTGGGTGACCACCCTCTGCCCTCCATCCCCGTCCCCGGGCGCCTCTGCTTTCTCCGCAGTGCTTTGGGGAGGGTGAGGTGGGGGGGGGGGGGGCCCCACCGCAGTGCGCATGCGCCGGGCCCCTCTCTGCCCCTCCCCCCGCCTTCTCCCCTCTTTCCCCTCAGCCCGCCCCTCCCCCCGCCGCGCGCGCCTCCCCCCCCCCCCCCCGGCCTGGCGCGCGGCGGCTTCCCGCGCGCCCCCGGCGGAGGCTGCGGCACCGCAGTGGGGGCGGGGCCTGGGGAGGGGGCGGGGCCAGGACCGCGGACAGCGATCCGGGGGGGGGGGGCGCCCTTCCGCCGCAGTGCGCAGCCGCAGAGCCCGACGCCTCCAGGCCGGCGGGGGCGAGGGGGGAGGGGCGCGGGGCGGCTAACCCTTTCCCGCCCGAGCCGCAGTGCGCAGCCGCAGATCCGGCCTCGCGCGCGCGCGCGCGCGCGGGGGGGCGGCGGTTAACCCCTGCTTCCCCGAGGCCCGGCGGCCGCCGCAGTGCGCAGCCGTCAGATCGGACAGCTCCGCCGAAGCGGGGGCTTAACCCCTCCCGCGCCGCCTGCCTCCTCGCGGAAAGGGGGGCGGGGGGGGGGGGGTCCGGAGAAAAAAGCGGCCCAGACCCTTCACCCCGGGGGGCAGGCGGAACAATCTAGTCCAGGACGGGGGTCCTAGATCTCCGGGGAGGTGTTAGGAAAGTTTTAACAAATCTCCCTTCCCCTCCCGTTTTGCCCCCAGGTTCCTCTTAATCCCAAACTTCAGGGTCCTGCGTGCTCAAAATCTTCACCCCGAGCAGCAAGATTGCCAGCTGGATGCTCCGGGCATCGGCTCTTTTCTCTTCCGGACCGACTTCCCCCTTTCGAAAAGCTTCCCCGACCCCCTCCCCCCCCTTCCCCTGCGGAGTTAATCAAGGTCACCCGGCCGGTGAACGAGGGGTCGGTGGGCGACGGGCTGGGGGCTACACAGACCCGGGACGAGAACTGGACATTTGAGGGCTGGGGTCCTCCTCCCCCTCCGTTCATTCATGCATCCGTATTCCATCCTATCTGAGCCATTGCGCTCCCTCCCACTGTCCCGGGTCGGGGCCGGGGAGGGGGGGCTTCCCCGCCCCCCTCTCCCAATCTCGCACACTCAGCGCTTCTCGCCCCCGGGACGTCGAGACCAAACTTTACACCGAGTTTCGTTCCCCTTCCCGGATCCAAGAGAGGGCCCCGCCCCCCTCCCCCTGCCTCCTACCCTCTCTCGGGGTCCCTCTACTTTCCCCCCGATTGACCCCCTTCTCCATCCCGTCCTCCGGGGGCGAGGGAGGGGGGGGGGGATGCGGCAATGCGGTCTCCTGTCCTCCCCCCAAACCTCTCAGCCCCGGAACGCAGAAAAAGGGAGGAGGGACGGGGTGGGGAGGACGCCTTCCTTCTACCGCACCTTGATCGGCCGGGGGCGGGGGTGGGGGGCACGTAATAGACGCCGGGCCGGCCGCGTCCCTTCCCAATCTCTCCGGCCGAGGGTCTCTGCTGCCCCGGGGGTCTCCCTCCGACCACCCGGGCTTCCCCGGCCCTCTCACCGTTACCTCTGCCTCGGCCCTCCGGGCCCCCCGTTTTCTCTTCCTTTACTCCCCTTTCTCCCCGGGGTCCAGTTTGCAGTCATCTCCCACCCCGGGAGTGTCCATCAGCGGCTGGAGAGGTTGGGGGGGGGGGTGTCTCCCTCTCCCGCTTCTTCCCTGGGCCTTCCACACCTGCCTCCCCCCCACCTCCAGACAGACAGACGTACACACACACTTCCAGACCCGCCTCCCCCACCTCCAGATACAAACACATACCCAATTCCAGACCGGCCTCCCCCCCACCTCCAGATACACATACCCAATTCCAGACCGGCCTCCCCCCACGTCCAGAAACGCACCCATACCCAATTCCAGACCGGCCTCCCCGCACCTCCAGACACACACACGTACCCAATTCCAGACCGGCCTCCCCCCCACGTCCAGAAACGCACCCATACCCAATTCCAGACCGGCCTCCCCCCCCCCACCTCCAGATACACGTACCCAATTCCAGACCGGCCTCCCCCCACGTCCAGAAACGCACCCATACCCAATTCCAGTCCGGCCGCCCCGCACCTCCAGACACACACACGTACCCAATTCCAGACCGGCCTCCCCCGACCTCCAGACACACAGACATTCACACACAATTCCAGACCCGCCTCCCCCCACCTCCCCACACACACGCACACACACACACACCCCTTCCCATTCTCCCTCGGGTCTCGGGGGGGCTGACGACGACGACGACGACGATGATGATGATGATGATGATGGCATTCGTTAAGGGCTCACTCTGGAGCGAGCCCCGTTCTGGGCGGTCTGGAGCATGTGGAATCGAAGAGGGGGGTGTGTGTGGCGGGTCGGGGGGGGGGGGGGGGGGTGTGGGGGTCCCGCCGTCGGTCTTACCCGTGCGGCCCGCGACGAGTAGGGGTCCTCGAAGAGGGCCCAGACCCGGGGCTGCCAGCGGCGCCACCAGGTCCCGCTGGCCCCGGAGGCCCCTCCGCCGGCCTCCTGGAGGCAGAGGCGCTTGAGCTCCCCGCCGCCTCCTCCTCCTCCTCCTCCTCCTCCTCCTCCTCCGCCGCCGCCGTCGGGCCCCCCGAGCCCCCCGCCCCCCGCGCCCCCCAGCCCCGGGGGCTCGTCCTCGGGCGGCGGCGGCGGCTCGGGCGCCTCGAAGCTGTCCAGGGCCTCCTCGGCGTCGCGGTGCTGGCGGTAGGTCATCCAGCAGCAGGCCTCCACGTCGGTCTCGTCGATGCCCCAGAAGGCCAGCTCCTCCTCGAACAGCGGGCCGCACACGTCGGCCGGGCAGTGCAGCTTGCCCGTGCGATAGTAGTTGAGCACGTAGGCGAAGACCCCCGGGTGCCGGTCGAAGAAGAACTCGTCGACCCGCGGGTCGTAGTCGAAGTTGCCGGGGGCGTCGGGCTCGGTGAGGCCGGCCAGGCGGGTGCCCGGCAGGGTCCGCAGCGTCGACCGGTAGGTCTCATGCCGGACCCCGCCGACGTTGATGACGATCTTCTCGCTGTCCCCGTGGCGCCCCATGGCCGGCCCCCCCGGGCATGGCGCGCGTCCCGCCGGCGGGGGAGAGGACGGGGCTCCGGGGGGCGGCGGGGAGGCCGGGGGCGGGCTCGGCCCCGGGCCCTGGCCCCGGCCCCGGCCCTGGCACGGCCCCGGCCCTCGCCCCTGGCCCTGCTGCTGCTGCTGCTGCTGCTGCTGCTGCTGCTGCTGCTGCTCCTCCTCCTCCTCCTCCTCCTCTCGCTCCTCTCGCTCCTCTCGCTCCTCTCGCTGCTCTCGCTGCTGCTGCTGCTGCTGAAGCTGCTGTTTGGCCGCCTTGCGCCCGCGGAAAGAGGACACGCAGACTGAGCTCAGCATTGGAGGGGGCCGGGGGGTGGGGGGGAGGGGGAGGGGAGGAGGGAGGGGGGCGGGACCTGCGGGCCGAGGGGCGCCGAGGGGCGGGGGGGAGGGAGGGAGAGGGGGCGGGAAGAGAGAGAAGGTGGAGGAGGCTCCGGGCCCACCTCTCCCCCCGCCCCCTTAACCCCTTCCCTTCTTGCCCCCCACCCCCCGCCCTCGGGTCTGGGGGGGGGGGGAGGGGAGGACGGTCCGATCAGGGGGTGCGCGGCCCGGCCCGCGTCATGCGCGCTGCCGACCCCCGGCTCCGGGGGGGGGGGGGGGTTGTTTTTTTCGGAGGGGCTACGGGGAGGGGAGGGGGACCCGGCCCACGGAGGGGATCGACAGAGATGCGCAGTCAGTCCGCCTTGGGCGTCCTGAGCCGGGGAGGGGAAAGGGGAGGGGGGGCGGGGTCGGTGGGAAAAGGGGGCGGGATTTGGGGGGATGGAGGGTGGGGGGCGGGGGTCTGCGGCGGCTCAGTCCCGGCAGCGGCGGAGCCTGGAAGGGACGGAAGGGGAGACAGGTCAGGGACCTGTCCCCCTCCCCGTCTGCCCTCCCTTCCCCTCTCCCCTCGCTGCCCTTCTCTCTCCCTTTCTCTCCCTACTTCTACGGCTCGGGTTCGCGTCTCTCTTCCCACCTCTGCCTCATCGTCCTCTTTCTAGCTGCGTCTCTCTCTTGCCACCGTCTTTCACTCTTCCCCCCCACCTTGCGTCTCTTGAAACTCTTCGGCTCTCTGCCCTCTCCGCCCATCGCCTCCTCTGCCCCTTCCCCAACTTTCCCTCCTCCTCCTCCTCCTTTCCACTGTCCTCTCCTTCCCCCCCCCCCCCGCTCCTCCGGGCTCCCTCCCCTCCCTTACCGGTCTCCGCACTGTGCGGGACGTGGGGGTGGCGGGGCGGGTTTGGGGTGGGGGGGGGGGGGTTCCTCAGCTCGAACACTGCAGTCAGCATGGTTCCAGGGGAGGAGAGGAAAGGAAAATCCCCCCACCCCCCACCCCGGGGTCCTGCACCCCCCTTCCCTCTCGGCCGCCTCCCCCCAGACCCATTTCCTACCCATCCCCGTCTCGTCACCCCAAATTTGACTTCGCTTTTGACTTTACAGGAGACTAGACGCCGTCCGGAATTCTCCCGAAGGTGGGACCAGGGGAGAGGGGCAGAGATGCTCGACGCCCCCCATCCTTAGGACCCCGACGTCCCCGGTTCCCCGCAGCCAGTGACGAGAAAGGGGCCGAGTCAGCAGTTCTAGAGGTGAGGCGGGGGAAGGGGGGTAATTGGAGCTGCGGGGGGGGGGGATTGGAAATCGGGGGAGGGGGGAGAGATTGGGAGGGGGGTTAAATACGGGGAGAGGTCGGAGGGCTGGGAAGAGACAGGGGAACTGGGGGCAAGACGGGGGGACGAGGAGCGGAGGGGGAGGGGGAAGGCCGGAATCAAGGGGAAGAGGCTGGGAGTTGGGGGGGGGGCGGAAAGAAGAGACGAGGTGGGGAGGGGGAGAGAGTGGTGGGGGGCGCGGGGGAGAGAGGAGATGGAGCAGAAAGGGTGGGTTCGGGGCTCTGAGGGGAGAGAAGGGACCAGGTGGAAGGAGAGCGACGGCGCGGGGAGGGAGAGCCCTTGGTCCTGGGAGATGAAAAAAGGTGAGGAAGGGGCTCAAGCAGAAGTGGAACAGGAGCTGGGACAGGGGTGGAGCCAAAGGAATCGATCCGAGGATCGATCGATCAATCGACGGTATTTATTGAGCGCTTACGCCGTGCGAAGCACTGCGCTGAGCGCCGGAGAGAGAACGATACAACAGAGTCGATGCAAAACGCTGTCACTTTGCGAGCGAGAGGTCAATCCGGTCAATTTCGGGAGGGGGAGGACTGGCCATGGCGTGAGAAGCCCCGCTAGCCGGCCGGGGCGACTTCGCCCTTTTTGTCATTAGCCACCCTTTCCGCTCGGCACTTGGGCGTGAGGGACAGCGGGGAGGGGGTCGGGGGAGCGGTCGGGGGCGCCTCAACCATCGTTCGGGGGCTTTAGCCCTGATCCGATTTGGGGGAGATGGGAATTCTGGGTCCAGTTTTTTGGAGGCGTCTCCGGCAGGGAATGTGTCTGTTAGAAGTGAGCATCGTACTCTCCCAAGCGCTTAGCACAGTGCTCCGCACACAGTAAGCGCTCAGTAAATAGGACTGGCATTTCTTCCTCAGGAGGAAATCTCAGAGGCCAGAGAGGAAGCTGGTCCTGGCGACTCTGTGAGCCCCTCGGAGGGGATCGGGGTGAGGGCGGGGGGCAGTGACTGGGAAGGGGTTTCTGCAGGAATGGTATTAAGGTCCCCCTCTCTCCCCCCGACCCCCCCCCCCACCCCGCCCCGCCTCCGGCCGTCCAGGTGAAGGAGGCTGAAGTGGGAGGGAGGAGTTGGAAGGGATGGAGGAGGGGAATACAGAACGCAGGAGCGAACAAGGGAAGGGCCGGGGGAGGCAGACGGGCAGGGGGGTTGGGGACGGAAGAGAAGCTGGGGTGGGAAACGGGGGACTCGGGGAGCAGATGGAGAACCCGGCCGACCGTTGCGAGAGAAGATGCGGAGGCTGAGGGGGCTCCGAGAGGAGACGAGAGGCTCGGGGTGACGTGGGACGGGAGAATTTTCCGGGCCCAGACGGACTGGGACATAATGCGAGAAAATGAGCCGGGGATGCAGGCCGCGGAGGGGGGCGGCGGGTGGTGAAAGCCGGGAGCTCAGAAGGGCGGTTAGAGAGACGGAGGGTCCGGAAGGGGTCGGGGGAGGAGGAAGGACGGAGGTTGCAGGAATAGATCTGGGGCTGAAAAGGAGGCGAGGGTACCGCTCGGCCTTCCCCCTTCCTTGGTCACGATCACGAGTGGAGCGAGCCCGTTGTGGGGGAGGGGAAGGGACGGGAGGGCGGGTGTCCGGTCTTCCGCAGCCAGGAAAGGGAGGGAGGGGAGCAGGCCAAGCACGGCCCCCCCTCAGCACCCCGGGAGCCCCTGACCCCGGTCCTTTCACCCCCCCCCCGCCCCCCCGGCCTCCCTCCCCGGGCCCTCCTAGACCTGCCGCCCCTCCAGACCCGCTGTAATCTCTCTCCCAGCTCCATCCTCACGCACTCCCACCTTCCCGCGCCCCCGCCCCACACCCGGCTTTTCCCGAACCCCCCCTTCACCTCCCCAGCGTCTCCTCTCAGTCCTCCCCCCGGACTCTCCCCCGACCCTCCCTCTCACCTCGGACCCCCTCCACCGTTTTCCGGATCCCCCCGCCCACCCCGTTCCCCCAGAAACTCCATCCTCCTGTCTCCCCTCTTCCCCAGCCCCCTCGGTTTTCTGGGCTCCCCCTTCCTCCCTGCCGCTCGCCCACGTCCTCTCTGAGTCTAACCGCCCCCCCCCCCCCCGGTGTGTCCCCCTCCCCAGTGTCCCCCAGCCCCCCACCCCACCCAGGCCTCCCTCGTGTCCCCCGCTCCACGCATACTCACTCTCTTCCGGGCGGGAGGGGGCGAGGGGAGGGGAAGGGGGTGCGGGCGGAGAGGGGCGCCCCGGGGGCTGGGGCTGGGGGCGGGCCTGGGGGGGCCGGGCCCGGGCCCGGCTGCTGCTCCGGGCGGCGATGGCTGCGGCGGGAGCTGCGGCTACGAGGTGTGGTTGGGGGGGGGTGGGGGGAGGGTGACATCACCGCCGGGCGGGGGAGACCCCCTCCGGCTGCAGAAGGCGGGGAGGGGAGGAGCAAGACCACCCCCCTTCTCTCTCCCACCCCCCCCCCAAACACGTGCCTCCCCTTCCCCATTTTCCCCCTTCTCCCCGCCCCCCCCAACACGTGCCTCCCCTTCCCCATTTTCCCCCTTCTCCCCCCCACCCCGGGGTCTGCACCTTCAAGCCCCGCCCCTGCGGAAAGGGTCCCCGTTAGAGGCCCTGGCGGGGCGGGGGGACCCAGGCGTCCCAACCCGTCCGGTCCAACCCTAGAGAGATGGGTGCGGGGTGGGGGACCTTTAGGGGACCGGGACGGAGACATCGGTGTGAGCGACCGCCCGTGTGTGTGTGTGTGTGTGTGTGTGTGCGCGTGGAGGGGGAGCCTCGGGCCCCCGCATCGGCGCCGTCGCGACATATCGCCGCCCGCGGAGTGTTGTGTCTACGGCGCCGCCGTGATGGGGGAGGTGAAGAAGGGGGACGGAGGGGCGGGGCGGACTACAATTCCCATGATGCTCGGTGCCCCCCGGCTCCTCCGGAGGGGAGCAGAACCGCCCCTCGGCATCATGGGAATTGTAGTCCGCTCGCCGTCGCCTCCCAGAGGAAGCCCTGCCTCCGCCGCTCCGCGGCTGCCCCATCTCCACAACTACGGGATTGTCCCGTGCTCCCTCCCCTTCGCGTTTCCTCAGCCCCCACCCTCCCCAACACCCCCTAGAAGACAAAGGCGGTCGGGCCGGGGAGAGGAATGGGGAAAACAGCGGCTCTTTATTTCACAGCGCGACCCTGCCCACCCCCCTTGCCCTTCCCGGGTTTCCCCTCGTCTCCCCGCCGGACTCCAGTTCCTTCCCCTCAGACCCCCGTGGGGGAGTGCGGGGGAAGAGCCTAGGCTTGACTGCCGGCACACCAGCCCGAGGCCGGGTCTTCCCCGGGGGGGTCCGTCCCCGCCCACCCCTAACCCAGGCTCAGGGCCCTCCTCGGCGGCTCCGGGCCTGGGCCCGGGCCAGCCCCACGCGGTCCCGCTGGCGGTCGAAGACGGTGTAATGGGGCCCCAGAAAGACGTCCCCGAGGATCCAGAGGGGCCCGGCCGGGGGCGGGATGTCTAGGCCCAGGAACCCCGAGAGACAGACGCCGGTGCCCAGGCGAGTAATCTGTGGGGACCGAGGGTAGGAGTGCCGGCCGGCCGGGGAGAGCGACGGCGTCGGGTCAGAGGGTGGGAACGGGGCGCCAGAGAGGAAGGGCGGGGACGTGAGAAGGTTGATCGGTTCAAGGATTAAGCCGGGGTCCGAGATCACACCAGTACGACGTCCTGCCCCTCGTCCACCCTGTCTTCCCCCCGTCTCTAATAATAATAATAATGTTGGTATTTGTTAAGCGCTTACTATGTGCAGAGCACTGTTCTAAGCGCTGGGGTAGACACAGGGGAATCAGGTTGTCCCACGTGGGGCTCACAGTCTTAATCCCCATTTTACAGATGAGGGAACTGAGGCACAGAGAAGTGAAGTGACTCGCCCACAGTCACACAGCTGACAAGTGGCAGAGCTCGCATTCGAACTCATGAGCCCTGACTCCAAAGCCCGTGCTCTTTGCACTGCGCCACGCTGTCTCTCATCTTCCTTCCCTCCTGCCCCACCTCGAACCGCCCGCCCCCGGCCCCTCTGACCTTCTCAAGCGCCTGGCACCCTCCATCTCTCATTACCCTCCCCTATTTAACCCTCCCCCCCCCCCCCCACACACACACACGCCTTCCCCCTTACCTTCAGCACGTACTGCTCAGCAGTCAGGTTGAACCAAACACCACCAAGTTGGAAAGACACCACAGGGAGAGATGGGAGGGTCTCACAGGGAACCATGTACTAGGGAGATGGGGGTGTCGGTCAGGGTCAAGGTGTCCTACCCCTCATCCCCCGAGCCTCTGCTCCCTTCGGGGATCCGGGGGCCCAGCCCCCAACTCCGGCACCCCTCCCCAGCCCCCTCACCTCGCCCCCGAACACGGGTAAGGCTCCAATCGCTCTCTGCAGGGCCCGGATCTCAGGGCTGGGGCCGGTTATGAGGGACGTCCCGGTGTCCACGATGGCCTGGCAGCCACCCTTACAGAGGGTCAGCTGGGGCCCCACGGCCACCCTGTAGATACCGATGGTCACCCCTCCTCTAGCTCGGTGACCCCCACACTCCCCCACCATTCTGCCTCTCCAGACACGGCTCCTGTCGAGGACTCCGCTCCGTGAGGGCAAGGATTGCAACTACCAACTCTCTTGTCCTCTCCCAAGCGCTTAGCACGGTTCTCGGCACTACTGTAGCTGCTCAAGAAATACCACCCGTTGATTGATGGACGGACCTAAGCTACCGCCGACCCCCAAGACTCCAACTGCCCATTGGGACCCAGGCATCCGACCCACAGGTCTCCCCTCTCCCCATCCCGTTCCCCTCCGGCCCGGCCCCGCGCCCCCGCCCCTCTCACTCATCCATCTGGATCTGCCAATAAGCCTTTCGGGTCACGTTGAGGAAGTGCAGCTCCCCTGTGTAGTGGGCAGGGTCCGTGCCTCCCAGCACCAGCTCCCCGCCCTCCTCTCCTGTTGGGTCCCTGTGAGGCAGGGGCGGGGTCAGGCCCATGAGAGGTGATTAGAGAAAGGGGAGTCATGAAATGATGGGGGGAAGGAGGGAGAGTCGTTTCCTCTTCGTTTAGTCCTCTCAGCCCGAGCCACAGACTCCAGTGGGGGGAAAGTGGGGCTTAAGGGGGGGAAGGGGAGGGGTGGGAGGGGAGAGGTGTGTGGTTCGATGAAGGGGGAGGTGTCACTCTGAGAGAGAAAGGCTCTCCAAGTGGAGTGATCCCTTCTGGGAGGGAGGATGGAGGCTGTCCTGAGGAGAGGCCGAGAGAAGGGGGAAAAAAAATGGAAAGGGGAGAGAGGGGCCTTCGTGGAGTGGGTGCGAGTGGGAGGTCGGGGAGGTCGGTTCTCACCTGTTAAAGTAGAAGGAGAAGATGGGGGCATCAAGAAGCCCCTGCTCCAGGAGGGCATCGAAGACGGGCTGGGCCCCGGCGGCGGCCAGCGCCGGGTAGCCCAGGCCCAGGATCCCGTCAAAGTGCGCCAAGATGAACACCAGGCCGGGCTGGTGAACCGCTTCTCCAAACGGCACGGCCTTGCCCTGCAGCTTCCCTATCTGCGTGGGGGGACCGAGTCGCTGGTCAGGACCCCGAACCTTGGACCACGGGAGGAGGGCGGGTGGGTCGGGGTCGGGGAGGAGCGGCCTTTCTCGGTTCCCCTGAAGCAGGGCGGCCTAGTGGTGGGACCACCCGTCTGAGAGGGAAGTCATTCAGTCAGCCAGGAGTACTTCTTGAGCCCTTACTGTGTGCAGAGCAGAAGTGATCCGGCTTCTAGTCCCAGTCTGCCTCTGGCCTGAGTCACTGAACCATGCTGAACCTCGGTTTCCTCGTCCGGAAAATGGGGACAGTAATACCTTACTTTCCCTATCTCACAGGGACTGTTGGGAGGGCAGCACTTCGGAGGGGACGAAAAGCCCTCTTCAAACCCTAGTCGGTATCACCATCTTTTCGCACACTGGACGGGACTGGAGTGAATCTTGCCCTCGGTTCTGACACCCCACAGAAAGCCAGGGGATCAGCCAAAGTCCTATCTGTGACGGCGGCATTGGCAGCAGACAGCCTAAAGCGGGCGGTAGAAAACCCGTGGCTCAGTGGAAAGAGCCCGGGCTTGGGAGTCAGAGGTCATGGGTTTGAATCCCGGCTCTGCCGCTTGGCAGCTGTGTGACTGTGGGCGAGTCACTTCACTTCTCTGGGCCTCGGTGACCCCATCTGTAAAATGGGGATGAAGACTGTGAGCCTCGCGAGGGACAACCTGATGACCCTGTATCTACCCCAGCTCTTAGGACAGGGGTCTGCACATAGTAAGTACTTAACAAATACCAACATTATTATTATTAATAATAAAACAGAGGTAGGTCTGAACGGTTGCCGAGCCGAGCTTCTGCCCCTGCCATTGGCTACCCACAGCGCCGGCTGCGCCAGGCCCAGAGAAGGGAGGGCCTGAGAAAGGTGTCTGCCCCGCCAGGCACTGAGGAACCCTTGCACATCCAAGTGGGCTGGCTACCTTTGGCTCCCGATTCTCTAATCCTTCCTGCTGCCGAGCAGCAGCGAGGCCTAGTGGAAAGAACCCGGGAGTCAGAAAGATCTCGGTTCTAATCCCGGCTCTGCCACTCTGCTGTGTGACCTTGGGCAAGTCGCTTCGCTTCTCTGGGCCTCAGTTATGGGGATTAAGACAGTGAGCCCCAAGTGGGAGAGGGACCGTGTCCAACCTGATTATCTTAGATCTACCCCGGGGCTTAGTAAAGTGTCTGGCACAGAGAAAGTTCTTAAGAAATACCATCGAAAAGCGGGATCAGAAGTCAGATTTCCTGATTTCCAGGCCCGGGGTCTTTCCAGGAGGTCTTGCAACTGTTTCCACCGGTTCTGCGCTGAATGTGTCTACTTGCCTGAGTAAGTGTGGGGCTGAATGTAGGGATATGTGAAAGTGTGTGTGTGTGTGTGTGTGTGTTTGTATCAGGATATGTATGTACGGGTCAGGATGTAGGAATGAATGAGCGAGTGTCAGTATTTCTGACTGAGTGGGTGAGTGTTTGTGGGTCTTTCAACCGGGTCTGTGTGTCTGTCTGTGTGTCTGACTCATCCCCTAATTATTAATAATTGGTACTTGCTAAGGTTACTATGTTCCAACCACTGTTCTAAGCGCTGGGATAGATATAATCTAATCAGGTTGGATAAAGTCCCTGCCCCACAAGGGGCTCACACTCTTAACCCCCATTTTACAGATGAAGGTACTGAGGCCCAGAGAAGTGAAGTGACTTGCCCAAGGTCACACAACAGACGTGGCAGTCGGTCGGGATTAGAACCCAGGTCCTTCTGTCTCTCAGGCCCCGGCTCTAGCCGTTAAGCCACTCTGCCGCACCCGTATTGGATGCCAAGGCCAAGGAGGGGGCTCCCAGGGTGAAGAGCACCCTGGTGCCTACTTTAGCTAAGGAATAGAACAGCCCTAGGGACTCCCAGACAGCTCAGAGCTGCAGTGCGAGAAAATACTCAAGGCACCAGCCGAGTGCAGCCAGAACAAGAGTCACCCAGTAGGGAGTCTTTAAGGCCTAGCAACTGCACTCAGCTTTTTCTCTTCTTCCACTTCCCCCTGAGGCTCTGGTCTATGCGGAGAACCAGAGAGAGAGTGTGTGTGAATGTGTGTCCGTGTGTGTGGGTATTTGTGAATGTTGCCCTGGCCCAGAGAAGTGAAGTGACTTGCTCAAGGTCACACAGCAGACATGTGGCAGAGCCGGGATTAGAACCCAGCTCCTTCTGAGTCCTAGGCCCGTGCTCTATCCTCTAAGCCGTGCTGCTTCTCATCTCTTCCCCCCGCTCTCCCCTGAGTCCCCCCTCCTACCTTCCCTCCTGCTCCCTCTTCGTTTCCCCGTCACATCTCCCCCCTACTCTCCCCTGGGTTCCCCCCTCAGACCTTCCCCACTGCTCTCTCCTGGATTCCCCCTCGTATCTTGTCACCGTGAGTGTTTCCTGGCTGAGGAATCCATCCAGCCGTCCTGTCCCGTAGCGGATAGCAAAGTGACTGCCGTTGGGATGGAAGGAGCTAGAGGCTGAGGAGTCGTAGCGACGGTGCAGCCCTGAGGGAGGGGGAGAGGTCGGGGCCAGGCAGTGTGGGGAAAGCCAAGCCCCCCAGCTCTTCCGCACCGAGAATGCACTTCTCCCTGAGAGACGGCCACCTTCCCTGGCTCCCCGATTGCATCCCCGGGCAGTTCACCCTCTCCTTCCCTCTGTTCCCGGTTCCCTCCCACAGCCCCCCTCGGATGGCCCCGGCGGGCTCCGGCTCCTCGTCTCCCTTCGCTGGAGACTCACAGCAGGCCAGGTTGAAGAAGGAGCAGTGACGAGACGGGACCCACAGATTGGAGGATCCTGTGTCAAACACGACGGAGAAATGTTGCGGGGGAGTCCCCAGGCCGATCTCCCCGAAATATTGAGCCTGCAGGGGAAGAGGGAAAGGCTGGCCCAGATCCCTCCCTCCCATGCCCCCCTCCCCCATACACACACACATTTCTCCTTGACCCCCCTCAGTGCCCAGGACGCTGCCCGGGGGAGAGGCCACCGGAGAGAGGTCTCCCTGGCCTAGGAAAGCTTCTGTCGAACTCACATCCAGGTAATTGGTGAGAGGCTCCAAGACGGGCTCGTTGTGGGGCTGGGGGTTCCCGGAAGTGGGCCCGGGGGGGTCCGGAGCCTCCAGAGCTGTCCACTCCCGACTCACATCACCGAGGGCGTCCAGGGTGCGGTGCACTGAGCGACCCCGGCGGAGCGGGATCCTGGGGGAAAGGGAGGGGAAGAGGAGGGAGCCGGAGAGCCAGAAGGGGGACGGCCCCCATAACTCCAGAAGACATTCTACAATGGCGCTATTCGAGGCCGCTTAGCTCAGTGCTCTGCACACGGTAGGCACTCATTAAGTAGTGCAGATTGACTGACGGACGGACTCGAACCCCTAGAGTAACCTCCGGCCTCCCCCCGATCACGGGACACCCCTTCTTCCCCCTGCCTCAGTCTCCGACTGGGGGTGGGAAAGTTGGGGGATGGAGTCCAGGCGGGGGCGAGGGGTCGTTCTCCACCCCGAGTGGATCACTTGACGTGCCCTTAGCTCGGCCTGAAGTGGGTGAGAAACCGCGAGGAATGTGACCGGACGCGGAGTGGGGGACGGGGAGGGGGACCGGAGGGGGGAAGTGGCAGGGGGGAGGGACGCATTTCCTGGAAACTTCTCCGTGAGGGCAGGGGGGCGGGTGGGTTGATGGAGGAGGGGGGGCACCCTCTCCTGGGGGTTTTGGAGTAGGGTGGGGGCCTAGGATCGCCGGTAAAAGCGAGACGGAAGGGAACCGAAGGCTGCGGGCGATAAGGAAGGAGAGGAAGGGCCTAGTCGGAGGGTAAGGGGTTGAGGGTCAGGGTCCCGCTTGGGAGGGGATGAGATGGGAGGGGGCAGCAGACCCAGGGGAGAGATATGGGGGTTCCTCGTACCGGAGCAGCGCGGGCCCCGCCAACGGGGCAGAGAGCAGAAGCAGCAGGAGCCGGAGACGCAGCATCTCCAACCGGAGGACCGGGCCAGGCTGGAGTTAGGGCACCTGCTATCGCCCGGAACACTAACCCAGAGTCCCCGCCCCCCCAAGAGACACGCCCCCCCACCCCACCCTTCACCCCCAACCCCCTACGGACCCCACCCCCAGCTGCCTGGTCCTTCCCTCCGTTTTCCCTCCGCAAAGCTGCGGAGTTTTTGTAGGGTCACCGGGGTCACCGGGGTAGGGGGTGGTTTCCTGTTGCGCGGAAGGTTTCTGTAGGGTTGTTACTGCAGAGCCACCGGCTGGAGGGGGTCAGTCAATCCATCGGTCGTATTTACTGAGCGCCTGCTGTGCGCAGAGCGCTGTGCGATACGCTGGGAGACTACGATGCATCAACTGTATTTATTGAGAGCAGAGCACTGTACTAAGCGCTTGGAAGAGTTGACGCTAACGGAATTGGTGGACACGTTCCCCGCCCACGGAGAGCTTGCACAGTCCAGAGGGGGAGAAAGATATTAATATAAAGAAATAGATTCCGGAAACAGATATAAGTGGTTTGGGGACTGAGGGAATAAAGCTTGCAGATCCAAGTGTAAGGAGTCATTCCAGGTTACGGAGGTGTCTGGCTGGACTGGAGCGCGGGGGGATGGAGGGAAGGCTTTCGCTGAGATCTCTGAGGGTGCTATGGGGGGACGGTCTCCTGAAATCTTCAATTTCGGGTCTTTCTATTGGAGGGGGCTGCTCCAGGAAAGGGTTTTGCCAGACTTCCTTCGGTGTTACTGTAGGGTCTCCGAGGAGTTGCCGGCGGCTCTCCGCCCTCCCCTGGGCCTACCCGGGGACGGCGAGGCAACCGAGGAATTGGCCAAGGGGTTAATTGTCCCCGTCGCCTCCTGTCAGTGACGGGATTAGTTCCGCCTCCGGTCCCCAGACGGCTGTCCCCCTTTGGGTCCTTCAAGGGTCACCCGGTGCTGTGCCTACTCTCGATTTAGCCTGTGCCACGCCCCCCTCCCCCATTTTGAGGCAGGTAGATTGCTCCTTACAGAGGATGTATGGCAGAGTGGATAGTCCCTGTCCCACACGGGGCTCACGGTCTTAATCCCCATTTTACAGATGATGGAACTGAGGCACAGAGAGGTTAAGTGATTTGCCCAAGGATATTAAGAAAACAAGTGGCTGAGTCAGAATTAGAACTCAGGTCCTTCTGACTCCCAGGCCTGGGATCTATCCATTAGGCCACAGCGATTTTCATGTTCCCTCTCCACAATTCCCCCCAGAGGACATTTGCCTCCCCTTCCCACTCCATAAAAATGTGTGGGTTTTTTCGTTTGTTTGTTTCTTTGGGCAGAGGAAGGTGAGGGGGCAATAGGAGCCTCGACGTCCCTCTAATAATAATTATGGTATTTGTTAAGCGCTTAGTATGTGCCAGGCAACGTACTAAGCACTGGGCTAGATCCAAGCTAATCAGGTTGGACACACTCTCTGCCTCACAAAGGGGCAAAGTCTTCATCCCATTTTACAGATGAGGTAATCGAGGCACAGAGAAGTGAAGTGACTTGCCCAAGGTCACCCAGCAGACAAGTGGCACAGCAGAGATTAGAACTCAGGTCCTCCTGGCTCCTAGGCCTGGGCTCTATCCACTAAATCACCTTGCTTCTCTAGACTGCAAGCTAGTTGTGGGAAGGGAAGGTCTGTGCAGACTCTTGCATCTCCCTAGTGCTTAGCACAGTGCTCTGCCCACAGCAAGCGAAGCATCATGACTTAGTGATAGAGCACGGGCCTGGGAGTCAGAAGGACCTGGGTTCCAATCCTGAATCTGCCGGCATGTCATTTTTAACTTCTCTGGGCCACAGTTACCTCATCTGTAAAATGGGGATTAAGAGCGTGAGCCCCACTGGGACAGGGACTGTGTCCAACCTGCTTAACTTTCATTTACCTCAGCGCTTAGAACAGTGTTTGGCACATAGTAAGCACTTAATAAGCACCATTAATATTACTTTTACAGATTATATTATCAAATATAGCAAAGTATATATTGCAATAATATAAATATATGATAATAATAATGCAAGGCGGCATGGCATAGTGGATCGAGCACAGGCCTGGGAATCAGGCACCGCTACTGGTCCGCTCTGTGACCTTGGGAAAGTCACTTCATTTCTCCATCCCTCATCTGGAAAATAGGGATTAAGACTGTGAGCCCCAAGTGGGATAACGTGATTACTTGTATCTTCCCCAGCACGTAGAACAGTGCTTGGCACATAATAAGTGCTTAGCAAATACCGTCATAATAGTTATTATTATTCTCTGGGCCTCACTTCCCTCATCTGGAAAATGGGGATTGAGTCTGTGAGCCCCACATGGGATAACCTGATTACCCTGTATCATCCCCAGCACTTAGAACAGTGCTTGGCACATAATAAGTGCTTAACAAATACCATCATAATAATTATTATTATTCCCTGGGCCTCAGTTCTCTCATCTGGAAAATGGGGATTAAGACTGAGAGCCCCACTTGGGATAACCTGATTACTTGTATCTACCCAGCGCTTAGAACAGTGCTTGGCACATAATAAGTGCTTAACAAATACCATCATAATAGTTATTATTATTCCCTGGGCCTCAGTTCTCTCATCTGGAAAATGGGGATTAAGACTAAGAGCCCCACTTGGGATAACCTGATTACTTGTATCTACCCAGCGCTTAGCACAATGCTTGGCACATAGTAAGCACTTAAATACCACAATAATAAGATAATTATAGAATATAAAATTATGAGTATAATAATTATTAGCGTATTATGCAATATTATACAGTTTATTGTGATTATGGTTATTCTCTGGGCCTCAGTTCCCTCATCTGGAAAATGGGGATCGAGTCTTGTGAGCCCCCACGTGGGACAGGGACTGTGTCCAACCCGGCTTGCCTGCATCCACCCCAGCGCTTAGTACCGTGCCCGGCACATAGTAAGCGCTTAACAAATAATAATAATCGCGATTATTAATAATATCATCGAGTGGATTCCCGCCACAGGCAAACGCGGCGGCCGCCTAAATCTTCTCGGGGTCCTTGCGGGAAGGGGAGGGGGCTGGAGGCGCGTGCGCACTGGGGCGGGCAGATGGGCGCTGGGCTGGGGGCGCATGCGCATTGAGGCGGGCAGGTGGGCGCCGGGCTGGGGGCGCATGCGCATTGAGGCGGGCAGGTGGGCGCCGGGCTGGGGGCGCATGCGCACTGGGGCGGGCAGGTGGGTGCCGGCCTGGGGGCGCATGCGCACTGAGGCGGGTGCTGGGTTCGAGTGTCACCGTCGCACGAGGGTAAAGTTCATTCATTCAATAGTATTTATTGAGCGCTTACTAGGTGCAGAGCACTGTACTAAGCGCTCGAAGCGTTGCGAGAAGCAGGGTGACCTAGTGGCTAGTGCCCGGGCTTGGCCGCCGCAGGCTCTGCGTTCATCCAGTCCTATTTACTGAGCGCTTAAAGCGTGCAGAGCACTGTACTGAGCGCCCCGGCTTCCGGTTCCGTATGACCTTGGCCGAGTCACGTCTCTTCTCTGCGCTTCAGTGACCGTGTCTGTCAAATGGGGGGTTCAGAGCACTGGTGGTTTTTTTTTTTAAAGTTGGTATTTGTTAAGCGCTTACTATGTGCAGAGCACTGTTCTAAGCGCTGGGGTGGAGACAGGGTCATCAGGTTGTCCCACGTGAGGCTCACAGTTAATCCCCATTTTACAGATGAGGTCACTGAGACAGAGAATTAATAATAATATTGGTATTTGTTAAGCGCGTACTACGTGCAGAGCACTGTTCTAAGCGCTGGGGGAGATACAGGGTCATCAGGTGGTCCCACGTGGGGCTCACAGTCTTCATCCCCATTTTCCAGATGAGGTCACTGAGGCCCAGAGAAGTGAAGTGACTCGCCCACAGTCACCCAGCTGCCAAGTGGCAGAGCCGGGATTCGAACCCATGACCTCTCACTCCCCAGCCCGGGTTCTTTCCACCGAGCCTCGCTGCTTCTCCGTGCTTTTAGCACAGGGCTTGGCGCATAGCATTGTGAAGCAGCGTGGCTCAGTGGAAAGAGCACCGGCTTTGGAGTCAGAGAGCGTGAGTTCGAATCCCGGCTCTGCCACTTGTCTGCTGGGTGACTGTGGGCAAGTCACTTCTCTGGGCCTCAGTTCCCTCATCAGTAAAATGGGGATGAAGACTGTGAGCCCCACGTGGGACAACCTGATTCCCCTGTGTCTACCCCAGCGCTTAGAACAGTGCTCGGCACATAGTAAGCGCTTAACAAATACCAACATTATTATTAGTAAGGGTTGAAAGCCGAGACTATTGGGGAAGGAGATTGAAGGGGAGGCTTTTGTTCGGGTGGGTGTTCAGAGCCCGAATTGGGGGGGTGGGGAGGGTTTCCATGATGTCTTGCACTGGGCTCTGATCTCTGAGGACAACGGTGCACCCCAGGACTTTGACCCTCGGGGAGTCTGAGGATGCCGGACTGGCAAACGGGGGGAGGAAAGCAACCGCTCATCGTTATGGCATCGTGCCTCATTGTCCGTTTTTTTCTCCCCAGGCCCTCCTTACCCTGGTGGTGACGTCTGCCCTTCGACTTAGGTTGGTAGGAGGGATCAGGGACCTGGAGGAGAATTGGGCTCCCACATTGGCGGGGGAGAAAATCTGGAGCTGAGAAGGGGAATCTTCTCAGGGGAAGCAGCGTGGCTCCGTGGAAAGAGCCCGGGCTTCGGAGTCAGAGGTCACGGGTTCGACTCCCGGCTCTGCCACTTGTCAGCCGTGTGACTGTGGGCAAGTCACTTCTCTGGGCCTCAGTTGCCTCATCTGTAAAATGGGGATTAACCGTGAGCCTCACGTGGGACAACCTGATGACCCTGTATCTCCCCCAGCGCTTAAAACAGTGCTCGGCACGTAGTAAGCGCTTAACAAATACCAGCATTACTATTATTATTATCTTGGGGTGGGAGATTGGGTAAAAGGGGGAGGGTGTCATAACCGGGGCCCCGGTGATGTCCAGCACTGGGCTCTGATTCCCTCTGAGGACTCTGTTCCCCCCAGGGACTTTGACACCCAGGGAGTCTGAGGGGCCCAAACAAGGGAAGGGAGAAATGGGGGTCACCCAGGGTTAGGGTATGCAGCCTCAGAGCGATTCTTTTCTCCTTGGCAGGTTCTCCCCCACTCCCTAGGGCTTGCTTCCTGGGAAGCAGGTTTGTATCGGGGGGTAAAAGGAGATTTGGGGCTGTGGGGGGATTGGCCTGCGAGAGGGCTATGAAGGCAAGGATGGGGTGGAGGGGGATGGGATGGTGCCGGGGGGTGATTGGGAAGCGAGGGAAAGAGTGGGTGGGTCTCCAAGATGGGGCCCTTGTGATGTCTAGCACTGGGCTCCGATTCCTTCTGAGGACACTGTGCCCCCTGGGACTTTGACACCCAGGGAGTCTGAGGGGCCTAAAGCAAGGGAGGGCTATATGGGGGTTGCCCAGGGCTAGGGTATCCTGCCTCAGAGTGGACTCTGCTCTTTCCTTGGCAGGTTCTCCCCTACTCCCTAGAGCTTGCTTCCGAGGAAAAGGTTTGTATCAGAGGGTAGATGGAGATCTGGGGCTGTGGGTGGGATTGGGCTGCAAGAGGGAGGTGAAGGCAAGGTTCGGTGGAAGGGGATGGTACGGGGGAGTCTGAGTCAAGACCTCTGTGATGGCCGGCACTGGGCTCTGACCTCCTCTGAGGACACCGTGCGCCCTGGGACTTTGACACCCAGGGAATCTGAGGGGCCCGAATTGGGGGAAGGAGGGGAGCTTCCTGCTCAGGGGTGGTACCGCGCTTCAGGGAGGGTTCTCTTCTCTCTGCAGGTTCGCCCAGGCCCTGGAGTCTGGTTCCTGAAAAACACAGGTTTGTGGGATGACTGAGGAGATGGGAAGTGAGGGAAAGAGTGGGTGGGTCTCTAAGCTGGGGCCCCTGTGATGTCTAGCACTGGGCTCCGATTCCTTTTGAGGACGCTGTGCCCCCTGGAACTTTGACGCCCAGGGAGTCTGAGGGGCCCACACAAGGGAAGGGAGAAATGGGGGTTGCCCAGGGTTAGGGTATCCTGCCTCAGAGTGGACTCTGCTCTCTCCATGACAGGTTCTCCCCCACTCCCTAGGGCTTGCTTCCTGGGAAACAGGTTTGTATGTGATGGTAGAAGGAGATTTGGGGCTGTGGGGGAGGATTGGGCTGCAAGAGGCGGGGCGAAGGCAAGGTTGAGTTGGTGGGGGGCGGTGATCGGGAAATGAGGGAAAGAGTGGGTGGGTCTCTAAGCTGGGGCCCTTGTGATGTCTAGCACTGGGCTCTGATTCCTTCTGAGGACTCTGTGCCCCCTGGGACTCTGACACCCAGGGAGTCTGAGGGGCCTAAACCAGGGGAGGGAGATATGGGGGTCGCCCAGGGTTGGGGTATCCTGCCTCAGAGTGAACTCTGCTCTCTCCTTGACAGGTTCTCCCCTACTCCCTCGGGCTTGCTTCTTGGGAAACAGGTTTGTTTGTGGCGGTAGAAGGAGATTTGGGGTTGTGGGGGCGGATTGGGCTGCAAGAGGAAGGTGAAAGCAAGGTTAGGGTGGAGGAGGGCGGGATGGACGAGTCTGAGTCAGGACCTCGGTGATGTCTAGCACTGGGCTCTGACCTCCACTGAGGACACTGTGCGCCCTGGGACTTTGACACCCAGGGAATCTGAGAGGTCCAGCGTGTAGGTGAGGGGAGAGGTTCTGCTCAGGGGCGGTACCGTGTGCCTCAGGGAGGGCTCTCTTCTCTCTGCAGGTTCGCCCAGGCCCTGGAATTTGGCCCCTGGGAAACACAGGTTGGTGGGATGGTGGGGGGGTGGGGAGGAGATTGGGAAGTGAGGGAAAGAGCGAGTGGGTCTCTAAGCTGGGGCCCCTGTGATGTCCAGCACTGGGCTCTGATTCCTTCTGAGGACGCTGTGCCCCCTGGAACTTTGACACCCAGGGAGTCTGAGGGGGTCCCAGAAGACTCTGGGAAGCCAATAAGGGAAACCTTTTTAGGGTCTAGTTCTTAAAGCTCTTTCTATTCCGTTTCTTCACTGCCCGGCTTTCGGATCCACACGCTGCCACGGGAAACACCGTAGAATTGACCATTTGTATTTTTAGTTGTTAAATCAGCACTCTTGGTGATTTTTTTCCAGGCTCTTCATAGTCAATTTTCCCAACATTAATCTCTGGTCTATTTCTTAACTCCTAGTTACTTTATTATTAGTTATCGATCTCAGGAGAGGAAAACTGTCAACGATTTCAAATCTTCTCTCCATCCGCTATAAATGTGTTTAAAACTTCCAGTTGTCGTGATCTTTGTTTTCTTGACATTCTAATGCGGGCCCATCTTTTTGCTCTGCTCCTTAACTTTTAGTGATAAACCCTTCAAATCTTCCCTTTTTGCTAGTAGGGCAGTATCAGCATAACAGAGTTTATTCCTTCCTCCAATCTTTACTCGCCATTTGTCTTCATCCAGTCCGACTCCTCTCACTGTAATAATAATAATTATGGGGTTTGTTGAGCATTTACTCTGTGCCAGGCACTGTCCTAAGCACTGGGGTAGATGCAAGATAATGGGTTCGGACACAGCCCCCGTTCCACATAAGGCTCACGGTCTTAATCCCCATTTTACAGGTGGGGGAACTGAGGCCCAGAGAAGTGAAGTGACTTGCCCAACGTCCTGTAGATAAGTGGCGAGTGGGGATTAGAACCCAGGTCCTGACTCCCAGGCCTGTGCTCTATCCCCTAAGCCACACTGCTCCTCATTGTGTATTCGGCGTAAAGGAAGTACAGATAAAGTACATCCTGTCGTACACCCTTACTAAGGGGAAACCAGTCAGTTTCTCCATATTCTCTCCTTACCGTAGGCTTCTGTCTGTCATACATGTTCCATATTAATGCAATTAAGTGGTCCAATCTGATTACCTTGTATCTACCCCAGCACTTAGAACAGTGCTTGGCACATAGTAAGTGCTTAACAAATACCATTATCCAGCATGCTCCTTTTCCTTCATGTGCCCCAGAGCTTCTCGATGATCCATGCAGTCAAAGGCCTTATTAAAATAATCAGCAATGTACATGCTAACTTCCTTTTGGTATTCTCTTGTCTTTAATTACCGTAAGCCCGTCAATGGGCAGGGATTGTCTCTATCTGTTGCCGAATTGTACATTCCAAGTGCTTAGTACAGTGCTCTGCACATAGTAAGCGCTCAATAAACACTACTGAATGAATGAATGACATAAGCAACAATAACTCGCATCCCTCGTCCTTTCCGGAATGAACATCGGGCAGTTCAGGTTCCATGTAGGTCTTTAATCGATAGGCACTGTATAACTTTTAGCAATAACTTGCTGGCAGGAGAGAACAAGGAAAATTGAATGATAATTGTTTGCATTTAGTTGTATC
Source organism: Ornithorhynchus anatinus (assembly GCF_004115215.2). Taxonomy (NCBI): domain Eukaryota; kingdom Metazoa; phylum Chordata; class Mammalia; order Monotremata; family Ornithorhynchidae; genus Ornithorhynchus; species Ornithorhynchus anatinus. Next base: position 52,282,089 of record NC_041737.1, on the reverse strand, counting down.
TCCTTTCTTTGGTAAGGACTTTATTGGAGCGGGGAGCGAACCGGGAAAAGCTGGAAGTAGTCAAGAATGAAATGGACCGATTGAAGATGGACACCCTAGGAATAAGTGAATTGAAATGGACCCGGGTTGGGCACTGCCAGTTGAGCGAGCATGTCATCTGCTACTCTGCTCGTGCTGAGGAGAGAAGAAATGGCGTAGCGGTAATTTTACTAAGACAGTTACTGGATATAATGCTGTCAGTGACCGGTTGATATCCATTAGGAGAACCACTCGACATGACAGTACTTCAGGTGTACGCCCCAACACCAGATGCAGAACAAGAAGAAATGGGTTTTATGATGTAGAGAGAGCGAGAGTGATAAAAGCTGCAAGTAGGATGTGTTGATTATCCCAGGGGACTGGAATGCAAACATTGGTAGTGGAATGGAAATGCAGGTGGTTGGAAAATATGGCCTTGGAAACCGCGATCAAGCCAGAGATTGACTTATTGATTCCTGTGAATCGAATGACTTTTATTGTCAACACCTTCTTTAACCAGCCTAAACAACTGTACACCTGGACTTCACCGTATGGACTGTATAGAAATAAACTATTAGTAGAAAGGGATGGAGAAATTCTGTTTTGGCCTCTAAAATATGGCCTGGAGCGGACTGTGGAACAGATCGTAAGCTGTTAATATGTAAAGTCAGGCTAAAACTTAGCTCATTACTGCCTTATTGTAATAATAATACAATTATTAATACAATACAATTAATACAATACAATTGTATTAATACAATTATTTACATGACGTTGGGCAAGTCACTTCACTTCTCTGGGCCTCAGTTCCCCCACCTGTAAAATGGGGATTAAGACTGAGCCTTAGGTGGAACGGGGGCTGTGTCTGACCCCATTATCTTGCATCTCCCCCAGTGCTTAGAACAGTGCCTGGCACATGGTAAATGCTCAACAAATCCCATAATTATTATTATTACAATGAGAGCCCAATATTGTAATAGTTATTACAGTGAGGGCCCGAGTGGGCCCTGACGGATATTCTTTTTGCAATAAAGACTAACACTACTTTTGTCTGTTGTTTTGGGGGAGCAGCTGGTGGGGGCTGGGGAGGAAAGTTGAAAGAGAAGGGAACTGGGGGTGCCCACCTCCTCCAAGAGGCCTTCCCAGACTGAGCCCTCTCTCTCTGCCCCTCCCCATTCCCCCTACTCCTTCCCCTCCCTGCGGCACTTGTGTATATTTGTATATATTATTTATTACTCTATTAATGATGTGTATATATGTAGAGAAGCAGTGTGGCTCAGTGGGAAGAGTCCGGGCTTGGGAGTCAGAGGTCATAGGTTTTAATCCCGATTTCCCCACTGTCTACTGTGTGACCTCGGGCAAGTCACTGTACTTCTCTGTGCCTCAGCTCCCTCATCTGGAAACTGGGGATGAAGACTGTGAGACCCATGTGGGACAACCTGCTTACCTTATATCTACCCCAACGCTTAGAACAGCATTTGTCACATAGTAAGCACTTAACAAGTACCATCATTATTATCTATGATTCTATTTATCTATTTTGATGGTATTGATGCCTACTTGTTTTGCTGTCTCCCCCTTTTGGGCTGTGAGTCCGTTGTTGGTCAGAGATGGTCTCTAGGTGATGCTGAATTGGACTTTCCAAATGCTTAGTACAGTGCTTGGTGCCCAGGAAGCACTCAATAAATACAATTGAATGAATGAATGCTCTGGACACAGTAAGTGGTCAATAAATACGATTGAATGAATGAATGAATGAATGAATGAATGAATGACTGCTCGACACAGTAAGTGGTCAATACGATTGAATGAGTGAATGCTCTGGACACAGTAAGCGTCAGTACATACGACTGAATTAATGAATGAATGCTCTGGACACAAAGTGCTCAATATGATTGAATGAATGCCCTGGACACAGTAAGGACTCAATAAATATGATTGAATGCTCTGGACACAGTAAGAGTTCAATAAATACGTTTAACTGAATGAATACTCTGGACACAGTAAACGCTCAATAAAGACGAATGAATGCTCTGGAAACCGTAAACGCTCAATAAATATGAATGAATGCTCTGGACACAGTAAATGCTCAATAAATATGAATGAATATTCTGGACACAGCGCTCAATAAATATGAACGAATGAATGCTCTGGACATAGTAAACGCTCAATAAATCTGAATGAAAGCTCTGGACACAATAAACCCTCAATAAATATGAATGAATGCCCTGGACACAGTAAGAGCTCAATAAATACGATTAACTGAATGAATACTCTGGACACAGTAAATGCTCAATAAAGGCGAATGAATGAATGAAGGCTCTGGACACAGTCAACGCTCAATAAATAGGAATGAATGAAGGCTCTGGACACAGTCAACGCTCAATAAATAGGAATGAATGCTCTGGGCACAGTCAACGCTCAATAAATAGGAATGAATGAATGCTCTGGGCACAGTAAGCGGTCAATAAAGATGATTGAATGAAGGAGGGGTGGCCTTGGGTTTTTCCCTCCCCTTTGCCGACGTTCAAGATGGTTCCTTCCGGCCGCCCCCCCCCCCCCGCAGTCTGTGGAGTTGGTAGCGGCGGGCCTCGCCGGGCGGACTCCAAGTCCCAGGGAGCCCTGCGGCGGCGGGGGGGCGGGGCCTGCGGGGCCGGCCAATGGGAGGGCGCGCTGCGGCGGCGTCGGCGCGGCGGGGTTTGTGTGCGCCGCCGGCGGCCGCTAAAGGTTGTGTGTCCCGCGGCGGGGGCTCCCTGTGGGTGCGCGGCCCGGACGGTCTCCCCGCGCGCCACCGGCTGCAGGTGAGACGACCGAGGGGGGAGGGGGGACGGCGGCGCCGCCCTTAAAGGGGCAGGACCCCGCTTTGAGCCTTCCGGGGTGGGGCCGTCGGTCCCCCCCCCCCCACGCTTTCGGCCGCTCCCCTCCCCCCCCCAAAGAGAGGCGCCCCTCCCCCCTTTGGGGGAGGTCGAGGCTGACGACTTCCGGTCCTGCGCCCTAGGCCGAGCCGCCTTCGAGGGGCGGGGGGATGGGCACCGGGAGGAGGGGGGCAGCAGCAGCATCGTAATAATCCTGTCGGTATGTGTTGAGCGCCGTCCTGAGCGCTGGGGGAGACCCAGGGTCATCAGGTGGTCCCACGTGGGGCTCCCAGTCCTCATCCCCATTTTGCAGAGGAGGTCACTGAGGCCCAGAGAAGGGCCTCGCCCACGGTGCCCCCAGCTGACAAGGGGCAGAGCTGGGATTCGAACTCATGACCTCTTGGCTCCAAAGCCCGGGCTCTTTCCACTGAGCCGCGCCGCTTGTCCAGCATCATCGTATGGGGGAAGCGCTGCCTAGGTGCCCTGCACTGCGCTAAGCGCTGGTCAAGCGCTTAGTACAGTGCTCTGCACAGAGTAAGCGCTCAATAAATACTATTGAACGAAAGGTCATCAGGTGGCCCCACGTGGCCCTCGCTGAGAAGCAGCGTGGCTCAGTGGCCAGAGCCCGGACTTGAATAATGATAATCGTGTTGGTATTTGTTAAGCGCTTACTCTGTGCAGAGCACCGTTCTAAGCGCTGGGGGAGATCCAGGGTCATCGGGTTGTCCCACGTGAGGCTCACAGTCTTCATCCCCATTTTCCAGATGAGGGAACCGAGGCCCAGAGGAGTGAGGTGACTTGCCCGCCGTCATCCAGCTGACAAGAGGCAGAGGTGGGATTGGAACCCATGACCTCTGACTCCCACGCCCGGGCTCTTGCCACTGAGCCACGCTGCTTGGAGTCAGAAGTCAAGGGTTCGGATCCCGGCTCTGCCCCTTGTCAGCTGGGGGACTGTGGGCAAGTCACTTGGTTTCTCTGGGCCTCAGTTCCCTCAAGTGTAAAATGGGGATGAAGACTGTGAGCCCCACGTGGGACCACCCGATGACCCTGGATCTCCCCCAGCGCTTAGAACGGTGCACGTAGTAAGCGCTTAACGAATGCCAACCTTATTATCCCCATTTTCCCTCTTGCCACCAAGCCGCGCCGCTCCGAAGCGTGCAAGGGGGACACGGCCGGGTGCCGAGTTGACGGTGAGGGAAGGGGAGAACGGGGGAAAGGAGGGCCCCGTCGGGGAAGGCTTCTTGGAGGAGGTGTGAGCAGGGGGAGAGAGAACCTAGCGGGTGAGACAGCGGGTGAAGTGAGTTACGGCCTTCTCCGCCACGCCGCGTTCTCCCAAGCGCTTAAGTGCAGTGCCCTGCACGCGGGAGGCGCTCGGTAAATACCGATATTTTTTTCGATAAAAGCGAGAGATGAGAGGAAGGAGGAAAAGGGGACACGAAGGGGAGCGGGCGCCGAAGGGAGGCGGCGTGCGGGCCGCGTCCCCGCCGGGTCCGTCGCGGGCGGAGCGGGACCCGATTTCTCGGGAGGGCGGGGGGCGCGTCCCACCTCCGGGAGGAGGTCGGAGACGCCCGGGGAGACCCGCGGCCGAGCCTCACGTCCCCCTCCCCTCCCCTCGCCAGGAGAGATGGTCGGGGCCCACGTGACCATGGCGGCCGGCGGCGGCGGGGACAGAGCGGGCCCGGACGGCCCGGCGGCGGCCGCCCCCCAGTTCGAGTGCGGCGAGTGCGGGAAGGCCTTCAAGTGGTCGTCGCGGCTGATCCACCACCAGCGCACCCACACGGGCGAGCGCCCCTACAAGTGCCCCGACTGCCCCAAGGCCTTCAAGGGGTCGTCGGCCCTGCTCTACCACCAGCGGGGCCACACGGGCGAGCGGCCCTACCAGTGCCCGGACTGCCCCAAGGCCTTCAAGCGCTCCTCCCTGCTCCAGATCCACCGCAGCGTGCACACGGGGCTGCGCGCCTTCACCTGCGCCCAGTGCGGCCTGGCCTTCAAGTGGTCCTCCCACTACCAGTACCACCTGCGGCAGCACACGGGCGAGCGGCCCTACGCCTGCGGCGACTGCGGCAAGGCCTTCAAGAACTCGTCCAGCCTGCGGCGCCACCGCCACGTGCACACGGGCGAGCGGCCCTACGCCTGCGCCGTCTGCGGCAAGGCCTTCACGCAGTCCACCAACCTGCGCCAGCACCAGCGCATCCACACGGGCGAGCGGCCCTACCGCTGCCCGCTCTGCCCCAAGACCTTCACCCACTCCTCCAACCTGCTCCTGCACCAGCGCACCCACGGCGGCGGGGCGGCCCCGGCCCCCGCGCCCGGCCCGCCGCCCGGCCCCCGCCGCCCGGCGCGGCCCAGCGGCGCCGCGAGCCCGGCGGGAAGGTCTCCGCCTCGGACGCCCACCTGCGGGAGGGCCCGGAGGCCCCGGCCGCCCCCGCCGTGCCCGAGCCGTTCCTGGCGGCGGCGGAGACGACGGCGGAGACGACGGCGGAGCCCGGCGTACCGCTGCCCGCGCTGCGGGCTGGCTTTCGACAGCGAGGACCTGCTCGCGGGGCACCGGCGGTGCCACGCCGCGGAGCCGGGGGGGCCCGGGCCCCCGGCCCGCGGCCCCCGGGGGAAGACCCCGGAGCCGGCGGCCGGCCCCGCCCGCCGCCGGCAGGGCCCCGGGGCCGGGGCCGGGGGGTCGGCCTTCCGCTGCGGCGGCTGCGACCGGTCCTTCCCGCAGCTGTCCAGCCTCCTGGCCCACCAGCAGTCCCACGTGGAGGAGGCGGCGGCCGGGCAGCCCCTGCCCCAGGCGGAGGCCGAGGTGACCTGCCCGCAGGAGCCCCCGGCTCCCGGCCCCGCGGCGGCCCCGCCCGAGCCCCCCGACCGGCCCTACAAGTGCGGGGAGTGCGGCAAGGCCTTCAAGGGGTCGTCGGGCCTGCGCTATCACATGCGGGACCACACGGGCGAGCGGCCCTACCAGTGCGGCGAGTGCGGCAAGGCCTTCAAGCGCTCCTCCCTGCTGTCCATCCACCAGCGCGTGCACACGGGGGCTGCGGGCCTTCGCCTGCGGCCAGTGCGGCCTGACCTTCAAGTGGTCCTCCCACTACCAGTACCACCTGCGGCTGCACACGGGCGAGCGGCCCTACGCCTGCGGCGACTGCGGCAAGGCCTTCCGCAACACCTCGTGCCTGCGGCGCCACCGCCAGCTGCACACGGGCGAGCGGCCCTACGCCTGCGCCGTCTGCGGCAAGGCCTTCGCCCAGACCTCCAACCTGCGCCAGCACCAGCGCGTCCACACGGGCGAGCGGCCCTACCGCTGCCCGCTCTGCCCCAAGACCTTCACCCACTCCTCCAACCTGCTCCTCCACCAGCGCACCCACTCGGCCGAGCGCCCCTTCACCTGCGCCGCCTGCGGCAAGGGCTTCGTCATGGCCGCCTACCTGCAGCGTCACCTCCGGACCCACGCCCCCGCCCCCGCCCCGCCGCCGCCGCCCGCCCCGCCGGGCACCCAGGAGGTCCACATCGTGCCCAACGTCCAGGCCACGCTCCGCCTGGAGCTGGCCGCGGGGGGCCCGGCCCCGGCCCCGGCCCCCAACTCCCAGACCTTCCTCCTGGTGCAGACGGCGCAGGGCCTGCAGCTGATCCCCAGCAGCGTCCAGCCCGGCGCCCCGCCCGCCCCGCCCCCGCCCAGGGTGGCCCCCCGGGGGCGCCGAGGCCTGGGGAAGGGACGCAAGCCGCCCCCGCCGCCCGCCCCCGGCGTCTTGCTGCTGCCCGGCCCGCCCAGCCCCGGCCTCCAGCTGCAGGGCCTGGTCGGGGCGGGGGCCGGGGCCGGCCAGAGCGTCCTCGTCCTGCACAGCGTGGGACCCGAGCCCGGGGCCCACGAGGTGACCGACATCCAGTTCCAAGCCCTCCCGCCCGCCCCGGACGGGACCGGCGTCCGGCTCCAGCCGGCCCCGGAGGGGATCGGCGTCCAGTTCCAGGCCCTGCAGCCCGTCCCGGAGGCGTCCGGCGTCCGGCTGCAGCCCGTCCCGGAGGCGTCCGGCGTCCGGCCGCAGCCCGTCCCGGAGGCGTCCGGCGTCCCGCTGCAGCCCGTCCCGGAGGCGGCCGGGGTCCCGCTGCAGCCCGCCCCGGAGGCGGCCGGCGTCCAGCTGCAGCGCCTCCAGGCCCCCCAGGACACGGCGGCGCTGGACCTGCAGCCGGGGCAGGATGTGCAGCTGCAGACGCTGCAGCCCGTGGCGGACCTGGCCGCCCCGGCCGGGAGCGTGGGGACCCCCGAGCCCCAGAACCTGCTGGTGGTGCAGAGCGGGCCGGGCCCCGGGACCGCCGAGGAGCTGCTGGCAAATCAGGGGCCCGGAGCCGGCCCGGGGGACGGGGGCGCCGGGGAGGGCGCGGAGGAGGAGGAGGGGGTGGTCCAGGACGTGCATTTCGAGACGCTGCAGACGGAGGAGGGACTGCAGAGCGTGCTGGTGCTGCGGGGGGCGGACGGGGAGCAGACGAGGCTGTGCGTGCAGGAGGTGGAGAGCCTGCCGGGGCTGGCCGACGCTCCGGCCCCCGGCCCCGGCCAGAAGCTGCTCATCATCCGCAGCGCCCCCGCGGAGCCCGCCTTCCAGCTGCTGGACGCCGCCCCCGCCCCCGCCGGGGGGCCCGCCCCCGCCCCGGGCCTGCAGCTCTTGCCGTCGCCCACCGGCACGCTGGGGCCCCTGCAGTCCTGCCCGCCCCCCCCTGCAGATCCGGCCCCCGGGGCCGGCCGGCCCCCGCCCCCCGTCGCCGCCCCCTGCCCCTTCCAGCCCCCGGCTCCCGGCGGCCTGCAGATGGTCCAGCTGGTGCCCGGGGGCGCCGGCGCCGGGGGCCGCAAGGCCCTGCCCTCCATTCAGATTGTCCAGACGGTCCCCACCGTCCAGCTCGTACACACTTTCTAAAGGGCGGAGGAAACGTGCCCGCGGGCCCGCCCCCCCCCACCCCACCCTCGCCCCCTCCCAACACCTGTCCGTCTCCCCCGGACCCCTCCTCTGGGCCCCCGGCCGCACCGAACTGTGGCGGCAGGAGAGGGGGAACGGGAGGAGGCTCCTGGCCTTCCTTACCTGGCTTTCCAGGGAGGATCCAGCAGGTGGTTCCCCCCTCGCCCCCCACCCCCGGGGGGACAGAAATGGGATGAGGAGCCAGATCTGTGTCCGGGGCGGGGGTCGGTGGAGGGGGCGTAGGGGGAGGCTCTCCCCTCTCCCCGCCAGGCTCTTCGCCAATAAAGACAGATGGTTCCCCCCAGCCCCGCTTCTCCCGGCCTCTTGGTCTCCCTGTTGGGGATTTCGGGGGGATGTGGAAGGGAAAGGGACACCTGGGGGGCGACCGGGGACGGACCCCGGTCCACGGGCACCAGTAGCCACCCGGGCCCGACGCGGGCCGCCCGCGCCCGGCCACCGACGGACAGACGGAGCCGCCGGCCCGGGCCCGCGTCCGGGTGAGCGTCGCCGGCCCGACGACCACCACCCCAACCTTTCCCCTTCCCCACGGCTCCCTCCCCTCCTCGACCCTAAGTGCACTCCCAGCGCTCAGTCCAGTGGCCTGGCACGGAGTAGGCCCCTCACGAAGACCCTCGTCGTTGGCGTGGCTCAGTGGAAAGAGCCCGGGCTTAGGAGAAAGAGGTCATATCTCAGTTCCCTCATCTGTAAAATGGGGATGAAGACTGTGAGCCTCATGTGGGACAACGTGATTACCCCGTATCTACCCCAGTGCTTAGAACAGTGCTCGGCACACAGTAAGTGCTTAACAAATATGAACATTATTATTGTATTTCACCGGCTTCTCCCCGCGCCCTGTCAACTCCAGCCCCAGTGGACGCTGCCCCCTGACACCCCGGGCGGAGCCCCCCGGCCCACGACGGTCCCTGTCCCAGTCGGGGTCCCTCCGGTTCGACGGGAGGGATGAGCCGGGGAGCTGGGGGAGGAGGATGCTCGGGCCGGGGACGCCCGGTTAGGCAGGAGAAGCAGCGTGGCTCAGTGGCAAGAGCCCGGGCTTGGGAGTCAGAGGTCATGGGAGTCAGAGGTCATGGGTTCGAGTCCCGGCTCTGCCACTTGTCAGCCAAATGACTGTGGGCGAGTCACTTCACTTCTCTCTGCCTAAGTTCCCTCATCTGTAAAATGGGGATGAAGACCGTGAGCCTCACGTGGGACAACCCGATGACCCTGGATCTCCCCCAGCGCTTAGAACAGTGTTCTGCACATAGTAAGAGCTTAACAAATGACATTTTTTTTTTCCTCTGGGCCTCAGTTCCCTCATCTGTAAAATGGGGATGAAGACTGTGAGCCTCAAGTGGGACAACCTGATGACCCTGTACCCGCCCCCAGCGCTTAGAACAGTGCTCTGCACATAGCAAGCGCTTAGCAAATACCAACATTTTTTTCTTTTTCCTCTGGGCCTCAGTTCCCTCATCTGGAAAATGGGGATGAAGACTGTGAGCCTCAAGTGGGACAACCTGCTTACTTTGTATCCCCCCCCCAGCGCTTAGAACGGTGCTCTGCACATAGTGAGCGCTTACCAAATTCCAACATTATTGTTATTATTGACAAATAACATTATTATGCAGGCTTAGCAACAGTTGCTAAGGCGCGCAGGCGCAATGGAGGGGCGCCCCCCCGCGCGCACACCACCACGTGACTTCCGGCGCGCGCCCCCCCTCCCCCCCCCTCCCCCAGGCAGGGACGAGTCTGCGCGTCGGGAGAGGTGCCGGACGCTACCATTGGCGTCGCCCCGGGGTTGGGCGGGTCGATCCCATTGTGCCGTCCCGCGGGGGGGGGATGGGGGAGTTGTCGCGGAATAGAGGGCGGGTCCAACGGTGGCTGCTGCGCGGGGGGGGGGGCACCAGGACGGGACCATTACGGCCGGCGGGGGGCCGCTGGGCAGGGCAGGGCGTCGTTAATTTGCCCCCCAGCCCGAGGGAGGGGTGTCCCGGAAGGTCCCATTCCTTTGGCGGGGGGGTGTTGGAAAGTACCATACCCCTCCAGGGGAGGGGTGCCTTGACCAAGATTTCCCTCCATTCTTTTTCCCTCCATTCTTTCCCTGTCCCTCAGGTGCACTCCCCCGGGTGCGGGGGTTGGGGGAGGTAAGATGGACCCCAACCACCTGTCGGTGCGGGAGATGCGGGAGGATGAGAAGCCCATCGTGCTGGAACTCCTCAAGGTCTGAGAGCTCGGGGCCGGGAGAAGGACCGGAGGGGACGTCGGGGTCCGGACGGAGGCAGGAGTCGGTCCCCGCCATCCGTCGAGGACTGGTTGGGGGCGAGCGCTTAGCGCACGCCGGGTGCTCGGCCGCATGCCGGGTGCTCCATCGACTGACCACCCCCAAGCCGGTCCTCCCTTCCCTGCCGTGTCCCTGCTCAGCGTCGACGTTCGCGTCGATGTGCCTCCTGGATGACGGAACCGAAGAGCGGGCCTCGTAATAATAATAATAATAATGATACCCGTGGTACTTGGTAATCCCCGCAAGCTCCCACTCCTCCCCTCTCCCTACCCGCAACCCAGCCCGGGCCTGGCCTCCACCGCAATCGTGCCTCACTTTCTCTCTCTCCCCTAGGATGGCGTGAAGGACGCAGAGAACCGTCTGGCCCTGCACGCGCTGACCAGGCCCCCGGCCCTGCTGGTCCTCGCCGCCCTGAGTAGCGGCCTTCGCTTCCTCCTGGCCTCCTTCCCCCTGGCCCTCCTCCTGCCTGTGCTGCTGGCCGTGGGGGGCCTCAAGCTACTGCTGCGGAGACGCTGGGGGGCCCTGCCCCCCCTTGGGGACATGGGGGGGCCCTGGGTGGCGGTGCAGGGCGGGGAGGATGTGTGCGGAGTGGTGGCCATGGCGCCCCGGGGCCCCGCGGGGGTGGAACTGACCCGGCTGGCGGTCTCCCGCTGGCACCGGCGCCGCGGCGTCGGCCTGCGCCTGCTGGGGTTCGCGGAGGGCCGGGCCCGGGCCCGGGGCGGCCGGCGGCTCGTGGTGCCCGTGGCCGTAGGGGCCGAGGGAGCCGCCGGACTGCTGGAGGGGAGCGGCTACCGGGCCGAGCGGGGCCGGGGCTGGCTGGGCTACACGTTCGTGCGGGAGTTCAGTAAGGACTTGTAGGGTCGGGGCAGAGGGTCGGCTCCGGAGGGAATCCCCCCGAGAGGGCGGGGTGATGGCGAGGGGCGGTGACGATCGTGGTGTTTTGTTCAGCGCTCGTTATTATTACGCTTCAAGCCCCGGGGTAGATTCAGTACGATCGGACAATAACGATAGTAGCAAACATGGGGTTTGTTAAGTGCTTACTATGTGCCGGGCGCTGTACTAAGCGCCGGGGTGGATGAGAGCGAGTCGGGTTGGACCCGGTCCCTGTCCCCCAAGGGGCTCACGGTCTTAATCCCCATTTTACAGATGAGGGAACCGAAGCACGGGGCGGTGAAGTGATTTGTCCAAGGTCATGCAGCAGGCAAGCGGTGAAGCTGGGATTAGAACCCGTGACCTCCTGACTCCCAGGCGCGGGGTCTAGATCAGACCCAATCCTTGTCCCGTCCCCCCCCCCCCCCCCCCCCCGGGGCTCCCGGTCTAGGGAGAACGGGTATTCCAGCCCCGCTTTACGGCCGAGGAAACAGAGGCCCGGTGAAGTGAAGTGCCTTGCCCAAGATCACACAGCAGGCAAGTGACCGAACCAGGACTAGAACCCCCCTCTCCCGACTCCCAGGCCTCTTTCCGCTCGGCCGTGCTACTCCTTGTCTACCCTCCCCGGGTCCCCGCTCAGCTTCCGCCCCCTCCAGATTCCTTAGCCGTGTGTGCGTGCTTTCTGTATTAATAAAGGGTGAAACACCTGTAGTGCCTCGGCTGGTGGAAGAGGAGGCACCTCTCGGGCCGGGGCCGTGACGGGCCGGCGGGGGCCCGGGGACGGACACGACCAGCCTCCCTCCGCCGGAGGAACGGCGGGGCCCGACTCTTCGCGCCCCAGAGTCGACTCGGAGGACTTGGCTCAACCAAGCGGGACGCGGTGCCGGGGGCCCTCGCCCCTCCAGCCGCCCCTGTAATGAAGGGATGGCCGAGGGGCCGGCGGCCGGTGGCGGGGGGAGCGGCCTGAGGTTTCGTCGTCGTCCTCCTCCTCTCCTGCCCGGGGTTGAGCCGTCCGCGGGGAGGGGTTAATAGGGTAAGCAGGCCGGATGAGCTCATGGGGGCCAGGAGTCTTGCTCGCTGCCAGCCCCGCTGACTCATGTTCCCGTTACCCGGTTTTTCCACCAGCCACATGTGCTGCCGGCTCAGAGCCTGGGGCTGCCCCTCCCTCTCCCCTACCCCCCACGACCCCCATCTCCGAGGGAGGGAGAGAAGGGGTGGCCTCGCGGACCGCGATCCCCTTCGGCCTTTCCTCCCGGCACGCCGGCCCAAGCAGAGCAGGAGTCCCATCTGCGTCCAGAGCTCCTCGTGGGGAGATGGACCTTTCGGCGTCCACCGCCCCCGCCGGCTGCGGCGTCACCGAGCCGGCCCGGTTGTCACGGCGTCTAAGTCCCCACCGTCCGTCCATCCGTCCGTCCTTCTTCCTCCCCTCCGGTCACTCGGAACCCAAAAGAGAGGGCCCGTCAGTCCGGGGTCACTGCCCTTCACGTTCGAGGATGTTTATCCGGTTCCCTCGTCCCATCCCCACCCTTCAGCCTTCTCGAGTCCGGTCAGCGGCTCTGCCGCTCGGCGGGGGGTGGGGGCCGAGAGGCTGGAATGCGGGGATGGCGTCTGGGCGTACGTGTGGGTGTTTGCTGGAGCTGAGTTTTGGACACCCTTCCTCTGCTCCCGCCAGCGCCTTCGCAGCCCGCCCTCCCGTCCTCCCCCCACCCCCGCCGCCTCCTTCCCTTTCTATTCCCTGCCGCCGCCGCCGCCTCCGCCACCGCTTGTCTTTTTCTTCTTGGTGGAGTGTCTCCCCGCCCCCGCCCTCCCCGGGAAGGGTGACTGCTCCTCGGCCTCGGTGGCCTCCCTCTCCTGCTCCCCACTTGTCCCAGGAGTCAGCTGTCCCCCAACCCCCTGGTACCATGCGCATCCTTGCCTGCCTCCTTGGTGAGTGACCAGAACCCAGGCATTAGCTCCCCCACCCCCATTTCTCTTTTCCAGGGCTCATTCGCCTCCCCCCACGCCCCCCTGTCCTTATCTCCCCCGTAGAATCCAGGTTTCCCCACCCTAGTCTCACTCCCCTCCGGGGGAAGGGTCAGGCCGTTGTCCCCCACCCCTCGCCATCTCCCTATTTCTCACCCCCCACCCCATCACCACTTCCCTCCCTTGGGATCTAACCGCCCACCCCTTCTGACCTGCCGTGCTCCCTCCGTCCAGGGGTGGAAGGCCGGGTCCCAGGCACCCGGGGGCCGGGCCGGGCCGGCGTCGGGGTCGAGGGCCGGGGCCGGGCTGCGGGGATGAAAGGTCAACCACCGTGGCTCGGTCAATCCCCGTCGACTAACCGACTCCCCCTGCACCCTGCCGTCCCCCCGGTGTCTTTTGCAGCTGCCCTCCTGGGGATTCACTGTGCGGGTAAGTCCTACCCCGCTGCCCTCCCAACCTCCGAGAGGAGGGCCGCTAAGGTCCCCGGCCGGGCCCTGTGGGCGCCTGGGTGGTAGCCCCAAGCTATTCTCCCTCCCTCCCTCCCTCCCCCAGGGTTATCGGTGCCCCGCCTTCACCCCCCCCACCCCCCAAACCTCCGGCTCCCCTCTCATAGGCCCCACTCGCTTCCCAGCCCTCAGCTTCGTCCCGCCCTCCCCTCCCCGTTCCCACCTCCCTCAGGGACCCAGGAGCCCTGCCCTCATGGCTTCCCCTCCGGGCCCCTCCCGCCATGGTCTCCCAGCCGAGGGTGGTGGTCTCTCACCGCTTCCCCCCCTCCCCCGGGGCCCCCCTCAGAGCGCCTGCGCCTGTCGTCCGGCCCCCACGGGTGCGCGGGGCGGCTGGAGGTCTGGCACGGGGGCCGCTGGGGCACGGTGTGCGACGACGGCTGGGACCTGCGGGACGCGGCGGTGGCCTGCCGGGAGCTGGGCTGCGGCGGGGCCCTGGCCGCCCCGGGGGGCGCCTTCTTCGGGGAGGGGGCCGGCCCGGTCTGGCTGAGCGAGCTGGCCTGCCGCGGGGCCGAGGACCGGCTGTCCCTGTGCCCCCACCGCGGCTGGAAACCCCACGTCTGCTCCCACGAGGAAGACGCTGGCGTCGTCTGTGTGGGTGAGACCCCTCGCCTCCCACTCGCCCTCTGCCCCCCGCCCCGGTCCGTCCCCGCCTCCTTCGGGAACTCTGGCCCCGACCGGTCCCCGGTCCCTACGGCCTGTGCCTCTCGGGGACCGGGCATCCTACCCCCCACCCCAGTCTCTTCCACGCTGCCCCGGCCTGCCCGATCAGTCAATCAATCCATCCATCGGTGGTATTCACTGAGCGCTTACTGTGTGCGGAGCACTCTACTAAGCACTCGGGAGAGGTCACTACAGCAGAGTTGGTAGATACGTTCCCTGCCCGCGAGGAGTTTACAGTCTAGACGGGGAGACAAAATCGAACGTGGATATGGCCGAGGGTGGGGTCAATATCGAGTGCTTAAAGGGGTCGGATCCAAATGCAAAGACGATGCAGGAGGGAGAGGGAGGAGGGGACGGGAGGGCTTAGCGGGGGAAGGTCTCTTGGAGAAGCTGTGATTTCAGTAAGATCCCTGGCTCCTTCCCAGAGCTGGGCGTCTCCACGGTCCCTGGGCTGCTCACCCGAGCCAACCCAGCCGGCCTCCGCTCTCCCCGTCCCCCCAGGCCATCGAGCTGCAAGTTCCCGAGTTGACCCCGACCCCCCTCAAGCTGGGGGCCTGTGGCCGGGGCTCCTGGGAAGACTCAACCCGGGACCCGAGGCCACGCCCACACCCCACGGTGAGCCCCCACGCCTCTCCCCGCGGCCCTCTGCCCCTCTGTCCCTCACCCCTCCTCTCCCTCCCCATCCCGGTGGTCACCCCTTCATCTCCCAGAGAAGCAGTGTAACCTAGCTGGAAGAGCACAGGCCCCGGAGTCGGGCGACTGGGCTTCTAATCTTGGCCCTGCCACTTGCCTGCTGGGTGACCTTGGGCCGGTCTCTTAATACAGTAATAATAATGGTACTTATTAAGCACTTAGTATGTGCCAAGCACTGTTCTAAACTGTAGGGTAGGTACAAGTTAATCGCGTTGGACTCAGTCCCTGTCCCACGTGGGGCTCATGCTCTAAATCCCCATTTGACAGATGAGGTAACTGAGGCCCAGAGAAGTGAAGCGACTGGTCCAAGGTCTCAAAGCAGTCATGGGGCGGAGCAGCGATTAGAACCCGGGTCCTTCTGATTCCCAGGCCCGTGCTCTATCCGCTGA
This sequence comes from Ornithorhynchus anatinus, assembly GCF_004115215.2. NCBI lineage: Eukaryota > Metazoa > Chordata > Mammalia > Monotremata > Ornithorhynchidae > Ornithorhynchus > Ornithorhynchus anatinus. The sequence goes on along the minus strand of NC_041737.1, from coordinate 52,266,927 downwards.
GCCACGCTGCTTCTCACCAGCCGTGCTGCTTCTTGACATCTCTGGGCCTCAGTTTCCACATCAGTCAAATGGGGATACAATCCCCGTTCTCCCTCTCCCTTAGTCTGTGAGCTCTGTGGGGGGCAGGGACTGTGCCCGATCTGCAGATGGTACGGCGCTTAGTACGGCGCTCGGCACTAAGTACCGAACGAGTACCACAGTGAATGAATTGATTAACGACCTCAGCTCCCCATCCAGCGGGCACCCCCAACAGCAGCCTCCACAGGAAGGGCCTCCGGCCAGGGAAGCCCCCCAAGCCCAACCGAAAGGCGCTGGCCGCCACCGACGCCCCCCAAGAGGGTAAGTGGCACGGCCCGTTTCTTTTGAAGTGTCCATCTCCCCCGTTCCTGCCTCATCCCGCGGGCCCCTGAGCCTTCCCTCCCTGGCTCCCACTCCTCTCCCGGGACCCAGATTCTCCTCTCTCTCTGGCCTTCCACCCGAAGGCAACTGAGGCAGCCGCCCCCAGCCCCCCCAGCCCTCGGCTCTCGCTCCCAGCTCCCACCCTCTTCAGGGATGCCCCCCACGTGCGCCCCCTGCAAGCCTCAGTTTCTGTCGGTGGTCATCCCAGTGCCCCTCCCGACCTCTGTCCGTCCCCCTCAGAGCGCCTGCGCCTGTCGTCCGGCCCCCACGGGTGCGCGGGGCGGCTGGAGGTCTGGCACGCGGGCCGCTGGGGCACGGTGTGCGACGACGGCTGGGACCTGCGGGACGCGGCGGTGGCCTGCCGGGAGCTGGGCTGCGGGCGGGCGCTGACCGCCCCGGGGGCGGCCCGGTTCGGGGAGGGAGCCGGCCCGGTCTGGATGGACGACGTGGGCTGTGGCGGAGAGGAACCGGCGCTTCGCGACTGCCCTCGCAGCCCCTGGGGACGCAGCAACTGCGACCACAGCGAGGATGCTGGCGTGGTCTGTGCCGGTGAGTCCGGCGGGGAGGGAGCCCGCTGCCCGTGCCCACCCACCCGCCTTCCCTCCCTCTGTCAACCCTTCCGGCTCATCATCCTCCTCCGCCTCCTGCTCCCCTCAGCCCCGCCTCCTCCCTCACCCCAGATGCTCTCCCGTTTCCAGACATCCCAACTATCTCCCCCAAACTTCCCCATATCGTACCATATGGCCCCCATCCATCATTTCCTTTCCCGAGGCTCCCATGAGACTCCTCCCCTCCGGTGCTTCCAAGCGGCTCTGCTCCCTGCCCCTAAAAGCCCCTCCAGCTTTCCCTGCTATCTACAACCCCCCTGTGACCTCTGCCCCTCTCCCCTGCCTCGACCTCCAAATCCGCTCCCTAAATCTGTCTCTAGACCCTCCGCTCTCCTGCGTCCCGCTTGTCCACCGGGCAAGAAAGCGGAGCCGAAGTGGGTGCAGGGAAGGGGAGAGGAGACGGAGGCCCAGGCTGGAGGACGGAGGGGCGTGAAAGGCAGCGGAGGAGGGGGCGGTGGGCTAAGAGGTGGGTGCAGAGGTGTCAGTCAGTCAGCCAGTTGTATTTATCGAGCGCTCACTGTGTGCAGGGCACCGTACTAAGCGCTTGAGAGAATACAATAGAACAGACCTATTCCCAGCCCACAACGAGCTTACGGTCTAGAGGGGGGAGACGGACGTTCATATAAATACAGAAATGACAGATTTGAACTTAAGTGCTGTGGGGCTGGGAGGGGGTTTGAATAAAGGGCGCAAGCCGGGGACACGCAGAGGGGAACGAGAGAAGTGGGAAGGAGGGCTTAGTCAGGGAAGGCCTCTTGGAGGAGACGGGCCTTCAGTAAGACTTCGAAGGGAGTTGGCTCGCCCCGCGGACGGCCAGATGGGGCGGCCGAGCTGAGCCCGGCTCCCCACAACCTCTCAACTCTGTCCTCCACGAGGTCCCGCTCCCCGCCTGCGCCTGTCGTCCGGCCCCCACGGGTGCGCGGGGCGGCTGGAGGTCTGGCACGGGGGCCGCTGGGGCACGGTGTGCGACGACGGCTGGGACCTGCGGGACGCGGCGGTGGCCTGCCGGGAGCTGGGCTGCGGCGGGGCCCTGGCCGCCCCGGGGGGCGCCTTCTTCGGGGAGGGGGCCGGGCCCATCCTGTTGGACGACCTGCGCTGCCGCGGCAACGAGACGGGCCTGCGGCTCTGCCCTTCCCGACCCTGGGGCCAGCACGACTGCCACCACCGGGAGGACGCCGGCCTGGTCTGCGACGGTGAGACAGCTGGGCCGGGGACGGGACCGGACCGGGAGGGACAGGACGGGACGGGAGGGACCGGGGATCCCTAGAAGGATGGCGAGCTGGGGCACGGGAGGTGGCGAAGGCCGCCGGGGGCGGCGGCTGACGGGCAACGCAAACCGAGGATCCTTTGCGTTGCCCGTCAGCCGCCGCCCCCGGCGGCCTTCGCCACCTCCCGTGCCCCAGAAGCCGAAGCAGAAGCCGAAGGGAAGGCCGTAGAAGCAGTGTGGGCTAGTGGATAGAGCACGGGCCTGGAAGTCAGAAGGACCTGGCTTCTAATCCTGCCTCTGCCACTTTTTTGCCCTGTGACCTTAGGCAAGTCACTTCACTTCTCTGTGTCTCAGTTACCTCCTCTGTAAAATGGAGATTGAGACTCTGAGCCCCATGTGGGACAGGGACCGTATCCAACCTGAGTAACCTGTATCTACCGCAGCGCTTAGTACAGTGCCTGGCACATAGTAAGGACTTAACAAATTCCATAAAAATAAAAAACAGAGGGGAGAGGCGGGGAGGAGAGGGAAGTTGAGGGGAGGAGCAGAGGGAGGAGTCAAGGGGAGGCATGGGGCAGACGGCTGAAGAGGATTTGGCTCCGTGGGTGGTGAGTTACAGAAGAACGGAAATGTTGCAAGTGAGAGAAACGTCTTGGGACCCTTGACCAGTTGGAGGCCTTGGGAGGGAGTTTGGAGTTGGGAGAGGGATGGAAGGAGGCAGATAGACGGGGAGAGGGAGGAAGGGAGGGAAGAAGAGGGAGACGAGCCGGCCGAACGCCTTGGGATCTCCCTCCCCACAACAGGGCTCCCCCTCAGCTTCAGCGCCCCGGCGCCTCCCCCGGGCAGCGGTCCCCATCTGCCTGGGACGGCGACGACCAAGACGCCGCCTCTAACGGGGACCCCTCGCACACCTGGGGATGCCGGCAAGAAACGGGGAGATTCCCTCCCATCTGCTTCCCCAACCCTGCCCCGCGTGGAGGCCCCCCTGGTCTCTGAGGGGAGACGGGGAGATGTCCTCCCCACAGTTTCACCCATGGACCCCCAAGAACCAGGACGTGGCGAGGGTAAGCCCCCGTCTCTTCAGAAAAATGGTATCTGCCCCCGCCTCCTGACGACCTCCGAGACCCCGGATCGGATCCGGAGGTCCTGTCCTCTTTGCTCTTTGGAATAACAGTGTTGGTATTTAGATCTCAGAGGCCCCATCGCTCCTGTCCCCATGGCTCCTGTCCCCGGGCCACCCCGAGGTCCCCCCAGCAGCCCTCCTCATACCCCCCAGCCCATTCTGAGCTCTCCCCCAACACTCCTTTTTCATTCAATTGTGTTTATCAAGCATTACTGTGTGCAGAGCACTGCACTCGAGAGTACAATGCAACAATAATCAAATTCCCAACGAGTTCACAGTCTAGAGGGGGAGACCAACCCCAATGTAAATAAATGACAGATGTGTACATAAGTGCTGTGGGGCTGGGAGCGGGGGATGAATAAAGGGAGCAAGACAGGGTGACACAGAAGGGAGTGGGAGAAGAGGGAAGGAGGGCTTAGTCAAGGCAGACCACTTGGGAGGAGATGGCTTTCAATAAAGCTTTGAAGAAAGGGAGTCATTGTAGGATTTGAGGAGGGAGGGCCGTCCCAGCACTTCCCCCCAGGTCCTCCATGCTCTCCTCCTCTGTGCCCCCCCGTAGCCCTCCCTCAGGTCCCCCCCAGCCTTCCCCGAGGTCCCCCCATCCCTGCTGAGCAAAGCGAACAGTTTGGTTCTCTTTCCGGCTGGGAACCCCCGGGTTTCCCCCTCCAACCCCCACCTCAGAACCGTTCCGGCTGCGACTGGTATCCGGGCCGGGCCCATGCGCGGGACGGCTGGAGATCTGGCACGGGGGCCGCTGGGGGACAGTGTGTGACGACGGCTGGGACCCCCGAGATGCGGCGGTGGTCTGCCGGGAGCTGGGCTGCGGGGGGCCCCTGATCCCCGGCCCTGACGCCGGCCGCTACGGCTGGGGCTCGGGCCCTATCTGGCTGGATGAGGTTGGCTGCCAGGGGACTGAAACCACGCTGGCCTCCTGCCCAGCGGCCCCCTGGGGAAGGCACAACTGCGCCCACAATGAAGACGTGGGGGTCATCTGCGCAGGTGATCCCCCTCGGACCCCGGGTCCGGGGCTGGGGGGAGGTTGGTGGGGACCCTAGAGGAGGGAGAGAAAAGACTGCCCCCCTCACCCCCATCCCCAGATCCAGGGTTCCGTGGAGGGTACCGGGGGTTACCTCACAGGGGAAAGAAGGTAGTTCATTGGTCAGTGGGGCTCTGGGCTGGGGGGACAGTGGCCCGGGGAGGACTCAGAAAGTAGAAGAAGGTGATAAAATGGAGGGTCGTTGGGCTGGGTCCTACAGAACGGACAAAGAGCCCCCTTTTCTCCCCCCGCCATCCCCGGTTACAGGGGCGCCGGAATCCAATTCCCTCCCGGACATATTAAGCTGGAGCTGGGCGACCAAGCTGGGAGAAGGGGATGCTTGGTCCACCAGGAAATGGATGACCGAGACCCCCAGGGGATTGCCCACCAAGACCACCGGCCTACTAACCACCAAGCCGCCCAGAACACTGGGCTCTGGGACTCCTAAGGAGACGACCACAAGGATGCCGGGAAAACAAACCTCTAAGTTTCCCCGAAAATGGGGCCCCAAAACCACTCGGAAACCGACCACGAAGAGCCCTGAGAAACTGACCACTGTGAGCCCTAGGGAATGGGCCACTCAGGCGCCTAAGGAACTACCCCCCACGACCCCCAAAACCTCCGAAACCTCTCAAGAGCCAGCCCATTCCCCAACTGTAGCCGCGAGCACTTTAGGGGAGACAGGAGCCCAGCCAACCTTCACAACTAGCGACCTTCCAGTTGGGCCCCACTCGGGAAGCGACCCGGAAACAGAAGGATCAGGTAAGAATGGGAGACGGGGGTGTAGGGGAGCACCATCGAGGGCACAGAGAGCGAGGGGCAGAGTCATGGGGTCGATGCCCATCGATCAGTCAGCGGTATTTATTGTAGCAGCTGTTAAGCGCTTACTATGTGCTAGGCACCGTTCCAAGCGCCGGGGCGAATACAGGCCAGTCGGGGTGGGTGGTGTGCAGAGCACTGTGCTAAGTACTTCAGAGAGTACGCTACAGTAGAGTTGGCAGACAGGATCCCTACCCTCCAGGAGCTTGCGTTCTATGGGGGGAGATGGACGGTAAAATCAACTACAGCCAGAAGAAGCGGCAGAGTATATGGAAATGGACTTATGCGCCTTGGGGGTTGGGAAGGGGTGAACATCAAAGTACTTAGGTGGCTACGCCATGCGGAAGGGACGGTGAATAGGGTGGGGAAATGGGAGATTAGTCAGGGAAGGCTTCCTGGAGGAGATGGGTCTTTAGTAGGACACCCCCCCCACCCCCCACCTGCCTCCAGGTCAATTCCGCTTGCGACTGGCTGACGGACCGGAGCCCTGCGCCGGGAGACTAGAGGTCTGGTACGGGGGGAGCTGGGGCACGGTGTGCGACGACGGCTGGGACCCCCGGGACGCGGCCGTGGCCTGCCGGGAGCTGGGCTGCGGGGGGCTTCGGCCCCGAGTGGGGAAGACCTACTACGGCTCTGGGGCCGGGCCCATCTGGTTGGACGACGTCAGTTGCTCCGGGCGCGAAGCCTCCCTGGCCGACTGTCCGGCGCCTCCCTGGGGGGAGCACAACTGTGACCACGAGGAAGACGTTGGGCTCACGTGCACAGGTACCGGCGGGCAGGAGACGGTGGCGAGCGGGAAATGTAAGGCCGGTGTGGGCAGGGATTGTCTCTCTCTATTGCCGAATGGTACTTTCCAAGCGCTTAGTACAGTGCTCTGCACTCGGTAAGCGCTCAGTAAATACGATTGAATGAATGAATGAGTGAAATAGGGGGATCCGGCCTCTGGTCTCGGCTCGGGAGGAGCAAGAGGCGTTGGGAAGATACAAGGGCTTTGGACGCCGGGTCGGGGGAAAGAGAAGCAGCGTGGCATAGTGAATAGAGCACGGGCCTGGGAGTCAGAAGATCATGGGTTCTAATCCCGGCTCCACCACTTGTCTGCTGTGTGACCTCGGGCAAGTCACTTCACTTCTCTGGGCCCCAGATACCTCATCTGGAAAACGAGGGTTGAGACTGTGAGCTCCATCGCTAAATCCTGTCGGTCGCACCTTCACGACATAGCTAAAATCCGTTCTTTCCTCTCCATCCAAACTGTTGCCACGTTAATATAATCACTCATCCAACCCGCCTGGATGACTGCATCAGCCTCCTTGCTGACCTCACAAGCCTATGGTCTCTCCCCACTCCAGTCCATACTCCACTCCGCTGCCCGGATCACTTTTCTACAGAAACGTTCAGGATGTGTCACTCCCCCTCCTCAAAAAACTCCAGTGTTTGCCCATCCACTGCCGCATCACACAAAAGCTCCTCACTATTGGCTTTAAAGCCCTCCACCGCTCTGCATCGCTCTGACTTGCTCCCTTTGCTCTTCCCCACTCCCTCCCAGCCCCATAGCACTTACGTTCATATCCATAATTTTATTTATTTGTACTGATGTCTGTCTCCCCTACTCTAGACTGTAAGCTCATTGTGGGCAGGGAATGTCACTGTTTATTGTTGTTTTGTATTCTCCCAAGCGCTTAGTACAGTGCTCTGCACACAGTGTGCACTCAATAAATATGATTCATTCATTCAGTCATATTTATTGAGCACTTAGTGTGCAAAGCACTGTGCTAAGTGCTTGGGGGAGTACAGCATAACAACAGACACATTCTTGCCCACAACGAGCTCACAGTCTAGAGGGGGAGACAGACATTGATATAAATAAATAGATAGATAAATAAATACATTACAGATCTATACAGGTTGAATGAATGAATGAATGGGGCAGAGACTGTGTCCAACCCGATTTGTCTGTGACCACCCCAGCGCTTAGTACAGGTCCTGGCACATAGTAAGCACTTAACATATACCATAATTACTATAATTATCATTATTATTATTAAAGGGCAAGGGCTTATGGGTCCCACCTGAAAGGGGTTAGGGCTTCCGGGGAGGAGCCGGGGCTGGGGTGTCCGGGCTTCACTCCAGGGGGTCAGAGGGTTGGGAGGCCGTCCTGGGGAGGAAAGGGGGGCCGAGGAATCCTCGAGCTCGGGGGCGGCTGGGGGGTCAGGGGCCTCTGGATTCTGCTCTGGGAGAGTTTGGTGGTGGGAGGTGGGGAGGGGACGAGCCTCTGGGATCTTCTTAAAGCAGAGGGAGACTGGGCTGCTGCGGAATCCACTCCGACCGGGAGCAGAAGGCTTGCGAACCCCCTCCCCCTTCAATCTCTCTCCCAGGGAATACAGATTATGATTCCATTTCTTGGGAGTGGAACCCCGCTTCTGAAAAGGAACTGCCCAAGAAGACCCCCAAAGCAGGGACCCCAGACTCCCTGCCTGAAGAGACAAGCAAAGCCACTCCAGCCCCACGGACCCAGCCGTGGACGGGCCGGGAGCGAGGCCAAGATCCAGGTAGGAGCTTGGGGGAGAGGAGGAGGCGGCTGAGAGTTGAGAGGTGGAATCAGGGAGCTATCTTCATTGAAAATTGGAATGGAGAACACAAATTATTACTTAAAACCTTAGCAACAGCAACCCTCTTGTAATATATTTAGCCAGGGCTCATAGAACTTCCAGGAACAGGTCACAATGGGCCCGGACTCATTGCGATAACCAAGCAAAGAGCCTCAGAGACCTTAATTTCACAGCCGGGTGACCAAGAGATCATATGATAACAATGAGGGAGAGTTCTGGAGTCCCTACGATAACAGCTCAGTGTCGAGAGCAGAGGCTTGGGAGTAGGAGGTCGTGGGTTCTAGTCCCAGCTCTACCACTTGTCAGCTATGTGACTTTGGGCAAGTCACTTAACTTCTCTGTCCCTCAATTACCTCATCTGTGAAATGGAGATTAAGGCTGTGATGCCCACGTGGGGTGATCTGATTACCTTGTATCTACCCCAGCGCTTAAAACATTGCTTGGCACATAGTAAGTGCTTAACAAATACCATCATCATCATTATTATTATTATAATGCAACGGGCCAAAAGCAAACCCTACAATAGCAGACTTGTATGGGTACAGTCAGGAGATGTTAATGGCTTCAAAACTCAATTTACACCCACTTTTGTTCAAAGAGCGGGGGGGTGAGAATCAGAAGACCTGGGACCTCATCCTGGCTCCGCCTCTTGCCTGCTGCAACACTTTGGGCAAGCCACTTATCCTCTCTATGCCTCAGTTTCTTCATCTGTAAAATGGGGATTCAATGCCTGTCTCTCCATCCAGCCGCTTAGACTGTGAGCCTCATGTGGGAAAGGGACTGTGTCTGACCTGATTAACTTATATCTACCCCCGCACTTAGAGAACAGAGGGGGCTCACTGTGGGCAGGCAATGTATCTCTTATACTGTTCAACTGTACTCTCCCAAGTCCTTAATACAGTGTTCTGCTCGTAGTCAGCACTCAATAAATATGATTGATTGATTGAAACCAGTACAGGACCCAGAGACACTCTAACACAGCAGAATCATCTCAGAAAATCCTGTCTGTGCATACTGTTAGTAATTGTGGTATTTGTTAGCGCTGTGCTAAGCACTGGGGTAGATCGTCTGGATACAGTCCTTGCACATATGGGTTCCACAGTCTAAGAAGGAGGGAAAACAGGTATTTAATCCTGATATTTCAGAGGAGGAATCTGAGCCACAGAAAAGTTAAGTGACTTGCTCAAGGTCACCCTGCGGGCAAGTGGCAGAGCCGGTATGAGAACCCAGATCTCCTGACGCGATAAGCTTGTGCTCCTACCACTAGGCCACATTGCTTCTTCTTCAGGGAGCTGATTGGTTAGATGACTGTCTCGCTTGTTTCCTTTTCGGGGGCGGGGGAGGTCGCTCCATCCTCCCTTCTCTGTCGGTCAGTCAGTCGGTGGTATTTATTGAACGCTTACTGAGTACAGAGCACCCGCTAAGCACTTGGGAGAGGACATTTCAGTTGACTTGGTAGGCATGACCCCAGCCCTCAAGGAGCTTACAGTCTAGCCGGGGAGACAGATATCAAAATAAATTACACATAAGGGAAAAAGCAAAGATGAAGGATACTTGGACAGGAGCCCTCCCTCCTCCCTCCTGCCAAGCAGTCGATAAACACTTCCTGAGCCCCTTCAGGGTATGTAGTCTGGTGTATTCCAAGCCCTGGGGGTGGCAGGGTGGTGGTGAGGGGGATCAACGGTTTGTTTTCTGCCCATCACCCAACTTGTACCTTTGTGCCTCACGTTTTCCCTCTCTGCCTTTTTATCTGTGGGTCTCTGGGTCTCTCTCCTTGTCCCTTTCCGTCTCTGGGTCCCTCTCCTTGGCTCTGCCCTGCCCCCTCTCCTCCCCGCCCTCCGCCCCCCACCATGTTCTTCCCCCCCTCTCTCCCGTTCTCCTCTGCCCGGTCTGCACAGTTGGGCAGCGGTGATGCTGAACATGAGAGGGCGCTCCGGGCTCAGCTCAGGCCGCTGCCCGGCCCCTGGGGGAGGGTGACCGGCCACTGGGAGAGTGACCGGCTGCAGGGCACCACTAGCTCCGGACTCTGCTCTGCCGCCTGAATCTGGGTTTGCAACGAGGATTGATAGGCGGGTGGGGAGCTTGGCCTCCTTGGTCTCCCCCTCATCCCCCTCCCCTCACCCCCCTCCTGGTCCTCCAGTGGTTTCCTCAAGCAAGTGGGAATCGATGGGGGAAGGGGTCTGGAGGAGGGCATAAGAGGAGGCTCCTCGAGACTGATCGGGTCCCCTTTTCCTCCCCCCAGGCATCCACTCCCACCTGGAGGGTCCGCGGCCGTCCAGCCCGCGGGGAGCCGGTTCTCCCGCTTCACCTACGAGGAGCCCCAAACCCACTGGGACCCCAGGCCGTGCCCCCGACCCTGACCGTTCCTCTGGGCCGTTACCTGCCCCGGTGACCACTGGCTCTCCCCCGGCCCTTTGGCTGGCCCCTCATTCTTCCCCAAACCCGCCACTCACCCCTGACCTCACCTCGGCCCCGGCGCCAACCCCTGACCGCACCACGTCGCCAACACCGACCCTTGACCACTCTACATCCCCAGCACCGACCCCTGACCTCACCTTAGCCCCAACGTCGACCCCTGACCTCACCACATCACCGATCCCTGACCTCACCACATCCCCGTCGCCGACCCCTGACCTCACCACATCCCCTTCAGCGGCCCCTGACCTCACCACATCCCCCTCACCGACCCCTGACCTCACCACATCCCCCTCACCGACCCCTGACCTCACCACATCCCCCTCACCGACCCCTGACCTCACCACATCCCCCTCACCGACCCCTGACCTCACCACATCCCCCTCACCGACCTCTGACCGCACCACATCCCCATCACCGACCCCTGATCCCACTACATCCCCCTCACCGACCCCTGATCCCACTACATCCCCCTCCCCGACCCCTGAGCTCACCACATCCCCCTCACCGACCCCGGCCCTCACCACGTCCCCCTCACCGACCCCTGCCCTCACCACGTCCCCCTCACCGACCCCTGACCTCACCACATCCCCCGCTCCAACCTCTGACCTCTCCACATCTCCAGCTCCGACCGCCGACCCCACCACATCCCCAGCTCCGACTCTTAACTTCACCACCTCACCGGCTCTGACCCCTGACGTCACCTCGGCCTCAGCGCTAACCCCAGACCTCACCACATCCCCAGTGCCAGCTCCTAACCTCACCTCGGCCTCAGAACCAAACCCTGCCCTCACCTCATCCCCAGCACCGACCCCTGACCTCACCTCGGCCCCAGCGCCGGCCCCTGAATTTATCACGGCCTCAGAGCCGAACCCTAAGCTTGTCCGAAGCCCCGAATCGAGTCTCGGCCTGACCACAACCCCGAAGCTGACTCCTAACTCGCACGCGACCCAGGAACCGACACCTGTCTTCACCGTGTCTTCTGATCTGAACTTTGACCCCATGAAGGCATCCAGCCCGACTACGACACCGGAACTGACTCCTGATATGGCCCCAATCCCAGAGTTGACACCGGACCTCCCCACGCTCCCAGACGTTCCCTCTGATTTCACCGTGACCCGCGTGTCGGAGTTGACCCAGGACTCTCTCTCATCTCCCGAGCCAACCCCTGTCCCTGAGCCAGATCCCGGGCTGATGACTGACCCCTTCTCCGTCCCCCGACTCATCCCTGTTCTGTCCACCCAGCCGTCTGGTGGGATCCCGACACCTGACCCCTCTGTGGCTTCACCTCCAACCCTCGGTTCCCCCACGATCTCTGACCCCTCCGGGATGCCATCGGCCACCCCCGGTCATCACGCCGCAACCGCTCAGGTGACCTCTGACCCCGGGGCCTGTGTAGCGACCCCCGTGAAGGTCATGGCCTGTGAGCCCCCAGCGCTGATAGAACTAGTGAGGGCCGTGAAGGGGGTGGGCATGCAACTGGGCATCTTGGCCCAGGCCGTCCAGAAGAACCAGGGTGACCTGAAGGCCCTGTACACGGGCTTGGGGAAGCTGAATGGGGCACTCCAGGGGCTGGGGCACCTGGGAGAAGTTGCGAAGGGCCTTGAGGACCTGGGAGAAGCCACAAAAGGCCTGGAGCAGCTAGGGAAAGTGGTGAGGAAGCTGAGCCAAATGGGAGAAGCCGTGAAGGAGCAGGCCGAGATCCCCCGGACCACCCCCGACACTCTCTTCCCCTCGTCCAACTCCCTGGAGGAGGAGGAAGAGCGTCCCCTGAGGGGTGATGTGTGAGATCCCACCTCCCTGCTCAGCTCTTCCAACCCGGAATGTACCAGAATATGTGCCCTGGGTGAAGAAGGGAGCTATAAACTGTCCCTCTGTACTCCTGTGCAAAAGAAATAAAAGCAAAGCATCGCTGAGAAGCGAGTTTCTATTGTTTCCTGGGTAAAATGCCGGATGTCTAGGATCAGGCAAGAGCATTGGTACTTATGGGGGGCTCTGTCCCTCCCCTCACAATGCCTGAAGCACAACCCTCTACGAACCTACTTTCGGCAGGGATGGTGGGAGAAAATCTCTCCGTCTCCACGGCCTCGGGAGGAAAGTGGAAATTTCTCAGCTGCCTCTTTCCCTCCGGTGATGGCCGCTGAGTTATTGTCGGGAGTTTCCCCCTTTAGACTTTAAACTCTTTACGGGCAGGGAATGTGTCTGCTAATTCTGTTGGGTAGTGCTCTCCCAAGCGCTTCGTACACTGTTTTGCACTTAGTAAATGCTCGGTAAATGCGATTGATTGACTGAGTTTCCGGCACCCATGTGAAGCGGTCCAGAGGAGCCAGTTCTGGTGTCTGGGTGGCCTCAGTTGCCGCCAGCCTCTGGCCACGGCTTCACAGCTCAGGTGCTGACAGCGTCCTGGACTGGTGGGCCCGTCCGGCTACTCTGTTCCTGTCCGGGAAGAGCCTCTCCGGCGAGGGCGGGCCGGTGGCTGGAGCAGGTGACGGGGAACGGCAACGGCGATGCGGGAGGAATGCTGAGAGTCATTTGGTAAGTCCCTCCCCACACCGCAGTATCCCTGTCCCTTTCTCCTCTCCCACTATCTTTCTTCTCAATCGATGGTATACGTTGAGCGTTTATACCGTGAACAGAACACTGAACTAAGCACTCGGGATTGTACGATACAACAGAGTCGGTAGACGCAGTCCCTGCCCACAAGCGGCTTTCCGTCTACGGGGGGAGACGGGCATTAAAATAAATTGCAGATAAGGGAAATTAGTAGAGAATACGAATATTTACATAAATGCTGTGGGGCTGGAGAGAGTATCGATGTGCTTAAGTGGGCAGAATGAGGGAAAGCCCCTTGGAGGAGAGGGGATTTTGAGAGGGTTTTTCCCTTATTTCTCTCCATTTCTCCTTCCATCTTTCCCTCTAACCTTCTCTCCCTCCCTCTTTCAAGTCCCCAGTGATGTGTGTCCTATCTCCCCTTCTTTGTTTGAAGCCATGCCCCCACTCTGCTTGGAATCTCAGGGGGTCTGGTCACTTTGTAACTTGATGGTGGGGCGGCGGGAAGGGTACGGTGACCTGGAATTCCCTCAAAGGCTAGAGCTGAAGAGAAGCAGCGTGGCCTAGTGGCAAGAGCACGGGTTTGGGAGTCAGAGGTCATGGGTTCTAATTCCGGCTCGGCCACTTATCTGCTGTGTGACCTTGGTCAAGTCACTTAGCTTCTCTGTGCCTCAGTTACCTCATCTGTAAAATGGGGATTGAGACTGTGAGCCCCACTTGGGACAACCTGATCACCTTGTATCTACCCCAGCACTTAGAACAGTGTTTAGCACATAGTAAGCATTTAACAAATACCATAATTTCATAATATCATCATTATTCTATTTTCATCGGCTGTTCCAAGATTAGTCCCCCGGGGACTCTGCACATAATAGACATTCAATAAATCCTGATGTTGATGAAAATAACAATTTTAATATCTGTTAAGTACTTACTGTGTGCCAAGAACTGTTCTTAGCACTGGGGTAGATACAAGATAATCGGGTCCTAAATGGGGCTCCTGGTTTAAGTAGGAGGGAGAGCAAGTATTGACTCCCCCTTTTGCAGATGAGGGAACCGAGGCCCAGAGAAGTAAGGTGACTTGCCCAAGGTCACACAATAGGCAAGTGGCAGAGCCAGGATTAGAATCCAGGTCCTGTGACTCCCAGGCCAAGGATCTTTCCTCTAGACCGGACAGATCTGGGAGGGGGAGGAGGAGGTGGAGAAGGGGAGGGAAAGCAGAGGGGTCAGGGTCAGTACAACGCAATGGGCAGCCAAGTTCTTCACCGTGCAGCCGTCTCCAATTCCTGCCCTTCCAGTCTCCCACAACTGCTGAAATCAATCCTTTGATGGTATTTATTGAGCACAGACTATGTGCAGAGCACTAAGCGCTTAATGCGGAAAGCATTTAGATACTTGTTTTGCTGAAATTACTTTGATAAATGGGCAGTAAGTCAGGACATCGGAAGGTCTTCCGTGCCTCCTGCAGAAATACTCTGAAAAATCCGGCAGAGATTCTTCAATTTTAGTGCAGACTCTCACAGTCGGGGCACGGATATTGTAGTTTTGAGCTTTCAGAGGACTCAAGTGTGATTTAAAAGAAAATAAAATCAGTGGCGCAAGTGGTCGGCGAGAGACAGGGTCTGTTTGAGACTGAGATGTTGTTGGTGAGCCTATCCATGGTACTGGAGGCTCCTCTAGGCTGTAAGCTCATTACTTAGTCAATCATATTTGCTGAGTGCTTACTGTGTGCAGAGCACTGTACTAAGCACTTGGGAGAGTACAAAATAATATGAAAGACGCATTTCCTGCCCACAACAAGCTTACAGTCTAGAAGAGGAGACAGACGTTAATCGAAATAAATACATCTCGTTGCGGACAGGGAGCGGGATTACCAATTCTATTATACTGTACTCTCCCAAGTGCTTAGTGCAGTGCGCCGCACACAGTTAGTTCTCAATAAATACTATTGATTGATGGGTTGAAACTCAGTCCTTGATCGATTGAAACTCAGTCCTGAGGCCTCCCGGCTCAGAGGAATCAACTGTGGTGCTCGGTACCTTCCTTTACCCCACTTACAATCTCCCATCCCTGTCCTCTGGGTTTCCACTCAATGAGTGGGCAAGCAACGAGGGCTTCAGCAATTAATGATATTTATTGAGCGCTTACTGTGTGCTGAGCTCTGTACTAAGTGCTTGGGTGAGTACAACACATTTAGTGGACAGGTTCCCTGCTCCCACTTTTCTTCCATTCTCTTCTACGTCGTCTGATTTGCTCCCTTTATTCATCCCCTTTCCCAGTGGACAGCACTTATGTCCCTATCCATAATTTATTTATGTATATAATAATAATATAATAATAATGGTATTTGTTAAGTGCTATGTTATCTGTATATATTAATTAGTGTCAGTCTCCCTCTCCAGACTGTAATCTCGTTGTGGGCAGGGAATTTGTCTGTTATATTGTTGTATGGTACTCTCCCAAGCGCTTAGTACAGAGCGTGGCACACAGTAAGTGCTCAGTGTGATTGACTGATCACAAGGCGCTTAGAGTCTACAGTGGGAGACGGACCTTAAGGTAGAATACGAAGAGAGGATGTAGTATCAATCAGTACTACTTATTCATTCATTCAATTGTATTTATTGAGCACTTACTATATGCAGAACACTGTACTAAGCGCTTGGAAAAGTACAGTCCAGCAGAGTTGATGGATGCAAACCCTGCTCAAAAGGAGCTTATAGTCAATAGGGAGAGACAGACATTAAAATAAGTCACAAATAGGGGAAAGAGTATCAATAGCATTTAATGAGTGAGTAGTATTTGCAGAGCACTGTACTAAACGCTTGGGAAAGAATAATACAGCAGAGTGGATTGGATGCCACCCCTGTTCAAAAGGAGTTTATAATCTACAGGGGAAGACAGATGTTAAAATAAATTTGAATCAGGGAAGTAGTCTCGATCCGTGGTATTTATTGAGCACTTCCTGGGTGCAGAGCAATGTACCAACTGCTTGGGAACCCAGCTCCTTCTGATTCCCTAGCCCATGCTCTATCTATTAGGCCACGCTGCTTCTCAAGGATTTACTCTCTCTTTCCTCTAGGCAAATGTGTAGGAATTGAACACGTGCGTCACTGGACAAGCGAGTGGAAAGTTGGTGAGTAACAAAATCGGCGGGTGTAAAATGGGTGGAGCCCCCGGAGATCCTGCCACACACTTCCCCCGGGGCCTCATTCCGCTTCCGTTGGACCCGGGAAACTGGGGCCTGAGAACGTTTTCCCGTCACCCAACCCTCCCAGGGCCGGTCGGTCGTCAGCACGAGCCGGGCAGAATGCAACCCTGTGACATCACGGGCGTCCGAGCCAAGCCCCGGCCCTGGACATGGAGGATCGTGGGCCGGACCCCGAGGGTCATCTGGGACCTCACCCAATGGCCTGAGTGCCCGCAGAGGGTGGGGTGGGGGTGGGGGACCGGTTCCAAAGGGGAGGGAAAGAAACAGGTGGGAAGGCGAGAGGGACGGAAGAGTTTGGGGGAGTGACAGATGGAAGAGAGATGAGGAGAGATAGGCGAAGCAGCGCGCGGCCTAATGGAAGGAGCCCGGGCCTGGGAGCCGGAGAACCCCGATTCTCATCCCAGATCTGCCACTCGCTTGCTGTGTGTCGTTGGGCAAATCCCTTCACTTCTCTGAACCTCCGTTTCCTCACCGGTAAAATGAGGGATTCAATAGCTGTTCTCCCTCCTATTTTGACTGTGAGCCCCGTGCGGGACGGGGACTGCGTCTCATCTGATGATCTCATCTCTACCCCGGTGCTTGGTGCTTGGCACATAGCGCTAAACAAATACCACGATTATTAGTACACTCAAAGGGAGAGGTAGAGATAAAAGAAAGAGAGAAGAGATTGAGGGAGGCCATGAACCTGGACAGCATCTCCTCTCCCGACACTCTTGTCTCTGTTGCGGCCACTGCTGAGTTACAAATGGCCCAACAGAATAGGGGAGGGAGAGACCCTTGTTCTGGGAAGGGTCAGGTTGGGCGTGGTTGAGCTTCTCAGCCCCGGGTCCATCAGACCCTTTTCTGATGGGGGAAGCAGCGTGGCCTAGTGGATAGAGCCTGGGCCTGGGAGTCGGAGGACCTGGGTTCTAATTCCGGCTCTGGTACTTGCCTGCCGTGTGACCTAGAGTCGATATCTATCTACTCTATCGTACCTCCCCGAGTGCTTAGGACAGTGCTCTGCACACAGTAAGAGCTCAATAAATACCCCGGATCGACTCCCCAGCCCATCCACCTTCACGTCCTGCCTCCATGACCCTGCTGGGACATCAGCCTTGGGGAGGAGAGTCTTCCCTTGACTTTTCTGTTGCAGTTTTAGACAGGTTTTCTTGTTCACTCCCCCACGGAAGGAGGCAGATTGGGAGAAAAGGAAGGAGGACAGGCGGTCCCTCTCTTTGGCATGGTTCTCCCCCTCTGCCCCTCACCCCCGCCTTCCCCTTCCCCGGGGACAGTGGGAAGGTAGGGAGGGTCATGAGAGATGGGAATGGCAGGGGAAGAGATGGTGAGGTGGGGGCGTCCGGTGAAGGCCGGAGTAGGGGCCTCTGAGGTCACGGTGTCTTGCTGCCCAGGGGGCTGGGAAGGGAAAAGGCCACGAGGGTCCGGTTACTCGGGGAGATGGGGCAGGGGGGCGGGGTACGAGATGAGGAACCCTCTGATGGGCTCCAAGCAACTGCTTGAGTGCCGGGCCGGAACGCCGGGAATTCTCCACTCCCTCACTCTGGTTAAGCCGGGAGACTTAAATAGACTCTGACGGGGGCAGGGAGAGAGAGAGCCAGGCTCTCGGAAACAGGGCATGGGGATCCTGGAGGTCTGGGGGCGAAGGGAGGAGGCCGGAGGGGGCGGGGGTCACCGAATGCTTGGTGGTCGGGAAGGCAGTTGGGGAGCGTGAGGAGAGAAAGAGCCAGGACCTGGGAAGCCTGGGAACGTGGCTTCCGGAAGAAGAAGGGGGACGGGCGGGAAGGGAAGAGTCGTTCCAGCGGCTCTCAGGAAGAAATTCGGGGAATGGGAGGAGGGGAGATGCCAGGGCCTTGAAGGCCTTGGAGGCCTTGGCTCCGGGTCCTGCCTCTCCACACACTATTCAGCTCCAGGCCCTTTCCGGAGGGAATTTGGTCTCATTAACACCAAGCCCACCCTCAGCCTCAGCTCCAAACAGATCCGTGTATCATCGCGAAGAAGTACAGCTCCGGCCTCCATTAGCTTCAGAATTCCCCAGCCCGGGGACTCTTCTCCTCCTCCTGGTCATCATCATCACTACCATCATCGTCATCATTCACAAAACCGACTCTTGGGATCTCCTGATCTTCGGAGAGGCGAGGTGAGGGCCCGGTTCCCAGGGAGTGGTAAGGGAGTAGGCCGAATTCCAAAGACCGGCTCCCCCCGGGGAGTGGTCATGGGGACTGGGGGGAGGAGCGAGGGGGACACTCCAGTTTTGGTCTTCCACTGTCTGAGGGCAGTAGAGGGGTGAGGGAGTGAGGGAGTGAGGGAGGGAGCGGAGCAGGAGAAGGGGGCTGGAAAGGGCAACCCACCGCCTTGGGCCGGGCCCGGTGACGGGCTCCCCTCTGGGGAGACGGAGCAGGGTAGGAGTGTGCCTCCTTCACTGTCTCCTTCCTTCCCCCGGCACTGGGGGTGTTGAGAAGTCTGAGCTGTGAGGGGTAAGGGGATTGTTCTTTCCTCCTTCCGACCCTTCCTCTCTAGCCACCGGAGCCCCGACTTGGAAGCGTGCGTTTAATTACCCAGTGACCCTCTCCCCACCTGGCAGTGGCCTCTAAGCCCAAACATCTGGCCCCCGGGGGCCCGGTGCCAACCAAGACCCAGGCCGGGCCACGGGGACTGGCTCGGAACTGGCTCGGCCCCAGGGTGCCACCCACGGGGATAGCTGAGACCTCCCAGCTGGCTGCGGAAACCAAAGGCTCCGGAGGACTGGCTCTAGTGAGTTTCAGGGCGGAGGAGGGGGCCGTTTCCCCCTCAGTCCCCAGCCCCTGGACCTAGAAGCTTGAAGCCTGAGGCCCCTGAACCTCTAAGGTCCCGGAACGCCGCCGAGCCTTCCACCCCTCCAGGCCTTCGCTCTTCCGCCCCTTCCCCTCTCGGGCCTGGTCACAGAGTCCAGAACCACCTCCCTGATCCCCTAGGCTGAGCCCAGCCAGGATCCCTGCTGTCTGATTAGAGCTGAGAGGGTCTCTCCCCCTGGCCCACCCCCCAATTTCTGTATCTTCCCCCTTCCACTCTGCTTCACTTTAATTTGCAGCAGGGACCTCTCCTAGCTCCCTGGCATTATCGCCTCTCAGCTAATCTCTGGCAGTTGCCTGCAATTAACACTCTCACTGCCCCCCCCCCACCCCTCCCCTTTCCCCCTCAACCTTTCCCCTCCCGGCCGCTGCCCCCCCACCCCAAGCCAAGTTCCTGTCATTCCCACCCTAATCACTTTGGCTATTTCAGGAACCTGTTAAGAGCGTATGAACCTGAGATACCCCACCTTCCCCTCGGCCCTCATCTCCTCCGGGAAGACCCCTCTGATTCAGGGGTTGGTGAGGAAAGGGGGACGAGAGGGGGGCTGGGTTTTCCTTCTGAAGGCCCAGGTGGATTTAAAAGCAGGAGGAGCGACCCCTTCCTTCCGGGTGTTCTCCTGGGGGGACGAAGTAGGGGGGCGCAGGACATGGGATATGTGCCCCCACTCTGCCCTTTAGCTAGGCGTGCTGCCAGGTTGGGTGGCGGGAGAGGAAGAGAGAGTGTTTGCAAACACAGCCGGTAGCAGCGGCAGCTGCCAGAGGACGGAGCGGGCCGGGGACGGCCGCTGGAAACCAACGGAAGATCCAGATGGGCGCTAGCCAGCTCCTGAGGCGGCTCTCTCCCCGTTCCCACCCCACCCCCACCCCGGCCCCTCCCTCCCACCTTTTCCCTCCCTCCCAGACCTGGAGCGCAGCTGAGAGGAAACCCTCTATGGGACTTTATTCTCTAACTGGAAAGAGAGAGAATCGGGAGGGAGAAGGAGGGCGGGGACCAGGAAGTGGGGAGGGGGTGTAGAGAGGCGAGGAGAGGAGAGTCGAGTGGGGGGCATTCGATAGACATCTGTTGATTCGGAGGAGAGGGAGAAGAAGAGGTGCAGACGAAGGAGAAAGACAAGAATAAGGAGAGAGATGGGCAGAGAGAGAGACAGAAGAGGGAGAGATGGGCAGAGGTGAAGAATGAGAGACGAGGAGGGAGTGAGAGATCTCCACCCTAGGCCCCTGCTGCCCATCACCCCGTCTCGGGAGCCCAAGAGAGTGGTCCCGGAGGGGGGTCGTGGGTGGGAGACCCCAGCCCCTTCGCCCCAAGCCCGCTCACTGTGCATCGTTCTCCTCCTCTCCCCGCCCTCCCTCGCCGTCCCCGCCCCGGACCGGCTCCCTCCAAGCCTTGCCCAGGTACCCTCGAATGGAGCCCACGCTCCTCCTCTCCCGGGGACTCAGGGCCAGAAGCCCCTTCAGCAGCTGCGTGGCCGGAGGGGCCAGGCCCGCCCACGGGGGCGGCCGGTCCCGGGGGAGGCCGGACGCCTGCCAGGCCACGAAGTCGTCGTAGGACGGGTCGTCGGGCAGCGGGCGTTCCCAGGGGAAGTAGCCGGTCAGCAGGCAGAAGAGCACGACGCCCAGGGCCCAGGCGTCCAGGGAGGGCTGGATGGGGAGGCCTTCGGGGCGGGGGGGCGGGGCGCAGAGCTCGGGGGCCGTGTAGGGGATGGGGCCCCCGGCCAGCCGCAGCAGGGTTCCCCGGGGCCGCGTGTGGCCGAAGTCGGCCAGTTTGACCCTCTGGCACTCGGGATCAAATACCAGGACGTTCTCGGGTTTCAGGTCCCGGTACACTAGGCCCCGCGAGTGGATGTGTTCCAGGGCCGCGGCTAACTGCTCCGCACAGCGCTGAGCCGCGGGCTCCGGGAGGCCGGCCTGGGCGAGGGGACGGAGGGGAAGAGACCGGTGAGGCTCCCCATCCAGCCCCCAGCCCCCCAACCCTCCCCACCCGCCAGGCCTCGGTCTCCCGGGCTGGTGGCCCGGGGTATGAGACTGTGAGGGGGACAGGGACTGCGCCCGACCTGATTAGCTTGTATCCACCCCAGCGCTCAGAACAGTGCTCGACACAGAGTAAACGCTTAACGGATACCATTATAATAACAATAACTATTATTATTCTTCAAGCCTCTTCCTCTGCAGCGGAGGGTTCCCACTGTACAGAGCCCTGCCACCCCCTGGGTTTCCCCGCCTTCCCTCTCATCCCCCTGCCCCGTCCCCGGCCCTCAGCCCCATCTCCCTGCCCACCTTGGGCTGGATGAAGGCGATGAGGTCCCTCAGCGGGGCGGCCTCGGTCAGGAAGCCGTAGCAGTCGCGGGACTCCAGGCCGATGCCGAAGTTGGTCACGATGCCCGGGTGGGAGCCGAGGGCCAGTCCCACGCAAAACTCGTACAGGAAGCTGTGCCGGGGGGTCAGGTCCTTGGGCAGGAGCTTCAGGGCCATCAGCGAGCCTGGGACGGGTCCCGGGGGCCAGCGTGGAAACAGAGACCTCTTTTACTGAGACTCTGGGCTCTAGACTGAAAGCCCCCTCTAGACTGTAAACTCGTTGTGGGCAGGGAACCTGTCTGGTAACTCTGTTGTGTCATACTATCCCAAGCGCTTAGTACAGTGCTCTGTATACGGGAAGCGCCCGGTAAATGCCATTAATTGATTGCGAGCCCCAGGTGGGACAGGGACAGTGTCTAACGTGATTATATTGGCTCTATCCCAGCACTTTTACAGTGTTTGGCACGTAGTAAACCGTTTAACAAGTCCCACCATTATTATTACTACTACTACTACTACTACTACTACTAACAATAATAATGATCAGGGACGCCCTGGATTTCTCTTGTTGCAGTTCCCACCACCCGCTCCGGTCCTTCTTCCTTCCATCCCTGGTGGTCCTGCTTTGCAGCTCCTGGGTCTCTTTACCCCTCTCTCCCCTCCCTGTCTCTCCTGCTCCCAGGGCTCCCCGCCCCACCCCGGGCCAGCCCAGCGAGCCCAGTTTGCGGCACTGGATCGAAAGCAATCCATCCTCCTGTTCCCTCCCGCTTCGACCCCCCTTCCGGCCCCGTGAGGAGACCCCAAGGCCACGGGCCAGAAAGCCTCACCCCATCCCGTCCAAATGGCGGGGGGGGGAGGACCCCCAAAGCCTTCCCATTCATGCCCACTCAGCCCCCCAGAGAGAAAGGCCAAACGTGTGGCTCCCGGACGTCCCCCTCCCACCGTCCGGTCCCCGCCCGGTACCTCTGCGGCGATGGGAGACCAGCAGGACGCGGCCGAAGCGGCCTTGGCCCAGCTGGCGGACCTCGTGGTAGAGCTCCCCGATCTCGGTCCGCACCAGGCTCTGAGACGTCAGGGCCAGCATCTCCTCCAGGACCAGGGCGGCCGCCTGTCCCTCGCTCAGCTCCTCGGGGGTCAGGTCCCCCAGCCCCAGGTCTCCCTCTCCAGGGTCCCCCTCGCCCTGTTTCCCTGGCATGGCTTCGGGCAGCTCTGTAGCATAGGCGAAAAAAGAGGAGCTGCGGGGGTAAAGGGTTGGTTACCTGCCCACCGTGGGGGGCGGAGGTGTATATGTGTGTGTGTGTAGGGACTCGGGTTGGGGGCCAGGGGGTGGACCGGTTGTGGGAGCTTGTTTGTAAATAGCAGGGGAGAGGTTAGGCTGACTGCTGGGTGGAGAAGAGATTGGAAATCAGGATTGGTTGGGATCAGGACGGGAGTCACTTACCGGGTTCGGCTGGGGCTCCGGGGCTGGTCTTAGGTCAGGGGTCCGGGCTCAAGCCTGGCTCCCTCCTGGTATTGGGGTCGGAGGGGGCATGTAGCCGGTACCTTGACCGGGGATGATCCCCTAACACTCCTCCCCTTGTGGACTCGGTTTCCCTTTGAGTGAAAGGCCGGGTGCGGGGTTTTAAGGGATTGGGTCCCGGGAGACCGGTAGTAGGAGGGGGAAAGGCATTGGGCACTTTTGGTGCCCGATTCGTGCCTGCCTCTCTCTCTCTCTCTCTCGCCCTCACCCCCCCCCCCCCCCCGTCCCCCATGCCCCGCTTCCTCAGCCTCTCGCCCGAGGGTGAGACCAACCAATTCCAAGGAGACGCCCCCGGTAACCAAAGCAAACAGCACTGGCTGCCTGGTTGGTGGCGGGGGGGCTGGGGGGGGGGGAGGTCGGAAGGAAAGGAGAGGGACCCCTCCCCTCAAGAGAAGACAGATGTGCCCCGCCCCCGAGGGCCCGGAGGTGGGGGAGAGCTGGGGCCCGAGGGCAGGATGCCTGGGTCCTGGGGATGGAGAGAGGCCAAGAGGGGCTCCACAGCTTCGTCTCCATCAGCCACCCCCACCGTGGGCTCGGACGTCCTGCTCCAACCTCCCTTCAGTGACCCAGGTGTCCCGTCCCCAGATTCCTTCGCTCCCCGAATCTCTGGACTCCCCCCTCCCGGTCTTCTGCTCCGTCCCGAGGTCCAGACCTCCTGGGTCCTTTGCCCACTCTGACCTCCCCTCTTCCAGGGGGTGGGTTTCGGGTCTCTCCTGCTGTGGCAGCTGTTGTTTGGGTCCCCGCCAGCCCTGCCCCGGGAATAGAGGTGAAGAGCCCGCCTCTTTCTTTGGGGAGGGGGGTGTTGTCCCTGAGGCCCCTCCCCCTTCAGTTCTCACCCCCACCCACCCACCCACCCACCCCCCGACACACATCGGAAGCCAGAGCAACTCCTCTCTGTGACCATTCAGGGTATTGACCGGCTGCCTCTGGCTGCCTGCGAGCTGGGCATCCAGCTCTCCTTTTGCAGAACCCAGGCGTCCCAAGCCCAGCCCCCTGCTCCCTCCAACCGCCCTCCCCACCTCTTCCAGTTGCCCAGCCACCTGCCTCTCCCCTCATTAATATCTGAGCTCATCCCCTACCGCATAGCTCTGGAATCTCATTGTCTCATACCCCCGAACCCCCCGGGGACCCTCCCCCGACCCCGTACCCCCCAGTTCCTCCTCCAGCCCACCCCTCCCACAACCCCGCTACTCCCTTCTTAAGACCCAGGGGTCCAGACCCACAGGTCCCAGCCCCCCCAGTCACCGCTTCCCTTCCAGGGCTCGGACTTTCTGGCCTTCCTCTCCCCTGACCTCAATTCCAGCCTCCTTCCTCCACGGCTCGGGCTGCCCCTGGAGACCCGAGGCGCACTGAGGTCATGGCAGCTGGTTCGGGGCTGTGTGTGAGTTGTGTGTGCGAGTGTGGAGATGGGGCGGCGGGAGAAAGAGCCTAAAGAGGTGGCAAAGAGAGACAACACACACCCCACCCAGATATAACCTCATCCACCCCGTTGGCTGATTGGGTCCCGTTTGCAGTAGGTTTGGGGGGATAGGGAGGTCTCTCTCTCTCTCTCTCTCTTCCCCAGAAAACATCTGTCTGTTTTTGAGGGGCATCCCCTGCACCCCAGTCTTCCGTCCCTCGGACCGTCCGTCCCCACCTTGTCCGGGCCGGGGCCTCGTTGGGGATTCGGCCCGGAAAACTCTCCGTCCACCAGCAGGGGGCAGCACCGACCCGGCCCCCTTTTTTCATGGTCTTTTATTAAGCGCTTACTATATCCTGGGCTATTTGTTGAGCCCTCACCGCCTTCATCCCCATTTTCCAGACGAGGGAACTGAGGCACAGAGAAACGGAGCGACTTGCTCCAGGTCACGCAGTAGGCAAGGGACGGAGCCGGGATTAGAACCTCGGTTCTTCTGACCCCTAGGCTCCGGTTCTGTCCACTAGGCCACGCGCCTTGATTTGGGGACATTTCCTATCCCCCTCTGCCCGTTTCGTACCCCAGATTCTGCCCACATTCTCCAAGTTTCATCGTCCCCCCGATCACCTGCATCTGCTTTCCCCCACTCTGCCCTTTTTTCTCTTCAATCCTCACATTCTCGAGTCTCTCAAAAAAATCTTTAATTTATAAAAAAAAATCCCCACACCTGAAACACGCTGCGTCCCCTCTCACCTCTTCCCAGGCACCTCCTTCTCTGTCCCTCCTTGAGACTTTGACCCTCTTACAGGGTTGGGGGGCGGTTGGGGAGACTGAGGCACAGAGAAGAAGAGGCCTTGCTAGGCAGGTGACTATCAAGGAACTTGCCAAAGGAGTGGTTTGGGGTGCAGGTGAAATCCGTCATGGCCGTCTGACGCTCTCTCCTGCCCAGCTGCTCTCTCTCCTGCCCAGCTGGCCCTCGTGATGTGTGGTGGGGGGAGAGGGAGATTGTGGAGGAGGAGGGGAGTTACCTGCTGGCTACCATTCAGGACGCCTGTCAGATTCAGCCCTCAGCAGAGGAGGGGGAACTGTTGTCTTGTCCCCTTCCCCCGTGCCCTCTTCGTCAGTCCACTCTTCCAAGCTGGACTCTCCATCCCCTAAGTCCTCTTCCTCCTCCTTCCTCTTCTCCTCCTCCTCCTCGCCCCCGCTTTCCCCTCCCCGCTCCACACCCCAGTCGGCCTCCAGGGCTTCCAACACGGTCAGGGGCGGGCGACGTCTCTCGGGGTCGAGGGCCAACAGGCCCCGGAACAGGGTCAGGGCCGCAGGGCTAAAGCCGCTCCAGGGAAGGGGAGGTTCCTGTGGGGGCCAGGCGTTCAGCCAGGTGGCAAAGGCCTCGAACGCTGGGTCAGGGGCCAGGGCTACCTCCCAGGGGAACCGGCCGGTGGCTGCCGTGAAGAGCAAGACGCCCAGACCCCAGGAGTCCAACGAGGGGTCCAGGGCCAGCGTGTCCGGCGGGCGCACCAGGCAGAGCTCGGGGGGCGCGGAGGGCAGGGGGCCCACGGGGGCGGCGGCCGGAGCCCCCTCAGGCCGGCTCAGCCCAAAGTCGCCCAGCTTGACCCTTCGGCAGCTGGCGTCGAAGAGCAGAACGTTGTCGGGCTTGACGTCGCCGTGCACCAGGCCGTGGCCGTGGAGGAAGTCCAGAGCCCCTGCCAGCTGGCCGGCCACCCGCTTCAGCCACCGCTCCGGGAGGCCTTTCTGCGGGAGGAAGGGGCAGTCGGGGAGTCCGGCGGTCAGCGGTGGTCAGCGCTCGGCTCCTCCCTATCCTTCACCAACCCAGCAAGGAGGCCGAAGGTGGACGTCACTTTTTTTAAGGTATTTGCTAAGGAATTTTTTTGTCTGTGCCAGGAACTGGTGTCGATATGAGCTAATCGGTTTTGACAGTCTGTGTCCCATGTAGGGCTCACGGTCTTAATCCCCATTTCACAGGTGAGGTAACTGAGGCACAGAGAAGTGAAGAGACTTGTCCAGGGTCACCCAGCTGACAAGTGGCGGATCTGGGATTAGAACCTTCTGACTCCCTTCTTTGCACCTCTAAGCCCTCCTTGTCCCCCTTCACCCTTCTAGCATCCTCGTATCTCCCCCCGACCACCGGTTCCCACGGCCCCCCCGCCCCTGAGCCTCACCCCATCTTCGAGAAGGGAGCTGAGGTCCCCGTGGGGCGCCAGCTCCTGCATGAAGCCGTAGAGCTTCGGGGTCTCCAAGGGCGGGGGGAGGGTCCGCAGCAGCCCTGGGTGTGAGGAGACGCAGCGACCCACCGTGAATTCACGCAGGAAGGAGGTGAAGGGCGTGGAGGCCTTGGGGAGGAGCTTCAGGGCCAGGGCCGCAGGAGGGGGCCGGCCGGCGGAACCTGGAGGAAGGGACGCAGGGTCAGCCTGGGGAAAGGCCGGCAAGAAGGGGGGAGACAGGGCGTGCTCCCTCCGCCCCCCTCGGTGAACCAGAAAGCATCCAGGAGAAATGGTGAGAAGGGAGGCCAGGGAGAAGGCCTGCCACAGGAACCGTGGGGGGAAACGAAGACAGATAAAGGGGGAACTGAAGGGAAACGCAGATCAAAAACAAGATTCAACCAACGGGGTGAAAAGGGTCAGGCAAGGGAGATGGACTGACCATCAGGGGGATGTGAGAATCAAGGCAGGAATGTGACTGGGAAGGGGAAGCTGGGGAGATTCAGGAGCCTAAGGAAATGGGGTCAGGCCAAGGGGAGATGATATGGAAGGATGGGGTGAGATATGTAGGAAAATTGGGCAGGGGGGTGGGGGGGGTTACACCTGTCGGCCTGGGGGACCAGGGACCAGGGTTGGGAATGACCCACAAATGGAACTGACCAACGGATCACTCAAATGATCCACTGGTGGAGGTCAGCTAGGACAAGGGGGAAGCCCCTAATCATAATAGACAATGCGGTATTGGTTTAGCACTATGTGCTAAGCACTGTACTAAGCGCTGGAGTAGATACAAGATCATCAGGTCCAAAACAGTCCCAGTCTAAAGGGGAGGGAGAATGAGGGAGAACAAGGGAACAGATCTGTCCATGGTCACCCAGCAGGGAAGACCAGCCTGTCACCCCCTTTTCGTCTCCTCCCACCCTGGGTAAAAGACCGCCGCCACCCCCACCCAGCGCAAACACTACGACTCTCGGGGTGGCTCAGGGCAGCCTTCCCAGTCTTTAGGCCAGGAGCCACGCCAGAGGCTTGGAGTCGCAGCTTCCACAGCGGTAGGGATCGGGAGCCAGAAGATCCCTCCAGGAGCCCGGCTCACTCTGGGCCCGGGGCCGGACCAGCAGGACGCGGCCGTAGGAGCCGCTGCCCAGGTCCCTGAGCAGGCGGTAAGCAGCTCGAAGTCGCACGGTGGTCAGCTCCCGGGCCGTCTGCTCCATCAGCCGCTCCAAGATGACCGCGTTGTCCTCCTGGGTGGGGGGGGACCCAAAAGGGGAAGCGGGGATCAGGGTCCGGGCCTCCCCCGCCACCCCCACCACCGCCTCCCGGACTGGTGAGTCACACTGAGTCACACCGTGATGGACATGGGCAACTGTCCCGAGTGGCCATGGGCATTAGGTAACTGTGTTGACTTCTCCCCTCAGACCCTCCAACCCCACTGTACCCGGACCCCCACCCTCCAGAGCCTAACCCTCCCCAAGGGTCGCCCGACTCCCTTGCCGCCGCTCCATCCTTCCCCGCAAATTCCTAGCCATCTCCCCGGCCCGAATCCATTCAGGCCCCAGACCTCCCCACATCTTCTCGTTCTTGCCGCTTGGCCTTTAGAGTCTGTCCATTTGTCCCCTGGTTCGACCTCGCCTTCTGGCTCTTTTCTCCTCTCTGACTCTCTCCGATCCATCTTTCTCCATCTCCATCTCTATTTTCCCCATCTCCACAACTGTGCCTCTCTCCGTCTGGGTACCTGTCTCCATCTCCGTCTGTCTCCCCTGTCCCCAGTCTTACCTCGAGTTCCAGCCCCCCTCTCTCCGGGGTTTCTGCATCCCCACACTCCATACCAGGATCTTCTGGGTGATTCCCGGGCAATCAGACCAGTCCCTAATTCTAAATGCCCTTCCCTCAATGGCCTCTTGTCTCTGTGTTTCTGAGTCTCCCCCTCTCTGTCTCTGATTCCCTCCTTTTTGTCCCTTCCTGCCTGGCTCTGTTTCCCCACCTCTCTCCTCCTTTCCTCTGGGTTCACCCTGCTCTGTTTCTGCCTGTCTGTGTCGGGACAGGGGTTCTTTTTCTCTGTGTGCGTGTGTGCGTGTTTTTCTGTCTCTGGCTCTGTCCCTCTCTTTCTCTCTTCAACTCAATCTCCCTCGCTCTCTTTGGCTAAGACGAGAAGGCAGGACAGGGGCTGTCTTATCTATGACGGGGACACCTCTCTCCCCCGCCCCAAAGCTTCCAAACTTAGCCGCCACCGGGCTGCGGGCCCAGGACAATGAGTGGACAAGGGGGCATTGTGACCGCCCCCCTGGGACTAGAGATGAGAGGGTTGAGGGGAGGGAGCAGAGAGGTGGGTGGGGGGCAACTGCGAGGATCCAGGGAAGTGATGGAGTGGAGATTGGGAGGGGGCAGTTATGCATTCTGGGGAGAGGGGATAGATGCGGGGGGAGGGGGGCAAGGGGAGCAAAGGGGACCTGGGGAAAGCAGATGGGCAACTAGGGGAGCCGGTGACCGGGGGAGCTAGGGGAGATGTGGGAAAAATGGAAGACCGGGTGGGGAAGAGCTGGGGGAGATGGGGTTGGGGAGAGATCTCTGTACTCTCTCCAGACTCTTATGACCACTCCCAACCAGAACAGCAGAGGAACGGACACGCAGATGGATCGTGCTGGTACTGGATTTCTGCTCTTTTCTCTGAAAGGAGGCCTTCCCCCATCCCCTCCCTCATCCCCTCCCTCATCCCCTCCCCTATCCCCTCCCTTCTTCAGTCACCTGTCTCCCCGTTCCTGTTGGGAGCCTGGGGGGGCAGGGACACATTCAGAAATGCAGGAAGAAGGCTCAGAAGAGGCAGGGGGCAAGGTTAGCAGGCTCAGGGAAACGGAGCGAGCAGAAGGGAGCAAGGAGGGTAAACGGAGTCACTAAACAGAAGCTGAGTGTCAGAGAAAGGGGTCGCCTTTTGTCCAACTCCCCCCACCTTCCCTCTCCTCCCACAGCCTCCCTCGATGGCTCTCGAGCTGCCTTCTGACCTCGTTCTATTGAGGCTGATGGGAGACCAAACTGGAGGGAGCGAGCTGGGGGTGGGGGCAGGATGCCTGGGTCCCAGAGAGGAACGGTCAGTGATTCCTGATCTCTTGGCTGTACCCATCCCTCCCTCTTGGTCCCTGGGGACGCATACCACCCGCAGCTCCGGCTTTTCACCTCCCCTTTTAGCACCCCTGCCCCCGGGTCACCCGGGCCCAGCGGCCCGGTCAGCCCCCTCCGGCCTCAGCCTGAGTTCCATCCCCGGGGAACCGGGGATCTGGGGCTGGGGATTCTTGGTGGGACAACAAGCCAGGTACCCCGGAGGTGGTGGGACAGACAAGCCGGGCACCCCAGAGTGGGGAGTACCCCAACCTTTCTGTGTCCGCCTCGCCGGTCCCCTTCTCTTTGGGTCTGTCGGTTTAGTCACGGGGATTCTGGGGTGACGTGGGGAGTGTCGTCCTCAAGACTAAAGAGTCGGGGCACCTAGAATCTCGGTCGTTCTCCGGATTGGGTCCCCCCCCCCCCCCCCGCTCTCTCCAGTCTCCGATAAACCCCACATCTTCCCGGCTGCCCTCACTCCTGCTCCCCCGGATGCATGCCGGGAGCTGTAACTCTAACCCTGTCATCGACACCCACACTCACAGACTTCACAAATTCACATTTATTTCCCTCCCGGGAACGGTGAGGGGTCATGACACTGTACTGAACAGACACAAGGGGCGGAGGAGGGGGACAGTGACTGACCCGACCTCCCCACCCCAAAAGACACATAGAGTTCAAGAGGCCTCCTTCCTCGGCCTCCGGAACTCCATCCCCGCCCCTCTCCCCACACACAATGCCACAGCCCTGGGGTCTGGAGTAGTGAGAGAGACTGAGGACATGGGGAGACGGTGGCAGCCACTCCTCCCTTTTATTTCCTTCTGCCCCTCCAGTCCAGGGAGAGTTATTAATAACAATAATAATAATAATGATAATGGTATTTGTTAAACGCTTACTACGCGCCAAGCGCCGTTCTAAGCGCTGGGGTAGATACCAGGTAATCAGGTTGTCCCACGTGGGGCTCACAGTCTTCATCCCCGTTTTACAGAAGAGGGAACTGAGGCCCAGAGAAGTGAAGTGACTCGTCCTAGGTCACAGTGCAGACGGGCGGCGGAGCCGGGATCAGAACCCACGACCTCCGACTCCGAAGCCGGTGCTCCTTCCGCTAAGCCCCGCCGCTTCTCTAGAGTTAGGGGGCTCTGAGCAACGAGGGGAGGGACGGAGTTGGCGGTGGCCGGACGGAGCAGGCCACGACCTCCCGAAGTCCCCCCGTCTTTTTTCCTCCGTGTCCCCTTTCACCCATCCCGGCTCCCGGCCGGAGGTCTCGAGGGCACCCCGGAGTCGAGGCTGGTTGGGGGGGGAAGGGGGAAGGGGCGAGGCCGGGAGGGGAGGGCATCGATCAGGAGGGCCTTGCGCTCAGGTCCCCCACATCTCCTTCCTCCTCCTCCTCCTCGTCCTCCAGGTCCAGCATGAAGGCCGAGTGGTCCTGGCTGTCGAAGCAAGAGGCGCTGAGGAAGGCGGGGGCGGGGGCGGGGGCGGGCCGGGGCGGCGCGTCCCCGCCGGGGGAGGCCGGGGGCGGCCCCGGGGGGGAGCCGGGGGGCCCGGGGGTCCCCCCTCGGTGGCAGCGCTGGTGCCGGAGGAGGCTGTAGGCGCGGGAGAAGCGTCGGGCGCAGAGCGGGCATCGGTGCGGGCGGTCCCCCGCGTGCACCTGGCGGTGTCGGGCCAGGTCGGCCAGCCGCTTGAACTCGCGCTGGCAGAGCACGCACTGGAAGGGGCGGGCGCGGGTGTGGGTGACCCCGTGCTGCCGCAGGTGCGAGCGCCGCCGGAACCGCTTCCCGCACTGGGGGCACGGGAAGGGCAGCTCGCCCGTGTGGATGCGCGCGTGGGCCGCCAGGTCGTAGCGGCTCTTGAAGGCCCGGGCGCACACGCCGCAGGCGTGGGAGCGCCGCTGCCCGTCGCCGGCCGGCCCGGGGCCCTCGGCCGCCTCGGGCCGGGCCGGGCCCGGGGAGCCCGCGGCGGGCGGGAGCTGGGCGCCGTGCACGCGGCGGTGCTGGCGGAGGTAGGAGGCCAGGCGGAAGGCCAGGCCGCAGTCCGGGCAGGAGAAGGGCCGGTCGGGGGAGTGGACCAGCCGGTGGCGGGAGAGGGACCAGGGCCGGGCGAAGGCCTTGTGGCAGACGGGGCACTGGTGGCGCTTGGGGGCCGGCGGGGGGCCCTGGGCGGGCGGGGCGGCCCCGGGGCTGAGGCAGGGGTGGGCCTTGAGCTCGCCCTTGGTGGGGAAGGCCTGTCGGCAGCGCAGGCAGAGCAGCGTCCAGTCCTCTTGCAGCAGCACCTGCTTCTCCTCGGGCTGGGCCCCGCTCGAAGGCTCGGCTTCCTCGGGGTCCCCCCGGCCTTCCTCCTCCGCCTCCTCCCGCCTTCGGCCTTCCTCGTCCTCCTGCTGCTGCTGCTGCTGCTGCTGCTGGCCGCGGCCTTCGTCCGGCTGCTCCCCGTGGGCCTCGAGCAGGTGTCGGCGCAGCTGGCCGGGGTCGGGGAAGCGGCGGGGGCAGGCGGCGCAGCGGAGCGGGGGCTGGGGACCGTGGGCGCGGCGGTGGCGAGCCAGGTGGGCCGGCCTGCGGAAGGCTTTGGGGCAGAGCGGGCAGGCCAGGGGCCGCTGGCCGCTGTGGCTGAGCCGGTGGCGGGCCAGGTAGTAGGGGAAGCGGAAGCGGCGGCCGCACACGGGGCAGGGGTGCGGGGCTGGGGGGGACCCCTCCCGGGACAAGGGGGGCGCCGGGTCCATCCTCGACGGAGCCCCGGACCTGCGGCAGGTCCGGCGGCAGCAGCGGCGGCGGGAGGGGCGGGAGGAGGTGGTGATGGAAGGTCACCGGGGATGGACAGGCCAGTCCTGCCGCAGCCCCCCGCCCCTCCAATCCCCCCCCCAGGGCGGAGGGGCTCCGGCTGCCGACCCGCGGCTCGGGGGCGAGACCCCTCCCCTCCCCTCTCCTCCCTCCCCGGATGCCCGGGTCCCCCGGGGGAGCCGTTACCTGCGGCCGCAGCCCGCCCAGCCGCTTCTTTCTTCCCCCGGCGCCGGCTTGGGGAGGGGGGCGGGGAGGGGGAGGGGTCTGCCTGTCTGTGTCTATGTGTGTGTGTGTCTGTGTGTGTGTGTGTGTGTCTCCGCTTTCACCGTTCCCCCTGGAAACAAGATCCGCGGTCGGAACTCCAGATAAGAGATTTTTCAGCCAAGGGAGCCGAGGTGGGTGACCAGATGGGAGGAATGAAGGGTGAGGGGCTGCCGACGGGGAGCTCCGCGGCCTACCAAAAAGCCTGGCCTCCGGGGAACGCTCCCCCTCCTGCCTCAGTTTCCTCCATCCCCGGCCACTCCCTCCTTGGGGAACACTCCCCCTCCTGCCTCAGTTTCCTCCATCCCCCCCCCCCCGTTAATAATCATCGTGGCCTTCGCTAAACGCCGGGGAGATGCCAGATCAGGAGGTCAGATCCCATCCCTGTCACGCCCGAGGTTCGCGACCTCGGCGGGAGGGAGAGCGGGTCTGGCATCCCTGTTTTCCAGGGGAGAAACTGGGGCAGTTTCTCTCACTTGTGACACTGGGCCCATGCCCCTCCGCAGCTCCTAACCCAGGATGCAGGGCGAGGCTCCGAAGAGGGGTGGCGGGTGAGGGTCTCCTCCAGCAACCAGCCCAGGGGCCCGACTTGAAAGGGACTCGGGGTCAACGTGTGGCGAAAGGGGGAGGGTCCGGCCCATCTCTCGGGGAATGACCCGTGGCTCTGAGAGGGGAAGGAAAGGGGTAATGATAACAATCGTGGTCTTCGATAAGCGCTTACCGTGCCAGGCACCGTGCTAAGCGCTGGAGTAGATAGAAGCTAATGAGGTTGGACGCGGTCCCTGTCCCACAGAGGGCTCCCAGTCTTCATCCCCATTTCACAGATGAGGCACAGAGCAGTGAAACGACTTGCCCGAGGTCACGCGGCAGACAAGCGTCAGGGCCGGGGACTCCCGGGCCCGGGCTCTTGTGAAAGGTAGGGAAGGGAAACATGGCGATGAGGCGATGGCGACTGTGGGGTCACGGACTTTATTCGGGGCACCGGGTCGCATTTCTCATTCTCATCTAATACTCTAGGTAAGGTGGGGGGGGGGGGGGCGGGGGCAGTGCTCTATACAGAACAAACGCTACAAGTTCAGATCGGAAATCGGGTCCTCCCCTTTATGGCTCCTCCATTTCCCATCTCCCCCTCCCTCACACGGAGAGTCACATGGAAGAGGAGGGGATGCGATGGGGGGTGGGCTTCCCTCACCCGCTCCTGGGCCATGAGGAGAGAGAGGCGGTGACAGATGGAAACACGGAGAGGTGGAGACAGAGACAGATGGGAAAGAACTCTAAAAACTTAACTTTAGGGGAGGGGGTGTCTTTGGGGGCAGGGGAGGGAAGAGGTACTCTGGCAAGGGGGTGTGTGTGTGTGTGTACGGGCGTGCGCACGGGCGCGGGCGCACACCTGCAGAGGCGAGACTAAACATCGAGGTTCACCCCGGGAGGCGGAGGGGGAATCACCACGGGTCTGGGTAAATCTATGTAGCTGGGGGCGAGGTGCGTTCCGGCCCAGACCTCTTTAGGACGACGGCGGAGGACGAATCCTGACCGGTCCGATATATTCAGCTGGAGGGGCGGGGGTGGACGGGGGAGGACGGGGGTCCCCTCTCCAGCAGAGGAAGGGCATCCCGGACTAGTCTGCTCTCAAGAGCAGGGGGTGGGGAGGAATCCGGACCAGCGTCCTCTAGGCTGTGGGGATGACCGCCTGGATCGGTCTACTCTGGAAAGCCGGGAGGTGAGAAGAAAGGAAAGGGAGGGAAAAAAAAAAGAACAAATCCAGGCCGCTCCACCCTGAGGTCTAAGAGGTGTGGGGGAGGAGGAATGGCATTTCTGCCCAGGGTGGGTCCATTCCACGGGGGCCGGGGGGGACGGGGGTGGAGGGGTCCATTTTCCCGCCCAGTTCATCGGGGGAGGATGGATCCGGGCAGCTGGGGTCAGCTCAGTCCATGCCCCGGTGCAGCTTGAGGTGGCGGGAGAGGTTGCTGAAGGTGATGAAGCCCTTGTGGCAGACGGAGCACTGGAAGGGCCGCTCCCCGCTGTGCAGGAGCCGGTGCCTCTTGAGGTAGCACTCGTGGCGGAAGAACTTGCCGCACTCGGCGCACTGGAACGGCTTCTCGCCCGTGTGCACCAGCACGTGGCGGTCCAGGTCCCGCGGCGAGCGGAACAGCTTCTCGCACTCCGAGCACTTGTACAGCTTCTTGGACGGGCGCTGCGGGGGCAGAGGCAGGGGGAACCCGCCCGCCCCGACCTCGTCCCCTTCCCCTACCCCCTCGGCCCCCTCGGCCCCGCTCACGCCGTGCACCGCCTGGTGCTCCTCCAGGTCGGCCACGGCCGCGTAGCTCTCGCCGCAGATGCCGCAGCCGAAAGCGGGCGGGCCCGAGTGGGCGTCCAGGTGTCCGGCCAGCGAAGCGGCGCTGGCGAAGAACGTCCCACACTCGCACTGGTACAGGCTCTCAGCCGGCCGGCCCTCCCCGCCGTCGTCTCCTTCCTCCTCCTCCTCCTCCGCCGCCGCCGCCGTCCCGCAGCAGGCCGGGCACCCTTCGCCTCCGCCCCCTAGGCAGTGGGGGCAGCCCCCGGGCCCGGGCCTCCGGCCATCCTGGGCGTGGGTCAGCTTGTGCCGCTCCAGCAGCGAGGGGGCGTTGAAGTCGCGCTCGCACTGGGGGCACTTGAAGGGCTTGACGTCGGTGTGGGCCAGCCAGTGGGCCCGCAGCTCACCCCCCCGGGCGAAGTGGCGCCCGCAGGCGCCGCAGCCGTAGGGGGCCAGGACCCCGGCCTCCCCCAGGCCCCCGCCCGGCCCGCCCCTCCCGCAGGCCAGGCACGGCCCCACCTCGCCGCTGGAGGCCGGGGAGGTGCAGACCGGGCACCAGGCGGAGGCCGAGTTGGAGGAGGAGGAGGCGGAGAGGGCCGGGTGCAGGGCGGCGGCCGGCGGGGCCGCGGCCAGGGGCAGGCCGCGGTGCTGGCGCTTGAGGTGCCGCCCGAGGCTGGAGCGGGAGGAGAAGCGCAGCTCGCAGATGTGGCAGCAGTAGGGCTTCTCGCCGGTGTGCACCACCTGGTGATGCAGGAGGCCCGTGGAGTCGCGGAAGCCCTTGGGGCAGACGGTGCAGCGATAGGGCCGCTCCCCGGTGTGGCTGCGGATGTGGTTGACCAGGTTGAAGCTGTGTTTGAAACTCTTGGCGCAGTGAGGGCAGGGGAAGGGCTTCAGGGCCGTGTGCCGGGCGAAGTGGCGCCTCAGGTCCGAACGGTAGCGGAAGCTCTTGCCGCACTCGCTGCAGTGGAACGGGACCCGGGAGGGCGGCAGGGGCGCGGGGCAGGGCGGAGGGAGCCCCCCGGGGGGCGAGTCATCCGGCTCCGCCGTGGACATGGCAGGGGGGGTTGGGGGGAACGGGGAAGGAAGAGGAAAGGGGGAGTGGGAAGCGGGAAGGGGGGAAAGGGGACCGGGGAGCAGGGCCGGTCTCTGTGGAGGAGAGAGCAGGCGGGTCAGCGGGGCTGGAGGGGGGGGAAGGCGCAGAGGCCTGAGCCTTCCCAGCCTTTCCCCATCCCCTCTATCCGACTCTCCCCCGTGCTCAGTACAGCGTTCTGCACGGAGTTACGAGCTCGGTCCCTTCCGCCGATCGCCGGATCGATTCCTCCCCCCTCCGGACCCACCCCCTTGACTGCGAGCCCGTCGGTGGGCGGGGGCTGTCTCTCTCCGTTGCCAATTTGTACGTTCCAAGCGCTCAGTCCAGTGCTCCGCACAGAGCAAGCGCTCAATAAATACTACTGAATGAACGAAGGAGAAGCAGCCCGGCGCCGTAGGTAGGGCCCGGCCCCGGGAGTCCGAAGGTTATAATAATGGCATCCGTTCGGCGCTTACTCTGTGCGTAGCACCCTTCTAAGCGCTGGGGTAAATACGAAGTGATGGGGTTGTCCCACGTGGGGCTGGGTGTTAATGCCCATTTTCCAGATGGGGCCAACTGAGGCCTCGAGGAGTGAAGTGAGGGGCCCGGGGGGAGCCGGCAGACACGCAGGCGGGGCCGGGATTAGAACCTCCGACCCCCCAATTGCGGCCTCTCGCCCCGCCACCTGCCCGCCGTGTGACCTTGGGCCAGTCACTTGACTGATCCGGGCCTTCCGCGCCCTCATTTGTAAAACGTTGGGGGCAGGGGGGCGGGGAAGCCCCACGTGGGACGGGGTCGGGCTCCAGCCCGATTCGCTTCTGGCTCCCCGGGGCGCTTAGGACGGAGCCCGGCACGTAGTGAGCGCTTAACGAAGACCACCACGATGCTGCTGCTGCTGCTGCTCTGGTCGCCCCCTCTTGCAGCTCCCCCCGGGCCCTGCCCCCCTTCCCTCCTAAACCTTGGTGCCCCCCCCCGACCCACTTTCTCCCTTAAGCCCCTCCCCCTTCCAAGGGGCGGGGGGGCGTCTCTCCCCGTGCAGGCTCCGCCCCCCCCAAAGCCCCTTCCCCCCCACCTCCTGCCTGTCCTTGCCCGACTCCTGCCCCCCCCCAACCGGCCCCTTCTTCCTTCCCCCCCCACTAGGCTTCCCGACCGCCTCGACGCCCTTCCCCGAGCAGGAGCGCGCGAGGGAGGCCCCCGCCGGGACGGCCGTGCGTGGAGGGGGGGAGACGTGGCTTCGCTCTCCCCTTTAATTACTTACACCTCCCTCTGGGCGCCGACATTTTGGGCCGCGGGGAGCACGTCATTTCCACCCGAGCGGGAGGAGCGGCCTCCACTTCCGCTCGGGGCCTTCGGCCCTCCTGCCCTCCTGCCCACGCTCCTCCCTTCCCCCCTCCACTTCCGCCCCCTTCCCCCGGCAGCGGGCGGGAGGGAAGCGAAGCCACGGCGGCGCCATCTTGGATGAGGGCAAAAAATGGCGGGGCGGGACCCATCTTAGCTAAGGGCAGGCGAGAAGGGGGGGGGGGCAACAGAAAAACTCTCTCGGGAAGGAAGGGAGGAGCGAGTGAGGCGACGGACGCCACCTCAGGGACGTTGAAGCCATTCCATTCGAGAGTTCTCGGCCTCTCTCTTCCTCTTGCCCTCACTCTGTCCTTTCCCTCCCTCTGTTCCCTCTCTCTGTCCCTTTTTTCCCCTCCCTCTGTCCCTTTCTTTCCCTCCCTCTTTCCCCCTTTCTTTCCCTCCGTCTTTCCCCCTTTTTATCCCTCCCTCTGTCCCTCATGCTCTCTCCCTCGCCAGCACGCCTGGAGCCGACGCCATCTTGAGTGAGGGCACGCTCAGAGGCAGGATAATGAAGCCGGCCACCATCTTGACTCCGGGCCTCAGGGGCCTTAGGCGCCGAGGGATCCAGGCCACCATTTCCCTCAGAGCCGTTCTGGCCTTCTGGGGTCAAACTGACCGGACGGATAGGCTAATTCCCCTCTTTAGCGACCCAAAGTACACCCCCCTGCCCTGTGTTAGAAGGTTTATGTTAGAGAAGCCTCGTGGCTTAATGGAAAGAGCCCGGGCTTGGGAGTCAGAGGTCGTGAGTTCTAATCCCGGCCTCGCCATTTATCAGCTGTGTGACTTTGGGCCAGTCACTTCACTTCTCTGTGCCTCAGTTACCTCATCTATAAAATGGAGGTTATGACTATGAGCCCCACGTGGGACACCCTGATTACCTTGTATCTCCGCCAGCGCTTAGAACACTGCTTGGCACATAGTAAGTGCTTAACAATTACCACCATTATTATGTTTTACGATCAGTTTTTGCGTCGCCTCAGATTGGAATGAACTCTGTTCTTTCCAAGAATTGGTCATCTATCCCTCTTCCCAAATTGACCCCTCATTCGCTCTTGGGAAGGGGAGAGGAAGGATAATGAGGAGTCGGATGCTCCTTCCCCTGGACCAGACACATATCCGCGAGAAGGTGTGTAATAGAGAAGCGGCATGGCCTAGAGGAAAGCGCCCGTGCCTGAGAGTCGGAGGACCAGGGTTCTAATTCTGCCTCGCCATTTGTCTATCTTCACCCCTCAACTCAGAGAGGAAGAAACTCCCAGTGGCAAATGGGGGAGTTGGATGATAGATCTGATGGGATTAGTTTTTTCAGCGCCTCCCTCTGAGTCTTGAGTCCTTTGTTTCTTTTTGCATCTAAGGAGCATGCCCACCAAGAAGAATTGGGGGTTACTGGCCCCCCACAAAGAAGACCTGAAGGGCCACTGCCCACCCAAGAAATGGAGGCCAAGCACTAGCCTCACTCCCATTTTTATTCCGACCATCACAGGCACTTTCTCCAGGTGGAGGTTGCCCCCCTCTCAACGATTCCCCTTTTCTCAATGCCCTGTCACCGATTGCTGCCGTGAAAATGTGGTGTATCTGCGAAGGGGAGGGAGTGAGGACTCCGTGTCCATCCTTCTCGATCGCTCGCTCGTATTTATTGAGTACTTACTATGTGCAAAGCACTGAACTAAGCACTTGGGCAGTGCCTGTCCACAAAGAGCTGACAATCTATAACAATACTTGTGTTTGTTAAGCGCTTACTATGTGCCAAGCATTGCTCTAAGCACTGGGATAGATATATTTTAATCAGGTTGGACCACTTCCCCGTTCCACCTGGGGCACACGGTCTTATTCCCCATACCTCCAAGGTCTATAAAATCTACAGTCTTACCTATACACTTCCCCTGCATTTGCTCTCTGCAGTCTCACTTCGACGTCAGCCCCTGACCCCCACTCCCTAGACTCCCCGCCTCTTCCCGTCCCATTATTGGAGCTGCCCCCACTTCCCCACACCAGTCCTCCACCACCTCCTTTGTCCGTTTCTTTGCGCCCTTACACCCAGGCTGCTCTCACAGAGCATCCCTTCCTACCGTAGGTATCCTTTTCCCAGAGGCTAAGGGGGCAATATTCCCCACCACCTCTTGAGCAGAATTCCCAGACTTGCTCTTCCCAGGCCTCTGACAAGAGCTGAGTGTTCCCAGTTGGGGTGGAAAAGACCCAGAAATGACAACTTTCTAGCCTGATAGGGTGTAAATTTCTGCTCTCACCAGCCTTATTCTCCCTAAAATCCATGATCCTTTTCACCACCCCCCCAGGCAAAACGACAAGGTGGCACCTACACTCCCAAGCCTTTTACCTCTGCTTGCGCTCTCCTACCCATCTTGGAGCCAGGCATGAAGCGGTACCAACGCTTACGGGAATGACTAGAATGGAGGGGAAAGGGGAAGCAGGGTGACTGAAGAGAAGGGCAGGGAGGCTGGGGTTGCAGAGGACTTGGCGAAGGAGCTACAGGACCACGGGGGGAGACCCAGGCCACTCTCTGAGACTGGATGGCGAGCACCTTTTCACAGAAAAGTGATCTCCTTCCCATTTCTCCCTTCTTCCAGATGGTTTCCTGTGGACAAGCCCCAATGGAGCCCGTTGCCCTCAACTCCATCTGAAGCCCAAGGAGAAAGCCAATTGCTCCCAGCCACCAGATGAAGGACTTGGGGCTGGATCACTGGCTGACAACTACAAGGCAAGGAAACTGGGATGACCTACCTCCTGAACCTGAAGGCCCTTGGAGTCCGCCCAACTGCTTTCTGTAAGTGAGAAACCCTCCCTCCTGGACCATCAGCTTTGCCCAGGGAGCTTTTCCTCAATTCATTCATTCAATCATATTTATTGAGCGCTTACCGTGCGCAGACCATTGTACTAAGTGCTTGGAATGTACAATTCAGCAATAAAGAGAGATCCCTGCCCACACCGGGCTTATAGTCTCGAAGGACAGAGAAGACATCAAAACAAGTAAACAGACATCAATATTAAAAAAATAGAATTATAGACATATATACACATCAAAACAAGTAAACTCATGCCACCCCACCTCTCACCTCTAAGGCCAGACCTTCCTGGGCTCCCAAAC
Organism: Ornithorhynchus anatinus; assembly: GCF_004115215.2. Classification (NCBI taxonomy): domain Eukaryota; kingdom Metazoa; phylum Chordata; class Mammalia; order Monotremata; family Ornithorhynchidae; genus Ornithorhynchus; species Ornithorhynchus anatinus. The sequence continues at coordinate 52,226,783 of NC_041737.1, read as the reverse complement.
CCTTCTCCATCTCTGGGAAAGCATCGATCTAGCGACTCTTGGTCCTCACAGAACATCCATGGAGTCACCCACAGTAAAGACAGTGGCCACTCTTCCGCCAGTGTACGTTTTTAATGGTATCCGTTAAGCGCTTACTAGGTGCCAGACACACTGGGGTAGCTAATCTGGTTGGACACAGTCCATGTCTCCCATGGAGCTCACAGTCTTAAGACAATCTTCACTCCCATTTTGCAGATGAGGTAACTGAGGTACAGAGAAGTGAAGCGACTTGCCCAGGGTCACGCAGCAGACAGGTGGCAGAGCCGGGATTAGAACCCAGGTCCTCTGACTCTCAGGCCTGGGCTGTTTGCAGTCGGCCACGCTGCTTCTCTGAAGTGTCTTAGGTAGTGCCCTTAAGGGCCAAGAAAGTGCGATGGGGCTCTCACCGCTTACCCATCATGGACTGCACTTTTGTTCCCTGTGCCTCCACACTATCCTGTACCTGTCAGATCTGGATCATTCCAATAGAACAGACCCTGAGCTGAAGCCACAGTCCTACTGGTCTTGTGGCTGAGGTTTCTAGTGATCCGATCACCTTCTGCAGCGCTGACACATAATAATAATAATGACGATGATAATATTTGTTGAGCGCTTTCTCTGGGTCAATAACTATGGTATTTGTTAAGTGCTTACTATTTGTACCACGGGGTAGACACGAGATCATCAGGTCCCACAAGGGCCTCACAGTCTAAGCAGGAGGGAGAGCAGGTATTGAATCCCCATTCTGCAGATGAGGGAAGTGAGGGACCGAGAAGTGAAGCAATCTGCCCAAGGTCACCCAGCAGGCGAGCGACGGAGCCGGGATTAGAACCTAGGTCCTCTGACTCCCAGGCCGGGGCTCTTTCCCTTCCTCCCCTTCCCTTCACCTCTGGGGGAGATCGGACACCTGGATCTTTTGGAAAGGGAACAAGAGACCAAGTCAGCAGTGGGAGTGCAATTAGCGGTTGGGAATTCTGGAGAAAGTTCAAAGGCTTGATTTCTCTTCTTTCAGATGGTGGGGAGATGGAGGCTAAGTGGCCAATGGGGAGTTTTATCAGAGCAGGGTTACAAAATGCCCGAGTTTGGTTTTTTCCCTTAGGGGTTGGAATGACTGGAAAGGAGGAGCCAAGATTTTCAGAGCTGGAAGAGGAAGCAGGTCAGGAGGGAGGGAGAGATGATCGTTATTTCCATCCCCAATATATATCTTCCCCTCACCCCCTGTTTCCTCAGAACTAACTTATTGCAGGAGGAGAAGCAGTGAGGCCTAGTGGATAGACCCTGGGCCTGGGAGTTAGAAGGACCTGGGTTCTAATGCCGGCTCTGCCACTTTGCTGTGGGACCTTGGGCCAGTCACTTCACTTCTCTGGGCCTCAGTTAACTCACCCGTAAAATGGAGATTAAGACCATCAGCTCCTTGTGGGAATGGGTCTGTGTCCGACCTGATAAGGTTGTATCTACCCCAGGGCTTAGTACAATGCCTGGTATGTAGTGAGTGTTCAACAAATATTAAAAAAGAGACTCGTAGGAGGAGGTAGTAAATACATCTGTTTTCCGTTTTACTCTGCTCAGTGCTCGCTGGGGGGCTTGGGTTGTCGGGGAATAGAAGGTCTATCAATCAGTAGCGTTTATTGAGCGCCAACTGGGTGCAGAGCACTGCACTGCACACTTAGCAGAGTCCAACAGATGTAGAATAAGAATACCTGCCTTCAAGAAGTTTACAATCTGGCAAGGGAGGCAGACACTAAAATAAATAACAAATAGGAGGGAGAAGGAAATGGGGCTATGTAAATGCATTAATGTTTTAAGTAATAGACTATGTAACCTAGGTACATGGGTATTAGAGGGGTTGTGAGTACTTAAGTGTCTCCGTGGTGGGGAAGTGCCAAAATAGTAGGAGGGGGAGATGAGGGGGGAGATGAGAAATCACTTAGGGAAGGCCTCCAGGAGGAGATGTGATTACAGAAGGGTTTCCTAGATGGGGAGAGCCATGATCTGTCAGAGTAATAATAATAATAATCATGGTATTTTGTAAGCGCCTACTATGTGGCAAGCACTGTTCTAAGCGCTGGGGTAGATACAAGCTAATCAGGTTGTCCCACGAGGGGCTCACAGTCTTAATCCCCATTTTACAGATGAGGTAACTGAGGCCCAGAGAAGTGAAGTGACTTGCTCAAGGTCACACATCGGGCAAGAGGCAGAGCTGGGAAGAGAACCCACATCCTCTGACTCGCAGATCCATGCTCTTTCCACTAAACCATGCTGCTTCTCTCTAATCCCTGCTCCACGACCTGTCTGGTGCATGACCTTGGGCAAGTCACTTCACTTCCCTGGGCCTCAGTTACCTCATCTGCAAAATGGGGATTAAGACTGTGAGCCCCTTGTGGGGCATGGACTGTGTCCAACCTGATTGACTCGTATCTACCCCAGCACTCAGTACAGTGCCTGGCGCATAGTGAGTGCTTAACAAATACCATTTTTTTCTTTTAAAGGAAAGGGTGGTGCAGAGAGTGTGAACAAGAGGTCAGCAACAAGATGAGAATGAGGCCCCAGAATTAGGAATGAAAAGCGTGAGCCAGGGCATAGTGGCAGAAGAGAGTGAAAAAGTTTGGAGGGAGAGAGATTGATTGAGTGCTTTAAAGCTAACGATCCAGGGTTTCCGCTTGGTGTGGAGAGGAATGGGCAACTGCTGGAAATTTTTAAGGGGAGTTAGGAAACCTATGGAGAAGGATGTTTTAGAAAAATGATCTGGGAAAGAAAGTGAAGAGTGAACAGGAAAAGGGAGACACTAGGGAGGGAGATCAGTGAGGAAGCTGATTCAGTAGTTAAGCCAGGATAGACAAATGTCCGGATCAGTCAGTCACTTATATTTATTGAACACTTACTGTGTGCAGAGCACTGTACTAAGCGCTTGGGAGAGTACAGTAGAAAAGTAGAACAGGCACAATCCCTGCCCTCGATGAGCTTGCATCTAGCGGGGGAGACAGACATGAATAGAAATAAGTAAAATGACAGATATGCACATAAGCGTGGTGGGCATCAGTATGGTGGCCATTTAGATGGAGAGGGAGGGGTGGATCCAGGAAATGTTTTGGAGGAAAAACTGGAAGGATTTGGCAACAGAAGCAGTATGGGGGTTGACAGCGAGGGAGGAGTTAAGGAGAATGCCAAGGTCGTGGGCTTCAGGGCCGGGGAGGGTGTGGAATGGCCAACTGTGATGAGAAAGTGAGGGGGAGGAGACGATCTTGTTGCGGGGAGGTGAGATAAGGGATTCGGTTTTGGACAGATTGAGCTTGAAGTGCCAGTGAGCCATCCTGGAGGCAGAAGGAAATATGAGATTGCAGAGGAGAGAGGGTCAGGGCTAGCGAGGTAGATTTGGAAATCATCTGCATAGAGGTGGCAGTTGGAGGCACGGGAGAGGATGAGCTGCCCAAGGGAGTGAGTTTAAAGTCAGAAGAGAAGGGTTTGCAGAACAGAGCCATAGGGGACACCCGGAGTTAGGGGGAGAGCTGGCAAAAGAGACGGAGAAGCAGCGGTCCGAGAGGTAAGAGGAGAACCAGGAAAAGACTGTCAGAAAAATCCAAATTGGCGTTTCCAGGAGAAGGAAACGGATGAAGGGTCGAAGGCAGCGGAGAGGTTGAGGAGGATTACGGCAGAGTAGGGTCTGTTAGATTTGGCACGAAGGAGGTCATCGGTGACCTCGGAGAGGAGCGGTTTCAGGGGAGTGAAGAAGGGAGTTGGAGGAGAGGAAGTAGAGCTGGCAGGAGCAGACAACCCATCGGAGGGGTTTGCACCGGAACGGGAGAAGGGGGACAGGATGATAGCTGCATGGCGCAGTGGGATCCAGAGAGGAATGTTTGTTTTTTTTTAGGATGGGGGAGATGTGGAGATGTTTGAAGGGAGAAGGAAAGGGACCACCAGAGGCTGACCGGTCAAGGGTGGCGTTGGAGGGAGGGAAGAAGAGTGGGCACAGCGGCTTTTTACACGGTGAGAAGAGGTGGGACTGGAAACACAGAGAGATGAGAAGCAGTGTAGTGTGGTGAATAGAGCAGGGGCCTGGGAGTCAGGAGGTCATGGGTTCTAATCCCGCCTCCCCCGCTTGTCTGTTGCGTGACCTCGGGCAAGTCACTTTGCTTCTCTGTGCCTCAGTTACCTCATCTGTATAACGGGGACTGAGACCGTGAGGGCCACGCGAGACAGGGACCGTGTCCAGCTCGATTTGCTTGGACCCACCCCGGCGCTTAGTGTAGAGTGCCCGGCCCACAGTCAGCACTTACCACGTACCATCATCATCATTTTCAAAACTGACTGAAGATCTCTTGTCCCGTCTCCCCGCTGCCCATTTTCAAACCCTTCAAGTCTGAGTTCCCCTTCTGGGGGCGGCCTGAACTTCAGAGTCTAGAGGACTGCAGTATATTTTGAATGCTGGCTCCGGGCAGAGTATTGCACCAAGGGCACGGATGAGTTGGACAGAGTTGGCAGACAGGACCCCTGCCCCGAAGGAGGTTACAGGGTAGCGGAGACCGAGACCGAGAGAAATTACAGGTGGTGGAAGGGAAGGAGTTTAAAGAGTGGAATGGAGAGGAAGGCCTGGCTAGGTGCTAGTTAGTTAGGACTTAGTTAGTTAGTGAGGACATAGTTAAGACTTAACTGGTGCCATGTAAAGAACAGAAAGTGGGGGGCAGGAGGGGACCTGAGCATGGGGGAAATAAACCCGAGGTCCCACAGTGGGGAATGGCAAGTATAGTGGCGGGGGATGTTGGGGAGCTTCGTAGGGATTGCTGAGGCCTGCCTTGGAGGGGGCACGCGAGGTTGGGAATTGGGAAGGTGTGTGTGTAATGTGGGTATTTGTTAAGCGCCTACTATGTGCAGAGCACTGTTCTAAGCGCTGGGGTGGAGACAGGGTCATCAGGTCGTCCCACGTGAGGCTCCCAGTTAATCCCCGTTTTACCGATGAGGGAACCGAGGCCCAGAGAAGTGAAGCGACTCGCCCACGGTCACACAGCTGAGCCGGGAGTCGAACGCATGACCTCTGACTCCCAAGCCCGGGCTCTTTCCACTGAGCCACGCTGCTTCCCTATATATATAGAGAGAGTATATAGTGTGTATATGGGGCGGGGGGGGGGGGGCGTTAAACTCTTCGGGCCCCTTTAAAAGGCCTTTGCTCCTGCAGTGCAACTCCCCCAGGACCTCGGCCGTCCTGGCTCGCCGACGCCCACTGTCCAGCGCGGGGACCACCCTGCATTCATTCATGCAGTCATTCATCCAATCGTCTTTATTGAGCGCTTACTATGTGCACAGCCCAGGACTAAGCGTTCGGACAGGGCCACGGGGCAACAGCTAGAGAGCATCCCCGCCCCTCATCGGGCTGACAGGAGCAGGGCAGCCGCGGGGGGGGGGAGGGGACGGGGAGGGAGGGGGCGGGGCGGGAGGCGGAGGGCCGGAGTGCGCAGGCGCGGGCGGTTGGCGCAAGACGGAGGGGCGGGGCCGCTTCCTCCCGGAAACGCTCCTGCCCCGAGCGGCCGCGCGGACGCAGCCCCGCCCCCTGCCGCGCGCTCCGCCTATCGTCGGCGCGCGCGCGCTCGCGCGCTCTCTGGCGCCTCCCTCCCCGGGCAGCCCCGAGTTCGCTCCTTCCGCTTCCGGTGGGGGGGAGGGGGGAGGGGGGAGGCACTTCCGGTTGGGCCCTGGGGTCTCCCCGACGCGGCGGCGCCTCCTTCCTCTTCCTTCCTCCTCCCTCCTCCTCCTCTTCCTCTCCCTCCTCTTTTTCCCCCTCTTTTCTTTCCCGTCCCCGCCCGCCCCGTTCCCCTCCCCCCCCATCCCGTCCGAAGGACAGCGACCCTCCCCCGCCCCCCCCAGGTAAGAGCCCGGGGTGGGGGGAGGGGGGAAGGAGACCCCTCCCCCCCATATGGCGGGGGCTCGGGGTCGGGCATCCCGGGGTCAGAGGTCAGCCCCGCAGGGCGAGGGGCAGGACCCCCCCCTTCTCACCCAGCGCCCCCAATGCTACCCCCCTGGGGGGGTCATCGCTGCCCACGGGGGGACCCCCCCCCCCCACTTCTCCCCTTTCCCTCCTCCCAGAGCGACGGGCTGCAGAAAGAGGGTGAGGGATGGAGTGGTCTGTGGGTGTCTATGTGGATGTGTATCTCCCCCAGCGCTTAGAACAGTGCTCTGCATATAGTAAGCGCTTAAATGTCAACGTTATTATTACGTGGGGGGCGGGGGACCGTTGCATAGGGAACCCCCTTCTAGACGGAGCATCTCTTGGCTCCTCCACCCGCCCTCCCCACCGTCGGCCCGGGGGTCAGTGGGCAGCCTCGGACGGGATGCCCGGGCCCCCGAGACAATGGAGAGGAGGCAGGGGGTTGGGCACCCCCGGGGCAGATGAAGACGAACGAGGGCGGGACGCGGGGAAGGGCTTAGTACGCCGCACCCGGGGAGCGTCCGGTAGATGCCGTTGCTTCCCCGGGGACGACCGGAGGCGAGGGATGGGGAGGGCCAGCTTTCCCGCTTTTTATAACCCGCTTCTTCCTCCCTCACAGGATCCCCAGCGCCCCCCGCCACGAGCTGCCGTGGTCCCTGGGGGGGGGCGGAGATGGAAGCAAACGCGGGCGGAGGCGGCGGGGTCGGCGGCGGCGAGGACGGAGTCCATTTCCAGAGTTATCCCTTCGACTTCCTGGAGTTCCTGAACCACCAGCGCTTCGAACCGATGGAGCTCTACGGGGCCGGGGGGGGCGGCGCCGCCCACGACCACCCCAAAGCCGTGGCTACGCTCCCCTGCCCCCCGCCGCCCCCGGGCCCCCCCCAGTATGACTACGTGCCACCCCCGCCGCCGCCTCCCCCCTTCGACCGCCCCGCCCCGCCGCCCCACAAGCCGAAGGACTTCAAAGCCGAGACCCCGTCGTCTTCGTCGGCCGCCGCCTCCTCCTCCTCTTCCTCCTCCTCCTCCGCCTCCGCCGCCTCCTCTTCGGCCAAGAAGCCGGAGGCCCCCCTGCCTCCGCCGCCGCCGCCGCCGCCTCCGGGGTTCGGGGCCCCCCCGGCCGGGCAGCCGATCTTCGACGCGGCCTTCGGGGCCCCGCAGTGGGGCATCGTCGACCTCTCCGGCCACCAGCACCTCTTCGGGAGCCTGAAGCGCGGCGGGGTGGGCGTGGGCGGGGTGGTGGGGACGGCGGGGGGCGGCCTGCCTCCGGTCCCGCCCGCCGCGGCCCTGCCGGCGGCCGTCTCGGCCGCCTCCGCCGTCCCGTCCCCGGTCCCGCCGCCCGCGCCGGTCCCCCCGGGGGACCCCGCCAAGGACGACAAGGGCTACTTCCGGCGGCTGAAGTACCTGATGGAGCGGCGGTTCCCCTGCGGCGTCTGCCAGAAGTCCTTCAAGCAGTCGTCGCACCTGGTGCAGCACATGCTGGTGCACAGCGGGGAGCGGCCGTACGAGTGCGGCGTCTGCGGGCGCACCTACAACCACGTGTCCAGCCTCATCCGCCACCGCCGCTGCCACAAGGAGGCCCAGCCCCCGCCCGCCGGACCCGCCCCGCCGCCGCCCCCCGCCCCGCCCGGGCCGGGCCCCGGGCCCGCCGACGGGGGCGCCCCGCCGCCCCTCCCGGCCCTCGGCGGGGCGCCGGCGGCGGAGGGGGCGGGCGCGGCGGCGCCCCCCGGGCCGCCCCCGCCCCCTCCGCCTCACCCGCCCGCCGCCGGGAGCGGGGACGGCCCCTTCACCTGCTCGCTGTGCTGGAAGGTGTTCAAGAAGCCCAGCCACCTGCACCAGCATCAGATCATCCACACGGGGGAGAAGCCCTTCAGCTGCTCCGCCTGCGGCAAGAGCTTCAACCGCCGCGAGAGCCTGAAGCGCCACATCAAGACGCACTCGGCCGACCTCCTGCGCCTGCCCTGCGGCATCTGCGGCAAGGCCTTCCGGGACGCGGCCTACCTCCTCAAGCACCAGGCGGCCCACGCGGCCCCGGGCTCCGGCCCGGCGGCCTCCTCCCCGGCCTCGGCCCGCCCGGACTACCCCTGCGACGTCTGCGGCAAGAGCTACGCCGCCCCGCAGAGCCTGCTGAGGCACAAGGCGGCCCACGCGGCGGCGGCCCACGCGGCGGCGGCGGCGGCCCACGCGGCGGCGGCGGCGGCGGCCGGGCCCGGCGCCGAGGGGGCCAAGGAGGCGCCCCGGCCCCGCCCCCGCCGCCCCGCCGCCCGGCTTCCCCCCCTACCTGCTGCCCCCGCCCGAGCCCGGGGCGGCCGACGAGAAGGCGGCGGCGGCGGCCGTGGTGTACGGGGCCGTGCCGGTGCCCCTGCTGGGGGCCCACCCGCTGCTCCTCGGCGGGGGCGGGGCCGGGGCCGGGCCGGGGGCCGCGGGGGGCGGGGCCGGCGGGCCGGGGCCGGCCGCCAAGCCCTTCTGCTGCGGGCTGTGCGGCCGCGGGTTCGGGCGGCGGGAGACGCTGAAGCGGCACGAGCGCATCCACACCGGGGAGAAGCCGCACCAGTGCCCCGTGTGCGGCAAGCGGTTCCGGGAGTCCTTCCACCTGAGCAAGCACCACGTGGTGCACACCCGCGAGCGGCCCTACAAGTGCGAGCTCTGCGGCAAGGTCTTCGGCTACCCGCAGAGCCTCACCCGCCACCGCCAGGTCCACCGGCTGCAGCTGCCCTGCGCCCTGGCCCCGCCCCCCGGCCCCCCGGGCCCCGGGGGCGGCGGGGCGGGCCCCAGCGGGCTGGGGCCCGGGGCGGCCGAGGCCCTGAGCTACGCCTGCTCCGACTGCGGCGAGCACTTCCCCGACCTCTTCCACGTCATGTCCCACAAGGAGGCGCACATGGCCGAGAAGCCCTACGGCTGCGACGCCTGCGGGAAGGCCTTCGGCTTCATCGAGAACCTCATGTGGCACAAGCTGGTGCACCAGGCGGCCCCGAGCGCCTGCTGGGCCCCGACGGCGGGGGCGGGCCGGCCGGGGCCGCCGGCGGGGCCGGGCCGGCGGGGGCCGCCGAGGCGGCCGGCCTGGAGAACGGGCTGGCGGGGGAGGTGGGCGCGGCGGTGGCGGCCCTGGCGGGCGCCACGGGCGAGGAGGCGCCCCCGCTGCTGGCGGCCGGGGCCGGGGAGCGCTTCAGCTGCGGCACGTGCGGGCAGAGCTTCAAGCACTTCCTGGGGCTGGTGACCCACAAGTACGTGCACCTGGTGCGGCGGACCCTGGGCTGCGGCCTGTGCGGCCAGAGCTTCGCCGGCGCCTACGACCTGCTGCTGCACCGGCGCAGCCACCGGCAGAAGCGGGGCTTCCGCTGCCCCGTCTGCGGCAAGCGCTTCTGGGAGGCGGCCCTGCTGATGCGCCACCAGCGCTGCCACACGGAGCAGCGCCCCTACCGCTGCGGCGTCTGCGGCCGGGGCTTCCTGCGCTCCTGGTACCTGCGCCAGCACCGCGTGGTGCACACCGGCGAGCGGGCCTTCAAGTGCGGCGTCTGCGCCAAGCGGTTCGCCCAGTCGTCCAGCCTGGCCGAGCACCGGCGGCTCCACGCCGTGCCCCGGCCCCAGCGCTGCGGCGCCTGCGGCAAGACCTTCCGCTACCGCTCCAACCTGCTGGAGCACCAGCGGCTGCACCTCGGCGAGCGCGCCTACCGCTGCGAGCACTGCGGCAAGGGGTTCTTCTACCTCAGCTCCGTGCTGCGCCACCAGCGGGCCCACGAGCCCGCCCGCCCGGACCTGCGCTGCCCGGCCTGCCTCAAGCTCTTCAAGGACCCCGGCTACTTCCGCAAGCACCTGGCGGCCCACCAGGGCGGCCGGCCCTTCCGCTGCGCCGCCTGCGGGGAGGCCTTCGCCAACACCTACGGGCTCAAGAAGCACCGGCAGGTCCACAAGGTGGAGAGGCTGCAGGCCCAGGCCCAGGCCCAGGCCCACGCCGGGGGGGCCCTGGCAGCCAAGGACACCTGAGGCGGCGGCGGCGGGGACCGGGTCGCCGGGGGGCGGGCGTGGCCTCGGGACCCTCCCTCCCCGCCCCGGTCCTCCCTCCCCACGGACTCCCGCAGAAAGGGACCCGAGGCCTCGTCGCGGGGGGCCACCCCGCCGGCCCCTCGCCCTCCCCCGGCGGGCCTGCCGTGCTCCCCCGCGCCTCCGGCCGCAGAGGCGGGGAGGCGGGGGCGGAGGGGCGGGGGGTCGGGGCGCCCCCGAGGCCCCACGGAGACCCGACCCGCCGGCGGCGCCCGCCCTGTCCGCCGACACCCACCCTCCGCCCCTTCCCCTCGCCGAGTCTCTCCCCAGACACCCCCCGGACCCCAGCGGCGACCTCCGCCTCCAACCCCCCCGCCCCCGCCCCCCGATCCCCGATCGCGAGTGGATTCTGGTCCGTCCGCCCCGCCCCCGTGCCCGGCCGGAGTGGGTGGTGCCGTGGGGGGGCGGGGGGGACCCGTTTCTGTTTTGATGCTGGGGTGGGGTGGGAAGGGGTGGGGAGGTTGTACAGACGAAGCGGACAATAAAACTGTCAACGCGGCTTCTTGGGAGGGGGGGGTCGTTTTTGCCCTCCCACGGAAGGGCCCCCCGAGTGGGGGCCTCTGAGCGGGGAGTGACTCCCACCTCATCCCGACGAGCCCGGGCCATCTACCCCCTCCCCTGCGGCACCGGAGAGGTCGGCCTCCCTGCCCCTCGGACTTCCCCTCCTTCAGAGCGGTTGGGGCTTTTATTAAGCACTAGCCTAGGCCAAGCGCTGAATTAGTCGCGTGCGGAGGGGGCAGATCAATCGCAGCCTCATCAAACGCCGGCCCTGCCGCACCAGAGACTCACGGTCTAGAGGTGGGGGGGACCGGCTGTTGAATCCCTTCTTTTTCCAGATGAGGAAACGGAACCAGAGAAGCAAAGGGACTTGCCCCTAACCCTACAAGAGCAGCGTGCAGAGCTGGGATGAGACCCCCCGGGGAAGTGCTCTTCACCTGACCCCACCCTCCACCTCCAAGGGATCTCAGCCTGAGGAGGGGGCTGGAGCCCCCCTCTGACCCACCCCCCCATGTCCCAAACAGAGCCACACCAGACACGTCCCCAACAGAAACGCCTTTAATCAGAAGTAACAGGGTGTGTGAGCACCGACCCCCTCTCTGGGGTGTAATGAGGGGGGAAGGGGCTCCGTGACCCCCAGGTGACTTTCGCTTCCCCGTTCTGCCGTCCGGAGGGTGGCACCTATCCGCCGGGGAACGGGAGACCCTCCAGCCCGGCGTCGCCCTCTACCCTCGGTGGGCTCGGGGCCTAAATCCTGATGGGGGTCCACAGCCGGCTCCAGGTGGGCGACCGGCTCGTTCGAAAGAAAGGACACGGCGGGGAGAAGAGGGAGAGATGGACCGTCACCCTAAGGCGGGGCGAGGCCGTGAAGGGCGCTGAGGTGCCGGGCGAGGCGACGGCGCTCGGGAAAGGCCTGCGGGCAGATGGGGCAGCGGTGGGGCCGCTCCCCCGTGTGGACCCGCCGATGTTTGGCACAGTTGGAGGAGTTGTTGAAGCGCTTGGGGCAGACGGGGCAGCGGAAGGGCCGCTCGCCCGTGTGCACCCGCCTGTGGGTGGCCAGGGCCGAGGCCTGCGTGAAGCGCTTGGGGCAGACGGGGCAGCGGAAGGGCCTCTCGCCCGTGTGCACGCGCAGGTGCTCCTTGAGGTCCGTGGCCCGCCTGAACCGCTTCTGGCAGGCGAAGCAGATGTACGGTCTCCCGGCCCAGCCTTGCCCGCCTTCCTCCTCCCCGTCGTCCCCCCACCCCAACCCGTTCCCGGCCTCCCCTGGGCACTCCCCTGGCCCGCTGGGGTCTTTCCAGACCCCGGCCTCCAGCCCGGCCTTCCCCGCGCCACTCTCCTCCCCTCCGCCCCCCGCACCTTCATCCCCAACCTCCTCCCATCCCACGTCCCCACCGAGTGGCCTGCCCACGGCCACCGGCCCCCCGTCGTCCCGTCCCCGCCCCTCGCCTCCAGCTTCTTCCTCCTCCCTCCCTCCCTGTCCACACCCCCATCCTCCGCCCCTCACCCTCTTGACCTCCCCCGGCTTCTCCTCCTTCCCCACCTGGGTCTCCCTCCCCAAGACGCCCACCTCCCCCGGAGGCCCCGCGGTCCCGGGACGGGCCTCCCCTTTGTCCGCCGCCCGTGAGGGGCCGGGCTGGGGCCGGTGCGTCCTCTGGTGTTTCTTGAAATTGGAGGAGTTGTTGAAGGCCCGGCCGCAGACCCCGCAGCGGAAGGGCCGTTCGCCGGTGTGGATGCGGGTGTGCCCGGCCAGCACGGACGACTGGGTGAAGGCCTTCCCGCAGAAGCCGCAGCGGTAGGGCCGCTCGCCCGTGTGCACCCGCTCGTGGTCCCGCAGGTCCGACGAGCGTCTGAAGGGCTTCCGGCAGAAGCCGCAGGCGTAGGGCTTGGCCGGCGGGGCGGCGGGGGGCGGCGGGGCCGGGACGCGGGGGGCGGCCGCCGCCGCGGGAGAGGGGCCGGGGCACGAGGCCGCCCGCTCCCCGTCGGCCGCCGCTCGCCGCCGCCGGCGCGTCAGGAGGCGGGCGGGTGCGGCGAGGGCCCGGGGGCACTGGGGGCAGCGGTAAGGGCGCTCGCCCGGGTGCGGGTCGCGCCGCGCGCGCGGGCCGGCGAGGCCCGGGCAGCGCCGGCCGCACGCGCGGCACTGGAGGTGGCCGCCGCCGCCCGGCGCCCTGGCGCGGCTCCGTTCGTCGAAGAGGAGGTCGGGGACGAGGCCCAAAGGGTCCGCGCCCGCCCAGGCCTCGGGGGGCTCCTCCTTGACGGTCACCGCCTGGATCTCCATCAGGTCACCGGCCGTGCGGCTCTGGAGGGGAGAAATAATAACGTTGGCATTCGTTAAGCGCTTACTATGGGCCGAGCACTGTTCTGAGCGCTGGGCGGGGGGGGGGATCCAGGTTGTCCCACGTGAGGCTCACGGTTAAGACCCACTTTCCAGATGAGGCCCAGAGGGGCGAAGTGACTCGCCCACAGGGCCCCAGCTGACAAGTGGCGGGGCGGGGATTCGAACCCATGACCTCGGACTCCCCAGCCCGGGCTCTTGCCACCGGCCCCGCGGCCGCCTGCCCGCCCGTGCGCCCACCCCCGCCGCCCACCGGCTCACCTCCTGAGCCTGCGGACCCCCGGGCTTCCCACCGATCGACGGATCGATGGATCGATGGCTGCGGGCCGAGCGCACCGGTCCTTAGAGGCGCGGGCCCGAGCCGCGGGCGCGCGCGGGGGCCCGAGCCGCGGGCGCGCGCGGGGGCGGCCATCTCGGGCCGGGCCCCGCCCCCTTCGGCCTCTCCGCCTATCACGGCTCTTCCCGCCCACAAGCCGAGCGCAGGGGCGGAGGGAGGGAGACGGCCGGGCGCATGCGCGCGGCGGGGGGAGGCGGGGCCGTCGGGCGCATGCGCGCGGCGGGCGAGGTGGCGCCGCCGGGCGCATGCGCGCCGTCCCCTCAGCTCGCCTCGCCTCCCCTCACGGCGGGGAGACCGGGCGACCCCCTTGGGAGCCACCCACTTTTGCCGTTTCCTCTCAGGCCTTGGGTCCCTCTTAATAATGGTGCTATTTGTTAAGCGCTTACGAGGGGCAGAGCACTGTTCTAAACGCTGGAGTCGGTCCTGGGTCATCAGGGGGTCCCACGTGGGGCTCCCAGTCTTCATCCCCCTTTGACAGATGAGGGAACCGAGGCCCAGAGACGTGGCTCGCCCACAGGCGCACAGCTGACAGGTGGCAGAGGCGGGATTCGAACCCATGACCTCGGACTCCCAAGCCCGGGCTCTTGCCACTGAGCCACGGACCTGCTCTCTGCTCCCTAAGGCCGCCCGCCCTGGTTCTGGGTCCCCAAGCCGAAATTCCTGGGTTTTGCCACCTTTGAATTTGGATTTGCCCCCCTTTATTCACCCTTCCCTCAGCCCCACGGCTCTTATGGCCATAGCCATAATTGATTTATCTATATTGTCCGTCTCCCCCCGCCTCTTGACTGTACACTCATTGCGGATGGGGAATATAATGTTGGTATTAAGCGCTTACTATGTGCCAAGCACTGTTCTAAGCGCTGGGGGAGATTCAGGTGGTCCCACGTGAGACTCACACTCTTAATCCCCATTTTACAGATGAGGGAACTGAGGCACCGAGAAGCGACTTGCCCAAAGTCACCCGGCTGACGGGTGGCGGAGCCGGGATTGGAACCCAAGACCTCCGACTCCTAAACCCATGCTCTTTCCAAAGTGCCACGCTGCTTGCGGTATTAAGTGCTTACTAGGTGTCAGGCACTTGATTCTATTTATTGTCATTGTTCTTATCGGTCCGTCTCCCCCAATTAGACTGTAAACCCGGCAAAGGGCAGGGACTGTCTCTGTTACCCATTTGTCCATTCCAAGCGCTTAGTACAGTGCTCTGCACATAGTAAGCGCTCAATAAATACGATTGAATGAATGAAAAGTGCTGGGATAGCTACAAGTTAAAAGCGCTGGACACAGTCCCTGTCCGACCTAAGGCTCACCCTCTTAATCCCTATTTTACAGATGAGGTAACTGAGGCACAGAGAAGCAAAGTATCTTGGCCAAGATCGCACAGCAGACAGTGTTTCTACCAACTCTATGTCGAACTCTCCCGTGCGCTTAGTACAGCGATAATCATAATGGTGGCATTTGGGTGCTTACTAGAGAAGCAGCGAAGCTCAGTGGCAAGAGCCCGGGCTTGGCAGTCAAAGGTCATGGGTTCAAATCCCGGCTCTGTCACTTGTCAGCTGGGTGACCTCAGGCAAGTCACTTCACTTCTCTGGGCCTCAGTTCCCTCGTCTGGAAAATGGGGATGAAGACTGTGAGCCTCACGTGGGACAACCTGAATACCCTGAATCTACCCCAGCGCTTAGAACAGTGCTCGGCACATAGTAAGCGCTTAAATAACAACATTATTATTATTATGTGCCGAGCACTATACTAAGTTGTGGGGCAAATCCAAGTAAATCAGGGTGGACACAGTCCCCGTCCCACATGGGGCTCACCGTCTCAATCCCCATTTTACAGATGAGGGAATGGAGGCCCAGAGAAGTGAAGTGACTTGGCCAAGGTCACACAGCAGGCAGAAGCATAGTAAGCATTCAATAAATACCACTGAAAATGATGAGGAAGGGGGGGCGATATGGTGAGCAAAGAGATGAAGGAGTGGGGATGGCAGGGGGGCAATTGTAGTGTCTTTTAAAGTGCTTACTTTTTGCCAAGCACTGTTCGAAGCGCTGGGGTCCAGGCGAGATCGTCAAGTCCCGCACGGGGCTCCCCACATAAGCATGAGGGAGAATAATAATAATAATAATAATGATGTCGGTATTTGTTAAGCGCTTCCTCTGTGCAGAGCACTGTTCTAAGCGCTGGGGTAGACACAGGGGAATCGGGTTGTCCCACGTGGGGCTCACAGTCTTCATCCCCATTTTACAGACGAAGGAACTGAGGCCCAGAGAAGTGAAGTGACTCGCCCACAGTCCCCCAGCTGACAAGGGGCAGAGCCGGGATTCGAACTCATGCCCTCTGACTCCAAAGCCCGGGCTCTTGCCACTGAGCCACGCTGCTTCTCTACGAAGAGGTACGGACTCCCCCCCCCTTTCGTAGATGGGGCCCAAAGAAGCGAAGCGTCCGGCCCAAGTCCCCCAGCGGGCAAGAGGCGGGATTAGAACCCACGACCTTCCCAAGCGGCGTTGGTTCCGCCGCCTCCCAGCGCGGAGCAAGGCCGGGGGGGGAGCCAAAGCGTAATAAAGACACCCCCCCCACCCCCCCCCCCCGATGCTGGGGGTGAAGAAGAAAATAAGAAGAAATTTCGGGCCGCCCCCCGCGACGCTGCGTGTTTCGGACGGTGGCGGACCGGTCCCGGGGCCGCCCCCCCCCGCTGCCCTGGGTTGGGGGAGGGGGCGGAGGAGGGGGAGGGTCCCGGGCCGGACGGCTCGGGTGGGACGCGGGAGGCCAAAGACCCCGGAACCTTTTCCGCCCGAGCCCTTTGTCTTCAACCGGAGCGGTTTCCCGGGGCCGCCGCGCCCCGCCCCCCGCGGCTCCCCTCCCCTCCCCCCCTCCCCCCCCCCCCCCAGCCCCCGAAGCCCCTCCGGACCCGGACCCCGGGCCGGTCGGGGGGTCGGGGGTCCGGGCCGGGGGGCGCGCAGCCGAGCCCCGCCGCCGCTTGGGCCCGCTCCCCCCGGGAAGGGCCGTCCGAACGGGAGCGGCTCCACCGACCCCAGCGCAGGTCGGCCGGACCCCGGGGGGACCCCGGCCCACCCCACCGCACCGCACCGGGGGGGGGCGATCCGGGAGGTGAGACAAGCCCGGGGAGGAGAGGCAGTGGGAGGGGGCGGCGGGGGGCGGGCGGGGACCCCCCCCACCCCCCCCGCCTCCCCCGATCTACAGGGTGGGGGAGAAGAGGGAGGACGGGGTCGGCTCCGAAGAGGAGTGGGGTAGAGGCCCGTGCGGGGGCGGGCTGGAAGGGGGCTTAGAGAGGCTGGGGGACGGGAGGGAGGGAGGATGGGACCGGGGGTCGGGAGCCCAGAGGGTGCGGCCCCCTGGCAAAGAAAGAGCCAGGGGCAACGAGGGCCTGACGGCCACACAGGGAAGGAGGCCGGACGGGTCCAGAGACAGAAGCCGGACAGGACCGGAGACAGAAGCCGGACAGGACCGGAGATAGAGGCCATTCAGGTCCAGAGACGGAGGTGGAGGGCACATCAAATAGTTTGGAGGGAATCCTTCTCTCTAACCTCCTCTCTATCTCTCTGTCTCTCACCACACCCCTCCTCCCCCACCCCGGCCTTTTCCAGGTCCTCGGACAGCCCCCTTCTTCCCCACCATGCTTCTGCCCCCCCGCCCCAGAGCCCCCCCTCCCC
Organism: Ornithorhynchus anatinus; assembly: GCF_004115215.2. Taxonomy (NCBI): domain Eukaryota; kingdom Metazoa; phylum Chordata; class Mammalia; order Monotremata; family Ornithorhynchidae; genus Ornithorhynchus; species Ornithorhynchus anatinus. Next base: position 52,209,981 of record NC_041737.1, on the reverse strand, counting down.
ACCCCGGGCCTCCTCCTAGTCCCTCCGCCTCTCCTCGTCCCGCCCCGCAAGAGCCCCCCGGCCCGTCCCGGCCCCCGGACCCTCCCCGCTTCAGCCGCCGCCGCTACCTCCTCATCGACAGTCTCGGGGTCCCCTACACGGTGCTGGTGGAGGAGGCCGGGGGCGGGGCGGCCCCCGGGGGGTCCCTGCCCCAGGCCCCCCAAGCCCCGACGGCCCCCCAGGCCCCGGCGGCCCCCTCGCGGAAGGCCTACCGCTGCCCGGTCTGCTCGCGGGCCTTCGAGTACCTGTCCTACCTGCAGCGGCACAGCATCGCCCACTCGGAGCAGAAGCCGCACGTGTGCCCCGCCTGCGGGAAGGGCTTCAAGCGCCAGAGTCACCTGGAGAGGCACAAGTTCACCCACGGCGGGCGCGGGGGCAAGCCCCACGCCTGCCCCGTCTGCCCCCGCCGATTCCGCGACGCCGGCGAGCTGGCCCACCACCAGCGCGTGCACACCGGGGAGCGGCCCTTCCAGTGCCGCGTCTGCCACATGCGCTTCGGGGAGCGGAACACGCTGCAGAGGCACGCCCGCCGAAGCACCGGGCCGGGCAGCCCTGACGGCGCTCGGCCCCGAGGGACCCTCGGCCGAGGACCGACCCCCGCCCCCTCCCTCCGCCGAGCCAGCCTCGGCGCCCTCCCCTCCCCCCCCCAGCCCCGCTCCCCGGCCCAAAGCCGAGCACGGACACGCCGGGCTGACCTGGACCGCGCCCGTCGGCCTCGGTCTCCCCGAGGGGCCCCCGGACGGGCTCGAACTTCGGGCTGACTTCTTCGGGTCCTTCCCGTCCGAGCCCCGGACTCCTGACGCCGCTGACTCCCCCCTCTGTGGAAATCCGGCTCGGATCCCGGCCGGACTCCGACCTCTCTGCTCCCACTCCCCCGTCCCTCTCTGCAGCTGGAGGAGATCGGGGTGCCGGGGGGGGGGGAGCTCCTGCCCTCCTCCGTCTCCCAAACTGGAACCTGGATTTATTCATCTCTGACTTTCCAAGTCCTAGCTGGGGAGCGACTGAGTCAGCCGGTAAGGGACCACAAGCTAGGGCAGCCCCCGCCCCCGAACAGATCCCAGAGCACTTAAATACAGATTCAAGAGCACTTACAGGTAGCAGGTCGGCCACACCGGCGGGCCCCAGGCCAAAACCCACCACCCCGGAATGGAGACGCAGACGAGACGGTGGGGAGGGAGGCCAGCTCCTCGTTTTCACGCGTTCTTTTTGTGCATTTTTAAGGTATTAGGAGTAGGAGGGCAAGAAAGGACTTCTGACCAAAATAAATGTGTTTCGACAGACACCTGGAGCCTTACGTGTCTGGAGAAGACGCAGAAGGTTTCTAGGCAGGGAGGTGGATCGCGGGGTGGAAGGAACTGCTGGGTGAGAGAGGAGGAAAATAGAGGGGTCCCAGCTGGGGTCCTAGCCTTAGCGGTCCAGGGAGCGACCGAGAGCGACTGATCGGGAAGACCCCCCCCCCCCCCCCACCGTTTCCTGCGTCCCAGTCTTACCAGCTGGGAATCCATCTTCCCCACTGACTGCGGGGTACCTGAACCCATCTCCTTTCCCTGGGGATCCCCCCGGCAGCTCACGGCCTCCTCTCAGAGAAACGCAGGTGTCCTGCAGGCAGAGTTCCGACTCTACCGGGCCGCCCCCACCTCCCACCACTGTCACAGGCTCGGCTCAGCAGCCTCTGCCTCCCGCCCCCATTTCTGTCTTTTCCTGGGAAGGGAGGGGTGTCGGGCCAGGGAGTGGAGGGGGCTGAGGCGGGCAGGCGCCTCGGTGGTTATTTTGAGTTTCCGAATGGGAGCGTAATGAGGGGTTTGGGGCCCACAGGCACTCCAGATAACGGCTAACTCCGGCCCGAGCCCCAAGTGCTTCAGACCCAGGGGCAAACCCCCACACCAAATCCGGGGAACGGGCCTCACTGGGCTTGGTTTCTGGTGTGTTCTTTCCCAGCCATTGGGGCTGGGGGCTGGGGGACTCCTGGCCACCTCTCTGGATGCCCTGCCCGCCCCCCTCTCCCCTCACCAGCCCTCCGCCCCTTTAGGAATGACAGACGAACAACATGCCCGGCCGAGGAGCTTCCTTCCGCAGAACTCGGGGGCAAAAGGATCCAGGCCTCTGAACTGGGAGATGGCCAGAGTAGGAAGAGAGAGATGGGTGGAAATTGGGAGTCTGAGAGTCTTAACAACAATAGCGCAGTCAGTCTTATTATTACGGGGTTCGGGAACCAAGGTCAGATTCTGATTTTGGCAGTGTAAGCTCCTCGAGGACCGGGAATGTGACTACCGACTCTGTTTGCATTATACTCTCCGAAGCATTCTCCATAGTCCTTGCCCAGAAGCAGCGTGGCTTAGTGGATAGAGCCCGGACCCGGGAGTCAGAAGGACCTGGGTTCTAATCCCAGCCCTGCCACTTGCCTGCTGGGTGACCTTGAGCTAGTCACTTCCCTTCTCATCGCCCTCGTCGGTAAAATGGGGATTAAGCCCCAGAACCAACCCCATGAGGGACGGGGACTGGGTCCAACCTGATGATCTGGTATCTACCCCACTGCGCAGTACAGCGTCTGGCACGTAGTAAGCGCTCAACAAATACCATGAAAAAAGGTGTCTGGAATAGTGTCTTTCACACAGTAAGAGCTTGATAAACACCATCGATTGATTTAGGACTCGGTCACCACCAGGCGTTGTTGCCACCGTCAAGCTTTCTGGCCACCTCTAATGGGGGTGGGGGACAGACCCCAGGGCCCCCCACTGAAATGGGTCTGGCCAGTTGTGTCCGGTGGGGGGGGGGCTCGGCTCCGGACTCTGCTTCCCCCCGTCCGACGGACCGGTCAGCGCACAGTTTTCTCCCTGAGTGGTCAACGCTCCGCTATCCCGCTCGTGGGCTCCGATGTCCTTCGCGGAGCGGGTGGAGAGTGATGATTTGGGGGAGCGTGGGGGTCGCCCCTTCCCATCGCCCCCTCCCCACACCCCGAGGTACGAAATCTTGATCTTTTGCAGACTCTCCCTGTCCTGGTCGGGGGTGGGGGGGCGGGACCCTAAGGAGGCGGCCCCTTCCCCGGGAATCGGGGCAGAGGGGCCCGGAGCCGGCCCGCCGGGCCTGGAGACCAATCTCCGCTTTCCCCGGACCCTCACCCCCATCATCGTCGCCCCCCACCCCTCTCTGGAGCTGCCCGGCCTCTCTGCCCCTCCGCCGCCCATCCTCCGGGCCGGGACTGAGCGAGGGACCGGCGGACAAGTACGCGGCCATTCTGGGGGAGGAAAAATGCACTGAAATCCCCAACCGGGCCGGGTGGGGGGCGGGGCCCGCCCCCCTGGCCCCCCAGGCCCCGCCCCCCGGCCCCCGGGAGCGGGCGGTAGGTTGGCCGGGGGGCCGGAGGGTTTGGGGACTGGGGGGCGGGGTCGGCATCGGTAAGGAGGGAGGGAGGGAGGGAGAGGGGCGGGGTGTCGGGGCCGGCGGAGCCGCCTGCGCCCGGTGGCGGTTGGCGGACGGTCCCGGGATCTGGGCCTGGGCCTGGGCCTGAGGCTGGGCAGGGGCCGGGGTCGGGGCCGGGGCCGGGGCCGGGGCCGGGGCCGGGGCCGGGGCCCGGGCCGCCTCTCCGGCCCGGAGCCCCCGCGCGGGTGAGGAGCACACGGCGGCCCGGGGCCCCCTCCCCACCTCCTCCCCGGGCGCCGGGCGGGACCGGGACCCCCCACCCCTTCTCCCCTCTCCCCGGACCCCGCCGACAAAGGGCGCGGGGGCCGGGATTCCCCCCCCCCACGCGTGACGCGGCCTCCTGCCACCGAGGGGGAGCGGAGGGAGGGGAGGCGGCAGCGGACAAAAGCGGGAGGAGGGGGTGGATGAGGGAGGGAGGGAGGGAGGAAGAGAGGGAGGGAGGGAGGCCGCCCCCGGGTCCGTTGGGAGCCCCGAGCGAACCGGCTCCCGCGCCCGGCCGGGGGTGGGGATGGGGGTCTGGTGTGGTGGGCGCTGGCCGCCGCCCTGGCCAAGTTTGGCCATCCTCTGCCCATCCTCGATGCCCATCCCGGATGCCCGGGTCCCGGGTCGGTCGGACGTGTGTGGGATGCGGGGGGTCCCGGGTCCCCCGGGCCGCCCCAACAAACGGGAGGAGCGACAGGCCGCTGTCCGGCCCTCGGCGCTCCTTAGTGGGTTCCCCCCGGCGGGGCCCATTGTCCTCCCAGCCTGGGGGTCCCCACCGGGGCCGGACGGACCCCCCTCCCCGCCTCTGCCCCTGATGACTCTCTCTCTCTCTCTCTCTCTTCAGGGCCCCTGAGGCACCCGGACGCCTGGGTCCAGCCGAGGCGGCTACCGCGTCATGAACGACAGGAACGGCCGGAGGAGAATGAGTAAGGAGGCCTCCTCTCCCCGGGCTCCCCAGTTCCCTCCTTCTCCTCTCCCCGGGCTCCCATGTTCTTCCCTCCCGGGGCCGGGCCCCCTTACCCTGCTCCCCCGAAACTAATAAGGATGGCATTTAAGCGTCTACTATGTGCCGAGCACCGTTCCAAGCGCCCGGGGAGGATCAGGGTAATCAGGTGGCCCCAGGTGGAGCTCGCGGTCTCGATCCCCATTTTCCAGATGAGGTAACCGAGGCGCAGAGAAATGAAGTGACTTGCCCAGAGTCACCCAGCTGACGAGTGGCGGAGCCGGGATTAGAACCCACGACCTCTGACTCCCCAAGCCCGGGCTCTTTCCACTGAGCCCCGCTGCTTACGTAGTTTACGCAGCTTACGTGCTTAACACCACGCGGACTGATGTCTGACTCCCCCTCGGACTGTAAGCTCGCTGTGGGCGGGGACCGTGTCCGTTGTACTCTCCCAGGCGCTCGGTCCAGTGCTCCGCACACGGTAAGCGCTCGATGAATCCGACTGACCCAGCGGCCGACGTCCACCCGAGGCGCGGGGGGGGGCCTGGCTTTTCTGAGTCTCCGCGGACGGGGTGACAGACTCCCTCCCCGCTCCTCCCTCAGTGAAGAAGGACGAGGAGGCCTACGAGATCTCCATTCCGTTCGAGGAGACGCCACACCTGGAGCCCCAGATATTCTACAGCCTGACCCCCCCCAGGGGCCACTGCGAGGGTGAGCGGCTTGGGTCCCCGAAGGAGGCCGGGGAGGACGGGAGGCTCGGGGCCCCGGGGCAAGCAGAGGCCGGAGGCGGAGGGGTCCACTCTAGCCCGACCCCCGGCATTGCAGAGGCCTCGGAGCCCGCCTCCCCCACTTTGGCGCTGATGAACGGCGTGAAGACGCAACTGCACATGGCCCTCGAACGCAACTCGTGGCTGCAGAAGCGCATCGAGGACCTGGAGGAGGAGAGGGATTTCCTGCGCTGCCAGCTCGACAAGTTCATCTCCTCCGCCCGGCTCGACGCAGGTACGGCCTCCGGGCCCGCTGGGGATCCCGGGGCCCCGAGTTCCGGGACCGAAGCCCCCACGGTCCCTTGGGACCGGGGCATCGCTGTCCGTCCGGCGCTAACCAGCACCCGGAGGGCCTCCCGCGTCTTCTCGCCGGTTTTGTTTTTTTTAAATCTCTTGGTACCCCCGTCTCTCTGTCTCCCTCTGTGCCAGAGGATCATTGCCGGGGCAAGCTGGCAGGTCGGCGGGCGGAGGGGGCCGAGACCCGACTCGGGGAGACCTCGGACCCCGGCAGCCCCACGTCCTCCCTCAGCGGCGGCTCCGAAGAAGGGGGCTCGGCTGAGCGCAAGCGGCAGAAGCAGAAGGGGGGGGCCGGACGGCGGCGGTTCGGCAAGCCTAAGGCCAGGGAACGCCAGAGGGGTGAGCGGAGCGGGGCCGGTGGACGAGAGGACTGCGGAGGGCTGGGCGCGGAGAACACGGAGGGGATGCCCGGGCATAGGGCTGACCCGGGATGCCCCACGGGCCCCTCTTCCCTAGGGGCCTGCTCTGGTTCATTCATTCAATAGTATTTATTGAGTGCTTACTATGTGCAGAGCACTGTACTAAGCGCTTGGGATGAACAAGTCGGCAACAGATAGAGACAGTGGTTCGCTGGCCTCTTGTGATCCCTTGAGAGAGAGAGAGGAGAGAGAGAGAGAGAGAGAGAAAAGGCCAGAGTGCTCTGGAAGGTGGCCTGAACCTCAGGGGGCATGTTGATGAACCCCCGTGGCCCCCAGGGTCACCACCGGTGCCGGACAGCACTCCCTGGACCCCTTCCAACGGGGCCGGCTCGGGCCGCGGCCGCCCGTGCGCCACGAGAACGGGCCCCGGGCCAGCTGGCACAGGGAGGTGGTGAGAGTGGTGCCAGGCCGGCCCAGCCCGAGCCGGGTCCCGCTCTTTAGTTTAAGGTTTCCGGGGAGGAGGTAATGGCTGAGGAGGCTGAAATGGTCAGAGGGCGGGAAGGGAGGGCGGGAGCTCCGCACACAGTGCGCCCTCAATAAATACGACTGCTTGATCGACGGATCTTGGGGCAGCACGGAGGCCACGGCCCTCTTCCCTTATCTGTTTCCCTCCCGCCCCTGTCTCTTGTCTGCCACCCCGGGGGTCCCGCTCGCAGTGAAGGACGCAGACGGGGTGCTGTGCCGCTACAAGAAGATCCTGGGGACGTTCCAGAAGCTGAAGAGCATGTCGCGGGCCTTCGAGCACCACCGCGTCGACCGCAACACGGTGGCGCTGACCACGCCCATCGCCGAGCTGCTCATCGTGGCCCCCGAGAAGCTGGCCGAGGTCGGGGAGTTCGACCCGTCCAAGGAGCGGCTGCTGGAATACTCGCGCCGCTGCTTCCTGGCGCTCGACGAGGAGACGCTCAAGAAGGTGCAGGCCCTCAAGAAGAGCAAGCTGCTGCTGCCCATCACCTACCGCTTCAAGCGGTGATCCCCACCCTCCGCACCACCGGGTCCCGCGCCCTCCTGGCCTCCACAGCTCTTTTCCCGGGGGGGGCGGGTGGTCTTTAATCTTTTGGGACCCCTCCCTACTTCTCCACTCCCTCCCTACCCCAGCTCAAGAGGCTGCCCCCCACCCCCTGTACTCTCGGACTTCCCCTCCACCCTTTTGGACTCCTCCCTGTTCCCGTAACATTCCCCCCGACCCCGCAGGCCTCCTGGGATCCCGGTGGGCTTCCCAGTGAGGGTCCAGAGTGTGTGTATGGGGCGGGGGGGGAGAGCTCTCGGTCCCCTAGGAGCCCCGGTGGTCTCCTGTTGTTCCGCTTTGGCACCCGTCATCGCAAGCAACCTTTCCCATCCTGGGAATTCCAGACCCTTCCGCAGCACACCTCCCCGCTCCCCCTTGAGGCCCTCACAGCCTCCACCCGCTGGATTTCCGTGGGCTCTGAAGTTGCCCTCTCCTCCCTTGAGGGCCAGGGTCGCTTCCCATCCCATTCCTTACCGCCCCCCCGCCCCCGGTCCTCCCTGACCCTTTCTCCCGCTCAGAGCAGCTGTGGGCCTCCCCTAGCCGGGGCAGGCCTTCCCGTCTCCCTCCCCTACCCTCCATGCCGAGGAGATTTGTGTGTATATATATGTATCTATCCCCATCCAGCACCGTTTCCTTCCACTCCACGTCCATCCTCCTGGGGCCCGCTCGCTCCACCCCCGGCTGAGGGTGGTGGGGAGGTGGAGTGTGTGTGTGTGTATAGTTCACAGCCCCCTTCCATCGCCACCACCGTACCCCACTCCTCTCCTCACCCCCTCGCCGTCCTCTTCCGTCCCCCCCAGGCCCCATATTTAAGAGGTCGGAGAGGAGAGGCCGGGGGATGCCCCGGGTCTCCCTTCCCCCGGTGCTCTCTCCCGACGCCCCCTCCCCCCGGCCCGGACGGAACCACCAAACGAGAGAACTATTCAGAGAATTTAAATTAAAAGATGAGACAATTTGGAATAAACTCGGCCTCCGCCTCTCGCTGGGGAGTGGGGACTGGGCGATGACAGGTGACCCAACTCCCTTCCCGCCCCCTCCCGGGCCACCGAAGGGGAGGCGGGTGGAAGAGACGAGGCGACAGGCTGCAATTAGGGGCGGCGGGGGAGGAGCAGCTGGGGGCCCGAGCCGGGAGCGCAGGGGAAGCGGGAGCTGCGAGGAGCTGACAGGTGCAGGGGAAGAACCGGGGGAAAGTGGAAGGAGGCCCGGGCGGCCGCCGTGCCCTTTTCTCCCGGCAGGGGGCGCTGGCGCCGGAGCCGCTTCGCCGCGGCCCGGAAGTCGTCTATCACCGCCTCGGCCCGGCCGCCGCCGCCGCTTCCTCGCGCCCGTTGGATCGGGGCAGGCCGGACGCCGGGACTCGCCGGCAACCCCCGCGCCCGGCTGCGCCAGGGATTCCTCCCTCGGCAGGGGAGTCGACGGGCGGAACGGCGCCGGGGAGCGAGGCCCGGAAGTCGCTCTGGCGGCGGAGTCCCGACGCGCGCAGGCGCAGAACCGCCCCCGGCGCGCGCAGGCGCAGAAGGCCCCCCGCGCCGCCGCCGCGCCTGCGCGCCGCCGCCACCTCCTTTTGTTTCGCGCAGCAACTGCGCCCTCCCCCGCCCCGCGCGAGCCCGGCCCCACGTGACCCGCAGCGGCGGCGGCGGCGGCGGCGGCGTCCCCGACCCTTCGGCTCCCTCCCCCGCGCCCCTCGTCCTCCCCTCCTCGTCCTCCCCTCCGCGGCTCCCCTCCGACTCCCGACCCCCGCAAAGACGCTTAGGGCGGACGGACGGCGGGGAGGGGCGGGGGGGGAGTGGGCCTCCTAGAACTTCCGGGCGGGAGCCGAAGGCCGGGGCTTAAAGCCTCCGGAAACTGCCGAGGCCCCGGCGTCCGGCGTCGGTGGGGGCGGGGGGGGGGCAGCCCGGGCGCGCCCGCAGCTCCGGGGACCCGCGGGACCCCGTCCTCCTCCTCGCCGGAAGGGGGCGAAGCGCCTGCTGGGAAAAGAGGCGGGCCCCGGCCCGGCCGGAAGCAGCCGAGGGGGCGGCGGAAGGAGCCGAGCGGGCGGCCAGGAGGAGGAGGAGGAGGAGGGAGCGAGCGAGCGAGCGAGCGAGCCAGGGCCGCCTCTGCCGCCGCCGCCGCCGCCTCAGCAGCATGTCCGACTTCGACGAGTTCGAGCGGCAGCTCAACGAGAACAAGCAAGGTGGGGGATGGGGGCGGAGGGGGGGGGACACGATCTCGCGGGCCCCCCCCCCCCGAAGCGCGCGCGCGCGCGCGCGTGTCCCCCTCCCCCCCCTTCCGTGGCGCAGGCGCGGTAGCGGCGGCCGCCTTGGAGGCCCCGCGGGGGGCGCCGGCCACGTGACCTCCCGCGGCGCGCGGGGAGCGCGCGCCCCCCCTCCCCTCCCCCACGTGGCTTGGGGGAGCCAGTCCTGCCCCCCAACAGTCACCCCTGTTTCCGCTTCCGCCTTCTCCCTCCCTCCCCCCCCCCATGTGCTGGTTTTGAACACGTTCGACGTCGTCCTTCGTGTCTCCCCCCGTTGGGCGGGGATTTGGGGGGGCACCCTCCCCCTTTTCCCCCCTTTTTTCCCCCGCCGGGCCCGGACACGTGAAGGCCGGAGAGGGGGGAGACGGAGAGGAGAAAGCCCCCCCCCCTTTGCTCAACTGCGGGGGTGGTTTTAGGCGTCCCCCTCCTTCCAGGAGCCTTGAATGGGGTCTCCCCCCCACCCCATCAGGAACCTTGCATGGGGTCCCTTGCGCCCCCCCAGTTTGAACCATCTGCTGGTCTTCATCACCTTTTTCTTAACCCCCCCCCCCCCATCTCTTGGAAGCCCTTTTCTGCTTTCTTTTTCCCGCATCCCACCAGGAGACACCCCTCCCCCCCCCAACCTTCCCCTCCCGATTTGGAGAGCTTCCCTGGCCGCCTTTTGAAGCAGGGTTAGGGACGGGGGCTGCGGCAGGCCCAGAACCCACACCCTCGGAAGCCTCATCCACCACCTTCCTTCCAGGAAGAAGAATAATAGTAATAAGGGCGTTTGGCGAGCGCTTAGTATGTGCAAAGCGCCCTGGGAGGATACAAGGTGAAAGCCTCACCTCCCCACCGCCCGCCTTTCCCTTTTCCGAGAGCTCTTTTTCCATCTCCTCGGGCCCCAGGAGATTCACTTGCACCAAGTCAGGGTCCCAGTTGGGCGGGGGGGGGGTCCACCTGCAGATGCCTCTTTAGGCTCGCACGCCGGATGCAGGACGGGTCCCCGAGTAGGTAGACTTCCGTGCACGGGACCATTGAAAAGTTGGCTGGCATCGGTGGGTGTGCCCACCTCTTCCGCACGGACGGAGGGCATCTCCCCTTCGGGAGCTTTAAGAGGGATCTGCGGTCGAGGTGGCGTTGGTTGATTAGGATCTTGGGGTACACGAGGGCCCGTCTTGAGTTCCGGGGGAGAATACGGGAGGACTACGACCTGAAGCAGAACGTGGGGCAGGGACTCGGGAAAAGACACAGAGCGCACGGCCTCTGGGGGGGGAAGGAACTCTCAGGTGCTCTGCTGCTTTCCGTCTAGGAGGTAGAAGCTTTAGGCAGACCAGTGAACCCCCCCGGGGAAAGCCAGGGCCGCCCGGGAGGCCGGTGGACCCGCTGGATCGGCCCGGCTCCTGCATTATTTACGGTGGCCGGCTTCGGGTTTCAACTCACCTCGCCCCTTGTACCCAATCCCCGTTACGGGATCTTCAGTCTGCGCGGTGCCAGAGGCCGCTTGGGGTGGGAGAGGGACGGCAGGCTCCCGAGTGCCGTTTCTCGGCCCTAGTCGCCCGGAAGAGGGTCCCGGGTGACGCGTCCCCTCCTCGTCCCCTTCCTCCGCTGGTCCTCAGTCGGCGAGGGGGCGGCCCTCCCTCGCAGATCGGCACTGGGCCCCTCGGTTTCTCTTTCCCTCTCCTCCCCGCCGCTGGATCTCCCCGGGATCCCGGTCTTGGTTTTGGCGGCACCCTGGCTCGCTCGGGGGCCTGGGGCGATGCCCGGTGGCTCAGGGCCCGGGATTTGGCGGAGGGAGGAGGTGCCGCGTGACCCTAGGAGGGGAGGGCGGGTGTTGGAGGGGTCCCGGCCCGTGGCATCCCTCACTCTCCTCCTGCCCTCTCCCCCGCCCCGTCAGAGCGGGACAAGGAGAACCGCCACCGGAAGCGCAGCCACAGCCGGTCCCGCAGCCGGGATCGCAAACGCCGCAGCCGCAGCCGTGACCGACGTAACCGGGATCAGCGGAGCGTCTCCCGGGACCGACGGCGCCGCAGGTATCCGCGGGACGCGGAGGCGGGCCGGGGGGGCGGGGAACGACCCGAGGGTCCAGGGGGGTCATGGTGGTGAAAGTGAAGTGTCAGGAAGTCGGAGGGTTGGCGTTGTGGGGTGGGGGCTGGCTGGTCATCTCGGGGAGGAGAGAGAAAGAAGGAGGGGGGAGGGCTTGGGCTGGACTGGTCCCTGGTTCCCTGCCCCTTTGGGGCGCTTGCCGGGGCCCAGAGCCTGCAGTTTAGACTGTGAGCCCGTTGCTGGGCAGGGATTGTCTCGGTCTGTTGCCCAATTGTACATTCCGAGAGCTCAGTACAGTGCCCCGCTCATAGTAAGCGCTCAATAAATACTATTGAACGAACGCAGGGGCGGTCGGCCTGCCGACCCTGCGGCCACCGGCCCGTCAGCCGGACTCCGGACCGGCCTCCGTCGCCCCTGGGGTTGGGGGCTGGCCGGGGGCCCGGATCCTGGACTCCGCAGGTCCTTCCTTCGTATCCCCCGGCCCCGGGCAGTCGGGCACGCAGCCACCCTCTGGGGCCGTGGGGGGAGAGGGCTCCGGGCCATCCCTCCGTCCCCACACCTCTCCCTCCTCCCACCCCCAGCAAACCCCTGACCAGAGCCCCCGGAGAGGAGCAGAGCGGACTCATGTGAGCTGGGACCCCTTCTCCCCCACCCGCCTTTCCTCTCCTCTCTTCGCTTTCCTTCCTTCTCTTTTCTCTCTCCCCAAACCTGCCCCTTGCTTCCCCGTTTTCTTGTCTGGGAGCGGGAGGGGGGTCAGTTTCACGGAGCGGCGGGAGACAACCCAAGGCCACGTTGGGGTAAGGCGGAGGAGGGATGGTGGGGAAGAGACGCTTACGGTTCGGGATGGGGGGGAAGGTGGAGAAACGGGGGAAAGGCGAGGTGGGAGCCGAAGATTCCGGGGGTGGGGGGGAGGCGGGTTTTTCTCTCCTCCTGTCCCCCATTCCTTCTTCTCTGTCCTCCACCTCTTCCTGTCCGTTTCACCCACCGCCTCTGTGGGGGGGGATGGCGGGGCGGGGGGGACGGAGGAAGGGCCCAGGGCTGACGGAGGAGGTCCCCGCTCCCTTCCCGCTCCAGCCGGTCCCCCCGCCATGAGAAGAAGAAGAAGATCCGCAAATACTGGGACGTGCCGCCGCCGGGCTTCGAGCACATCACCCCCATGCAGTACAAGGCCATGCAAGGTAGCCCCTCCTGCCCGGGGCCACCCACGGCCTAGGGGGCTTCCCCTCTCCGCACCGGACTTCCAGCGACGGTTTGGGGAGTTGGAGATGGAGAGGGGTGGGGTGAGGTGGGGCCGTCCCGGGGGCGGGGGGGGGGGGGGCTCACTTGATTCTCCCCTCCCCCAGCGGCCGGCCAGATCCCAGCCACCGCCCTGCTCCCCACCATGACTCCGGATGGCCTGGCGGTGACCCCGACCCCGGTGCCCGTGGTTGGCAGCCAGATGACCCGCCAGGCCCGGCGCCTCTACGTGGGCAACATCCCCTTCGGCATCACTGAGGTACTGCCTCCCTGCTCTCCCCCAGGCCCCCCTCCCCTCCCCCCACGACTTACATACTGCCTGTCTCCTCCCCCACCCGCCCCCTCCCCCCGTGTCCCCTCCCTCTGCAGCTGGATGCCGGTGCAGCTTTGGAGGCCGGGGTGTCCCCGCCCCAACTGCCCCCACCCCCCCAGGTCCCCCCTCCTTCCTCCCTCCTTCCCCTTCCCCCCAACAAAGCCGAGGGAGCAGACGTAGACACACACACACACACACACCCACACTACACCCCACAAAGCCTTGGGCCAGAACGCACAGAGAGCCACACACAGACACGTAGGGTCGTCTCCGTGACCTGCTTTCCCGGCGACGTCTCCGGGCGTAAGGGATTATATCTGCTGCCACCGTCTGTCCGTGTCCTCCCTCGCCCCCCCAGCTGCCGCGGTCCCCCTCCCCCCGATCCCGGCCCCCCCGATCCCGACCTGCCACTCACACAGTTTGATGAATCCATTTGATCAGACCCGTTCCCCCTCCCTGCCAACCCGAGATCAAAGAGCTGTTTCCATTTCTCTTTAAAGTGAAAATTTGTGGGGCTGAGATCCCTCGTAGCAACAAAAAGTTTGCTACCGTCGGCCAAGGCAAGTAAGGTCCATTCTGGCTTTTCTCACCTGCTCTTTGCTACATTTGAAAAACTCCCCCTGGGCCCGAAAGCCAGGGCCCTCCACATCACCACTCTCTCCCCGCCCTGCCCCCCACCTCTCCTTCTCTTCCCGGTTCCCGCTCCTCTTCCTCATACCCGACTTCTCTCTTGCCTTCCCTCCCTCCACCTGCCTGCCTGCCTCCCACTTTCTCTCTCTCTCTCTCTCTCTCTCTCTCTCTCTCTCTCTCTCTCTCTCTCTCTCTCACTCTGTCTCTTCTTCCTCCTCCTCCTCCTCCTCCTCCTCCTCCTCCCCCCCAACCCTCCCTCAACCTCTCTCTCCTCCTTCCCCCGTTGCCCTTCTCCCTTTTCCTATTTCTCTTTCTCCCTTTCCTCTCCGTCTTCCATCCCCCTCTGTCTTTCTGTCTCTCTCCCACTCTCCCTCCTCTCTGACCCTGTATTCCCCCTCCCCTCCCTCCCCGCCCCCGCTCCCTTTCTCTCCCCTGCAGGAAGCCATGATGGACTTCTTCAACGCCCAGATGCGCCTGGGAGGGTTGACTCAAGCTCCTGGAAATCCTGTCCTGGCCGTCCAGATTAACCAAGACAAGAACTTTGCCTTCTTAGAGGTGCTTTGGGGAGGTGGAGGTGCAGGGGGAGAAAGAGTGGGGAGGAGCAGAGGCACTCGTGGGCAGAGGCACCCTGTCACCTTGAGGGTAGAAACCTTGTATCTCTCCCCCGGCACTGACTTACTCCCCCCCTCCCCAATCTCCTGGAAGAGCCGGGCAACTAATTAGCGTGTCTGTTGAACTCCTACCGGTACGGGGCACGAGGGAGAGCCTAGTAGGGTTTGCTACGGCCCCTGTCTTCGAGGAGCGAGATGGAACCTAAAATAAATGGAAGGTGGTGGCTGAGGGCGGGAAGTGAAAGTTTTTAGAGCTGGGCACATAGGTGCCCCGGGGCAGCTGCAGGATGGAGACCCGGTCCAGGGGCCGGAGGCGGGGTGGGTGGGGGGCGGCCGCCAGAAAGGAAGAGCTTCGAAGGCCGAGGACGCGACAGTCCCCGGAGGGGGACGCCCCCGGAGACGCGGTGCTCGGCCGGGGCTGGCCAGACCGGCCCCGCGTCCTCACGGTTTCTTAGGGCAGGACGAGGGCTTGGGCAGAACTGTGGGGGGGAGGAGGGTCAGCGGTCTCCCCCCCTCGGAACTCCCTCCGGTCATCCCCGCCGTCTGCCCTGCCCGCAGTTCCGCTCCGTGGACGAGACGACCCAGGCCATGGCTTTCGACGGGATCATCTTCCAGGGGCAGTCGCTCAAGATCCGCCGGCCCCACGACTACCAGCCGCTGCCCGGCATGTCGGAGAATCCGTCGGTCTACGTGCCCGGTGAGGCCCGGGCCCCGCGCGCCATCGGGCTGCTGGCTCGGCTCCGACTGCCCCAGGGGGTGACCCAGGCTCTGTGTTCCCCGCCAGGTGTGGTGTCCACTGTGGTCCCAGACTCCGCCCACAAGCTGTTCATCGGCGGCCTGCCCAACTACCTGAACGATGACCAGGTACCCTCACCCCCCCCCCCCCCCAGCCACTCCAGGGTCCGGGTGACCCTGGCCACCGCGGGACGCAGCTGTCTTCTCCCGACCAACCCCCGTCTTCCACACCTTTAGGTGAAGGAACTGTTGACGTCGTTCGGACCCCTGAAGGCATTTAATCTGGTCAAGGACAGCGCCACGGGCCTCTCCAAGGGTTACGCCTTCTGCGAGTACGTGGACATCAACGTTACTGACCAGGTGAGGCCCCGCCCTCCCCTCCCTCGCGCCTATCCCCCGCCCCTCTCTCCGCCCGCTGCTTTGGCTCCTACCCATTCTCCTCCGACCCTTCCCGGCCCGCCCGGCACAAGTTGGGACGGGAGGCGAAGCGAGGGCGGGCGGCTCCTCACCCTGCCTCGGGTCGGGACTGGGACGGGGAGAGAGCCGTCCAGGTCGGTCCTAAACCCCCCAGCGCCCTTCCCTCCCACGGGTTCCTTCCCGTCGCCCATCCCCTCCCCGCTCCCTCCTCCTCCACAGGCCATCGCAGGCTTGAACGGGATGCAGCTAGGGGACAAGAAACTGCTGGTACAGCGGGCGAGTGTGGGGGCCAAGAACGCCACGCTGGTGAGCCCGGCACGTCACCTTCCTAGCTTCCCGGAGGGCGGGCGGGCGGGCGGGCGCGCGGATGGGCGGGAGGAGGTGGGAGGGAGTAGCCGGCAGCTCTTCCCGGCCCCGATCCCGCAGTGGGGCAGCGGAACGGGGGAGAAGAAGCCGAGGCACGGCAGGCCTCGGACGCCGCCGGGGATGTCCCCTCGGCGTCCTTCCCCGTGCCCGCGAGTGACGGGGACCGGCCGGCCTGGGGGCCGCGGGGCCGCCGGGGATTCGAGCGGCGGAGGTCACCCGGGTGTCGAGAAGGGCGGCGGGGGCCGGGGAGGGGACCGGGTCCCCTCCCGCCCCTCCCCTCCCCTCTCCCCGCCTCCCGGTCCGTCATCTGACTGGGCCCCCCTCGCCCGTCCCCTCCCGTGCAGAGCACGATCAACCAGACTCCGGTGACGCTGCAAGTGCCGGGGCTGATGAGCTCCCAGGTGCAGATGGGCGGCCACCCGACGGAGGTGCTCTGCCTGATGAACATGGTGCTGCCCGAGGAGCTGCTGGACGACGAGGAGTACGAGGAGATCGTCGAAGACGTGCGTGACGAGTGCAGCAAGTACGGCGTCGTCAAGTCCATCGAGATCCCCCGGCCCGTGGACGGAGTGGAGGTGCCCGGCTGTGGCAAGGTCAGAGGGGGCCCGGTGGGGAGGCGGGGGAGGAAAGAGGAGAAGGGGGAGCGGATGGGGGGGCGCCGGGGACCCCCAACATCCGCGTCTGGCTTTCCCATTGCCCTCCGTACCCGGGGAGCCAGTTTTTCGCCAAGAATTTGACGGCAGTAAAGTCCCTCGGTTGCGGCAGTATTCCGGTGGGGACTGATGGACCCTGAAGGTCTCGGGCCCGAGCCACGCTGGCGGGCAGCCCAGCAGACGGTGCGGTCCAGCGGTCAGAGCCCGGGCCTGGGCGTCGGGGCACCTGGCTGGGTTCTTATCCCGGCTCCTCCTCTCGTCGGCTGGGTGACCTTGGACAAGTCACTTCACTTCTCCGGGCCGCAGTTAACCTCACCTGGGAAACGGGGATGAAGACTGTGGGCCCCCATGTGGGACAGGGACTGGGTCCAAACCCGATTTGATTATCTTGCCTCTATCCCAGCACCAAGTACAGTGTCAGGCATATCACCGTCATCGTCAAAGGATGGAGCCCATACTGTGGGCAGATCACCGTTCTAGGCCCTCGGGAAAGGACAGGTCAACAGACTCGGTAGACACCTACCCTGCCCACAATGAGCTTCCAGTCTAGAGGGGGAGACAGACGTCAGTATACTCTACGTAATATTAGTTTATAGTTAACACAATTTATCGACGAGCACAGAAATGCAGTAGGGTTGAGGGTGGGGGGAAATGCCAAATGCCCAAAGGCCACAGGCCCTAGGTGACGTAGAAGGGAGAGAGGGAGCTGTGGAAAAGGGGGATTTAATCGGGGAAGGCCTCCCGGAGGAGATGCGACCTTAACAAGGCTTTGCTGCTGAGAGGAGAGTGGTGGTCCGGCCCGGGGGGAGGGGGAGAGAGTTCCAGCCAAGCCGGGGGGAGGGTGTGGGAAAAGGATTGTCGGCGATGAGGTGAAGGGACAGTGAGTTGGTCGGCGTTAGAGGAACAAAGTGACCGTTTTGGGCTGCGGTAGAAAACCGGGGCAGTGAGGAGGGGGCCGGAAGATCGGTAAAGAGGGGTGGAGGGTCTCGAGCGGAGAGACTCGGGCGGGATGGTTTTGTAGAAGAGCGGTCCGGGCAGCCGAGTGAAGCGTGGACTGGAGTGGGGAGAGACGGGCCGGATGGTCGGCAGGGAGGCTGATGCAGTGGTCGGTGGGATAAGTGCTTAGATCGGCGTGGTAGCCGTCTGGGGAGGAAAGGGGGGATTTTAGCACAGTCGCGAAGGTGGAACTGACAAGGTTTGGTGACGGATCGAGTCTGCGGGTGGACGGAGAGAGAGTCGAGCAACACCGAGGTTACGGGCTTGTGAGACAGGGAGGGTGGTGGCGGCATCTACGGTGGTGGGAAAGGCAGGGGGAGGACAGGGATGGGGGGGAATAGATGAGTAAAGAGTTTAGAAATACCATTAAAAAAAAAAAATCAGCCCGTCACAGGAAACCAGACTACAGACCCCCCCCCCCCCCCCAGTTGTTTCTGGAAGGGGCCTTGGGGCAGCCCCCACCTGGTGACTTAGGCCGGACCCTTCCTGGATTCTTTCACATTTGCGTGGGGTTCACCCCCTGACGGATGCTGTCTTCCCAAGGCGGGGTGCCTAGTGGCAAGAGCCCGGGCCAGGGAGCCAGAAGATCTGGGTTCTAATCCCTGCCTGCTTGTCTGCTGCGTAACCTTGGGCGAGTCACTTCAGTTCTCCGGGCCTCGGTTCCCTCACCCGCAAAACGGAGCTCCGGTCCCCGTTCTCCCTCCTCCCCAGACTCTGCGCCCCATATTGGACCTAATTATCTCGCAACAACCCCAGCGCTGAGGACGGTGCCCGACCCCTGAGAAGCCCTCGACGGATCCGGCGATTTAACCCCCACCCGCTCCACCGGCCGCTCGGGTCTAGCTCTCTGTGCAAAAATCCTTCTCCCCGCCTGACTTCTCACGTGTCCTCTTCTTTTTCTCCCCCCCGTAGATTTTCGTGGAATTCACTTCCGTCTTCGACTGTCAGAAGGCCATGCAGGGCCTCACGGGGCGCAAGTTCGCCAACAGAGTGGTCGTCACAAAATACTGTGACCCCGATTCCTATCACCGCCGGGACTTCTGGTAGAGCCGGGGGAGGGAGGGAGGGAGGGGGCTTGGAGTAGCCGTGGAAGGGGAGGGTGGGGAAGGGGAGGGACGGGAGGGGAGGGATGGAGTGGGGGAAGGGCCACTCTCGTGGGGGGGGGTCCTCCTCCATGGTAGCAACATAGTGTGTTTATATTTTATGGCCAAAACTTTTTCAATTTTGTTCTCCCCTCCTGCCTCCCCCGACTTCCTCCGGGCCCCCGACGCTCCTTTCCCCTCCCCCCCCCCGCGCCCCCCGCCCCTTTCCCGTGATGATCTATTCTGTAGTAGAGATGTCGTCTGTCTCCTCTCCGCTGCCCCCTCTCCCTCTCCCTCCTCCTCCTCCTCCAATCCCATCCTCTGTGGCAGTTTCATATTTGCGAAGACGAATTTGCTCATTAAACATTTTGTTGTATTTTATTCTGCGCCGACTGGTGTGTGGTGGAGGGGCCGAGAGGGGGTCCGGGTGGGGGTCGGGTTGGGCCCGCGTCCCCACCCTCCAAGAAGACACCGCCTCCCTGCCCCGACGTCGTTCCAGCAGGGGGTGCCGATGATAACGTGGGTATTCGTTAAGCGCTTACTGTGAGCACTGTTCTAAGCGCTGGGGTAAAGACAGAGTCGTCGGGTTGGCCCCCGTGAGGCTCCCGGGCTTCATCCCCATTTGACAGATGAGGTCACTGAGGCACGGAGAAGTGAAGTGACTGGCCCACAGTCAGCTGACAAGGGGCGGAGCGGGGATTCGAACCCATAATAACGTCGGTGTGTGTTAAGCGCTTACTATGTGCAGAGCACCGTTCTAAGCGCTGGGGGAGATAGCGTCGTCAGGTTGTCCCACGTGAGGCTCACAGTCTTCATTCCCATTTTCCAGATGAGGGAACTGAGGCCCAGTGAAGTGACCCCCCCCAGTCACCCAGCTGACAAGGAGCAGAGTGGGGATTCGAACTCATAATAACGTTGGTATGGGTTAAGTGCTTGCGCTGTGCAGAGCCCCGTTCTAAGCGCCGGGGGAGATCCGGGGTCATCGGCTCGTCCCTCGTGAGGCTCCCAGTCTTCATCCCCATTTTCCGGATGAGGTCCCTGAGGCCCATAGAAGCGAAGTGACTCGCCCCCGGTCACCCGGCCGACAAGGGGCGGAGCGGGGATTCGAACCGGTGACCTGGGCCTCCCCAGCCGGGCCTCTCCGAAGCCGCGCTCCCCCCAGCGTCGGGGCGCGCGTGCGCACAGCGCCTCCCTCCTGGGCGGAGGCGGGCCGGAAGTGACGTGAGAGCGGGCAAGTGAGGGCGGAAGGGGGCCGCGGGCAGCGCCGGGGGGTTTCCGCTTCCGGCCTGCGCGCGGGGCCGCTTCCTCTTGCCACCACCGACCCCCGGCGGGAGGCGGAGCGGCGGCGGCGGAGGCGGCGGCGGAGGAGGAGGAGGAGGAGGAGGAGAAGGAGAAGAGCGGCCCATCCGGCCCCCTCCTCTCCTCCCCCCACCGGGCCGGGCGCACGGGCGATGCCGGCCTGAGGGCGGGGAGCCGGCCACGCCCCTCCCGGGCCCGGGGGAGGTGAGGAGGACCGGCCGGGGGCGCGGAGCGGGGAGACGCCCCCCCCCCCCCCACCGCCCGCCCGCCTCCCCCCCCCCCCAGATGCGGCGGTGACCCCCGCGCCCAGGCCTCCCGCCCCCGCCGCCATGTCGACGTCGTCCCTGCGGCGCCAGATGAAGAACATCGTGCACAACTACTCGGAGGCGGAGATCAAGGTGCGCGAGGCCACCAGCAATGACCCCTGGGGCCCGTCCAGCTCCCTCATGTCGGAGATCGCCGACCTCACCTACAACGTGGTGGCCTTCTCGGAGATCATGAGCATGATCTGGAAGCGCCTCAACGACCACGGCAAGAACTGGAGGCACGTGTACAAGGTGAGAGACGACGTCGACGACGACGACGACGCCCGGTGGGACACGCCGGGCGCGGGCCCCGCCTCGGTCTCCCCTCACGCGCGCCCTCCGCCTTCCCGCCGCCCGCAGGCCATGACGCTGATGGAGTATCTCATCAAGACCGGGTCGGAGCGCGTGGCCCAGCAGTGCAAGGAGAACATCTACGCCGTCCAGACGCTGAAGGATTTCCAGTACGTGGACCGGGACGGCAAGGACCAGGGCGTGAACGTGCGGGAGAAGGCCAAGCAGCTGGTGGCCCTGCTCAAGGACGAGGAGCGGCTGCGGGAGGAGCGCGCCCACGCGCTCAAGACCAAGGAGAAGCTGGCCCAGACCGCCACTGGTAATGCCGGCCTCCGCCCGCCCCCGCCCCGCGTCCCGCCCCCCGGCTCCCTGCCCCGACCCGGGGCCCAGCCGTGGGAGACCCGGGGGTCCGGGTCGCGAGCGGCGGGACCTCCCTCGTCGCCGCTCTCCTCCCCGCCCTGGGCGGTCCTCCGGCAGAGGCCCTCTCCTCCCTCTCCCGCTCGACCCTCGTGAGGTTCATCTTCCCACCCGCGCCCCTTCTCCCCGCCCCCCTCCGCCCGAGGGCCGGACCGGGAGAATCACGGCCCCCCCCCCCCCCCGGAGCCTCTGCCGTCCGTCTGGTCTCCCGGGAGGCGAGAAGCCGAAGTTGTCGGGATTTCCCCGGGGCGGGTGAATCCCCGGGGGAGCCGTCCCCCGGGCACGCGAAGGGCAGACCGGTTGGTGGGGCGTGGGGGGAGGCGAGGCGGCGGGAGGGGCCGGGCGGGACGCTGCGCCTGAACCTTATCTGCCTTTAACTTTGCCTCCCTCCTTGGGCGCAGTCCTTCCCCGGGGGGTGTTGCCGTGACCTTTCGCCTCCCTCTCGGGCCGCAGAGATGAGGGGACCCGGGCAGCCCGGCCCTTAGCGGCGCCCCCCTCGCCCCCCCGGCCCCGGGGACTCGGGTGTCCAGCCCCCCCAGCCCCCGGCTGTTCCCCCCCCCCCGTGGCGTCGGCGGCTCCCGTGCCCCCCGAGGAGCAGGCTTGGCCCCAGAGCAGCGGGGAGGAGGAGCTGCAGCTACAGTTGGCCTTGGCCATGAGCAAGGAGGAGGCTGACCAGGTCAGGGGGCCCCGGGCTGGGGTAAGGGGGGTCAGGGTGCTATTTGGGTGGGTTTGATTTTTGGTTTGTCATTCCATCTCCACGGCCTCTTCCCCTTCTCCCGTCCCTCCCCCCGCCCCTCGCCCTCACCGCAGACACACGCGCGCGCACCCAGCCCCTCTACCCCTCGCCTCCCCAGCTGCTTCGGGCGCTCTCTGTGTCTCTCTCTCTCTCTCTCTCTCTCTCTGTCTGCGTCTCTGCCGCCTCAGGCCCGTCTGGGGTCCCGCCCCTCCCCGCTGGTGTCCGCTCGGGACAGCTGGGTTCGGGAGTGAGTTCCCCAAGCGGGGCCCGCGGTCGCGTCCCGGTGCGGCCCGGCGGGTCACCGGGCGACGGACGGGGCCCCGGGGGCCCCGCGAGCCGACGTCTGTGGCCGGTGGCTTTCCCGATTCGGTCGGGGGCGGCGAGGGGCGCTTTGGGTCCTCGGGTGTCCGTGGGTTCTCCCACCTGGGGCCCAGGAGAGGGGAGCCGGGGGCCGGGGAGGAGGCCCAGCCGGCGGCGGAGGGGAACCGTGCTGCTCGTCGGCCCGTTCGGTCTTTAAAGTTGGAAACGGCCCCCGGAGGAGAAGGGGACGGGGTCCCCCCCCCCCCCCCCGCCCGCGCATCCCGGGATTCGGATCTCGGTGCCAAGTCGGCCTCAGGCTTGCCGTGGGGGGAAGGGTCGGGGCTGGAGACCCCGGGGAGAGAGATGCGGCCGTCGAAGACGGAGAAGACCAGAGAGACGGGTTTCGAGGGGAGCGGCGTCCCCTTCCCGAGAGGGCGAGCGGGAACTTGGAAGGAAGGGATGGGTGCGAAGACCCGCCCCTCCGTCCCGAGAGGAATCGGTTAGCAGACAGACGGATAGCGGCAGGAGGCTGGCTCGGAGCCATCGCGGTCCCTGACGCTGCCTCCCGGGCTGGCCCTCTTTGGTTTTTAGGATAGGTAGGTTCCTGCCGTGGACCCCCTTTCTTTCAGATTCTAGATCCTGGTCCGGGGTGGGGAGGGGGAGGGACGGGTGAAGAGGACGTAGCCCGCGCCTCGCTCCGTCTCGCCGCGTCTCTGGGTTTCCGGGTCTACGGCGACTTGCTCTCTGCCTCAGTCTGGTCTAGGGCCCCCGGGGCGTTCGGCGGGTCCGGTCCGGGTGTGCGGGACCCCGGGTGCCGGTCCCCGCCTCTACTCCTCTCCACGTCTCCGTTTCCGCCGCCGCCGCCTCCTCCGTCCGTCTCCACCCGTGGAGCGCCTCCTCCGCCTCTCCTTCTCTCTGGGCCTCGGCCCCGGCCCGCTTCTTCCTCTGGCGCCCACGGCTTCGCCCGGGCCCCGGGCCCGGGCCCCGGCCGCTCCCCTTCCCCTCACGCTCTGTTTCTCCCCAGCCCCTGCCGGGCCCCGAGGACGATGTTCAGCTCCAGTTGGCGCTGAGCTTGAGCCGCGAGGAGCATGACAAGGTCAGAGCCGCCGCCCGCGGCCCCTCCTCCCCCGCAGCCCCCTCGGGCTCTCTCTCTCTCGCTCTCTATCTCCGGGACCTCCTTTCAGAGCCGCCTCGACTCCCCGGATCCTTGGGCTCCACGAATAGACGCCTCCCCAAGCGCCCTTGCTACCCCGCAGGCAGGCAGGCAGGCAGGCAGGCAGGAGAGCTCTCGGCCCGGCCCCCGGCCCGGCCCCTCGACGCCCCCCTCACCCGGCGTGTCCCCCAGGCCCCCCTCCACCCGGCCGCTCCCGGGCCTTCCGCCCGTCCCTCCCACCCCTCTCATCTCTGCTTTCAGTTTTTCTCACCGTTTTGGGGCCGAGGGAGGGGGCCGTCGGGGGGGGGAGGGGGGGCGGTTCGGGAGGGAGGGAGGGCGGGCGGGCCGGGGTGACGGTCTCGACGGGCCGGCGCTCCCCTCCCCGCAGGTGAGTGTGGCCGTCCCTGGCTCGCTCGGGCTGCCCCACGCCGGGGGGTGCGGTGCGGCCCCGGGGTGGAGGGAGAGAGGAGGGGGAGGGCCGTCCCCTCCGCCCTGCCCGCCTCCCTCCGCCCCCGGCCCCCGCCCGAGCCCTCCGGCCCCCTCTGGGCTCTGACCGCCCTCTCCCCCCCCCCCGCCCCCCCCCCCACCCCGTGGCCTTCCCAGGAAGAGCGGATCCGGCGCGGAGATGACCTGAGGCTGCAGATGGCCATCGAGGAGTCTCGGCGCGAGAGCGGTCCCAGTGGGGTCAGGGAGGAGGTGAGGGGGCGTCGGGGGGGGGGGGGGGCGGGGGAGGAGAGGTCGTGAGGCGGGGTCGGGGCCAACAGCCGAGAAAGAGGGTCGCCGGGAGGGGAGGTTGAGCGGCGGAGGCGGGCGGCAGGCAGGGGCTGGAGAGGGAGAGGAGGAGGTCGCCTGGTCCCGCCGCCCCTCTCGGCCCGATTCCCGTCTCTCCGTCTGTTTTCTCGCTCTCCCCGTGTCTCCGACTCGCCGTGACTCTGCCTCTCTCCTCTTCTCTCCGCCCGTCCGTCTCCGCACGTGTCTCCCAGTCTTCCCTCATGGACCTCGCCGACGTCTTCACGGCCCCGGCCCCTCCCGCCACGGGGGACCCTTGGGGGGCCCCTACCCCCCCCGCCGCCGCCGCCACTACTTCCGACCCCTGGGGGGGACCCCCGGCCGGCCCTCCCGCCCCGGCCGACCCCTGGGGGGGCCCGGCCTCCGCCTCGGGGGACCCCTGGAGACCCGCCTCGGCCCCCGGGGCTCCCGCCGACCCCTGGGGGGGGCCTCCCGGACCTCCCGCGGGAGAGGGCGGAGGGCCGGACCCCTGGGGGGGCTCTGACGGTGAGTGCGGCGCCCCCCCCGCCAACCCCTTTCGTTCCTCTCGGGGAGGACCCGATTCCCGCGGATGACTGAAATCTGACTTGGGCTTCCGGTCGGGGCCCCGCTCCTCCCTTCCCTCTCTCCCTACCGGGCCGGCCGGCGGGCCGGCCGGGCCGGGGTCTGCGGCCACCGATGGGCCCCGGCGGGCCGGGCGGGGAGGGGCCGGTCCCGCGCCGCGGCCGGGGCCGCTCACGGGTCCCTCCCCCTCCACAGGCGCGGGGGCGGGGCCGGCCGGCGGGCCCGCCCCCGCGGCCGACCCCTGGTCGTCGGGCCCGACCCCGGCCCCCCAGCCGGCCCCGGACCCCTGGGCCCCGGCGGCTCCGGCGGCCCCGGCCTTCTCGGACCCCTGGGGAGGCTCCCCGGTCAAGCCCAGCACCAACGGCACTGCAGGTACTCCGCGTCGGCGGCCTGGGGGCGGGGGGAGGCCCAGACCCCTCCCTGACCCCAGCCCCTCCCCGGCAGGCAGTGGTTTTGAGACGGAGACGGATGAGTTCTCGGACTTCGACCGTCTGCGGTCGGCCCTGCCCGCCTCTGGCAGCAGCACGGGTGAGCGGGGCGGGGCCGGGAGGGGCCCGGGTCCTCCCGAGGACCGAGCCGCTGGCGGCCGCCCACCCTCCCTCCCCCCCGCCCCCCATCCGGCTCCTCCCCTACCCCCGGCCGCGGGCCGGGGGCCGCGGGGCCCGGGCCGTCCGAGGACCCGCTCCTCCTCGTCCTCCCCGCTGCCCGCCGTGGCCCCCGGGGCGGACCTCCGCGGGCCGGGGTCGGGGGGGCTGGAGGCGGGGTCCTGGGGAAGGCGAGGACAATTCTGTGGGACCCTTTTCGGCTCCCCTTTCTCGGGTGTAGCGGGGCCCGGGGCAGCCGCCTCTGCTCCCCTCCCCAGCGGCCGCGAGGGCTGAGGCCTGGACCCCCTCCCCCACTTCCCAAATGTCCAGCTCGGGGCCCGGGGACCCTCACCCCCCGTCCGCCGAACATCAGTCCGACCCCTCCAGATGACAGTGCCCCGGGCCGGAGCCCGCGAGCCCCCCCCCCCGGACTGACGGTCCGTCTCTCCTCCCCGCCGCAGGGGAGCTGGAGCTGCTGGCCGGGGAAGTGCCGGCCCGCGGCGCCGGAGCCTTTGACCTGAGTGGGGTGGGAGGCTCCCTGGCGGAGGCGGCCCAGGCCCCCGCCGCCCCCCCGGCCCCTACGCGCAAAACTCCAGAATCCTTCCTGGGGCCCAACGCTGCCCTCGTGGACCTGGACTCGCTGGTCAGTAGCACCAAGCCCTGCCCGGCCCCCGGCCCCAAGACCAGCAACCCTTTCCTGCCACCCGGTGAGTGACCTCCTCTCTCCCCCCGCCAGACTCCCCCTCCTCCCCCAGAACGGGTCTCTCGGTTGGCCTCTCCCCCGCAAGCCGGATGTGGGTGTGGGCGAAGGGTGGGGGGCGGGCCGGGCCCTGGCCTCCGTCGGACGGTCACCGACCCTTCGCCCTCCCTCTCCGGCCCAATGCGTCTCTCTCTGGCTCTCGGTTGCCCGGCGCTGAACCCCACGCGCTCTTGTCTCTCTCTCTCCCCCGCCCCCCAGGCCCCCCGGGACCCGGCCCCCCACCCGCGGGCCCCTCCGTCACCAACCCCTTTCAGCCTCCGCCCGTGCCCCCGATGACCCTGCACCAGCTGCGCCTCAGCCCCGTCCCCGGCCTGGCGGGCCCCCACCCGTCCCAGCCCCTGCCCTTCGCCCCCCCCATGGTGGTCCCCGCCGGCCCCCTGACCCCCATCCTGGGTCCCTCTGGGGCCCCACCCCCGCCAAACACTAACCCCTTCCTCCTATAACGGGGGACCCGGATCCCTCCCCCTGTACAGATCCCAGATCCCCCCCGACCAAGAGATCAGTGTTGTGAGTGCATGAACTGCCCCCCACCCCAGCATCGCGCCCTCCCGCCCCTCCCCGCCCCCCGCTCCCTCACACTACAGCCTCCCATCACGGTCCCCATCCCCACGTTCCTCCCGAGACTGGAAGCTGGGGGCGTGGTGAGGGGGTGGACAGGCCACCCCTATCCTTTGGCATTAGAGGGGAAGGAGCGACGCGGGCCCCTCCGACCTCCCCCCTCCCGCCCCCTCCCGCCAAGCCTTCCCTCCCACCCCCGATCAATCAGTGTTTGTCACGCCCTAGTGATTCTGTCTGGTGACTGGCAATTTCAGGAATAAATTCTGATGAACACATGCCCTTCCTCCTTCCCCGGCCAGTGCCTTATCTCTGACTCCTCCCACCGGTCCCCGTCTTCTCCCACCCCCTTCCTCCCTGTGCCACCCCCAGAGGGATGCCCGAGGAGAGCGGGCGGCGGGGGCAGGGGGAGGGTGGAGCGGGCTGCCTGCGTGGCCCTCTTCCTCTCCACCTAGGTGGCGTGGGTAACTGAGGCAGCCCAGCCCGGGCACGGTTCTCCGTGGGGCCTGGGGAGGGGAGGGCGGACAGGGCCGGCAGTCACGTCGGTCAGGTCACGTCGGAGGAGAGGGGCGCTCATCACGCCGCTTGGATGTGGGCGGTGTCTGTGCCCTCCCTCCCCCGCCCCCACCACACACGTCTCTCCAGCCACCCCGGGCGCACCCCCAAAGGAAGACGGGGGCCCCAGGAGATGGAGTGTACCCGCCTGCCTGAAGAGCAGGCTGGGGAGGGACTCTGGGGAAGAGGCGGCCTCCAGCAGCCGGCCGAGGATGGCACCGGGAGGAGGCCTCCCGGCTCCCAGGATCCGGGGGCTGGGGAACGGCTGGTTGAAGCACGGGAAATGCTTCGGGAAGCAAAGGAAATGCAGGAATCGGGACCCCCGAGCCCCTGGAATGGTCAGGACACGGGGACACCTCCCCCCACCGCCCCAGCACCACCCCCGCTCGCGCACGCCCTCGACCCGAGGCCCGTCAGTTCTCCGGGAGGTTGATTCAGTTACCTGAGACCCCGAGGAGCCAGGACCTGGGTTCGAGCAATCAGGTGGAACACTGTGTAGAGCTGCAGGTGTCAGATTAAACCAACATCAACAGCTGTCCCCGACCTGTAATCTCTCAAACCTCCCCACCAGCCCCGAGCCTTCTCCTTGCACGGCCCCGATCCCTAATTTATTAGAGCACCGAGGCCAAGAGGGCTGGGTTCGTGAGGCCACACGCCTGTGCCTTCTCTAGGGGCAGGGAAGGGGCCGGTCGAGGATGCCACGTGGAGAACGGCGGTGGAGTCGGTGAGGACCCGAGGTTCGTTCCTGGCTTGGGCTACACCTAGCTGCAGGGGGCTGGGGGCGTGGGGGTCAGCTCATCAAGGCTGAGAGAACCGCTCGGAAATCCCCATGGAGCCCCCTAAAAGGTGGCCAACAGGGGTGGACTCGGGCACTTGACCGGACCTGCGGGCCATCATCGCCCGACTTCCCCCTTCCCTGCCCTCCGGGCAACGGACTGGCATCGGGAGTGAGAAGTCAACTCTGCCGTCCCCGCCGGGACAAACACCCCGAGCAAGCCAAGGATGGGACAGGCAAGAGTTTCTACAGGGACTGAATTCACGGGGGTACTAGAAGGATGAGATTTGGGGGATGGGGTCAGGCACGGATATGCGTAGACACAGAAAGAGTTGCCATCGCAGAATCCTTCCCCACGGTCACACCTCCAGCCACAAGGGTACAGACTCCAGTGACAACTTAGATAGAGAAGCAGCACGGGCTAACGGAAAGGGCACGGGCATGGGTTCTAATTCCGTCGTCCCATTCCCCAACTCCCCCGCTTGTCTGCTGTGTGACCTTGGGCAAGTCACTTCACTTGTCTGGTCCTCACTTCCCTCATCTGGAAAATGGGGATTAAGACTGGGAGCCCCTCGTGGGACAGGGACTGCGTCCAACCCCAGCGCCTCAGTTCCCTCATCTGCAAAATGGAGATTTGATATCTGTTCTCCCTCCTCATTAAACTGTGAGCCCCGTGTGGGACCTGATTATCTTCTTTCTACCCTAGTGCTTAGTACAATGCTTGAAACATGGAAAATGCTTAAAAAATACCACAATTATTTTGTTTGCGATCGCAATTCGGGGTCCTGCCCTCAATACACGCTGATTTCGGGCATCACGTCCCCAGCCGGCTCCAGTCCCAGATCATTCTGCCCCTTCCCCACTTGGATCTGATTCACTCCCCACTCCCGTCTTTCCTCATTACTGATGTTCTTCTGCTCTTCCCCCATCATGTTATCACACTGTTTGACCCTAGCATTTTACTCTCAACCGATGAGGATGACTCAGTATTATGGATATCAATCATTTAAAAGAAGAATGGAAAAAAAAAAAAAAGGTTGGGTTTTTACTATGCAAAATTGATTTCAGAGGCTCTAAAGGACAATGAGAAGAAGCCTGACCCAGTAGGTATCACATGGATCTGGGAGTCGAAGGCTCTGGGTTCTAATTCCCACTTTGCCACTTAGCAGCTGTGTGACCTTGGGTAAGTCACCACTTCCCCGGGCCTCAGTTTCTTCCTCTGTAAAATGGGGATTAAATACCTCTGCTCCCTCTTTTAGACTGTGAGTCCCAAGTGAGAACGAGACAGTGTCTCATCTGACCGTACTGCTCTCTACCCCGGTGCTTTAGCGATCAATGGTATTTATCGAGCCCTGCACTAAGCACTTGGGAGAGTACACTATAAGAGTCTAGGACAGGAGACAGAATTAGTATAAATAATAGTAATTGTCTTTAAGTGCTTATTATATGCTAAGCCCCGAGGTATATAAAAGATCATCAAGTTCCCCATGGAGCTCAGAGTCCAAGTAGGGAGAACAGGTGTTGAATCCTCATTTTGCAGATGAGGTAACTGAGGCTCAGAGAAGCAAACCGACTTGCCCAAGGTCACGTACCAAAGGGCAGGACCAGGATCAGAAACCCAAGCCCTCTAACTTCCAGGTCCGGACTCTTGACGCTAGGCCACACTGCTTTCCAAGTCAAATCAATCATCGCCACCTGCCCAATCCGCCGATCGCTGTCCTGCTGGAGAAAGGCCCGTGGCTTTCCACGCACCACCACTGGCCGCCTGGGGCCCGGGGTCCCAGGAGCTAAGCCCTACAACAGGCACTGTGGAGTGCGGGGTCAGCGGGGTGACGAATCCAACTCGGGGGGGGAGTCACCCTGGGGAAAAGCCCATCCTGGGGGAGGCCTCTGGCCCATCGGCCTCTTCCGCCCAACCTTCCCCCCGCATCGCCTTCCTGACACCCGGGGCCCCGTCCCTCCGCACAACCCTCCGGTGAGGGGTCGCGGGGCCATTCCTCCCGCTTAGTGAGGTCGCTCGGTGCCGCGTCACCTGCTCGTGCGCCACTGCCTCCCCTCCCACCCGGAGAAGGAGAAAGGAGGAAGGGTCTCCGTCCCCCTTCGGGCCTGCTCAGCGCTGTGCCTCAGCCAAACTGCGCCCCTTCCCGCTAGGGATGGCTCTCTCCAGGGGTCTGAGGAGAGGAGATCCAGCCCACGGGAGGCTCTGGCCTTTCCCGAAAGGAGAGGAGATCCGTCCCACAAGACGCTCTGGAGTTTCCCGAGAGGAAGGAGATCCATCCCACGGGATGCTCTGGTGTACCCTGAAAGGAGAGGGGAATCCATCCTATGGGACGCTCTGGCGTTTGCCAAAAGGAGAGGAAATCCATCCCACGAGATGCTCCAGAGTTTCCCGAGAGGAAGGAGATCCATCCCCCAGGAGGCTCTGGCGTTTCCCGCAAGGAGAGGAAATCCATCCTATGGGACGCTCTGGCGTTGCCCGAAAGGAAGGAGATCCATCCCCCAGGACGCTCTGGTGTTTCCCTAGAGGAAGGAGATGCAGCGTGGCTCAGTGGCAAGAGCCCGAGCTTGGGAGTCCGAGGTCATGGGTTCTAATCCCACTCCGCCGCTTGTCAGCTGTGGGGCAGTCACTTCACTTCTCTGTGCCTCAGTTCCCTCATCTGTCAAACGGGGATGAAGACTGTGAGCCTCACGTGGGACAACCTGATGACCCTGTATCTCCCCCAGCGCTTAGCACAGCAGTGCTCGGCACATAGTAAGCGCTTAACAAATACCAACATTATTATTCCTATCTGTTACCGATTTGTCCATTCCAAGCGCTTAGTCCAGTGCTCTGCACATAATAAGCGCTCAATAAGTACTATTGAATGAATGACTGGACAAACACCAACAACATTATTATGCTTATTCTCTGTGCCTCAGTGGCCTCATGTGGAAAATGGGGATTGCGAACTGTGAGCCCCACGTGGGACAACCTGATGACCTTGTATCTGCTCCGCTCCCCCCCCAGCGTTTAGAACAGCAGCGTGGCTCAGTGGAAAGAGCCCGGGCTATGGAGTCAGAGGTCATGGGTTCGAATCCCGGCTCCGCCACTTGTCAGCTGTGTGACTGTGGGCAAGTCACTTCACTTCTCTGGGCCTCAGTGACCTCATCCGTAAAATGGGGATTAAGACTGTGAGCCCCACGTGGGACAACCTGATTCCCCTGGGTCTACCCAGCGCTTAGAACAGTGCTCTGCACAGAGTAAGCGCTTAACAAATACCAACATTATTATTATTATCCGGCCAACAAATACCATTATAATCATTAATGATGATTATTATTTCCCGAGAGGAAAGGAGAGTCAGGTCCGCTGGGGACCAGAGCGTTGGCCTCAGGGGCCGCGCGCGCGCGCGCCACCGGGGGACGCCTCCGTGCGCGAGCGCGCGCACGCCGGGGGGGGGGGACGCCGTCTCCGCGGGCGCGCACGTCGCGCAGGTTCGCCCCCGTGTGCGCGCTCGCCGCCGGCCTCCTGAGCATGCGCGGCGCCGCCGTCCCTTTGAGCATGCGCGGCGCCGCCGGCCCCCCCCCCCCCGGAGCATGCGCGCTGCCGTCGGCCCCCTGAGCATGCGCGGCGCCGCCGCCCCTCCCCCCCCCCTCCCGAGCATGCGCGCTGCCGCCGACCGTCCCGCCGGGCCTTGTGAGGTGAGTGACAGGTCGGTTCGACGCCCTGCTCTCCCGGGCCTGTCCTTAGCGCTTAGCGCAGGGCCCCGCACATAGTACGAGCCCGACAGGCCCCGCAGTCATTGCGGCAGCCTCTGTGACCTCATCTGTAAAATGGGGATTAAGACTGGGAGCCCCACGTGGGACAACCTGATTCCCCTGGGTCTCCCCCAGCGCTTCGAACAGTGCTCGGCACATAGGAAGCGCTTAACAAATACCAACATGATTATTATGATGTGCCGAGCACTGTTCTAAGCGCTGGGGGGATACGAGGGGATCAGGTTGTCCCACGTGGGGCTCCCACTTTTAATCCCCATCTTGCAGAGGAGGGAACTGAGGCCCAGAGAGAAGAAGAAGAAGAATGTTGGTATTTGGTAAGCGCTTACTGTGTGCAGAGCACTGTTCGAAGCGCTGGGGTAGGTACAGGGTCATCAGGTCCCACGTGGGGCTCACAGTCTTCATCCCCATTTTCCAGGTGAGGGAACTGAGGCCCAGAGAATAATAATAATAATAGTAATGATAATGTTGGTATTTGTTAAGCACTTACTGCGTGCAGAGCACTGTTCGAAGCACTGGGGTGGATACAAGATTGTCCCACGTGGGGCTCCCAGTCTTCATCCCCATTTTAATAATAATAATAATTATAATGTTGGTATTTGTGAAGCCCTTACTATCTGCCAAGCGCTGTTCTAAGGGGAGATACGGGGTCATCAGGTTGTCCCACGTGAGGCTCACAGTCTTCATCCCCATTTGACAGATGAGGGAACTGAGGCAAGGAGAAGTGAAGTGACTTGCCCACAGTCACCCAGCTGGCAAGCGGCAGAACCGGGATTCGAACCCACGACCTCTGACTCCCAAGCCCGGGCTCTTGCCACTGAGGCACGCTGCCTCTGTTAAGGGCTTGCTCGGTGCTGAGCACGGCTCCAAGCGCTGGGGTAATAATAGTAATAATGATGATGGTACTTGTTAAGCGCTTACTATGTGCAAAACACTGTTCTCAACGCTGGGGTTGATCCAAGGTGATCAGGTTGTCCCACGTGGGCCTCACCATCTTCATCCCCATTTGACAGATGAGGGAACTGAGGCACCGAGAAGTGAAGTGACTTGCCCAAAGTCACACGGCTGAAAGGGGCGGAGCCGGGATTAGAACCCACGACCTCTGACTTCCAAGCCCGGGCTCTTTCCACGGAGCCACACTGCTTCTCTAGGCGTTCAGTAGATACGACTGAACGAATGAATGGCCTCAGAACTTCAGCCACCCAGGTGGTGTCTGAGGGCCGTGGGAGGAAGGGAGGGCACCGGATAAGCAGCCCAGAATCTCCTCCCCGTCTTCCTCCTCCCACCCTGCCCGCCAGACTGTCAGCTCCTTGAGGACCAGCGTCGGGTCTTCCTACTCTGTTGGACTCTCCCAAGCGCTTGATACAGTGCTCTGCACACAGTCGGACCTCACTCAGCGACTGAAAGGTGGAGACATCACCATAACAGATTACTTGTGCTTACTAAAGTTTTGGAAAGTCCCTCTGTGCAGAGTTCCTAAGGGCTCTAAATGTCAAACGAGTGACAACCTTCTCTCTTAAAATGGATTTCAGGTTGTCAAGCACCAGGGAACCGTGAAGGTCAAGGGAGCGACCCCGGTCCGGGACGTGCCGGCGAGCGGAGATCTGGCTCGGTTGTGGGGAGGGCCGTGGCCACCTCCTGACTCCGTTTCGTCCACCGAACCGGGGCCAGGCGCGGGCCGACATGAGTGACAGACGGAGACGGAGGCAGTTTTCCCTGCAACGGACACCGGAGAGCCTGTACGGAGTGGAGAGGGGCGGAGCAAGAAAGCGGAAGCGGCCGAGGAGTTCATCATCGCCAAGTTGGGAGAGAATCGTCAGGTTGACGGGGGCTGCGGCTGAACAACCTCCGGGAGATGGACGGGGCCTCGGGTGGCCTGGCCACGGGACCCGTGGGCCCAGAACGTCCCCTTCTCCGGCCCCGCGATCCAGCGGGAAGCGATGAGTCGGGCGAGGCTCCCGGGCGTCGGGGGTTTTGAAGCCAGCGGCTTCCGTTGCCGGGAGAGGAACTGAGTGGCTTTGGAGGCGAGGGGAGGACGTGTGGCCCGGGGAGGAGGGACCCGGCCAGCTCCCGCCCACGCGCGCGGCCCGTGAGACGTTGGGGCCAACCGGTGCCGATGACGCCAAGGCGAAGGCGGTGGCGCTGCCGTCTCCGGTCCAGAGACCTCCGTGGGCCTGGACGAGCTGAGGCAGTTGGTCGCCCCGCACCAGCCCATGCCTGACCGTGTCCACTCGAGCCTGGAGGAATTTGAAGATTTTGTGGCCTCCCGCGTTTCGAAGAGCACGAGGCCCACCGGGATCGGCCATTCCACTCCCTGAAGTGAAACGGAGTCGGCGACTCCAGCCCCGCTTGGTGTTTCGGTAGAGTCTCCTCGGTTCTTCTCAGCTGAGCCGACGCCGGGAGGACACCGGAACCCCAGCGGTCTTCCTCCGCTCTGGCAGCTTTCAGCATCTGGTCAGGCCTCGGTTCAGCCCTTTTTTTGTTATCCCCACCTTGGCATTGGTTGAACAGGAGGGAGCCCCCCAGGCGAGAGTCCGAAGAGAAGGGAGGGAGAGGAGGGGCAGAGATAGGTGGATTAGAGGGGTACCCTGGTCTACCCAGCACTGCCCCCAGTCCCCTCTGGCAGCCACGTCCCTTGGAGGCCGGCAGCTAGCCGTGGAGCGTGAGGCAGGCGGAGGGTAGGGAGCGGGGAGAATTGGACAAGCTTTCTGGGCAGGAGGATGTCTAGGTCCTCCATTTGGGTCGGGGGCCCCTGTAGAAGGGGTGGATGGGTGAGAAAAAAGGCCCCTCGGGGGAGCAACTTTTGGGGTTCCTCCCCCCCCGCCCCTCGTTAAAGTTGAAAGGCTCCTCTCCGCTCCCTTAGGTCTTCCTCCTCCCCGCCCTTAATAAACATAAGTGGTCCTTTTGAGAGATCTCTTATGGCCTGGAGTTGAAAAGTGTGAGCCACGTGGTCTGGGGCAGAAGGCTTCTCCCTACCCGGAACAGGGAGAAATCAGACAACAGGCACCTTCTCGTCCCTCGTTTATTGGTGCCCCGCGGCGCGTCGGGGATCGACTCTGTCCGACGGGCGCCGGGGGGGCGGGGAGGGCGGTACCCTGGGGCTCAGACGGGTCCACCGCCCGTCCGGCGGCAGCCCCATCCCCACAGCAGGACCCCCGTCGGCCCCAGGCTCAGCGCGGTCAGGACCCCGACAGCCACGGCCAGCCCGGACACCACGGCGTCTGTGGCGGGGGCGGCGGAGAAGAGGAAAGAAGGGTGGGAGTTAGCACGCGAGACTCCTCCGCTGCATCCCATCAGGTCTCCCTCCCACCCGGCAGTCCCCAGCCGAGGCGAATCGCCGAGGGGCGGGGGGTTCGGGGAGACCTGACCTGCGCGGCCTGGGCGCCGGCAAGGGGAGCCGTCTCGGGGAGGCCGAGCGGGGGCCGTCAGCTCAAGGAAGCGGCTCAGGGGGCAGGGGCCGGGGCAGTCGGGCAAGGCGAGGGTGAGCGGCGGCCCGGCGGTGTCGTTCCGCTAAAAGAGGGAGACGGTCACGTTCCTGGAGAGGGGGGTCGCAGGGTGAGGTGAGAACTTGGCGGGGCCCCTTCCCGGGACTCATCCCCACCCCCCGCCACCGGAGTCTGCCCTCCGCCGTCCTCACCCCTGATCTTCCTCCCCATGTCGTCTGAACTCGAAGCCGAGGCAGGCGGCGTAGGGCGGATGGTGCCCGTCGTACAGCCCCAGGGCCCCCCGCAGAGCTAGCAGGGTGCTGTCGTGCTGGGAAGAGAACCGAGGTGCGGGGGAGAGGGGCTCTCTAGAGATGCCCTCCCCGCCCCCGCTGGCTAACCCTTTTCCCACCCCTACCCTGGGCACTCACGGCTGAGTACATCACCATCCTCAGGGGCAGCCCCTGCCGCTGGACTCGGGAAAAGTTGGCCAGGATGGCGTCCAGCAGGATCCCTGTGTGGGGCGAGGCGGCGGGAGATGGGCCTCGGTCTCTCCCCCCCAGGGCCCCGCCCTTCCCCACGGGGCTGCGGCTCTACTCACCCCCGGTCCGTGAGCTTGCTGGGGGAGGGAGGGCGGGTCAGGGACCCTCGCTACGGGAGAGGTACTGAACCACACGTAGAGACAGAGGGAGAGATGCGGGGAGAGAGAGAGAGCGCGTGCCCGGGGGCAGTCCCAGGGATGGGGAAGACACAGATTGGGTGGGGAGAGTCCTGGGAGATGGGATACTCAGAGCCTTGGGGGTTCCAACCTGGCAGAGCAGGGTGTTCAGGAGCCTCCAGACGCGGTGCAGCGAAGCCCCCACCAGCTCTAGGCCTGTCACTTTCCCCAGATCTTATAGGAGACTCTGTGGGAGGAGCAGAGTATCAGAATCGGTTGTGGTATTTGTGGGACCCTTTACTCTGTGCCAAGCGCTGGGGTGGATACAGTACAATCACATCGGTCCCTGTCCCGGTTGGGGCTCACCGCCTAATGGGGAGGGAGAACAGGGATTTCATCCTCATTTGACAGGTGAGGAAAGGGAGGCCCGGTTGGAGTGACTTGGCCAAGGTCACCCCAAGTCTCCTGACTTCCAGTCCTGTGCTCTCGCCACCAGACCACACTGGACCTCGTGAGCGTAAAGCCAGGCCCTTCCTGGATCGGCTCAGTGACCCGTCCAGTGCGGGAGAAGAGGGCAGTTCGACTTGGGGGGTTCCGTGCGACGACAGCCCACCTCAATGTCTGAGCTAAAGTTCGGGATGGGCCACCTTTCCTCCTTTCCTTTCCCTTCTAATATAATGAGAATGTGAATGGTTCTTGTGAAGTGCTTACGATGTGCCCAGCACTGTTCTAAGCGCTGGGGTAGATACAAGTTAATCAGTTTGGACAGAGTCCCTGTCCCACGTGGGGCTCACGGTCTTAATGCCCATTTTACAGTTAAGGTAACAGGACCAGAGAAGTGAATTGAATTGCCCGAGGTCACACGGCAGACGTGGCGGAGCCAGGGTTCGAACCTGAGTCCTTCTGACTCCCAGACCTGGACCCTTTCCACTAGGCCACACCGCTTCTTCTACCTCCCTGACTTTCTCCCTAACGGGCCAGGGACCACCATTAAACCCCAAAGCCAGCCACGCTCTCGGATTCAC
Source organism: Ornithorhynchus anatinus (assembly GCF_004115215.2). NCBI lineage: Eukaryota > Metazoa > Chordata > Mammalia > Monotremata > Ornithorhynchidae > Ornithorhynchus > Ornithorhynchus anatinus. The sequence goes on along the minus strand of NC_041737.1, from coordinate 52,173,888 downwards.
TTGAGAGGAGAGTTGGGAACGGGGGGTGTCCTCCTGAGACCCTCCCCGGCGGCCCCCACCCCAGCCCCCCAATCCTCGGGCCCTCCTCACCCTCTGGCCCTCCAGGGCAGCTTGATAATCCTCTCCTACTGTCGACTGATCCAGCAACTCCTGGTACCGAGGACAGTCCCGCAGTGGAAACTTCAGTAGCTTTAGGGAGAAGAGGGTAGGAGTGAGGGACCTTCCCATCCCTCCATGATTCTCCCCCTCATCTCCCGTCCCCCCGTCTCCTCTCCCTGCTTCTATTTCTGTGCCGCTGGACGTCTCCGCCTCAGTCTCTCGACCTCAGCCCCAAGTCTGCACCCTGGTTCCCCAGTGGCGATCGTGTCCTGGGGACCGGCCCTGGCCACAGGTCTGTCATCCGCCCCCCTCCTCCCCCAGCCTCGCCCGGCCATCCTCGTGCTGACCTTGTCTTGAGAGGGAGGCACGGTGTGGATGGGGACTGGCTGCCAGTCGCCGTCCGGGCTCCAACGCTTAGCTGGCCGGGGCGGGTAGAGGCCGGCCAGGTTGGCCTGGGCGCTCAGCAGCGTCCGGTCGTAGTCCGTGCCGCGGACGTAGAGCTGGGGGTGGACGAGGCGGTGGGGGTCAGAGCGAGGGCCGGCCGGGAGAGGGTGACCGGGGAGAGGGCTGGGGTGGGGGAGGCAGAGGCTCGGGGGGCACCGGTGCGGGAGGTTCTGAGGAAGCGGGAGAGGGAAGGTGGCGGTCTCGGGGCCGGGGTCGGAGGTCACCTCTTCCCGCCGATACTCCTCGCTCAGGAACCTTTGTATCGGGCCCGGAGGAAGCGACCGAGCTCGTACTGCTGCCGGAGACCATGCTGGAAGAGCCGGGGGCGATGGCAAGGTGGGCCCGGGGTCAGCGTGTCCCTCCCGGCCCCCTCCCCGGCCCCCTCCGCCCCGTCCCCCTCCCGTCCTCTCCCTTCTCCCCTTTCCCCTAGCCCCCTCACCCGTGTGAGTTGCTGGAGGCCCCGGGGCCAGACGGCATCGGCGTGGTGGTCTCTGGGGTGTGAGCCCGGGGGGGCCCGGTCGCCGTGCCGGTAGACCTGCGGCACAGGAGAGGTCGGGGAGGCGGGCCCCAGAGGAGGGAAGGGACGGGGGGCAGGTGGAGGCGGGACCAGGAGCGTGGGACTCGGGGCCCGGGGAAGCCTGGGTGGGCCCGAAATGGAGGCGGGCCGAGGAACCGGCCCCCCGGACCGGTACTCACCGACGTCACAAACGCGAGCGTCCCCGGGTCCGCCGTGGGGGTCTGGACCGAGACCCTCGGGAGCAGCAGCAGCAGTGGCGGCAGAAACATGGGGGGGCCCGGGTTCGGGGGATGCCTCGGCCGCTGCCCCGACCTCAGCCTCGGCCTCATCCTCTTTGCCGAGCTCAGCGACTCTGTGTCTGCCTTTACCTGATGGAGCCTGCCCGCCCCTCCTCCCTCCTTCCCTCCCTCCCTCATTACCCTCGCGGCCCCATCCCGCCCCACCCTGTCTAGACCACAGCAGGAGGGGGACGGACCCAGGCCCCAAGCCCCCCGGTGCCCGGCTCTCCTCCAGTCTCCCGGCCCTCGGCGTCCCCTCCCACCGCCGGGCTTGCGGCTCGCCCCCTTCCCTCCCCAAGGTCCCAGCCATCCCGTCTCCGATTTACTCTTTATTTAACGTTCGTCTTGCCATCCTCCCCACCCTGGCCGGCCTCCCCAGGCCCCTCTGTCGCCTCTTTTGTCTCCTTGAGGTCCCTGTGCCTCCGCTTCCATAGGAGGAAATAAAACCTGCGGGGGAATGGGAGGCATCGGCGCCGGGATTGAGGCCTGAAAACTAGACAACCAACAAGGGGGGGAAGAGAGCGAGCTGAGGGGGTGGGTGGGGGATGAGAGGAGAGGGGAAGCGCTGGGAGTCTGGGGGGAGGGCGGGAAGAGGAGGCCGAATCCAGCCTAAGCTGGCAGCCGCTGACCCCAGTCCAGCCGCCGCTACGAGAACGCAGAGCCCGGCCGCTACTCCGCCAATGATCTGAGGCAGCGAGGATTCTGAGGCGGGGGAGAAAATGGGGGGAGAAGTCAGGGGAGGGGCCCAGGACGGGCCGGGAGCATCGGGGAAGGTGGGGCCGGGGGGCGGAGACGGGTACCTGGGCAGAGGGCCGGGTTCCCACAGGTCATGTTGCTTCGCTGGCAGTTGACGCAGTTGGTCACGTCTACCAGGAAAGTAGGCCCTGGGGTGGGACCGTGTCGGGGAGGGGGTGAAATCAGACACAGGTGAGACCCCCCAGTCCCTCCCTGTCTCACGACAAGCCCTTCCCCATGCTGCCCCCGGCCCCCCAGCCTTTCTGGGGCCCACCACTCCCTCGGGCCCCAGACTCACGGCAGGATGGGCTGCAGGCTACGGGGAGGCAAAAGACGAGAAGGAAGAGATTGAGGGGATCGGGCTGGGGAAACTGAGGCCGCGATGAAGAAACGGGCCGGGGAGAGGGGCAGGAGAGGAGACGTGGGTGGATCTGGGGTGCGGTGGAGGGGGAGGAGGTTCTGAGGGAGGGCCCACCCTCTGCTTTCAGCTCTTCTGAAGCTTCCCAGAGATGCTGAACGAATTTCTGTCCCTGAGTCGCCACCACAGAACTCAGAGCCTCCTCGCCTGGAAAAGGGGCAAGGGAGGGGTCAGCGGCTCCCAGGAGCCCAGCATCCGGCCCGCAGCCAGAGTACCCGGATCTCTTTATCCCGTCGCCCCCAGCACCCCCAGAGACCCTCACCCCCCTGGTTTCCCTGGATTCCGGCATCCAGCTGGCCGAACAGCTTAGCCATTTCCCACTCGAGCCGATCCTGATCTGGTGGGAGAAGGAAGTAGGGTGGGGAAGCCAGGCGGTGAGCGTTCTCTCCCCTCTTCTGCCCTCCCCTCCCCATTCCCCTGCCCTCACCGAGGAAGAGGGGTTTGGGCGGAGCCCTCTGGTCCATGAGGAAGGCTTGGAGGCGATGGGCCAGGTTGCTGGGGGTCCCCGAGGGTCCCGGCGTCACCCCCCTCAACAGGATCTCCAGATCGTACTCCACCAACCCCTCCCAGCACTGGAGACAGAGTGAGGCCTCCCCGGGGGTCGGCAGGGAACAGAGGAGGAACCACAGCCACATCTGGCCCTCCGGCTCCTCTGCTCGTCCCATTCCTCTGACCCCCGCTCCCTCCAACTGACCCCTCCGTGGCCCTGTGATCTCACACTCTTCCCATTCTATTTGGAACCAAGGGCCCCAGCCCCTCCTTTCCTGAGGGACCCAGGCTCCCCTAGCCCCCAGCTCTCCCCTCCTACTCGGCTCCCGGTCCTCTCGGGGATTCCAGTTTCCGTCCCCGGCCCCCGTCGGCCTCAGGGATCCAGGGATGGTCACCGAAGCGAGAAGGTAGGGCAGGGATCGTGTCTGCCATCCTCTTGCAGGTGCTCAGTACAGCGCTCTGCACCTGATAAGCGCTCAATCAATACCGCCGGTGGATTGAGTGGGGAAGGAATTGAGGAGGAGTCGTCCTTGGCCAGGGCGGTAAACTCCCGGACAGTGGATAGTGAGGGAGCCGGGGTCGGTGAGGCGGTTGTCTGTGAGAAAGATCACGGTGGGGTGGGGGCCGAGGGGCTGAGTAGGGGAAGGGTCTGTTGGCGAGGAGGTGGGGGACGAAGGACATCCCTGAATCCCTCCGGCCCCAAATCCACCGGACCTCAGCTCTCCTTAGAGATGCGGCCCTCCCTAAATCAACTTTCCTCCAACGAGCCTTCCCCTAGTCTTTCCCAATGCCCCGTGCCCCATCAACCAGCCACCTCTACGCATAGAGATTGATTTATTTCCTTCCAAAGCAGCTGGGTATACATGCGTCATCAACTGCACAATCATCAATTTATTCTGATCAATCGGTGGTATTTATCGAGCATTTACTATGTGCAGAACATTGCACTAAGACCTCGGGAAAGTACAATATAAAAGAATTGGCAAACACGTTCCCTACCCAGAAAGAGCTTGCAGTCTAGGGGGGATTCTGATTCCACTATCTGGAAAGATTTTTAGGTCTATCTCCCCCATTACAATGTAAACTTTTTTTTGCACAGGGTGCTTCCTTTGCTCTTTTCCAAGTGCTAAGAGAAGTAGTGTTGCCTAGTGGATAGAACGCGAGCCCGGGAGTCAGAAGGACCTGGGTTCTGATCCCGGTTCCGCCACTTTTCTCCTGTGTGACCTCGGGCGACTCACTTCGCTTCTCTGTGCCTCATTAACCTCAACTGTAAAATGGGGATTAAGACTGGGAATCCCACGTGGGATGCGGACTTGTGTCGGACCTGATTACCTCCTATCTGCCCCAGGGCTCAGTACGGTGCCTGGCACATAGTAAGCATTTAACAAATACTATCATTATTATCTTTTCGCTCACACCCCCTTGCCCAGATACCCACTCGCCGCACGCCCATTACGCCCGGCTGAGCAACGAACCACCCGCCATCAAAGGGGAACGCTGGAGTGAAGGGGACTTCTTCGCTTCTCCCCGTAGCGGGATGGCAGCAGGCTGCAACTGGGTAGCGAGGTGGGAAGGGGAGAGCCAGGCTCCTAGGGCTCTCCCTCCAGCTTGTTGGTGGCTCTCGGCTGATTAATGATAATGGCGTTTATGAAATGTTTACTATGCATCAAGCACCGTTTGAAGCCCCGGGGTAGAGACAAGTTAATCAGGTGGGACACAGTCCCTGACCCACAAGAAGCTCTCAGGCTGAGGAGCAGGGAGAACAGGGTTGGATCTCCTCTTTCACGGTTGAGGAAACTGAGGCACAGAGAATTAAAGTGAGTTGCCCAAGGTCATGCAGCAGGCAAGTGGCAGAGTTGGGGTTAGAACCCAAATCTTCTGACTGCCAGACCTATGCTTTTTCCACGAAGCCACGCTACTTCTCAGATTAGTTGTGGGATCAAGGCCGGAAGGTGGGGCAGTGAAAGGTCCTTAAAGGAGACACCGAATAGGTTTTACTCAGGTCAAAATTTTCCAATAGTTTTGACCAACTGGATGGGGTGGCTGGAAAGTCCCAAATATTCCTGCTCAAAATTGGGACAGACGGTCACTCCACGTCAGTCCACCTCGTGGTGGAGCTCCAAATCGAGACTCTGACTCCCGTGACTTAGGTCAAGGGAGAGGCCTCCCCATCCCCGCCTCTCCCCCGGTGGAATTCCATGCTGCAGCTGGATGGGGCAGGCGCAGAATTAGTTCTTTGATCCAGGTTGCCGTGATCTCGTCTCTGCGAAGGGGCTGAGAGAAGACCGGAGGGAACGACCCGAGGGAGAAGAGCTCCGAGAAGGAGAGAAACCGGTCAAGGGGATGTGGGAGAGGAGGGGAGGAGGTGTCATTGCCAAGGCAGGGGAAAGGGAAAGAAGAGGGGACTTCTCTGGGCAAGAATGATCGAGGGATCTGAACGGGGCCCTGGAGGTGCGGGATGCTAGAAGGAAAATCCATCCGTCGGAGGATCAACTTATTTTTACCGGAGTGGTGTCTGGGGGGAGGGGAAGCCCGATCTCCATCTTATCCCCATCTGCAAAATGGGGGTGAAATACCTGTTCTCCCTTCCCTTAGATGGTGAGCCCCCAGTGGGACAGGAGCCGTGCCCAACCCCGTTGTCTTGTATCTGCCCCGGCGTTGAGCAGAGTGCTCGGCACATAGCGGGAGCAGGGGAAGGTCTGTGGAGTGCTGAGAGGAGTGAGGGGTTGGAAGTGTTTGGTGAGGGGGCAGATCGAGCCGAGGGAGGCTCAGAGGCCGGAAAGGAGGGGTGGATAAGGGGGGGAGAGGTGGTGACCTGAAAGACAGTCACCCGTTGTTCCTCATCTTTCCAGAGGCCAGAGTAAAGGGAAAGTGAGGACACGGCAGATGATAGTAATAATGGCATTATTAACTGCTTGCTACGCGTCAAACATTGTTCCAAGCACTGGGGTAGCTGCGAGTTAATCAGGTGGGACGCCATCCCTGCCTCACGTGGAGCTGAGGGAGACCAGGGATTTAATCTCTAGTTTACAGATGAGGAAACTGAGGCCCAGAGACGTGAAATGAGTCGCCCAAGGTCACACAGCAGGTTAACACAGTCTTCCTATCCCGCCTAGACTACTGCAACAGCCTCCTTGCTGACCTCCCAGCTTCATGTCTCTCCCCTCTCCAGTCCGTACTTCCCTCCGCTGCCCAGATGATCTTTCTACGGAAACGTCAGGACATCACGCCCCTCCTCAGGAATCTCCAGTGGCCGCCCACCCACCTCCATAGCGAAGAAGAACTCCTCACCATTGGTTTTAAAGCAGTCCGTCACCTCGCCTCCTCCTACCTCACCTCGCTTCTCTCCTCCCGCTCCTCCGGTGCCGCTAACCTCCTCACTGGGCCTCGACCTCGTCTGTCTCTCCACCGACCCCGGGTCCAAGTCCCACCTCTGGCCCGGAACCCCCTCCCTCCTCAAATCCGCCAGACAACCACTCTCCCCCGACTTCAAAGCCTTACCGAAGGCCCATCTCCTCCAAGAGGCCTTCCCAGACTACGCCCCACTTTGCCTCATCTCCCACTCCCTTCTGCGTCGCCCTGACTCGCTCCCTTTGCTCTCCCCCCCTCCCACCGCACTTATGTATGTATCTGTCACTTATGTATGTATCTGTCACTTATGTATGTATGTATGACAGAGAAGCAGCGTGGCTCAGTGGAAAGAGCCCGGGCTGGGGAGTCACAGGTCATGGGTTCGGATCCCGGCTCCGCCACTTGTCAGCTGTGTGACTGTGGGCAAGTCGCTTCACTTCTCTGGGCCTCAGTCACCACATCTGTAAAACGGGGATGAAGACTGTGAGCCCCACGTGGGACAACCTGATCACTTTGTATGTATCCCCTCCCAGCGCTTAGAACAGTGCTTCGTACCTAGCGCTTAACATATATCCTCATCATCTGCCATTTTATTTATATTGATGTCTGTTTATGTCTTGATGTCTCTCCCCGCCCCCAGGCTGAGAGTTCGTCGTGGGCAGGGGCTGTCACCCTTTACTGCTGTATTGCACCTTCCCAAGCGCTCAGTCCAGTGCTCTGCACACGGTAAACGCTCAATAAATGCGACCGAACGAATGAACCGTCGTCCCGGGCCTCAGAACCCAGGTCCTCTGCCTCCCAGAGGCTCCGGGTTCTTTCCCCAGGGCCGCACTGCATGTCATAGCGAGGGAGGGTTTCTATCAGGGAGTCTTCGCCTCGGTCGAGGGGAGGAAGTCACAGGGGTTGGGGTGGCCGGATCCCGCTCTCCGTTCTTTGGGGGGTACGAGAAGCAGCGTGGCTCAGTGGCAAGAGCCCGGGCTTGGGAGTCAGAGGTCATGGGTTCGAATCCCGACCGTGGGCAAGTCACTTCACTTCTCTGGGCCTCAGTTCCCTCATCTGTCAAATGGGGATTCAGACTGGGAGCCCCACGTGGGCCCACCTGATGACCCTGGATCTCCCCCAGCGCTTCGAACAGTGCTCTGCACAGAGTAAGCGCTTAACAGATACCAACCTAATGATTCTTATTAGATGGGGGGGGGGGAGGGGCCGGTCTAATTCCCCTCTGCCCCGGGCGACGGAACGAGGCAAAGGGGAGGCGGAACGTCGGGGCGCTGGGCGCGCGGAGGGGCCGGAACCTTAGGCCTGCGCACGCTTCCGGTGCGCGCTGAGGGGGAGGGGGAAACGGGGCGGCCCGCTCCCGGAAGTGTGGCGGCATTTCCGCTCTGGCCTCCCCCGCCCGCTCCCGGAAGTGACGCGGGGCGGGGTTGCCGGAAGAAGTGGCGAACTTTCTTTTTTGGAGGGGAACGGAGGGAGAACGGGGAGGCAGGGAGCGGGAGAAGGGGGGGAGGGGGCCGACACCGGACGCAAGGGGAAGAGGAAGGGGAAGAGGAAGGGGAAGGGGCCCCGCCGGCCCCGCCTCCGCTCAGCCCCTCCCCCCCCGCCCGCAGCCCGCCGACGCCCCCGGCGGTTTCCACGGCAACGGGCCCGGCCGGTCCGCATCCCCGCCTCCGGGGCCCCCCGTGAGCCCCCCGTGAGCGGCCCGGGGGGGGGGGGCATGGTGAGAGGGCCGGGGGGCGGGGGGCGGGGGCTGCCGCGGGGTCGCGGAGGGTCCCCGGGCTAGAGCCCCACCTGGGGCCGGCTCGCCGTCTGGGGGGAGGGGGGAGCCCTAAAATCAGGGCCCGAGGAGGGGCTCCCCGCGCAGCTCCATGCCCAGGGCGCCCTCCCCCTCCATCGTCTCCCCTCAGGCTTCTCCGTGACCCGACCATGTCCCTGTCGGCCGGTGACGCCGCAGAGGCCCCGTCGCCCGGTGAGTCTGAGCCCCCTGCCGTCGCACGACCCTCCCCCCCCCCCCCCCGTCCCCGGGCTCACCTCTGCTCCACCCCCACGTGACATCAACTCGGCCCCTTCATCCGTTGCCGTGGCAACGGCCCGGGGACCGCTCAGCCATCCCCGTCCTCCTCCCTCCCTCCCTCCCTCCCCCTGTCCCGACCGCCTCCTCCCTTCCTCCCCGCCCCCGCAGGAGATGGCGACCCGCGGCACGGGCCGCCCCCCTCCAGCCCCTCCTCCCCCCGGACGATAAAGGAGGAGGGGGCCGAGCCCTGGCAGGGAGCGGGGGGCCCGGACCTGGACTTCCAAGGCACCGACGGGGAAGGCTCGGCCTGTAGCGTCGGTGAGAGGGCCCGGCGGGACGGGTGGGGAAGGAGGAGGCCGGGGGCGGGAGGGCGGAGAAGGGGGGGGGCGAGGGTTTCGGGGATGGAGAGGCCCCCATCCCCCCCCCCCCGGGCCTCTCCCCCTGATCCCGCTCCCCTCCTCCCCCGCCGCTTCCCCGGTCCCAGCGGAGGAGCCGGAACGGAAGCGAAAGAAGGGCCCGGCCCCGAAGATGCTGGGCCACGAGCTCTGTAGCGTGTGCGGAGACAAGGCCTCCGGCTTCCACTACAACGTGCTGAGCTGCGAAGGGTGTAAGGGCTTTTTCCGCCGCAGCGTCATCAAAGGGGCCGCCGGGCGCTACACCTGCAAGGGGGGCGGAGCCTGCCAGATGGACACCTACATGAGGCGCAAGTGCCAGGAGTGCCGCCTGCGCAAGTGCCACCAAGCTGGCATGCGGGAGCATTGTGAGTGCCGGCCCCCCGCCCCGCCCGCCGCCCGCGGGGGACCCCGGCCTCCCCTCCCCCGGCCCGCCCGCGGGGCCGGAATAGATTCGAGACAGCCGGTGGCCGGCCCGGACGGGGTAGGGCTCCACCCCCGTCCCGGCTCCGCGGCGAGGCCCCTTCCCCTCGGCCAAACTCCGGGTCCCCGCGGGGGAGCCCCGCGCCGAGCCCCGGCTCCTCGCCCCCAGGTGTGCTGTCCGAGGAGCAGATTCGGAAGAAGAAGATCCAGAAGCAGCAGCAGCAGCAGCAGCAGCAGCAGCAGCAGTCGTCGCTGAGCGGGGCCTCGCGGGGTGCGGCCGAGGGCGGGGGCTCCCCGGGGGCCGGAGCCGGCTCCGAGGCCGGGGGCGAGGCGGGGGCGCGGCTGCTGGCCGTGGCTCCCGGGGGCGTCCAGCTGACCCCGGCGCAGGAGACCATGATCCAGCAGCTCGTGGCCGCCCAGCTACAGTGCAACAAGCGTTCCTTCTCCGACCAGCCCAAAGTCACGGTAACTCCGGGCACCGGGCGGCGGGCAGCCTCGGATCCCGGCCGCCGCGGAGGTGCCCCTGGGGCGGCGGAGGGGAGGGAGGGGTTCGTCGAGGGTCCCGGGGGGCCTCCGGGACCTCCTTCAGCCGTCTCCACCCGCCCCCTCCCGCCCCACCGCCAAATCCACCGGCCTGCCCGGCGGCGCCCGGAGCCGGGCGAACGGCCGGCTCGGGACGGGCTGACTACCGCCACCCGTCCGTCCACAGCCTTGGCCCCTGGGGGCCGACCCCCAGAGCCGGGAAGCACGCCAGCAGCGGTTCGCCCACTTCACCGAGCTCGCCATCATCTCCGTCCAGGAGATCGTTGACTTCGCCAAGCAGGTGCCGGGCTTCCTGCAGCTGTCGCGGGAGGACCAGATCGTCCTGCTCAAGGCCTCCACTATCGAGGTGCCCGCTGGTTCTGGGACGGTGTGTGGCGGGGGCGGGTGGGCAGAGGCGACAGGGCGTCTCCGCTCGACTCTGCCCTGAGGCCTTGGGACCCCACTTGCAGAGCCCTCCTTCCCCGGTGCGCTTGTGGATGTACAAGCACACGTTAATGTGAGGGACGAGAAAGAGACCGGGCTGTGGGAGGAGGGGAGCTGGGGACCCTGGGTCGTAGAGGTGGAGGAGGAGGGAATTGGCCATCTGGTTCTGAATTCCCTGCCTGCCCTCCGCCCCCCCCAACGCATACACACAACACTCACTCCTTCTCCCTCTCCTTCTCTCCTTCCCCCACCAACCCAGATCATGCTGCTGGAGACGGCACGACGCTACAACCACGAGACAGAGTGTATCACGTTCCTCAAAGATTTTACCTATAGCAAAGATGACTTCCACCGAGCCGGTAAGACCCGGGCCCCGGGGGGGAGAGAGAGAGAGAGAGCGAGCTGGGAGATGATGGGGGAGAGGGAGGAGGGTGCAGGGATGAGGAAGTGTGGACCCCCCCACCCCCCCACCCCGGCCTCAGGCCTCCAGGTGGAATTCATCAACCCCATCTTCGAGTTCTCGCGGGCGATGCGGCGCCTGGGTCTCGACGACGCCGAGTACGCGCTGCTCATCGCCATTAACATTTTCTCCGCCGACCGGCCCAACGTGCAGGAGCCAGCCCGCGTGGAGGCGTTGCAGACCCCCTACGTGGAGGCCCTGCTGTCCTACACGCGCATCAAGCACCCCCAGGTGCCCCGGGGGAAGTCGTGGGGGCCGCAGGGCGGAGGACCGGGGCGAGGGGCGGGGGGAGCCCGGCCGAGACGGCGGGACCCGGGCCCGCCGTCTCCTCCTCTGACCGTCCCCCACCTCGGCCGTCCCCGCTCCTCCGTCCCTCTCCCCGCCGTCTGACCTGGTGCCTCCTCTCCCCGCCCTCCCCCGTCCGTCCCCCCCCCCCCCCCGCCGCTCCCCCCAGGACCAGCTGCGCTTCCCCCGGATGCTGATGAAGCTGGTCAGTTTGCGGACGCTCAGCTCCGTCCACTCCGAGCAGGTCTTCGCCCTGCGCCTGCAGGACAAGAAGCTCCCGCCGCTGCTCTCCGAGATCTGGGACGTTCACGAGTAACTAACTACCTGAGGGTCCGGGCCGCCCCCCGGCCTCGCTCACTTCGGCTCCGAACTCTCCGGCCCGGGCCCTTCCGAGCTTGCTTCAGCCCTCCTCTCCACGTCTTCCCGGGGGCGGGGGGGTCGGTGACCTTGGTGCTCTGTCCCACCCTGAGGTCAGCGATCCCCTTCTCCGTCACTCCCCTCCCCCCGGCACTTAGCCCGTCCCCCCCCATGTAGTTTCAGGGTCTCCCCCACCTGACCCTGGCGAGCTTATCTATCGCCCACAGAGCAATGCACCTTTTTCAGGGGAGGGGAAGGGGTTGGGGATGGTACTCCAGGCCCTCGATCGGGAGCGGGGGCCGGAGCCCCACTCGCATTAACTCCTTGTCCCCAGGACGGGGGAGAGGGGACGAGCCTTCCTCCCCTCCCCCCCAACTTAGCTCCTTTTATTTAATAAAAACCGAATTAAAAAGTTGTTTAAAAACGTTAAAAGTCGAGGGAGGAGGAGGCGGGGCGGGGGGGGGTGGGAGGAGTGGCAGCAGCCAGAGACAGGAAATTCCCCGGGGAAGGGGAGCGGGGCCTGGCTCGGCCCGCGGGGGATTTTCGGGGGCGGAAAGAGGAGGAGGAGGGGCGTCGGGGGAGATTCCCAAACTGTCCGGCCGGAAAAGTGGGGAGCGGGGACGGGCTGCATTTGGGGAAGGGAGAAGGAGGGAAGGAGGGGAGGAGGATGCGCGCGCAGCCCCCGACGGCCCGCCCCGCGGGGGCGGGGGGGGAGCAGGATGCGCGCGCAGCTCGGAGGGGCCCCGACGGCGCCGGCTGCGCGCGCAGCCCCGGCCCGGCCGGCGGGGGCTCGGCGCGCATGCGCGCGCGGCGCCACACTCATCATGGCGGGAGGGCCCGCCCGCCGCGCTCTGGGGTCAAAGGGCGGCGGCGGGAAACCCCGGTGGCGGGAGAGCGGGGCCGGCGGACGCCAGAAGGGAGGTTGCGGCCGAGGTGGGCGCCGATCTTCCCCCCCCGCAGTTGAGGTGCGGGGCCTGGAACGCCCTCACCTCACCTCCTCATGGCTGCTTTTTCCCAGCGTCCTCCTCGCTTTGGCCCCCTGGCCGTTACCCGGCATCCCCTGGGGTCCTGCTCTCCCCCCTTCAGCCCCTTCCCTCCCCCCATCCCCTCCCCCACCCCTTCCCACCCCCGCTTTAGCCCTGTCTTCCCCCCTCCACCCCCGCTAACCGTGTCCCCCCCCCTTAGGATGGAGCGCGAGCGCCGGTCCTGCCCGGACCCCGGGGTCCCCGCGAAGCGCCCTCGCGGGGCCGACGTGGACGAGAGGGACGAGGAGACGGCGGGGCCCCCGACACCCGACCCGGATGAGGACCCGGAGGAGCTCGAGGCCGAACGGTGGCTGCGGAGCAGGAGGACGAGGAGGTCGGGCCTCTGCCCCCGGAAGAGGCCACGGAGGGGTAAAATCGAGGCCGGCTTTGCCTCCCGCCCGGGGGGAGGCGACGAGGGGAAGGGGGAGAGTCGCCCCGTCCCACCGCGACGCCTGCCCGTGCACCCGTGGCCCGTGCACCCGTGGAACGTGCACCCGTGGCCCGTGCACCCGTGGCCCGTGCACCGGCAGACCATTTCTCCCTCCCCAGGCCGGCTGTCTGCTTCCGACCGGGACCCCCGCTGGCCCCGGCCTCCCCCGCCCACCATGGACCCCCAGACGGAGCCCCTCGTCTTCCAGCAGCTGGAGCTCGACCACTACGTGGGTGAGGCCGGGAGCCCCCGAGGGAGGCTCCCCTCCCGGACGGGAGCGGGGCGGCCGACGGGGCGCGCGCCCGAGGCGTGACCCGCCCGGCCGGCGGGAGACGGACCGCTCCGTCGTCGCGCCCCCCTCGTCCTCCGGGACCCGCCTCTCGAGCTTAGCCGGGAGGCCGGAGGGGGTGCCGGACCCACCTCCTTCCCCCCGCCCCCTCACTTCTCTCTCCTCCCAGGCCCCCCGGTCCCCGGATTCCCGGGCGCTTCGCGGGGCTCCGTCCCCGTGATCCGGATGTTCGGAGTCACGGACGGCGGGAACTCCGTCTGTTGCCACGTCCACGGCTTCGCCCCTTACTTCTACGTGCCGGCTCCTCCCGGTGAGAAGCCTCCCGACTCTTCCCGATTCCCCCGTCCCGTGCCTCGTCCCTCCGACTTCCCTTTTTCCCTCCCACCGGTCCGCCTGTCCCGACCCCGTCCCCTCCCCGGGCGGGGTCCGTCTGGCCGCGTTGCCTCCTCCAACCTCCCCCCGATCCGGGTCCCTTTCCCCTCCGGTGGTGACGTCGGGGCCCCCGACCCCCCAGGGTTCGGCACGGACCACCTGGCGGAGCTGCGGCGGGAACTGGACGGGGCCTTGCAGAGGGACCAACGGGGGAACAAGGAGCTGGGGGACCCGGCGGTGCTGGGCGTGGAGACCTGTACCCGGCAGAGTGAGCGCCCTTCCCGCCACGGAGGGACTGCAGGGAGCCGGGGACGGGGGGTGCGGCGGTTCGGTCCCCGAGGGGAACGGGGGCCGGCTGGGGGTGGGGCAGGGGGTAAGGTCCGTGCCATTTGGGTCTTTGAGGGGAACGGGAGTCGGCGGGGGGGCGGGCGGTCTGCGGCACTCGGGACTTTCCTTCGCGTTCCTCCGGCCAGGCATGTTCGGCTACAGCGGTCAGTGCCCCGGGACATTCCTCCGCATCACCCTGGCCCTGCCCCGCCTCGTGGCCCCCGCCCGCCGCATCCTGGAGGGGGGCGGCGTCCGCCTCAGAGGGCTGGGGACGCCCGGGTTCTCCCCCTACGAGGCCAACGTGGATTTCGAAATCAGGTACCCGGAGGGAGACGGGGGCGGAGGGGGAGAGAGAAAGAGAGCCCCCTGACTCCGTCCTCTTCTCTCAGGTTCATGGTCGACACCGACATTGTCGGCTGTAATTGGATTGAACTGCCTCCTGGGAAATACCAACTGAGATCTCTGTCTGGCGGAGGACAGAAGAAGGTGAGTTGGGGCCGGGACCCCGGGGACCGGGACTCGCGGGTCCCCAAGGGGAGCAGGGGCTAGAGCCGCCGTCGGTGGCTTCTGGAGGAGGCCTGGGCTCGAGCCAGATTGGAAGCGAGCCGAGCCGTCCTTCTGGGAACGTTGAACGTGCGCGGTTCTCCTCCCCGTGGGCTGGTGCGGGCGGAACTGAGCCCCCCGGCCCCCCAGGGGGACCACGTGTGGGTGACGCAGCGGGACCGCCCACGCGCTCACTGCGGCACGCCCAGGACCGTCGCCTGACGGTCTCCCGCCGTGGAGCCTCCAAACCCAGTCCGAGCCCGAACGGGTCTGGCTTGGAGCCCGCCCTCCTGCCTCCCGGAGGGCCCGCTGACCGCTCCTGCTACCGCTTACCGGGTTAGCCAGAGTCTGAGCGGGCGGGGGAGGGGGGTGGCCTGGGGGAGCGGGGTCCCCAGGCCTCCTTCAAAACCCTATCCCGCGCCCCCGTCTCCCCAGGTGACGTGGTCCCAGCTGGAAGCGGACGTGGCCTGGTCAGATGTGGTCAGTCACGCGGCCGAGGGCCAGTGGCAGAGGATTGCCCCGCTGAGGGTGCTCAGCTTTGACATCGAGTGTGCGGGGAGGAAAGGTGTGCGGGAGGCCGAGGGAGGGACCGGGGGAAGGATTGGGGAGGGGAGGAGGGGCTGGGGGAGGGGATGTCGTGACCGAAAGAGTGTCGGAAAGTAGCCCGCTTCCCCTGACCCTCGCTTCTGGGGCTCTGTCCACCCTCCCATTTCCTCTCCCCACCGCGTCCTCCCCTAGCACTGGTTTGGCCTCTGACCTCTCCCTACCCACGCCGCCCGCTCCTCTCTGACTGTCCTCGCTCCCGGTCCGCCAGGGATCTTCCCAGAGCCGGAGCGGGACCCCGTGATCCAGATCGGCTCCGTGGTTCTGCGCTGGGGGGAGCCGGAGCCGTTCCTCCGCCTGGCGCTCACCCTGAAGACCTGCGCCCCGATCCTAGGGGCCCAGGTGCTCAGCTTCGACCGGGAGGATCAGCTCCTGGAGGTGCTTGGCTCCCCTCCCTGTCCCCACGGCCGCCGGCAGCCCCCGGCCCCCTTGCAGCTCGAGGGATGAGTTGGGTTCGGTTTCGGCGGCGAAGGGGGCTTTGCCACGGGGAGAGAGTCAGGGGAGGCGGGGGAGAACCAGCAGGCACGCTACTGCCGTGTGCGTGTGTGTGGCGGCGGGGGGACTGGGATGGGAT
The DNA here is from genome assembly GCF_004115215.2 of Ornithorhynchus anatinus. NCBI lineage: Eukaryota > Metazoa > Chordata > Mammalia > Monotremata > Ornithorhynchidae > Ornithorhynchus > Ornithorhynchus anatinus. The sequence continues at coordinate 52,158,500 of NC_041737.1, read as the reverse complement.
GTGGGGGGTGGAGGAGGGTCTCTGTCCTCCCCCGTGACCTCGTGACGCTTGCAGACCTGGGCGACCTTCGTCCGCATTCTGGATCCCGATGTCATCACCGGGTACAACATCCAGAACTTCGATCTCCCGTACCTGCTGACTCGGGCACAGACTCTCAAGGTGCCAGGATCCAGTCTGCTCCCTTGGCCCCAGCCACGTTCTAGGGCCCACCCTCATTTTGCCGATTGGGACTTGAGGGGCGGGGCCTCCTCCTCCTCCTCCCCCCCCACCTCCCCCACTCTCCTGACCCTTCGTCGCGTCTCCCTCCCGCCGGTCTTGGCCTCCGGGTTTCAGCCTCCCGCTCTTCTGGGCGGGGTCGCCTCTCTCTGTCTCTGTTTCCCTGTCTCTGTACCTCGCCTCTCAACTTTCCCCACACCTCCCTCCCCCACCCAGATTCCCTTGTTTCCGTTCCTGGGCCGGGTCTCGAATCTCCGCTCCCAGATCCGCGACTCGTCCTTCCAGTCCAAGCAGACGGGCCGGAGGGACAACAAGGTGGTCAACATCGCCGGCCGCATCCAGATGGACCTGCTGCAGGTGAGGGGGCTGGACGCCAGGGCCGGGGGAGATGGCTCCTCTCCCGAGCGGAGCGGGCCCCGAAGACTCTGAGGGGAGCTGGGAGGGCAGACCGCTTGGGTCCCGGAGGGACATCGGGGCTAAAAAGTGGGGAAGAGGGGGTTTGGGGCAGCCCCACCTGGCCGGCCTCAGCCTCCACCCTCCCCCTCTGTTTGCTCAGGTGCTGCTGCGAGAACACAAGCTTCGCTCCTACACTCTCAATGCCGTGAGCTTCCATTTCTTGGGGGAGCAGAAGGAGGACGTCCAGCACAGCATCATCACTGACCTCCAGGTGACCCGCACACACACACACACACACACACGCTTCCCGAAGCCCCTGCCCCCCGAGGCCGGCCCACAACACCCCTCAGGCTTGCCGACCCTCGTGCGCCCTTCCCGTTGCAGAACGGCACGGACCAGTCTCGCCGGCGCCTGGCCGTCTACTGCCTCAAGGACGCTCTGCTGCCCCTGCGCCTGCTGGAGCGGCTCATGGTGCTGGTCAACGCCGTGGAGATGGCCCGCGTCACTGGCGTCCCCCTGGGGTACCTGCTGTCCCGGGGACAGCAGGTCAAGGTCGTGTCCCAGCTGCTCAGACAGGTCAGGGGGCCCGCCGGGTCGAGGGAGGGGACCGGGCGGCCCGCCCTCGCCCCCTCTCCCCCCCTCGGCCCTGCCCCGGGCACGCATCCCGAGACCGTCCCCATCTCCCTCTCCCTCTCTTTCCCCGCACGACCTTCCCTCTCCGGGTCCAGGCAATGCACCAGGGCCTGGTGATGCCTGTGGTGAAGACCGAGGCCGGCGAGGATTACACTGGGGCGACCGTCATCGAACCTCACAAGGGGTGAGCGGGGGAGGGAGATGGCAGGCAGATGGCCAAGGGGCGGGAACAGCAAGAGATGGGGTGGCTTCCCCCTCCGATGCCTCACGAGTGGGTGGCGGGGGGAGGGTGGGCGCCGGGGAGGCTTCTCGGCCCTCGCCCCTCCGTTCACCGCCCCTCTCCTCTCTAGGTACTACGACGTGCCGATCGCCACGTTGGACTTTTCGTCGCTGTATCCGTCCATCATGATGGCTCACAACCTGTGCTACACCACGCTGCTGCGGCCGGGGGCCCGGGAGAGATTGGGGTGCGGAGAGTTCAGGGGGGTTGTGTGCACAGGGGGCCGGGTGGTGGGGGACCCTGGGGCTATCCCGGGACGTTCTCACCGTGATCCCTCCCCCTCAGGCTAACCGGAGACCAGTTCATCAGGACCCCGACGGGCGACGAGTTCGTGAAAAGCTCCGTGCGGAAAGGCCTGCTGCCCCAGATACTGGAAAACCTACTCAGTGCCCGCAAGAGGTAGCCTGGCCCTTCCCTGCCCCGAAACCGATTTTGGGCTCCTCTCAATATCCTACTCACCCACCTGGCCCTGGGTGCCACTGGGGCCCCTTCTGCCCCTCCTCCTCTTCCCGCCCGTGGGTCTTAGGGAGATTTCCCGTCGTCCCCTTCCTCATCTCCCTACTCTCCCGCTAACCGTGCCGCCCCCCGGCCTTCGCCGTTCACCCCCGACCGACTCCGCGGCCCCTAACTCTCCTCCTGCCCCGTCGGCCTCAGGGCGAAGGCCGAGCTGGCCCGGGAGACGGACCCCCTGCGCCGGCAGGTCCTGGACGGGCGACAGCTGGCACTCAAAGTCAGTGCCAATTCGGTGTACGGCTTCACGGGCGCCCAGGTGGGAAAGCTGCCGTGCCTGGAGATCTCTCAGGTGAGCGGGGCTTCGGGCTGGGGTCCGGGGCCGGAAACCGGACGCCCGGGTCCCGCGGGGCGCGGAGGGCCGGCTCCTTGTGAGCTGGGGGCGGGTCTGCTGCCTCCGGCAAGCTTCCCCGAAAGCTTAGCGCAGAGCTCCGCGCCCGGCCGACGCTCGGTGAACCGCCGTCCCGTTCGGGACGGCCGGGGTCGGGCTCGGTGCCCCGCTCCCCTCTGACCGGCTCTTCCTGCCGCCCCTTTCCCCGTCAGAGCGTAACGGGGTTTGGCCGTCAGATGATCGAGAAGACAAAACAGCTGGTGGAGTCCAAATACACCCTGGAGAACGGCTACGGTGCCAACGCGAAGGTCGGCGATTTGAGGGGCGGGGCCCGGGGAGCCGGGGACCCCACCCCCCTGCCCTCCCCCTCCCCAGCCCTGTCTTCCCGGCCCAGGTGGTGTACGGGGACACGGACTCGGTCATGGTCCGCTTCGGGGTGACCTCCGTGGCCGAAGCCATGACCCTGGGGCGAGAGGCGGCGGACTGGGTCTCCGGTCACTTCCCCCACCCGATCCGGCTGGAGTTTGAGAAGGTGAGTCGGGAGGGGAAGCCGGGGGGAGGGGAAGCCGGGGGGAGGGGGGCGCCCGGGCCCAAGCCGTCCCTTCTCCCCTCCCGCCTCGCCCCCGCCCGGAGGACGGTGGGCTGGGGCGGTCTCCGATCCCGGGGGTCCCTCCCGGTCTCGTCCCCGCACAGGTGTATTTCCCGTACCTGTTGATCAGTAAGAAGCGCTACGCCGGCCTCCTCTTCTCTTCCCGCTCCGAGACGCACGACAAGATGGACTGCAAGGGGCTGGAGGCCGTCCGCAGGGACAACTGCCCGCTGGTGGCCAACCTGGTCACCTCGTCGCTCCGCCGGCTGCTCATCGACCGGTCAGTCCCGGACCGGCCCCCGCCCCTCCACCGGGACCCCGGGGCCGGCCGCCTCCTCCCCGACCCGCCCCGAGCCCACGCCGGTTCTCTCTCTCTGACTGTCGGTCCTGTCCGTCCGTCCGTCCGGGACCGTGGCCTGCAGGGACCCGGGCGGGGCGGTGTCGCACGCCCAGGACGTGATCTCGGATCTCCTGTGTAACCGCATCGACATCTCCCAGCTGGTCATCACCAAGGAGCTGACCCGGGCCGCCGCCGACTACGCCGGCAAGCAGGCTCACGTCGAGCTGGCCGAGAGGTGCGGGAGGCGGGGGGGGGGAGGCGGGGTGGCCCCGGCATGAAGCCAGAGGGTCGGGAGGGTGAGGGGAGAAGGAGGGCAGGTGGAGTGGGCACTTGGGGCGGCAGGCGGGAGGAGAAGCGGCGCGGTCTAGCGGCAGGAGCCAGAGGACCCGGATTCTAATTCTACCTCGGCCACTTGCCTGCTGGGTGACCCCGGGCCAGTCGCTCCACCTGTCCGGTCCTCAGTCTCCTCATCTATAAATCGGGAGGCCCCGCCGCTCAGGCGCCCAACTCCACGTGGGACGGGGACCGTGCCCTAGGCGACGGTCCCGTAGCTACGCCGGAGCTTAGTCGCGCGCTCGGCGTGCGGCGAGCGCTCGGCAAAGACCGTCCTCGTTCCGGCCGCCGTCCTCCTCGTCGTTCAGGGGAGGCAGGGAAACCGAGGGAGGTGAGACGACGGGAGGCCTTGGAGGGGCAGGGAAGGAAGGAGAGGCGGCCCCCCCGGCCCCCGGCCCCCTCCCCGACCGAACCCGGTGGAGGCCAGAGCCCGAGCTGGGGGCCGAGTGGCTGCTTCTCCTGCTCCAGCTGCCTGATCTCCGCCCGGCCCCCAGCTGGCTGCCTCCCTGCCCGCCGCCAGCCCCTTCCCTCTCCCGAGTGCCCCGCCCCGCCCCGCCCCCTCCGGAGCCCTCCCTCCCCTCCCTCGCGCCCCCGACCCCTCCCCGCCCGTGACCACCCCTCCTCTCTCCCCCTCCGCCCCCCGTCCCGCTGCAGGATGAGACGCCGGGACCCCGGCAGCGCCCCCAGCCTGGGCGACCGGGTACCCTACGTCATCATCAGCGCGGCCAAGGGCGTGGCCGCCTACATGAAGTCAGAGGTCAGAGGGGACGGGGGGCGGGGAGGAGGGCGGCGGGGGCAGCCCCACCTGGGTCTGCGGTCCCTCCTTCCCCGGCTCCCCTCCCCCCACCCGGGCCTCGGCTCTCACTTCTGCTTTCCAGCCCCGGGAGCCCGAAGGGGGTGAGGCCGAGGCGGGGAGGAGGCCGCTGGGGAGGAGGGAGCGGATGTGTGTCCCCTCGCCCCCTGCCCCTTTCACCCGAGCCCCGCTGGCCCTCCGTCTCCCTTTCTGCCCAGGGTCCTCCACCTCCCTCCCTCCCTCCCTCCGCTGCTCGGATCCGGCCCACGGGCCAATCCGCCACCGCCCCCAGACTGCCCCCGCTGCTCAGGCCGCCCGTCGCCCCGGGACCCGTCGCCGGCGGTCGACTGGCAACCTCCCCGGTCGGGGCCCCGCCCCCCCCCCCACCCCGCCTCTCTTCCCCCACCCTTTCTCGGGCCTGAGTCGCGGTCCCCCCTCGTCCAGGACCCCCTGTACGTGCTGGAGCACAGCCTGCCCATCGACACGCAGTACTACCTGGAACAGCAGCTCGCCAAGCCTCTGCTGCGCATCTTCGAGCCCATCTTGGGCGAGGGCCGGGCCGAGGCCGTGCTACTGCGTAAGGAGAGGGGCCGGCGGGTCGGGCCGAGGCCCGGCGGGGTCCACGGGCGGTCCCGGAGAGGGTCGGATGGGCCGGGAGGGTCGGGCCGAGCCCGGCGGGATCCCGGAGGCGACGGGGGAGCCTCGGGGTTGGGAAAGGTGGGCACGGGGGTGGGGCACGGGGGCTCAGCAGAGTTAGGTGGATTGGACGGGGGTGAGCGAGGGGTGGCCGGAGGGGCCGGATCCCCTGGGATCTCCTATCACGCCACGCACGCGCTTACCCCTCCGCTCACGTGCGCCCTCGCCACCCCAGGCGGAGAGCACACCCGCTGCAAAACCGTGCTGACGGCCAAGGTCGGGGGGCTCATGGCCTTTGCCACGAAACGGAGCTGCTGCATCGGCTGCCGGGCCGTGCTGAGCCACCACGGTGAGCCCCGGGGCCAGGAGGCGGGGGCGGGGCCCCCCTCGGGGGGTGGGGGTGCACTCGGGTTTCGGGGCCCGACCCCTCCCCCCTCCCCCGCCGGTCCTCCGGCCCCACCTCCGCCTCCCTCCCGTTCCACTCCATCCCGCTTCCCCTCCCCTTCGGGGTCCCTGCGTCCGGGAGGGGTGTGGATGAGGAGGGAGTGGGGTCGTGGTCTGAAATGGGGGGGCTGGGGGAGGAGGGTTGGCCCCCCGGGATTTCCCCAGGGGAGTTTTTCCCTCACACACTTGCTCCCTTGTTCTCCAGCCTCCGGGGACTTTCAGATGGATCGGGCGGGGGGGGCGAGGAGAGAGGAAGGACCAAGCACAATCGCCTCTGGGACCCTTCTACACCCCCCCCCCCCCCCGCCCCGACTGACACCTCCCTCTTTTCCCTCCTCCAGGAGCTGTGTGCAAATTCTGTCGCCCGAGGGAGTCTGAACTCTACCAGAAGGAGGTGTGAGCGGGCGGGGTCGGGGAGAGTGACGCCGCCCGCGGTCTCCTCGGAGTCGCTTCGGGTTTCCCAGCTGCCCACCCTGCACCCCTCCCTGCCCCCCGGCTCGCCCGCACAGACCCACGGATGCCCGCCCGCACGTGCCCTTCCCACGCTGGCGCCCGAGGGATCGGGATCCTCCCCCCCAACGCCTCCCGCCTCCCCCCCTGCAGGTCGCCCACCTCGGGGCTTTGGAGGAGCGCTTCTCCCGTCTCTGGACGCAGTGCCAGCGCTGCCAGGGGAGCCTGCATGAGGACGTGCTCTGCACCAGGTACCTGGGCCAGGGCCCCTTCTCTTGCCCACCCCATTACGCCGTTTCTCCGGCGGCCCCATCCCAGCCTCTCTGGGCCTCTGTCCCCTCGTCACCCCCAGCCCCCGGGTATTCCCGTTCTTGTCACCCCAGCTCCCCTGTATCCCTGTTATTCCCATTCTTGTCCTCACCCCCGGTATTCCCGTTCTTGTCCCCGGCCCCCTGGCGTTTCCATTCTTGTCATCCCAGCCTCCGGTCTCTCCCGCATCCCTCCTTCGGTCCCAGCTCCGGCCCTCCCGTCCCACGGCCTCCCCCCGCTGCCCCCTCCCCCCCACCCCCCGCCACCGCCGTTCTCCCGGTCCCCACGGGTCCCCCCGGCGTCTCCGTGGGACACGGCGACCGTTTCCCCAGGGAACGAACGGGTGGAGCGGGTTCCCACGGGGAGGCCAGGTGATATATGGCTACCCACCTCCCCATACCCCGTTCACTCCCCGCCCTTCTCTGGCTTATCATCGGCCACCGGGCCCCACCCAGCCCGGCAAAGTAAATACCCCCAGCCCCCTCCTCTCCCCTCCCGCAGGTGGAGGATAGGGAGCCTCTGGCAGCTGGAGCTGGTTCGGGGGGGTGGGGGGGCGGGAGTGCGGACGGGCAATAGGAGGGGAAGGGGTGCAGGGAGCAAAGTCCTGGGAACAAGGGATGGCGCCACGCTCTTCCCCCGGCCCCACCCAGATGTCTCCTCGAATCCCAACACCCCCGGTCTTCCCCCCATTCCCACTGCTTTGGGGGTGAGCGGGGTGGGGCGGGTGCCTGGTCCCGGGCGGGAGCAGAGAGGACGGAGGGCCGGCGTGGCCCGGGCCCCCCTTCACCTCCTTGCTCCCCCTCCACCTCAGCCGCGATTGCCCCATCTTCTACATGCGCAAGAAAGTTCAGAAAGACCTGGATGACCAAGAGCAGCTGTTACGTCGCTTCGGCCCCCCCGGCCCCACGGCCTGGTGACCTCTGTCGCCCCCCCTCCCCCCCCAGGGGGATGGGGTTGCCCCCGGAAGCCACCAGAGCTCAGGACTTGACCCCCTCACCCCCTCCAGGCCGCCCCGGTGAGAGTTGGAAAGTTGGGGGTGTATCCCCGGGGAGTGGGTGGGGGCTGAAGGGAAGGGTTTTTTTGAATAAACAAATAAAGTATTTTCCTTTTGGTATCTTGGGGTCCGTGTGACTGGTTACTTCGCGGGCGGGGGGGGGGGGGGGCGGGCCGAACGGACGGGGCTTCGGGAGGGAGAGGGGCGCCGGGGAGCCGGGCGCGGGGATCGCCACCGGCTCGGCTCGCCGAGGGCCCGGCCCCTTCCCTCCCCCGTCCCGTGGGATTTCATAAATCGCCGAGGCGGGAGCGACAGCGAGAGGCGACATCTTCGCGGGACCCGGCCGGCTCGGCCCGCGCCCTCCACGGCTTCCATCTCCCCCTCCCGCCCCAGACGTCCGGCCGTCCGGGCCCAGGTTCCCCCTCCTCTCCCACCCCGCCCCGGGCGCATCCCACCTGCCGGGGAGCCGGGCGTCCCGCCCCGTCGGCCCCCTCCTCCGGGACCCGGCCGTCCGTCCCCCGGCTTCTGGCCGTCTCCCCGGGGCCCGCCGTCCCTCGGGGGAGCGGGGCGTCCCGCCCGGGTTCCTCCCCCCCGCCCCCCCCCCCACGCCCCCCGGGGACCCGGGCGGCCGGCCCCCCGGGCCCCGCTCCTGCCTCCTTCCGGCCCCGCCGGTCCTATTGTGCAACTCCTTGGGCCCAGGAGGGGATTTTCGCTGAGGTCACCGGCCCCGCCCCCCGACGGGCAGTATAAGGCCGGCAGGGCGTGTGGGGGTGCTGTTAGCGGGAGCCCCGGCCCGGGACAGCGCGCATCTCACACCGCCGCCCGGACAGCCATGCTCGCTCTGGAGGCCGCACAGTAAGTGGGGACCCGGAGCCCCCCTGCTCCCTTCCGGGCCCCGATTCTCACCTCCTCCCCAGTGGGGGCTGCACCCGAGAGCCCCCTCCCGCCGAAGCCCCGCGGGGTTCGCGCGCGCCCGTGCCCCGTCTCCCAGACCCCCTCGGCTCTGCCCTGGCCCGGCCTCTCCGCCCGCCCGTCTCCTCTCCCCGGCTCGGCCTCTCCCGCCCAAGTGTCCGTTCTCTGTCCTCGGTGCCTCCTTTCCCCCTCTTTTGGCGCCCATCTGGGTCTCCTCATCCCCCCTGCCACCTCTCCGTCTCTGAGGTCTCCGGTCTCCTTTCTCCGTCCCCCCGGACCCCCGCCCCCGACACTTTCCCTTGCCTTCGACCCACCTCCGCTTTCTGCTCTATGCAAATCCTGGGGTGGGGGGCACATTTCCTTGTGTCATTTCTCTCCCCCTCCCCCCCAACTTCCCTTCCTTTCTCCCCTCTCCACCCTTCGGTGTGTGTGGGTGGGTGGGGGGGGCGTGGGGGGGTATTACACAGAAGAAGAGGCCCGGGAATAGAATGAGGGGGAGTCTGGAGGTGTATTCTCTCTCTCTCCGTCCTCCCCGCCTACCCCGCCCCAGCCCCCAGCCCCCTGCCCCCTCCTCCCGCCCCCCCCCCCCCCCCCCCGGACACACAGCAGCGATGGTTCCTGCTTCTGCGGCCACAGCTGCTCCCAACTTCCCCTCCCGCCCCCCCAGCTGGGGTCAGGTGGCTCCCAAGCCCCAGAAAGAGGATTGGGCCGGGGGCGGGGGTGAGAAGCGGTTGGGGCGGTAAGATTCTCGGGGTGAGGGGCGAGACCGGGGCGCTCCGGGGCAGCGGGAGATCTTGGGGAATGGGCCCCGCTGGGCGGGGAGTAGGAGAGAGCGGGGGTGTGGGCTGGGGAACCGTACGAGGCGGAAGGAGGGTGGGGGTTCCTGGCGTCCAAGTGGAGAGCTGGGGGTCGGGGGGGAGGAACGGGGAGACCGGGGGGGCCCGCTCCAGCGATCGAAGCGCTTCGTCCGGGGCTCCGCACCCTGCAGCGCTCAGCGAAGACCGCTGGTCGACTGGAAAGCGGAGGTGGAGACGGAGGGGTCACGGGGTCATACTCCACTTTAGGGGAGCGGAGTAGGAGGTTGCGGGGGGTGGGCTGAAAGAGGCCAGAGTGGGGGCTGGAGAGTCTCGAGGGGGTCCGACTCCGCGAGAGGGGAGAGCCGGGGCGGGGGGCGGTCGGGCGGCCCGGTGGGCCCCGAGTTGGGGGAGGCCGGTGGGGAGGGTGGGGGTCAGCGCGGGGAGAGGGACGGACCCTCTGCCCCCTCTCACCACTTGCCTCTCTCCCCTCCAGGTCAGACGGGACTCACTTCGGCTCCCCGGTGAGTCGGCCCCTGCCTGACTCTCTCTCCGTCTGCTTCTGTCTCTCTGTCTCTGTCTCCGTCTCCGTCTCTTCTTCTCAGCTCCGTCTCTCCCTCCGGAGTTCTGGCAGTGGGAAGGGGTGCGCCTTTTCCCTGGCTCTGGCTGGGGAGGGGTCCCGGGGCCGAGATGGCTTCCGCTGAGGGAGACTGCCGCTTCTCCCCCTCCCACCTCCAGTACCCCGATGGCCTCTTCTACGACCTGGACGCCGCCAAGCCCAACCCGGGGGGGATCCCCCACAGCTACGCGGAACCCGACGGGATGCCCGGTGAGGAGAGGCCCTAGCCCTAGTCCCCGGTCTGCCCTCCCCCGCTTCCCCTCCTCGGCCCGTCGAGCGCCGCCTCCGCCCTGCCCTTCCTCATCCCTTCCCACCCAGCCCCTTCCTCCCGTCGCCCTTCGCCCTCCGACACCGCCCCCTCCCCACTCCCCCCTGCCTCCCACCCCCGACCGGCCCCCTCCTCGCGCTCCCTTCCCTTTTCCCCCGGCTCTCACTCGGGGGTTTTTGGTGGGGAGGGAGGACCGGGTTAGAGGGGGTGGAAGGGAGAGGGGCTCGGGGAGGAGTGGGCCCCTTCCATGCAAATCCGTGGCCAGGAGATTTGCACCCTCCCTCACTTACAATAGCCCTTCTGTACTGGGCTTCCTGCCCTTCCTCGTCCTGGGGATAGCTAAAGGGGGGGGGGGGAGGCGTGGCAAGGGTGGGGACCGTGAGGGTGGGGCAGGGTCAGAATCTGGAACTTCTCCATCCCTGAATCCCACAACCACCTCCCCCTCCCTCCCCCGGCAGACTCCCTCTGGAGCTGGATGGAGCCCCCGCCGGGCCCCGGCTACGAGACCCTGGACCCCTCGGTGGCCACCAGCGCCCTGCAGTTCACCCAGCTCCACAGCGTACAGCTCTCCTACCTGCCCGGAACCTACGGGCCCGGTGGGCCCGGGGGGCCGGGAGGGCCGGCCCTGGACTTCCCTCCCGTCCCCGAGCCCCCGGCCCTGGGACTGGGGCCTTACCCCGAGGTGGATTACAGCAGCCAGGTGAGGGGTGGGCCGGCGCCGGGATCTGGGCCCGAAAGGCAGCCGGCTCCGAGGAGGAGCGTCCGGGCTTCGTGATGGATGGCCGGAGGCGCGGAGCCTGGGGGCGGGAGAGGGGAGGGTGGCCGGGGCGGGGGCCGGGGGCCGGGGGAGAGTTGACCCCGAGTCCGGGCCGTCCGGGGGAGAGCTGACCCCCGAGGCCGAGCTGGCCCGTCGGAGGACCCGAGAGCCGCCCTCCCGTGGCGCCCACGGGTCCTCCGGAGGAACACCCCCGAAGCCCGGCCGGGGCCTGGGGGCTGTCGGGACCCCACCGATGTCCTCCTCCCCCCAGCCGCCGGGACCCCCGTTCCCGCCGTTCCCGCCTTTCCCCAGCCCGCCTCTGTCCGAGGAAGAGGAGTTCCCGCCGGATGGCCCGGCCTTGGAGGTGTCCGACAGCGAGTCAGACGAGGCTCTGGCGGCCGGAGGGGAGGGGGCCGGAGCCGATGCGGGTACGGACGCGGGGCCGGGAGGGGGGAGGGGGGACCCCGCTGTCTGGGCCCCCGGATGGGTGTTGGTTCGGCACCGCCCCACCCCGGCTCCTTCGAGGAGGGGAGAGAGGGGATGGGGCCCAGGATAGAAGCAGGAAGGGAGGAACGACGGACTGAGGGGCCCGAGGATTGTGGTTTAGGCCCCTGGGAGGAGCGGGGACCCTGGCGGGGGCGGCCGCTGGAGGTCAGAACCCCCCCAAGTCCCTGGGGTGATGATGATGCTGATAGTACTTAAGTGCTTACTCTGTGCCAGGCGCTGTACTAAGCACTGGGGTAGGTACAAGATAGTCGGGTTAGACACAGTCCCTGTCCCACGCAGGGCTCCCAGTCTCAAACCCCATTTTACGGATGAGGTAACTGAGGCACAGAGAAGTGAAGTGACTTGCCCAAGGTCACCCAGCAGACAAGTAGCGGGGGGGGTCAGGGATGGGGGCGGGGGGGTGGAGCGGGGGCCCCGGAGGAGGGGTACAGGGCGGGGCGGGGCTGCTAGGGGTCGGCGGAGTCCCGGGGAGGCAGCGGGACCCCCATCCCCGTCGCTGATGGCCCGGTCCCCCCCCGCAGGGGCCAGGAAGAAGCTGCGACTGTACCAGTTCCTGCTGGGGCTGCTGACGCGGGGCGACATGCGGGAGTGCGTGTGGTGGGTCGAGCAGGGCTCGGGGGTCTTCCAGTTCTCCTCCAAGCACAAGGAGGCCCTGGCCCGCCGCTGGGGCCAGCAGAAGGGCAACCGCAAGCGCATGACTTATCAGAAGCTGGCCCGGGCCCTGCGGAACTACGCCAAGACCGGGGAGATCCGGAAGGTCAAGAGGAAGCTCACCTACCAGTTCGACAGCGCTCTGCTGGGGGCCCCCCGGCTGTGACCCGCCCCCCGACCCCCAGGGGGAGGCGCGGGAAAAGATGAGGGACCCGGCCTCGAGGCTCCTACCCGACACCGCCAGGGAGGACAGACCCAGCGCTGGGTCCCCGGCCCATTCTGAGCCGCCCCCCTCCCCGGGGAAGCCCTCCCGGCTTCCGCAGCCCAGCAGCCCGAGACCCCGGAGGGACCTGCCCGGGCCTCCGGGTCCCTCCGCCCAGCCTGGGGTGGGGGCCTCCCAGCGAGCCCCCGGCCCAGGGGGCGGCTCAGGGACGCCGGGCGTCGCGGCTCGGCCCGGTGCCCCGGCCCGGCCCGGGGCCCGGGCGGTCTTCGGGTGAGTATGTCCGGCCCGGGGTGGGGGAGGGCTCTCGGGGACCTGCGCCCGGAAGGGTCAAGGCGGGGTGTCAGGGACACGGGGAGCCAACCACGAAGCTCGAGTGGAGCAGATGCAGCCCTGGACAGTGAACCTGCCTCTTCCCCCCTGCCCCGCCCCACCCCTCCCTGGGCACCCGACCGAGGGTGTCCTTAGCTCCTCCCTGACTTGTGCTCGGACTGAGGGGGGGAGGGGATGCACCGGGAGCCCGAGAGGAGCTGGAGTAGCGGGTGGGGTGGGAGGGGAGTGCCTGGACAATCTGTGAGTTTTGCAAATAAATGAAAAAAAAAAATCCGTCCCCATCGGAGCCGGTGTCTACCCACCCCTGCCGTGACCTGGGAGCCCAGGGAGAATCTCCCGGCTAACCCCCGCCTCCGCCTCGCCCTGTTTGGCGACCCTTGGAGACAAATCATACGTCCCCCGGAGACCCCATAGCACCGATGCAGGAGGCGGCCCTGGCCTGGTGAGTCGGTCGGTCGGCACCCTGCCTGCTGTTGACTGAATCAGCTCTTCAGGGTCGTGCCCGGGGGGGAATAGAATGGGGCAATTGGCCCCATTAAGGAGCAGAACTAGGGCCCTCCTCCCCGACCCTTCCGAGAGTGATATTTGATAATACCACGGTGGTAGCTATTCAGTGCGCACTAACTGCCAAGTACTAGAAGAGAAACAGAGTCAGAAGCGTGGTCGTACAGGCTAAGGGGGAGGGGGAAAAGGTAGTCGATCCCCATTTTACAGATGAGGAAATTGAGGCTCAGGAGCGTGAAGTGACTTGCCCGAGGGTACCCGGCAGGCAAATGGCTGTCTGGGATTAGAGCTCAGGTCTCCCGACTTTCAATCCTGGGGTCTGGCTAGTAGGCTATGCTCTGGTGCCGTTTCTTGAGGTAAGTAGTTTCTGCTAGATTGTTCCTGTTCTTTTATGCTACTATTTCCCCTAGCCCTAATCTGTTTTATTTGTCCCTCCCCGTAGACTGTTAGCTTCTTGTGGGCAGGGACTGTCCCTACCAACTGTTTTCCCAGTACAGTGCTCTGCATGCACACAGTAAACACTCGGTCATCATCCATCACCATCAACAATAGTATTTATTGAGCTCTTCCTGTGTGCAGAGCACTGCCCTAAGGACTTGGTAGAGTATGATACAACAGAGTTGGTGGACATATCTCCTGCCCACATGGACTTTACAATCAATTCCACCCACTGATAGGTGGAGTTCTGCTCCTTAGCTCTGCGGCCCGGCCCCGGGCTGCCCGGTCAAGTCCGCCTAGGCCTCCTTAGAGACCCTCTTGGTGCAGCTATAGGTTGAACTGCTGAGCCCCAGGGCTCCAGGGCTCCAAAGCTACAGTGCTCCGTTGCTTGGTTGATTAAAAAACCCCATGAAACTGTGTGTCCAGGTTTGTGCCTCCTGCCCGCTGCCCTCCTCTCTGCCTTCCAAGTACCATTTCCCCTTTCCTCCTCCCTGCCTGTATCTCTCTCCAGCCCTCCCTCCGAGGGTCTCCCCCCAGGCAGCTCCCAGACCAGGCCAGATCTCTACAAATCCAATCCCCTGCCTCCAGCCAGCAGCAAGGCACAGTGGCTAGAACACGGGCTTGGAAGTCAGTAGGTCATGGGTTCCGATCTTGGCTCTACCGCTTGTCTGCTGTGTGACCATGGGCAAGTTACTTCACTTCTCTGTGCCTCAGTTACCTCATCCGTAAAATGGGGATTAAGATTGTGAAGCCCCTCTGGGACAAAACCTGATTTGCTAGTATCCACCTCAGTGCTTGGTACAGTGCCTGGCACACAGTGAGCACTTAATAAATACCATTATTATTATTAATAATAATAATTTCCCCCTCAATATCCCACCCGGCCTGGTTAGCACCCCCCACTCTATGTTCCCCATCCTCCTCTGTCCTCTCTGCCCCCCACCTCCCATTTCCTCTTCCCTGCCTCTTTCTCTCTCTCTCTCTCTCTGTGTCCCTCTCCAGCCCTCCCTCTGGGGCCCCCCCCGATCGGACCGGATCTCTACAGATCTAACCCTCTGCCTCCAGCTAGAATCACCCGCTCAATATCCAACACAGCCGGTGCACCTCGAATCTCTCTGTGTCGCCTTTCGTTTTGGATTTATCGGCTTCCTTCCCTTCCTTCTTCTCCTCCTCCTCCTCTCCTCTCCCTCCGCCTCCTTCCTCTCCATCTCCTGTTTTTCTCCTCTTCTCCTCCTTCTCTTCCTCCTCCGCTTCTCCTCTTCTTTTCTCTTCCTCCTTCCTCTCTGTCTCCTCTTTTCTCCTTTTCTCCTCCTCCTCCTCTCCGTCTCTCCTCCTCCTCCTCCTCCTTTTTCCTTTTGTCTTTTCCTCCTTCTCTTCTTCCTCCTCCTCCTTCCTCTCCTCTTTTTCTCCTCTTCTCCTCCTTCCTCTCCTCCTCCTCTTCTTCTCGTCCTCTTTCCTTTTGTCTTCTCTTCCTCCTCCTCTTTTTCTCCTCTTCTCCTCCTCTTCTCTCCCTCGCCCTAAGCGGGTCGGAGCTGTGGGGAGCGTCCGCTCCGTCGGTGGGGAGAGTCTGCCCAGCAGCCGGCGACGTCACCGCGCCTCCGCGCCACGTCATTGGTCGGGAGGAAAGCGGGGCGGGGAAGGCGACCAATAGGTAGGGGAGGCGGTGGTTGCCCCGCTCCCGGCCCGGGGCGCGGGTCCCTCAGTTTACCCCCCGGGGGGAGGGACCCCCCCCCCCCGAGGGCCGGGCGGGGAGCCGGGCGTCCGGACGGAGAGCCAGGTCCTCGGCGTCCCCTCCCCGTTATTTGGGGAGGGGTCCCGGCGGACCCTCTTCGTTCGTTCGTTCAATCGTATAGATCGAGCGCTTACCATGTGCAGAGCACTGGGCCTAAGCGCTTGGAATGGACAGTTCGACGCCGGATAGAGGCCATCCCTGCCCGCTGAGGGGCTCGTCCTGTCCTCCCCTCCCTCCGGCCCGGCGGCAGCTGGGGCTGTGATAAGGTTTCTGCTCCAGGAATAGTGACCGACCCCGGGCCGGGAGCCCGAGGCCAGCAGCTGCGGACGGGAGCCCCGGCGGACCCCCGCCTCCCGCGGCCCCAGCGGTCCCCCAAAGCCCTCACCCACCAGCCGCTCCCCACAGCAGGACGCGGTGCTCCCCCGCTCCTCCCCGGAGCAGGACGCGGTGCTCCCCCCTCCTCCCCACAGCAGGATGCGGTGCTCCTCCGCTCCTCCCCACAGCAGAACGCGGTGTTCCCCCGCTCCTCCCCACAGCAGGATCTGGTGCTCCCCCTCCCCTCCCCAGAGCAGGATGCGGTGTTCCCCCGATCCTCCCCAGAACAGGCCGCGGTGCTCCCCCACTCCTCCCCAGAGCAGGATGGCGGTGCTCGCCCGTACCTCCCCAGAGCAAGATGCGATGCTCCCCCGCTCCTCCCCACAGCAGGATCTGGTGCTCCCCCTCTCCTCCCCAGAGCAGGATGCGATGTTCCCCCTGTCCTCCCCAGAACAGGCCGCGGTGTTCCCCCGCACCTCCCCAGAGCAAGATGCGGTGCTCCCCCGCTCCTCCCCAGAGCAGGATCTGGTGCTCCCCCTCTTCTCCCCAGAGCAGGTTGCAGTGTCCCCCCGCTCCTCCCCAGAGCAGGATGCGGTGTCCCCCCGCTCCTCCCCAGAGCAGGATTTGGTGCTGCCCCGCTCCTCTCCGGAGCAGGACGCGGGGCCCCGCCGGTCCTCCCCGAGCAGGGTGCGGGGCTCGCCCCGCCCGGTAAAACCTTCCCGCCCCCCGCCCTCCCGGGGCTTCCTGCCGACGTCCGGCCGAAGCCCGGCAACCGGAAGACGAGAGGCCTCGACCCCCGCCCGGCTCTGGTTTCCCCGAAATTCCCGACTTGCAGAAACCCAGCCCCGTCCATCCTCGGCTCACCCCGGCCCCTCCCTCCCTCCCTCGCCTCCCGGCCCCTCCCCCGGGCCAGGAGCGGGGGGTCTTCCCTTCCGGCCCGCCCCCCGGGGTCCCCACCCCCCCCAGCTCCCCCGGGGACCCAGGCGTCCGGGCCTCCGTCCCCCCGGGCCCCCGGCCTCCAGCTGTCGCCCCGGCCTTTCGGACGCCGTTCGGGAATCCTGCGGAGGCGTAGGGGGGGTGGGGGGGAGGATGGGGTGGGGGGGGGGGATGAGGGTGGGGGTGGGGCGGGGTCTGCCACTCCTTAAAGACGCGCCCCCCCCCCCGCCCCGTTCCCAGTCCTGGGGGACGGGATCGGAGGAGCTGAGATGCCGGAGCCCAAAGCCGGTAGGTCCCCCCCCGTCCCCAGATCGCCCCCAAACGACCCCCGACCCCCCCCAACCTTCATCCCCCCGCCTCCGGGCTCCGGGCCTAGCCGCCCCCCTGGGGTGACCCCTCGCGGGGACCCCATTTCAATCCCTTTTCCTTCCCTCCCGCAGCGGAGGGGCCGGGGAATAGGAGGAGGGTCCCCCCTCCCCCCCCAGGGACCCCAGGTGGGTGGGGGGACGGGGCAGGAGGAGGAAATGGGCAGAGGAGGCCGGGGGGGCGAGGACAGTCCTTGCTGAGGAAGGCGAAAGGGCCGCGCTGGATGGGTTTGAGGACTGTGCGAGGGTGCACCAGGAGCAAGGAGCTGGGGCAGGGGCGGGGGGCAGTGTGATGTGGTGTCTGTGTGTGTGCGTGCGTGTGTTTTGGGCCGGGGGCAAAGGGCCCGGGTGGGGGTTGGGTGTTTGGGCAGAGGCTGCTGGGGTTAGGGGGGGCAGGTCGGGTGGTGGCTCGAGTGTTGACAGACAGAGGGAAGAAGCTGAGATGGTGCTAGGGATTGATGGATTGGGGGAGGGGATGGGTTTGGATGTGCGTGTGTGTGTGTGTGTGTGTGTGTGATTGGGGTGGGGGAGTTGAGTGCTGAGCTCAGCTGGGTGTTTGGTTTCCCCCTGGGGCTGAGTGCTAATTATACTCCCGAGAGTGGTGGTGATGGGAGGGTGGGGGGAGCACAAGAGGATCCAGAAGCTGGACCTTAGGAAAAGGTCAGGACCGGGGTGGGGTGACGGGGGGAGACGACAGCGGGGAGGGTCCCAAGGGAGAGAGCCCTAAGGAATCGGGGGAACCCCGCGGGGAAGACCTGCGGGGGACCCCTCGGGAGTGGGGAAACGAAAGACGACCCCGGTCTCCCCCTCCTGCCGACGCTCTCGGTCACTTTCTCCCCCGTAACCTCCACGCCTCAGATTCCGCACCCCCTGGCCCGGGGTGCCGAGTTCAGGGGATTAACAGGGCCGGTGACAATTTACACCCTGGACGGGGTTGGGGGCCCTGGATCCCTGAGCGAGAGCTGAGGCTGGACGGCAGCAGGGGGCTGGGCCCTGGGACCGGACATCAAGTATCCTCGCCTCGTTTCTCTCTCATTTCCGTTCCGACTGCGAGCTGGCCACAAGTCCCAAAGGGCAAGGAGGTCCCCAAGGGCAAAGAGACCCCCAAGGAAGCCCCCAAAGCGGACCCCAAGAAAGCCCCCGAAGCGGACCCCAAGGAGGCCCCCGAAGCGGTCCCCAAGGAGACCCCTCCTGAATCCCCTAAAGGTGAGCCCCCTGCCCTCCCAAACTGCTGAAAAGCCCCTCCCTCTTGATCCTCCAGCCTACGCCCCTTCCCTCTGCCCTCCCTCCGGAAGACTCGAGACGGCCTCCCCGTGTTCAGTCTCCTGAGCCCTTGACCTCCCCCCCCCCCACGTGGCTCCTGGCACCGACCTCCTTCTCCCTGCCAGATGGTTGCCCCGAGGACCTGTCCCCTACCGTAGAGGAGCCTTCGGGACTCTTCCTTCAGAAGCCCCAGACGGTTTCTGTGGAGACGGGTGAGGGGGGGCCCAGATGGGAGAACCGGGGAGGTGAAGGGTGGGATGGGTCGATCCCCAAGGAGGGCCGGGGGGAGGGGGAGGGGGGGGAGGGTGGGGGAGGGGGGCAGATTGCCTGGGTCCCCGGGGATAAAAGTGGAGCAGTGAGGGCCACCGGAGCCACAGAATAAAAGGCGGGTCTGGCGGGGGGTGAGGGGCGGGGAGCGGAGGCGGATGACTGTGAACCCCTGTCGCCCCGGGACCAGGGAAGGATGTGAAGATCACGGCCAAGGTGGACGGGAAACAGCTGCCAGACAAGCCGACGATCAAGTGGTTCAAGGGGAAGTGGTTGGAATTGAGTAGTAAGAGCGGTGCTCGGTTCAGCTTCTCACAGACCCTGGACAAGCGAGAGCAACGTGAAGCGGGGGGGAGGCCGGAAGAGGGCTTCCGAGGAGGCTGGGCTCACACGGGGGGCTTCTGAGGGGGACTGGGAGGGGAGGGGAGAGGACCCTGGCTGCGCCCCCTCTCCTCCCACCCCTCGCCCGGTGACGGCTTCTGCCCTCCTGGCCCCCTCCCCAGGTATACCTGTTGCAGCTGCTCATAGGCAAGGTGGTGCTCGGGGACCGCGGTGATTATCGCTGTGAGGTCACGGCCAAGGACGTCTGCGACAGCTGCGGATTCAGCATCGATGTTGAAGGTGTGGGCCGGCGGGGGGGATCCCCGAGGGGCCCTGGGGGACCCCCGGGGACAGTGGCAGAGCTCTGGGGTCAGGGCACAGGTTGGGGAGGGCCTGGCAAGGGGAAGAGGGGTTTTCTGAGGGAACTGACTTTAGATGCAGCGTGGCCTAGTGGAAAGAGCCCAGGCTCTGCTCCTTGGGCAAGCTGCTTCACTTCTCTGTCCCTCAGTTTCCTCATCTGTAAAATGGGGATTCTTATATATATATTTTTTTACCTGATCTCCGTCCCCCTTAAGCAGTGAGCCCCGTGTGGGATGGGGACCATGTCCAATCTGATTATCCGGTGTCTACCTCAGCCACTAGCACGGTGCTTGGCACACATTCAGGCTTAACAAATGTTATCATTACTGTTAATAACTGGAGAGGTTCTGGGGAGTTTGAGAGGCTGGGATCAGGCTGTGGGAGCCAGGAGTGACAGGAGGGGACCTTGGTGGAGAATGGGGATTTGAGATAGAGGCCTGAGGAGGTGACTGAGGGAGCCATGGTGGAGGCTGGGTGTCCCACCTTCCCTGCTCCTGTTCATCTTGACTTCCCATCCCCAGCCCCCAGCCAGGACTCTGGAAGCATCCTGGAGAGCTTCAAGAGAACGTAAGTGACTCGTGACCCCCAACTACTGCCCCTCCCCCGGGCCCCTCTTCCGCAGCCCCCTCGGGCCCCAGAGCCTCCGACTCCACCCCCCAAGAAACAAACGTCTCCTTTCTTTTCTCACCCCCAGAGGCGATGGAAACCAGAGACTGCAGGAGAGCTGGACTTCAGCGGATTGCTCAGAAAGAGGTGGGGGCTCGGGCCGGTGGGGGGGCTGTTGGGGTCAAAGCTCTGGGGGAGGCGATGGTGGGGCGTATCCAGAGTATTCTCGGGGAGGACGTCACCCCGCCCCTCCTCCCTCTCGTCACCCCTTCTCGCCTTCCTCCTCGCCCTCCTCCCCGCCACCCACCTTTTCTCCCCCCGTGGTGAGGCAGGGAGGTGGTGGAGGAGAAAGAGAAAGAGAAAAAGAAGAAGAAGAAAGATGACGATGACCTGGGATTGCCCCCCGAGATCTGGGAGCTGCTGAAGGGGGCGAAGAAGAGCGAGTACGAGAAGATCGCCTTCCAGTACGGAATCACCGACCTGCGTGGGATGCTCAAACGCCTCAAGAAGGTCAAGGTTGAGGTCAAGAAGAGCGCAGGTCGGCTGGTGGGGCCCGGCAGGGCGGGGCGGGGTCCCCCGTGTGACCCTCCTCACCCCCTCCCCTCTTTCCGCCTCCATCCGGACAGCGTTCACAAAGAAGCTGGACCCGGCCTACCAGGTGGACAAGGGCCACAAGGTCAAACTGGTGGTGGAGATCAGCGACCCTGACCTGCCTCTCAAGTGGTACAAGAACGGCCAGGAGCTAAAACCAGGCAGCAAGTAAGGCCCCCGGGGAAGGGGAAGGAGGGGACGGAAAAGGACTCAAGGGTGAGGGCACCATCTCTGACTCCCCCAAATCCCACACCCGGGTCCTCTGGCTTCCCCGACATCTGACCTCCTCCCTCCGCCCTCTGTCCCGGGGCCTGGCAGGTACGTGTTTGAGAACGTGGGGAAGAAGCGTATCCTGACCATCAACAAGTGCACCCTGAGCGATGATGCCGCCTATGAGGTTGCCGTCAAGGATGAGAAGTGCTTCACTGAACTCTTCGTCAAAGGTCAGCCGGATGGAGGGGTCGCTGGGGGCTGGGAGCGGGGGGGATGCACCGAGGGGGACCCAGTGAAGCAGTCGGGGGGTGGAGGGGGTCATGGCAGGGGAAAGGTCAGCCTGGGGAGCAGCCTCGGGGGACAGAGAAGGTTGGGGAGTTGAGAGTAGGTGGTAGAGGGGCTACGGGGAACTTGGGGAGGCTTAGGGGGTCCTGGGGTGGTCAGCTTTGGAGGTTGGGAGAGCAGTGGGAATACGAGCGTGTTGCTTCCCCCATGGTCAGTGGGGCCGGTCAGGGGCAGAGCAGAGAGGTGGGGAGGGGGCTGTAGGTAGCTCGGAGAACTAAGGGGGCGGGTGGGGGGTCACTGGAAGGAGTAGTCAGCTGTCATTGTGTCTGGGTAACCCAGAGCTTCAGGAGCTGGAGGCGGAGGCAGAAGAGCCATGGGGCACATGGAGAGGCAGCAGGGTTAGTGGCTAGAGCCCGGGCTTGGGAATCAGACGACCAGGGTTCTAATCCCGGCTCTGCCGCTTGCCTGCTCTTGTGATCCTGGGCAAGTCACTTCACTTCCCTGGCCCTCGGTTTCCTCATTTGTAAAATGGGGATAAGAGAGCTGTCTCCCACCCCTTTAGACCGGGAGCCCCTTCTGGGTCAGGGACTCTGACCAAACCTGATTATTTTGTAACTACCCCGGTGCTTAATACAGTGCTTGGCACATAGTAAGTGCTTAACAAATATCAAAATTTGATAAGAAATTTTATAAGAAAATTGTTTCTTATTATTTTCTAATCCTTCATTATGAGGAGAGAGGGGTAGTGAGGTTAGTAGAGAAGGATCTGGAGGACAGGGCAGGGTGGAAGAAAATAGAATTTTCCGCTAATCCTTTAGGGCCCTCATGACACCCCATCCGCCCCGCAGCCTCCCATGATCTTCTCTGTTCCTGCCATCTCCCAGTCTTCCCAAGTACCGTGATCTACGACCCTTATGACCTTTGTAACCCTTTGTGTTTTCCTAGAGCCCCCGGTGCTGATCGTGAAGCCTCTGGAAGATCAGCAGGTGTACGTGGGTGACCGGGTGGAGATGGAGGTGGAAGTATCTGAGGACGGGGCCCAGCTCATGTGGTCAGTAACCCCGTCTGACAGATCCCCTTACTTATCTGTCCTACCGTGTTTTTCCTGCCCTTCACCTCCCTCCCCGCCTTCCCTGCCTCCACCAACCTTCTAGCCTTCCTTGCTGAAAGATGGAATGGCTATAACTCAGGAAGACTCCCATAAGACCACTGGACCCCCCCCCCCCATGATGTCAAGATACTTGAGGAGAAAGGATGTGCTGGAGAAATATTATTATTGTTATTATGGTATTTTTTTAAGCACTTACTATATGTCAAGCATTGTTCTAAGCACTGGGTTGGATACAAGCTAATCAGGTTGGACACAGTCCCTGTCCCCCATGGGCTTTACACTCTTATGCCCCATTTTACAGAGGAGGTGACTGAGGCACGGAGAAATTAAGTGGTTTGCCCAAGGTCACAAAGCAGACAAGTGGTGGAGCGGGGATTAGAACCCAAGTCTTTCTGATTCCCAGGCCCGGGCTCTACAGACCAGCCTATGCTGTTTCTCTGACTCCATGTTTCTCCTTCAGGGTCCTTTTCTTCCAAGCTCTCCCTTTGGACCCCCATTGCCCCTTCGTGGTCCCCAGGATGAAGGGTGGGGTGGAGAAGACAGGGAAGACGCTCCCCATGCCCTTTCCTCTCAATCAATCCCTCGTGTTTTTTGAAAGCTTACTGTGTGCAGAGCACCGCATTGATCGCTTGAGAGAGTACATTATAATAGAGTCGGTAGACCTGTCCCCTGCCCACAGAGAGCTTATGATCTGGAGTCTACAATCCTCCCATAAATCCTTTGGTCTAAGTCCCACGACCCACCACATCTCCCCCCTGACCTCCCACAGGATGAAGGGTGAGGTGGAGATGACCAAAGAGGATTCCTACAAGGCCCGTTATCGTTTCAAGAAAGACGGGAAGCGACACCTGCTGATCTTCTCGGAGGTCTCCCTGGAGGACACCGGCCGCTACAAGGTCATAACCAACGGGGGCCATTGTGAAGCTGAGCTCATTGTAGAGGGTGAGGAGTCCGGCCCCTGGGGCTTGGGGAGGGAGGGGGCGGGGGCGCGGAGCCGGGGATCGGCGGAGCAGGATGCCTGGGTCCGGAACCTGCCGTCCCGCTCCCTCCCCATTTGATCCGTGCGTTCCCTCTCCCTGTCTCTGTCCCCGCTGCTGCCCCGGAGCAGAGAAGCAGCTGGAAGTCCTCCAAGACATCGCGGACCTGACCGTCAAGGCCTCAGATCAGGCCGTGTTCAAGTGCGAGGTGTCCGATGAGAAGGTCACGGGGAAATGGTACAAGAACGGCGTCGAGGTCCGTCCTGGCAAACGCTTCACCATCTCCCACAAGGGCCGGTGAGAGGAGATTCCGGGAGCCGGGGGGGTGGGGAGGGGGCGGTGCGGGAGGGTGAGGGAGGGAATGGGAAATCCTGGGGCCAGGGCAGGCGACAGAGAGGGGAACCGGCAGAGCTCTGTGGGGTGGCCAGAGGGGAGTCAGAAGGGCAGGAAGGGAAATAGGGAAAGGATGGAAGATAAGACAGGGGACAGGGAAGAAATGAAGAGTGGGGATATCATCATCCTCATCATATTTGTTTAGGGTTTATCAGGTGCCCAGGCCTGGGGTATGTCCAAGATAATCAGGTCGGACACGGTCCCCGCCCCATGTGGGGCTCACAGTCTTAGCGGGGAGGGAGAACAGGGACAGGGAGTTTTACAGGTGGGGAAAATTGAAGTCCAGAGAAGGTAAGTGAGCAGCCCAAATCACCCAGGTTGTGTGGTGTTTCCTATTCATTCATTCAGTTCTATGTAGTGAGGGCTTACTGTGTGCAAAGCACTGTGCTAAGCGCTTGGGCAAGTATACTATGAGAGTAAACAGCGGCCCACAGCAAGCTTACAGTCTAGACGGGGAGACAGAACTGCTAGGCCCAGCTGCTGGATGGGGGGATGGAAGAGCGGGAGGAGAGTTGGGGGGAGCGGGAGGGCGGCAAAGGTGTGAAAGGAGGATGGGGGGAGCCCAGTGAGGCCAGGATGAGGATGAGGAGCGAAGGATGCAGGCACCGGGGAAGCTGGGGCCCAGCGGGAAGACCAGAAAGCTGTACGGAGCCAGGTGAGGGCGGGGTGAAGAGCCATAGGTAGTTGTGGGGGGTGGGAGGGAGGGCGGTACCCCCACCTGATGGACGCTGTCCCCCCACAGTTTCCACATGCTGGTGATCGATGACGTCCGTCCCGAGGATGAAGCCGACTACACCTTCATCCCCGACGGGTTCGCCCTCTCCCTGTCAGCAAAACTCAACTTCCTGGGTGAGACCTCTTCAGTCTCTGGGACTGAGTAGAAGCTGCCCACCGTCCCATCCCCCGGGGAACCACCCCCAGGTTCCCCACCCTGAGCGAGATACTACCTTCCTAACTCCTGGAACCAACCCCCCCCCCACCAGCCTAATATCCCCCAGCCAGCCCCATCACCATCTTCTCTCAGAATCCTCCTCTGTCTGGCTTTTCCCCTCACCCCCACCCCACCTTCCTCTACCCCATTCTACTGGAGACTCCTCCGCTATCACTGCCCAGAGAAGCAGCAGAGCCAGGTGGAAAGAGCCTGAACCTGGGAGTCAGAGGACCTGGGTTCTAAACCCCGCTCTGCCTTGTCGCTGCTGAGCGATCTTGGGCATTTCACATCTCTGTCCTTTGGGATTCGATACTTGTTCTCCCACCTACTTAGACTGTGAGACCCACGAGGGACAGGGACTGTGTCTGATCTGATCAGTCTGTAGCTACACCAGTGCTTAGTACAGTGCTTGGCACATTTAAAGCGCTTAACATATATTTTATTATTATTTTATAATCCTTTCTTGCTACTCTGGGAGGCTCATCCCAGAATGCCCTCTAGATCTCTCCCTGCCATCTCCCCTTCTTCTCCGGTGTTATGCCGCCATTTCCAGAAGGGAGGGGGTTCAAGAGAGTTGGAAGGGATCCGCTAACCCTATGCCTTCTGTTGTCTCTTCCAGAAATTAAGGTGGATTACGTTCCCAAACAAGGTGAGGGATTCTGGGTGCGGGGGTGCCGGGGAGGAGGAGGCAGGAGCTGAAATGAGGTGGTCCAGGGTGTCTAGATGTTTGGGTCCGTGAAGGGAGTCCCCAAGAGCTATGAGGGGGTGACCCAGGGACTGGGTGTCAGGATGTTCAGATCCGCTCTGGTGAGGGGACAGGAAAGGGCTGGGAAGGCCAGACGCTGAGGGGAATGGGGGCTCGGGGCGGGGCATCTGGATCTCAGGAGGAATTGGAGGTCAGGGAAGCTTGGGGAGGATGGGAGACCCTGATTTCATCGCCCAGTCCTGGGGGCTCTCACTTTCTTCCTTTAGAGCCGCCCAAAATCCACCTGGACTGCTCGGGCCAAATGAGTGAAAACACGATTGTGGTTGTGGCCGGAAACAAGCTGAGACTGGATGTGGCCATCACGGGAGAGCCGCCCCCCGTAGTCACTTGGCTCAAGGGCGAGGAGGTGGGGCTGGGGATCTTGTCCCGGGAGCTTGGGGAGGGGACTTGGGAAGGGGGGCTTGGGGAGGGAGATTGGGGGCTTGGGGAGGGAACTTGGAGAAGGAGCTTGAGGGGAGGGAGTTTGGGCCAGGGAGCTTGGGGAAGGAGGCTTGAGGGGAGGGAACTCTGGGGGAGGGAGCTTGGGTCGGGGAGCTTGGGGAAGGAGCTTGTGGGGTGGGAAGCTTTTAGCTGCGGGGGGGAACGGGTAGGGGTCCTTGAGTAGGAAGCTTAGAGAGGGGAGACTTGGGGAGGGGGCTTGGGAAGAAGGCTGGAAGATAAAGCAGGAGCCTGAGGGGAGGGAAGAAGAGGGTGAGAGGATGCAAAGGGACTTTCCACCGGATGTGGAGGGCGTTCCGGGCAGGAGGGAACGCACGGATGAGCTTGGGGTCGTCAAGGTTGGAAGCGGGCCTGCGTCGTGTTCTCTCTAGGTTGCTGGGACTCGCAGCCCCTTGCAAGGGCTTCTGGATATAAGCCTGACCCATCCCTCCCCCCCCCCCACCGGCCCCTCCCCTCCCCCCGCACCCGACATTCCAGTACTGATCTGAAACCCACATAGTGCTCTTGCGGGCCCCTGGTCAGTCAGTCAGTCGTATTTATTGAGCACTTGCTGCATGCAGAGCGCTGTACTAAGCTCTTGGGAGAGTACAATACAACAATGAATAGAACTATTCCCTGCCCGGTAGGTAATAAACGGATCCGTTCCCTGCCCACGACGAGCTTACAGTCTAGAGGACGAGCTTACAGTCTAGCTGCCCCCCCAGCCCCCAGTGGGGTCTTCGCTCCTCAGGGTCTCGGTATCTCTGTCCCAGGTGTTTTCGAGTCTGGAGGGTCGGAGCCGGATCGAGCTGCGTCCGGACAGCAGCAGCTTCTTGATCGAGGGGGCGGAGCGAGCGGATGAGGGCCGTTACACCATCAAGGTCGCCAACCCGTCCGGAGAAGACGTGGCCTCCATCTTCGTAAAGGTCGTGGGTCAGTCTGGAGAAAGCTAGGAAGGAGCCTGGTCTGGGACAGGGTTGTCGGGGGCCGGTGAGGGAGGGGCAAGAGAGGAGAAGTGAGGGCAGCTGGGAGGTACGGGGAAAGAGGGACATGAGGAGGGACATAAAGAGAGCCGAAGAGGAACCCATCAATTGATAATAGCATCTATTGAGCACTTACCATGTGCGGAGCGCTGTGCTAAGCTCTTGGGAGAGCATGAGAGAGTCAGCTGATGTGATCCCTGCCCTTTAGATGCTTACTGTGCAGTGGATTGACGAGGGACTGGGGAAAGTCAGTCAGTCAGTCAGCTTTATCGAGCGGTCAGCCAAACGTATTTACTGAGCGCTTACTGTGTGCAGAGCCCTGTAGTAAGCGCTCGAGAGGACAGTACAACAATAAACAGACACATTCCCAGCCCACAACAAGCTGGCAGTCTAGAGGGGGAGATGGACATTAATAGAAATAAATAAATTACAGTTATGTGGGAGGTTGGGTGGGGGCTGGTTTGGGGTGGCAGGACCTTGGGTTGCCGGGGAAGCTCCCCCACTCCCCATCTTTTACCCCTGCAGATGTCCCCGACCCTCCCGAGGCCGTGCGCATAACGTCGGTCGGGGAGGACTGGGCGGTGCTGGTCTGGGACCCTCCCAAGTATGATGGCGGGCAGCCCGTTACAGGTCAGTAGGCTCAGAGTCCCCCTCTGCGATCCGGGCAAACTGGGGATGGTGGGGGGTGGGGAGGGGCGGGGACAGGAAGGGAAACAGGGAGAGATCAGCATTGGACCCCGCAGGTTCAGGGCGGAAAGCTGAGGAGCAGGAAGCAAAAATAGGGCCCAGATGTCCTCCTGCCACCCCCAGAGTGCTGCCCAGCTCTCTCCCTGCATCTGCCCTCTAAATAATAATTGTGGTTTTTCTTAGCGCTTACTATGTGCCAAGCGCTGGGGTAGATGCGAGATCATCAGGTCCCACATGGGGGCTCACAGCCTAAGTAGGAGGGAGAACAGGTATCGGATCCCCATTTTGCAGATGAGGAAACTGAGGCCTGGAGAAGTGGAGTGACTTGCCCAAGATCACATAGCAGGCAAGTGGTAGAGCTGGGATTAGCACCCAGGTCCTCTGACTCTCAGGCCCGGCGTCTTTCCACTTGGCCACACTACTTCTTTAGTGAACTTCCTGAAGTCCCCAACCCTTTGTTCCCTCATTTTCCCCCTGCCGGTTCCCTACGACCCACTGTCCCGTGTTTCTGCTCCCCCAGGATAATCACTCAATTCATCAATGGTATGTATTGAGCTCTTACTTTGCTCAGAGCACTGTACTGAGCACTCAGGAGAGTACAATACCGTAGAGTTGGTAATCAACCAGTCGCATTTATTGAGCACTTACCTCGTTCCGAGCACCGTACTAAGTGCCTGGGAGAGTACAATACGACAGCGTGGGCAGACACGTTCCCTGCCCACAGTGAGCTTATGGCCTAGAGGGGGAGACTGGCATTAGTAGAGGGGGAGACTGGCATTAGTAGACGGGATCCCTGCCCTCAGGAAGCTAAAGTCTCGTGGGTTCCTACAACGTAGGGTACCTGATGGAGCGGAAGAAGAAGGGGTCCCAGCGCTGGATGAAGCTGAATTTCGAGGTTTTCACGGACACCACATATGAGTCCACCCGGATGATTGAAGGAGTTCTCTACGAGATGCGGGTCTTTGCCGTCAACGCCATAGGCGTCTCCCAGCCCAGCACCAACACCAAGCCCTTCATGCCCATCGGTCTGACCCAGACCCCTGACCCTGATGTCCCTCTCCCCACCCACCCCCCGGCCCCTGCCTTCCCCCCTAAACCAACCCAACGGGCCTTGCTCACCCGAGACCAACATCTACTCCTTCATTCCCACTGATTTGGTCTCTGACTCCTAATAATTACGGTACTTAAGTGCTTATTATGTGTTAAACACCGTACTAAGCGCTGGGGTAGATCTCAGATCCTCGGGGTTCCACGTGGGGCTCACAATCTAAGTAGGAGGGCGTAGGATTTAATCCTCATTTGAATGATGAGGAAACTGGGGGCCGGAGAAGTGAGGTGACTTAGCCAAGGTCACGCTTTAAGCAGATGGAGAAGCCGGGATGGGAGCCCAAGTCCTCTGGCTCCCAGGCCTGGGCTCTTTCCACTAGGCCACGCTGCTTCCCCTGACCCAGCCGAGTTCCATCACCGAGTCCTTTAGGCCTCTGCCCCCCAACCTCTGCCCTCAGCAGCACCTCCTCCACCAGTCCCAGGTGACCTCTGACTCGAATTTTCCCCTCCTCCTTTTTCTCCTCCTCAGCCCCCACCAGCGAGCCCCTGCACCTGATAGTGGAGGATGTGACCGACACGACGACCACACTCAAATGGCGTCCGCCGGACCGCATCGGGGCTGGCGGGATCGATGGCTACGTGGTGGAGTACTGCTTGGAAGGCAGTGAGTGACCGGGGCTCGAGTGGGGTTGGGGGCAGGGGCCCAGGGACTACGTGGTGGAATAGAGAGAATGGAATGACCAACGAGTAACTCAGCGGGGCCTTGAGTGACCAGTGAGTGATGAAAGAGACGAGTGGGAGAGAGCTGCTAGGGACAGTGGGGAGGAAGCAGGGAAAGTCTCGGGTTTAGGAGGCAAGGGGGAGGCGGGCAGACTGTGTGGAGGCCAGGGAGGAGGGCATTAGTCATTCCGCGAGTGGCCGGGGATCGGGTAGAGATGACCATCTGGGGGACCCACCTCAATTCACCCCAGCACCCCAACTTCTGTAAATCTCCTTACATTCTGCTAGGTTACCACTCTTTAATTTTAATTTTAATGCAGACTGTACGCTTCTTGGGGGTAGGGATCTGTGTCTACCCCCTCTTTATGTATTGTCCTCTTCCGAGCACTCGGTCCAGTTGTCTGCAGTCAGTAAGCGCTCAGTAAATGCCGTTGGTTGATCGATTGACCTGAGCCTGGGACCCTTCAGGAACCCCTCCCCACCTTCTCAGTCCCACTGCCCCCCTGAGACCCTTCTCGGTCCTCTGCGCTTTCCCCCGTAACCCCCGCCCGACCCCCTGCAAACCTGTGGGGCGCCCCAAGACCGCCCCCGACACCCTTCTCCCTGCCCCCCCGCTGACCCCCAGGCAACGAGTGGGTGGCGGCCAACACGGAGCCGGTGGAGCGCTGCGGCTTCACCGTGAAGGACCTCCCCACCGGGGCCAAGATCCTCTTCCGCGTCGTCGGGGTCAATATCGCCGGCCGAAGCGAACCGGCCACCCTGGTCCAGCCCGTCACTATCCGCGAGATTGTCGGTCAGTGGCCCCTCCCCCACCCCCACTCCGGAGATTGTCTGTGACCGCCCACCCTCCAGCCCCTAGCCGGTCCCCCGCTCCCGCCCCCCGGCCCAGAGATTGTCACTGAGTCAGCAAGCCCTGAGAGACCTCCCGCGGACCAAGCTGCCCCACAGCCTTCCTGACCAAACCGATCTCTTCCCACGTCCCCAGAGCAGCCCAAGATCCGCCTCCCGCGCCATCTGCGTCAGACGTACATCCGCCGGGTGGGCGAACCCATCAACCTGGTCATTCCCTTCCAGGTGACGATCGGGGGGCGGCCAGGGCAGGGGGAGCATGCTGGGAAAGAGGTTGGGGAGGTCAGGGGAATGACCCCAGGGAGGCTGGGAGACTTAATAATATTAATAATGATTATGGTATTTGTTAAGCACTTACTATGTTCCAGGCACTGTACTGAGGGCTGGGGTGGATACAAGCAAATTGGTTTGGACACAGTCCCTGCCCCGCATGGAGCTCCCAGTCCCAATCCCCATTTTACAGATGAGGTAACTGAGGCCCGGAGAGGTGAAGGGACTTGCTCAAGATCGCACGGCAGACAAGTGGTGGAGCCGGGATTAGACCCCATGACCTTCTGACTCCCAGGCCCGTGCTCTGCCTAAGCCGTGGGGCTTAGTGGAAATAGCACAATGCTGGGAGTCAGAGAGGACCTGGGGTCTCATCCCGGCTCCGCCCCGATCTGCTTCTTGGGCAAGTCGTTCGACTGCTCTGGGCATCGATTTCTTCATCTGTAAAGATGGGGTAAGGTCCCCGTTTATTTTATCGTGTTATATTTATTAAGCTCTTACTGTGTGTCAAGTCCTGTTCTTAGCGCTTGGGTGTATGTCAGTTTATTAGGTTGGACACAGTCGCTTCTCACACGGGGCTCACAGTCTAAGTAGGAGGGAGAACAGGTATTGAATCCCCCTCTTACAAATGAGGCAATGGAGACTCGGAGAAGTGACGTGAGTTGCCCAAGGTCACGCAATAGACAAGTGGCAGAGCTGGGATGAGAACCCAGGCCCTCTGACTCCCCGGCCCAGGCTTTTTCCACTAGGCCACACTGTTCTCCCTTCTCCTTAGACCGGGAGCCCGGTTAGGGCCAAGGGCTCGACCTGACCTGGTGGTCTTGTCTCTACCCCGGTACTTTGCACATTGCTTGGCACGTAGTAAGCACTTAACAAACACCACAATTACTGGCATCGCCACTCATTCAATCCTATTTATCGAGCGCCTACTGTGTGCAGAGCCCGGTACTAAGAGCTTGGAAAGTACAATTCAGCAATAAATAGAGATAATCCCTATCCAACAAAGGGCTGATAGTCTAGTCATCGTGACACTTCTCCCCTCCCTACTGCTCTTAAATTCCCCCTGCCGATCACTCCTCCATCCCGGCCGTCCCTTTGATCCTCCCTCCTTTCCCTGACCTCCCTGTCCCCACCTCCTGGGCTCCTAGGGGAAGCCGCGGCCGCAGGTGACTTGGACCAAGGCGGGAGGACCATTGGACGGATCGCGCTTCCACGTGAGGACGAGCGAGGTGGACACGGTGCTGTTCGTGCGGCAGGCGGCCCGGGGCGACTCCGGCGAGTACCAGCTGAGCGTGGCCATCGAGAACATGCAGGACACGGCCACCGTGCGCATCCGGGTCGTGGGTAAGGCGGCCGGCCGGCGGAGGTACCCGACGGGGCGGCGGGAGGGCCGTGGCGAGGCGGGAGGAAGGGGCGGAGCCGAGGGGCGCCGAACTCTTCTCTCCCGAGGGCTCAGTTCATTCCACTGACGCTGAGACCCCCGCCCCTCGTCCCCCCCGACCTCAGAGAAGGCGGGCCCGGCGGAAGGGGTGACAGTGAAGGAAGTGTGGGGCTGTAACGCCCTGGTGGAATGGCAGCCCCCGCGGGACGACGGCAACAGTGAGGTGACGGGCTACTTCATCCAGAAAGCCGACAAGAAGACCATGGTGAGAGGGCGGAGGGGCCCGCGGGAGGCGGCGCTCCGGCCATCCGCCTCCTCGTCTTGGGGGGCGGGCTGCTGTCCGGCCTCATCCCCTCCGTCGGTGTTGGACTCCGAGCCGGTCTGGGAGGGGTCTCTGCTGTCCCCCATCTCTCTCTGTGTCTCTGCCCCACGTCCCTCAGGAGTGGTTCACCGTGTACGAACACAGCCGGCCCACCCGCTGCACAGTCTCTGACCTCATCATAGGCAACGAGTATTACTTCCGCGTTTTCTCCGAGAACATCTGTGGCCTAAGCGACTCGGCGGGCCTCTCCACCAACACCGCTTATATAGCTAAACCAGGTGGCCGGGGGCTGTTGGGGGACCGGGCCGGGGCAGGGAGGCGGAGCCCGAGGAGGGGAGGACCCCTGGTAGTGGTGGCCGGGTGAGAAGGCCCCGGGACATAGATAGGCGGGCCCGTGGGCTCCGCGGGGTGTCGGGGAGAGGGCTCTGAGAAAGGGGAAGGTGAGGGGAAGCCCCGCCGGACCGTGACCTCCGACCCCCTTCGTGTTTCTGGGGCCCTCACCCTGCAGGTCTGCAGCTGAAGCCCCTCGATTACCAGGAACACGATTTCCGTTCGGCCCCCAAGTTCCTCACTCCGCTGACCGACCGTGTCATCGTGGCCGGATACGCGGCCGCCCTCACCTGCGCCGTCGGCGGGGAGCCGAAGGTCCGGGGGTCGGCGGAGGGCGGGGGCGGCCGAGGGGGGAGGTGACGGGGCAGAGGGGGTTCCGCTGGGGGCGTCCGCAGCCGGCCCCCCCCATCCCGCCCCTTCTCTCCCCGCAGCCGCGGGTGGTATGGCTGAAGAACAAGATGGAGATCTCAGGGGACCCCAAGTTCCTCATCACGAACCACCAGGGCATTCTGACCCTGCGCATCCGCCGGCCCAGCCCCTTCGACGGCGGCACCTACGCCTGCTGTGCCGTGAACGAGCTGGGCGAGGCGCTGGCTGAGTGCCAACTCGAGGTCCGAGGTAACTGGACCCTGGGCCGGCGCTGGGGGACTCAACTGGCCGCGAGCCAACTAGAGACCCCATCCGGGGCCAAGCAAACCTCGGCAAGCGAGGGGGCTCTCTGGACAAGGGGGAAGAACCCCCGGGCTGCGGAGCTGGATCGAGGCGGGGTCGGTGCAGAACAGGGAGGAGGGGAGGGAACACGGGGTCTCACCGGACCACCTTCCCTCCCTGCAGTGCCACAGTGAACACCCGGTGACCAGAGGCACAGAAAGACCCTGCCCTTCGAAAACTCCCGTTCCGGCCCGCCTCATCTAGGACCCGACATCCCTCTCATCCCGTCCCTCCCCGCCGTACATCGGACGGGAGGCGCACCCAAGCCGTCTCCCGTTGGAAACAAGAGATGCTTGAATGGCTCCTCTCGTTTTCTTTCTTCACTGTGGCGTCCCTCGCCTCCCCCGCCCGGCACCCTCCCACCGCTGAGAAGCGGGCCCTCATTTTGAAGGTTGGGGGCAGGCCACGTTAGGTGGTTGGGACGAGTTGAAGGCAGGGTGGACGGTGGCCCAGTGTTCAACCTGCCTTTCCCCTGCCCAGTTCTGATTTGCTTTGGGGTCCGATTTTCACCCCCAGAGCCCCGCTGCTACTGCTCAGACCCTGTATCAGACTTCACGCTGACCGGAGGCACAGAGGCGCTGGGACAAACTGGGGATCGTGCAAGACGGTGGCTCCGACACCATCGCGGTCCTCGGCCCGCTCCTGGGTCCGTCCCTGCCCGAGCTCTCGCAAGTTGAGAGGAAGCCAAATAGAGCCGGCGGCTGTAATGGCTACCGCGTGGGACCGCCGACCCAATCAGTCCCCTGGGTTCCGTGAGGCATCTAGACCTGACATCTTTATTGGCTCTGCCCCCTGCACTTCCCCCATAGATGGGCACGGTCTTTCTTCATCTTGTCCTTGGGAGACTCGGGGGAGGGCTGGGGAGGGAAGTCCCCATCTCCACGGCTCAGGAGTTCCTGGAAGAGCAAGGGTCCGTCGGGGTCTTCAGCGATCAGCTGGGGGGAGGCCTGCCCAGTCCCCGGCGGCCCGGCGTGCCCCTCTCCCAGCCACCCACTCCCCTTCCTGGGCAGGCGTGGACATCCTCAGCCCCCCAGTTGGGGGACCCCCAGCCTCCCTCATGCCCACCCTCTCCCGCCCCCGCCCTGGCCCCACCACTGGCCTCTTCATCCCGGTCATCCTCGAGGGTGAGGGCCTGGGTGAACGGGGGCCCGTCCCCTCCTGCAGGAAAGCGGAGGCGGAAGAGCAGCCGGACCCAGCAGCCAAACTCACGGTCCCCCCGGGGCGGGGGCGCCCGGATCTGCAGGTAGAAAGTGCGGCCCGAACCCAGCTTAATTTTGAGTTGCCGCCGGCCCTCTGAGTGGACGAAGAGTTGGA
The DNA here is from genome assembly GCF_004115215.2 of Ornithorhynchus anatinus. NCBI lineage: Eukaryota > Metazoa > Chordata > Mammalia > Monotremata > Ornithorhynchidae > Ornithorhynchus > Ornithorhynchus anatinus. Next base: position 52,124,783 of record NC_041737.1, on the reverse strand, counting down.
CAAACTGCAGGGGGATCATCCTAGTGGAGGGAAGAGGTCAGGTTGGGGGAGGTCAATTCGGGACCAAGAAAAGACCAGGGTCTGGCTGCCACAGAGCCCACGTTGGGACGGGAAGGGCTTGCGGGATGGGGGTGGGGGAGGGTGGGAGATGGAGCGGGAAACAGGGTGGCCCACTGGAAAGCACGGGACCGGGAGCCAAAGGACCTGGGTTCCAATCCCGGGTCTGCCGCTCGCCTGCGGTGTGAATTTGGGCAAATCACTTCACTCTCTGGACCTCAGTTCCCTTAGCTGCAAAACGAGGGGTTCGGCGCCCGTTCTCCCTCCTCCTTAGACCGTGAGCCCCATATGGGCCCTGATGATCTTGTACCTCTCTCAGTGCTCGGTAGAGTGTTGGGCGCAGAGTGAGCGCTTAACAAATACCACAGTGATAATTACGGAGAAGGGAAGGGTGCCCTCACTCAAAGAGCTGCAACTCCTGGTCTGAGCAGCCGGGGCCGGACCTGGGCCGGGCCAGAAGCAGAACATCCGGCAATTCCAGGGCCGGGGTGGACGCGGCCACACCCATGGTCACCTTGTTGGCCACTTCGCCGGACCGGGTCACCTGGAGAGCAGAGATGAAGGGTCACCGAACGGAAGCCGTCGGGGGGCACGGTGCGGAGGGGGCGGCAGCGGGGGGGTTCTCATAGGATAACGGCGATCGATCTGGGCCCGGGGTGAAGGGAACGTCTCCAGGGATGCGAGGGTGAGAATGTGAGATTAGCGGTCACGAGGTTACCTGGACGAAGTTGGTCTCATAAATGGGGAAGTCACAGAGTTGGTCGTACTCTCCATCGAGGAGGCACCGCTGCAGGTGGCCGGGCCCCGGGGCCCCAAGGGCAACCGGGGGGCTGTGGGAGAATGCCTAGGGGAGATGGCAGGGGAAAACGGGGCCCGGGGGAGGCGAATGGGAGTCGACACCATAGTCCCGGCCCCTCCCCTTACCCTCCCCTCCTTCCCCTTCCTCCACAATTCACTTAATTCCCTTAAATTCTCCCTCACGATCGTCCTTCGGGATCCTCCTCGCCCAAGCGCTCAGTACAGCGCTCTGCCCCCGGGAGGTGCTCCATAAATACCACTGAGCGACAGGTGGTCGAGCCCCTCCCTCGCTGCCTAGACCGAGCCCCTTTCCTCTGACCTGCCACGTTCTGGGGGAGGGGTCCTTCTCCCGGCGTTGCCCCCTCCCCCTCCTCAGCCCCATACTAGTCCCGCTTTGCAGCCCTTCCTCCCGGGAGAGAGACGGGGGCGGCGGAGCTGAGGGCCCCGGGGCGGCTCCTGAGGTCGACGGGCGAGGGACGGAGCGAGGGGCGGAGATGCCGCTGCTGGGAGATGCTGCTGGGGGAGATGCTCAGCCGTCTCCAGGGGCCTGAACGGTCGTCATGGCGACGAGGGGACCGGCCTCCCGTGACCTCACAGGAGGGGCGGGACTTCCGGCCAGGGCGACGCCTCTCGCCTCGGGCGCCCCCTCCCGGCCGGGCCGCGGAACTGCCGCTCAAACCCGGTCGACTCGGCGGGGACCGGGGCAACTGCGCGTGCGCGGCCCCCGCTCGGAAGTGGAGGTCGGGGCCCGCTAGGGGGCGGGGCTGCGCTCCGGGGGGGCAGGCTCGTGCTCCCCGCAGCCCTGTGCACATTTGCATATTATTTATTTATCACTCTACTTATTTAGCTAATGCTGTGTCTACCGCTATGATTCTCTTTAGCGCCATGATGTTGTTCTGTTCTGCTGTCCGTCTCCCCCGTTTAGACCGTGAGCCCGTCGTGGGGCAGGGATGGTCTCCGTCTGTTGCCGAATTGTCCATTCCAAGCGCTTAGTCCAGTGCTCTGCACCAAGTAGGCGCTCCGTAAATGCTACTGAAGGAATCTGTCTTGATGATATTTACGCCTACTTGTTTTTGTTGTCTGTCTCCCCAGTTTAGACTGTGAGCCCGTCATTGGGCAGGGATGGTCTCCGTCTGTAACCGAATTGGACATTCCAAGCGCTCAGTCCAGTGCTCTGCACCTAGTAAGCGCTCCGTAAATACTATTGAATTAATGAATTTATCTTGAGGACATTTACGCCTGCTTGTTTTGTTGTCTGTCTCCCCCGTTTAGACTGTGAGCCCGTTATGGGGCAGGGATGGTCTCTCTCTGTTGCCGAATTGTCCATTCCAAGCGCTTAATACAGTGCTCTGCACCTAGTAGGCGCTCCGTAAATACTATTGAATGAATGAATTTATCTTGATGATATTTACGCCTGACTCCTTGTTTTGTTGTCTGCCTCCCCCGTTTAGACTGTGAGCCCGTCGTTGGGCAGGGATGGTCTCTATCTGTTGCTGAATTGTACATTCTAAGCGCTTAATCCAGTGCTCTGCACCTACTAAGCGCTCCGTAAATACTATTATATTTATCTTGATGCTATTTACGCCTGCTTGTTTTGCTGTCTGTCTCCCCCGTTTAGACTTTGAGCCCGTCACTGGGCAGGGATTGTCTCTATGTGGTGTCCATTCCAAGCGTTTAATACAGTGCTCTGCACCTAGTAAGCGCTCCGTAAATGCTACTGAATGAATTTATCTTGATGATATTTACGCCTGACTTTAGACTTTGAGCCCGTCATTGGGCAGGGATTGTCTCTGTCTGTTGCCCATTCCAAGCGCTTAGTGCAGTGCTCTGCACCTCGTAAGGGCTCAATGAAGCAGCGTGGCTCAGTGGCAAGAACACGGGCTTGGGAGTCACAGGTCATGGGTTCGAATCCCGACTCTGCCACGTGTCTGCTGTGTGACTGTGGGCAAGTCACTTCCCTTCTCTGTGCCTCAATTCCCTCATCTGTCAAATGGGGATTAAAACTGTGAGCCCCATGTGGGACAACCTGATGACCCTGTCTCTCCCCCAGCGCTTCGAACAGTGCTCTGCAAAGAGTAAGCGCTTAACAAATACCAACATTATTATAAACTGGGGATGAAGACTGTGCGCCCCACGTGGGACAACCTGATGACCCTGGATCTCCCCCAGCGCTTAGAGCAGTGCTCTGCACATGGTAAGCGCGCTTAGAACAGTGCTTGGCACATAGTAAGCGCTTAACAAATACCAACATTATTATTATTCACAGATACCAACATTATTATTATTATTAATAAATACAAGTGAATGGGAGAGAAGGGGCGGGCGAGGCGGTGCGGGGCCCGGCGCGCCTGCGCATTCCGGCCGCTGAGGGCCGCGCCGCGCCTGCGCATTCCGGCCGCTGAGGGCCGCGCCGCGCCTGCGCAATCCGGCCGCGGACGACGACGGCGGCGCGCCTGCGCAATGGCGTCGCCGGGGCCCGCGCCGCGCCTGCGCCACGGGAGGCCGCGGGCCGCGCCTGCGCCATGGGCCGCTGACGCCCTGGGAGGGAGCCGTGGTGAGGGCGGAAGCGCGGGTCTTCCCGGCGTGCCTTGCGGCCGGGCGGGCGGCTGAGGCGGGCGCTATGGCGGCGGGGGCCGCCGGGCCGCGGCTGGGCCTCTTGCTGCTCTTCCTGGAAGCCGGCGGGGTTTGGAGCAGCGGCTGCCGGGCCGGGGCCGCCTCTGCGCGGGTCAGTGTCCCGGCTGGGCCGGACCCTCCTGGTCGCGGTCGGGCGGCCCGCGGGGGGAGGGGGGAGGGGCTGCGGGGCTCCCGCCCTCCCGCCCCATTTGACAGATGAGGTCACTGAGGCCCAGAGAAGGACCTTGCCCACAGTCCCTCGGCTGACAGGTGGCAGGGCCGGGATTCGAACCCATGACCTCGGACTCCCCAGCCCCGGCTCTTGCCACTGAGCCACGCTGCTGCAGGGATGCATAATGATTAAAAAAAAAAAATATGTGGTATCTGTTAAGCATTTACCAGGCACTGTACTAAGCTCTGGGGTGGATACGAGATAAATCAGGTCTGCCAGAGTCCCTTGCCCTGCGTGAGTCAGAGGTCGTGGGTTCGAATCCCGGCCCCGCCGCTGGTCAGCTGGGTGACCTTGGGCCAGTCGCTTCGCTTCTCTGGGCCTCAGTGACCTCATCTGGAAAATGGGGATGGAGACCGGGAGCCCCACGTGGGACCACCTTGTATCCCCCCCCAGCGCTTAGAACAGTGCCGGGCACCTAGTAAGCGCCTCACAAATGCCATCATTATTACGGAAGCGCGGCTTAGTGGAAAGAGCAGGGGCTTGGGGGTCAGAGGTGTTGGGTTCTAATCCAGCCCAGCCCACCCCACCTGGTGGGTTGGCTAGAGCACGGGCCTCGGAGTCAGAGAGTCAGGGGCTTCCAATCCTGGCTTTGCCACTTGTCTGCTGTGTGGCCTTGGGCAAGTCACTCAGCTTCTCTGGGCCTCAGTTCCCTCATCTGGAAAATGGGGATGAAGACTGTGAGCCTCACGTGGGACCACCTGATGACCCTGATTCTACCCCAGTGCTTAGAACAGTGCTTGGCCCATGGTAAGCCCTTAACAGATACCAACATTATTCTTGTTACTATTACTTGTCATTCATTCAACCCTATTATGTGCTTACTATGTGCAGAGCACTGCACTAAGCGCTTGGAATGTACTATTCGGCCACAGATAGGGACCGTCCCTGCCCAATAACGGGCCCACAGTGTCAGCCGTGTGACTTTGGGCAAGTCACTTCACTGGGTCTCAATTACTTCATCTGGAAAATGGGGATTGAGACCGTGAGCCCCACCTGATAACCTTGTACCTACGCCAGCGTTTAGAACAGCGCTTGGCAAAGAGTAAGCGCTCCACAAATACCTTTATTATCAGTGCCGCACCCGGTGCTAATTGTTCTTGTCTGTCCATCTCCCCCATTAGACTGTAAGCCCATCAAACGGCAGGGACCGTCTCTATCTGTTGCCGACTTGTTCATCCCAAGCGCTTAGTACAGTGCTCTGCACATAGTAAGCGCTCAATAAATACTATTGAATAATCGCGGGGGAGATACAAGAGAATCAGGTCAGACAGCCCCAATCCCACAGTCAGAGTGAGAGGGAGAATAGGGATTGAATGCCCGTGTTGCAGATGAGGGGACTGAGGCACAGAGAGGTGAAGAGACTCGCCCAAGGTCACACAGCGGGGAAGGGGTGGAGCAGGTCCTCCAATGGGGGCTCATGAGTTCGAATCCCAGCTCTGCCACTTGTCGGCTGTGTGACTGTGGGCAAGTCACTTAACTTCTCTGTGCCTCAGTGACCTCATCTGTAAAATGGGGATGAAGACTGTGAGCCCCACGTGGGACAACCTGATTCCCCTAGGTCTACCCCAGCGCTTAGAACAGTGCTCGGCACATAGTAAGCGCTTAACAAATACCAACATTATTATATACAGATGAGGCCTCCACGGCGTCCCCTGCACCCCCCCTTTCCATTCCCTTTCTCCATCGGGAAAAGCGTTTAGCGTCTAGCATTTAAAGGTGGTGCACTTTACCAGCTGTTGGCAGGGCTACCAGTGGAACATTAGATTCCCCTGGGCCTGAGGAATTTTCTCTCCCTCGCCTCCGAGGTCCGTTTCTTGCTTTTAATACCGTTCGTTTCCGGGAATAAGCCAGAGGCAGAGAGATAGACAAGAGTGAAGCCTTGGGGCACGTCAGAAGAGTCAAGTCAGTCCTTGTGACGCTCTCACTGCACTCGGCTGTGCGGTCAGGCTGGAGGCCAGGGAGCTTCTGGAAGTCAGAAGTCTTGGGTTCTAGTCCTGGGCCTGCAAGGACAGGGCCTGGGAATAGAGGGTGATGGTCTCTTAGCGAAGAAGCACACGAGGTGGACAGACCCAGGGCAATCGGAAAAATGGATGGGCGGGGAGGCCTCAGCAGCCACCAAGAGAGCCATCTGCAATCAGTCAATCCTACTTGAGTGCTGATTGCGTGCCGAGTACTGTACTAAGCGCTTGGCAGTGGCACATGGTTGGCGCTACAGCCCAGCACTACGGCCTGGCGTCACCACTAGACATCCATCACGTTGGCCCTGCCCCGTCCTGGTCCACGTTCTGACCCTGGCAATTAGTGGGATTTATTGAATCAGTGGGATTTTATTGAGCGCTTATGAGCAGAGCACTGTATTTAGCACTTGGGAGAGCTCATTCTGCTCCCTCTCCCTTTCGTCCGCGAATTTTTCCAAACGTCTTGAACTGGCCGATATTTTGGGTCTGTACGAGTTGCTTATGTTACAAAGCACATGATATGGGCCAAGCGCTCTATTAAGCAATGGGGTAGATTCATGATAATCAGGTTGGACACAGTCTCTGTCCTATATGGGGCTCACAGTATAAGTAGAAGGGAAAACAGTTATCGAATCCACATTTTACGGATGAGAAAGCTGAGGAACAGAGAAGTGATTTGCCCAAGGCCACCCAGATAAGTGCTTAGTACAGTGCTTTGCTCGGTAAATACGATTGAATGAAAGCGGTGGGTCCAGGATTCGAATCCGGATCTTGTGGCTCCCAGGCCCTTGCTCTTCCCCCAGACCACATTGCTCGCCTCCCATTGTGGGAAAAGATGCTCCTCCCTCTCCCCCGCTCTGGGCTCAATGGGTGTCTGTCTCCGTCCCTCGTGATTCCCTGACCTGCGTTCCCTTCCCTTCTCGGCCGTCATCTTTCCAAGCCCGAAGAGCCCTGATCTTTTTCCGTGTGTTTTCACTCAGAAGCTTTCGAGAGACTCCGTCTCTCCTGTGGCGGCCCCCATCTCTGACCCGCGTCTGAGTGACTGTCTGTCCCTCGGCACTTCCTCCCGCCGACCTCGGCTCTCTGCTTCTCCTACAGACCGGGGAGGGACGTGAAGCCGAGGGCTGTGGGTCCGGGGTCCTGCTGTTGGAGCACTCCTTCCACTTGGGTGAGCTGCAGGGGATGGGGGCCCCGGGGGAGTGGGCGCGGACCGGGGACAAGGGGCAAGAGGGCCGGGGGCGGGCGGGAGAGCGAGCGAGCGCGTTTCCTACCCTTCCGCAGATGACAGCATCCATTTCCGGAAGCGGGGCTCCCTGAGCTGGAACCTGCAGGACGGCACCATCTCACTGACTCAGAGGCAGCTGACCGAGGAAGAGCGGGGCCGCCTGCGGGTGAGGCTCGGGCGGGAAGGGGGTCCCTCCGAGGAGGGCTGAGAGCGGACCCCCCGCCTCTGCCCGGAGGCGCCACTGGGGAAGGAGAAGCAGGGAGACCTCTGAGGGAGAGAGCGGTGCTGCGGGGAGGTGGAGAAACGCCGGCTGGCAGGGGAAGGTGGGAGCCGGAGGAGACCTCGAGGGCTCCCCGGGGGCGGGGGGAGCGGGAGAGTCGCCGTCCGCCCTCGGCCCCGCCACCTCACGCTGCCCACCCCCCGCAGGACGTGGCAGCACTGAACGGGCTGTATCGGGTGCGAGTCCCGCGCCGGGCAGGAGGCGCCGAGGGGCCCGGGGACGCCGGCTACGTCTCCTCCTTCGTCCCCGCGGTGAGTCTGGGGGCCGGAGGGGAAGGTGTGCGGGGGTGCCCCTCCGCCAGCCCGACCCCAGGATGCTCTAGATTGGGAGCTCATTACGGGCAGGGTCCGTGTCTGTGGCTTTATTGTACTCTTCTCGAGGGCGTAGTACGGTGCTCTGCGCACGGTAAGCGCTCAGTAAATACGGTCGAGTGAATGAATCCTCTCTTTGGCCTTCTCTGTCTGATCCCCTCCCCGACCCAACCCGGCAGTGCTCCCTGGTGGAATCCCACCTGTCGGACCACCTGACGCTGCACGTGGACGTAGCCGGGAACGTGGTGGGCATTTCCGTGGTGACGGAGCCAGGCGGCTGCCGCGGCCACGAAGTGGAGGACGTGGACCTGGAGCTGTTCAACACTACGGTCCTGTTGCAGCCCCCGCTGCCTGCCCCAGGGTGAGGGGGCGGGTCAGGAGGAAGCATGCCTCACTGACCACCGCAGGGGTAGGGTGTCTCTTACAGCCCAGGAGTTGGTGGGGGTGGGCGTTGGGGAGGGACCACAGGTCGGAGGTACCCAGAGCCCAGCCCTGACCCCTCCCTCCCTCAGGCCAGAGACGGCAGCGTTCATCGAGCGCCTGGAACTGGAGCAGGCCCAGAAGGCCAAGAATCCCCAGGAACAGAAATCCTTCTTCGCCAAATACGTGAGTGTCTTCTCCGTCTGTCCCTGCCGTTCCCCTCCGGGCCTTATCTCTCCCTTCTGCCCCCCGCCGCCCCCCCCCCCCCCCCCCAACTCCCCAAACCGGGTATCCCTGGGAAGGAAATGGAGGGAGGAGCGGGCTCGGCTCCTCCCTTTGCATCCGCGGGCCCACGGGTGTCCGCCTGTGTCCATCCCGGAGTCCTCTGGGCTCTTCCTCTGCCCCAAGATCCAGGGTTGCGCATGCAAGAGAAAAACCCGCAGTGTGCCGTCTGTCTGGATGTCTGTCTGGCGTGTTCGAGCCCGTGTTCGTGTGTCGGTTCACCGTTCCCACCTCCCTCTCACCTGGCCCCCCCCAAGTGCCGGCCAACGGTCTCGCTCCTCTCCCGGAGAGCAGGGACAAAGCTGGGGCTCGGCCCGTGGGGTGCCGGCGCTGCCGTGGAGGACCCCCGCCCCCCCCCCCCTCCACCCAGCCCCCGGCTCCCTGGCCCCTTTGACCCCGCGCTCCTCCCATCTCCCTCCTCAGTGGCACCTCATCCTGGGTGGTGCTGTGTTCCTCACAGCCATGCGCCCGGCCCGGGGCCCTGTGCCAGCACCGCCGCCCGAGGCCTGAGGACCCAAGTAAACACCCCTCTCCCCGCCGCCCCCCGCCCCCATAACCGAGACCCTTCCCTCTTCTCCCTCCCCCCGACTCGTAGATGTGTAGGGGACCCTGGGCCCCCCCTCCCTTCACCTTCTGCTCCCCTTCACCCCTCCCGCACTTTTCCCCCAGCTCCCCACCCCTCCGAGGCCCCCGGCGGGGGGGAGTGGGGCGAAAGGGCGAGCCCGGCGCGCTTGCGGCCTCCTGGGGCGGGGGCCGTTGGAGGCGCGGGGATGGGGACGGGCGGAGCCGCCCCCCCCACCCCCCGTTGTGGTCTCCCCGGCCGCCCCTGCCCCTCCGGCCCCCGTCCGTCTCCTCACGGCCTCCGGGCCCTGTCTCTCCCCGCCCCGCTTCTCTCTCCGCACAGTGGATGTACATCATCCCCGTGGTCCTGTTCCTCATGATGTCCGGAGCTCCGGAGGCGGGGGGCCAGGGCGGGGGCGGCGGCGGGGGCAGCGGCGGGGGCGGAGGCAGGTGAAGAGCCCAGGAATAAGACGGGGGACGGGGCCTGGCGAAATAAACGGCTCCCACCCCGCCCCACAGCTCTTCCTCCTTCGGGCCCCTGTCGCTTCCCTCCCGCTTCTCTTCCCTCTTTCCTCGAGTGCCTGAAACTCCCCTTCGCGCCTCTAGGGGCGCCTGCGGGGGGGGGGGGGGGGCGGGCCCGCCTCCCAGTCACGTGTCGTGGCCTCCGCTCCGCTCATTGGCCCCGGTGGGAGTCAATCGCGCCGCGGCGGCCTCCGCACGAGCGCCCCCTCCCGGCCGCGAGCGCGCCCCGCCCTGGCCGCGGGGTTGGCGCAGGCGCAGAGCGGCCCGCCCGACACATTGTCGGAAGCTTCGGCCCCGTCCTGGCCGTTAAGAAGAATGATGTTGGTATTTGTGAAGCGCTTACTATGCGCGGAGCACTGTTCTAAGCGCGGGGGTAGACACAGGGTCATCAGGTGGTCCCACGCCAGGCTCACAGTTAATCCCCATTTTACAGATGAGGTAACAGGCACAGAGAAGTGAAGTGACTTGCCCCCAGTCACCCATCTGACAAGTGGCAGAGCCGGGATTCGAACCCATGACCTCTGACTCCCAAGCCCGGGCTCTTGCCACTGAGCCGCAGTAGGGCGGGAGGAAGACGGGCACATGGGGTGTGTGAGATCCTCCCCGGGGAGCTGGGCCTCGAGTTTATGAATAAGGCAGAAGGCTGAGTCCGAGTGGGCCGCGCCCCTCTATTTCCCGGTTGGGGCAGGGAGGGAGGACGGGAGGGGGACGGGAGCGGGGGAACAGTTCCTACAGCGGGAATTCGCAGGCGAAGTAGAGTCTCCTCTGGCAGTCTTGGTCCCACCAGGTGCCGTCGTCGGAGGTGGTGGCCACGCAGTTCTCCTGCAGCCCCCCGTTGGGCTGGTCGGGCCCGAGCCCCGCGGGGTCCGGGGGCGCCGAGGCGGGGCCGGACCCCGGGGGCGGCCTGGGGCGGCGGTGCCAGGCGAAGAAGGAGACGCGCTGCCCGTTGTCGAAGAGGTAGAGGCCCTCGGCCCTCCGGTCGGACACGCCGATCCACACGGGCCAGTTGTAGGGGGCCAGGGCCCGGCGGAGGTAGTCGCCCAGCCCGGCCATCTGGGAGGCGTCGGCCGGCATGGCCAGCGCCCCGCCCCGGGCCCCGCACCGCGCCGCCGCCGCCTCGTGGCTCTCGTAGTCCCGCACCAGCAGGAAGCACTTGTGGTGCAGGCGCAGCCCCTTCAGGCAGCCTGCAGCCGGGAAGGACGGGAGGGCAAGGGGAAGGGTCCGTGGGGGAGACCACCATGGGATCCACCCCGGACCGTCCGTTCTCCATCCGTCCCTCCCACCCCGTCGAGGGGCAGGCCCCAGGAGGGCAGCCAGAAGGGCAGCACGCCCTCCGTAAGATGGCAGGGGCAGCGGCCCGCTCTCCTACAAAGCTGGCAACTTCGCTCCCCCGACACCCGCCGCTCACCACTGCGGCCAAATGCCCGGAGCCGGAATCGTCCCCTCGGTTCCTCAGCTTCCAGGCAACCCTTCCTCCGTCAGGGTCTCTCGCCGGGCCCGCCGCCCCTCCTTGTCACCCCTCCACCGGCCCTCCAGTTGGGTCTTCCCTTTCCTCCTCACCCTCCGAGAGGCTCCCAGGTTCCCCCGGCCCCCGGCCCCCTTGGGGTGGTCATCCACCCGCTCCCCCTCACCTTCGAGCCGCCCTCGTTCTTGCTGGCCCCGCAGCTCCGCGGCCTCCAGGGCCTCCAGGGCCTCGTGGGTCTTCGCGGCCGTCTCCCTCATCCGCCGCAGGCCCCGGCCCAGCTCCGCCACGCGGGCGTCCAGGGTGTGGAGCCGCACGTGGAGCTGGTGCAGCCCGGAGTCCAGGCCGGCCAGCCGGCTCACTGACCGCGGGGAGGGGGAGAAGGTCAGCGGGGGTCACTGGAGCGATGTTGGGGGGAAGGGGGAGGCACGGCGGGAGTGGTCACGCCACATGAACAGCGGGCAGATCAGCTCTGGTTCGATGGCAGGGAGAGCGTGGAAGGACCGTACCCCGCCGGCAGGCGGGATGGCAGGCGGGGCACGGGGAAGGGAGGGTGGCCGAGGGCATGCGGGGATTGGCCCACCTCACCTCCCGGAGCCCGGTACTCACAGATGTAAGAGACGGTGTCCTCGGCCGTGGTTGTGGGGATGGAGGTGGGGGTGACGGTGAAAGTGGGGCCGGCCTCCCAGGCCTCTTCCCCCTCCCAGGCCTCTTCCCCCTCGAAGTCCCCTGGGACCCTCGGCACCCCAACTGAGAGGATTTCCCGAACCTCCTGGAAGAGGGAAGGAGGGAGGACTCACACCCTCCCCCCAACCCTGACCTCCACCCCTCTCCCCAGTCCTGTGACTTGAGCCTCAACCTCGAGAATCCTCTCTGACTCCGGTCCACCTCTGGGTCCCATCTTCCCTCAGCTTTCCTTCTCTCCCCTCGCCCCCAACCTCTGCTTCCCGTTACCCCTTCCCCTCCCGCCTCTCTGACCTTCGCCAACGTTTCCCAGTCTTCCTCCTGGGGCTCTCTCCGGCCCGGGCCATTCTTCTCGTCCTCCCGGGCGGCCCGGCTCGGGGTCAGGGCCAGCAGCAGGGCCAGGAGGGACCCCAGCAGCCAGGAAGGAGGCAGGCCCCCCAACCACTCCATCGGCAGGGTCGGGCGTAGAGGCCGGGCTGGACTTTCTGGTGCCTGGGTCCCCCGCTCAAGGGCGAGTCTGGAGAGGTCCCCGGCGGGCGGGCTGACTGGCTCTCCTCTCCCGGGAGGCCGTCTCGGCAGCTCTCTGCGGCCGGAAACCTCCCGCTCCCGCCCCTCTTTCCATTCCCGCGGCCAAGGGGGGATGAACGTACGGAGGGAAGAGGGAGGGACACTCGAGAGGCCTTCGGGGCCCCGGCCAAGGCGTTGGGCCTCCGTGGGCAGGGTCACCATCCTAGCTGGAGCCCCCCGCTTCTCCGCAGCGGCCCCCGGTGCTTCCCACGGAGGCCAGGGTGGGGGGCGAGGACGGGCGTTGAGCCTTCGGTGACGGGGCCGCCCCCTCCCCCAAACCACACGGTCCTTCAAGGGTCCAAGGGCCTGGGAGTGGGGCCAGGAGACGCTGACCTCAGACAACCTGGACGCCCGCCCCGCGGCCGGGTCAGAGAGGGCTCCCAGGAGGGAGAGACAGCCAGACCGAGCCCGTCGTTGGGTGGGATTATCTCTATTTGCGGCCGGTTGTACTTTCCGAGCGCTCAGGGCAGCGTTCGGCCCACGGGAAGCGCTCAATAGATACGATCGAATGATCGCGCGCGTGTTGTGTCGGCCCGTCGGCGTGGGGCCGGGTGATCTCCGGCGTCTGTGACCGGGTCCCCGTCTTCAGCTGAGGGGGACGCGCAGGTCCCCCCCACCAAGGGTCTGCCGATCGATCAGCCCATCGACGGTATCGATCGAGCGCTTACCGGGTGGCGAGCACGCTTCTAAGCGCTCGGGAGAGGACGAGGGCGGGGAGGGGGTGAGTGGGTGGGTGGGTCCGTCCGTCCCACGAGGGTCCTCGGCTCCCGGGGGGGGCCATGGGCGGCTGTGCAGGGGTGTGGATGATCGACAGACCGCGGGGCGGAGGGTGACGGTGACCGAATGACACCCACGTGGCCGAGCGAAGGCGGGGTGGGGGGGTGACCCTGGGTGAGAGGGACCCCGAAATGCGTGACTCCCTCCTGCTCTATGTCCCCTCTGACCTGTCCCCTCTGACCCGTCCCCTCCGACATGCTGCAGGAGCGGGGCTGCCGGGCCAACGCGGGGGGGAGAGTAGCGTGGCCGCCCCCGGGGGGCTCCTGTCCTCGACTCCCCCTGCCAGGCCCCCTCCTCGGCACGAAGATGTGTGTGTAGGGAGGGTCAGGCTGCAGAGGGGTCACGGGTCGGGGTCACGGGTGGGGGGGTCAGAACGGGAAGAGGGGCGGGGGTCGTGGCGGGGGGGGGGAGAGGGAAGGAGGAGCCAGAATGCGGGGGGGGGGCGGTTTGGGGGACGGGGAGGGGCGGGAGGAGGGACGAGGGAGGAGGAGGAGGGATAAGGTTGGAGGGAGGGAGGGAGGGAGGGAGGAGAGAGGGAGCGCGGAAGGAGGAGGACAGGAGGGAGAGGAGGAGAGGAGGGGAGAGGAGCAGGCGGCGGCGACAAGCCGAGACGTCGGGGATCAGCGGAGCAGCGGGCGGGGGCGGGGGCCGGGCCGGGGGGCCGGGGGGCCGGGGGGCCGGGCGGGGGGCCGGCCGGGGGGCCGGGGGGCCGGGGGGCCGGGGGCCGGGGCCGGGCGGGGGGCTCTGCGGATGGCAGCGGGAGGGACGACGGCCGCCGCCGCTCCCCGGGGGGGGTGAGGCCCGGGCCCCCCTCGCCCCCCGCCCCGGCCCGGCCCCCGCTCCCCCGGGCCCGCCCTCGGGGGCGCCATGGCCTGAACCGCGGGGGGGGGGCGGGGGGCCGCCGCCGCCCGGGACACGGGCGCCCCGCTGGCCAGGTAAGGCGGGGGGCCGGGATCCGGGGGGGGGGGGGGCGGGGGGCTGCAGCCGACCCTTTGTGTGGGGGGCGGGGGCGGCGGGAGCGCGGACAAGGCGCCGGGGGTGCCCGTGCCTGTGCAGCCCGTTCGGTGTGTACCTGTCACGGGGGGTGTGTGTGTGTGTGCGTGTATGTGTGTGTGTGTGTGTGTGTGTGTGTGCAGCGGGGGGGGGGGCGTGCGTGCAATCTGGTGCGGAGGGCGGGGGTCTGCGGGCCGCAGCGCCTGTGCCGAGGGGCGGAGGGGGCCGGGGGACACGCGTGTTAGCGGAGACACGTGTGAACGCAGAGCCGGGGGCCTGACCTCGGACACGTCCTTGCCGGTCCTTTCCCTGCCCCGCCCCTCACCCCCCCGCCCCCCGCCCGCCCCACCGTTGCCCCCAACCCGCTTCGACCCCTTTATCCCGATCCCCGCCCCCCGCGGGATCCGAGCACCCGGCGGGAGGGGAGGGGGGGGGTCCCAGAGGAGGGCAGGGGTGGGTCCGGGCCCGGTTGCCACGGGCAACGCCAAACTGGGTTATGCCCCAGTCCTGGATGCTCTGGCCCAGTTTCAAAACCCTGGGGGTTGGGAGAGGGGGGCCGGCTGTGAGGACCCCCCCCTTCCCTGTCCACTCTGACCCCGGTGTCCACCTGACCCACTGTGCTCCCAACCTCCCTCTTCAACCTTTCCCACCTCCCTCCTTCCTCATCCATCTTTCTCTTTGCTCCATCTCCCTTCTCACGTTCCCCCTTCCTGTCAACCCTTTTTACCCTTCCCCTCATTTCTCATCTTCCCCGGCTCCTCCCCGACCCCCCGACTCCTCCCCCCGCCCCCCACCCCCAACTCCTTTACCCTCTGTTCTTCTCCAGGTCTGACTCTCCTTCTCTTTCTCTCGACCCCGCCCCCGACTCCGTCGCCCCCCCCGCTCACCCGTTACCTTCAGGTCTTCATCCCGCTGGGCTGCCCCCAGCTCCACCCCTCATCCCCACCCCCCGACCTTCATGCTTTCTCTCTGCTTCTTTCCCGTCGCTGCTCTCCTTCTCTCACCCCTCTTTTCCTCCCTTAGAAGGCAGCCCGGGGCCTAGCCTCCTCCTGCCTGCCCAGAAGCCTACTCACCCCCCCCCCCACCCTCCTTCCTTCTGCTCCTTTTCCACTTCTCACCCTTTCCCCATCTCTCCTCACGCCCTCCTCCTCCACCTCTCACTGCTTACCCTCTCTGCACCATCCCTCCCCAGCCCCGCAACTTCTCCCTCACTCCTTTCCATCCCACCTTCCGATTTCCTTCATCCCCTTGCTCCATCTCTTTCCATCTTCCCCTCCCCCTCTTCTCTCCTCTTCCCTTTCCTTCCCTTCCGTCTACCTTCTCCTGTCTCTTTCTCTTCTCACCATATTCTCTCTCCCTCGCTTTCTCTCCTCCCATTCCCCCGCCCCCTTCTCTTCTCCCTTTTCCTCCCTCCCGTCTTTCTTTCCCCCATTTCTTTCTCCTCCTTCGCTCCTTCCTCTCTCCTTGCCTCTCTCTCCGTGTGTCTCTCCGTGTGTCTCTCTTTCCCTCTCTCTCCCTGGGTTGGCAGCCCATGGCCTGTCTCCGCGCCAGCTGTGTGCCAGCTATTATTAGCCGCCGGCGTTTGATTCATGCCGCCCCAGCGATGGTGCCAGCTCTCCGCCTGCGAGTGGGGTGGGGGGGGGGGGGGGGACGGGGATGGTGGGCACTGGGCCCATCTCGGGGAAGGAAGGACGCCCAGCTCCGCTACCGGGTGGGCCTCGAGCCGGGCCCCCGGCCCCTGTCCTCCCTCCCCTCCGCTCCCCGGAGCTGCTCCCCGGTCCTCCCATTTCCACCCAGGGGGTCTGGGGTCAAGGGAGAGGGGGCGAGGAGCGGCAGCGGCGGAACGGGGGTGACGAGGGCAGGGCCTCGGAGGGGTCACTGGCGGGGAGGGGGCCGGAAGCTCCAAGGCCCAGAAGGGAATCCTGTCCGTCCCCCGCCCTCTCACCCCCCCACACACACCTGTGCTGGGAGCCCCGGCCCCTCCCTTCCTCCTCCCTTCCCCTCCCCCTTCCCCAAAGCCGGCAGAGCCCTCACTGCTTCCCATCTCCATGGAAACGCGGAGGAGCCAGGCCTGCCACCAGAAGAGGGCCAGGCTGGCACTCAAGTTTCCCGTGCTGGTGGGGGGACAGGACAGGTGGGGGAGGGAGCCCCCGAGAGACGGTCATCCGAAGCTGTGATCGACCGCACGCCCCACGCTAGATCAGGTCACCACGACTCCACACCCTAGAGAGGGTCGCCCCGACTCCACAGCCTAGATCCGGTCACCCCCACTCTCCGCCTGAGGTATGGTCGCCCCAACTCCACCCCTTCGCTACAGTCACCCTCGCTCCACGCTCTAGATGCGGTCACCCCAACACCACGCGGCGGATACCCATCGCCCCAACTCCACACCCTAGATGGGGTCACCCCCAACTCCACCCCCCAGATTCGGTCACCCCAACGCCACCCCGTAGTCACCCCGATTCCACACGCTAGAAACGATCGCTCTAACTCTGCACTCTAGATGCAGTCGCCCCACCTACCGCGTCCAGACTTGGTCACCGCGACAGCCCCAGGCGGTTCATCCCTCCATCAGCGCTCTCCACTCCCCGACCCAAACCGTTTCGATGATGGTATCGGTTAAGCGCTCGCTCTGTGTCAGACACTGTTCTAAGCGTCCATCCCAGCTACCCCCCCAGATGCTCGCAGCCATCTACACCCCTCCTTCTCCATGGAGACCGTCACCCTAACAACACCTCCTCATTCATTTTCAGCCACCTTCCCACTTGTGTGGACACTGTCCCTCTCTACACCCTCCTGTGGTTGCCAGAATCTTGCTATCTATGTATCCCCCTCCCTCCCCATCTCTCCTCTCCCCTAAGCGTGGGCATCTCCCTGATCGAAGCCAGGTGCGTGATGACCGTCACCCCATCCGCCCCCTCACCCCCAGGCCCCCCGCCTCATGCCGTACTCACTTCGCCAAACTCTCATCCTTGGGAACCCTGCCGGGTCCACCTTTGGGGGCCTTCCTCTCGACCTCTGACCTCTCAAGGGGGTACGGCCGGTTGTGGGCGGGGGGCGCCCGCCCGGAGGAGGGAGCTGGGGCGAGAGGCTGGGGTGGGGTAGGGAGGCGATTCTTCTTGGACTAATTTTAGTGGCTGTATGTGCGGTGGATTAACTGGGACAGCGGCCCCCTGGTGCCCGGTGGTATCTGGGACGCGGCCGCCCCGGGTCAGTGGCAAAGTGGGGCGGGCGAGGGCGGGCCAAGGACAAGGGGAGAGAAAGAGAGAGAGAGAGAGAGAGAGAGGGTTCGGCGCCCAGGCGGGAGTGTGAAGGAGAAGGCCGCGCCCGGGCCTCCGGGGGTGGCGGGGGCTGGAGAACCCGCCTGGGCCTTGGGGGAGCCGGTGGGGCCGGAGGGCAGCTCTTCGGCTGCCAGCCCAAGGGTCGCGGGTGAAGGGATAGGCCGTGAAGCCGGCGTGGGGGCCGGGGAACCGGCCATGTGGGCCCTAGGCCGGGTTCGGTCGTGGGCCGGGAGAGGCCGTCGTCGTGGAGGTCGGTTTGCCCGGGTGGCCGTCGGCCTGTGTCGGGGGGGAGTTGGCGCCCGGGCGGTCCTCGCCCATCCATCCCCCCAACCCCCCAGGGTCTCTCCCGGCCCTGACCCGCCCCCCGCTCCCCCGTCCCCAGCTCCCTGTGATGGTGCCGACCCCGGGAGGGCGGCCCGACGATGCCCCGGAGCCCGGCGTCCAGCGAGGAGGAGCGACGCAGCGCGTCCGAGTGTCCCGAGGGCGGGTCGGAGTCGGACAGCTCGAGGGACGGCCGGGGGACGCGGGGCCCGGGGAGGGCCGGGGCCGGCGGGGTCAGCCTCGCCTCTGCCCGGCGCCTGCAAGGCCGCTCCATGTCCGTGCCTGACGACGCCCACTTCAGCATGATGATGGTCTTCAGGATCGGCATCCCCGACCTGCACCAAACCGTGAGCCGGGGCCGGGGGTGGGCAGCGGGCAGCGGGCAGCGGCCACCAGCCGGGTGGGGGGTGGCGGAGGGGCCGGGGTGGTGGTCCCCAAGAGGAGCGGGCAGGGGGAGGGGACGGGCCCCTGCTGGGACCACTCCCCCCGCCCTCCTGACCGGGTGCTGACCGTTCTTCCCTCCCCGGCCCAGAAATGCCTCCGCTTCAACCCGGACGCGACCATCTGGGCGGCCAAACAGCAGGTCCTGTGCGCGCTGAGCGAGAGCCTCCAGGACGTGCTCAACTATGGCCTGTTCCAGCCCGCCGCCTCCGGCCGCGATGCCAACTTCCTGGAGGAGGAGCGGCTGCTTCGCGAGTACCCTCAGTCCTTCGAGAAGGGTGTGCCCTACCTGGAGGTGACCGACCCCTGCCCCCGCCCAGTTCCCCCGACCCCCCGGGGCCCGGGGGGCTCAGGGGGCCCAGAGGCTCCGGCTGCTGACCTCCCACCCTCCCGCCTCGCCCCCGCTCCCTATTCCTCTGGTGGAGCACGGGGACGGGGGGGAGGGGCCGCTCGGGCACTCGGTCGGCCTTGCCCCCCCAGACCGTTTCCCAGCCCTCCCCTCCTCCCTTGTCTCTCATCTGTCTCCACATCTGTCGGGGGGCTCTCTCTGCCTCCGCGCCCCTCTGGGCCTTTGGGCGCGTTTTCCTTCTCCGGCTCGGTGTCCGCCTCTCTGGCAGCCCCGACCCCCTCTTGACTGTCTCCGTCTCCGGATTTCTCCTCTCCGTGCCTCCGGTCTTGTCTCCTCCCCGGGCCAGTTCCGGTACAAGACTCGGGTTTACAAGCAGACAAATCTGGATGAGAAGCAGCTGGCAAAGCTGCACACTAAGGTGAGGACCCCCTGCCCCGACACCCCTCCTCTTCCCCCTCATCCCCAGCTCCCCTGGGCCCGGGGCTGTGGGGAACCGGTGGGTGAGAACTGGGACAGAATGGTTGCTGTCTGCCCACCTGCCTGCCCACCTGCCATCCCCTTCTGGTCCACATCTCCCGCCTCTTCTTCCTCCCTCCCTGCCCCCCCCCCCCCACTTTCTCCTTTCCTTACTCGATCCCCCTCTTTCTCCTTTCCTTACTCGATCCCATCGGACCCGCTCTTCACCTCTGCGTCTCCCGCCTCCTCTCTTCTTCCTCCTCCTCCTCCTGCTGCTGCTTCCCTGCCGGGCACCCCTGGGTGTCCCTCCGCCTCGGTCTCCCCGGCCGCTGTCCCCGGCAGACGGGGCTGAAGAAGTTTCTGGAGTACGTACAGCTGGGGACGTCGGAGAAGGTGGCCCGCCTGCTGGACAAGGGGCTGGACCCCAACTACCACGACTCCGATTCTGGGGGTATGGGCCAGGGGGCCTAGGGGGGCAGGGGGAACATGGAACCCCATCCCTCGGACAGATGGATGGCAGAGAGGGGTCGGGGGTGGAGGGGTGGTCCCCGGCACCAGCGGCCACAGAAATAGTCACGGCCGTGATCCCCCTCTGTCCCCCGTCACGTGTCTGGCCGGAGGCCCAGGGTCTGCTTGGCCCCGTGGCTCCCTCGTGACCTTCCACCTGCCCCCTCTCCCTCCCCCAGAGACCCCTCTGACCCTGGCGGCCCAGCTGGAGGGCTCAGTGGACGTGATCCGGACCCTCTGCCTCGGCGGTGCCCACATCGACTTCCGCGCCCGCGATGGCATGACAGCCCTGCACAAGGCCGTGTGTGCCCGCCACTGCCCCGCCCTCACGGTGCGGAACACCCTCTGCCCACCCGGGCCCTCCCCCTCCCCCCTTTTGTCTCTTCCCCACCCCCGACCCCACCGAGGTGGTCTTTTAAACTCCTTTTTCCTCCCCTTCCTGTATTGATTTTCACCACAGTCTCCCCTGCTAGACTTTATAAGACCCTCGAGGGCGGGGATCGGGACTGTGACCTCTACTGGGCTCTCCCAAGCGCTCGGTACAATGCTGTGCACAGAGTAGGTGCTCGGTAAATACTATCGATAGGTCGACGGGTCGATCGAAATGGGGTTGGGCGTGGCGCTCACTAAATATTATTACCTGGGAACCCTTCCTGGGACACTCCCAACCCCCCGGGGTTCGGGGACCACCACCCTCATCCTCGGACTCCGCACCTCCCACGGCCTCTGACACCTCTGTCCCGAGTTCTCCCGGCTAAGGGCCCATTTCTTGGGGGACCCCAAGCTTCCCCGCCGAACCCGTGAACTGGTCCCCAACCTCACAGAGGCAGAGGTACTGAATTGGATGGAGAGGCCCCTCTCCCCTAGCCTTCCCCCCCATCCCCCGGTGGCCATAACTGCTCAGCCGGATCTGAGCACATGGCTTCAAATGGGAGCACATGTCTTCACGTGGGATCTCCCTTTTCCCACCTTCCCGTCCCCCTCTTTCCCTCCTCCCTCCCCCATCTGCCTCTCCGGTCCCACCGTCCCTCTCTCTGCCCCCATCCCCCCGTCACCTCCCCCTCCCCACAGGCACTGCTGGACCTGGGCGGCTCCCCCAACTACAAGGATCGTCGCGGCCTGACCCCGCTCTTCCACACGGCGATGGTGGGGGGTGACCCCCGCTGCTGTGAGCTGCTGCTGTACCACCGGGCACAGCTGGGCACAGCCGACGAGAACGGCTGGCAGGAGATCCACCAGGCAGGGCGGGGGCCCGGCTGGGGAGGGCCTGGGCTGGGGGCGGGGCAGAGAGGGGACAGTCCGAGGCCCGAGGGCCCGATGTCCAGCCCGGCTCCCTGCTCCTCCCCCAGGCCTGCCAGCGGGGTAACTCTCAGCATCTAGAACATCTGCTGTTCTACGGGGCGGAGCCTGGAGCTCAGAACGCTTCTGGGAACACGGCCCTGCACATCTGCGCCCTCTACAACAAGGTCCGTCTGAGCCGCTCCCCGGCCCGTCCACAGACCCCCCCCACCCCGACTCCCCTCTTACTCCCCTCAGCTCCCTCCACCTGCCCTCTTTACTGTTACTCACCACCCAAGATCCCAAGGAACCCCCCTCCCCACACCGCGCCTATCCATCTTCCTGTCCTCTTCCTCCTTCTTCCCTGAGGAGGAGTCTGAGATCTGAGGCCGTGACCATTCCGCCTCGACATCTCCCCTTCCTCTCCCCCTCTGTCCTCCCCACCCCCTCTCCCCGCTAGCTCCCATCAGGAGCGTGTTCTAGTGGGATAAGCAGAGTCTCGGGAGTAAGGAGACCCTGTTTCTAATCCCAGCTTTGTCACTGGCCTGCTGTGTGACCTTGGGCAAATCACTTCACTGCGCCTCATCTGTAAAGTGGGGGAAAGAATTAGCGTCCCTGTGAACCCCATGTGGGTCAGGGACTGCACCAGATCTGATTGTCCTGGACCGACCCTGGCGCTTAGTACAGTCCCGATGCCCAGTAAGTGCTTCCTAAATGATTGTTATTATTACCGTATCCTCATTATTAATTTTATGCTGGCGATTATTGTCATTAGGAGACGTGCGCTCGGATCCTGCTGTACCGAGGGGCCAACAAGGAGATGAAGAACAACAGTGGCCAGACCCCGTTCCAGGTGCCAGGACGGGGCGGGGAGGGACAGGAGCCGGGGAGGAACGGACGGGAGTGGGCCGGGGGCCGGACGCGGACCTGGATCTTGGAAGATGGACAGCGGGTGGGGAGCTTCGGGATGAGAGGGAGGGAGGATGGATGGATGGATGGATGGATGGATGGATGGATGGATGGATGGATGGATGGATGAAGGGGAAATGATGAAGAAAGGGAAGACTGGGAATGGAGGAGCCCCGCTAGAACTGCTGAAAAGCAGCAGGACCTAGAGAAAAGAGCCCAAGCCACGGGAGTCAGAGGACTCGGATTTTAAAACCGGCTCTGCCATTTTTGAAAAAATCATATTTGTTAAGCGCTTACTATTTGCCAGGCACTGAACTACGCTCTGGGGTAGATACAAGCTAATCAGGTTGGACACAGTCCATGTCCCACATGGGGCTCACAGTCTTAATCCGCATTTTACAGATGAGGTAACTGAAACACGGAGAAGATTAGTAACTTGCTCAGGTCACACAGTAGAAAAGTGGCAGAGCCAGCATTGAGACCCAGGTCCTTCTGACTTCCAGATCCATGATCTATCCACTAGGCCATGCTGCTTTTCTAGGCATGCTGGGTGACCTTGAGCAAGTCACTTAACTTAAAAAAAAATCGCATTAAAAAAATTAATTTTTTTTTAATTTAAAATTGGATTTGTTTAAATGCTTACTGTGTGCTAGGCACTTTACTAAAAATTGGGGTAGGTACAAGATATCCAGGTTGGACACAGTCCTTATCCAATATGGGTTTATGGTCTTAATCCTCATTTTGCAGGTGACGTAACTGAGGCTGAGAGAAGGGAAGTGACTTGCCCAAGGTCACACAGCAGACAGTTGGAGGAGCTGGGATGAGGACCCAGGTCTTCTGACTCCCAGGCCCGGGCCCTTTCCACTAGGCCATGCTGTTTCCCTGGGCCTCAGTTTCCTCGTCTGTAAAATGGGGATTCAATACCTATTCTCCCTCTCCTCTAGACTGTGAGCCCCGTGTGGAACAGAGACTGTGTCTGACCTGATCAACTTGTATCTACCCCAGTACTTAGAATAGTGCTTGGTACTATGCACTTAATAAATATCATTATTAAATGCCATTATTTTTAACCGGGCACTGGCCCAGGGCCTGTTATTGAAGCAGCATCCAGGAAACCAGTAGGTGGTAGGTAGTAGGTAGTCACTGGCTAGATATTCATTTCTAGATCTCACGTTTAGTCACACCGGGCTCCAAAACCTGGTTGGATTTCGACCCCACTCTGGGCGATCCCTTTTTTTTTTTTTAAATGGCAGGCACTGTACTAAGGTATGTGTATTTGTTGAGTAGACGGCATTTGAAAATAATAATAATAATGATACTTTACTAAGCGCTGGTGTAAATACAAGATAATCAGGTAGGACTCAGTCCCTGCCCCAAATGGGGCTCACAGTCTGAATCCCCATTTTACAGATGAGGTACCTGAGGCACAGAGAAGTCAAGTGACTTACTCAAGGTCACCCAGTGGGCAAGTGGCTGAGCTGGGTTTAGAACCCAGGTCTTCTGGCTCTCAGGCCTGGGGTCTCTGTATTAGACCAGGCTGCTTCTCAATAATAATAATAATGATGATGATGGTGTTTGTTAAGCACTTACTATGTGCCAGGCACTGTTCTAAGCGCTGGGGTAGATAGGAGATAATCGGGTTGGACACAGTCCCTGTCCCTCACAGGACTCACAGTCTTAATCCCCATTTTACAGATGAGGGAACCGAGGCGCAGAGAAGTTAAGTGACTTGCCCCAGGTCACACAGCAGACTTTAACACAGGCTCATCGGGGCTTGACCCTTGGCTCCCTAAGTCCATGAGCTATGCAGCCTCATCTAATTCTAATAGAGAAGCAGCATGGCTCAGTGGCAAGAGCCCGGGCTTGGGAGTCAGAGGTCATGGGTTCGAATCCCATCTCTGCCACGTCAGCTGCGTGACTGTGGGCAAGTCACTTCTCTGTGCCTCAGTTCCCTCATCTGTAAAATGGGGATTAAGACTGTGAGCCTCACGTGGGACAACCTGATTACCCTGGATCTACTCCAGCACTTAGAACAGTGCTCTGCACATAGTAAGCGCTTAACAAATACCAACGTTATTATTATTATTAATTCCCTCACTTGGCCTTTTAGGAGTGCATCAAGGGCAATCAATAATAATCGGTTATTATTCCTGGAGCCTTCTAATACATTTTCCCTCAATAATGATAATTCTTGCGTTCAGCGCTCACTGTGGGCTCCGTACTGTGGTAAGCGCTGGGGTAGATGCAGAAGAACGAGGTCGGACACCGTCCCCGTTCCACCCGGGACTCACGTCTAAGAGCGCAGTCGCAGTACAGTGCTCTCTGCGCAGTAAACGCTCAATGAACGTCATCGACTGAGAGGGAGAATGGTATTTGAACCCCATTTTACAGATGAGGACACTGAGGCACAGCGAAGTGAAGTGACTTGCCCAAGACAGAGCTGGGATTCGAACCCAGGTCGCAATCAGTGGTATTCCCGATCACTGTACTAAGCGCTTGGGAGAACTGGCACCCTACGGCAGAGCTGGTAGATGCGATTTCTGCCCAGAAGGAGCTTACAGTCTATAGGGAGGAGACAGACATAAAGATAGATCTGACTCCCAGGCCCGTACTCTTTCCACCAGGCCACGCTGCTTCTCACTTTGCCCTCTGATATCCTAGTGTGTACCTCTTGTCCGTGGATTTATCCGACACGTCTTGAATTCACTGGTCTTTTCGGTCTACTCCACTTCCCTCTTAATCAAGTCCGTGTGCTTACCGCCCGGGGGGGGAGGGGGGAGGAAATGGTTCCTTTGCCTTGAACCTGCCCCCTTCACCCTCCAGTGGCCACCCCCCACCCCGGCCTGATGCTGTGGGGTGTGAGCCCGTTGTGGGGAGAGACTGCTCTCTTTATTGCGGCACTGTACTCTCCAAGCCCTTAGTACAGTGCTCTGCACACAGTAAGCGCTCAATAAATACGACTGAGCGAATGAACCGGCAACCTCCCTCCCTCCTTTTTTTCCCTCTCTGCCTCTCACCCACCTTCCCTCCCCTTCCTCCCACCCTTCTCTCTGCCCTTCCTCCTTTCCTCTCTCCGACCTCCCCTCTCTCCTCCCCCCCCCCCCCTTCTGAGCGATCTAGGGTTGGGGGAGCCATGGCGGCTGGGACGGTAATGGGCGCACGATCATCAAGCGATCGTTTCTGTGCCCCACTGGGAACACAAGTCCCAGCATCTGTCACTTCCAACAGCCCTGGACCGCCTGACCCAGCCGGACCTGGGCTAGACTGAGATGGCCAGTTGTGCCAGGCCAAGATTTTCAGCTTGGACTGGAACTGTAGTGGGGCGACGGGTGAAGGCGGGAGACGGGACCGAAGGTCGGAGTGAAGATGAGAAGTGGAGGGGACGGGGAGTGGGGGAATGGGGTCGACAGGGAGATGGGGAGGAAGAGAACGGAGGCCCTCAGGTCCCTGTAGGAAGAGAGGCCTGGTCACGGGGAGAGAGATGGGTGCACCCCCCGTCCCCCTCCCCCGGCCCCAGAGGAGTCCCCGAGAGATCGGGAGTGGAAGCCGGGGAGAAGGGGGCGGAAGCCGGGGGATTTGGGGTTGGAGAGCGGCGGGCCCCCCTCGGTGACCCCATCTCATCTCCCTCTCCGCCGCTGCTCTGCCCCTTAGGTTGCGGTGATTGCGGGGAACTTCGAGCTGGGGGAGTTGATCCGGA
This sequence comes from Ornithorhynchus anatinus, assembly GCF_004115215.2. NCBI lineage: Eukaryota > Metazoa > Chordata > Mammalia > Monotremata > Ornithorhynchidae > Ornithorhynchus > Ornithorhynchus anatinus. Next base: position 52,099,802 of record NC_041737.1, on the reverse strand, counting down.
ACCACCGGGACCAGGATGTGGGTGAGCGAGGTGGGAGCTGGAGGGGGCGTGGGGTGCGGGCCGGGAGGGAGAGGAGGGCAGACTGGCCCAAGGAGGTGCTGCCCTGGGCCGGAGGATCCAAGGGGAGCGCGTAGGGGGACGGACCCCGGCGGGGCTGGGGCGCTCCTGCGAGTGCCCAGAGTTGCTCCGTGCCCCCGCTGTCCCCCTCACCCGCGCCCCCCGTCACCAGTTCCCTTTCAGGAGTCGCCCAAGTACGCGGTGCGGCGCCGGGGAGGCCCTGGAGGCGGGGGGCTGGCCGTGCCCCCGCCCCTGCTGCTCCGGGCCAACAGCGACACTAGCATGGCCCTGCCTGACTGGATGGTCTTTGCGGCCCCCGGAGCCCCCCCTCCCGGCCCCCCCGGGCCTCCCGGCCCGGTCTCCGGACCCCCGCCCCCCTCCCACCCCACGCACCCCGCTGGGCCCAGCACCAAGCTCAGCAGTGGGACCCTCCGCAGCGCCAGCAGCCCCCGGGGTGCCCGCGCCCGCTCCCCGTCCCGGGGACGGCATCCTGAGGAAGGCCGGAGGCAACCGCGTGGTAGGCCCAGGTATGGGGAGCCCCTCCCGGGGCCCAGCCCCAGCCCCTCTCCCCAGCTTCCGCCGCCCCAGCCCTCCCCCCGACTCTCCTCCCCACCCCCCCCGAACCCCAGCTCTGCCCAGACCTCCCTCCCAAGTCCCTCCCAACTCTCCCCTTCCCGATCCAGGCCCCCGGCTTCCCTCCCCAGTCAGCCTTCCCAACTCCCTCCACGCCCCTCTCCCATTTCTTTCACATTTTACCTCCTAGAGGCAGCTCCAGCTCACAGAGTTTTCCTTTGACCCCTCACACTCTTCCCCCTGAACCCCGACTCCCCAGAAGCTCTCCCAAACCCTCCAGGATCCTGTGAATTCCCCTCTTTCAGTTCCTTCCCTGTGGTTCCACACACTCCCTCCAACCCCTCATGACTCCTCCGATTTGCCCGCAGGGACTCCCAAAACTCACTTCAAAAACCTGAGGCCCACGTGCCCTACAAACCTTCCCCTCCGACCCCTCGCGGTCCCTTAGGGAGACCTGCCCAGGTTCTCCCCGGTTCTCCTTGGGACCCACCGAGTCGGCCCTCCTGCAGCCACCGTGGGTCTTTCCCACGTTCCCCGCCGGTCCCTACCTGGCTGGGACGGTCAAGGCTTCCCCCCGGCCCTCCCGGCCCACCCGAGACCCCTGGCCAGCCAGCTGGCCGGTCAGCCGGCCACGATCCCCACACCTCCCCAACGTGAGACCCGATTTCACCTTGGTCCTGAAGTCCCACTCTGCTGCCACCCCACTTGGCCCCATTCTCACGCAGGCCTTCAGCTCCTCCACCCCTCCCCTCCCCTCCCGCCCCCGGCCCCCAGGTCCTTTTCTTCTCAGCCCCCCTCCTCACCATCTCTCCGGCCTCTATCCCCCGCCATCTTCCCTCCCCCCCCCGGACCCCGACCCGTGCGACCCCTCTGCCATCCGTGTCCGCCTGTCTCAGCTCCAGCGGGACACCGCGGGAAGTGCCGGCGGCCGGGCCGGGGTCCTCCGGGGCCCCCGGGGGTCCCGGGGGCTCGCTCGGCAGCCGGGGCCGGCGGAGGAAGCTGTACACGGCCGTGCCCGGCCGCTCCTTCATGGCTGTGAAAGCGTACCAGGCCCAAGGCGAGGGCGAGATCTCCCTCAGCAAGGGAGAGAAGATCAAGGGTACGAAGAGGGGAGGGTCAGGGAAGGGTGAGGGAGGGGGACGGGAACGGGGAGTGGAGGGCGTGGTGGCGAAGGCGGGGATGGAGACGGGGGAGAAGGGCAAAGGACTGGCGGGGGGCTGGGTGGGGGGAGACAGTGGGGGGAAGAGGGGGAGGTGGGCTGGTGGGGAAGGTGGGAGACCAGGGAGAGAGGAAGAAGCTGAAGGAGGACCAGGAGAGAGGAGACAGAAGAGAAGGGCGTGGGAGGAGATGGAGGGGCAGGAAGTGAGGAGATGGAGGGATAGGGCAACACGAGGGAGGGATGGGATGGGATGGAGGCGATAGAGCCAAGGGGGTGGGTGGGAAGGGGATGGGGCCAGAAGCCAGGCCAGGGGACCTTGAACACCTCTTACCCCCCCCCCCCCCCCCCTCACCCCCAGTGCTCAGCGTGGGGGAAGGCGGGTTCTGGGAAGGACAAGTCAAAGGTCGCGTCGGCTGGTTCCCCTCCGAATGCCTGGAGGAAGTAGCCAACCGCTCCCAGGAGGGGAAGCAAGGTACAGGGGGGTCCTGGGACCCCAAACCCACCCTGGACTCCCAAGCCCTCCTCTGCACCTCCGACTCGCCCTGTCCCTGCCCCCACCCGCCCCTTGCTAACCCCCCACTCCCTCACTCTAAGCCCCCATTTCCCCAAGCCACCTGGGACCCTTCCAGCCCCCCAGTGCAGCTCAATGCTTATGGGAGTGGGAACTGGGGGCAGGGGCAGAGGGGGGGATGGGACGGGAGGGAGGGGTCACTGGGGAAGAGGGCCCGGTGTGCGGGAGAGCAGCACGGGCCCTGAGGGTCTACCCCGCTTGCCCCGTTTCCCCCTCTCAGAGAGCCGGAGTGACAAAGCCAAGCGTCTCTTCCGCCATTACACAGTTGGCTCCTATGATAGCTTTGATGCTCCCAGGTAAGATCCCTCCCCCCAGCCCCGGCCTCCCGCCCCCCACCCCTCTGCCAAACCTTCCCCCCACCTTCTCTCCATCCTCTCTTTCCCTGATCTTTTAACAACTCTGGGCCTCCCTCGGGCCCCTCTCACCACCTTCAGTCTTCCCTCCTCAACATCCCCTCTTCTCCAGATTGTTTTGGGGAGCCGGCCCATCTCTGGGTGGAGAGAAGGGTCTCTGACCCCTGCTACGACACCAAGGGACCCGGAGGCCTGCAGGGGAGACCCCCCTCCTCCACTCCCCATTGCCCCCCTGAAGTGTCCCGGTGCAGGGTATCTCTCCTGCTGTGAACGAGGCCGGGCTGGGCGAGCGAAGGGTGAGGGTGGAGCCTGGGGGCCGTGTGGATGCCTTGGGTCCGGGTGGCCTGACCGAAGACTCGGGGGGCACTCAGGCCCCACCCGTTCTTCCGTCCCCCTCCCCGCATCCCCCGGCCCTGTGGATTGTCCTGGTTCCCGTGTTGGTGGGTGCAGCCGTGGGTACTGCAGAGAGTTGGGGACGGTGGTGGCCCAGACATAGACGCGTGGGTCCTTGGGTCCTCGCCGAGAGTCATCTGATTTCCTGTCCCCCTCCCCCAGCCTCTTCACCCACCCTGTCCCTTTGCCTCTCTTTGGCCATCCTGACTCCTCAACCTCCCCCAACTCCTCGATGCCCCGCCTTGCTCCTAGAAGACCCTCCACTACTCCCTGATCGCTCTCCCCATCAGTGGTCCCTGATCCCCAGGGTCTGACTGAACCCCCTGCTCCTGATTCCCCCTCCACTTCTTCCTGACACCACTGGAGAGGATGTGTGTGTGTGTGTGTGTGTGTTCCTTCGTATGTGTGAAGTGGTGGTATAATAACAATAATGATGGCATTTGTTAAGCCCTTACTATGTGCCAAGCACTGTTCTAAGCGCTGGGAAAGATGCAAGTTTGTCAAGCTGTCCCACTTGGGGCTCACAGTATCTGTGCATCTCTCTCGAGTGTGCAGATTTTGGGGTGAAGGAATCTCTCTGGGGTGGGATTCACACTCAGGACTGGGTAGAGAGCAGGCTGAGAGGAGGCAGGAAGGAGTTCTGCGACCAGGGGTCGGGGCGTAGAGCGGGGAGGATTCAAGGGCCTGGACAGTGATTGACAGAACTGTAGTTTGATCTTTCAGGATGAAGATTCTCCTTTGTGTTTAGAGCACCAATCCCATTAAATGTGTCCCAAACCTGTGTGTGTCCATATTCTGGGGCAGTGTCGGGGCACGGGGGAGGGTTTTGAAGCTCGGGGGTCGCGGGGGGTGGGGGGGAGGGGAAGATATGTTGCATCTGTCTTTGATCTATGCACATGCGTATGTCTGTTTTTCTTGCTACAACCTGTGTCCCCCTTGTGTCCGTCTGACATCGTCTCTCCTCCATCTCTCGTCCCCTGAGTGTCTCTATCCCATTCTTTCCCTGAGGGGGTGTCTCTGTCCAACTGGTTTGTATGTATCCCTTTCCCTGAGTGTGTGGGTTCCATTCCCTGGGGTTGTTTGTTTGTGTCTTTCTAGCTCTGTGTGGTGTGTGTGTCCCCCAATTCTCTGGCTACCTGTGCCTGTGCTTGAGTGATTGGACTGTGTGTTCCTCTCCCCCGGGCCTCTCTGGGCCCCAGTGCTCTATTGGTTTGTATGTTGTGCTGTGTCCCCTGTGTCCCTGTGCCGTGGGATGTTTTTGGCGGGCGTGCGTTTGGACAGATGGACGCAACGGGTTCTGGTGTGACCCTGTGCTGTGTGGTGTAGGGAAGCGGCCCTCGTCCCTCTCCTCTCGGCTTTCCCTCTCCTCCCGTGCTGTGTGAAGTGTGTGGTGGGCAAAGTGCGTCTCCTGTACGAGGTGTAGAGGGTAGGGAAGGCAGCGTGTGTCCCCTGTGTGAGGTGTGGGGTGCGGGGCGGAGGGGCTCCAGTGTGAGATGGGTGACGTGTCTCCGGTGTGAGGGGTGTGAGATGGTGTGTGGTGTGAGGCGGGAGGCGTGTGGCCCCTGTGGGTGGCGTGGAGTGGGTGGCGTGTGTCCCCGGCGTGAGGGGTGAGGGGTGTGGTGTGAGGTGGGCAGTGAGTGTCCTAGGTGTGAGGTGTGTGGGGTGACGCGTGTGGTATGTGTCCCCGGTGTGAGGTGTGTGGGGTGAGGTGTGTGGAGTGTCCCTGGTGTGAGGGGTGTGGTCTGAGGCGAGCGGTGTGTGTCCCTTTTGTGGGGTGTGAGGGATGGGAGGTGTGCGGTGCGAGGCGGGCCGTGTGTGTCCCCTGGGTGAGGTGTGAGGAGGGGGGGGGCGTGTGTCCCCTGTGTGGGGTGTGAGGGATGGGAGGTGTGTGGTGCGAGGCGGGCCGTGTGTGTCCCCTGGGTGAGGTGTGAGGAGGGGGGGGGCGTGTGTCCCCTGTGTGGAGTGTGAGGGATGGGAGGTGTGTGAGGTGTGTGGTGCGAGGCGGGTGGCGTGTGTCCCCTGAGGGAGGTGTGAGAAGGGGGGCGTGTGTCCCCTGTGTGGGGTCACACATTAAGCCCGCTATGGGGCAGGGACGGTCTCTATCTGTTACCGAACTGTCCATTCCAAGCGCTTAGTCCAGTGCTCTGCACCTAGTAAGCGCTCAATAAATACGACCGAATGAATGGGGTGTGAGAGGTGTGAGGTGTGTGATGCGGGGCCGGGGGCGTGCGTCCCCGGTGTGAGGGGTGAGGCGGGTGTCGTGTGTCTTCTGTGTGGGGTGTGAGGGGTGTGGTGCGGGGAGGGTGTCGCGTGTCCCCTGTGGGAGCGTGAGGCGGGCGGGGGGCGTGCGACCCCTGTGCGAGGGGTGTGAAGTGTGTGGTGCGGGGCGGGGGGCGTGTGTCCCCGGTGCGAGAGGTGTGGTGCGGGTGTCGTGTGGCCCTTGGGCGAGGGGTGTGATGCGGGGCGGGTGTCGCGTGTCCCGTGTGGGGTGTGAGGGGTGTGAAGTGTGTGGTGCGGAGCGGGGGGGCGTGTGTCCCCTGTGTGGGGTGTGAGGCGAGGGGCGTGTGTCCCCTGTGCGAGGGGTGTGAGGGGGTGTGATGCGGGGCGGGTGTCATCTGTCCCCTGTGTGAAGGGGGTGAAGTGTGTGGTGCGGGGTGGGGGGGGGGGCGTGTGTCCCCTGTGTGGGGTGTGAGGCGAGGGGCGGGGTGCGGGGGTCGTGTGTCCCCTGTGAGAGGGAGGTGAAGTGTGTGGTGCGGGGCGGGTGTCGCGTGTCCCCTGAGGGAGGGCTGTCAGGTGTGGGGTACGAGGCGGGTGTCGCGTGCCCCGTGGGGGGGGGGGGGCGTGTCCCGTGCGCGAGGCGCGTGAGGGGGTCGCGCGCCCGCCGTGTGAGGGCTGTGTGTGGGGGGGGGGGGTGAGGTGTGTAGCGGGGGGGGGGGGGAGGGGCGGTCTGGGTTCGGGTCCGGTCTGCACCTGCGCGGCGGCGGCGCTCCGGAGCGCGCGCGGGGCCGGGGGGGGGGGGAGGGGGGGAGGGGAGCGCGGACCGGAAGTGCTCCCCCTCACCGCCCTCCCTCCCTCCCTCCCCTCGGCGCGCGCTCGCGCTCGCGCGCTCCCGTCCCCGTCCCCGGTCCCCGGTCCCCGGTCCCGGTCCCGGTCCCGGCCGCCCCCTCCCCCTCTCCCCGGCCGGCCGGCCGCCCCCGGTCAGCATGAGGCGGGGCCCGGGGGCCCGGACAGCGGGGTGGGGCCGAGCGGGGACGCGGCCGGGACGATGGCGGGGTCTGCGGGCGGGGGGCCGCGGGGCGGGGGGCCGCGGGGCGGGGGGGGGGCCGGTCCTGCCGCCGCCGCCCCCCGCGCTGTCCTCCAGCTGGCCGGCCCTGGGCCCCCGGCGCCGCAGCGTCTGGTACATCTACAGGTAACGCGGCCCCCGACACCCCTCCCTCCCTCCCGCCCTGCCGGAGCCGCGGCTCCATCATCCACCCACCGCCGCCGCCGCCGCCGCCGCCGCCATTCATCCCCCTCCCCTCCATTCACAGTCATCCCCGCACACGCACACACACACACACACACACACGCACACACACACGGCGCTTCACACATCCCGCCCCCTCAGCCCCTCCTTCCCCCTCCCCGCCGCTCCCTCGTCTCTGCGTGTCTGGGGGGACCCACTGCGCGCCCGGTGCCGTCCCGGGTGTGTGCGAGCGACGTGGGTCCCGGGGGCAGGGGGGAGGGTCGGGGCGGCCCGGCCCACGTGTCCCACGGCCTGGCGGGCCCGGGGTGCCGCGGCCCTCGGGTGGTTCGTTCGCACCCCCAGCTCCGGGTTGAGTGCGGCCGTCAGGTTGCACGATCGTAACCCCCACCCCTGGGTTGGTGCACCCCCGCGGGCTGTATTTTGCACCCCCCTCCCCGGGTTGGTGCACCCCTCGGGTTGTAGGATCGTACCCCCATCCCCGGGTTGGTGCACCCCTCGGGTTGTAGCTTCGTACCCCCATCCCTGGGCTGGTGAAGCCCTCGGGTAGTATGTTCCTACCCCCATCCCTGGGATGGTGAAGCCCTCGGGTAGTATGTTCCTACCCCCATCTCCGGGTTGGTGCACCCCTCGGGTTGTAGGTTCGTACCCCCAGCCCTGGGTTGGTGCACCCCTCGGGTTGTAGGATCGTATCCCCATCCCTGGGTTGGTGCAGCCCTCGGGTAGTATGTTCGTACCCCCATCCCCGGGTTGGTGCACCCCTCGGGTTGTAGGATCGTATCTCCAGCCCTGGGATGGTGAAGCCCTCGGGTAGTATGTTCCTACCCCCATCTCCGGGTTGGTGCACCCCTCGGGTTGTAGGTTTGTACCCCCAGCCCTGGGTTGGTGCGGCCCTCGGGTTGTGTGATCACACCCCCATCCCTGGGTTGGTGCACCCCTCGGGTTGTATGTTCCTACCCCCATCCCTGGGTTGGTGCACCCTTCGGGTTGTATGTTCGTACCCCCATCTCTGGGTTGGTGCAGCCCTCGGGTAGTATGGTCGTACCCCCATCCCTGGGTTGGTGCACCCCTCGGGTTGTATGTTCCTACCCCCATCCCTGCATTAGTGCGGTCCTCGGGTTGTATGTTCTCACCCCCATCCTTGGGTTGCTGCACCCCTCGGGTTGTATGTTCGTACCCCCATCCCTGGGTTGGTGCACCCCTCGGGTAGTATGTTTGTACCCCCATCCCTGCATTAGTGCGGTCCTCGGGTTGTATGTTCGCACCCTCATCCTTGGGTTGCTGCACCCCTCGGGTAGTATGTTCGTACCCCCATCCCTGGGTTGGTGCGGCCTTTGGGTTGTACGTTCGTACCCCCATCCCTGGTTGGTGCACCCCTCGGGTTGTACGTCCCCCCAGCTCTGCCGTCTCTCTCTCCCCCTGTTTATGCTGCTCTGCACCTGTGTGTGTTCCCGGCCCCGGGAATGTTTGTCTCCCTGACGATCCCATGTTTTTACGTGTCTGTGCCCGGAACCTCCCCCCCCCCCGTGCTTGCGACCCTGTGGAAGAATACCACACGTGTGTGTCTCCAGTGTTCAGGGAGACGGTTGGGGTGTGCCGTCAGCTTTTGGTGTGTGGGTTGGACGTCTGGGTGTGCGTATGCTACACGGGTTTTTAATGATGACTTGGAAGTGTGTGTGTCTTGGGGATATTTGAGGGTGAATATACTACCCAAGTATCCGAAGAAGGCTTAGAAGTGTGTGTGTGGGCATATTTGGGTGTCAATGGTGCACAAGTATTTGGTGGAGACTTAGAAGTGTGTGTGTGTTTGTGTGGTCTGGGAACATTTGAGGGTGAATGTATTACACAGCTATTTGAAGGAGGCTTAGAAGTGCGTGCGTGTATGTGGGAATATTTGGGTGTGAATGTGTTACATGAGTATTTGACGAACACCTCGAAGTGTGTATGTGTGTGTATCGACCGAAGAGGGGCTGGACTACGTGTGTTCACTGGGAGGATCCGATGGGATGGGGGCGATGGGAGGATGACACACAAATCTTTCAATAGATAGTGTGGTGGAAGTGCAGCAGCCTAGCTCTGTTGTAAGTTCTTTCATTTGTAATAATGTTGGTATTTGTTGGTATTTCTTAAGCGCTTACTATGTGCAGAGCACTGTTCTAAAACCTGGAGTGGATAGAGGGTAATCGGGTCGTCCCACGTGAGGCTCACAGTCTTAATCCCCATTTTACAGAGGAGGTCACTGAGGCGCAGAGAAGTTAAGTGACTCGCCCCCAGTCATACAGCTGACAAGTGGAGGAACCGGGATTCGAACCCATGACCTCTGCCTCCCAAGCCCGGGCTCTTTCCACTGAGCCACGCTGCTGCAGGGATACATAATAAAAAAATGTGGTATTTGTTAAGCATTTACTACGTACCAGGCACTGTACCAAGCGCTGGGGTGGATACAAGATAAATCAGGTCTGACAGAGTCCCTTGCCCTGCCTGAGGTTTGCAGTCCAAGGGGCAGGGAGAACAGGTATTTCAACCCCCATTTTACAGATGAGGAAACTGAGGGCCGGAGAAGTGAAAGTGACTTGCCCAACATCACACAGCAGGCAGGGGGGAGAGTCGGGATTAGAACCCAGCTCCCCCGACTCCCGGGCTTGTGATCTTTCCACGGGGCTCCGCTGCGCCTTTTTTTGGGGGTGTGGAGAGGGGGAGCTTTGGTTTGCGTGACCTCAGTTCAAGGGGCGCAGTGGCTGCTGCCTGGGCCCTGGCCCAAGAGAAGGCCTGGTGAGCAAGGTGGGCACGGCACCGCACGCTGTGAAAACCCTGAGAGGATGAGGGGGGTGGCTGGGTATGTGGATATCTTGGATGTAGGAAGCAGGATTACACTGGAGTGAACTGGGGTACATGTGCGCACCGTACTGGGAGGTATGGAGCATACTGGAGTGTGATGGAGGACATAGGTTGCATTAGGATGTGGGATTACACTGGAGTGAACTGGGGTACACGTGCACACCATACTGGAAGGTATGGAGTGTACTGGAGTGTGATGGAGGGCTTAGGTAGATTGTATCAGTGTGGATAGACCCGACTGGAATCGATATCTAATTGCCCGGCTGGTGGGGAGCCGTGTGAAGAGGGTGGGAATAAATACAGTCCTGGAGTGGGAGTAGAAAGTTCTGGCGTGTCCTGTCTTGGAGGGGAGAGCAGGAAACTGGAGGTGGAGGAGGGGGCACGTAGACCAACATAATCCAGCCCTGGGGGCTTGGTCCTGTTTTACCTTGAGCAGAAGTGGGAAATGGGGGGGCTACCCCAGGTTGAGACCCCAGCTCCAGGCCAGGAAAGAGTCCCCCCCCCCCACCCCCTCCAATACCTTGGATCGCTACAGCATCCCTGGCTTTTGAGGGAGAGGAGGCTAGGGATTGGGGAGGGGGGCTGGCAGGGGAAAATCTTTTTTCCCCAGAGTTGCCTCCCCCTTATCCAGGACCCCGCTCTTTTCCAGCAGAATGTTGGGAAGGGCCCAGCTGTGGGGTTCTTGGGCCAGTGGGCCCAATTGCCCTGTGGCCCCCGTGTGCCCTTGGCCCGGGTTTGAGCAGTGTGGGGTTTGCTGGGGGGCCGGAAGAGGGGCCTGAATCCTTGAGGGCGATTGACGGGAGAGTGGGTTAGGGTTAGGTCTGATATTCAAGAGTTTCCCTGGGGGAGCAGAGTGGGCTGGAGTCGAATCAAGGGCAAGAGGGTGGCGGGTTTTTTAGAGGACCCCCCCCCCCCGCCGCCAGCTCTTCTGGAATACCCATTTTCTGTGCACGTTTTGGATGGAAAGCCCTTAGGGAATTAGGGAAGGCTTTTCCGACAAGTCCCATCCATCTGGATCGCGCAGCCCCTTGCGATATCCAGAAGGAATGATTGTGCCCGGGCACTTGGCGTTGATCGAGTTACGTGTCCCGAAACGCGGGTGTCCTCAAGGATGCAACCTCCCTCCTCTCCCCCGGCACGATGGGAGAACCCAGGGTTCACTGGGATGTGTGTTAACGTACCTTGACTATGCCTGTGTGTGTGACGTGTTTAAAGGTGTCTTGGAACCTTGTGTATAATAATAGTAATAATTCTTTTATTTGTTAAGCACTTACTATGTGCCAGGCACTGTACTAAGCGCTGAGATAGATACAAGGTAACTGTGTATGTGGGTAGAGCTTAGAAAGGTATACAGGTTGGGGGAACGGGAGAAATGTAGCATATATAAAGATATCCTGAGATCTGTGTGCGGTGTTTAACGGTATATTCATTCAGTAGTATTTATTGCACGCTTACTTTGTGCAGAGCACTGTACTAAGGGCTTGGAATGTACAATTCGGCAACAGATACAGACAGTCCCTCCCCAGTGCCGGGCTCACAGTCTAATCGGGGGAGACAGATGCACAAAAGACAACATAATCACGATAAATAGAATCAAGGGGATGTACACCTTATTAGCAAAATAAATAGGGTAATAAAAACATATATATATATATTGAAGATGTGCTGGGATGTGTACAGTATATGAAGCTGTACCATAGTAAAAATCTGTGTATAGGTAATAATAATAATAGTAATGTTGGTATTTGTTAAGCGCTTACTATGTGCCGAGCACTGTTCTAAGCACTGGGGGAGATACGGGGTAATCAGGTTGTCCCACGTGAGGCTCACAGTTAATCCCCATTTTACAGATGAGGTAACTGAGGCCCAGAGAAGTGAAGTGACTCGCCCCCAGTCACGCAGCTGACAAGTGGCAGAGCCGGGAGTCCAACCCATGACCTCTGACTCCGAAGCCCGGGCTCTTTCCACTAAGCCACGCTAGAGTGCCTTGAGGATGCTCCATATTGTATGTTTATGCGTATGTAGAGTACACTGAGGATGTACCATAGGGGAGCAGCGTGGCTCAGTGGAAAGAGCACGGGCTTTGGAGTCAGGGCTCATGAGTTCGAATCCCAGATCTGCCACTTGTCGGCTGTGTGACTGTGGGCGAGTCACTTAACTTCTCGGTGCCTCAGTTCCCTCATCTGTAAAATGGGGATTAAGACTGTGAGCCCCACGTGGGACAACCTGATTCCCCTAGGTCTACCCCAGCGCTTAGAACAGTGCTCGGCACATAGTAAGCGCTTAACAAATACCAACATTATTATTATTATTACCATAGTGTATGTTTGTGAGTGTGAAGACTACATTTAAAGCATACTTTCTTGTGTCTGTGTTCTGGTGGCATACTGTGGGGACACTAGGACGTCTAAAGGCTGGTGTTTGTGTGAGAAATAGTCTATCAGGATGTCCGTGTGCATGGGGCATATTGAGGGTACACCAGGATATGTGTGTGTATGGTATGTTTGTGTGTAAAGTGGGGGGGGGGGGGCTTTCCCTCACCACGATGCCTACAAATTTTGTCTCTGTCTCGTAAGCCTCCTCGCCCCCAATCTGCCTGCCTTAGTAGCTCTGAAGGGTTGCTCCCCTGCACGGAACTCAACACCCTGGCCAGACCTCAGGCCACAGACCTGCACACCCGTGCACACACACACACACACACACACATTCACCGAGCTATACACCAAAATCTGCTTACCCAGGCTGGGGCACCCATCCATGCTGAGGCCCAGAGATAACCTCTGCCAAGACAGGAGACAGCCGAGAATGGACACTGAGAATGTCAAGCAAAATAGAGAGTTAGAAAGAGAGAGTTGAGAGAGAGAGAAAAAATCAGGAGGAGAAAGAGGAAGAGTGCAGGGTCTCACCTAGGAGAAAAATGGGGTTTTCTGCTCTATTTTCTGAAGAGCTGAATGAAGTGGCCCAATTATTCCAGGTTGGGCAGGGTATGGAATGATGGCTTCACGCTGCTTGAGAAACAGCGTGGCTCAGTGGAAAGAGCGCGGACTGGGGAGGCAGAGGTCATGGCTCTGCCGCTTGTCAGCCGTGTGACTTTGGGCCAGTCACTTCACTTCTCGGTGCCTCAGTTCCCTCGACTGTAAAATGGGGATGAAGACCGTGAGCCCCACGTGGGACAACCTGATCACCCTGTATCCTCCCCAATGCTGAGAACAGTGCTTTGCACATAGTAAGCGCTTACCAAATGCCATCATTATTCTAGCGGAATTAGAAATAGTTGAATAGTATTTATGAAGCGCTTATTGGGTGCAGAGCACTGTACTGAGCACAGGCAAAGAACATACAGGTGGGATAGTGGACCCAGACCCCGTCCCTCACGGGACTCACATCTATGAATATAGGTGAAGGAGAGGACCGGAGTCAGACCCCTAAGGAGCAATGAAACAATAATATTTTAAAACAACATAAGGGACGAGGACAAATACATAATAGATAAATAAAAACAAAACCCAGTAGGGAGTTGTGGCTAGAGGAGCAGATTTTCAGGCTCCTTGTGATTCAGAGACCACAGCAGAGCTGTGGCCACGGCCAGTGAAGGGCTGGGTTCTTTACTTTCAAGTAATAATAACGATGATAATGGTAATTACGGTGCCCAAGTGCTTACTATACGCTAAGCACTGGGGCAGATACAAGATAGGGAGATAGAGAAACCATTCCAGGGTTTGTGGCCTAAGGAGGGAGAAACGATATTTTAATCTCCATTTTGCAGATGAGGAAAGTGAGACTCGGAGGAAATTCCAGGGTAGCACCCCTCCCTGCCGCTCCCCCAGGGTACTTCAGGATGAGGCTACCAGGGCTGGAAAAATAGGTGAACAGCTTATAAGGTCTCATCCTTCTTCAGGAGCTTCACTCCACACGCACGCAATTCTGAATCCTTGGGCCCCTGGGGTACAGTTCGTCCGGAAAATCCGAGCCGAAGTATGTGTCCTTCACCCAGGTTAGAAGGGCGATGGACTTTGCATCCTTTCTTCCTTCCCGTTTTCCCCTTCTCTCCCCACTTTCCCCCGGCCTCGCCTTCTTGTCGCCACTGCTGCTGCACTCTTCCTGTGGCTCGATATTCCTCTGTCACGCTCTGCCTCCCCACTGTGTGTGTGCCTTCCCCTGGGCGTGTGGTGGCCCAGCCTGCGATCTGAACCGCTGTGTGTTCGTGTCTCTGTGGGTCCCCTGATCGCCCCCCACGCCTCCGCTCTCAGCCTCACCCTTGCGGCCGGCCCAGGCTGAGCCTCCCAACTCTGTCCCCTCCCCACTCTGGAAGGCAGGTGGGGCTTCAAAGTGAGGAGAGGGGAAGGGGTGGAAGTTGGGGAGTGTGTGTGTGAGAGAGAGCGCACGCCTGCGGGCAGAGTGTTCTGAGGTACACTGCGGTGGGGAAGGTTACTGGAGTGGGTGTCTCAGATCGCCCCCCGCTCACTCCCCTCCCCTCCCCTCCCCCACTCCTCCCCAGTGACTATATCATTAAGGAGAAGACGGTTTTGCTGCAGAAAAAGGACAGTGAGGGCTTTGGCTTTGTGCTGCGAGGGGCAAAGGGTGAGTACCGGCCTAGATCGGGCTGAACTGGGCCAGGCCCGGGCGGGAGCCGGGGGAGGAGGGAGGGCAGAAGGGGAAAGTTTACATACCGCCCCTGGAAATGGGAGCGAGGGGGATCAGGAATGACTGGTGGGTGGGGGTGGGGGCGTGGGTAGGGCCCAGCAGGCACGGACAGCGTGGTGATTCCCACACCAACCGTGTGCCTTCCCCTGGCTGGGAAGGAGCAGCTCTGGCTGACCTCGAGGGGTGGGGGTGGAGTCGGGTGGGGGCGGGGGGCAGACCCGGTAACCCTGTCCGCTCCCTCCGCAGCGCAGACCCCCATCGAGGAGTTCACACCAACGCCAGCCTTCCCCGCCCTGCAGTACCTGGAGTCGGTGGATGAAGGGGGTGTCGCCTGGAGGGCGGGGTTGCGCATGGGAGACTTCCTCATTGAGGTGACCGGGGGCACCCCAGGAGGGTGGGTGGTGGGGTCCAGCCTCCCCAGGCCCCACTCTCCTTCGGGGGTTTGGGGGAGGGGGTGGTGTCTGACCACAGCTCTGAGGCCCCTAGTACCCAAGGGACCCAGCCCCACCTCCCTCAGGGCGGGAGGGGGGAGAGGAGGCTGGGCGATAGGACGCTGGGCCCTGACCCGAGCGTATACGGGCGTGTGCGTGGGCAGGTGAACGGCCAGAACGTGGTGAAGGTCGGGCACCGGCAGGTGGTGAACATGATCCGCCAGGGGGGCAACACGCTGATGGTCAAAGTGGTCATGGTGGCGCGGCACCCGGACATGGAGGAGGCCGTCCGCAAGAAAGGTGCCCGCCCCGCTTCCCCGGGACCCCGCGACCGGCCGGCGCCTCTTCCCTCCCAGCCCCGGCCCGGCCCTGCCACCCGGCCCCCCGCCCTGCCCTCCCAGACGGGTTACGGTCAGATGGTCTCATTGAGCCGGACCCCCCGGAACCCCAGCTGGCGTGGGATGGGCTAGGAGGATTCCCCTAGTGGGAGGGGGTGGGCCGTGGATGGGGCCGGCCTGTGACCCACCGTCCTCGCTTTTAACCCGTCCAGCACCACAACAGGCTAAGCGTCTGCCCCCGCCTGCCATCTCCCTGCGCTCCAAGTCCATGACGTCTGAGCTGGAGGAGATGGGTGAGGCTGGGCGGACAGGATGCCGGGGTCCCGGGGGTGGGAGGAAGGGCCGTCTCTCTGTGGTGTGGGCTACGTTAGTGACGAGGGGTCTTGTCCGCCTCTGTGTGCCCCTCCCCTCCCCAGCATCTGTCTCTTGGCTTGTGTCTCAGGCCTCCTGTCTGCCTCAGCCCTCCTCTATCCTGCTCTGCTCTCTCTGTCTCTCTCTGTCTCTGTCTCTGCATGTCTCTGTCTGTCTCCCAGTCAGTCTCTCTCTCTTTATCTCTCTCTCTCTTCCTCCTCCCCCTTCCCCCCCCTCTGGTAGGAGGACGGTGAGTGCCAGGGTCTCTCCAAAAGAGACTGAGGCCCCTGGGCAGATGTGGGAGGTTCGTAGGGCATCAGGAACCCCCCCAGGGCGGAGGGAGGGGAAGGGGACATCTCTGAGGCGGGGACCGTCTCCCCCTCCGCCTCATCTCCTAACTCTTGGCTCCTCTGCTACTCCCCCCGGCTAGTCTCCCCCTGGAAGAAGAAGAGCGGTGAGTGGGACCCAGGCCGGGCTCCGGGGGAGGGCCCCTCGGCGGCAGCAGCCCTGCCGTCCCCCCACCCTTTCCTGCCCCTTTCCGGACGATCTCTCGCCCTGGGCCCCTCAGTGCACGGCCCCACCCCCTGCTGCGGACCCCCCACCCTCTCTCTCTCTTACTCTCTCTCTCTCGCTCTCTCTCTGTCTCTTTCCCCGCCTCCTTTGCCTCTGGGGCACTGCCCCAGCCCTCACCCATGTCTTTTGCTTGCAGAGTACGAGCCACCCCCGGGGCCCAGCGTGGAAAAGAAGCGGACGGTCTACCAGATGGCGCTCAGTAAGGGGTCTCGTCTCGCCCCCCGCCCCTTGGTCTGCCCGGACAACCTGCTATCCGAGGCGCGGCTTCACTGGGCCCCTCTGTCCGTCCATCCACCTGCCCGCCCACCCTGCTCCCGCCATGTCCTCGGTCCCCTCTGTCTCCCTCCTCTCTCCCTCCCCCTGCTACCGTCCTGCTCCATGCACTGCGACCTGAGGGCTCACCCCCCTCTGTGTGCCCCCTACGGCTAATCGCCTGCTCCGGCTCCCCGCTCTGGCCCCTGCGCGCAGTGTTCCTCTTCACAGTCTGTCCTCGGGCCCCTCTGCCCCGCAAAGACCATCGCCCATGGTCCAGGCATCTGGTGGGTGTTCCCGCTCCCGCCACGGTTCGTCTCCCGGGGTCCAGACTCCCTCCGGCCCCCGACTCTATCCTCACATATCCTCACAGCGGCCCGGCCCGTCGCCCCGTCCGTTCTCTTCCTTTCGGTCCCCCCAAGTCCACCCTTCCAGACCTGCTGTGCTTCCCACGCTGTTCTGCCCCGTCTCGCTTGAGGGGGCAGGGCAGGGGGTGGTGGATGGGAGGACTGAGGCCCTGTTACCGGGAAGCAGAGAGCCAGAGTCCTTGGTCAGCCCCTCCCTGCATCTCCCCTGCAGACAAACTGGATGAGATCCTCGCAGCCGCCCAGCAGACCATCAGTGCCAGTGAGGGCCC
Source organism: Ornithorhynchus anatinus (assembly GCF_004115215.2). NCBI lineage: Eukaryota > Metazoa > Chordata > Mammalia > Monotremata > Ornithorhynchidae > Ornithorhynchus > Ornithorhynchus anatinus. Next base: position 52,083,169 of record NC_041737.1, on the reverse strand, counting down.
CAGCCCGGGCGGGCTCACCTCTCTGGGCAAACCCCACACCAAGAGCTTCTTCGCCACTGAGGTAAGGGCCGGGGAGAGGGGGCTAGAGGGGGAAGGCCGACTCTCCCCAGCTTCCCCCGGTCGTGTCTGAATCCTGCCTGACCATCTGATTCCATCATACACTCCCCCCCGCCACGCCCGCTGGCTCCCCACTCCTACCGTGGACTCCTCTGCCCCAGTCCTCATGTCCGCCTCACTTTCTCCCCCTTTGAACCCGTCTCCCTTGACCCCCGTCTCATTCCATTCCCTGGTCTCTCCGGACCACAGCCACCCTCCCCCCATCTTCCGTTTGTCTCTGTCCCCTCTCCCAGGCTTTGCCTCTGGGCTCGAGGTCGTGTGTCCTTATCGACGGCCTTCTCCCTAACCTGTGTCCCCTCAGCCCTGCCAGGTGGTCCCATGGTCAAAAAGTTGGGAGTGAGCCGGTCGGAGCTCATCCCAGGGACCCTGACGAGACCACGTCAGGGTGCCCTTTGGAGACCGGAGCCCCGGGGTGACAGACTGGCGGGAGTCTCCCCCGAGCCCCTCAGCACTAAGCCCGGGGCTCAAGGAACAAGCAACCCAAGACCCTCGCGCTACATATGTCACTCACGGTCCTCTCCTCCTTGGCAGGGGCGGAGGCGAGGGGCTTGTCTCACTCTGTCGGCCTTCTTGACCCTCTCCCTCAGTCTCTGTGTGTGTCTGTCTATCTGTCTCTGTGTCTGTCTGTCAGTAACTTGGTTTGGCCCTTTGTCAGCCTGTATCGGGCTGCAGCAGGAGGCCCAGCTCTTATTCAGATGAAGTTTTTGAGGCATTGAGTACCCTCTTTCTCTCTCTGTCTCTCTGCGCGTGCTTGTAACTGACTCTATCCCTTGGTTGGGCTTTCCTTCTGCATCGCTACCTGCTCGTGTCTCCTTCGGTCTCTCCTTTCCCCGTCGCTCGCTGTCTTTCCGCCCCCCTCCGCCTCACACCATCTCTCCCTAACGGAGTTCCACGGTCCCGGCCTCTTTTTCTCTGTGTCCGTGCCTTTCCACCCCTTCTGACCCTGGGCCAGCTTCCCACTCCCTCTGACACCACCCCTGGTTTGGTATCCTCTGATTTCAGCCTCCTGCTACCTTCCGTCCCTTTGCCCCCTTTCTGTCTCTTCCTCTGTTGCCTCTCACCATCTCTTCTGTCCCTGCCCAAGACTCATCAGGTTATCTTATATCTACCCCAGCTCTCAGTCCAGTGCTTGGCACACCCTAAATGCTCAATAAATCCCGTTCTTATGTGCTGGGGCTATCGGGTGGGATTGTGGGCTGGAGCAGGGGCAGGAAGATGGATGGTTGGTCCTTAGAGTTCACCTCCTACGGGACCGTCGATGTCATCGGGGCTCCGCACCCACTGTTCGGCGGGAGAAAATCTGGCCCCGGGGCTCTGTCCAGGACCGGGATCATCCTGCCACTCCTGCTCTATGGCTTTCCCTCTGGGCAGGAGAAGATTTTTTCAAAGGGTTGCTATGGCGCCATCGTCATTCCTGAGTAGTTGATTCAGGGGGCCCTTGGGTGAATGAGCTGGGTTGGGTCAGAGCTGACTCCAGCTGTTTGGGGGAATCCCTGCCATTTTGGGCCTGGGGCTGTGGTGTAGGTGGCAAAGTGCTGCACCTTCCCCTCCTTCCCGTCCCGGCCAAGGGACCATCCCGGGCCTGTTTAGGCCCCACCTGGACCTGGGCCTCCTGGAGGCTGCGGGTTCTGGGACTCACCATAGGACTGGCTGCAAGCCCTCCCCTTCCTCTCCTCTCCCCTCTCCTTCTGTCTTCTCCTCTCCCCCTCCTCCAGCTCCATAGTTCAGCTCTCCTCCTCACAGAAAGTGGGGTCTGATCTGACCCCTTGGGGCCTGGGAGGGGAATTCCCCCCTCGCACACCTCCTCGGTCTCCTCACCCCCTGTTCAGTCTCGTGCTCCTCTCTCAGTCGGTTGTGTCTCCCCCCCCTCCAGTCACCCCGTCACCCTGTGCCCCCTTGGTCTCTAGCTGTCCTTGCTGGCATTTTTCTTTCAGCCTCTCCTCCCAGGCTGCCTGCTGCCTCTGGCTTCCCGAGCCCCCTCGAGCCCCAGCCTCCTCCTTCCCTCCAGCCCTTCCCCCCCAGCCCTTCCCCAGTTCTCTCTCTCTGCTCTCCTCCTTTGGGCCGAGGCCAGTTCCGCACGGTCCCCTTTCCGAGGCCCCCAGGAGATTCCCCACCTCCCAAGTCTGGTCTCTGCCATCCCAGGGATTGCTGTCAGCCTCCCATCCTAGGGCCGACTCAGGGCTGCGGGAGGGAAATGGTCCAGCGGCAGCAAAGGCATCGACCACAGTCGCAGCTGCAGCCTCCGATTCTCCACCTCACCTCCTCAGTATCTCTCCTTTGCCGCCCTTCGCCCCCCTACTCATCTCCCCTCTCTGGCCTCTGGCTCTCTCATCTTCTCTCCCCCTGGCTTCCTGCTCTGAGTGGGGCTCTGTCCAGCTTGGGGGACCCCCGTGGCCCCCAGGGCATCGGTCCTCTCTTCTCTGTTGTCAGACCTGACATCTGTGGGGGGCGACGGGAAGGGCCAGGCACTTCCTCGCCTCGACCTTCCCCCCTTTCCACCTCCGGCCTTAGGGTTCGCCTCTTCAGCCCACCCGCCTCGGGCTCTGAGGCTAATTCCCCGTCCGTGCACCCGCCCTCCCACCCCCGCCCCAGGCCGTCCCCAGTCCATCCTTCCCCATGTCTCTCTCTCCTTCCCGCTCTCCCTGCTTAAGGCGCCGCTGGACTCCACCGGTAAGGCCTGGACACCACCCCTGTTCCGCTGCCCCCAACTCTGGTCCTCTCCTCCCCTCCCCTGCCCTTCTCCCCGCCATAATCTCGTCTCCATTGTCTCTCTCAGGGCCTGATGCCTGCTTCCCGCCCCGGGGCCTTCCCCGGCCCCCCCGGGCTTTGGGGTTGAGGGGTGTTGAGGGGTGGTTCCTTCCACCCTTCCTGCCCCCTGCACCACCCTCCCCGTCCTCCCTGCCTTGTCCCGGGGACCGGTAAGTCCTGCCCTGCCCCTCCCCACACTCCCGGCCCCCACCCTGCCTCCTCCAGCCGCTTCCTGTCGCCCTTGACTGCCTTCTGCACTGGCGTTCTTTACCTGCCGTTCTTTTCACCTTCTCTTCTTTGGTCTCTTTTCCTCCTTTGGATGAGGATGGGGAGGAGCCCTCTCGGGGCCAATGACTGGGGGGGGGGGACGGGGCTGCCCCCCCACCCCGAGGCTGCCCCTCCCTCTCCTTCTCTCTCCCCCTCTTCTTGCTCTGTGCCCGTCCCGAGGCCGGGAGGGCCCGGCTCTGACACTGAAGGACGGGCTGAAGGGCGGCGGGGCACGGCTGTCTCTCTGATGCCTTGGATCTGCCTCCCCCTCTGCCCCCTTCTGCTCCCCTGCCCCCCCGGGAGGCCTGGACAGAAGGGTCTGGGGAGCCCCTGAGATATCCCCCCTCCCCCGGGGGCAGCGCCGCCGCCGCACTCCTGCTCCGCCACCAACCTACGACTCCGGCCTCGGACATAAGCCGCGGCAGCCGCCCCCTCCTTCTCTCCCTCTGTGACCGGGTCAGGCCCCGGAGAGCGTTCGAGGGGGCGGCGGCCCGCGTGGGGGTCAGAGGGGAGGAGGGGCGGGGATTGACTAGCCCTCTCCGTTGCCTCTCCCGCCGGCCCGCCCCCAGTCCAGCTATGACCCCCATCACCGCTCCCCGGCCAACTACGAGCGACCCTCCTACCTGCCGCCGGGCCCCGGGCTCATGCTGAGGCAGAAGTCGATCGGTGAGTTCTCCGAACCAGCCGGACGGCGAGCGGCCTGGACGGGCAGACCGGAGGGAAGGCAGGCGGGCCGGCGGGTAGGCGGGCGGGCCGGCGGGTAGGCTGGTGGAGCGGCGGGCGGGCCGGAGACCCTTCTCCGCGGCCCGTCTCGGGGATTGGCGCCCGCCGGGTTGGGTGGGGGCCCGTCCGAAGGGGAGCCGGCGGGCACCCTCCTCGTCCTCCGACCCGCCTGACCGGCCCCCGCCTCGTCCTCCCCACCCCCCTCGGCCAGGAGCCGCGGAGGACGACCGGCCCTACCTGACCCCCCCGGTCATGAAGTTCAGCCGCAGTCTGTCGGTGCCCGGCTCCGAGGACATCCCCCCGCCCCCCACCACGTCGCCCCCCGAGCCCCCGTACAGCACCCCGCCGGCCTCCTCCTCGGGCCGCCACACCCCCTCGCCCCGCGGGGGCCCCTCCGGGCCCGTCGCCTCCCCGCTGGCCTCCTTCGACGGAGGGCCCCCGCCCCCCGACCCCCGGGGGGCCGGCCCCGGAAGAGAGCAGCGGGATAAGGGCCTGTACCATCCGCCGAGCCCCCTCCCGGCGGCCCACCACCACGGGGCCCCGCCTCACCACCACCACCACCACCATCACCACCACCACGCTTCCCCGCAGGCCCCGCCGCCCTCCTCCTCCTCCGCCTCCTCCCACTACCACCACCACGCTCACCCGCCCCACCCGCCGGAGATGGAGACGGGGGGCTCCCCGGACGACCCCCCGCCCCGCCTGGCCCTGGGGTCGCAGCCCAGCCTGCGGGGCTGGCGGGGCGGTCTCCCGGCGGCCCCTCCCTCGGCCCCGTCGCCCTCCCCGGCCGCGGCCTCCTCCCACCACGCGGTCTCCATGGGCGGGGGCGGGGGCCCCCCGTCGCCGGCCCTCCGCTACTTCCAGCTGCCCCCTCGGGCGTCCAGCACGGCCATGTACGTCCCGGCCCGCTCCGGCCGCGGGCGCAAGGGCCCGCTGGTCAAGCAGACCAAGGTGGAGGGGGAGCCGCAGAAGGGGGCCGGCTCGGCGGGGTCCCCCTCCGCCCCCGGCCCGGTGGAGAAGAATTCGATCCCCATCCCCACCATCATCATCAAGGCCCCGTCCACCAGCAGCAGCGGGCGCAGCAGCCAGGGCAGCAGCACCGAGGCCGAGCCCCCGCCCGGCCCGGCCCCCGCGCCCCAGCCCGAGCCCGCCCCGACGCCGGCCTCGCCGCTGCCCCCGGCCTCGCCTCTGCCCCCGGCCTCCCCGCTGCCCCCGGCCTCCCCGCTGCCCCCGGCCTCGCCGGGCCCCGCCTCCCTGGACTTCACCAGTCAGTTCGGCGCGGCGCTGGTAGGGGCGGCGCGGCGGGAGAGCGGCGGGGCCGGGGTCGGGGCCGGGGTCGGGGCCGGGGCCGGCTGGCACAGCGAGGCCCGCCGCCGCTCGACCCTCTTCCTGTCCACCGACGCCGGCGACGAGGACGGGGCCGCGGCCGACGGCTTCGGGGGCTCCGCCCCGCCCGGCCCCCGCCTGCGCCACTCCAAGTCCATCGACGAGGGGATGTTCTCGGGAGAGCCCTACCTGCGGCTGGAGGTCGGAGGGGCCGGGGCCGGGGCCGGCTACGGCCTGGGCGGGGGCGGGGGCTACGCGGCTGGCCGCACCTACGGGGGCGGCGCGGCGGGCCTCAGCGCCTTCACCAGCTTCCTGCCCCCGCGGCCCCTCGTCCACCCCCTGACGGGCAAGGCCCTCGACCCCGCGTCGCCCCTGGGCCTGGCCCTGGCCGCCCGGGAGCGGGCCCTCAAGGAGTCGTCCGAGGGCGGCGGCGGGCCCCGGCCCCCCTCCCCCCGCTACGAGCCGCCGCCTCCGCCCCCGCCCGCCCACCCGCACCACTCCCCGCACCTCCACCACCACCCCCTGCCCCCACCGCCCGAGCCGGTCCTGCGGCTGTGGGGCTCCACGTCCCCGGAGCCCGTCCGCCGGGAGCTGGGCTACCACCGCCCGACGGGCCTGGGCCTGGGCCTGGGCCTGGCCGAGAAGCCCGCCGCCGGCAGCCCGCCCGCCGCCCGCCGCTCCCTCCTGCACCGCCTGCCCCCCGGGCCGCTCCTGCTGCAGCTGGGCGGCCCCGACGCCCCCCACCCACCGGGGAAGGGCTGGCGGGGCGGCGGGGGCGGCGAGGAGGCGGAGCGCCTGCCCCTGCACGTCCGCTTCCTGGAGAACTGCGAGGGCGGGCGGGCCGGCGCCGGGCCGGAGGATGGGGAGCGGGGGCCGCCCCCTCCGCCCAGCCCCCGGCGGCGCGGCCCTCAGGGCCCCCCGAGCCCCCTGACCTCGCCCCGGGCCACCGGCGAGGAGAACGGGCTGCCGCTGCTCGTGCTGCCCCCGCCGGCCCCCTCGGTGGACGTGGACGACGGCGAGTTCCTCTTCTCCGAGCCGCTGCCCCCGCCCCTCGAGTTCTCCAACAGCTTCGACAAGCCCGAGTCCCCGCTGACCCCCGGGCCTCCGCACCCCCTGCCCGAGCCCCCGGACGCCGTCCCCCCCGGCCCGCCGCCCCCCGCCCCGCCGCCCCCGGCCCCGGCCGCCCTGGACTCCACCGCGTCCAGCCTGACCTCCTACGACAGCGAGGTGGCCACCCTGACCCAGGGCGCGGGCGGCACGGGGACCCTCCCGGCCCCGGCCGGCGACGGCCCCCAGCCCCCGGCCCCCGGCCCGGAGCCCCCGGCCGCCGCCGCCGCCGCCGCCGCCGCCCCGGAGCCCCCGGCCGGAACGGACTCCGGCATCGAGGAGGTGGACAGCCGCAGCAGCAGCGACCACCCGCTGGAGACCATCAGCAGCGCCTCCACCCTGAGCAGCCTGTCCGCCGAGGGGGGCGGCGGCCTCGGGGGGCCGGAGCTGCTGGACACCTACGTGGCCTACCTGGACGGCCAGGCCTTCGGGGGCGGCGTGGGCGTCGGCGTCCCCTACGCCCCCAAGCTGCGGGCCCGGGCGGGCCTGGCGGGGCCGCTGCGGCCGGGCCCGGGGGCCCTGCGGGAGGTGGCCACCCCCACCAGCCCCACCGTCTCGGTCACGGGGGCCGGGGCCGGGGGCGAGGGGCTGCTGGCGCTGGGGCCGCCCAGCCCGCTGCCGGGGCTGGGGGAGCCGGACGTCGGGCCGGTCCCCGCGCCGCCCCCCGCCGTCGCCGTCGCCTCCTCCTCCTCGCTGCCCCGCAAGCTGCTGCCCTGGGAGGAGGGTCCGGGCCCGCCCCCGCCCCCGCCCGTGGCCGTGGCCCCGCCGCCCGCCGTGGCCGCCGCCTCGGCCCTCGCCTCGGTCAAGGCCAGCATCATCAGCGAGCTCAGCTCCAAGCTGCAGCAGTTCGGCGGGGCGGCCGGCGGGGCCCTGCCCTGGGCCCGGGGGACCGGCCCGGGACCCGGACCCGCCGCCGGAGGGGGCGGCCCGGGGGCCGGGGAAGGCCCCGAGCCCCCCGGCTACGTGCCCGACCGCACGGCGTCCCTGCAGCGGCAGAGGTGAGCGGGGCCGGGTCGGGGCCAGAGGCGGAATGCCTCGTCTCCGGCCCGGGGCCGACCGGGAAGGGGTCGGGGGGCCGTCCGGCGCGTGTCGGGGGAGGCCCGGCCTGCGTCCCACAGCCTCAGGAAGCTCCCTCTCTCTCCTCTCCGTCCGTTCCCCCCACCCCACCCAGGCTCTCCGACGACCCCCCATCTTCACTCCTCTCCAAGCCACCGGTCAGCAGCCTCTTCCAGAGCTGGCCGAAGCCGCCGCCGCCGCCCCCCCCGCAGCCCCTGCCCCCGGGGCCGTCCTCGGGGCTGGGCGGGGGCTCCCCGTCCCCCGGCGGCGGGGGCGCCGGCCGGCACCTGCAGGGCGTGGACTTCGACATGCGCCCCCCGTTGCTCCGCCGGGCCCCCAGCCCGTCCCTGCTGCCTCCCTCGGACCACAAGGTCAGCCCCGCCCCCCGGCCCTCCTCGCTGCCCATCCTGCCCTCCGCCCCGCTCTACCCGGGGCTCTTCGACCTCCGGGCCTCCCCGACCGGCGGGGGTGGGCCCGGCGGGGGCGGCGGGGGCGGCCCGGCCGGGGTGGCCGGCGACCCCTTCGCCCCGGTCTTCGTGCCGTCGCCCGCCGGGCTGGGAGCCGCCGCCGCCGCAGTGGCCAGCGCCCGGTCCCTGTCGCCCACCCGCCTGCTGTCCCTGCCGCCGGACAAGCCGTTCGGGGCCAAGCCGCTGGGCTTCTGGACCAAGTTTGACGTGGCCGACTGGCTGGAGTGGCTGGGCCTGGCCGAGCACCGGGCCCGCTTCCTGGACCACGAGATCGACGGCTCCCACCTGCCCGCCCTGACCAAGGAGGACTACGTGGACCTGGGGGTCACGCGGGTCGGCCACCGCATGAACATCGACCGAGCACTCAAGTTCTTCCTGGAGAGGTGATCCAGCCCCTCCCCCCGGGCGGGGGGGGGGGGACCCCGGACACGGACACGCGCGCCCCCCTCCCCCCTCCCGCCCATCTCCGGGACCCCGCCGGGGCTCCCGGACGGACTCGATGTCCCAGTCGCGCGCCGCCGAGACAGGACTGGCCCCCGCCCCCCGTCCCCCTCCCCCAGGACGGTCCCCACACCGGAGGAGAGACTCCCGGGGGCGGGGGCTGCGCGGAGGACCTCAACGTTGCTGCTTAGGACTCAGCAGGGTGGGAGAGGGTCGGGCACCAAGAACCGGGGGGGTTGGGGGGTGGGTGGGAGGGAGGGGCCGGGGAGCGTCACCGAGGAGGACCGGGTGGGGGTGGGGGGCGCCGGAGCGGTCCTGGAACCGGAATGGGGGGCGTGGGGAAGGGGGATGCGGAGGCTCCCGAGGCAGTGGGGGACCGGGAGTGGAGAGGAGGGGGGGCAAGGAAGGATCCCTCTGGGGCCGGGGTGGGGGGCTCACGCCTGCCGACCCTTAAATCTACCAAACACCTCCCTTCTTCCCGCCGACCTCCCCCACGACGTTTCTGCCAAACTCCCCGTGCCTCCGTGACCCCCCTCCTCCTTAGTGACTCTCCCTCTCCTCTGTGATTCACCCCAGCCTTTCCCCCTCCGTGATTTCCTGCCCCGGCTCCCTCGGCCCCTCCCTCTCCCCTCTGCCTCCCTCCTTCCCTCCCTCTCTCTATCCCCTCCCGGGACCCTCCCTGTCCCCTCGCTCCTTCCCGATTCTCCTAGCCTGTTGCTAGGCCTCTTCCCCTGCGCCCTCGCACGCCTCTGTTCCCCCAACCCACTCGCACGCCTCTTTGCACACTCCCTCTGCACGCTCCTTTGCACGCCCACTCACCCCTCCCTGGGCCGCTGTTTTGCACACAGATCCATGCTCTTGTATACACTGGCTCTCTTGCACACCTGCCCTTTTGCTCAGACACTTGCACACTCGCTTTGCCTTAGGCTTGTTCTCTTGGCACGGTTGAGCTTCCACCACCACGTACACGCGTTCCCATCCACGATGGTTATGCAAGCTTACACTCTTGCTCTCTAGTGTACACTTACTCTTGAACTTTGCGATTCATTACCCACTCTCCCTCCTAGGCCCTCTTGCCTGCATCTTTCTTGCACGTTTTTGCCCTCCCGTTTGCTTTCTCTTCCTTTCACCCAAGCTCCGTTTCTCACACGTTCCCTTGCACGCCTCTCTTCTTTCTCTCTCGCACACATACCCGCTCACCCTTGCATGATCGCCGCCGCCTCACCCCACCGTCCCTCTGCCCTCTTGCATGGCTCCCCCCACCTGCCCTTCCAGGCCTCTAGGCTGGGAAGTGGGGAGTGGGAGGATGGGGGAGGGGCACCGACACCATATCCCCTTCCCCTCAAAAATGGCCACCCTCCCAATCAGCTCCCCACCCTCCCCCCCAAGACACTCCTCAATACGGGGGGCGGGGGAGATCTAATGGATCCCTCCTCTTCTCCCCCACCCCTTGCCCCAATCACCTGCCAAAGAAAGGAGCCCCCCCCCCCCAACCTCCCCTGGACATCGTACCCACCCCGGCCCCTCCCTGCTGGCCCCTGGGGTCACTCCGTCAATGGGAGGGGGCTCCCAGTTCCTTCCCCCACCACGTCAGGGATCTGCGGGTTATTGCGGGGGGCGGGGGGGGTTCGCGGGGAATCCAGTCCTCCTTTTCAGTCCGTTCTCCCCACCCCCGGGGGACGGTGTGGTGTCTGTCTATCAAGGGCTTGTCAATTCCGGATGGGCACCGCCTGGGGGAGGTGGGGAAACCTAGGGGAAGGTAGGTCTGGGAAAGGGAGGCGGGGATGGGAACACGGGGCAGAGAATATGAAAAAAAAAATACAAAAACAAAAAAAACTAAAATAAAAACCCGAAGAATTGTCTTCCAAAGGGCGGGGCTGGGGAGGGGGCTCACCCCAACCCTCCCCAGTCAAAGGGTACTTAAGGGGGGAAGCTGGGGGTGAGGATCGGGTCTCCTGGATCCCACGGGGAAGGAAGGGGTGGAAGCAGGGCCTTGGTGGAGGGACTGTCGTGGAGTCCTCGATTGAGGGATGGGCAGTAGGGAGGGACGAGGTGCCTAGGGCCCTGAGGGAAAGGTGTGAAACAAGGGCTGAGACTGCAGATGGTTGAGTTCCCGAGGAAGGCTGAGAAGGGAAGTTAGGAATACACGCGTCCTCCAGAAGGAGGGTGATGGCGGCGGCGATAGCAGTGGGACGGATGGGTCCCTGGTTAGGAGAGGAAGAGGAGTCAGAGCCCGGAACGGGAGGTCTGGATCTGTGGGGGGACGATGGGGGTGGGGGCTGGGCCGGGCCAGGGCTCCTGGGACGTAGTAAGGGGGCGGGGCCAGGTTGCCTAGCGAGGATGCCCCGGTCCTGGAAGAGAAAGGCAGCTGGAAGCTTGAGAGGGGATGGATGGGGTGGGAAGGTGGAGATAACGGGACAGGGTGCCTGTATCCCTCGTCCCTGGGGGTAGGTATTTTCCCCCCATGCCTCAACTTTCCTCCTCCTCCTCCTCGTCAGTGCCAAACCCCCGGGGCGGGTGAGTGGTGGGGGGGGGAGGGCCCCCGGCGCCCGGATCCCCCCGCCTCCCGCCCCTCTTTTGCAGAGAGATGGCTTTTGTATCGGGTCATTCTTTATAATTAAACTCACAGTATCTACCCCGAGCCGGCCCTGCCTCCTTTCTGGGGCCTTTTGGTGAGCACGTGCGGCGGCGGGCCGCGGCGTCCCTTCAGGCCTCCTGGGCCGGCCCGGGCCCGAGGGCCTCGAGCAGGCGACGGCGGGCCAGCGCCCGGCGCAGGTACAGTCGGTAATCGCTCAGCTGGGTCTCGTCGTGCCGGGTGAGGGGGTGCGGCTCCCCGCGCAGGTACAGGCCCGAGCGCAGTAGGTGCGAGCGAGCCTGGAAGTCTGTCACGGTGATCAGCCACCTGCCGGGGCCCCGGCTCAGCGGGCCTGCCTCGACGCTCCCACTTCTCCCCCCGTCGCTCTGAGCTCTCTCTCCCTCTCTGGCTCCCCCTTCCACCCTGGCTACTGGCCGGGCCCCCTTTTAATCATCGTCACCATCATCGCGATAGTTGCAGGCCTTTTCGACGTGCTGGGCTCGTGGGGCAGATCCAATACAGTCAGCTCGGGCCCAGTCTCCGACCTACACCCGGGGTGGTGGGTGGGGGTGATGGTCACAATCTAATGAGGGAGAACAGGTCTTTAACCCCCATTTTATAGTTGAGGACACTAAAGCCCAGAGAAGGGAAGTGACTTGCCCGAGTCACATGGCAGGCAAGTGGCGGAGCCGGGATGCCCTCGTTCCCAGTCCTTTGCCACTTGCTTGCCGTGTCATCTTGGACAAGTCTTTTAACTTCTCTGCCCCTCAGGTTTCTCATCTGTGAAATGGGGATTAAATACCTACTCTCCCTGCCTCTTAGAGCGTGACCCCCGTGAGGGACAGGGACTGTGCCTGATCTAATTGTATCTACCCCAAAATACCATTATTATGTGTATTTTCATCAGTGAACAGACTCAGGTTTCTGAGCAGCTACTTCCGATCACTGATCCGGCAGTCAACGTGCAGTGACTGAGTGGGCCTAGGGCCATTGATGACCGAGGGATCCCAGAGGGGATTCTCTCTCGGGTGGCCGAGCGACCACCCCACCGGGCCCCTACCTGTCCCGGCGCCCGGCTGTGCCACAGATCACATTCAGGTTCTCGAAACGAATGCTGCTCACACGGCCACTCTCCAGGGCCTCGGGCAGCTCTTCGTTGAGTGCGGTCAGCACATCCAGATGGGTCAGATCAGCCTCGGGCTGGGAGAAAGCAGGGGCAGGTGGCCACGGTCACGAGGTCAAGGGGCCGTCTTGGGAAAGGTGGATGTGCAGCAGGGCCGGGGTTGGAAGTCAGAATTTGGGGTCAGAACTCTCTTCGGGGCCTTCCGAGATTTGGGAATCCCGACTGCCACCTCCATGCGGTGGGATCGAGGTCGGAGTGCGGGATGGGGGCGGGAGAATCTTACCGCCGTCTCCAGGCAGAGACAGAGTGGCTGGGCGGTCGGTGGCTTGGGGAATTTGCGAATACACGGGAGCTCCTGGTCCAGAGCTTCACACTCAGCGATCATCTGGTGGAGGTGCTGTTTCCTAGGGGGTAGGAAAAATCAGAAGAAAAGGATGACCAGGTAGGAAGGGGAGATTGGTGGAGGGGTAGATAATAATAATCATACTAATAATAATGATGGCATTTGTTAAGCGCTTACTTTGTGCAAAGCACTGTTCTACGCGCTGGTGGGATACAAGGTGATCAGGTTGTCCCACGTCTCACCGTCTTAATCCCCATTTTACAGATGAGGTAACTGAGGCATAGAGGTTAAGTGACTTGCCCAAAGTCACACAGCTGACAAGTGGCGGAGCCGGGATTAGAACCCATGACCTCTGACTCCCAAGCCCGGGCTCTTTCCACCGGACCACGCTGCTTCAATGCAGCTAGATGAGAAGTGAAACAGGTGAAAGGAGGCTACAGTAAGAGGGAAGAGTGGAAGGTGAGAGAGGGTGGCCAGGAGAAGTCTTTAAGATCCCGGAGAGCCAGGTAAACTGGGATCCCATAGTCGGGGTCACTCACGAGGATTTGAGAGAGACAGCTTTCCCCGGATTGTGAGCCTGCAACTCCTCGAAGGTCTCTAGACCAAACAGGGGGCTTCCTGGCAGAGAAAGGGAGGAAAGGGGGAATGGGAAAATTTGTGTGGGACATTATAACAATCCTGGAGGGAGCCAAGTGAGGAAATGAGTTGAATGATTGGGGAAGGGAGTCTAAACTTGACAAGCACCCGCTATTTTTCCCAGCTTCCACTTCCTTCACTCTCCCCAGTCTGATGCCCAGTTCTCAGTTTCCAGTCCCCTCAGTCCTTCTGTTCCCAGGAACTCCTGTATTCTCAGCTTCACTCTCATTTTTCATAGTCTCCGTCCATCATTCCCTTAACTCCTTCTGCTCCACCGGTTTCTGATCCCCAGTTCCCCCAGTTTTCCCCCCCAATCACTAATCTCCCATTCCCTCAGTTTTTCCCAACACCCAATTTCCATTTCCACAAGACTTCAGTCCCCGTTCTTCTAGGATGTTCCCAGTTGCAATTCCCAGTTTCCACAGGCCCCTAATTTCCAGTTTCCCCACTTCCCCAACTACACGGAGCTCTCCCAGTTTTACCTGCCTCCCTGCACCCTCCGATGCTGCCCCTTGAGGAGGATTCTTCCAGAGGTTCGTCTGAATGCATCCTAAAGAGAGACCAGAACCCCGTGAAGCCCTTCCAATCTCCCCAACCGCTCCGAACCCATCCACACTACCCAACCTCCACAGCTTCCTTCAGAGCCTCTCTAGATTCTTCATCCCCTCAGTCCCCTTCCAGCCGTCCTTCGCAGATCCCACAGACCTTCCCTCTCGGACGAAACGTCTCCCCACACTCGCTGGACGGTTCCCACCTTTCTCCAGAACCTTTCGCTCTCCCCTCCGTTCTCTCAGAGCCTCCCGAGTAGTCCCAGGCCGTTCATCTTACCCCTCCAAGGAAAATGAACCCGAAAAAATGGAAATGGATTGGGGGGGGAGAGGGGGTAGCGTGAGAACTGGGGAAGTCAGTGGGACTAAATGGTAGGAGGTGACTCTTGGCGGCGTCGATTTCATGTCTGCGATGCCCCCGTCTTACTGAATGGGCCCCACACCCCGGGGTCGAGGTGTCCGTCAGCCATGGGCTCAATCTCGGACTTCACACCTCTCCCCCAGGCCTCGACCCGGCCCGCTTCCCTCCATCGCCTCTTTCTCCCGAGGCTCCCCTCTTGGGGCCCAGGCCGGCCAGCCAATCGGAAAGCGGAGAGCATCGGTGTCGTCACTTGTTGCCGGGCAGACGTTCACCGGGCCCTCCTGCCCAACGGTTGGAGCACGCGCTGGAAGGGGGGCGGGGAGGTGGGGGGCAAGATTAGAAAAGGCGGGAAAGGGAGAGGGGGCAAGTGGAGTGCGAGCTCCGTATGAGACAGGGACTGCGCCTGATCAGATAGTGTTGAAGCTACCCCAGTACTTAATAATAATAGCGTTAGTATTTGTTAAGCCCTTAGTATGTGCAGAGCACTGTTCTAAGCGCTGGGGGAGATACAAGGTAATCGGGTTGTCCCTCGAGAGGCTCACAGTTAATCCCCATTTTCCAGATGAGGTCACTGAGGCACAGAGAATAATAATGTAGGTATTTGTGAAGCGCTTACTATGTGCAGAGCACTGTTCTAAGTGCTGGGGTATACAGGGTAATCAGGTTGTCCCACGTGAGACTCACAGTCTTAATCCCCATTTTCCAGATGAGGTCACTGAGGCCCAGAGAAGTGAAGTGACTTGCCCACGGTCACACAGCTGACAAGGGGCAGAGGCGGGATTTGAACGCATGACCTCTGACTCCCAAGCCCGGGCTCTTTCCACTGAGCCACGCTGCTTCTCTATAATAATGTTGGTATTTGTTAAGTGCTTACTATGTGCAGAGCATTGTTCTAAGCGCTGGGGTAGGTACAGGGTAATCAGGTTGTCCCACGTGAGACTCACAGTTAATCCCCCTTTTCCAGATGAGGTCACTGAGGCCCAGAGAAGTGAAGTGACTTGCCCACAGTCACACAGCTGACAAGTGGCAGAGCCGGGATTCGAAACCATGACCCCTGACTCCCAAGCCCGGGCTCTTTCCACTGAGCCACGCTGCTTAGAACACAGTAAACGCTTAGCAACTCTTTAATCAGTATTATAATCATTATTCTTAGGGTTAGGAGGCAAAGAGATGGAGGCGGCCCGAAGCAGAAATGCAAAGGAGAGTGGGACGTCCTCTCTCTGTTGGTTATTGAAGGGGCATTTCTACCTGGAGGCAGAGGGTTGGACTAGGTGACCTCTTTAAGATCCGTTCCAGCTAGAGGGGCGAATGGCAGAGATCCTCAGAGGTAGAGATGGAGAGAGACAGAAAGAGGAGGGCAGAGAGGAAAGGGGTCGGCGGAAATCGCTCAGACGGTTATGGTTTTTGTTGTTCTGAATTGTGGGAGAATGATTTTGCAAGGTCTCTGAGGTTGTTTTCGTTCCGATAATAACAACGCAACGACGATTGTTATTAATTTATTATTGTCATTATTAGTTTGATGGTTATTATTATTACCGTACTAAGCGCCGGTGTAGATACGAGATCATCGGGCCGAACGCAGTTCCAGTTCCTCACCGGGCTCACGGTTTTAGGGGGAGGGAGAACAGGTATCTGACTCCCGTTTTACAGATGAAGAAACAGGTGGGCTACGACTGTTTTGTACGGCAGGGAATGTGGGACCCCGGCTGGATTCACCTTGCTTCTATAGGAAATCACAGCGCGGGGACGCGGGGGACGGGATTCCCGGGTCTCAGGATGGGAATGGTCATGAATGTGGAAGGGCAGAAGGGATCCGGAAAGCTGGTTGTCCCGATCTCAGGAGAAGAACACGGCCCGTTGGGAGGAGGCAGGAAATCCCCGGGCGTCGAGTTTGGACTGCCCCACCGTTTTCCTTGGGCGCCCAGCCCACTTTCCACCTCGGGGTGGGCAGTCAGCATGGGCGGGGGGGTGTAGAGGGCCGAAGGGAACCCGCTGCTCCTTCATCCCCCTGGAACACCAACAGGGAAACGAGGGGCACTGCAGTAGGAGGGATGGGGGCTAGACAGAATAGGAGGGACGGGGCCCAGAGGAGAGTGAGGGAGGTTGCCCCCGTTCAGGGAAACTTTTCAGAAGACGCGTTTAGGATGGGCGAGGGACAAAAGAGTGCTGGAATTTCCTTTTAGGTCCCCTCCGCCCCTCCCCACTCTCTAACTAGTCTCCCATGGCCTCCCCGGGCTTTGCTCTCTGCTTTTCTGTTCCTCTATGTCCCCTCTCTCTGTGTCTCTGTGTCTCTGTCCCCAGCCCTCCCCTGGCCCGGGGCCCGGGCGCTGACACAATCCCCCGAGTCAGCAAGTTCCCTCCAGTCCAGAAATGATGTCAGAGCTGCAGTGGGATGGGGGTGGGGGTGGGGAGAAGGGGTACGGACCAGCCCCCGACCCCCTTTCCTCCTTGGACCCAAGTACCCTGCTCCCCACTTCTCTCCCTTCCTCCCAGCGGCCCCCCCCCCCGACCCCCGGCTTTCCACCCCAGCTCCCATCCCCTCCAGGGTCCCAGGCTTCCCGCCCCCGAGAAACAGCGTGGCTCAGTGGAAAGAACACGGGCCTGAGAGTCACAGGTCGTGGGTTCTAATCCCGGCTCTGCCACTTGTCTGTTGCGTGACCTTGGGCAAGTCACTCGCTTCTCTGGGCTTCAGTGACCTCATCTGTAAAACGGGGATGAAGACTGTCCGCCCCACGTTGGACCACCTCATTACCTTGGATCTACCCCGGCGCTTAGAGCGGCGCTTGGCACATAGTAAGCGCTTAACAAATACCATCTTGATTATTATTATCCAGGCCCCTGACTCCCCCTCTCCTCCCGGCCGTCCCCCGGTCCGGTTTTCCTTCCAGCCACCGGGGGGGAAGGCCCACGATGGAGCCATCTGGACGGCGGCGAGCATGTGGTCAGCGAGGAGAGTGTCCAGCGGGCCTCTGCCTGTCTCTCTTGTCTCGCTTTCCCTTCTGCCCGTCTCTCTGCCTCCCCATCCGTCTCTTCCCATCACCTTCCCCCCTCGCTTCTCCGCAGCCAGCCTGGAAGGAGGGTGGGCGAGGGGCCTCGGGGGACAGGCCTGCCCCATCTCTTTGCCGACGCCCCCGTGCCTCAGTTTCTCCCTTTTTCGTCCCCCCCCCCCGGGGCGATTGAGCAGAATACCTGGGATGGAGGGGCGCGATGGTCGGGATAGGGCAGGGGGCCGGGACCCCCGGGCCTGGCGTGGGAGCCGGTGGCTGGGGAGGGGGCGCGGGTGGGGGGAGGGGGTGGGAGGCGTCGGGGGCGCGCTGGTCGCGGTCACGCGCGCCCCCCACCTTGGACCCCGAGCTCGGGGACAGGAGGGGGGGAGGGTGCGGGGGGGAGGGGGATCCCGCCCCCTCCCCCCGTCGGAGCCGGAGGAGGAGCCGGGGAACCTGCGACAAGGAGCGGAGAGGAGGAGCCGGAGCGAGAGGAGGGAACGCCGGGCTGCGGCCGTGCGTCCTGCCCCCCGGACCCCCCCTCCCGGGACCCCCACCCCCGGGACCCCCCTCCCGGGACCCCCACCTGGGCTCGGGGACAGGTAGGAGCCGGGGAGCAGACCCAGGCCGGGGCCGGGGGATGGGGGACGGGGGAGGATGGAGAGGGGGCTTCGACCCTCCCCCTCCGTGGGCGGGGGGGGGAGGGGACAGACACGGCCCCCCCCCCCCGGCCCGGCACAGCCGCCCGGCCCCGCAGGAGAGGAGGACTGTGCGAAGCGCGCGGCCCGGGAGCTGCAGGCGGGGCGCGGGCACGGCGGCGCGGGCACGGGCGGGCGGGGGCGCGCGCGGGGGGGGGGCCCGCAGTGGAGGCGGCGGGGCTCCCGGCCTTCCCCCCTCCTCCCCTCCCCGGCCGCGCAGGCGGAGGGGCTGGATGCTAAGATGCCAAATTTTGAATGGTCCATTCCAAGCGCTTAGTCCAGTGCTCTGCGCCTAGTAAGCGCTCAATAAACGCCAACGAATGGGCGGATGGATGCGTAAAACCGCCCCACGGGGAGATCTGGAGCTGCGAAGCCCAGACCGTCCCGCTCCCTTTCAGGGTCCCAGCCACCCTCATCTCCCACCTTGGGGTCACCTCGGGGATCCAGCCATCCTCCCCCTGCGACCCCCATCTCTCTCCTCACTGCCTTGATCTCCCCCGCTTCATCCGCCGCCTCCCGGAGGACCCCCGGGGTCCCGCCCCCCGAGTTGTCCCCAGCCCCCGTCTCCCCGCAGCCCAGGTGCGCCCGGGACTACATTTCCCAGCAGCCCTCGGGGCCCGGCTCCCTCGGTGCCGGGGGCCGCCGTGGCCCCAAGTGCTCCTGGGAGTTGTAGTTGAGGTGAAGGGTGGGCAAGTCCTGGCTCACCGTTCGGGCTGCAGGCTGGTTAGTATTCAGGAGAAGAGACCTGGACGGGGCCGGAGGGAGAGGGAGCAACACACACATACACACTGCGGAGAGAGCGTGCCCGGGGGGTGGGGCTGCAGAAGACAAGGCTCTCCCCAGAGAGGTGAGAGGGGGCTCATGGAGAGCAGCGAGGCCCTAGACTCCAGAGCCAGGGGAGCAGAGGTGTGAGCGTTTTTCGGGGATTTCTGAGTCTCGTCTCTCGCTCCTACTTAGGTGCCGTGGCGGCCTGAAGACACCCGAGGGGGGGGGGGGGGGGGGTGTCTCCTTTCTCTTCTCCCATGGGTTGCCCCGTTTCCCAGCACACCCAGTTCTGACCCCTGGACCCAGCACAGAAGAGAGTAGGTAGAGTTGGGGCCCGAAAGGATGGGAGTGGGATGGGCGTCCGGGAGCCGCAACGGGGAGGTTCGGGGGTTTCCGAAGACTGGGAGAGCGGGAAGGGGAGACGGGACCGGGGAGCTCTTCCTCTCTGTATCTGGCTCCCCCATCCCCTCCGCCCGTGGCTTCGTCTCAGCTGTCTCTCACCCCGTAGGCCGCCGCCATGTCGGGTGACTACGAAGATGACCTCTGCCGCCGGGCGCTGACCCTGGTCTCTGACCTTTGCTCCCGGCTGCGGGACTCGGAGACCAGCGACAAGTGTCAGGAGTTCAACGACCTGCGGATCCGGGGTTACCCTCGGGCTTCGGATGCAGGTCGGCTCCATCCCCCGGTGACCCCTTTCGGCTTTCCGAGCCTAAGCGCCCCAACCCCGGAGCTCCCCGAGCTTTGAATCGAACGGAGAAGGCCCCTCAACCACCTTTGCCACCACGTTCTCCTTTGCCATGCTTCCGCCCTGCCCGGAACCTCACCCCGTCCTTCGGAGTTGAGGTCTTGTAACGATACGCTGTGGCGTTGAGAGCTTACTATGTGCTGTGCACTATGCTAAGCCCTGGGGTTCAGACAAGGCGATCGGATTGGACGCGGTACCTGTCCCCCGCGGGGCTTGCGGTCCAAGGGGGATGGGAGGACAGGTGTCGAATCGCCATTTAACGGATGGGGAAACCGTGGAGATTTCTGAGAAGCAGCGGGACTTAGTGGGAAGAGCACGGGCTTGGGAGTCGGGAGTCGTGGGTTCTAATCCCGGCTCCGCCACTTGTCAGCCGTGTGACTTTAGGCGAGTCAACTTCTCTGTGCCTCGGTTGTCTCATCTGTAAAATGGGGATAAAGACTGTGAGCCCCATGTGGGACAACCCGATAACCTTGTATCTATCCATAGCACTTACAACAGTGCTTGTCACATAGTAAGTGCTTAAATACCATCATTTTTATTGTTATTATTTCCCGGGAACTTCTCCGTTTCCCCCATCTTCCCTAGATCTCCCTGGGTCTCGGTTCCTGGGTTACCTGTGCTTAACTGGGGTCCAAGGGCCTCTGTGTCAGCTTGAATCCTCAGTATCAGCCCGTTCACCCAGGGGTGATGTTAGGTAAGAGGGGAGAGTCCCATGGGCTCCACTTTGTACAAAGGGAGGGTTTAAAGAGTTGGGTCTACTCACTGGAGAAGCAGCTCTGATCCTTCAATCCCTGTAGCCAAAACGTCTTACTTCCGGGGGTCCCGCATGGGATTTCTCTCAGATCAGCATCTCCCAGAAACTGCTGCCCCATTTGTTCTTGCATTCATGTAGTTGTATTTATTGAGCACTTACTGCGTGCAGAGCACTATACTAGGCGCTTGGGAGAGGACAATAAGACATAGACACATTCTCTGAGCACGGCGTCAATCTAGAGGATCCTGTCCCTTGAGGCAGGCCACGTGGGAGGCCCCCATCTATAGTAATGATAATAATCGCGGTATTTATTAAGCTCATACTATGTGCCAGGCACTGTACTGGAACGGATACAAGCAAATCAAGTTGGATACAGTCTCTGTCTCACATGGGGTTTACGATCTTAATTTCCATTTTAAAGCTGAGGGAATAGAGGCACAGAGAAGTGAAGTGACTTGCCCAAGGTCACACAGCGGACAGGTGGCGGAGTCAGGATTAGAACCCGGGTCCTTCTGACTCCCAGGCCCGTGCTCTAGCCACTAGACCATGTTGCTTCTTCTGGCTGGAACCCCAGGGAATGCCTCTCTCCTTAATGTTAGCCCCTAAGTTCACCTCCCTTGTCATCCTCGGGGGGAGATGGGAGAACAGGGCAGGGTGGGGAAGGAAGGGAGGCAGGAGGAAGCCGGCTTGAATCCCGCTGAAACCTTTAAGATCCTTTAACAGCCTTCAGCGTCCTTATTTTACATCTTCAACCTGGAGGAGCTCTCCAGGTGTGTTTGTGTGGAGGAGAAGGGGGAGGCCGAGGGTGGAGCAGAGGGGCAGATGGGGCAGAAGCTGACGCCCTTCCTCCCTCCCACCTGACTCAGACGATGCCCGAAGGACCAACCAGGGACCGAGGGTCCTCTGGGCTGGCCAAGCGGCCCTTCCTAACCTCCAACCCTAACTCTTTCCCCAACAGACATCTCGGTCAGCTTGCTGTCGGTCATTGTGACGTTCTGCGGGATCGTCCTCCTTGGCGTCTCGCTCTTTGTCTCCTGGAAGCTCTGTTGGGTCCCCTGGCGTGACAAGGGGGGATCGCCGACCCCCCGCAAGGACCTCGGGGGGGCTCCCGGCCACCTGGGGGGAGCCCACCTGGGCCTGGGAGGGGTCGGCGGGGGCCACCTGGGCTTAGGCGGCAGTGCTCACAGCCATCACCTCCTCCACCACCCCCACCACACGCCCTTCGTCGAGCTCCTGACCGAACGGGAGCTGGGAGGAGGGCCGGGGGGTCCCGAGACCCCCGAGCGCTCCTACCTGGACATGGACTCCTATCCTGAGGCTGCGGTGGCTGCCGGAATCAAGCTGAGTCAGACTTCGCCGGACCTGCCTGGAGATGGCGGTGGGGGCGGGCTCCTGCTCCTCCCTGGTGGGGGCAAGGAAGGTGGGGGTGGGGGCCTCCCCAACGCACAATCCCACCAGCAGGTCACCAGCCTGACACCCTCCGTGAGGTGAGGGGAAGGGCAGGGGTGGAGAGGGGAGGGTGGGAAGGGGCGACGAGGAGAAGGAAAGGAAGGATGGGGTGGGGGGCGGTGGAGGGGAGGGGGAAGGGAGGAGAAGGGCGGAGGAGGGAAGGGCCAAGGAAGAGAGGAACTGGAGAAGGGAGTGTTGGTTGACAGGGCCCGGGAGACCATGGGCGAGACCGTCTCCCTCTGTGCATCGGGGCGGGCCGGGGTGTCCCTGGGGGCCCAGAGACCCTGTTACTCGTGGGGAAGTAAAGGTGGAGGTACGGGGGGGGGGGGGGCTGGTCTCCCCTGCTCCCTCCTCCCTTCCCCTTTCCTTCCCAACTCCTGTCTCCTTCCCGTCCCCCCCATCAGGTACCCGGCCCTTCCCCGCCCTTTGACCCAACAGCCGCTGACCCAGCCACCGTTGACCCTGCCGGACCCTGGGGAGGAGCGGCCCCCAGTTCCGCCACTGCCTCCTGCCCAGGGGGAAGAGAAGAACCGCCTTATTGGGCAGATCAAGCCCGAACTGTACCAGCGGGGGGGAGAGGGGGGCCGGCGGGGGGGGCCCGGGGGCCCTGGGGTGGGGGCTGGGGGAGCCGGGGACGGGGGGGATGGGGACGGGGAGGGCGGGGCGCCGTGTGGACGTTTCAGCTTCGCCTTGCGCTACCTCTACGGCTCCGACCAGCTAGTGGTCCGGATCCTTCAGGCTCTGGACCTCCCGGCCAAGGATTCCAACGGCTTCTCTGACCCCTACGTCAAGATCTACCTGCTGCCTGACCGCAAGAAGAAGTTCCAAACTAAGGTTGGCCAGAGGAGGGAGGGTTCAGAGACGGCTCACCTCAGGGGAGTCGGGGCCGCCTGCTTGGGGCCGGGCCGGCCTAGGAGGGGGAAGCTTGGGACTGGGGCACGGGCTGTTGAGGGAAGGCTAGGGTGGGTGGAGGGGGCTGGACCCCTTAATCCTCAAGGGGAGCGGAAGGAGCGTGGGAAGCAACGGAGCTTAGTGGGTAGAGCACGGGCCTGGGAATCAGAAGGACCCGAGCTCTAATTCCGGCTCCTCCGCTTGTCTGCCGTGTGACCTAGGGCAAGTCGCTTCACTTCTCCGTGCCTCAGTTCCCTCTTCTCTAAAATGGGGCTGAAGAGTGTGAGCCCATGTGGGACGGGGACTGTGTCCAACCTGATTAACTCGATTGACCCCAGCACTTAGGGCGGTGCTCGGCACAGAATAAGCACTTAACAAGTATCACAGTTATTAGTATTCTTAAGCTCTGAGGGAAGTGAAATCCCCATTTTCTTTATTTGTTTTGATGTCTTTCTCCCCCCTCCTAGGCTGCAAGCCCATTCTTGGGTAGGGATTGCCTCTATTTGTTGCCAAATTGTACTTTCCAAGGCTTAGTACAGTGCTCTGTGCACAGTAAGCGCTCCGCAAATATGAATGAACGAACCGAGGCCGAGGAGGAGGAGGCGGCGGTCCCGGAAGGGGAAAGGGAGCTGCAGGAGGGTCAGCTGGACCCGGTGTTCCCCTGCCCACCCCTTCCTGCTCTTCCTCCCCTTCCTCTTCCTCCTCCCACCACCCCTGCCCATCCCAGGTGCACCGCAAGACGCTGAACCCCGTGTTCAATGAGACGTTCCAGTTCTCGGTCCCACTGGCCGAGTTGCCCCACAGGAAGCTCCACTTCAGCATCTATGACTTTGACCGCTTCTCTCGCCATGACCTCATTGGCCAGGTGGTGCTGGACAACCTACTGGAGCTGGCAGAGCAGCCGCCGGACCGGCCCCTCTGGAGGGCTATCGT
The DNA here is from genome assembly GCF_004115215.2 of Ornithorhynchus anatinus. Taxonomy (NCBI): domain Eukaryota; kingdom Metazoa; phylum Chordata; class Mammalia; order Monotremata; family Ornithorhynchidae; genus Ornithorhynchus; species Ornithorhynchus anatinus. The sequence goes on along the minus strand of NC_041737.1, from coordinate 52,060,112 downwards.
GGAGGGCAGCTCGGTCAGTCCGTCGGTCACCCGCGGGTCCTGGGCCCGCCACCCCCAAATCCTCGCCCCGAATGCTTCATTCTTCCTGGATTTCTTGGTCTTACCTTTTCCCCGTCCTCCCTGTTCCTCCCTCTCTCCTCTCCTTGTCGTAGTGTGTGCGTGCGGGCGTATGTGTGTCTGTGTCTTCCTTCCCCATCCCTGCCACCATCTCCTTTTGCCCATTTCAATCCACCCCCTTTCCCGCCCATCTTCCTCTCCTCCTTCCATTCCCAGAGCCTCTTCTCTGGTCTTCCAAACAAATGGGGTTTGACACGTCCCCAGGGAGCTGGAGGGAGGGGGGGCGGGCGGCCCATGGCCGTGCTGTTTACCAGGCCTGGCACCCGGACAGATCTGTTAAGTGGATTGAAAATGTGAGAGAGAGAGAGAGAGAGAGATGCACACTCACCAATAAGAGAGATAGACGGATGGACACACACACCAGTAGGGATCGGGGTGAGGGCTTTGGGTTGGGAGCCCCTCTCCCCTGCTCCATCTCCTCCCCTATTATGTGCTCCCCAGGAGAAGGCCGATTTGGGGGAAGTGAATTTCTCCTTGTGCTACCTGCCCACAGCCGGCCGGCTCACCGTCACCATCATCAAAGCCTCCAACCTCAAAGCCATGGACCTCACTGGCTTCTCAGGTAGGGTCCCGGGAGGGGCCCTGAGGAGGGTTGCTGGGAGCGACGGGGGGCGGGGGCGGTGGTAGGGTGAGGCAGAACTGGGGAATTGATGGCCAAAAACTGAGGCCTCAGGGAGGGACCGGGGGTGGGACGTGAGTCACCCGACAGGGCCTGGAAGCTGGAAGGCAGAGTCCCAGGGACACCCAAAGGTTGGGGGGGAGGGAGCGGTTCATCTAGGGGAGCAGGGAGCAGATGCCAGAAACTCCCGCCCTTTAGACCCTTACGTGAAGGCCTCGCTCATCTGTGAGGGGCGGCGGTTGAAGAAGCGGAAAACGTCAATCAAAAAGAACACGCTCAATCCGACCTATAACGAAGCCCTGGTGTTTGACGTGGCCCCGGAGAGCGTGGAGAGCGTGGGCCTGAGCATCGCCGTCATGGATTATGACTGGTGGGAAGGGGGAGCCCGAGGGTCGCGGTCATGGATTGGGACTTGGCCAGCTCGGGTCGGGGTGGGGCGGGGGAAGGCCAGAGGAGACCGGAGAGGGCCGGGGAGGCCGGGTGAGACGGGAGGGGCTGGAAAGGACTGGGGAAATTTGGGGAATAAGTCCTTGTGGGGAGGGGAAGGGAACTCCGTGGGGGGTGACGGGGAAGACCGATGGAGGGTGACAAGGGATGGGTTCTGAAGGGCCTAAAGGCGGCGATAGGATCTGCCTGAGAATCTAGCTTGTTGTGCCTTCTCCCCCATTCTCTCCCGCCCCGCCCCCAGCATAGGGCACAACGAAGTGATCGGAGTGTGCCGCGTGGGCAGTGACGCGGCAGACCCTCACGGGAGGGAGCACTGGGCCGAGATGCTGGCAAATCCCCGAAAACCCGTGGAACATTGGCACACGCTAGTGGAGGTGGGAAAGGGGGCGGAGGCCTAGGGGAGCGGGAGGGCCAGAGCCTTAAGAGGGGCGAACGTGTATGTCCCTCCTGGTCCCGGCCCCCGGCCCACCCCGACCTCTCTCCCTCCCGACCGCAGGAGAAGACCCTGTCAAGTTTCATCACGAAGGGCAGCAAATCACCCGGCCCTTCGGAGAGGGACAGGGAGAGAGACGTCTCGGAATGAGGGGTGAGCTGGTGGGCCGAGGGGCGGGCTTCTGGGCCTCTGAGAGGAGTGGGGTCCGGGAGGGAAAGAGGGGGGCCAGGAACTTGGATCCTGATGTCCCTTAACCCCCAGCCAGAACTCACGGATGACTTCCTCACCCCTACTGGCAGCTGGCCAGGGACCGGAAGCCAACCTCCCCGACCTCTCTCCCGCCCGCCTCTTCCACCTCTCGCTGCTGGAGGGGCCAAGCCATTGTCCCCAGCCTCCCTGGAAACGTCCCCTCCTCTAAGCCATATGGACAGAGTGGCCGCGGCCCCCTAGCCCTCCCTCCTCCTGACACCCCCCCCATGAGTTAAGGAAGGTTTCAGTCTGCCTTCTCCTGAGGACTCCCTTCCTGCCCCCTCCTCCTGTTTCCTGGAGGTCCCCAGTGTCTGTGACTTCCCCTTTCCCCTTGAGTCTTTTCTCTTCCCGCCCCACGGAAGTGTCTCCGCCCTCCCCCTCCTATACCTTCCCTGGTGGAGGAGGGGCTGTGCATGTTGGAGGGTCTGGGCCCCACTCCCGACCCCCTTATAAGAGTGAGACTGGTCAGCGCCCCCCACCCCCGGCAAGTCACACGGATCACTATGAATCCTAAAGCCCCCGGCCCTTTTCCCCGTGTCTGTCTCTCCCCAGAACCTCTCGTGGTTCCCCCTCCCAGATGCCCCCAGATGACCCTCCCACGTGTGTCCTCCCCAACCCACCCCGCCCCCTGTCCACACACACATCTGCTGCTGCTACTGTCACTGGAATAAATACCAACCATTGGGCCTCCGCGCTGACCCTGCGTTGTCTTTGGGGAGTGGGGACTGGCTCAGAGGAGGAAGAGGGACCCGTGGAGAAGGAGTCCAAGAAGGGAAGGAGCCCAGAGTAGGAAGGTCAGGGGAAGAGGGATCTCAAGCTACACCAGGACCGCTCCCCAAATAGCGGGGACCGGAACAGTCACATGTATCTAGATCCCTTCCCACCGTGCTCTCTCTGCCTCTCTCTGTGTCCCCCTCTGCTCCACTCTGCCTCCCCATCGAGTGTCGTTTTTGTCTATGTGTCTCTCTGTGTACGTGTGTAAGTGGGTGTGTGCGTGGGTGTGTGTGTGTGTGTGTGTGTGTACACTCGTGTCCACCTCTTACTCTCCTTCCCCCTGCCTCAAGGCTATGCCACAAAAGAGGAAGGGTCTGGATTGTCCATCGCTCCCCCCCCTTCATTTTCCTTCCTCCCCTTCTCTTGGAGCAATAAAATAAAGTCCATTTAAAACGGAAGTCGGATCTGGTGTTTTTCCTTCCCTGTCTTGACCGTTGGCTATGAGGTTGACCATTCGATCGGTGTTGGGCCCGACGGTTTGGTTTTCAGCTAGCCTGTTGCCTGTCCAGTATTGTGTATGTGTGTGCATGCGCGGGTATGTGTAGAGGAGGGTCAGCAGAGGGGTGTCGGTTCTCTCGCGTGCTATCTGTGGCCACCCTATTTTTTATTGAGGTCCTTCCTTGCCACTCTGTCCTTGCCTCCACTCTCTTAGGATCTTGTTTCCCAGGACAAGAAAGAGAGAAAGAGAGAGAGAGCAAGAAGCAGGAGAAGTAATTTATTGGGAGTGGGGCTCGGGGGCTGATGTTTTTGTAGGGTTTGGGGTTTGGTATTGTAAAGGGCAAGCTAATTTGTTATAGCCTGAGCACTGGACTACACCCTGGCTTGTGATTATGGATTCTAAGTATTAGAGGAGCAACAGGGAGCAAGGTTGGGGAGACAAGCTCAGTGTGGGGAGGGAACATATGTATCAACTCATTCCTCCCCACACCAATAAGCTCTCAGTAAATGCAATTGATAATAATGATAATGTTGGTATTTGTTTAGCGCTTACTATGTGCAGAGCAGTGTTCTAAGCACTGGGGTAGATACGGGGTCATCAGGTTGTCCCACGTGAGGCTCACAGTCTTAATCCCCATTTTCCAGATGAGGGAACTGACGCACAGAGAAGTTAAGTGACTTGCCCACAGTCACACAGCGGACAAGTGGCAGAGCTGATTGATAAGAGAAGTAACATGGCCTAGTGAAAAGACATGACCCTGGGAATCAGAGGACTTGGATTCTAATCCCAGCACCTCCATTTGTCTGATCTGTGACCTTGGGCAAGTCTCTTAACTTCTCTGTGCCTCAGTTACCTCATCGGTAAAATGGGGATTCGATCCTTCTCCCTCTGACTTAGACTATGAGCCCCATGTATATAAGCCCCACAGCACTTATATAGATACCCATAATTTCATTTATTTATATTAATGTCTGTCTCCCCCTCTAGACTGCAAGCTTGTTGTGGGCAGGGAATGTCTGTTATATCGTTACATTGTACTCTCCCCAGCACTTAGTACAGTGTTCCGCACACAGTAAGTTCTCAATAAATACTATTGAATGACTGACCGACAGGGATTGTGTTCAACCTGAATGTCTTGTATAATAATAGTAGTAATAATAATGGTATTTGTTAAGCGCTTACTACGTGCCAGGCAAATTGGGTTGGATACAGTCCCTGTCCCATCTGGGGCTTAGCATCTCAATCCCCATTTTACAGATGAGATAACTGAGGCACAGAAAAGTGAAGTTCATTCATTCAATAGTATTTATTGAGCGCTTACTATGTGCAGAGCATTGTACTAAGCACTTGGAATGTACAAATCGGCAACAGATAGAGACAGTCCCTGCCCATTGACCGGTTTACAGTCTAATCGGGGGAGACAGACAGACAAAAACAATAGCAATAAATAGAATCAAGGGGATGGACATCTCATTAAAACAATAGCAATAAATAGAATCGAGGGGATGGACATCTCATTAACAAAATAAATAGGGTAATAAAAATATATACAATTGAGCGGGCGAGCACAGGGCTGAGGGGAGGGGAAGGGAGAGGGGGAGGAGCAGAGGGAAAGGGGGGGAAAAGGGGGCTTAGCTGAGGGGAGGTGAAGTGGGAGGTAGAGGGGCAGCAGAAGGAGCAGAGGGACAAGGTAAAGCTCAGTCTGGGAAGGCCTCTTGGAGGAGGTGAGCTCTAAATAGGGCTTTGAAGAGGGGAAGAGAATTAGTTTGGCAGAAGTGAGGAGGGAGGGCATTCCAGGACAGCGGGAGGACATGGTCCAGGGGTCGACGGCGGGATAGGCGAGAACGGGGGACGGTGAGGAGGTGGGCGGCAGAGGAGCCGAGCGTGCGGGGTGGGGAGTAGAAAGAGAGAAGGGAGGAGAGGTAGGAGGGGGCAAGGTGATGGAGAGCCTTGAAGCCTAGAGTAAGAAGTTTTGTTTCGTGCGGAGGTCGATAGGCAACCACTGGAGGTTTTTAAGAAGGGGAGTGACATGCCCAGAGCGTTTTTGCAGGAAGATGAGCCTGGCAGCAGAATGAAGAATAGACTGGAGTGGGGAGAGACAGGAGGAAGGGAGATCAGAGAGAAGGCTGACACAATAATCCAGCCTGGATATTATGAGACCCTGTACCGGTAAGATAGCCGTTTGGGTGGAGAGGAAAGGGCGGATCTTGGCAATATTATAAAGGTGAGACCGGCAGGTCTTGGTGACAGATCGGAAGTGTGGGGTGAACGAGAGAGCCGAGTCAAAGATGACACTGAGGTTGTGGGCTTGAGAGATGGGAAGGATGGTCGTACCACCCACGGTGATAGGGAAGTCAGGAAGAGGACAGGGCTTGGGAGGGAAGATAAGGAGCTCAGTTTTGGACATGTTGAATTTTAGGTGGCGGGCAGACATCCAGGTAGAGACGTCTTGGAGGCGGGAGGAGATACGAGCCTGAAGGGAGGGGGAGAGGACGGGGCAGAGATGTAGATCTGCGTGTCATCTGCATAGAGATGATAGTTGAAGCGGTGAGAGCAGATGAGTTCACCGAGGGAGTGAGTGTATATGGAGAAGAGAAGAGGGCCAAGAACTGACCCTTGAGGAACTCCAACAGTTAGAGGATGGGAGGGGGAGGAGGCGCCCGCGAAGGAGACCGAGAATGACCGGCCAGAGAGATAAGAGGAGAACCTGGAGAGGACGGAGTCCGTGAAGCCAAGGTGAGATAAGGTGTGGAGGAGGAGGGGATGGTCGAAAGTGTCAAAGGCAGCTGAGAGGTCAAGGAGGATTAGAATAGAGTAGGAGCCATTGGATTTGGCAAGAAGGAGGTCACGGGTGACCTTAGAGAGAGCAATCTCGGTAGAGTGGAGGGGACGGAAGCCAGATCGGAGGGGGTGCGGGAGAGAATGGGAGTTAAGAAATTTCTAAGCAGCGAGTGTAGACGACTCGTTCTAGGATCTTGGAAAGGAAGGGTAGTAGGGAGATAGGGCGATAACTAGAAGGGGAAGTGGGGTCGAGAGAGGGTTTTTTTAGGATGGGGGAGACGTGGGCATGTTTGAAGGCAGAGGGGAAGAAGCCATTGGAGAGTGAGCGGTTAGAGATAGAAGTTAAGGAGGGGAGAAGGGCAGGGGCGATGGTTTTTAAAAGTGAGCGGGAATTGGTTCTGAGGCACAGGTGGAGGGGGTGGCACTTGCGAGGAGAGAGGAGATCTCCTCTGAGTATACTGCAGGGAAGGATGGGAAAGTAGGGGAGAGGGTTTAGGGGGGAGGCGAGAGGGGGAAGGGTGACTTTGGGGAGCTCAGACCTGATTGTGTAGGCTCGGAGTCAGGTAGGCGGCGGAGCGGTGCTGCGGGCGGGCTCGGCACAGTAGGGCGCGGCACAGCACGGCACGGCTCGGTACAGTGTGGCACAGTGCAGTACAGCATGGTACTATGCGGCACGATACAGTACGGTCACACAGCAGACAAGTGGCAGAGTCGGGATTAGAATTCAGGTCCTTCTGACTTCCAAACCCGGGCTCTATCCACTAGGCCACGCTGCTTTTCTCTATTGCAGCGCTTACTGCAGCGCCTGACACATAGCGAATGCTTAAGTAATACTATTACAAAAAACCGCACAGAACATGAGGGGACGGAATAGGGGCAGGGAATGGAGGCCAGCGATCATCAATCCGGTGACACTCGACAGCTTTGTCCCTCTCCCGCCTTTCGACTCTAGAACCCAGCCCTTAGAGAAGGGGAGCAGCATGGCCTAGTGGATAGACCCCGGGCCCGGAAGGCAGAAGGACCTGGGTTCTAATCCCGGCTCTGCCACTCGTCTGCTGTGTGACTTCGGGCAAGTCACTTCACTTCTTTGTGCCTTGGTCCCCCATCTGTAAAATGGGGTTTCAAAAGTTGAGCCCAATGTGGGACGTGGGTTGTGTCCAACCTGATTAGCTTGTATCTACTCCAGTGCTTAGTACAGTGCCCGGCACCTTTTAGGCGCTTAACAAACACTTTAAAAAAGCAGTATGGTCTGTGGGACCCTGGTTGCGTTTCCCTTGTTATAACTTCTCATATTAAGATGAGCTTGGACGAAACCTTTTTCTTCAAAATTTCCTCATCAAACTTTTGGAATCTTAAAAATAAAATGACCTCACTAGTATTGGTGGAACGTAAGAACATCCTTAAGGTTACTTTCTGAGTTGTGTCCCAAAACAGCCCCTGAATTTCCTGGCTCGAGCAGGGCTGGCTTCAGCCAGTAAGCAAGTAAGGCAGCTGCCTCGGAGCTCACACTCCATGTTGAGCTTGGCCATGCTGAGAATTGGAGAGCTCCCACCCTCCCTCCTCCTGAGCTGGAAGAGACACCTGAGTCTAGTCGATAGAGCACGGGTCTGGGAGTCAGAAGGACCTGGGTTCTAATCCCAGCTCCGCCACTCATCTGCTGTGTGAACTTGGGTAAGTCACTTCGCTTCTCTGTGACTCTATTCCCTCATCCGTAAAATGGAGATTAGGACTGTGAACCCCAAATGGTCTAGGGACTGTATCCAATCCGATTATCTTGTATCTACCCTAGCACTTAGTACTGCGCTAGAGATATAGTAATCACTTAACAGATATCAGAATTATTATTATTGTTGTTATTATTATTAATAAGCAGCGACCTGGGATGGAGACACTTGGGTTCTGGAATCAGGGATAAGTCAAGAGGTATTTTCCCATGATGTTACAGAAATAATGATGGTACTTTTTAAGTGCTTACTATGTTCCAAGCACTGTTCTAAGAACCGGGGTAGATGATGGCATCACATTATGCTGTGTGCCCGGCAAAACAGGGGCCATGTAATGCAATGATGACAAATAGAATGGGGCAGTTAGTGAGGGGGTGAGGGGATTTTTTTCTCTCTGGGCGGCCAAATGTCTTAGATACTCACATTCCCCCATAGCACATATTTACACATCTTTATCCTCTGCTCCTTCCCCAGACTGTAACTTAATTTGGATGTCTTCCCCACTAGATTGTAGATTCTTTGAGTAATAGTAACAGCATTTGCATGGGTTCAGTGGGGAGGGGGATATAGGAGGAGAATAGAGGAGAATAGAGGGGGAGACTAGAGATGGTGCAGGGGGGAGAAATTGACCCGCAGAAGCAGAGCCGGGGACAGAGACAGGAGGTCGGGAGAGACACCACAAACCGAACAAGTGAACCAGAGAGAGGGACAGACAGTGAGAGATGGGTGGAGACGTGGAGAGATTTAGAAGGACAAAGAGACAACTTGAAGAGATAAGACAGACCCAGAAACAAAGAGGTAGATGGGGGAGAGATCAACAGAGGTGAGAAAAGAAAAATAAACTGTAGCGATTCTTTGAGATGGAGCCACAAATAGGGTAACTGAGGAGGGAAGTGGGGGGTGGAGGCGAAGAAGACAGATCGTCTGAGAAACAGTGAGAACCAGTGGCGAGGGAGAGCGGCAAAGAGAGAGAGGACGATGGAGAGTTGAGAACAGAGCTGTTCACAGAAAATGATGGAGAAGGGGAGGTTTTTTTTTAATGGTACTTGTTAGTGCTTACTATGTGCCAGGCACTGTTCTAAGTGCTGGGGTAGACACAAGCTAATCAGGTTGGACTCAGTCCCTGTCCCACTTGGGGCTTCCAGTCTTAATGCCCATTTTACAGGCGAGGTAGCTGAGGCACTGAGAAGTGAAGTGATTTGCCCAAGGTCACACAGCAGGCAAGCAGAGGAGCTGGGATTAGGGCCCAGGTCCTTCTGACTCCCAGGCCTGGGCTCAATCCACTAGGCCATGCTGCTAGGGGATGCAGAAAGGAGAATTAGCAGGAGGACTTAATTGCAGTTGGGGAAGATTTATATTTCTATTCTTACCCCGTCACGCTATGATCGTAAGCTCTTTAAGGGCAGGGATCGTTTCTGCGAACTCGGTGGTACTCTCCCAAGCACTTGGTACGGTGTTTTGCACACAGTTAGTCTTCAATAAGTACTACTGATTGATTGAAGAAGGCAAATATGGGGTTCATTCATTCACTCATTCTTTAAGTAGTGTATATTCAGCACCTACTGTGTGGAGAACATTACGCTAAATGCTGGGAAAAAAATACAAGAATGAGAATTGGACACAGTTGCTGGCCCCCCAGTCTCAGAATAAGCAGGCTGGGGAGGTGGGGTTGGGGAGGGGCACATAAGGAAAGACTGAAATAATAAAAGCAACAAAACCACTCGAGAAGGATATCCATAAATTATATAGTAAAAATTATTTATATCACATAGTACAGATGATTTATTTATATTAATGTCTATCTCCCCTTCTAGACCGTAAGTTTATTGTGGACAGGGAACATGTTGACCAACTCTGTCGAACTGTACTCTCCCACGTGCTTCGTACGGCGCTCGCGCACAGTAAGTACTCCATAAATCCCATCGATTGATTGAAAAGGCAGGGACGACAATACGAACAACGAGAGGGAGAACACAGCTGCTAAAGAAACAGAGATTCAGGCTTCTCACTGCTCCGGCAGGGCAGTCTAGAGACCAACAGCTCCACGGCTGCAGCTGTAGCTACGGTCACATCCCGAAGGCCTCAGCCCCTGTTACAGCCTCAGCCACAACCTCGGTCTCTACAAAGACGTTCAGGCCATGTTTCCCCGCTCCTCAAAAACCTCCAGTGGTTGCCCGTCCACTGCCGCATCAAACAGAAACTCCTCACCATTGGCTTAAAGCCCTCAATCACCTTGCCCCCTCCTACTTCTCCTTGCTGCTCTCTTACTACAACCCAGCCTGTACACTTCACTCCTCTAATGCCAACCTTCTCACTAACTTGATCTCGTGTACCTCGCCGCGGACCCCTCGCCCACCTCCTTCCTCTGGCCTGGAACGTCCTTCCTCTTCATATCCGACCATTCCCCTCCCCCGTTTCAAAGCCATATAGAAGGCACATCTCCTCCAGGAGGCCTTCCCTCGTTTCTTCTCCCACTCCCTTCGGCATCACCCTGATTTGCTCCCTTTATTCATTCCCCCATCTCAGCTCCATAGCACTATGTACATATCCATAATTTATTTGTTTAAATGATAATAATGATATCTGTTAGGCGCTTACCATGTGCCAAGCACCGTTCTGTCTCCCCCTCTAGACTGTAAGCTTGTCGTGGGCAGGGAACGTGTTTGTAATATTGTTATAGCATACTCTTCCAAGCGTTTAGAACAGTTCTCTGCACACATTAAGCGCTGAATAAGTATGACTGACTGACAGATGACTTAGCCACAGCCACAGCCCCCCCGACCCCGGCAGCAGTCTAAGAGATGGGAATGCCAGCAGCAGCTTCAACGTCTCCTCGCGACGCTGTAGCAATTACCAGGGCTCCCACTGGATTCAGCCTTTTTTTGTTACTACAAGGTCCCTGGGGCATAGACCCGGCTCTCCACGTTGATTTGTTTTTAGGTTTCTGGATCTCGGGCTGATTTCTTTTCAGAGAAGCTGCATGGCTCAGTGGAAAGAGCAGGGGCTTAGGAGTCAGAGGTCGTGGGTTCTAATCCCCGCTCTGCCTCTTGTCAGCTGTCTTGGGCAAGTCACTTCACTTTTCGGTGCCTCAGTTCCCTCACCTGTAAAATGGGGATTAAGGCTGTGAGCCTCACGTGGGACGACCTGATGACCCTGTATCTACCCCAGCGCTTAGAACAGTGCTCAGCACACAGTAAGCGCTTAACAAGTACCACAATTATCATTATTTCTTATTGGAGACTCAGTATTGGGGACTCCGATGGGGTTCCTCCTGGCTTGTTATTTTCGGGTGTCTGTGGCACAGTTCCCCTTATTGCTTCCTTTTATCCCCTAAGTGACGGGCTCTGGGTGTCCGTCTCTCTTCGATCCTGCCCTTTCTTCCTCAGTTTCCCCCCGGAGGCTGCCTCCAAGCCCTGACTTTGCCCTTCTCTGTCCCTGCACTGACCCATCTCCACCTGTAGGGGGCTCTGTCCCTCCACCGTTGAGACGCATGGTGGCGGGTTTTGCGGGGGGGCAGGGATTCGGGTCCCAAGAAGGAGGATCCTGAAGATGGGGGGGAGAGGGAAGAAAGAGAAAGGGTCCCCCCCCCATCCCACAGCCTTCTCCATCTCTCACCCCACAAGATGTGTCTGGACGGGGAGGAAATCACAGCGTCCCGATTTCAAGGAGTTCTCCCAGGCCCTTCCGAATAACCATCATATAGCTGTGATATTTGCTAAGCGCTTACTCTGTAGCGGGCACTGTGGGGGACACAAGCAAATCGCTTTGGACGCAGTCCCTGACCCACGTGGGGCTCACGGTCTCAATCCCCATTTTCCAGATGAGGTCACTGAGGCCCAGAGAAGTGAAGTGACTTGGCCAAGGTCACACGGCAGACAAGTGGCTGAACTGGGATTGGGACCTTCTGACTCCCAGGCCCGGGCTCTAAAAACTGCTCGGCTCCACGACCCTCCCCTCCTGCCCATTCCCGTGAACCCACGCCATTTGGCCTCTCCGACTGCCCCCTCCTCATTACCTCCAGCACCCGCCTTCCCCCGACCTGTGGGAAGGGAGAGCTGGCTGTGATCTCCAAGGTGAAGGAGAAGTGGGTGATGCCCCCCTCAGAGCAGACATCACAGCTCTATATTTACCCACCGTCCCCGGGGAGGTGAGAGAGTCAGGGAGTGATAAGGCCGTTGTCCCGTGCGCCTCTTCCTCTCTTCACCTTTCCCCAGCTCTTCCCTCCCCTCCCAAGCCCCTCCCCGCTCGCTTCTCTTTAGTGATCCTTCCGTCAGTAATTCCTTCCCTCCCTCCTCTCTCTTTCGGCCTTCTTCCTCCCTTTCCCCTCCTTTTCCTCTCCCCAGTCTTTCTTCCCCATTCGCATCTATCCCTCCCTGGTCTCTCAAGTTTTTTTCTTTCCCCATCGGTCCCCTTCCTTCTGCCCCTTTCCGTCCCCGGCCCCGATCTTCGCCATCCCTCCTTGGGTGTCTTTCTGAACATCGCCTCTTCTTCCTTCTTTCTCCTCCCTCCCCTCTTCCTCTTCTCCTCTCCTTTGTCTTTGGGCTGGCTCCCTTTCCCTCTCTCCCTCTCCTTGCTCCCTCTGTTCTTCTCCCGTCAATTGCCTCCCCTCATTCCTCCACCCTCCCTTTCTCTCTCCCTCCTCCTCCGTCGGTCCCCCTCCTTCCTCCCTCTTTTCCTACCTTCTTTCTCTTCCCCATCTTCTCCCCTCCCCGTGCTCCCGGTTTCCTTTTCTCTCCCACATTTCCCTCTTCTTTTGCCTTCTCTCTTTCGTCCTCTCTTCCCCTCCCCTCTCCCTTTCTCCCTCTCTTTTCCCCCTCCCGTATCTCTCCATCCTTTCCCGTGTCCCTCTCTGTGGTCCTCCCCTTCTCCGTCCCTGGGGCCCTGTCTCTTCTCCTTTCCCTCTCCTCTCCTTTGCTCTTTCCTTTCCCTCCCTCTTTCTTCTCCCTCCCTCCGTCCCCCTCCCTCCCTCCCTCCCTCCCTCCATCCTCTCCCTCCCTCTCCCCTCCCTCCATCCTCTCCCTCCCTCCCTCCCTCCCTCCTCCTCTCCCTCCCTCCCTCCCTCCCTCCCTCCATCATCATCATCATCAGTATTCCTCTCCCGTCTCGGCCGCTCTCGGCTGCTCTCGCTCGTTGCCGCACCGTCCGAGGCGGGGGCCGGGCCGGGGCCGGGGCCGGGGCCGGGGCCGGGGAGGGGGGGGCAGCCGAGCCGGCGAGGCCCGAGCAGGAGGAGACCAGCCAGGAGGGACGGCGGGCCCGGAGCCCCGAGCCCCCTCCCTCCCCCCACCCCCAACCCTCCCCTCGCCCCCCGCCCCCTCCCCCTCGCCCCCCCCAGCCCGGAGCAGCCCTCTGCCCCCCTCGGCCTCCGACCTGCCCCCGACCCCCTGCCCGCTCCCGCCCCGCCGGGGATGCTGCCCCCCCGAGGGAGCCCCGCCTCTCGCTGTGAGTACTCGAATTGGGGAATTGGGGAAGGGGGTCCCCCCGGAGAGGGGAGGGCGGGCGGGGGCGGGGGGCGAGCCTCGGGGCTGGGGAGGGGGCGTTTGAGAGGCCCTCCCCCAGCCCCGGACTGAACGGGGTCGTGCAATCGGCGCGGGGTCTGCAGCCGGGAGAGGCAACTGGGGAGGGGTCTCCGAGAGCCTCTAAAGGGGCTGGGGCATCCGCAGCCTTGGCTGAGGGGAGGGGGCGAAGGAGGGGACTGAGCGGGTAGTATCAGGTCGTTTCCTCCCCTCCCCCTCTCCTCCGAGAGCGGGAGGGGAGAGCCGCCGGGCCCCCTGATTGAGGGGAGGGGCTGAATGAAGCACAGGGGGGCAGCTGTGGGGTGGGGAAGGGGGGCGTGAGGAGGGGGGTCCCGGGGAGCAGCGAGGGCAGTGTACGAGAGGAGTCTGGGGAAAGGCAGCCATGGTGGGAGGGAGGGAGGTGGGGGGGGGGGTGAAGCTGGTCTCTCCCCCAAACCCAGTGCCCGGGGGACTGGCACCTCCCCATCTGGGGAAGTGGGAACGGGCCTTAAAAGCCCCTTCCCCTCTCCGGACAGGGTCTCCTGGTCCCGAGAAGGGAGTTTCTCTTCCCTCTCTCCCCTCCTTTCCTCAGATCCCCTTCCCTGCCCCCTCCCCATTGATGGGGGGTTGGGAGGTAGTGATGGAGAGGGGAGAGACAGAGGGAGAGAGAGACAGAGAGAGAGAGAGAGAGAGAGAGAGAGAGGCGGGCACGGAGTCTCCCTGGCAACCGCGCCTGGCAGGAGCGGTTGCCATGGTAACAGAGGAGCGAGAGAGCCCAGAGTTTGGGGAAGTGAGAATGGGAAAGGCGGCCCTGCCCCTCCCCTCAGGAAAGGTGGCCGCTGGGGGGCTGAGGAGGGTCACGGTTCGGCTAACTTGCTCCCCCGGCCCCTTTCCCTCTCCCCGTTCCTCTTTCCCTTGGCACCCCCGAGCCTTGCCCCTTCCTCTCCTCCCCATCTCCCTCGGGCCCCCAGTCCCTCCCCTTCTCCCCATTACCCTCTGCCCCCGCTCCTCTCCCCTAAATGCCCCCATCCCACATGCCCGCCCTCTGAGTGCCCTCAGCCCTCAGGGCTCTTGTCCCGAGACTCCACTGGTCTCTCCTCCCCAACTTCCTTGGCCTCTGCCCTCGTGGGCCATCGGATCCGGCTGCCCATCTCACCGAGCCTTTGGCTCCCTGCCCTTCGCCCCCCACAACCCTCTCTCCGCTCATACCTGCTATCCCCACATCCAGGCTTCGGCCCCCGCTCCTGTCCTCTCCGTGTTCCCAAGTCTCCTTCTCCAGCTCCAGGGCTTCTTCTCGGTGGCTCCGGCTGGCGCCTCCGTCTCCCGGTGCCCGCAGCCACGGTCCTGGTGCCCTCTCCTTGTTGCCTCTGGCCTGCACCCTCTTCTTCCTGGTGTCCTCGTCCTGTGCTCCCCTCCCCTCGGTGCCCCCGGCCTGGGTCCAGAAGCCCTCTCCTGGCTGCTTCTAGCCCGCGCCCCCTTCCTCCTGGAGCCCTCGGCCTATGCTCCCCTCGGCTCGTTGCCCCTAACCTTGGTCCAGGTGCCCTCTGCTCAGTATCCCAAGTCTGTGCCCCTTCCCTTTGGCGGCCCCCCCCCAACCACGGTTGAAGTGCCCTCACCTCGGCCGACCAAGCCCGTACCTCCCCTTCCCGGGGACGCCATCCACGGCCGGTGTCATCGACCGGTGCCACCCTCCCACCGTGCCTTCTTTACCCGATCCTATCCCTGGATCAGCCTGCTCGTGCCCCCCCCCCCCGCCTCCGGCCCTCCCCCGACCCCCGCCTCCCTCTCCCCACCCTGCCTGACGTCTCAGCCTCTCCTCTCCCCCACTGCAGTGTCTCTGTGGCCGGCCGGAGGGCCGGGGATCTCCCCGGGGAGGATAGGGTGTGAGGGGGTGCCATCCCCGTCCTTGTGTCCCCCGCCCCCCCCTCGCCCCATCCCCCCGGCCAGGGAACGCCGGGCCTAGAGCTGCAGTCGGTGCCTCCGCATCGCCCCATTGCTATGCACCTCACATCCCCGCTCCCAGCCGCGCAGCCGCCAGACATGAACAGAGGCAGAGCAGCAGCTGGGAGCACCCTGACCAAACCGGCTTCCCTTCCCCACCCTCCTCTCCCCAAACCCAGCCTTGCAGCAGCCCCTCACCACCCCCAGGACTTCTACATGCCTCCTGACTCCGGGAGCTCATTCCCCCCTGCCCCCATCCTTCCCAAGCCCCAGAAGTCCCGCTCCCCCAGTCTCTTGCTTCTGCCGCTTTCCCCCAGCCTGGGCCACTCTCTTTCCTGGGTTCCTCCAATCTGGCCTTCCCGACTTGTCTTGTGATGGAATTGTACACATGGCTTAACATGCACACCCTCACATACACACACACGGTGACACACTGAGAGTCGGCCAGTCCTCAGGGACACACAAAAGGGAGTCCGGGTCCCCGAGATAGAAACCCAAACGACCATCCACAACGGTTGTCCGAAATCCGCCACCTGAGAGAGCCCCCACTGGGTCTCCTGACCGGTGGGAGGGGGCCAGAGACACGGAAGCATAGGGAGGGAGGGGGGAGAGAGGGAGAGAGGCCACACGAGCTCCTGTACTCAGAGGGACGCCTGCTTGAGGAATCGCTCCCCTGGGACATCAGAAAGGGTAAGATGAGTCAGAGAGAAGAGAGAGGCCTACGCTGGGGCCCGGCGGGGAGGGGTTGGGGGACATTCCCGTGGATGGACGGACAGGGAGAGAGAGAGGTGTGCGAGGTGGCGAGGGAGGACACACCGCAAGTAGCCGGAGAGAAATCCACGTGCGCAAAGTCAGCGAGACGGACCCACGAACTCGGAGCAAGGTGCTTGCCCAGTTAGTGGATGAGCTGGAAAGTCAGCACGCTCATAATTCCACAAGAAACTATACGCAGACACACAAACACACATACACGCAAATACTTAGAGTTAGACACATACACGCACGCACACAAACACACACACGGCCTCAGATGCAGAAAGTGGGTCACGCTCCTATAAAATCTTAGAGATACGCACAGTCAGGGGAAATCAGAGTCAGAGATGTGTTCATGGGTAGAGAGATAGAGTGTCAGAAAGAGACACGCAGAGAGTCAGGGACACACAGAAGCCCAGAGAGAAGAATTCCATACGGAAGGACTCAGGGTGGCTCACAGAGAGTCAGGGAGTGAGACACAGAAAGCTTCACACGTGAGACAGACATGCACACACACATCCAAACACACACATGGAAGTTCTCACAGATGTAGAAGCAGAGAATAATAATAATAACAGTAATTGTTAAGCGCTTACTATGTGCCAAGCACCGTTCTAAGCGCCGAGCACTGTTCTAGGAGAAGGAGCGTGGCACAGTGGATGGGGCATGGACCTGGGAGACGGAAGGTCATGGGTTCTAATCTTGGCTCTGCCACTTGTCTGCTGCGTGACCTTGGGCAAGTCACTTCACTTCTCTGTACCTCAGTGACCTCATCTATATAAAGGGCATTGAGATTGTGAGCTCCACCTGGGACGAGGCCTGCTTCCAACCCGATTTGCTTGTATCTACCCCAGTGCTTAGTACAGCGCCTGACACAGAGTAAGCACTTAGGAAATACCACAATTATTATTATTGTTATTATTATTATTAGATGCGGAGGTGCATATGCTGTCGCCCGCCCAAGTCCAATATCGCACATCAAGGGACCCAGCTTCTCCCTGCCCCACAGAGAGATACACATTATCCTCTCATGGTCACTTAAAACACTTGCACACCCCCAGAGAGGGACAGAGGCTATTTAGGGAGGCAAAAACTCCTGCAGTGTGAGTGTGGGTAATTTGGCAGGAGACTCAGACTTCCACAGGACCTCCTCCCGTAGTAGTTGTAGACATAGAAATAGTAATAGTAAGAGTATTTACTGAGCGACCACTGGTACAATACCTTGTACTAAGTGCTTGGGCAAGTACAGACAAAAAGCGAGAATAATAGCCCTAATAATAATTATGATCTTTGTTAAGAGCTTACTATGTGCCAAGTGCTGGGGTGGATATAATGTTATCAGTTTGGACACAGTCCCCCTGTCCCACAAGGGACTCACAGTCTAGAAAGGAGGGAGTAGGATTTAATCCCCATTTTTACAGAGGGGGAAACTGAGGTACAGAGAAATGAAATGACTTGCCCAAGGTCACACAGCAGACAAGTGGTGGAGTGGGGGCTAGAACCCAGATCCTCTGACTTATAGGCCGTGCTCTTTCCACTAAACCATCCTGCTTCTCTAAGTGATGTGTTCCCTGCCCACAAAGAGCTCACGCCTGAATGAGGGAGACAGATATTTGCTACTAGAATAATAAAAATAATTGAATATACTCTGGCATATACATTTATACGCCAGTGCTGAGAACAGGTGTAAATAAAATACATAAGGGCTAGAAATGGCTGGTGGTGCTGGGGACAAGTGAGGAAGACTCGTACTATATCACATGTAATATTAATGTCTTCTTCTCCTCCTCTAGACTCTAAGCTCGTGTGGGCAGGGAATGTGTCTGTGTATTGTTATATTGTACTCTCCCAGGTGCTTAATACAATGCTTTGCATGCAGTAAATCCTCAATAAATATGATTGAATGAATTGAATTAATGAACTCGTTAGGAAAGGTGGGATTATTGGAGAGTTTTGACAATGGATATAGTTATGGTCTATGGATTTGGGAAGGGAGGGAGTTCCGGAGCAGGGGAGCAATTTAAGGAAGGGGACGGAAGTGGGTGGGAGAGTTGAGAGCCTGGTACAGTCAGAAGATTAACTTGGGAGGAGTGAACTGAATGAATGAGTTGGGAAGGAGCACTTGAAGAGAGCAGAAATGTAAGACTGAGAGTGTTGGAAGACAAGCCTGTAAAGTTTTTGCCAAATGCAGAAGGAAATGGGAAGGCAGTGGAGGGTTTTGAGGATGGGAGTAATGTGTGCCTCAGTATCATTTGAAGAAGATGATCTGGGCAGCAGTGGGTATTAGCTATTGGAGGGGGAGAGGCTGGAGGAAGGGAGCCCAAAGAGGAGGCTGATAACGAGAGTCTAGTTATGATATGACCAGAGGTTGGGCCAGGGTGGCCTTGTGGAAGGAACACAGGACTGACAGTCAGGAGACCTGGGTTCTAATCCCTGCTCTTCCGCTAGCTGTGTGACCTTGGGTGAGACTTTTCTAGACTGTAAGCTCATCTCCAGACCGTAAACTGTAGAGTCTCTAGAGTGTAAGCTTGTTGTGGGCAGGGAATGGGTCTGTTTGTTGTTGTATTGTACTCTTCCAAGCGCTTAGTACAGTGCTCCTCACATGGTAAGCTTGCAATAAATATGATTGAATGAATGACACATGTCCTTGGTCCCTCTGTTTCCACATCTGGAAAATGAGGATGAAATGCCTGTTTCCCCTCCCCTTTGGACTGTGAGACTCATATGGGACAGGTATTGTGTCTGTCCTGATGATCTTGTACCTACCCGAATGTTTAGCACAATGCTTGACCCATAGTTGACAATTAATAAATACCACCATTACCCGGCTGGTGGCTGTTTAGGTGGAGAGGAAGAAGGGGCAGATCAGGGAGATATATAGGAAGGAGTAGCAGAGTTTGGCGGTAGATTGAATGTGAGAATTGAAAGATAGGGAGGAACCGAGGAATCAAGACACCAAGGTTGCAGACTCCTGGCATGGGGGGAAGGGGAGTTATTGGGAAAGATGGGAGTTGTGGAGTTTTGGAGCAAACTTTCCCTCCTCCTTCCCCCTCACCACCATCTCTCAGCTCTGCTCTTAGGAAGGGAAGGCTTACCATCCAGGATTCCCCATTCTTTAGATTCTGACGGTGCTTTCGGAACTACTCATGACTCTGTTCCTTGAGCTAGGAATCCTGTCTACAGTTCTGAGGGTCAATGGAATCCCAGCTGACTCTCCCGATTGGCTCCGTAATAAGAGGAAACCTCTAGGATGCTAAAATAGCCACTTTTGGCTGGGCTAATTTCAGTTTCTCCCCAGTTTCTTTCCCTCACCCCCTGCCCTCCTCACCCTGAACTCTCTCTGTCCCCTTTTCTCAATTCCTTGATCTGTTTCTCTGCCTCTTTCTCTCCTCCTCTGTCTGACTTTTTTCTCTCTGATTCTATTTCCCTGAGTTGCTCTCTGTTCCATATAGCTCCTTTTTTGATTTGGATGTCTTAGGCTCTGTTTTTATGTTTCTCTTTACCAGGTTTTTTCTCTCTGTTTTGCTTCTAAGTAATAGTAGTGGTTGGAATGGTAGTGGGTAGCACAAAACTAAACACTTTGAAGAGGACTTTTTTGTTGCCTTTTTTCTCTGCATCTTGTTCTCTTTCCCTCTGCTTTTCTTTCTGAGCTTCCAGTGTCTCTTTCTCTCTTCTACCCTGTCTCTCCCCCTCTATTTTTCTGTCTCCCTCACAGCTTCTCTGCTTTTCTTCATTCTTCGAATCCCCCGGTCTGTCCCTCGTGTCTTTCCGTCCGTCTCTTCCTCCGTCCTGTTCGGCCTCTCTCTATTTCACATACTCTCTGCCCCACTTCTACCTGTCTATCGATCATCTATCTCTCTGCATCAGCTAACCTTCTCTCTCTCCGTCATCCTCCTCTCATTCTCTCCTCCCTATCGTCCCTCTATCTCTCTCTGATTAGTGGTATCTCTCATCTCTATCTCTCTCCACTTTCACTTCTATCACCCAGCTCTATGTTTCTCCTCCCTTTCTGCCTCTTTTTTTTTCCTTTGGACTTTAGTGGCCCTCTGCTAGCTCAGCCACCCACTTTATCTACCCTGGTTCCCTCTCTGTCCTTCACTGCCTCATTCACAATTCTCAGCCTAGTGACCCACCATTTCCCTCTGCTTCTGTCTGTAGTTCAGCTGAGCCATTCTGTTTCTGTGACCGACATTAGGATTCCTTGCCTCTGTTTTTCTCCCATTCCTCTCACCCCTTTTTTATGATTTTTGTTAAGCACTTACTATGTGTCAAGCATTGTTCAAGTTCTGGATTTGTTACAAGTTAATCAGACTGGACACAGTCCCTGTCCACTTGGGACTCACAATCAAGTAGGAGGAAGAATTAGTATTTGAACCCCTATTTTGCAGAAAGGAGTTGAAGCGCAGAGAAGTGAAGTGGTTTGCCCAAGGTCACACAGCAGAGAAGTGGCAAAATCGGGATTAGAATTCACGTCCTCTGACTGCTAGGGCTATACTCTTTCTACTATGCCACGCTGATTTCTTTGAATAGGTTGTATGTTTTAGAGAGTAGCTTACATGTCCTGAAAACTAGGTTAGGCATCTTTGAGTAGGTTACATGTTTTAGAGAGTAGGTTACATGTTTTAAAGAGCAGGTTACGTCTTAGCCAGTAGGTTTCATGTTTTATTGAGTAGGTTATATGTCTTAGCAAGTAGTTTACATGTTTTACAGAGTAGATTTCATGTTTTAGTGAGTAGGTGGCACGTCTTAGCCAGTAGGTTCCATGTCTCAGCCAATAGGTTACATATTTTAGCTAACGTGTTATAGTTTTAGCCAGTAGGTTACATGTCTTGGTCAGGAGGTTGCTTAGGTTGCAGTCTAAAAGGTTGCATGTCTCAGCCAGAAGATTTCATGTTCCAGCAGTAGGTTGCATGTCTTAACCAGTAGGTTACATGTTCTAATGAGGACGTTTCACATCCTAGCCAGTAAGTTACATATTTTAGCCAGAAAGTTTCATGTCCCAGCCAGGATGTTACATGTCCCATCCAGGAGGCTACATGTTTTAGCCAGTAAGTCAAATGTGACAGTTTCCCTCTGCCTCAAGGAGCAGTTTACAGGCAGCAAATCTAGGGTCAGGTTGAAGATATCACTGTGTGTCCTCAGGTCCGGGATCCCCTGCCCCCCAACCCTCAGCAAGATGAGGGGAGGGAGCCCCCAGATGGGGGTGGGGATGAGGTGAGGGCAGGGGGCTGCTGGGGGAAGAGGTGGGCTTCTGTGCTGGTTGCCTAGTAACCTTTGGGCGGCTGTTGCCATGGCAGGCAGAGGCCAAGGGATGGTTGGAAGAGGGCATGGGTGGAGACCAGATTTCTCCTACCAGCCCTGAGGTGGGTTTCGGTCGCCTCCCCTCCAAGCCTCCCTTCTCCCATCGGGACAGTATTATAGCCTCCAGCTGCTCTCAACCCTTATAGGGGCCCAGGCATCCCGCTTCTTACCCGACCCGATTCCTATTCTCCCTCAGGGTCTAGGCATCCCCCACATGCCCCTCCCTCCCAAGATCTCTTTCCTTCCTGACTCCTCTCTTCACTTCTGCTGCCTGAGGCCACAGAGCCAGGGGTGGGGGAAGGAGAGGGGAGAGGGGGTAGAGACCCATCCTCGCCAGTAGGAATGAGGAGTTTGATTGAAGGAGTAGGTAAAGACAGACCTGGATCCCTCAGGGGAGGAAGAGTGGAAGGGGGGAAGTGAGGGAGGGGAGGGGGTAGAAATCTAGGCTCTCGGGGGGAAGAAGGGATGGAGTGGGGACAGCTGAGCCTGGAGAAGAGTCATCTGTGTTTTCCCACCATCATTTTTCTCCCAGCCCTGGACTGCCCCCTCAGGATTCCCTATGGAGGAATGGGAATTCTGGAAGCAGAAGGATTGACAGGGTTTGAAGAGAGAAGGGGAAGTCAATGGGGGCAGAAAAAAGAACCTACTCGATGATGATGATGATGGTATTTCTTAAGTGCTTACTATATGCCAAGCACTGTACTAAGAACTGGGTAGATCCATTAAAATCAGGTTGGAAACAATCCCTGTTCCTCACTGGGCTCACAGTCTAGGAGAGAGGGAGAGCAGGTATCTGCTGTGTGACCTTGCACAAGTCACTTCACTTCTCCATGCCTCGTTTCCCTCCTCTGTAAAATGAGGATTCAGTACCTTTTCTCACTCCTACTTAGACTGTGAGCCCCACATAGAACCTAATTATCTTGTGTCTACCTCAGTACTTAGTAGAGTGCTTGTGCAAAACAGCACTTAACAAAAACCACCACTGCTATTATTATTATTACCTAGAGAAGTGTAGTGACTTGTCCAAGGTCACACAGCAAGTAAGTGGCAGAGTCAGGATTAAAACACTGGTCCTTCTGACTCCCAGGCCTGTGTTCTCTCCACCAGGCCATACTGTTTCTAAGCCGCGGGAAGAGTGACAGTGCAGGTGGGGATGGAGCGGAGGTGGAAATAGAATGGGAAGGGGGTGGAGGTGGAGTGACGTGGTTTTGTCTCTGTCTTCCCAAGTGCCTCAGCCAGGAGATGGGGTAATGGAGTGGACTTCCTCATTGCTCTTCTGCCAACTCAAATTTAACCTTCGCTAGGCCTTGATCTCTGTCTTGATGTGGCTGTATTTCTCTCTGTCTCTCGATGACTCTTTCTTTTTGAATTTACGAAGGGAAAATTTAGATCTCAAGAATTCATTCCCCTTCCATCCCTGCTGGCCAGAGACGCCCTGCCCAGACAGGAGGTGTGTGTATGTGTGAGTTGGGGGAGGGGGTCTCTCATCTGTTATGGGCAGGGAATATGTCTGCTAATTCCATTATATTGACTCTCCCAAGCCCTTATTACAGTGCTCTGCACATAGTAAGTGCTCAATAGATATGATCGATTGACTGATCGATTGTCCATAGACATCTCTAGGGAGAGTGAGAAGGAGTGAGACAGTGAGAGGCAGCGTGACCTAGTAGAAAGAGCATGGGCCTGGGAGTCAGAAAGACCTGGGTTCTGATCTCAGCTCTGCCACAAGGCTGCTACTTGTCAGCTGGGTGACCTTGGGCAAGTCACTTAATGTCGCTATGCCTCAGTTCCTCACCTGTAAAACAGGGATTCAGTACCTATTCTTCTTCCTCTTTAGACTGTGAGCCTCATATAGGAAGGACAGGCACTGTGTCCCACCTGATTGTCTTGAATCTACTCCAGGGCTTAGCACAGAGTAAGCCCTTAATAAATACTATTAGTATTATTGTTATTATTATTATTACTACCACTAAACTGATGATCTTTCTACTAGAATCTAGCCTCTCTTGTTCTTCCCAAAACAAATGGCCCCCTACCTCTTTCCCTCCCCCTCCTCGGCCTCTCTCTCCCTCCTCCACTTCTCTCCCTCCTTGCCCCCCATATTTCCCTCCAGATCCTTCTGAGTCTCCCTGAGACTCCCTCAAGGCATGGCTCACCCGCCTCAATGCTTCCCTCACAGTGTCTTCCTCCCCAGTCTTCCACACTGTCCCTGTCTATTCCCCGTGAGCTCCCCTAGAACTCTTCCCTGGCTGTCCCCCTCATTACTTCTCCTCCCTATCTCTCCAGGCTCCTGTCAAGCAACTCCCTCCTTCCCCCTCCGCTGCTCTCTCCCCCAGTGGTTTTTCTGAGCCTCTCCTGAATCTGGTATCACCCCCACTGGTTTATCCTTGAGTTTCCCCCCTCCCCCACCACCCTGTATCACCCCCACTGGTTTACCCCTGGGTTTCCCCCACTCCCCCAACACCCTGTATCAACCTCACTGGTTTATCCCTGAGTCTCCCCCTACCCCACAATTGGTTTCGCCCCCAATGGTTAATTCCTGAGTCTTCCTTCACCTGTTCTCCCTCAGTATTTTCCCAGATGGTTTATTCCTGAGCCTTCCCCAACATCCCGTCCCCCACCCTGATATGGTTTATCCTTGCATCTCCCTCAATGACCACCCCCAATCCTATGTTTCTCCTTTCTAGGCTCATACACAATTTCCCATGAAATCCCATGATCCAGGAAAGGAAGGCGGAGAGGCATTGGTTTCCTTAAGGCCTCACTATTCGATTTCCTAACCTCCCCTTGCCTGAGTTCCATCAGACTCGCTGCCTGATTTCTCTAGGTCTCGGGCTTGCGCTGGCAGTGACTGATCCTTCCTCTGTTTGCCTCTCACTCAGTGGTGACTCTATCATCTCAAAATTGGCTTTTATTACACCTCCCTGGATCTGCCTTTGAGTCACACTGAGTTGGTCTTTGTCAGTGTGTGTGCGGGCGTGTGTGTATGTGTGCCTGCTATTCTCTCCGTGTCTCTGTTAGTCTCTCCGCTCTTCCCTGCGCATCTCTGGTATCTTGTGCAAGTCTCTCTGCTATTCCGTGCCTGCTCTTCTCAGTGTCTCTGTTATTCTCTGTGTGTTTCTGCTATCTCTGTCTCTATAGCCGCCATCTCCGCGTCTCTGCTATTTTCTTTGTGTTTTATTCCGTGTCTCTGCTAATCCCTGTGTCACTACCACTCGATGGATCTCTGCTATTCTATTTCTGCTACTCTGTTATTTTCTGTGCGTCTGCTAGTTTCTGTTTCTCTGTTATTCTCTGTGTGTCTGCTATCTCTGTCTCTCTGTTACCTGCATCTCTGCTATTTTCTTCGTGCCTGCTATTCCGTGTCTCTGCTATTCCCCGTGTCTCTGCCATTCACCAGGCCTCTGCCATTCTTAGTGTGTTTCTTTCTGCTATTCTCTGAGTTTCTGCAAATTTATATGCCTCTCTCTGCTACTCCCCGTGCCTCTGCTATTCACCATCTCTGCTATTCTTTGTATGTTTCTCTCTGCTATTCTCTGTGTCTCTTTCTACTACTCTCCTTCTCTCTTTCTCTCAGTGTCTCCCTTTCCTCATCCCTGCTGTGGGTGACTGGGAGCAGATGAGGAGCAGGGGGGGGGGAATAGAAGCGGGGACCAGAGAGAGGAGTGGGCGGCCAGAGGGCATGACACAATCTTGTGTGGTCCGTTGGGGCAGGTCTAGCAGCTGGACTCACTTCTGAGGCTGCATGCTGGGATCCGGGATGTGCCTGGGAAGACCAGTGGTCATTCCAGGTTTTCCCTGATAGGTGGCCGGAAACTGCTCCCGATGCCAAAATCTTCTTGAAGGTGTAGGGGTTTTAGGGTGTCACCAGGGGTCTCCCTGGGATTATTAATGTACGGGGCCCGGGGTCTCCTGTGAGGAGCTGTGTCTGTGGTGCCTTGGGGGAAGATGCTACAGGCGGTCGCTTGCGGACTGTGAGTGAAGCTGACATCTGATGGGGGGGCTGTGGCTGTGGATGGAGCCAAGGTCTGAGGGCCTCTGGGCCACTGAGCAATTCTTCTCTCACAGTTCTACGTGTTTTGCCCAGACCGGACCGTTCAGCAAATCCGACAGATGATGAGGGCTCCGATGTAGCCGACGATGGATTGGGGTTGTGGGTATAGCTGTGGCGAGAGGGAAGCTGAGGG
The DNA here is from genome assembly GCF_004115215.2 of Ornithorhynchus anatinus. Classification (NCBI taxonomy): domain Eukaryota; kingdom Metazoa; phylum Chordata; class Mammalia; order Monotremata; family Ornithorhynchidae; genus Ornithorhynchus; species Ornithorhynchus anatinus. The sequence goes on along the minus strand of NC_041737.1, from coordinate 52,034,855 downwards.
GGTGATCGTGGCTGAAGGGGAGGCTGAGGCTGAGATTATGGCTGAGGGGGAGGATGAGGATGTAGCTGTGGCTTTGGCTGTGGCCGAGATCGAGATTCCGGCTGGGGCTGAGTCTCAGGCTGAGGTTGTGACTGAGGCTGCGGTGGAAGCCGAGGCCAAGGCTGCGGTTGTGGCTTAGGCTGTAGCCGAGACGGAGGTTATGCTGAGGCTGAAGCTGAGGTGGTGACTGAGGTTGGGGTTGTGGCTGAGGCTGTGGTTGAGGCTGTGGCTAAACTCTGGATGGTGGCGGCTGAGGCTAAGGCTCAGCTATGGCTGGGGCTGTGGTTGGGGCTGAAGCTGAGGCTGTGGTTGGGGCTGAGGCTGTAAGTGCTCGATAAATGCGATTGAGTGAACGAATGATTGAATGGAGGTACTGGAGCTGTGACTGGGGCTGGGGCCGATGCTGTGGTTTAAGTATTGCTCGGGTTTGGAGAGTTTGTGTGAGCATTATTGCAGGAACAGCCTCCCGGTCACCTGATCCCTCCCTCTGCTCGTACCCCCTTCCTCCCCACCCAACACTCTGCCTCCTTCCCACAGCCCCTCCTTCTCCCCTTTCCCAAAGTCCCCAGGCATGCCTGTCTTTGGGCCTCCCAGCCTCGGCCTGGATAACCTGGATAATTTAGATAACGGGATAACAGCAAATAGCCAGAGGGCCTCAATGGGGGCTGTGTGTTGCGGGGAGGGGGAATGACACCTTCTTAGGGGAAAAGACACCACTGAGATAATCCTCCCCACACCCCTTAAGAACCCCAAAGGGGAGAGAGTAGGAGGAAGTCAGAGCCCTGCACTGCCGTGTGACTGGAAACCGTAATCACTGCACAAAGAAGGAGAGAGCGGGTGGTGAGGAGGGGGACAGAGAAAGAGAGAGATAGAGAGAGAGACGATGGAGAGAGATGTGGGGAAGAGAGACAGGAAAAGAGAAACACAAAGAGAAGGAGACACAGAAAAAGACCCAGGAAAAGAAAGAGGAAAGAAGCAAAGGGGAGGGGAAAGAAGATACATAGCGAGGCGAAAGACGCAGGGGAGGGAGGAGAAAGGAAGGAGGAGGAAGAGTACCAGAGCCAAAGGAGGAGCACAGAGGAGAAGGGTGGGGAGAAGGGGAAGGGGCTGAGGTGGAGGAGTGAGTGGAGAGGAGGCAGAAGGGAGGCCTGGGGGAGGTGGGGAGGGAGAGGAGCTTGTAGGAAGCCCGAAAGAGTAAAGGAGGGAGGATGAGAGGGAGGAGACCGCCAGGAAAAGGAGGAGGAGAGAGAGGTGGAAGAGGAAGAGGAGGAGGAAGAGGGAGGGACAGATCTGCTGCAGAATCTTGAGCCCACTTGGGGGACTGATCCAGGCCGCCCCCTGCGATCAGCAGGAGGCCTTGGGGTCTGGGTGACGGGGGGAGAATGTGATGGGGGCCCCTCCCCCTAGAGCTCTGGAGGACAAGAGAGGCACAGAAAAGCCCACCCTTGTCCACTCAAAGGATGAGCAGGGTCCGGGCTGGGGCTTAGGGGCCGGGGGCTGAGGCTGGGGGGTCCCAAGGAGCCCAGGCCCCACTTGGGTGAGTGCGCACAGCCAGCATTGGCGAGTGAGTTTTGTGTGTGTGTGTGTGTGTGTGTGTGTGTACGCAGCGGCAGTGATGTGTTTGTGTGTGTGTGGGCCAAATGGCATATAGAGTGTGTTTATATGTGTGTGCGCTTCGGCATGAAGAGTGTGTTTGTGTGTGCACAGGCACTGCTAGTGTTTTTGTATGTGTCCATAGGCATGGGGAGGAGGAGGGAGAGAGAGAGGGAGGGAGAATGACCCGGTGGAGGAGAAAAAAGGAAGGGGAGAGAGATACAGGGTGACAGAGTGCAGAGACAAGGATGGGCAGAGAGGCTGGAGGAGAGGGGGCTTAGGGAGGAGGGGAGGGGTCACCAGCAGCAGGAAGGACAAGGTAGGAGAGGGGAAATTTGGGGGGGCGGGGGGGGGGGGGTGGAATCTAGAGACGTACAATGTGTGAACCCCAGCACAGAGTAAGGCAAACAATTTCAGTGACACTAAAGCCAGATGGGGGGGAAACTCGGAGTGGGGGTGGGGGGTGGGGATGGGCTAGCACTTGCGACCACGCTGGGGTGGGAGCGGGGAAGAGAAAGAGGGCTGAATGTGCACCTCTTCAGACCATTGTCAAGTCTTCTGCTCCCCTGTCCCCCCCCAACACATCTACACACATACACGCACAGCCCGGGTGTGGATACCTGAACCCCATCTCCGTCCACAGCTACGTCTAACCCAGGATCACGGAGACAGTGGGGGCATGTGGGGTATTTTGTGTGTGTATATGGTGGGGGGATCCAACTGGGCTGTTCTCTGAGTGAGGCTAAATTATGTGTACTTGCCCAGAACGAGTGTTTAAGCACTCTGGCCTGCAGGGGAACATTGAGATAAGAAGCGGTGAGGCCTGGTGGTTGGAGCCCGGGCCTGGGAGTCAGAAGGACCTGGGTTCTAATTTCCGCTCTGCCACTTGTCTGCTGTGTGACCTTGGGCAAGTCGCTTCACTTCTCTGTACCTCAGTTACCACATTTGTAAAATGGGGATTACGACTGTGAGCCCCATGTGGGACAGGGACTCTGTCCAACCCAATTATCTTGTAACTACCCCAGCGCTTAGTACAGTGCCTGGTACCTAGTGAGCACTTAACAAATACCATAAAGAAAAACAAGCAAACAAAAGGCCCTATTGCTTCGGAGTGTCCGTTTCCATTCTTCTTCTTTCCCGTTCCCTCCAGGCCCCGGGTGACCCAGCTCCCACGGCCTTGCGAGATCCCATGCGTCCTGTGCCTCCTTCTTCCTCCTCCGCCTCTTCCTCGTCCTCCTCCTCCTCCCCCTGTCCTGCGGCAGCTGCTGGCAGAGGCTCCCGCGGCTGCTCTCCTCATCATCACGAGCACCTGCAGACTCAGCGAGATGAGCGCACCATCTCCCCCTCCTCACCCTCCCCCCCAGGGTATTCCCAAAAGCCCGTGTCTCCGGGCCTCTCCCCTCTCCGGCCCCAGGCCTTCCCCAGCCTCCTCCGTTTCCACCCTCCAGTGACATGTTCTCTGGGGGCGGAGGAGAGGCTTCTGCCCACTCTCCCCTCGGGAAAGGGTCGCAGGAACTGATTCTCCTCACTGATGGAGCAGAGAGATCAAGGGAGGAAGAAGGAGGTGAACCCTGGGGTCTCCAAAGATGGGCCCTGAAGGAGACCATCTTGGGGAGGGAAAGAGAGACACAGAGTTTGAGAGAGCACAGACTGGTGATGGGGTTTCATTAGGTTTGTTGAGGTACAGAGGGATGGGGGCACTGGCTTGCTCTTATAAGGGTGATGAAGGAACTGTCAGTGGAGGGGTTTTGCGGGATTGCTGATATTGGGGGATTGTGGTCTGGTATTGTAGGGTTGTCATAGGGACTACTGATAGACTTGGGGTGTCATGGGAAGCGTTACTGGAGAGTTGTGGTAGGGACTGGTTTGTTACTGGAGGGTTGTCATGGGAGCTGTTTGCTACTGTAGGGTCGTAGGAGAGCAGAGTTGTGGGGGTGGTTGTTATTATCATTATGATAATGTTGGTATTTCTTAAGCGCTTACTATGTGCAGAGAACTGTTCTAAGCGCCGGGGTAAATACAAGGTAATCAGGTTGTCCCACGCGAGGCTCACAGTTAATCCCTATTTTACAGATGAGGTAACTGAGGCACAGAGAAGTTAGTGACTTATCCACAGTCACACAGCTGACAAGTGGCATTATATTTGTTAATCAGTTAATCAATGGTATTTAGCTAGCACTTTTTATGTGCAGAGGACTGTACTATGTGCTTGGGAGAGAACAACACAATGGAGTTGGCAGGCATTCACTGTCCACAACAAGCTTACAGTCTAGAGAGGAAGACAATAATATCAATAAGTGCATACTTTGTGTCAAGCACTGTTCTAAGTGCTGGGGTAGATATAAATTAATTGGGTTGGATACAGTCCCTGTCCCACACGGGGCTCAGGGTCTAGGTAAGAGGGAGAAGAGGTATTTAGTCCCTATTTTACAGATGAGGAAACTGAGTCACAAAGTTAAGTGACTTGCCCAAGATGACCTAGCAGACAAATGGTGGAGTCAGGATTAGAATCCAGGCCCTCTGACTCCCAGGTCTGTGCTCTTTCCACTAGGCCACACTGCATCTTGCTATTGGAAGATTGTTGTGGGACCTGTCACTGAAAGATTGTTGTGGGGAATTGTTGTCACTGGATGGTTATCCTGGGGGCTGACTCGTTATTGGAGGGTGACCTGGGGGCTGGGTTGTTATTGGAGGGTTGCCATGGGGGCTAGTTTGTTATTGTAGGGTTGCCATGAGAACTGTTTCGTTATTCTTCGGTTTCTGTAGGAACTGTACCAGAAGGCTGGGTCAGTTGTCACTGGAGGATTTCTGTGGGCACTGATTGTCAAGGGGAAGGGAGTCTGGTTTGTTATGGGAGGCTGTGAATGGAGGGCTGTTGTGGGGAAGGGTGTGTTTGGAGGGTTGTCATGGGGACTGTCAGTGGAAGGTTGTTGTGGGGATGGATGTTACTGGAAGGTTGTCATGGGGTAGAATTTATTATTGAAGGGTGGCCACGTGGACCATTGGTGGTGGGTTGTTGTGGGGATGGGTGTTAGTGGCGGGTTGTTGTAGGGTCTCTTTGTTGCCAAAAGATTGCTGAGGGAACCGGTGTGTTACGGGAGGGCTGTTGTGTTGATTTTTTTATTGAAGCAATTTGGGGGATTGGTTCATAATGGAAAGTTAACAATATGATTCTTATGGCAGAGTTGTTTCAGAGGCAAATTGATTATTATCAGGTTGTCAATGGGGCAGGTTCATCACAGGAGGGTTGTAACTGGAGCTGGTTTGTTATTGTAGGCTTGTAGCCCAAACTCGCTTGCCACTGTAGCATTGGGGATCGGGACTACTTACTCCAAAAATCAATCAACAGATCAACGGCATTTATCGAGCCTTTACTCTGTGCAGAGCACTGTTCTAAGTGCCTGGGAGAGTACGGTACAACTGAGTTGGTAGACATGCTTCTTGCCCACAGGAGTTTATAGTTTCCCACGTGCTTAGTACAATGCCCTGCGCACAGGAAGTACTCAATAAATACCATTGCTTGATTGAAGGTAGCTCCGTAAATGCCCTGATCGACTGATCGTAGGGTTATTTCAGGAGTGGATTTATTATTGTTGGGTTTGGGGGATGGCTTGAGGTGGGGTTGTTACCGGGTCATGCAAAGTAATAAAAAATATCAGTAACAGTAATAACAGCGGTTACTATGTGCCAAGCACTGTACTAAGAACTGGGGTAGACATGAGATCATCAGGTCCCACATGGGGCTCACCTTCTAAGTAGGAGGATGAAGAGACATTCACTGAATCCCCATTTTGCAGATGAGGCAAGAAGTCGAGTGACTTGCCCAAGGTCACACAGCAGACGTACTGTACTGGGTGTGCGTGTGTGTGTGCGTTCGTAGTGGGAAGCAGCACGGCTTAGTGGATAGCGCTTGGGTCTGGGAGACAGGAGGACATCTGCCGTGTATCCTTGGACTAGTCGCTTCACTTCTCTGCGTCTCAGTGCCCTGTAAAATGGGATTAAGAGTATGATTCCCCCCGTGGGACAGAAACTGTGACCAACCTGATTAACCTGTACCTACCCCAGTGCTCAGAACAGAGTTTGGTGCACAGTAAGTGCTTAACAAATTATTATTACTGCTGGATATGTCGGTATTAACCCTCTGGCCCCTGCTCTCTCTGTCTCCGTCTCTCCCCACAGCCCCACGGTGCCTAAGGCTGCCCCCCGGAGCATGAGCAGAGAAGATGGCCGGTGCCCGCCGCTGCCCACGCCCCGGCTCCCCGCCGCCCTCCTCCTGGTCCTCCTGCACCTCGTGGGCCCCCGCTAGGATGTCCTGGCCCCACCAGGCCCTGCTTTTCCTCTGGCTCTTCTCCCCGCCCCTGGGGGGGGTGGGGGCGGCGGCCGGTGGGGGCGGCGGGGGCTCTCCGCCCGCTACCTCCTGCCCATCCGCCTGCTCCTGCAGCAACCAGGCCAGCCGGGTCATCTGCACGAGGCGCGAGCTGGCTGAGGTGCCACCCAGCATCCCCGTCAACACGCGCTACCTGAATCTGCAGGAGAACGGCATCCAGGTGCGCCGAGGGGGCCTGGGCTGTGGGGGTGCGGGGTCGGGGCGTGGGGGGCTCTCAGGTGCCCGCTCGTGCAGGCACACCCACACACCTCCTCCAAGGGGGCTTCTTGACTAAGTCCTCCCTTGCTCTCCTCTCACTACCCTCTGAGTCACCCTGACTTCTTCCCTTTATTCATCCCCTGCCCCTGCCCTACAGCGCTGAAATCCATACCTGTAATTTATCTATTTGTTTCTATTAATGTCTGTCTCCCCCTCTAGACTGTAAGCTCGGTGTGGGCAGGGAATGTGTCTATAGTTATATGTACAGTCCCTAGTGCTTAGTACAGTGCTCTGCACACAGTAAGTGCTCAGTAAATAGGATTGATCGACTGACTGACTGACACAGTACTCCCTGGTCATTCCACTATCTCCCTGGTCATTCCACCGTCTCCTCGCCAGACCTATCTCTCAGTCACTCACTGGCCCTCGTTTCTGCTCGCTACACGGTCTCTCCCCAGGGTGACCGCGTGGAAGGGGGTCATCCAATCCAGTCCCCTACCTCTAGGCCAGAGCATCCATCGGCAGCCTCCCTCCGGCACCTGTCGTCAGATCCCATGACCCCTGGATGGCTAAAACCTTCTCAGGTCTAACCGCAATCCACTGCAAGTCCAAGCTTTGGAAACAGGAAATGCCATCTCACTGTACCTGACCCTCCAGGTCCCAGGAGTCCTGACTCCCAGCCCCTGATCTCTCAGTCCTCTCAGGGCGGAGGTCATTTAATAATTACAGTAATAATAATAATAATAACAATAATAGTGTTATCTGTTAAGCAGTTACTATGTGTCAAACACTGTCCTAAATCCTGGGGTAGATTCAAGATAATCAGATTAGACCCAATCCCAGTCCCACAAGGGGCTCCCATTCTAAGGGGGAGGGAGAACAGGGATTTTATACATATCTGACAGATGAGGAAACTGAGGCACACCCAAGCGGAGCCGGGATTAGAGAAACCAGGTCTCCTTTCACAGGGTTTGGATCCAGGGAGGAGGGACCATGGGAGGATGGAGCCGATTAGGGAAGGGAGGGTCTTTCCCTGGGACAGGAATCTCACCACCCACCTTGGACTCTGGAGGGCTCAAACCCACCCATAGCTGGCCTCCCCCGGGGACCACTCAGGGCTCTCTGTATGAGGACAGGCTACCCGGCCTAAAATTTGCAGGCTAGGCTGAGCCCAGTTTGGCTACGGCCAAGCTCTGTCTGGCCCAGAAGAGGGTCAAACCTCGCTCCCGCACGCCACCGCTACACACGTGCAGGCCATCTGCACAAGTGCGATTGGGCTACGGGAACCCTGGGACTTGTAGTACTGGAAATCCGCTTGGACAACTTGGGTTCCACTTTGGCCTGACCCAAGCCGGCCCCCCCTGACCTGAGTCCATGAAGCCTCATCCCATCCGGTTTGGCCTCCGATCCTCCTCCTCTCAGTTGCCGGTGGCCAAGTGGCAACCAGCAACTCTCTTCCCCACAAGACTGGTCATAGTTGGTACAATGTCAATCAATTGTATTTATTGAGCACTTATGTTTGCGAAGCACTGTACGAAGAGCACGGGAGAGTATAATAGAACAATATAACAGACACATTCCCTGCCCACACCGAGCTTACAAAAGCCAATTCTCTGGGTCAGGCCCAGATTGCCTGTTCGTTTTTAATTACTCCTACTGGTACAGAAATAGATGTGGGGCATCCTGCCCCCCAGAAACCCCCATTGTCGGAGTTTTTCCTCAAGAAATCATTTTTTTGAGGGACCCACCCTTGGGATATCTGGTCTATTCCCCTCTGGCTCCCAGAGTCACATGGAGGGTTCAAACAACACCCCATGAGCTCTGAAGCCCCTGTTTTTTTCTTTTTTTACAAAAGGTATTTGTTAAGCGCTACTATGTGCCAGGCACAGTACTGAACATTGGGGGAGATACAAGTTTATCAGGTTGGACGTAGCCCGTGTCCCACATGTGGCTCATAGTCTTAATCCCCGGTATACAGATAAGGTAACTGAGGCCCGGAGAAGTGAGGAGACTTACCCAAGGTCACCCAGCCAGGATTAGAACCCAGAGAAACAGCATGGCCTAGTGGATAGAGCCCGAGCCTGATATTCAGAAGGACCTGGCTTCTAATCCCGGCTCTGCCACTTGTCTGCTGTGTGGGCTTGGGTGAGTCATTTCACTCCTCTGTGCCTCGGTTCCCTCATCTGTAAAATGGGGATTAAGACTGTGAGCCCCATCTGGGAAAGGGACTGTGTCCAACCTGAGTATCTTGTGTCTCCCCCAGTGCTTAGAACAGTGCCTGGCACTTAGTAAGCACCTAACAAATACCACTATTATTATTATGATTAGGTCCTGTGATCTATCCACTAGGCCACGCTGCTTTCCAAGGCTGGGGTTGGGGAAGAGGTGGGTTCATTCATTCATTCAATAGTATTTATTGAGCGCTTACTATGTGCAGAGCCCTGTACTAAGTGCTTGGAATGTACAGTTTGGCAACAGATAAATTGGTTGGATTTCTTTCAGACCGGGGGCCTGCTGGGGCCAGGCTGGACCTCCGAGGCATCTGGAGCTCGGCCGGTGATGTGGGCACCTGAATGGGACCCAGAGAGAGGGTGGGGAAGGGAGACCCCCTTCAGGGTGGGCTTCCTTCTTTCCGTGGGCTGCCTGAGGACTGGCAGCTTCCTCAACCTCCTCATCAGCTGTCTGCACAGCTGCGGGGAGGGAGGGTCACAGCCCCAATAATAAGAAGGATCATTATTCAATCATTATTCATAACAATTATTAATAATAATGGGGGTATGCGTTAAGCCCTTGATAGTGTCACCTCTCCCTTGCCCCCAGTAATGCATCCTGAGGCCGCCGCCTCTCCTGCCACCCGTCTGATGCCTGCCCGGCCCGGGGTTCTTGACTGCTCTTCGTGAGAAGCAGCATGGTGAAGCGATCAGAGCCAGGGCCTGGGAGTCGGAAGATCACGGGTTCTGATCCCAGCTCAGCCACTTGTCTGCCGTGTAACCTCGGGCAAGTCACTTCACTTCTCTGGGCCTCAGTGACCTCGTCTGTAAAATGGGGGTTGAGACTGTGCGCCCTACGTGGGACAGGGGACTGCGTCCAAGCCGATTTGTTCTTATCCACCCCAGTGCTTACTACAGCAGAACCGTCCCCAACTTCAGCCTAAGACCCCCCCCGACTTCAAACCATTTCCCCCAACCAGAATGCCCTCCCTACTCCCCTTCATCAAGCCAACGAGAAGTAGCTCGGCCTAGTGGATAAGGTCCAGGCCTGGGAGTCAGAAGGACCTGGGTTCTAATGCCCATGTTGCCAAATGTCTGCCGTGGGACCTTGGACAAATCGCTTCACTTCTCTGAAACTCAATTACCTCATCTGTAAAATGGGGACCAACGGAGGAAAGGAGGCAGAGCCCCTGCCCATAGGGAGACTGCCGTCTCCTTAGGAGGCAGAAAAGACCCATGAACGTGTAGAGAGAGAATCTTTTAAACAGTGTCAAAACCCAAATCAACAGATACAAAGAAAGCAAATTTACAAAGATGAACAGAAAGGCTAAGGAGTCTCTAAAGAAGCATTGTGACCAAGTGGAAAGAGCCTGGGTCTGGGAATTAGAAGACCTGGGTTCTAGGCCCAGCTCTGCCATTTGCTTGCTCTGTGATCTTAGCTTACTATGCTCTTACTAGGTGCTTACTATGTGCCAGGCGCTGTGCTAAGTGCTGGGGTAGATTCAAGCGAATCAGGTTGGACATAATCCATGTCCCACATGGGGCTCAAATAATTAATCCCCATTTTACAGAGGAGGTCACTGATGTACAGAGAAGTGAAGTGACTTGCTCAGAGTCACTCAGCAGGCAAACAGTGGGGCTGGGATTAGAATCCAGGTTTTTCTGACTCCCAGGCCCATGCTCTAACTATTAGGCCTTGCTGCTTCTCTTGGGATGGCTTGTATTTTTCCTGTGCTCCTGAGGTTGTCCAATCTTTTCTCTTTGACTTTTCCAGAGTCAAGTCTCTAGGATGGTGGAAGCCTGATTCTCTCTCTCTCTTTCTTTTTAGGTGTCTGTTAAGTGTGTGCCAGGAACTGTACTAAGCATTGGGATAGCTTACGTGACAATCTGGTTGGACACAGTCCATGTTCCATGTAGGGTTCAGATCTTAATCCTCAGATTACAGATAAGGTATCTGAGGCAGAGAAGTTAAGTGACTTGCCTGAGGCCACAAAACAGACAAGTTAGAACCCAGGACCTCTGATTCCCAGGCCCATGCTCTTTCTATTAGACCACACTGATTACTTCTCGACAAAAGACCCGGAGTGATGTCTTGTGAATGGCATCATTCAGAGAGGAGATGTGATCCCTGACCTCAAGGACTAAAATCCTCAATTCTTTCTCCCCATATCACAACCTCCATCTTCCATGTCACTCCCATTTCCCACCCTCTTGACTGTGCACTTCCCAGGCAAGATGTCATCATCATCATCATTATTATTGTTATTATTATGGATACTTTGTTTCAAGTAAAGGACTAGGCTCTTGGGAGTCAAAAAATAAATACACTGAAAACAATCCCTTGTCCACAAAGGGTTGACAGTCTGGGGAGGAGGGAGATGAACAGAGAAGAATAACTAACTTTTTAACATCGAAGGTAACCCGGACTCTCTCCGCCCCGAGCCCAGCCCAGAACCGGATGCCTATTCCTGTGAAGGGATGAGGGATCGGGTGCCAACAGAGGGCATGGTGAGAAGAGGGAAAGAGGTGAATCACAGTGAGTTCCAGATTTGGGAAGAGACTCAAGAGGTCATTTGGCCAAGTCCCCTGCTGCAGGGAAGAGAATCCTTACACCCTATAGGACAGATGATGGGCAAAGATTCAAAGGTGGTCAAAGATTGGGTTTTCTTCACAACGTCCAGCCTGCAGTCAGAGAGGGAGAGAAAGAGACGGAGGGCCCTGGGACAGGATGGCGATAACGATGATGGCGGCGGTGACAGCGACAGCGTGATGATGGTGGTGTTGGTGGCGATGCTGATGACGATGGCAGCGATGTTGGTCATGGTGGTGGTGATGTTTGTGGCGACAGTGATGGAACTGTGGATGGTAGTGATGTTGGTGGTGATGGTGGTGATGTCAGTGGAGGTTATGTCGGTGGCGATGGTGATGACGATGTCAGCGATGATGGTGACGATGATGGCAGGGATGGCAGCAGTGATGATGATGGTGGCGATGGTGATGATGATGTTAACGATGCTGGTGATGGTGATGTTGGTGGCGGTGGTGATGATGATGTCCGTGATGATGGTGGCGATGGTGATTATGATGTCAGTGATGCTGGTGATGGTGATGTTGGTGGCGATGGTGATGATGATGTCAGTGATCATGGTGGCGATGGTGATTATGATGTCAGTGATGCTGGTGATGGTGATGTTGGTGGCAATGGTGATGATGATGACAGTGATGATGGTGGCGATGGTGATGATGATGTCAGTGATGCTGGTGATGGTGATGGTGGCAATGGTGATGATGATGACAGTGATGATGGTGGCGATGGTGATGATGATGTCAGTGATGCTGGTGATGGTGATGTTGGTGGCGATGGTGATGATGATGTCAGTGATCATGGTGGCGATGGCGATGATGACGTCAGTGTTGTCGGCAATGATGATTTTGATGGTGATGTTGGCGGTGATGGCAATGGTGATGGCGATGAGGTCGGTGATGCTGGGTGATGGTGGTGCTGGTGCGGTAGCGATGTTGGTGACGATGGTGACGGTGATGATGACGGTGGCGACAGTGCCGGTGATGATACCGCGATGACGGCGGTGATGACGATGACAGTGCTGGCGAGGCCGATGTCAGCGATGTTGATTCCCGGGGCTCGGGGCTCGGGTGACGCCGACGCTGGCGTTGGCGGTGGTGATGACGCTGCGTCTCTCTTTCTCTCTCTCCCCCCGCCCCGGCCCGCCCCCCGCCCGCAGGTGATCCGCACGGACACCTTCAAGCACCTGAGGCACCTGGAGATCCTGCAGCTGAGCAAGAACCTGGTGCGCAAGATCGAGGTGGGCGCCTTCAACGGGCTGCCCAGCCTGAACACGCTGGAGCTGTTCGACAACCGGCTGAGCACGGTGCCCACGCAGGCCTTCGAGTACCTGTCCAAGCTGCGCGAGCTGTGGCTGCGCAACAACCCCATCGAGAGCATCCCCTCGTACGCCTTCAACCGCGTGCCCTCCCTGCGCCGCCTGGACCTGGGCGAGCTCAAGCGGCTGGAGTACATCTCGGAGGCGGCCTTCGAGGGCCTGGTCAACCTGCGCTACCTCAACCTGGGCATGTGCAACCTGAAGGACATCCCCAACCTGACGGCCCTGGTGCGGCTGGAGGAGCTGGAGCTGTCGGGCAACCGGCTGGACCTCATCCGGCCGGGCTCCTTCCAGGGGCTGACCAGCCTGCGCAAGCTGTGGCTGATGCACGCCCAGGTGGGCACCATCGAGCGCAACGCCTTCGACGACCTCAAGTCATTGGAGGAGCTCAACCTGTCGCACAACAACCTGATGTCGCTGCCCCATGACCTGTTCACCCCGCTGCACCGGCTGGAGCGGGTCCACCTGAACCACAACCCGTGGCACTGTAACTGCGACGTCCTGTGGCTCAGCTGGTGGCTCAAGGAGACCGTGCCCAGCAACACCACCTGCTGCGCCCGCTGCCACGCCCCCGCCGGCCTCAAGGGCCGCTACATCGGCGAGCTGGACCAGAGCCACTTCACCTGCTACGCGCCGGTCATCGTGGAGCCCCCCACCGACCTGAACGTCACCGAGGGCATGGCGGCCGAGCTCAAGTGCCGCACCGGCACCTCCATGACGTCCGTCAACTGGCTGACGCCCAACGGGACCCTCATGACGCACGGCTCCTACCGGGTGCGCATCTCCGTCCTGCACGACGGCACCTTGAACTTCACCAACGTGACCGTCCAGGACACGGGCCAGTACACCTGCATGGTCACCAACTCGGCGGGCAACACCACCGCCTCGGCCACGCTCAACGTGTCCGCCCTGGACCCCGCCGGGGGCCCGGCCGGGGGGCCGGGGGGCGGCGGGGGCGGCCCCGGGGGTGCCGGGGGCGCCGGCGGGGGCTACACCTACTTCACCACGGTCACCGTGGAGACCCTGGAGACCCAGCAGGGGGAGGAGCTGATCCTGCGGGCCACGGAGAAGGAGAAGCCCGGCCCCACGGCGGCCGGGGGCTGGGGCGGCGCGGGCGGACAGGCCGCCGGCGGAGGGGGAGGCGGGGGCGCCGCCGCGGCCTCCTCCTCCTCCTCCTCCACCACGGCCCCCGCCCCGCGCTCCGCCCGGCCGACGGAGAAGGCCTTCACCGTGCCCATCACGGACGTGACCGAGAACGCCCTCAAGGACCTGGACGACGTCATGAAGACCACCAAGATCATCATCGGCTGCTTCGTGGCCATCACCTTCATGGCCGCCGTCATGCTGGTGGCCTTCTACAAGCTGCGCAAGCAGCACCAGCTGCACAAGCACCACGGGCCCACGCGCACCGTGGAGATCATCAACGTGGAGGACGAGCTGCCCGCCGCGGCCGCCGCGGCCGCGGCCGCCGCCGCCGGGGGGCTGCCCGGGGGCGGGCCCGGGGGAGGGCCGGGGGGCGGCGGCGGGGACAGTCGCCTGGCCCTGCCGGCCCTGGAGCACGACCACCTGAACCACCACCACTACGTGGCCGCTGCCTTCAAGGCGCACTACGGCGGCGGTGGCGGTGGCGGCGGGGGCAATCCCCCGGCGGGCGGCGGGGGCAAGGGACCCCCGGGCCTCAACTCCATCCACGAACCCTTGCTGTTCAAGAGCGGCTCCAAGGAGAACGTACAAGAGACCCAGATCTGAGCCGGGGGGCGGGGGGACCACCCCCCAAGTCTCCCCCCAGCCGGGAGGGGACCCGCCGGCCGGACTGGAGCCGGGGAGGGCCCGGGGGGGGTGACCCTCGACGGGTCGGCCGTCCCGAGCCCGGGCCTACCCCTCTCCCCGCGACCCCCCGACCCCGACGGGACCTCGCCGGCCGTGGGGCGTGGGGAGACGGACAGGGGTGAGGGTGGGGCGGGGGGCTGGGAGGGGGGGGATTTCACTCGGGGGGTTGGGGGCGGGTGGGGGCAAGGCGGTAATGAAGCTGGACCACGGCCGGAGGACTCGGCCGGAGGACTCGCCCGGCCACTCGGGACTACACCCCCCTCCCCCCCCACCGCGATGGTGGTGGCCTTGGGGGGAGGGGGCCGGGAATTGGTGAAAGGGGTAGGGGGGTCTCCCACGCCCCCCCACCGCCTCCAGGATCTCGGGTTAGTTTGGGGGCGTCCTGACCCCCTCCTCGGCCCCCTCCATCTTCAAGCCCCGTGGACGGAGCGCCCCCGGCCCCCCCCGCCCCGGGGTGAGGAGGGGCTTTTTTGGGGGGCGTCCCCCCGCCCCCCCACCCCCTTTTACGGTTCATTTTTCCAGTTTGACTCCCGTCTCTCTTCCTCCCCCTCCCTCCCCGGTCTCTTCCCGCAGGACAGAAATTTTCCTTTCTCCGCTCCCCCTCCCACCTCTTCCCCCCCCCGCACCCCACCCTTGAGGCTGAGCCCCCCGCGACCCCCGCGACCCCCGCCCGCTCCGCCTGCCGCGGGGGGGAAGGGAGGGGAGGGGGTGGCCAGGGAGGGGGGGTGGGGGACCCCCCCCCAAGTCCTCCGCTTCCCCCTACCGCCCCAAGGACGGACTCTTTTGATACCGAAAGGAGGTTTGCGTCTCCGACTACCTGCTGTAATTAACTTTAAAAAAAAAAAAAGTAAAAAACAAAAAAATTTTGTCATGAAAAAAAAAGAATCATGAAAGAGAAAACAGGAAGGAAGAAGAAGAAACACCCGGAGCGGGGAGAGAGGTGGTGGTGGTGATTTTGCGGGATGGGGAGGGGAGGGGGAGAGGTCTGCCGTCGGGGGAAAGAAGGGTGGTGGTGGTTGGGGGGGGGTCCCCCCTCGGGGCCGTCACCCCCAAAAGCGCTGCGGGGCTGGACCTGGGCAGCCAGGGAGGGATGGGGACGGGGAGCCGGGATCTCCTGGGGCTCCGGCGGGGCCGGGCCTGGCCTGGCGCGGGGAGGGCCCCCAGGGATGCTCCGCTGCGGGCTCGGCTGCCTTTGGGTGGGGAGGGGGAGCCGAGGGGAAGGGGGCGGGATGGGGCTGACACCTGCAGAGACGGAGCGGAGAGACACCGGGGTAGACAAGGGGAAAGGGAGGAAGGGGGAGACAGCAGGGGGAGCAGGGGGAGAGGGAGAGAGAGGGCAGAGGGAAAGGGGGGAGAGGGAGAGAGCAGAGGGAGAGGGGAGAGAGGGCAGGGGGAGAGGGAGAGAGCAGAGGGAAAGGGGAGAGAGGGCAGAGGGAGAGAGCAGGGGAGAGGGAGGGAGAGAGCAGGGGGAGAAGGAGAGCGGGGAGAGAGGGAGAAAGCGGGGGGGAGAGATAGGAGGGAGAGCAGGGGAGAGGGAGATGGGGGAGAGGGAGAAAGCAGGGAGAGAAGGAGAAGGCAGGGGGAGAGGGAGAGAGCCGGGGGGAGCGGTAGGAGAGAGAGAGAGAGCAGGGGAGAGGGAGGGCAGGGCAGAGGGAGAGAGCAGGGGGAGAGGAAGAAAGCAGGCAGAGAGGGAGAGAGAGAGAGCAGGGGGAGAGCAGAGTATAAAGTGGGAGAGAGCAGGGGGAGAGGAGAGAGAGAGAGAGGCGGAGGAGCGAGCCAGCTAGCTGCAGAGGGAGGTGACAGAGCGAGGTGGAGAGGCAGGCCCGGAGAAGTGCAGAGGGAGAGGCGGTGTCAGAGGCAGCCCCGGGGAGGGAGGGGCGCACTGGAGGGACCCCCCCAACCTCACCCCCAGACCTCCGCCCCAACGGGGGTGGGGAAACATGCCAGCAGCGGGGTGGGGGCTGCGAGGTCTGGCTTTGGGGAGGGAGACCCCCCCCCGAACCGAGATTGGGGATGGGGAGAGGGCGCCAGCCCAGGCTCGGGGGGCTCCGGGAGAGAGGGAGGGAAAGGCCGAGGCTTCCTTGGGAGGTGAGGAGGGGCCGGAGCCAGGGAGGGGGCGCCGTGCACGGGGTGGGGAGGGAAGGGGGGGTCCTACTTCTGCGCCCCTCTCCCCCACCGCCATGGTCGTTGGCTCTCTCCCGTTCGATTAAAAAAAAACAAGATCTCTTTGTCTCTCTCCCTGTCCCTGTCTCTACCTCTGTCTTGCCTATCTCTGTTTTCTCTGTGTCTCTGTCTCTCTGCCTGTCTCTGTCAGTGCCGATCCTGGTTGCCATGGTAACGCTGCAGCGGGCACCAGGTGGTTGGTGATGGGGAGGGGGGAGGGGAGGGGGCGTCGCTGCCGCAGCCTCCACGGTCTTCGTCCCCGGCTGGGAAAAAGGGACGAGGCGGTGGGGAGGGGGTCGGGGGGAAACGGGGAGAGAAGCCTTGGGAGACCCCCCCCCCCTTCCCATCTAAGAGGAGAGAGCCTCTTCCCTCCGCAGCTTGGGGACAGAGTCCAGAGATCCGCCCCGAGGAGAAGGGAGAAGGGTCTTCGCCTCGGGAAGAGAGGGAAAACGGGGTCGCTACAGTGGGAGGGATGGAGGGTAGACCACTGAGGCCTTCCCACGGGAAGGCACGGCCCAGTGCGGGGAGGGCTGGGCGTCGTCGGATGGGGTGGGGTTGGGGGGGGAGGATGGAGGGAGGGTATCTCCCATCAGAGAGGGTTTCTCAGGTGAGAGGAAGCCGAGGAGAAGGCCGGCCCCAAGTGGGGGGGGTTGCCCGGGCCGGACTTTGGAGGCCGTCTGGAGAGAGGGTGCTGGGGAAGACGCCTCCCTCGGGGGCCAGAAGGGAGAAGGCTGAGAAGGAGGAGGCAAGCGGCAGGAGGAGCGATGCGGGGGGAGGCTGGGAGGAGAGGGGAGGAGGTGGGCACTGCAGGGGTTTGGGGATCGGGGGGACGGGTCTCTCAGAGGCCCAGGGGCCTGGGACCCGCCTGGTGGGAAACCCAGGAGGTCGACGGTGGAGGGGGGGGAATGGATCTTGCCCGGGCAGGACCCGAGAAACACAGAGAGACAGAGCAGACGCACAGAGAGAGGGACAGAGCCAGAGAGCCTGCCAGGGCCAGGCGGGCGGAGGTCGGGGGGCGGTGGCCCGTTTCCATGGGAACCGTGGAGGGGGATGGGGGGCGCCTCCGCCGCGGAAATTTCCCAGCTTTGTCCCCAGTGGGACCCCGGGGGCCGATCGGGCCCCTGCCCCCTCTCCCCCTACTCCCGGCCACGACCCACCCTCTCCTCCTGCCCCCACCCCCCTCCTCCTGTCCCCATCCCCTTCCTCCTGCCCCCATCCCCCTCCTCCCCTCCCCCCACCCCGCCAAAGGTCGCCTAACGCTGCGGCGCCGCCAGGGTCCAAGGGTCGAAGGCGGCAGGTCGGGCGGCCCGGGCCCGGATACCCTGGCCGGGACCCCTGGCTCAGACCCCCTGGTCCGGACCCCCTGACCAGAACCCCCTGGCCCGGACCCCCCGGCCGGGCCCGTCGCCGCGCACAGCCGTCATGTCCAGGGCCGGAGGGCCCGGGACACCAACGAGGGTCGGAGTCGCCGGCTTCGGCCGGCTCGGTGAGACCCGGCCTGGAGGCCGCGATCCCCGACCCCCTCCCCGCCCTCCCCGGAGCCCCTGACCCTCATCTCTCCAGGCCGGACACCCTCCCTGTCCTTCTAACTCCCCACGGCCCGTGTCTGGTCCCGTCCGGTCACTGGTAACCCCA
This sequence comes from Ornithorhynchus anatinus, assembly GCF_004115215.2. NCBI lineage: Eukaryota > Metazoa > Chordata > Mammalia > Monotremata > Ornithorhynchidae > Ornithorhynchus > Ornithorhynchus anatinus. The sequence continues at coordinate 52,016,898 of NC_041737.1, read as the reverse complement.
GAACCCGGCCGTGGTCCCCCTCCCCACCCTCTCCCCGTCCTCTCTCGGCCCCGCTCCCAGCCTGGCAACCCCCGGGCCTTGAACTCAGCTCCCCTCCAATCCGCCAAGGTCCAACTTGCCCCTCTTCCCCCCAGGCCCGGCCTTGCCCCAGCCCCAGAGGCCTCCACCTCCCCGTCCCCTTAGTCCCCCAATCTCCACCGCTGTTTTCCTTCCCTCTTCCTACCCCTGACCCTCTTCCCCCCCAGGCCAGTATCTGGTCCAGCGACTGCTCTCCGAGGGGCCCGCACTGGGCCTCGAGCTGGTCTTCGTATGGAACCGGGACCCCCGCCGGCTGGGAGGGGCCGTGCCCCCCGCCCTGCAGCTCCTCGACCTGGCAACCTTTGCGGAGAGGTCAGTGACCCCAGACCCTGAAACCTGCTACCCCGCCCGGGAACCTGCAGCTGCCCGCTATTAGGGCTCTTCTTTCTCCCGGTCACCCCGTGACCCGATTCGGGGGATTTCTCCCCCTCCTCACCCCTCTTCCAGGTGTCCTCATCTAGTAGTTGAGGTGGCGCATCCCCATGTTGCGAGAGACTTCGGGCCCCAGATACTGAACAGCAGTGACCTCATGGTGAGATCTCCCTTTCCTTCTACCCTCGCCCCTCCCGGGGACCCTTCTACCCCCTCTCACCCCTAACAACCCCCACCTATCTTGAGCCCAGAGACCTCCTGGTGAGCTCTCCTTTCCCTCCCCCTCCCAGGGACACCCTCTCAATCAATCAATCAATCAATCAATCTATCACTCGTATTTATTGAGCATGTACTGTGTGCAGAGCACTGCACTAGGTGTTTGGTAGAGTACAATATAACAGAGTCGGCGGACTCAGTTCCTGCCCAAAATTCATTCTTTCGATCGTATTTATTGAGCGCTTACTATGTGCAGACCACTGGACTAAGCGCTTGGAATCTACAATTGGGCAACAGAGAGAGACAATCCCTGCCCAGTGACGGGCTCACGGTCTAAACGGGGGAGAGCTCACCCCCCAAATACCCAGCCACCCACCAATTCTGGAGCCCATAGACTCCGTGGTGATTTTTGTCCGCATCGGTACCTCTCTAGAGTAAGTGATATCAGTGAAATTTCTGCTCCGGGACCCCCTCCAAAATCACCCCATGTCTTTCCCCATCCCTTCCCCCACGGGATCCCAGTTCATTTCGCATATTCACTCTCTCCTCCCCCCTCTTAAACCCTGAACAGCCTCTATCTCATGGTGAGATTTCCCAAGCACTTAGTACAGTGTTCATTAAATACCATTGATTGATTGATCTAAATTCTCCCTTAATGTGAGTCCCTAGAACTCTTCCTACTTCTAATCCTCTCCACGGGGCTTTTTTTATCTTCCCAGTGTTAGTGAGCCCCTCCAGGGACAGGATCCGTGTCTAATTCCTTCCTGTGTGCCCTTTCCTAGCGCTTAGCATGTTACTCTGCACACAGTAAGGGCTTAACGAAACACTACTATCACTACTACTTTTGAAGCAGCGTGGCTCAGTGGAAAGAGACCGGGCTTGGGCGTCAGAGGTCGTGGGTTCGAATTCCGGCTCCGCCATTTGTCTGCCGTGTGACCTTGGGCAAGTCACTTCATTTCTCTGTGCCTCAGTTACCTCATCTGTAAAAATGGGGATTAAAAAATGTGAGCCCCATGTGGGACAATCTTATTATCCCGTATTCTACCCCAGTGCTCAGAATAGTGCTCAGCACATAGTAAGCGCTTGACAAAAACCTTCATCATTATTATTATTACTGCTGTGCTCCACTCAAATTCTGAGTGGCGGTAGCTTCATCCATCACCAGGATTGAGCAGCTCCTGGGTGCAAAGTACTGAATTAACCCAACTCCTCTCCAGACCCCTCCCCATCCCAACTCTTCCAATACTTTCCCAGACTCCCTCCGGCCTTGAGGATTTTTCTGATAGCCTTCCTCACCCAGCCTTCCTTGGGCTGCTCCCTTAGTCCTCCCTGCCCCGGGAGTCCCTCAGTCTCCCACTCCTGAGACCCTTTAGCCCCTCCGCCATCGCTCCCTGTCCTCTCTCTCCTTCCCTTGAATGACCCTGCCCTTTTCCTTTCCCCAGGTGGGGTCTCCCTCAGCCTTCGCGGATCAGGATACGGAGCGAAGCCTGCGTGAGGCCTCCAGGCGCGGGGGCCACACAGTGTTTGTCCCCCGGGGTGCGTTGTGGGGGGCGGAAGACATCCGGAGGCTGGACCAGGCTGGGGGGCTGCAGGTGAGGGGGTGCCAGGCCTAGCAGCCGAAGAAAGTCCGGGAGAGAAAGCGGGAGGGAGAGAACTTGGGGGGGGCAGGGAGAGGGAGCTTGTCAAGGCAGGGCACAGAGGGGAAGAAAGACGGGAAGGGGGAGATGGGGCCAGGGGTGAAGTGGGGGGTGTGCATGTGGGGTTGTGTAACTGACAGATGATTCTGCCGCTCCCACCTCCTGCAGAGCCTGCGGGTTACAATGGCGACGCATCCGGACGGTTTCCGGTTGGAGGGCCCCTTGGCGGCCCGTCTGGCAGGGCTGGGAAAAGAGGAGGGCGAGGGGGCCGGAGATGGGCTGGGACGCCGGTGGGTGCTGTACGAGGGCCCGGTCCGCGGCCTGTGCCCCTCCGCCCCCCGCAACTCCAACACCATGGCCGCAGCCTGCCTGTCCGCTCCCGGGCTGGGATTCGACCGGGTCATCGGGCGGCTGGTGGCCGATACCAGGTCAGTGAGTGAACAAGCACCGGGGAGGGTCTGGCCGACCCCCGGATAGCCCAGGGAGGAGGGTCAGAACCTGGGGTCGGAAAGGGAGTGACCGCGGGACTTGACCAGTGCCCCTCCCAACCGCAGCCTCGTCGACCAGCACGTGGTGGAGGTGGAAGTAACCGGCCCCCCGGGCCCCGGCGGCCGCAGCTTCTCCGTTCGGACGCGGAGGGAGAACCCGGCTGACCCCGGGGCCGTCACCGGCTCGGCCACGCTGGGCGCCTTCTGGACCAGCCTCCTTGGTGGGACCCCCACGCCCCGATCCGAGACCCCTACCCCTTGCCTAGAGATACCGGCCCCTCACCCTCCTCCCGACTCTGAGATTGTCAAGTGTCCCATATCCCTCCTGGGCCCTCAGCCTAATGTTTCTCCCCGTTTCTCTCGCCCAGTCTGCTGTGGCCGCAGCCCGGAGCCCGGAGTCCAGCTCTGTTAGTGGATTGGAAAGTCAGCCAAGACACCTCCTGTGGAGAAGAGACGAGAGACAACTTTGCCCGATCGCCGTTCGGCCCTCCCTTCTGCCTCAGTTCTTCTTTTCTTTCTGATCTTCCCCCCTTCTCCTTCCTTACCAACACCGCCTCCCACCCCCGGCCCTTTTCCTTTAATTGAGTAAATTTTGACTTCTGGAACCTGTTGGCCCCTTCCCACACCACATCCCCGGGTCTCTGTCTTTCTACCCTTTAGGAGGCATTGTGGCATAGTGGAAAGAGCATGGGTTTGGGAGTCAGAAGTTGTGGGTTCTAATCCCGGACCCACCACTTGTCAGTTGTGTGATTTGGGGCAAGTCACTTTACTTCTCTGGGACTCAATTACCTCATCTGTAAAATGGGGATTAATAATAATAATAATAATGATAATGTTGGTATTTGTTAAGTGCTTACTATGTACAGAGCACTGTTCTAAGCACTGGGAGAGATACAGGGTAATCGGGTTGTCCAATGTGAGGCTCACAGTCTTCATCCCCATTTTCCAGATGAGGGAACTGAGGCACAGAGAAGTTAAGTGACTTGCCCACAGTTACACAGTTGACAAGTGGCAGAGTCGGGATTGGAACCCATGACCTCCGATTCCCAAGCCCGTGCTTCTCTAATTAAGACTGTCAGCCCCCCATGGGACAACCTGATTACCTAATATCTATGCCAGCACTTAGAATAATGCTTGGCACATAGTAAGCAGCGTGGCTCAGTGGCAAGAGCCCGGGCTTGGGAGTCAGAGGTCATGGGTTCGAATCCCGGCTCTGCCACTTGTCAGCTGGGTGACTGTGAGCAAGCCACTTCACTTCTCTGGGCCTCAGTTCCCTCATCTGTCAAATGGGGATGAAGACTGTGAGCCTCATGTGGGACCACCTGATGACCCTGACTCTCCCCCAGCGCTTAGAACACTGCTCTGTGCATAGTAAGCGCTTAACAAGTACCAACATTATTAAGCGCTTAACAAATACCGTGATGATCATGATTACTATGAGGCCCTTCGGGCCTCGGTGACATCACAGTGACGTCATCGGGCCTAAGCGTCCCTCCTCACCACCCGTCGGAGTGGCCGAGCCGGAGGTTTGGCGTCCCATGATCCCCCGGGGTCTCAGGTGCCGAGGCGGCGGACTACATTTCCCACAAGGCCCCGCGACGGGGCCGCCATTTGGCAGGCGCGCTGGCCAATGGGGCCCCGCGCCGCCGCCGCCCCGTGGGCCGCTGGGAGATGTAGTTCGGGGCGGCCCGGTCGGTTCCAGTCCGGCGTCGGCGAGGGCCATGTGGTGGCCCCCGCCCCGGGGCCCGGAGGCGCAGGGGATCCGGCGGGGGGCGGCGGCCCGGGGCTCCCCAGGGCTTGACCTCTGACCTCGGGAGCTCCCCCTCGGGGCGGGGGCGGGGGATGTCCGGGCCCCCCGAAGCCCCTTGGGGCGCCCCCCAGGCCGGTCCCCCTTCGGCCGGTCCCCCCCCGGCCGGTCCCCCCCCGGCCGGTCCCGTGTACCACGAGCGGCAGCGCCGGGAGCTCTGCGCCGTCCACGCCCTCAACAACGTCCTGCAGCAGCGCCTCTTCACCCAGGAGGCCGCCGATGACATCTGCAAGCGGTAACTCTCGAACTCACACCCTCCCCGTCCCCTCCCGTAGGGGGGGAGGAAGCCCCCGGCCTCGTCCCCCCCTTTCTAAAATAATAATGTTGGTATTTGCTGAGCGCTTACTCGGTGCAGAGCACTGTTCTAAGCGCTGGGGGAGATCCAGGGTCATCAGGTTGGCCCACGGGAGGCTCACAGTTCATCCCCATTTGACAGATGAGGGAACTGAGGCACAGAGAAGGGAAGTGACTTGCCCACAGTCACACAGCGGACAAGTGGCAGAGCCGGGATTCGAACTCATGACCTCAGACTCCCAAGCCCGGCCTCTTGCCACTGAGCCAAGCTTGGGGATGTGAGCCTCGTGGCTGTATTACCCCAGCGCTTAGAACAGTGCTCTGCACATAGTAAGCGCTTCACAAACACCAACATTATTATTATTAAAGATTCATTCATTCAGTAGTATTTATTGAGCGCGTACTATGTGCAGAGCACTGGACTAAGCGCTTGGAATGGACAATTCGGCAACAGAGGCAATCCCTGCCCATTGACGGGCTTACAGTCTAAACGGTAATAATGTTGGCATTTGTTAAGCCCTTACAATGTGCCAGGTGCTGTTCTAAGCGCTGGGATAGATACAGGGTAATCGGGTTGTCCCACGTGAGGCTCACAGTCTTAATCCCCATTTTACAGATGTGGTGACTGAGGCCCAGAGACGTAAAGTGACTTGCCCAAAGTCACACAGCTGACAGGTGGCAGAGCCGGGATTAGAACCCATGACCTCTGACTCCCGAGCCTGGGCTCTTCTCTCACTGAACCGCGCTACTTCTCTAATGATGCTACTGATGCCCCTTTCTCTCTCTTGCTCTCCCCCCCCCTTCTAAAAATAATAATAATGTTGGTATTTGTTAAGCGCTTATTATGTGCCAAGCACTGCTCTAAGCGCTGGGTAGATCCAAGGTATTCAGGTTGTCCCCCATGGGGCTCACAGTCTTAATCCCCATTTGACAGAGGAGGGAACTGAGGCACAGAGGAGGGAAGTGACTCGCCCAGAGTCACACAGCTGATAAGTAGCGGAGCGGGGATTAGAACCCACGACCTCTGACTCTCAACCCCGGGCTCTTTCCGCTGAGCCACGCTACTTCTAGACTGTGGGCAGAGATGGTCTCTTTCTGTTACCGAATTGGACTTCCCAAGCGCTTAGGACAGGGCTCCGCACACAGTAAGCGCTCAATTAACATGAATAAATGAATGAATTTATCGAGCGCTTACTGTGCGCGGAGCACTGGACTGAGCGCTTGGGTGAGCACCCCGCAGCAAGAGTTGGTGGACACGTTCCCTGTCCAACATCGAGCTTGCAGTCTAACGCGGGGGGAGGCAGACATTAAAAAGAAATTATAGATATGGAGGCGAATGCTGTGGGGCTGAGGGTGGGGTGAATGTCAAGTGCTTATCATTCTCCATAGACTCCAAACTGTAAACTCTTCTTTTGACGGTAAGCTCATTTTGGGCAGGGAACGCATCTACCGACTCTGTTCTGTTGTACTCTCCCAAGCGCTTAGTACGGTGCCCTGCACACAGTAAACGCTCAATAAGTATCATTGATTGGTATTTATTGAGCACCATGTGCTATGAGTCCCTCTCCTACCTCCGTCCAGCTGAAGCAGTCTGATCTCCAAGACCCCCCCGGGCCACCCCCTCCCACCCAACTCCATTTTCAGGCTCTCCCCTTCCTCCCACCCATCTGTCTCCAGATATTCCCATCCCGGGCTTCTCTGACTTCTCAATCAATCATTGATATTTATTGGGCGCTTCCTGCCTGCAAAGTCGATTTGAGTGGATACCCGGCCCCCACCCTCGAGGATCTTACAATTTAGCCGGGAAGGCCGATATTAAAAGGAATTACGGGTACGAACAGTGGCAGAGTAGAAGGATATGAGAGGCAGTTAAAGAAATTACAGGTACAGAAAGTAGTAGAGTATAATCAGTCATATTTATTGAGCATTTACCGTGCGCAGGGCACTGAACTACGAGCCTGGGAGAGTACAGGGCAATAGAGTTGGTAGACACGCGTCCTGCCCCCCAGGAGTATAAGAATATTAGTCATATTTATTGAGCGCTTACTGTGCGCGGGACACTGTACTAAGCGCTTGGGGGAGTGCAACAGAACAGAGTTGGTAGATACGCTCCCTGCTCAAAACGAGCTAACAGTCGAATCTGCAGATGATAAGCATTTGACATTCACCTCAACCCCACAGAATTCACATCCAGAGCTGTAATTTATTTTTAATGTCAGCCTCCCCGTACTTTCGACTGCAAACTCTAGACTGTGAGCTCATTGTGGGCAGGGATTTTCACTATTTATTGTTGTATTGTATTTTCCCAAGCGTTTAGTGCAGTGCTCTGCACACGGTGCTTAATAAATACGATTGAATGAATGAATGCAATAAGATAGAGTTGGTAGACGTGTGCTCTGCCCTCAATGTGCATAAATGCTGAGGGGGTGGGGTGAGTAGCAGAGGATTCAGGGGGTCCGGAGTCTCTCCCTGACCTATCCTTTGACCTTCCGTGCCCCCCGCAGCCTGGCCCCCGACTCCAGGCTGAACCCACACCGCAGCCTTCTGGGCACCGGGAACTACGATGTCAACGTGATCATGGCCGCTCTGCAGGGCCTGGGCCTGGCGGCCGTGTGGTGGGATCGCCGCAGGTAGGGGCTGATCCGCCAGCCGGCTTGGTTGGCTCGGATCGCGATAGGAACTTTGGTATCGGTCCGGCGCTTCCTCAGGTGTCAAGCCCTGTAGTAAGCGCTGGGGTAGATACAAGATCATCAGGCCGGACACAGTCCCTGTCCCTCACGGGGCTCCCAGTCGGGAGGGAGATGGATGGAAGCCCACTTGTGCGGTTGAGGAAGCCGAGGCCCGGAGAAGGGAAGCAACTGTCCCAGGGTCCCTCCGCGGCTTGTGGTGGAGGTGGGATTAGAACTCAGGGCTCCTGACTCCCAGGCCCGTGCTTTCTCTTTTGGGGAACGGCCTGGAGTTGATGTTGGGGATGGTGGTGGTGTTGGGATCCCCCTTGGGGGTGGGTGGGGGAGGAGTTGGTCAGGAAGGTGGACTGGGGTTTAAGATTCAATCAGTCCGTCATTGAGCGCTTACTGTGTGCAGAGCACTCTTCCAAGCGCTTGGGCGAGTACAGTACAACAGAGTCATATTGTGCGGATTCCCGCAACTGTTGACACCGACTTCTTTCCGTCCCGTCCCCCCCCCCCGGCTCCCCGGTGCCCCCCCCCCCCAGGCCTCTGTCCCAGCTGTGCCTGGACCACGTCCAAGGCCTGATCGTGAACCTGCCGTCTCCGGTCTCCCTGGGGCTCGTCTCACTGCCCCTGCGCCGCCGACACTGGGTGGCCCTGAGGCAGGTGGACGGCACCTACTACAACCTGGACTCCAAGCTGCCCGCTCCCGCCGCCCTGGGAGGGGAAGGGGAGCTCCGGTAAGCGACGGAAGGCAGCCGGGAACGGGCGAGGAGAACGGAGAAGACGAAGCGAGGGGGAGAAGGGCGGGGCGGGACGAGGGGCCCGGAGGACCCGGACCCCTCCCGCCTCACACCCCTTCCCCGTTTCTCTCGTCCCCGGCCGACTCCAGGTCGTTCCTCCAGGACTTGCTGGCCCAGGGCCCCTGTGAGGTTCTTCTCGTGGTGACCAGAGAGGTGGAAGAGTCCGGGAGCTGGCTGCAGGCTGACTGACCCCGCTGCCCGCGTGGTCTCCGATGATTCCGCCTGGGGGATGGCGGGGGGCTGGAGAGTAGGGACCCCGGCTCGGGCTGTGTTTACAGGAAGCCCCCGGGGAAGGGGCTGAACCTCGTCTCAGGGAGGGAGAGCTTCCGAGGGCTGCTGGGGTGCCTGAAGAGGAGGGGCCGAGCCCCGTCTCAGGGAGGGGGGAAGGGGCCCCGGGGAGTGGTGGGGTCCCTGTCTAGGAAGGGCCAAGCACCCCCACCCTGGGGGATTGAATCTGCCAAGTGTTGAGATGCATCTCTCTGTGTATATGTGCTCTCTATCTCTGACTCTCTGCGTTGGTTTCTCTCCATCTCCATCTTTATCTCCGTCTCTCCCTAACTCTCCTCATCTCTCCATAATTTTCCTCTCCCTATCTCTTGCTCTGTCTGCGGCCCGGACAGGTTCCCGGTGCCGGGAAGCGAATGTTCTCCAACTGGAGACCCGGTGGTAGCTGGGACCGAGAGGGAGTGGGGAAGACTGGACCCGGGTTGTGTTTGTTCCCGCCCCGAGGCCTCTGCACTGTTCTAACGGGCTGTGGCACTGACTCTGACCTCTGACCCTCCCCTCCCACGCCCCCCCCACGGCCGCCTGCTGCCTCAATAAACTGCTGCGTTGGCTTGCAAGGCTGGCTCTCTCTTCTCTGCAAGGGAGATGTGGGGGGCAGTGAGGGAGGGCTTGGGTTAGCCCACCCCCCGCGGCCATATCTCTCCCCACCCCGCCCCCAAACGCTGGGACCGTCACATCTCTCCCTCCCACCGCACATTCCTTCCCCTCCAGACTACTGTCTGATTTCCCCCTCGGCTTCCGGGGAGGCCTCCGATAACCCAATAACCTGATAATTGTCCTCCCACTCACCCAGAGTTAAAGCAGGCTGTTGATAAAACCAGATGGTATTCCAGAAGCCCCCTCCCCTCACACCCTCGAAAATGAGGGCAGCAGGTGGTGGGGATCCGTCTCACCCCACCCCCCAACACACACCTGTTTCTCCCGTCTTCCGCTCAGCCTGTCACGTTCCTGTGGGCCAGTAGCTAGCCCAGGAGCCTTTATGGGGGAGGCACAGGTGGACCCTGACCCTGAAATGGGGGGTGAGGAGTCCCCAGTGGATGTCTGTCTCTCTGCCCCTCACGTTCCCCACCTCTAGCTTCACTTCCCCTTCCCCTCCTCCTGCCCCTCCCCACCTCCTCCCTCCCTGTCGCCCAATCGTCCCTGACGCCCTCCTGGCGGGTCCGGCTGGAGAGTTTCTATTTTGGGGTCAGGGAGGGGAGGGTGGAGATAACCAGGCTCGGGGGGAGTCTGACCTTTCCAGATTCTTGCCAAAAATGGCCTTGGGTGGGGAGCGGGGAGGGAGGTGGGGGTTCGGGGGGAGCTCGGAGTGGGAGGAGCCTGGGGAGACTGAGGTGATTGGAAAGGTTGAAGGAAGATTCGGCGGGGGAGACGAGTGTCAGGAAAACCCAAGTCTCTGTTTCCCTTTCCCTTTAGTCCTTTCCCCCCTCTCCCATTCAGCCTCCTTGGTACCCTGTCGGTTGGCTCTGACACCCGCCAGCCTCCTCCCTGGACTCCCTTGTTCCCTCAAACACCCCCATCTCCCCTCCATCTCTTTGGGGGAGGGGGGAGTCTCAGCTCTCCCCAAGGGCCGGGGGAGAGGCATCTCCCCCCCCCACCTCCGACCTCCTTTCCTCTCCATCTCTCTGGAGATGGGTCTCAGTTCTCCAAAAGGCCGAAGGATGGGATTCTTCCCCCATCTCCCTTCCCCTTTCCCCTCCATCTCTTTGAGGAGAGGTCAGCTCCTCCCCAGGGCCAGAGGAGGGGAGTCTTCCCCCACCTCCCTCCCCCTTCCCCCTCCATCTCTTTGGGGAGGGGTCTCGGGGTGGGGGGGCAGCGGCAGCTGTGGAGGCTCAGGGAGGCTCCCGGAGGTGCGAACAGCCGGAGGAGCCGGATTTAGCATCGGAGTCGGGGGGTCTGGGGGTGGGGAGGGGGTGGCTGATAAAATCCCAGCCAATGGAAAGGGCCGGCTTGCCTGACTTCCTCCCCCATTGGCTAGGCCCGCACATACATTAGCCCATATATTGGGCTGCCAGCCTCCTGTCCCCTGGAATTCGGGGGGCCCTGGACGCTCAGAGCAGGTGAGAGGGGCCGGCTGGGAAGGGGAGGGCAGGGCAGGGGGAGTGGATGGGGTCTCCTGAGTTCCGCATGTCTCCCGGCCTGTCCATCTCCCTGGCGTGCCCCGGCCTGTCCGTCTCTCTCTCTGTCCTCTCTCCACCTGCCTTTGTTTCCCTCTCTCTGACTCTGTCTCTCCAGGGTCTCGGGGTTTTCTCTGCTTGGGACGGAGGACACCAAAGGCTGCCGTCCGGATCCCGACGGCCTGATCCTGAAGACCTTTTCTCTGCCCCCTTTGCTTCCCGCCTCCAGTTTCTCTCTCTCATCCGCTGCTCTGGGCTCCGTCTCCTCCTCAGGATCCTGATCAATAAAGACTTTTGTTTCTGTTCTGAGCTCTCTTCTCCCTCCCTCCCTCCCTCCCTCCCTCCCTCCCTCCCTCCCTCCTTTCTCTGTCTCTCCCCTCCCCCCTTCCCACCCTTCCTTTCCTCTCCTTTCTGTCCCCTCTCGCCTTTCCATCTTTACTGTGTCTCTGTCGGCTCCGCACTTGCCTGTCTCTCGCTTTTCTCAGCACTCCCCTTTCCTCCCTGATCTGAAACCCCAGCTCAGTCTACTGCTTTGGGAGATGGAGAGACAAAAGACGTGTAGATACAGAGAAAGGTGGAAACAGACACATGCGCTTAGCCAGCCTCTAAAAACAGAGAAACGTGGCACCTTGAGATGTGACTTCTGAAGTACATCTGAAGTCATGCGCCCTTGTCTCTGTCTCTACTCTCTCCCCTCCTCTCTTTCTCTTCCCTTCCTCTCTTTCTCACCTCCTCTCTTTCTCTCCCCTTTTCTATCTCTCCCCTCCTCCCTTCCTCTCACCTCTCTCTTCCCTCTCTTTTTCCCCTTCTTTCCCTTTCTCTCTCCCCTACTCTCACTTTCCCTCTCCCTTTCCTTTTTGAATGGTATTTAAGTGCTTGCTATGTGTCAAGCACTGTTCTAAGTGCTGGGGTGGATACAAGACAGTCGGGTTGGACACAGTCCCTCTCCACATGGGGCTCACAATCTACGTAGGAGGGAAAACAGGTATCGAATCCCCATTTTGCATATGGGAAACTGAGGCAGAGAGAAGAATAATAATGATGGGGCTTGCTAAGCGCTTACTGTGTGCCAAACAATGTTCCAAGCGCTGGGGTAGATGCAAGGTAATCGGGTTGTCCCTCGTGGGGCTCACAGTCTAAATCCCCATTTTACAAATGAGGTAACTGAGGCACAGAGAAGGTAAGTGGCTTTCCCAAGGCCACAGCAGACAGCAGGTGGGATTAGAACCCACCTCCTCTGACTCTCAAGCCCATGCGCTTTCCACTAAGCCATGCTGCTTCTCTAAGTTAAGTGACTTGTCCAAGGTCACAGAGCAGGCAACGAGCGTACCTGGATGGGAACTCAGATCCGCCGACTCCCTGGTCTGTGCTCTTTCCACTAGGTCATGCTTTTCCTTTCCCCTTGTCTCTCTCCCCGTGCCTCTCTCTCTGCCACTCTGGGTTGGGACAACTAGAAACCAGAAGTTCTAGTTCTGATTCCCTCAAGCCCTTTCCTGACCCCTGATGCCCTCACCCCAGGCTAACTCTCTTAGTGGAAACTCCTTCCGCCTCCTAAAACTGTTCCTCTCCCTTTCTCTGCATTCCCTCCCTCCTTTCCCTCTGCTTCTCCCCACTTCTTCTTTCAGCCTGCCTTGTTCCTCTCTGTTTCTGTCTCTCCAGGTCATCTTTAAAGCCCCAGCCCCCATTTCTGCTCTCTAGCTGCTTGCCCTCTGCCGCCCCGCTCCCCTCCCATTTCCTCTTCCTTGGCATTCTTGGTTCTGCCCCTCGGCCCTTGAGTGTATACCCCAAAGTCAGTCCCTGCCTCCCCTTCCTCTCCCCACCTCAGAATTTCTATATAAGGCCCTGGAAGGATTGGGTAGTGTCCCTGCGAGGGGCTGGGCAGTGAAGCGGGGAGGGAGGCAGCTGAGGCAGTAGCAGCTGCTGCGGGGGGGTGAAGGGGGGTGGGGGGCGAGGGAGCGGTCTGGGGCACAGCCTAAGCAGGGAGTAGCACGTCTCCTCAGGGTCGACCACCTTGGGACCCCCCTGCCCTCTAGTCCGGGGAGGTAGAGGTGCCTTTCCGCTCTGCATCCTCCTCGACGTCCCGTTCTCCTCCCCGCTATCCCACCCGTCCTTTTCTTTCCGTCCCCCCCGCAATAGCCCCTTCCTTTCTATTTACCGGCTCCACCTGCCCCTGGCCCCCTGCCCCCCTCACCCCTACCCCCAGGCTGCACTTGGCCCTCTCCCTGCTCTGATCTCTCTCTGGTCAGTTTCTCTGAACTCTGTTCTCCCTGTGTTCTCGTCTCTGGTCATTCTCTGAATTCTGCTCTCTCTCCCTATGCTCTAGTCTCTCACTTTCCCTGCACTCTTGGCTTCTCTACCTCTCGCCACTTCAGACTCTCTATGCTAAGAGGTCTCTGTGCTCTGTTCTCTCTACCTGCACTTTGGCTCTCTCTTTCTCTCTTTAGTCTCTCTCCTTCTGCTCTGGCTTCCTTCTATCTCCCTTCTCCCACCTCCTTCCCCACACCCGGCCCTCTCCCTATGCTTTGGATTCTCTCTGGTCAGTCTCTCTCTGAATTCTGCTCTCTCTCCCTGTTCTCTGGTCTCTCGCTGCACTCTGGCCTCGCTTTCTACGCACTGGTCTCTCACTCTCCCTGCGCTCTTGGCTTCTCTATATCTCGGCACTCTGGACTCTGTGCTGTCGGGTCTCTGCACTCTGCTCTCTCTTACCTGCACTTTGGCGTCTCTCCGTAGTCTAGTCCCTCTCCTTGCGCTGTGGCTTCTCTCCATCTCTCTCTGTCTCTCGCTCTCCTCCTCCCACCTCCTTCCCCATGCTTGGACCTCTGCCTGGGCTCTGGTGTCTCTCTGGTCAGTCTCTGAATTCTGCTCTCTCAGGGCTCTCACTCTCCCTTCTCTGGTCTCTCGCTCTCCCTGCACTCTTGGCTTCTCTATCTCTCGGCTCTCTGGCCTCTCTCAGCACTATCAGGTCTCTGTGCTCTGCTCACTCCACCTGCGCTCTGCCTCTTTCTCTGTACTCTAATCCCTCTCCTTGCGCTCTGGCTTCTCTCTCTTTTCCCACCTCCCCACGCTCTGACCTCTCTCTGTGCTCTAGGGTTAGTCTCTCTCTGAATTCTGCTCTCTCTCCCTAAGACTCTTATCTCTCCCTACATTCTGGTCTCTCTCTGTGCTGTGGGTCCCTCTGTGCTCTGGTCTCTCTTTCTCTCTCTTCCTGCATTCTGGCCTCTCTCTGCACTCTGGCCTCTTCATCTCTCACTGTGCTCTGAACCATTTCCCTCTCTATGCTCTTGCCAATCTTTCTGTGCTCTGGCCTCTTCTTCTCTCTGTGCTCTGGCCTGTTGCTCTCTGCACTCTGACCTTGCACTGTGCCCTGGCTTCTACCTTTCTCTGCCCTCTGGCCTCACACTCTCCTGCATTCTGGCCTCAGTCTCCCTGCTCTCTGGCCTCACTCTGCACTCTGGTCTCACGCTTTCTGCTCTCCGTCTTCTCTCTGTGCTCTGATCTCTCCCTCCCTCTCTGCTCTAGCCTTTCTCTCTGCACTCTGGCCTCACTCTGCGCTCTGACCTTTCACTCTTTGAGCTCTGGTCTCTCTGTTCTCTGGTCTCTCTCTTTTAGTCTCTCTCTTTCTTCACTCTGGTCTCTGTGCTCTGGTCTCTCTGCACATTGGTCTCTCTCTATGCTTTGCTCTCTCTGTGCTCTGGTTTCTCTGGGCTCTGCTCTCTCTCTCTGTCTGCTCTGGTCTCTCTGCTCTGGTATATCACTCTCTCTGTTCCGGCCTCTTTCTGTATTTGCACTCTGGTCTCTCTCTGTCCTCTGGCCTTTCACTCTCTCTCTCTGCTTTGGCCTCTTGCTCTCTCTGTGCTCTGGCCCCTCTCTTCTACTCTCTGGCCTTTCTCTGTGCTCTGGTCTCTCTCTTGTCCCTATGGTTTCTCTCTGTCTCTGGACTCTGCTCTGTGGGGTCTCTCTGTGCTCTGGCCTCTCTCTTTATGTTCTGGCTTCTTGCTCTGTGCTTTGGCCTCTCTCTCTGGGCTCTGGCCTCTCTTGTTGAGTTCTGGCCAGTCTTTCTGCACTCAGGACAGTGTCTCTCTCTCTGTGTTCTGGCTGGTTTCTGAGCTCTGGCCTCTCTACACTCTGGCCTCTCGCTCTCTGCTCTCTGGCCTCTTGCTCTCTGCACTCTGGCCTGTCTGTCTCTGCAGTCTGGCCAGCTTCTCTCTGCTTTCTGGCTGGTGTCTCTCTCTCTGTACTCTGTCCAATATCTCTCTCATCACTCTGGCTGATGTCTCTATGCTCTGGCATGCCTCTCTCTCTGTGCTGTAGCCTCTCTCTCTGCTTTCTGGCCTCTCTCTGTGCTCTAGCCTCTCACTTGGCACTCTGGCCATCTCTCTCTCTCTGTCTGTGTTCTAACTGGTCTCTCTCTCTGCACTCTGGCTGGTCGTTCTCTCTGTTGTCTGGCCAGCCTCTCTGTTTTGGCCACTCTTTTGCTGAACTCTGGCTGGTCTCTCTCTCTCTGTGTTCTCTGGCCTCTGTCTCTTTCTCTCTGCCCTCTGTCTCTTCGCTCCGGCCGGTGTCTGTCTCTCTCCGCTCTGGTTGGCCTCTCTCTTTCTCTGTGTTCTGGCCACTCTCTCTTTCTGTTCTCTGGCCTCCCTCTGTGCTCTCTGGCCTCTCTGTGTTCTAGCTTCTCTCTCTGTGCCTCTCTCAGTGCTCTGGTCTCATTCTCTGCACTCTAGTCTCTCTTTCTCTCTTTCTCCCCCTGCATTCTGGGCTCTCTTTCCCCCTGTGCTCTGTGCACTGGCCTTTCTGCACTCTGGCTCATCTCTCTTTCTGTGCTTTTGCCAGTGTGTCTCTCTATGTGTTGTGGCCAATCTCTCTCTATCTCTCTGTGCTCTGGCCTCTTCCTATGCTCTGGTATCTTTCTCTGTATCCCCCCAGGCGCTGTCTCTCTACACTCTGGCTTATTTTTGCACTGTGGTCTCTCACTTTGCTCTCTGGCCCTTTGCTCTCTTCACTCTGGCCTCTCTCTCCCTTTCCCTCTCTGCACTCTGGTCTCTTTCTCTCTGCATTCTGGTCTCTCTTTCTCTCTCTGTCTTCCCCTGCATTCTGGACACTCTTTCTCTGTCTCTCCCTGTGCTCTGACCTCTCTCTGTGTTCTGGCCCTTCTCTTTCTGCACTCTGGCTTTCTCTCTCTCTCTCTCTGCATTCTTGTCTCTGCGCTCTGGCCTCTCTTTGTGCTCTGGCCTCTCTCTCTCTGCACTCAGGCATCTCTCTTTCTATGTGCTCTGGTCTCACTGCACTCTGGTGCCTCTCTCTCTGCTCTCTGGCCCCTCTCTCTGCACTCTACTCCCTGTGCTCTGGTGTCTTTCTCTGTATCCCCCTGGGGTCTGGCCTCTGTCTCTCTGCACTCTGGTCTCTCTCTTTGAACTCTGGTCTCTCTCCTCCCCTATGTTCTGGGCACTCTCTCTCCCTGTGCTCTGGCCTATCTCTGTGTTAAGGCCCTTCTCTTTCTGTACTCTGGCTTCTCTCTCTGTCTCTCTCTCTGTCTCTCTGCATTCTTGTCTCTGCACTCTGGGCTCTTGCTCTCTGCACTCTGCCTTCTCTCTGTGCACTCTGGCCTCTTTCTCTGTGCTCTAGTTTCACTCTCTGTTCTCTGGCCTCGTTCTGCGCTCTGGCCTCTCCCTGCAGTCTGGCCTCTCTATTTCTCTCTCTCTACTCTGGCTCCTCTCTGTGTGCTCTGACCTCTCTCTCCCTACACTCTGGTCTCTCTCCCTCTGGTCTCTCTCCCTGAATTATGATCTCTCCCTCTCCATCTCTCCTTACACTCAGTTCTTTCTTTCTCTGCACTGTGGCTTCTCACTCTCTGTGCTCTGGCCTCTCTTTCTCAGCTCTCTGGCCTCTCTCTCTGCGCTCTTCTAGCCTCTTGCACCCACTGCATGCTGACCTCTCTTTTCACGCTGTCCTCTTTCTCTCTGCTCTCTGGCCTCTCATTGTCTCTCTGCTCTACCCTCTCGCTTTCTCTGCACTTTGGTCTCTCTGTTCCCTGGCCTCTCTCTCTCTCTCTCTCTGCACTCTTGTCTCTCTCCCTCTCTCCCTTTGGTCTGTCTCTCTCCAAGTTCTGATATCTCTCTCTCTCCCTTTGCTCTGATCTCTCTGCGTTCTGGCCTCTCTGTGCTTTGGTCTCTCTCTACATTTTGGTCTCTCTGCAGTCTTGTCTCTCTCCCTCTCTCCCTTTGGTCTGTCTCTCTCCGAGTTCTGATATCTCTCTCTATCTCTTCCTGTGCTCCGGTCTCTCTCTCTACGTTTTGGTCTCTCTGTGCTCTGACCTCTCTCTCTTTCCTTGTACTCTGCTCTCTCTCCCTGTACTCTGGTTTCTCTCTTCTTGCATTCTGGTCTGTCTCTGTTATCTGCTTTCTCTCACTCCCTCTCTCTCCCTACACTCTGAATTCTCTGTCTCTCTCTGTGCTCTGGTCTCTCCTTGCATTTTGGTCTCTCTGTCCTCTGGTCTCTCTCCTTGCACTCTGGTCTCTCTATGCTCCTTTTCCCCCTCTCTCTCTTCCTCCTTCCTTGAGCCCTCTCTGCACTTTTCCTGCTTTCTCTCTCCCCTCTCTTCAACTTTTCATTACTTTACTCATATATATGATTTCTCTGTGTGTGCTCTCTCCTCTTACTTTCTCATGATCTGTGGGTGCTCACCAGTGCTCACTCCCCAGTGCTCACTCTGTCATTCTTCCTTGCTGTGGACATGGGCTCTTTTTCACTTTTGGCAATTGATCTTGCTCCCCCTTGGCACTCACTAGCTTACTCACATGCTCTTTCTCTGTTCCAGTCAGTACTCTTTCTGCTCCTGCTCCCTCATGGATGTCAGTGCTCGTTATCGTGTTTTCTCTTTTCACTCCTCTCTACCCACTGTCACCCCCTACTCTCTTTGCATGATCTCCTGCAGTCTGCTTACTCACGCTTCTCTTCCCCATGCACGTTCCTTTTCCTGAATCTCAGTACTCTTTCTACTCTCTGCTCATTCTCAGCCCTCTTCCCTGCACATGCTCCTTCTCCTGGATCTCAGTGCTCTTCTCTCTTGCTTCCTGCTCGCTCTCAGCCCTCTTCCCCACACATGCTCCTTCTCCTGGATCTCGATGCTCTTCTCTCTTGATCTCTGCTCACTCTCACCCCTATTGTCTGTGCATGCTCTTCTGGACTCTCCTCCTTCTCTGGCCTGACTCTGCTCTGTCTCTGAATTTCTTTCTCCAGCTCGATCTGGTCAGGGAATATGTCTGCTAATTCTGTGTGTTGTATTCTCCCAAGCGCTTAGTACAGTGGTTGGCACATAATAAGCATCAATAAAAACGACTGATTGATTTCATGCTTCCTCTCTTGCCTCCCCTCCCTGCTGTTTTCTGGATCTCCTCTCTCTGGTCTCCCACCCTCTCTCTATTCGCTGCTCTGGCCCCTCCAGTGCTCGGCTCTGCCTCAGTCTCCTCTATCTTTGCTCTGTCCCCACTCTTCTTCCCCCCGCACTCCCCGTATTCCCTCTTTTTCTTTCCTCTCCACTCTCATTCCATCCTTGCCTTCCTGATTTTTTTGTTTTTGTTTTTTTCTGGGAGGGTTCCACTGTGGTGGCTGGTCGGCTGGGCAGCCTGACACTTGGATGGTTGTGGCTGGTGGGACGACCACTCCCAATGGGCCTTGAGGCAACCCTCGAACACAAAGCAGCGCCCTCCGGGAGCGAATCCTTGTCTACTTACGGTTGGATCTGGCTGGCTTGGTCTTGGATGTTGGGGTCTAGGACCGGACCTGGCTGGCCTCATGCTGAACCGGCTCCGGGGTCCTGCCTTTCACTCAACACCCACCTCTTTACGCACTGTCTAGGCTTTGTCCTTGACTTGCCCCTCTCACTCCCTGCCAATTTCTCCCCATCCCTATTCCTCATCTCTCCTGGCCCTCTCCTTTCTCTCTCTCTTTTAATGATGTTTGTTAAATGCTTACCAAGTGCCACTGAACTAAGTGCTGGGGTAGATACAAGCTAATCAAGTTGGACACAGTCTGCGTCTCACGCGCTTAATCCCCATTTTACAGATGAGGTAACTGAGACACAGAGAAGTGAAGTGACTCACCCAAGGTCACACAGCATACAAGTGTGAGAGCCGGGTTGAGAACGCAGGTTCTTCCGACTCCCTGGCCCTGACACTATCCACTAGGGCACACTGCTTCTCTAGCCCCAACTTTCTCTTGTCTCTCCTGACTGGGAGTCTTTCTCTGCCATCATTCTCCCAGCTCTTCTGATCTCCACCTGTTTTCCTAGGTCTGTTCCCTCTTCGACCCTGAGTCCCCCTTCTGCCTCCTACTGTCCCCATTATCTCTCCCTACTCTTCCTTCCTCTGTCCCTGTTCTGGTCTCTTCTCTTTAGTGCTCCATGATCTCTTCCCTGTTGGCCTCCAGCCCTTCTCTGCATCTCTCTTTGGCTACCTTCTCTCTCTTCCCTGTTTCTTTCCCCCTCCCCCTTTCTCTTTTCCACTCCCCCTTTATCTTTTCTGCTTCCCCTTTCAGTTTCCCCTTTCCCACTGTTGATTTCTCTTTCTTTCTCTTTTCCCTTTCTCTTTCCCTCCCCTTTCTTTCCCTTTTCTTTCTCTCCCCTTTCTCTTTCTCCTTTCTCTTTCTTTCTCTCCTTTCTCTTTCTCTCTCTCCTTTCTCCCCTTTCTCTTTCTGTCTCTCCCCTTTCTCTTTCTGTCTCTCCCCTTTCTCTTTCTTTCTTTCCTTTCTCTCCTTTCTCTTTCTATCTCTCCCCTTTCTCTTTCTCTCCTTTCTCCCCTAGCCCCGCACCTCCTCCACCTGTCACTTTCTTTTCCTCTCTAACCTTGGGTCTGTCCTCTCTTTATGGAGACATAGGACATGATCAACTGTGGTTCTAACCACTGGAGACCAGAACCCCGGGTCCCAAAGGCTGGGGGTGGAACTGGCTGCAGGCCCGGGACGAGCTAGGGGCGGAGGGCACCCTGGTCGCTTGGGGCGTGCCTCACACACCCTTGGCCTCTTTCTCTTTCCCCATCTGCCCTGGCCTCGACCCTCGCACGCTGCATCCTGCGGGCTGGAGCCTGCCGGCCCACACCTCCCCGCCCTCGCGCCCCGGCGGGGGGGTCCAGGATCCTGCCCCAGAGACCCCTGCCCAACACCCCAAGCTGCAGAGAGCGAGAGTAATCCTGGAACAGAGCGAAGAGGAGGAGAAGTGGATGGTGACGGAGCCAAAGAGGGTCAGTGTGGCTGCCTCCGCCTTGCCCCTGCCCTCCCTGCGGACATGATGATGATGGTATTTGTTAAGAGTTTACTATGTGCCAAGGACTGTTCTAAGCACTGGGGTAGATACACGATCTAGAGAAGCAGCGTGGCTCAGTGGAAAGAGCCCGGGCTTGGGAGTCAGAGGTCATGGGTTTGAATCCCGGCTCTGCCACGTGTCAGCTGTGTGACTGTGGGCGAGTCACTTCACTTTTCTGTGCCTCGGTGACCTCATCTGTAAAATGGGAATGAAGACTGTGAGCCCCATTTGGGACAACCTGATTACCCTGTATCTCCCCCAGCGCTTAGAACAGTGCTCTGCACATAGCGCTTAACAAATACCAACATTATTATTATTATTATTGCAAGGCAATCAGGTTGTCCTATGTGAGGCTCACAGTCTCAATCCCCATTTTACAGATGAGGTAACTGAGGCACAGAGAGTAATAATCATGATATTGGTTAAGGGCTTACTTTGTGCAAAGCACTGTTCGAAGCACAAGGGTTGATACAAGGTCATCAGGTCATCCCACGCAGGGCTCCCAGTCTTCATCCCCATTTTCCAGATGGTCACCGAGGCCCAGAGAAGTGAAACGACTCGCCCAAAGTCACACAGCTGAGACGTGGCCGGGGCGGGATTAGAACACATGACCTCTGACTCCCAAGGCCGGGCTGCTCCTTGGGCGCCCACGCAGAGCCGAAGCACGCGCAGCACGCACTTGCAGCGTGTGCCGTCTCCTCTGCCCCTCGGCGTGCGCTTCCCACCTTTTATCCTCGTCAGAGAGCGAATGGTCGCCGCCTCCCAACCCGCCTCTGCTCTCTTTACAGGATCCACGCCCCATTGGAACCCCACCACAGTGTGTCATTGGAGCGACTCCACCCAAATAATAAAATCTGTGGTACTTGTTCAGCGTACCATCTCCACGCGTCAAGTTCTGTTCAATGTGCCGGGGCAGCTAGATCCCAGATAATAAAGGCGGACACAATCTTTGGCCCCTCATGGGGCTCAAAATCAAAGTCAGAGGGAGAACAACTATCAAATTCCTGTTTTGCAGATGAGGAAACCGAGGCCCAGATAGGCACACCTCCTCCAAGAAGCTTTCCCTGACTAAGCCCTCCTCTCCCTCCCTTCTGTGCAGCCCTCACTTCATTCAGTTTCACAGTCTAAGTAGGAGGAAGAACAGGTTTTGAACCCCCATTTTGCCAAAGAGAGAACTGAGGCACAGAGAAGTTAAAGTGACTCACCCGAGGGCCCAGCGAACACATGTGGCGGAGCTGAGATTAGAACCCAGGGACTCTGACTCCCAGACGCTTGCTTTCTACTAGGCCACGCTTCCTCCCCATTTACACATCCATTTTTCTTTTCTCTTTTATCTGTAGATTATTTTGTGTCTGCCTCCAGCCGTTAGACTGTAAGCTCCTCGAGGGCAGACAACATTTCTTCTAGCTATTGTACTCTAAGCACCTAGCACAGTGCTTCATACACAATAGATGTTCAGTAAATACTCCTGAATGATTAATCAAAAAGCATGTGGGGGACAGGGTTAGCCCTAACCGAGGTCCCCTCCCGTCGGCCCCCACCTCCTCCTTGCCATAATTTGCCTCCGGTCACCAGTAAGCCCAGCCGCTGCCCTCCCCCATCCTAAAGCCTTGGCTTTTCCACTTCCCAGTGGGTCCGGCGGCCTTCCCTGGAAACTCCATTTTCCAGCATCCTCCACTGCCCCTGGATAAAGGCCCCCCTGTAGCTTCTCTCCTGGCTCCGGGTGGTGTTTCTGAGGCAGAGTTGGAGCAGATCCAGGTCTGGGCTCTGGCCAGGCTGTGGGTGGGGGAGGAGGATGGCTGGCTGAGTGTCAGGCCCGGCCGGGCCCTGCCTCCTCCTCTCCCCCTTGCCTCCTCCTCGCCCCCCGCCTCCTCCTCATCCCCTTTCTCCCGCCTCCAGAAGAGATGCCCTTGACTGGCAGCATTCAGACTGTCCTTAAATGGAGTAGATTATACTACAGGGCGAACTCTTGAGGGGCAGGGATGTGTAAGAGCTGAGTCCCTATCTACGGAGACTTCCAGCCTGGCTAGTCCACCCCATCGCCACCCTGCCCTTATCTTGGGGGACACACTCCATTCCTCTGTCACCTACTGACATTTACTGGCCCCGACCAGCCCCTGGCCCTGCCGTCTCCCCCAGCCCCACAGCCTGCAAGCCCGCCCAGGCCCGGGAAGCCCTGGGACTCAACAGCAGAAAGGAGGCAGACATCAGTCAGTCAATCATATTTATTGAGTGTTTACTGCGTGCAGAGCACTATCCTAAGTGCTTAGGAGAGGACAATAGAGCAATAAACAGACACATTCCCTCCCCAAAACAAGCTCGGCAGGGATGCGGACCCCAGTGGCCCCCAAAAGTGCCAACTTTCCCTATAGAGTTGTGAGCTGCCTTGGGCACAGTGTGTCTAACTCTGAGCATCCCCTCAGGGACACCCTTCTCTGAGAAAGTCCTGACTCCAAAGGAGAAACTGAGGCACAGGCAGTGGAGAAGCTCCTGGAGTCAAGGACATCTCTCCAGGAGGCGGGAGAAAGGGGATGAGGAGGAGGCAGGGGAGCCAGGAGCAATCTGGTTGAATGGTCACTGCCCCCCACCTCCCAGCACCCCAACACCTCTCATTCCCTGGTGTGTTGCGGGGAGAGGGATGAAGGGGCAGGTAGATTTGGGCTGAGAGAGGGAGGTGGCTTCCTCAGTGGGACTGGCAGTTCAGGGTGGTGGAGAAGTGTGGGCTACAGATAGTAAAGTCTGTGGCTCTAGCCCCAGGAACCTCGTCCTCTAGACTCGTGGGCAGGGAATGTGCCTGCTCATTATATTGTACTCTCCCAAGCTAGTACGCACACAGTATGTACTTCACACACAGTAAGCGCTCAGTAAATACGATTGAATGAAGATATGGGGAAACCTCCTCCCAGCCATTTGGGGGGGGGGGGCTTGAATTGGGAATTGAGAGGGCAGAGGCCAGCAGGGAAACTGAGACTGGGTATCCAGCCTAGAGGGCAGGGAGTCCCAGGCACGAAGCTGGCGAGGGGGGTGGGGGGAGGGCGAGAAACAACTGCGATTCCTATCTGAATGGCAGCCTGTGTCTGGGGAGAACTCTGGGTGAACTTGAAGTAGACAGAGGCATGTGTTCCTGCAGCCCAGCAGCGAGGGGGAGGGGAGAGCAGGAGGAGGAGGAGGAGGAGGAGGAGGAAGGGAAGGGGGATGCTGCTCTGCTCGTTGTGACAAGGCTAGGAGTGCTACATGGTTGGACATCTCTCCGGGTCACTACCGCAACACCATATCTGGCATTGTTGAGTAGGGAATGTCTCTGTTGCCGAATTGTACTTCCCCAATGCGTAGTACAGTGCTCTGCACACAGTAAGCGCTCAATAAATATGATTGAATGAATGAATGAATGAATGGGCATTGGCCGGCCAGCTCACACCCTCTCCAGGGCACACTGAGTTGCTAGTCTGGACGGCTGCTCTGCTGCTCTGCTACTCTGCTGCTCCTCTCCCCCTGCTCCAATAATAATAATAATGTTGGCATTTGTTAAGCGCTTACCATGTGCCGAGCACTGTTCTAAGCGCTGGGAGAGATACAGGGTAATCAGGTTGTCCCACGTGAGGCTCGCAGTTAATCCCCATTTTACAGATGAGGGAACTGAGGCACAGAGAAGTCAAGTGACTTGCCCACAGTCACACAGCTGACAAGTGGCAGAGCAGGGATTCGAACTCATGACTTATGACTCCCAAGCCCGTGCTCTTTCCACTGAGCCACGCTGCTTCTCTGTGGAAATAATAATAACAATAATAATAATAATTGTATATTTTAAGGATTTACTATGTGCCAGGCACTGTATTAAGGGCTAGGGGTGGATACAAGCAAATTGGGTTGGACACAGTCCCTGAGTCGCATAGGGCTCACAGTCTTAATCCCTATTTCATAAATGAGATAACTGAGGCATGGGAGAAGTGAAGTGACTTGCTCAAGGCCACACAGCAGGCAAGTGGCAGAGCCAGGATTAGAACCCACAACCTGCTGCTCCCAGGCCCGTGCTCCATCCGCTGTGCCATGCTGTTTCCCAGGAATCACAGGCTGGCCGGAGGAATCACAGGCTGCTGGGCCCCAGGTGGAGGGAAATAGAGAGATTGTACACAGACCCACTAGGAATTTTAATAGTAGGCTCCCAGCATCCCAAAAGTCAGGGAGGGTTGTGACTCCAGTGGATTTTTTTTGTATATATTAAGCGTTTTACTATATACCAGGCCCTGTACTAATCACTGGGGTAGATATAAAAATAATAATGGTACTTCTTAAGCGCTTACTATGTACCAAGCTCTGTTCTAAGCCCTGGACTAGACACAAGTTAATTAGGTTGGACAGTGTCCCGGTCCCACATGGGCCTCATAGTTTCAATCTCCATTTTACAGACGAGATAACTGAGGCACAGAGAAACAAAGTGACTTGGCCAAGGTCACATAGCAGACAAGTAGCAAAGTAGGATTAGAACCCAGGCCTGTGATTTATCCACTAGACCACGCTGCCACTCTAAATTGATGAACCTTTCCAGGGGCTCTCTCCCTCCCTCCTCTTCTCTATTTATTGAAATGTCACTTGGCTAAGGCCAGGGCTCCTGGGGTCCAGCTCAGGGTCCACTGCGGTCCCGGAGGCTAAGGCTCCTTTTAGGCCATGACATCCACTAGTCACCGATCAATCAATCAATCTTATTTATTGAGTGCTTACTCTGCATGGAGCATTGTACTGCTACTAATAATAATGTTGGTATTTGTTAAGTGCTTATTATGTGCCGAGCATTGTTCTAAGCACTGGGGTAGATAGAGGGTAATCAGCTTGTCCCATGCGGGGCTCACCTTCTCAATTTCCATTTCACAGATGAGGTAACTGAGGCACCGAGAAGTGAAGTGACTGGCCCAAAGTCGCACAGCTGACAGGTGGCAGAGCCGCGATTAGAACCCATGACCCCTGATTCCTAAGCCCGTGCTCTTTCCACTGAGCCACGCTGCTTCTCTACTAAGCGTTTGGGACAGCACAACAGAATTAGCAGACACGTTCCCTGCCCACAATAGGCTTACAGTCTAGAAGGGGAGATAGACATTATTATGAATAAATAACTCATCCTATTATTGCTGCCCTCGTTTCCATTTTTTCTTCACATTCCCCTGGAGCGGGGGAATTTATGGAGCACCCAAGCTGGTGGAGAAGAGTCCGGGCCGCGTCTTGATAATAATGTTGGTATTTGTTAAGCGCTTAATATGTGCAGTGCACTGTTCTAAGCTCTGATGCAGGTCATCAGGTTGTCCCACGTGAGGCTCACACTCTTCATCCCCATTTTACAGATGAGGTCACTGAGGCCCAGAAAAGTGAAGTGACCTGTCCACAGTCACCCAGCTGATGAGTGGCAGAGGCGGAATTCGAACCCATGACCTCTGACTCTCAAACCTGTGCTCTTTCCAGTGAGCCACGCTGCTTCCCTGATCTTTTCTGAAGCTAGGTAGGGCCGTAGTTATAAATCAAAGATCCTTCTCCTCCATCCCCACCTCCAGCCTTTGACCTCGGAGATGACCCTGAGGGCAGAATTCCCTTCCCGAGCAGAATTCCCTTCTCGAGCGGAATTCCCTTCCCGAGCAGAAGATGCGCCTTCTGGTGGTTTCCTTGGGCAGCAACACCCTCCGGAGGAAAGGCTCACAACTACAAACCTTTTGTGTTTGTTTGTTTTCTCTTTGTATTTATTAAGCGCTTACTATGTGCCGGCCACTGTACTAAGCTCTGGGGGAGATACCAGCCTCTACTACACAGTCTCTACCCCACAGGGGGTTCGCACTTTTAATCCCCATTTTACAGATGAGGTCCGCGAGGCCCAGAGAAGTGAGGCGACCTGCCCAAGGTCACCCGGCAGACAAGAGGCCTCTCGCAGTGCTCGTCGCGTATCGTGCTCTCCCAAGTGTTCGGCTCGGTCCTCCGCACCCGGGCGGCGCTTAATCAATATCGCCGATTGACTGATCACATCTTCGCTTGGACGGGGTGTGGGAAGGGAGCGGCTGACCGGACAGCTGTGCCGTGGGGTGCGGGAGCTGGAGCAGAGACCATAAACCGGGAGGGCATTAAAAATATCACTGAAAGGGAAAATGAATCATCAACCTTAGGTTTTGCAGCGGAGCTGAGAACTGCAGTGAGGTTGCAGGGGCTCAGAGATGTTCCTGGAGGGCAGAAGTTGAGAACCGGAACCGAAAACACTTCCAGGCACAGCAGATGGAAAAAGCAAAAGCACCACGAAGGGCGAGCGTTTATGTGTGCACATGATGGAATCAATCACTCAATCGTATTTATTAAGCGCTTACTGTTTGCAGGGCACTGTACTAAGCACTTTGGAGAGTAAAAACAGCAGTATAGCAGACACATTCCCTGCCCAAAATGAGCTTACAGTCTAGCTGAGGAGCTGGACATTAGAATAAATAAATTATGGATATTTATATAAGTGCTGTGAGGGTGAGGCGGGTGTGGTGAGTAAAGGGAGCGAGTCAGGGTGATGCAGAAGGGAGAGGGAAAAGAGAAAATGAGGGCTGTCAGGGAAGGTGTTTTGGAGGAGATGTGTCTTCAATAAGGCTTTGAAAGGAGGGAGAGAAATTGTCTGTCGGATATGAAGAGGGAGGGCTTTTCAGGCCAGAGGCAGGACGTGGGCAAGAGGTTGGTGGTGAGATAGATGAGATCGAGGTACAGAGAGTAGGTTGGCATTAGAGGAGCGAAGTGTGCGGGCTGGGTGGAAGTAGGAGAGTAGCGAGGTGAGGTAGGAGGTAGCAAGATGATTAAATGCTTTAAAGCCGATGGTGGGGAGTTTCTGTTTGATGAGGAGGTGGATGGGCAATCACTGGAGGTTCTTGAGGAGTGCGGAAGCAGGGACTGAACGTCTTTGTAGAAAAAGATCCCAGCAGCAGAGTGAAGTTTGGACTGAAGAAGGGAGGCAGAGCCGTCAGCAAGTCGGCTGATATGGTGATCAAGGGGAGATAGGATAAGTGCTTGGATTCATGTGGTAGCATTTTGTTGGCAAAGGAAAGGGTGGATTTTGGGAAGGTTCATTGGGCTTTGTGAGTTCGGTGTCTCCTCAACCACAGGGATAAAAACCCACAATCGGTGGCACTGCTTTGGCTGGGAAGGAAAAGCAACAGACTGTTGGAGTGACTGACTGGGGAGAGTTGCTTGGGATCTTCCTCCGTGAAAGGGTCTGAGTTGAGGTGAACTGTGCCGCTTACCAGTTACTGAGCAGCAACAGTGCCGGAGTCAGGGCTCCGGCCCGAGGATGCAAATCATAACCTAAAATTAGGGAGGAAGATGGGACCTGGAGATTTTCTGGCCTGGGAGAGAGAGAGCTATCCGGCCAGTTGCATTCAGGCAGAGGTAGAGATTCCTAGCAACTGCTGCTACAGGAAGGTTTGTTGCCTAGTGGAAAGAAAACGGGGCTGGGAGTCAGAAGTCCTGGGTTCTTATTCATTCACTCACTCAATCGTGTTTATTGAGCACTCATTCATTCATTCAATCATATTTATTGAGCACTTACCATGTACAGAGCACTGTACTAAGCGCTTGGAATGTACAATTGGGCAACAGATAGAGACCATCCCTGCCCAAGGATGGGCTCACAGTCTAAATGGGGGAGACAGACAACAAAACAAAACAAAACAAGTAGTCTGGTGTCAATATCATCAAGATAAATAGAATCATAGATATATACACATCATTAACAAAATAAAATGTGTGCAGAGCACTGTACTAAGCGCTTGGAAAGTACAGTGCAGCAATAAAGAGAGACAATCCCTGCCCACAACAAGCTTACAGTGTACAACCTTGGGCAAATCACTTAACTTCTCTGTCCCTCAGGTTTTCTCATCAGCAAAATGGGAACTGGGTACTTGTTCTCTTTCCTACTTAATAATAATAATAATAATAATGACATTTGTTAAGTGCTTACTATGTGCAAAGCACTGTTCTAAGCGCTGGGGAGGATACAAGGTGATCAGGTTGCCCCATGTGGGGCTCATAGTCTTAATCCCCATTTTACAGATGAGGAACTGAGGCACAGAGAAGTGAAGTGACTTGCCCAAAGTCACACAGCTGACAAGTGGCAGAGCTGGGATTAGAACCCATGACCTCTGCCTCCCAAGCCCGTGCTCTTTCCACTGAGCCACGCTGCTTCTCTTAGAGTGTGAGCCCCACATTCATTCATTCAGTCGTATTTATTGAGTGCTTAACTGTGTGCAGAGCACTGTACTAAGCGCTTGGAAAGTAGTTTGGTAACAGATAGACAATCCCTACCCAACAACGGGCTCCCCATCTGATCGTGTTGTAACAACCCGGCTGCAGCCACCTGTCAGCTGTGTGACTTTGGGCAAGTCACTTCACTTCTCGGTGCCCGTTTCCTCATCTGTAAAATGAGGATGAAGACTGTGAGCCTCATGTGGGACAACCTGATGACCTTGTATCTCCCCCAGCGCTTAGAACAGTGCTCGGCACATAGAGAAGCAGCGTGGCTCAGTGGAAAGAGCCCAGGCTTGGGAGTCAGAGGTCATGGGTTCAAATTCCAGCTCTGCCACTTATTGGCTATGTGACTCTGGGCAAGTCACTTCACCTCTCTGTACCTCAGCTCCCTCATCTGTAAAATGGGGATGAAGACTGTGAGCCTCACGTGGGACAACCTGATGACCCTGTATCACCCCCAGGGCTTCGAACAGTGCTCTGCACATAGTAAGCTCTTAACAAATACCAACATTATTATTCATTCATTCGATCGTATTTATTGAGCGCTTATTGTGTGCAGAACACTGTACTTGGATAGTAGTTGGGCAACAGATAGATGATCCCGACCCAACAACGGGCTCCCCGTCTTGTATCAACCCCAGCGCTTAGTTGAGTGCTTGACACCTCTAGTAAGTGCTTAACAAATCATATTATTATTATCAATGATGATAATAATAATCCCAGCTCTGCCACTTGTCAGCTGCGTGACTGTGGGCAAGTCACTTCACTTCTCTGGGCCTCAGTGACCTCATCTGGAAAACGGGGATGAAGACTGTGAGCCTCACGTGGGACAGCCTGAGGGGAAAGGGGCTTGTATCTCCCCCAGCGCTTCGAACAGTGCTCTGCACATAGTCAGCGCTTAACAAATACCAACATTATTATTAATAAAGTGGCAACGCCCATCAGGGCCTCCCTTTCACCCTTCTGGACTCCCGGGCATTGGCGGCATCCGAGTGTGGTCCCGGTGGCCACCAGAGGGGGGCGCGCGTCCCCGCTCCGCGGTCACGTGACCGTCGCGGCCCCTCCCGCTCCAGACCGGGGCGCCTGGCCCTTTAAGGGGCGGGGCCCGGAGGGGGGCGGGGCCTCCTCTACCGGAAGTCTTTCCCCCCGAATCGGCGCGGCCGCGCGCCGGGCGCGAGGAGCGCGCGGTTTCCGGTCTCGCTGCCAGCTCCCCCCCCCCCCTCACGTGTCCGGGCACGTGGGGCCTGAGGGGAAAGGGGAAGGGGGCGACGGGAGGCCCGGAGGGCGGGAAAAGGCGGTGGCCTCCCCTCAGCCTCGTGACCCCAAAGGGAATCGATACTATTGATCGATCGATTGAAGCCCCCGGGTCGGGGAGGAGGGGAGCAAACCCCCAGGGGCCATGATGGTCTTCTGGCGTTTCTCTGCCAGGGTCTGCCTGGCCCCATTAAGGGGCTTCGAGGCCCGAAGGGGCCGAGGGGCGGCGGGACGCCGGCCCGATGAGGCGCCCGCCCTGCGCTTCTCACAGGCTTGGCCGAAGCTGGCGTTGGCCTTGTGGGGGAGCAGAGAGGATTCTGGGAGGGAGCCACACTCCCCGGCCGGGGCCGCCCCGGCCGGGACCGGCTCGGAGCCCACCGGAGCCCCGCTCCTGGGCCGCCTCCTCCGGCAGCTGGGCCTGGGGCTGCGCCTGGGCCTGCGGGCCTGCGTGCTGCTGCTGAAGTTCGCGCCCCTGCTCTTGGCCTACCCCCTCGCCCGCCTGTCGCCCCGCCTGTCCTCCCTCTGGCTGCGCCTGCTGCTCAAGGCCGCCGAGTCCTCGGGCCCCACCTACATCAAACTGGGCCAGTGGGCCGGCACCCGGCGCGATCTCTTCTCGGAGGAGTTCTGCGCCACGTTCTCCCGCCTGCACGTTCGCGCCGCCCCGCACCCCTGGGCCCACACCGAGCTGGTCCTCCGGGGCGCCGTGGGGGAGGACTGGCGGCGGGCCCTCCGCTTCGACAGCGAGGAGCCCGTGGGGGCCGGCTGCGTCGCCCAAGTGTACAAAGCCTACGTCAGCGTTGACCGCCTGGAGGACCCCCGCTCGGGGTCGGGGGCCCGGCCGGGGTCGGGCCTGCGAGGCCTCTTGGGGCGTCTGTGGGCGGGGCAGAAGCTGGAGGGCGCTTGGCCGGATCCCCCGTCGCCCGAGGCGCAGGGGGCCGGAAGCCCCCCGGGCAGAAACCCCTCGCCACCCCCAGCCTGCGGGGCTGAGCCGGACCACCGGATCCCGGTGGCCGTCAAGGTGAGTGCTTCCGCTCAGGGAAGCCACGTGGCCCGACGCGTAGGACACGGGCCTGGAAGTCAGAAGGACCTCGGTTTTAAGCCCGGCTCCACCGCCTGTCCGTTGCGTGACCTCGGGCGAGCCGCTTCTCTGTGCCTCGGTTACCTCGTGTGTAAAATGGGGCTTAAGGCGGCGAGCCGGATGTGGGCCGGACTCTGTGTCCGACCCGATTACCTCGTCCCGACCCCAGCTGTCAGTGCAGCGTGTACTGTAAGTGCTGGACAGATGCGGCCGTTATTACCGGCTCAGTGGAGTGTAGGTGAGCTTGGATTTGATGGTTTCGGAAAGGCGGTCCTGGGTCGAGCACTTCCCCTCCGCGGACCGGGACCGTCATCTTCAGAGAGCCCCCGGAGTCACCTCTTCCACACGCTTGGCTTTGGCGGGAGGCAGTCGGCCACCTTGAGTCAGACTTACCAGACTCCAAGGGGCCTCGGTGCTTCCAGAGGTCAATTGTCCATCCCCTGCCTCGGAGCAGGGTTGTTTCTTCATTTGAGGCCGGGGGTGGGTCGATGTGGGGTGTGGATCCCATCCAAGAAGCCTCCAGAAAAAGCAATTCTGTATCATCCTTCTGATGGGTATTCTGACGTCTCACCTCCCTCTGAATCTGGAAGCTTGGTCTGCCCTTAGTCGATGTAACCTGGGACTTTTTTTTTTAAAGAGATTCATTTAGTGCTTACTATGTGCCAGGCACTATGTGAAGCACGGTGGTAGATACAACCTAATGAGGTTGGGCACACATCACGTCCCACGTAAGGCTCACAGTCTCAATCCTCATTTTACAGTTGAGGTAATTTGAGGCCTAGAAAATTTAATTGATTTGCCCAAGGTCCCACAGCAAGCTAGTGGCAGAGCTGGGACTAGAACCCAGGTCCCTTGACTCCCAGGCCTGTACTCCTTCCACTAGGCCGCACTGCTTCCCAGCGATGTGAAACTGTCCCGATTGACAGGAGACCGAGCAAGGTCCAAAATTCCCCTCTTTGGGATGACTTTCCTGGCTAACACTTGATTATGGTGGCACATAGATGATCTGAAAACCTCAGCTTTCCACAGTGATAATTTATTTATCCAGACCCTCCTGAATGCCGGGTTATGGGATACAGACTGTCTCCCCCGACAGAGAGAAGGAGGTATTTTATCTCTGTGTTACAGCTGAGGAAACTGAAGCACCGAGAGGTTGAGTGACTTGCCCAGGGTCAAGCAGAGCCGGCAAGCTGGAATCCGGGTCTCCTGACTCCCGAGTCCCAGGTTGGTTCCCCTAAACCAAGCTGCCTCTGGCCGGTCAAAGGAAATTGAGCGGATTTCCGAGTCTCAACGTCTTCCCTTTCGTGGAGGACGCCCTAATGGGTAACGGATGAGTGAATCCCGGAGGCAGGCGGTGAGGGAGCAGGAGCCACAGAGGGCCTGGATAATAGCTGGTGGGACGATTCCTGACTCGCAGCTGTCCTGCAACTGCTTTCCTCCGGCTCCTGTTTCCCCTCCTATTAGTTATCCCCAGAAAGGATAATAATAATAATTGTAACAATAATAATTGGGTATTTCTTAAGCACCTACTAGGTTCCAGGCACGGTACTAAGCACTGGGGTGGATACAAGCAAATCAAGTTGGACATAATCCCTGTCCCACATGGGGCTCACAGTCTTAATTCCCATTTTACAGATGCAGGAGCAGAGGCACAGAGAAGTGAAGGGACTTGCCCAAGGTCACACAGCAGACACGTGGCGGAGCTGGGATTAGAACCCATGATCTCTGACTCCCAAGCCCAGGCTCTTGCCATTTATTTGCGTGGTCGGCCTGGCTAGAGTGAGTGAGGGCCCCCGGGTCACCCGACTGCCCCCAATCTGTCGGTAGATGACACGTCTGCGAGCCTGGGCCTTCTGTTTTTCTCCCTTGGGCAGGTCCTGCATCCCGGCCTGGCTCAAAAAGTCCACATAGATTTACTGCTGATGAAGATGGGCAGCCGCGTCCTGGGGCTGTTGCCAGGGGTCAAGTGGCTCAGCTTGACGGAGATCTTGGAGGAGTTTGAGAAGCTCATGATTCAACAGGTGAGCTTCCCCCCGCCCATATTATGGTCATAGTGGGGGTGTCATATAGTGCTGCCCCACATGGGGCTTCTGGGCCAAGGGGAGGAGGGGGGAACAGATAAGGAAACTGAGGCACGGAGGAATTAAACCATTTGCCCAAGGTCACCCAGGAGGCAAGTGGCGGAGCCGGGATTAGAACCCAGGGCTCTTTCCACTAGGCCAACACTCTGCTTCTTGGGGAAGCCCCAAGAGCTGGCTCCCCCCGGCCCTGGGGGCGGAGATCAGGGAACAGTTAGCCTGGGGGTTGGTGGTATTGGGATCCCCTTCTCCACCGGCCCTTGGCCGTGCCTCGTGGGTCACTCTGGACTTGAGTTGTCAGGTGGGGTGGGGAGGCCTGGCCTGTTGCCACTTAACAGCTGGCTGCTCTGCCCTCCGCTTCCCCAGACTGGTCTCACTCCACCTCCTCTTGAGGGGTTAACACTTTAGCCGCTTGGAAGCCCCCCAGCAAACATCGTCCCCAGGAGCGATGGCCGGCCTCTGGGTCCTTCCGGACCAGCTTGGGGTTGAGCTAGCAGGAGTCCAGCAGTAAGGGACATGCCAGTCCCTCTCACTGCGTAGCCCACAGCCCACAAAATCCCGCCTCTGTGGGTCGGAGCGGGATGGTCAAGGCCTGTCTTTGCCTGGGCCACCCACCCATCCAGGACATGCACCAAAGCGGCTTGGCCTCTTTTGGGGCTCTCGGGGTTTTTTTTCTTTCAGTGGCATCCGTTAGGCTTTTACTGTGTGTCAGGCACCGTCCTAAACACTGGGGTAGAGACAAGCTCATCAAGTTGGACCCAGTCCCTGTCGCACATGGGGTTCATGGTCTTAATTCCCATTGTACAGCTGAGGGAAGTAACTTGAAATAACTTGCTCAAGGTCCCACAGTGGACAAATGGCAGACCTGGGATGACAGCCCAGGTTCTCTGACTGCCAGGCCTGTGCTCTTGGCACAGGGCCATGCTGCTTCTCATCGGGTTGGGGTGGGTGGTCCCCGTCTCCCACCCTGCTGCCCGGTGACAGGGCTGACAGACCCTCAGCTCTTCGAGGTTAGGGAACGGGACACTTTGCTTTTTGGAAGTTCCCCACTGCTTCACCCAGTCCCTTGCCCCCAGGGGGTGCTCACTAAATAGCCCCACGATTAGGAGCCTGCAGGAGGTGCAGCCAGAGGCTGTCTCCTCCCCGGCTCCCCAGTCTTCCGACTCCCCATCTGTGGGCCCCTGAGGGAACCCGGTGGTCAGCACCCTTCGTCTAGAGAGTGGCTCTGCTCGGTTCGGTGTCTAGGTTTGCTCATCTGCCCCATAGCCAGTCACGAGCCACAGCCGCTTTCTCCATCTCACCGGACCGCCCGGCCCGTTTGGGGAAAGTTGTGTGGAGCCTGGGGGCGAGGTGGCCAGCAGGATCGAAGGCGGCCAGCTCTGGGCCGCGGCTTTCCCGATGGCCTCTCCGGGGCGGGAGCCCCCGCCATGCCATGCGGGGAGAACCCCGGTTTGCCATTGAAACTGAAATGTGTGGAGGAACTAGCGCGTCAGTCTTCCTTGCCGGCCGTTTGGGGTGAGATACCGGGGGGCAGGGCTCCCCCTTCGTGGCTGCCTCTCCATCCCAGGCGGGGCCGGGGCTCCCGGGGACCCGTGCTTCACCGGATCGGGCGGGGGGCCGCTCCCAGCTCCCCTCCCCTGGCGCCCTCCGTTCACCGGCAAGGGGTCCCCGACCTCTCTCCTGCCTCCGGCCACAGATCGACCTACGCTATGAAGCCTGGAACCTGGAGCGCTTCCACCACAACTTCCGGCACGTGGACTTCGTCCGGTTCCCCACCCCCCTGCGGCCCTTCGTCACCAGCAGCCTCCTGGTGGAAACTTTTGAAGTGCGAGGGCGGGGACGGGGTGGGGGGGTCTCGCGGTTAAACTCCTCCAGGCCCTTCCATCGTTGGCCAGAGGTGGGCGAGGGGGTGCGGGGCTGATGGGCACCAGACCTCAACCCGAGGGTCCGCGGAAGGGCGAGGTGGGCGGTCTGGGAGGCCAACGCCCTGCGTGCCTTTGCTTGCAGGAAAGCGTGCCCGTCTCCAGCTACCTGCCGTTGGCCGTTCCTCCGGAGCTCAAAAGGAAAATAGCCAGGCTGGGCATCGACATGCTCCTGAAGATGGTAGGGCAGGGGTGTGGATCTGCGGGAACAGGGGGTGGGTGCTGGGAGCCCCCTCCGGCCGGCACGGGGCTGGGAAATCCCCCCCAATCCCTCCACTGCCACCCCGGCTCTGGCAGGGACAAGACTCAGGAGACGGGCGGCGGGTGGAAAGGCCGGATTGCGATGGGGTTGGGCAGAGAGGATCCACCGGAGGGGCGGGCGAGGCACTGGAACTCCAAGGAGGACTGGCGGGGGTGGTCTCAGCGGCCTAGATGCACCTCTCCCTCCAGGTGTTTGTGGACAACCTGGTGCATGCTGACCTGCACCCCGGGAACATCCTGGTCCAGGGCGGAGATAGCCCGGGTGGGAGCAGGGTGGACCGGCCGGGCCCGGCGGGTGCCCGCAATCCCCCGGTGGCGGCCGCGAAGCCGCCCGCTCCCCCCCTGCGGCTGGTGCTGCTGGACGCGGGCATCGTCGCGGAGCTGCAGGAGGCCGACCGCGAGAACTTCCGCGCCGTCTTCCGGGCCGTCGTGTTGGGGCAGGTGAGGCCGCCGCTGGGGAGTGCGTGGAGGCCGATGGCCCCCCCGGTGGGGTGTGGGGCCCTGACACCCGGGGACCACCCTTCTCCCCCTCCCCAACCCCCAACCAGGGCGAGAGAGTGGCCGAGCTCATCCTGCACCATGCTCGGGCCAGCGAGTGCCGCGACGTGGAACGCTTCAAGGCTGAGATGGCGGACCTGGTGACCCGGGCCCGGGAGAACACCGTCTCCCTGGGCAAGGTGGGTGAGCCAGGTGGGGACCGGGACCCCCGTCTCCCCCTTTCCTCCCTCGGCTCCCAGATGTCCCATACCTCGGCTTTAGCCTCTTCTCGGACCCTAAGGGAGGTCCTGCTTCCCCTTGGGCTGCTCTTTTTGGTGTTCGTTGAGCACCTGCTGAGAGCAAAGCAACTCCATCAGTGGTATTTATTGAGCACTCACTTGGGGGCTGAGCATGGGAGAGTGTGTAGTTCACAGGCTGTTTCCACCCTCTGCCCTCTGGTGCACCCAGAGTCAATCAGTCAATCAGTGGTCTTTATTGACCTTTGGACACTTGATATTTTCCCACCCACAACCTCAATGCTCTTTTGTACAAATCTTTAAATTCGATATAAATTACTTATTCGTTCATATTAATCTCTGCCTCTCCCTCTGGACTCTAAGCTCGTTGTGGGCAGGGAAAGTGTCGGCTAATTCTGTTGTACTGTCCCAAGCTCTTAGTACAGTGCTTTTCACGTAGAGTTTACTCTGTGCAGAGCACTGTGGTGAACACTTGGGAGAGTACCATAGGGTAGGAAGACACGACCCTCCTGCCCTTGAGGAATTTACAATTTAGCAGGGAAGATGGATGTGAAAATATTAAAGGAGCGGAAGGATCTGTACATAAGTGGTGTGAGGGGAGCAGAGCTCTTAGGGGGTACAGACTTAAGTGCGTGGTTGCAGAAGAGAGAGAATAGGGTGGGAGGGATGAGAGGTTAATCAGGGAAGGCTTCCTGGAGGAGATGTGATGTTAATATGGCTTTGAAAATGGGGATAATGGTCGACTTTTGGTACGACGGCTTGAGTGTTGAGAGCAATATAACCAACTCAGTTATGTTGTTCTGTTGTACTCATACTCTCCCAAGAGCATGGTACAGTGCTCTGCACCCAATAAGCACTCAGAAAATGCCAATGATTGATTGAGGAGTAGGTGGTAAGAGAGAGGAGCGAGTACATTGGCATTAGAGGAGCAGAGCGTTTGGGAGGAGAGGGAGGGGTTGCCTCCCTTGCCTGGGAGGGCAGGCTGGATATCTGGCATCTTCACCCTGACTGCCCCCGGCCTGCAAAGGGCGGGGGGTGGGGGCGGAGGAGAACGTCTCCCCAGCTTCCCTCTCCAGGAGATGTCCATTCTTGGGGGAGGAGTCCAGGCAGCTAGCGGGAAAAAAAGGCTTTCAGGCTGGGGCCGGCAGGGCGTCCCTGGGTCTCCGCCGTGAGACTCCCTCTTCCCTTCCAGCTCCAGGTGGCTGACCTGCTGTCCAGTGTCTTCAAGCTGCTGATGACCCACAAGGTGAGCCGGGCTCTCCTGCTCAAGCAGGGGCCCGCTGGACGGGAGGGCCGGGTGGCAGCGGAGCGGGATGGACCGTATCTGCCCAGCGGCAGGGAGGTAGCGTCGTGGTGCCCGCCTCCGGGCCTCCCGCTTTGATCCCCACTTCGGGCCTTTGGAAGCATTCGGTCCGGGCCGCCGGGGCCTGGGGGTTGACGGAAAGCGGTACCCCAAGAGCCCCGGGGACTCCGTGCCCCTCCCGATGCCCTTGCTGCCCTTGGAGGTGACCGGGTTGGGGAGTGGGTCCGGCTGGTCTCGGAGAGACTCCCCCACCCCGCCGACGGCCTGCCTCTGCTCTCACTGTTTCAGGTGAAGCTAGAGAGCAACTTTGCCTCAATGGTCTTGGCCATCATGGTGCTGGAAGGGCTGGGCCGCTCCCTGGACCCAGGGCTGAACATCCTGGAGGCCGCCAAGCCTCTCCTCATCAGAAACTCAACTGCTGCACTCTAGGCGGGGGGCAGGGGAGCAGGAGGTGGGCCTGGAACCTCGTTACCCGTGTCCCTCTCTGGCCACAAGACCCTCTCCCCGGGTCTACCTTCTCCCCGGGCCTCCGCTCTCCACTTCCAGCCCATCGCTGGCCTCGGGCAGTTCTTTCATGGTTAAGAACGAGCGAGTACTGGATCAGCGTGCCGGTGGACAGACGTCGGTTGAGCCCCTACCAGGGGGCCGGGCTCTATACTGGGGGCTCAGGGTAGGCGCCGGAACCCAAATGCAGTCCCGAGACCGATCATCCAGACTGGAGCTCTCTCCCATCTTCTCCCTTCCCCCCAATCGTGGCCAAAGGATTTTGGAGGAACCGGGCGAGGAGCAAGAACTGCAGAGAAAATGGTCGAAGCTACCGACGCAGAAAAATCAGCCATTTAGAGTCCTTTCCCTGGGCTTAAAATGGTGGCCGGCTAAACTCTGTCATGGTAAGAAAATGGAACCCAACCCCCTGGAGATCTAGTGAGCTTCCAGGGTCGGGAGACACCAGCCCTCTTAGAAGCCTCCAATGGTGTAGCGTGGCCCATCCAAGGCGGGGGACTGGACCCTCTTTCACGGCCCTGCGGGGTCGGGGTGAGGAGCTGGGTTCTGTTGGTGGCACGGGGGATCGCTGGGGAGCAGGGAGTCGGGGTGGTGGTGGTGGATAATGGTGGTGGAACAAGTCACATTTATTGGGTGCCCATTTGGGTCAGTACAGTTGTGAAGTAGGCAATTGGGACAGTGACAAGTTCCCTGCCCACAAGGAGCTTATACCCTACTGGGGAGGCCAGCATAAAATGCCAGAATGGTCAAAAGAGATAAGCTGCTCATTGTGGGCAGGCTCTATCAACTGTTAGCATGTACTCTCCCGTGCGCTTAGCATATGCTCGGCACACCGTAAATGCTCAATAAATACGATTGATTGATTGACTGAGTGGTCCCAAGTTAAAAAAAAAAATGCCTCTTTCTTTCGCCTCCAGAAAGCTGCAGGGCATGGAGTCTCTGGGAGGTGTTGGGAGATGATCTTTTCCAAGAGGCTTAACTGTGGACCTAGACTCCAATCAGTGGTATTTATTGACCGCTGGTATTTACTGGTGCTTAGCGGGCAGATTACTAGGCTCTTGGGAGGGTACAGTGTAACAGAGTTGATAGACACATTCTCTGCCCACAAGGAGCTTCCAATGGGGGGGGGGGGGGGTGGCGCCCATCACAGTCCTGCTGAGCTTTCACCAGCACGCGCTCTAGGGACCGGGGAGAGTTCTGGCCTCAGGGATCCTGACACTCATTCTCCAGGGTCTTGTCGAGACTCCCCCTCTAGACTGTAAGCTCATACAAGAGAAGCAGTGTTGCCTAGTGGATAGAGCTCGGGCCTGAGAGTCAGAAGGATCTGGGTTCTAATCCTGGCTCTGCCACTTGTTGGCTGTGTGCCCTTGGGCAAAGCACCTCACTTCTCTTTGCCTCAGTAATCTCATCTGTAAAATGGGGATTAAGAATCTGAGCCTGTTGTGGGGCCGGGACTGGGTTCATCCTGATTCACTTGACTCTACCCCAGTGCCTGGCACATAGTAAGTGTTTAACAAATACCAGTAAAAGAAGAGCGTAGTACGACGGTCTGCACACAGTAAGAGCTCACTGATTGACCAAAAGTTGACTGGAATGAACTTTCATCTGTGGACTTCTGTGATCTGGGGTTTTTGAAAATGATCTTTGTTTCTACATCTTTGAAATCTGGCCCAAAACGGAGAGCGACAAATCGGTTGGTTTCCATGAGGACTTGAATCGGAATCTCTAACGGGCTCCGAACTCTTTGATTGAGGAAGAGTGATCCCTCTTAATGATTGTGGGAGGAAGAGGGGAGAATCTCAAGAAGATGAGGGGTCCCAAGAAGATGATGGGGGGCTTATTGGAGTCACTGGTGGAGACAGGGAAAGCCTGGCGGAGAAAGCCCTCCTACTTCAGAGTGTGAACGTCACTGACTGTCTGGCCTGATTATCTTGTACCTTCCCCAGTGCTCAGAATTGCGCGTGGCATCTAGTAAACACTTAAATACCATAATAATAACCATGATAGTATCTGTTAAGCCTTTATTAGGTGCTGAGCACTGCAGTAGGCGCTGGGGGAGATACAGCACAGTCAGGTCAGACAGTCCCTATTCTACATGGGCCTCACTTTAAGTAGGAGGGAGAAAAGGTATTGGAAAACCCATTTTGCAGATGAGGAAATTGAGGCATAGAGATGAAGTGATTTGCCCAAAGTTAGCCAGTTATTATTCATCAAGCAGTCCATCAGTATATTGAACTCCTACCATGTACAGAGTATTAAGCAATTGGGAGAGTACAGTAGATACCGACCTCTGCCCTCGAGAAGCTTACTGTCTCACGTGCAGTCAGCTGGGAAGAGGAACTCCAAGATGGACAGCCTGGAGGGATGGTAGGAGGGTGCTTCTCCTAAGCCAGGGACATTCCTTGGGCAGGGTGGATTGGGGAAGTGTGGAACCGGTGATACCAAGGACTTTTTCTGGATGGAGTGCGGGGGGAGCAATTTGAAGGGTGGGACAACTATAGTGCCAAGTTGTTCCGTTCTTGGAAGCATTCCCGCTTCCTCCTCCTAAGCCAAGCAGTAGCGCTTTGCCAGAGGGCAGGAAGGCCGCCCGAGCCTGCGCTCTTCTCATCTCTTGATGCTTGATTTGGGGTGGTGGTATTTGTATTTAAGTGCTTATTATGTACCAGGCACTGTACTAAGCGCTGGAGTGGATACAAGCAAATGGGGTTGGACGCAGTCCCCGTCCCATGTAGTGCTCACAGTCTTGATTCCCCTTTACAGATGAGGTAACCCAGAGAAGTGAGTGGCTTGCTCAGGGTCACACGGCAGTCAAGTGGCAGAGCTGCTTGCCCAGGGCTTTCAGTGCGGGGATTGGGGCTCATTGTGGTTGTTTAAATCAATTACAAATATAATTTTCTTTAGAGCTTCAATGTACCATGTGGGAGGGCCAGGTTTACAATTGTTTTGTGTTCCTACTTGTCCCCACAAAAAAAAATCCAGTTTCCTTTTCAAAAGCATATAAGGGCAATCCTCGAGAATCCAGGCTTCTTTTGTGTTAGTGAAAAGAGAAATGAGCCAGACAATGCAGGTTCCATGCTGGAAAAAAAGCACAAAACCAGGTTTATTGATGATTTTGAAACTACAAGTCCACTTATGGTAATGTGTCCTGCCCTCTTTCTGCACTTTCTTTCTGCTTCGTGCCCCCATACCTCCTCCTCCTACCTGGAATTGATTATAATTTTGGTTTCCCCATCAGATGGAGGGTAGAAGGCCTCGCCTCACCAACTCTGTTGTGTTGTCCTCTCCCAAGCATATAGTGCAGTGCTCTGCATACAGTAAGTGTGTAGTAAATACCACTGATTAACTGTTGTACTCTCTCAAGCATCTAATACAGTGTCCTCTGCACACAGTAAGCACTTAAAGACCATTGACTGTTGGATTAAGCAAAACATCCCCTTCAAGCTTGAGAAGTAGCATGACCTAGTGGAAGGAGCATAGGCCTAGGAGACAGGAAACCTGGGTTCTCATCTCAGATCTGCCACTTTGCTTTGTATGTGACCTGTGGCAGTCATTGGAGTTTGCCTGTGTCCGCCTCTGTAAAACGGAGATTAAATACCTGATGTCCCTCCCTCTTTTTTTTTTAACAGTATTTATGTGCTTACTGTGGGCCAGACACTCTACAAAAACTGCAGTAGATACAAGCTAATCTGGTTGGACACAGTCCGTATCCCACTTGGTGCTCAGAGCCTTAATCCCCATTTTACAGATGAGGAAACGGAGGCCCAGAGAAGCGAAGTGACTTGTCCAAGGTCACACAACAGACAAGTGGTGGAGCTGGGACTAATAATAATAATAATTTTGGTACTTGTTAAGTGCTTACTATGTGCCAAGCACCATGCTAAGTGCTGGGGTAGATGCAAGTTGATCAAATTGTACACAGTCCTTGTCCCACGTTAAGCTCACACTCTTAATCCCCATTTTTTTACAGATGAGGTAATTAGGGCATAGACAAGTGAAGCTGCTTGTCCAAGGTCACACAGCAGACACTTGGTGGAGCTGGGATTAGAACCCAGGTCCTTCCGACTCCCAGGCCCGGGCTCTGTCCTCTAAGCCACACTGCTTCAGCTACTATTTCATTCTTCTAAAGCTTTTCATCCTAACTCGACTACTGGCCTGCTGAGTGACCTCAGGCAAATCAGTTGCCCTCTCTGCCTCGGTTTCCTCGCCTGTAAACTGGGGGTCGGGGAGGGAGGGCTGGCGGTGGCTCCTCAGGAACAAATTGTTGTGGGGAGCGTATAACCTGGGGGAGTTGGCGAGACTGTTTCCTTCCCCACTGGGCCTTCCTCCGGCTCGGGCTGGCATGATGAAAGTCATGATTCAGAGGTAAGAACCCGGGGAAACTGTGAGACAGCCTCAGCCCGGAGAATCATCCATCATTGCTTATCTGGTTTTTTAAGGGTGAAAGAGGTGAGAGAGAAATGGTTATTACCTCAAGGCCTCGCTTCAGATTTATCTCCTGCGACTGCTTATGTTCAGAACGCCCCACTAATGCTAATTCCATCACTTATTTTAGAATTCATTTCTTCTCTGCAGGCTAAACATCACAACCACTCATTGGTTAATACACGGTTAAACTTCATGGCTACTGATTTATGTGCTAATAATTCCTGCCTCTCCCTATCAGGCCTGGTAACTATTCTATTTCTGACAATTTTTTTTTTAAAGTGGTATTTACAGGCTTACTCTGTGCTAGGCACTGTACTAAGGGCTGGGATAGATACAAGCTAAGCAGGTTGGACATGGTCCCTGTGCCACATAATAATAATAATAATTGTGGTATTAAGTGCTTACTATGTGCCAGGCACTCTATTAAGCACTGGGGTAAATGTAAGCAAATTGGGTTGGGCAGAGTCCCTTTCCCATGTGGCGCTCACAGTCTCAATCCCCATGTTACAGATGAGGGAACTGAAGCACAGAGAAGTGAAATGACTTGCCTAAGGTCACACAGCAGCCATTCATTCATTCATTCACCAGCACTTATTATGTGCAAAGCATTGTACTAAGCGCTTGGAATGTACAATTCGGCAACAGAGACAATCCCTATTGATGGGCTTACAGTCTAATCATGTGGCGGAGCTGGGATTAGAACCCAGGTCCTTTGACTCCCAGCCCTCTGCCCTTTCCATTAGGCCACACTGCCTGCCTTGTAACCTCAGTCCAGCAGCACACCCGGCTCCTGGGAAGAGGAGAAGGAACCACCTTGGTGTGATTGGAAGGAAACTGCCCCGCAGCACCCCGATCCTGCCTGAACCATCTTGGGAGAGTGAAGGCAGATCCACTTGGATGATGAATTTATAGACCTCGCTTGGAAAGGAAACTGAATTTTCCATTTCTCCAGGGCTTTTGGACGCAGTGTCACCCACACAGTCACCCACCCGCCCACCGTGGGGATGGGAACCCGCAGGTACCACCAATCCGAGCCTCGCTCCCACCAGCTACGCACCGGGGCTCAGTGCCTGTGAGGGCCCGGTTCGGTCGGCAGATGGTAGGATATAAATGAATGAACAGAAGTGTGCGACTGAAACTAGCGCTGTCTGTCTACTTTCCAATTGGCTGACTCGGGGCTGTTAGGACCTCATTTACAAGACCAAGAACTGAGCGAGAGAATGAAACACCCTCTGTGGAAGAAAAAGGAAACGAGGAAGGAGGGTGTGTGTTGCATGTATTTTACAAGTTCCATAGAGCTGTCGCACCCTGTGGCTGGTAAACAATAATAACAGCG
Organism: Ornithorhynchus anatinus; assembly: GCF_004115215.2. NCBI lineage: Eukaryota > Metazoa > Chordata > Mammalia > Monotremata > Ornithorhynchidae > Ornithorhynchus > Ornithorhynchus anatinus. Next base: position 51,973,698 of record NC_041737.1, on the reverse strand, counting down.
TACAGTCACGGCTAAATGCACGTTGAACATTCGAGGAATGCATAGAAGAAATCAGTCTACTTCGTGATTCACAGAGAGACTGTTTAAGGAAAAGAGGGAATCTACCCCGGCGTTTAGAACAGTGCCAACGGTAAGTGCTTAGCAGATACCATAGGAAAAAAAAAAGGAAGGTGTCTGCCAATTATGTTACATTCTGTCGAGTCAGTGGGTCATATTTATTGAGCGCCTACTGTGTGCGGAACGCTGTACTGTGCTTGGTGCTTAGTACAGTGCTCTGCTCAATAAATGCCACTGATCGATTGAACTCTCCCAAACGCTCACTACAGTGCTCTGCACATAGTAGGCACTCAATAAATATCATTGATTAGCAAATTAAACTCTGGCCTCAGAACATGTTGAAGGGTTGCCCCAACAGACCGGCACTCATCAATCAGCGGTTGTCATCAGCTGATGGAGCCAATCACCAAAAAGATAAGCCTGTAGAAAATCTGATCATGTCCCACCTCCTCCTCCTCCCCGCCTAAGGGGATCAATGGAAGATAAAAGTCTGTGTCTCAGAACAGAGTCAGTCTCTGTCCCTTAGAAGACCGCCTCCAGCCAGATGCAATTCGTCTCCATCCAATCCGGGTCGGTGTCTGTGTGGTTGGAGGGGGCCGGTCTTCGCCGGGAAGCGAATGGTCAGTGACGGGTCACCGAGCGAACACTGACTTGCGATGGTGAGTGAACATTAGCTGTCCGATCCTTCCGTGACCTGTCCTCTCTGCAAGCGATACCGGTCACAAATCATCAGCCTCACAAGGCGAGGCCAACAACAGAGCCCCGAGGAGGACAAGTCTGCAGAGACGTTGGCCCTCCCGACCTCAGAGGCGCAGCTCAAAGGGGCGCAGTCGGGCCAAGCACTGGGGGAGGTGGGCGGGAAGCCCCCCACCTTCTGGCCTCGTCCCAGGACGTGGTCTTTTTCGGGCATTTTTGGCCTTTCCCCCCACTTCCTTTCCTCTCCAGCAATGGTGCAGGGAGGCTCCCTTTTCGTTCCTTCGGCCCACTCTGTCTTTTTTTTCCTGATATGGTATGTGCTAAGCGCTTACTATGTGGCAGGCACTGTAGTAGGTGCTGGGGTTGACACAAGCTAATCAGGATGGACCCGAGCCATGTCCCACGTGGGGAGCTCACAAGCTTAATCTCCAATTTACAGAGGAGGTACCTAAGGCAAAGAGAAGTGAAGTAACTTGTCTAGGGTCACACAACAGACAAGTGGCGGAGCCAGGATTGGGTCCTTCTGAATCCCAGGCCCGGGCTGTTGTCGCTAGGCCATACTGTTTCTCGGCGTTGGTGGCCCCCGAGCATTTGCCAGTTGCCCACCCACAGGGCCGTGGTCATCCGGCCACCCGGCCTTGAGGCAGCTGGGGCACGGCGCAGGGCCGGGGGCCCGCCTCACCGGCACGGGGCCACAAGGTGGGCCGGGACTGTCCCACGGAGGACACCGCCACCAGCGGCACAGGCCCAGCGGGGCTAGCCCGTAGCCTCCCGAGGCCCGGTAGCCCGGGACTACTAGAAAGGGATAATCCGGACTGGATTCCACCACCTTGCGCCTGGCTGCTGGAGACATCTGGAGCTCGAGGATGATGCGTTCGCTCCAGGGCAGAGGGATCTTCAGGGCCACGTCCAGGGCCACTTCCTGGGTCTGGCCGGACCAGAAATTTACGAGGACTCCTCGGCGTGTGCAGGCTGGGGAGTGGAGCAGAGGGGAACAGCACCTTGAAATGACATTTTGCTAAGAGCTGAGGTGGGAACCAAGGCCGAGACAGGATGCCAGGGAGTGGGAAATCGATCGATCACTCATATTTAGTGAGCGCTAACTGTGGGCGGGGCATTAAGTGCTTGGGAGAGGACGATGTAAGAGTGTATTCCCTGACCACCTTGCAGTCTAGAGAGGAAAACAGACTTTAATATAGATAAATTCATTCTGGGTATGGCATAGTGGCAAGAACACAGGCCAGGGAGTCATAAGGCCGTGGGCAAGTCTCTTCACTTCTCCGAGCCTCCGTTACCTCATTTGTAAAATGGGGATTGAGACAGTGAGCCTCATGTGGGACAGGGACTGTGTCTCACCTGATTTACTTGTGTCCACCCCAGAGCTCAGTCCAGTACCTGGCACAATAAGCGCTTAACAAATACCACAATTACTATTATTATAAGCGCGGCAGGGCTGAGGGAGGGGTGAGGAAAAGGTGCAAATCGAAGTGTAAGGGCGATGCAGAAGGGAGCGGGAGAAGAGGATGTGAGGGCTTGGTCAGGGAAGGCCCCGTGGAGGAGATGCGGTTTTAATGGAGAGGCCAGGCCCCCTGCCCGGCCCCGACCCTCCAACCTTGGATCAATAAGGGTAGAGAGGATGTTGGGGACGGACGGACTAAGAAATGTTTTGCCTTTAAGGTGGGGGATTGTCCTAAACACCCTTCAAATTGCAAGCCCAGACTGGGCCAACAGAGTACCTGCTGTGCTCCTGAGGACCCCATAGTCTGGGAACAATGAGTGAGGGTCTATATTTGTATATATTTTTATTCCCCTATTTATTTTGTTAATGAGGTGTTAACAAAATAAAAAATGTTGGCATTTGTTAAGCGCTTACTATGTGCAGAGCACTGTTCTAAGCGCTGGGGTAGATAGAGGGTAATCAGGTTGTCCCACATGAGGCTCATAGTCTTAATCCCCATTTTCCAGATGAGGTCACTGAGGTACAGAGAAGTTAAGTGACTTGTCCACAGTCACACAGCTGACAAGAGGCAGGGCAGGGATTCGAACCAATGACCTCTGACTCCCAAGCCCGTGCTCTTTCCACTGAGCCACGCTGCTTCTCTGCATGGGTGTACATCCCCTTGATTCTATTTATCGTGATAGTATTGTCTTGTTTTGTTTCTTTCTGTTTTGCTCTGCTGTCTGTCTCCCCCGATTAGACTGTGAGCCCGTCATTGGGCTGGGATGGTCTCTATCAGTTGCCAAATTGTCCATTCCAAGCGCTTAGTCCAGTGCTCTGCACATAGTAAGCGCTCAATAAATACTACTGAATGAAGTGAGGGTCTATTTCAGTCTGCAGCATTTAATCAGCACCTACTGTGTGCGAAGCACTGTGCTAGGTACTCTTCTCCTTTGGGTTGTATTCCCCGTAACAATAATACCAATAGTGATATTTAAGGGTTTACCAGGTGCCAAGCACTGAGCTCGATCAGATTGGACCCAATCCCTCTCCCCCACGGGGCTCACAATCCAACAGGTATTTTCCCCTCCATTTTACAGATGAGGAAACCGAGGCACAGGGAAGTTAGGTGACTTGTCCTGGGCCGCACAGCAGACAGGTGGCAGGGCGGGACTAGAACCCAGGTCTCCTGATGCCCAGTTCCCAGGCCGTCTTTCACTATGCCACTCAAACAACACATTTGTTTACCAGCCTGTGACTTTGGGCAAATCTTCACTTGATTATTCACCCCAGCCCCACAGCACTTATGTCCATAGCGTTCTTCTCTGCCACATCCTCCCTCTGTAATTTATTTTATTGTCCGTCTCCCCCATGGACAGTGAGCTGCTTATGGGCGGGACTCATGTCTACCAATGAGAAGCAGCATGGCCTAGTGGAATGAGCACGGGCCTGGGAGTCAGAAGGACCTGAGTTCTAATCCCAGCTTTGACACTTGTCTGCTATGCTACCTTAGGTAAGTCACTTCATTTCTCTGTGCCTCAGGTACTACCTCTGTAAAATGGGGATTAAGACCGTGAGCCCCATGTGGGACGTGGACTGGGTCCAACCTAACTTGTCTGTACCCCAGCTCTCAGGCACAAAGTAAACGTTTAGCAAATGCTACGTAAAACAACGACAAAATACTACAGTATCGCACTCTTTCAAGTGCTTAGTAGTAAGCGCTCAAATACCACCGATTGAGTGCTTCAAAAGGCTTTCCCTGCAAAGCTGAAATTGAAGTTTAAGGGGCTGTCTATGTAGTCAAGAGGCGGGAAAGGACAACTGTTGAAACCGGAGAAAACCCCGACGTGTCCAGTACCTTCCGGGGCGGCTTCGTCCTCTGCCACCCAGAGGACCGTTCCTGGACCGTATCTCTCGGCTCCGGCCTCCCATGGGGCCAGGACCCTGTCCCCTGGGACCAGCCGCCGGCGCCGGGCGTCCTCGTAGCGGACGATGTCATAGAAGGGGGTCGCCTGGATGCGTAGACGGCCTCGGGTCTTCGGCGACCGGCTTCTCGCAAACTCCACGAAGAAACAACCCTGGGAGTCCTGCAAAGTGACATCACGCGGTCTGCGAGAGAGCTGAGCCGAGGGGAGCGGGCCAGCCCGGCGCGGCCGGGAGACCGGATGCCGGCTCTCCTGAGCCGAGGACTTTGCTGAACGTATCCCGGGAGGTGGGGTTGTCCTAGCGTTCCCTTTTCGCAGACGGGAGAGCTATCTTGCCCGTCAGCCCAGGGACTCTGAAAGCCGTGGGATGATGGCTACACGGGTCTTCGTTGGGTGGGGACAAGGCACTTGGGACAGAATCTAGCAGAATGACCCCGGGGAAAGAGGCCGGGCCTGGGAGTCAGATGACCTGGGTTCTAATCCCGGCTCCACCGCTTGTCTGCCGGTTGGCTTGGGCAAGTCACCTCACTTTTCTGAACCTCAGTTTCCTCATCTATAGAAATGGATATTCACTGCCTGTTTTCCCTCCTACTTAGACCGTGAACCCTACGTGGGACAGGGACTGTGTCCGACCTGACGATCTCGTCTCTACCGCAGTGCTTTTGTACAGGGCTTGGCACCGAGTAAGTGCTTAACTGTCATCATTATTAGTATTATTAATTATTACTCAGACTCCTCCCTCCCTGTCTAGTCTGCGATCAGCCCACGCTAAATTACAGGGGAACAAAAAGAATGATACTTATGGAGGTATCTTTAATAAATTATAAATTGTATATTTTAAGTGGTTTATATTAATGACTGTCTCCCCTCTAGACTGTAAGATCTTTTTGGGCCGGGAATGTGTCTGCCATCTCTGTTGTATTGTACTCTCCCAAGTACGGTGCTCTGCACGTGGTAAGTGGTCAAGACATCATGATGGTGATGATGATAACATTAGTTTCCCACCAGAAGAGGAGATCATCATTTTCTAGTCCATCCCCAGCCTCCCTCCCAAACCCGGTCCCGTTGACAATTTCCATACCTCCACCTCTCGGATTATGTGGCCCGGGTAAAAATAGCCGTCAGTTTCCCTCCTTGCTAGGACTCGGGCTCCTCTCAGTAACCGGGAAGCCCCCGAGACTGTGTCATCCCCTTCCGGTGCCGCTCTCCAGGGGATCCAAGGGTGGCGAGGGTCCCACAGCTCCTCAGGGTAGCTGGGCGACGGGGCGGGGGGGTCACAAGGCCGTAAAAGGAAGAGCAGGTTACCGATCTCTCCCATTTACAAAGCCGTTTCTCCCCTCTTCCCTCCCACCGTGACTTGGCCAGTTAACCGGGCAGTTGTGGAAGCCCAGGGGCCGAGCTCTGGACTTACTGAGATCCTGCAGCAGCCATCGGAGTGACGCAGGTCTGGAACGTTCGGCAGAATTCCTCCTGGGCTGCCCTGAAAATACCTGCACGAGGGGAATGTGGCTGGGAACCTGTTGAAAGGACGCTACCCCTTCCCGCCCTCCCCGCCGCCCGCTCTCTGATCCGTCTCTTCTGCCCGTGACCACCTCCCCGCCACCCCCATGCGGTTCAGCCCGGCTTCTGTGAGTGGGGAGGTGGGGAAGAGGGGGAGGCAGGGCGAGGGCTTCGGATGGACGAAGCACTAGGCGGGATTCGCACCTTAATTGCGGGGGTCCTTGGGGTTCTCTCTCCCCGTCCCTACTGGATATTCGGAGGGTTAGGGTTCCCAACGTTTGTCTGTAGGCTGACCCGCCGCACCTTAGAGGCGGGGGAGGCCGCACTCCGGTCCTGATGAGCACCGAGAGGGGCGGGTGGGCGTCAGAGGCCACGGCCAGGAGGCCCTCAGCAATCCCTCGGGCCGACCGGCCCTGTGTACATCTGCCGGGAGCCGGGGAGGTTGCTAAGGAGACTCCGGGCCCGCCCCTGACCCAACCACTCCTGATGGGGCAAGGGAGGTCCCGGGAGATCCGATTTAACTCTCCCTCAGATTTGCCCCATCCTCCTATAGTCAATCAATCGTATTTATTGAGGGCCTTTGTGTGCAGAGCACTGGGCTAAATCCCATTCCTACCCTGAATGGGACTTCCTGCTCATGCTGTCTGTCCTCCCTTCTCCTCGGGACGTTGGATGCACTCGGCCAGCTTTTTAAAAGATGAGAGAGGAGCAGCCTGGCCTAGTGGAGAGAGCCCGGGCCTGGGAGTCAGAGGACCTGGGTTCAAATCCCAGATCTTCAAATCCCGGATCCGCCACCTGTCTGCTGTGTGACCTAGGGCAAGTGACTTCACTTCTCTGGGCCTCAGTTGCCTCCTCTGTAAAATGAAGCTTAAAACCCTGAGCCCGATGTGGGACATGGAATGTAACCAACCCGATTAGCTTGTATCCACCCCATTGCTCATAACAGTGTTTCGCACATAGTGCCATTAATAAAAGGGGTCGGGGAATTCGGCTTTTTCCTCCTCTGGAAGTGTTCAATATAAGGGTATCTAGAAAAGCAGCGTGGCTTAGTGGCTAGAGTACGGGACTGGAAGTCAGAAGGACCTGGGTTCTATTCCCGGCTCTGCCAACATGTCCGCTGTGGGACCTTGGGCAAGTCACTTCCCTTCTCTGGGCCTCAGTTACCTCATCTGTAAAATGGGGATTAAGACTGGGAGCCCCCTGTGGGACAAGGATTGTTCATTCATTCAGTCGTATTTATTGAGTGCTTACTGTGTGCAGAGCACTGTACTAAGCGCCTGGAAAGTACAGCTCAGCAACAAATAGAGACGATCCCTGCCCACAGCAGGCTCACAGTCTAGAAGTGTCCGTCCTGATTAGCTTGTAAGAGGAGCAGCGTGGCCTAGTGGCAAGAGCACGGGCTTGGGAGTCAGAGATCGTGGGTTCTAATCCCCGTTTTGCCACTTGTCTGCTGTGTGACCTTGGGCAAGTCATTTCACTTCTCTGGGCCTCAGTTACCTCATCTGTAAAATGGGGATTGAGACTGTGAGCCCCACGTGGGACAATCTGATTACCTTGTATTTACCCCAGTGATTAGAACAGTATTTGGCACATAGTAAGCACTTAACAAAAACCATAATTATTATTATATGTAGAGCAGTGATTGGCATATAGTAAGCGCTTAACAAATTTATTTATGTATGTATTTACCTGTTGTTGGGCAGGGATTGTGTCAGTTGCCGAATTGTAATAATAATAATTATGGTATCTGTTAAGCGCTTACTATGTGCTTAGCACTGTTCTAAGTCCTGGGGTAGATATAGGGTAATCAGATTGTCCCATGTGGGGCTCACTTTTTTTTTAAAATCCCCATTTTTACAGATGAGGTAACTGAGTCCCAGAGAATAATAATAATGATGGTGATATCTGTTAAGCACTTACTATGTGCCAAGCACTGTTCTAAGCGCTGGGGTAGATACAAGATAATCAGGTTGTCCCATGTGGGGCTCATAGTCTTCATCCCCATTTTTCAGATGAGGTCACTGAGGCATAGAGAAGTAAAGTGACTTGCTCAAGGCCACGCAGCAGACAAGTGGCGGAGCTGGGATTAGAACCCGGGTCCTTTGGACTCCCAAGCCCCGGCTCTTTCCACTGAGCCACGCTGCTTCTCTATCATTCCAAATACAGTGCTCTGCACATAGTAAGTGCTCAATAAATATGACTGTATTTAACTATGTGCTCTGCACATAGTAAGCGCTCAATAAATACGACTGACTGACTGAATGACTATGCTCTGCACATAGTAAGCGCTCAATAAATACGACTGACTGACTGAATGACTATGTATTGAACTCTGCGCTCTGCACATAGTAAGCTCTCAATAAGTACGACTGACAATGTAACTGCGCTCTGCACATAGTAAGCGCTCAATAGATACGACTGACTGCATGGATTTAACTCTGCGCTCTGCCCATAGTAAGCACTCAATAAATACGCCTGACTGCATGGATTGAACTCTGTGCTCTGCCCATAGTAAGCGCTCAATAAATACGACTGACAATGTATTGAACTCTGCGCTCTGCCCATAGTAAGCGCTCAATAAATACGACTGACTGCATGGATTTAACTCTGCGCTCTGCCCATAGTAAGTGCTCAATAAATACGACTGACAACGTATTTAACTCTGCGCTCTGCCCATAGTAAGCGCTCAATAAATACGACTGACTGCATGGATTGAACCCTGCGCTCTGCCCATAGTAAGCGCTCAATAAATACGACTGACTATGTATTGAACTCTGCGCTCGGCACGTAGTGAGCGCTCAATAAACACGACGCCCTGACTGGGAGGTGACGGAACAGCAGAGCTAACCGGCTCGTACCACCGAGGAGCAGGTGCGGGGGGCTTCCCGCCCTCCCCTCTGTGTCCCCCCCCAAGCCCCGCCAGTGGTAGGGCCCGGACGGCCGGAAGTGACGACACGCAGGGGGCGGGGCGTCGCCTCATCGTCGTCGTCGACGGCCTGCTGAGGCGACGGGCGCCATGGCCGCCCTGGGCAGGCTGGGGCCCGCTCTCCGCGCCGGGGGCCGCCGCCTCCTGGCAGCCCGCGGCCGCCCGCCCGCCGCCGCCGCCGCCGGACCTCGCCAGTGAGTCCTTGCGAACCGGGACAGCGCGGGGGGAACCGCCGAGGCCGGCCGCCACCGACCCCCGTCACCTTGAGGGGCGGCGGGAGGGGGCTGCCACACTCCCAGAGGCCTTTGCGCGGCCAGCGATGACCATTACCAGAGCAAAGGGCTCCCACTGCTTTTCTGGGCCTCGCTTTACCCTAAACGAGGAGGAAGGCCGGATAAACACCCCCCGGGGACTCCGTCCACCCCGTTAAAATAATGGCCATATTGGGAAGCCCTTACTACGTGCACTCTTCCAAGCGCTGGGGCGATCCGAGCCGATCAGGATGCCCCATGTGGGGCCCACAGTTTTCATCCCCATTTTCCCCATGAGGGCACTGAGGCACAGTGAAGTGACTTGCCCGAAGTTCATTCACTCTTACTATGTGCAGAGCACTGGACTGAGCGCTTGGAATGGACAATTCGGCAACAGATACAGTCCCTGCCCCTTGACGGCCTTACAGTCTAATAATAGTGTTGGTATTTGTTAAGCGTTTACTATGTGCCGAGCACTGTTCTAAGCGCTGGGGTAGACACAGGGGAATCAGGATGTCCCACGTGGGGCTCCCAGTCTTAATCCCCATTTTCCAGATGAGGTCACTGAGGCCCAGAGAAGTGAAGTGACTTGCCCACAGTCACACAGCTGACAAGTGGCAGAGCTGGGATTCGAACTCATGACCTCTGACTCCAAAGCCCGTGCTCTTTCCACTGAGCCAGACGGACAAAAACAATAGCAATAAATAGAAGCAAGGGGATGGACACCTCATTAACAAAGTCACACAGTTGGCAAGTGGCTTTCTCCCAAGCCCCGGCTCTTTCCACTGAGTCACGCTGCTTCTCCCCCACTGCGGGGAGAAAATGCACAGTACTATCTGCCAAGTACTGTATCGGATGCCGTGGTGGGTACCAAGTAATCGGGTCGGACACAGCCCCCTGCACCACGCCAAACTCTTAGTCTAAATAGGAGGGAGGGCAGGTGTATAGTCGCCGTTTTTATAGGTGAATTTGAGGCCCAGGGAAAGTCACTCTCCAAGGTCACCCGGCAGGGGAGTGGCCGAGCTGGATTAGAACTCTGTGGCCGAATTGGCCATTCCAAGCGCTTAGTACAGTGCTCTGCACATAGTAAGCGCTCAATAAATACTAAATACTATGGAAAGAACCCAGGTCCTTACCCTTCCGGGCCCATTAGGCCGCCCTGGCAGTTTATATAGACTTTTTTTTAACTTTTTTTGTCTGAATGTCCCGAGTGGTCATTCATCAGCCAGTGTACTTAATAATAATGTTGGTATTTGTTAAGCGCTTACTATGTGTCAAGCACTGTTCTAAGCGCCGGGGGAGATGAGTCATCAGGTGGTCCCATGTGGGGCTCACAGTCGGAATCCCCCATTTTCCAGATGAGGTCACTGAGGCACAGAGAAGTGAAGTGACCGTCCCAAAGTCACACAGCTGACAGGTCCTTGCACAGAGCCCTCGCAGAGATTTGACAGTGCTGACAGAATTAATGAACAGCTTGAACTTTGAGGACTTGGGCTGGGGGCCCAGGAATTCACTCCCTTTCACTGTCCGATGGGACCCCAGGGTCAGGAAGGAGCCAGCCCACCGGCAGGCCAGCACGAAGCGCCTGAAGGGTCTGTCTGGCTTACGGAGCTTCTGGATTTCAAATTTGTTTCATTCAATAGTATTTATTGAGCCCTTACTATGTGCAGAGCACTTTCTGGGGGGTGCCCCATTATAGCCCTGGATTCAGGATGGCCACAAAAGGCAGCAGTTACAGTCCAAGTGGCAGGATGTGTTCACCCTTTGCAGTTGCCATGTCTCTGATTTGATCAGATGGATTCCCTTCTATCCCCCTGGATAGTCTGTGAAGTGTGGTTTAGGGTGCTTCTTTATGGTATTTGTTCACCACTTACTATGTGCCAGGCACTGTACTAAGTGCTGGGGTAGATACAGACGAATTGGGGTGGACACAGTCTGTGTCCCACACACTTAATCCCTGTTTTACAGATGAGGTTACAGAGGCACAGAGAAGTAGCACGGCCTAGTGGAGAGAGCACGGGCCTGGGAGTCAGAAGGTCCTATATTCTAATGCTGGTTTCATTCACCTCACTACACTACAACTCAGCCCGCATACGTGGCTCCTCTAATGCTAACCTCACTGTATCTCTAACTCGTCTATCTCACCACCAACCTCTTGCCCACCTCTCGGCTCTGGTACGGGACGCCCTCCCTCCTCATATCCAACTCTTCCTCTTCAAAATTTTATTGAAGGCCCATCTCCTCCAAGAGGCCTTCCCTAAGCCTTCCTTTCCTCTTCTCCCACTCCCTTTTGCGTCACCCTGATTCGCTACCTTTATTCATCCCCTTTCCCAGCCCCATGGCTTTTAATGTACATATCTGTAATTTAGTTATGGTAATACCCTTCTCCCCCTCTAGATTGTAAATTTGTTGTGGGCAGGGAATGTGTCTGTTTATTGTTATACGGTATTCTCCCAAGTGCATAGTAAATGCTTTGCACACAGTAAGCACTCAGTAAATATGGTTGACTGACATTTGTCTGCTGTGTGATCTTGGGCAAGTCACTTCACTTCTCTGTGCCTCAGGTACCTCATCTGTAAAATGGGGATTAAGATTGGGAGCCTGATGTGGGACAGGGACTTTGTCCAATCTGATTAATTTGTATCCACCCCAGCGCTCAGTACAGTGGTAAATCCTTCTGACTCCCAGGCCTATCCACTAGGCAACCCTCCTTTTTGTGTGTTAATTTACTGCTGGGGAATGAAGACTTTTCCCAATGACTGCCCTCTTACAACTATTTGTGCCTCCCCCTGCCAGGTGTGTGACTATAATAAGGTTGGTGGTATTTGTTGATCACTTATTTAAAGTACTAAGCGCTGGGGTAGATACAGGATAATCAGGCTGGACACAGTCCCCATCCCACATGGGGCTCACAGTCTGAATAGGAGGGCGAACAGATATCGAATCCCAATTTTACAGATGAGGAACTGAGGCCAGAGAAGTTAAGTGCCCTCCCCAAGGTCACACAACAGGCAAGTGGCAGAGCTGGAGTTAGAACCCAGGTCCTCTGACTCTTGGGCCTGGGCTCTTTCTACCAGGCCATGCTGTTTCTCCGGTGCTAGAAAACCTCCAAGGGCTTTTTCTTATTTGGTGGGGGGGGGGAACGGACGGGTGGTATGGCCAGGATAAATGAGATGTTCTGAGATGAGAGCTAGATAGATAACCCAAGGAAAACCTCATCTATTTGGGGCAGACACTGAGATCCGAACTGTGGTGTCTGTCAGGTGCTTACTATGGGCCAAACACTGTGCTGAGTGCTGGGGGAGAGACAATATAAGCAGATTGGATACAGGCCTAATGGGAGGGAGAACAGGTAGGCCCAGTGAGGTGACTTGCCCAAGGTTGCACGGGAGACAAGTGGTAGAGTCGGAATCAGCACCCGAGTCCCCAGGCCACACGGCTTCTCTGGGTGCATAGCGACGCGGGGCTGGCGGGGCGGTGGATGTCAAGGGACTCAATAGAATTTATTGAGCACCTACTGTGTGCAGAGCACTGAACCGAAGAGCTCGGGAGAGTACACTGGAGATAGGAGGTTGGAAGGGAAGCATTGTGGCCTAGTGGAGAGAATCTGGGCTTAGGAGTCAGAGGACATGGGTGCAGATCTCAGCTCTGCTACTTGTCTGCTCCGTGTCCCTTTACTTTCTTGTGCTTCAGTTTCCTCATCTGCAAAATGAGGATTAATAGCATTAGGTCCCACGTGAGCACGGACCGTCCAACCTTTTATCTGCCCCAGCAGTTAGTCCAGTATCTGGCACGGAAGAAGCGTGTAACAAATACCATTTAGAAAGAGAAAAAAAAGAAGAGATGACCCCTGCCCTCAAAGTGTTTGTAGCGTCTAAAGGGTGATGTAACCGTGGCACGGTACCCCTTTCTTAGCAGCGCCTAGCCGTGGCCTCTCGGCCCAAGGGAGTTGGGAAAGGAAGGGAAGAGGCCTTCTGTGAGCTGGGAAAGAGACCGGGCCCGGGAGTCCGAGGACCTGGGTTCCGATCCCAGTTCGGCCGATTGCCTGCCGGGCGACCTGGGGCCGGTCGCTTCACTTCTCCGGGCCTCGGTTCCCTCTTCTGCAGAATGGGGATTCCAGTTCTCCCTCCTGCTTAGACCTGAGCCCCACGAGGGACCTGATGATCTGGTATCTACCCCGGGGCTTAGTACGATGCTTGGTGCGTAGTGAGCGCTTAACAAATGCCAGAGTTACTATCATTGTTACGTGGGACCTGATGATCTTGTATTCTGCTCCAGCGTTTGGTACACGGTAAAGGCTTCACCGCCACCACCCTGCTGATGGACAGTCTCGCTTGAGGGGCGGCCGGGGGAGTGAGGTCGGCGGGCAGGCGTCGCGGGGCGCGTCGTCACCTGCGGTGTTCTGTGACGGCAGCGCCGGAGGCGGCGTGCACATCCCCCCGCAGTACCGGCAGTACCCGCAGCTGACCAAGTCGCAGGTGTTTCAGGCGGAGCTGTGGAGCGGCGTCATGTGGTTCTGGATCCTGTGGCGTTTCTGGCACGACTCGGACGCCGTGCTGGTGAGTCGGGGCTGGGAGGTCGCCCCTCTAGCCCCCCACCTCCGGCAGGAGGGCCGGGACTTGGCGAGCGCCTGCTGCGGGCACAGCCCCGCACTAAGCGTTCGGAGGGAACCTACGGGTGGGAATTAGAGACAACCCCTGTCCCTCGGGGGGCTCACGGTATAACAGGCCCAGCGGGCGGGTGGGGAGAAAGTCTCCCGACTCTGTCGTCCTCTCCCAAGTGCTCTGCACGTAGTAAGCGCTCCCTAAATACCTCGGATCGATCGAAGGATCGAGACTCCTGATGGCAGGCCGTCCAGCCCCCGGTCCCTCCGAGACCACGCTCTTCCGGCCACACGTGGGAACCGGAATCGATCCGGAAATGACGCTGCTCTTCTCCCTAGGGACACTTCCCCTACCCGGATGCTTCCCAGTGGACGGACGAGGAGCTGGGCATCCCCCCGGATGATGAAGATTAGGGTGGATCCCTTCCGCTCCCCTCCCAGGTCAGTGGCGGGGAGGGGGGCGTCTCCGTGGAGAACTGGGCGCATGGAGGCACTGCCCACCCTTATGCTCAGCGCTCCGGGGCATCGTGAGAGAGCGCAGCATGGCCCAGCGGAAGGAGCCCGGGAGTCGGAGGACTTGGGTTCTAATCCCCAAGCAGCGTGGCGCAGTGGAAAGAGCACGGGCTTTGGAGTCAGGGCTCATGAGTTCGAATCCCAGCTCTGCCACTTGTCAGCTGTGTGACTGTGGGCAAGTCACTTAACTTCTCTGTGCCTCAGTTCCCTCATCTGTAAAATGGGGATTAAGACTGTGAGCCCTACGTGGGACAACCTGATTCCCCTGTGTCTACCCCAGCGCTTAGAACAGTGCTCGGCACATAGTAAGCGCTTAACAAATACCAACATTATTATTATTAACATTAATCCCAACTCTGCTACTTGTCTGCTACGTGAACTTTTCTGGGCCTCGGTTTCCTCAGCTGGAAAATGGAGGTTAAGGCTGAGCCCCACGAGAGACATGGACTCTGTTCAACCTGATTGGCTTGTACTTACCTCAGGGATTAGTACAGTGCCTGGCCCGTAGCAAGAGGTTAACAAAACACTACTTCAAAAAAATAAAAAAAAAAGGGCAGCCCAGAAGAGTCCTTCTGAGTCTCGGTTTACCATCAACCATTCTGGGAATTGTGCTCTGGGGAGGTTAGCCCTCCCAGCTGGCGGTCCGGTGCTCTCCCCAGCGTGTAGGAGCGTGTTGTGCACGCTGCGGGTGAAGTAGGAGGCAGGATAGTTCTTCCTCTGCCAACGGTCTTCCTTTTTGCCCCACGCAGGGCCAGCAGCCGTCTCCAGGAGAAGCCGGTTCCTTGGCGGCGCAGACTCTGCCTCCGTCACCTTTCTGTTGTATATTAAAAGTTGGAATCCCAGGCCACGGTCTCCCCCCGCCTCTCTCTGGAAGCCGACGGGGTCGGGGCACGGTGGGTCCCGGGGGTCCGGGGAGCCCGGAGGGAGCGGGGAACCAGGGGGCCGAGGAGACGGGCGGAAGTCGCCGGTTCGTAGGAACGAATTTGACCGGGCTGATCTCCATGCAATCTGTCTTTATTAGAGCAGTATTCTCATATTCACATCAAGTACATAGAACTTTTTGCCTTTTATATAATACAGAGTTCTTTAAATAACTTTACACAGAAATAGTTTTCTTCGTCGTGAATTTCGGCTACCCAAATGGATATTAAATTTTGGTGGTCGTCGATAAATCTCCATGCTCTCTAGCCAAACTGCACAATATTTCCCATTGTACAAATTTACATGAGAAAAAACTCCAAGATACAAATGAAGGGGCCTGAGCAGGAAGGGGAAACCGAGGAGGCGGGGGGTCGGGGAGATGACGACACGGTTCGGGAGGGGAGCGGATAGGGAAGAAGCGAGAAAAATAATCTGTACAAGCGATCGCTGTGGGGTGGCGAGGGAGTTGGGAACGGGGGAAACTGAGAACATTTTTCTCTTTGAATGCAAATTTTAAAACCATGACTCCTCTAGTTTTCCCCCGGTCCCGAAGCAGCTACGGATTCCTATGGAAACGCCCCACAAAAGAAAGAAAAACTTGCGGCCGTAGTCTGCTGCAGCCTCCACGGCACCGCACTCCCCTCACCCCCACCCCCTGGAAATCTGGCAGCGAGTGCCCCCCGAAATGCCCCACGGGGGACTCCGGAGTCTGGCGGGGGCACGACGAACGAGAAAGGGTTGGCCGCCATTAAAATGAGAAAGCCAAAGCAAAAATCTCCCTTCCCTCTCCCCGGAGGTGTTCGCTCCACCCGAACCACAAAGTCACAAAGTTCCCTCTGTGGTTCAACTCCCGCAATCCACACAGACGTGAGCGAACGTCTAAGTCTAAATGAAAACTGAATCCTCCGACGGAGAAGCGGCAAGGGGGAGCGAGAGGTTCAATCTGCCAAGGGGAAACACACACACACACACGCACACACAATGCTGAAATGGAGCGTCACCCGGAGAGGTCGCCTTCGGCGTCCTCGGCGGGTTGACGCGGCAAAGCCGAGGGCGACAGACGGAAGCCCGCGGCGGGGTCTCTCTCCTTTAAGTTCTCAAATGCAACGAAAGGAAAACGATCTCTTGGATGACGACGGGCACAAGGGGACGGGACGGGACGCAACATGAAAATAAATAAGACGCGCGACGGCCACTTATGTCGGCAACGTAATAAAAAAACTCAAAAGGTTTCACGCTTATAAATAGCCGGTTGAGACCGGCCGACGGGAAGGAGGAAGGCGCGTACGAGGATCGGGGAGGAATGATGTGTTTCTCTTTAAAAAAACTTCACAGCTTCGAATAAAAAAGCACACTTATTGCACGCTTACGTTTTATTTCCCACATCTTTAAGTTATTTCTCCCACCCTCACACTCTTCCCCTCCCCCTCCCTCTTAGGGCGCCTCCATCCCGACCCACCACCACCCCTAAAATAACCAAAACCTGGACCCCCCCCGCCCCTCCCTCTCACCCAAGTTTGGTCCATTTTCCCATCTCTGCCCAGCCTGTGCACTTCACTGCTTGTCAAGCTATGGGATTTTGAAGTTTCCTCCTATATAACACTCCCCCCCCCCCCCCAGCCCCAACAGATACACCCACAAATGCACATAATGGGTTCCAACGGGGTCAACACACAACAAAGGCAACACGGAATGACATTCCTCAAAGCAAAACCGACTACTTCACAAACCCCAACAAAATGTACACGCTCCCCTGCTTTATCTCCTTCCCTCTCCGGGAAGCAAATCTCACAGCGGACGATTCTAAGCGCCCGGAGCCGCGGCGGGCGGCGAGTGAGACGGGGGGCTGGGACGCTCCGCTGCTGCCTCGTCACGAACACGGGTACTTCTTTACTCAAAGACTTAGCGCTACAAGGACAGAGACACTCAATGCCCCCCCCCCCCCCAAATAAAGGATAATAGGTCTGTCTTGAAGTGTGCGCGCGGGGGGGAGAGGGGGACGGGGGAAGAGCGGAGGGTTGACGATGCCCACCTCTTCCCCGTTTGGAACTGGGGATTTCCCAGTTGGCAGAAGACACGGGACCGGATCGAAGGGCCCGGGCCCGGAGAGGAGGGAGAGCGCGGAGGCATCCCGAGGGGCCAAGATACGCCTTTCTTCCTCGGGGACCCAGTCGGAGACAAGCGGCCGCCACTCTACACTCCGAACGGGGCCCCGCCGGCCCCCCGCCACCTTCCCCAACCCGGCGGACTGGCCTCCGGGACATCCACGTCCTCGACCCAGTAGGCGGGTGAACACGGGAAAGAACGGGGTGTTAATCGGAGGTCTCCGTGAAGAGACGAGGGCCCGGCAAAGTAAAAGAGCTAGGCCGACGCACAGCCGAGGCCTGGAATGGCCGCCGGGGGTGGGGATGGGTTGCTTGGCCTCGGGTCTCCCTCTCCCGCTACGCCGGCAGCTCCTCGGGAGCAGGGATCGGCTCTACTCACTCTCCAGCACGGCGCTTTTCTGCACACAGCCGTGAGGCTGACGGCTTCCGGCCGCCACCAGCTTCGAGCCCCGGCTCGGCCCGTCGGGGGTCTCGGTGAACGCCGCCCCTCGGACGCCGGGTCCCCCCCATCGAGGGGCGGCTTCTCCCCAGAAGCCTAGAAATGAAGGGCGACGAGGCTCACCCACGTCAGCCCTCCATCTCCGGAGGGCCTGCCACTCTCCTTTCAACCGCCGAGGGACCGTTTCTGGGTAACTGAGGGTGATTACTGCACTCTGACGCTAAAGGTTTCAGGATTGATTTGGGGGATTCGCCCACCCCTACAGGGCTCCGCACACAGTAAGCGCTCGATAGATACTATTGAATGAATGAATGCCAAGCGTCCCATCCTCAACTCTCCTCCTTTCCGAGACCCGCAAAGGGCGCCCCACCTACTCGGCCGCACGGCGCCCCACGGGCCGACCCTCTCTCCCTTTAGGATATCCGGCCCCTGCCCCGTCTCAGAACTAGACGGGATCCGAATCTTGGTCTGGGAGGGGAGGGCCCGAGTTGGAATTAGAAGACTGACGCTCGCCCGAGAACTTTTTATCCCAAGAAACTTCACGTTCTTTTCCGAGTGGGCCGGGGAGAGGGGAGCCCGCTAGAAAAAAAAGACGAACCAAAAAAACCCCCCAAATTTGACCTGCTTGATAATGACCCGACCTTCCACGTGTCACTTTCCAAAATTAGCGGTCGATTTTACAGACAGTGGAGAGAGGGACGGCTCGTTAACCAAACGAGGTCAGTCGACTTCAGTCCATTTTGGCAGCAGAAAAAACCTTAACAATCCAGCTTCCGTCAACTGAGTCGGTCCACGTGGCATCCACCCCTCAGTGTTTTGGGCTCGGGCAAGATTTTTCAGCGCTTCTTCCGTGCAGAAAAATCACCTGTGAACTCTCATCTGAATCTCAGGCTGTGAGAGAGTGTCAGCTCCTTGTGTGCAGGGATCGCATCTACCGGCCCTATTGTGTCGTACTTGCCCAAGCGCTTAGCACGGCACGGCCGACACTGAGCGCTCGATCGATCCCGCCGACGGCCTGAGAAGATGGGGTCACGAGCCCGGGAAGCAAGGCGGCTAGCTCGGTAGGATGACGCCGGTCCCCCAGGCCAGGCACGTTACAGAGCGGAACGGCACCGGCGGGCCTGCTCGCCTTACGGGCCACCTAGACTTTAAACTGGCTGCTAATTTACGACATCGTAAAGGCACAACGAGATCATTTGGCAAACGAGAAAGGGCAAGATTTAGGAGCCCCTTGTTCCATCTCATAAAAGGGCCCCTCTCCATAATTCTCTGTGCCACGGCGAGGGAACGACACACACACGCACCGCGGCCGCTCGCCTGAGAGGCTCGGGGCCCTCTACAAAACTCTCTTTCCTCCTGGATGGCCCACTCTGCCCGGGCCCCGATGCAGCCTCGCCTCGGGTTCTGCCTACGCCGGCTCAGTGGCGCTCCTAGGTAAACTGAGGCTTCCGCCGAGTGGCCGTGGAAGATGGCCGGCGACACCTAGCTCGGTGAAAGCTTGAAGCCGAGCCCCCCTTCGCTGGGTAAGGAATCAAAATAGAACCTAAAAAGCACCAGGCCTTGACACGACCGTACTCTCTGGCCCCGCTTTCAAGGGACCTGAGATTCCCTTCTACGACCTCCCCGGGAGTCTGTGCTACGCCCCGCTCCCCTCACCCCAAAACAGTGGGCTTCTTAAACGTTCGCGGCACAGCCTGTGCTAGGGCGGTCTCGCCGCTTCCTACTCAACAATAACTACGCATTCCCTCACCTCTGGGTGTACCTTACTGGGAGCGGGGTCCTTGGGAGAGCTGCACCTCGCTGTTTATTCTGCACTAGAGACGCTTTTTCCGTCATGGTGTCCGTTTCAATGACAACTAGCCTGGGTGGGGGTGGGAGATGCAGAGTGGAAAACATGAGAGGGAGGGAGGAGGAAGGAAGGGAAGGAGAGAGAAAGTGGCGGGAGAGAAGGATGAAGGGAGGCATGGAGGGAGAGGAATGGAGTCTGTACACTATATGTGCCAAACCAGGGGACAAGGAACACCAGCTCAGGTGAGCCCTATGGCTCAGGCCTTTTATTATTTCTCATATTAGCTCTTGAACCCAGAACACACACGTGGGCAAAAATTCCACTGAGCCGGTGGGCCCTCCTCTCCTCTCAGCCCGAGCTCCGTGTCCGCCCCAGCACCTGTCGCCAGTCTGCGGGGAAAACCCCGGGTGCACCAGTCATTTACGGGCAGCTGGGCACCCCCCCGCCCCCGGCCCCAGGCGTCACTCGGGCCTTCCCTTTTCCTCCCTTTCACCAAGCCAGTCCGGCCTGGATATCGGTCAGGGACAAAACCTCCAGGATAACGGAGGCATCGATCGGCAAACGAGATCGCGCCCCGAACCAAGTTCTTTGCACTCTGTTTGACTGTGAACTCCTCGTGGGCGGGGGAAGTGTGTTTGGCTGCTGCTATAGTCTCCCGAGCGCTCAGTCCAGTGCTTGGCACTCGGAAGACGCTCGATAAATGCCTACGACGGGCTGATTCTGCCAAAGAGTCTCACGGGGAGACAACCGACCTCCACCAAGAAAAAGGCACTGCGGCCACTCTAAGACAAAAACCCAACTTAGGTAACAGAGTTCTAAGCTTAACAGAGCCGTCAAAAAAGCAGCTAGAAATCACAGACCCATCGCACAGATACACACACACACACACACAAACACACACACACACACACTACTTTTAAAGTGCTTTGCTTGGACAAAGGAGTGTCTTTCCTTAGACTTTTCTTACAGCCTCAAAGAGCCTCTGCAATGTAACCCTCACAGCTGGAAGCCCCTACAAAAGTCACTCCAACCATCCCCGATGTTGCCTGACCCTACTGGAAAAGCAACACCCACCCGGGTGAAGAAAATACGACGGGGACGTCCTGGGATGAGTCCTGTGCTTGGGGCTGATCTGACCCCGTCCGACCCCATCCTGCACTTCTGGGTGGAGCCTCGCGTTAGGCCCGGCCCACAGGCTGAACCTCGCTCTCCCTTCCCGATTACCTTTCGGCTCGTGAGCGAAACCAAAGCGAAACCAGGAGCCCACCTTATTGCCTTTCGCCACTCGTCAGAAGGTCAAATCGCACTACACTGTGAGCTTCTCGAGGGCAGGGATCATGTCCACCACCTCGTCCCCCGAGCCCCCTAGGAGAGGGGCCGCACGCCCCCGCTCCATCTTTCTCATTTCGTGTGTGGCTCTTTCCCCCGGGAGACTGACCCTACTGGGGCGACTAAGGAACTTGAGCCAAACCTGGGAGGGGACAGAAACAATCAGGCTCCGGGGGTGTTCGTAGGCTGAAGAAACACGGAGAGGAAGGGAGTGAAGAGAGTGCCACGAGAACGCCAGAAACCCTGCCCAAGCCACCGGGGACGCAGCGGCCGTAAAAGCCCCCGTGCCGCTCGGGCTGGCGGGAACCATTCCCGATGCCTCTTCCCTTCAGAGGCGATTCTGGACTTTCACCCCGACGCCAGGGCTCCGAGCTACCCGAAAGGCTACCGGGGTCTGGCAGCTCACCCTCTCGCCTTCACCCGTTAGTTCCCGAACTCTAACGGCCCCCTAAGATTTCCGCAGCTCTTCGCTCAGGCGCCTGAGATACCAGCGCGTCACCAAGAGTTGTGCTGTGGGGGGCCTGAATCCAAATGGCATCTTCCCACCCTCTAGGCCCGGCCTCCTCTCCGGCCTGGCGGGGGGGGGAGGGCCCTACGGGTGCGCTGGTTGACTCGGCTGGGCCGGATTTCCTCGTGCCCACCCTGGCGAAAGACCCCAGCCTTGTTTCGGGGGAGAAGCCCCCTCGGAGACTGACGCCAAGGCCGAACTGAGCATCCAAACCTCTGCCTTCCTCCCGATCAGGGCTGGAATATTTCCCCCACCAGCCAAAGGTCTATCCGAGGGGGACTGTCCACTTTTCTACTCTGGCTGGAGACAGACAGGTGGGAATCAGAACCTGACTAGCTCTACAGAAGGCCTGCAGTTCCTCACTTATCAGTGAACTTGGCAAAACCGCACTCGAAAGATCTTCTCCCCAAGGTAACCCAAATGATCAGCTTTATCAACCTGAGGCTTACTTAAGACATTCATTACCAGAGCAAACAATCTTTCGAAGACCAGGCAGAAGGAATATAAATGCAGACACCTCCACCTTTATTTTGGGTCGCAAACTCTGAATAAAGGAGGGAACTGGGCCGGAGACACGGTAAGATGAAAGAGGAAGAAGCAGTGAGACAGAAGAGGATGCCACTGTGAACCCACCGAGTCCTTTTGAACACGGTGAACCACCGCTGGTGACCACGGGTTTCCATGCTTTTATAAGCTTCTCATGGAAACAGCCAGTGACTTTAAGAGAGTTCTCCAACCCACCATTTTGGGCATGTCTACTGCTAAGACTTTTTTTTTTCCTTTTTGAATTCTGCTCGATTAACCCTGAGGATTATTTTCTACTTCAGAGATGCTATACTTGGTCCAATTCCCACCCGTGTCTTCTTTCCCGGCTCCTGGCGCGGTGCCCTGCACCCAGCGAGCGCTTCGTAAACACCGTCACTCCCGCCGCCGTTCCGTCTGGGGAACGAATGGCGTTAGAGAACTCCGGAGACTTACTATGGTGACCCTTTGTCATTGTTGATCTAAAGAGAGGGGTGGACGGAAAGACAGACGGACAGATGCTCTGACGGTGAACGCCTTCCACCCGACCCAGCCCCGACCCGTGACCCCGAGAGAGAGACACCCTGGACGACCCACGCGAGAGATTGGGAAAGGAAATAAAGGGTAGGTACCGGGGACGTGGCAGTCTGGGAAAACGGTGAGGCGTTCCCCTCTGCCTCCTGACCGAGCTGGGCTCCTCCCGACCGAATTCCAACATCCATCTTTGCCTGGATCCTTTTAACCGGGCGGTCGTATTCCCGGGGAGGCGGGGGCCCTCCGGCTTTTCCCGTCAACCAGAAAGTACACGGGGGAGGGGGAAAAAAGAAGTCCCAACAGAATCCCAGAATAGAATCAGAGTCCTTGGTCCCCATCAGCTGTTCGGCCATGCAGCGGCTTGGCGGTCAGGGGGAAGAGAGGTTGACCGGCAGACTTTCCAAAGCAAATCTCCCAAGAAGCAGCAGCAGGTTCCTTCCCGGCACGCCTGAACGCCAAAAGGTCAAAAATGTGTGCTCTCTCTCTCTTTCCTTTCTCCTCCTGGGAGCAGGCAGGCACGTCTGAGTGTCGAGGAGAAGACATTGGTGGCAGATAATTCTGGTTCCTAAAAGATTTCTCCCCGTTCGAACGGGGAAATTCCATCCTCCTCCATTCTAGCTTATGCATTTACAATTCGATATCTTTGAAAAAAAAAAGTTTGGAGGAACAGAACTGAGTTTCGATGTTAAGAAACGGTAGGAACACAAGACTTAAGAAATAAGAGTAGATGTGGCCAGGGTGGTGTGGCTACTTGAAAGCTGTAAATTCTCCTGTGGAGGGAGCGGACAAGAGCTCGTTTTAGAAAGGAGGTCTCAGCTGTCGGACAGAGAGAACTCATCTCATTAAAAAGCAGGCTCGCTTCACCACGTAACCAGCAGCGATAGGCATCATTTCAAATGAAGAACACAACGAAAACAAAAAGGACGGTATTCACCGTGCGGGAATAACAGTTACTTACATCGACGTAATTCATCATTTCCATTCACAGAGCCCCTTCCATGCAAAGAGCGCAAATGAGACAGATTAACTTGCATCTCCCCCAGGGCTTAGAACAGTGCTTGACCCACAAAGAGCGCTTTTTGTATACGGTTATGACAATGACCGTAATACAAAAGCACTCGGAGCTAGCTACTAGAAAGGTGTGGCATAAACCCAAGGCCTCCTCGCCACCTCAGTCTACCCTCTCACCATCCCGGGGCCGGGGGAGGGAGGGTTAGGACGTAGCCCGTTTTCAAGCCGGGAATAGAGCCTGGATCCCCTCTCTGGAGTGGCAGAGGCAACTCAGCTTGGCGTTGTTGCCAAAGATTCCACTCTTCCACTGGACTGTAAGCTCCTCGAGGGCAGGAGTCGTGTCCGCCCACCTCACCGGGCTCTCCCAAGCGCTTTTACCCTGTACACGGTAACGCTTCATAATTACCCTTGACTGTCAAAATCTTCTAAAGCCAAAACCTCGCCGCCCTTCTGTATCAGTTGCTAGGAAGTCTTTTTAAAGGTTCCCAGAAGACGTTCCCCCCCCACCCCCACCTGTCATTCCTGCTAGAATTCCTTAGAAAAACAAAAGAATCTCATTTCAAGTGGGTATGCCAGCTTTCAGCTTTAATGTTTTTAAGAAAGGGCTATGTCCTCAGCCTCTCTAAAGAGAACCCCGGATCACTCCGGCTTCTGCCCAACACCTATTTACACCGTGACGCCCAATAAAGACAAAATGCTAATTACCATTAAACCTCTGCATGAATCTTCAGACTTCTTTCAATCACACAGACATTACGAAAGGCTGAGAAAAATAATCAACTTGCAGCCTCTAGGGCAAGTCATCCCACTACTTTCCCAGGATCAGACGTCAAAGTATCAAAAAATTGGCTCGGGGGAATTAAGGTAGCCACTTTAAGGTGCCGGGCACCCACACGGGGACGGGATAAAGGATGTTGCCTCATTCCTCTCTCTATGGACTTGGTCCCACGAGAACCTCTAGAGAGGCAGCGTGGCCTAGTGGATAGAGCACGGGCCCGGGAGTCGGGTTCTAATCCCGACTCTGCCACTAGTCTGCTGTGTGACCCCGGGCAAATCGCTTCACTTCCCCAGACCTCGGGTGCCTCATCTGGAAAATGGGGATTACGACCGTGAGCCCCCTGTGGGACAGGGACTCTGTCCAATCTGATTTAACTTTTATCTACTCAGTGCTTAGAACAGTGCTTGGCACAATAGCGAGCGCTTAACAAGTACCGTCCTTCTTCTTCTCTAGGCTGCACGCTTCTTGTGGGCAGGGAACGTGTCTACCAACTCCGCTGTACTCTCCCAAGTGGCCAGTGCAGTGCTCTGCACACACAGTGAGCGCTCAATAAATACCACCGATGACGACGAGGCCGGATTAAACGAGGGGGAGTTGCTGCCGTCGCGGCCCAGCTCCGTCGGAACGCCAGGGACCCCGTCTCCGCTGCTTCCCTCCCAACCGCGGCCCCCGTCCCCGTCAGAGGATGTGGGTTCTAATCCTGGCTCCGCCACTCGTCTGCTGCATCACCTTGGGCAAGCCACTTCACTTCTCCGTGCCTCAGTTACCTCATCTGGAAAATGGGGATTAAGACCGTGCTCCCCCTCCAGAGAACCCAACGCCCTGCCGCCTCTTGACTTGGTTTTGACGGAAGGTTTGCGACGCCGGTTGCTTTCTGAGTTGGGCTGGCCCCTTTTAGAAAGATTGGGGATTTCAGAGGGCGGGGTGTTTAAAAATTTAAATAAGATTAGATGGGCTATCACAATTGGGGGCTGAAATGCCCAAGTGAGAGATATTCATGCTTAAAGAGATCCTGAATTATGCCCTTCTCTAATTTACCTTGCACTTCTCTTTCCTAAATCGCTGATGAAGGATTCATTTCTAAACAAACGACCGCCCCTGTGCTACTATCTCGAGCGACCAGCACTGAATGATTTACTTGGCTGGAATCTGACCTATTCAGAAGCAGCGGGGCCTAGTGGAAAAAGCCGAGGCCCAGGGACAGGGGACCTGAGTTCTAACTCTGGCTCCGCCACTTGGCTGGGTGGCTTTGAGTCAATCGCTTAACTTCTTTGGGCCTCAGTTTCCTCATCTGTAAAATGAGGCTTCAATACCTGTTCTCTTTCCTACTTAAGAACCTGAGCCCCATGGGGGGTGGGAACTGTCCAAATTAATTCATCTATATCTACCCCAGGGCTCAGAACAGTATCTGACCCAGATTAAGATCTTAACGAATACCATACACATTAGTATCGAGGTACCTGAGTGTTTTAATAATTTATTCAATGTGTCTCAAGAATAAAGAGGATGGGGTCATTATTTTTAAGTCTTTTTTTTTTTTTTTTGGCCCTTTCTGGAGAAGCTGGTGATGATGAGGATGCTGAGGTGATGAGACTGCCTCTGTCAGATCCTTATTAACTCTCAGCTGGCTGGTTTTCCAAAGGATCAGAAGCCTCAACTGAATTAAGTGACAATTGAGTTGAAAGATGTAACGGCTTGGCTCCGCTCCCAGCGTCAGCTCTGAAGTAGCCAGAGTAAGCTACGTCGC
The DNA here is from genome assembly GCF_004115215.2 of Ornithorhynchus anatinus. Taxonomy (NCBI): domain Eukaryota; kingdom Metazoa; phylum Chordata; class Mammalia; order Monotremata; family Ornithorhynchidae; genus Ornithorhynchus; species Ornithorhynchus anatinus. The sequence continues at coordinate 51,948,106 of NC_041737.1, read as the reverse complement.
TAAGCCTACGCCGACTCTCCATTTCCCACCTCTCCTTCCCTCTCAATCCCAGGGAAATATAATAACTGATCCACGTCAGACCTCCTCCACATTTAAAGAAAAAATGATAAAATGGTAAAGTTGGTAAAATGGTAAAAATGGTAAATCCTCTGTCCTTGGATTATCGGAAACCGAACGGCATTCCTCAAGAGTAAAACTCCTTCAGGAGAGGACGAGACCTAAATACCGAGGGCCTTCCATAACTTGAAAGAGAGGGGACTGGAGGAAGGACAAATCAAGTCAGGGTTTTTAAGGTGGAAGAGGGGGGAAAAAACTCCCAACTCCACAAAATTTATCATCTAGAGAAGAGCCAGTTTACGGAAGAAAGACTCGTGGCGAATTAATGTCGTGGTTTGGTTGGGATATTTTTGTTATTGGTTTTTTTGGGGACAGGGGACGGGGGGAGGTGAATTTCAACTTCTTCATATAAGCAAAAACATCCCCTCTGGACAAAAGAAATCACTTTAATAACATTAACTCCATCAACACAACCGACAGCAAAAGAGAGACAATCCCAGAGGATTACAGGTATCTTCTACTAAAGACCCGAAGCTGAACCATTTTACTTTTCAAAAATAATTTATTTCTCCTCTAGGTAGGTCCACGTGCCATATTACACAGCGGTAGCCCCTCGGCCCCTGGCCTCGGCCTAAGGACCCGTGCCATTTTCTCAAGTGGGCAAGTCAAACCTACCACTTTGGAATTGGCATTCTGAGTGTTTTCCACGTTGCATTTAGAAGAAACAGTTGCCAGATTTTGTGCTAAAGTATAAAAATAGAACTGCTCATTCCCAGTGTCTCCCCATGTTGACTTTGCTCAGATTTCTGGATTCAAAACAAGCTCCATCTTTGCGGCTAAAACCTTAAACGGGAGAGGGAGCTTTCTTCAGCTTCCCCCGCTTCTCTCGGTGCCGGGAGCTGGAGTCTTTCCGTGGGACGGCTTAAACGAGTAGTGTATGGGCCCATTTTAAAGCAGCAGCATTTTAGAGCAGCAGCGTGGCCTAGTGGATAGAGCCCGGGCCTGGGAGTCGGAAGGACCCGGGTTCTAATCCCGGCTCCGCCGCTCGTCTGCTGTGGGACCGCGGGCGAGTCACTTAACTGCTCTGTGCCTCAGTTACTTCATCTGTAAAATGGGGATTAAGACCGTGAGCTCCACGGGGGACGGCGTCCGACCTGATTAGCTCGTGTCTACCCCAGAGCGTAGTACGGTGCCTGGCGCATAGTAAGCGCTTAACAAACACCATTAAAAACAAAAGAAAAGAACCGTTCTCTGAGGAGCTGCCGTTACGCTGCCAAGAGGCTGCTCTGTACAGAGCCCAGAATTAGGGAGGGTGGGGGCTGTCCTCAGAGGTGTGTCGAAACAAGCCCAGGAAGCAGAGCCGGCGGATGACAAAAAGCTACCTGGGCTTTTCTCACCACAGTCTTTCTGGGTTTATATTTGGGTGGTTTAGAGAGACCGCTTTGAGGCTGGCAGTCGGATGGGCATCCCCCCCGGGGCCCACCGACAAGACTCCCGGACCAGAGCGACCGAGTCCGTCCTCTCGGCCCGTCTTCCGGAGAGAGAGAGAGAGAAAGAGAGACACAGAGAGAGAGAGAGAGAGAGAGAGAGAGAGAGAGGCTCGCTGGTAGAATCTGCAGCCCCCCACCCGGGGCCTCCCGTACGCTGATCTTCCTCTCAGCCCCAGGACCCACACACACACCTCTCACGCGCAATCCTCTTTCAGTGAACGGGAAACCCACCGTATCCCCCTGCCTGGATGGGCGTTTTGGGAGAGGCGCACGCGTACAGACTAAAATCCTCCGTTTGGAAGCCGGCCCGGTTCAACGAGGGCTCAGATGCACTGCGGTGGATTTTTGGCAACGACCGGGCCAGGAGCTCAATGGAGGCAAGAATCTGAAACAAACGGGGAGGAAAAAGGACGATCAACACCATGGGGGAGGGGAGGGGGAAAGGGGGGTGTCGCCACAATTTTGCAGCAGCCTCACTGGGCCTGCTCCGTCCACCGCCACGGGGAGTAACGGCGGGTTGCGGCGATCGGTCAGTCACTGCCAGCCAGGCGGCATTTTTCTAATTCGTAGGCCGGCCCGTTGGATGGATTGCTCCATTGTCCTCCGTACTCTCCCGAGAGCCCACAGTTAGAGAAAACGCCGTTCCCTGAAATCCACCTCGGGAGAAAACTGCCCTTCACCCTAAGGGAAACCCCGCTTCTCCCCCCGGCCCCCGGTGAATTGAACCCGCCAACATGGCTGCCTTTTGTTTATCTCTTTGATTCTGCACCAGCTTGTGGTGGTGGGGGGCGGGGGTGGAGATCTTGGGGAGGGGATGTTGGCTCTCCAGACCCGCTGCGGGGCCAGAAGAGGGAGCTCGTGCTTCAGATAAAAATCTGGCGACAGCGGAATTTACGGCTGCCTAATTAAAAATAGGTAAAGTGGAAGCTCGTTATTGGGACATCCGACCCGGGCTGATTCAGGTAACTAGACGAAAGCTCCGATCGTTCAAAGACTACGAACACCCCCGCGGGGTCGGCAAATCCAGTCTGGTTTCGCGATCCCTATTTTCGAGCACCCCAACGTGCCCCGGCCCCTCCACGTTCAGATCATCGGCTTTCGACGATATCTCAAGGGGGACCACGCAGCTTCGGGGTCAGAACCGGTTTGTTCCTGGGAATTCGGAACTTGGGAATTGCTCTACCTGGATTTAACGCCTGCCTGCCCCTCCAGGCCGTAAGCTCCTCGTGGGCGGGGATCATGCCGACCGATTCTACCGCATGGCACTCTCCCAAGCGCTCAGTACGGGGCTCTGCTCTCGGGAGGCAATCAATCAATATCACCGACTGACTGATGGGGAAGAACGAGACGCAGCTCCCACCTTCCGCCTATGGACTTGGCAGGAATAAGAATGCTCCCTCGTCTCCAAATCACTTAACCACGTATCTCCTTGTTCGGAGAGCGCGCGCTCGATGAACGGACTCTCGGGCTCACCGTTAAGTACGGCTAAAGCCCCCGGGGGGAAGGTTAGTTTGGAAATGCCTAACGGGTTCCTCTTACCTGTGGAAAGAGTGGCCTCTCGTCTCTTTTCTTCTTCAGGCACTCCGCCATTAATCTCTTCATGGCTTTTGGACAATTACTCCGCACTTTACTGAGGTCTGGAGACAGGTAGCCCCGTCCCACCATAAAAATGATCTGAGAGAGAGTCCCAAAATTACACGGTTACGGAAATCGTCCTTGCGGAGTAGGCGGAAAACAGAACAAAAACCTCGGACGTCAGCAGCCTGAAAACACTCCGCACCGATGCCGGGAGCTGGGTAGCCTAGCTCTTGGAAAAGCTGAAGAACGTGGGGGCTACGAGGGATGCCATTTCTGAGCCAGACCCATGGCCAGCCGGTCTGGTATTGAACCTCTGACCGTGGCAACAGAGAACGATTAGACTTTATTTTAGGCCTGGTCTGTGGGCCCCGTACCGGATCTGTTAGACTACATGATGTTTTTTGGAGGAAGGAAAAACTGGTCTAAAATCTTCCTGTTTCAGTCGTCTTTACTGAGCGCTAATTGTGTGCAGGGCACTGTACTAAGTGCTTGGGAGAGTACAATATAAAAGACACATTCCCTTGCCCACAGTGAGCTTACAGTCTAGAGGGACTGAGTCTTGTAGTCCGACGCCTCCTCTTTCCGGGGGTCGGTCGAGCCACTCGGATCCTGCCTCGAAGAGCGAGGCTGCCTCTGGAGGGCTGCCTGGAGGCAGGTCATTCTTCAGGTGCCACGAAGAATGTGAAAAGCAGTGTGCCCGGTGGATAGAGCAAAGGCCCGTGAGTCAGAAAGACCTGGGTCCTAATGCTGGCTCCGCGGCTTACGTGACCCCGGGCAAATCACTTTTCTTCTTTCCTTCTCTGTACCTCAGTTCCCTATCTGTATAATGGGAATTGAGCCTGTGAGCCCCACGTGGGACGAGGACTGTGTCCAACTTGATTAGCCTGAATCTACCCCAGCGCTTAGTAGAGTGCCTGGCTTACAAATACTACGAAAACAAAACCAACCAACCAAAAACCCCTGTTCTGCTGAAGGAATACATCTGTCTGTTGCTTGTTCAATCTCAGAAGCTCACAGGGCCCACACTTCAGAGCACACAGGTGTCAAAGGCTCAAAACAGTTCCCAAAACCATACATCCCTTAGCTGGAATCTCAAATGACTGTACAGTCCAATCTGCTTTCAGGCAGGACCACGCCAAGGCAGGTGGATACTGTGTGGTCTGCACACAGTAAGCCTTCAATCAATACTACTGATGGATTGATATTGGCTTTGCTCTTCCAAGGTCTTCTCAGCAACGCTGTCTTCATTCTCCACATTTTTTTAAACCCAAACTATTTCACTCTCTCCAGATTTGACTTTCAAAAAACATAAGCAAGGAAGGCAAGGCTGATTTTAAGAGTGTTCTTACGACTTCCATGTATGTGAATTAAAAAATGGGTAGCCTCTATTTCAGGGTGAACTGTTTTTTTAAACAGACTCATATCATCCTAGCCCCGTACCTCTCACCTGGAAAGGCAAATTCTGGTTTTACATCTCTGCTAGACGTGTAACTGAACTCATTATTTCAAACCTGAAGCATTTTCTCCAACTCGGCCCACGTTTCTCTGCACTTGGATCTGTCTCCTTAAGCATTCGCTGTTCACCCCACCCTCGGCCCCACGGCACTTATGTTTATATCCATGATTTATTTTGATGTCTGTCTCTCCCTCTAGATTGTAAGCTGCCTTGTGGGCAAGGAACGTATCATCATCGAAGGTATTTCTGTGCACAGCACTGTACTGAGCACTCGGATGAGCACCATACAGCGGAGTTGGCAGACGTGTTCCCTGCCCTCAGAGTCTAGAGGGCGAGACAGACATTAATATAAACAATTTATAATCTACATGCCATAGATATGTTTGTAATTGCTGCGGAGCTGAGGGAGGGGCGAATATCAAATGCCTCGTTCTTATCTACCAACTCTGTTGTAGCATTCTCTCCCAGGCACCTAGCACAGTGCTCTGCACAGAGTAAGACTGTAAGCTCACTGTGGGCAGGGAACGTGTCGACCGACTCTATTACGCTGTATTCTCCCCAAAGCTCGATGAATCCGATGGAGTGATTCAGGGCTCAAAACATAGCACTGATTGATCAATCAGGCCATTATCCGCTACCCTCGAGTGGTTCCCTCCCTTCCACTTGCACTTTACAAACGGCAAACTCTAGTCCTACTTCAAGAGGCCACCTCACTTGGGTCGCTTGTGGGGGGGCAAATGTGCCTTTTTGAAGCCCCTTGGCTTCATTGCTCCCCCTGACTGGCCCGCGAGCTAGAAAAGGCTCGCTGCCCCGTTTCCGAGGTGGTGATGGTGGGAAAGAGTTGGTCGGAAGGCATTCGCACACACCCGTGGACTCTCGTCTCCCGAAGTGTCACCTCTGAATACAAACGGTGGCTGGATATACTTCCATCCCCATTCATTTGGGGAGATAACTCCTGGACTCTTCTGGATAAGCCAGAGGGATCCACTGGAGTGGGTAGGGGGACTTCTCACTGAACAAAACTGGCGTTACTATAGCACAGATGACCACAGCTGCTGTGTGAAAAAGCTTAGGTTAAGGAACTCTCCACTTTTTCCTTCCAACTTGAGGTCTCTGAGCAAAGGATTAGAAATAAGGTCAGTGCCTCAATCATTCGAAAGAAAAAACCCATACCTAAATATCTCTCACCCGGCTGCTTCCCATCTGCAAAAGCCTTTTGCTCTCTTGCTAGACAAGCAGCGTGGCCTAGTGGAAGGAGCCGGGACCTGGGAGTCAGAGGCCCTGGGTTCTAATCCCAGCTCTGCCAGCCAGGTGACCCTCGGCCAGTCACTTCCCTTCTCTGGGCCTCAATTTTCCCATTTGTAAAACGGGGATTAAATCCTACTCTCTCCTCCCCGGACTGGAGTCCCATGTGGAACAGAAACTGTGTGCAGAGCACTGTTCTAAGCGCTGGGGGAGACACAGGGTAATCAGGTTGTGCCACATGAGGCTCACAGTCTTAATCCCCATTTTACAGATGAGGTCACTGAGGCACAGAGAAGGGAAGTGACTTGCCCACAGACATCTTCCCTGATGCTTAACACAGTGCTTGGCACACAGTAAACGCTTAGCTACCGTAACTGCTGGCAAAAAGATTTTACCAATGTTTTCAGCGTCGTTCTTCCATCTTAAAGATTTCTTTAGTAAACAACAAGCATAAATGAGGGAACAGTCAAGCCCTTAGAAGGGGAATGAAAAAGGCCGGCGAAGGGACTGGGTTGTAAAAACAGGTCACTAGGGAGACGATGCCTAGATTGGGAGTCCCTTGAAGGACAGGCCCTGTGTAATTCCCGTCTGCACATTTTTCCCTAGTGCTTAGAACCAGGCTCTGCACCCAGTAAGCACTTAATAATAATTGTGGCATTTGTCAAACGCTCACAATGTACCAGGCACTGTACTAACCGCCAGGGCAGATACAAAGTGAGACGGAGACGTTAAAGCCCACACCCGGTTGAAAGATACGCTACTATTTGATGGTCAGGATTTCTCTAATCTGCCTAAACAAATCCAAGTCAAAACTCAAACGTGAGGAGGTTTCGACGGGGCTAAGTGGAGTCAGGAAATGAAGGAACGTGGCCTAGTGGACAGAGCCTGGGTCTGAGAGTCCAAAGGACCTGGGTGTGAATTCCAGCTCTGTGACCTTGGACAGATCACTTCACTTCCCTGGGTCTCACTTTCCTCATCTGTGAAATGAAGATAAGATAGCGAGCCCATCCTGATTAGCTTGCCCAGTGTTTAGTACAGTGCCTGGTACGTAGTAAGCCCTCAGCAAATTAAAAAAAAGTCCTACGCTACAGGAATATGGCCACCGCTTTCTTCAGAAGAGCAGAGTCATGTCCAATGGGTTGCTAGGCAATATGGGGAGCAAACAAGTGAACTGTAATGTAAACAGTGTTGAAAAAATTCAGAAGCAACCCAATGGGGCATGAACATCTTTAAAAACCAGGTCAGTAGCTGCATTTTCAGGAGCGGGAATTACGGCCCACTTAAACACGGAGAAATGGAGACCTAGATATTGGAAAAAAAGGTCTCACGTGTTGTTGAGAAGTTGTTTTTTTAATGGTATCTGTTTAGTACTTACTATGTGTTTAACTTGTATCTTCCCCAGCCCTTAGAACAATGTTTATCAGGTTGGACACAGTCCCTTTCCCACAGGGGCCCTCAGTCTAAGTAGGAGAGAGAACAGGGATCGAATCCTCATTTTACAGATGAGGAAACAGAGGCCACAGAAGTTAAGTGACTTGCCCCAGATCACACAGCAGACAGAATTAGAACCCAGGTCCTCTAACTGCCAGGTTCGTGCTCTCCTAGGCCATCTTACCTAAGGTCTGAAAAAGGGAAAAATTGTGCGCTCCCTGAAAAAAGAATGAAAAAACCCCCACCAAAAACGCTTTTCTACTTTCTGGGTACTAAATAGAGGCTGCAGTAGGGAATTGCTGTGGGTGAATGATATTTTCAGTTACTGCGAATCTCTATCCTTGGTACCATTCTCTAAAACAATGGTGATTTCCAGTGACTGGAGTGAAGAGAGGAAAATAGGGGGGAAGGGGTGGGGGGTATGTGAGAGAGAGAGAGAAGGGAGCTACATTGGCATGCCATCAGTGGACGCAACCAAAAATTTAAGAGAGCTGGTTAGAACTCGGCTGTCACTCAAGGAATGGCAGGTTCTAGACTGTAACCTCCTTTTGGGCAGGGAATGTGTCTACCGACTCTGTTAAACGGCACTCTCCCAAGCGCTCAGTACAGTATTCCGCACACAGTAAGCGCTCAATAACCACCACCGATTGACTGTAAGCTCCCAGTGGATGGGGAATTACTTTGCTGTACTGTTCTCTCCCAAGCATTTAGTTAGGTGCTCTGCACACAGTAAGTGCTCCATAAACACCACTGAAAATGACGATGTTTTTATATCCCCCTCTCCACAACGGACGGTGGGAACAACGGTAGCGAGGCATTGTCATTTCAAAATCTTCCTTTATGGGGGTGGGTGAGGGGGCATAGACTTGGGGCCCGGTCATTTCTGGGCCCCCAATTTCCGTCACGAAATCTACGGCCAGTTGGACGTCACTTAGAAGCCCCGCGTTTACACGAGTTTGATTTCCTTTTGAGAAGGTAGTGTCTCAAAGGAGAGAAATAAACAATGTCAGATTTATGCCACAAACCTGAATAGTTCCCTAAAAATGGCCCCTTTTACAAACCACCAAGCTGAAACTGACACAAATCAGGGAATAAGAGAAACCTCAGGTTGCATGCAATATTTACCTGGTCCCTGTTGTTGATGTTCGAGTACGGCAACTGGCCTGTCATCAGTTCATACAGAACAATCCCAAACGCGTACACGTCCGACTGAAAGCTATATGGGTTTTTATCTTGCATTCTAATTACCTCCGGGGCCTGCCGAAGACAAAAGAAGAAAATAATTTCCGTTGCTTCTGCATTTCGCTGGGCTTCAATGGGATCTTTTACATTCCACCTGCCGAGTTCAAACCCTGGGAGACAAACAGCCCCGCCATTCGCAGCGGACCAGTGTCCAAATTAACATCGGAAAAAGAATCGCCCCTCAGAACGGCTTATGCCCATCGGCTGCAGCGGAGGATGAACGGCCTAAGCCGAAGAGGTGCTTCCGTGCTCTCTGCGAACCCTGGGCGGGCTGACCGCCATTTTGGGGTGCAATTTATCTATTATTCACTGAACTCCCACCACGGATTACAGGCTGCACCTAGGCTTGCTGGGCCAGACCTTTCTCCCTGTGCATTTCCCTTCTTAGCTAGCACAGCTTCCTGTTCTGTAGGCATACAGATGAGCAGCAGACTCCACAGATTAGCCAACGGCACTTTGGTTTCTCCCTCAGAGCGGGGCCCACCCTTGCTCCAAATGATCTTGGGTAGAACGTATCTGCAAGCTCTACTGTATCGTACTCTCCCAAGCGCTTAGTACGGGGCTCTGCGGAGAGGAAGCACTCAAAACATACCGGTGACTGACCGATGAAGCGATCTGCCGCCAACTGGAGAGAAATCTAAGTGTTGGGGGCAGCGATACTTTAACGAGAGAACGAGACGTATCACAGAGCCGCTGTCAGAAAGAAATGACTGCCCGCTATCACCCAGCCCTCTACGCACTGTCTCAATCGAATACATCGAAGGAGCGTGACCCCCATGATAAAGCACAGGAGGGACCTGGGTTCTAACCCCAGCTCTGCCTCCTCCCCTCTGCGTAACCCGGATCCAGTCGCCTAACCTCTCTGGGCCTGTTACCTCAATTGCAAAATGGGAATTCAATACCTCTTCTCCCTCCTACTCAGATTCTAAGCCCCATGTCGGACAGGGACCGCATCCGTTCTGATTAAATTGTATTTACCCCAGTGCTCAGAACAGTGCTTGCCACCCAGTAAGTGCTAACACCACATGAAAAGAAATGAAGCAGAAACCCCCCCTCGCCTCCCCCCTATTTTAAAAAGAAACAGGCTAAACGATCTTCAAAGACTTCGCCTACTTGGACGTATCAACGGTAAAACGAACTCCGATTTTACGCTTCCATTAAAGGCTGTGAGTGTACTAGCGCTGGAGCCTCAGAAGACCTCCAAGTGAAGGAGAGGCAACTACACTATCTCAAGATGTCAAAAAGTTGTCAGAGCAGCAAGGAACAGTGCTTTGCACACAGTAAACGCGTAACAAATCCCATTATCATTATTATTCTTAATGCTCACCATCCACAAAATGGAACCGGACAACTGTTCGAACTGATGGGACCCACTCCATCGAGATTTCACTGTAGCTAGACCGAAATCCCCTATTTTGACTGTGAGGTCTTCATGAAGAAATATATCTGAGGAGCAGTAGTAAAGGAGAAACACATTTCATCTTCCACAAGCTAAGCTGCAAGGCACATGGAAGTTTTAGCCGGACCATCCCGAGAAACGCTTTCGGTACTTATCCCCATTCCCTGATAATTCACCCCAACCCCGAGGGTCGCTTCTTGGAATTTGGAAATTCGACAGGAGAGCTGCTTTAAAAAAAGGGAGACGTTCTGTAGGCAGAAAGGGCCGCGGGTCGTCAGGTTTCCCCGTCATATCTCTCTGGAAGGATACTATTACTCTTGAGGTCTCTGTGGATGATTGACTTGGCGTGCAAGTAGCTGAAAGACAAAGAATTAAGAGGGGATGGGCTGAAGGCCGCCGTCTTTAAACTCAGGATCCGCACGTTCATTCATTCAATCGTATCTATTGCGCGTTTACTGTGTGCAGAGCACTGCGATAAGCTGTACGAAGTGTACGTGTACGTTGTTTTAATAAAACTCCGGGAAACGGCACTCTCAATACAGCTGTCGCTGCACTTGCTAATTCTCAAGCTACAGAATAGGAACCCTCATCGCCGACGGAATTTGAGATGGTCGGAGACCAAGACAGATCCACCACACCGGGTTTTCTGTTAAGATCACCATATGGAAGCCATAGCCAAGATTCCTGAACTAGCCCTTTCAAAACCGCAGGAGCCCCACTCACTACCCAGAACAGGCCCCAGTCCATCTTTATTTCCAGTTTTTCTCCTGATCTTCCTTTTGTTGTGGGTTTTTTGGTTTTTTTTGGTTTACGCAGGAAGCATAATAGTCAACCCTGGTGTGCGTTGAAAAAAAAAAAAACACAAAAAAAAACCCACCAACAAAAAAATCCAGCCTACTCGGGGCTCCATTTTCGGTTCACTACTTTTATCCAACCATTTGAGGATTTCTAATTCGGGAGGGCCATCAAAGGAAGAGTTCTGAGTCACTGACCACCGTTTTCCTCTGGGACCTGGCTTTGAGCATAACCGGGGAATGAAACAGCCAGCTAATCTCCTCCTCATTCAAAGTACATTTACCTAACGGGGTGGGAAGGACTGATAATGTTAACAGCCTCAGAAGTCTGAATTTCGATTTCACTCGATGGGCCCAAAGTCCATCGATTTTCCATCCCCAGTTTGCAGCTTCCCGCTCCCCCCTCCACCTAAAATTCTGGCCTCTCCGTCCCCTCTACACCCAACCCCAACCAGTTCCCCAATCCCAGACGGCTAGCCCGCTGTTGCCCCGACCACCGAATTAGGTGGGACCCGTTCCTCGCCAACAGCAAAGGCCTGGGAGCCAGAAGGACCTGGGTTCTAATCCTGAAAATGGAATGTGTGACCTTGGGCCAGTCACTTTACTACAGAAACAGCGTGGCTTAGTTGCAAGAGCACGGGCTTGGGAGTCAGAGGTCGTGGGTTCTGATCCGGTCTCTACCACTTATCAGCTTTGTGACTTTGGGCCAGTCACTGAACTTCTCTGTGCCTCAGTTACCTCATCTGTAAAATGGGGATTAAGACTGAGAGCCCCATGTGGGAAAGGGACTGTGTCCAACCCGATCACCTTGCGTCTCCCCCAGTGCTCAGTACGGTGCCTGGAACATAGTAAGCCCTTAACAGATACCAAGTTTTTCTTCTTCTTATTATTACTGTTAAATGCCATGGAGACAGTAATAATTTCTTAAGTGCTTACTATGTGCCAAGCACTGTTCTAAATACTGTATGGCTGGGAGGCACCCCTAACAGCCCTGCAAGATGGAAAAGGGAAACTGTCCTGACTCCGTCTTCAACGGTGAACCCCTTGTGGGATGGGGACTGCATCCGATAGGATGATCTTGGCTCTACCACGGCGCTTAGCTCAGAGTCAGCACCTAATAAATACCACAGTGGTCGGAACTCTTTGGAGATCAACCCCAGCATGGTGGATGCCCGGGCCATTGGCAGGATCCCAGGCCTTGTTGTTACTGACGGCCAGGGCGAGGTGAGCAGGCTTGGTGAGGAGGACGGCGTCTCGCCCAATCACACTAACGGCTCCGTCTTTCCAGGCCCCCTCAGCCTCCGGCTTTTGGGAATGACGGCCCTTCCAGAATCCTTTCAGGGACCGCTTCCCTGGCACGTGCCCCACAGGCGAGCTTCTTTCAGGGGCTCTCATTTACATCAGTGGGTCGGGACTGGGGGTGGGTATCTCCTTGGTGCTTCCGGGCCCAACTTTGTTTTCTAAGACTCTTACTGGTAGGGACGCCCTTGACCCAGGGAAGCCTGATGCCAGGCAATTAAATGGAGGGATGCATTGGATTTTTTCCCATTCTGACGCCTCGTACCTTAGGGGGGGCATCTCGAACCTGATCATCTTGGTTTCAAATAAATGGTAACTGCCCTAATCTTTTGAAGCCCTATTCCTTTGTTAAATAATTTATCTCCAAACCTCATGATAACAGCACCTGCACTTTTAAATATTAGCTGGATGTTCTGAAAAAAACCCCCACGTAAGGCAAATGCCAAGGATTTTAATTGAGGGCCTGGTTTCTTTTTTTATGACAAGAACTACATCAAGAATATTAAACATTTTATTACTGCCCACGACTTCAACCCATCAAACACGAATAACCAGATTTCGCAATTAGGAAGGGAGCCCAAAAGTTCAGCTGCATCGAATGCTAATTCAAATACATTTCTCGCTCGGCGATTCATCTTCCAAGGAATGCGACTGCAGCTGTACTTACTCCATGCCTTGTGCAGTCTGCCGGGCGATGTCTATCAGCTTGATCATCTCAAATTTGGTCTCGATGATGTGGAGATGGTGATATAAGCTGGAGCCTTCACACCACTGGGTCACGATCGCCAACTGGGGCTTTGTGGAATAGCCCATGAAGAGGAGGATATTCACATGTCGTGTTTTCCTACAGAGAAAAAGGAAAGATGGTGGGGGGGAGCAGGGGAATATCGTTAAAGGCCAGTGGGTACCATCAAAATACAGAGTTGACAAATCCTTGAAAACCGAGGCGGGGCCCTAACCGCTAGAGACATTTTTATGGTTCTGCCCAGATCCCCATCTTACTTTTTTCAGCAGACGAGACTAGTCCGAAGAGTTCTCTGTAAATCGTTAGCTTCTTTTGGGGTACTTATTGGGACACCATTCACTGTCCTTCCTCTTCTCCCCACGCACACCCTGGTTCACCCTTATTCTCTCTCCCATCTGCCCTCTTCCCTGTTCACTTCCCACACATACCCTAGTCTACAGTTATTCTTTCTCCCACCACCCCACTTTCCATTCCACTGCCCCACTCCTCTCCCCCCGCCCCACAACCTGCTTTAACCTCATTCTCTCTCTTCCACCCCCACCCCCAATCCATTCCCCACTCTCTCCTCTCCGACGTACGCTTGAATTCTTCTATCCACCCACTTTTTCCCACACCCCCTCGGCCTTAAACTGACTGTGGTTCCTGTACTTTTTCCTGCCCTTTATCTTGTTTGCCACCCACCTTCTTTCTGGCCCCTCTCACATTCCTTATCTTTTTTTTTGGTCCCGCGTGTGCAGAGGAGTAGGAGTCAGTGGGGTGAGTGGAGGGAGGGGAAACAGGTGAGTAGGTCACTCTGTGTGCTTGAATGTCTGCGTCTCAAGGGAGTGTGGGCAGTGAAGACTCACTTCTTCCAGCCAGAGCTCTTGAAACTGTTGATGGGCACAGTTTCTTAGAATTCGCCCCCTCCAAAAAAGGGGAAGAGGTAGAGATTTCAAAGGACTGTGCTTTGGAGGCAGGGAGAGTAAAGATCGCGGGTGAGCCGGGGGTCTGGAGGAGAGATTGAGGATTGGAGGCTGGAGGGATTAGGCAGCAGATCCCCGTTCTGTAGGCGAGGGCTCAGGAGATACCAAGCAAAAGCACCTTCCTCCCAGGCAATCACCCCCAGCATAATCACTGCTTTCAAGAATATTCCCGGCACAATGTTTTTGGGGGGGGGCGGGAGGGGGGACGTTTTTGAAAAGCCATGGGGGAAACCTTATTAGGAACCACCGCTATTATATCAAGGAGCTAGACTCGTCTCGAGAAAGGAGGATCCAGAAAACCCAGCCAACGGATAACGGTTACGAACATGGGAGCTGATAATCGAGCCCGCTAGGCGGAGGAGAGGGGAAATTCGCGTACGCTCACCTGAGCACTCCTACTTCATTTTTGAAGGCCTGTAACTGCTGAGGTGTGGGGGCTGTCACATTCAACATTTTCACTGCCACATCACCTGGAAAGTGATGGTCACCCCAAGAGAAGAAGAATGTTTTTCTTTTTTTTAAAAAAAAAAATCTGAAGTGTGCATACACATTTTTACTAATTACTTAACGAGGGTCTCCCGGGGTCCCTAAGAAAGATCTAGCAACCCAGCCTCATTAAAATATGTGTGACTCCAGCAAGCAGGGTCCTGGGGGGGGTCATTTAGAAATGACAACTGTGGTAAGTTTGAGGTAAGAGTACAGGACACAGAAGTTACTGAGGGAAAACAGATAGCAAAGCCTGACCGAGGACGAAGGGGAACCCCAGTCCCTAATATCGCCTTATACGGGGGGCTCCCTGCATGTGTCCCAAACACGTTGGGGAGCGGGCGAGAGAGAGGGGAGAGGGTGAACAGGCATCGAAGCTTTGACTTCTCCAAAAATTCCATTCATTCTCGACCGTTAGCTCGTTGAGGGCAGGGAAAGTGTCTTTTATCGTACTCTCCCAAGCACCGAGTACAGTGCTCTGCGCACGGTAGGCGCTCAACAAATTCCACTGATTGCTTGATTCTGGAAGAGGTTTAAGGCTTGGGTTATTTCTCTTCCACGCCTCTGTGGGAGACCTCCTTCTGGGAAGGATGCAGCCTCCCAAACAAAAATGAAGGGTCATGGCCAGAGGAAGCTCTAGTTACAGAGAGCAGACGTATAAAGGGAGATCAGTTTTGACCTCTGCCCCGTCCACCTTAAAAACGAGCCCGGCTATAGCCAACCCCGGTGAATGCGGATGGCCGGGGACTTGGACGGGGAACCTAGTGCTTCCGCCCGTGCGCCTCCAGACAACTTCTGGGTCCGAAGACCCTCCCACCCCCCAGCCCGATACCCCATCCTGGGCCTGGGGACACCGTTTCCCTCCAGGGTTCACATACCGTGCCATTTTCCCTTATAGACAGTTCCAAAGGACCCTGACCCTATCCTCTGTCCAACTGTGATCTGCCCGTCGGGAATCTCCCAGTCGTCACTCGAGTCCCGGCGACCTAAGGTTTTCTTAGAACGGGGAAGAAGAGAGGGAAAGATGATAATGCAGAGCGCACGGGTCTTTGAGCCTTCCTCAGTCTGGAGGTGACAAGCAAAGCGTGGAGCTTGGGCGGTCCTGATTTTCCACTCAAATTCACAGCATGTGCTTTGAGATCCTAGTCATTTCTCCGAGTGCTCCTGCCCTAAACGTGCTAGAAGCCGCTAATCGACTCCTGGACCCTAAGAGCTCATCGTGGAGTCCGGTTTTAGCTCTGGACTCTGGAACTAAGGTAGACTCCTGACACCTGCAAATTTCGGCTCACTGGGGCAGGAAGAATGCTTGTCCGCAGAACCATACTGTGACCGGGGAAGCAGTGTGGCCTAGTGAAAAAAGCCCGGGTCTGGGAGTCAAGACGACCTAGGTTCTCATCCCGGCTCCCTCCCTGGTCTTATGTGCGACCTTGGGCACATCACTTCATTTCCTCAATTTCCTCATCTGTAAAAACGAGGATGAGATCCTACTCCCTCCTACTTTGACTTTGAGGCCCAGAGGGGACAGGGACTGTGCCCAACCTGGATATCTTGTAACCACCGCAACGCTAAGAACAGTGCTTGACAGGTAGGAAGCTCTGAACCAGAACCCTTGCTATTAAAGATAACAATAATCAAAATTCAGTGAAACCTAGAGTATCTAGAGTCAGTATTCCTGACAGGGAATCAGCAATTCCAGGAGGGAGCTAGGAACCGGACAATATCGAGCAGAGGTTTCTGGGACAAACTGACCCCTAGGAATTGAACATTGGCCGGCCTCACCAAGAAGGCCAAATCCTTTGACTGAGGTGACATACGGAGTTCAGGGGCTTTTACTTTCTCTAGATTACTCTCCTCTGGCCTCTAAAAGCAAGGGGTTGGAAGAAAAACAGGAAAACCAAAGATGATCTCCTGCCCTTACCATTCTATTCCTGTCTTCTGAGGACGACGAAGACTTCCTCTCCCGCTGAGGTCCTGGAGATTTCTGTAACGCTTTTACATTGGTCAGAGATCCGGGCAAGGAGGCAGGAGGGGTGGCAGACAAGCCTGTAGTTGACCCTAGTTTTGAAAAATACACACACACACACAACTTCCATCTGAGGACAAAGCATGTCGACATATATATGAAAATGTATTATATATACATACATTTTATATATATATATATATATATATATATATATATATGTATACATATATATGTTATTTTTAAAAAATAACCTAAGAAATGCAGCACTTGCTCGGAAGATGCTGTCTCTCCAAATGAAGAGCTTTATAGTTAAGACAGAGTTAGTACATAAAAAGGGGGCACATGAGGGATATTAACATTCAGATTTCTTTCCATGAGTTTTGGGACAAAATGTGGCCAGTTATAATCTCTAGCAGACAGTTTTGCTGGGTCTGATTTGTGAAACAAAAGCATTGTGTCTCTCTCTCTCTCTCCAATACAAGAAACGAGTTCTTAACAGAAAGTATAAATTGGATATATTCTCTGCCCTGGTACGGAAAAAAAACCAAAAACACTGGTCATGTCAAAACTGCAGCCCCGAGATGCAACAAATTAGATATTCAATGTCCTTGATATCAAAAAGATGGGATGATTTGGTGAGATCCCAAAAGCTTTCTGGAAAATATCTGACTTCCAGGCCAGCTGCTATCACAAAGCCCTTAATCCCAACTGGCACCTGATTGTTTTCAGGAACTAGAGATCCTGGCTAGCTTCGCTGGTTTCTTGAGGTTTGTTCCACTAGGGGAAAAGAGAGCTGCTCTTATGCTGGGCAAAACCTAGTTCATGTCATCGATTTTGCTGGTCTTCTGTGAGAATCAACAGAGGCCGGGAGGTGGAGATCTGGGACCGGCCCCCCATGGTTCTGGGGTGAGAAAAGGCAGGTAACACAACGATAATGATTCATTTTATGTCAGCTTTACTACATAATGTACTAGTTAACACTTCTGTCATCAGGTAAACAATAAATGCACCTCTCTCTAGATTCTAAGCTCACCTTGGGCAGGTGTCTACTAATTCTGCTGTTCTCTACTCTCCCAAGTGATTAGTAGCGTGCTCTGCACAACGGAAGTGCTCAATAAATACTACTGATTGATTACCAAGTCTCCGATTGTGTCTCCGGGGGTCCCCGAGAGCCTGGGGAGAGAGCTCCGAGTGATTCCTGAAGCCTGATTTGGGACAAGGGGGACTGGTTGAGTGGGCCAGCGATCCTGAATCAAGCCGGAGAAGGCACTGCACCGGTCTGCTCTCTAAAAAGGGTCGGAGGGCTCCTCGCTGCTTCAGTGGGTTCGAAGGGACCGACCGTGCCACCCACACTCCCTCCCCCTGGCTCTGGGAAACCTGCCAAGGTTTCCCCCGGCTGGCGTTCCCAAACCCAGCTCCGGGGCTCCAGAGGTGCCCGGTGAATGGGCCGCCTCCCTCCGTGGCTCTGGGGCAAGAACTTCTTTCTACCTCTCTCCCCAACATCTGGGCTTGGCCATCACGTCTCAGCCTTGGCTCCCAAAGGGTGTTACGCTTTTGACCAAAAAGTAGTCTTAAAATAGTGACTACTTTTGGGGAAAAGCTCGGGCAAAGTCTTCAAGGGTGCTCGTTACAGGTTAGGGTTGCACAGAAATTGGGCAGGTCAGGCAACCTTTCCCTCAGGCCCCCAGGATTTTCCATGGGATCCTTTGCAAGGTAAATAAAAGTGGCACCTTGGAAAATAGGAAAGCACGATATGTCTTTTCCTTCTGAAATCAATACGGGGTCCGTTTTCCATCTCTTTAGAGATAACGTCCAAAATGGTTTTGGGACAGATTTTTACTGGGTCCCTTTCTACCGACAACTGTAGTAGACAACTCCATCGGTCAGTGAACTCCCATTGCTTTCTCTGCACCTGAGAACCGGGAGAGTAGATGCTTGGGGGCGGGTGGATGACGTGGGCTGGGACGCGACACCCAGGACTTAAAGCTTAGTCTCCCGATGAGGAGAAACTCGCGATATCATCTGGGAAGGCCTAAGGCATCACTGCCAGCCTCATGCGCGCTAGGACGCGGTAGTGCCAGCTGGCAAGAGGCACTGACGATTCTTTTCTTGGTCGGTGGGGTGGGGGATTGGGGGGTGGGGGGGAGGTAGAGGGTTCTTGTGAGGAACTTGTCTCAATTTTGTCATTTTAAATTGGATTAGGAACTATTTCAGGATAATTATATTTGGCACATCCAAAGAGTAGAAATTTAGTTTGCTCTAACACACACACTAAAAAAAAATCTCATTATAGAGACTTTAATTTGGGTTTCTTCCTGAGGCTTATGATTTTGGCAGTTGTTGGATTTTTTTTTCTTCTTTAAATGGTATTTGTTAAGCACTTACTATGTGCTAAGCACTCTGCTAAGCAATGGAGTAGATTCAAGCTAATCAGGTTGGACACAGTCCATGTCCCACATGGGGCTCACAGTCTTAATCCCCATTTTACAGTTGAGGTAACTGAGGCCCAGAGAAGGGAAGTGACTTGCCCGAGGTCAAACAGCAGGCAGGTGACTGGAGCCAGGATTAGAACCCAGGTCCTTCTGCCTCCCGAGCCTGTGCTCTAGCCACTAGGCCAGGCTGCTTTTCTACTACACTGATCAACCACACTAATGCGGCAAGGAAGATGGCCTCTGGGCCTGTGTGAGGTGTTCCTCCCAGAAGACTGGAAGCTCACTGGGGGCTGGGAACGGTTCTACGCGCTCTGTTACACTGGACTCTTCCAAGCGCTCAATGATTCCTGACCCCCGGGTATCTGTCCCGCTGGCCCCGTGGGCCTCGGAGGAAGGGCAGAGCCATTGAGTGGGACCCAAGAGTCACCCCGGTAGGCCGGAGGGAGTATGGTGGACGTGGTGGGCTTGGCTTTTTCCACCTGCCTCTCAGTCTCCACCGAGAGGGCCCTCTCCAACCACGGCTACCTACCGCCGTCCTCTTCTCCGTGTCCCCGCCCCGGCCCATCTCTTAGCCGGGGTCTTACACGGATAAGTTACTCAATTTCAGAACGGTTCCCACGGCCTAGAAGCCAGGATGCTGCCGACACCAGAGAACCTCAAGAAGCCAGAGAGGCCCTGCGACACAGGGGCTAGGGATTCTGCCTTCCCCCTGCTTTCAGTACCCCGGAAAACACGAGGGTTAAAAGCCAGAGAGATCCGGTAGTCACGTAGGAGACCGCAGAAACGGTTGAGGAGTATCAAGGAAATTCCTTCTGGAGGCCCACACCTTGCTCTCCCTCGCCCCCAGTGAATTCAGAGCCCCTTGAAATAGACGAGACCAACGGTACGAAGTTGACGGGACGGAAGCCTCAATTCCGAATTCCTCCACTTTGGCAAGGACGGATGTCAGACACTTAACGTACAGAAAGCTTTTGTATACGCAGGTGGGAGTGGGTCTATGAGAGAAGCACATTCAGCGCACATTCCAGCCAGGCCAAGCAGAAAATCGAGGTGGTTCTGAAAACTCTCACACTTACAAACACACGCTGTGAGGGTGAGGCACAAACAGCAGCATCTGTGGGTTTTATCGGTTTGGTTTGGGGTGAAAACGAGAAAGAAGAGCCCAACTACCTCTGAACACTGGGCCAGGCTCAAAATCAAACACTATTTCACTGGGGACAGAATGGAGGAGGGGGCTGGGAGTCCGGGATTGGTATTTCCGAAGGCAGCGCATCAGCTGGTTCAAAGGGGCTGTTAGAGAGAGAGAGAGAAAGAGAGGGGCAGGCAGAGACAGGAAGACAGACACACAGAAGAAATGAAAGAAGTCACGGGGAATAAATAAGATGCTCTGAAGCCTGCTTCAAAGAGTAACTCTGGACTTTTAAAAAAACACATCTTCAGAAGACCCAATGGTTGGGTTTTGTTTTATTTCTTTAACCAGAAACCAAAAGGTGGGACCTGCCACCAGATTTTACGTTTCAAGCGGGCAGCTTTTGTGACGCCGACAGGACGCTGCGACATTTAAATGCTGGATGCACTGGGCGAAAATTATCAGAAGCCACGGCTATCGAGACACACGAGAGTCAAACTGGCAACGACATTAATTGGCGGGGTCATGGAATTGCGAACAAAAAAAAAAATTCTTTCACTCATGTGCTCTACCTCTTAGCTCCAGAGGTCACAAAGCATGGGCTTGTTATTCTACTAGATTTAGAGGTGAACAGGCAGCACGATGAAGGACGATGACACAGAGGGGCCTTGGCGATAAAAGACCTTAGATACCAAGGAGTTCCTTGGGGTGACACAGGTCGCGAGGAAGAGACCGTTTCAGGGCAGTTATTTATGCACACCTGAAAAAGCAGTCACTTACCTGCCCTCCTTAACTGGATGGAGGACAGTTTCTGACAGCTAAATTTGGGAGCTCGCCTGAAAGGGGGACTTCAAAATGTAAACTCAGATACAATCCCTTGGGAAATGTTTTGTGGATAAAACTGCTGGAGGCAAGTGTATCTGGAGTTTCCCTCCCACTGCCCCAGTTGTAAGTTGATCACCCCGAGGCCAGATTAAAATCTTACAAATGGGGAGTTCACCGTTTTATTTACCTATATGCCAAGCCACACTGCTGGGTAGGTAACATATTTACAGCGAGCCCTCCATTAGGGATTCCTGAGGCCAATTTACAACCGCCTTTTGAGGCCCCAGAAAGGTTCCTATTCTTCACCCACCACGAAAGACAGAATAGCGATTACGACTTCTGAGGATGAGAGGGGCAAACTCTATACTCCTCAGGGCTCTCTCTCCTTAAGTTACAGGTTGCGAATTAAGGCTTTTCCTTTACTCTCGCTAGCTCTTGACTGCTTTTCTGCTGACAGCTGAGGCAGGAGAGCTTTTGCAAAGGCACAGCTATTAAACGCCATAGGAGAGCAAAAGCAGATAAATGACACTGTTTCTCTACACATTTCTCTCTGTGTCTGTGTTTCATGAAAAGAGCAGGTACACATGGGGAAAGGCGGCAAAGCAGTTGCACTTTTTCAAAACTCTCTCGGGATTAAGCGAGGACTACTTACCTCCATCCCCACGTAACCCTTGGTCTCTAATCAAGTCCTATATAAACACACAAAAAAAGAAATGTCTATTTAGCTGCTCGCACGGGCACCCAAGAGCAGGGCTAGATATTTCACCAGGCTACGTCTGGAATACGAATTCAAAATGGCACCCGCTCACCTGCCTCTTTGAGAAACAAATCCAACTGTGACCAAATACTTACAGTTAACAGTTCTTCTAGACTGTTAAGGCAGGAAGAACAATAAGTAGAGGCAAGTGGCCAGAAAAACAGGCCTTTTTTTTTCCTGACTTCCCTTCCACCACACCTTCCCTGGCTCTAGAAGGATGGGGTCGGAGGTGAGGGACTTGACCTCTCATGTCACCCCTCTGCCCTCAGAGTGTACGATCCACCGGCTAACGTGCCCGCCTTCAGATGCCACCCCGTCTCAGACCGAAGAAACTCAGTGCCACCGCCATGTGTCCATAACCGGGGAGCAAGGTGAGCGGCTCATCTCTGCCAGGCTGCTCTCGCCCTGCTCCTTTATCTTTTCTGAAAATAGTGGCAGCAAGAGGCCAGGGCCAAAGAGAGAGGAGGGCGGTGAATGGAATGTACCACGCCTGCTCGCCCCACACACCTCCCACTAACAGATTCGCCCGGCCGGCAATAGAATGCAGGATGAAAATGGCAAAAACTTTGAAACCTCAATCAACTTGGGAAAGCTGAGGCTGCCTGATCCTTTCGTTCATTTGGGATTAATTGGCTTCAAACACTGATCAAATACACCGGTGACCGCCTGGTGACTTAAAGTCGGGGAAAAGTGACTCTTTTCATTTTAATTTTGGGTCTTAAGAATCTTCTCTAAACGGCACAGCCGTTAGGCTATCTGATGGAAGACACAACCGAGGTGTCTTCCGCTTCATTAATATTGAGAACCAACGGTGAGCTGGACACATTTTTATCACTGGCCACCACGTTCACACATCCCAGGAACAAAGAAAGTAAGCAAATACATACAATGCCTGACTGGGTGGTTTACTGTGGGTTATTCCGGATGGGAGGGGCAGAAAGAGATTCTCATTTATTTTACTTATTATGGTATTTATTAAAAACTTACTATGACCTCTCTGAGCACAGTCCAGCGCCGGAAACATCATTCCTGGCACAAAGGACTTGAAAATAGAGGGAAGATGATGAAACCATTAACCACAATTTTCTGAGAGCATGAGCTACACGGATTTTTTGGTGCCCATGATGATTGCGGATTGAGGAGTGACTAGAATAACTGCCCGAGCCCCATATCTTCTGAGGGGAAAGAAGAGTCCTCTTACTGACTCCAAGTACAAGTCCAGTATTCAGCGTCCCAGGCGGGAGGTGACACGGTCTTGCCGTCTCAACTTTGGAAGACAGTTGACTCTGTCGAGTCATAACCAACAGGTACAGAGATGTCAGCGATCGCTCAGCAGGGGTATCGACTGAGCGCTTACTGGGTGCAGAGCACTGTACTAAGCGCTTGGGTGAGGACACGGCAACAGAGTCGTCGGACACGTTCCCTGCTCACAACGAGCTCTCGCTCCCCTGGGCGGGAAGGTAGAAGAACAACAGAAAATGGTTGGTTGGGGCTACTTACGTCAATATTGACAGGCTCTATTGTGTTTATGTGAACGTTTGGGGCCGAAGAGGAGCGGTCCCGTTGCCCAAACTGATTCCGATGGTCTTCATCTGCCGGCCGGAAGGACTGTGGAATTGGAATGGATTTTGAAGGTGATGGGCTGGCAACAATTGGAGGTCTGAAAGGGGAAGTCATTGGGAGGAAGGGGAAGAAAAAAAAAAAACAGGATTCAGAACTACAGCGCTTGAGCTCTAAAAGACGCAAAAACAAGGAGAAGATGCAACCTGTCTTCTGAAAAATATAACCTTCTTACCAGCAGTAATAAAGAACTTAAACAGACACCTACAACTAATCCTCAAAAAGAGCAGCAGTGTTCGCTACAAACTCCCTTTCTCCAAGCTTGAGGCTCTTACCTTTCTCGACCCTGATTCTCTAGCACAGAACAGGGCGGGGCCCATGGAGTAAGCGGTCTGGGAGCAGGGGAAAGTGAGGTCTAGGAGAGCTGGCCGAGGGTCCCACGCCAAGTCTGGGCCCCGTATTGAAGCCTTTTCGGTACCTAGGGTGACCTTCCATGGTCTCCACTGCCATGGGCCCTGCCCCTGCCCCCCAGGTGTCGACAGGGGACGAGGGGCGAGGGGGCCTCTCCTGATGCCCCCGGCCTCCCAGTGATCGCTCTTGGGCCTGGGGCCAGGTCGGCCTGAATCTCTCAAGGGCTGACAGATATCTTAGGGGTGTTCACTGCCTCCTCATCACCCACTGCCATCAGGGTCTCCTCAACGGCTCGTGTCAACTTCCCCGTCGGTCTCATCTAGCAGCCCTGGATGGCTGGGGGATAGGAAGACTAGCTTGAGGGAATAAAGAGGACGATGGTTTCCTGATGGAGCCACGGAGATAATCAACACACGCACGAATCAAAACGGATTACAGAAAGGGCTGCTTTATTAAAGAGCATGACCAAGCAGAGAGACTCTCATTTCCTTCGTCGGCATCTGTCGGTAATCTGGACACATCTACGGGGCCTTTAAACAACTCGGATATCGGTATTTTCAGGATTCCCCGACTGAATGGCAAATGGGGTTACGGGCAGGGACGTTCTGTCAAAACTCATATAGGGTGGTGTCTTCCACTGTTGTAAAAAGAGTGAAAGGCTACAGATGTTTGAAGAAATCTAAGTGTGTTTGGATAAAGGAAACCTTTAAATCTCTTCAATTTGCTAAGGAAGTCAAATACGGATCCAAAGTTAAGACCCTAGTCTTTTCTTATAGTGAGTTTCATTACGGTTCAGCCGTTGGGGAATTGCTTTTTATAGTTCACCTTATTAGTGTACTTTAAAACGGAGGGCAGCATTGGAAACCGACAATTTGCGTTTCCACATTTAATCGAAATCATCTCAACCCAACCACTCAGGACAGCGTTCTGCACACAATAAGCGCTCAACCAATACCAGTGATTGACTGAGTGACTGACTTACTTAACTAAGAGAAGCATCTCACTATGCTATGGGAGGAAGAATTCTGGCAAAATTTTGAAACGACAAAGGTGCCTTCTGTCTGGGAAAAAAAAAATCTCGGGAACCCGTGGACTAAGGAAACTACCTAGCTAAATATCCCCGCTGATTGTTGACGGGGAATTCAGGCCCCAGCAGGGGTTATGGATATAAAGAAATGAAGGTGAAAACAGTGAGTTGGGAGAATGGAGAAATAATAATAATAATAATAATAATAATAATGATGGCATTTGTAAAGCTCTTACTACGTGCCAAGCACTGTTCTAAGCGCTGGGGTAGATACAAATAAACAGGTTGGACTACAGTCCCTGTCCCTCATGAGGCTCACAGTCTCAATCCCCATTTTACAGATGAGGTAACCGAGGCACAGAGAAATTGAGTGACTTGCCCAAGGCTGCGCAGCAGACAAGTGGCGGAGTTGGGATTGGAACCCATGACCTCTGACTCCCAAGCCCGGGTTCCTGCTACTAGGCTATCAGGGCTTCTGATTTAAGATTAGTGCTTAAAAGGTATGACTGGGTAATACTAATTATGGTACTTGTTATGTGCTTACTATGTGCCAAGCACTGTACTAAGAGCTGGAGTAGATACCAGTTAATCTGTTGGACAGTCCCTGTCCCACAAGGGGTTCACACTCTTAATCCCCATTTTGCAGGTGAGGGACCGAGGCCCAGAGAAGTGAAGTCACTTGCCCAGGGTCACAGAGCAGACATGTGGCGGAGCCGGGATCAGAATCCAGGACCTTCTGACTCCCGGGCCTGTGCTCTACCTACTAGCCACCGCTGCTTCTCCGTAAGCGCGGTGATAAGGGCCTGGATGTTGGGAGGTTTGAATTCGACAGAAGGCAGGCAGGTGGAGAGGGCAAAGTTGAGGGTGTGAAAATTCGGACGGAAAATAGAGAAGCAGCACTTTAGGGACTAAGGGCCAATGGCGAAATTTAAGGTTGATGGAACCGGCAGGCGAGGAGTGACTTGGCCTATTTTTTTAATAGGTCCAGCCACTACTCTTCCTCTCACTCCCCACTAAAAAATAGAACAGAAAAAAAAAGAAACCGCCGGTCAAGCTCTTCAGTCATCGGTCTCCTCGTCCCACAGATTTCTGACTCATGAAACGGGGAGGGGAGAGTGCACCCATTCTAGAAGCGCTCCACTATGCGGGAAAAGGTGCAACGTAAATGGATTGGGCCGTCGTGCCGTTTCTAACTCACGAAACCCGTTGGGGGAAAACTGCACCTTTCCTAAAATGCCTCCCTTTATGGAGAAAGGTACAAGGTATGGTGATTTGGCAACTGTAAGGCTAAAGTGATGTATTTTCAACAAAGAATACTGCGCATTTAATTGATCGGTGAAAACGGGGCAAAATGCTTGGGAAGCAGCACGGTCTAGTGGAAAAGAGCACGGGCCCGGGAACACTCATTCATTCAACCGTATCTACTGAGCGCTTACTGTGCACAGAGCACTGGACTAAGCGCTTAGAAAGGACAATTCGGCAACAGAAAGAGAGAATCGCTACCCGACAACGGACTCCCTGTCGGGGGGGGGGGGGGGGGGGAC